>NC_134240.1:92783873-97583873 GCF_965152275.1 Natator depressus | reverse complement strand
CAGGCAACCATGGCTATGCTGCTGTTTCACTCACACTAGCTTGAGGAGAGGTAGGTTGTATTCCTAGCTCTACCATTGGCCCGCTGTGTAACATGGGGCAAGACTCATAGCCTCTGTCCTTCCCCTCACCCGCCCACACAACACTCTCTCTTTTTTATGTGGACTGTAAGATCTTCAGGGCAGAGACAGTCTCTCACTCTGTGTTTGTACAATGCCCAGCACAGTGCAGTTTGAGCCTGATTTGGGCCTTTGAGTTGTGCTACAACACAAATATTAAATAAACTACTGTAAAATAACAATAGTTTTTGGATACTGTATTTTGTGTTGCTAAAGTAAATTATTTACATTTATAAAGTAAATATTATTCCACCAGAAAAGCTGCATTAATAGATGAATAGATTACGTTTGCTTGGTTATACTATCAAATGTCACTAAATGCCAGGCTTAACAATGCACTTACAACCTTAACTCCGTCACCTTGGGCATATACGTTATGACACGTGACAGTTTTAAAACCTGGATGCCTAAAACTTTAGTCTCCTCAATACAATATTCTACTTAAGTGTTTAACTGTGGATTTAGCAACCTACATTTATGTACCAACGTTTTGAAGATTTTGGCCACCATCTTTCATTACATGAACACATACAACTCCAATAATATTATGCAATTTTTATTCTACAACATTAAAAGCACATAGGTAGTATCATGCACTTACGTGTATTTTAGACACAGAGCAAGAATAATTTTTATACAAGGTACAAATTGAATGGGGCAATACTGCCTCTCTCATTAAATGTTTCACCTTTCAGGTCAAACATATTCCCTGCAGCGCTCAGTTCCCCATGCAAACATGCAGAGTAAAACCTACCTCCTTTCCTTCCAAACTTTACTTTAGAAGTGCGATAATTGCTCAACTGTGCGCTGTGCATGTACGAAGTGCGATGTTCAGTGCGTCCGATTTAGGACAAATCAAAGCCAGTTTTCACTGGCGCACTCAAAGACACTCATCCTCAGTGAGTACTATTTCTCCAGCGAAACTTCATCTTTCTACCCCAGTTACTTCTGTCACTTAAAGCACAAAAAGAACCAGTACACTGTTTTAAATAAAGTTTCTTTCTATTTAATTCTGTTATCTAATGTAGCTCACTGAGGGAATAAAAAGTTATCTCCTCATGAGCCCGGCATGTGGTACAACTATCATTAGTTCATTCCTGTGGAGAACATACCTGAAGGGGTAATCTTTGCTCTTTAACAGCAGGCCTCTGACATATGGATATGAAGACTTTAGGAGAGTTAGAACAAGATACCTGAGCAAAGTGAAATACTAAATCCTGATAAACTTTTTACCAGTTTTTTGTGATATTTAATGTTAGTTAGTAATGCCCCAATAGCAAACCTCAAGAAAAGTTCTGCTCAATATAATACATTCTAATGTGAAATATTAAAATCCATATATACATATAAAAATCAATCCGGATAACGGATTGTAATCAAAATATCTACTACTCCCCACATCTGCATATTTACAAGGATGCCAAACCACTGTACTGTGATAGTATCCCCAGAAACTGACATTTGGGAAACACTATTACAGCATCTGGACTAGCCCTGGAAATGGAACTTCAGAAAATAATGCAAGTTATATAATTGCTTCGCCTGTCCCATGCCCAAAAGTCCCCAGATTTTTTACGTCTATTAAACCCATCTCTAATATTAACTTTTTTGTTTTGTGTTTTTCAAGTAAAAACACTATTGTCATCTTATTTTAGTTTTCATGAGTTTAGCTATGAAACCAGTATGTTTCTATTAAGGAAGCTAGCAGCTAGTGTTTATCTTCCATCACTTATCACAAATGTGATTTGAGAAACAAAGCCATTACCCAGCTGTTCAGTAATTTTTACATTTGATGTCTCACTATTTGATCTATTATATAACAAGCAAGTTAAGCAGCAAATAAGTCCTAACACATGGATTGAGCTAGGATTTTTCACATACTTATGCAGTGACCCGGGGCATGTACAAAGGTCACGCAAATAATTAACATCTCTATTGCCATATTCATATAAAATGTATGTCAGTTTATTCTATTTAAATTATTGGTGCTGAATTAGAACATGTCAGGCCCCTAGTGTGCATTTTTGAATAGTTAGAAAGAATATCACTCCATTTATATTATGCAAGCTAAAGTCAAGTGTGCTTTTGGGAGGAGGAGTGTACACATCCTATAGACCTTGGAACTGTTTTGAAAGCAGGGCTGGCAATTCAACAACAGAAACATTCTAAGACTTTCAGAAGGTGTATTCACTACTTCTCCTTTCCAAGGTTCATCTCCAACCAGCTAGAGTCAGAGCTTTGATAAGAATATTAAAATATAAAAGATGCATGTGCAAATTCAAAACAGTCCAAGGATGGGGGAGTTTTCTTGTTTTGAAGAACCCAGCCTTTGTACAGAGGAATTGCAAAAGCACACAACAAATGCAGTCTTTTCTTTTCTAACAAACGAGTTATAATCAGAGGTATGTTAGTCTCTATGGTGCCACAAGTTCTCCTTTTCTTTTTGTGAATACAGACTAACACGGCTGCTATGCAGAAACAGGGCAGTGTATGTGCCTATGAACTCTTGCTAGGAGGGAGCTGTCTGGCTAATACACCCATTGATGCTTCATAGTCTCAAGGGGGACCTTTCATGTTGCAATCAGTAGTAGGCACTGGGGAGGAGAGAAGAGCACACATTGCTCCATTATGAATCAGCAGTAAGGAGCCCTGTGGCATGTGTAGCTCTCAAGACTCCCAAACAAATCATTCTATTCGCAGCAAGATGCCTCCTCAGCCCTGTGTTTGGCCATTAGCACTCCACTCCTGCCCACTATCCTTTGTTGTGTGTGTCAGGTCCTGAACCGTGTTTGGGCAGCAGTTTCTCTCCTAAGCCTGAAACTAGACCACCACAAGGAAAAATAGGTATCCTTGCCAATATAAAGCTGGACAGTGAACACAGAGAGGCTGTTGAGAAGAGCTCAGTAGGGACCAAGAAGTTTGTAGATATCATGGGCATAGCACTAAAACACACTTTGTTGGGGACTCTATTTACATTCCACTGTTACACTAGAGTGCAGCATGGGACAGGCTGGGAAATGACAAAGGGCAATGAAGATGTGCCCTTACCATTTATAACCATTTCTGAAGCATTGTGAAAAGGTCTGAGCTTAGAGGAAGAGATGCTAATAAGGACAGGAGCAGCAAGACTGTGAGCGGAGTGCCAAGAAAAGAGGCACAGGGTCCCATTCAGGAAAAAAAATAGATACTCATAGCCACCAATAAGAGCAAAGGTCACCTGTCATACAGAAATAGAATCGTTTCATGATTCTGAGCATGGATTAGCTGCTTCTAAAAACAAGGAAATGTAGAGTTGTTAAATAGGTCAGATATTTTTCCCAGTTAACAATGAACAACTGGAAACTTCTGGTTGGCTGACACAATGATGATCTTCCCCCAGGTGCTGCCTTCTGGTTCCCTGAATGATATTCAGACACTACAGTCGTGGTGCTATAGGAACACCTAAGATAGACAGAAGACATTCAATTACTGGAAATACTAGACCAGATATTTCAAAGCACATGCAGGTGCTGTATATTAAATAACTCTCTCCTGATTTTTAGTGGCTTTGTATGATGAGAGTTAGGTGCAGAAGAAAGGGATTATCAGAAGTGAGCAAGTTCAGTGATGAACCACCTAAGCTGGTGAGGAAAAGGGTGGGACTTAGGCCCAGAACCTCAAAGGTATTTAGGAACCTAACTCCCATTGATATGGGCCTTAGGTGCCTCAGTGATGGTCTGGAGAGAGGCACCTACCTCCACTTGGGATTCTCAGCCATAAACCTTCTCCCAGAGTTAGGCGCATAAGCCAGGTCAGATCTCTCTCGCAATCACTAAATAAATAAGTAACAAAAAACAGAGATAAACCCCATTATAGCTAACGAACCAGTGGTTGGGCACTCCGAGTTGTGGGATTCCCAGATTGCAGTCCTGCTCTGCTTGATTAAGAGCAGGGATTTAAATGTAGGTCTCCCTCATCCCAGGTAAGTGCCCCAATTACTGGACAACCCTCTGGGCTGTCCTTTGTTCAGAACCTGATCCTAAAGCCATGTTCTCATCATACCAACAGAATGCCTCCCTGGCAAGTTAGGAGGGGGAACATGTAATTAAGAATCCTGCTTCAAGGCTACTGGAGATTTGTCTTGTGCTAAGACACTAAGCAGCTCCTTAGCTGTGTGGAGTAGTGTAAGGACATAAGTTTTGTGCATTTCCAACAGCAGAAACTAGTTGTCAGATGACAGCTGAGCAGTGGTTTTGAGAATGTCATTGGTACCTAAATGGTAGACTTGGGCCCTTAAACAACTGTGTGGATATGACCCTTTCGAGCCTAAGTCTCATTCAAAGTTGTCAAGGTTCCTTCCCCACTCTGAACTCTAGGGTACAGATGTGGGGACCTGCATGAAAGACCCCCTAAGCTTATTCTTACCAGCTTAGGTTAAAAACTTCCTCAAGGTACAAACTTTGCCTTGTCCTTGAACCCTATGCTGCCACCACCAAGCGTGTTAAACAAAGAACAGGGAAAGAGCCCACTTGGAGACATCTTCCCCCCAAAATATCTCCCCAAGCCCTACACCCCCTTTCCTGGGGAAGGCTTGATAAAAATCCTCACCAATTTGTACAGGTGAACACAGACCCAAACCCTTGGATCTTAAGAACAATGAAAAGGCAATCAGGTTCTTAAAAGAAGAATTTTAATTAAAGAAAAAGTAAAAGAATCACCTCTGTAAAATCAGGATGGTAAATACCTTACAGGGTAATCAGATTCAAAACATAAAGAATCCCTCTAGGTAAAACCTTAAGTTACAAAAAGACACAAAAACAGGAATCTACATTCCATTCAGCACAGCTTATTGACCAGCCATTTAAACAAAAGGAAATCTAACGCATTTCTAGCTAGATTACTTACTAACAAGTTCTAATACTCCATTCCTGTTCTGTTCCCGGCAAAAGCATCACACAGACAGAAAGACCCTTTGTTCCCCCTGACTCCAGCTTTGAAAGTATCTTGTCTCCTCATTGGTCATTTTGGTCAGGTGCCAGTGAGGTTATCTTAGCTTCTTTACCCTTTACAGGTGAAAGGGGTTTGCCTCTGGCCTGGAGGGATTTTATAGTTCTGTATACAGAAAGGTGGTTACCCTTCCCTTTATATTTATGACAAAAGTCAATGGGATTTAGAAGCCTAAATTCTATTGACACCCTCTAGTGAGGGATTTCGTTCACTAAAATTGCAGTTAAACCTATTACATTTTAGGCACCCCTGCCATTCACAAAACCCCTGCTCAGATGCTGCCTAACCCTATAGGTGCATAAGTTTCTGCTGTTAAAGTCCCCGAAGCTCCTACATTTTGGCAGCTGGGCATGGGCTCAGCCACCGAAGTCCCAGCACTGCCCAGAAGCTCACTGCCTAACTCACACCTATGCCCAGAGGTTTTCATAGAAAAAGCATTTGCCCTGTATATCTTGCCTTTGAGGGCCAAGCTGGTTGATGTGATGTGATGTGATGGCAGATCAAAAGATGGCTGGGAGGAAGAGGTGATAACGATGGCTCCCCTGCTTATAACCTTAAGCCCAGCAGTTAAAGCATTCACTCAGGACATAAGACACCTCAGTTCAAATCCCATCTCATCCTGAGGTGGAGCAAAGATTTGAATTTGGGTATTCCAGGCAGGTCAGTGACCTAACCACTAGGCTGTGAGGTATTCTAGGGCAGGTCTCTCTTGATCTCTCCTGTAGGAGCTATTTCGCTGTATATACATAAATATAGTTACTGGAGAAAGGGGACCAGAAACCTATGTCTCCCACTGCCCCAGGGAGTGTCCTAACCACTGGACTGTAGACTCTGTCTCATACTTGCTCTCTGTCCCAATAAATATTTAGTTATTTGTATATTGAAGAATAGCTCTAAAGTGGGAGATCCCCAGAATACCCCTGAAATTGGGGCACTCTCCATGGAGGTTAAAGACACCATTTCAAACCCTTGCATCACACCAGGCAGAGAGGAGATTCAAACTGTAGTCTACTACACCTGGAAGAGTCCCTTAACCACTGTGCTAAAGGTTATAAGAGGGGGCATCCTCACCACCACCTCCTCAAAGAGCTGATCTGGCTTAGGCATGTATCTCCAGGAGAAGCTGTGAATCCCAAGTGACAATAGGTGCTTCCTTCCGACCCAGAAGTTCAGTGTCTAATTCCCTCTGACAGGCAGAGCTCAAGCCCTCTCCACTGCATTTTCTATTGGTTAATTCAGCTGGCTCCCCAGTCAGCTTACTGGCTTTTGTGAATCCCTTTTTTAGGTGCCTAAGTCTCTCACTGCATCGTACAGAGAGCCTGGGTGCCTAACTCAGAGTTGTGAATTCTATTAGGTGGCAGGGTTGTAAAAGTTAGGCAGTGTAATGCTTAGCATTGCAGCACTTAAATCCCACCTTGTGAATTCCACCCTAAGTGCCTAAAGCTCAGATCCTCAGAGGTTTTTAGCTACCTAACTCCCATTGATTCCTGTGGGAATCAGGTGCCTAAATACCTTTGAGGATCTGGGCCTCCATTACTTTACAAAACGAGACTTAGACTCCTAAGTCACTTAAGACTTGCAATAGTGACTTAAGTGTAAGCAGAGTCAGGATGGGCTCCACCCTGACATCTGGTGGTGAGGTGTGGCAAGTAGTGGAAAAGAACTTCAGGGGCTGATCTCAATTTGCATAGGCACACCCACCCCGCCTAGACTGAGGCCATAACTGCCCAAATGGTCACTTTGGCTGTTGTGGGATCCCCAGTGTCTTTGTTATTGGGGCGGGAAGAGTAAATTGTTATTACCCTGATTATGGGAACTGTGCTTGGAACTGTACTTGGCCTTTTGTTATGATGGAGGGACTCACCATCAACTGAGTAGCACTCGCTAGGCAAGGGACATGGGTTCCAAAACTCTGTGAAGGGAGAGAGACTTGAGACAGGTATTAGTACCTGGTGGTGTGGGCCCCTTTGTGAGGGCCTGAAGCACCAATTGCACCTCTGTCTCTCTCCACTGTGGAATGTCAGAGCTAATTTTGGGTCTATTAAGAGTCTTGCTACAGGTACTGTGCTGCCTTCACTTTGGCCTTATGGTGCACCAGCACTAAGGTTCCCACTACTATGAGCTGAAATCACTGAGAGCTGAAATCACTAAGAGCTGAAATCACTGAGCACTGTGTCAAGTAGTGGGGAGCCGGAAGATCTAGAGTGCAGTGGTGCTGTTCGTGAGACGGCGAGCTGTGCAGAGCGGAGCCGTTTGCGAGACGGCTAGCTGAGCAGAGCTGTTCGTGGGACAGCGGTGTGTTCGCGAGATGGCGAGCTGAGCAGAGCTGTTCGTGGGACAGCGAGCTGTGCAGAGTGGAGCCGTTCGTGAGACAGCGGTGTGATCGTGAGACGGCGCGCTGAGCCGAGCTGTTCGTGAGATGGCGAGCTGTGCCGAGCGGAGCCGGTCGTGGTGGAGCGGAGCCGTTCGTGAGACGGCGAGCTGAGCAGAGCTGTTCGTGAGACGGCGAGCTGTGCAGAGGGAGCCGGTCGTGGTGGAGCGGAGCCGTTCGTGAGACAGCGGTGTGTTCGTGAGACGGCGAGCTGAGCCGAGCTGTTCGTGAGACTGCGAGATGTGCCGAGCGGAGCCGGTCGTGGTGGAGCGGAGCCGTTCGTGAGACGGCAAGCTGAGCAGAGCTGTTCGTGAGACGGCGAGCTGTGCAGAGTGGAGCCGGTCGTGGTGGAGCGGAGCTGTTCGTGAGACAGCGTAGCAGAGCAGAGCCCTGTGGGGCAGTCAGCTTCAGGACACGTAAGGTACCCCTTACCTCTTTCCCCCACACACAGGCACATTTTAGCCAGACTGGGGAGTAACACTCTGCAGATGAACTTTTGAACTCTGGGGCTGGACTTTTTGGATTTTGGGTGATTTGAGGATTGCTGGACTCAAGAGACATTTGGGTTCTGGGACTCAAGAACCCGAGGGAAAGGATGTGGCCCAATTTTCTGGGGTGGGTCTTTGCTCATGGTTTGGTTAATGAACACTAGTTGTGGTGTTTTCCCAATTTAATGCTGATGTCGTTTACCTCATGTTATTAAAGATTCTCTACTACACCGAGACTCCGTGCTTGCGAGAGGGGAAGTATTGCCTCTTCGAGGCGCCCAGGGGGTGTGTAAGATTTTCCCAGGTCACTGGGTGGGGGCTCGAGCCAGTTTTGTATTTGCTTTGATGAGAGGGAACCCCTGTGTACTGAACCCGGCCCTTGCTGCTATCAACTTGGCCTGGCAGAAGGGTTACATAAGCAACATCTAAATACCTTTAAAAATCTGGGCGCTGCTGACTCCAAGGCCTACTCTACCTGTCTCCATTTTGTATGGCAGAAAGATACATAGTTTCCTAATACATTTGTCTAGTTGGAACAACTTCAGGTAGTTTCTGAAAAAAAGCTAATTTCTATTATCCTGGCCTATGCTTTGGCTTGTCACTTCTCTATTCTTACCACCTAGAGGAATGAGTCCCCTAGACAGGAGCGGGGGGGAAGCAAATGAGTACAAAACAAATCTGGTCTATTTCTTGTTTTGATACCACCTGGATGTTGCATCACTGAGACTAAACATAATAACCTGTTAAGTAGCTTAATACTCTGTATTTGATACATACTCACAAAATCAGTTTGTACCACTAGATTTTTAAAGTGATGTTACAAGGAGGAAAGGAAACATTTCCCTCATTGTTTATTTAGGATTTACTCTTTTATTTCATCTGTCAAGCAGCTATCTCATATCAGTTTAAATGTACTTTTTAATTATGTATATTACTTTTTGCATGTGACTCGAAATATGTATCTCGTTTGATTTTATGTTGTCCAATTGACACAAAGGCATTTTTCTTAAATATTGAGCACTCATGTACTTTTTTAAATCAAGCTTAAAACATTTTTAATTAAAACTATAAATCCCAGACAGCAGTTTCTATCTAAATTGTCTTTTGATCCAAGTATATTTGTTCCTTCTTCAATAAGGTTGACCTCAAAGGTATCAAACAGGTGAAAAAAAAACTTTCACACTTTCTTGATACAGTAGCAATTATGTTGTTAGTCCAAATGACAGGCAGAGGCGTATATTTGAAATACCACTGCTGCAGACCTAGTTGAGATCATCGCAGACTACCTAGTCTTTTTCCTTATGCCTGCCCTACATGTGCACCGTTGGCAGCAAATGAGACACAGCTAGCCTTAGCCCTGGTCTACACTAGGACTTTAGGTCGAATTTAGCAGCGTTAAATCGATGTAAACCTGGACCTGTCCACACAATGAAGCCCTTTATTTCGACTTAAAGGGCTCTTAAAATTGATTTCCTTACTCCACCCCTGACAAGTGGATTGGTGCTTAAATCGGCCTTGCCGGGTCGAATTTGGGGTACTGTGGACACAATTCGATGGTATTGGCCTCCGGGAGCTATCCCAGAGTGCTCCATTGTGACTGCTCTGGACAGCACTCTCAACTCAGATGCACGATTGTTTGCTGTTGCTCTGACGCAGGGAAGGGCGACTGACGACACGGCTTACAGGGTTGCCTTATAGGGAGTTAAAATCAACAAAGGGGGTGGCTTTACATCAAGGAGTATTTCAGGCAGGACTTCACGGAGGGTTCCAATAAGAAATGGTGCACCTAAGTTATTGTTCTTATTGGAACAAGGTTAGTCTGGCCTCTGATTGATACATGGCTAGATTTACCTCACTGCACCTTCTCTGTGAGTGACTACAGTGTGACCTAGAGGAATGAGTCCCCTTGACAGGAGGGGGGGGAAGCAAATGAGTACAAAACAAATCTGGTCTATTTCTTGTTTTGATACGCTCCATCTATCTTTTACATCTTTGGCTGGCAGCAGACGGTGCAGAAGGACTGCATGCCATCCACATCTCATGGCTGCTCGGCAGAAGATGGTACAATAGGACTGCTAGCCATCCTCATCTCTTGCCTGCCCGGCAGAAGATGATGCAATAGGATTGCTAGCAATCCGTATCACCTGCCTGCTCACCATAAGATGGTTCAATAGGACTGACTGCAGGACTAAAGAGAATGACCTGATCAAGTCACTCCAAATTTAGTTCCTGCGCCCATGTCTGCCCAGGCGCTCCTGATCGACCTCACAGAGGCGACCAGGAGCACCTCGGACATGACGATGACGGCTACCAGTCCTATTGCACCATCTGCTGCCACAAGGCAATGGGTTGCTGCTGCTGTGTAGCAATGCAGTACCGCGTCTGCCAGCACCCAGGAGACATACGGTGACAGTGAGCTGAGCGGGCTCCATGCTTGCCGTGGTATGGCGTCTGCACAGGTAACTCAGGAAAAAAGGCGCGAAACGATTGTCTGCCCTTGCTTTCACGGAGGGAGGGAGGGAACAGGGGCCTGACGATATGTACCCAGAACCACCCGCGACAGTGTTTTAGCCCCATCAGGCATTGGGATCTCAACCCAGAATTCCAATGGGCAGCGGAGACTGCGGGAACTGTGGGATAGCTACCCACAGTGCAACGCTCCGGAAGTCGACTCTAGCCTCTGTAAACTGTGGAAGCACTCCGCTGAGTTAATGCACTTAATGCACTTAGAGCATTTTCTGTGGGGACACACACACTCGAATATATAAAACCGATTTCTAAAAAACCGACTTCTATAAATTCGACCTAATTTCTTAGTGTAGACATACCCTTATATAGTTTCCAATTTTGTTTCCTATTTGCTCTTGCCACATAGTACACCTAGATTTTGTTTTCTCCTGTAGCTTTAATCACCCCTTCCTATTGCAGTATTGAGGGTTTGGGGACCTCAGTGTGTGGATATGCTCTGCAAGACCCAGATTATTTCCTCCTATAGGACTCATGGGGATGGGACAGAAACCTTATTGAGGTTCACTTCAGAGTTGTCTGGGAAACATCTTGGCTTCAAGGACCACAGAGTGGTCTGGGTGTGAGGCTTCACAATCCTAGGGGATACAGAGGAAGGACCATCCAGATCGTCAGAGACTGAAGTCACCTTGCTGTACATGCATAGCTGTCCTCCTGTATGGCTCTGTTGCATCCCTACACCACCTGTGCCTGTTGTCTGAGACCCCTCCCTAGCTCTATGCAGTGTTGTAGCCCTGTTGGTCCCAGGATACGAGAGAGACAAGGTGGGTGAGGTAATATATTTTATTGGAGCAGCTTCTGTTTGTGAGAGAGCTACAGTTTTGAGGGTTCTGCTTTGTGTAAGCTCAAAAGTTTGTCTGTCTCACCAACAGAAGTTGGTCCAATAAAATAAATAGCCTCACCCACCTTGTCTCTCTACTCCCATAGTTCTTCAGTAGCATCCATGCAGGGGAGTGCAAATAAATTAATGCTGGGTTAACTTCTGTCCAAGTTTGTGCATCTGGGGACTGATAATGGTGCTCCAGAGAATGGCAACTCCCCTGTTCCTTCCCCATTCCCCACAACATGTGGAGTCCCAGCAAAGGGACATGGAAGGGAGCATGCCATGGAGATGGCATACTTTCCGCACACATAGAGGAAATTGTGCCAGAGTATACTCCCCTCCAGGAGTTTTAGAAGAGGGGATGATCTATTCCCATGTCAGCAATAATGCCTGTCTATTTAAAGAGTAGGTCAATGGCTCATTGAGTTATCAGCATGATGTGTCAGGAGTACAGCTAGTGATTTTGGGCACATTACAGCAGAAGAGATATATTATAACACAAAATATTGCGGGGTCAAATTCTGTAAAAATGTTTTGTTGTTCCTAAGAAAATGGCCTCCAAAACTCTGTGAGCTAGAAGAGTCTAAGAAATAACTGAAAATAACTGTTTTTTTCTGTTTTAGAATAAAGCTTTCTTGTTCATTTATTTTTAAATGATACAAGTCCCAATCACTTTTAAAGTAAGAAGAGACAATGATGACCCAATAAATTATTCCCTTAGTGGGGTATTAGAGTGCACTTTGCATCTTCATTTCCTCCCTGGAATTCTGAAAGTGTTTTATATTTGTGGAAATAGAACAAACAATTTCTAAGTGTTGCATCTTCTAAATTCTCAATTAGATATTCAGTCCCAGAGGGGAAAATATTAATGTCATCATACTGCTGTAGACACAATATCCTTGCATTTTTAGGGCCAAATTTTCAAAAGTGGCAAGTAAATGAGTAAATATACAATTGTCTTAGCACAGAAAAATGTATTTATACAAGCCAATTAGATAGTCAGATGTGCAGTTTTCCAGGTTATGTTTGCAAATAGTTGTATATATGCATGTATATGCACAAATGAGGACAAACAATTTTGCATTTGTCAGTTCTGAATATTATTAATATTATTTTGTGGGTTGTCTTCTGAATTCTGAAGCTCTCACTCAGTTTTCACTGAATTCAGGCAAGATTCTCGTTAACATTAGTTATTCAAGCAAAACTCTGAATAATCAGCAAAGACATCAGGGCTGCCTATGTAAATAAGCATTCTCTGGGCATTCACCTCAGAGGTCTAGACTGTGGAGTGTCACCAGCCCCACTCAGAGAGTCACTATTCAGTCCCTACTTTCCCCTTGCTTCAGTTAGTAAGTGGGAGTTCACTGTGCCATCTCTCTCCTGCTAGCAGGAGCAGATTGCTTCCTCCTCCACAGCGGCACAGCTGCATTGGCTAGCACATTGGAAAGGCAGACTTCCCCTCCAGTCCCTCTGCTCAGGAGGAAAAGTAGTGGCCCTGCAGAAGCTGCTCTTCCCTACCTTAATGCACAGACTAGCAATGTGGGAAATGCTATGCAAGTGTGTAATGGCATACTGTTATAGGTCACCTTATTTAGTCCTTCATCAAGAGTAACACTATGCCTCAATTTCCCCTTCTGGGCCTCTGAGTCAATCACATGCCTCCCTCCTGGGGTCTGGCTTATAAATATATACATTAGTTTCCAGAATTTGCACTGGAAACACTCTTCCATCAAAACCTTGTGCTCAGGTTTCCATAGCCCTCTCACTAGGGACTGCAGATAGATTTATTTATTTTATATCAGGGTTGACATGAATCCTGACACCCATCAGTGGCAGAGGTCCCTGCAGTCCTTGCACTAGGTTTTGTGAGGAGTCCTCTTGCCCCTGTTTCTCCAGGCTGCCCGTTGCCCTCCTAATGGTTTTTAGCCAGAGGTCTACTCAGACTCCAGACACAAGCTTTTGCCAGAAAAGACCTATTCAAACTGCACCCTTTCACATTGCACAAAAAAAAAAAAGAACCACACAACCCAAAAAAGCCCAACCCTCTCCCTACTCTACCCAAGATTCCTCTAAAAGTAAGCATCAAGACTTCCTTCTTATTTCCTGCCTCTCCCAGAAGGCCTTGTTCTCAACCTGGTCATATGACCAGCCACAAGCTTCCTAGGCATTACAAGTACCACAAAGCCTTGATTACAAGTACCCCATAAGTCTTGCCAGGTTGGGCCTTAAAAAGGGTCAGCACACTGTTACAGGCACCATATTCCCCAGTGAAGTGGCTCATGTTTCAGTACAGGAACAACTAATAGATTCATCTTACTGATAGTTTGAGCTTTTTCTTCTGATACTTCCACTTTTGTCTCTTATCTTGAAATTAAAATTTATTCTCATGTCCAGACTTAATTCCATTTCTTGAATATCTTGCAACACTAGCTAGGGGACTGACAATGGACAGATAACAGGAACTAAGAATCAGAAGAAAGGATAAATCCCCCTGAGGCACTGAATCTTTATACAGTTACCTATTCCAGTCCCAACCAGTGACCAGAGATAATATTCAAAGCCTCTTTGATGAGTGCTAACTTTATCTGGAGCTTCCTGCATATCTTTTTTCAGTTCAAAAACAAATGAAATGAGTAGGTAATTTAAAGAGGATAAACAATATCTCTCATCACTCTTGCAATAAAGTGGTAGTAAATTCCAAGAACTACTTACTCAGAACTAGACAGCAGTAAGAACACCACATTTGGATGATGCTGCCATCTTGCTCTGCCTTCCCAGAGGTCATGTTGATAAAAACATGTGGGTATTCAGCAAGATGAATTCTGATGGCACTCTTGGTGCACCCTTTCTTTGGGAACTACTTCACTATTTCTTTTTAAAGTTGTTTGTGGAAAAGCAGTTGCCTGGAATTCTCCATCAGAGCAGTTCTCCCCTTTCCGAAACATTGCAACGTATGTCATATTTTATATGACATTAACAATGAAATACTGGGTCTCATCATGATTTCATATGAGAGAACAGAAACACTCCAGAACATGACATAGTGCTGTTGAAAGAGCAAAACAAGCCAAACAGAATTTCACCTGCTGGAGTTAAGGGGACTTTACAGTCTTTCTGAACAAAAGAACCAAGACAACCCTTTTTAACTGAGTTTAGTTTTGGGACAATTGTTTCATCTGAGACCTGAGGGACAGAGAGACTTTGTTAGACTACTGACTTTAATTAAGTTTGCCATGCTTAGCTTGTGAGCTTGCTGAGGAAGTGAGAGAGAGAGAAGGAGTAGCTTGTCAGGGACAATTTTCAAGTTTCCATGGCTCTGATGAATGTACTATACAAATCTAGTAGATAAAACACAGCATTTCTTCATGCTTAATACTGTGAGCCCGATTGGGGCTCTTAATAAAAATTTTCATTGCAGGGGAGATGGTGTAGAGAAGATACAGTGTAATATGTGTCTTTAAAGGCTCAGACCACAGGAATTCAGTCTGACTTTAAAATGCACAACGTATATTGCCTTCCATATTAGGGCCCAGATTGTGATACTTTTACACTGAATACTACCTTACAGCATAACTAATCCCATTTAATTCAACAGGACTTCTTTTGAAGGAAGGCAGTAATCAGAGTGAGTGAGGGTATCACAATCTGGCCCAAAATTAGCATCAGCCATTACCCTCCCCACGCCCAACCCCTATTTGAAAAGCTAGCATTGCTAGGAACACTAATTAGGAGCATGCTAACTCTCCCCAGTGAGATTGTGCCTGGGTTTCTGGACAGGGTGCAAAGTAGAAGGAAAAGACTTCTTGACCCCTACCTTCTCCTTTGTGCACCGTGCAGGGCTGAGTGCAATCTAGCCCTACGTTTGCATACATATAGATGGAATAAGGGTTAATTTGCCCTGAGTAGTTCATAATGTGTACTCTGGAGAGAGAGAGAAATCCTAATAGAAAAAATACTGTGTTGACAGAATACGGCTTAGAGTGTATATATTTGTCTCAAGAGAAGCAGAGTACTTTCCTACTTATTTTTTTAGAGTATGGCTTCCCTGCAAGTTAGCTCTGGGTCTTTCCAAGGTATTTGTCCCTAGTCTCTATCCCATCCACATACAAAAACCTCTGACCTGAGTTTAGTGGTATTTTCAACCAGGTTAGCTGGCACAGCTGTGGGGGTGGGTGAGAGCCCAGCTTTCACTCTCACTCAAACTGATAACCCACCCACTTTCCAGTGAGGACACAGTCTAAATCACTCAAGTGCTGATAGCCCTCCAATGCCTTCCCACAATTCCCCCGTGTACCTAGAAGGATGGACAAGTTCTTCCACAATTCACTTGGAAAAAATCATAGAGCAGCTCAGTTTGCTGCAGCACAAAGTACCAGAGGATACACCCCTCCCCCAGCCCCGAAGTCCTAGTGACACACATGGGCAAGTGCCACACCAGTGAGGACACAGTAACTTGGGTGTGGATTTGCAGTGTAGCTGCTCGCATCTGGTGCAGATTATCTAGACAAAGTTTGCAGTGAAGACATACATTTCCTGTGGCTATGTCTACGCTATCATGGCAAGTCGACCTATGCTACGCAACATACCTTAGATTGAGTTACCGCGGGGGGTCGATGGGAGAAACTCTCCCATCGATTTACCTTACTCTTCTCGTTGGAGGTGGAGTACAGGGGTCGATTGGAGAGTGATCTGCTGTTGATTTGGCAGGTCTTCACTAGACCCGCTTAATCGACAGCCGGTGGATTGATCTCAAAGTGTTGATCCCAGCTGTAGTGTAGATGTAGTCTAAGTGTTTACACAAGTAGCCTCATCCAGACATAGGATGTCTCTGGCTAACAGTTCTAGTCAAATTATTCATTGTAAACAATTTCTGACAAATTTTTATTATAATTCTTCAACTAATTTATTCACTGATTATTTTTTCATTCCCAGCTGCAGTTGTTGGAACATAAGTGAGGCACATTTAACTATGGGGTTGACTGTAACACCCAGCATTCTTCATAAACTCATATTTTGTTCCTGTCACAATTAACACGCAGTAATATTTTTAAGATATTGGACACCAGTTCATAGGTCAGAAGTAGGCATTAAAGACAGAGATAAAGGTTGAAGATGTAGAATATACCTATCTCCCTTTTACATGTGTTATAGAGCAATCCAAAAATCAGAAGTTTTTGGGAAGACTAAACACTAAGGCATTACTTACTGTTTGGGAATTCTTTTGTTCCGGAGACCTTGTTTTTATTGGATCTTGCCTACTTCAAACCACTCACTATTTGATTCACAAAAATACGATTTCCTACAAGCATCATTGGTAGCAAAATGTTTGATTTAAGGATATGTCTACACTGTGTTTAAAACCCACAGGAGCAAGTCTCAGAGTCTGGGTCTACAGACTTGTGCTCGGGCTATAGCACTAGAAATGGCTGCAGCTCAGGCTCTGAAGTCCAGGGAGAGTGATGGGTTTCAGAGCCCAAGTGCCAGCCTGAACCCAAATATTTACACAGCTGTTTTTAGTGTCATAGCACAAGCCCGCAGAGCCAGGCTCTGAGACTCCCTGCCCTAGCTGTTAAAACTCAGTGTAGACATACCCTAATACACTTGAAGTCATCTTCAACCTCCCAGGATAAAAAACTGGTACAAAGTGACATGGCCACTCTTGAAAGAGCAGCATATAGAAGAAAGGAAGACTTTCCCAAACCACATAATATGTGAAAGACCGATGGCTTCAACAGAGCTAAGCAGACTTACACCGGCTGAGGATCTGGCCCATGGTCTTTTTAGTAGCAGATTCTCATTTGCAAACACTTATGTACCTCCTTAACTTTAGTACCATGAGTCATTCCATTGAAGTGAATGGGACTCCTCACAGTAGTAAAGTTAAGCATGTGTGCAGGTGCTTGCAGGATTGGGGCCTAAGCCCCTCCCAATCCTTTAGTCTGTATAAGTGGGCCTTAAAGTGGGCATAAATTACATAAATGCATGGCTTTTAAGCTACTTACACTCCCAAAATGGTGTAATATCTGACCATTAGCTGTAAAGGAAACCAAACCCTCTGCTGACAGAATGGTGTTGGGAGGGAGTTCTATTGGGGGGCCTGATTAAACAGTTTTTGACGTAGATATACACTGATGTCATTGCTGCATAATAATGTTCTGGTTCCGGATAATATTACTTCTGTCTCATAAACTGTATTCTGAATGTCATCTTTCCTCTCATTTCCTGGAACTTGGTCTGTATATCTTTTTTTTTTCCCTCTGAGTTTTCTTCCAGCAAATAGCAATGAACCAACATAAAATATTTGTTTATGATATGGTGCGTGAGGATTTATATTGTCCTCACCTCTGTATTGTATTCCTGTTGCATTGCAATTGTTATAGGTTGTTTTGTTTCCTCTCACACAATGTACACTTAATAAAATAATAAAACAAATCAAGATTAGCCCATTTGGAAATCAATGCATTTTCATACTAATAGGGATTATATTTACATTTTCACATGGATTATAGAGTCATTCTTTAGGCTTTGATTATGCCATCCTTATTGGTGCCAAGTAACACCATATTATGTAAATAGACCCAATAAAACAATGGGATGATTTACTTCTCTGTGATTAAGGGTGGCAGAATTGGACCTTCATGTTCAATATGGATCTAAGATAGGCAAAAAATCAGTTTATTGAGGTACAGAGGCAATGTATGATGAACTTTTTGTGCAGTGAAAATGCCTCCTACTGGCTTTTACAATAGTTTGTTTTTGCTAATCTGGATGCTTGGATACTGTGCTTAGTTTTTAATACTTGTGTCTCATAAGGTAACTAACAAAGTAGACTTTTTACAAGTTTGATGACATTGCCTTGAAATGCCAATTATAACCTACAGCACATTGCATTGCTTAACACAAAATCCATTGACTTTAATGGAATTGTTCCATGGTTGAGTATGTTTTGTTATGGAGAATCCACCTTTCTCCTCACATATCCACAATTGGATTTTCTTAAGTAAGGCACAATTGTTATTTAAACATAGAAGAGACCAAACCTGCTGCTTCTGTTCCAAGCTTTCAGACAACCGCCTTCTCTGCAGAACAGCTTAAATCAGTTTTTATTAAAGACAAACAAACTATCATACAGGCTATGCTCCCAGCTGCAACTCCTTCAATTGAGCTTACACTGATTCTCCAGTACACAATAAGTCAACAACATTTAACTTTCAGTAAGTTCAAGCCCTTCTATCTCATACACATACAGTAGCTGCTGTGGAACACAGCTTGGTCCACATGCATATATTTCAAAACTCATCCATACTTCAATTTTGCACAATAATACAGAAATTAAACACCTTATATTGTGGGAAGCTGTATAGCAGAATCCTCCATTTCTTGGCTGGACATTTTGGGACTCAGACCAAGACATAAATATGAAAGTTTTCTAACTGAGCTAAAAACAAGGCTACCTGGGTCTGCTCTAAAGCCCATTGAAGTCAGTCACAGTCTTTCCAATGACTTTTGTGGGTTTTTGCTCACACCCTCTATGATCTTTCTGTGGTTCTGGGCAGAAGTCAATACACAGGAAGCATATTTATTATCATAGGCCAAATTTGTCCGTTAATTTTTACGAGAATTAGGTTTCATATTTAGTTACAATCACAGCTACAGTACTGTAGTTGTAAGTTTGTTTTTAAAAAAATCAAAGTGCATCCATTATGTATTAGCCCTGAACAAAACCAGGAGATTGGTAAAAATCAATAAAATGCACCTATTCTTTCTAGCTGATAAATAATGGCAACACTTCAACCTTTGCAAAGAAAAAACAAAACCTTTAAAAAGTTTCAGATGTAAAGAGATTTGAATACTGTGTTTAATGTGGAATAATAAACCAACTGGAGGCTATTAATGCTGTGGGCTCCTTATCCATCTTTATTGTAAAATGAAAAAAAAAAAAAAACCCGGCAGGCATTCTCTTGAAAAGCCATTTCTAGATACTTTCAGTGATCTTTAGGCTGTAGCATCGTGAAGGGGAAACACGATGAGACTGTTTCCTTATATCCTGTTGAAGATTAGGACTGAGGTTTCCTAGTAACAAGCACAATTTTCCATCCTGTTCCATGCATTACTTTCCAGAACAGTTTGTAGCATTACTGGAATGTTAAAAAGGGACTATTTTCTCATGCATCATTAGGAGACATGTTTGGCCCCAGGGAGACAAGAACAAGGCATAGTCTTCCATATTACTCTTCAGATACAGCAAGATTATTTTAAACGAATTAAACCTTATCCTAGAAGACCAGTGTTACAACAGGGCCAGACTTGGGAGCATTATGGCCTAGATCCTCAAAAGGTATGTAGATGCCTAACTACCATTGAAATCAACATCAGTTAAGCACCTAAATACCTTTGAGGATCTGAGCCTAAATCACTGTTACAAAGCCAATTGAAATCAATGGAATTTGAATCAGGCCCTACACCTTGTTTTGCAGCAAACACCTTATATTGCAAAGGAGGGCAAACATTCCTTTTACTGGTTTCAGAGTAGCAGCCATGTTAGTCGGTATTCGCAAAAAGAAAAGGAGTACTTGTGGCACCTTAGAGACTAACCAATTTATTTGAGCATAAGCTTTCGTGAGCTACAGCTCACTTCGTCGGATCCATTCAGTGGAAAATACAGTGTGGAGATTTATATACATAGAGAACATGAAACAATGGGTGTTATCATACACACTGTAACAAGAGTGATCACTTAAGGTGAGCTATTACCAGCAGGAGAGCGGGGGGGGGGGGGGGGACTTTTGTAGTGATAATCAAATATTCAAGGTGGGCCATTTCCAGCAGTTGACAAGACCGTCTGAGGAACAGTGGGGGGTTGGAGGGGAATAAACATGGGGAAATAGTTTTACTTTGTGTAATGACCCATCCACTCCCAGTCTCTATTCAAGCCTAAATTAATTGTATCCAGTTTGCAAATTAATTCCAATTCAGCAGTCCCTCGTTGGAGTCCGTTTTTGAAGTCTTTTTGTTGAAGAATTGCCACTTTTAGGTCTGTAATCGAGTGACCAAAGTGATTGAAGTGTTCTCTGACTGGTTTTTGAATGTTATAATTCTTGACATCTGATTTGTGTCCATTTATTCTTTTACGTAGAGACTGTCCAGTTTCACCAATGTACATGGCAGAGGGGCATTCCTGGCACATGATGGCATATCTCACATTGGTAGATGTGCAGGTGAATGAGCCTCTGAGAGTGTGGCTGATGTGATTAGGCCCTATGATGGTGTCCCCTGAATAGATATGTGGACACAGTTGGCAACAGGCTTTGTTGCAAGGATAGTTTCCTGGGTTAGTGGTTCTGTTGTGTGGTGTGTGGTTGCTGGTGAGTATTTGCTTCAGGTTGGGGGGCTGTCTGTAGGCAAGGACTGGCCTGTCTCCCAAGATCTGTGAGAGTGATGGGTCGTCCTTCAGGATGGGTTGTAGATCCTTTACGATGCATTGGAGAGGTTTTAGTTGGGGGCTGAAGGTGATGGCTAGTGGCGTCCTGTTATTTTCTTTGTTGGGCCTGTCCTGTAGTAGGTGACTTCTGGATACTCTTCTGGCTCTGTCAATCTGTTTCTTCACTTCAGCAGGTGGGTATTGTAGTTGTAAGAATGCTTGATAGAGATCTTGTAGGTGTTTGTCTCTGTCTGAGGGGTTGGAGCAAATGCGGTTGTATCGTAGAGCTTGGCTGTAGACAATGGATCGTGTGGTGTGGTCTGGATGAAAGCTGGAGGCATGTAGGTAGGAATAGCGGTCAGTAGGTTTCCGGTATAGCGTGGTGTTTATGTGACCATCGCTTATTAGCACCATAGTGTCCAGGAAGTGGATCTCTTGTGTGGACTGGTCCAGGCTGAGGTTGATGGAGGCATGGAAATTGTTGAAATCATGGTGGAATTCCTCAAGGGATTCATTTCCATGGGTCCAGATGATGAAGAATTGGAATTAATTTGCAAACTGGATACAATTAATTTAGGCTTGAATAGAGACTGGGAGTGGATGGGTCATTGCACAAAGTAAAACTATTTCCCCATGTTTATTCCCCCCGCCACTGTTCCTCAGACGTTCTTGTCAACTGCTGGAAATGGCCCACCTTGATTATCACTACAAAAGGCTTCCCCCCCGCCCCGCTCTCCTGCTGGTAATAGCTCACCTTAAGTGATCACTCTCGTTACAGTGTGTATGGTAACACCCATTGTTTCATGTTCTCTATGTACATAAATCTCCCCACTATATTTTCCACTGAATGGATCTGATGAAATGAGCTGTAGCTCATGAAAGCTTATGCTCAAATAAATTTGTTAGTCTCTAAGGTGCCACAAGTACTCCATTCCTTTTACTGAAGCTACGTTAAAGGAAAAGTAAGTAGACAAATCCAACATACTTTAAAAATACCTCATTATGAGTTAAATTAGTTCTGATTTTATGTATGTTCACATTCCAAGATATGCTATGTGGCATAGAGAAGATGGCAGTGTATGAGATAAAATAGGTCAAAGATAGTTTTAGAATATGAGCCAGCTGATCAGTGCTTGTGAGTTACCAGTATTACCCAAGACCACAGAGTCCCTTCAGTATTCCATCTCACAGATCAAGTACTGGTTAACTCTTTATTTAATTCCTAGTGCTTATATTTTCTTTCTATTGCATACACTGAAGAGCTGTAAGGTGACACTTCTTCCCAAGAAGAACAGGTAAGGAGAATTCAGTTTTTAAGGGTTTCGGTGAAGAAAGTGACAGGCAAAACTTTTTCAGACAGCTCTATTTCATCAAAAGTACAAAAATCACATCAAGAAACAAGATGTGATCACCAAACTCTGGAGTGTAGTAAATAATCCAAGAGTGATGCAGACTGAATATGAAACAAATATTGATTTATTACTTTTTTTTTTATTTGCTGCCTCTGATAGATAAGGTACTAAAACTTTTAATAACTTCAGGCATAATTTCTTCAGGGGGATTTATGCTAAAATGACAAATATGGCCATATTTATGTTCAAAGATATAAACTCCTATTTCCATAATTCAGTTTATGGCACTTACCACCTGAGGTTAATCTCACCAAACTGTATTTATCATGCTCAGAAAGCAATGTCTATTATATTTCCCTTGTATGTTCAGAACATTTTATAACAGATTAAGCATATAGGAAATTTATTTCTAAAAGAGCAGGAGGTGCGAGTAATATTTCTGCAACAAGTAAAAGTCTAACCTGTGCAGGTTATCTTGGTATTGAGGCACCTAATTCCCATTGAAATCAATGGGTGTTAGGTGACTAAATACCTCTGAGGATCACATTGAACCAGATGAAGTTCTTTGTTCACCCCAGCTACGTTGGTATTTTTGAGCAAAAGTTTAATTACAGGATGGTAAATTGTATAATATACTTCGTACTTTTGAAAAATCTTAATCATGGAAACTAAAGCATGTGCAAGTGTTTTATGATCGAGTCAAACTGGCAAACAAGCCCCGATCGCGTCTCCATGTAAGATGACATCTCAAGGCCATTTAAAGAGGTACTGTATATTTACTGCGCTGAAACAAGTGCCTTGGCAATAAGTTCAGCTGCCTTCCACTGTTAAACTTGCTGTACTGTTTACCCTCAGTTAAATATTTATGCTATTGGGAAAAATGAAATCTGTAAGAGACAGACTTAGAGAGAGAAAAATCCCGTTTTGGATTTATACCATTGCTAAGTATTTTGCACAAGTATTTGAAATAGTAACAGTGCCAAGAATCAATGCAGCTGCTGAGTTATTGTTTACTTAGGTGCATGGTGCATTCTGTTTCTAAAACAGTATGCTCATCACAGTAAGTTAAAAATATAAATATTTTAATGATTCACTAAAACATGAATTTTATTATTGCTTTTCCAATGCTCTGAACTGCATCAATGAGCTGATATGCCTCTGCAAGGACCACAAATACTCAGGATACAAGCACATTACCTTCAAGAGTATAAATGTAGAGAAGAATCCAAATGACAATATTTGGATCCAGGTCAGGATTCAGCTTTTGAGACTCACCTCCCCGCAAAGATCTGGAAGCTATTCTAATTGGGGACTTAGGCCCAGATCCTGCAATGTGCCCCAATCTAGATGCCCCCCACTGAACTCATATTGCTGTAACCTATGCTGAAAATTCAAGGGTAATTTTGTGCTTTGTATGAAGACATTCCCTAAATAGTTTATAAAGTGAACTCCAGCCCTCCTTAAGATAATTCAAATCTATATCCCCATTCCATTTCTCTCTAAAGTTCAAAAAAAAAAACCCTCTGAATACAATATATATTATAGATGATGATGGAAGAATCATCTATAATTAAGGTTGCTTGACACTTTCCATTACAAGAACTTGCTTTCAGTTGCTTGTAACTTTCCACACTGTAACCATATAGGCAAACATTTTCCATGCCAGGTGTCTGCCTCAGGTTGAATATTTCGGGGGGAGAGGGGGGAGGGGAAAGAAAATAAAATCAGCCAAAACAGTTCAGTTGTTTTCGAGAATAAGGCTAGGGAAAAAATACATTTTGCCCATGTTAAAAAATTCTGACAACTTTTTCTTTGAAATGTGCTAGCATCCCCATGCTTTGGAGCAGGGACTTGAAATCAGGTATGGGGGACCTGTAATTAAAGACTATATCTTAATTCATATGCACAACGTGGCTGAATTAAGGTTGCACAAACAACTTCTGTCATTCCCTATCTTTTGAGTACTTGACTTTCCAACCTTAATAATTTTTTTAAAAATATTTTTGAGAATGTAATATGCAGAGAGAGAGAGAGAGAGAGAGAGAAATGTTTTGGTGTTATAATGGAAACAAAGTCTTATTTTTTTAATTATTAGGTTCTTTCAGCTCACTGTAAATACTATCAATCCAATAATACCTCAGAGGTAGATAATGCCAACCTCCCTCCAAAAAAAAAATGGCATCAGAGAAGCAAGATTATAACTTTCATTTTAATACATGATAATAAATATTAAGTGATATTAAAATTGCTGTGTAAAATATTTCAGTAGTTTTGTACCATGTTTCCCAAACATTAAAGAAAAGGGTCCAATCCTGTAAACAGGATGTGTGCCTCAGGAAAGGGATCTTGGGCGTCATAGTGGACCACAAGCTAAATATCAGTCAACAGGCTAACAGTGTTGCAAAAAAAGTGAACATCATTCTGGGATGTATTAGCAGGGGTGTTGTAAGCTAGACATGAGAAGTAATTCTTCCGCTCTACTCCGCACTAGTTAGGCCTCAACTGGAGTATCGTGTCCAGTTCTGGGCACCACATTTCAGGAAAGATGCTGACAAATTGGAGAAAGTCCAGAGAAGAGCAACAAAAATGATTAAAGGTCTAGAAAACATGACCTGTGGGGGAAGACTGAAAAAATTGGGTTTGTTTAGTATGGAAAAGAGAAGACTGAGAGGGGACATGATAACAATTTTCCAAGTACATAAAAGGTTGTTACAAGGAAGAGGGAGAAGAATTGTTCTTCTTAACCTCTGAGGATAGGACAAAAAGCAATGGGCTTAAATTGCAGCAAGGGAGGTTTAGGTTGGACATTAAGAAAAACTTCCTAACTGTCAGGGTGGTTAAGCACTGGAATAAATTGCCTAGGGAAGTTGTGGAATCTCCATCATTAGATATTTTTAAGAGCAGGTTAGATAAACACCTGTCAGGAATGGTCTAAATAATACTTAGTCCTGCCATGACTGCAGGGGACTGGACTAGATGACCTCTCAAGGTCCCTTCCAGTCCTATGATTCTATGATACCTTAGTCATATGAGTAGCCTTGCTCACACTGGTAATCCTGTTATTTTCATTTAGACTATTCATGTGACTAACTACTCACAAGAGATAAGCTTTGCAGCATCCTGCCTTATATCTTGAGAAATCCTGGGTTATATTACAACCCACGATTCTGTGGACCAGCCCACAGTTTACCTGATACAGGACCAGAGGGCTGCCAGTCACTGGCCTGGTCCCTGACATCAAACATAACACTCTTCAGGTTGTTGTATTTCACCTGATCTCTGGCAGGCAGGTCATATGGCTTTAATAACTCTTGAGCTATTGAGAAAATTAAAAACCACAAAACGTTTGCCACAAATAATACCTAAAGTCTGGGTAGTTACTGTACACTCCTACCTGCAGTATATTTCTACTCAGAAATTAATTTGGCTATTTCTGGGACTGTTCTCTATTTCCTTGTTTTTCAAATACTTTCTGTAGACAGCAGATGTTTTACCTTTTGCCAGTGTCAGCCCTCAGATAGAGAGCTAACATTCATAAATAATATAGAGACAAATAGGCTGCAGATTTTACTAACCTCCTAATTGAACCAACTAAGACCTAAACTAACCAGGAATTTGTGCTGAAATTATCCACAGGCGCATGTATTGATAACTCATGGTGTTGTGTGACCATGAGTATTGTATTTATAGCCAGTCATAGGTGTCTTTCCACCCAATGTGGAAAATGTTTTCCAAGCAGTGGTTTAAAAAAAAAAAAAAAGTGATGTGGGACCCCACCCCCACAGATGTTCCTTTGGCATCCCTCAGAAGTTGGTGCTCAGGGCAACTGCCCTTATTGCCTGCCCTTTAGGCCTTGGACTGCAGAGTGTGCCATGTAGTAACACACATGTTCACTGAACTGCTAGACTGGCATCCACAAGTGAAATCCTTCCTTGGGACTGACTATCCTTGCCCCACCAGTGGCTCAACTTAGAATGTTGGATTTTCACACTTTATTACCCAATATCTTTTGCACAATTACTAAGGTTCACCCTGTAGATACCCTTAGGACATGCACTTAGAGTATGGGTCATTTGTTCCTGGATCATGCTGTATTACCAAGAACTACTCAACACAAGGGAAAATTAATCTAAGCTTGGCTACCTTATCTCCAGAACCTGGAGTAATGAAGTAATCTACACGAACTGGTTTCAGACCTGTGATTCCTCTCCCAGCAAAGCCCATTGTTCTACAACCACAATGAGATAAGAGGGAAGAGAAAGCCCTATATGACAAATAGTTGCAGACCTTAATCAAGACCCCACAACAGATCCCCCAGAAAAACTACTGCACACCCAGAATTTTGGGCACATTTTGAGTGGCTCACTCTCATTAGGTGGAATCAGAAGCAGACTCCTCTCCCAGAAAACCCAACCAACATCCAACTTCATGGGTTAGTGAGCAGCATTAATGACCTTTGAAAATTGGCTGGTTAAAATAAGGAAATTATATACACATTGAGAAGTGAAGTATGCAGACAGTCAATATTAACCTCAGCCAAGCAATGAAATCAAAGGTTTATCGTTATTGTAATAGAATGTGTTTCATAAAGAATGAAATGATTTTTGGAAACACTGTAACTATAGTTATTTGTCTGAGCAGCTAAATTAAGTATGACGTTGTTCACTATTCTGAAGTTTTAGGATAATATCTCTGCTGTGTCATCCTGCTTGTGACATTCAATGACATCTAAAAAAGGTCAGTCTGGTTACCTGCTGTTAGTTTAAGAATAATTGTTTTCAAGTTAAAGTCTTTCTGTTTGACTGATTTCATTCATGAATTATTACATCTATTAAAATGGATACTGGCGGCATGTACATTTTAGCTGATAATTCATCTCAAAAGGTTTAGGCAGCACATTTTCTTCTTCATTACCGATGTCCTCAGATTTATTCTTTTCCCGTCACTGAAATTGATTCACATGTCACTATAAACATATAAATAGAGCAAAGAGGAAGTTACATTCTAGCTTTCTGCCAAATGGTCTGTATTTTGTATTATTACAGCACATCTATGTAAATTGCTGTACCCATATTTAAGTGCACCTAATTAACCTAAAATTATACTGGAAGTCCTGGTAAATTTCATTTCCAGCTATAACACATTTAATGTCATGTTTGCTGTGATTGATGCTACTATAATGACCATCCAAAGAATTAATAATAATTACAGTTCATTAAAAATTGTTACAATTTTTTTAGCAACAGATTTTTCAGTCCAACATATTTGTGCCTGTATTACATGACAAGGCTGGGTTTTTTTCCCCCAGTATCTAATGGGATTTCTCAGAAATCCTGCCATCACTTTTGGCCACTTTCCATTTTGTGATTGTTTTCCTTTATTGGAAATTAGATTAATTTGTTTTACAATAGTCTGCTTACAAAGAAGTTGCTGTTGATTTGTATAATTAGAGTTTTGTCCACTAACCAGGTTGGTCTTTCATTATTTTCCTATCTTGGACATTACTAGTAATGTCTTTGGGTTAATGAGCAGCTTCCCAATTACCTTAAATTAGCCTTTTGATTTGTCAATGCAATTTTGGAGCAATCATTTTGATATTGTTTTATGACAGTACCACTTCAATACAGATATCAATAAGTCAGACTGCAACAACCATGAAAAGAATTAGAAATAAAAATACAGCATAGTAAATTATATGAATTACTAGACTGGAGTTGGAACAAATAGAGTTTGCCACTCACTTTGATCTCCCACAAACTTCACATTTCTTAAGCAACAGGCAACAATTTAAAAATAATTTAACTTGAATAAATAGTTTCATTAAATGTCAAATTGTGGACCCTGTACTCACACTGAGTAGTATCTTACTCTGACGCTCTGTACCTCGGGGGAACACCCAGCACGCCCATGTTCATCCTAATAAAATGATTGTGTGGTATCCAATGCAAAGTTTGTCATGTTGGGTGTCTTTGGAAGGCTCATGATGCACTGAGCATGGTTGTTATAGTGATGTTACAGTAATTGTTACAGTAATGTTATAGGTTGTAATTTCACGTATATAGTTATGAGGCTGAAAATGTATCCTCATGGCTTAAAGCAAGCCCAGGCAAAAACTCTCCGAGAACAGAGAGGCAGTTCACACCTCATCAGGGCATGTATAGGACAAACCCAGCCCAGCCTCACAGGAACAAAGGACACTGGCCTAGGCAACAAAAAAAGAATCTGTTAGACTCTTTAGGAAGTCACCCCCCTTGCTATGGTCAGTTTAGAACTGCGATGAGGTAATGCTCACCTAACTCTGAAGCGAGGGGGCAAAGCCAAGAGGGAAGAAAGGACATGATAAAAGGGAGAGACATTTGCCATGCTCTCTCTCTTCCACCAACATCTATAGAAACCACACCAAGCGACTGAAGTGCTGATCAAAGGGGAGAGCCTGGCTGAAGAGCAACCAGCCAGCCTATGGTGAGAAGTATCTAAGTTTGTAAGGACGTTGAAAATGTTAAGATCAGCTTAGAATGCGTTTTGCTTTTATTTCATTTGACCAAATCAGACTTGTTATGCTTTGTCTTATAATCACTTAAAATCTATCTTTCATAGTTAATACATTTATTTGTTTATTCTACCTGAAGAAGTGTGTTTGGTTTGAAGCATGTCAGAGACTCCCCTTGGGATAACAAGCCTGGTACATATCAATTTCTTTGCCCCCTCCTTCTTTCCCCACCCCGACACGTTCCTCCACACTCCATTATGGGTTGCATCCCACTTTTTTTTGGCAAACTTGGGCATTTGTTCAGTTTGCTTTTGCCAACTGAGCAAACGAGAGAAATGCCCAGTTTTGTCAAAGTAGTTGGGATGGCCAGGACAGGGTTTAAAAGGGGGACTGTCCCAGCCAAAAGGGAATGTATGGTTTCTCTATAACTCCATGAATAGCCCTACTCAAATTAATAGGGATATTCAAACAGTGAGGTCCCTATCTTCAAACACGTAATTGTGTGTTGACTTGAATGGGCCTAATTGCATGCTTAAAGTGTTTGCAGGAGCTGGCCTAAAGTCCTCCTCAATGTAAATGAGGATATGAGAATCTAGCCATACACGTGTAGATTGGAAGTACTTAATTTTATGTATCCTCAGTTGCATTAAACTCTGACTCCTCCAGGCAGGATATAAACCCAGATCTCTCTAAGTTTTATTAAAACTGAATACTTCATAGTCACTTAGGTGTAAAGAGTGCTAAACTTAGACATATTTTATATTCAGAGTTTCACAAATAAAGAAGAAATTGGTTAAAGTTGCTTTTTATTGCTGTTGCTTTGGACAGTTTTGTAAAGATGGGGGTGATATGCAAAATCACTATTTGTGGCTTTCATTTATGGCACAAAAAATATTACAGAGGAGTTTAGATGCTCACTTTTTGCATCACTTCTTTGTACTGGCATATAATTTACTTTGATCATACTTTTTTTGAGTTTCACAACATAATATACTAACCCACATTTGTAAAGAGTTTTGAGATCTATGCAAGAAAAGTGCTATGTACTACATGTGACAACTGTTATTATGTATTTATTATTATTATATGGAGAAATCTTAGTCACTGACATACAATGAACTTCTTGTTTACTAGTTTGTATTTAGTGCTTCTAAAAGCTGAGACCCCTTGAGATTAAAATTCTTTATCCACAGAACACAGATAGATGGGCAATGCAGTACAACCTTCCCCACACTGTGCCCCATCCCTGCATACTAACTATGTTTTACCAGGACTGCTTTTATAATGAGAGAGTACTTAAGTCTTCATGCTCATCCAATATCTCTCTGAAATCACTCTCATGGGTGCCAGATAGTGCCAGTACAATGTACCTAAAATATTGCAGAATTGATCCATTTAATTATGATGCATATTTAAACTATAAGATATGTGAATGAAGTCCCATATTTAAGATAGTACTCAGCTGTCTTTGTGCACTGGTCTCAGGTTGCATTGTTATTGTCACTAAGTGAAGTAATTAATCCAGAATACAAATCAAATTTTGTTCCAGAACAGAGGGCCCACACATGAAGCTATTGTGGAATAGCTTTTTCCGCTATAGCTATGCTAGTCAATTTCCCCACATAGATAAAGGTCTTAGTCCAGCATTTAGCCTGGCATGATATATAGTGAAATGATTGCTCCACACAAAATCATATGATTTTTTTAAATGCCTGATTGGGAGCTAGACAAGAATATTCAAATCCACATGAGAGTTGTAATGTTTGGAGAAGCACTCAGATATCAGGTTTGTCAGGAGATAACTCACAGCACATTTTATTAATAGTATGAGCACTCAGCTGTGTTTCAGTCTACTAAGGATTCTGGAAAGATCAAATTTACAATGGGCATCCCAAAGGTTTGCCATATCTTTAGTATAGTCATTCTCATACTTGTTCTTTCAGGGTTGTTTTGAGCTCTCTCTGGAACACTCAGTATGTAATATAACAGACTTCTTACTTTGCTTTATTTCCCCAAAAGTACATCAGTCTCTGTAGGTGGGCCATAATCAGGCAGGACCATTCAGCCTCCAATAGCTAATTTGCAAAAGTCTTTTTGTAATACCCTCAATATTAAACAAATATATTGTAGACTCCAGACTTAAGTGTTCTCCTTGTGCTCATTGGAACTATTGGTGTGAGTAAAGATATTCATGTTTGCAGGAACACGGCCAAATGTTTCACTAAGATCAGCGAGAGAGCCAAGCAATGGCAAGTACGTTTTAATCTGTTGGTCACCAATGCACAGGGCCACATCCATACTTTTGAGGAGCTTAATTTACTGTGTTTCATGACAAGTAATATGCTTGTCATGAAAACTGTGTGTGCTTTTTTTTAACTGCTACCATATTAAAAATGATAAACAAAACCATTCTGATGATTATCTCATGACTCAGTGTAATAAAGTAAAGGGGTTGGTGCTACTTAATCCATGTTTATAAGTATTTGCATTATGATCACTTAAGAATTCAAGAAGATATAAAAGAAGAATAGTGTAAGGTTTCCTCATCTCTTTCCATTTAGTTGCATCAACAAATCTGCATATAAATGGTAAATCAGTCCTTAGCATGTGCTTTCTGGAGTGACATTATTAAAGTCTACTTCCTAATGCTGATTGCTGCTGCTGACATCAATTTGTGATTGCCTGTTACTGAATTAGAGCAAGTAAACGATCTAAAGATACAGCTTCACTACAATAGTGGGATGCAGCTGCATACAAAACGTTTCTCAAAAAAACCTGGATCTCTCTGAATCTACTTCTACATCTGTCATTGTTAATAATGCAGAATGCAAGGAAAAGAGCAAGTGAAGGATTGCTTCATTATTAGCTGTATTTTTAGAAATTTAATTATTAGAACACCAAACAGGTAGTGTCAGTTTGTGCTTTTTCTTATGCAGTGCAATCTTGACTGATGATAAAATATATAAAATTGTGACCATTAGCTGTTGTTTTGCACTAATGATAAAGATTAATACCCACAGGCAGTTTCTCACTGCCAATGGCTCATTTCAGACACACCTTATAATTAACAACTTAGCACAAGAAAAATCCTTTCATTGTGTTTGGCTTTGCCCTTTCATTTCCTTTAAATATATCTATTTAAAATGCTTGTAAAAATGTAACACTATTTATGTCTTTATTCCATTTTAAAAGAGGCAGTCAACATTTGACTTCTAATACACTTCCCCTCCCCCAAAGGCTAAAATAAAATAGAGGGCTCTGCATATCTAATACGCTAATGCCTTTTCCCCCACTCACAGTAATATACTTTATTGCCTTATAATTACAATGAACAATACTTTAGAAGAAACTCTGAACAAAGCACAACCTTCAATTTACCTATAGTAAGTATTTAGTAAGAAGACTGTCAAAAGTACAAAGAGTAAGTATGTGCCAAACTCTCATTGAGTTGGAAACCTTAATCCTCATTGTGCTTTTGACAATCTCCCCCAGAAAAGTTAATTTTAAGAGATAATGAGTTTCCTAATTGTTACATTTAAGCTTCAATTTAGATTTCAAATTTCAAAAGTTATGGTTAATACTTTCTTACCTGTTACTAAATATTTTGCGGATTCTAGTTTCTTAAGCACTATGGTCAACACTTTTAAAATAATATATATTCTTAATGTCATTTAAGCTTTGTGACTACCAAACTTAAGAAGAGATTTTAAAAGAATCAGATAGTGCTGGGATGTATGATCAGAGCAGCAGCAAGCGTCCTATGACTGTGAACAAAAATTATTCCACAAATGAAGAGAAAAGGGAAGTGAATTTAATTTTCTCAGTTGGAACTGATTGCCCTGAAAGAAAATTAGAATGTCAATCATTAACGTAAATAGTGCTTTTATGTAAAAGGTATTTGCACATCGTCTACATTTCCCATTGTACAGATTTTACCCCTTGCATTCATTTAAGGGTCCTTTAACATTTTTGGCAGATGAATCATCTATTTAGTCTTGAGATGATTGCTGTTAAATTTTAAAGTTATTTAGCTTTAAGACAAATAAATAAATCCAACAACCCTGTAAAAGTATGAAAAGAACTTTTAAAAACAACTTTTCCAGAATAAGATTTGAAAAGAAATTAAATATTCTTAAACCTTCTAATGTTTGACTTTAGTTTCTATTTAAAAAGCATATACCTCTTATCTGCCTTCTTGATGCATGAAGGCATCACTCACAAAGCATAAACTGTCCAAAGCAGAATATTAGGATTCATTGCCACCTGCTTGCATCCACTAGTGCCAAGGAGGATTAAGTACCCAGTTTTGTTTAGTCTTCTCAAACCATCTTTAAATGAAACAAACCTTCTGGTACACAATTATGCTCTGTGGAGGGGTTATGGTGGATAGGATTGGGGTTGTTCTGAAAAGTGGTTGGAATTAATACCTATGTCATGGAGATCCAAGTGAAAAAAACAAATGCAATGCATGTTCTATGGTAATATATGGCACAAAAAGCATGTTATATCACAACGTCAAAATTAAATAAGTTGGCCAAAGGGAGGGAATTTTCAATTACAGTGGAAATGTACTAAAAATTTATTTTCATACCTTATTACTAAAGGTCATGCTCATAAAATCATTAAAGTGGCCTCCTGTTCATAGTGAGGGTGGGGGGAAGATACATTTGTCCTTGATTAATAGATTTCCTGGTTTTTAACCATTTGTATGTATAAATTTTATTAAATAGCATTGAGCAAGATCATCCCATCCCTCAGAAAAACCCACAGGAGGGGGCAGAAAAAGCAAGAAAACTCTGAGGTTGGTCTTATGGATATTCCTGCAAACATATTCCTTAGAAGGGAAAGAGTTTTGGGGTGGGGGAATGGGGTTGCTAGTGCTACTGCAGGTGACCTTCTAACCTGTGGATCCATGGTGTCTATGGGGGAGAAACTCTACCCCTGGATTTGTGAAGGCTGAAGCCATTTACCTGGATGCTCCTCCCTCCACATAACTGGAGTGGCCCACATGAGCATGACTCCACTACAAGCCATGCTTCTATTAGATGGTGGCTGCTTAGTAGCAGCCACTGAAGGCATCCATAGGAAGTTAATATAGTTGTACGTACTCATGTCTACATCTCCATATGGAAACCTAACAGGTAGGCAGGGTATATAGCTCTGGCCATGACCTACTTTCACCTCCCAGTACCCTGGCCTACTCCCAAAATCCCACAGGACTACATTCACATGGGGGAGGTGAGGGATGGGATAGGGCCATAACTGCTCCAAGTTGATGTTTTCAATAGTGGTCTCCATTCTAGTTATCTCAATTTTTGGGTATCTACCTTCAGACACCTAAAATCTGAATTTCAGAGCTGCTGACTGAGCTCTTACACCTCTTACACTAAGGCACCCAGGATCACCAGACAGTTGAAACCATTGGCCTAAATTATTAAAACAAGTATTTATCTACAATTTAAAGGGGCACTGTGTGTAACTCACACATCTCCTGGGTGTGGTGCTCTGTTTCCTCTAGTGCCACTGAGACACTTAGAGATTAATGAGTCTGCTACAGCCTTAGCTAATAAGCCTATGGCTTTTAGCTCACGCATTTAGCTCCAGAGGTCCCAGGTTTGATCCCACTCACTAATGAACAGGGTCCATCGATGTTATACATGCACATTTTTAGGCCTCAAGATTTAAAACTTCCTTAGAGAAAGGTGAATGCCAGGCAATATCCTTGGAGAACACATTTTGGTAAGCAGCACAGTCTGACCCTCAACATAAAAAATAAATGCACCGTTTTGCATGACATTTGCTAGCTAGCATGTATCCTGCTGCTATTCCTGGAGGTGCGGTAGTTCACACTATGCACCAACCCAAAGTTATCCTGTCCTGTGTCAGTTTGTTTCCCACTGCCCCAAACTATCTCCCAAGAATAAGGCAAAGATATTGCCTGTACCCTACAATACATCTTCCAAGGATGAGACATAGAAATTACATTTCTCTAAGGCAGTGGTTCTCAAACTTTTGTACTGGTGACCCCTTTCACACAGGAAGCCTCTGAGTGTGACACCCATTATAAATTAAAAACATGTTTTTATATATTTAACATCATTATGAATACTGGAGGCAAAGTGAGGTTTGGGGTGGACGTTGACAGCTCGCGACGCCCCATGTCATAACCTCACGACCCCTTGAGGGGTCCCGACCCCCAGTTTGAGAGCCCCTGCTCTAAAGGATCTCTAAACTTTGTAGGCTTGATCCTGTCATCCTCTCTCAGAAAACGCTCCCACTGACTTCAATGATATTCAATAACAAAACTATATAGAGGCCGCAAATTTAGACTCCTTAATTCTAATCAGATATCATAGTTTAGAATGAGATGAATAGCTCAGATACAGAGGTGGGTGGAGAAATAATTGTGTTTTGGAGGATTTCATTATTTCAGAATAATTTTCTGCTCGAGGAAATGGAGCAGCCCATCTGCCCCTGCCAACCTATGCAACCTTAATTGATTCATTATGATATTGTCTTTAATTACATGGTCACAAACTACTTTTTCCCCACAGGACCCCACTTCATTCAGTGCACAGAATGGATGGCACTGAGTTAGTGAGCATCTATTTCAACATTATGTTTATCCTTTTTGTTCAATGTGCGGCCCCAGGCCTTATTCACTGCACGCTGTTCCCTGCACACCATACAGTGAATACAAAATTATTAATTCCCTCCTAGGAATGTCTATCACACTCCTCACTATCCTATCTGTGTGCTTCAGAAACAATTAATTTAATTTCACAGCACCCCATGAGATAAGGGTTTCCCATTTTATAAATGGGAAACAGACACAAAGAAACTAAGAAGTGTTGCATGTTTGAATTTGATAACAATAATGTGAGATTCTCACAATAATTGGCTCAAATGAAATTAATCAGATTACTACAGCATTATACAGAAAGAAAAAAATAGTTTACCACACTTTGTGTAAGGTGAAAAGCTGTCCCCCGTTTCTTCCCTCTGTAACTGGTGAGATGCTGTCAAAACACATTCCCCAATTTACCTCCCAAAACCTCTGTCTTTTGCTAGAGTGTGAGACAAAGAAATTTCTCTTTGGAGAGAAAAAAAAACACAAAACTTTCCCAATTAATTTCACTATGTGTTCCTTTTTTTGTGTCTTATGATACCTAATTACTGATGGAATTTCTTTTAAGGTTATCAGTTTACCTGATTAATAAACTAAAAGGAATTTCTAATACGCTCATCATTACTAATAGCTGTAACTACCTGCAGTTCTTAATGAGTTAAACATTTTTCAATGGGTCATTTCATCAATTAAAGAAAACATCTGCAATAACAAGCATCTCTTATCAATCATAGAACATAATTTGATCAGAAGCACCCCTTGTCAGTCACCCAGTCTGGTTTATTATAACATATTTCTGTAGACAACTTTCATTAGTTTTGAGGTGTCTGATTCCCTAGACATCTAAACTCTCACAGACTTAGAGGTACTTAGAGGAACTGGGGACGATTTGGTACAGCCCAATATGTAATATATTCTTGAACACTGCTCACCCAGTAGGTTAAAGTTAAAAGCCAACACTCTGAGGCCTTCGAATTCAGACACACTTTTTGCTAATACTGTAAGGATTCTGGAAGAATAGTTAATATGCAAAAAATTATGAGTTTAATATACAAAAATCATTAAAAAAATCATAATATACAATTTACTAATCAAAGTATCTACTAACTTTGGATGCCCCAACTTGAGACAGCTACGACCTGAGTTTTTTTAAAAAATCATCATTATATAGCAGTTCATATAATCAAAACACAGCTCCCATTTACTTCAAATGCAACTGTAACTATTCAACATTTCTGCAAAATGAAATTTTAGGTCAGTCACCTAGAAAATGAAGAATGTACAATTTGTGACCAGCTATGAAAAGTCTGGTTTAAGTTACTTGCATAGCATCATCTAGCACAGGTAGGAAAAGAATTCTCCAGGGCAGCATTCAACAGGGCACCAGCCTATTTCTTCTTGCACCTACCTCTTTCACTATACATCTTCTAAATTCAGCAATAGATGAGCCAAACAGTCTCTTTCACCACACAACCCTGACTTATCCCCACAATGCTGTGCACTCAACAAAGCAGGAGTCCTGTGGAAAAACTAGTATGTGATCATGTAATTAAAGACTGCATCATAATACATATGCCCAAGGAGGCTGAATTAAGGTTGCACAAGCAGCCTTAAATCTGGCATTTCCTAACTTCTGAGTACTTGATTTTGCAGCCTTAATAATGCTCTTTAATGTAGGTTTTCTTCGTGTCCGCGCGTGCACTTAATATTACATGTGCCATGGAAAAATATGCCTCGTGCATGTCCAGTAGAATTAGACTAGTTTTATTTTTTCAGACAGTCACAAAGAAAGTCAACACATCAGATCAAGGCTCCAAACCTGCAAGGAGAATCAGGTCAGACCCCTGACCTTATAAGGAGCCCCATTGACTTCAGTGGGGCTCCGTTCAGACACATGGTCCACCCACACCATTTGTTTTGCAGGACTGAGGCCCAAATCAATCCACATTATGGTATCACTGGAGCAAACTGTATCTTCAGTAACACCAGGCAGCCCTGTTGACTCAAATGGGGTTATAGTGATGTGTTGCCAGCAAAATATGAGCTAATATAGGAAAAATTTAAGAGATGGCAAGTCAAATTTTAAAGTTAACTTTTTTTTTGCCATTTTATGACTCAAAAGGAGGTATAAAAATAGTTGGTAAAATAGAGCAGTGTGCATAAACAAGTTTTACTTGAAAGTGACATTTTTTTGGCCAAAGACATAAAGCCTTAAAATATAAAATATGAAATGTATAACGGGATTGACCCAACTACAACAATGCCAAGAGTTTAGAAAGAGCAACTGAAGTTGATCCAATAAAAGATATTACCTCCCTACCTTGTCTCTCTAAAAGCATTGTTTGTCAATCTCTAAATCTATCAGATTAGGTGGACTGAATATTCTAAGGAAATATTTTCAACGACACAAATGGGAGCTGGGCGCCTAACTGTCCTGAAAAATCTTCTGTAATTCTTTTTGAAAGGTGAAGGTGCGCTACATCAGGAAACAGATCATGCCAGATGCAGTCAGGTGTTGCAATATGCATAGTATTGAGTGCATTGAGTTCATAGCCTGTAGCTACTCTCCCCCCCCCCCCACCTTAGCTGACTACTGACCAAAATAGCCACATTCATTTAGGTGCATTTATAATCAGACCATTAATGGTAGTTCTGTTCCTGCTTAGTAGCCTCACTTTGGTGATGTTGGTAAACTTGTCTGTTGGCATCACGGAGACAGTTGTGTGTTCTGCTATTACGAATTTGGAACTGTATTGTGAGCACCCTGGGAGACTTTGAAGGGTGCCAATTTAAATAACCTCATTACATCAATTTTTTGCTCATATGAACTTTTTTTATAACTACCCTGTTAAAGTGTTTTCCTGACATTTTAATCTGGATGTATTTTAATTCACATCCCAAAAGCAATGGAAGTTTTGTCTAGAGGTTTGGTCTTTTCAATTTCCTTTGCTGTGCAGTACACTGTTCCCTGTACAAAGCTCCCTGTACAATTCTGCAATTAAAAACTAGTAAATGCATTGTTCCAGAGATAATTGAGTCAGAATCTCATTCTTCTCTGGACATGGAAGTCATAAACTTCCAGCTGCAAGTATGATCTTATCTGTCTATACACAAAGCTTCACCCTTAAATCGTTTCCATTTTAGGTAGGTCAAGGTTAGAATTTGGATGCAAAATGCTGCAGCTACTTAGTTATTCAAACCATATGAACTAAAAGATTCACACTTTCTTTTACTTTTCTCGGCCACTTAAAATTAAAGCTTTTTCAGTAGACATCAGACTCCTCCTCACACTGGTACCTTGGAAAAATTCAATGTGCCCAGTTCAGTAAGAAATATCATATGTGGTTTTCATGAAAACTCCAATTTAAGTTGCCCATGTACACTGTTTCATTCTAATCTCTTCCATTAATGTGTGTTCATCTTACCCATGAGCATGAGACCATTGGTTAATGAAAAAGGTCTTTGAAAGGAATTCCCCTTCTACCTGGACTTCTATATTTCTATAAAACCAGGGCAGAATTGTCAGGCTCTATTTACCCTAAAATAGATCATTAATTTCTTACTGAAAATGGATTTTACAAATATAAATATAGTTGCATACGTCTCCGTTCCCACAAGAACCAAGGACCATCACAAAACTCACCATCTTCCACTCCTAGGGCAAGGTGCACTTCTTCAGTCCAGCCTTCTCTAACATGTACCCACAGCAGTTTGTATATTGAATAAAAAATTCCAATTCCTAGCAAAGCAGAACAGTGTACTGCATACACAGTTCTCCTTCTTAGGAGACAGTGAACCACACGTGACAGATGTTAGTCCTGTTGCTTAATGCGCTACTGGAATGTGCTCAGATATTGTGATAATGAGGGTGGTATATAAGAACCTAAGCAGACTAGGCTAGAATACTAGACAGAAAGTAACTTTTCAAAGGGGTTCTGTCAACTTGAAACAAAATAACATTTCTCTGTGACAATTCTGTACCTACCAAAACACTAGACTAGAGAGATTAATGATCTTTTCTTCATTTTATTTACTTTGTACACTCGACAATATCCTGAGATAGATTCTCAGCCATTGTCAATGCTGCTGCACCAACTTATTTCAATGGAGCTTCATTGAATTTGGCCAGCTGAATATCTGACACTCGTTATAGATTCATTTTCACTGTTTTCTGATGCTCACTTGTGTCACACATGGGCTGATCTATGGGAATCCTGTGTGTATCCACTACCCCAATTTGTACAATAAGTTGTTTATCAATAACAGCAGCAGCAAAGGTAAAAATGCAATGGAAGGATATGCACAGTGTATGGGATGGAGGAGGAAAGGATGCCCCACAGCATATTTGGCTGGCTTGCCCCTGGCCACAGAAAACCCTTAGAAATACAACAAGGAAGCAGAATAAAACCCACTAATACAACATTTTTAAAGGAATTTAAATATTCACGACAGTTTATTGTGTGATCTATCAGAAAACAGATTTTTTTTAATGTTAATTTTAAAGGTTCAAGTTGCCAGTAACCATTTAAGAGAAATTATCTTCAAATATTGTTTGTTCTTGGAGAGAGTTAAATATCACACTATTGGGAAATTTAATTTAAATTCATTATTTTGAGTTCTTTGGTCTTTTCGATCTTTTTTAAAGCCTCCATTGATGTAGGTTCTTACACTGGTTCTCTGTGTTCCTCCCAAGAATAGGGGTGACAATGTGGCTATTTCTCTCTTACCTACCTGCTGGCAAGAGGCAGGCTTTGGGTTATTGTTGTAATTAATATTGCATGCAGAAGTGTGAGATAGTTGCTGGGAGTAAGGGTACTATTGTGGGAAAGCTTGGACAAAAAGTGGGTTTTTCACTTAGCTCTGAATCTGGTGAGGTTAGTGGTCAGTCATCTGACAATGAATTTCATAGCCTTGGTTTAGCTTCTTTGAAGATTCTGTCACTGCTAGTGACCATATTTAATTGCTCCAACTGAATGAAGCTGTCATGGGAGGTCATACTCACAGAGACAGAGAGAAAGGGCAATGGTTTCTTAGGAGGCTAGAATTAATTTTGAAACAGGCTCTCCGTTCAATGGTGAGCCACTGCAGAAAATGGCAACTAGTCGTGATGTGTTCTTGGCAATCTGTGTTGTGGAGCAGGTGGGTTCTGAATTTGCAATAGCTAGTTAGTATATACAAGTCATTTGGGTTTGGATAACAGCATACTCTAACCAGAGTTCTGTGGATTTTTCTGCTTTGGTCCCAAACACATACATATCTTACATATCAGCAAATCCATAGAGAGAGCATCTTCCATATAAAATGCTTTTCACTTCAGTTCACTAGCAACTGTAGATTAGTTCTGGAAATCCTTTCTTATATCAATTGAGTCTGTTCATGATTCTCTGGATTAACTAGGTCTGTTTGCCATCTGCAAGGTATAATTTGCTGCTCAATTACTTTTCTCTCTCTTAAGAGCAATATTTTTCAACTGACTTTCACTTCTAAACTACTCTCTCTTTTTGAATTGGCTTTAATATGTCCTAAAAATTAAAATTATGTTTCATGTTTGACTCACAGTTTCCAAACAGAATTCATTCACATCACTAATTCGAAGGAGAAATAAAATGTATGGTTTTGAATAACAGCATGTTGGACTATTTGAAATTATAGGGCAGTATGAAACTCAAATGCCAATAATAATGATTTCAACTTACCTGGTACTTTTCATTCGAGGATCTCAAAGCAGTTTTCAAATCTCAATTAAGCCTTACAACACACTGGATGTAGCTCTGCATGACTTTGGATGTGTGGACCTGTTTTGCCGAATTTCACACCCATTAGAACATTATGCGTTCAAAATTAGGAACAGAGCTCAAGCTGTTTTGAGGGAAGTCCATGATCTGTTTAGAGTTGGACACATTCCAGTTCTGGGTTGCTGCACAACAACATTCTCTTCATTCCTGATGAGAAAGGAAGAAAGAACTCTTCCCCCTTCATGGCGAGGCAACCCTTCCCCTGACTATCAGCTCCCCAATCATCTCTGAAGAAATTCCTCCGCATCCTCTGTAAAATGCCTTCCAAGAGGCCCCAGGCTCCTCAGGGAGCAGATCCTCTCCATTCATTAGTGGGAGTGAATGCCGACTGCCCTTATCCATCTTCTTGCTTCAGGAAGAGGGTTTGGGCTCCTACAAAGTTTACTGCCCCTACCCCCAATTCCAGGAAGGATTTCAGGGTACAGGCAGCCTGCCCAGCCCCAGAATCCTATGATAGTAATGGGAACATATGCTCAATCCTGATGTCTTTTAAACTCTCTAGGGCAGAGCCTTCCTAAAGAGTATTGAGTCCTGGGAAGCCATACCCAGTTCCAGGCCAGAAACAAAAGGCAGAGATTCCTGGGCTGACAACAGTGCATTTCCCTTCAATCTGCATGGAAATTGCCCTGAGGTCTGTGTTCTATATAACTCTGGCTTGTAACATCTATACGCTAGAGAGCTTCAGGGCCAGTGCAGCAGGACAGGAAATCCCCACAGCTTGCAGTGAGGTAGGGTCAGGACTGGCTACCCAGTTCCTGAAGAGGATTTCTAGGATGGGAAGGCAGAGGAAAAGAGTACATAGGCTCTTCCTGGCTGCTCCCTGAAGAGGAGGGAGAAGCCAATGTCCCCAGATGACTGGTCACTTCACAATGCTGCATCAAACATTATAAGACAATTCAAATTAATCCTTAAACACAGTGATTGCAGGTATCCTCACAGGAAGTCTAGAAACTTCAAACATGGGAGTACGTTATGAGCAGTGGCTAGGGAAGGTATTTGGTACCTGTTCACTTACTTTTGCGGGGGATTAATTTTGTACATCTATCCTTCTTTCCTGGAAGCACTGATGAACAAGTGGAACTAGAATAAAGATTTCAGGGAAATTTTGAGTACAAGAATCAGTAGCTGATGCCCAGCAAGAAGATTAATTGCCTTGGACAGTAACTTCTGATTTCCAAATGTTTTTCCTGCAGAGAGGAATTTAAGAAAGAAAGAGTAAGAGAGACCTAAACTTATCATGAATATACATGCCAGGCAAGAAGCCTTCATCTTTATTTACTTACTCATAGTCCCTTTTTAAAAAGTTTTCCATTGTGTGGCTTTTCAGGCAATGCTTTCCTGCTTCAAAAGACTCAGTCACAGTATATCATCTTTTTTAAAAAATAATTTTGAACTATTCACGATGTAGATAATCACACACTGTAAGCTACAAAATCAAATCACTTTCCTTAGTTTTTTTCTTCCATTGTTCAGGGACAATGGTTTGTTATTGTAGGCTTCAGCACAATTGGTGGGATGAATGAGGCACTGTTACTTCTGTCTGGAAAAGAACATGGGAACATATGTTTTTAAAAGAAACACAAATGGAAATTTAAATAGACTTTGTCCCTAAGGTATCATTGTTAATATATCTGAGTGGGTTTCACAGTGGATGATGTTGTCAAGTGTGACCAAAAAACCCCTAAGATATTTCTTGCTATGGGAGAAACTTGAACACTCGGAAACTAGTGTGAGTGTATTGCACCAATAGCATAAATGAAGCATGCCAGAAGTAGTGAAGTAATGCAGAACCATGCATCATGCTAGATGGAATGAGGTCTACCAAATCTATGTGCACAGAGGATCACTGGGACCAACTCTGAGCAGTGGTGATACCACTAAAAAAGTACACCCCTTTTTTCACAATCAAATAGCACTGGGTCAAATTCTTGCAAGATCTAGCCTGCACCTCACCAGACTCTGGAAACTAGGAAGAACAAAGCTTCTAACATGCAGGAGCTCGTATCAAAGAAGAATCCCAGGACATTCAGATTTTCTTTTCAAATACCTGTACTTTTTTCAGGGCAAAGAAGCCTGGTCTACACTAGAAAGTTAAGTTGACATAAGTCATCTTGTGTCGACCTAGTTGTGCATGTGTCTACAGTTAAAATTGTCTCTTACGATGTAAGCAGCCTGTTACATCAATGTAGTCAAACACCTATCTGAACAGGGTAGAGCCAGGAGTGACGTACTGAGTTTGACGCAGTAAAATGTAAACACTGCGTGACCTGTATCAACCCTAGCAGTCCTCTAGCAGCTATTCCACAATGCCCAACACTGATCGCTCTGTTCACAATTGTGAACTCCACTGCCCAGGGGTCACGAACACCAGAAACCACACTCTCCCGCTTTAAAAACACCGTGGCATGCACCATTGCAGGCACCATTGCATCAGCACATGGCCCCAGAGGCCTTCAGGATGCCAGCAGAAGTGCCTTTGTTACCCTCAGGAGTGAGATATCAGCTAAAATCAAAGTGCCTGTGGTATACAGTGCCATCTCTCAGTGGCATTGTCCTGCACCCATACCCTTGGCAATAAGGGCCAAAGTTGTACTGTTTTATGCAGCTGAAAAATTCCCTCCCTGTTCTCCCATCCCCAGCCCAGTCCAGCTCATGGCAGGACTTACTCAACACAGCTGGGACTAGAGAGCAGTGTAGTACAGATGCTCCAAAGCTGCAGTGGCAATAATCACGTCTTATTTAAAAGTTTTATGGGAATGAGGGGAAAGGGAGGAGTTCTGAAACTTGTCTTTCGCTTTCTATTATAACTATTAATACAATGGTGTATCTATGTACTTTATATGTAGCTGTTGCTATTGAGGCCTTGGCAGGTGCTTACTCCACTCCTGTGGACTATTTGACCCCCATTAGGGGGAAGACAACTATGGAGGACAATATTTGCTGAGATTCTACAAGCCAGTGCTGCATATGATCTTGAACATAGGGTGAATATGGTAGACACACTGGAGAAAGCTAACAGAAGTAAAGCCCAGGAGTCTGACAGAGATGCACCAGGACATACTGTGGCTTCTGAAGCAGCAAACACAAATGCTTCAGTCTGTTGTTGACCCACAGGCTCATCTCCTTTTGCAGTCAATAGAGAAGTCCATTTTAGCACCTTCCTACACCTCTCAGCATTCCACAAGGCATCAGGGGCTGCACCCTACCACTGCAGGGGACAGCAAGGACAGCCCCAGCTTCACATACTCCAATTTATGTAAGACAGAAAAAAATGGACTGAAAAAGACATGGGTGTCCCTTTTGCTGTTAAAAGATTGTCTTCCAGTGATTTATTTTTAAGTTCTATCCATGTTTATTGTTTGTATTTTAATTGCATGCCATTATTTTGTCTTCATTTGTTATGTAATAAAGTTTTATTTTTTGAAAAGAAATCCATCGTTACTTCCCAACTCGGCTGCTCAGTGCCTAGTGCTACTCAAAGCGGCCACTACTTGAATTGTTCAGAGCACAAAACTCATAGGTTCAATACAGTGTAATAATTATCAGTGTACAGGAAGCATTGCAGAACTCACAGGTGTATAAAACAAACAGCACTATAAAGATAAATCATACGTTCACCGAGCACTACACAAAACCCGAGGGCCCACAAAACTTCAGGACAATGCAGAGCACAGTCCACACCACATCACTGTGGTTGAATGTTAAAGAACTCTTTCAAGGTCTTCCTAAACCTCACAGCTCCACAATGAACTCTTCTAATGGCCCTTGTGTCTGGCTGTTCAAATTCAGCAGAAAGCCGTTTCACCTCCACCCCAGGGGCTACTTCCCCCCCTTTACCTCACAGTTATTATGCAAGACACAATAGGCAGCTATAACCGTTGGTATATTTTTCTCACTGAGATTCAGTCTTCTGAGTAAACAATGCCAGTGTCCCTTTAATCTCGAAAAGATGCAAGTGTCAAACACCTTATCCGATCAACCCACACTGATATAAGTGAAGTATCCTCCGTGATCCATCAATGCTTGCATAACCATAGAAAACTACTTGTTTCTGTTGATGTATTCCGTGGCAAGGTGGAGAGATGCCAAATTAGAGATGTCTGTGCTGTCTATCACCTCACTGCAGTTCAGGAATCCCTTTATTGCAAATACATCCACAACTTGGCCTCTGACTCCCAAGACCCCTGCACAGCTTGTTTCCGCTCCACCATTCATTGCAAAAATTTCCCAAAGGAGTATGCCAGACAATGTCAAGTGGCACACTGGAATACCTTCCCCTGGTGTGCTGCTTTGTGCATTGGCATAAACAGTTCTGGTGAATACACACAGCACCGACTCAAAGAGCCAACTATGCATGCACATTAATAATATACTAACTGTGGTAGCAGTACACGGATTCAACTTGTGTTGACCTAACTTTGTAGTGTAGATATAGCCCGAGTCTACAGAGGCTGAACGGTGGTATAAAAGATGAATAAGTGTAACTTAGAATGAACTGGAACCCAGCATTCCTAATGCACCTCTCAAAACTAAATATTTTCACTTGTGTGTGTGTTCATGACAATGCATCTTGGTTGCAGTATAGAAAATTCCCAATCATAAATCTAACCTCATTTTTACTCCTGCATATTTGGGATTTTTTCCTATGTTCTTTACTTCCAGCATTTCAGTGCCTATGGCGCTGTTCATTAACAGACATTAAAGCAGTATTATGCATTTCAAAATAAACAGGCAGACAATGAATCATAAACAATGATACATAGTGAAGCCCTGTTTATGGCACCCTTTTCACCCAGGTGAGCACTTGCTCATGCAAGTACAGGCGGAGGCAGAATCTTATGGTTAAGGCACTGGACTAGGACTCTGCAAATTTGGTATAAATCCTAGCCCTGTCAGAGACTGTGTGTGACCTTTACACATCACTTAATCTCTCAATGCCTTAGTTACCCAAGTGTACAAGAGGGATAATAATGCTTCATTTTCCTGTCCTTTGTCTTGTCTGTTTGGACTGTAAACTCTTCAGGGAAGGCTCTTGGTATATATTTGTACAATATGTAGTACAATGGGATCCCAATCTCTGTTGGGGCTGCTAGGTGCTACTGCAATATAAATAAAAAAAATAATAATTCTATTGGGACTACTCGGATAAACAAACACTCACGCACTTCAGTAAGACTCATTAACTGATCCCTGAACCAATGCAATAATCCATTGTTATCGAGTGCTAGTATTAGAAGTATGGCTTCACAAGTTTAACACTTTATCATTCTTTAAACATTCCCATGACATTTTCAATTGATGTTTTATTTGATTCTCTCTCTTCCAGACTCATTAAATCTGGAACTTTTATGGATTGTTAAATGTTTTTCTGACAAATTGGTTGGGAGTTAATCAACGAATAAAAAACAGTCAGGAGGCTGAGTAAAAAATTTGGGTTGGAAAGCTTTTACTAATTATGGTGTGCAAGTTACTGCTGCTGCTGCTCCACAATTGCATAATAACAGAGATTACAGAACAGCTAATTTGTGGGAGATCTAGGTACAGATAAAAAGCTCTTCCTGAGCCTGGAGAGATCGCTACTGCTTATGTTCTAGCTCCATGTATGGCATTTTTTACACGAAGGAAAATTACAATTGCTGTCAAGTTTGATATGTTATTTATGTTCATGAGTAAAAAATACAGTAATTAAAGTATGAGGTCTTGAATCTGTGATTTTGCACAGAATACAATGTAAAATATTTCTGTAATGTGACTACTTGCATGAAGGACATGAAGGGCGCAAACCTCAGTGTAGCGAGGTGGTCACCCGCTCTGCCCTTAAAGGGCTTAAAACAGCCTAGGAGAGGGCTGTGGCTAGGAGCAAGCAGTTCCCAGACTAATTGGGGGAAGTAGGTTCAGCTGTGGCCACGCCCCAATCAGGGCTCAGCTGGCGCTTATAAGAGGGCAGTGGGCCAGGAGTAGAGACTCTCCCTCTAGCTTGCTGAGGGAGAGGGGCCTGGCTGCTAGGAAGCTGAGAGAGTACCTGAGGTGGAGAAAGGCTGGTGGAAGGCCAGAGGAGCTGGGGAGCTCCGGCCTGGAAACCCTGCAGGCCTAGAGTAAGACCAAATAGGTACTGGGGTTGCAGGGAGCAGCCAAAGGTAGGCAGAGGCAGTAGGTCCCAACCCCCCCTTGCCTGTGATGATTGGCTTATACACTGCAGTCTGCCCCAGTGTGTGGGGGCTCAATGGTGACTGGCAGCAGCCAAAGACTGAGGCGGGGATAGGGCGTGGGGGTTCCCCAGGGAGGGGAGACCCAGAGACTGTGGGGATACTGTCAGGGGGCAGCACCCTGGATAAAAAAGGCACTGGGGTCTGGGAGGGACACAGGGGCCCAGTGGCAAGCAGGACACCAGCCTGCAGAGGGCTCTCTGGATGCTGGAACGCTAATTCCCTGGATGACCAGCAGGAGGTGCCGCAGGGGCGAGTTGCCCGCACCGTGATGCTCAGTAATGCAAAATTCACCTCGTGGCAGACAAAGGTGGCTCGAAGCCATCTTAATACTTCTCCCAGTACTCACTTTGATCAGCAACTAAAATGGCCCCCAGTGTAAATCAGAGCAGCCTGAGGACTGCTTTGACTTGTTCAGGCTAGAGTGATCCTCTAGGGATCGGCCTACTGGCTAAGGATCTGACTTTCATGCCATGTAGTAAGGTTAGTGGAAGTCCTAGTAAAAAACTTGACTTTATTTACTGGCCTCAGCCACAGTATGTGGGGGACAGTGAAAACTGTTGTCTCCTTGTCTCATAACAAGGGTCACTAACAAATGACTGTAGTAGCCACACACAAGATCAGGGTCCCCTCTACTTAAGGAAGTGCAAGGGATGCTCTCTATCCTCCCGTCAGTATGGTGCCTTAGGAAGATTCAAAGAAGGAGGTCAGGGAGGGGAAGTGTTAGAAAGGAAACATGGCCCAGAATGAAGGGGTGGGTGAATATCTAATTATCTCAGCTGGATGTGTTGTTTTGTTTTGGCCTGCAGCAGAGCCGGAAAACCATTGCTGAAAACATACCAGCAGTTATATTCTCACTTCAGAGTGATTTTTTTGTCTCTGCTTTGCTGAGTAATTTATACCCTCTGAGTCTAATGAGATCTGTTTATTTAAAGGTATCCCCCTGAAGAAGCAGAAATAATGTGACCTGATGGCTATCTTATTAGATTTTTTTTTCTAAAGAAAATCACCAAAAGAAACAAACAAAAACAATACTTTAGATTCATGTTTGCTTCTTTTAACCCTAAAACCCTGAAATTTCTTAAGGGAGACTGATTTGTTTACTTAGATCAAATGGACTGTCTATTGTAAAATCAAGGCAAATTACAGAGTGACATTAAAAAAATTCCAATTCATATTTTAGTACAATTCAAGTAAACATGGGTTGCATAATCCAGGGCAGTTGACTGGACCTGTGAACCTTCTGTCAGATTTGTCTGAAGTGATTTCTGAAGGGTGTAATTTTTACCTGGGGTCTCAGTGTTTCCTAGCAATTTTAAGCAAGTGTTTAAAAAAAAAAAAAAAAAAAAAAAAGGCATAAACAACCTCCCAGAGAACAGATAGAAGGGCTAGCACAACCTTGAGGTGCTAGAGAGAAAAGCAACAGTTTGTGAGAGAATGTATGGAAACATTACTATAATTCGGAAAGCTAGCTTGTTTAACGTGAGAAATAGAAGACTTGAGAGAATTAGGAGGGTACAACGTATACGCTCATACCTATAGAGAGAAAGCACAAAGCCATTCTAGAGGCAATATCACTGGGGACCAAATTCTGCTCTTCCAGGTATGCCACTAGAAATCCCACTCAAATAAATGGGGTTGCACCAGTTTAACTAAAAATAAAATTTGGCCCTGCTTGTGTAATTGTGGGTCAAGTAATAACTTCAGTCACTGATTTTGATGGCAAAGAACATCCCACAAGGTGAGAACAAATGGATACCAGGAGCACAAGACTGTTGGAGCAACATTGTGCAGAAGCCCCTGCACATGGCGTATGTCTATCTTAAGGCTCTGTTTGATTCAGCTGACTGAGTCACGCTATGGAAGACCTTAAAGGGTGTAGATGTCCCAACCACTCTGGTGGACTTGATTAATGAGCTGCATAACAGAACCACTGCCCGTGTACGTCTTGGGAATCGGATGTCGGCACCTTTTAAATCAGTATCTAGTATCAGGCAGAGCTGTGTCTTGGCCCCTGCACTCTTTTGTCGGGCAATGGATTTCATAATGCAGCATTCCATCAGATCCATAGGCATTAAGATCAGTGATCTCTCGCTCTCAGACCTTGACGATGCGGATGACATTGTTCTTCTAGTACATAGCCTTGACAGGTTTTGCACAGCACTCCAGCAAATGGAGGAGTCAGCTAAGGTTGGCCTCCATGTTCCACAGTCAGAGACAAAGCTACAAAATCTAGGATCAGGTCCACCTGTGACCCAAATGTCTTTGAATAATGAAAGTGTTGAAGCAATCTTCAGCTTCTGCTATTTGGGTTCTATACTCACCAGTTCCTCAAACTCTCACATGGAGGTTTCTCTACCATATTGGCATTGCAGTATCTGCCATGGGTCATTTACATTGAATATGGAATCATCATCATCTCGGCATGACAACCAAAAATTCAAGATCTATTTGAGCTATATCCTCTCCATACTGCTGTATGGTTGTGAAGTATGGACACTATGCCACTCAAATAGGGCAAAGTTGGAGGCTTTCCACACAAAATGCCAATATTGTATTATTGTATACTGGGCATAAAATGGAATGACTTCATTGGTATCGCAAATGTTTACAGTCACTCCGCTCTACAGACTACTGGGGCCATTGTCCGCAGATGATGTCTTATACTTTTCGGACATGTCATGAGAATGTCACAAGTAGGAGTGCTGGAGCAATTTTTATAGTGGGAGTGCTGAGAGCCATTGAACCCATCTGTAAACCCTGTATATAATGGAAACTACTTCAAGCCAGGGGCTGCTGTAGCACCCCCAGTTCCATCACCTATGGCCAGAAGATGTTCCAGTGAACAGCATTCTCCGGGTGGCTTGTAACATCTGAGATAAAATTCCACCAACTGAGGGATGAAGGCAGCCCAGAGGCAGACCCCCTATTACATGGGTACATCAAGTCTGTTCCGACATTGGACTCTTGGCCCATCAAGCCCTTCTGGCCACATAGGAATGGATCAAATGGTGAACAATCACTACAGCCAACTGTAAAGAAGAAGCAGCAGCAGCACAAGACCTCTGAATCCAACTCCATTAACGTTACACAGGCCCAAATACATTAACCTCCTGACTAAAACAAGAGGACAGACTCACCAGCTCCACAGTAGTGAAAAAATAACGAAATAAAATGTATATATGCATCTGTTCAAGTTAATTTGGCTAACAATATTATGAACCTTATTACTTCCTAATGTAATTCAGGAACAGTAGTCAAGGAACATATCTTCATAATTGGCTAAAATAGCCTGTACTGTTTAATATGTTTCCACATCCACTCTTTCAATAAAGGAAGTTTGTTGTCCCTCCACTTTTCATTTAATAGATTAAGGCAAGAAGGGACCATTACGATCATGTAGTCTCACCTCCCGCATAACAGAGCATAGAATCTTTTCCGCCCAATGATGCCTGCAACAATGCAGCCCAACGACTTGTTTTTGTACTAGAATATATTTAAAGATATGATCGATGTTGGGCCAGCACAGCTAATACCACCAAGAGCTTATGTTGCTCATGCACCTCTTCATTACAGAAACATCATTAACCAAAGTCTGTGTAGGCTCCTCTTGTGTTTCCTGATCAAGTGTTATTGCTTTGAGTTTCTTAATATTTTAAAGATTTATCCTAGTCCCATAAAACAGAGCCTACTGTGATTTAATAAAAATATCAGATGTAACTTTTGTAATATTTACAACTTGAGAAGAAAGTCAGAAATGATAACTTTTAGTAGCAAGAAAAAAGGCTAGTGCTGGAAGTAATTTAAAATATTTAGCTAAGAATGTAAGTTGGGTAGGTGCCTCAGTCTGCAGTCAGTATCCAGTGACTGATACAAATTATTTATTCCACTTTAGTTTTTAAAGTTTTCTCCCTTCCAAGTCTGAACATTACATTCTAAACATTTCATTTGAGAGTATATCGTATAAAAGGCAAATTACACCAACTCCACTTGTGTGTGGAGCATCTTAATGTATGGCCATTTCTTGCTCTGCAGCAGCTCTCTGATAATTTTCTGTGATATGTAGCAACACTTATTTGCGTGGGTAGAGTTTCTTTTCTACAAGTATACTCCTCTTATCTTCATAATGCTAAGAGCCTGTCCTTGACCCCATGTTTACACTCTGATTTTTGGAAGCCTCCCTGAGGAGTAAAATACTATCTTTGCACCCCAAATGCTATCAGGTACAGGTAACTCACTGCCTGCATTACAAATAAATTATACTGAATAATGAAACATTTCCCAGGAGTTGTAATCAAAACCAGTGCTGTTATTTATTAGCATTGTAGAATCTAATGTAATAAAATTTCATTGTTTTATGCTGTTACAATGTAGCACAAGTATAAGCTACTTTATAATTTTGTAGGAAATTCCATACAACTTCAAAATATATAGTCCATCAAAAATATAACGTACGGCCAAGTTCTGCCCTCGCCCACACCCCATCTCCTCATTACATGGATACAGAGATGTTCTCTTCCATAATGAGCTGAGGCACAGTAGCAAAGTAGCCTGGCAAAGCTCACACTGCAGTGATCAATGGAGTACGTGCTTTTTTGATAGGAGGTTTCAGTTTTCAGCACTGTCAATCCACTGCATTTCACTAGCTCAATATTCACTTCCAGATTAAGAGGTATATCCATAAATTCATCAGAGAAGCCCCTGGACAAACTAAGCAAGATATTAGGTGCCAACCATGCTGGGTCTTTGAATATATTTCCTCTATCAGAGCATTCATCTTGAACTATGCAATAAGAAGTTAGTTTAACCTTTTCCAAGGGCACTTTGCCACTGATTTATATTTTAGCCAAACCTTATGCCAAAATGCAGGTAAAGGGTTTGTGAGGGTACACACCAGTCTTGTGCAATGGTTCCAAAAGGGTGTAAATCACCAAATAAGGCTTGCCGTTTAGGGCAAAGCATTTTGCAGTTATTTATTTTAATTTATACAGATATAAAAAGAAAGACCTAAACCAAATACCAAGGCATCACAATATAAATTACAAAAACAACCTCAAAAGAGCCAACAAAACTGCAAATACTCACACAGAATTCCCAGTGAATGTGAGGAGCCAGGAGCACCAGGGCAGCTGTAAGCAAGTGCTTTGGGGAGCATCTCATGGTAGCCAAGCTCTGTGGGCAGTGGCTGGCTCCAGGGGGTATCACTGGCTGGTGCCAGGCTCCTTCGGAGGATGCGGGGATGCAGCACACAACTGTGCTGCCCTCCCTGCCTAGGAAGTGCCCAGCATTGCAGAGGAGGCCTGGCTCAGGGAACAGGACAGGGAGGGCTGCCGGGCAGCCAGCCAGCACGCCACAGAGCCAGGGGCCCAAGCAGCTCCCACCAGCTTCCAATCCACCAGCTCCTGACAGAATGCAACAGTTTTTAAACTGTGGTACACACCTCTCCAGGGGGCTGCACCACACAGTTTGAAAACTTCTGTGCTAAATGGAAGACAGAAATATGGGGGGGGCACATGACCCTGCATACCCCCACCACATGTCATCTCTAGGGGCATAATTATGCTTGCTCACCCCAAGTGCTAAAGTGCCTACTTATGGTCTGTGAACAAATGATATCTTTCCTTGCTCTAAGCAATCACAATCCAAATGGGACAAGTCAAAAACAAGATACAGTCCTGGTAAACTGTTAAGGTAACAGAAGACATGGGGATTCTTGATGAGGAGCAGGTGGAAAGAGTTGCTGGAAGACGTTGGCTTTAAGAATCTGTTGGAAAGAGAAGACAGAGGGAATTCTGAAAAAGAACAAACAGACTGTTCCAAGCATGGGGCAGCACAATGGAAGAGATTGTGGCCTATCAGTTCACTCAATAAAAACTACACCAGACTAAGAACTAGAAAATACCACAAACAGTTCTGCATTAACAGGGAATGGAGAGGATCTAACAAACATTTTCCATCTCTAAAGTCTATGATTCTGTGAGAGGTGGATGAGCAAAAGGTGGATAAAATAATGGCCTAGATTTATTCTCATTCCCTTTTTACTTTTCTTCTATCCCTTCTCAAGTGTTCAGTTCAATATTATTTTATAAACCACAACTGTAACACAATGGGCTCAGTCTAACAGCTGTTTTACTTGGGTTTTAAAAATCCTGTTCTCTATACTAACAATTTCCATGTTCTCCTTAACATTTAGATCAAGAACAATCACCATCCAACTCATTTTTCTGCTCAGCAGTTTATTTATACTATGAATTTTTTTTTTATAAAGTAGTATCTCCTACAATTGTTTGTCAATAAAGCTCCCCATGGTTTACAGAATGGCCTCACTATATGTTAAAATGTTGGTTCATGTCTCTAATGATCAGATTTTCTATTTCTAGATTGTCTCCTCCTCACTTATTCTTTTTAAGATTCCCTTGTGCTTTTCTCCTGCACTTTAAAGGTAAAATTCTCCCCTCTACTACACCATGGCTGAGAAGCTTCAAATAATTAGTTCCACTACATAGGCAGAAGATTTCACAGAGGCTGCATAAAGGACTCTGGACTTCCTGCTTATGGAGGAACCAGGTTCCATGAAGACCCAATCTGAATGAACATAAGGAGAGACAGTTTGGTGAAGGTGGGCTGAGGGTTCGTCTACAAATCAATGTATAGGGAGGGGAGGAAACAGAGGCCCACTGACACTGCTTTCACCCCTACCGTGCAGCAGAGGCCACAGAGCGGTCATGCACCATCTACATCACTCCAACATACCTATGGTTGATTTCACAATTCAGTTCTGTTCTCAGTTCTAGGATTGTGACCAAAGCTGCTCTAGCTAGGCTACCTCCTCTTTCTCTTTGTTGCTCAAAAACTTCCTACGCACACTTAATATTGTATCCAAACACCATAGCTCTTTTTTAAACACAAAAAAAGAATATTTTCCTTGGCAATGGAATGCCAGCATTGATGATTCATTGCACACATCATGTGATACTGTTCAGTCCAAGATGATCCTTTAGACAAATGCTAAGCTGCCCACAGAGGTTTAACAGTTTTAAGATGATGGATGCAGTGAGAAGCTAGCATTATGTTTTATTAAAACCCTGTTGAAAAGTTTATGGGCTTGCTTTTCAGCGCTCTTTGTTTTTCCCTTCTTACTACTTCTCACTACCTATCCTTCACATACTGTCAGTCACTGGCATTAAATTTCCAGATAGAAAGGGTATTTTATAGGTTGCCTTATTTGTTGTATCACAAATATAGCAAAATGCACATGACTTAGTACAGTGACCCACATGAGATCCCAGAGGTATCTAATTAGGTGTGGATTTCTCAAAAGCTTTGGTTGTTTAATTAGAAAAGCTATTCTTGTCAGATAATGGGAAATACTTTTAAACAAATTCTTGTCTCATTCTAATAAACATTTCAATGCAGATTTCTTTTACTTTGAACAGATTTTTCATTGAAGGATTTGGAATAAAAATATATCTAAATAAAAAATCATCTGCATTAGAAGCATACAGAACAAATACCTAGGGCTACACATCAAAGGTGAGATTGTGTGCTGAGGCTCTTGGAAGTTGGCAGTTCAACTACGGAAAGGTTGGGACCTGACTGGATTTAAGCATTCTTTGAGATCTCGCAATCCAGGGCTGCTCTCAGGGCTGGAAAGGCTTCAGCATTACTTAGCCCAGAGGGCCTGTCTAAGCCACCACAGCCTCCAGCAGTGGGACACAGAACTGCTCAAAATGCTGTGGTTCTACCCCTAGCATGTCCCTCCTGCCTCCAGCATATTTCCTGTACAAGAGCTTGCATGGAAACCTGCGAGAAGCAGCTTGTGACTGTATCTGTAGTGCCTGCACTGGGAGAATCCACATCTATCCAGTTAAAAGGCATTTGTGGAACTCCAGCCCTTTTATGTGGCCTTAAAGGGGCCAGAGAAGGGGTAGAAATCTCACCCCAGTTCTGTAACTGAAGGTACATCAAAGCATCAAATCCAGCAAACCACCACCAATACCCAGGGAACAACTGTTATTTCTTTTCTAGCTCCCTAAATCCCCATAAGATGCTCAATATCCCTTTCTTATCATGTACAGAATACTGAGATATCACAGCTGAGAACAGATCAGTAAAGACATATCTCCTAAATGGACTATTCCAAATCCAGATTATCTCCAGGAGATCAGATGGTGCTCCTCTGTGAATTTTGTCTATGCTATTTTCTCACTGATGTCCTGATCCAGCAAACTACCTTAAGCACATGCTTAATTTTAAGCACATGAGTAGGTCCATTTACTTCAGTGGGACAACTCATGTACTTAAGTGCTTTTCTGGATGTATTCTACTCTGTAGCGGCAAACCAGCTCCAGTCTTTGTGCACCTGACACTAGCAATTTTACTGCACGGCTCTTTAAGGTAAGGGCAGCATTTTGTCCTTATAATCCAAGGGATAATGTAATCCATACACCCCTCTTTAAAATTCTCTCTCTCTCTCAATACATACATAAATACATATGAACAAACAATATTGGCTACCAAATAATCACAATTTTTCTGCATCACACAACTAGTTTAATTTTACAGTATATACTGTAAACCCAAACTGTTCAAGCAATTTAGAACAGATAGAATCAGGAAGAATGTAGAAGCTATTTTCCGCTCTGTGTGGTTCAGGCAGTACACAGTATTTTCAGACTTCCAGTCGGATACCATGTTATCTTTGAGAGTCCAATAATTCTGTAATCTCAGATTTTCAAAGTTCTTTAACTTTTTTTATTTAATCCCCTTAGCTCTGGCAGAAAAAAATGCTTTCTACTTTTGCATTTACTGTAACATTTGGCCCTTTCTGCACCCGTGCTTGTGTAGTGCCGTATGACATTTCCTCAAATCCTCTGGAGAATGTCAACATTTATTTATGAATCTGATTATTTCATCCTGATGTGCATACATCTTTCAGCCAGTACTATTATACAGCAGAAATGGGGTGATAAACAAAGATATAAAGCCATTAAAATGCAATAACCAACTTTCAAGACCCAGTTAACTAATTCAAGAACTCTTAGACAGCTACTATGGCAATAAACAGTATGAATGCTAAATAGCCCAAAAGACTTGCTTGCCTTTTATAGTTCTACCTCTCTTTTCTTGTTGTTTTTGTTCTTTTCCCCTCTAGTCTCAATATACCTATAGTGCTAGGAGACTAGAAAGATGTATATGAATAAGGTTATATATAATAGATTCTGGTGGGGAGAGGAGACAGAATGTAGTAGTCCTAAAGCAGAAACAGCTTTAAAATAATAATACTTATGATATGAGTGTGTTATTTCATTTTACTAGTATAGCCACCAGCACAGGAAATAAAGTATTTCCCAGCATTTACTGAGTATGACTAGTTATAGCTGATAGGTGTAGCTAATACACCCATAATATAGTTTAAGATATCTCTGTATATTTCATTGCCCTTCTTGGGGGGGCTGGGGGTGGGGGTTGGGGTGGGGGGAATACTATGTATTACATTCATTACAAATGCAACTGTAATGCACTTCACTAGTTCCTGTAAATTGTTATGCATGTTGACTTGATCACAGTAGAAAGACTAGGGAGCTGTTTTCATATTAAACATATTTTAATTGTGTATTATTTCAACTATTTTGCTTTAATTTACAAGAAACATCTACTTACTATACAATTGTGTGTTAAATATAATATATTATGAATGGTACATAGCTCACAGTAGCTCTGATGGATTTTAAATTAATATTTGCAATCATAAGGTAGTGGTTAAACTTAACTAAAAGTATTATCATTCATTTTTTTCCATTCCTGCTATTTGCGTAAATCTTGTTCTCAGCAAGAATAATAATAAAAAAGAATTTAAATTGGTTTGTTGGGCAGATGCCACCATGTTGTCACCCATGGGAATTGGTTATTTCACTAGATAAATACACTAACCTTAATGAAATGGTGTTTTTGCCTCCAGGGAAAGATTTGTATTCCAGTCTTGAATGATGAGACAAAAAGGTTAAAGCTTTAAACCCCAACTCATGACTACGAAAAAGTTGCAGTGGGAAATGCTTTTCTCCCTCTGTAGCTGTGATTAGATTAGAAAATGTGCTAAATTGAAATGATTAATATTTTATTAACACCCTTTTTTTCCCTGAAATTTGCCTAGCTCTCAAGCTACCATACTTTTTTAGTTCTGTCCTTTCCGTAAGTAAATCCAGAATCAACATACATTGTATTTTTTACTGACTTCATTACTTTTCCTTACTGTAACCCCACAAAGCCACACGGGTAGGCCATATAGCTGGCTTAGCCAGTCTGCTGAAGACTATCCCTTTGTAGGCAGAATTCCCAGAGCCAATGAAGTGGCACGGCCAGGAAAAAGGGGGCATGCTCACAGTTCAAAATCTGGCCATCCTTTCTGCCAGACTGGCCCCCAGGACACTGGGTTTGGGCTGCTCTAATTTATGCTGAGATCAATCTGGTCCCCATGTTGCCCTAAAATATGGAGGAAACAGAAGTGGCTTATAGGTACCTTAGCTCCCTCCCCATTTGCCCCCCATGGTTCTTTACTAAACACAGCTCAGTTTCTTCTGCTCAGTGTTCTGTGCAGTCATTAAATTGATGTGTCAGATTTCAGCAAATAAAGCTCCTCAAATGAAAGTTAACAATTTAATTTTTCTGAGGAAGCAGAGAATGACTAGGAGTGAATAACTCCAGTCTTTTATTTATAATTACATGGATGAACAATGGGGTTTAATTCATAAAAATCTACATTTGAATAATTTCATTAACAGTAATTTAAATACTTTATTAAAAACAACATTTTGGTTTGATATGCAAATGCAATAGCTTGGTCATTAGTAGAGATATTTGCCACATCTTTGCTAAAGACTCCAAACTTGTGATCTCAATTTGTGTAAGTGTCATGAAAAGCTAATTTTTACCTGGATGGATTTTCAATAAAATTAAAAATGAATTAACATTTTCTTTTCATCTTCAGCAGTGTCAGAGGAATTGCTGAATGTTGGCAATGGAGATCTGCTGCCCAAAGAAGAGAGCTATAAAGCTATCAGAGATAACAATGCAAGAAGGAGAAAGGTGGTAGTCTCCAAAGAACAAGTGGAATGTGATTTATTTTTTATTATATATATAATAGCTGTTTGGGTGCGAATGGCTCATTTACATAAAGTGCTCAATTCTCTTCTCAGACCAGGTTTATGCCTCTAAGTCCCTTGACTTTACTGGGAGTAATTCCTGATTTATATTGGGTATAAGTGAAACTAGATTTTCATAGGTCAACAATTTGATAAAACAGAATTTTTTCTTTTGTTTGTTTTGGGGAGGGGTAAAAGCATGTTTAGTACTTGACTATCAATTACAGGATTACACAACACAGAGGCTAGTTCTCAAAGTCTGCTTCATCCTCTACCAAAGGTTTGAAATTAGAGTTTAACTTTCCAAAGTTTTGCAGTAAGTTCTTTCCTTGTAGCACTCACTCAGCTGAATCTGTCTTCTGTAGAACAATGTACATGTTCAGTACAGTGCTCCAGCAGGCAACTAGATCACCTCTCCAGGCCTCCACTAGAAATGCAAAGCAGGCCCAAATAAATAGTCTGGTGTCACAGAGTCACAGATAAATTAGGGATTGTTTCTCATTCCTGTTATTGTGAGGAAAAATTAACATGGGTTAAATCATCCTATACATTGCACTGTTACCCAGTTGAAGTAGAAGATTATACAGGGAACTGTCTTTCCTGCTGCCTTCCCCCAAAGCCACATATCTGGGTCTCTCCATAACACTGAATGTTGGGAGACCAGATTTGCTAATGTTCCAGATAGCGCACCATGGTCCCAACCCTGCAAAGGACATCAGCACTTGCATAAAAAAGTAAAGATCTCAAGTGCTTTGTTCAGTCCAAATCCCATATATCCAAGGGAATAGGATCTGGGATTTAATGGCCATGTTCATTTCCCCGAGACCTCAGAACCATCTGGCTAGTATGCAGCTTTATGCAGTTAGCACCACTATGGGAGCACCCCACTACTGTTCAGAGATGCAACGAAGTGTACAGTGTTCAGTCCTCCCATCCCTCCCTGATGAATCTTGAGAAGACAGGCAGGTTTGCTGTATCATTTATTCTCCCTCTCCTGGCAAGGCAGAATTTGACCCTAACATTTTACAGGTATTTCTCTGTGATGTTTAGTGACGATTTAGCCGGTACAACAGGCTACATTCAGCCTTGATAGCAGAGATACAATATATGTATTATAAGCTCTATTTGGGAGCCAGAGACACCTTAAATTGAACATCTGGATCTCCAAAATGTGATTTGTTTGCTTTCCAGCATATTTCCATCAAATGCTACTGACTACAGCACCTATGTCTGTGATTGCATATTTTCGCTGTGTTTATGAAGGAAATAAAAAAAATCTAATGAATATATTCTGGACCTAGTGTAAAATGAAGGAAGAAATGGCCATATGCTCCTCTTTTGCAGAAAACTGTGCAGATGGAACAGAGATACACAAAAAGATTAATGAAATCTAAATGTTTCAAGACATAGTTCCATATCATGGTTTAGCATACAGTTACCACTTAACAAAGATACAGGGTGGAAAAAAACCCTGACTCATTTTCTGCCTGGCTTCAGATTCTTCTCCAGCAGCAGGAGCCGCTTCTCCAAAGGCCCTAGCAGTGGCATTGGTCCCATAACTCACCCCCCACCCCACACACAAACACACCCCATCACCAGCTGCTAATCAACGGCTTCCATTGCTCCAGCAAAGGCACCAGCTGCAGTCGGATTGGCTATGGCAATTGTGCCAGCAGAGCCACCTGCCACAAATCTAGCATTTCTTGCTAGGGAGTCAGTAGCATATATAATGGCTTCAGCTCAGCTGTTCATCTGAAACCATAATCTCTCCTTTCTTCTTTCTTGGGCTTTAACACCTCTTTCCTTGTTCAACATTCTCAAAATACATTATTTCCTAAAATGTAAAATTACCTTAGTTTTTAATAGGGCCAGTGTTTGACTCCAAAGCCTGCCGGTCAGAGATGATTCAGATTCTACAGGTAATTGGCCACAATGAGAAAAAAATAACTCTTTGTTTATTTGAAAAACTTCCTCATACGTCAAACCACCATGTATATGTACGATAACCAGCATAATACATAGACTGTATTCAGGGACATCCAATAATAGTTGAGCATAGACTATAGAGATGCTGATTGATGTGCATTTACCGGCGCAGGTCACATTTTTTAAATTGCAAGAATTGCAAAGACATTTTAATTTCATAATTGTTTTCATAATGAAGATTTTCAAAATTGTCAGGGGAATCCTATCTTTTTATTTATTTATTTTCAAAAATCAGTTTTCTAGCGCATCGAAACTGGCCAGTCAAAATTGTCAGTAGAAGACAAACCCTCAAAAGCTGAAAAAAGTGAAGCAATTGATAAATGAAAAAAGTTTTAATAGAAAATATTTGGAAGAACAAAAGATTAAGAAAATAAAAGATGTTTTTGCAAACAGATTCTATTTCCAAAAAATGAAATCTCCAGTCAAATTTAATTGATACAAATTTTGAACAAAAGAATTTCAAACAACTCCATAGAACACGCAGAGACTGATCTAAAAGCAAAAATATGTTGATGCCATCAGAGAAGCTACATGCAGCAGAATTCTAGTACACTTGAGTATATGTCCTTACTTGAGGACAGGTGTTGTCACAAAACAGTATCCCAGTCCCTTTCCCAGGAGAAGTCATACGCACACAAATACAACAGTGGTACATACCTTTCTGCGGATCAGTAACTAGTGATATATATGATAAGCTAAGGAAATGGTGCTCATACTCTGTTTTATGGGCAGCAGTAATTTGCAATTTAATTTAGACCTTCCAACAGTACTAAGTCAATTGTTTTGAGGGTAGCACATAATCATAACTGAACATACAACATACTTATTCCAATTTCACTGTAATCTTACTACCACTTACTGCTATTACCACAGCCTGCAGGGTGTCTATTTTGTGTTGCAACCTTATTTGTCTAAGAAAATGACCATTCCACATGGGATTTGCTGCCTGATTCTCTAATCAGTTACTATACACTTCTTTGTTACACACAGTGTAAAACACATAAAAGGGCCTGAATCAACAACCACCAAAGACAATGGGAATCTTCATTAGTTAGATTGGGCCCATCATTCTAGGCTCTGATCTGATCGTACACACATGCTTAACTTGACTGGCATGAGTAGTGACGTGTTCGCAGGACTGGGCCCTGGTGGGTAACTTGGTTTCATTAAGGTTCCCTAACTGAGTACGTATCTCTGCCTTTTTACCAGTGCCACTACAGCAAATGTAAGGAGCTCGCTGGTGTCCACTGCCCTCCTAAAATTATAAAGAAATGAAAATTAAGGGGGGGGGGAACCCTTACTCCTAACTCAGCTCCAAAAAGTCCAGAGGGTGTCAGGGGAACTAAGGATTCCAGTATAATTTGAGAAGCTGAAGAACTTTCAGGGATTCCCTTCAAGGCTAAAAATACATTTCAGCATCTTAGAGTCTGGCTCACAGAACTAAATTCTGTAATGATCTAAATTTTCTGGTCAGTAACACAGTGTATGTAAGTAGTAAAGTAATGCAACCTATGCCAAATTGATATTCAGAAGGTGTGCAAAACAAGTAACTGACACAGGAAAGGTAAGGAATGAATTGTACCAGGAAAATAAAGTAAGATAAGGTATCAGTCTACTGAGGAGCTGCTTTTTCCAGCTTGTTCACTGTATTTCCTGCTTTCCATACATTGTAAGGTACACTCATTTTGTGTATCTATTGCATCTCAAACTGGTGCAAATTACACTATTTTCCCCACTTACAGTGGTTTTCAGAGCATCTTATTCCTGTATAACAGATCAGCATTTACTTCACTACAGAATTTGCCTTTATACTATGTTTGGATTTGTCCCTAGTGAATTTGTGATAAAATGGTCTTATCTAACAATTTTTACTTAAGCAAAACTCCCACTGAAATCACTCAGAGGTTTGCAGGGATATAATGGGGGAGGAGGGGAATGGTAGTACTCTCCCATATGGTCCTCACAATCCAAGTTCTACCGACTAATTATGTAAAAATGAATTCCCACTCTCAATAGATAATGCAAATCTTTATAATATGATCGATCCTCTTCTTTCTTCGATATATTTTCAGCAGTGAAATAGTTAATGCTGATATTTATATTGTTGGTAGGCTTCAGGAGTTTATAACACACTGTAATGAATAGAGGTGGTTCATCTCTCTCAGATGCATTCTTAAGGCTATTTGTGATATTACTGCATCTATTTACCCTGTATTCAAATTTTGAATCTTTTCTTTGTAACAATAACTACTAGATTTCTGGCAACATTTTCAAAAATGCCTACATGACTTACGGATAGAGTTGGGTAAATAACTGACTTTTTGGTTCACTGGCAGTTTTGGACAATTTCAGCTCAACCAAAACCAATTTTTTTTTGAATGTTCAGCAGATCAATTTTTTTTAATTACATTGTGTGTCAAAAAAATCATTTTGTATGACCCAAAATGACATCATTTTGTTTCTGGGCAATTTTACTTGTTATGAAAAAAACAGAAATGAAGGGATAGATTCACAAAATGGGAAGAGGAAGTGGTATTTCCCCCTTATAGACAATAGGGTTTGTTGTTTAGGCACCCATATGGGAAACCCAGGTTCAAATCTTTGCACTGGATCAGGGACTAAAATCCAGTTGTCCCTTCTTCTGTCTGAGTTCCCTAGCCACCAGTTTATTAGCTGGGGCTGGAGGGTATCTCAGTCTGTTCTCTTGAAGCTGTTCTACTTTGTACAAAATTCTTGAATAGTCATTAGTAGAGAGAGAGAGAGAGAGAAGGATTCTGTAGCCCGATGATTAGGACATTCCCCTGGAAGGGGAAGGGGGACACCTTGGTTCTAGTCCTTGCTGCAGAGTGGAGTTTTGAATCTTGGTCTCCCACAGACCAGGAGAGTACTATAACCACTAGACTATTTGGTAAAAGTAGGGCACCACCCCCACCACTTCCTTGTCAGTTTTGTGACTAGTGCCTAATCCCCTTATGAATTTAACCCCAAGAAATCAAAATATTTTGTTCTGATAATGCTGAAATTTATTTCAACCAAAACAATTACCTGAAATTGACACAAATTTGCAAAATGTTTCAGTTGACCTGAATCTGCATTTTTCAGCAAAAAATGCTTTGTCCAAAATATTTCATCCAGCTCTCCTTAGGAGTCCAAGTCCCATACTCAGAAGTGAATTAGGTATCTAGGAATGGGCTTCACAAGGGGCACTTAGATGCCTGAAGTGGCAGTTAGGTGCCTAAATCCAAAATGTATATCCTCAGAACCCCTGCTCAGCTGCTACCTGACCTTGCAGGTGCCTAAATTTCCTAGGTGTCTAAGTTTCCACTGGTAAAGTTCCCTGGATGATTAAATTACTGCCAGTGGCATGCAGAAAGTTACCACAGTCCTGACTCCACTGAACAACTCAGTACCTAACTTACTGTAAGCTTCAGATGAATTCAAACACTAGGCATTCCCTGCATGTGTAGGGCCCAATCTGGTAGATTTGGTCTAAGGCAGCCTCTGAGGAAGTCTTCTGGATCAGGCCCTTCACAAAACAGCCAGAGGAGGAGAGGGAGCTGGTGGTGACCTCACAACCAGTATCCCATAGTTTAGAGCATGCACCTAAAATTTAGGCATGACTAGGCAATACTCAACCTAATCCCATTCTTTGGAGCCTAAATCTAGGCAGACTGGGAGTACAAATTACATGTGCATGCTGCTAATGTGTACAACATAAATGCCTAATGCTCTTAAGTCACTTAGGCATTTTTGAAAAGTTTGCCCTTAATTTTTATTTTAAATGAAAGCTTAGATTCTGGAGTACAAATGGATAGCCATCAGCTACGTACCATCCTAGAGCTGGCCCAAGAACCTTAGCCTCTTCCCGTGTTAAGACTACAGTAGTGGACTTAGTTTCTGGCTGAGGCATGACGGCAAGGCTTCAGTGTGTGTCTATAAGTTTACAACTTAACTTTAAGGAAAAAAGAAACCATATCTATGGCTTTAACTGCCACTTGTGACCCCTTACTCCCACTCATGAGCAACTACTTGCACAAGTAGTCCCACTGATTTCAATGGGACTACTCAGGGTGTAAGGTGTTATTCATTGTGAGTAAGTATCTGAATCTGGCCCTGTGTAGATCGAGATGTCTGCTTAAACTCTTCTTTCTCTGCCTCCCAGTTCTGTGGTGTTACTTATATTTCTATCAACGTGTTTTTTTAATACGTATCACCAAAGTATCTAAGACCCCATTCAGCAAAATAATGAATCACCTGCTTAACTCTGAGCATGTCCTGAAATCAGTGGGACTTAAGCACATGTTTAAAGTCAAGACCTCTGACATGCTTTAATGCCTCAAAGCCTAAGCCTTGTAATAACAAAAGGGTTTTCTTTTGTTCAGTGTTATCCAAGTGACAGTCACATCTAATTGTAGAAAATGTATTCGTGTTGTTAAAGTGTTAATCAGTATTACAGGATATGTAATGCCTCTTACGATCCTATACTGCTCCCATGGAAGTCAATGGCCAAACTGTTGCTTTCAGTATCAGCATGAAGGGTTGACAGTAATAATCATGTCTTAAATATCCTTTACACTATAAAACCACCAAAAACTTTTGTCAGCTGCTCATTATTCTGCACTTTTACTGGTTGTCTTTCACAGTCAGAAAAAATTGGGGAAAAGAGTCTTCTCCCAATCAAATCAGTCAATATTATAAAAGGAAAATACCAACCATTATTATTATTATTAGAAATCTTATGCCATGCTCTCAAGAGAAATAAAGTAACTATTAGTACATATGTAAATACATTTCTGTCATAAAAACCTTAACATGATAATCCCATTCTCATCGTACTCTTCTTGTAGTCTTCTGATGTCCTATTTTAGATCTTCTATGTTGATAGATTTAATAATAAATTGAGAATATATCAGTCTGTTCTGGCTTTCAATTGCAAAATTTGTAGAGTAAATATGAAATATATGGGTGCTGTGTTTTTAACATATCACTATAATATTAATATAATATTTTATTGATAAAAGAAAAAGGTTATCTCCTTAATACTCAAACTTATGAGATTTAAAGTCCAGAGTCTGCTAAGTTAAACAACAGCCTTCCCATTTATATCCATAAAAGGAATAATGAGTTTCATATAATTTAAAGTATGTGAAAGTATAAGATCCTGGTCTGACCACACTTCATTCAAGTAAGTGGTGTTGTTAATTATCTTTGTTAGGTTTAGTCTGGCTGTTCCTGAATGAAGACAAAATTCAAAGTGCAAGTTCTTAGGATCTAAGCTAAAGTGATAATTGTCACTATTTCTCCCCCTCTGTCATCATGTAATAAGTAAAATTTTGTTGCTTGACCTAAAAGATTGTAGTGGATTGTGATACTCATGAGTGACATGCTAACGCAAATACAGTCTTCACAGAGGGCAAGCTTTCATTAGTTACACTGGCTTTCTGTGTTACTCAATCTAGAGCACCAATTTTACATTACTGCAGAGAAGGTAATAAGAACTGAGAACAAGACTCCTTCCTCAGATTCCTTGCACTTCTGTGTATTTTAAAATCAGATTTGTATTATTTTGTTTTTACTTTTGCCCATTCTAGCCTTTCAAAAAATGTTCCTTCTCTACAGCTAATCATATACACCATTGCATTTACAGTACCATAATACAACAGCATCCATTCAATCAACAATATTGTGTAACCCTTCTGCCAGGTGGAGCCAGCAGAAAGAAAGGCTGGGTTCAGTATCTAGGGGTTCCTTTTCAACAATACAACACAAAACTGCCTTGAGCCCCCACCCAGTGACCTGGGACAATTACACACTACCCCTTGGGCACCATTAAGAGGCAATACTTTTCCTCTCGCAAGCACAGAGTCTGAGTGTAGCAAAAACTATTAACAAAAGGAGGGAAGTAACTCAGGGTCACTCCAACGGCCGATTGCTGAGTCTCTGCGGGGCTCTGCTCTGGCCCTCTCCACCAGCATCCCTGCTGGCCACTTGCCGTACCTCTCCACTAGCCACCCCGCTTGCCGTGCCTCTCCTCCAGCCACCCTGCTAACCGCTTGCCATGATGTCTTCAGGCCCGCCCCCTTAACACAGCTCACAGTGATTTCAGTTGTTAGTGGGGGAGCCTCACTGCTGGTGCACACTGGGCAGTCTCTTGCAGTAGAGACCCAAAATAGGTCTAATGCTTAAACCTAAGTATCAGTGATTTCAGCTGTGCAGCATGTAAAAAGACTCAATTGAATCTAAATTAGCTCTATTATACCATGGAGAGAAGAAGGCTCAAATGGTGTCTAGGACCCCACACCACCAGGTACAAGTACCTGGCCCCACCCTCTCTCAACTCATTGGGCTTTAGAACCCAAAACCCCTGCCTAGCAAGTGCCGTTCCGTTGAGGGTGAGTCCCTCCATCGGGGTATACCAGATACAGTTCTGCTTCCCTCAGTTCACACAACAGGGATAACAACCCTTTATTACTTCTGCTCCAATAACAAGGAGAGTGGGGATCCAACACCAGCCACAAGTGATCATTTTGCCAAGTAAATCCCATCATGCTGAGCACGTAGGCAGGGTGGGTAGGTCCATAAAACAAGATCAGCTTCTGAAGTCTTTTTCCACAGCTCACCACCAGTTGTCAGGGGAGAGCTCATTCAGACTCTGCTTACATCTGCACAGTTCTCTATTTCATTGACTCAGGCCAGCTCTGAACAGAAATCCCTTCCCATAAAAATTTTTTTGCACTTTTGGAAAAAAATTAAATCCTAACTGGGATGAAAAAAGTCAAGAACATGAAATTTTCCTGAGAAGCGATTTCCAGGAAAAATAATCCATTTTGAGAGAACTGAAATGGAATGTTTTGGCTTGCCAGATGCCCACCTCGAAGACTCTTGACAATTTTACTTTCTGCCTGCAACTGGGGAGCAGTCATTTCACTTTTCATTACACACACACACACACACACACACACACACACACACACACACACAGAGTAAAATTGACATTTTCCTGAAGAAAAATTTTATTTTGTGAAAAGGGTACTACCATCAGAAAAATCATTCTGATAGAAAATTCCCAATGAGTTCTAATATATAGCATTGTTATACCAAAGTTTGGGTGCCTCTCAAAAAGCATGTGTTTGATCTATGAGCAATCATAAACTTAATTGAAGTTTATGGTCATGCTAGCCATCTACCATTGAGGCTAAATGAGGAACAACAAAATTTGTTGTTCCCCTTTGTTTAGTGATATCCTAAACAATGGAAGTGATACTGCCTGACCCCCAAAACTAAACTAAATGCAAATGTATGGGTTGGAGATTGATCTGATTGCAGCTGTCTCTGTGGGGGTAAAAAAGGAACCAGAGAGAGCAGATAGTGAGAGTAGCAGAAAGCCAAGAAAAGCACTTGGAGCCTGGACCTGAATCAATCATCAGTTTCTCACCCCAATGGAAACAACCTGCAAGGCCTTGAATATAGGCTAACTGCTTGGAGCAAAAAGGGTATCATGTATAAAGAGAGAGAGAGAGAAAAAGCTCATAGCAAGTTTACATTAACAGTATCTGTTTTGCTTCCTGAAAGTCATAAGAGGATTATCCATCTTTTTTTTTTTTAAAGAAAGAAACAGAAAGCCTTTACATGTTCTCACATTATAGTCCAATATTAATGGTTGTTCAATGTAAATATATTGAAATATATCAGTGCTCAGGTTCCATTTTCTAACTCAGTCCTAACACTTAGAATGTGTTAAAAGAAATGAGATTCATACAAAGTAATGCTATTTTATGTTGACAGAAGTTTAAATGCAAGTTGATCAATCAAATACAAGTGAGGCTTGTATGATATGAATATGAGCACAATTTTCTGATGTTCTGAGCATCCACAATTCCAGTTGAAGTCATAGGTGCTCAGCACCATTCAAAATCAAGTCTATTTATGTATTTGTACTGTATTTTCCACGTAAAGAGAAAGTGATTTATTAAAAGACAAGAGCGTGGGCAAAAATAATACAAATATTGATTTAAAGTAGATTGCTGAAGCTGCTGTGGGAATTTTCTTTATTCTCATTTCTCCTTACTTATCCTCTCCCTACTGAAATGTAGAATGAGTTGTATAAATTGAGAGGCAAAAAGTGGGACCTAATAGACCATATGTTGTCCTGATAGTAGAGAGGTTTACTTGTCAGTTCTTTTCAGAATAACTGGCATTCAAAGACAAAAACAGAAGAGAAAGTTGGAAGGGCAAACTCTAAAAAAAGTATCAATAGATTGTTGGTTCATTATTAGTTATAGTGAATAAGCAATAAGTCATTTGCTTACCCACATAAATGAATAAGCTTGTTAAAATAATATATCTGGTGCTTGATTGTGGCCAGCCCAGCCTGGATGCAGAGGGGAGGTCATATGCACCTGCTGTTATATCCATATCCACAGGCCAGGCACAATCATATCAGGGAATAGATTCTCTGCAGCCCTCCCTAGTAAGAGGAGAGAATATCAGGAAGCTGGTCTGTTGGCTTTCAAGAGCCAGAGCCAGAAGACTGAAAAGGGCTGAGGGCTAGGGAGCCAGTGGAGCAGCTAGTCTGATGACCTTCCTGAAGCAGACAGCCACAGCCAGGAAAGGTGAGGATAGAGCTGAAGGCTGAGAACAGCAGAGAATAATGTCTGCTGCCTCCTAGCGCCAGACAGCAGAAGCCAGAGTTCTATGGAAGAGCTGGAGCGTGGTGAGGGATCCTGCAGCACTGCTGGAGAGCAGTGAGGGATGCCAGAGCTCTAATTGATATTCTGTCTGGGCTCTGGTTTGGGACTTGGTTATGGCTCATGCGGCATGGTGTTTTCTTTTATAATAGCCCCAAATAACGAGGGTTATTTGCACTCAGAATGACTATTTCTGGGGACTCTGAAAGAGGGAAAGTGAGCAGGGGTGCATGTCATGCTGCAGCCTGCTGCAGGAAAGAACTCCAGTGGGGCTGGGTCTATAATGTCTTCTTGGTCTACCCCCAAATTTGACACCGGGTAGTAAGGCGAATGCCAGTTCTTTACATCCTGTTCTGTACTAGCACTGTCCTCCGAATGGAAGCTATCACAATAATATTACCTGTTAATAACTGACTTGTTAAAATTGGGGGATAAGTTATTTATGGGGAAAGTGTACACATATCAGAAAAGATGTGATGTGACATATAGCTATCATGCTTCCATTATGTGTATAGAAACATCCATAATACAGATCAGACTAAGAAGGCTTTTCGTCTTATTAATATAGTTTTATCAAGAATAGTTTTATGGCCTTTATACGTCTATGTTTTCTCATTTGAAACTTTCCAGAAGGTCTATTATTTTGACATGTAAACTAAAATTTTCATTGTAAACCTGTACTTACTTCAATAAAGAGGGATACATTTTAAAAATTCAAATACTGAGTACAACACAAGTGCAGATTTAATTTTAACAGATTTCCCAGGAAGATATTGTGCATGTGGGTGTGACTTATACATATGAATGCCCTACATGTGTCATTTGTCTTTTCTGGAGACAAATTGCATTTGTCTTTCAGTACACAAACTCAGCCTACCATGGTCTGGACTATTAGCAGCTATATTACAAAGCTTTGCAATGAAGAGTATGAATTAAAAAGTTACCTGTTTTAATACACAATTTGCAATCTGCATAAGTGTCACTCTCCTGAAGCATTAGCCACAAAATTCACACTGTAAATTCTCTTGAGAAATATGTCTTTCCGATAAATGTATAAAATCAAGCTGAACTATAGCTATTGCCATTACTAGTACTGCCTGTTCTCTATATTTGCAATATTTCAACTTACTTTTAAATTATGACAATCATATTTCTGAAGAAGTCATTTCATTTGCACATTATCTAGCTCTTATGCATTCCTAAATGATAAAATAGTTCAACAGATTATCCTGAAGCAAAACTGCACATACCCTATTGGGTGCATTTTATTTATGTTCCAACCCTTTTCCTATGAGCAAATCAGAACAACCACATCAGATATGGAGGTAGTGGTTCCCCCCCTTCTTTCAGGGGGAAAAAAAAAACTTTTTTCTTTTCCTGCAATTAAGACCGAGTCAGAAATAGGTCATAGTGCCAGCTGATTTTGAACACTTTAATAGGATGAGGAACTAGTTTTAACATATTTTTTTTATTATTAAATTAGACAAAGAGCATTAAACTTTAGGTCATTCAAAATCTCAGTATGAATTTTGCTACTTGTTTTTATTGATACTTAATATTAATGAAAACACAGAAACCAGTCTTAATTTGTAACACTGCTATTATTGATGTGATTTAGAATAGGTAAAATAATTTCCATTGTTTTGAATATACTATTATGTGTCCCATCATTATCTACCCAAATGTGGAACTTATAGAGTATGCACCTAGTCTTGAAAACCCTTACTCCAGATGAGCAATTCTTACAGTCACTGGTAAACCTATTGATGGCAGTATGGTTACTCATATTAGAAAGAGTATGTACAAATAGGCTTTTGTATTCTATTTATGCTGCTTGGCAAAAAAAAAACCAAAAAACAAAAACCCACAAACAATAAGAACAACATAGACACCAAATATAGGGCACTCATTTATGCCTGCTAAGCATTTTGAGTGTGTTTTCTATATACATAGGGTAGACTTCCCTTAAAGTAGAAGTGTCTTTTTAAATCTTCCTTGGGCAAAAAAATGGCCTAAATATGTTAAATAGAATTTTGTCAAATAGTTTGAGACATTGACAAAGTTCAAAGCTCCTCTATGTTCATCCACCCTAATATAACCCATTCTTAATAGCCAGAAAGCACAAAAGTACTATCCCCATTGCTCTTATTGCAGTGAATGTCACAGTTCAGCAGTCTCATTGTCTCCACTACAATGACTATGCAGTGGATGCTTCTTCTGTGAAATTAGAGCATGAATAGGTTTGCAGCACTGGAAAAACGTTTTCTATCTGTAACATTTGGCACAGCATTAGCATGTTGAAAGAGCTTTAGCACACTGTTTAAATAATCTTCACAACACCACTATGAGACTAGGAAAGGATTATCTAGGGTTTGATTAAGGCACGGGCATATGCCTAGATCTTCAGCTCCTGGAGTTATGTGATGGTGTCAGAATAGTTCCTAGCCCTCATAGTTACCAAAAAACCCTGAAAACATGGCCCAAGAGTAGCGGACAGAACAATGCCTCCCTAAAACATTGGCTGTGAGAGGTGTGAACTGACCCTTCTGAACAGCATTACTCAAAATACCTCAGCAGCAAAATACCTGCTGACACCTCCTTATCATGAATCTTCCTTGTGCAGTATCAGAAGGTGCCCCGCATATAGTTTGTTGGTTGGATGAGTGGGAGCTAAACTGAAACAGACCCCGATCTGCCTGAAGACAGTGTTCCCTGCTTGCCCCTAGTCACATCTTGCATGGATGGTCCGCCACTGTCATCAAAAGCAGAGGTAGGCCCATAGTGTGAGGGGAAGGGACACAGCATAAGAATGCCTAGAGCCCAGAATGCCTTAATCCAAAGCATAGAGGGACCAGGCAGGGGGGCCCACAATACTGAAGTCAAGGGCCACTAGGAGGAAAAGTTGGTGTGTGAGAGGACCCAGAAGAGGGATTGTTGGTGTGTGGAGAAGAGACTAGCTGGGAGGATTGTGGTTGGTTGGGATGGAGTAAAAGGAGAGAAAGGAAAAACCAAGATAGCCTGAGGAAGGGGCTATCGTGGAGCAACGTGAGCCTAGGGTCTATTGGGAGGCAGTGTTATTCTGCAACCTGTAAGGTTGTTGGAAGTAGAGTTGGTCAGAATATTTTCTACCAAATGATAGTTCATCCAATTATCCTGTTTTCCTGAAGCCAAAACACTTCATAGAGACATATGGGTGTCAGAGTTTGTTGTTTGGAAGGTTTTGATGAAAGACATGCGTCTCTCTGAGGTCTCTCACTCAGTAGCTTGCTGATTAGGACACTGGCCTGAGATGGGAGAGACATAGGGTAAAGTCCCTTCCTGAATGAGAATGATCTGGAATAAAAAACACCTCAGCTTTGAAGCAGGTAAAGCAGGGATTTGAACCTGGGCTTTACTTATCCCAACCCACACGTACCAACTCCCATTCTGAATTGAAAAGCTCAGGTTTCAGACATTTCCACATAATTCCATTTTTGTGAAAATGTTTAAAAGGTTTGGGTTTTATTCTAAAAACAGAATTAAACCAAAATTTGAATTGTCATCCTCCAGTTGGCTCTACTTGGGAATGCTAGGAACCTAAGACAGTCTTCCTTGTTCTATCCCTTTCCTCATTAGCCTCTGAAAGCCTGACCCCACTCTGACAGGTTTCAGAGTAACAGCCGTGTTAGTCTGTATTCGTAAAAAGAAAAAAGAAAAGGAGTACTTGTGGCACCTTAGAGACTAACCAGTTTATTTGAGCATGAGCTTTCGTGAGCTACAGCTCACTTCATCGGATGCATAGCATATTGTGGAAACTGCAGAAGACATTATATACACACAGAGACCATGGTCTCTGTGTGTATATAATGTCTTCTGCAGTTTCCACAATATGCTATGCATCCGATGAAGTGAGCTGTAGCTCACGAAAGCTCATGCTCAAATAAACTGGTTAGTCTCTAAGGTGCCACAAGTACTCCTTTTCTTTTTTCTTTTGACCCCACTCTGTCACCTTTTAGCTCCCGCAATATCCCTCCCATTCTGTCCCCCACATCTGACCTATTCCATCTCCCTCCCAGCTGTGACTACCACCACCCTCTGACTACCAACACCCTCTCCCTCACAACTTCACACTGGCCTATTCCCAGCAGGAGACCAGTGCCAGGAGAGGCAGAGAGGACACCTGGCTGACAGAAACCCAGCCCCACAACAGCTGTAGTGGCCAGAAGAAAAAAAGATCCAAGTGTCTCCCTGGAGTCCAGCCAGGGGCAGGAGATTGCTTCTGGGATGCATGTATGTGATAGGGCTGCCAAATTCACAGGTGTCATGTGAGAGACTTGGTAGCTCTTTAGCCCATAGATACAGGTTACCTCAAAATAAAGTTTGTGAGGCCCAGGAAAGTTATACTGAAGAGAAAGTTTCATTCCTATTTTAAGGCCTAGTCAGCCCACAAATCTGTAATGATTTGATTAGAAGTATTATTCTAAACCAATTTAGTTAGCCGGTGTAGCATGGATGTAGATAGTCGCCAGGTTTAAACCTGGCTTTTAGTAGGTTAGCTTGTACTAGTAAATTTAAAAGATACAAGCTAAACCCCTGTAATCAGATAAACAGATTTAAGAGCATCTACTCACAAGAGTTGCAATGGTTTAACTAAACTGATTTAAGTTAAACCAGAACAACTTCTGTATGTATAGAAAAAAAAATCTAAGAATCCTTCCCAGCTTGTGAGCTCAGGGGGAGAAGGTGCAAATCGTTGTTACAGTTCCTTAAGAAAGTAACATTTGGATTCACGCCAGCCATCTTTCATGAAAGAAAGAAATTCTTTAGAACAGAGGTTCTCAACCTTTCTGAGCCCAAACATGCTATAAAAAGCCTACCAGTGCCACAACAACTGTTTTTCTGCATATAAAAGCCAGGACCAGCATTAAGGGGTAGCAAGCAGGTCAATTGCCTGGACTCCATGCCACAGGAGTCCTTGCAAAGCTAAGTTGCTCAGGCTTTAGCTTCAGCTCCAGGTGGCAGGGCTAGGAGCCCCAGGCTTCAGCCCCACATAGCAGGGCTTCAAGTTTAACACTGGCCCAGCTTGGCTGCCCCCTGAAACCTGTTCGCAGCCTCCCAAAGGGCCCCAGAGCCCTGGTTGAGAACCGCTGCTTTAAAATACATCGGGGCAAACATCTATAAATAAAAACCTGGGGGGGGGGAATAAAAAATTCGAACAAATTCCTACTCCTTCCTAAAATTTCTATTTTAAATGCTGATCAGGTATGCAAACCTATTAATAAATGGAAATCTCCACTTTGGGTATACTCAGTTTTCTTCCAAAACATATAAATTACTTTTCTCCACAAGTGAAAAAGAGGTCTCTGCTGGTAGCTGTGATGGAGCTGGGGAGTATAAAGTGTACAGGGAAGTTTCAATCTGTTTGAATAATATATTCTGCTTCATCAGAAAATAAATTGCCTCAGAGGGCTAGCAATAGGGTATGTGGCCTTTTACCTGTAGCTGATCATTTCAAAATGCTCCCAGGGCTGGAGGTTCTTCCGTAGCCACTGTGATCTGAGTTGGTGACTCTGTCCTTTTCCTCACAGGTCAATATACACATCACAAAAATCTACTAACAGTTGACACTAACTGTTATCCATGTTCACAGACTCAACCAAGAGGTCAAGCATGAAAACGGAGCGTTATCCTCCTCTAGAGGTGGTGATCTCAGGTCAGGATTGAGACACATCCTGGGGAAAACATGTAGCTTATTCTTTGCTTTTTCTCCACTGTGAGAAAAAGGCAATGGCGATGTAGAGAAAGTGCATTTAATCACAGAACTAAAAATGCACTGAAATGAACAGGCCGATTGGGCAAGTGGCAGCAAGCTCTGGTAGATCAGAGATCAGGACTGCAACATATTTTCAAGTAGCTTGATCTCCTTGTACTGTGCATTCCACAACCAGCAAAAATACATTTCAGTTAAAACACTATATCATGTTGAATATTTATTTTCAGTTCTAAGGGTGTATACTCTCTTTTCCAATGGGGAAATTTACCCCAAAGTAAATACTTCCAGGACTGTCTCTGAATCATTTAAGTTAGAGTGTGACTCGAAAGAGAAGGGGAGATGAGAAAGACAATGGCAGAGCAGCCACTTGTTGGAGCTTCTGTCCCTGGAGTGGGATCTTCAGAGTCCATCATAGAACATGTCATGGGGCCACGGATCCAAAAAATTGCTGATCCTGCTGGTCTTAAAAACTTTTATAAGGGACAAGGAGAGTCTGAAGGTGCTCTTTTAGTCCTGTCTGGGGTAGTAAGTCTGCTCTTCAGCCCTGTGAACTGACCCCAGATTGTGGGTGGGGGAATTACTTGGGCTTTATGGCCAACAAATTTCATCCCTGTACACTTATATATTCCATGGTTGCTGATTACTTAAATATTCACTCTAACAGTGAATACACAGGACTCCTTAGAGTATGATACTTAAGTATTTTACTGAAGAATTTAAAAATTACTATTTGTTTAATTTAGGTATCTGGCTGAGAAGCCTTTTATGAAAGGACACACCTCTATTAAGATTTTACTCCTATGTGTATCACCACACCAAGGAATTGTGAAAAGTTGCCTACAAAGCCAAGGAATAAAAATACCTTCTAAAATGGGAATGAGTGGTGAAAAATTAATATGTTTCAGCATCCACCAGCAGAAAGACACTTTTTGGAAACTATTTGTAGTTTAATTGACTGAGAAGCAATTTAATTCACTAAATATTTATTAATAAATGACTAAATAGTTACCGGTACTTAAAATTATATAATAAAGTAATTGCCAGCGCTTTTTGCCAGAGGATGAGAATGGCTGACAGAGGACATTCTGTTCATTCCCTTTAAAGCACCTGGCATTGACCACTGTCCAAAGACCAGATACTAGGTTAGATGGACCATTGGTCTGACCCAGTATGGCCGTTCTTATGTTCCTTTTATTTGCAATTTGACAGATTTCTGGTTTTGGCTGTCTGAGGCAATATATTGGTGTTTTACTATCAAGCAAGGATAATTATTGAGAAGATTTTATATGTACTGCCTGCTTAGAAAGATCTGGTTGTACGATGGGTGTCATCACATTTCTGGAATAGTTACATCTGAATTTGATTTTACAAGGGGACAGTACGATAGCATCAAGAGACAGAGCAGTAAAGAGAAAAGAGTAGTAGTGGGCCAAATCCTCAACAGGTGCAGAGAACAAGTTGCTTTATATAGAAATTGCTCTGTGGTTATGACAATTTGGGCAAGTCTACACATTGGCTGGAAAGGTTAATTCCCAGCTTCGGTAGACATACATGCGCTAGCTACATTTGGCCTATTGCCTAAAAATAGCAACATGGCCATGGCAGCACAGGCTAGCTGCCCAAGAACCACCTCAGACCACCAAGAACCACCTCAGTTGGACAGGGTCTTACTTGGACAGCTAGCCCGAACCATTGACTGCACAGCCATGGCTGGGCTGCTATTTTTAGGTACTAGTTTGAGCAAAGCTAGAATGTGCCAAGCTAGGAATCATCCCTCCCAGTTGCTGTGTAGATGTACTCTTTGAGGCTTCATGGAACAAAGAAGTGTCCTTCCTATCATGGCCCTGATTTTGGCACATCCTCTGAGACTTCCTATGAAACAGGAGAACTATCACCTATTCTACTAACTCCCTGCACAAAAAGAGACAACAGTTCTGGGCATATTATCTATTCTACTAGTCTAGTCCTGTGTACTTTACTCTTCATAGAACTGAAACCCACTCTCTATGCTACAAAACCTTGAGGTTTTGCACTGCTTGTGCCTTCCAGATAGAGGGGATGTGGGAATGAAGTAGCTTTGCAGGGTCTGAGATTTGCATGAACTGTAAAAACTCATTTATGTTAATTAGTTATGAGCTCTTAAAAATAAAGTCTATACCCAACACGGAATAAGAATCCAGAAGAATGTTCGTGTGTGTGTTTACATCTCAAGAGATGGGTATGATTTTCATTGACTACACAGAAGAATCTGATGGTTGGTTCGGGCTGAAGAAATGTAATTTATGAAATTAATATTTAAAAAGAGTTCTTCAAATGTCCTGAAAAAAACAACATATCCTTATAAATTACATTATCTGGGATACAGACAACATTTTATAAAGAATTATTTCTGCCAGACAAGAAGGATTTACTTAAAGTTGATAATTAGAAGCTTTTGATTTTGGTGTGTCTTAAACTTTGTTTACAATTAATCTCTTTGACACTTGCAAACAAGCAGTAGGATTATTTAAATCAATCTGAATAAGAAAACAAAGATTGCATCCACAGTCTACAAAGCAAATATTGTAACACACATGCAGATAGGGGAATTCCTAATATGAATTTATATTCTCAGAGTAACTAGTGCCAATATTGATTTGCTTTTAAATTGAAACGATTACAATTATATTTGAAATTATGTATTAACTGCTTATACAAACTATACACACTGCTTAATCAAGGAAAAAGAACTTGTTATCTGTGCTGGGAACTACAAAGTCATGAGGCAGAAAACTGGAGAGCTTATATATTATTTACACACACACGCGCACACATACACTTTCTTATCTCAGAATGATTACAAATAGGTTTAGCTCAGCTATTAGCAGAACTCCACCATAATCAAAAATCTGTAATATATACAAGATGATATGGTCATTGAAGAGATAACCAGAGTTGAGCTAGGTCTCCTTCTAGTTGTCTGAATAAGACCACTTCCATTCCTGGTGTAACTCATTAACTTTGACTAACTAATTGACTGTAAACTAAATGTCAAACCAAACCGTTCACTCATTCCCCTTAGTAGCCAACAGGACTCATTTATATTTATTGGCAAATGTATGATCCTATAATTGTTTCTCAAATAGTCTATTTTGATGTAATATTGCATATAAATTTAACCATTTAACTTTGGAGGAAAAAAAAGACTGTGTGGAATCCAAATTTCCTGCCAAAGACTGTTTCAGATCAGTAGCATGCGAGTTTAGTTAGTTATTTTGTGATAGTTGGAAGCTTAGAGCTCTTAGCAAGCTTGAATTTTAATGTTTAGTTATTCAACAAAAGTGCTGTGCACATTAACAAAAACAACTATTCCAGACATTTCCCCAGTTTTTCAATGAGTTTCAATGCAGAACAGAACTACATATTTGAACACTGACTTTCTTTGGTTCACATTCTATAGGATCAGGAAAGTGCTGCACTGCCTGCTATTTTTTGATCTAAAAAGATGCATCTGAGGTTTCATAATGATGTGATCAACACACAGGAGACATGTAAGTGGGTTAGCATCTAAAAATTTGAGTTAATATGTCCCTTCTTTCACATAGATCAAGACTATGTTAAATACTGGGATAGTTACAAACTAGCCGTGTGTGTGTGTGTTTTGTAAGTCACTGTAAAATAGTCAGCCTTTTCATTGGGTTAATTTTGGACACTGAATCAAAGAGAGAAGAAAAGTTTGATCACGTACAGCCAAATTCTAACACTTAGCTCAGCCACGGCTGCTTTGCCACAAGGCCAGAGTTCGGGGCAGCACATGGTAGTCCTGGCCCAACAGCACCCTGCAAAGAAGATTGTGACTGAGTGAATGGGTTTCTTTGGGTCCAGTTCTACTGCCTTTGAAATCAATGAGAGTTTTACTTTGATTTCAATGGAAGCAGAAGCAACCCCTTTACATAAATCAGCCCATTCCAAGTTTATTCCCTGAAGATTTTGGTGTTCTCATGGGGCAACATTTATGGGACTTAATCTTTCCCAGGAAACCCAGACAAGCCCTAAATGCCTTTAGTATATCTTCAAAAGCTTCTGTATTAAGATATGGTGTGGGTGTATTATAATTATAATTAAATGGCTTGGTACACTATTCAAAGAAATATGCAAACTAGGTTTACATGCCCTGAAGTTTTTAAGCTTTGATTTTCAAAATATATTTGGGAAAGAGCTCATAACGTGCCACAGCTGGTGTAGTAGAATGATGAGCCGATTTATAAACTTGAGTAGGCTGTAGCAGCAATATTACGATGGGGAATTTTTTCTTTTTCATGTGTGTACCTAATTTCCCTATATCCAAAGGATACTAGACCCTTAAAGTGTAACACCTATTTACTGACCTCCTGAAAATTATTTGAGACTCTTATTTCCCTGGCTTAGTATAGGAACCAAATAATTGTTTGCTAAATGGATATGAACTAAAATGTAGCGTATAACATAATAGGCAAATATACCTGGCCAGTAGCTTTCCAATAAGAGCCCTGAAAGTACTTTAAATTATATTTGATATTCATAGACTATCCAGTTGAAAATCATTATTGAACAAAAGCTTTTGATGCAGAGGAAACAAAGTTCTACTATGTCCTGCCAGCAACTTTCAATCTGGAAAATATAGAACAAAACTTAACTATGCATTGTACTGAGAATGTGTGAGGGCATATGAAGTACATTCTCATTAGCAACTCTGCTATTGTTGTCCATTATTCCAGGATTCTACTCAGACTATATTGTCTAGTTATTGATGGAGTTGTGTTTTGCATTTTGTGATTGGCAAAATGCATGTTATTTGAATTTCTGGCTTATTTTCTGCGTTATGGCAAGTGACTGTTCCTTTCTAAGTCATTATAATATCATTTGTCATCATGAATTCATTTTGAATTATCTTCACTCCCTGCTTTTCTATATTTAATTCATTTCCTAAAGGTAATGAATTAATAGGATGCAGAAGTACGCCATGTTCTTCAGAATAAGGGACTGATCCTGTTCTCACTGAAGTTGAAAGCAAAACTCTCAGGTCCCAATTCTCTGTGGCACTGTACCGTATCTAGTTATTAAGACCAGAATAAAGTGAGTGTAAAATGCTCAACCAAATCAGGATGGCAGCATTTTTTGCTGTCTACAGCCACCTTGCAGTCACGTTGCACTGGTGTGATCACACAACATGCAGTACAACAGAGAATCCCCCTCTGCCCCTCTTGTGAACAGCATCAGCCCAGCTGCTCGCTCCCCTCTCTCCTTCCCTCCTATGAAAAATGGTTGGACCCAGCTGCCTCTCCCACCTCCCATACTGGAAAATGACCACTTGTGCTGGCTGAACAGCTCAATTCCCTCCCTCAGAGGCATCTTTCTGCTTCTTTAAAGGAAGGGATGAGGAAAGAACAAGGAGGCCAGAGCTGCTAGAAGAATGTGTTTTGAGCACCAGTGAAACAGCCTTGGAAAGGCACAGCCAGCCAACATTAGTTGTATTGAATGGGGAGGAAAGCCAGCTTTGATCATAGTGAAGGGCAGCTTGGATGAAGACTACCTTCCACGCCAGGATGTCCCACAAGATGTCCAGACAGGTGTCCTCTCCCTAAACTTCACAGCCTTCAGGCAGCCTGAGCAGGGTCCCCCTCCCCACTTTTCACTTCTAGCAGAATGCCAGAATTGGTTTATTTGATTCACACAGTGAGAAAATGTCCCTAAAACCAATTTCCATAACTAAAAGTCACACAAATCATGGCAGAGTACCCAACAACCTCTGCGCCCCTCTCAACCCCCAAGTTCTGTCATTTGTCACTTATTCTGGTAGCTTGTGTCAGACACTGGCAGGTGCAAAGATTGAATGGTATGGTCTTCTTTATTTATTTATTTGATGGATTTTACTCCATTTAACAGAGTGTCAAGGCTCTTCCCTTAAATTATTGGGTGTGACTGAGTAATACCAGCCAGGCATAACACGGGCAACTGAAGTACAAGCTACTCCATCTAGCTCCACCACTTCACTCCAATCTTAACCTGTAACATTTCTTCTCTTCCAGGTCAAGGCAGTCACAAGCCCTCTAACCTGAAAGGTTCCAAATGTGTGGTTGCTTTGTGATATGAGCACACAGAAGAATGGATGAAATCTCCAAATTAAATATCCACTTGTGACCTAAATCAGGATAGGATTTCACTGAAAGTTGTACTATTTTCAATCATACAATGTATCAACAGTATCAAGAAGAGGGGGTGGGGTGAAAATGGCATTTGGCTGGTGCAGACTTAAAAAAAAAATCTTGCAATACCTACATCACAGGAAATTAAAAATACATTTAAAATGAGCTAACAGAATAGTAGACCAATAATAATGTGTAGTGGGGCTATCTCACTAATCTGAAGACAATAATAATCTCAACAGGATAGAAGTGGCATAGGATTTATTATGGATTAGGACTTGTGGAGCAAACTTATCAGTATGGGACTGGTTATATTATGCTTTTTATTTATTTAAGTTAAACTGCATTAAAAACTTTAGTTTTGAAATGTAGTCAAAGAAAGAGTGATATCTGGATTCACTACTGGAGATTTCATAGTCGAATGCGATTTTAGTTTTGGGCACTGATGTTCAATATTTTCTGAAATGGATAAGAAAAAGATTGCTACTCACTGTAATTAAATGTAGTTTAAATCAATATGACATACAGGATAAAACCGCAGATGAGTTTAGAGTAGAGCTGGATGAACAGATTTTTCAATTTGCTGCCAGTTCTGACAAATTACAAAAAAAGTTTTAGGTCAAAATATTTTGTTTGCCAAAAAATATTTCATTTCAATTTTAATGAAAGGAAATTTTCAGATAAAGTCATTTCAAATCAAACGTTTAAATATTTCATTCTGAAAACGTCAAAATGAAAAGTTGTGATTTTTTCAGAATTTTTTTTTAAAATATTTTTTTACCCAATAGAAATTATTTCAAATCATTTATAAAGCATTTCAATGCCACTGAATCTTCATTTTTTGCTGAAAAAAGTTTTGGTCAAAAAAAAAAGTTGCCCAACTCGAACGTACAGTAAATACATTGCTACCATTTACTGAAAGGATTTTAAATTACAACATGGACTATACCAGCATCTGTCAGAATGGTTGTTAACGTTGATAGAGCCCAGATGGTGAAATAAAGCTGTGTAGTCATTCCATATTATTCTACTCATATTGCTTCCTCAGGATTATCTTTAAGAATTCTGGAAAACCTACCTTATGAGAGGAGACTCAAAGAGCCTGGCTTGTTTAGCCTAAGCTAAAGAAGGCTGTGGAGAGACATGACTGCTCTCTATAAATACACCAGAGAGATAAATACCAGGGAGGAAGAAGTTATTTAAGCGCCAATGTGGAAACAAGAACAAATGGATAAAAAACTGGCAATCAATAAATTTAGGCTCAAAAATTAGACAAAGGTTTCTAACCATCAGAGTAGTAAAGTTCTGGAACAGCTTTACAAAGGGAGCAGTGGGAACAAAAAACCTGCTTGGCTTCAAGACGGAGCTTGATAAGTTTATGGAGGGGATGGTATGACAGGACTGCCTACAATGGCATATAGCCAATCTGCGACTGCTAGCAGCAAATATCTCCAACAGCCAGTGATGGGACACTAGATGGGGAGGGCTCTGAGTTACTACAGAGAATTCTTTCCCAGATGTGTGGCTGGTGGATCTTCCACACATGTTCAGGTCTAACTGATCCCCATATTTGTGGTCATGAAGGAATTTTCCCCTGGGTCAGATTGGCATGCTTCCTCTGCAGCATGAGGCATGGGTCACTTGCAAGTTTAAACCAATGCAAATGGTGTATTCTCTGTAATGAAGTCTTTAAATCATGATTTGAAGACTTTAGTAACTCAATTAGAGGTTAGGGGTCTATTTACAGGAGTGAGTGGGTGAGGTTCTGTGGCCTGCAATGTGCAGGAGATCAGACTAAATGATCATGATGGTCCCTTCTGACCTTTAGGTCTATGAGTGTAGCTGTGGAAGGGAGATAATCCTTGGTCCACACATTTTCTCCTACTGTAGAAGAGGTGTCACCCAGCTGCTTATACTGGGAGCCATAAATAGTTACTGCACTTAGAATAGAAACACATTTCTATGTGGCCTTTGTTCCAATAAACTTTGAAATGACCGAATTCATATCTGCTGTTCAATGAGCTAGGAATATCCCATTTTAGACAGATCATGCACTCTTTGGATGTCAGCTGAGTAGAAAACAGATGTATTTCACACAGGCTACAGAGGTGTTGCACAAGCTTATATGAGGCACATCAGTAACTACAAAAGCTATTTTTGAGTATTGCATCAAAAATGGGCTCACACACTGCCTCCTTGCCTAGTATATTTGTACATGATCTACCATAACTTCATTCTAGAATTTGTAAGATATACAAGATCCCTGAATAGAACATGCTATGTAAGTGTAAAGTACAACAACAATAATATAAAGATATAATAAAGTATATTGGGTATTCTTCCCTCTTCATAAAGTACATTTAAAATGTCTCTAAAGTTCATTAGAACAAAAACAATAAAATCAGTGACAAAATCTTTCACCATAGTATCTCCAAGGGGCCTATCACGTGGCATCTAAGCACCAGACACAATTTAAAGGTAGCATTAACGGTTACCAACAGGATCCCAACTCTAGAACATGCAGAGACACAACACCTCCCTTTTCTTACCAAGCCTCTTATCTGTCTCTATAGTCTCCTTGCTCTTTCCACTCATTCTTCTCATTGTAGACTAGCCACAGCAAGAGATACCAAGGGGGAAAGGCCTTGCCCCAAACAGTCAGAAAAACAGAAAATCCAAATTTGACCCAAAAATACCACCACCTTTGGCTAACATTAACTCTCTGTTACTCCCACAAACCCAAATTGTTTTAAAGGCAGATCTCTCTTATCTAATCAAAGTCTCAAACATACATAAACAGCTGAGCAGTTAGATTTCTTTACTCACCTTTTTTTGTTTCTGGTCATTTCTTATTGAAAGAAGATTCTTCTTTAATTGAAGTGGAAACACAGAATTTTCCGTTCAAAACTAGTTTGGAGTAAAATTTAAGTGAAGTAAAAACCACAGAGCCGGATTCTACTCCCTATTACATATATACAATTTTATGCATAGAAACTTTAAGGGGGGAATTGGGGGGAGGGAAGGAAGATATGGTTATTTGGCTACCCAGAAAGATCTTCTGGAAAGTTGACTGATAAAGACCATTCTATTAGCTTTGTTCCTGATTCCATATTTCAGCTTTTTCAAAAGCTCAGTTTGCAGCTGTATTCTAAGAAATTTAATTTCAGTAATTTTATAGACTCCTGTGTTCATGCTGTACAACTTCACATTACACAAATAGTGCAACAATGGGAATTAATAAGCATGTGGTATGTTGAATTACTATATACATTTTTTATCTGTTCTTCTATGTTACCTCATTTAGGTCTGAAAAGACAAGTCATAGTTATTACAACCACTGAAAATTGCCCGTGATTAGCAACAAAAATATATTATCCTAAGTTAATTATCTTCTTCATCTGAAGTTCATGATGATCACTACCAGTTCTTATCCATAAAAGAAAGTGCACTACATCCTAGTTGTTAATAGTTCTTAAAAAAAAAATTAAAAAAAGAGCTGGAGAACATATTCAGTCATTAACAAAATGTTCTGGTAAGTGAAGTACATTCTGTACAGTACCTTTTTATATTTTCACACATCAGGCTAATTCAGCCTAATGGGGAATTTTCTGATCTGTAGAGAGATAAATGGTTTATTTATCACTGGGAAAAAAAGAGTACAAGACACAAAATTCTTATAATAGGTATAGCAGTGAAAATTGAATAAACACATCGTAAAACTCCATCGTTCAGGGGATTTACAACTTAACCATGAAACTTTCCTTTGGGCTAAGAAATAGAATTTTGGGTTTCAGTATGGGGGGGGGAATCTCTTTTCTTCCCCCCCTCCACCAAAATTGTATCAGATTAATAATGACTGAATAAATTTTGTATGTCTGAAAAGAATCAGGGTCAAATTCTGTCTCTTTGCTTTCTCTACCGCACCAAATAAGTGCGGAAGTGACATAATTTTGTGACTTTGTTCCACTGCCAGGGAGCCCATACATAGACTATTAATACTAGTTAATCTGCACAAAGGAGGGTGCATAAGGGATTAGGATGCATATGCTAAAATGTTCAGAAAATAAACCCCACTTGAGACTGTCCTTCCAGGAAGGGCCTGTGAAGTATGAACTCCTTAGGTTTTCGTGGGTTGAGGATTAAGTCAGAAGAACTATTGCACCCTGTGGTTCCCTTCTTGGCCAGGGTTTTTCCACACATGTACACATAAACCAGATCCAGAAGCCAAGTCCAAAACAATATATGTACTAAATTCAATTTGGGGGCTTCTATCCTTATATTTAAAAAAAAAACCCAGACAGTCCTGTGGACATGGACCAAAACTTTCCAGTTGAAAATAGAAATACACCAGTGTTCTGCGGGATACTGCAGTATTCATGAAGTGTATATACTACAAAAATAGCTTTGTTAATAGAAATAATTTACATAAATTTTATCATGTCCACTACATATTCTGAATTGCAGTTATGTCTTTTGAGGGATATTAATAATAGCGCAGTGTATTTGTTTTACATAGCACGTAGAAGCCCCACTGAGATTGGAATGCAGTTCTGCTAGGCACTGTACAAAAACATTATGGGAGACTAAATTCTTCAGGTTAGATACTATCTGTAAGACAGAAGGCTGGAAGGGAAACAGAGGGGAAGTGAATTGTGCAAAAATCACCCAGCAGGTCAATCTCAGTGCCAGGAATAGAAGCAAACTTTTCTCCCTCACTGTCTCGTGCCCTCACTCTGGCCCATAATGCCACCTCCTTTTTCTTTTTTTTTCTTTTCTTTTTTTTTTTTAAAGGTAAGTTTTTAACCCTAAATCTGTATTAAAACAACATTAATTGTATGTTAACAGAGATTATTCAGACCTCACCTGGCAGTTCTATCTGTCCCCAACCCTGCTGTGCCTTGGTACTGCTTCTTCTATGCCACAGTAGACCATGACCACACAACATAACAAATGTCTTTTATAATCATTAGTAATAATATAAGGGCATGAGTTAGGAAAAAAGTATTTTTAACCATAACTCTGATTTCCTTGCTTTAAGGGAGTTTGTCAGATTCTTGTATCATTTCCATTTAGTATTCTATGTTCCCATATAAATGCTAGCAAGTATGTTGCAGACACTAATTAGGACAGACTTAGCCCTGGTCTACACTAGGACTTTAGGTCGAATTTAGCAGCATTAAATCGATGTAAACCTGCACCCGTCCACACGATGAAGCCCTTTATTTCGACTTAAAGGGCTCTTAAAATCGATTTCCTTACTCCACCCCTGACAAGCGGATTAGCGCTTAAATCGGCCTTGCCGGGTCGAATTTGGGGTACTGTGGACACAATTCGACGGTATTGGCCTCCGGGAGCTATCCCAGAGTGCTCCATTTTGACCGCTCTGGACAGCACTCTCAACTCAGATGCACTGGCCAGGTAGACAGGAAAAGAACCGCGAACTTTTGAATCTCATTTCCTGTTTGGCCAGCGTGGCAAGCTGCAGGTGACCATGCAGAGCTCATCAGCAGAGGTGACCATGATGGAGTCTCAGAATCGCAAAAGAGCTCCAGCATGGACCGAACGGGAGGTACGGGATCTGATCGCTGTATGGGGAGAGGAATCCGTGCTATCAGAACTCCATTCCAGTTTTCGAAATGCCAAAACCTTTGTCAAGATCTCCCAGGGCATGAAGGACAGAGGCCATAACAGGGACCCGAAGCAGTGCCGCGTGAAACTGAAGGAGCTGAGGCAAGCCTACCAGAAAACCAGAGAGGCGAACGGCCACTCCAGGTCAGAGCCCCAAACATGCCGCTTCTATGATGAGCTGCATGCCATTTTAGGGGGTTCAGCCACCACTATCCCAGCCGTGTTGTTTGACTCCTTCAATGGAGATGGAGGCAATACGGAAGCAGGTTTTGGGGACGAAGAAGATGATGATGAGGAGGAGGTTGTAGATAGCTCACAGCAAGCAAGCGGAGAAACCGGTTTTCCCGACAGCCAGGAACTGTTTCTCACCCTGGACCTGGAGCCAGTACCCCCTGAACCCACCCAAGGCTGCCTCCTGGACCCAGCAGGCGGAGAAGGGACCTCCGGTGAGTGTACCTTTTAAAATACTATACATGGTTTAAAAGCAAGCATGTGAAAGGATTACTCTGCCCTGGCATTCGCGGCTCTCCTGGATATACTCCCAAAGCCTTTGCAAAAGGTTTCTGGGGAGGGCAGACTTATTGCGTCCTTCATGATAGGACACTATACCACTCCAGGCCAGTAACACGTACTCGGGAATCATTGTACAACAAAGCATTGCAGTGTATGTTTGCTGGCGTTCAAGCAACATCCGTTCATGTGTTATCCTCAGGAGAGTGAGATATAATCCATGGTCACCTGGTTGAAATAGGGTGCTTTTCTTCAGGGGACACTCAGAGGAGCCCATTCCTGCTAGGCTGTTTGCCTGCGGCTGAACAGAAATGTTCCCCGCTGTTAGCCACAGGGAGGGGGGAGGGTTGAGGGGGTAGCCACGCGGTGGGGGGAGGCAAAATGCGACCTTGTAACGAAAGCACATGTGCTATGTATGTAATGTTAACAGCAAGGTTTACCCTGAAAGAGTGTAGCCAGTGTTTTATAAAATGTGTCTTTTTAAATACCGCTGTCCCTTTTCTTTTCTCCACCAGCTGCATGTGTTTCAATGATCACAGGATCTTCTCCTTCCCAGAGGCTAGTGAAGATTAGAAAGAAAAAAAAACGCACTCGAGATGAAATGTTCTCCGAGCTCATGCTGTCCTCCCACACTGACAGAGCACAGACGAATGCGTGGAGGCAAATAATGTCAGACTGCAGGAAAGCACAAAATGACCAGGAGGAGAGGTGGCGGGCTGAAGAGAGTAAGTGGCGGGCTGAAGAGAGTAAGTGGCGGGCTGAAGAGAGGGCTGAAGCTCGAATGTGGCGACAGCGTGATGAGAGGAGGCAGGATTCAATGCTGAGGCTGCTGGAGGACCAAACCAGTATGCTCCAGTGTATGGTTGAGCTGCAGCAAAGGCAGCTGGAGCACAGACTGCCACTACAGCCCCTGTGTAACCAACCGCCCTCCTCCCCAAGTTCCATAGCCTCCACACCCAGACGCCCAAGAACGCGGTGGGGGGGCCACCGGCCAACCAGCCACTCCACCACAGAGGATTGCCCCAAAAAAATAAGGCTGTCATTCAATAAATTTTAAAGTTGTAAACTTTTAAAGTGCTGTGTGGCATTTTCCTTCCCTCCTCCACCACCCCTCCTGGGCTACCTTGGTAGTCATCCCCCTATTTGTGTGATGAATGAATAAAGAATGCATGAATGTGAAGCAACAATGACTTTATTGCCTCTGCAAGAGGTGATCAAAGGGAGGAGGGGAGGGTGGTTAGCTTACAAGGAAGTAGAGTGAACCAAGGGGCGGGGGGTTTCATCAAGGAGAAACAAACAGAACTTTCACACCGTAGCCTGGCCAGTCATGAAACTGGTTTTCAAAGCCTCTCTGATGCGTACCGCACCCTCCTGTGCTCTTCTAACTGCCCTGGTGTCTGGCTGAGCATAACCAGCAGCCAGGCGATTTGCCTCAACCTCCCACCCCGCCATAAACGTCTCCCCCTTACTCTCACAGATATTGTGGAGCACACAGCAAGCAGTAATAACAGTGGGAATATTGGTTTCGCTGAGGTCTAACCGAGTCAGTAAACTGCGCCAGTGTGCTTTTAAACGTCCAAATGCACATTCTACCACCATTCTGCACTTGCTCAGCCTGTAGTTGAACAGCTCCTGACTGCTGTCCAGGCTGCCTGTGTACGGCTTCATGAGCCATGGCATTAAGGGGTAGGCTGGGTCCCCAAGGATACATATAGGCATTTCAACATCACCAACAGTTATTTTCTGGTCTGGGAATAAAGTCCCTTCTTGAAGCTTTTGAAACAGACCAGAGTTCCTGAAGATGCGAGCGTCAAGTACCTTTCCCGGCCATCCCACGTTGATGTTGGTGAAACGTCCCTTGTGATCCACCAGAGCTTGCAGCACTATTGAAAAGTACCCCTTGCGGTTTATGTACTCGCCGGCTTGGTGCTCCGGTGCCAAGATAGGGATATGGGTTCCGTCTATGGCCCCACCACAGTTAGGGAATCCCATTGCAGCAAAGCCATCCACTATGACCTGCACATTTCCCAAGGTCACTACCCTTGATTTCAGCAGATCTTTGATTGCGTGGGCTACTTGCATCACAGCAGCCCCCACAGTAGATTTGCCCACTCCAAATTGATTCCCAACTGACCGGTAGCTGTCTGGCGTTGCAAGCTTCCACAGGGCTATCGCCACTCGTTTCTCAACTGTGAGGGCTGCTCTCATCTTGGTATTCATGCGCTTCAGGGCAGGGGAAAGCAAGTCACAAAGTTCCATGAAAGTGCCCTTACGCATGCGAAAGTTTCGCAGCCACTGGGAATCGTCCCAGACCTGCAACACTATGCGGTCCCACCAGTCTGTGCTTGTTTCCCGAGCCCAGAATCGGCGTTCCACAGCATGAACCTGCCCCATTAGCACCATGATGCATGCATTGGCAGGGCCCATGCTTTCAGAGAAATCTGTGTCCATGTCCTGATCACTCACGTGACCGCGCTGACGTCGCCTCCTCGCCCGGTAGCGCTTTGCCAGGTTCTGGTGCTGCATATACTGCTGGATAATGCGTGTGGTGTTTAATGTGCTCCTAATTGCCAAAGTGAGCTGAGCGGACTCCATGCTTGCCTTGGTATGGCGTCCGCACAGAAAAAAGGCGCGGAATGATTGTCTGCCGTTGCTCTGACGGAGGGAGGGGCGACTGACGACACGGCTTACAGGGTTGGCTTCAGGAGGCTAAAATCCACAAAGGGGGTGGCTTTACATCAAGGAGTAGTTCAGGCAGGACTTCACGGAGGGTTCCAATAAGAAATGGTGCACCTAAGTTATTGTTCTTATTGGAACAAGGAGGTTAGCCTGGCCTCTGATTGATACATGGCTAGATCTACCTCGCAGCACCTTCTCTGTGAGTGACTGCAGTGTGACCTAGAGGAATGAGTCCCCTAGACAGGGCAGGAGGCAAATGAGTACAAAACAAATCTGGTCTATTTCTTGTTTTGATCCACTCCATCTATCTTTTACATCTTTGGCTGGCAGCAGACGGTGCAGAAGGACTGCAAGCCATCCACATCTCATGGCTGCTCGGCAGAAGATGGCACAGTACGACTGCTAGCCATCCTCATCTGTTGCCTGCCTGGCAGAAGATGGCACAGTACGATTGCTAGCCATCGTCATCTCTTGCCTGCCCGGCAGAAGATGGTACAATACGATTGCTAGCCATCGTCATCTCTTGCCTGCCCGGCAGAAGATGGTACAATACGACTGCTAGCAATCCGTATTGCCTGCCTGCTCACCATTAGACAGTTCAATACGACTGACTGCAGGACTATAGAGAATGACCTGGTCAAGTCACCAAAAATTTAGTCCCTGCGCCCATGTCTGCCCAGGCGCTCCCAGCCGACGTGGCCAGGAGCACCTCGGACATGACGAGGACGGCTACCAGTCATACTGCACCGTCTGCTGCCAGAAGGCAATGGGTTGCTGCTACTGTGTAGCAATGCCGTACCGCGTCTGCCAGCACCCAGGAGACATACGGTGACGGTTACCTGAGCGGGCTCCATGCTTGCGGTGGTATGGCGTCCGCACAGGTAACTCAGAAAAAAAGGCGCGAAACAATTGTCTGCCCTTGCCTTCACGGAGGGAGGGAGGGAACGGGGGCCGGACAATATGTACCCAGAACCACCCGCGACAATGTTTTAGCCCAATCAGAGTGCTCCATTGGGCTGCTCTGGACAGCACTCTCAACTCAGATGCACGATTGTTTGCCGTTGCTCTGACGCAGGGAGGGGCGACTGAGGACACGGCTTACAAGGGTAGAGTTCACGGAGGGTTCCAATAAGAAATGGTGCACCTAAGTTATTGTTCTTATTGGAACAAGGAGGTTAGCCTGGCCTCTGATTGATACATGGCTAGATCTACCTCGCTGCACCTTCTCTGTGCGTGACTGCAGTGTGACCTAGAGGAATGAGTCCCCTAGACAGGGGAGAAGGCAAATGAGTACAAAACAAATCTGGTCTATTTCTTGTTTTGATCCACTCCATCTATCTTTTACATCTTTGGCTAGCAGCAGACGGTGCAGAAGGACTGCATGCCATCCACATCTCATGGCTGCTCGGCAGAAGACGGTGCAATAGGACTGCTAGCAATCCATATTGCCTGCCTGCTCACCATAAAACGGTTCAATAGAACTGACTGCCGGACTAAAAAAAATGACCTGATCAAGTCACTAAAAATTTAGTCCCTGCGCCCATGTCTGCCCAGGCGCTCCTGATCGACCTCACACAGGCGACCAGGAACACCTCGGACATGACGAGGACGGCTACCAGTCGTACTGTACTGTCTGCTGTCAGAAGGCAATGGGTTGCTGCTACTGTGTAGCAATGCCGTACCGCGTCTGCCAGCACCCAGGAGACATATGGTGACGGTTACCTGAGCGGGCTCCATGCTTGCGGTGGTTTGGCGTCCGCACAGGTAACTCAGGAAAAAAGGCGCGAAACAATTGTCTGCCCTTGCCTTCACGGAGGGAGGGAGGGAACGGGGGCCGGACAATATGTACCCAGAACCACCCGCGACAATGTTTTAGCCCAATCAGAGTGCTCCATTGTGACTGCTCTGGACAGCACTCTCAACTCAGATGCACGATTGTTTGCCGTTGCTCTGACGCAGGGAGGGGCGACTGAGGACATGGCTTACAGGGTTGACTTCACGGAGGGTTCTAATAAGAAATGGTGCACCTAAGTTATTGTTCTTATTGGAACAAGGAGGTTAGCCTGGCCTCTGATTGATACATGGCTAGATCTACCTTGCTGCACCTTCTCTGTGAGTGACTGCAGTGTGACCTAGAGGAATGATTCCCCTAGACAGGGGAGGAGGCAAATGAGTACAAACAAATCTGGTCTATTTCTTGTTTTGATCCACTCCATCTATCTTTTACATCTTTGGCTGGCAGCAGACGGTGCAGAAGGACATATTGCCTGCCTGCTCACCATAAGACGGTTCAATAGGACTGACTGCCGGACTAAAAAAAATGACCTGGTCAAGTCACTAAAAATTTAGTCCCTGCGCCCATGTCTGCCCAGGCGCTCCTGATCACACAGGCGACCAGGAGTACCTCGGACATGACGAGGACGGCTACCAGTCGTATTGTACCGTCTGCTGCCACAAGGCAATGGGTTGCTGCTACTGTGTAGCAATGCCGTGCCGCGTCTGCCAGCACCCAGGAGACATACGGTGACGGTTACCTGAGCGGGCTCCATGCTTGCGGTGGTATGGCGTCCGCACAGGTAACTCAGGAAAAAAGGCGCAAAACAATTGTCTGCCCTTGCTTTCACGGAGGGAGGGAGGGAAGGGGGGGACTGACGATATGTACCCAGAACCACCCGCGACAATGTTTCAGCCCCATCAGGCATTGGGATCTCAACCCAGAATTCCAATGGGCAGCGGAGACTGCGGGAACTGTGGGATAGCTACCCACAGTGCAACGCTCCAGAAGTCGACTCTAGCCTCGGTACTGTGGAAGCACTCCGCCGAGTTAATGCACTTAATGCACTTCTGTGGACACACACACACTCGAATATATAAAACCGATTTCTAAAAAACCGACTTCTATAAATTCGACCTTATTCCGTAGTGTAGACATACCCTTATTTAGAAAACAGCCAGGAACAGAAAGTCTGTTTTACTGAACTGAAAGTAAACAAGATAGCCCAAAATGCAGACGTTCTAGCAGTGGATCAAAGGACAGAAGGTGACAATAGCCCCCCATCCTAGCAACTGCCCTCTTTACCCACTCTTTAACCTGTCGCATAATAGCCTGTTGACTCATGCTAGAAGCCGGACCAGGTGGGATTCATTTGTTCCAACACAGGGTATGAGACTTTCTGTGTCTCTGTCAGTGAGATGAGAGCACTAGGGGCAGGGGCAGGGGCAGAGGCAGGGGCAGAAGTTTGGGTAGGAAGAAACCTAGGAACAAGCTAAGCTCAAGAGAAAGTTCAGGCTGAATTATGTTTTTTTTAATTTAAAGTTAACAGTAAAGGGACACCCAAGGAGGGTGCTAAATCTGCTCGGAATGTTATAGGAAGACTGTCCATTCACGAGTGAAGATGTAGAAACAAGAACAGCAGAAGACAACAAAGGAAGAGTAAGCCATCTGGGAGGGGCGAAGGGAAGAAATGAGGAATAAGAGCAGAAATGTAGGTGGGAGCTAGTAATATAATCTTCTGGACGGTGCCTCAATTAAGAAGAGGATATGATGGACCACCGTGCAAGCTCTTCAGGAAGCCATGCCAATCTATGGCCAGCGGAGGAAGGGTAAAGGCAGTTTTTCAGCTTTTGCCTGAAGACACAATGGAAGCTGCAGAAGCAATGGAGTGAGGAAAAGAAGAAAGAACGCCCACACCCTTTGACCAACCTCTCAAACTGTATCGAAAATTAGATATGGACACACTACATCCTATCATCACCTAGTCCATCCTTGTCAGTGCAAGATTGGTTCTATACTATTTTTTTATAGATCATTATCAACACAAAGTTCTGCCATTTGGAACCACTAAACAAACACTACTGAATGACAGCCTAGGTGAAAAATAGTATCTACTCATATCAATATATTTTTAGTATAGATAGCAAGTACTGCATGAGATTCAATGTGTTTATGTTAAACTATCAGCCTGTCTGTCTGCAATTCTAAAGTCCATGTATAATTTTCATCAAATAATGTTTTTCCATCTGTGTTAGGACAGCTTTGCACCCTGGCTGCATGCTGGCCATTTAAATCCTGCCATGTCAGGAAATATAAACCTTATCTTAGGCAGAAGCAAGATAATTGTTTTACAAATCTGCCATTTTAGTATCCCTTCTTTTCAGCTTCCTGTTGCCATTCTAAATAGACAAATGTTCCCCTCTTGGTTTTTGTTTGTTATGAATATTTAGTGAGTTCTGTGCTACTGGGACATTCCTCATTGCAATTGTTCTGCAATTCATTATTTGCTACTTCTTTTTTGGTGCTCTAATAGTAAGTTTAACTTTTTCTTGTTTTTTTTTTTCTATTTTTAAAGGACAAATTGCCATCTGCCACCTCATTATTTTATCACCATATACCTACCTAGCTACACTGTTATCTGTTGCTCTTTTAGGGCTTGTTCCAGCTCCCACTGATTTCAATGAGAGTTGAATCAGGCTTTTAGAAGAACATGTGTTCTCCTCTGTCACAGTATAGAAGGGAGCCTACATGCTTGGATAAGGCATGGGGTGAATGGTAATCATGCATAGTGCTCCCACCCTGGGCTCCACTACAACCTTCTGTCAGTGTGCACAGTGGGTACCGAAGTATGGAAAGGAGACAGACCTCACTCATTGGCAGCATGGCTGGGATTTAAAAAAAAACAAAAAACATGCTTCTGAGGGGACAGGCTGATTCTTGGGACTGGGCTCTGTTATTCATGCAGATATTGGCTTGTACATGAGAAATTATTGCACCCTCCCTCCCATCCACAGATTTGTTCATCTGGAGAGATTAAGATAGAGCAATAGTGATGAAAGAGAGGGAGAGAGAGACCGGTCATACGCCCCCATGCATTTGAAAATGCAAAGAATGTGAGGAGAGGGGAGCACTGGGCTTTACTGTGTTCAACTTCCCACCCCCAAACATGTGTGCCCACATATTGGGAAGGTCCTTAGATTTTTTCCCTATATTAGAAAAAAAGTTTTAGAACATTTTGCATTCTCTAAAAACCTAGCTTTCCTTAAAACTGGAGGGGGAGGAAGGAAGGCCCACATACAAAAAAACCCCACAAACAACTTTCATGATCCTTCCTTGGTACTCAGTTAAAAACAACAACAAAACCAAATGATACTCTGATCATTAGATGTCCCCTAGCTACAAATGTATTTATTATATTTGGCTCCTAATCTAGGATTATCTTCATAATAGCCTTTGACCATGTAGGACATTCAACAAATTATTTGTGAAACAATTCTAGTAACATGCCCCATCCTTTGTTTTGAATGATGACCTACACCAATATCAAAAGGCCCATAGTTCTACCCTCCTACTGTAACATTCAATTAATATTCTCAGATTATTTCATGTGCAAATAGGTAGCTAGGAGGTTATCCATCCATTTGTATGCACAGCCATATGATTTATTTATTTTTTGCACAATTAACAAAGACAGCAACAAACTTAAGTCTGCTAAAGACTAGACTGGACAGAGAAAGCCAATAGAAAAACTTTAGGTATTACACAGGAATCTGGGACTGAGTTCAGTCTCTGAACTCATATCCCCTATGTGACAGCACAATATGTTACTACAGCACTACACAACTGAATCAAAGCGCCTGATAATTTGTGCTACCAATGTATTGGTTGCTAAGGAGGAGAAATGTCTGGATGGACTGAAGGTAAACCCAGATTTTTATTAGCAGATCTTTTTCTTCATTCCATTTCTGTATATTGGTACCAAAAATAGCGCTCTCGTGGAAAGCCTTCTAGGTAGCCTAGCAATTATGATTCAATCATATTGTTTAAAAAATATCCCAACTCATGTAAAAGAAGAAAGTCCATTGTTGTAGTTTTAACCATCAAACATTGGGGAAAGTATAATAATTATGTTTAATGCTGTAATGAAGATTTTTCTGCAGTCCCAGACCTGTGAAGCGATGATTCCTAGCCACATTATCTGTCTGAGGATAAATGCAAACCCCTCTGTGCAATAAATGCAAACGAAGGAGCTTACTTAAAGCCAAACATGTGCTAAGAGAACAAATATGGCCTACATGTTATTTTTATGCTTTCTAAAGCTTTCTTTTTGTCCCATTATAAAGGGGAACCTTCTGATATACTGGTATAGCAATATAATGCTGAATATAAGGGAACAGATTAGGATACATTTCAAAATAAAATCAGGGTTTATAAACTTGGATTGTAAGATGTTTGGGACAGGGACCCTCTTTTTGCTGTAGGTTTGTACAGTGCCTAGCACAATGTGGCTGCAGCATTCTAAGCACTAGCACAATGCAAATAAATTCCTCATGAACTTCAGCGTATCAGTCTGGGTCTGCTGGGTGCTCCAGATGCAATGGCAACTAGTCAAGTCAACATATGCAGATTTAATAGGAAACTGTTAGAGAAGCTGGAGTGAAAAAGTTCTATAAAGCACTACAGGTTTGTTTGTTTTTTTTAGAAGTTCTGTTTCTATTCAGCTACATACAAGCCTGAATCCTGTCCATAAAGGGCCCGAGGAGAACTCCATTATGAAGAGGGACTCCTCAGTGGCAGGAAGCCAACACAGGCAGTTCCTGCACTGGCCAATCCATTTCCTCAGCATAGGGAACTATCAGAGCAAGGAGGGATAGGTCATGGCTGGTGCATAGCATAGTTTTGCTCCGCTCCATTGATCTTCTGCTGGCATAAGTTCCCATTAGGCTATTCTAATTTGTAGCTGATACCATGCAGGCACAGACTGAACCATAACGGCTACCTCCCTTGCCAAGCAGAGCTTAGATGCAGGGGAGACTCAAGCCCACAGTGTATAAAGGACATGCAACGCATGACTAGCTAGGGAATACAAATAGAAAGATTAGATGATTCTGATGTTTAAATTTACTACAGATATACATCTAATAAATTATGTTGAATGTACACAAAAATACTAATCTCATAAATAATTGTATCTATTCTCCAGCATTTGGTATCCTTGGCTTAATTTGTCTGCCATGATAGGTCTAGATTTGTAATGCCCTGTGGCTTAGACATTCATTTAGGACAATTAAACCTGACACACCTGCACAAGTAAGGGTGAGTAAAATATGACTGGCATCGTCAAGCACCCATAGTCAATTAAGATCTGGTGGTGAACCTATTTTAGAACAATGAGGAGTACTTGTGGCACCTTAGAGACTAACAAATTTATTTGGGCATAAGCTTTCATGGGCTAAAACCCACTTCATCAGATGCATGGAGTGGAAAATACAGTAGGCAGGTGTGCGTGCGTGCGTGCGTATGTATATAATACACACACACACACACAGTACATGAAAAGATGGGAGTTGCCTTACCAAGTGTGGGGAGGTGGGGTGTCAGTGCTAATGAGACAATTCAATTAAAGTGGAAGTGGACTATTCTCAACAGTAGAATACCAAGGGAGGAAATATTTTTTGTAGTGACCCATCCACTCCCAGTCTTTATTCAGGCCTAATTTGATGGTGTCCAGCTTGCAAATTAATTCCAGTTCTGCAGTTTCTCATTGGAGTCTGCTTGTGAAGTTTTTTTTTGTTGAATTGCCACTTTTAAGTTGGTTATTGAGCGTCCAGGGAGATTGAAGTGTTCTCCGACTGGTATTTGAATGTTATAATGCTTGACGTCTGATTTGTGTCCATTTTCTCCCCCTACTGTTAATCACACCTTCTTGTCAACTGTTTGAAATGAGCCACCCTCATTACCACTACAAAAGTGATTTTTTTCCTCCCTTAGTATTCTACTGTTGAGAATAGCCCACTTCCACTTTAATTGAATTGTCTCGTTAGCACTGACCCCTCCCCCCACTTGGTAAGGGAACTCCCATCTTTTCATGTACACATGTATTATACATACACACATACCTGCGTACTGTACTTTCCACTCCATGCATCTGATGAAATGGGTTTTAGCTCATGAAAGCTTATGCCCAAATAAATTTGTTAGTCTCTAAGGTGCCACAAGTACTCCTCATTGTTTTAAAATAGGTTAACCACCAGATCTTGATTGACTTATGGGACTCAGCTATATCAGTATAAGGCACTCTTAAACTGAAAGACAAGGAAGGTGAACTGATTTAGCTAAATCAGTTTCTAAACCAACTTTGTTAAATTTGATTGGGTAGATCAGGACTTTAGGGCTGTACTTTTGCTAAATCAGGAAAACCAGAAATCGTATGTTAAATTAAACTTGAAGGGCCTGCATCTTGGGTAGCTATTAAGATTTTTACCCTGCAAGCTCAAATTGGATGTAAAATGATATTAGAATGGTAGGGGTAGGCATAAGTGACAGCACCAGGTACACAATGCAATGGAGGATCATGTCCTGAAACATTTAAGAAATTGCATTTGGATTCCTTGTTCTACAACCATCCATCTCCAGCCTAGCCAACAATACAGAAGTGATTTTTATTGAAGTTCATTTGTTCATGTAAAATCAAAATGTTAAATAATATGTTGTAATGCACCGTGGAATAGTTTTTGCTGATTGGATGACAATTACGCTTTTGTTTTTTTCCCCATCTGCTTAATCACACAGACTTACACTGAAGTTCATTCAGGATTAACATATACCTGCAAGTAGTGCAAACATCAGAACAACAGCTAATTCACACTGCTACATTGTCTCTTCCAGTTAACCAGTTCCTCTTACAAACTCCTTAAACTGCACTAGTATGTTCTTACTATGTACCAGAAAAAACTATTTCCCCTCCTACTGTTCTTGTAGAGTGCTGGAAATGGCCCACCTTGATCATCACTACAAAAGGTTCACCCCGCACTCTCCTGCTGGTAATAGCTCATCTTTCCTGGTCACTCTTGTTACAGTCTGTATAGTAACACCCATTGTTTCATGTTCTCTGTGTATATAAAATCTCCCCACTATATTTTCCACTGCATGCATCTGATGAAGTGAGCTGTAGCTCACAAAAGCTTATGCTCTAATAAATTTGTTAGTCTCTAAGGTGCCACAAGTACTCCTTTTCTTTTTATGAATACAGACTAACATGGCTGCTACTCTGAAACCAGTCCTTGAATGTATTAGAAATAAATTATACACACGAAAAAAAAAGTGTTTCTGAAAAAAAGTTATGCATTAAATTTCTTCCACCTTTTTAAAAAAATCACAGCTTCAAGGAAGGCTCAAAATAAGAAATGACGAGATAATGAGAAGAATACTCTACAATAATAGGCATGGCTTAGGTTTTTGTGTTTTCTTCCTAGGTGATAATGGAAGCGTAGGTGTGTAAGGGATGGAGGGGGGAGAGGGAGAGAAAGGAGTTTATAGTTTTGATAAGCATCCAACAATTTAGATACTCATTTCAATTATCCAAATGCTGGAGACTCCACAAAAAGGATTTATGCTCCTCTTCCTAACCACCTCTGTAACCAATTGTCTGGTAATCACTTACATTGACCTGTCTCCTTAAATAGGCCCCAGATCCTCCTACCTCATGGGAAAGAAGTTAGAAAACTCCAGCAGACCTGATTGGTAATCCCAAAATCATTTATTTGAGAGAGTAACATAGGTTGCCCACTCCCTCATCCTCCAACGTGTGGTCCTTTCAGATAGTGTTCTACTAGTCTAGAACATTTTGGTCACATCTTCTGATGTTATCCATCCAACCTACTCTTCCGTTAGAGTAAGACGAGACCCGGAGCTCCTCTGCAGGATAAATGACCAATCCTTCTAATTTGCCACTTTAATTTTAAAATGAAGCCCAAAAGTTATGCACCAGAGAGTACTATAGTATGAGGAAATTACCTCCATTACTGTAAGAACTGCCAATCTGGTAGAAAGAGAAAAAGTGTATGAAGTTTGACAGTACTATAGGACATATGGGGGTAATAGCACTGGAGGCCTTTTGAATGTTAAAAAGTAGCAGAATAAGCAGAGAGCATGTTCTTCTAATCAAAGCTTCCCTTCCCCCTCCCCCAAAATGATGAAGCAGTTTAGGACGTGGCAAAAATGTTGAATATCAATATTTTGCCACATGAACTGTTTTCACATCAGTCTTAATTGTCAAAGTATCTCATAAGCAATTAAAATAGTTGTTTTCAGCTGAAATTTGCTGACCAGATCAGTCTCCCATTGAAAGTTGTGCACTGATAGTAGTAGACTGCATGCCCATAGTTTGTACTGTATAAGGGGTAAATACAAGTGTATGTGAATTCCCAGTGTAATGCTTCTCCAGTTGTAAGCTTTCGTACATACAATTTAGCATCTAGTTTAACTTGTAATTGCCTATGCATGCAGCACTTTGACATATTCTAGAAACTAACTTTTTAGTTCAATGACACTGATGCACTGGTCAGTGTTAGTATCAGAGAATTGACAATACACAACTTCATATTGGGCTTCAAAGTGTTCACTAAACAAAAGTAGTAATTTACGTAACATATAGCTCAAACTTAGCACAAGTCTGTATACAGATACAAAGCGATGGTAGCTGGGATGATAATGCTAACAATATAATTTGGGAATTTTTACCTCTGCAGAAAAGTTAGTCTACGAAGACAAGCCCCACAAAAGAGAAAACTCCATAAACGTTGAAAAGTGTAAGTCTATTTGTCAAGAAAAAAGACACTGTCAAAAACCACCAGTGCTTGACAGAATTCTGGGATGCTATCAGCAGAAGCCAGGAGAGATTAATTGTATTGGTGGCTACTGGATATGTGTTCTAGTTTAGATGATGTGCCACCAATATTCCATCAGAGAGGATTCTTTCAGAAATATACAAGCAAGTCAAATTCTGCACGTCAGAGTTGTATTGAAGCCAAGAAAGAAAACAGACTCTGAATCTGATCAGAGCCCATCAAGATAATAAGGTGATAAGTAACAGACAGCATGAATTTGTCAAGAAAAAGTCCTGTGAAAGCAACCTAATTACTTTCTTTGACAGGGTAACAAGCCTTGTGGATAGGTGGGAAAGCGGTAGATGTGGTATATCTTGACTTTAGTAAGTCTTTTCATATGGTCTCATATGACTTGCTCATAAAAAAACTGAGGGAAATACAACCTAGAAGGAGCTACTAGGTGGGTGCATAACTGGTTGGAAAACCTTTCCCAGAGAGTAGTTATCTGCGGTTCACAGTCAAGCTGGAAGGGCATATTGAATGGGGTCCCGCAGGGATCAGTTTTGATTCTGGTTCTGTTCAATATCTTCCTCAAATGATTTAGATAATGGCATAGAGAGTACACAGATAAAGTTTGTGGACAATATCAGGCTGGGAGGGGTTGAAAATGCTTTGGAGGATAGGATTAAAATTCAAAATGATCTGGACAAACTGAAGAAAAGGTCTGAAGTAAATAGGATGACATTCAATAAGGATAAATGTGAAGTACTCCACTTAGGAAGGAAAAATTGCACACATACAACATGGGAAATGACTGCCTAGGAAGGAATACTGCAAAAGGGATTGGGGAAATCATAGTGGACCACAAGCCAAGTATGAGTCAACACTATTGCAAAAAAAGCAAACATTATTCTGGGATGTATTAGCAGGAGTGTTGTAAGCAAGACACGAGAAATAATTCCTCCACTCTACTCTGATTAGGCCTCAACTGGAGTACTGTTTCCAGTTCTGGACACCACATTTCAGAAAAGCTCTGGACTTTTCCAGTTTGTCCATATAAAAGAGCAACAAAAATGAGTAAGTGTCTAGAACACAAGACCTATGAAGGAAGATTGAAAAAAAATGGGTTAGTTTAGTCTGGAGATGAGAGCACTGAGAGAGGACATATCAGTTTTCAAGTACATAAAAGGTTGTTACAAGGAGGAGGGAAAAATTTTATTCTCCTTAACCTCTGAGGATAGGACAAGAAGCAATGGGCTTAAATTACAGCAAGGGCAGTTTAGGTTGCATGTAAGGAAAAAATTCTTGACTGTTGGGTAGCTAAGCACTGGAATAAATTGCCTCGGGAGGTTGTAGAACCTCTATCATTGGAGATTTTTAAGAGCAGGTTATACAAACACCTGTCATGGCAGGCCTAAGTATTATCTACACCGGGGTGGGCAAACTACGGCACGCAGGCTGGCCTTGGCCCCTCAGGGCTTTGGATTCGACCTGTGGAATTGCCCTCCGTGGTGCCGCAGGCCCCACACCACTCTCAGAAGTGGCCGGCACCACGTCCCTGGGGCCTCGGGGGGGCAGAGGGCTCCGTGCGTTTCCCTTGCCTCCAGGCACTGCCCCCTGGAGCTCCCATTGGCCAGGAACGGGGAACCAGGGCCAATGGGAGCTTCAGGGGAGGTACCCGGCGGTGTGGCAAGGGCGGCGCGCAGACCCCTGTACCCCACTTCTCTCCCAGGAGCCATGCAGGGACGTGGTTCCAGCCGCTTTCCAGAGCGGTGCAGTGTGAGGCCAGGGCAGGTATGCAGAGAGCCTGCCCTGGCCCCAGTGTGCACCGCTGCCACCCCAGAGCCACTTTAGGTAAGTGGCGCCGGGCCGGAGCCTGAACCCCTCCTGCACCCCAACCCCCTGCCCGCAGTCTGCATCCCTCCTGCACCCCTGCCCTGAGCCCCCCTCCTGCACTTTGCACCCCAACTCCCTTCCCTGAGCCCCCTCATATGCCCTGCACCCCTCCTCTGCCCCAATCCCTTGCCCTGAGCCCATTCTTGCACACCGCACCCCCTTCCATACCCCGCACTCCCTCCTGTACCCCAACCCCCTGCCCTGCATACAATTTCCCCACCCAGATGTGGCCCTCGGCCCAAAACATTTGCCCACCCCTGATCTAGACCCTTCCTAAGTGCAGAGGCCTGGACTAGAGGACTTCTCGAGGTCCTTTCCAGTCCTATGATTCTATGTCCACCTAGCTCTATAGCCACCAGAGCAAGCACGTCCTCCAGAAACTGGTCCTGTTGTATTGTTTGCTTGGGGGGAGTGGGGGGGGGCGGGACACACAAGACAGACAAGAAATTTCATAAAATAGAAACATCTGAGAAAGCAACCAATCTAAGGGAGGCAGCACTTCAAAGAGGAGATTAAGCAATGTTGCAGAGAATATATGTGAAAGACTAAACTGCATCCTTAGCAATCAAATCAGTCTTCTTACTTGAGTAAAATGAATCAAAGCAAATCTATCTAGTTACACTACAGTTACCTTATGACAATGTCATATCTATTCCATCAACTGAAAAAATACAATGATCTTATGTCCAACAAGAAGGATCTTCTCCTGTCTGCTGCTACAAAGATATAAAGCCTTACTTCCCTCGGGTGTAGAAATTTCAACCTATTCCAGTAGCAAGTTATAGGCAAGATTAGAAAGATACTATGGTTCTGCAGTTTCATTCAGTGCACAGCATAGACAAGGCAAGTCTACTAGAAGCTTAGATTGCATCAGCGAATGTTCTTTGCTGCACAACAAAAATGGTGATCTGAAGCAGGAACTTAAGTCATCCAGCTCTTTTGTGGATGTTCTTCTGGCAAGTAAGTCTGATGAACAGCTTTCAAGCAGTTTTGCATAGTGCTGCTTCAATCTTTTAGTGTGAAACAGCCAAAAATGAAAACCTCAGAATATTATCCAAAGCCAGGTGATTGTAGCTTACAGAGGTCAGCCACTTTTATTCCACAATTGGTGCAGGATGTTGTTGTTTGGCTGATCAGCAGAGAGGCATATAAAATTCAGCCAGCGAAGAGTGTCATCCTTCAGAAGACATTCAAAGAAGTTGCCTCTCAGTTGCAGAGCGCATAGTATTTAACACTCCAAAGTAAGCTGCACATAAGCCTTACTGTATAGCTACACCATGCATTTGGATCTCCCCATTTATTTAACATACTACACCTTCCAGGATTCTACATCAACTGATGATGATCTGAGGTGGTTCATCACTAGTGATGCAAAAAGCTGAAGTAGAAAGACTCCAGGGAGGTGTGTTCATTCCAAATGGAATTGTACCATTTCACACTGGTGGAAGTCTCATCAATGAAGGAGACAATTAGATATAAATGTACAGACCATTAATGGAAAGAAGACCTTCCATTCAATGGCTAAAATGATATTTTAAGAACATTCTGCAGATGTTTCTTCTGATAATTGGGAAAGAAAAGTCACTTATCCTCCTGAGGCAACCAGAGTCTCTTATGCAGTGTGCAGCATTTGAAAACCTAGAACATGTCCAGATCTGACTCACAATGAGATAGTACTTGAGAAAATAAAGGCTTGTTACTTACAAATGAAGGTTGTCTGAAATGGCTCATGGTGCTGTAAGACTACTACCTCAGTATGTCCTACAAATACAAAATGATACTGATTATGAGAGAGACAAGGCACATGAGGTAACATCTTTTACTGGACCAACTTCTGTTGGTGAGAGATAAGCTTTCAAGCTTACAGAGCACTTAACCAGATCTGGGAAGATATTATTCACATGCAGGTGATTCCATTTTAGAAAGGTTCAACAACAAGCTTGCAACAAAAGAGAGCACCTGCCCAGCAGTTGCTGTGCCTATTGTGGATGCCAAACCAACTGACATGGCCACAGTCTATACTACTGAAATGTAAGGAAATGTCAGCAGCTCTAGGTCAGCAGAAAGCCATTCAGGCCATGGATCAGCCTGTGTGTTGCTGCTCAGAAAGCGAAATGGACTCTCCCAAGTGAGCTTGGTACCAGTGTGATTCACCTGGGTCATTTTCACACCCGATGCTATTTTATTGCAGTATGGGGAAGACACAGGATTATTAGACCTTCTTTTGATTCTGATGTGTACGCAGATTGTACTGCGGATAAATGCTTACTGGTAAGCAATCTAACTGTGCTCTGTGTGACTTGACTCTCACATTTGAGGCCCTGAGGGTTCTGCAATATTATTCATTTGTCGAACGGTGTGAACAGGTAGGATGTACACATGTAGTTCCAGCATTTGTCTGGCAAGTTTTGGCTGACATTCAAAAGGTGATCATTTTAATGTGTTGATTGTGACATTGTTTATCCCCCATTTCTACAGTTACAGCAACACTTGACAGTTCCACATCAGACCTCATCTTAAAGTAATATAACATTGGTGTTGAAAAGTTGTTAAAGAGTACAATAAAACCCAACTTGGCTTTCAGGTTCCAGCCTCTCGGTCAGTTACAGAAAATATATTTAGTAGAGGCCCATTAGGTGACACTTTGAATGATCAAACCAAACTTTATGAAGAAAGGATTAGTTAGGCAAACAGACATGAAAAGTTGAAGTAGTGTAACTGTAATTGTAGGATTGAGAATTAATGAGTGGTCAACTCACACAGAGTGAGGTACAAGGTGAGAGGGTCCCAAAGCCTGGGCAGCAACTTGAGCCTGAATGTCTATACCACAGTTAAACAGTCCCTTAGCCAGCCATGGGTGTCTAATTGCAGTGGAGACATACCACTGATTTGGTCAACTTCGGGTGTCCACTACTCGCCTATAATGCAATAGGATATGATTTATAGGAAGACCTTTTTAGAGTTCAGCCAAAATTTGTCTTTATTATTATTACTGAAAATTTGAACACGACGGAATTCAGGAGCCTGCTGACATCTCAGGACCAAAATTGCACTCGGTTACAGTTGAAATCAATGAGATTTGCACACATGTAACAGAGGACTGAATTTAGCCTGCTGTTTGTAAAATGACATTTTCAGCTCTCAGCCAGCAGCTGAATAGGACTAGTGGGATTCTATGAAAACAAACTTCCGATCAGCAAAAACAAAGTAAGTGCTGTAATACAGTGACTTAAAAAACTTTCATGTACCTTTTGCCAATCCATTGGTTGCCATAGAAACAATGAGCAATGCAGCCAGCAACAGTGTAGGAAATAGAAAGTACATTTTAGCCCAAAGTGTAATTTTAGTAGTTGTAATATATATTACATTAATTTTAATATACATCTTCTCCCTTTGATAAAAGTAGGATTTGAGAGAGAAAAATAAGCAAGAAATCTTGATCGGGTTCTAAATAACCATGGCAGAACCATCACCAGCCAATCAGATTAGTCTTTTCTGAATGTTCCTTCTATGTTGTTGTTTTTGTTTTTTTGTTTTTTTTAAAAAGCTGGGGTTTTGATAAGAGCCTAAGGGAGTGAAGCACCCTTGCTGAAATTCAATGGGAGTTGGACAATTTGCTAGCTTAGGCTTCTTTGAAAATCCCAGTCTTAAAAAAGTATAAAGGGTACACAGTTTGTAGCAAGCTTCCACATGAAGATTTCATCTGTTCCCCACATGTCTGTGGGGTTGTTTTGTTTAAGGAATTACTCCCCTTCCATAATACTTTAAAAAAATCCTATGTGCCATTTTTGCCTGCCTACTGTGCCACAACCTTTATTTTGTATTATATCTGCTGTACACCTATTTTTCTATACATACAACTCATCCGAATACAGCTTAGTCTTTTATCTGGGGTTCTCCTCTCGTTCAGCCAACTGAGGGTTTTAGTCACGAGAGTTTGCCTGAGGAAAGGCTGAGTAATGCCCTTGGGATCTGGTCGAAGGAGGGGATTTACCTGCTTAAAGGCTAAGCTCCATTCTAAAGTATCCTCTCTTTTGCTTTTGATAGTCATTTCATGGCAGTCTGCTTGCCATTACTGACAATATTTTAAGAGCTGCAATCTCAGCACTGAGTGTTCTAGCATTCCTGTATACTAGAAGTCACCATAACTTATGACCATTGTTGAAGGTGCAAATCTTCTATAGTAGACTCCTGTGCTAGCCATCCACCTGCACCCCAGCACAGAGAATGTGCAGGGGAAACATGGGGCATGTCAGAAGCTTAATTCAAATTCACCAGTTCTCCAAAGTTCCATAAAATCATTCACAAGCAATGTAAGTTATAGCAGACCTTAGACAGTTCTAATGCATGCTAGGGCCAGCATACAGCATAACCAGCTCATTGATGACCCCCCTTCCATCATGTCTTAACTGAGGTTTAGGTTACTTATTTTCATATACATTTATCCATCCTAACTCTCATCCCAAAAACCCCTAAGAAATCACTCCTTATATTGTTCCTATAATTTGACTAGCCATCCAAACACCCCTAAGCCCTTTTCTTTTACACACTTGCCTTTCCAAGGGCACCAGAACAGGGGACCATGGACACCCCCCCCCCACACACACACACACACTTTTTACCAGCCATTAAGGGAAAGCAATAGGCGAAGGGGGGGAATAGAAAGGGGGTGGGGACTCAGGGCAAAGAAGTGGTGCCAGGGTAGGGGGGCAGGGCCACAGTTCAAGTGTCTGTGCCTCCCCACCCACCCACCCACTTTTTGGGCACTTCCGCTGCTCCTGCACCTTGCCTCAGGTGGTGAAGACCTGCCTGGCTCAGGATTGACGAGGTCACTCAAATCCAAAAGAAAACATTCACTAACCAGCAAATAATGCTCAAGCCACACAAACTCTCCCAACCAAACTAGTATTGACCTGGATTTCCCAGCCTAGGTGGCTGCACATGATTCAGGGAGCTGTTGGCTACTCAAAATGGCAAGTCTTCATCCCCCTGCTCCCTTCATGCACATTAGCCATCTAGTCTCTCCCCTTTGTCACAACACTCCTCCCTTATTGCTTCTATGACCCTCTCATTGTATTTCATTGCCTTCCCCAATATAGTTAGCCTCCCGCTCTCTGCCATCAAGCTCGGTCCAAGATTCTCATTTGTTCTGCATTACTGGCCTCACCTTAATTTCCACTGATATAGCCAATCTTCTCTCCTATTTTTCTGGCCTCCCACAGCCCCTCTTTCCCCCCATACTGTAGCTATTCATTAACATTATCTAGCTTTTATTCTGCAAAAAGGGGTGACCTGTAGTTCTCAACCTCTACCACAGGAGGACCTCCCTCCCATTACATTTTCCATCCTATGCCCCTCCCATCTAGCTGAGGTTTAGCTTGAGCTTCCTCCCATTTAGAAATATGGGAAGGGTAGGTGTAGTCATAATCACTGATACCTGTTTACAATCCCCAGGTTGAGAAGCCCCCCCAGGTTAGTCTATTGCATACAAGAAATAAGGCTTCTGCCCTCATATGCACTTGCATTGCCGGCAATCAGAGCCATGTGTGCATTGAGAAGCAGAATTTACCTTAACTGTTACTATATCCCAGTCCTTTCCTTCAAACACCAATGGATCCTCTAAACTTTGTGGGTTTCAGAGTAGCAGCCGTTTTAGTCTATATTCGCAAAAAGAAAAGGAGTACTAGTGGCACCTTAGAGACTAACTAATTTATTTGAGCATAAGCTTTCGTGAGCTACAGCTCACTTCATCACTAGTGCCACTAGTACTCCTTTTCTTTTTTCTAAACTTTTCAGTGTCATTATGCCAGTAGTGTTCAAGCCTCGGAAAAATAGTTTACCAACAAGAGTTAATGTATTTTCTGCAGAAAGAGGTTCTTTCCAAACCTTTCAAATGTCCCATGTTTAGTTCTGTTTCAGATTCCACACACACACCCAAATGTATGATAGTAGCAAAATGGATTAATTGATGCTTTCCCTAACCCTTCAATATGACTCATTTGTTTTAGAAACTTGTGTGGATGCTTAGGATGAAAATATACTTTTAGATCAGGGATACTCAGACCTCAGTGGTTCAGGACCCAAAAAGAGCCATACGAGTGTGAATTCATTGTTTCATTAAAACAATACGACAGGGGAAATATTTAGTTATATTTATTTTTATTTGCACAGCAAAATGACTGACCAAGTATTATTTTATCAACTGCAATTGGGTAACAATAAAAGCATCCTGATTGGTTAATAATTAAAATCACAGTGTTTTAATCTCACCTGGTGTAAAGAATCACAGGAGACATCAAAGAGCCACTTGTAGCCTGGGACCCTAGGTCTAAGTATCACTGTTTTAGATACAAAGCACACATGACAGTGTATCTAATAAAAATGTACAAGTAGTAATTAGTCTTACATTAACCTTGCCCCTTGTAAACTGCGTATAGCTTTCATAATTTTTCTACTTTTACAATGTTGCAGATTCTAACCTTTGTTCAACCAGACTGCTACTCTTGCTCAAGTAAACTATCTGCGCATTGAAGAGATGGAATGGTGCTTCTTCTTTGTTACTTTGATTACAAGAATCACCTTTCAGAGACCAATAGTGGAAATGTTATAGTCTCTCAAATATGGATGAAACATGCTTGACAAGAAAAGCCCCTCTCTGTTCAGCATTTTTATTATAATGCTGTCATAACCAGAAGGGTAGCCTCCTTACCTGTAAGGGGTTAAGAAGCTCAAATAACCTGGTTGGCACCTGACCAAAGGAACCAATGGGGACAAAAAGATACTTTTAAATGGGGGGGGGGAGGGGAGAGGCTTTGTTTGGGGTTTTTTGTTTTTGTGTTCCTTTGCTCTTCGGACTAAGAGGGACCGGACATCAATCCATGTTCTCCAAACCATTCTGAACCAATCTCTCATATTACAGAAATTGTAAGTACAGCCAGGCAAGGAGTATTAGTTTATCTTTGTTTTCTCAACTTGTGAATTCTCCCTTTGCTGGAGGGAGGTTTATTCCTGTTTTGTTGTAACTTTGAAACTAAGGCTACAGGGGGTTCCTTTGTGTTTTGTGCATCTTTTGTTACTCTGTAAAGTTATCTTCCAACCTAATTTTACAGAGGGGATTTTTACCTTTTCTTTTTTAAAAAATAAAATTCTTCTTTTAAGAACTGATTGATTTTTTCAGTGTCCAAAGATCCAGGGATTTGGGTCTGTGTTCACTTTGTAACCAATTGGTTAGGATATGATTCTCAAGCCTCCCCAAGAAAGGGGGTGTAAGGGCTTGGGGGGATATTTTGGGGGAACAGGAACTCCAAGTGGTCCTTTCCCTGATTCTTTGTCTGAATCACTTGTTGCTGGCAGCATACCCTCCAAGGGCAAAGAATGTGTGCCTTAGGAAAGTTTTTAACCTAAGCTGGTAAAAATAAGCTCAGGGGGTCTTGCATATGGGTCCCCACATCTGTACCCCAAAGTTCAGAGTGGGGAAGGAACCCTAACAAATGCCATCTGTAAAAGTTTAAGAGTCATTTTCTACAATTGTTATGCGGGAAGAGATCCTTGTGGTTTGCAATATGGTTTCAGAGTTGTTTCAGGATGTAGATATGAACCTCTAGTGAACAGAAAAAGGAAAATAAACTGGCAATAGTTTATGACGAGTGAAGGTCAGTACTTCACTCATGATTATAAAAATAAGCATGAGACTGCAGATGTTTTCCTCAGGTTGAAAGTCTCCAAAGCACAAATTTCCTATGAGTTGCTCATTTCTACTGATGCTGTGACACTGAACTCCTGCAGCTCAGTTGAGCATTTTACTTTTTTCCCTTGCTAAAGTGTGTAAAGGTTTATAGATTGAGCTCTATTATTCATTTTAACTTACGAGTTTTTATAGAAAATGTGACAAGAAAATCAAATTCAAGTAGGGGGCAAAGCACAGTAATTGAATGTAGCCTATTCTCCATCCCACCCCCCAAGCATATGCTAATATCTGCATTGTTTTCAGAAGTGAGGGGAAAAAAAACATTCCCCTACTTCATAACTCTGTGTAGGATTTTTCCAAAGCCTGTAATCTACCAAAGTTTCCTGTGTGTGTATTCAGTAACATTTCTATCCCACAGGTGGCAAGATAAACATAACTCAGGTTACCCAAAAGCTAACAATGACCACAATAACATGGACCACTCACTGAGCAAAGCTTGGTTTAGATGTTCAGGATACACACACACACACGTACGTGTAAAATATCAATATATCTTTACATATAAACTACATTTGCCACAGGGCATTGGCATGGACATAGGACCAATGAGATGCAGACTCCATAACGTAGAGGCCACCACTTTAACAAACAGTGGTTACTTTGGTGCCATTTGAGGCCTACACTAGAACAACCTATGGTCAATAATGTATTATGAACCAGGGGCAAGGCTGGAAGCCATGCCAACCCTCATGCCTCCGTGTATGTGTGTATATGTCCACCACATGCTGCATCTGGATCCTGACTGGAAGCAATAGTTCCAACCACCTCATTTCTCCTACTTTTGGTGAGGAGGGAAGATAAAGGGAGCTGCATCTGCATCAGACACATAGCCAGATCCTCTGTCTCCCTTAACCATGCCACGTGAGTGCTCAGAAACAACATTCAACAAGACCCAAAAAAGACCCTTCCAAGCCATCAAAATGCACTGGAGCTTGCCAAAAAAACCAAACAATTTAATGTCTGGGATGCAGCAGGAAGGTGGGGGGCAGGAAGAACCACACAGACAGCAATCTGTGGAGAAAATCCCTTTCCGATTCCAAAACTGACAGACACCAGCAGCACAGGAGACCCAGCATACATACTGTAAGCATGGGAAAGGTGAAACAGGGAGCCATGGTTAGGAAGCTGCCTATACTCATTTCTGCACAGCCAGTTAGGTGAGCCTATGCAATAGCTGTAGTTGTGGGCAGGTCTGCCTGCTGCTCCCCTGCAGCCTCCAGAGCACAACAGGTGGAAAGATGCACTGCGGGGGTGAGGGGGGGGTGCTGGGGAGGGAGCAGAGAATGTCTTTCCAGCCAGTGGTTAAGGCATACTAAAGTTTGAATCCCTAGTCTCCCACATCCTGAGTGAGTACTCTAGCCACTGGACTAAAGATTAAAAGGGGGACACTGGCACCACCACCACTGGGGCTCAATGTACACCTAAACCCACCATGAGATAGGCAGTGAAACATCTTGTTTGTGAATCCCTGAGGCTTAAGTGTGAGCTAGGTGCCAAATGTGGTGTCAGGCAACTGTGTGCATGCCCGAACACCCAAAATTTAGGTGCCTTGGGGACTTGGTGCCGTGGGAGCTTAGGTGCCTACAGAGCTAGGCAGAAGCAGAGCAGGGATTCTATGAATGCCAGTGGTGCCTAAATGTTAACCTTAGGTGCCCAGGTGCCCCTTATAGATGCCTAAGTCCCCCTTGTGAATCTTATCCTTTGTGCCTCAGTTCCTGTGTGCAAAATGGAGCTAATAGCACTTCCCTGTCTCATGGGATTATTGTGAGATTATAGACAAGGAAGATGCTGAGGATCTCAGATACTATGGCAATGGGGCCATATAAATACCCAAGGTAGGTTCAGTGTGCTGCACATTTAAATGCTGCAAAGGTAGCTGCCCTTTTGTTTTAAGATGCAGCATGTTGTGGATGGACACACACACACACACACACACTGCTCTCACATGAGATGAGGGAGATGTATGGAATATACAAACAACAGCAAGAAGGATACTAGATATTTAAGATTCAGATTTAAATTGAAGTGTTATTAATACCTAATAGATCTACACTGGAGCTGGAAGGTTTAATTTTCAGCTTGAGTAGAAATACCTGCATGAGCTCTGATCAAAGAGCATCCTGAATATAGAAATATAGCTGTGGTGGCACAAGCAACAGGTGGGGCTTACCACCTCAGTATGATCCCATCTGAAACCTGAAGCATGTACTCGGGCAGCTGCACACACCCCTGTTACCTGTGCCACTAGGGCTACTCTTCTTTTTAAGATGCTGAGTCAATCAGAGCTAGCACAGGTAAGCTGGAAATTACATTTTCCAGCTCCAGCATAGACATACACTTTGATATTTTAACTGATTTTTAAACTGACAGTGTCCCTTTAAAAAAATTAGAGAATGGAAAAATAAGTCTGCATTACAGCTAAAAACCTTTATAATAATATATGATTCCCATTTCATATCTGCAGCCAATTAAAGACAGAGGCTTTTTTAGGTCTACCGAGTACAGGTCTACAGAGAACAGACACAAAACCTCTTCTCAAACAATTTTTCCATCAGTTGCTTATTTAAAGAAATCAGATTTCTTATTGCCCAAAGCAGACATTTTGGTTTTTTTTAGTCATCATTCAGTTGTTTTGTAGTTCTCTGCACAGTTGGCTACTTGCAGTCAGAAAATGAAGGGGGCTACACACTTCCATTGATTGTAAAGAGCTTGGATCAGCCATTATATCTCGCTTCCTACTACAAACTATAGTGACCGGGTAAAGCATGGCTAACAAATTTGCAAGAAAGGTGCATAATTTCCTCCCCCCCCCCCCCCCCTTCACCCACCAATCATCCACTCAGCCCTTTCATGTCTCTTGTTTCCGTGACATTAATAATGAGGGGTTAGTAATATAGATAGCTATTTAATTCTTAATTTTTTAAAGAAAAAAAAGATTCCAGAAAGAGCTATAAGAAATTATAGTTAAGAATCTGGACAATTCAGAAAAGCACTTCATTATGTGCTTAAGTTCATTCCTATTCTGGAAAACATTTGAGAATGTGCTTATATCATATCCCCAAAGAGATACTAGTTTCCAGCTCAGGAAAGTATGTGTTCCAGCTTCCAAAGAAGTCAATGGGAGCTGATTGGGCCCTTTATAAGGAATAGGTTATTAAACTGAATTGGCTCTCCCTTATCCTGCACAAGTTTACAATTAAGCTTGTCCAGAAGGATGATCATTACCCAGCAGATCCATGTGCTATTAAAGGCAGCTTTGACCTTGAGATGTAGTTCTATTGTAGTGTTCACCACAGATAAGGCATTAACACAAAAACAGGATCTGAGCACTTCAGCAAGGCACCATTCAGGAATACTCAGGGCAAGCTTCAAAAGTGCTTATGAAAATTCTACATTGTTTTAGCGACACACTAGTCCCTTACAAAATTGCAGGTATGCATTGTTTTGGTTCTGTTCATGTTTCAGCAAAAGTTTTTAATTTATGTTACAGAATGCTCCAGCCAAATGGAGACCACAGCTACTTAACTGGGACCTGTTCCTCCAATCTCTCTACCTAAGTTTTTATATCATTCTTATTGTTACAGTATCCAAATGCCTGGCCTTCTGAACTGGCATTACCTGTAACAGCCATTCCAAATAGTCCTTTAAATCTTAAGAGGGTCAAACAAATGTGATAAGACTGTCATACCAACTTATAGCAACAGCTGAAGCCCATTCAGTCCACCACAGCACCCTCTCAGATGAGTCACAGCAGAGAAAAAAAATATACAGGCACACATATATATAAAATAGCTGTTGAAACATTTATATTTATATATATATATAATGTTTCAACAGCTATTATAATATGTTAACTGAAAGTCATGTTAAATACAAACAGTTTAGCACAAAATATACCCAAGAGTAACAGAAAAAGAAACCTTACTAATAGAGTTCTGTCTTCATAACCTATATCCTAGCTAGAAACTGGAGGAGGCTTCATACACCAGCCAACTTAAGTAGACTTTTTCCCCTTTAAAGCATGTAGGCACTTAACACCTATTGATTTCAATAGGAGTCAGGTGCCCCCACATTTTTCAGACTCCTACTAGGTACCTAATATGTATCTTTAAGTGCCTAAATATCTTTAAAATCTGGCCCTTACTGCCTCTGTTTGACCACCAAACACACTTGCACTAGATTTGAAGAAGGCAGAATACAGTATCAGTTACCTTTAGCCTCAGTTCACAAGATTGAGTCCTACAAATGCCTCACTCCCATTAACATCTGAGAAGGAGATCAGAGTGGTCTTCTCACATCAAAATGCTTTTCTCCCTCATAGCCATAATCCAGGAAAGATAAAACAATCTTGTCTCCTTCAGCAAAGACCAGAAACCTTGTGACACTCAAGATCTCTGCATACATTATGCTGGCTATACTTCTCCACATCTTTCTCTTGATCTCTACTCCAGAAAACTTTCACTCCTGATGCAAAGTCCCTGGCCATCTTTTTCACTGTTTCCATTACATTATGTATACTCTGCGAGGGTTGAAAGGGAAAACCTCATGTTAACCACCTGAGCAGACACATTTCATCATAGCCAATAAATATCTGTTTGAAGAATAATCAATTTCCCTTACCTGCTCAGATTTTTCTTTGAAATGGAGTAGATCTTCTCTGGTGGTTTTTTACTCATCATGTTTTCCTCTTGTAAAGAACCACTTCAAAAGTTTCACAGCATAGCCTGCAGGCTTTTGGCTTGTGTAATACCTAGTTTTTAGCTTAAATCACAGTCAAATTATGTGTAAAAGCAGTACTGCTCAAGACAAGCTCCTATTTAAGCAGCCACTTCCCAGGTGTTTGGAATGGAGTTGTATGCTCTTAAGCACCACTTGCTGAGTGTCCTCCCCTGAACTAAAGTGCAATCACTCTCCTTTTTGGATGTACAGTTGATTTGTGTGATAGTGGGGTGAATCTGACAATTCAGAAGCAGCAGAAGAACAAACAACAACAACTACTACTAAATACTTGGCCAGTAAATTCCCTTCCACACATTTGATTTTTATTCTTGGTGGGTGACAGTACGTTTTGAAATAAGAAAATAAATTTGTTTTATGGTGATAAGAACAGGAGTACTTGTGGCACCTTAAAGACTAACAAATTTATTAGAGCATAAGCTTTCATGGGCTACAGCCCACTTCATCGGATGCACAGAATGAAACATATAGTAAGAAGATATATACAGAGAAGGTGGAAGTTGCCATACAAACGGTAAGAGGCTAATTAATTACGATGAGCTATTATCAGCAGGAGAAAAAACCTTTTTTTAGTGATAATCAAGATGGCCCATTTAGACAGTTGACAAGAAAGTGTGAGGATACTTAACACGCGGAAATAGATTCAATATGTGTAATGACCCAGCCACTCCCAGTCTCTATTCAAACCCAAGTTAATGGTATCTAGTTTGAATATAATTCAAGCTCAGCAGTTTCTCATTGGAGTCTGTTTTTGAAGCTTTTCTGTTGCAAAATTGCCACCTTAAAGTCTGTTACTGAGTGGCCAGAGAGGTTGAAGTGTTCTCCTACCGGTTTTTGAATGTTATGATTCCTGATGTCAGATTTGTGTCCATTTATTCTTTTGCGTAGAGACTGTCTGGTTTGGCCAATGTACATGGCAGAGGGGCATTGCTGGCACATGATGGCATATATCACATTGGTAGATGTGCAGGTGAATGAGCCCCTGATGGCATGGCTAATGTGATTAGGTCCTATGATGGTGTCACTTGAATAAATTTGTGGACAGAGTTGGCATCAGGCTTTGTTGCAAGGATAGGTTCTTGGGTTAGTGTTTTTGATGTGTGGTGTGTGGCTGTTGGAGAGTATTTGCTTCAGGTTGGGGGGCTGTCTGTAAGCGAGTACTGGTCTGTCTCCCAAGATCTGTGAGAGTGAGGGATCATTTTTCAGGATAGGTTGTAAATCTTTGATTATGCGCTGGAGAGGTTTTAGTTGCGGGCTGAAGGTGACAGCTAGTGGTGTTCTGTTACTTTCTTTGTTGGGCCTGTCCTGTAGTAGGTGACTTCTGTGGAAATAGAAACTCTACCCAGTCCTAACCCTCTCCTTCATCATGCACTTGTTTGGGGGGGAATAACATTCAGGCTGAACATCTTGAAAGTTTAGCCTTTTCCCCTGCTGAAATCTATCTTAACCCATTTGCCCCCTATTACTATTGTATTTTTAATATTGCTGTATTTTCAGCATGACCTGTTTCTATTTTGTTCTGTAAAACAAAAGCCTTTTAAAACTGTTCAATATAGTTAAGAAAAAGCATTTTTATATGCTTCTATCCTTCACCCAGGCATTGAAATAACTCTCTCGTCTTGTCTACATGGAAAAGTAATACTGGATTAACAAAATTTAAAAAAAACCTGATTTAATTAAAATCAGTGCAACCCTCTTGTGTGGGCACACTTATTTTGGTTTAAAAGTATCAACTCCAAGATGATTGCACCAGTGTAAGTATATTGGCACAACTTTCATGTACAGGAGGATTGTGTGTGAAAGAAGTTTAACTTAGGAGGATCTGAAGTATTCACAAATCATCCCTGCTGCATTGCAATTCGTTATTTAAAATAGTGGGAGTTTTAAGCAATAATTTTCAAGGAAGGAAATTCAACAGAATCCAGGCCAAGATTTTCAAAATGGAATGTCTACAGTTAGGATCTTAGGTCAAAATTTAGGCATCTCACAAGGTCTCAGTCCTACAAACATGAACATGCTTAACTTTATTACAGTAAGTAGTCCCAATCAAAGTCACTGAGACTTCTCACAACAATAAAGTTCATTATGCATGTGTCTGCAGGATGGGAATTGAAGGGTATGTCTGCATAGATATTTTTAGAGCACTGGAACAAATTCTGCAACACAAGTCTGTCAACCCAACCTGGGAAGCTTGCTCCAGCTCCCTCCAAAATGCTGTGTAGACACACTTTCAGTAGTCTGATTTTTCAGAACTGCTGAGGACCTAGCAGCTCCACTTCAAATGAGAGAAAGAGCGATATATAGGTCACCCACGCACCCAGAAAGTTAAGTGGCATAAAGCTGGAAATCTTTGGGCTACTTTTTGAAGAACTTTCTAGCAAATCAATGTAATCCTTGTTGCTTTTCAATAAGCAGCACAGTGACCTTCATTACTGCAATATTTTGTGCAAACAAGAAAATTTTGTCTGATCACCCTTGCTGCCTATCCACTGCTGCAGTATTTTTGGCTTTTAGTTTTGTTTCAATCACTGAAAGGTCAATAAACCCCTCATTTATTTAAAGGGCTAATGGCTCATTAGGCTGACAGATCTTACACATCTCTGTACTGCAAAATAATAGGTTTCTATATAGTTTGACATCATACGCTCTTCACAAAGTCAGGAGTTTTATTTCAGGCATAAGAGGGACACAAGCTAATACCATGTTTAATTTAAGTTTGATTTCTCTTTGTTTTCATTATTTTTCACATTGGCACATTACTGGGTACCAAAAATCTGAGGTGAATACAAATGTTGTGAACATGGAAGGAAGGAAAAGGTGGGGGAGGGTGAGAGGGGATTTTAAAGAGTCTAATAGATTTGCATAGACTAATAAAACATTTTAGAACCCAATTTATCTGAATAAATTCTATTCAGAACAACATTAATTTGGGTATTGCAAAAAGGAATAGTTATGGAAACAATATATGTGGGGAGAAATCAGAAAGCCCAATCCTGTAAAGAACTCATGTTCACATGAGGTCAATGGGATTGACCATGTAAGGAAGTACACATGCATAAAACATAGGATTGCTTTCTAAGGACCTGTCATAGGCTGTGCCTCTAGACCACGCTCTTCAGGTCAGAGTTGGGCACCTTTCTTGGTCTGATGCCTTTTCCTGGCTGTAAGTGCTTCTAGAGACTGCCTGCAGCAGGAGCAGCTACAAGTCTCAGGGAGGCACTTTTCCCTCTTCCTGTGGTTTTCCAGTAGCCCACATGAAAGAGGCAAAGTACAATAGTCTTGTAACCCACAGCGAGTCTGGATTCTCCCTGCCCCAGTTCATAAGGCAAATGAAATAATACTCTGAGCAAGGGCAGGGTTTTCTAAGCCTTTGTCAGTCTGAGAGGCCCAGGCTGAGCATCCTGGGCTCTAAAGGAAAAGAAAAACAAAGTGAGGAATGTTCCCTCTACTTAGCCAGAGGCTCCAGGTGGCAGATGATCTTCAGCAGGTTCCTGAGTTGCAGTTCCCACTCCATAGCCGTGATAAGCTCTGCTTCTGTCCAACTATCCCTCACTCTGTTTGGTTCCTCCCAGTTAAGGAGCCACTCTCCTGCAAGTTTCACAGGTGCACCAGGTCTGAGCTGATTGCACCTAGCGGAGCTTGTTAACCCCTTTTTGGATGAGGTGGGAACTTGTCCCACCACAGGTCTCAATCCTGTAAATGCTATCTAGTGCAGTGCTTCTCAAGCTATCTGAGGTGGGGGACCGGCAATTTTTTTTTCCAATGTGCGCGCAGACCAGCAGCTGATGGCTTGCGGACCGGCACCACTCCGCGGACCACCACTTTGAGTAGCACTGATCTAGTGTAATGCTTATAGTGACTTGTCCTGGTGATAAAATATATTGAACAATCATCCAAACAATCTATTCTGGCTCTAACCATTGGAAGTGAGACAGATCTGATAAATTAAAGTTTAAGTTGCTCATCATCTAAGAACTAATAGCAACAATACCAGTTTGAAATGGTGATGAAGTCTTAAGGAAAAGACGACAAAAATAAAAGCAGACATTGAGGGAATCAAAAATGACCTAAATAAAGTTTGCTGCAATTCAGCAATGAATGGGAAGTCAACAATGGAAAAATGTTAAATGTTTTCAATATAGCTGTAACAGTCATCCCAGGAAAATAAACATGTAAATGCATCAGAAACCCATGTGACTATGTAGAGAAGTCAAGAGCAGTCTAAAATGCCTCAGTGCTGCAAACACTTATACATGTGCTTAACTGAAAGCACATTAGTACTCCCACTGGTTTTACAGAGCCTTTATGACAAACAGATGTTGTTCTAAAATACAAAAAGGTAGAAAATATGTAAAGTTATTTTTACTATCAGAAAACAGGCATAACTTTCTGAATCAAAACCTAAATAAATTGCAGAAAATATCTCCATTAAAATGTCCTTTTTCCAATTATAAACACAGTAGACAAAATAAAAGAAACCACAGGACAGTTGAGCTACTAAAAATGACAGTAGAGGGAGCTGAGAGACAGGGATAAGGACATAGAGTTAAGTGGAATTCAGCCTTAGACTTTTCACAGTGGAAGAAGATGGAGTTCTGCCAAATGAGTGGATCAATTTTGCAGGATGACATTGAGGTTTGGTGCTGAGCTGTACATAACAGATAACAGAAGTAGTTAGTTTTTTAAAACATTAGGTGCACTTAAAGTAGACAAAGCGCCATTTATGGATACAAAAATGTGCATGTATAAATAGAAGTGACCCAGAAAACTGATGAAGGGACATTTTTTGTAATTTCACAAGCTTCAGAAAAGTTCCTTGAAGATTGGAAAGAGCAAATGGAAAACATGAACACTTTAGTCTGAAGACAGAAAGATAAACCAACAAAATTTAAGCCAACATGTTTCACTTCGTTTGTGGGTGCAAGCTTGAAAACTATCTAGCAAAACATGGTTTCATTAAGTATAATCAGAGTGGGTTCAGATAGCAATGTCTATGCTCTGTTAACCTGCTAGTGGTCCTTGAACTTATATCACTGTCATAATGGAGGACAATCAGTGGATGAAGCATAGTTAGATTTCTAAAAGTATTTGACATAGTTCAACTTCATGGATTAATGACTAAGCCCTTGATCCTACAAACTGCTCCATTAAGACAAACCCCTGTGCTCATGTGGAACCCAGCTGAAGTAGGTGCAAGGGTCTGCCCAAGTACAGCAGTTTGCAGGATCAGTGCCTAAATTAGAGTCATGCCCCATGAAGTAAAAAGAAGGTGTTAAACTGAATGCTGGCTTAGAGGAAGACAGCAAAGAATGTACAGAGATTTAACCTTATACCGTTGCAAAGAGATGTTGAGTAGAGTGTATGAGAGATTAATGTTAAGACTTCAGTTATTCATGCTATGTATAAATGATCTGGACAATGTTATTAAAAACAGGAGCTCTGAATATAGAAGTGTCACTAAAAGTGGAAGCAGAGCAAATAACGAGTAACAATACAACACGATTCAAAAGGTTTGGATGAAGAATTTCAAAAAAGTGAGTCACCACTTTAGATGCCTCCATTCCTGGGTGCGCAACTTCAAACTGCTTAAAGTGGCCTGACTTTCCAAAAAATGCTACGTTCCCATCTTCTGCAAATGTGGCCCCTTTAAGGTGCCTCAGTTGGGCACCAGAAACTCAGGAACTCAAAATCACTAGTTACTTTTGAAAATCTTGGTTGTTGATTAGCAACTACAGTGAAATAGAGACATAAAATAAAATAATTATTCATCTGACTACAAAAAGGCTAGCCACGGAACGTATGCTAACTCGAACAATCACCCCGTACGCTGATTAGAGAAAGAATATTGGAAGTAGGGGTGAGTTGTTAGGGGAAAAAGGGCTGGAACAATCAAGCCACTGCACAGCAGCACTCAGGGAAGCAAGCAAGATAGTAGGTTGTACTCCTACTACAAGAGAACACAGAATAATTCTAATTACTATAGAATGCACACTAGATTGCAAACAAAATATTGACCAGATTCCCATTTACACTAAGGCCCTTTTTGAGTGATTTAGCAGTGGGAACAAATTACATTTACTTTCACTTTGAGGTTCCTTTCCGCTGCCAGAGTAGTGTAAAGGTCCATAGAGTAAATGAGAATCAGGCCCACTCTAAACAGTACTGGCCCTGCTGGGGCTGGTTTCCCCCACCACCTCCCCACTCACCAGAAGCAGAGCGCCGCGGCTAGGAGCTGGCGGAGTGGAGCGTGCTGGGGCCGGGCTGCTCTGCTTCCCGCCGCTGCCGGTGAGTGTGTGGGGTGGGGGGATCCCTTCCCCCAAACCCCCTCTCCCGAGCGACACGGCTGGGGCCGGGGCGAGGGAAGCGGAGTGGGCTGCTCCCGGCCCCCCGATAATCCCCCGGGCCACTCTGGGCCTGTGGGGCCCCCAAAAGTGCCCCCCACACACAGCTCCTGCCTCCCAGACTCTGGGAGGAAGGCCTGGGGCCCCACACAGCCCCTCCACGGGGAGGCTGTGTAGGGCACCCAAATGGCAAGGGTCGGCCCTGTACATGGGGAACAAATATTTAATAAAGGGCTCTTCAATCTAGCAGAGAAAGACATAACACAATCCAATGCCTGGAAATTGAAGCTATACAAATTCAAACTGGAAATAAGGCATACATTTTTGACGGTGAGAGTATTAACCATTGGAACAATGTACCAAAGGTTGTGGTGAATTCTCCATCACTGAAAATTTTTAAATCAAGACTGGATGTTTTTACTAAAGGATATGATCTAAGAATTATTTTGGGGAAGTTCTATGGGCTGTGTTATATAGAAGGTCAGACTAGACAATCACAATGATTTGGCATCTATGAATCTGAGAGCTAAAGTTGTTGAGTTTATTCCCATGGGAAAAGAGACTTCAAAGTGAGATGCAACAAGATTTCAAAATCACTAAGGGAATTCATGCTAGAGATACTTTTTCACACTGGTGAGGAGATGAAAAGCTAATGGCTAAGGTATAATATAAAAATGATGACTGAACAGTGAACTCAGGCAGAACTATTTCATGTAAAGAATAATAAGCATGTGGGATAACCCGTCCCTTAAGGTGATTAAATCAAAGCACATAATTATGTTAAATAGACAGTCTAGAAGTTGGAGATAAAGGCATTAGAGAGAGAGAGAGATGTATGGCCTAATATGAACACAGGGCAGGGACTCCAGAATTCTAACGTCCGTGTTCACATTCACTCCTCCGTGGCCAAAGGAAAGTTACTTAACCTATTTGTTGGAGTTTTTCCCTATGCAGAAATGGAATAACAACATTTGTAAAAACTTTAGCATGACTTATTACCTGGGCATATGTCATAGTATATTTTGTTTTGATAGCATGAAAAACTAACAACACTGTTAACTTAAACCCCTCCCACATGGACTTCAGGAGGGAAGCATCTTAGTACACTAGTGGGAAAAGACTGAGCAAAATACCCAGTTGATATAACTTCAAACTGAAAGCTGTTGTCAGAAGAGTTTGGCTAATCCCCCAAGAATATAATTGTATCAAACTGTTTACAAACGCTGGGGTAAAACTTTGAAACAAGTTTTGATGGTCTGTTTAAAGAATATTAACCAAAGTCCTTCACATGTATTTCATAGTAATAATCAGAATGTTGCTTTTTAAAACTATTGTGAGAGAGAGAGAGGCAAATATTCCACATTGTGCCAAAGGCATTTTAATTAATGAAATGATACTGAATATTGTACTCACAGATTAAACTATACAGCTCCCATTTAATGTGATTGATTTTTGTAATCAGTTGTATTTTGAGTAATATTAGTGTACTAAATGAAAAGACTTAATAAAAATGAGAAAAATTCTTGAAATATGAGAGCATTTAAATAGGATATTTTGTAATGTTTCATTTTGCCTTGTGTGCTGAATTAAAATTATGCTTCCTCCTTACAAGAAGGAATATGATTTGTGTAGAATTTGTAGAAATGGACAACCTGAGCTGAGAACCTAACACCTTTCCAAACCTTTACCTATTTCTTCCACCAAACCCAAGATAAGCCATTTTGAAGGTTCTGAAACTTTGGTGTAATTCTGCTCCTCATAAATCAACTGGAGCTTTGCTCTGGTCCTCAAAGGGAGCAGGATCAGCCCTTTTAGGGCATATGATCATATCTTCCATTACTAGTTGCTCCCAGCTAGTGTAAGAGCCTGTTACTTAGTCATTGCTAGTGGAGTTTTTCCTTTAGCACAAATGGTGGGGGGGATTTCTTTGAGTGCTGAAAGTCCCAAGTCCATGGATATACTATATGGAGTTTGTATGTAGCCTTGGGTACAATAGTGCATTTAGTGATGAGACTGTCACCTGTGGGTAATTCTCTCTCTCTCTCTCTCTCTCTCTTTCTCTCTCTCAGTTTCTCCCGAGGCACTGAAGAAAGAGATGGGCTGAGATAGTGAGGAAGCAAAGATATGAGGAGAGAAAAAGAAAGGGAGAGAGAAAAAGGGGAAGAGGGGAAGTAAAGGCATACAGCATTTGTGAATGATATTTATTTCTGCTCCTTCATTTTATTATATTTCCCTGTCAGTCATCATATATAGTTTGGAAAGTTTGAGGAAGGGATCCTTATATTAATGTTGCTGGCTAATATGTAATTAAAGAATTAGACCAAAAAAAAGCAAAGGAAATAACTTAAACTCACCAGAATCTACAAAAAAAAATCCCTGTACCTTTATGCTAAATAAATGGGTGGTGGCAGGAGAGAAACATTGACTGGAGAAGACAAAGGGGGGAAAACACCTTTTTGAGACAGTGAAGAGAGGCAGTTTGTGGGTGAGGGAAAAAAAGGGAGAGGCTGAAGGACAAAAAACAACACATTTCTAAGCTAGAGTAGTTAAGGTTTAGCTAGCCTGAACAAAATATGGCACGGGGAATGACTGGTAAGATCCCCTGCAGCAGGTACTTTACATACCCATCAAAATAAGATATTACAAAATAATGAATCCTCCAAAAATATGCCCTGCATCTGTGAAGTGGGTCACTTTCTAAACTAAAATTTGCTCAAGTATCCTCAAGATAGATTTCAGCTAGAAATATTGTACTGATGTTCTTGGTTATGCCTCTGACATTTAACACTTTTTAGAACAAACTCACTCCTTTAATTACCAATGTCACCTTTATTTCTATTTCTGCTGCTCCAATTGTTTGTTTGCTTCATGATGTGTTAGGGCTGTCTTTAAATAAATATAAATGCAAATGTATTCATTTAGATTTATTATTAGTCAATCATTGTACTACATTACTATGGAAGTTAGAGAGATCTTCAATGATGGACTGGAGCTGTCATGGCTGTTCTTGTCTATTTTTGTCTTCTAGGAAATGGGATCAAATTTTAACAACACATACACAAAAGCAGTGGCACTGCAACCCTTTTAATAGTGTGGGTGCTGAAAGCCAGCCCTCTTACCCCTGCCCCCCCCCCCGCCACCCCAGCTGGGGCCAGAAGCAGTGTTATGTCTCTGGGAGTGCAGGACCTGGACGAGGTAAGGGGGCAAAGGCTGGGGTCGGGCATGGGCCCAGGAGCAGAGCCTAAAGCATGGGGCCTACAGCCAGAACCCCACATGAGGGGCATTTCAGAGTGGTTTTGATTCTGTGTCCTAGTTTTGGGTCCAGCTCTAGTTAAAAGTGAACCTAAATTTATAAGGTTAAATTAGAACTGATTACTGACATAATTATTGGGGACTGATGTTATCATAGAAGCTCTAAAAGATCATGTCAAAGGATTGGTTTGCAAATATCTCTGTTCTTCAAACTGATATAATACACCAGTGCAATCCAGAGCTTCTATATGTGTAGCTCTCTTTTGGAACAGTCTCCATCTGCTATTACATATCCTAAAACATGACATCAAAAGTAGCTCTAAAAATCAAAACTCTTTTATCTCTTGAGTACCTGCCTTGAACCTCACTACATATCACCAGAAACTTTAAATCATTTCCCCTCCCACCTCCTCACATCAGCAGTTACCATTTGCCTCTGGCAAGGAAAATGTGCTACTGTGAATTTATGCCACCTGAGCACCACAAAAGGGCCACAATTAGAGCTGGTTGGAAAAATTTTGATGTTTTTTTTTCATCTGAAAAGGCCAATTCATAAAAGCTTCCCACAGGAACATGTTGATTTCAATGAATTTTTAATTTAAAACAAAATTTAGAAAATGTTGTAATGCCGCATTTTGAAATTTTTGAAACAAAATGTTTCTATTTTTCAGTTTAAAATATCTTTTCCTAGAATATTTTAATCTTTATTTAAAACATTAGAAATAAAAAAATGTCAAGATAAAAAAGAAAACATTTTGAATTTACCAAAACTACTGCTTTGATTCAATTGCACTTTTTTCTTATTATTGGTTGACAAAAGTTTGAGATTCTGGCTTTTTGTCCCAAATCGGGATGGTGAAAAAATGTCAAAATCTCAACATTTTTCACAGGATGGGGAACCTGTTTCCAGACCAGCTGTAGCCATAATCTCACTGAAGAATCTGACCCAAAGTTTTCTGTCCTGGTGATATAAATCTGCTATATCACATGTCCAAAGCATTAAGGGTGAAATCTTGGCCCTATTGAAGTTAATAGGAATTTTGCCATTGACTTCAGCAGGCCCAGAACTTCCCCACATATTACAAAATACCACTTACAACTCATTGAAGTAGTAATGCAGAAAGGGTTTGACATGTGAGACTAGATGTATATGCAATGCATTTCAGGTGTTTTCTTGCAAATTTACATACCTTGTTTACTATTTTGAACCCATGTGGATTTCTTACATATTGCAAGTAACTTCCTCATACCATGAAAGGATGAATTGCCCTGCTCATGCTGAAGCATTAGCTATGTTTATACTCAATAACACTAACAGAAAATCATTGCATTTCTTAGTGTGGCTGGATAGGACTGAAATTTCAAATGTAGATTGGGACAGAAGTGAACTTCAAGAAGAATGGAACACTTCCACACTAAAATGCTTTTTAATATTAATAAAGCCATCACAGAAAAATCTACAGTATTAGTATAACTAGCATGATGAAAAATGACTTCATCTTACAACATGCTGAATTGCTCATTTAATTTTTATGTGTGTTGATTAAGATGCCCTTGGCTGAATTTTATATCACTTACTATAATATCTTACCCTTTTCTCCAAAGTACATTGAAATAGACAAACCCAAGTTTACCATTATCAGAGAAATTATCAGATTGACAACACAGCCCTGATTCCCACCATGCATGTATATTGATAGTAATTCCATTTGCTGCAATTAATGTTTTATCTTTAAACAAAATTGCTGTTGCATCATAATCTCACCTTGTAGTTTTACTCTTTAAAAAAAGTTAATGCAACTAGTAGCAATACTGTACTGATAACTTGTCTTAATTACTGAGTTACATGAATGGCTGAGGGAACTGAATGAACTTAGTTGTCGATGCAGAAGAAGAGCATTGAGTAGAAACTCCCTCAGCAGAATAATTCCCTTTTAGTACTGAGAAGGAACTTCAGATGTACCTGTAGGAAGACATAGAAGCAAGTCTAAGAGGAAGACACCACTATTCTGCAATTAACTCAGCCATAAAAAAGGCAACGATAGTGATATAAATGGGATATTGGTCTGACTGCTACAATATGCAGGACAATGGTTGTGGAATTTGGAATTGTGTTGTAGATTTTTTTAATTGATGGTGGGCATTGTGCTTTTAGACCTAGTTAAAGGGATGAGATTGCTAGTCTGTTGACATGTCTATTTTGCTGGTAACATAGGAAGGCCACTTTCTTTCCTCCTCCCCACACCATGCCTCAGTGTAGCAAATGGGGCATAAATAGGAGGAATGGGATGAAATCAAGATGTTTTTTGTTCTTTTGAAACCAAAATGGTGACTGAGGTTTTGTCAAACCACATCAGGGCATTTGATGGCCACTTCTACCTAATATACATTAATAGAATATCACGGTTGGAAGGGACCTTAGGAGGTCATCTAGTTCAACCCCCTGCTCAAAGCAGGACCAATCCCCAGTTTTTGCCCCAGATCCCTAAATGGCCCCCTCAAGGATTGAACTCACAACCCTGGGTTTAGCAAGCCAATGCTCAAACCACTGAGCTATCCCTCCCCCCAAATTTTTTTTAGGCCAGGGAGAAGGGTCTGGTGCGGCCCCCCTCTGCCTGTTTAAAGATAAAACATTAACAAGTATCTTCATATTGCTGGATGATGTTCAAGTGGATATTTATTGGCTAATATTTCCAACTGGTTAAGTCTTGGATGACATCTCTGAAAAGAATATAAATTCTGAAGACATCTGAATTATTATTTCCCCCCTATAACAGTAGAGTAGAGAACTTTTCTTTTGTTCTGATCTATAATCATATTTGGCTCAGCTATGAAGAGTTAAAGTTCAGTTGCAATACAGAGGAAACTTATTCTACTGGATCAATATTATTTAATAATTTCAGGACTTACACATAGTTGGACCCATCTTTTCTATTTCTGAGTTTTATAATCTGGTACTGTATATTGAACTGATTATGACAACAACACTACTGAAGGGATATTAAAACACAGCTTTAGAATTCTCTCAGTTGCTCTAGTATTTAACCAATAAAATATTAGGAAATGAACGAATACAATTAAATATCCTGAACTAAACTATGATAAAAGTATCCCTCAAAATGCATTGGGCAAATTACTGACAAAGCATTTTTAATAAAGTACAAACATGATGTTGGACTTCAAGTAAAAAGTCCCCTAAAATCCATGTTCAAGAGAAAAACTTTTGATATTAAAGACTACCGTAACTTCCTCGTTCAAATAAAAAATAAAGATTATGTCAATACATATTTTTGAAATATAAAGATTAAGAATTGCTGAATGGTAAAAATAAAAGTTTTGTTAGTTATACTTGAATAGTTTATAATTATGGATAGTGAATGAGTTTGGATAGGACAATATCTACACCAAGTCCTCGGACTACATTTTGCCTAACATGATGAGTGTTGTCTTGCCAATTTTTTTCTTATGTAGACTTATGTAGATAATGCTTTGCTTATTCCTGACAGTAAAAAGGTGATGTTCTGTTATTGCACTGGAAGATTTAGATAAAAGAAGGTTAATTAGTATACTACACAAAAAGTAGTGCTAAAAGTCCCTTTATTGGGAAAAAGAAGACACGGAAACATAATGACATGAAAATAGGGCAAAAAAGTATGAATTGAAGTTTGTAAAACAAATGCCTAATGCTGAGTGGAGAAAAGCTAAAGATTATATAATGTGGAAAGGTATCCCCCAAAAAAGTGAACAAGGCCCAACTAGGAAAAATACTGGACCAAAAACTGAAGGAGGGAGATTGAAGGACCAGACCAGAGATCAAAGGCTAAGATGACGATCATGAAGTGCAGGAGAACGTCTCAGAAATCAGTAACTTGGGCCACTACCTGTTTTATCTTATCAGTTTATTATCTGGCATAAACATGTTCAGAAACTATAAGTGACCATAATTCTGTCTCAAAATTTACAAATAAATTGTGTGGAATTGTGACTCAATTTCTCATCTTTAACACCCAACAAAATACATATGCTAAACCACTGGCCACATTTCAACTTCTGTAGTGATAGTCTGGCTGCCTTAAGGGCACCTATGATTTCGATACGATGCGTTATTCCTCTTGGATCTTCAGTACACTGAGAACCTGAGCTGCAGCCCAGGAGCACTCAGCACAGCTCAAGATGGTAGGGATGAAGGAGAAGGAACGGTGTAAAGGTGTCGTTAGGACCATTGCTGATCCGTGACCTTGTTCTAATCTGCACTGGGACTGGCACAATTTATGTTAGTTTGAAGACTATTCTGAGCTGCACAGACTGAAACAAGCTCAAGGGTCTAATACAGAATCAGGATTGGCATGATACAGGAATACCCCCAGCTATATCTCCTTTCCTATGTCCACATGTTCTGTACCACTCACAGGAAACAGGCTGTTAGGAGCCACTACAACAGCTCTAGAAAACCAAAGGATCCTTTGCAAGAGAGTTCTACTAGGAGCTGTCTAAGGCAGCCTTAAGGTAGTTTTGTTCCAGCAGAGCAGCACCAAGCTGCACTACTACGGCTGAGGATCTGGTCTACTGTTCCTTAAAGTTTCAGGTACATAAGACAGTAATATTTCCACCCTAGAGGTGCTTCATGTCAGTAATAGGTAAAATGATTCCTGTACATACAGTCTGTAAAGTATTTGGGGTCCATGAAGGTAAATAGTGCTAAATAAATGCAGATATTACTACTGTTCTATTAAACATAATATTATTATGCTAGGCACCACATTGAAGCTGTTGGGCATGATAGTTGTTTTCCTTTTAGGCTAAATGAGGGAACAATTAAATGTCCCTCAGTTTGGCGACAGATGAAACCATGCAAAACCACCACCCAAGGACTAGAGCGCATGCAAACTGGCTAGTGCCTGAGCCATGTGGACCAAGAGGTTTCCCAGGGTCTGACTGATCTGATTGCTGTGTAAGCGTGAGAGAAGCAGACACAAGTGCACAGAGAAGGCAGCAAGGAATTAAAGGAAACCCCAGAGACAGCAAAAGAAACACTTGAAGCATGGTCCTGAGAAAAAGCTAAGAGAGACCTTTTGGAAAGAGTGCTGGCTTGAAACTGGCTTGGAACTGCGTGCAGGGAAATGGGACTTTATGTACATTTTTTGCAAATAATCAGAACTTCATCAAAGAAATACCTAACTCCATCATCACTTTCTCCTCTAATGGACACAACCTGCAAGATCCCAAATATTGGCTAGCTGCTCAGGTCAAAAGAGGTTACAACATCATTCTATGTATTAACAGACTATGACACTCACTGTCTATACTTGCACTGTTGGGGTCTGTCAAAGCATGGTCTGTCCCAAATAGTTCCCACTGCATAACACAGAAGAACAAAGCTTTTATTTTGCAATTATACATTGTCTAAATTGAGCAAAGTCAATGTATAATTGCAAAATAAAAGCCTTGTTCTTCTGTGTTATGCAGTGGGAACTATTTTGGACAGACCATGCTTTGACAGACCCCAACAGTGCAAGTATAGACACCTAACTATCAGCTTTTCTCTCCTACAAGACAACTGGTAAAGTGGCAAATTGCTGTATTGCTAATGATGAATAAAAATGCAGAGAGCTCTTTAGGCATTAAATGCTCCAGATAGGAGATCTCCTAGTACTACTACACTTGTAAATTCCTGAAGTGTTTTCTGCACATTGATAAATGCTTGAACCTCTCAGTTTCATCTGCCTGAGCAGGGTGGATCAAGGCAAAAAATCAATCAATGAGTGAATGAGCAAATCATGAACATTAATTTTTTTTATTGAGAGAAGACACTAGAAATATAGAGCCAGATCCTAGCTGGTGCAAATCAGTGCAACTTCACTACCACAGAGAATCTGCCTCTCCCTCCCCAATAGTGCTTATTTCTATGTCTGAGTAAAACAATTAGTTTCAGTGGTTATCAATTTGTAACGAAGTACTCTACCAGCCCTCACCTGCACAAACCACTCTTCTTACTCCACAAATCACCCTCAGGGGAGAACCCCTGGAAAATGTGGACCATTTTCCATACCTTGGCAGCCACCTCTCCCAAACAGCCAGCATTGACACAGAAATTGTACACAGGATCCACTGTGCCAGAACATCCTTTAGAATATGAGTCTTCGATGATAGGGATCTGCAAACAGGCACCAAGATCTTGGTTCACAAGGCAGTTGTCATCCCCATCCTTCTCTATGGATGTGAGACCACTGTGGCTCCCCTCCGAACCAGAGGGTAAGGAGCCACCCTCTGGGTCTGAGTGGGCGGGGCCAGGCCGAGCTTCCGCCAATCCCCAGAAGGGGAAGGGAGGGACAGGAAGTACAAAGGGCGGGGCCCTCTGCCCAGTGAAGAGAACACCAGGGAGGGAGACAGACACAGGCTGCCGGCTGCTCCCTCGCAAGCCTGCTGCTGACCCAGGCGAACCCCTGGGCAAGGAGAGGCCTTACCGGGGGGAAGGCCGGTGGCAACCAGGGCTGCCGGCCGCTGAATATCTGGAGGAACCGGGGCTGCCCACAGCGGGTTATCCGGAGGAACCGGGGCTGCCCGCAGCGGGTTATCCAGAGGAGATGGAGATTCAAGAGCTGCCCGCAGCGGAATACCCGGAGGAGACGGAGGGACCGGAGCGACCCGCCTGAGAGAGACCAGGTAGGAAGTAGCCCAGGGGCCCAACTACACCGTGGGGTGGGTGTGTTTTGTCAGCGGGTGCGGATTGCCCGCTGACCCAGCGGCGGGACCTTTGCCTCCCGCCACTGTCAGGGCCCTGGGCTGGAACGCAGTGGAGTTGGGTGGGCCTGCGTTCCCCTACCCCGGCGCTCCCCTGCCTGAGGGGCGCGCTACCGACTTTTGCCGGCGCTCCCCTGCCTGAGGGGCGCGCTACGGACTCCGGCCAGCCCACCTCCCCGCTAATTCCCCAACGCCCGGGAGGTGGGGCCGAGGCCTGCTACAGAGACCACTGCTCTCCATCGCCCCTAGGGGCTCGGAGGACCGACACCCGTCACAGTAACCTATAGATGACATCTCGAGCAGCTGGCGTGGTTCCAACAGCGCTGCCTCAGGAGGATTCTCTGGATCAGCTGGGAAGACTGCCTTACAAAGGGTAAATCTTCACTAGCAACATTAAAGTGCTGCCGCGTCAGTGCCTTAACGTGGCTGTGTAGTCGCAGCACCAGCACTGGGAGAGAGCTCTCCCAGCGCTATTGAAAAACCACCTCCACGAGGGGAGTAGCTACCAGCGCTGGTGCACTGTCTGCACTGCCACTTTAGAGCGCTGAAACTTGCAGCGCTCAGGGTTTTGGTTTTTTTTCACACCCCGAGCGAGAAAGTTGCAGCGCTGTAAAGTGGCAGTGTAGACAAGGCCTAACATCAGCGTTCTCTCTGCAGCCAACATCAGGGGTACAGAAGTGCAGGTCATGAAACACCAACTCTGCTGGGCTGGCCACTGTGCTGCACAGCTGTAGCACTTCACTGTACACGTACACCAACAGTGTATACGTACACCAATACATACACCAACAGAAGGGGTTCTCCCATCAGCATAGGTAATCCACCGCTCCGAGAGGTGGTAGCTAGGTTGATGGAAGAATTCTTCCATCGACCTAGTGCTGTCTACAGGAGTACTTAGGTTGGCTTAACAATGCCACTCAGGGGTGTGGATTTTTCACATCCCTGACCGAGGTAGTTAAACTGAATTAATTTTCTAGTGTAGACGAGGCCTAAGAGTTTGAATAGGAAGCCATTGCTAGTAATGACAAACAAAACCACTTAAAGGTAAAAAAGAAATTTAACAAGACAAAAGTTTGTGCTGTCTGTGAATAGAAATAAGAGACTATTTTCAGTATGACCGAGGAGGGAGAGGCACTCTGGATCCAATAACTGAAGAAAATACTTTGTGAGATGGGAAGGGTTTTCACAAGCATTTGGATTCTGGTTCTTGAGAAACCAGCCAGCTCTGCAACACGCTGAACTTGGTAGGTTTGGGGGTGGAAATGTACTTCATTCGATTGGAAATGTAACTATTAAGTGTAGATCCAGGTTCGTATTTTATGATTTTGTTTTGTACTGTGACTACTTGTTTCCACAACTTTTTCTTGAGTCTAGTTAAATAAATCCTTAACCTTTCTTAAATAAACCTTCTTTTGCTTTATTATAAGTGTTCTCCAGTACTGTGTGGCTCACAGGAGAAGTGGTTTAAAGGTAAAACCGGTAAACTTCTAGAGTACACTGCACCTTTGGGTGCAGAGGAGCTGGAGTTTCTGTGCGTAGTCAGTATCAGGGGCTGGATATAACAGTGGAATAATTCAAAGGGACTTGAGGATTGAGGTACACCTGCAAGCAGTAGCGTAGCTAGGGGGGGAGTAGGAGGAGTGGTCGCTCCCACTGAGCACATTCTCCAAAAGTGGTGCCTTAGGCGCTGACTCCGTGGGTGCTCCGGGGCTGGAGCACCCATGGGGAAAAATTGGTGGGTGCTGAGCACCCACCGGCAGCTCCCCGGTCCCCGCCCCACCCCCCCCAGCTCACCTCTGCCTCCACTCCGCCTCCTCCCCTGCGCGTGCCGCTGCATTCTGCTTCTCCCCCTGGCTCCCAGCGCTTAAGCTTCGAAACAGCTGATTCGCATGGCAAGCCTGAGAGGGAGCGGGAAGGAGGGGGAACGCCGGCACTCTGGGGAAGAGGCAGGGCCAAGGCAGGGATTTGGGGAGGGGTCCAATAGGGGCAGGGAGGGAGCGGGGTTGGGGCAGGGCCAGGTGGGGGCGCAAGCTCCCACCGGCGCCAAGGAGAGTTGGCACCTGTGGCCGAGTGACAAAATAACGCAGGACAAAAAAGTGCCAACAAAAGAACACCGACAAAAGAGCGTATTCCAATACAGGTACCTCCAAATAATTTTTGAGTGGTGTCATTTTCTTCTGGACAAGCTTCCATCACATAATCAAATGCGGTAGAAACATCATCTGTACACTTGTGACACTTACCATTACAGCATTAGTCAGTCTCGTAACACGTGAATCCCTTGCAAGAACCAAGAGGCCCACATTTTGTAAAACATTTTGTCTTCGCCCTTTTGTTGGCGCTTTTTTTTTTATCGGTTGACATGTACACTCACTCACCCAGGCACCCACACAAGCACACGTACTCATAAGAATTGTTTCCTGCAGTGTAAACAAATTCTGAACGCTTTGGATAATTTCTAATAGTTCAGTCTGTTTGATTACTTCGTAGTCTGCGGATTGTTTTCGCTTCTCCTCTAGTTTTGAACAAAGTGGTGCCTTTTCAACAAATCATTTAACACTTTGCTGACCAAATTCGAAGGGCATCAAATTCATAGTGCTGTGAAATTGATCTGGCTGCCGTGTGGACAGTTTTTTAAATAAATCACATTTTGAAAACAATTGTATATTGTTCATATTTATTTTATTTGTTTCTGATAAGGGATGGATAAGCACACTAAGAAGAAGGAACTATCAAGGTGGGACAGAAAGAAGATGAAGGAAGATTGGTCAAAATATGTGCGGTTGGGGGCCTACTTTTCATTTGACACACCCACGACATCTTTTGCACCAGAGGTGGAACATTCTGAAGACTTGCTACCTACCTTTAGCCCAGGAGCTGGAGACGGTGCCCCGGCCGTTGCGGCTTCACCAGAGGTAAAACCCTCTGAAGATTTGCTAGTACCTACCTTCAACCTAGGAGCTGGTTACAGCATCCGGGCTGCTGCAGCTGCACAGGTAGTGGAAGTGGAGTCCTCAGAAGACCTGATTACTTCAGCAGACTATCATGCAGAGGACATGAATGACACAGTAAGACTCCGTGCTATTGTTGACACACATAGGGAATACCCAACAAATCCACACTTGTTTTGTGACACAGCTGATCTAGTACATGCTCTGCTTGAGTTAGACCTTTGTCAGCCAGGACTTAAAGATAATTTTGACAATTTTCCAAAAGATGAAGCTGGACGTCATTTCAGTGCAACTTGGTACAAATAAAAACAAGTGAAAAGTGTTCATACAATCGACTGGCACTGGCTGGTTTACTCACCAAGAGCAAACACTATGATTTGTTTTGCTTGTTGGCTTTTTGCAAATCGGTTGGATGCTCAGAGTGATCCAAAAACTGGTTGCAAGAATTTTGCTAAAGATATGCACAAAATTGAAAATCATGAAAAAAGTGAAAGTCACAAAAAAGCAGAGAGAGAACTTTTCCTTACCAAATTTCATTTGTTCAATGATAGAACAGTCTTGGCTGGTCTTCTAATGGCAGAAAGGAAGGAGGAAAAAAATAGGATGATTTTACAACATATTATAGAGGCAGTTCTCTTTTTGGGAATTCAGGGATTGGCATTCCACGGTCATTGCGAGTATTGAGGTTTAGGTTCCCCAAGTACAAATGAAGGCAATTTTTTGGAACTTATTAAGCTGTTGGCTAAAAATGATACATTACTGGAACAACATTTATTACTGAGTGATCGAAATGCAACATATCTCAGTCCTGACATACAAAATGATCTGATACAGTCCTTATCAGCCAAGCTTCTATCAAAGATAGTAGCTGAAATCAAAGTAGCTAGGTACTTTGCCATAATTGTTGACTCAACTGTTCAATTTTCTTTATCCTTATGATATGTAACAATAAATGGTGATGCAGTGGAACGATTTATACAATTCAGTGAATTACCTGGAGGAAGTGCTGAAGATTTTTTTCAACCTTTTTCTTTCAGCAATCAAAAACTTGGGGCTATCAATAACTGTGTTACGCAAAAAGAACAGGAGTACTTGTGGCACCTTAGAGACTCACAAATTTATTTGAGCATAAGCTTTCGTCAGCTACAGCTCACTTCATCAGATGCATTCAGTGTTATGGTCAGTCTTACAATGGAGCATGCACCATGTCGGGTGAAATGTCAGGTCTTCAGACTAGGAAACGGGAAATTGCTCCAAATGCACTCTTTACGCATTGCTGTGCACATAATTTTAATTTAATTCTGATTGATGCATTAAGCTCCAATATTCAAACTCGGTTGTTTTTTGGAACTCTAGAAAGTCTGTATACTTTTTTTTTTCTGGCAGTTTACCTCGTCTTTCAATACTAAAAGAAGAACAATGCAATCTTATTGAATCTTTCACATTAACTCTAAAGAAACTTTGTGATACCAGATAGGCGTCTAGAAAGTCAGCAGTAGAGGCAGTCTTTCAAAATTTACCAGCACGAGTAATTGCCCTGCAAAGAATTGTGGATGGTGAGATAAACTGTATTCCTAAACAGCTCACTGAGGCAAAGGGTATTCTGGCAACAGTCAGTACTTACGAATTCTTAGTTCTTCTTATATTCTGGAGTAAAGTGCTAGAGAAGGCTTTCCATTTATCCACATATTTACAGAAAAGTAGTCTAGATCTGGTAACAGCTTCTCATTTGCTTCAGATTTTTGAAAATGATATGAAAAACATTCAAAGTGAATTTGAATCTGAATTCAAGCAGATTGAGAATGAAGCCACCAAGTTCAAAAATGTGACATTACTACGGAATATAAGCAGCACAGAATACGTAAGAGAAAAAGATTCCATGAGGAAATTGCAGAGGATGAAGAAGGAATATTTGATGCCCGGGAAAAATTCATAGTTGAATCTTACTTAGCGTCCTTAGATTCTGTTATAAACAGCACGAGTAAAAGATTCGAGCATTTTAAAAATGTGGCTGCCAAATTTAGTGGTTTAGATCCAAAGCATTTTGACAACGTGGATAATGTGAACAAATTAGAATTTTTGACGGACATGTACTCAGATGTGATCGACTGTCAAACCGAAATTGTGGAAGAGTTTCTTTCATTTAAAGACATGTACAAAGAGCTAATGAGCACAAGCGATAGGGTAAAGTCAAGTGTCAACGAGAAACTCACCACCAACAGTGTACTGAAATTCATGATCGCCAATAATATGTGTTCCATTTATCCTAACCTTTCGAGATTGTACTATATTTTTCTGACCATGCCAATAAGTAGCACAGTTGCAGAACGATCCTTTAGCCGACTCAAACTTATAAAGTCCTACCTGCGCTCTACAATGGGTGAAGATAGATTGTCTGGGTTAGCTTTGCTCTCCATTGAAAGACAATTGGCTACTGAAGTAGATTATAATAATGTAATAGATAACTTTGCTAGAATGAAGCTTAGACAAGAGAGGTAGTTGTAGTTGCTTCATAGATTATCATATTGTTTTGATCTTATCTTTGAAATATAAAATAAGTAAACAACACTTGTTTTTATTGTTTTGATTTTATATACAATATAAATAGATGTCATACTGTAAAACTGTTTTTATATTTTAAATGCAAAATAACACACGTACTTGTAAAACAATATCATTCTTGTGTTTTTATTTTAAGTACAAAATAAATATGTATAACGAATTTAAAAGTATGTAATTAGTAATTTAATATGTCGGGTGGTACCTTTTTTTTTTATGTGTTCGCTCCCCCTGATGTTAGAACCTGGCTACGCCACTGCCTGCAAGGTAAACACAGGGCTGGCATAGCCCGGAAGAGAGTGCTGGAGTGGCTGAAAGGCTGGTGGTGTTAGGGAGCTGACACCCAAGAAAGACTCCGTCTCCATGTAAGCAGGAGGTATCAAGATGACTCAGTCCTGGATGACCCAAGAACCCTCACACTATCTTCTGGTTAATTTTATTATTGTTCCCACATTAAACTTTTATTGTTGCAAAGGTTAAGTCTGTGCAATACTTAGCTGCGTCTTTTATTATAAGTAGGTCAGTGTGTGTTTATAACTTGGATAGTAGCAAATGAGGGAAAATTTTCTGACTTTCAGCTTACAAAGGGATAGTGCTATTAGTTGTATGGCTCTAGATTCTGCTGCTCGTAATATCAGTTACCCACAAAGATATATCCATACACTGCAGATTTCTTTTAAATGAAATTTTCAAAAGTTAGTGGGCACAAGTGATGAAAGAATTCATATTTTAAGAGAATTTGTTTAGTTCTCCCTCCATCTCCTCACTCCCACAAAAATGGAAAAGTAGATTGTGAGAGTTGGCCAGTTCATGACACTTCAAGGACCTGATCCAAAGCCCACTGAAAGCAATAGGAATCTTTCTCTTGATATGAAGGGGATTTGGATCAGACTCTAAGTGTAGTAAATAAATCAACATGGCAGATGGATCTCAACATTCTGAACAATTTAAAGATGACAGACTGTTTTTAAAAATTGGATCCTAAGCAAAATCCCTGTGGACTAAAATTCATTGTTTACATGACAACAGTCAATAGCAATAGCTTGCTAGAATGCAAAATAATTTAATTATCAGTGGTTAGTCTTCAGTCTCACAGATGTCTGTAGGATAAGTTAGCACATGAAATGTCAATATTATAATTCTGCCTGAACAAAACACTGTCTTACAATTCTCCTTGGGGTTGCTTTCAGCAGTACATATTGTTCATTACAAAGAGGTGAGTAAATGAATGATGACTACTTCATTTGTTCTTTGGTTTTTTCATTTGTTGGCGTGGGTGTTTTTTTTATTGAAGGAGTGTTAAAAGCTGAAATAAATGTAGACACCTTAAACCAAGTAGTTTTCTGCTGAGTAGAAGGCAGAATTATATCTTCGCACCTTGATGGAGAGAAAATTGATACACAGGCCATAATAATTCTCATTAGCAGTATTGGGAGTTGTATGAATCCAGGCAAAATGAAGTGATAATATGTCTCTGAACATTTATTTTTCTGTCTATATGCCTTTTGACTTGCAAAACAATTCTAAGAACCCACTACCCAAAGCAGTGAGGTTAGATTAATGGAATAGAGGCCAAGCTTCTTAGGTAATTGTACTTTATACTAGAACCATCTGTCCCAACCATTCAGAACCAGCTTTAAAGAAGAAGGAAACCGGGGGGTTGGGAGAAACATAGTCAAAATCTCTTCTAAGCACTTAAAATAAAATGTGCTTGTTGAACTACTTTAATATGCCCTCCCTACATGATCCAGGATGTTCCTATCCCAGCTGAGCAACTAGTTCACTCAATAGCTTTGGGCAAATAACTTGGCCTCCACCGACCTCAGTTAACTCATTTGGAAAATAGTAAAAAGGCACAGATTATGACTCTTCCTAGGTAAGTCAATTACAGCAAACAGAAATTTCTGCATGTGTAGTAGGCTTGATTTTTCAGGTCTCTTGCACATTGTGCTACTCAGTTACTCTACTGTATATTGTACCAGGCAATGCTGACATTGGCCAAAGTCCTTTATTTTATTAGCAGCTGTGAACTGTCATAACCTAGTTTGACAGCCAACATGATGTAAACATCTGTAATCCAAGATCGTAAGAATAACATATAGCAACACAAACTTAATTGAAAAGCAATTAGCAGGGGCAGCTAAGCCTTAGAAAATAGGTAAAGGGCTGAATTCTGTTCCAGTTTACACCAGTGTAAACACAGAATGATTTTAATGAAGTCAGTGGAGATACGTTAGTGTAGAACTGGTGCAAGTGAGACCAGATTCTGTCCCAGTATCTGCATTTGTATTCCATCCACAGACAATGTATAGTCACAGGAAACCTTTGGGTAGGATCCCCTGGGGGAATAACATGAGGGGGAAAGGAGTCAGGAGAGCTGGCTGTATTTCAAAGAATCCCTATTGAGGTTACAGGGACAAACCATCCCGATGTGTCAAAAGAATAGTAAATATGGCAGGCGACCAGCTTGGCTTAACAGTGAAATCCTTGCGGATCTTAAACATAAAAAAGAAAGAAGTGGAAGATTAGACAAATGACCAGGGAAGAGTATAAAAATGTTGCTCGGGCATGTAGGAATGAAATCAGGAGGGCCAAATCGCACCTGGAGCTGCAGCTAGCAAGAGATGTTAAGAGTAACAAGAAGGGTTTCTTCAGGTATGTTGGCAACAAGAAGAAAGCCAAGGAAAGTGTGGACCCCTTACTGAATGAGGGAGGCAACCTAGTGACAGAGGATGTGGAAAAAGCTAATGTACTCAATGCTTTTTTTGCCTCTGTCTTCTCGTGAAATGTGAAAAATCCACACTCCTGAGCACCAGGACGATGTTGACCCAACCACAGGTGCAGGCACAGCTAAGTCAACAGAAGAATGCTTCCAGAAGCCTAGCTACCATCACTCGGAGAGGTGGAGTTCCTACATCAATGGAAGAACCCCTGTCACTGTGGTCTGCATCTACACTATGGAAGTATGGTGGCATCGCTATGGTGCCACTGCTATGCCACTCTAGTAAGGTCTTAGCTTATAATCCCAAACCACTATAGCCAACTCACTCAAAAGCTCTCCCTTAAGCTTTTTCCAGGGTCACACTGTGCTCACCAGCTATTGCTTTCATGCTTTTGCCTCTAACTCTCTCTGTTCTCAGTTCCTGTATCTATAGCTTTCCCCTAGTCTCCTCCTCCCTTCCCACAAAAAGCCCTTTGCCCATTCAGTCTAAACTCTGTGTGAGTTCACAACCCCCTTTTGTCCTAGGGGGTTCTTCTGATTAGCTCATCCTTACACATATGTTAATTGTAGGGTGTATCACAGAGAAGCTGATCTCTATGAGGTTTTAGCTCAACCCATAGCAAGGTTTCACCCAGCTCATAATAATAGTGACATAAAGCACAACCTTCTCTCTCTTCAGAAGCCAAGATTCTCACCAAACCTCAGTTTGGGAGTGAAATAAAATCCTAAATACCTGGTTGCAGAATTATTTTACATTAAGAATCATGATCAATTCAACATTACTCTTTTATCCATCTATTTTCCACAAGCTGAATTAGACTTTTCACCACACTCGTTTATTTTCATTTAAATAGTATACTGTAGGAGCACACTAGCAAGTCAGGAGGCAGATCTTCTGTGTGAGATGTCATTGCCTAGTGTTTGTTTCAGGTTCTTTTAGTTTGTTTTTGTTTCCTGATGTCCTATAAGAATCCAACTAAATTACACAAAACCTAATCTCTAATGCGAGCCACGATTCCTTGTGCTCCCCTGAGAGTAAAAGCTGCTCCCACAAGCCATCCCAAAGGAGCAGAGACCTTTCATAGCTCCCATAAATAAAACCCAGCTGTAAGGATCCAAGCCATTGTAGCTTACACTTATGTATGAGAGGTTTGGTTCGACCATATTAAGTTTTGCCTTTGATCTTTGAAGCATAAATATTTTAAATGTTTAAGCCCTGTGGAAGTCAGTGGGCGTAATCACTGCCTTTCTTTCATGATAAATGTAAAGAAGCCATTCAGTTTTTTATGTAACCAGGCAGCAGAAATAATAGGAGCACTACTCAAAACACAGGAACATAGCAAGTCTAAAGTAGAAACTGAATCATATGGCCGAAGAAGGTTCCGTGGGGACTGAGATAGCAAACACAGAGTCTAAGGCAGAGAGTGGTGGAGCTGTGTACATCTGCATCTCAGAGAGAAGCAAAGACCAGAGAAGCTCCAGACAGACACAGGAGCACCAGTATAGTGGCCCTAGGAAAAAGCTGAGAGAGTGCTTTTGGGTTAAGTATTGGCTGAAAAGAGGTTTGGAGCTTTGAACAAATAAATGGTCTCCTATTTGATTCCTGCTGTGTGCAGAGAACCAGAATTTTATTCTTTGTAAAAAATTGCATCAAAAAAAGAGAACACACACACACACACACATACAAAACAGACTATCATCAATTTCTCTTCCTAGCAGAAACCACCTGCAGGGCCCTGAACTTTGGATAACTGCTCGGATCAAAAAGGAGTAACAATATTAATACAAATTGCTTTTTTTCATAGATGTTCCTGTTTATCTTTCTTCTCTTGATTCACAGTACTTTGCTCTTTGTTTCCCTTCCTCTCTATCCATTTCTTCTGTGATATTCAACAGACTGGTGCATTATATTTTATGACAGCTGGTAACCTTGTAAAGGGAACAAGGCGTGCCATTTCTGTAGCACACTTGCTAAGAAGGTATGCTGGAAATGGATGAATTTTATATTAAGTTCTAAATTGCTTAAAAATTCTTTGATGTAATGTATGCAAAGTGAAAAAACACTAACAAAGCAAGTATATAAAGACGAGTAACACTGCTCTACTTAAAGTGGAGCTCACTATAGATGGCTCAGTGTATCCACATTTCAAATCACATTAAAACAACACGCAAGGAGTCATCCCAAGTTCAACTAAGACTAGTAGTTCAAATCTTGTTTAGCAATTTGCAGCTGTAAAAGGCAAAATCATTTGGATTTCATTCCAGGTGACTTTGTCTTTAAATAAAACTTTATATTTGAGACAAAAACCTACAATAATAAGGACATGCTTGCATTAAAGGGATTTTGTCAAGGCTCAGACCTCAAATTAGATCTACCAACTTGGCTTTGGTTTGCACATTTCACTGTCCTCTCCGGCTGGCTGTTTAGTTCTTATTTTCAGGGTGAGTACTGGAATTTACAAAATATAACTGCACAAAGAAGGATCCTGTTATCTACAATGAAAGAGAGGAAGCTTCCTGGAAGTTTAGAGGCCCTACCTTCTCCTTGCATAAAGGAATATATGGATGGTGAACAGACTGTAAGCTAGCTGATCCTGTCTCCTTCCTCGTCAGCATCAGGGGTGTTCAGAGTGCTTGCACTCTGGCAATCATAAACGGGTAATTAATAGCAGCCTCACCTGTACTTCAGACCAAAGTGGCCTCCCTTCTGAAGAACCCAATCTCTGACCTCTCAGCTCAAGTCCTGCACTAGAGACAGTTCAGCTGATCTTGAAGATCTGACCCCAGTAGTTTATAATCCTACCAGTCCTGACTTTCTTCCCCTTACTGTCATCCTGTGCAACACAGCCTACCTTATACTCGTACAACTCCACTGAAGTGGGCAGGATTGCACAAGTGTAACAGAAACAGAGTTTAGCTCTGTTTGTTGACCTCTGAGAAATCAAGGTGTCTCAGTGCCACAGATCCTAGCAAGTTCCCCCTTCCAGCCAACCACTAGGTCAGCCATGAGAGGAATACAAGCATCTCTGTTCTGGCTCCCCTGTAATGTGTTGAGCTGTAGGGCCTCAGCAGGATGCAGACTAGTTCCTCCCTTGGCCTTTCTGGCACATTTCCTGGGCACTGACTCTCAGTATGCTATCCCTTCTCTGAAATGGGGCTCCTCAGCCCACCTATTCTAAGCCCCAGGACCAGCACTGATCCCTGATACACCCCAGTTACTTAAACACTTCTCCCCCAGAACTCCACGCAAAACATGTGAAGCTTCTAGCTTACAGTTTAACTCTCTCAAGGGGCATACAGCAGTAGTGAGCAGTTAAAGTCAGTGTCCAACACCTTTATGCTCTTTCACATTTAGTCATGTAAAGCACAAGGAAGTACTGATCATACAGAACAATAAGCATCTCAAACCCCAGTGTCCCTCACTTCTATCTCAACCTTCCCCCGTGAGTCTTTGGGGAACCATCGGGATCCAAAAAGACAAGCTAGCAGAGCATCCCCTCCTTATGGAAGTTGTTACATGCTGCCTGGTCTCTGCCCCTCAGGGAGCCCCCTACCCAGTTTGTGACATTATGCTTTCCTGCCCCACATTTCCTCTTCCTGTGCATCCCACTATTCCTGTGTGCAGTTAAATCCCTCCTGGTCACTGAGCCTAATTTCTACTGGTCCTACCTTCCTGCCTAATCCAACTAAACTGGATTTCCAAGACTTGAGCGGCTTTTTAGCATAGTCTTTGTAAGGTTTAAGTAACATCATTAACCTTAAGTATTTCCCTTTGTATCTAGCTGGTATGTCCCTGCTACATGATCTGTCAGCAATGATCCACATACATAGAGGTATTCATGATGCAAAGTTTTTCAGTTAAAAAAAAATTGCTGTAATATCAATCAGAATTCATAAATGGCACAGACAGCCCCAATTCATTACTAAAAGTAAAGTAGTGTTTTATGTTTCTTGGTGATTTAAATAACATAATTACTAAATGAAGTTTCCTTCATAATTTACTGTAAACATCAAATCTGTGCTAATCAGGAATATGCGACTTTATTTAATTCTCTTAATTGTTCAAGATTTTCTTTAAAGCCATTTGAATTTTTACACATCAAAATACACAGATTAATATTTCTACTGGTCCTAGCATTTCATTCTGAAGTAAATTTTACAGAGTAGTTGCATAGGGTCATAAATGTCACATGTCAGAGACTGTAATTGGATGGCCCTAACCCTAGTTGGGCCTGTTTACTGGCTCCAATTCTATTCCTACCCAAAGTACACTCTCTTGCACACCCCCTAAATCTAGTCTGGGCCCATGAACTTGCCATCTAGCCTATGCTCATGAACTAGTACTACAATAGGCTAGAAGCTAACTGGCCCCAACCCTCTCCTTACATCAGACCAGCAAACTTGACCTTCTGTACTCTTAGTATGGGAATCAAATTTAATCTCACTTCACTTCTAACCCTACAAAGTCCAGAAACTAGCCACCACCCTATCCCAGGCATGTGGTCTGGCTCCAAGGCTAATCCTAGCCCTCACCTTCAAATTGGTTTTACAATCTGGTGCTAAACGTAGTCTCAGAATACACCTTTGACCTATCTCAAGCGCTCACCTATTCCAAGAACAAACCCCCAAATTGCCCCTTGATTGGACATGTAAAATGGTGCACACTTTAAAGGTAGACTAAACCTATGAACCGGCCTCAATCCTAATCCTAAATTGGCTCATAAATTTAACATAAACCTAGTCCTGTCTCATGAACTGAGGCTCAGCATAATCCTATCCCACATCCATGAACTACTATACAATTAACTATTTTAGGCAAATAAGTTGGTCTCAATGCTAACCCCAGCAGAGTCCCAAGAACAGTTTGCTCCCTGAAAGGATCTTATAAAATGGCTCTAATTGGAACCCTTACTTGGTTGCATGAACTTGATACAATCTTATATATAGGATAAAAACAAGACAAAAAACTATCCCAGCCTGAACATAACCCTTTCTTGTACCCCTAAACTGATTTTAATATACATCTGTAGATGCTTCTTTTAAGGTAGATGTCAGATTGTATGACCATACCAGAAGTTTGTTCTCCACTTATTTCCATGTCACAAGCATTATGTAATATGAATTCAAAGCTCTAACTCTAATCCTAGTTTAAGAAAAAGATTATTCATTTAACTCTGGATTACAATGGCTTGCTGCTCGGTTTTCTTTTTGTTCTCAGTTTCACAGATTGCCAAGAGATCATCCAAAAAATTAATAGGCAGATCTGGAGCAGAAAAGCAACCTCTTCCAGACTCACTGTGAGAATCCTGAAGTGTATGGCACAGCTGGATCTGGGTTCATTTTGCATTTGAAAACTGTACTGCTTTGTTCACAACATTTTGTGTGCCTGCTAAAACAATGATCATGGTTCACATGATCAGGCAGGAATTGCAAAACATCTGTATTTAAAATACAAAGTAATGCCTTAGCCACCCGGTTGAAAGGGTTCATGCGATTATGTATGGGATTTCTCATGTAAAAAAAAGTACTTTTTTGGTAGGACATTATGTGGTGCAGAAACAGAGGGGTAATCGTCCATGTCTGTAAACCAGTCTTCAGATCCTACGTTGGACCACAAATGAAACCACAAATGAAAATGTGGTTGGTGATGTCATACTTATCCCATTTGCCCATGTCATAAATCTGCCACACAGTTTCATAGTCTTAGCAATTTCTGCTCATGAAAGGCCCAATCCAACGCCCAATGGGAGTCCTTTCATTGACTCTTACACTGTGTTGTGTCTAATCCAAAAAACTAATGGGTGTTGCAGGTGCACTGGCAGAGCTGCATGGGGAAGCTTGCAGAGCACTTGGTTTTGCCACTCGTGCAACAGTTAACTTGCAACTTTGAAAGAAAAACTGCATGGGTATAATGGGGGGTTGAGTAGGTATCACTTTGTTTTATTCCTAAAGTATCCACCACAGCAAAATCACTGGTGGCATGTACAACCAAAAAATGTCAAATTAGAAACCAAGCACTCCAATGCAACCCCTCACCCATTTATGCCCCAATCCCTCTGACAATGGGAAGTAAAATTATATCATTGTCATTTATTTTAATAAGTAAACTGATTCCTGTGATATGTATCGTGGCACTGAGCATGTGGGAGACTGTGAGCTGTCATGAAAGGATATGACCTCGATCTGTATCACTGCTACATTTTGCCATTTAGAATGTGTAAGGTGAATGGATTGATTCATATTATTTGGCTGATCAGCAAGTTAGAGGAGTGGGGGAGGGGGATATTGAATTCCAAATTCCTTACCCAGGTACAGAAATGTAAGGTTGCCTGAAGTGAGGCCTCACACACTGCTGCTCTCCTTCCATATGCCACATCGTAACCAGATCTCACAGATACTGAAATGTTATTTAGGAAAACGTGGGAGAAATTCTGAGATCTGTATTTAGATTGGAGTCAAGGAGAGTTTGAGTAAAATCTTAGAAAGGACCAAATCTTAACATCCTATATCGTTATTTTCTCTTCCATTGTAACGTTTTTCTGTAGCATTATCAAATCCTTGGGCTATTTTTAGCTGGATTATTAAGAATATGCATTATTTGTATTATGCTTGTTTCTTCTATTGGGATTTGTACTTGTAAAGGGAATGAAATAAAGACTATGTTGTGTCAATTCAGCCATTGAATTCATCATGGCTGAAGGTTCTTTAGATATAGATATAAATTTGTCCATTGCATCTCCCTTCTTTCCTCATTCCTTTTAAAGACTACAATAATTAGAGGAATGGACAAGGGGAAAGAGGCCACTTTAATTGCACATTACATCCCAAAAAAATATATTAAAAATGTCTAGGAAAACAAAAAAAAGCCAGTAATATTTCAAAATCATTATTTATTTCTTGGAGTTCATGAAATATAGCTATGTGTGCCCTGGGCATCTATCCTTGGTTGGACAGTGCCTAACATAGACCTAAGGAATTAGAAAAAAAGAATGAAAAAAATATATTAAATAAAAATATAGTAAGATCAGAACTGAAAATATAGATTTGCCCCTGAAGTCCAACAGCAGATAGGCAAACCAATGTAGGAAAGCCCCCTATCCATTGGTTCAAAGTCCCGGGATAAATGAAACATGAGCCTAAAAAAAGCCAGTCACCCAACAGGCACCCCCTTAGGGTGTGACGGAGTTATATACTCATTCCCATTCCAGTCATCTAGACTTGGGCGGGGAGTAGGATAGGGCCTAGGATCTGCCCTTCAGATGAGTTCCTCAGGAGTTTACCCTTTCCAGGAAAAATAAATGAAGAAAGAGGGAACCCTCAGGCACAATAAACATCCAGTCCAAGAGAAGCCACCAACCCCTTTTTGTTCAGGGTGTGTGTGGGGTGGAAGGCCTTGGTCAAGCCACAGTCCAGCTCAGTACCTGCTGGTTAGCCACCAGAAACGATAGTCGATCCTATCTTCACTTCAGGAAGCTTGAACCATCCATAGGCAAGAAACACATGGTTAAATATTTATTTTAATTATAGTACTATCCATTTATACAGTGAGAAGAAAAATCATCCATAGGACCATTTATAGGCAGGCTCTGCCTTCTATCAGGCCTCTCCCTGGGAGCTGGGGAGATTAGCACTCCTCCCAGAGCTTCCTGGTACTGAACTGAGTTTCTCACCTTTTGAACTCTTCCTCCACTCCCAACATAATTTGCAGGTGCTCCAGGGCAGCATCACTTGAGCCAATACTAACTCCTTAACCCCTTCCTGCTTGGTGTGGCTTTGTAAACCCCATCACAGGGACCTGATTATAGTTGGCCAGCAGGAATGACAGCTGCAAGGAAGACCAGTTTTCAACTGCTGTCCTTTCCTCCTCTGAGTTCAGGCTCAAAATGGTGGGGCAGGAACAGTCTCAGGCATGCAGGACCACTGACAGCTGCCAGACCAGATTTCTAATTGAAACATAGTTTGATGTTACCTAATACAAAATTAAACACAGATGACATCAGCAGGAACAAAAGACAACCAAGGACAGGCGGTGTGTGAAGCCCTCAAACGGACACCTGATGTCATCAGGAGAGGGGCTGCATCAGCAAGGCAGCTGGCAGAAAGAAATACTTAGTACTATAATTAAAATGAATATTTTAACCATCTATCTGTTTCTACAGTGCAAGGAAAGATCAGTTTAATTTCAAAGACCTTTAGAGAAGAATGTGGCATAGTTCAAATTCAGATCATTGTAATTTGCACTCTTATTCACTCCCTAATAACTGGAGCTTAGTGTTCTTGTCTCCTTTCAAAGATACCATTGTCAGAGTTTAATATTCATATATGCAAGCATGTGTATCACCTCCCTTTTTGGTTGATTAATCTTTAACTCAGAAATGAGATGTCAATCTTCTACTAATACAGGGAAGGAAATAGGGCCTTTAGAAAATCTGACATAGTACTCCAGTTGTCCTTTCTTTTTACCCCAATACATTCCCCCCCACCCCCCGCCCTTGGTCTGTCTTGGCCAGCTGTTGTATACATAATGAGTCCAGATACATGTGAAAGGGAGCAACTCTGCCCCTTTTCCACAAAAGGGGGAAAACTTAGGACATGCCTCTAACAGTAACAGAATCAGGTGGATAATTCCAAAGAATATAAATTAAACTATCAAGCATATGTTTTTCATTAAACATATTAACAATTAAACAATTAACACTTTGTATTTATACCGTTCCTTTTGTTCAATAACATCATATCTCCTTGCACACTAAGCTCACAACACCTGTGCAAGATAGGATGGAAAGAATACCACTTTACATATTCATAAATTAAACTGAGGTGTGAATAGGTTAAAGATGCCCCCATACTTAATCAAAAGCTTTGGCATGTAGAGAGAAGATTATAAATAGCATTTATCAAACCATCTAAGGTTCTGACTGCTCAGCTTCTGAATCATCTTTACCTTTTTTCCCACTGTTAATGTAATACTGGGCTGATTTAGACATCAACATTTTCTACTCTGGGTTGGGTTGTTTTTTTTTTTGTATCATGTAATTCAGTACAGTGCAACTTTCAGCATGTGGCCAATGTATCTTAGAAAACTTTGTATCGTTTTACAGGGAGCTTATTCTGCAGGACTTGGTGTTTATCCTTGTAACTCCTGTATTATCTCTCGTATTTCTTCCTAAAAGACATTTCCCTCAAGCCTGTATCAGTGTTGGCTATCAAGTACTGCCTCTGGAGGAAAGCCCAGAACTTCAGCTCCAATCCCTGCTGCAGAAGGAGTGGGGAAATTCTTTACTACACTATTTATTTCACAGGACTCTGAAGTAATTACCTGAAAGGACAAAACAGTCTCTCATTCTCTTTATTTGGCAAGTTAACAATTTCCCAGTTTTATTTTCTCATTCATAATAATTGGCCAAGAGTGTAATATGGCCCTTTCATCTGATGTGGCACTTAGCATCTGTTAATGTCTCTTTTGAGACAGCTCAGAGAGAATGAGGATTTGGGGTCCTGTAACTGTATCCGTTAGGATATGCTGATATTTCCTTACCTATTTAATAGTTCCTTTTTAATCCCACTGTGACATTAGTTGAATATGTAATCGCTTCTCTATCAGAAGACCACCTTGCAGGCATCCCAAACCACTAGCAAAAAAAGCAGCTGTGTCTGCATTTTGACTGAAAACCTTTTGATCCATTGTTTAATAAACTGTGATGGGTGGGGAACAGGCGTCCCAAGGTAACTGCAAAATTAATTACCAACATATACTATCAGCGTTCCTGTCGTCTTGATGTTAGATTAAAGGTATCTGGGGGCAAACCATTCTGGGTAATAGTTCATAAATTTCTAATAGGTCATAATGCTTGTGATATAAAAATAATCTGTCCTATTGGGTGTACAGATACTAAGATTCTCTTGTCTCCGGAAGCAGTCAACTGATTGTGATTGTTCTATAGATTTCTCCAATAGCCTAAAGACTAAATCCTAAATCTCCTCTTGACGTGTCCAACCAAATATATAAAAACCAAGACCTGAGCTGTTGTATATTGAGTCTTAAGAATGCCTTATTTGAATGCATTAAAAATGCATAAGTAGTCTGTTCAAATGGGCCTTTCTTGGATCTGACACAGAGTTTAGCAACCACATAAAATAATTCATTTATACACACAAGGAAATAGTCAAAAGGTGTTCTGGTAAATAAAAAGAAAGAATTCATTTGCTGTCAATAAGTAAAACAAAAACAAAATACTCAGGAATCACACTTTGCCATTTACTTCCGAAATCAAGATGATACACAGACTATCGGGGGTTGATTTATTGCATCTAGTCTAGACGCGATAAATCGACCCGAGAGCTCTCCCGTCGACTCCTGTACTCCACCGCCGCGAGGTGCAGGCAGAGTCAACGGGGGAGCAGCAGCAGTCGACTCGCTGCAGTGAAGACACCGCGGTGAGTAGGTCTAAGAACGTTGACTTCAGCTATGTTATTCACACAGCTGAAGTTGTGTAACTTAGATCGATTTCCACCCCCTCCCGCCAACATAGACCAGACCATAACAACTCCAATCTTTATATACATAATGCTTCCAAAGTGACTTCCAAAGTCATGAAAGGGACATTAAGACACTTCTACACCTTCCTGATCTGGGGATGCCAGGCCAGACCAAAGCACAAATTAAAGCACACTCAGCACTCCCTGGCTTGTAATAAATGCTACAGAACTATTTTGCCAGACAGAAATAGCAGGGCATTGCCAGGAACCTGCTATGATGGGAGCAGTCAAGATAGGGTGGCGCAGGAACTGCTATGCCAGCTTTATACCTCCTGAGGATCCCTTCCCAGTGTGTGTGCATCATTAGGTAGCCAGTTAAACTGGTTTTGTTGTTGTTTTTCATTGTTTTATGGCAAAATGGGTACAGCCAGAGCCAGGATCTGACCCAATGTTTTATCTCTGTAAGGAATCCTGTTTCATGGGAATAGCACAATCTATATATCTGATTAATATAGTACAGGTACTGTATAGCCAATACAGCAACCTTAAGCCGGTATGAATATTTTAAAATGCATTTTCTGTTTAATATGTTTATTAATTATAAACCCACGCTATTCAAGTCCCTCCACAGTAGATTTTCTAGGGAAGAGGCAATGGATACGTCTCTGTTCTTTTCTCTGTTCATCGACTGGGATTCTGTACTTTATCCTGCCATACATATGAGTGTGGATTTTCAGCTCATTTATTCTGTTTCTTCTTTCTAAAAGATTTTATAAAAATTGGGACTAAATTTAGGGCTAAATCTGCAATGTAGCTATTCAGAATGTGCTGGGTTTAATTTTCTTACGGCTATGCAGCTCCCTGACTATATTAAGAGACATCTGCTTCTTTGTACTTCTAAAACAAAACCTTAGTAGAGAGCCCTATGCAGTGAATTCTACTGTAATTGTTCCTATGTTACTAGGCTGGGGACTTAGCTGGAGAGCCTGAGAATTCAAGCACACAATGGTCAAGAAAAACTTCCTAGCATCAGCTTCTCCCACAGACATTGTGATCATAGCAGATGCATGGAAAGTAGCATAAAGTAATGTCTCCACTAGAATATGTTTCATATACTCTCCCACCCAGCTGAGGCTTGGTGATATTAGAATCATGAAACAAATGGACTTTCACGGTGTCCTCCAAGCAAAGTCATTTCTAGGAACCTGTACAGTCATTACCATTCAATTCCATCTCAACCACTAGACCTTTGGTATTATCTATTTTCTGTTCTGATGCTCCAATTTTTTTTTAATTAGTTTGCAGAATTGTTAGTGAACTATGGCTTGGTCTAGACTAGGGCGGGGAGAATCGATCTAAGTTATGCAACTTCAGCTATGTGAATAACATAGCTGAAGTCAACATACTTAGACCTACTCATCGCGGTGTCTTCAGTGCAGCAAGTCAACTGCTGCTGCTCCCCCATCGACTCTGCCTGCACCTCTCGTGGCAGTGGAGTACAGGAGTCGAGGGGAGAGCGCTCAGGGGTCAATTTATCGCGTCTAGTCTAGACGCAATAAATTGACCCCCCCCCCCCCCGATCAATCGCTACCTGCAGATCCAGCAGGTAGTATAGACATATCTTATATATCAAACTATTTCTTTGATTCATGTGTAGCGGAATGTGCCTTATTACTGTTGTACATGGCAGGAGAGTTCAGAGAGACTTATCCCATTCTTAAATTGTTGTTTTTATTATGTTTAGACATTACAAACTACGTTCTTGAAAATGCAGAGGCCACAGTCATGTGTTCAAACAATCTGTAGATGCCTTATGTGTCCATCAAGTAAATAAAAGCATTAGCTTCAATAATGTTTGAAGATTAGGAATTGCACCTGATAAAAAAAATGCAGTCATTGACAAATGAAGTGGGAACAAAAATTTGAAACACTAACTCAGCAATTTCCTTGTGCTTAGGGCACCTAGAAGATTTTCAGAAAATCTAGCTACAATAGTAAAGGAAAACAGGAGACAATGAGGAACCCTAGTCCAGGGACAGCAGCTTCAAAGAGGCTAATCAATTTGTCTAAAGCTAAGGGAGGATTCCATGGTCACATGTATTCAGAAGTGAAAGTAAGCCAGTACGGCGTACCGGCAAGAGCCGATGCACCGTACTGGTGCAGCCTGGCTTCCCCAGGGGACAATTTAAAGGGCCTGGGGCTCCCAGCAGTGGCTGGAGCCCCAAGACCTTTAAATTGCCTCCAGAGCCCCGCTGCTGGAGCCCTGGGGTAGCGGCTGTGGGGCTCCAGCAGCTATTTAAAGGACCCCGGGGCAGTAGAAGCAGGGGAGCCGCAGGCCCTTTAAATAGCCCCCAGAGCCCTGGGGTAGTGGAGGCTACCTAAAGGGCCCAGGCCTCCTCTGCTTCTACTGTCCCGGCCCTTTAAATAGCCGCCGGAGCCCTGCCTCCGCTACTCTAGGGCTCCGGTGGCTAATTAAAGGACTGGGGCAGTAGAAGCAGGGGAGCCCCGGCCCTTTAAATAGCCCCTGGAGCCCCAGGCTACTGCTGCTACCCCAGTGAGGGAGAGGGGGGGGGGCACTTAGCCCCAGCCCACCCTGTAAGGTAAGTGCCCCTCAGCCCCGCCCCTTCCGCCCTAGGCCCCGCCCCAATCAGTCACTCGACTTATTTTTACCCCTGCATGTACTAGCTAAGAATCACCCCCTACAGCTTTCCCCTCTGGTTATAAACAGCAGCTCAGACTTAAACAAAAAACAACCCTGTGGAAAAATAGCACCTGATCATGTAATTAGAGAGACAGTTTCATAATAAATATGGAACAAAATTAAGGTTGCATGGACAACCATAACTGACTTTTGAGTGCTTGACTTTTTCAACCTTAACGTTCTTTTATATCTTTTTAATATAGTTTTATCGTTACTACTGAGCCAAATTTTTAGTTTTCAGGGGAGAGACAGAGGACACAGTGAGGACGTTTGCACTATTACTGCTCATGTCTCCCATAAGTGAATTAGTTTCCTGAAAATGTTTGACTGAAGTTGAATCCGTTTACAGTACTAGAAGCATTGTCAGTGAAAAAGCCAAGCATGTGAAGGAAGGAAGGAAGAAAATACAATTCTTCTCTGTTGTGGATTTTAATCTTTTCAATGCAGCTTCAGCTAAACTCAGTGGGGGAGGCAGCATCCAGCTGACTTTGGGGTTCACAGAATGAGGCATGGCCTAGTCATATGTCCTGAGTAGAATTCTGTAATAAGCTCCCAGGACTCCCAAGCAGCATCAGCATGGTCTGTTTGTGCCTTTCAGTTCTAGGCAGAGGTCTTCTTGACCCAGAGCCAGGACCAGTATGGGCAACCCTGCAGCTAAGGGTCTGTCTCATAGCCCAAACAATTTCTTTAATGGCCTGCATGCTTAATGAGAATCAGCTGGCAGCCCATTCCTCCAGGACTGAGAACTTGTACACTCAATTCTGGGTGCAACAGATATTTTCCCTCCCCTACAAGGAAGCTTGGAAGCCCCATTCTCCCCCTTAGAGGGAAGTAGGGTACATGCACCTGCATTATATGTACCACTTGCATCCAGTTAGAGCATGGCAGTACAGAGTGAAGCTGGATTGAAAGTTTTACATATCTGTGTAACAGAATATAGCCGTGTTCCCACCCTATATGTTGTTGTCATAATCTTTGTATAAAGTATGTCCTGTAAGGTATAATTTAAAAAACTTACACTGTAATTTGATGATCAGTAATATAATGGCAAAATGCACATAGCAATGTTATATATTATGTTATAAACATAAGCTGAAATCATGACCAAAAGTAAGTTTTCCAGATAAGTCTGGAGAATGGCCAAACCAGCTCCTCAGAGACCAAGGATAAACTGATGCCTCAGGCACATGCAAACAAATCTGATAGACCATTTAATCTGCTACGTGTCCATTCTTTTGCAGAAAATGGGCAGGGAAAAAATAATAATAATTTACATAGAATATCAGGGTTGGAAGGGACCTCAGGAGGTCATCTAGTCCAACCCCCTGCTCAAAGCAGGGCCAATCCCCAATCAAATCATCCCAGCCAGGGCTTTGTCAAGCCTGACCTTAAAAACTTCTAAGGAAGGAGATTCTACCACCTCCCTAGGTAACGCATTCCAGTGTTTCACCACCCTCCTAGTGAAAAAGTTTTTCCTAATATCCAACCTAAACCTCCCCCACTGCAACTTGAGACCATTACTCCTTGTCCTGTCCTCTTCTACCACTGAGAATAGTCTAGAACCATCCTCTCTGGAACCACCTCTCAGGTAGTTGAAAGCAGCTATCAAATCCCCCCTCATTCTTCTCTTCTGCAGACTAAACAATCCCAGTTCCCTCAGCCTCTCCTCATAAGTCATGTGTTCCAGACCCCTAATCATTTTTGTTGCCCTTCGCTGGACTCTCTCCAATTTTTCCACATCCTTCTTGTAGTGCGGGGCCCAAAACTGGACACAGTACTCCAGATGAGGCCTCACCAATGTCAAATAGAGGGGAACGATCACGTCCCTCGATCTGCTTGCTATGCCCCTACTTATACATCCCAAAATGCCATTGGCCTTCTTGGCAACAAGGGCACACTGTTGACTCATATCTCAGCAAAGAAACAGCATGTAGTTTCCTTCCACACACACTGCCTTGCTCCCAGCTGGAAATGTTTCTCAAAGGGGGAACAGGACTATTTTAAAAAAAGAAAAAAAAAAAAAGCGCACCCGCCCCCTTTCATTCACTGCACCTGAAGAGACAAAGGAAGCAGTCATTAGACTCTCTGGGAGGGGTGCTGACTTGAGAGTTTGGTCAGTAATCTGCTGAAACTTGTGGTGAGAAAACTTTGCTTTGAACCTAATACAGTTTGATAAATTAGGCACCAGTGAGTGTTTTATCTTCATTTTTGTATCTTTCATTTGTAACCATCTCTGGTTCCTATGCCTCATTACTTTTATTCATCTAAAATCTCTTTGTAGTTAATAAACTTGTTTTACTGTTTTATCTACTCAAGTGTGTTTAAGGTGAAGTGTCTGGGTAACAAGTTGTGCACATATTATTCCCTTAAGGAATAAAGGGACTCAATTTGTACTGTACAGCAGAGGGCTGGGCGGTACCGGACATACATTTCTGGGGGGAAATCTGGGACTGGGAATGTGCTGGGGTCACCCTGTAGAAATCTAAGACTGGTAGAAGCCAAGATGTGGCTGGCTGCAGCACACACAGATGTAGTTGGAAGGGACTTAAATGCTGGAGGTTGTTTGTGAGTAGTCCAGGTTGGAGGCTACAGCAGCAAGGGCATCCTAGGTTACAGGACAGGAGTCACACAGCTACTCATTGGTCTGGATTGTAACCTGGTGTGTCAAAATCTGGTGCACAGATCTGATTTTGTATAGTGCAGTCCTAAACATCCATGTCTAAGGTGCCCTCCTGTGGCAAACCATGGCACACCATGCACAACTGCCTCAGTTTCCCCTTTATAAGGGCCATACAAAGGAACATTAGTCTCTTGCAGCAGCAACTTCAAACCCTTTATATAGAGTGCCGTGGTCTGCAAATTGCTTGTAGCAAAGATGGTTCCTCTTAAACCTGTTAAGTAAAACAAGGTTACAACAAAGCAGCTCTTCCATTCAGAGGTCACCATTCCCAGAGCACCCACTCCAGCTCCAGTAACCACTGTAGCAGTTCCATTAGCCTCCATTCCCAGGTCCTACTCCCTGAGAGTTCTACAACTTGCTTTGCTAACCCCAGTCAGGACTTCCAGGAGAGGGCTCCCTACAGTGTTTCACTCCCCCAGGAGTATTATTTTGGGGACGTTCTATGGCCTTTTTTATACAAACTAGATGATCGCAGTGGTCCCTTCTGACCTTGGAATCTATAAATCTAGGAGGGCTCCCTGTAGCTTTATACTCCCCAGACCTCCTTGTCTGCGAGTCTGATCCCTGTTTCTCAGGACCTCCCTCCAGAGACAACCCCTTGCTTCTGGGTATGGCTTACACTGCCCACATTGGTTCTTCCCTTCATTCCTAGGGGCCATGCATAAGCCTTCCTACAACGTGGCAGGGTGCCCTAGCTCTAGCCCAAGCCCAAGCCCAAACCCATCCTCCCAACCGTTTTCCACAGAACTCATTACAAGCAGCTCAGTTACTGCTCTCCTGCAGCTCCTCCTCTCAAGCAACTCTCTGCTTCTTCTACCACTCCTCTGTTCTCAAGAGGCTGTCACTTGCCTCCTTCCCGAGTCTTTCAGGCAGTGCTCACCTGCTCCCTTTTCCTCACAGTGCTCTCTGAGGCCTAATTTGGGTCAACTGACCACTCACGGATTCACTGGCCTCTTCTCTCTTAAAAAAGACCAGTATCTCCCTATGATAATCCATCATCCTACCATTTGTGCTACCACAGCATCCATTTTTCGGCTTTGTCTCCCCCCCAGAAGTGACTCTCCAAAAGTATTGCAAACCTAAAGTGCAGCTAATGTGTGACTGATATCCATGCCATCTGTGAGGTGAATTACTAAAATAAATTCCCTGACAAGAGTGTCCAGACTTCCGACAGTCCCTAATTAAGCAATCTCTCTTGCTAAATCCACAGAGATAGTCATCCAATAAGCCAAGCAGTAACAAAACACCTGTTCTACACATTCAAGTTCTTAGGCAAGTTCCAAAAACAACAGGCTGCATTATGGCATGGCTGTAACAACTCCAGAGTTAAGGTTGAAGCTGGCTTCCCTTTATAAATCCTGTTTTTAAACTCTTTCCCTGCAACTTCTGCACATACAAACACATCTTTTGGAAATTTCACATGCTGCTTTTTTTGTTTGTTTTAGTTTTGTTTAAAAAAAAAATTGTTTCAAAGTCAGTGTTTAGAAAATATTCCTGCCTGGTATTTTGGTATATTTTCCTAACATTTCAGATTTCTTTCTATTCATTGTACCTCCAAAAGGATGCAATCTACCAACTCATAACATATTTTATCGGCCTTGCTGATGTTAAATACCTTTAATAGTTAAGCTGAAGGAATGAGGGGAGAAGGGATTTTTTTAAATATTAAGAGTGGTTTAAAAATGCATACAGCTATATAGATCAGTATTATTCTCTCTCACACACGTTAAAGAGAATGAAGGTGGCTCAAGTATGTTCTCTCAACACTAGCAAGGAAATCCTGACATTGCCAGTCTCCAGCCATTATCCCACTGCCATCATTCCTCTCCACTATATGGATGTGCCAATACTCTAACATGATCAACTTAATGTTAATAACACTGACACCTTCAGTGTTGTTACATGGGCCAGATCCTGTGAAGGGATGAGTTCCTGGACCTCCCACCGAGTGAAATTAAGGTAGAACATGCATATCCGAGCTCCATATATGCTCGTAAGAAACTAAATTTGTTTGAATATCACCTGTGTTAACACAGAGATAAAATTTAAAGCTAATTACAGTTAAAATCCTTTCCCGGTGTTAATGACTTCAGAAGATATCTATGAAGAAATTCAATGGAGTGGTAAGTTTAAGAACAGTCTTTATTTGCATTTCACAGAACAAACTCAAGATAACCATAATTCTTTCACTTCATCCTTGCCCCTCTCAAAGCCTTGCCATTAATCAGAGATTTTCTCTTCACTGCTACAAAAAGCTGCATTACCATCGGATAGCTAGTGCTCATCAGCTCTTCCTCTGTAAAATCTCAGTGGAGACAAGGTACTGTAATTTTAAAATAGTGTTTCATTGGACCCGATTCATGATTTTTAAATGTTTTGGAGTTGACAACTTAAATTTCTGTGCAAGCAGATATCAAGAAACATGAGATCTAGCCCTGGCTCTGACATGACTTTCCTAAGGAAACAGAATTAATGTCATTTAACCTCAGTGCTGCAGGTACCCCATCTGCAGAATGAGCATACTTACTCACAGGAGTGTTGAGAGATTTCATTATCCAGCTGTTATTTGTAAAATGCTTCAAAAAGGAAAGGAGGGTGGGGGGGAGGGGAAATGGAAGCAGTATCAATAAGAAACCAGCAGCCAGGCCATTAATCCTGTTGTGGGATCTCAAAGCTGTGCTTGAGGGGTATAAAAAGGGTGCACATCTCACAAATCTTGTGAGACAGCCTTGGAATGTTGCTTGCTTGTGGTGGCAGCTGAAGCAGGACCTGCAGGCTGTGTCACTGGGGCTAATGTGACAGAGTGGCTGCAATCGACCTGCAAGGTTTGGAGGCTCAATGAAAAAAACATTTCTGTAGCTTTAAAGGCTTTCCAACAGGTGAGAGGTTTGAGCTGAAAATCTGCCCTCCCTCCCACTTTTGTAGCAGAACTGAGGTAGAACCAACAGACGTTGGGAGTAGAGAAGAGAAAGTAGATAGGACAGAATTGAAACTGTGTTAAATGCTCTTTGGAAAAGTTGTCAAAGGTAGTGTCCTGTGCCATCACAAAAAAGATGACCACTTCCTTTATTTACCAGGAAGGGTACACTGTTAAGAGACAGCCATTTTAAATTATACTTGAATGAACATAGAAGTAACAGTTCTTGTGATAACATTGTCTAACTGTATTGAACTCTTAGCTATATGTAGATGATAGGTGCCCTTAAAACACCTAAAATACAGTAGATTAGATGTGGATCTATGGATTTTCTAATTCCTGCAGAACTGATGCTAGTTTGCATAAAAGCCAAATCCCTAGATGTAGGGGAGTCACGAAATTAAGGTCTGGGTTAGGATCCAGAAAATCATGTTTTACCACTTTGTAAAGAGATTTGAGGACTATGGACAGAAAAACCACTGTACAATTGCTAATATTGTATTATTATTATGACTACAATACTATCTTCCTCTCCCAAGTGTTGGAAGCATTCAAACGGGGACTTGGTTCTGGCTTATCTCTCCTACAAACCAAAAACACAAGCAGGTACCTTAGTGAGAGATTGAAACAATTGTTTCAGAGTAGCAGCCGCATTAATCTGTATCCGCAAAAAGAAAAGGAGGACTTGTGGCACCTTAGAGACTAACAAATATATTTGAGCATAAGCTTTCGTGAGCTACAGCTCACTTCATTGGATGCATTCAGTGGAAAATCCGAAGAAGTGAGCTGTAGCTCACGAAAGCTTATGCTCAAATAAATTTGTTAGTCTCTAAGGTGCCACAAGTCCTCCTTTTCTTTAAACAATTGTGTAATGGACAAGACGAGGTGCGAAAACCCCTGCAGCGTTTGGGACTTAAAATGAAATGTTTAATACAAGAAAGTTCATATTTCTGTGTTCGTGTTCTGAGTATAAACCATATATTGTGCTGGAGTTGATAAAACCAGAACAGCAGTAGATAGAAATAAGTCTATTTAGCAATAAAAATTAATTTTCATGTTTGAAACACCTAGTTTTACAGACAGCGTCACACTACAACGAGACCTACTTGTCTTCCATTTTCAGATCCTCTGTTTCATGTGCAGTCCATTCATCTTCAAGAAAGAGACTATTTGACCTCTGTGGCTGCTGTTCATTCTGCAGGAAAAATGTAGAGATACAGAATTACATCATCAGATGACTTTAAATAAAGGATGCTATACATAGAATAAAGAGTGAGGGTTAAATCCAGACTCTGATACTGTATGAGGAAGTTAATCTCTTATTGCAGGTTGCTGACGGGCTAGGTTATCATGTCTGTAAAACACATTATATATGATTTCACCAAGGTATAAAACTACCAATGGACTCTAAAAAAAGGACACACTAGTAATAAGAAGGATACTGAATCTTTTCTGGTCTTTTCCTGTATCTCTTTCCTCTTGCTGGAGTATTAGCCAGAAATTACTTATTACTTTCCCATACACTCATCTTCATTCGGTTCATCAGGTTCACTTATCAGATCTCTCTACCCACACTTGAGCTGAGTCTGCCTTTACTGTAAAGAAGAGAAAAGCAAGTTAAGGGTTAGAAACTATTTTAGTAGTAACAGCAAAAGTAGTGTGTCTGGAGACAAGAACAGGGAAAACTTAAGAGTCAGGACTCCTGGGTTCTATTTATGCCATAGCTGGCAAGCTTGCCTTTCACCAAAAGAAGATGGTCCAATAAAAGATATTACTTCGCCCACTTTGTCTCTCTAATATCCTGGGACCAACTTGCATTCAGTACTACTGCAATATACTGTGATACTAAGCAACTCATATAATCACTGCTATTTAGTCCCCCCCCCCCCCATCTGTAAAATGGGAATCTTCTACTCTTCCTGGCCTCACAGGTGTGCTGCAATCTCTATTAATGTTTGTATATGCTCAGAGATCCTTGGAGATGCCACATAAACAGGGGAATCTCAAGTCTGAGTTATTTTACCTCCATATTTGACACTGGTACAACCACTACTGGAATACTGTGTCCAGGTCAGATGTCCACAATTCAAGAGGGATGTTGATAAATTGGAGAGGATTCAGAGAAAAGACCCACAAATGAATAAAGCATTAGAAAACGTGTTTTACAGTGATAGACTCAAAGAGCTCACTCTATGTAGATTAACAAAGAGAGGTTAAGTGGTGACTTGATTACAGTCTATAAATATCTACATGGAGAACAAATATTTAGCAATGGGCTCTTCAACCTAGCACAGAAAGGTACAACACAATCCAATGGCTGGAAGTTGAAGCTAAACAAAGTCAAACTGGAAACCACCATAATTTAAAAACAAAAAACAGTAACAGTAAAAGTAACCACTGGAACAATTTATCAAGGGTCATGGTGGATTCTCCATCACTGACCATTTTTAAATCAAGATTGAATGGTCTAGAAGCTCGGCACTAGGAATTATTTATGGGAAGTTCTATGGCCTGTTCTATATAGGAGGTCAGAGTAGATGATTACAATGGTCCCTTCTGGCCTTGAAATCTATGAAGGTGTGTGAGAATGCTGGCAAAAGCACTATTGAGTTCCTGGGGGGAACTAACAGCCCCTCTCCCAGCATAAGCTGAGAAGCCACTGAGCTCAGGGCTCCGATGAGGTCAGGGGACAACTAATGAAAAACAGGGACAGGAGTGAGGTCATAGGGTCAAAGTCAAGGGGTCCAGAGTGGGACACCAAGCAGAGAACCCTGGACAGTACTCCTCCAAAGGCATCCAGGGAGCCAGTGGACGCAGCTCAGAGGAACTCTGCCTGGATACATGACCTGAGGGAGGAGCAGAAATAGGCCCCACAGCCGCAGCGCGCCTCCCCATCCAGCATCTTCCTCCTGGTATGATGGATGGCTGCCTTGGCCAACACCACAGGGAGGTTGACGAAAGTCTTGTGACTTCATGGGGCCATGGATGGGATGAGTGTACATCAGGAGGTGCGAGGAAAAGTGCAGCTGGAACCGAAAGAGAAAGTTCTGGAGGAGCCGGAAGAGGGGCTCAATGTAAATGTGCACCAGGGTCTACTTCATGCAGCAAGAGGGGTCTCAGGAATGGGGTGAAACAACTCAGGTACATGACCATGCTCACGACTCCATGAAGGAGCCACCAATTCATATCCTCTGTCGGCCAGGGTGGAATACAGACTGGCCTACCAGGGCTGCCCACCATGAGCTGAGATTGGGAGGGCAGGGGAGAACACTGGGTCCATCCCCCACGTGTCATATCAGTTTGGGGGCAGATTTCTCCCTGCAGAGGAACGTTGGGGATGGGAGGCGAGGGGTGACACCAGGAGCTCTGTGCCTGCTGGGCAGTTTCCCCCACGTGGTCTGTGTAAGGGGAGGACAGCAAAGCAGCTCCTGATGCACAGAGCCTGGCATTGCTGCTCACCACCCCTCCCATCCCTCTGGGGAGCACAGAGGAATGATGTGGGGGAGGGGCTGCCAGTCAGTTTCTCCACATGAGCTGTGTGAGGGGAGGGCAGGAGTGCAGCAACCCTCCAGCAGAGATCCAGCTGGTGGCCGTTTTTGACAAAAAAGTCAGGAGGCTGAGCTGCTTCCCAACTCAGGTGAGTTCTCAGCTGCAAGTCCCAGATGTTTTGTTTAGGGTGTTTTTTTTTGGGGGGGGGGGTGCAGGGGCAGGGGATGGAGAGAGAAGAGGCGGACAGGACTTCCCCTGCAGGGATCCACAGGGGAGAGCTCAAACCCCTCCACAGGAAACTCCCCAGTCTCCAGGTAGCTCTGCACCCCCCACTCCGCTTCCCACCTCCATCACTCCTTAGCTGCTGGAGGTAGGAGTCACTGTATGGGGAGGTGCCCAACCCCACCCCCAGCTACCCAACCCCCATGCAGCTGGATCCTCCACCCCCAGAACCATCCCCCACCCAGCCCTCCCACACTTGAATCCCCACCAAATAGACTCCCCTCAGTCTCCAATGCCCCCACCCCCATTGCCACACACCTGGATTCCCTACCAAGTCTAAACCCTGCCCCACCTCTTGCCCCTACAAATACAGAAGTCAAACTATACCTATACCACAGGTGGTAGAAGGTCCTGCCACTTGGTGTTGGGGTGGGACACACTACAGTGAGGAAATGATGGGTATGGAGCACAAGCGCATACACCTGTTTCCTGAGTGCAGCTCAGAAACAAGCCAGCTGAAGGTCATGCAGCCGGCTTGGGTGGTGCAGAGAGGATAGCCAGGGGGGCTCACACCCAATGATGATGTCTGGAGGGCCACAGGTAAGGGGTGGACAGGAAGCTCTCTCCCACAGGACCCGCTCAAGCAAGACCCATGAGGAGGGAAGTAAGGCTGCCCTCGCCTCCTGGAGTATGTGCTGGGGGATACAAGGAGTGAAGAGCCGCATGTACCTGCTGAGTACCAGGGGATCCACCCAGTCCCCCCAGTCATAGCCCAGGAGGTCTCCAATCCTGGTCCAAAGCCAGGACCAGTCTCCGGTGCACCAAGGGGGACTCCACCACCTGCACACTGAACTGGGGGTTGTGTAGGAAGCATAGAGCATGCCCAAGAGCTCCAAGCCCAGCCACTCAGCATCAGCCAATGCCAGAATGGGCACAGCGACCTCAAGCAGGGTGCCTTACACAGTTGGGCAGGTGGATGAGCCTAGGGACACCCTGAAAGCGGAAGCAGGAATTGCAGCCCAGGAAATAGGGAGAAAGGAGAGGGTGCTATGACAAAGTCATTGTCCAGACCAAGGCCTGCTGGCAAGGGGCTGTCCTCCCCATGGATGACTGGGGTCAGACACAGAGCCTTGATCTCCTCAAAGATGGAGTACAGGTCCCTGCCCACCACAAGGGAGTTCTTCCAGTCAGCGACCAAGACTATATCCACCTCTGCATCGACAGGGGCACAGATAACAAAGGGGTGAGGGTTGCCTCCTCAGGAAGGGTCTTCAAGCATGGGGGGGGGCACAGAGGAGCAACACCACCCCCTTCTGCTGCCATGATCTCCTCAGCTAGCTCCACACGTTGGACTGTGCCAGGAGGCACAGTGAAAGGCTCGGCAGGGGCTGCCTTCCTCACGGTCTTATGGGACAGTAGGGTACCAAAAAGAAAAAAGGTGGCAAACAGCTGCAGAGGGGTGGATGGGTAAACAGAGTGGGCGGGGAGGTCACCAGGCTAGCACAGCTAGGGGAAGGGAAATCCCAAGGGGAGGTGGGAGGGTACATGCGTTTGCAAAGAGAAGTCACTACTCACCCCTGCTGATTGAGTCCCAGGTAGAAGCAGGATCAAGGCAAGCAGCCAGGCCAGGGAGTGAAGGCACTCCCAGATGAGTGGCCACTCATCACTCCCCTTACAACAATAGCAGCAACCACCACAGGCCCAGGAGATAGCAAAGATGACAATAAAGTTACTCAGTCCAACAGAAGCACTCTCTCCACTGTGCTCTGCAGTAGAAGCATCTCCTCCTCGAGGTCAGCAGCAGAGCTCCCAGGCCATAGCAACCAGGGAGACAGCAAGAGGGGTTCTAGCCAGTAGGTCTGTTACACCCTGGGCAACAGCTGCTGTACTAGCACTCTGATCACTGCAACTCTAATTATTCTGTCTGCAGCAAACCTCATTAAGGAGAGCTGTGCCAAATTGGCAGGCTGAAGACACCTAAGAGGCTGATTAAGCCATTAGCCAGAGAATACAAAAGGCACAGGAAGAAAGTGGGAAAAGGGGGGAAGCAAAGAGCATGTGAACTCTTCTCTTATCCCCCTCTGCCTTTGGTCGGGGTGGTTACATAGTGTGTAAGGGTGGTGGCCACTAATACTATAAATAAACTACATTAGGTGGTTTACCAGCATAAGAGGTCTTAGAAGTGTTTGTGGACTTGAGCAGAGGTTGGACCGAACACAAGATACCATTAAAAACAAACCACTATTCTTGCAAACTATACAAATAATACACTAGAACACCACATGCAACACACTACAAATACAGCAAAATAAAATACAAATGTATCAAGTACACCACCAACTTCTATAAGAGCATATTAAGGAAAGGCCTAAAATCACACCACTGGGAATTGATCAGCTGCCTCCTGAGTCCCCATTAATGACCTGAAGTTGCTCTGCAGGTACCATGCCCCAGTTTCCCCGCTTCTTTAGCTCAGGGTCCCTTAAATCAAACAATCAAAGCAACTTTTCTTTGGTTCAGCAATACCCATCCTTGGGGCTGGATTTATTAAAATAAACTCATTCCCAAAACAAAGCCAAAATACCCATCAAGTACATGCTTCCAGTCTTTCCCACGGGGGGCCTTTCAAACCTTCCCTGCCTCAAACCTTTTCCCTGAATTCTCAGGGTTCCCTGCTGGAGTCTACTTGCTCCAACGGTCTTCCCCTGCCATCCCTTTACACCAGGCCACCCCATTACACCTACTCTCCTCATTTTGTCATCACTGCCATGACATCAAAGAAATATGACAAGGAGCCTGTGTCATGATATTTCAAGAGTTCAATTTTTTCCCAGCGAGAATCTGAAGAGATGGAGTGGAAAAATCATGAGAATTATTCCCATGGTGTTTCTCACATTAGAAAACTAAAATAAATCCACATCAGCTGCTGGGCATGGTTGTGCCTCAGTTTCAAACCAAATATCTTCTAAGCAAAGATTTGGAGGGTTAAGAGTTTTTTTGTCCACTTCTCCATTATTTAGTAGACCAGTGGATCTAAAGTCTGAGCAAAACAGACTCTCTCTGTCCTTCTTGGGTATAAACAAGTCCATGCTCATGTTTCTGAGAAACTGAGCTTCTTGCGAAGGTCACATATGGACATCTGACTTATGGGCTAAGATAAAGGCGAGAACGTTTTATCCTCACTGAATACCATGTATAAGGTATTAGTCAGTGAGATTTCTTCATGTAAAGGTATCTCTGTGTTTGAAGATGTACAGAATCCATAAGTCCTCCAAAGAAGGTATCAACTTAGATTTTAGTGCTTTGGGAAAGAAACTGTGGAAGTTTCTTTTTCTGTTTTTGTTCAGCATCTAGCACAATGGGGTATTGGTCCATGCCTAGGGTTCCGCCTCCTAGGTACTACCACAATACAAATAATAACAATAGCCTTATGTACACAGATGACTTGGGATGAGTGTAGCCAGATGTAGCCCATTCCAACAGCGTGTGCTTACAGAGAGATTTTTGGGAAGGAGTCTGGCTAGAATTGTCTATTGAAAATTGGTAGGTTTCTCTTGAAGTCCAGTGTTTCTCCCTGTTCTGGAAATCCAGGTCTGTTCCCAAGCAGCAGTATACTAAGAAGCTACACTGATTAGATCTACTATTATTTCATGACCTTCAGGATGTTGATGTTAAGTGGTGTGTAATACATCAACCCAGTTTCTTTTTAGCTTTTTCAGACTCTTCTCCAGAGTGCTTCCAAAGTGAACTTTATTGGAACAGAAAGAAAGAAATTCAATCCACTCTCAGCACTCAGCTGTTTCCCCCCCATCACCAGGAACACATTTGACTAGTGAAGTTAGGACCAGAGAGGAGTAAAGGACAAAGCTATTATTTCCAGTCAGAGGGTTTGATGCGAAACTACAGAAAAGAGATCTGTGAATTCAGCAGATACAGAGAATGGAAGATGAGATTAAACTGAATCAGACCATGCAAAGTCTTCATTAGTCGTAGTGAATACTGCTAATGGAATGAAGGGAAGCTCAGTTAGTACATCATTCAAAAAAATGAAGTCCCAGAGTGGCTTAAAATAAGGCATACACTAGAGTAGTATAGTGTACACAGGACATTAGGGTAAGAGAGAGAGACTACATCCAGCCCTGATGAAAAGTATTTGTAATCAAGAGCCTGGCTACACTTAGCCCACAGGAGAACATGAAAAGCAGCAGCAAATCTATTAAATAGATAGTGTACAAACACAAATACTTAGTAATAAGCAACTAAATTGGCAATAATGCAACAAAGGAAGTATTTGTGCAAAAATCATTTTTGAGCCTTTCCTAATTGGTTTGGTGTCATTAATTATTGCTTTGAAGCTTATTATTGATTAACAACAGCAAGTTAGGAAACATTTGGGATCTAGGGGTCTTAGGAGTAGTCAGAGCAGTTATGTACTCCTTGCCTGACCCCACTGAGTGGGGTGGTGCATCAGATTAACAGTGCCCTCCGTGGCCAAGCATGGCACAGCCTCCAGGTTCACGTGGCCTAGCTGGGCAGTCAGCCTATTCCTGATACCCAGGAGTCTGAAAACCTTTCTTCACTCCCAAGTCCACCAGGGGTTAACAGGGGAACCCAGACCCTCCCACTCTACTGGGTTCCCGCTCAGGGCCCTTGAGCTAGATAATCTGGATCAGGGTTCATTGATTCTGACAGTGCCCTGAGCGCCTTCCTACCTGCCCCTGGGTCTCTGCAGGCTCTCCAGTATGTCAGTTAGTTCATACCCTTCTGAACTGTTGTCTCTGGGCAGCTCTTTAGCAGTTTCCTGACAGGAGCGTCTTTCTCCACCCTGTTCACTGCTCTGTAGCCACCCCGCACCCTTAAGTTCCCCAGTCCTTTTAACCTCCCAGCTGCTGTGATACTGCCAAACAGCAGTAGCTGACTATGCCTGTATTAACCCTTTGGTTGCTGGGTTAGCGTGGGGTACATATACCCCGTGATAAACCCCTACAGACAGAAGCACTAGGTGACAGAAGTACAATCCAGAGTGCCACTTTCATTTTTGTGCAGGAAGGGGAGATATTATGCTTATTAGTATTTATTATTTGTATTTCCACCACACCTAGGAGCCCCAGTCATGGACAGCGACCCCATTGTGCTAGGCACTGTACTAACAGGGAACAAAAAGACAGTCCCTGCCCCAAAGCTCTTACAATCTAATTAGGACCTTAGATTATTAATCAACCTCTTCTTTGATGCTCTGCTAATTTAAACAATAGGAAAATGAAGGCAAATAATCTAATACCCTACAATGAAAAAGAAGCAGTAATTACACTTTCCTTTAACATCAGAGATTATAGCCAAATTGCTCCTCTTAGCTAGAACCTGAACGGTTTTAAATTTCCTCTTCTGGCAAAGTTTCTGTGTGTGTGTGTGTGTGTGTGCCTTCCTGTTACATTTATTTCTCAGAAGATCTAAGGGTCTTTCCTCATTATGCTAATTCTTGCTATCTGTTGATCTTGGAGTGAAGGGGAAAATAATTTTCTTTTGTGATGTATTTGTTCCCATGAGACAACTGCAAAAAGAAAATCTACCCATATAATAAATTAGAGAATAAAGATGAAGATCTTTGTTCCTTTTTGATACAACTAGGTCAGAAATAACTTGGAGTTATCTTAATTTAATTGGAGTCTTAATTTTCTCTCAAAATGTTTAGCTAAAAACCTAAAGAAGAGAGCTGTCTAACTTGGAAGCTTATCTCCCTCTCAATCAAAAGTTGGCCCAATAAAAGATATAACCTCACACTCTTTGTCCCGTTAGCTATGAATATGAAAGGTATGAACATTTGAGCCTGTGCCATAGTGTATGTGCAATAGAAAACAGAATCAGTTTAAACAAGAATGCTCTGCACAGTTGCATAGCTATTATATTGTGTACTAAAATGCCTAATCAGCTGAACTGCTTTAAGCGCAGGAGGACTTTTACAGAGGCCCAAATACTCAGATAATTAGGCACAAAGGTTCAGAGTTCAGAATTCCTGAATCCTATTCCAACCTTTGTTGCCATTTTAAATAGTATTTTACATCTAGCTGGCATTTTGTGAGCATGGCCTAGACTGCACCTCACTCCTACCAAGTTGGTAAATATCATTAGCCCCATTTTCTAAACGCAATAAGTAAAGTGCAGAGACATTAAATCCCGGATTTTCAGAAGTGTTCATTTATTTTTGGATGTTTAATGTGAGTTGTACTGTCAGGGAGACTGAGTACCCACAGGAAGTGAATGACAATGAAAAACAAAATAAGAAAAGATACAGAGAAGCAGTTAATTTTTAGGCTCTGCTGCAAGGGAACACTGAAATAGTTTTTACTGTCCCTAGTTTTCCCGTCCCCAGGTCCAGAGTTCTTTTCTGACCATCCTTAGGTTAGCCTGACAATGTTTTCTTGTTGTCTGGAGAAAAATTCCCTTATGTCTCATTCGATCTGCTTATCAAGTCCTAGGTCTTAGAGTTCATTATCATCTCACTGTGAGATCAACATTTTAGTGTTTCATCAGGACTACTGTCTGGTGCAAATACCAGTCTTTATCCCTCATTCAAGGATTATTGTTCTCACATTACTCCTGAGATATGGCCCCACCTTCGTGTATCTGAGGCCAGCATTTAACAGGTCATTTTGATCTCCACTCCCTAGAAATTCCCAATAACCCACTTCCACTTTAATTGAATTGTCTCGTTAGCACTGACCCCTCACTTGGTACGGCAACTCCCGTCTTTTTATGTACTGTGTATATATACCTGCCTACTGTATTTTCCACTCCATGCATCTGATGAAGCGGGTTTTAGCCCACAAAAGCTTATGCCCAAATAAATTTGTTAGTCTCTAAGGTGCCACAAGTACTCCTCGTTGTTTCCACTCAGTAAGGTGATTCACTTTTGATTTGCATATCCATTGTTGTTCCTTACAGGAGTTCAGTTAGACCACATCCTCATGCTGGATGTATCCAACTTCTATCCTAGAGGTAGAATGAAGTCATCAGTTTTCCCTTGCCAGGAAATATACATTATTGAAAGACCACAGGACTTCTGTCATAGCCAGTGTCGGTGTTGCTAGTTGGGATTTCTTTTTATGGTCCAGTTCTGGAAGGTTATATAAATCATGTTGTGAGTATATCTTTCCTCTTCAATGAATATAGGTCTTCAGGCACTAGGCTTGTGAATCTGGCAGCTTCCGGAAGCATTATATTCAGTTTTAAATGCCAAAACAAACACACACAAAAACAAAATCTATGCTAGTATGTCCTAGGGAAATTTCTTTCAGACATCCAATTTGTCAGTTCAAGCCTGGGTAGGTTAACAAGAATCCCTGTGATTAAGTGTTAGATTTATGACCTGAGATATAAATGATAGATTAAATTTTTCAATTTTGATAAAACCATACATTTTACAAAAGTTTGATAACACTTTTTCAAATCCAATCATAATGTAAATCTTTCATGGTTTTAGCTTGGCCATTTAATTATTTTTGCTAGTCCCTAGGTTGAAAATTGCAATTTTCCTCAAAATGATTTGGATAAGAGATCCAATTATATCATTCAGCATGATTCTTGATCTAAAGTTGTCATTAAGACAGAGTGTAAAGTTTCCATGTTCCCAAGTCAGCACTGTAATATTTCTGTAACATCAGTTCCATTCACTGTCATTGTAGTTGATTTCATAAGATGCTTCTTGGTATTGTCCCATAAGTGTAAATAACATTTATTTTCCTTGTCCTCTGAAACGGTAAAGATCAATTATTTCTAATACTGTATACTTTATAGCATGTTACCATGTTGTTAATACTATAGCAACATAAGGAAATGACTAAAGAGAAGCTGTCTGCTGAAATATGTGTAAGACAGAAGCCTCATAAACATACGAACCCTTGACCTGTATGGCTCCAAAAATTCCTGTGCTACCGCATTTCTTCCATAGTTTCATGGAGTTTAAGGCCTTAAGGGACTGTGACAGGTTTCAGCTGGTCCACTGAGCCGCTGGGTGGCGGTGGGGAGCTACTGCCTCACTGGCAGGCCTGGGTCACACCTTTCTGTCACCAGGGAATTAGCTAGAGGGAGGTGCACTGGCCAGGGGAGGCAGATGGAACAGGCAGGGGAGCGCTGGCCAGAGTCTGTAGCGCGCCCCTCCGGCAGGGGAGCGCCAGCCAGAGTCAGTGGCGTTGTCGGGATTCTGCTACCCTAGGCAGGTGGGCTGGGGTAGGGGAACGCAGGCCCACCCAACTCCACTGCGTTCCAGCCCAGGGCCCTGACAGTGGTGGGAGGAGAGGGTCCTGCCACTGGGTCAGCAGGGAGCCATCCGCAACACGCTGAGCAAATAGACCCACCGCACTGTGCAGCTCTGCCCCTGGGCTACTTCCTACCCGGTCTTTCAAGCGGGTCCCTCCAGCTCGTCAGGGTATTCAGCTGCTGGCAGCTCCAGCTCCCCGTCCGCGTCAGGCCCACGCTGGCCTGGGTTACTGCCTGGCTCCTCCAGTTCCTCCGGGTACTCGGGGGCTGGCAGCCCTGGTAGCCCCAGTCCTTCCTCCAGGTCAGGTTTCTCCTGGTCCAGGGCCTCCCCTGGCTCGGCAGCAGGGTCTGAAGGGAACAGCCAGCAGCCTGTGTCTGCCTCCGTCCCTGGTGCTGCCCTGACTGGGCTAAGGGCCCTGCCCTTTGTACTTCCTGTTCCACCCCTCCCCTTCTGGGGGTTGGAGTAAGCTTGGTCTGGCCCCGCCCACTCAGGCTGAGAGAGTGGCTCTTTACCCTCTGGTTCGGAGGGAAGCCACCCTGGCTCCCCACAGGACCATCAGATCATCTAGTTGGACCTGCATATCACAGGCCATCAAATTCCACCCAAGTACCCTTATCCTGAGCCAAATGACTTGAGTTCAACCAAAAATTCTAGGCTTCAGGAGACTATCATGTGCCACTATCATGAGAGAACAGGAGAGACCGATGCACCAGCAATGCCCAAGGCCCCTGTGATGGCAGGGAATCGATTAGGTGAGATATGCCCAGATGATCATAGCAGCAGTCTATAAAACTATAGAAACCTAGGAATTGGCACCTTTGATCAGACCCATGGTTCAGCTAGTCCTTTATCCTGTCTCCAACAGTGACTAATACCAGATGTTTTACAGGAAGACCAAAACAGACTGTGAAGAACTTCAAAAAGATCTCACAAAACTAAGTGATTGGGCAACAAAATGGCAAATGAAATTTAATCTGGATAAATGTAAAGTAATGTACATTGGAAAAAATACCCCCAACTATACATACAATATGATGGGGGCTAATTTAGCTACAACTAATCAGGAGAAAGATGTTGGAGTCATCATGGATAGTTCTCTGAAGACGTCCACACAGTGTGCAGCAGCAGTCAAAAAAGCAAACAGGATGTTAGGAATCATTTAAAAAGGGATAGAGAATAAGACTGAGAATATCTTACTGCCCTTATATAAATCCCTGGTATGCCCACAACTTGAATACTAAGTACAGATGTGGTCCCCTCATCTCAAAAAAGATATACTGGCATTAGAAAAGGTACAGAAAAGGGCAACTAAAATCATTATGGGGTTGAAACGGGTCCCATATGAGGAGAGATTAAAGAGGCTAGGACTTTTCAGCTTGGAAAAGTGGAGACTAAGGGGGGATATGATAGAGGTATATAAAATCATGAGTGGTGTGGAGAAAGTGAATAAGGAAAAGGTATTTACTTGTTCCTGTAATATAAGAACTAGGAGCCACAAAATGAAATGAATGGGCAGCAGGTTTAAAACAAATAAAAGGAAGTTCTTCTTCACACAGTGCACAGTTAACCCGTGGAACTCCTTGCCTAAGGAGGTTGTGAAGGCTAGGACTATAACAGGGATTAAAAGAGAACTGGATACATTCATGGAGTTTTAAGTCCATTAATGGCTATTAGCCGGGATGGGTAACGAATGGTGTCCCTAGCCTCTGTTTATCAGAGGATGGAGATGGATGGCAGGAGAGAGATCACTTGATCATCACCTGTTAGGTTCACTCCCTCTGGGGCACCTGGCATTGGCCACTGTTGGTAGACAGGATAGTGGGCTGGATGGACCTTTGGTCTGACCCAGTATGGCCATTTTTATGTTCTTATGTTCCAGAAAGGTGTAAGAAACCCTACAGTAAGGAAAACAACCTAACCCCAGGGAAGGTATCTTCATAACCCGAATTAGCTAGAGATTGGTTTATGCCCTGAAGAACAAGGTTTTATATTCTTGGGCGGGGGGGTGGGGTGGTATTTTTAGTTTTAAACCTTGCTATTGTAATTATGAACATTCTTGATATTCATATAAATTTCCACTGAATCTTGCTGACGTCTTGGTTGCAGTGATATGCCTTAGCAAGTGTTCCTGAGGCTAAGTGTGTATTTTGCTAAAAAGTATATCCAATTTCACATGAGTAATTTTACAGGATGTACCATATTAATTTTATTATTCATTTATAATTTTACAATCAGTACTATTACCCAAGAAACTTTACCTTCTCTTTGTTTGCTGTAAGGAACCAGGACTTAAGACCTAAAAGTGGTAATTCTTCAACAAAAAAAACTTCAAAAACAGACTCCAACGAGAGACTGCTGAATTGGAATTAATTTGCAAACTGGATACAATTAACTTAGGCTTGAATAAAGACTGGGAGTGGATGGGTCATTAGACAAAGTAAAACTATTTCCCCATGTTTATCCCTCCCCTCCCTCCCCCCTGCTGTTCCTCAGATGGTCTTGTCAACTGCTGGAAATGGCCCAGCTTGATTATCACTACAAAAGTTCCCCCCCCCCCCACTCTCCTGCTGGTAATAGCTCACTTTACCTGATCACTCTGGTTACAGTGTGTATGGTAACATCCATTGTTCCATGTTCTCTATGTATATAAATCTCCCCACTGTATTTTCCACTGAATGCATCCGATGATGTGAGCTGTAGCTCACGAAAGCTTATGCTCAAATAAATGTGTTAGTCTCTAAGGTGCCGCAAGTACTCCTTTTCTTTTTGCGAAAACTGGCAACGTTTATCTCACTTTAAAGTCAAACCTATAAATCACCCTACATTTTAACTGGTTTCTACCTAAGCCAAATCCATAAACTGTAACCGGCCTGGGTTCACACAAAACTTGCCCTAATTCACTTGAAAAATCAACCAGGCATATTGAAACATTCACAAACTTTCTGTGAACCTGGGAAATTATCAGATACCTGGTTTCGTGTTAGGTTCAAAAACAGTTGGCTCAGCTATAGTGAAAAGACCTCTGCATTAGTAGGATGTTGGAAATGAAAACCCGGGGTAGATGAAAGGATGGACACAGATGGCAAATACTGTGTTCTCTCTGTTATAGGCCAACACCTACTGAGGTACCTAGATGATCACTTAACTGAGATCCATCTCTCTGAGTTCCCTAGTTAATTTTCAGATCACTGACTTCAACTGATCATTGATTTCAATGGGCCTACCCTTTAAATATATCTATTATCACAGAGAGTAACTAAGGGACAGAATCTGCCAGTTGTACTCACACATAGTAGTACCTTACTCCCTGTATAATCCCAGTGAAATCATCAGGATTATTCATGGATTAAGCTACAGAATGACTAAAGACAGAAGAATTAGGCCCTGAGTGGACACAGATCCCCATTTCAAATGTAATACAGGAAAGTTAGCATTCTACAAAGAGAAACAAAGCCACAAACATATTTTTAAAAATAAAATATTTGTTTTAATTAATCAAGAAATAGGACAGCCACGCTCCCACTGACATTTCATCTCAGTTCTTTTCTTAAGATTTTCATATTTATATCATCAGAATGTATAATCAACACTATGTACAGAATGTATAGGCGAATACATATAATAACCATGTACTGAAAAAGAAGTACATGAGGCAGTGCTTGACTTTAGGAGAAAATAATTGATGGTAATAGTTCCTTTCACAATTACCTTTTTCCCCTTTTTCATTTAGCAGCACTATAGGTGCATTTGCCATAACCATGTAAAGCTTCCCCAGTCATATATTGACAAGATGCACAATAGAGCCCATATGGGAGACACTCCACTGTATGATTTCATTGTGTTTTGTTGCTTGCGTAAGGCAGAGTTTGATTCAACTGGCAGATGATACATTTTGGGGTCTGCAATTAAATATGTTTTCAGTCTTTAATGAAATTCAAAGGTTTAAGTTGTGTAAAGGAATTAATAGCAAAAAGTGTACTTCCCAAATAGCAATCAATTTGAAAACACATTGCACAAAGTTGTCATACTGAGCACTGCAAGAAGCAGCAATAACTAAAAAGCAGAGAGGACATCGTGCCCCTGTGAGCTACAGTAAATACTCCAAGAATTCATCATCACATCGATATTGGAGCTGCAAGTTTTTAACTAAACAAGTAACTGTAATCCACACATCCATGAAGGCAAAATATTGAAGGTGAGTGATAGAGACAATACCCCAGACTGTAAGGAATGGCAATATGAGCGCTCTGAAACCTTTATTTACATTCTGCATACCTGTTTCAAATGTAAATGCTGCTAATGAACAGAAGCTGATTAAATTGTACAAATGAATATTCATGAAATCACCTGGACGTTCATGTTAATTTTTTTCCTGTGGAATGTGACTGCGTATGCATAACAAAGCTTTTCTCTTGCCAAGGATACTAAAAGGCTCCATCTAGTATAATAACAGAGTTTGTAATTTGGTTTCTTCAAGTGCAGAATTAAAGAGGTCAACCCCAATTCAGAAAAAAAAACTATTTTTAAAAATAAACAATATAATACACTTCAGTTATTAATTGTACCTCTTAATCTAGAATGTTTTAAAGGCATTTTGAAATTGACCTAGTACCCTGAAATACAACTGAACAAATGTATCAAACTGGGGTAAAGCAAGGGAGCATTAAGCTTTGAAGATATGGATTTTAAACTAATGTTAAAACTTACATACAGCAGGGATCATTGAAATTCAGCACTACAGTGAGTCTATCTATAAATGTGTTCTTAGGGTGCCAATTGTAATTAATTATATTATCACCTCCCAAGCTAAACTATTCACGAAGGAACTCTGGGGAAGGGAATCTTTGTTTGGATCTGCCAGCATCATCCCATTAGGGGAAGATGGGGGAAATCCTCAGGGGCCAGATCTGACTAGTTTACGCTGGCTCAGCAGGTGCAAAAAGGCAACCACCAATCACTTCCTGTGCCACAGGGGCTACATAAATACATATGCAGATAGATAGGAAAGTCTTAACTGGAGTGAAGGTCATACAGCAAGAGTCTTGCATGAAAATGTAACCCCAGATTTGAATATTTAAAATTTAAGTTCAAACATTTCAGTGTGTTCTTCCAATAATATTATCTTTCAGTTCTGCACAGTAAAGGCTTGATTATTTCAGTACGCACCTGAACTAAAATGGAGTCCATATGAGCTACTGCTTTCCTATTCTTCAGAAGTGTCTGATAATGGACAGGGGATGATAAATAGTTGTAAATTGCAACTAATATGCTAACATGCACCTGTGATGTATTAGTCTAATGACAGAGCAGAGAGATAGGGAGCTTCCTCCAAGCTAGGTACGCTGCTGTTTTGATCTTTCACTCTTTAGAAACCTTTTCTTTTAAGCATTTCATTAATGATATCTTGATAGGTACTCAGTAATTCTTCAATACACAACACAAACCACCGATACCTTTTTACAGAAAAATATCCTTGAATAATATTAGAGATAGTGGACTTGATTCTGATCTCCCTTTCACCATTTTTACACCAGTGTAATTCCGTGGACTTTAGTAGAGCTACTCCCAAATACTTGTTTTCAGACCTGGTATTATTTCTGTTGCATTATGCTGCACCCTGTTGTGTGTTACCAGTACTACACAGCATGTCAGATGGGTTTTCAACAGTGTGTTTGCTATAGAGACAGACTATGTGCCTTGATGAAGCATCTCTTTCCTCTCTCATAACTTCATTCTCTTGGCTAAATTCTCTACTGACTTACACCACACACAATGTCATTGACATATATAGGATGGTAGTGGGTGTGAATCAGCACATAATATGGATCTCTTGGATCTAATTTCTAGCAGATAGGTTTCTGAGACATGTCCGCTTTAAGCCATGTAGAAGTCATGACATAATATTTAAAGATGTGTTACTGTATTTTTAAGGTAAATACAACACAGAGCCTTACACAACGACAATTGCACCCCTTTGTTTTATATTCTTCCCTTTATTAATACAACCTAATACCTTTGGAATAACATCCCTTTTAGTTTTTACAGGCCTCCAAAACCAGTTTGCTTCAGGGCATCAGCTAAGATGTATTTATAAGAGCTGGCTGGAAACTGAAAACCCTTCCAGCAAAAAATTACCCATTTTTGAAAAATATTTTGTCCCACATTGGAACAAAATGCCAAAAGGACAATAGTTTTAGTTTTAGACAATAGCTCTGCCTCTCTGGCCCCCAAGAAGCAAAGTCAGGGAACTTAGGCTACGTCTACACTGCACTTCCATCTGTAAAATTTTTTGTTGGTCGGGTGTAAAAAACCTCACAGCCCTGACCGACAAAAGTTTTACTGCCAAAAAGCACTGGTGTGGACAGCGCTTTGTTGGCAGGAGACACTCTCCCACCGAGAGAGCTATCACCCCTCATTGGGGGTGGGCTTTTTGTCCGCAGGAGAGCTGTAAGGTGCACAGTGTAGACATAGTCTAAGCCTTATCAGCTCTCTGGGAAAGCAGGCCAAAAGTGAAATTGAGAAGAGCCTTCCAGAAGCGGGGGAGGAGGGGAATAGCATTTGGATTTTCCCAAGGGAAAAGTAAATTTTTAGCAAAATTGAAATATTCCCATGAAACATTTCAGTTTACCAAAAAGGACATTTTCCATTGGAAAATCATTCCAACAAAAAATTTTGACTGGCTCTAGTATTTATCTGAATTAGCATGTTTAGTTTTTTTATTTTGGGCAGAATGACAGTATGGTTGCTGTCATTTCTGAACCACCTTCCAAATACTCATTAGTTTACTAATGGTTTGTTGGAAAGAGGAGAATCCATTTGAGAGTCTGACCTCAGCAAAAGGAATTAGCTTTTTATTTACCTTCTTCCTGTTCACTTTACCTGAAGCTGCTCTTAAGTTTCTGATTTGCTTTTTCCTCCTTCATATGCCATGGATTCTGAACACGTAAAGTTATAATTATGTCTATTGCAAAAAGTAATATCTGGGTAAATTATTTCAGGTACTCAGAACAGTCAACATGAAGTCTGGTGAGTTATTTGTGATTTGGGGAAACTCCAGGGAATTTCTTTTCATGGAGGTTATTAAGGATATTGGTTATTTCTGACTCATTCTCTTCTAACACCTTGGGATAACAGCTAGAACTTTTCAATCTAGTTAAGCTATAATTCATAAATATTTAATAGAAACTAACAAAGGCTAAACATAACTATCCTGAAAGATACTTACTGAGACACCAACAGGAATCGAATGTCTTAAAACTAGGTGATTTAATGACAAACTGACAAATACTATAACCCATGAAGAATAATTCATTCTGAGGTTGATAGGTAAACTTGGGAAGAGACAAATTCAGAGTAACTGAGAGCAAGAATGTACTTGTATTTTGTAATGAAATGTCTAGTGCACCTGTTGCATCATATGGGAGGTAATGTAGCCCAGTGCTTGGAGCAAGAAGTAGGCCCCAGAATTTTGGGGGTCTATTCACAGCTCTGCCACTGATGCACTCTGTGGCCTTGGTAAATTGCTTAACCTTTCTGTGCCTGACTTTACCCATCTCTAAAATGAAGGTTGTCTCCGAGTCAAAAGATATGTTTGTAAAGCATTCTGAGATGCTAAGATAAATGGCACTCTAGAAGTGTCACTGTACTGTATTACCAGAATGTATGTCATGAAAGAGGGCAAAAATCTATTTGAACATGTTATTGATAGAGTTTTGTGGACTTTTGTGGAGTTTTGTGATTTACAGAGGTGCTGAAAATGGAAGTTGGGGGTGCTCAGAACTTCTGAGAGAAATGTAGCTAGTATTTGCCAGAGAGAGATGTTTTCTTTTAAACTAAAATAGAATATCCTTTAAAAGGCCTGATCCTGCCCTCTTGGAAATTAAAAGAAAAAACTCCCGTTGACATAAATGGAGCTGGATCAGGCTCAAAATGTGCATATTTCTGTTTGAAGGGAACATGCAAACTCCATCTGTTTTCCAGCCCCTGAGGGGAAATGCTATCTCTGTTTTGATTATTCAGTTTGTTCCTCTCCACTGTCGTCTGCACTCAACTGCACCAGTTCACAAAATATAATATTTCATGATGGACCACTTATCAATCCCACACATGCCTCAGTTCTTATGGCAGAGTCTCCATTTAGTTTTTTTTTTTTTTAATTATAAAGGAAACCTTACCACTCAATAGCCACAGCTGCTCTCGCTAATGCTCAGACAAAACGAAATGCGTCAGCCATGGAATGTAATATAGCTAAGATATCACAGTGTATCTCCCTTTAAATTATGGTATAGTCCCTCTGTACTAGTTTGGGAAAAAATAAATACATGAAATAACTGACAAATGTTTTATGGTCACCTTCAATGTGTCTAGACATTAGAATTGAGCATGTGTTGAAATGGCCACACTGGGTGGAGGAAGTGACCAAACCTGATAAAATTCCTCCTTGTTACAGTAATGTACGTATAATATATACAATGTAGATGACTATATATTATGCATACAACTTATCCCTGGAATAGTCCCATATATATAAGACAAATTTCAGTAACACTGTACAAGACGTGTATATATGCACACACAGACCTATGTCTACATTTTCTAGATAATAATACCTAGCTCTTAAATAGCACTTTTCATCAGTAGATCTCAAAGTGCTTTAGAAAGGAGGTCAGTATCCTTAGCCCCATTCTACAGATGAGGAAACTGAGGCACAGAGGTGCCAGCCCAGATCACAAAGGAACTTAGGCATTGCAAGATAATTATTCAGCTTAAAAAATAGAAGTAACCAGATAATTATTCAGCTTAAAAAATAGAAGTAACCAGATACTTCTCATCATAGTAATTATTACTTGATATGCACGTTCAACAATTACAATGTAATTACAAAGTTATTTCATAGTTATTTGTGTCCTGTAAAGTGAGTCTTTACTAGAAATATTTCAAAGTAGGTTACAAGGAAGACTTTGTTCAACAGAGTGAATGTCAGGTCTTATTAATGGCCATTTGTTTTCCCAAATAAGCTCAGTGATTATTGAGAGAAATGCAAGAGACGAGTAAGTCTGCCAAAATAGCAAGCTGTCTGGTGACTGTACCTTAGCAAAGCTGGCAGAGGAGACCTAGCCTTCTCATCTTCACTAGCAGTGGGTGAGCTGGAGCCCTGATTGTTGAACACAGCATCATTATTACCATGTTAACACGGTTGAGTGATTCTCTGGTGATGTGCTTGAGATATCGCATGCCTAATCTGATCAGTAATTACAGCTTTTGCCTCAAAAAGTGAACACAGTCTGTTAGAAAGGAGCAAACTTACCCTGTCAAGCTTCCTTCCCCATTCTGAACTCTAGGGTACAGATGTGGGGACCCGCATGAAAGACCCCCTAAGCTTATTCTTACCAGCTTAGGTTAAAAACTTCCTCAAGGTACAAACGTTGCCTTGTCCTTGAACCCTATGCTGACACCACCAAGCGTGTTAAACAAAGAACAGGGAAAGAGCCCACTTGGAGACGTCTTTCCCCAAAATATCCCCCCCAAGCCCTACATCGCCTTTCCTGGGGAAGGCTTGATAAAAATCCTTACCAATTTGCATAGGTGAACACAGACCCAAACCCTTGGATCTTAAGAACAAGGAAAAAGCAATCAGGTTCTTAAAAGAAGAATTTTAATTAAAGAAAAAGTAAAAGAATCACCTCTGTAAAATCAGGATGGTAAATACCTTACAGGGTAATCAGATTCAAAACATAGAGAATCCCTCTAGGCAAAAACTTAAATTACAAAAAGACACAAAACCAGGAATATGCATTCCATTCAGCACAACCTATTTTACCAGCCATTTAACAAAAGGAAATCTAACGCATTTCTAGCTAGATTACTTACTAACTTAACAGAAGTTCTGAAGAGCATTCCTGATCTGTTCCCGGCAAAAGCATCACACAGACAGACAGACCCTTTATTCCCCCCGCTCCAGCTTTGAAAGTAACTTGTCTCCTCATTGGTCATTTTGGTCAGGTGCCAGACAGGTTATCCTAGCTTCTTAACCCTTTACAGGTGAAAGGGTTTTTCCTCTGGCCAGGAGGGATTTTATAGTTACATATACAGAAAGGTGGTTACCCTTCCCTTTATATTTATGACATACCCATATGCATTTTTGAACTAATATACATTTCAACCACTTTAACATGTTTATATTTTTTTTCACATAAAATTGCAAGAATTAAGACTATACAACGAACCTCCGGTGGTATTTTAAATTGAAAAGCCTTAATATTTTGCACTGTAGGTAGAAGCAAAAGTTTTCTGGTGTACTCGTATTGAAAAAGTGAAACTATGAAATGCAAGTTCATCATATTGTCAGTCTGTAGGGAACAGAATACAGAGCTAATATGTAAAATGCACTGTTTTGATGTAAATGTCAGTTAAGCATAAAAACCTCAATGCACCATAAATTACACAATAACTACTGTACTACAAAATCTGGAATAATATTTTTCAAGGATGTGCTGACTCCGCAAGGATATTTTCACCCCTATCCAGAAGTCTTGTTCTGGACCTATCTTCCAAAAAGGAATGCCATGTCGTAAAATAATTTTTTGTGCTCCTTCTTGCTTCAATAGAGCTGTTGCAATTTACACAGAAGGAAATGCTTGCATTTCAAATGGAAATAATTTAGGCAGTCTTGAAATACACTTTGAACCAAAACATGGCCCATAACAAAACAAAGATGTTTTTATGTACAAATATCCTCTGATTACATACATACTTTCTCATATACAGAGATACATTTAACTAAATTCACCTGCACAAAGTATGCATATATTCTGGGACTAATCAATGCCATTCTTCATAAGGTTTTTGCAGTCATTACAAAGGTGTGGATCAGCCGAAAATAACCAGAGCATCATGAAAATCAAACAGCTTTTGTAAATAATGCAGTATTAGGGTTGGGTGAGATTAGTAGGAAAATGTGCAATTTCACATCGCTGATATTTTGATTTTTTTTAAATGAATTTGGGAAAGTGATTTTTTTTCGGTGAAAACTCAAAAAGTACCTTTGGCCTAGGAGTACTAGTGGCAGGAGGAAGCAGTCTGCAAAAGCCACATGGCCTAATGGGTTAGCCTTAAGAAGTTCCTGTATTCTGTTTCTATTTCTGCCAATGACTGGCCTTAATAAGTGATCTTACAAATATAAGAATATGTCTTAGACATGGGTTCTAAATAACCTGCTTCTGACTGTCTAGCTGTGTGAAATGGGAAATTCATTCAGCCACTCTATCCTTCAATTTGACCATCTGTGGACTGTGGAAAAAATATTTGCCTATTTCATATTTGAATAATATTTTAAAGTGCCACATACGGTAACTGTAAAATATTATCAGCCCTAGTAACTAGCAGTTAGTGCAAGAGAACTCAGGATGTCCACAGGTACAGCCCTTTACTTCACCCACTAGCCCATGTGACTTTTGTATGGGAAATCCTTCCTCAATCTCCCAAAGATGAATGTTTGAAAGTAAAGGGTTTTCAGGAGTTTGGAATCATCTAAATAATGAAAAATATTTTATACAAAATGTCATTGAAAAGTAGAAGTTAATCAGGATCTGAATTTTGTTGTTTGGTCCCAGTTCTATCTTTTATTTTAAATTAGGTTAAATAAATAAAACAACCCTTAAAAACAAAACAAAAAAATTACCCTGTTAAATTCACTAATAGACCATAGATTATATTTTTATAGGGGACATTTCCTTCTCTCTCTAGCTCAGCATTTTGAGTTATAAACTATAAATTGTAAGCTAAATTACCTGGACTCTGTAAGTAAGTAATCTTTGGCAAAAATATAGTTAGTGTTGTTGCAGTTTTGCTTTTCTCTAAGTATAGAATTGTTGTGGATATATATTGTAGATGTTCTCTTTCAAGTAAAGTGATACCATTGATTTATAAAATGCAGAGCACCAGAAACTCATGCACAGCTAAATTGCATGGTGGGAAAAACAGTCTGACATCACTTAAAATTTGAATTAAAGTTTGCGCTTGACAGCTTTATAACTTGCCAGAAAATATTATCTAAAGTAAGACAGGCCAAAACATCGTTATCATCTTCAGGTGAGGATAAGTTTTATAACAAAAGGCCAAAATTCTACACTATTTATTTAAGCAAACCATTACAGGATCACAGATGTTTGACCCAATAAATACAGACATGTTTTCTGTTTGCACTGGAGCTAGAGAGAAGCAGCTACAGATTATGTTCTGGGGAATATGGATGGATTACAATTTCCGTAAAATATTGGATTTAGATCTCTTACTGAAGTCTGGGCTGTGTGGTTAGATGTTTGGCTGCATGTGCGTGTTTTCCCTGTATGCTGCGCCAGCTCTGCGCAGACAGTCACCACAGCAGACCTTGAGCAAACCACCCAAAGACCACAAGATCCATTAAGGAATGAAGACAAAGCACGGTAATAGCACCTTGCAGACTCTAAGAGGATATTAAGATATATATGCCCGTGACAAAGAACGCAGCTCAGTGAATGGCAAGACTTTCCATTCCCCCCTCGGCTGGACAAAGATACTTCATCTGAGACACATCTTTATACCCTGATACAAATGCTTTGGCACCTGAAGACTATTTAGAATTTCATATTGAAATTAGGTTTAAAGACACCAACAGTTACTAAAAAGCATTTACATTCCTCTCTTGTTAACAAAAGTTATTCTCAAGGAAAAAAACATTTTTATTTTGCGTAACTTTTCAAATAGCATTCCACAAACCCTACATATGCTGAGGCTCTGAAGCTGAACAAAAATATAAATGTGCATAGATTTTTTGGCTTACTAAACATGTACACAATTAAGTAGGAAATTGCAAAGTTTGCTGATATAGAAGCTGCAGACATGCTTTACATACAAATAAATTAGGGATAATAGCATATACTGCTAATGCACGAGTTCAATCAGACCTAGAATTTGAAAAGTATATAAATATACACACTACCTGCATTGGCCATGATCTTGCATTCCTTGCACACCACCAAACTGCCACTAAACTCCCACACCCACTAAAATCCCATACGTGTGCTTAAGTGCCTTCCTGAATTAGGGAAACTCAGGGAACTGTGGGGAGTGGTGTAAGTAATTTAGTAGGTGGCAGCAATTTAGTAAGTAGACCTGTCACTACTGAATCAAAACCTTAAAAATAGTGTCGTTATGGGGCACTGAGCTTTCCTCAGGAATCTTACAGGTTAAATGTAAAACGGGGATCCTGAAAACCTGGGGTTATTAAAGATTCCCTGGCACATTTTGCAGATGGAATGGTGTTTGCTCAACTATCTTGGTCAAAGTGTAATTTAGATAATTTTCTTAGTTTTCTCTGTAGTTCAACTGGATATAGTATTCTTCCTAAATTCCTTTCCGACACTGTTGTGCAATACTACTTTGAGCATGTTCCATTCCAGAGATGGCTCTGTTCCTAGGATGTACTAAGTTATGTTTGTGTATATTTTATAGTTATGAACATTGGAGACGAATGTGTTCATGTCTTCTTATATATATCTACACACATCCCACAAGCACATGTGTGTAAACATGTAATTCTCCACTGTTCCTGGAGTTCCCTAGGCTGTTAATCAGTGCAGAATGTGGTCTATATGGTGCTTTGAAAATTTGTAGTGTAACAAGTGCTATATCATCATAACACAGTATATTATTACCCCACCATTATGATTATTTATTAGGGAAGAAAATATTGTCAATCTGGATATCTAGGGGAATAGATAATCATTCAAAAATGTTACTATGTTTTTGACATAGTCAATGCAAAAATGTCTGAGAATTTCATATTTATGAGATTAATATACAAATGTGAGAAATAAATTTGTTGACACCTACTCCATGATGGAGATGCAGAAGATCTAGCCTCTTTACATTATGGTTAGACTACCATATTAATAAAAGGCTACCTTGTTTTTTTATGTAAAAATATTCATATTATACAAAACCATTGTTGCACAGCAGTTTCAATGAAACATGGCTGCTGTTTATTCTTAATGTTTCTGTACTGCTAAGGCACTCAGAAAGCCCTGTAATGCATACAGATGTATTACCCTTCATTGAAGATCACAAGCTTTTGAATTACCAATTCACTAGATAACAGGGTGATACAGAAGAGACATGGCTGGATGGTTTGGGATTTGGAATGAAACATTTTCAGATGCATGCATGCTACACAATTGCTCACATACTAAAACATTTCACATATCTAGAAGTTACAAAGGAAGCAGGCACAAACTAACCAAGTTTTGATTCAAGTTTGTATGATTCATTGTTCTATGGATCTAAAGTAGTTTGGCATTAAACCATAAACAGTTTAAACACATAATTTGTAAGAGCTTGTATCCCTGTGTGTTTTATAATCTCTGATTTTTTTTAAAGTAAATAGTGTACATTAGTATTCACTTTGCTATGGCATCTCTATTTAGGGCTCATTTCCTAACTTATTTCTTATTCCTCCTAGATCACAATAAGAGTCTTATTATGGAGTCACAGTCCCCCCTCTCCCCACCATAATGGTCCCCTTAGACCAGTGATGGGCAACCTGCAGCCTGCGTGCCCCACGCAGCCCATCAGGGTAATCCACTGTTGGGCCGCAAGACAGTTTGTTTACATTGACCGTCTGCAGGCACAGCCACCCACAGTTCTTAGTGGCCATGGTTCGTCGTTCCCAGCCAATGGGAGCTGTGGGAAGCAGTGGCAAGCACATCCCTGTGGCCCACGCTGTTTCCCGCAGCTCCCATTGGCCAGGAACAGCGAACTGCGGCCACTGAGAGCTGTGGGCGGCCATGCCTGTGGACGGTCAGTGTAAACAAACTGTCTCGCAGCCCACCAGTGGATTACCCTGATGGGCTGTGAGCAGTCTGTTGTCCGCAGGTTGCCCACCACAGCCTTAGACTCTCCAGTCCATCTTGCAACCCGGAAAAAATGGACTACATGATAAATGGCCACTTATACCAAAAATCACACAATGATCAAGTTGCTTCCAGTCCCAAGAGACCAGTCATTTACCCCAAATCAACTGGTATCCTAGATCTTACACCAAAGACAATGCCGGTAGCCAATCCCATATAAACTATCTAAAGGTTTATTAACTAGGAAGAACTAACAGTTATCTACAGATTAAAGCAAGCAAACATATACACACAAATGAGTTACCATCTAAATCCTAAGAGTGACAGAGTTGTAGTGATCTATCAATTCAAAGTGTCTTTCAGAACGGAAACAGGGGGCAGTCCCTGGGGATCTCTGGTTTCAGTTTAGAGTCTCTGGCCCTGTAAGAGTTCAAACAGCCAGAAAGATGGAAAATTTTCCTGTGACTTTATTTCCTTCATTCAGCTACAGAGCCGGACCCCAGGTCCCTTCAGCAGAAGGAAGTTACTGCTGAGGAGAGATGAGCCACCAGGAAGGAGATTCCGAATGTGAGACTGCTACCCAGGCCCATGGGTGGCAGGTGTACACCGGGCTCGGGGAAGCTAGCCCCCAGCCCAGACCACCCCTTCTGACAAGGCCTCACCTCTCCTGCCAGAGCCCAGAGTACCCCCTTCCCCATGGGGCAGCCAGCTCCTCCACACACACACACACAGGCCTCTAGAGTCCCCTCCCACCCCCATTCCAACCCCTTCCTCAAATCCCCACCCTGGCCACTGAGCGTGCCACTTTTCCAAGGTGTGATAGGGCCATTAACTAATCCTTTGTACGGTTATGTTCACTGATGGCCCATCTGATTTTGATAGTCCTTCTGGATGGGTGGGGGAAACAATGCCCGTGCCTGGGTTCACAAGTTCAGAGCAAACATTTTCAAAGTTATAAGGCAAAACTTACATATTTTCTTACAGCATGGCATACAGACATTGCAAGTGAGATTAATTTACAAGCATTTTATAGAGTCTAAACACTAAATACAATCTTATAATATTAATACCTATTTTGAGCAAAACTAACATACAGGTGAATTGGCCTGATCTCTTGCTATAAGTTTGTCATTTCTTAGCTAATGCCTGCAGAGCTGGTATCTGGTGTGCCAGCATCACATATGCACCCAGCCATAAACACGATAGAAGAATATTTCTAACCAGGACAACCCAGCTAGCTGTATGACACAAAACGTTAACTTGGAGCCTTTGCATGGTACACAATATCCTACCTTAAAACTTACTTTAGTGAGTGTGTTACATATACTTGGGATAAACATATAGCAGATTGTCTAACCAAGGGATTCTGAGAGACTTTGGATTACTTTCCTGAGGCTCCCCCAGTTCTTTTTAAGATCTGTCCAGTGAAAGTTTTGTGCTATCCCCCACATTTGTTGTACTTGTATAGAGCCCTTGAGAGAGACAGAGTCCATATGCCCCACTGGAATGCCTCACTTTCTTTAGAGCATTCTCTCTTGGTCATGGGCTGCTTCTCTTGGCTGGATTGGGTTGCTGGACACAAGCATCCTGTGAATAAGGGTCCCCCATGGTGGACCACTTCTACGGTGGGGTATCTGTTGAGACTCTAATCACCAGAGGACAGAGCATCCTCATGCTGTACATTGGAAACCTTCTCAGAGGAAATTCCCTCTGCTTGACCAAGAAGCCAGCTTGTCTAGTTTTGCTCTACGATACAACCGCATTTGCTCCAACCCCTCAGACAGAGACAAACACCTACAAGATCTCTATCAAGCATTCTTACAACTACAATACCCACCTGCTGAAGTGAAGAAACAGATTGACAGAGCCAGAAGAGTACCCAGAAGTTACCTACTACAGGACAGGCCCAACAAAGAAAATAACAGAACGCCACTAGCCATCACCTTCAGCCCCCAACTAAAACCTCTCCCTCGCATCATCGAGGATCTACAACCTATCCTGAAGGACGACCCATCACTCTCACAAATCTTGGGAGACAGGCCAGTCCTTGCTTACAGACAGCCCCCCGGCCTGAAGCAAATACTCACCAGCAACCACACACCACACAACAGAACCACTAACTCAGGAACCTATCCTTGCAACAAAGCCCGTTGCCAACTGTGTCCACATATCTATTCAGGGGACACCATCATAGGGCCTAATCACATCAGCCACATTATCAGTGGCTCGTTCAGCTGCACATCTACCAATGTGATATATGCCATCATGTGCCAGCAATGCCCCTCTGCCATGTACATTGGTCAAACTGGACAGTCTCTACGTAAAAGAATAAATGGACATAAGTCAGATGTCAAGAATTATAACATTCAAAAACCAGTCAGAGAACACTTCAATCTCTCTGGTCACTCGATTACAAACCTAAAAGTCACAATATTACAACAAAAAGACTTCAAAAACAGACTCCAACGAGAGACTGCTGAATTGGAATTAATTTACAAACTGGATACAATTAACTTAGGCTTGAATAGAGACTGGGAGTGGATGTGTCATTACACAAAGTAAAACTATTTCCCCATGTTTATTTCCCCACCACCACCCCCCACTGCTCCTCAGATGATCCTGCTAACTGCTGGAAATGGCTCACCCTGATTATCACTACAAAAGGTTTTCTTCCCCCCACCTCCCTGCTCTCCTGCTGGTAATAGCTCATCTTAAGTGATCACTCTCCTTACAGTGTGTATGATAACACCCATTTTTTCATGTTCTGTGTGTATATAAATCTCCTCACTGTATTTTCCACTGAATGCATCTGATGAAGTGAGCTGTAGCTCACGAAAGCTTATGCGCAAATAAATTGGTTAGTCTCTAAGGTGCCACAAGTACTCCTTTTCTTTTTGCGAATACAGACTAACACGGCTGCTACTCTGAATCCTTAAATTAGGCTTCTTTGCTTTTTCTTTTACATGTACACAATATATATACTAAAAATTCAGTCATGATTTCAGCAACAGAGAGTAGTGAAGAACACTTGTAAAACAGTCACCCAATAACTATACACAAGATAGGGTCAGAATACGTCTGTCAGACTTATCTCAAGCTACTTAGAGGAGGCCTGGTGCAAAGTCCACTCAAAAAGCCCCTGAAAAGACTTCCACTGACATCAGTAAGCTTTGTATCTTGTCCCTGGCCATGGCCCACAATAGTATTGTGAGAGCTCTCACATGGTCAGATTACCAAAGTAAAAGCCTTCCTGGATCCCAGTGGAAGGTCCTATCTGACTAGCACGTAAAACAGAGTTAAACGTTGTTAGTGGTACAGGAGGGGAAAATGTGTATGGACAACAACTGTAACTTCCAGTTTGCAAAAAGAAACTGTTTCCAGATAAGATTTATAGCTATCAGTACAGATATGCAATATGCTTGGTTCTTAATGGAAGAACAAAAAGACTCAATGCAAAATGAAATATGCAGGGAGAAAATACTGGAAAATCATTTTCCATCTGACATATTGATATATCCTTTAGCTTTGTAGCAGGACAGACATTTTATCCAGGAGGGGGCATGGGTACACATAAAGATAAGCAATATGTTACAGTAGATTAAGAAATGCTCCCTATATACACATAAGGTGCTATTTGTACATGAAAAATGTTATGTCGTTACTGTGGATTTAGGACCAAAAAGGAGGTGTGCAAGTATGTGTGCAAGGTGGTTGGTTACATACATGAATTGAAAGTGAGTTTGTTGCAGAGGTGAGGAAGCTGAGTGTGTTTGAATATTATAATACTTAAGAATTAGGAATGAGCAGTGGCTGGTGAGAATGTGAATGTCAGTTTAAATGGTGGTTTCTGGGATTTTTAGTGTTTGTGTTGATAGGCAATAACTTAGAATTAAAGGCCATACTGTAAGTAAGTTAACTTAAGGGTTTTTTTTTTTTTGGGGGGGGGGGGGGGAGAATTACATAATTATTTAATTACTTCCTGCATCAGCAGAATTTTTATACTCTTGGAGTATGAAAATCTTGGAGATTCTCTGGGAGAGACATACATAGGCTTCAGTAACTATGAAAAGGAAGACAGAATGGCTAAACAATTTGACAAAGGCCACACAGTAAGCTAGTGGCAACTAGAAAGTAGAACTCAATCCTGCCTGTTCTCACCGCTGGACCACAAAGGCTTTGCCAAATATTCAGAATTTTTAGACTACATTGAGTATATCACCCTAGCTACCATAAGATAAGGACAATCTCCTTAGCTACTGTAAGGTATAGAGAAGAGAGGCTATGAAACATTGTTTCAACTAGTGAAATTAATTTCAGTGGGTATATTCATTGTATATATGAGGAATTATAGCATAGGTAGGTTTCAGAGTAGCAGCCATGTTAGTCTGTATCCTCAAAAAGAAAAGGAGTACTTGTGGCACCTTAGAGACTAACAAATTTATTTGAGCATAAGCTTTCGTGAGTTACAGCTCACTTCATCGGATGCATTCCGATGTTAGTCTCTAAGGTGCCACAAGTACTCCTTTTCTTATAGCATAAGTAGACTCAGACTGTGATAGAATCAGGTCAGTCAGGGAGCTCTTTCTACCTTACAGGATAAGTATGATAATTTATCCTCTTAAATAAAAAGTAGAACAATCATGGATTCTGATTACTAGTTTCTTTGAAAGTTTTCACTGAGAATTTTTTCCATTTAGCAAAAAGACTAATGCATTCTGATGATACAGAAGCTCATCTGATCAGTGTCCTTTGTCTTTTTACCAACTACTGTTGGGCAGAGATTAATGTAGCCTTGAACACAATGGAATCTTCGTTTGGGCACAGCAATAGGATGGCACTATGCACCATGGAAAAGATTTAATCCCTGAATACTAAAAGGATCAACAGGCAATTCACTCAATGTCATCTTAGGCCTCCCTAGTCTCACTGTCCATAACAGTGCTGGCTAGTACTGACTATGGCTGTGGGTTCTGAGATGTGGATATTTGTCTACTACAAACTGGACTGCAACCGCTGACTCATTCCACAGCCATCAGAGGAAAGTAGCTTTCTGACAGGCTTTGAAGCAATGAGCAAATAGTAAGAGGTTCTTTACCTCATTGCAAATCACATGATCCATCCAGTATCATCAAGCCAAAGGTCAAAGGGCCAGGCCAACAATTGCAGTGTTATGACCCTTTAACACAGTGGTTCTTAACCCCCTGGGAGCGTGAGATGCCCTTTCTGGGGATGCGAGACATGCCAGATATTTTTAGAAGGTAAATTGAAAACACAAATTAAGCACAGGCACTTAAGTACAACTACTTTGTTTCGTCAAACCTATTTATTTATTAACATTATACATTTTTAATGATTACTGTAATATACAAACAAAAAATATATCTAGGTTTAAAGAACTGACCTACTCCAACGATTTTTGATAAGGGGTGCCAGAACATATTTTGATTTTTAATAAGGGGTGCGAGAACATATTTTGAGAACCAAAGGGGTGCAGGCTGCAGTAAAGGTTAAGAACCACTGCTTTAACACTTCCATTAAAAAAAAAATTGATGGCTTTACTCTGCCTTGTGATGTAGAAGTATAACTGCCGTTAATTTCAGTTGTGGTTGTGTGTGCTATATCCTGGGATACAAGGTGAATAATTATTTCCTTTCTCCCTCCCAAAAAGAGACACCTGATATTTTTGCAGCTATCAGTAGTTTTTGTATACAATGCAACTACATTTTGTAAAAGCCACTTTCACACAAAACGTATCCCAAAATCCTTTGCAAATTAAAATCGTCAAGCGGGGGGGGGTTTCAAATTTTGACACAATTTTGGGAGAAAAAGTGGGGGGATTCAAAAAATTGGGAGGCATTTTTCCACTTTTGGACTGGATCAAATAGTTATTAATTTGAAATAAAGAATAACAGGAAAAATTAAGAAAGACAAGGTGAGAAGAGAGAGAGAAACCTTTTGATGAAGTTTGCAAATATATGGAGAGTTGATGAGGTGGAGAGTTCTGGGAAGCTTGTGCCAGAGGACAGGAGCTGCAAAGGAGAAGGCTCTTGCATCTGCAGTGATAGGACTGAGAGATACAGACTGGTAGAGCAGAAAAGGGAACATATAAAAAGGCTGTGAGATATCCTGGAGAAATTCCACTGAGGATTTTTAAAAACAAGGAGGCAGTTTTGAAATGGAGTCTGAAATGAATAGGGAGCTAGTGCATCATGTTAGAATATGGACAGCATATTTGAGCTTCCCTTGGTTGGCACATGCTGAAGTCTGAGGACCTGAGAGGTGCCACTGAGGTGTTCTAGTAGACAAAATATGTTTGTGTGAGGAACTAAATAATTATCCAGCAACTCTGCCCATGTATCTTCTGATCATGTCCAAGTTCTAAAGCATGCTTCTTGCTTTCACTGATTACTCTGCAGAGGATCTAAGAAGGGTAGAGAAGCTGGTATTCAAGGTATTTTTTCTTCTACTGAGGACTATTCTTTGTCCACTATTACAAATTATTGCATATTGGAATATTGTGATTCATGTTCGGTTAACAGTTGTGAGGAAATACAGAGAGATTTACCTTTAGCTAACTGTGCAATTATATCTAAAAGTTAATAGTAGAACTAGGCAGGAAGCAGTTTTCCCATCCCACAGGAATTTGGAGGATCTCAAACAATTTTCCTGTCATGAACTGGAATGAAAAGTCAAAATCTCAAATCTCAAAAATGTTCATGAATTGCTAATGTGGGGAAAAATCCAGTCAAAACATTTCATTTCAATAACTTTAAAACATTCATTTTTACTTCAACCTTTTCCAAATCTTTTTTTTTTTTAGTATCAATTAACTAAAATCGCAAAACAAAAAGCCATTTTGAACTGGAACATGAAACTTTTTCATTTTGAAAATGTCAAAATGGGGTGTTTTGACAATTTTGAAACTTTTTTCCAAAATTTTTTAAATAGGAGATTCATTTAAACCAACACTTTCCGGTGATCAGATTTGGTTTTTGACAAGCTGGCTTTCGCCAATGAAAAAATGTTTTGTTGGCAAATTCCCAACCAGCTCTGCTCACAAGTACATATTTCAGGGTTCCAGAGTGGTTAGGAGTTGTTCCCTCCCCTTTCAGATGTGTTCTCCATCAAACATTATTCTTTTCCTGCCCCTCATCAGAGCTTAATTGGTAATATTTAAGTCATTGATTTTTGCATAAAACTCCCATAGGCTTTGACATATGGACTGATGGCAGAACTTGGCCTAATCAACACTTACACGGTGAATTCGCCTTGCTTTTTGACCTCTCCTCATATGCACCTAATATATTGTCATACTAATAAAGACAGCCATCTCTATGCTCCCTTTTAGTCTTATTCCATAGCTCATCATGGCCAGCCAGAAATCTGTATAAGTCCTTTACATATGGGAAGTTTATACTGTTGCTCTGATCTTGCAATGCCTCCTTCCTCTGTCATAGTAAACTCCTTCATGAACGCAGGATTTCTTATCACGCTTTGACAGGATCATAGAAAAGATTCTTTCCTCTTTTGTTCATTAGAAACCAAGAGACCGATAAATCTAACAGCAGCCATTACTGTCAACAGGAGTTACATGTGTATCTTGCAAATAGCCCCTAAAAGTTTTGCTTCTCTCATAATTTTCTTTTGTCTCATCTGAGACAGATATTATTTTACTTTAACAAGCGAAACTATCATCAGTTTCACATACTGGTAGAAGCAAGCTGCTCACACCACCTGAGCAGGGTACTTGGGCCTAGGCACATGATGCTTAATTATTAATTTTAGCATTAAACACAATGGTTGAAAAAAAGTCACTGCTTTAATTTTAATCAGCCCAGTTTTTATATATTATCATCCATATTTTTAATGCTCTGTCACATTACAGAAGTCGTTTTCAAATATCACTTACAATTTGCAAGACAGTAAAAGATTTTCCATGTCTAATGTTTAACATAATACAGTTAATTAAGATTGGCTCTTGCAATGAAGAGCCTGAATAAATCGAATTACTGCAATAGCAGGATCTGATCTAAAGCCCATTGAAATCGGTGGAAGTCTCTCCATTGACTTCAGTGGGCTTTGGATCAGGCCATCATCAGCTCCTGTAGGCACTTGTGGGGATGGGGTTCCCCTTGCAGTAGATACCACACGTATAGCAATAGGGGATATATTCAAAGGGAACTGAAAACTGTAATAGGAAGAGCTGGAGACAACACTTTGGGGTGAATTGTGAAATTTTTTTTATTGGAGTCACCTCCCTCCTCCTCCTTCTATCCACCGTGATCTCCCCTATGCCCAGGGCCAGACTAAGGATTTGGGAGGGGGCAGATTAGTGAGTTGATTCTTTGGGTTACACCCCAAACTGAACTGACTCATTTTATATAAGAAGTATGAGAGTGGGGGGATCTTTAGGGATATCCTCCTGCTGGGGAAGTAGAATGCAGCTGCACATTTCTTTCACTCTTAGCAATGGCTTATGTTTTAAGACTATCTTGGAAAGAAAGGGTGACATTTTTCTTTAATGAAAGCAGAGATCATAGAATATCAGGGTTGGAAGGGACCTCAGGAAGTCATCTAGTCCAACCCCCTGCTCAAAGCAGGACCAATCTCCAACTAAATCATCCCAGCCAGGGCATTGTCAAGCCTGACCTTAAAAACCTCTAAGGAAGGAGATTCCACCACCTCCCTAGGTAAACCATTCCAGTGCTTCACCACCCTCCTAGTGAAAAAGTGTTTCCTAATATCCAACCTAAACCTCCCCCACTGCAACTTAAGACCATTACTCCTTGTTCTGTCATCTGCTACCACTGAGAACCATCTAGATTCATCCTCTTTGGAACTCCCTTTCAGGTAGTTGGAAGCAGCTATCAAATCCCACCTCATTCTTCTCTTCTGCAGACTAAATAAGCCCAGTTCCCTCAGCCTTTCCTCATAAATCATGTGCTCCAGTCCCCTAATCATCTCCACTGGACTCTTTCCAATTCTTCCACATCCTTCTTGTAGTGTGGGGCCCAAAACTGCACACAGTACTCCAGATGAGGCCTCACCAATGTCGAATAAAGGGGAATGATCATGTCCCTTGATCTGCTGGCAAAGCTCCTACTTATACAGCCCAAAATGCAATAAGGGCACACTATTGACTCATATCCAGCTTCTCATCCACTGTAACCCCTAGGTCCTTTTCTGCAGAACTGCTGCCTAGCCACTCGGTCCCTAGTCTGTAGCAGTGCATGGGATTCTTCCGTCCTAAGTGCAGGACTCTGCACTTGTCCGTGTTGAACCTCATCAGATTTCTTTTGGCCCAATCCTCTAATTTGTCTAGGTCCCTCTGTATCCTATCCCTACCCTCCAGTGTATCTACCACTCCTCCCAGTTTAGTGTCATCTGCAAACTTGTTCAGAGTGCATTCCACGCCATCCTCCAGATCATTAATGAAGATATTGAACAAAACCAGCCCCAGGGCTGACCCTTGGGACACTCCACTTGATACCGGCTGCCAACTAGACATGGAGCCATTGATCACTACCTGTTGAGCCTGATGATCTAGCCTTTAAAGACCCAAGGACTGGCTGTGTCAAGAAGGAGCACTTATCAGTGCAAGCAACCACTTTGACCCTTAAAAAATTATTAGCTGCCATGGAGGTTGTAGCCCATAGAATGGTTTGGGTTAAGAAATAAGTAAAATGTAGGCAACTTAAGCCCCAAACTTAGGTCTAGAGGAGTATGGGAAATTGAAGTTGCTAGTGTAAGAAAAGTCAAAGATAAGTTGGAGATGAAGTGTTATGGGAAAGTGAAAGTTAGCAAGGATATGAACCGGGGTCATATTAACATTCTGTTTTGGTTATAATTGGTTTGAGCAAGGTTTTCAGTATGTGTTTTTGAAAACTGTGAATGTTCTATTAAAATGCTAGCTGTATTGATAGTAAAGGAAGGACATTAGTGCAGATGTTAATTTAAAGAACTTGTAATGTAAAGATCCAATAAGAAGGTGGCAGAAATATGGTAAATAGCAGTTTAATGTTAATTGGTATTATAATGGAGTATAAAAGGAGTAGCCTTGCTAAATTGCAGGAGAGCTCCAACAAACATCCAAAGGGTGTCATTAGGTTCCAAATTATAAGGAGTACTGCAGAAAGGGATCCTTCCTAGAGTCATTTCCCATTTAGTGCGTGTGCAACTGATTGTTCCTTCCTAAGTGGAATACTTTGCATTTGTCCTTATTGCATTTCATTCTGTTTATTCCAGACCATTTCTCCAGTTTGTCCAGATCATTTTGAATTTTAATCCTCCAAAGCACTTGCAACCCCTCTTCACATTCCCACCAGCTTTCATTATTGAACCTAATAAATGTCCATTTCATCTCCAAAAAAGGTGTATGTGTATGTGATTCCCACCCCACACAAGGAAGAGCAGGTTAAATTAGGATAATTAGCCTGATGGGATGCACTTGGGGAACAGCAGGGTGTGCAGGATTGATTAAAGATGGAGCCCAGCTGGGAAGGAACAGGCAGGACTGAAAGCAAGGAAGTTGGCAGCAGAAAGGTGCTGTAGGAGAAGTAGGCTGCAGTCACGCCCTGGGAGTAGGGAGGTGTGTTTGAGGTTATGGAGCTCAGTAGTCTGTGATCATTCCCTAAGAGAACGGAGTTTTAGCTGGTACGAGTGGGGAGGGGGGAAGCTGGAAGCTGTAGAAAGGAGTCCAGGGAAAGAGCAACAGAATCTGAGGGAAAGCAGATCACACTTGCCAAATATAGGGTCCCTGGACTGGAACCTGGGATAGAGGGCAGGCCTGATGTCCCCTACCAGCTGCTGAGAAAATGGCACTAGACCTGGCCTTGGACTGGAAGGCTGATTGGGACCACAAGCGGGCTACTGATTCAGTGGTTCTTTGACACCCTGGGAGGGGAAAAACACATAGTGATGTGGCTGAAGGGCCAAGACACAGCACCCAGAGTTGCAGAGAGTGAGAGAGAGAGAGAGCGGTGGCAGGACGTGCAATGATTAGCAGAAAGGGGGAGACTGGAGTGGAGCTAATCTGCAGATGTAACCACAAGGAGGTGCCCCAGCGGTGAGAGCACTCTGACTGTATATAAAACTACTACCGTGCTTTTGCAGAAGATGAGAAAGGTGGTGGGAAAGTGTGCCTAGGGAACAATCTAAATAATATGGGCCAGCTCCTCAACTGCTGTAAATCAGCACAGTTCAGCTGAAGTCTATGTTCTATCATGTGACAGAATTCAGTGCCATCAATGTCAATAGAGCAACATTGACTTACACTAGCTGAGGATGTGGCATTATACAAAATCATGCTACTGAGCTAAGGACCAGGAAAATATTGTCAATAAAAATGGTACTTTTAATCCATTTCGTTTCAACTGTGAATGCCTCCCAACTGTTTCCCACTGCACTCTGTGGAGAAGAGGAGGAAAGTTAATTTTATTCTAGGAATACCTTGAAAGCTGTTCAAATGTGTTGCTGTTCTGCATTTGATGCAACACCAGAGGATGAAATCTCCACTACAATGTACTGTCCATGTCACAGTCATTGTAGAACAATAATGTAATTTAATTAACCTTAGTGGTACAGTGGGAAGCCATTTTAAGGAACTGTATCTAATCTAATTAACCATGCTGCATAATAAAAATTCACCCCTTCATCAGAATGCAGGGTTGGCATAAACTCGGCATTTCATAATTAATAAAATGTCTACCTCAAAGTACAACTCTACTCTGTGACAGTATGGATGGAAATTCAAGTGACAATTCAAATACATTACATAGCATGGCTTGCAATCTGCTATAACCGGTGTCCCAGTTATCTTTACCTGGGCACAAAGTAAAAAGTCCTGTGTGGTGCAATACTCCTTCAGAAGTATGTTTTACTGGTAACTTGGGAGGGGCAGGTAAAGGAGGAAGCACTGAGAATTTGTGCTCTATATTTGTTGTTAATTGATTTTAAGGACACATAAAACCATAGTTTTGTGTTTCACCTGAAATTCATTTTGATGCCCACAAGCTTCTTTAAAGGGGTTAATATTGTTGATGCATTTCCAATATTCAAATGAGAATTTCATCTGAGTTAATCTGGATGAATGTTCGAAGAAGGACTTAGATGCTAGCATACAAATCCTCTTCATTGCTTTATAATCTTTACAATTCCTTTAGGATTTTTCCACCTACATCTGTAAAAGCAAGAAATATGCAGATTGTTCAGATTAACTGATGTGTTTATCTTTAATTAGCCATGTTCAATAATATAAACTAAAAATAAAAAAGATCAGAGTCATTGCTCTCAGTTCTGGATGGATTTGCTGAGGTAAATCTAATATTTAACAAAGAAAGAAGAAGAGAAGCTGTATTTCAGTTAATCATAGATGCTGATATTGTGAAGAATTGAGTTATTTCTGAATGACAGCAATGAAAACAGCCTCAAGGAACAATTATACTGTCTCTGTATTAACACAATTTGCACAGTTAAGACCATTGAAGTCAACAGGAGTCTTTCCATTGACTTCGATGGACATTGGATAAGGCCCTTAGGGGAACATATAAAATTGCTTTTTTCGATGGGCATTAGCAGGTGCACTTTCACCGGAGTGGATACCTAGCCTCCCTTTTGGCAGGCACAAACTGTAACTGCAAGAGAATTCCAGGCACAGATCTTAGTAGTTATTTCCACATCTAACTTTCGGCTTGATGCCCACCACAGTATTTTAATATCATATTTCTCTTTCTTTTTTAATCATTGTTAACTACTCCTATTTTTAAGATGCTCCCCCCCACACCATTTCTTCTGTCCAACTCCTCTCTCGTGTCTTCTTTACACACCTCGGTTTCTCTCATTAATTTACATCTCTAACTTTGTATCTTATTTTTTAAATATATCCAGAATCTTGCAACAGTGCCACAATTGTCTCATAAAATCTTGTTATAAGGAATAATACTGAAATGGAATTGCTTCAGATTGCAGATATGCAGTACTTTAACAGATCCATTGCAAGCTCATGTTTCAGCAATTCTTTGGAGAACAAACTGGGAGATTGAACTTTGTCCCACAGTCTCTATTGATGATGTATGTATATAATAGTAACATTAATGTCCTCAAAAACTGTTCACTATAATAGTAATATTAATGTCCTCAATAACTGTTCAGATATCTCTACTCTGATTGCCTGCTGCCTTCAGAACTCCACATCCTTATGACCATAGCAAAAATGGTTCCTCGCGTTGATCCCTCCTCCACCATTAGCCCATCTAATCCCAGGTTATATACATTCATTTAAAAAGATTTAACCTTCTTGTGCTCCACTAAACCTTCTTCAAAGGCATGAAAAAGGAGGGTCAATAGGATCAGAGTGGGAGGGAGCAATATTGACATAAAGCTTCTAACCTCTACAGTGGTCTCTGACTTTGAAAAAATCTAGCTGAATTTTGCCTAGTAGCTTTCACAGCTCTCATACATTTTAAAATTATCTGGGAATTACAGGTGTAGGCCTGAGACCTGATCAAACCCCTCCCCCACCCCCCTTCGCCCCTATGCCCCCATATTAAACCAGCCTTGGGTGAAACTCAGGGGGTTCACCACTAAAATTGAAAAAAGAATGTTCTGCTGCTGATAAAGCACCCCCACCTAACAAGAGAGATACCCAGGCCCTGGGAAATTAGGGAGGATACAGAAAGATACTCAATAAATGCTAAAATAAGCTCTGACCAGCGTTTTAATGCTGACCATCTGCATAAGCAGAGAAGGTCACAGCTAAGTTACAATTTGGGCATTAAAGATAAAATGTAAAAAACTTGGGCAGGAAGGAGGACACATAGATGCCAATGAGTAATTGATTAAATTTTTGTTATTTAGAAGAGGGATAATGTGACAGGTTTCGTAAATTTGAAGGAGGGAGCTAGTTTTACCTATATAATGTAAATGAAAAACAATGCTCTTTGGGAACCATTTCTGGACTGCAGTTCAAGCTGCTGGAACTCTGACCTCTCTGCACGACTGTGACATGCAGAGGCATTGCTGGGAACCCCCAGCTGAATGAATCCTAACTGGCCATTGGGTGAAATTTGTCTGTATATTGGGAGTGGTGAGCATGAGAGATTTGCTTGGTATACGTATTCTGTGTGTGTTGCTAATAAATAGATGTTTAGAGCACAACTGTGTAAGGCTCTTTTATTGAGAAAAGATTCCGCGGACCTGTAGAGCCCTGATCCCCAGGGGAAAGGGCGGGTACTTAAATTGACCAGGTTTCTTCCTGAACCCCATGGGTAAGGATAAGTACCTTACACCCTGAGCCCTCGGAAGGGAAAGGGTGCAATTACCTAAATTGATTGGGTCACACTTTGAGCCCTTGGTAGTAAATAGCCCAGGATGCCCTAAATTGCCAGGTCACACCTTGAGCCCTCGGTAGGGTATAGGTGGAGTGCCCTAAATTGAGCGGGTAACACAGGCTCCATATTTGTTTCTATATCTCACTATGCATAACTGGCCCAGACTAAGGGTATAATTATTTTATCTGACCTTTCATGTACTGGAATACAAAGCCCTCAAGTGAAAGCTCTTCATTACTTGGTCTCTCACATAGCAGAAAAAATATTATTATTTATTTCTATTGTTGTAGCACTTAGGAGCTCCAATCATGGACCAGGATCCATTTGTCTTAAGTGCTGTACAAACACAGAACAAAAAGACAGCCCCTGCCCCAAAGAGCTTACAATTGGGGCTTTAGAATTCAGTACTGGGGCTTTAGAATTCAGGGGATAGGAGAGTTGCTGAAATCAGATTTGCCACAAACTATCATTTCAGTTAATTGAGATAGCTGGTCCCAGCTGGCTAGGTTGTTTGTAGGAGCCTCAAAGGATTTCTGTTTTTGCAAATATTCATCAGTAAAGTCTGAAACAAAATATCAGTTCCTCCACTTTTGATGCCTTCCTCTAGAAAACCAACTAGGAGACTGAACTTATCCTACTGCCTCTCAATGGATGGATTATATTATAGTAATAATAAAATTAATGTTTAGCAAGTACCAGTCATTTTAAAAAAAGGAACCATTTTTTTTTTCAGAAAGTTTTAGGATTAGGTAAATTCCAATTTACTGGTTGAGTAATACCTAGTGTGAAGAAAGATGCAGCTCTCAGCATTCATTCTTTCTGTAGGGCATATGCAATATCCCCTTTGTGAGCTATTAAAAACTCTTTTAGATTCAATAATATTTCGATGCAGGAAACTACAGTCCATAGCTTGCACAGTTCATTAAATCTGGTATGAAAATCACCTCAAATGCTACAAACACTCAGTGTCTCAATGTGGGTGTAAGAGATGGAACTCAAACAAGCTTTTAATGTCTAAAAAATAATAGCAGATATCTGAGTGGGTATCATTCTCTTTCTCGCAAGTGGTGGGAAAAAAACAAATTACTGAAACAAAGGCCTTAATGCCAGTATTCGGTAACAGCTACATACTGTTCTCTGAGATGTAACAGATCAGACTATAGCACAGGGAAATACATCATGCTTCACAAGGGTAATATGAGGAATTATTTAAATTTTTTAACAAAAGCCTTGTTTCCAAACATGTCACCCAACGGTGAAATATCAGCAAAATAGACTGCAAAAGAACCAAAAATGTGTAACCAGAAGAGTAAAGGGCCTATAGAAAATGCAAATACAAAAGGTTGGGACTGGGTTCACTTTATAAATGTGCCTTTTAAACAAAACTTCCCATCTTCCAATATAGGGTGTGCTATAGAATATGGGAGGTTTGGGTATCTTAGGCCTTGACTCTATTCAAAGCTGTACTGGTTTAACTTTAAATCATCTTTAAAACAACTGAATAAAATTGGTGCAAATCCTGTCACAATTTCAGGGTAACTGCATCTGTATTCTCCCTCACAGGTCCCAGCCTTGGACTCTGGTAGGTATCAGCCCTTCAACACCCACAACCCGGTTTCCCTGGTGGTTACAAGTTCATAACTATCTCAGATTCAGAACCAGAATCCATGCTGGGTAGTTCAGCTGTTTCCTTATATAGCTCAGGCCTTTGAGCTCCAATCACCAGGAACAGGTAATCAGCAGACAATAACCCTCTCCTCAGGGCATAGCTACAAAAGACTGGAGTTTTTCATAACTGGAGATGTGGGAATTTGCATTAACCTCTCTGTAGGTATTCCTTGGGAAATCCACCTCACACTTATTGTCCCCACAGTCCATTCTTGTCTGGCATATTTTCAATATAGCTCTTTGAACACCAAGGCCTCACCCCCCTCCTCCCTCACAAGAAATAACATACAATCCCAGCCCACAATAATACATATACTTAATACAAATAAAAGCTTAATATTTGAGCTAGTTAAACAGAAAGTAAAAGGTAAAGTCTCAAAAGTGAAATGCCTGCAAGCTGCATGGAAAATTTAAAAACATCATAATAGAGGCTCAAATTAACTGCATTCCCCAAATTAAAAAACATAGTAAGAAGACAAAAAAAAGAGCCACCATAGCTAAAAACCAAAGTAAAAAAGGCAGTTGGAGGCAAAAAGGCATTCTTTAAAAATTGGAAGTTGAATCCTAGTGAGGAAAATAGAAAGGAACATAAACTCTGGCAAGTCAAGTGTCAAAGTATAATTAGGCAGGCCAAAAAAGAATTTGTAGAGCAACTAGCCAAAGACTCAAAAACTAACCACAAATTTTTTTAAGCACATCAGAAGCAGAAAGCCTGCTAAACAATCAGTGGGGACACTGGACAATCAAGGTGCTAAAGGATCACTCAAGGAAGATAAGGCCATTGCAGAGAAATTAAATTAATTCTTTGGAACAGTCTTCACTGCAGAGGATGTGAGGGAGATTCCATACATCTCAGCTTTCTTTCTGTCGCAATTTGAGGTGTCAGTCGGAGGTTTTGGAACAAACTGATAAATTAACTAGTAATAAGTCACCAGGACCAGATGGTATTCACCCAAGAGTTCTGAAGGAACTTAGATATGAAATTGAAGAACTATTAACAGTGGTACATAACCTATCATTTAAATCAGCTTCTTTACCAGATGACTGGAGTACAGCTAATGTGACACCAATTTTTTAAAAAGGCTCCAGAGGTGATCCAGGCAAGTACAAGCCAGTAAGCCAATTTCAGTACCACTCAATTTGGTATAAACCATAAGAACAGAATTCTCAGACACATAATGAAAATAATTTTGGGGGGGGGGAAAGAGTCAAAATGGCTTTTATAAAGGGAAATCATGCCTCAATCTATTAGAATTCATTGAGGGGGTCAACAAACATGCAGACAGGGATGATCCAGTGCATATAGTGTATTAGATTTCAGAAAGTCAGTCACCAAAGGCTCTTAAGCAAAGTAAGCAGTCATGGGATAAGAGGGAAGGTCCTCTTGGATCAGTAACTGGTTAAAAGATAGGAAACAAAGGGTAGGAATAAATGGTCAGTTTTCCAAATGAAGAGAGGTAAATAGTGGTATTCCTGTATTGGGAAACGTGCTGTTCAACGTATTCATGAATGATCTCAAAAAAGGAATAAACAGTGAGGTGGCAAAATTTGCAGACAATACAAAATTAAGATAGTTAAGTCCAAATCAGACTGTGAACAGCTACAAAGGGATCTCACTAAAGTGGGTAATTGGGCAACAAAATGGCAGATGAAATTCAGTGTTGATAAATGCACATAGGAAAACATAGTCCCAAGTATATATACACACAAAATGATGGGGTCTAAAATTAGCTGTTACCGTTCAAGAAAGAGATCTTGGAGTCATTATAGATAGTTCTCTGAAAACATCTGCTCAATATGCAGCAACAGTCAAAAAGGCTATCAATGTTAGGAACCATTAGAAAAGGGATAGATAAGGCAGAAAATATCATAATGCCTCTATATAAACCCATGGCATGCCCACATCTTGAAAACTGCATACAGATCTGGTCACCTCATCTCAAAAAAGATATATTATAATTGGAAAAAAGGAGAGAAGGACAACAAAATTGATTGGGATATGGAACAGCTTCCATATGAGGAGAGATTTAAAAGTCTCAAACTGGTCAGCTTGGAAAAGAGACAAGGAAGGATGAGTTATATTTGAGGTCTATAAAATCTTGACTGGTGTGGAGAAAAAGAATAAGGAAATGTTATTTACTCTGTCACATAACACAAGCTTGAAATTAATAGGTAGCAGGTTTAAAACAAACAAAAGGAAGTACTTCTTCACACAACGCACAGCCAACCTGTGGAACGCTTTGCCTGGGGATGTTGTGAAGGTCAAAACTATAACAAGGTTCAAAAAAGAACTAGATAAATTCATGGAGGATAGGTCCATCAATAGCTATTAGCCAGGATGGTCAGAGATGCAACACAATGCTCTGAGTTTCTGTAGCCTCTGTTTGCCAGCAGCTGGTAGGGGACAACAGGGGTAGGATCAATTGATGATTGCATGATCTGTTCATTCCCACTGAAGCACCTGGCATTGGCCACTGTTGGAAAACAGGACTCTTGATCTGACCAAATATGGCCATTCTTATATTCAATAAGGTTTTTCAAGGATACTGCAGGAAATTGCTCTGTCACAAATCCCATCTGAACCTTAGAATTCTGCTTATATTGATTTATTGTAAATCAATTTTAGACCTGAGCTATATCAACTTAAGAGTGTGAAATCAAAGTTTTGTACTGTTTTAAAATCACACCTTTAGTTAAACGACTGAAATTTTGAATAGAGACAACTAGAGTTGGTCCAGAAAGAAGGAAAGAAGGAAAGAAAGAAAATATTGGAAATGCCAATATTTTGTCCCCAAATGGGACAGATATCTAAGCTCTTTGCAGAACAAAAAAGTTTTTAAAAAAAATCAAACTGGAAATCTGCAACAGTTTGTTTCAATTTTTTTTTTATAAGTCAACATTAATTTTTATGTCTGGCTCAGCAGTTAGTGCCTCATGGGAGTTGTAGTTCCAGATCTCTCAGTCTCCACTATGGGCCCATCTCCTCTACCAAACCACATCTCACATGATTCATGGTGGTCTCTCCCCTGTCCCATGACAGTTTAGCAATGGTGATGATGTATATTGCATCACAAGAGGTGTAGTCCAGCTGGAAAGCTGGGCCCAGAGGAAGAATGGGGCTTGACTGACCTGGAACTACAATTCCCAGGAGGCATCATAGCAGTTCACTCAGATGCAGAGATTAATTTCAACCCCAAACAAAATGTTCAATATGATTTTACCAATGCAATATTCTACAGAAACTGATCTTTACCTGTAGGAATTTCAGTGAAACCCCATTTTCCAGTGTGAAAACATTTTGAAATTTTTCAACCATCCCTATAAAAAAGGCCTTAAACATGGGACCTAGACTCACTGTTGCTCTGTGTCTTGGGTAGTAATTTATATCATTGCAAAGTGAATGTAAAAACACTGCCAGATGAGAGTGGCTGTGGTTTATGCCCATTTTGCACTGATGTAACTTGCTACACTCGGTCCAGGACAATGGTCAATCATGCCCAAAGATACCCACAGACTTCTTGAGGCACTACAAATAGGTAACTTACATGGTTAATATTGCAGCATTTTATTTTTTCCAAAAAAAGGAAGAGAAACAATAGGGAGGAGGAATAGATTTGTTTGAATTATCTGTGCTTCTGGACAGATTCAGGAAACAAAAACAAATAGGAGCTTAGCTAGAAGTGCCCACAAACATCCCCAAGAAGGGGATTTGGTTGTAGTTATTAGGCATGACTGATAGCTTTTAAAAAAACCTTTGTAGAAAACCACCATTATGGGTGGGAAGTTTTGTGTGTGTCATATTCACAGCCTGAGAGATTAGTCAATAACAGCTCAAGGGTTGGAGTGGAAGGAGAGGTCACATACACAGAAGCAAATACTCAAATGGACTTGACAGAAGAATAAGATGCAAGACTGGGAGAGTTATTTGCTCTCAAGCTAGGTCTCAAATTTTAATTTTTGGATACAGGCTACAGATTTAATAGATTCATGAAGTTTAAAGCCAGAAGGACCCAGTAGATCATCTAGTCTGACCTCCTATATACCAGGCCTACCTAATCACAAGCTGAGGAAAGCAAATCACCTATGAACCTCTGAAGAAATCCAGGTGACATGCTTTAACTTAGGCAAATTATAGACTGAGAAATCATCCTGAAGGAAGATCAGAGGGGCAAGAATGTGTTTATATGTGTCTGCTAAAGTATAGAAGTGTAAGTGCCATGCTGAAGCTTTCTATTGTAAAGCAGATGTTACAAACATCATTTTCATTTTTCATTCTAGGAATGTGTATAGTAATTGCAGTAGAGCTGTGCAAGTCTGTACAGGACAAAACACTGGTAGATTTACTAAATACAGTTTACCATTTCTGTGTTTACTAAAGTAAATGTTTGTTAGGGGGGTATTATTTCTCTTGGAAGCTGACTGGAAGTTTTTATTCACATTTTATTCACATCTACATTAAGGTTTTGAATACAATAGCCATGGGGGTTGACTCTGTAAAGCTTTCCAAAAAGTGCTGAAGAGACAGAATTCTGGCTGATGATTCAGCAACAACTTCAGCTGAGGTGCAGGACGGGGAGTGTAATAATAATGACAGGTTTCAACCCTATTAGCAATCAGACTAATTAAAACAGGGCTGCCAGGTGGTTCACAAGCACAGACCCTTACTTCTATGTGGAGGTGTGTTGAAACCAATAGGGTAAGAGATCAGTTTGTAGGATCAGGGCCTAGCAAAATATATGCATATAGTAGCACTCATGCCACAGACAGCTGTCTCCTCAAGCTTATCCATCAACTAGTCAGTGCGGATATTGAACAATGATGGTGACAACACAGCCTTGCCGAACTCCCATTGAGATAGTAATCCACACCATGTATCTGCCATTCACTCAAATGTAGCTTTCCATTTTGTTACAGAGCTCTTCTGTTAATGACACTATCTTTCCAGGATGCTGAATTGCCACATCAGATCCCACAAATTTCCTCAATGCAATGAATCAAAGACCTGATAGAAGTCTATAAAAAACACATGGCTAATTAAATTCAGCCATCTTCTCAAAAAGCTGTCTCAAGGTAAAGATCTGGTCAACAGCAGAATGTCGAGGTCTAAAGTCATGCTGAGTATCCTAATCTTTGCCACAAGGGCATCATTGATTCAAGATATTAACACAAAAGCAAAGATTTTCCCTCAGTCCAACAACAGAGTAATTCCTCTACAGTAGCTAAATTCAGCCTTATTGCTCTTTTTGAATAGAGCCAAAATAACCCCCATTTACCAGGCTTCGGGGATGATATAAGTATGCCAGATGGTCTGGAAGAGCCTATGCAGCTATGGTACAAGAATACTCTCACAATCTTCCCATTTTAGGGATAATGTTACAAGCCTCTGGTTCACTTATGGACTGCAATCTGGATCTCTTCTTGGTTGAAGAAAGAGGGCTCTATCAGAATTTCCTGCCCCTTTTCAAATGGAAGAGGGATTGCTGGGTGATAGACAATTGAAAAATGTCTTGATATGATCTTCCCATTGATGCAACTGATCCTGCAGAGTCTTCCTGATGCTGCCATCCTGATTCTTTACTGGACAAGCTGGTGCCACATTCCCCAACTGACACTGCAAAGATGAATAAAGGGTCCAAAATTATGTCTGGTGGCTGCCTTTTCTAAACTGGCTGCTTCAGTTGACCACCAGGATTCCTTATCTTTCTGACACAATGATGTTCCAAAGTCAAACCCACTGAGCCAATAACAAACATGTCATTGAAAATTCCAATTTTAGCTTCATTTTTTTCTTAGCTCCACCTCTTGTAAGTGTCTTCACTGATCCAGGGCTGACATCTGAAGGCTGATAACCCCACAACTGAGCTTGCAGCAATCATCACTGATTACCTGAAACAATGTCATTTCTCATCAGATGACAAAGGAAGTGAGACTTCTGTCTCTAAGGCTTTGATGGCAGTCAGAACAGAAAGTTATCTGATAACTTGACTGTAGTAAGAGCTTGTGGTTGAATCTGACTAATTTTGTACCATTAACTGTCTTTGACGTCAGAGGCACACTTATGTCAGCAGAAGCCAATGGTCTGTGTCCAGTTCAGCATCTCTGTGAACTCATACTTCAGTGACTGTTAACCACCAATTATCATTAACAAGGGCATGACCAATTACAATCCTAGTGAAACCATCTGAGCTGTACAGGTCTGCTTGTGTATCTTTGGGTGATGGAAGAGCAAATCACAGATCACCATTCATTGGCAGCAGCAAATTTCTCAAGGTCCTGCCCATTCCTGTTCTTCTGCCCAACACCAAACTTCCCAAGAGTACTTGCCCAGGTTGCATTATCCTTTCCTACCTGTGTACTAAACTTACCCAGGATTATGATAACAACTCTTCTCAGAGTTTCATTAAGGATTGGTTGCAGTTGCTGGTAAAAATTATATGCAGCTGCATTGTTGGCCTTGGGGTTGGTGAAACCATACATTGTAATGATGGGAATATGCCTAAACCCAGTAAGGAATCAGATTCTGATAGTCACTCATTAATCACCTGCCAACCCTGCAATACCTGTCGGGCACAGCGTAAAAGTAAAATGGCCAACCCAGCCAGAGCAATCCATCTATGCATTTTTGTTCTCAAGCTGCCTTATTGCCAACTTTCTTTATACTACTTCCTGGCCAACACACCTCAGATAAAAGTACAGATATCAATGTTGAGGATTTTCAACTGCTTTACAAGGAGGACAACTTCAGCTATTTTGGACAGTGCCCAAACTTTCCAGACACAAATTTTACATTTGCCACCAACATTCAGGAAACTGGAATAGCCCTTTTGCAAGATTTTATTGGTAATTTTGCCTCAGCAGCAGAGAAACTCTGCCGTTTCAGCTACAAGGACCAATGACCAGATTGTTGCAGCTGATTGGCATCCATATAAACACCCTCACAGAGAGAATATATTGACCCCAGAAGGCAATGTAAATGAAAGACAAAGACATTCTACAAACTAAACGCAATCCTCCGTTGTATCAGCTCCTTTGTGCCCAAGAGGAACCATTGATATTCTTTTTGTCTTTTGGAATGGAAGAGAATGAGACAGAAAAGTTATGTTCACATTATGAAGGCATCTGCTTATCTTATAGCATATGCACGTCTGCAGTAGTAATTATAGCCAATGTTCACCACACAAACAGGATCACAGTGTTGCAGCCACTCCACAGGACATGGAAAACCTGAGGAGCAGAAGATGCTTAATGGTTCTATTGTACAGTGAGACAGGCCACGGAGAAGCTGTGCAACAACACGCCTGTCTAGATGTTAAAACAGAAAGTGGGTTTGGAGGAGTGAGTGGTTTATGTTGGGGCAGAGAAGTGACCAGTGGTTCCACCATTATGTCAGTCCACAAGTGTAGCTACACAGAGAGGCTCTAGCTTCTGTTACAGCTCGTGTGGGCTGTATTTGGGGGAGTGGAGCAATTGTACAGATGCTCCATAACAAGTTAAGAGAAGTTTTATTTACAACAGGTTGACATATTTTGAACAAAAAGTGGGTCCAAAAAATGGCCTTTAAAAAAATTCAGGACAAGTTGTTGACTATTAATTTTTTATTATTATTTTCCACAAAAATGGTTTGTTTTTTTAAAAATTATCAAATACATAGAAATGGCTACAGAAATTTTTAATTTGCTAAATCAAAAATTTTATTAACGATTTAAGTAACATTTCCAATAACGTTTTTGATATTTTTTATTTCAGAGCGATGGAGGGATTGAAAAATTTCAAACACAACTTCAAATTTTCTCACACAAATAGTTTCATTTTTCATTCTTCCAGTGGCTGAAAATAAGTACAGTGTTTACTGAGACCTGAGTATGCAGCTCCAAAGAAAATTTCTGTTCATAAGTGAAATGTGGGACTCAAAAAGAACTACTATATCTGTGCCTTTGGGCTGAAGTGATGGCTGTACTGGGGGGAAAAAAATTAAAAGGCTCCTGGGCATCTCATTCATTAGCTGTTGACATCTACACTTACCAATAAAGTTTTAAACACACAGATATTTAGACATGCCTGACACCACAATGTTAGGACCTGACCAATAAGAGTGTGTGGGTGGGTGAGTAGGAAGGAGTGATAATGATAAACCAGCATGTAACGTTCAATTTCAGGGAGCTATCTTACCCAGATCCAAGTCTAACTATAGAGCAAGACATAAATCTAGGTCATCCTTGTCAAATAAGATGTTTAGCTCTACTGGTTTTTAGTTTTTTATCTTTCCCTATGAAAGCCTTTGGGAGGTACAAATCAGCCAAAGTGCATATATGAGAATCTGAACATCTGGATGAAAGAGTTAGTGCTAAAAGTAAAGCCACTTTAGCTCTTGAATGAGTGAGAGTTTCATGTGCATTGGAAATTAAGCAGGATGTTTACATTCCAAGTGATAGCCTCTTTGGGAAGTATTGCCACAACAAGCATATCAGCCTTTTTAAGATGTGTAGTAAATGCCACATTTAGTGTGGTAAAGATTGCTCTATAAAAGTGTCAGAGCTGAGGGCTTGTGTGAACATGGGTGCTAGAAAATTCCACTCAGAAGCCTGTGGGTCTTTGTTTGAAGGCAGGATCTGAAAGGAAAGTTGCTGAAATTAGTGATACTTTGATACGCAAATAAATATTGACTTAGTACAAACATTATAAATAAAGAGATTTGAAAGAGTTTAGGAATTCTTTTCTCCCCTTTAATATGACTTTAAATGGTGCCGGTGTCTCTAAATAAGAGCAGTTACTTTTTCAACAGAAGTCCTGTTTGATGATGTATTTATTTGGATTTATTCACAGTGGAGAGTGGTAAACAGTAGCATCACCCAAGGATCTATACTGGGACTAGGGCTGTTCAACATCTTCATAAATGATCTGGAAAAAGGGGTAAACAGTGAGGTGGCAAAGTTTGAAGAGGATACAAAATTACCCAAAATAGTTAAGTCCAAAGCAGACTGCAAGGAATTATAAAGGGTGACTGTGCAACAAAAAAGCAGATAAAATTCTTTGTTGTTAAATGCAAAGTAATGCCCATTGGAAAACATTATCTCAACTATACATACAAAATGATGGGGTCTAAATTAGCTGTTACTACTCAAGAAAGATCTTGGAGTCATCATGGTAGTTCTCTGAAAACATCTGCTCAATATATAGTGGCAATCAAAAAAGCTAACAGAATGTTGGGAACCATTAGAAAAGGGAGATAATAAGACAGAAGATATCATAATGGCAGTATGTAAATTCATGGTATTCCCACACCTTAAATTCTTCATGCAGTTCTGGTCAACCCATCTCAAAAAAGATACATTGGAATTGGAAAAAGCTACAGAGAAGGGCAACAAAGATGATTATGGGTATGAAACAGCTTCCATATGAGGAGAGATTTAAAAGACTGGGACTGTTTAGCTTGGAAAAGACACAAGGAAGGAGGGGCTATACTAGAGGTCTATAAAATCATGAATGGTGTGGAGAAAGTAAATAAGGAAGGGTTATTTACTCCTTCTCATAACACAAGAACTAGGAGTCACCAAATGAAATTAATAGGCAGCAGGTTTAAAACAAACAAAAGGAAGTATTTCTTCACGCACACAGTCAACCTGTGGAACTCTTTGCCAGAGGATGTTGTGAAGGGCAAGACTAACAGGATTCAAAGAAGAACTAGATAAATTCATGGAGGATAGGTTCATCAATGGCTATTAGCCAGGATGAGCAGGGATGGTGTCCCTACCCTCTGTTTGCCAGAAGCTGGGAATGGGTGATGGGATGGATCACTTGATGATTACCTGTTCTGTTCATTCCCTCATTGGTCACTGTTGGAAGACAGAATACTGAGCGAGATGGACCTTTGATCTGACCCAGTATGGTCGTTCTTATGTAATAAAATTAATAGATGGCAGGTTTAAAACTAACACAAGGAAGTACTTCTTCACAGAATGCATAGTCTTGTTGCCATGGGACATTGTGAAAGCCAAAAGTATAACTGGGTTCAAAAAAAGAATTAGATAAGTTCATGGAGGATAGCTCCATCAGTAGTTATTAGCCAAGATAGTCAGAGAGGCAACCCCATGCTCTGGGTATCCCTAAACCTCTGAATGCTTGAAGCTGGGACTGGATGACAGGGATCATTTGATGAAATCACCTTGTTCTCTTCACTCCTTCTAAAATCATCTGACACTGGCCATTGTTGGAAGACAGGACACTGGGCTAGATGGACCTTTGGTCTGACCCAGTCTGGTCATTCTTATGTTCTTGAATTCTTATGCTTTAACAAGCACTAAAAGACAACCTGGCTCCCAGTGCCCTGACAACACAATACAACTGCAATAAAAAAAAATAGTGGCAAGGAATGAGGACGCAATATCCCTAATCCTTATACCCATTTGTCAATGAAATCAGTATTCAAGCCTGTGTAACTCTAATTAAATCAGCAAATGATTGACATATGATAGGCCTTTTTTCTCCCAAGCCACTGCCATAAACCTAGTTAACCTTATTCCCAAAGGAAAAGGACACAACTAAGGTCCATTGAGAAAACTGTCATATCCACCGAATTCAGAGCCTTTCAATTTATAGCATCCATAGGAAGGATATACAATGAGTTACCAAATAACTTTAGTTCCCATGACATTCTCACAGCTGTCAATTCGTTTCTCCAGTGGGGCCTTCCTTTCAGCTTTCTATCAACCCCATAGTTCTCAAAGTAATAAATTTAACAGCATGTTTGAAAATCTTTGTTTTCCAGCTCAAACTAGTCTGATCTCTTGTCAGTACAGCAGAAAATACATTAGATTTATCAATCCCTAGGAGATCCTCTAGTCTAGAGAACCAGAAAACTAATGAGGATTGTGACATCACTGGAGACTGAACCCTGAATAATTAAGGAGGAAGAAGATGTTTAATCCAACTCTTTAAACTACATTGTGCTTGTTTGTTAATACCTGTTCAACTCAAACGCCTACCTCGGAGAAGGGTTTTCTTTGGTCCTGATTCATCAAGGTGATGCATACACTGGCCCTGAGTTAACAAAGCACTTTGAATTCAATGGGCATAGGATCAAATTCTATGACAAAAATTCCATTGACTTCAGTGGGGCATGTGCACTCAGAGTATCTAATCCAGTTCTCCATTAAGGCTCCATTAAAATTCAGGAAAGGCAAGAGCAGATATTCCTGATATTGCTAAAGTAAACCCAAATTTAAAAAATATATCTCCAGCAAATGTTGAGGCCATCTTGATCCATCATAAAGGACAAGGAAAAGGTGCAACAACATTTCTTGTATCAAGATTTGTATCTAAAGGAGTAGTTGTGTAGGATTCATAAAGGTTTATGCGCATGGCAACATTCAGGGCACACCCGGAGTGTTGTGTAGGAGTAGTGCACACACAGCTCCTTTCAAGGGCATCAACCTTGGAATCTCGCCAAGATGATATGAACCATGGGAAGCCTCCCAGGACTGGGCTCAAGGCCCGAGAGCAAGGAATGCGGTAGATAGAAATTGGTAAATAAGAATGTTAAACAAAGCCAATGTATTCCTTTTATCTGTTGGAGAATGTAATGCGCGGGGGGAGAGAGAGAGAATAAAGGGGAAGGTGGAAAGCTGACAGGCAGAAGCCCGTTAGAGATCAGCCTGCTTGCTTGCTAAAAGCTGTGTTCTGTCTTGTCATTGAACCGCCACAACTGGCGCCCAACGTGGGGCCCTCAGCACTCACCTCGCCCGGCAAGGGTTTCAGACGCGTCACTCATCCGCTTCGTGGATCCCAGTGAGTATTTTTCGTTGTGGTAAGTATGGGAAGCTCCCTCTCTGCTTTGCAAGTGCAACACCGCAATGAGCTACAGTATTTGCTGCGTAAGGCTCAGCATGACTGCCCCACTCGAGAACTCACTCTCCTGCTACAGGAGGTGAGTGCCCAATGCCCGTGGTACCCTGAAGCCGGAACCCTTAAGCTAGCGGACTGGGAGTGGTTGGGCCAGACATTGCACAAAGAGCCTCGGGCGCCCGTGCAGGCTTTACATGCCTGGCACCTCTGCCGCGACGCGATACAGCGTGTCGCCTCGGACAGGCCCTCCCTCGCGAGGCTGGTGATCTCGCCACGCCCGTCCGCTCCTGCAGCCATCCCCCCTCCTGACGATGCAACACAGTGTGTCACCTCGGAAGAACCCTCTCCTGTGCCAACAGAGGGGCTGCCGATTTCACCCCCCCCCCCGTCCGCTCCTGCAACCATCCCTCCCCCTGCTTCGCCCCCAGTGCCTCTATTACCACCGCCTCCCTGGCCTTCCCCACCGGAGCCGGTGTGTGATCGCCCTCCGCCCGTGGGGCCCCATGCTCCGGGGCCCCCCGGGGGGTCGTCTGCGTCTGCTCAGAGGCTTTCGCTGGTGCAACAAATGGTTCACGCAGCGAAGACTCGCTCAGATCTTACAGCAGAGGAGCTGGCTGATCTGGTCTCAGTTTGTCCTGTGACCTGGCAGGATGATGGCCAGGGCAACCAGGTTGCAGACTGGGTCAGTTTGCCTTACTCGGTGATCAGAGAGGTAAAGAAAGCAATTCGCGAGTTCGGCCTGACTAGCACGTATGTGCGTGGTCTCATTGAAGGGCTAGGTAGTGGGTACTCCCTGATCCCTGAAGACTGGAAGGCGCTGTTGCACATGATGCTGACGCCCAGTCAGTATGTTATTTGGCTTAGTGAGTATCGGCAGATGGCGGAACGCCAAGCCCAGGTATATAGAGAGCAAGGTGTCATTTATGAGCAGTTGGCAGGGGAGGGCCAGTTTGCTACCGTGCAGCTGCAGTCTCAACTCCCTCAGGCTGTCTTCCCCATTATTTCCACCTGCGCCCAGCATGCTTTCCGGAAGGTCCCAGATTCGGGCAGGCCTACCAAAAGCTTTGCCAATATCCGTCAGGGCGCATCAGAGTCCTTTATGGATTTTACCAACAGATTGCAGGAGGCTATCCTCCGACAGGTGGATAACCCTGTGGCAGCTCAGGAGATCCTGTTAAAAATGGCGGTTGAAAATGCGAACGAGGATTGCCGCTGTGCTCTCCAGGCTGCACAAGCCTCTGGAATTCTAGAGCTGTCGGACATGCTGCGGGCGTGCCAAAACATCGGAACCCAAGCACATAAGGCTGGAGTTCTGGCTGCCGCCCTGCGAAAAACCGGGAAGGAGGGGAAGCGTTGTTACCGCTGTGGTAAGGAGGGTCACTTTCAGCGGGAGTGCCGCTCATCGACGGCGCCCGCCCGCCCCTCAAAGAAGTGCCCGAAGTGTCGGAAGGGCTATCACTGGGCTAATCAGTGTCGTAGCGGGTCGGGAAACCGCACGACGGGTCCCCCCCGAACCCAGGGCCAAACGGGGGTGTTTCCCACTCAGACAACTGTTCCTCTGCCTTACAATCCATAGACTCCATGAGGGCGGCGACTGCCAGAAGTGCAGGGCTTGATTTGATTATGCAGGAGGACGCTGATTTTCAGTTGCCGGGGGAGGTTTGTGCCATACCTACACAGGTGATGGGACCTCTCCCTGCCGGATTTGTGGGTCTGGTTCTCCCTCGCTCACACGCTGGGAAACAGGGTTTTTTTGTCATCCCAGGAGTCATCGATGCTGATTACACTGGTGTTATTAAGGTTCAGGTGTGGACCCATCTTCCGCAATCGCTCCCGCGTGGACGATCAATTGCACAATTGATTTTAGTCCCCTATCAGGTGCCAGCCGCAGAGGATCGAACCCGGGGCGGGAACGGCTTTGGATCGACGCTGTCTCAGTCACCGTCTCACAATACGTCCTCTCCACTTGTTGCTCTGACAATGTCAGTCCGCCCCTCAAAACCTCAGTTAACACTTCTCTTAAATAATGTTCCTTTTACAGGGTTGGTGGACACTGGAGCTGACGTTACGGTGATTCGTGATCCGGAGTGGCCAGTCGGTTGGCCAACAGTTCCTTCTAAAGAGTTGTGGGGGATCGGGGGTAGCAAACCTGGGCGCCAAAGTTTGTCTTGGGTCACGGTCTCTAAACCAGGAGGCTGTGCCCTTGCTACAATCCGCCCTTTTGTACTCCCTGTCCACCTCAATATTTGGGGCCATGATTTACTTACAAAGCTGGACACCACCCTCGATATTAATATATAATGGCCCAAAATCCTCCCTCACCCACCTTGCCATCTGCATTACCATTGGTATGGCAATCCTTAGAGCCCATATGGATTGACCAGTGGCCCCTCCCTCTAGAAAAGCTGAAAGCGCTTCATTCACTTGTACAACAATATTTGCATGCACAGCGCTTGGAGAGCTTTACTAGTCCTTGGAATTAGCTGCTGTTATTTTGGCCTTTCAATTTTTTGCTGATTGTTCCTTTAATTTGATCATGGACACGCATTATGTTTATCAGGTAATTGATCATTTACCCCTTGCCCTCATTACCCCTCAGGTCGATGCGGACCTTCTTGGCCTGTTTTTGTCCTTACAGTATTTCATCACCACTCATAATTTCCCTTATTTTGTTGCTCACATTCGCAGTCATACCCCTCTGCCTGGGTCACTCACTGAGGGCAATGCACGCGCTGATCGCGCGTTACGTGGTCAGGTAAATTCCCTCTTTTCTGACCCCATTGAAAGCCATGCCTTTTTCCATCAGTCTGCCTCTGTTTTGGCCCGGCAGTTTCATATTCCTGCTGATCATGCACGTTCTATTGTTCGTTCCTGCCCCCACTGTGCCGCTGCTGCCCCTACCTTTTTTTATGCCGTTAACCCCAGAGGTACCGCAGCGAATCAGCTGTGGCAAATGGACGTCACTCACGTGCCACAATTCCACCCCTATTCGTTTTTACATGTTTTCATTGATACCTATTTGGGATTCCTTTGGGCGACCCCACAGCGTGGGGAAGCCACTCCCAAAGTTATTCACCATTTGCTAGCCTGTTTTGCTGTTATGGGTCACCCGAGCCAGATAAAAATGGATAATGCCCCAGCCTATTGCTCCACAGCACTTTTCATCTTTTGTGCCCAATGGGACATCCGTCTCAAACACGGGATCCCTTATAATTCCACAGGCCAAGCTATTGTTGAACGTGCAAATCGCATGCTAAAAATCTTGCTCGACAAACAATTAAAACAAGGGGAGCTGCGTCTCCGAATCTTAGGAGACATTCAGCAACAACTGCATATCCTTTTGTTTACTTTAAATAATTTAACGCTGAAAGCAGATCAGCAGACCCCCGCGGATCGCCATTTTCACAAATCTGAGGTACTGGAAAGACCGCGTGTCTTTTACCGTCAGCTGCCCGATCCGCAGTGGCTGGGCCCAGTACCTCTAATCACTTGGGGTCGGGGATATGCTGCTGTGTTTCTCCCTGCAGGACCGTTGTGGGCTCCGGCCTGGTGTGTGCGACCGGCACTGAAACAGCATGGCGTGGCACCAGGGCTGTCGAACCCCATACCGGATTTTCAGCTGACCTTGGAGGAGACCGCGGTGCCTCCCGGGTCGACAACGGCGGGACGGAAACAGAAGAGGCGTAGCGTCCCAAGCCAGCCCGTGACATGGGGAGCAGTAAAAGCATTGGTCGCCGCGGCTCAACGAAGACTGGCAGCAAACCAACAGCCAGAGACTCTTGAGACTTTGTTTGTGGCAATTCTCGCCCAAATTATTGCTAATTCTGTATTGATTGTATGCCTTTTGTGCCTGCTATTTCCTGGAGGGGTTGATTCGGGAGCGCTTTCTCCGTTACAGGCCCGAATGACATATAACCTATGGGAAAGATTGGCTTCAATAGCAAATGTTACCCACTTTTGTTTATTTGATTTTGTAGCAGCTGAAGAATTGTTAGGTACATGCCTTATTTCAGTATGTCATCACCCTGAGGAAATTGGGAATGAGATGATGCTCGCCGCTTACTCGAACCTCTCTTCCCAGTACTCTAGCATGGCTAATCGGGGCCAGGCCAATCACACTTTACCTTTTTAAGCTTATTTTTTGCTGCTGCTGTGTACAATGTATTCCTTTTTGTTAAGGCTTTGTCGAGACCCGCCCTGGCAGGCTCCACGAGTTATGACCTTGCCTGTCCGGGAGTTAATTGGCTTGCAAATGCAAATTGATGGCTACCATGAGATGGCCGAGCACAAATAAACAAAAAAGGAGGGGATGTAGGATTCATAAAGGTTTATGCGCTTGGCAACATTCAGGGCACACCCGGAGTGTTGTGTAGGAGTAGTGCACACACAGCTCCTTTCAAGGGCATCAACCTTGGAATCTCGCCAAGATGATATGAACCATGGGAAGCCTCCCAGGACTGGGCTCAAGGCCCGAGAGCAAGGAATGCGGTAGATAGAAATTGGTAAATAAGAATGTTAAACAAAGCCAATGTATTCCTTTTATCTGTTGGAGAATGTAATGCGCGGGGGGAGAGAGAGAGAATAAAGGGGAAGGTGGAAAGCTGACAGGCAGAAGCCCGTTAGAGATCAGCCTGCTTGCTTGCTAAAAGCTGTGTTCTGTCTTGTCATTGAACCGCCACATAGTTGTTTGTTGATCAGCACTCTATGAGGATCCCTTACCTTCTAAATCAAAAGTATCAGAGCTTACTTATTGACTTCCACTACTAATCTGGTAGCTGTGCGGTGAAGGTGCTAACATACAGACCTCTCTCCACATCTCCAAACAGGCTGAGTTTGTAACGGAACCCAAAATTTCCTCTAATGAGCCTGCATTTTCTCTCTCTAACTTTCTTTTGCAATCGTCATTTACAAGATGTCAGTGTTTTAAATAATAAATAAAGAACCACTGATGTTAAAATAACCTTTTGGGCAACACATGGAAATGTTTATTTGAACAGGAAATGCCCCTAATGGAAAGGTTATTAGGAGGAAAAAATTCATAAACATTTAAAGATCAGTAGACTCAATGAGCAGCATATAGGTTTTAAAGACTAAATCTTTTCAGGCAAACATGATAGCATTACAGAATAAGCACAAGAAGATGAAGAAATACTTTAGTAAAATCAAAATAAGTTATTTGATACTGCGTCTTGCTAAACCTTGATTGATAACCATTCAAATTGGCTTGGGTAGGAACACTGTCATGTACACTGAAAACTGGAAAAAAAACACAAAATAAAGTACAATGATAAATGGCAATGTACAGCATGGAAGATGTACCCTGTCAGGTTTTAGGCACTACTTTATACAAACAGTAATCAGCATTCATTGAGGCTACAGTCATCAAGAAATGGCACAACAGAAGAACTAATTTAAGATTAAAGTAGTGAATAAAAATATCAGTAACTCCTCTCTACAATACAAAAAAAAGCAACAATAGCCAGCGTTCAAATTATTGAATAAAAACTTTGATGGAAAATCATCAGTATTAGAAAATTCAGAAGCAATCCAACAGATGTAATGTTTCAAGAGACAAAGGATTTCTTCCTACTATACAGTGCCTTCAAAAAATCGTCACATTCTGATTTGCAAAGCTGTGTTGGAGCAGGTCATTGGAAGAAACAAAGAAAAAGATACAGGGGTATCAGGTTTTTATATGCACCCTTTCCCAGAAAGAACTTGAGCTAGTTCAGAGGTTGAAGAACACATCAGGGGAGGAACATTACCAGTCTCTACAAACGTTTATTTTGCTGCAGCTGTCTTACTGGAAAGATAAGTAATGAGAAAAATGTTAAATATGCATGTTAAATATTTTCCATTTAAAAAGCTGGAGACATAGCCAACACTAATTTAATTTTTAAAATGTCTTAGTACACTGAAATATTTTCCTCCAGAATCCCTGAACAAAGTGACAATTTGCCAATGGGACTAGAGAGAGAGTGCTAAGCAATGGAAAAAGATTACCTTCCTCTATAACAGTAAACTTGTTACACCATTGCCCCTGAGGAGAGAATCAAACCCTCTTTCTTTTTTTAAACTTGTGACTGAGATACAGTTCAGCACTATTAATATGATGCAATAGTGGTACAAAAGGAGACAAAGCCAGAGAAGGAGAATGATTAAATATAACAATGAAAAGATCGGGATGGTCTCTTATGATACAATGGTCTCTCATTTCAAGGACCATCATTTATTTTATTCCCAAAGCTATCTGCATTCCACATAAATTTGATGTTCCCTCACTTTTATTGTTGACAATTATTTTAATCAGAATAAAAAAAACAAACCACATGCAATTGAGACTATAGAAAGTTATTTCAGGGGTGAATCCCAAAGTCATTTAAGTTTCCTGTGTGAATAATATTGTGTGTCCCTCATTCTGGGATGTTGGCACATATTGCATTCCATGTTTTGGCCTTGGCATGTTGGGAGAGATGGTTACACAAACAGCACTAACACACAGGAAATAATGCACACAACTAGAAATATGCTAGCAGGGGAAGAACACTCCATGGTAGTAACTTAGGACTCATGCACCCTGACCCAAATGAAAGGTATTCACAATTTAATGATTCAGTGACAGAACTTTCTGTAGAAAGCAAACTGAATTTGCCATCTTGTTACAAAGCAACAGCCCAGGAGCACCCTGCATCTCTGAAGGCTGTGCTGAAGTCAGGGTGGCAATACCATGACCTTCCTACAATAGCCTCCCCCCCACCCCCTATGACCCTCTTTTGTGTCAGGACCCCCACAATTACAACACCGTGAAATTTAAGATTTAAATGTCTGAAACTATGACATTCAAGATTTTTAAAAATGCTATGACTGTGAAATTTATCAAAATGGACCATGAATTTGGTAGGGCCCTAATAATAGTTAATAGGGGCTGCAGATTATAGTTGCTGCTTTTGTTTGCTTTTGCTGTTTTTGTTCTGTCCGGGCTCTTTATAAATGTTCCCATAAAGGGGTACCTGAAGAAAAGGGACCCTCACTGACTGACAGCTGTTTGTTTTATTTTTGGTCTGCAAAATTAGTGCACCAGCTCACACCTGGGTTCAATTTCTGTCTCTGTCATTGCTTTCCTGGGTGAGCATGAGCAAGTGACTTCCTTGCCTGTCCCTCAGCTTCTGCACCTGTAAAATGGGGATAATAATACTGACCTCCTTTGTAAATATCGTTGGGACCTATGGATGAAAAATGATATATAAAAGTTAGTTTATTTTATTAACAAGGTGAGTGTTTGCCAGATATGAAAGGATTTCAGTGATGCCTTTTAGTTCCTGCTCTGGCACATCATTATTTTATTGTGAAACCAGTCTACCAGTGATGAGTGCAGTATAATGCCTTGTGATGGGATTCACTCACCATCGCAGTGCCTCCTGCTGGCTGTCCTGGGGATTAGCTTTGCTAGCCAGTGCACCCTCTTCTGGTGGTGTCTCACCACTGTCACTTCTGCTCCAGGACCCACATCACTCCCAGGACCATGGTGTCCTCTTCATAACACATTCCTCCAGCTGTGTCATGCTCTGTTCTCCCCCATTCCAGGGGGACCTCCCCCAGTGGCAACTGCAGCCAATTGTCTGGCCACTTCCTCAGTGGCAAGAGGGTTGGGCACCTGGGCCCACCCATTACTCCAGGTCCCAGACCAGCCCCTCTGTAGATGGCAGCCATGTGCCAACCTCTCCAACCTCTCAGTCCATTTGTCTAGGCCACTTCCCTGCAGCCCCAGTACCTTCTTTGCCCTTGCCTTAGGGCCTCACCCTGCAACTCCAAGCCACCAGCTCTTCCCCAGCTCCCCTGGTCCTTGCTAGCAGCACTGCTGTGTCCAGGGTGCTTGCTTTCTTCCACCTGTAAGGCAGCCAGTCTTCCCTCCTTGAGCTCCAGGGAGCAACTGAAGCTGCTCTGCCCTGCAGCCCTCCTTATATGGGCCAGTCCGGCCCTGATTGGCTGCTCCTCACAGCCCCTCTCTAACTGGCTGCCTCCTGAGAAGCCTCCCCAGGGCTATGTGTGGGGAGGCTTATGGGCCAGTGTGGGGCAGATGCTGCATCACATGCCTGCTATAAACTACAAAGACACTAGTAAAAATATCAAAACCGACTTGATAAAAATTAACGTGTGCATAAGAGTGAGTGTGTTGTGGCCCTGCAGAGTTTATAACCATCAGATTCACAGCTTCATTTCTCATGTAGTGTTCACCACTAGCCTTCTGGTCATGCACTTGGGTGTTTTGTGCCAGAGAGAGAGAGGCAGAAAAATAGCCTTATATATTTGATCATACATGTTAGTTTCATTGATTTGCCCTCCCCCCATCTTTCTGATGTCTGCGGTGTCTTCCAGTTTTAAGTATTTCACTTACATATGCAGTGCTGTTCTAAACATCTCTTTTAAATGTGTAAATATAAATGCAAAAAAGGGAAAGTGATTATATTTCATGGAGAATCACGTATTTGGTGAAGAAAATCTCTACACAGGTACTGAAAACTACATTGCTTTTTCAAATATTAATATGCTTTCAGAAATTAGAAGTTTGTTGTAGTTTGCTTTGTCCTACTCCTGATGAGTTAAGTTAATAATATTCACTAAGTGCAACTATTTTACTCTCTGCTTTCCCTCATTCCCACTAATTGACAGCTGGATGGGTCTGGTTTACAATGCCTTTTTATGGATTATTATGAATTCTTATAATGTAAAAGCTACTTTTTGTGATGACAAAGCCTTTCCTGTAGGCTTTATTTGAGGGAGGCTCTTTTTTCTCTTACTATTGTAGCTGCCCGGGGCTGTTTCATTTTGACACGACCAGCCTGTTGCTAATAATTACACCTTAATTCATATGAAGGGAAGAGAACCCAAGCATCATTTAATGTAGACTACTAGCTGTTACTCGGTTTTGGAAATTTTAATAGCAATAAATACACATATGTTTTCTCAAGGTTATTTAACAGAAAATCTCTGGAGGCAATCTTGCTAAACGATTTTTATGTCAGAGGATTTTATGTATTTATCCTAGAAGAATATGTACTATTTACTTTCTTAATAAGTCCTGAGAAATGTCTTATTCCATATTATTTTTCTTCCTGGAGTTAAATTTGTTTTGTTTTTTTCCCCCTTCATTATCCTTTTGAAAGAGGTTTCATTGTCAACTTGAGATTTGCCATAACATATAGATGGGCTGATTTTCACAGCATTAGAGTAACATGCAATTTTATAAACAAAATATATGCATAATATAAGTGTTTAAACAGTTAATCACTTTAAAAGGGGTGAAGCCTTGTTTGATGTTCTGCTACTTTAAGATTAAATTTTAAACACAAAAAAATGAATTACAAGGCTCAGTCCTGCATGGAGCAGGTGAGTGTTGCATATATTAGAACAGGTAAAAAGTGATGAGCAAGACCTAGGGAAAGGGAAATGGAGTCCTGCAAGTAGGGGAGTGGGTGCTTAGGGGGCTTGAGGATTACTACAGAATCTCTCAGTGGGGAAGAGCTAAACCTAGGACTTTTTGCTGAGCACTCCAGTCCTGAGACAACAAAACATGTAAGTATATAACTAACTGCAAGCATGTGGTTGCAACGGGAAAACTTATGCACACAAAGCTAAGCATGTGCTTAAGTGCCTTCTTAGACTGAGGTCTCAGCACCTTGCAGGACTGAGCCCTAGTGCTTGAAGTTACTTGAAGCCTGGCATAGCCCTTGCACTTGCCTTGGAGTATAATATGTCTGTGCAAGCTACTGTGCGCTACACAGGGATCGGGACCTAAGTGTTCGCCTCTATTTAGCTTTCTGTTATATTATTTTGTTGTGGTTTACTGCTGATAGTAAGGTATCAAAGAATCAGAATACAAAAATATTAAAGTTTGATTCTGCAACTGAGCCCAGCCTCATAGGTCTCCAAATTTTGGAATAATATTAGTGTTAGACAAGCTGCCATCAGGTTCTGTAGTGAACTGCAGATCTACCCAAATTTTCCTCTGCCATTAAAAATCCATCCTTCTTGTGATGGCTCACCAAAGGATTTAGGTGTAAAGTGACCTAAAGCAGGTGATCTTAACCAACCTTATTGTTCAGCTATTTGAAACAATGGCTCTTAAGCCAAAGATAGAACACATTGCCTGCATAATGATGGGAAACAAATAGAAAACTGTATGGTCACAGTTATTTGGCAAGTCTTTAAGTGACGTTAGTGATGGAAAACTCCTCCCTGAGGCCTGTAATACGTGGGGCACCGTGGGGATATGTCAGCTGTTCTTTCCTGCTTACTGTGCAAATAAAGCAATTTGGAGGATGTGAAAGATGTTGTGTGGTGATACCACCTCACCAATATACCACTGATACTCATCTGTGTCTCCAGTTTGTCAAATGTAGATTCTATGTTTCCTATGCCTTCAGAATATCTTGCTGAGACTGGGAACTGGATAAAAGTAAATGGACTCAAACTCAAGCCATACAAAGTGGAAGCATTACTAGTCAGTAGGGGAACACTTGTAGAAGAATGGGTAGTGGTTCTGCACAATTAGTGAAGGGCTATGTCCAACGGACACTAAATTAGAGCCTGTGTTTCTTCTTTTGTACTGGCTTCCTATTTGCTGCAGATTTCACTTCAATTTGCTGATTATGGTCCATAAAGACTTAAATAGGCACAGACCTATTGACAACCAACTTCTCTTCCTGTGCTCTGTCAGGGTAGCTGAGCTCAGCTGGAAAGATGCTAATGTGATAGCTATTAATGGTATAGATCACTAATATATACCTTGCTAGGTGTGGCATCAGAATGTTGTTGATTGAAGGTCCTCTGCAGTGAAATCACTTTGCCAAAACCAGTTTTAACATTCTTCAGAGCACAACCTACAGCCTATCTGTTATACCAGCATTTAGCTAAACAGTTTAACACAGCACTAAGGAGAAGCTACCAATGGAATAGTGTAGGGACTGAATTTATTGGAAATTTTTAAGGGGAAATTATCAGAAGCTAAATTTTCCAGTGTGCCCAGGCAAGGTGTGTACCCATAAGTTGTGATTATGGTTAGAAAAGGTGTTAAATAAAAATTCAAAAGAACACATCTGCTTCCTCCATGTATTTCAAGTCAGAACAGCTTACGTTTTCTGACAAGAATGTCATAATTACTTGTCACTCCTTTTAACCCTTAATGAGGCAAGAGAACAATGGGAAAGTGAGATGGAACCTTTCGTTATCTTGCCATTATCGACACAATTGTTCACTAGAGCCAAACCTTTCAAAATTGAGTGTCCATGCTTTACAAGAGGAGAAGCAAGAAAATGCAGTACTTCTGGTATGATAAAAAATAATAGCTAATAATGGCTTTACTGAAGAAATTGCAAGAGATATTCTTCAGAATAAATAGCTTAGAAGACACATCTGTTTCTTGATGATTTAGCTAAATTTGTATTTTAATCTTGTCTACACAGGGCCTTAGTCCATACCAGCTGGGGTGTAAATGCTAAATGTGCATCAGTGTGTCATGAACTAACTGGACCACATGGACCCTGCTGGTGCATCAGTAACAATTCCCTAAGGAGTGTTAATATTGTACTGTTTGAAAGGGAACTACATTAACAAACACTAGGAAACTTTCTGTGTGCACTAGCATGGCCAGTTAGTATGCAATGGACTGGTGCTCCTCAGAATGTACACCCCAGCTGGCACAGACTAAGGCACTGTGTAGAAAAGCATTTAGTAACAAAACTTACCTCCAAACTCCCCCTCACTCCCAACTCACTATTTACAACTGTGAACTTACAACTTGTTTCACTCTATTGAAGGATTCACCTTCTATCCTTTGTCAGTACTAGGGTTGCCTCCAGGATCGTCTTGGAGTCTCCAGGAATTTAAGATTAATCTTTAATTAAAGATTATGTCATTTGATGAAACCTCCAGAAATATGTCCAACCAAAATTGGCAGCCCTGGTCAGCACTCAAAATACAAATGAGATGATTTGAAGTAGAGGTAAAAGAAGAACCCAATCAAAAATGTCATTAGTATGGAGGAAACAGTGACAACAAAAGCAAAGCAGTGGATATCATGTCTTTGCATAAGAACAGTTCTCAACAGATATTGTGTCACAATAATCTGTATCACTTATAGAGGACTAGGCCACTCTCTTCTTATAATTAGAGCCCTGGACGGATTGTATCTGCATCTGATCTGCAATCTGTAAAAATGATCGGTGGATATAAAGTGAATATCTGCGGATTTGCAGGGCTCTACTTATAATATACCGGAAGCTTTCTTTGATTTTTTTCAAAATGTTGTTACATCATATCTGATTCTCAGTTCCTAAGTACCTAATTTTGAACGTAAGGAGACTGTGTATTAACATATCAGTAGCTTCAGACAATATCTACATATAAAAAAAAAAGTTCTCCTTTTCCATGTATTGATTATATTAGCAACATATTTAATGAAAATGAAATCCATACACGATTCTTAAAGATAAAATAGTTTACAGAAAAAAATACATTGAATATAAACATTAGGTTAAATTCACTTTGGTATGAAACTGGACCATTATTTTAAATATGACCTAAATAGAAGTAGAGATAATATATTTAGTGTGAATGGCTCCCAGTGACTGGCATCAAGAACAAGCAAATCACTCACCTGTTAAAAGAACACCCTTGTACTAGGACATTAAAGAGGTACTGTAGGCTGTTCTTTGGAGTGTCCATGCTCATACTGGCATTTGTCTGAGGTCAGGTCTGTACTATATCAGCATAATTATGGGCTGTGAAAAGTCCACACACCTGAGCAATGTAGTTATACCAACCTAACCCCATGTGTAGACAGTGCTATGTCGACAGGAGAGCTTCTCCAATCAACACAGCTATCGCCTTTTGGGGAGGTGGATTAACTGCGCCGAGGGGAAAAGCTCTGCCGTCAGCGTTGGGGCGTCTTCACTAAAGTGCTACACCAGTGCAGCTGCACCCCTGTAGTGCTCTACGTGAAGACAAGCCCTAAGTTCCACGTATGTTAATTAAGCTAAGTGAAGTTGATTGGTTTTATGCAGAAGAGGAGATCAGCACAGAATACTTAGCACTGACTAATTTTTTGAACGCAAACTTTATATAGCAAATTTTAGACCAGTGACTGTCTTTGGATTATGTGTACACAGTGCTTGGGGAAAACATATCCATATTGCTTCAGTGAGCTTACAATCTTGTCAATAAAGATGGCAAGACAGTTATACAAAGTGATCCGGATTGCTTCTTAAGCTGGACTCATTTGAACAGCATGCACTTTAACACAGCCAAATGCGAGGTCACTCATCTAAGAGCAAAAAAGCTGGTGGACTGTGGAGTAAATGTCTTATCTTATGCCCAACTCTGCCTTTAATCCCTTTTATGGCTTTGTACTCACTGTTTTACTTTGCTAGAGTTTCAACTAAAGCTCTCTATATCCACAAATACTGTGTACTGGTAGGTGGGGGTGGGAGTGGATTCCTTGGTGGTAGTGAATATTGTGATTCTGAACCATATGAAATTTCAGCTTAAGTAAGAGTAACAGATAAACCAACCCACTGGTGAAACATTACTTCTTCTGAAAACAGAGTTAATCTAAACCTTTTATTTAGTTATTTGAGTTGTTTTTAACAAGACAGCTCACGCATCTAATTAAGTTTCTGCATTAAACAATGTTCAAAAGAAAATATGCTTTGACATTACATTTATCTTTTGAATTTGATGTACTTCCCTCATTAATTTTTAGCCTAAAACCCATGGGCCTCATTACTGCATCACTGATTCACTTTTCGTACATTAGTTTTTTCCCTGAAATTTACTCATTTACTTTTCTTTCCAGTGGTATTTAGTAGATGAGTAATATCAGGAGATATAACTGACAGCACATTTCATAACTAGCCTAAGCCCATGTCTGCATCAAGTACATTAAAGATTCATTTATATTTTATATGAAGATAGTATCTGACCTCTTTCGAGATATGTGCAAATTCCTCTATTATTCACCCTTGATAATACCTTTCCAAGGAAAGAATTGACTGGGGAAGCACCAGCATCTGTCATTCAAAATTCTAGGGTTTGGAGGTTGAGGAATTTTTCTCCCTGCCCTCTGACCAATGTGTGCTCAGAACAAAATAGGAGTTGGTGATTTTACAAGATACACAAAGCTTTCCTTGACCATGTATCACAGGGGTGGACCCTGCCCTTTATCAGTCCAAAATGTATTGCATCATACAGGCTATTTTCTCAAAATCTTATGGTTAATTATACATGATCTAAAGCAAGATGTGTGCTTAGCCATCAGAAAAAGAGTATTAGCTACAGCCTCTTTCATTGAGCTCAATCTTTAGCTACAATGTCGGAAGAAACACACTGAAGCTGAGTCTAACTTTAAGGAAAACTACTCCAAATATTTTAGATATTTGATCCAGGTAATTGATTACCAGGAAAGCTGGACACTCCTGAAGGCCAGTGGTTTTAGAAATTATATATGATAAGAAAACAAAAGAAATCTTTCTATATTTTAGATTAAAAAAGACTTTGCTCTATTATTTGACTAGAAATGAGAAGCATAATTACTGTTTAATTCCCATATTTTACCTAGATTAATTTTACATTCCATTAATTTGCATAAACTAATTGTTGTATGCATAGCAGTTTGTTGGGTAAAGGAAGCCCAGCTAAATGTTTCATTCATTAAGAAAAATGTTCATGTGCTATTGTGTGCAATAATCTTTAGCCCATGTTGTGGGTTATGTACACAGTAAAATATACTATAAAAATAATTGCCCTGATCTATTGAGAAATTCTTCTAAAATGAAGCAGAACAACTCTCAGAAGTGAACAGGAATGTTCTAGCATGCAAATGCAGGCATCAGGACACACAGCTCAGTGTTGAAAGTAAATATAGATTTAGGTACTGGATGATGAAAATAACCCATTGCCAGCTCAGTAGCTGGTGCATTCACTCTTTAGATCAGACGCTTGTCATCCTGTGATGGGATTTGACCTTCCACCAAGTGTTGAGGCCAAAACTGACATCTACAGAGACTGCTACATTTGCGGTAAGTAGTATTCTTTGAGGACGGTAATCATCAGAACTTCTCAAATAGTTTTTAAAATGGGTTTACAAAAATTAGGGCTTTTGAGTTTCAGTAACACAGCAGGAGCATGATGCAGAGTTAGGACAAGTTAGGATGGCAGAATTAGTAAATATTTAGGATACTTTAAACCTTCTCCTTTCTAGGCCACTTGAATCAGAACTTGCCTGACACACCACTACTAGACTGCTTTTGGAAAAGTATTATTTAACCGGAATTCATTCAAGGAGGATTCTATAGGAGTCTTTCTAAACAGCCACACAATTAACTTTGGTACTGATTGTCTGAACCATTCCATAGCAGGATATAATTCTCTACTTCTACCGCATCCTTCACCTCATTATGTCAGTTACACTCATCCAGTAAGGGAACAGAACCAACATTTTGTAATCACAGTCAGACACTGTGCCAATAGGAGAGCACTCTCCTGCCAATATAATGCCAGTGTGGACAGCACAAAACTTGCATTGCTCTGAGCGATGTAAGTTATATTGATTTAGGCTGTAGTGTAGAGCTGCCCTGAGACTGTCTAATTTAGCACTCTTAAGCACAGACTTAACTGCTTTCCTAAACTGGAGCTGCAGGGAGCCAGAAATCTGGTTAATACGCCCCTTTGTGTTCTTTACAATACACCTACAGTAGCATGGCCGGCTGATGCTACATTTCACACTGAAATGTGTGAAGTGGATTCTGCTTAGTGCATACTGAGCATAAGTGTTTGCCTGTATCCAGCCCTTCCAACATGAGTACGAAACATTGCTTTATAAAATACTTTGAGATAAAGCACCCTGAAATCATTGTTTTAAAATCCAAAGTATGCAATATGAATATACAAAGGATATGAACCATTTCTTCTCAAAATTAACATTCCTGAAAATCAATAGAAAGCCTTAGCAAAGATTCCATGATGCTTTTTGACCTTGAATTAAAAGTTGTGGTGATAAACTCTGGTAATGGAATTGTCTATATTTGATTACTTGGCATCTGATGAAAACATTGCTGTAAGAATAAAGAATAAAAGAAAAACAAAACTGATTCTATTCCAGGCTAGATCTGCACTGATGTAAAAGTAAAAGATAATAAACCAGATGAGAGCTTCATTTAGCTTTCCAGAATGACATTAGAAATTAAGTGTCAAATTCATTAGAATGGAATACATTATTTGCATATGATGTATGGGTACAGTAATCAGGAAACTGTGCAAGGCACTTTTACAAATATAACATATGCCATTGAAATTCATTAAAACTTTTCATCCCCCTACACAGAAGTAGGTACTTCTCCATTAGGTACCCAAGGGATATGTGATGTGAAAAAAAGCAGCATCAGCAGAAAAAGGGATGTGGCTGCTTCAGTGCACTAGATATGGGAACCTATATTTAGTAACAAATGTAGGAAAATGGACAAAAATGGCTTTGCCTAAGTTAAGGCTGCTCCAGGCAAATGTACATGCTGTCAAGTTGCACAGATTTCCAGTCTGTTGCTCAAATGAGTAATGATATAGTGACATTTTATATTCTAGGAATATAAACCTGACACTTTAAATGGCCACCTTAACTGAGGGGTCACAGAGAGATCAGTCAGAACTTATAAAGAAAACTTCACCTTCATTTCATTACCCTCCATCTCTTTAGCTTCACATGCCATCCACATAGCTTCAAATCATTCTATATCTACCAGTCACACTTCATCTTTTTGCACTAGATCTCATTCAAAACAGTCTCCTTCAGGGTAGTACTGAAATTGCTTACTGCTTTCAAGCATCATTGGCATATATTAGACATGAGGTAAAATTCTGGCCTCATTGAAGTCAAAGGGAATTTTACCCATGACTTCAATAGGCCCAGGATTTCACCCCAAACTAGACCAACCTTAGTCAATTATTTAAAACTTTCTTACAAAGGATAGAAGAATTGATTGTTTTCTCATTTAGTGGCTACTGACTCGCAACACCCATATATCTCATTTAAAAGGACATGTCTTTGCTATCTTCTCCATAAAGGGAGTCTTCCATATCTGTCTTGAGCTCCTTAGGCCAAAAGAGAGCTCAGATCTTGCTTTATTTCTGTGAATGCCTTACTATTTTTTAGTTCCCCAATACGAGGAATTTTGTGAATTCCAGAGATCTCATAAAAACAACGAGGAGTCCGGAGGCACCTTAAAGACTAACAGATTTATTTGGGCATAAGCTTTCATGGGTAAAAAACCCACTTCTTCAGATGCAACTCATCTCATAATGGCTTTCCTACCTCACCTAGTGGACAAGTCAATTTTCCCAGATGTTACAATGCCCATGAATCAACGTACTTTACTGACACCCTGAAACTCCTTCATCTGGGTAATCACTTACACTCTCTGGGTCTGGTCTGACTCTTCCTCCATTAGTGATCTGGTCCAGAAACTTGATTGTCTTTTGAGAATCCACATTTGTTGTTAAGTGTTAGATCTTTCTCCAGTCTTTCCAAGACTGCAAAAGAGATGTTGGTCATGTTGGGTTTGAGACGATCCATAGATAAGGATATCCTCCATTTGGCAGAGGACCCCTTTCTGATCCTCCTGGAGTTGTGACATTTTCTTCTGGAAGTATTCAGGAACAAGTCATGTGTCAAACAGTGACCTATTGAAACAAAACCTTCCAAAAGGTGTGATGAAGGCCACTAGTAGTGCAGATTCTGCAGCAAGTAGTAGCTCCCAAAACCCAGACTGGGAATCCAATGTTCAGACAACTTTTGTTTCAATAAATTGTCCAACGGTATGGGCAACTCATTGGAGTACATGTCATCTCTACAGAAATTCTCATTGAGCTTGGTAAGGTCTACACAGATCTGAACCTTGTCATTGGGTTTTGGGACCACTACCATGCCTGCATACAATTCAGTTGGGGTGTCTAGTCAAAATGGCACCAGTCTGTTCCATGCAACTGAGCTCTGCTTTCACTCTGGGCAGTAAAGAGAGGAAGGCTTTCCTAGGTGTAGTCAGAGCAAATGTTTTTTCTCGATCCACTTTCCCCAGTCCTTGGAATAATTTTGGGAACCTCTTCCTGATCTCAGGTTTTATGTCCATGTTGGCTGATTTTATACCTATAATCAGGCCTAGGGCCGTGATTGCTGGGCAGCCAAGTAGAGCAGCATGTAGGCCAGCTACAACATAGACCTCTGGATGTAGTCTTCTCTCTCAGTTTTAGAGTGGCCACAAAAATTTCCTTCCCTATTTTAAAGGGGACTGTGGTTGAGATGAACACAAGAGTGACTTTATTTCCTGTTTACATGGTTTCATCTCTGTGCTCTATGCCCCTGAGTGGTCACTCTAAAAGTTCACAGCTAATACCACCAACAATTAATACCACTGACATATAGGAGTTGAGGGGATTCAACATTTCATAGGAGTGCTCATCACTTTGGAGGGTGAATGGCTAGATTTTTAAAGGTATGTAGGTGCCTTAAGATGCAGATAGGGCCTCACAAGATATTCAAAGCACCTAAGCAGGTTAGGTGCCTAACTCCTATTGATATATTGTAGTTGCCCATTAAGAGAAGGAATGTTGTCTGATAGCTGGTCCTTTAGCATCTCTTTGCCTCCATTTACCAATTTGCTAAATAGTTATATTAATACCTAAATAAGAAGTAGTCTCAGGCTTAAGACACCTTGTCATAAATATAAAGAGAAGGCTCACCACCTTTAAATCCCTCCTGACCAGAGGAAAAATGCTTTCACCTGTAAAGGGTTAAGAAGCTAAGATAACCTTGCTGGCACCTGACAAAATGACCAATGAGGAGACAAAATACTTTCAAAGCTGGAGGAGGGGCGGGAAACAAAGGGTTCTGTCTGTGTGTGTGATGCTTTTGCCAGGACCAGAGCAGGAATGCAGGTCAGAACTCCTGTAAAGAGTTAGTAAGCAATCTAGTTAGATATGCGTTAGATTCTGTTTTGTTTAAATGGCTGATAAAATAAGTTCTGCTGAATGGAATGTGTATTCCTGTTTTTGTATCTTTTTGTAACTTAAGGTTTAGCCTAGAGGGATTCTTTATGTTTTGAATCTGATTACCCTGTAAGGTATTTACCATCCTGATTTTACAGAGGTGATTCTTTTACTTTTTCTTTAATTAAAATTCTTCTTTTAAGAACCTGATTGCTTTTTCATTGTTCTTAAGATCCAAGGGTTTGGGTCTGTGTTCACCGATGCAAACTGGTGAGGATTTTTATCAAGCCTTCCCCAGGAAAGGGGGTGTAGTGCTTGGGGGGATATTTGGGGGGGGGGGAGACGTTTCCAAATGGGCATTTTCCCTGTTCTTTGTGTAACACTTTGGTGGTGGCAGCTTTTAACCTAAGCTGGTAAGAATAAGCTTAGGGGTCTTTCATGCAGGTCCCCACATCTGTACCCCAGAGTTCAGAGTGGGGAAGGAACCTTGACACACCTTGAGGAGCTTGGATGAAAGATGCTATGTAGAATAAAGAATATATAGCTATAGAGAATAGATTAATATATTTATCAATATCTGCCACTGTAATAAGTATCTAAGCAGATATACTTACTATAGTAGATAGTTATGTTGTCCCTCCCTGGTGCTTGCTAATTAGAGTGGCTTCTCCCCTTTCCTTCCATGAGCTGGGTCCTGGGTTCTTTATTGAGATGCCTTGTGCCTCCACTCAAGGGGATTCCTCTCTGTGCCTGGGACACAAAGGTTTCTGTCACTTGAGAAATGGCTAATAATGCTACCCTTAGCAAGGAATAGGACCCTGTACACAAAAAATACAATAATACAAAGCCCAACAAATAATGTGCCACACCTCAAAACAACAGTATAACAAATGGGGACTTTATGGGAGGCAGGGAACAGTGGATCCAGGGAAGTAAAGGGTTATGGTCAACTTAATATATTCATAATACAATAAATTCCCCACTTTCCACCATTCACAACTGTATCATAAATGCCAGCTCTCTCCCTGGCACCTTCCCAGGCAGAGGAAATGTGTAGAATGAGTCTGAAGAGGAGTGTAGAGCACTGCAAACATTAGCCAGCTTGAAGACAACAAAAGAGGCCCTCTCACAGTATTTTCACCTGGGTGGGGCAGGTTGCCTGGCTCCCTGGTCCAGAGTTCTGGGGAGGTCTCAGCTGGGTCTATAGCCAACAGGGGATTGGTCCTCTGCCTCACTGACAGCATTTCTCACAACTCCTGACTTCAAAATAAAAGCTCCAAAAGTGAAACTAAACTGAGTCCCTTTGTCTGTGAGTCAGGCTATCCCCTCACACCAAAGGATTGAGCGGTCCTGGCTCCTCATTGGCCCAGCAAACTGTCTGTACAAATCACCCCATCACAAGCCCCACTACTGGCTTTTACAGGGGTTTACCATCTATTCTGTTCCTGCTACAGACTGTAAGCAGGCTGGTAAATGGGTCTACAAAACTCTGGAGCCACTATTGCACTCCATAGGCAAGGTCCTGTCAAGACTCAGTCCAGTGTTCCAGGAGCTGACAAACTCCAAAGGGGGTTACAGATAGAATAATAGATGCAAAAGTAGAACTTCAAAAGAGTGGAATCTGAGAGTGGTGTCTACAATTATCACATTGTCTCTTCCTCAGGTGCTGGACACCCGTGGCTCGTTGGCAATGCTTTTGGTTGCTATGCAGGAAACTCTTCATGTCACAGCCAGCATTGTAATATGCACTCCTCAACCAAATGCTTTGATGACAAGTCTAAGTTGTACGCCACATGAGCAGGTGAAATTCTGATTAGCTGAATGATAGTTGTCTATCCAGTTCTATCTACACTTGTGTATTTTGTTCTGTGTTTTAAAGACAATTAAGCAAAACCAAAAATCTATATGAAAGAAACTACATATTTACATGGAACCAGAAGCTCATAGCATAAGGAAGGGGGCGGGGGGGGGGGGGGTAAGGTCACAGGACTGCTGGGGAAAAACCAATCATAGGTAAAAACACTCAGAGTTGGAGCTTCCCACTTTTTAAACAAACATATGTCTTACTTCTCCACTCCTGGGAATATTCTGTAACGGCTGATATCTTCATTTTCATCTCTGAAGTGCGCTAAAAATGTAAACTATTATTGTTACAAGTAGCACTTAAAGGCTCCAACTGATATCAGAGCCCCATTGTGCTGGGCACTGTACAAACCTCTTGTCTACATGGGGGAAATTACCAGTATAATTCTACCATTACAGTTATACTGATATAACATCCCACATGGAAGTACTTATTCCAGAATAAGAGAGCCTTTTTTCAGTTTATCTTATGTTGCTGTAGCAGTAGAATTATACCAGTATAGTTATGTTGGTAAATTTCCTCATGTAGACAAGCCCTTGACAAAAGACAGTCCCTGCCCTGAATGTCTTACTTCCTTTTTCCCTCCCTTTATTTGTCTTGTCTAATTATATCAGCTCAGTTTTACAGATGGAGAACTGAGGCACAGAGATATTAAGTAACTAGGCCTAAGTTTACACAGAAAGTCTGTGGCAGAGCTAGAAACTTAACCCAACTTTCCTTAGAACCAATCAAGGGCCTTAACCATGAGATCACTTTTTCCTTTCATGTCTCAGCGATGGCAAAAACAGACACCAGTTCTGAAATAATTTCCCCTGAAGTGGCAACCCATGTATGACATATATTGGGCATAAGAACTTACTGTGTTGCATGTCTGAAAAACCTACTCAAACATATTCCTTCCATTTCTAATGAAAGTGCCACCAAAGGATTTGCCAGATTGTTGATAATGCTTCATGACAACCATAAGTGATAAAGCCAATGTAAAAACTGTACATATACATAAATGGGAGGAGATTGATGTTTTATGTGTTCAGATACTAAAAGTATGCAGAATGTTCTCCCAGTACGATATTTATTCCTGTTAGACTCATAGGGCACAGTGTGTGCTACAACCATATTTACATAGAAAAGATTTTTATGGAAACGTATCTAATTAAAAATAAATTAACAGCTTTCAGAATATAAAAGAAATGCAAAATGATATCCCTTATGAAAGTGACCCTAGTAATACACCATATGATGGAAACACAGCCCCTTTCACGTTGGGGGGTGGGGAATCTTTTCAGTAAGAGTTTTGGGAATAAGGCTGGAAATTATTGTTCCAGTCCTGCAAGGTACAGAGGGCCCTCATTACCCATTGCAGGCAATGGGAGTCCTGCCAGGAGAAAGGACTTGAGAGTTTGGATGAATCAGAGCTGAAGGCATCAATATTTCACAGGACTGTGCCCACAGTCACAAAAATAATGAGCTTATTGCCATCCCTTTCACCAGAGATATATCTAATGGGAAGGTGGCCAAAGATGCTATTGATTTGCTATTATTTATAGATTAGTTTATTATGGACTATGCACCAGCTATTTAATTATGATAGCTAAGAACTCAGTTCCCTCTCCTAATACAAATGGCTTAACATCTGGAATGTAAAGGTCAAGGAATCAAAGAAAAATTTATATGTTTAACCCAAGATGAATATGAGGACTACTTAAATCCATGGACACCAATTTATCCTTACTTTCAAATATCACCCAGGAGGTATTGATCGCCTCATGTTTTCTTCCCTTTTTTTCCATTTAGCTTATTCCCTCCTAACTAGACTCACCCCCACTGCCCCCAAAAATAATCGTGGAACAAACATGCTTTTCACCACCATCATTGTTCACTCTGCCTGAGTGTTCTATACCATTACTTACTGTTTATGTTTTGCCTATTTCAATTGTAAGCTCTTCAGGGCAGGGACAATCTACTACTGTCAAGGTTCCTTCCCCACTCTGAACTCTAGGGTACAGATGTGGAGACCTGCATGAAAACCTCCTAAGCTTACTTTTACCAGCTTAGGTTAAAACTTTCCCAAGGTACAAATTAATTTTACCCTTTGCCCTTGGATTTCCACTGCCACCACCAAACTTTATCTGGGTTTACTGGGAAACGTAGTTTGGACACGTCTTCCCCCCAAAAATCCTCCCAACCCTTGCACCCCACTTCCTGGGAAAGGTTTGGTAAAAATCTTCACCAATTTGCATAGGTGACCACAGACCCAAACCCTTGGATCTTAGAACAATGAAAAAGTATTCAGTTTTCTTACAAGAAGACTTTTAATAGAAGTAAAGGAATCACCTCTGTAAAATCAGGATGGTAGATACCTTACAGGGTGATTAGATTCAAAACATAGAAAATCCCTCTAGGCAAAACCTTAAGTTACAAAAAAGACACACAGACAGGAATAGTCATTCTATTCAGCATAGCTCTTTTCTCAGCCATTTAAAGAAATCATAATCTAACGCATACCTAGCTAGATTACTTATTAAAAGTTCTAAGACTCCACTCCTGTTCTGTCCCCGGCAAAAAAAAAAAAAAGCATACAAACAGACACAGACCCTTTGTTTTTCTCCCTCCCCCCAGCTTTTGAAAGTATCTTGTCTCCTCATTGGTCATTTTGGTCAGGTGCCAGCGAGGTTACCTTTAGCTTCTTAACCCTTTACAGGTGAGAGGATTTTTCCCCTGGCCAGGAGAGATTTTAAAGGGGTTTACCCTTCCCTTTATATTTATGACAACTACGCTGTGTTTGTACCATGCTAGCATAATGGCCTCACTCTTGGCTGCCCCTCAAGCATTGCCAAAAACATAAATAAGTAAAAAAAAGCCTGAAGTGCCTTCTATGCAGCATAACTAAGGGAGTATTGCTTTCCCAGCTTCACATAGTCTGCCCATGCTTGTTTTACTTTCTCCACTACTTTATTTAATATCTTTTCCTCCATCTTGCTCTTTTGGTTTGCCCAACCCCTCTACACTCTTTTGATGTCATCTCTAATTAGCTCTTAATTCCTTCTGTCAATAAAAACATAGGTCCTTATGGAAAACAGGCACAATAGAAGACAGTAAGGGCCTAACCTGCTCTCATTGGATCCAAAAGTAAAAGGATCAAGCACTTGCATGGTAAATTGGAGTGGAGGGGTGGGCTGTTTTGAAAATATCTCCATTAGAGCTTTTATCAAATTAACAGTTCATCCCCAATACATGGAGATACATTCCTTGTTTGTTTTGTTCTAAATAGCTGAAAACATTTTTTTTAAATTTCATTCTTTAATAAGCAAAATCTTTGTAAATTAGTAATTAGAAGAATAATTTAGGGAAACACATTTTTCTCGATTGGCTTGTTCTTCTGATTGCCTTTTACAGTGTGATGAACAAATATTAAAACATGCTTCCTGGCAGGCAGTTACTGTAACTGGAGTAGGGCTTTTGAAATGGAAATCTAGCCTTGATCATTGAATATTTAACAAATTGAAAACTCTGCTTATTCTTTTATTAAAAATCAGACAAATGCATTCTTTGATAATCAGTTTAAAGAGAAGGAAAAGTTAGATACTAATTTCTATCCATGTCTGAATACGGCCATCTGAAATACAAATGTGTTGAATGCCAGTGACATCCATGGACTTCCTTTGCACTAAATGATTCAGGACATAGTACTGAAATTGGAAAAAGCTACAGGCCAGAAGTTCTCACTTCTGGAAAAGTGAAAGCTTTGAAACATATGTAATTGTTAATTATATAAATAACTATATTCCATTTCTTTGGAGCATGTTATTCCCAAACTACATGTCAATATAATACATTACTATGTACAACACATGGATTTCAAAGTCATCAACATGTTGTACTGCAAGAGCTCTGAGATCCTACTTTTAACTCTGTTATATTTCAGTGATGCCCAAAGAATAGTCTTGTCCAGAATAATGGTGTTTGAACCTACACAGGTCTTCCACAAAGCTGGGCAAAATTTTTCAATCCAAACATTTTTCAGTGAAAGATACAGATTTGGTGACACCAAAGCATTTTGCAGATTTGTGTCAGTTTTCCCGAATTGTTAAACTTGAAAAGCACAAAGTATTCTGAAAGAAAAATCAACAGTTTCCTTTTGACACTTTCAAAACAACATTTTAATTTTTCTGGTCAAAAAGATTTTTTTTTTTTTTGCTTACAAACTTCCTTTAATTTTACATTTGAAAATTCAATTTAAAAAAAAAAACTTGCCGTTGAACCATAACATTTTGTTAAACACAAAGAGTTTGAGATTTTGTTTTGCGAATTTGAGGGGGGCGAGGGAGGTTCAATTTGAAAAAAAAATTCAAAATTTGCTTTTTATCTCATTGAAAATTATTTTTCTTCAACTTTCTAAAATTGCCAACAAACTGAAAAATCCATGATTTGCCCAGCATCTTAGAATTCAGACAGGTCCACGATATGCCACTTAAATCCTGTTGCAATACTATGCAAGAAGGTTTTATGGGGAATGGCTGTGAATCACTACATGGTTCAGAGGGGGTTTCATGCTAGCTCGAAGTATGTGGGCTCAGGGTGTGGACTGGGGTTATAAAAGGGCAATGGAAATATAGATTCAGTGGTCCAAGACTCCCACATAGCAGACAGAGGAAGAACAACTGCTATTCTCAACCATAGGCTCCATGACAGGGCCAAACTGCAACCCTGTCATGTTGCCTATGAGTTGAGGGTGACATAAATTAGCACACTCATGTTTAGTTCCATAGACAATCTGACTGCCATTGCTTTACTCAGGAAGGGCAAATTTCACCTAGAATGAATTTAATGCTCGTGAAATTTAGCAAAGTGCCAGCCTTGGACATAAAACTCATTAACTTATGCATGCACAGAGCAGGAACATAGCACAGGCAGGCACCAGTGCAAGTTTTGCCAGGCTGCCCCACCAGTGAGCCTCAACCCATTCATGGAGAAACCCTCTCTGGGGCAAGGAGATCTGTACCCATTCCTTAGATAAAACAGGAATTTAAGGCTCTAGGACTGTCACAAGCACTGAATTCACCCATAAAACTGTTATAAAACTGAAGTTAGTGAGGCTTAACAAATGTTCACATTTGAGATGGATCGGAGGTTCAGAACCTGCACAACTTTCAAATCCACAATGCTAGAGTGGGTTCAAATTCAGGCAAACAAGTTTTCCCATCCATAGCGAGAACCCAGATGTTCATTAATATTCAGTGAGTGTTCACTGAACTCAACAAGTACCTTCTGTATTTTAATGAGTGCTGCATTGGCTCCTGTGGAGCAAAATATATTGGATGCAGGTGGTGGGCATGTGCCATACTTTTAAGCAAGGGCAAAATGTATTGGATGCAGGTGGTGGGCATGTGCCATACTTTTAAGCAAACATCAATGTAACTAGGAAAAAAAATAGGAAGGTGAATAACAAGTAAAACAGATTAATGAAAATAAGCTCTTCCAGATGGTTACTGTGTGAAAACAAGAGGCCATGGCTGGAAAGGAAATGGGGGTGGGATGTTGTGTATGTTATTTATTAGAATTTCTTTACGGAGCAGGGGAGGGCGGAAAGTGACAGGAAGATGAATATAGAAATGAGTAAATCATTTTAACAGGGAGTTTGGCAAACTGGGAGAAAAAGACAGAATACTGGAGAACAACAGCTAACCAGTTTTTGTGATTAGTAAAAAGATTAGATCTAAATTTATCAGTTTTCTCCAGGGTCAGTTCTCTTTGGAAGACTGACATATAGTGCACTAGACAAGTATAGGCAGAGCTGGTAGCATGAGCGCTTGAGATTGCAAGCATAATGTTCTTTTAACATAGTCTTTTATGTGTAGTAATGTGTATATAGTACAAGTAAGCCAAATACAAGAAACAAATCCTTAGTAGGCAAATAATCTGAGTGAGATGTTCAGAACTAGATTGGTTTCGTACAGTCAATCATCAGTGCACATGGTGAACATTTTCTTTTAAGAAAATAAGTACAAAATCAGACACCTAAACCCATGGCTTTGACTTCAGTGGGAGCTGTAGGTGCTCTGAAAATCAGGCCCTTTTCTTCTAATAGCTAATATTTAGACATAGGTGTCTGATTCAGTACACTCAGTTTGGAGGAATTATGCTGGATTGACGCTAGTGTAAATAAAAGTAGAATGTGATTGCCTGTCTATTTAACTAACTAAAAATGTGAAGTAGAGAGTAGTAGAGAGATCGAACACTCATTAGTAATGAGCCCAAAGAAAGGGAATCAGTAACTAATCCCTGCTCTACCACCAACTTGCTGTTTGTCCTTAGGCACTTCATTTAATCTCTTTGTGCCTCTATTCCCTCAAATGTTAACTGGGGGCAGTAATACTCACCTAGCTCACAAAGGCATTAGTTAATGCTTGTAAAGTACTTTGAAGATACAAGTGCTAAGTATTGCTGTTTCATGTTGCTTTTCTTTATGTTTAAATTAATGTAGCTGCTTCCCATGTCCTGACACAGACAAACCTATGGTGACGGGTAATGATCATCAGTGTTAGGGCTTATGGATTTGTCCACTTGCAGCACAGCCAGCTGCAAGTTCCAGCAATTGCTACGCAATGCAAGATCTATCTAACAATGCTTCAGTAGCTAATTGTTGAAAGAACAATATCTGCACAGCCATAAAGACCCAGTTGGCTAGAAGCAGTAAAAATAAATGTCTCTGGGTCTTGATCACACGCAGGCAAAGATATCTGATTCCTTACTGCTAGAAGTAGCCCAGGGAGAATGAACAACTTATATTGTCAGGCATACATACATACATATTGCCACAAGACACATTGATTGTAAAATTTAATTATAAACTGCAAGGACAAAACACAGGTTTGTAAAATATAGAATTTACTGTACAATAGGATCAGACTGAACAATCTCTCAACCAATGTGCTTTAACCTGCAGCGTATTTGGAAGATCATAACTCCCATGGCTGAAGAAATTGGACCATTCAAGGCAGCCACTCGCACCAAGGGACTATGCCCAGCTCTATATGATGCTGATCAGTCACCATCTACGCTGAGGTAAATCCTTCCCACGCACCACAGGCTAAACACTGTGATGGGTTAGATCACAGAAACCCTCTTGGGGCTGCCAACTGATGTACCAAGACTACTTCTGCCCCTGTTTTCCCTGCCAGCTTGGGACTCCAGAACCCTGACTGGTTGTACCAGCCACGATTGCTGGCTACAAATACAGACCCAGGTCTGAACCACATCCCACAAATTGCAGGCTTAACTGAAAGCAATTTAGGAAGTATTCCTGCCTCTGACACTCAGATGCCCAACTCCCAATGGGGTCCAATCTCCAAATAAATCTGTTTTATCCTGTATAAAGCTTATACAGGGTAAACTCATAAATTGTTCACCCTCTATAACACTGATAGAGAAATATGGACAGCTGTTTCAACTCCCACCCCTGCCCCGGGTATTAATACATACTCTGGGTTAAATAATAAGTAAAAGGTGATTTTATTAAATACAGAAAGTAGGATTTAAGTGGTTCCAAGTAGTAACAGACAGAACAAAGTTAATTACCAAGTAAAATAAAATAGAAAATGCAAGTCTATGCCTAATACAGTAAGAAAACTGAATACAGATAAAACCTCACCCTCCGAGGTGTTCCACTAAGCTTCCTTTTACAGACTAGTCTTCTTCTAGTCTGGGTCCAGCAATCACTCACACCCCTTGTAGTAACTGTCCTTTGTCCCAGTTTCTTTCAGATATCCTTTGGGGTGGAGAGGCTATTTCTTGAGCCAGCTGAAGACAAAATGGAGGGGTCTCCCAGGGGTTTAAATAGACTTTCTCTTGTGGGTGGACACCCTTCCCTCCCCCTGTGTAGAATCCAGCTACAAAATAGTTTTGGAGTAACATGGGCAAGTCACATGTCCATGCATGACTGAGTTCCTTTCCAGCCAAGCCACATTCCTGGGAAAGCTCAGATGTGGATTGGCGTCTCCAAGTTCATTGTTGGCTTAAGGGCTTCTTGATTGGGCACTTACTGAGAATAGTCTTTTCTCAGGAAGCTGACCAAGTGCTTCACTGAGGCTATTTAAAATTAAACAAGTATACAGCCAATATTCATTACTTCGAGTACAAAAATGACACATTCAAATAAGATAAATATATTCAGTAAATCATAACCTTTGCAGAGATATGTTACATGGCATATGTAGCATACAACATATTCCAGTTATGTCATATATACATTCATAAGCATATTCCCATAAAGCATTACGGGGTGCAACATCACAAACATTATAAGCATTCAGCAGCATATTCATTCATCACCAGTCCATTATTAGTTTTTCTGAAGATCAAGTTGGACCAATTCATGGTATTCTTACACCAACACATTGGAACATACTCTCTTGTCCCCTCAATATGTACAACTGCATTGAGACTACTGGAGTTATATTGGTGTAAGTGACATTGGTCTAGGCAGAATTTAGCCTATTATCTCTGGGAGAGGGAAATAAGCAACTTTGTTTTTTTGAGCGCTGGTAGAGAGTGCTTGCTATGGGAGCGGCAATGGGAGAGGTAAATACCAAAAAGGACTGTAAATAAAAGTGGGGACATACTGCACTATGAGTTTTTAAACAGAACGTCCGGTGGATTTTTGCTCGCTTGGGTGTAGATTGGGATTCATTACTCATTCTTAATGCTAGAGTCAATTATAACAGAGTACAACTCGTATCTTCCACAAATAGTCAGAAAGTGATACCAATAGGGAGGAATTTGTTCCATCACAGACAACCAGATCTAGGTTGTTAAAGTCACACAGCACAGAACATGATCTGTAATCTAAGTCTTTTATATTAGCCTGCACAGCAACTCTTTTCTTTCATGTTGCTCCCTCAACGCATTGATTGAAGCTATTATTTGTGTCCAAATTGTCTCCCTTCAAATTGGGAACAAACACGGCTGGCAATACTCAACCTGTTGTATTCTTACATTGCATTAACTACAATAGATAGAAAAGCCCTACAAACCAAACTACTGTGGGATTCTGTTTCAAGGATCAATCTGGGAGAGGGAGGATGCTTCAAGCTGATCAACTCACATGAGCCTGCTTGTATCGATTAATAAAAACAGTAAATTTTCCAAATCAGATATGTGCATAGAGTCAAAATCTTCATCTAGGGCCAGATTGTGGCTGGCACTTAAGTGTTGCACAGTGGAGATGGTGGAGGGGACAGAAGAAGGATCATCCCTTGGTGAACCTACTCCAAGCAGATGATGAATGAATGAGCTGTATAAATAGCAGTCCCTGTGCTTCAAAGGGGTTGGGGAAAGGTGGGGAAGAAGTGCAGCCCTGACCCATTGCTGTCTGCACTGGTTCATAGAGTAGGACCAAAACTGTGGGGGAAGTAAGGTCCACTTTTAAAGAAATATAGCATCGGGCTCTGCTCCTATAGATTCCAGGAGGAAGAATTCTGCCACCCTGAGGCAAAATTCTTTTTTGACTTTCCTCAGGGGTGGTGTGGCTCTGAGACACCCCGAATGTCTAAATAGCACAAGTGTGTGTGTGTCCTTAGTGAAGACACAGCAAGTTATGACAGATATTGCTTTCTCATGAAAGGTCAATGTCTTTTAAAATGGCTCTAACTAGTGTTTCCACAAGCTGTTCAATTCTTTATCTGCACCCCCGCCCCCGGTATACTCAAACATGCAGAATTTTTTCCTATGAACATTTCATAGAAATCAAAATAAATCGCTTCCAGTCTGATCCTTATAACCAAAACCCCAATTATCTGTAAAGTATGCAGAAAATAAATTAGCATCATGGGAAATAGCTTTTAACAAGTAAGATGTGATCCATATACCACCAAATGATCACTGCAAGTATTGAACAGCAAACCAGACTCCACTGAACTTGACATCTGCTCTTGCTGATATCTGATGTATGCTTCAAGAATAATGAATAATAAATAACTAAATTTCTTGCTGTAACAATTGTTTGCTTGAATTATCAAAATTATCACAAATTTCAGCTTGAATTATCACAACAGGTCAAGCCTTGTTATTCTTCCCCACTCAGTGTGTCACTTCATTCAGAATTTTGCATTCATCACCTTCCATGCTGAAATTTGTCATTGTACGTAATAAATATAGTTGGCTTGCTCTAGTTCCCTCTGAAGCTAACACAAGTTCCACTTTACCTTCTGCCCACTTCACTGCCTATTTACATTGGATGCATGTCCGGAAAAGAAGTGTCTATCTCAGGACCTTAATCAGCAAGATTCTAAAAGTCTGACTCTAAAGGAAGGAAGAGGAAAGCAGGGCACAGCTGGTTTTGTCTATTTCCATCTGTCTTAATGAACCTTCAGTGGCATAATTTTTAATATTTTTTAATAATAATTGTCTTGCAGTTGGCATTTAGTGCTTAAATTGTGCCATCTTGTGGTGGCTTGGAAGTGGTGGGCTGTTGGGTTGTTTTGTTTTGTTTTTGGGGAGAAGCAGCACTTGCCATCTTGTACTCCAGAATCCAAGCTTTCATTCATAAAATGTCACTAGCATTTATGGCAATGAAGACAACCTTGAAAATGTGAACCATGTGTAAACCAAATACAATGTATCTGCAGACAGCTTAAAACAATAACTCTGAAAAGCTTGACCTGGCTCTTTCATCTCAGGAGTTGGTAACATTTACAGTTGAGGGATGATCATACTATTGCCCCTTTTTGACCGCAGCCAAAGTTTGGGGCCCAGTGCGTGTTCCAGCTGGAAGTAGAAACTGATGGTATCAGATATTTCTCTGATGTAATTTGTTTATTTACAAAGAATGTACAAAGTTCCATATCTCTGAACACAGAAGAAATAAAACATGAAATATTCTTTTGCTCACAGAACTAAGAGCACTCTTTTTAGCCTGCACCCCTGCCTCAAAACTTCTTCCCAGGTTTCTTCCAGGGTCAGACTCATGCTTTCAGCTGTTCCTTCAGGCTGCCTCTCTCACTCCGTCTGTTCCTGTCTGACCTCAGTTTCTGTGAGATCCCTCTTCTCACACATACCCAAAACAATAGTCAGCCAAAAGCTTATGAGTGGGTTCACACACACCTTTTGTTTTAAGTGGGGTTTATGCTTACAGTTATGTCTATTGAGGGGTGTGTTCAAACCTACTAATCTCAATGGGGTTTTAACTCAGCCCACAACAAGATTTCACGGAGCTCATAACTGTATTATGGAGATCTGCACAATCTACTTTGAGGAACATCTTATTTTGATGTTGACATGAGTGATTGAAGCTTGGGTTTGGAGCAGTTTGGTAGAATATCACCAACTGTTTTCACAGTCTGACCCCTGGAACCAACAAGCCGCATTGGAAGCAAAGAGGCAAGTGAGCTCCACTGAGTGGGAACAAAATGAGAGGAGCTTGATTGTGAGCAGCAGAGCAAAGAGGGTGTCCTGAGCTCTACCAAAAAAAAAACCATGCCCAATAAGTCTAGAAAGAGTTATGGGAAGCAATTAACCCCACCATATGGGAAGGAACTAGGGTGACCAGATAGCAAGTGTGAAAAATCGGGACATGAGGTGGGGGGTAATAGGAGCCTATATACAAAAAAGCCCCAAATATCAGGACTGTCCATATAAAATCGGGACATCTGGTCACCCTAGAAGGAACCCAGAGAATGGATGATCACATGTTGAACATTTGCCTATCTCCTGCGAGTAGGGTCTCAAATGTTATTCCAGCACCTCAAATGGATGGAGCCTGGTGTGTTGGCATAGCTTGGGAGAACACCACTACTTTATTTCTAGTTCAAACCTGCAAGCAGTTATGTCAGTATGTGCAGACAATATTCAGCACATCACTGGCTTTTAGCTGTGTTTAGTAAAGTGCAGTGTTGTCATGTTGGTCCCAGGATCTGAGAGGTGGGTGAGGTAATATCTTTTATTGGACCAACTTCTATTGGTGAAAGAGACAAGCTTTTGATCTGCACAGAGCTCTTCTTCAGGTCTGGAAAAGGTAACCAGAGTGTCACAGCTTAATACAAGGTAGGACAGAATTAAAACCTGTTTTAAAGAAAACTAAACTGATCCTTTTTGATTGTCTACTGATTTTTCGCTGCCCAACCCCTTGATTTCATGGACTGCCACATCCCATTATTAGAGCTGGCCAGGAAATGGTCTGTGGAAAAAGTTATGTTTTTGGAAAATATTTTGTCTCAAATAAGAACAAACCTCCAAAAGCTTCAGATTTTTTCCATGGAACTAGAAAGTCCAGAAGCAGCAGGAGCACTTGGATGTTTCCAAAGTGAAATATGCTCCCTGGAGCCACTTAGGAGCCTAGAAGTCCTGGTTCAACAGCATCCCACCACAATAGCCACTGCAGAGCTGGGGAGCCTGGAAGCCCTTGGACTGTGGAAGCCAGGGCTCTCAGGTAGGGATGGGAGAAATTTTTCAGACAAAAATTTTCTTCATCAAAAAATGTAGGTTCAGATCAACCAAAACATTTTGTGAATATTCCTTGTTTCAGTTGGGGGAAAAAAATCCAAAAGTTCAAAATGTTTCATTTTGACATTTTCAAAATGAAATGTTTTGATTTTTGGATTCAAAATTACTTTTTGTTCTAGAATTTTACTTTCTTTCTTTCTTTTTTTTTTGTAAGTTTAAACTCAAAACTGAAATATATTTCATTTTGCATCAAACAAACCCCAAAACAAAATATTTTTACACCAGTTTTCACTGGACAAAAAAAAAAAAAAAAAAAGACAGTTATTTACTCAGCTCTACTCCCAGGGCTGCCTGGCCCCCAACCCTTAGCAGCCCACCAGCTGAACTCCAAAGAGGTGGGGAGCGTGGGAGCTAGGAAACCAGGGCTTTATCGCAGCTCTTCAGGGGGCTGCTGAGGAGCTGAGGAGGAGGAAATGCATTCCATCAGAAAATTTCCAACCAGGTCTACCCATTAGAGCCCTCTCAGCTCCAGTTCTAACCCTTGAGAAATATGCTCAGCTATTATTAGATCACTTTGTTGTCAGTATCATTTCATGACATTCCAGAGTACAATCCAGCCAGTGAGGGGTTGTGTCACCACCTGCACTGGGGTGTCTCACAATGCTTTGCTGCTATATCTCCCAACCTAGGCCCTTCACAAAGAGTCAAACAGCATGCAGGTCCCACCCTGAGTGTCTGTGTATAGCTGCAGCCTGTTAGCAACACTCCAGTCACAATCTGGCTTCCACCAGCCTTGGTTACCACTTGCAGGGTGACCCCAGCAAAACACATCCAGGCCTGAATTTCTCCCCAAAAAGAGTGCTGGACAGTTCAGATATTTTAGATTGGTTACCCCTCTCCGGGGATCAATATCCAACAGTTTGCTACCTTAAATGGAGTTACCCACACAATTCAGTTTAAACACAATGCTAGATTAGTGTTGATTAAAGAAGAAAACAAAGTTTATTTATCTACAAAGTGAGTACAAGTATAAGGCATTAAAGTCAGAAATAGTTACAAGGGAAATAAAGATAAAATACTTCTACTAAAACTTAACAAACTAGACGTGGTTCAAGGTGAAATACCTTACCACATGATCCCAGTAACATTGCTGACCAAATTCTCAGGCCAGGATCTGCTCCCAAAGTCCAAAGGCTATTCCTTTTGTCTTCTGAGGTGAAAGAGAGAGAGCTGGATAGGGAGAGATACCTTGATGTGTTTGGCTCCTTACTTTTATAGGCCAGTCCCTCTTTGAAATGCATTTGCCTGAGGGTTACCTCTAGATAAGGTTTATTCTCACTCTGAAGACAGGGACAAGGAGTCTAGTGGTGAAAGAGGTTTGATGCTGCTTGCTTAAAATGTTGGTGTTTTTGTTCCTGCCACCCTTCCGTGCCAAAGAATAGCCACTTCATCTGTGATGGCCCATCAACTTTGATGACACTTGGCTAGAGGCATCAGCTTGTCCTTTGTGTTTGAAAAGCTGATTTACCCAGACTTGTCTGGTAAACACATCTCAGATAATCTCAGTTTATATTTATAACTAGATATAATGTTGTCATTATTGACCAGTTAGTTTATTGGTTTTCAAATGATACCTCACAAGGCATATTTTGTACAAAGATTATTACAAAAGTGTGCAGGGTGTTAATACAGGAGTGCATTCATTCACTCATCTCAACACTGTTTCTTTCATTTTATATATATCCAAATGCTGGTACTGCCATATGATGCTTTATTTCTCTACTCTAGTCCTCATCCAATTCCATTTAATGTCAATGGAAAGATTCACACTGATTTCAGTGTGAATTGGATCTGGCCCTATAGTAGCTTCATCAAGAAGACTCTTTCTAACATTTTTTTTTTTTTGCAATAGCACTGCAGATGTTTGATCCTTCAAATGTGGCATTTGTGGGTCCAATACTGCTCTCAATGAAATCAGTTGGAGTTTTGGCATTACTCCAATCAGAACAGGATTAGGCTCAGAATGTACTGAAGCAGACTGATCATTAATATTTTGCCTATTTAGTGGAATAATTAATTGAGCAGCTTTACAAATTCTTGAATGCTAAAAGGTGGTCTACATCAGAACACCAGCACTCATTAAAGTTTCCATACAATCCCACAATATTTTTGCTGACCTTTTGCATTAACGCACTTCCCTTTTTCTCCTAATTAAATCATGTTTTTTCCTGGCTTTGATTAGTTCCCTTGTTTCTTAACTTCACAAAAGCAATTTGGGATAATTATTTTTTAGACGTGTTTTTATATATATATTATCATCTGATCTTAGTTTCCCCAGGCCAAACTATACAGTATGTACTTTTTTCCCCCCAAGCAGCTCTAGTATCAAATAATTATATGCTCATAAAAAAATCATGAGTAAGTTTGTTTGCAAAGTACTTCTTTGTGTACTAATGTACTAAAAGTTAGCAGTTTACTGAGATCTCCACTTTTTATATATAATTAGGCTGGGATTTGAACTTCCTTTCAGTAAAACCAAATCAACGTCTCTCATTTAATGTTTTTAATTTTAATTAACTGCTTCACAGAGTTAAGCTTGTTAGCAGCAGTGTTGGTCAATAAAGATATCTTAGCTAAGTAATTATCATAACAATGCACTTTTGTACTTAGAAAATAGCAGCAAAAAATACAAAAATTTTTGTTGTTTTCTTTTTCTCCCATTCTTGTGTTTTGACCTTTTAATTGTAAAGAAGCTGCTAAAAATTTGCTTAAAGCTGAGCCATAGTAACACTGTCCCTTTGATCCAGAGGTGTTTATACCACAAGCATTTGATGTTTTATGTACTAACTTCTCCAAGCCAATATAAGGCCAAATTCTGCTCTTGGTGACAGCAATGTAAATCAGTATAACTGTACGGATGATAATTTATCCTGCTGTAAGAGAGCAGAATTTGGTCCTATCCTGGCTTGGGGAAGTGAGCACATGAAGCATCATTCCAGCTAATAACCATGACAGCAAAGGGAAAGGGGGAAAACTTCTGCAGGGAGGCTGATGGGCAAACAGAAGGTGTGAGAGCCTCACCAGGCCAGTGCAGCTGGGGGAGGGGCAAGTCCAAGGGGAGGGAGAGGACACGTGCACCAGCATGCGCTTGTGAGCAAAGTCCCGGCTGCTGTTGGAGTCCCAGATGGCAAACGGGGTGGAAGCGAGTAGCTGAGTTGGCAAGTGGAGGCAGTCCCAGGTGGTCTGTGGGAGTTGCGGAGTGGGTAACGGTGGTCGTGGGAGAGCAGATGGAGTGGGGGGAGGGCTCCATGCCGCCCGTGCCCCGCTGACAGCAGCCAATATGACCACCTTGCTATCAGCAGAGACAATGATGGAAACAAAGACTCAGTCCAGGTAACAGCAGCAATCCCAGCAGCAACAGCACCTCTCCGCCAGCCTCCTCCAGCAACAGCAGTAGCAGTAACTTCTCCGACAGCGGCAGCCCCAGCACCTGGTAACTGGCCAGAAGAGGCCCTGGTGGTGGTGGTGGGTCACACTGCCTTTCTGGGAGGAAGGCCAGAAGGCTCCCAGACAGCAAGACAGCAAGAGGGGTCCTGGCTGGGGTGGCTGCAGGGAGTGAGTAGTTGGGCCTACACTCTGATCCCTTAGAGGACAATTACTACCCCAAGAGAAACAGATTGGGGGTAATGATCTAATCAGTCTGGTGGGCTGAGTTGAGTAAGAACTCAATTGGCCCCATCAGCCCAGGGCTGATAAAAAGAGGCACAGCAAGGAAGTGCAAGGGGAGAGAGGAGAGACAGAAGGAGGAACAGGGCTAGTCACAGAGAGGGCTCAGAGTAGGAAGACTGTTCTTCCCTTCAGGTCCTGCTGAGCAGACCTAAATCCTGGCAAACACCGTAAATAGGTGCAACCACAGGGGACTGGGCGCCAATGATACTGCCAAGAATGACCTTGAGAGGATCACTGCAGACTACGTGGCTCTGGGAAGAAGGATAAAGGAGTTTGAGGCGCAAGTGGTGTTCTCGTCCATCCTCCCCATGGAAGGAAAAGGCCAGGGTAGAGACTGTCGAATCGTGGAAGTCAACGAATGGCTACGCAGGTGGTGTCGGAGAGAAGGCTTTGGATTCTTTGACCATGGGATGGTGTTCCAAGAAGGAGGACTGCTAGGCAGAGATGGGCTCCAGCTAACAAAGACAGGGAAGAGCATCTTCGCGAGCCGGCTGGCTAACCTAGTGAGGATGTGTCAAGGTTCCTCCCCCACTCTGAACTCTAGGGTACAGATGTGGGGACCTGCATGAAAACCTCCTAAGCTTACTTTTACCAGCTTAGGTTAAAACTTTCCCAAGGTACAAATTAATTTTATCCTTTGTCCTTGGAATATCCACTGCCACCAACAAACTCTAACTGGGTTTACTGGGAAACGTAGTTTGGACACGTCTTTCCCCCTAAAATCCTCCCAACCCTTGCACCCCACTTTCTGGGAAAGGTTTGGTAAAAATCCTCACCAATTTGCATAGGTGACCACAGACCCAAACCCTTGGATCTGAGAACAATGAAAAAGCATTCAGTTTTCTTACAAGAAGACTTTTAATAGAAATAGAAGTAAATAGGAGTAAAGGCATCACCTCTGTAAAATCAGGATGGTAGATACCTTACAGGGTAATTAGATTCAAAACATAGAGAATCCCTCTAGGCAAAACCTTAAGTTACAAAAAAGACACACAGACAGAAATAGCCATTCTATTCAGCACAGTTCTTTTCTCAGCCATTTAAAGAAATCATAATCTAACGCATACCTAGCTAGATTACTTACTAAAAGTTCTAAGACTCCATTCCTGTTCTATCCCCAGCAAAAGCAGCGTACCGACAGACACAGACCCTTTGTTTCTCTCCCTCCTCCCAGCTTTTGAAAGTATCTTGTCTCCTCATTGGTCATTTTGGTCAGGTGCCAGTGAGGTTACCTTTAGCTTCTTAACCCTTTACAGGTGAGAGGATTTTTCCTCTGTCCAGGAGGGATTTTAAAGGAGTTTACCCTTCCCTTTATATTTATGACAGGAGGGCTTTAAACTAGGTTCACCGGGGGAAGGAGACCAAAGCCCTGAGGTAAGTGGGGAAGTGGGATACCGGGAGGAAGCACGAGCAGGAGTGTGTGAGAGGGAAGGGATACTGCCTCATACTGAGAAAGAGGGGCGATCAGCGGGTTATCTCAAGTGCCTATACACAAATGCACAAAGCCTGGGAAACAAGCAGGGAGAACTGGAAGTCCTGGCAAAGTCAAGGAATTATGATGTGATTGGAATAACAGAGACTTGGTGGGATAACTCACATGACTGGAGTACTGTCATGGACGGATATAAGCTGTTCAGGAAGGACAGGCAGGGCAGAAAAGGTGGGGGAGTTGCACTGTATGTAAGAGAGCAGTATGACTGCTCAGAGCTCCGGTATGAAACTGCAGAAAAACCTGAGAGTCTCTGGATTAAGTTTAGAAGTGTGAGCACCAAGGGTGATGTCGTGGTGGGAGTCTGCTATAGACCACCGGACCAGGAGGATGAGGTGGATGAGGCTTTCTTCCGGCAACTCGCAGAAGCTACTAGATCGCACATCCTGGTTCTCATGGGAGACTTCAATCACCCTGATATCTGCTGGGAGAGCAATACAGCGGTGCACAGACAATCCGGGAAGTTTTTGGAAAATGTAGGGGACAATTTCCTGGTACAAGTGCTGGAGGAACCAACTAGGGGCAGAGCTCTTCTTGACCTTCTGCTCACAAACCAGGAAGAATTAGTAGGGGAAGCTAAAGTGGATGGGAACCTGGGAGGCAGTGACCATCAGATGGTTGAGTTCAGGATCCTGACACAAGGAGGAAAGGAAAGCAGCAGAATACGGACCCTGGACTTCAGAAAAGCAGACTTTGACTCCCTCAGGTAACTGATGGGCAAGATCCCCTGGGAGAATAACATGACGAGGAAAGGAGTCCAGGAGAGCTGGCTTTATTTTAAAGAATCCTTATTGAGGTTACAGGGACAAACCATCCCATAAATGATCTGGATGTGTAGAAAGAATAGTAAATATGGCAGGCAACCAGCTTGGCTTAACAGTGAAATCCTTGCTGATCTTAAACACAAAAAAGAAGCTTACAAGACGTGGAAGATTGGACAAATGACCAGGGATGAGTATAAAAATATTGCTCGGTCATGCAGGAGTGAAATCAGGAAGGCCAAATCACATCTGGAGTTGCAGCTACCAAGAGATGTTAAGAGTAACAAGAAGGGTTTCTTCAGGTATGTTGGCAACAAGAAGAAAGTTAAGGAAAGTGTGGGCCCCTTACTGAATGAGGGAGGCAACCTAGTGACAGAGGATGTGGAAAAAGCTAATGTACTCAATACTTTTTTTGCCTCTGTCTTCACGAATAAGGTCAGCTCCCAGACTACTGCACTGGGCAGCACAGCATGGGGAGGAGGTGACCAGCCCTCTGTGGATAAAGAAGTGGTTCGGGACTATTTAGAAAAGCTGGACATGCACAAGTCCATGGGGCCGGATGCGCTGCATCCGAGAGTGCTAAAGGAGTTGGCGGATGTGATTGCGGAGCCATTGGCCATTATCTTTGAAAACTCATGGCGATCTGGGGAAGTCCCGGACGACTGGAAAAAGGCTAATGTAGTGCCCATCTTTAAAAAAGGGAAGAAGGAGGATCCTGGGAACTACAGGCCAGTCAGCCTCACCTCAGTCCCCGGAAAAATCAGGGAGCAGGTCCTCAAGGAATCAATTCTGAAGCACTTAGAGGAGAGGAAAGTGATCAAGAACAGTCAGCATAAATTCACCAAGGGCAAGTCATGCCTGACTAATCTAATTGCCTTCTATGATGAGATAACTGGTTCTGTGGATGAAGGGAAAGCAGTGGATGTGTTGTTCCTTGACTTTAGCAAAGCTTTTGACACTGTCTCCCACAGTATTCTTGCCAGCAAGTTAAGGAAGTATGCGCTGGATCAATCCACTATAAGGTGGGTAGAAAGTTGGCTAGATTGTCGGGCTCAACGGGTAGTGATCAATGACTCCATGTCTAGTTGGCAGCCGGTATCAAGTGGAGTGCCCCAAGGGTCGGTCCTGGGGCCGGTTTTGTTCAATATCTTCATAAATGATCTGGAGGACGGTGTGGATTGCACACTCAGCAAGTTTGCAGACGACACTAAACTGGGAGGAGTGGTAGATATGCTGGAGGGTAGGGATAGGATACAGAGGGACCTAGACAAATTGGAGGATTGGGCCAAAAGAAATCTGATGAGGTTCAACAAGGACAAATGCAGAGTCCTGCACTTAGGACAGAAGAATCCAATGCACTGCTACAGACTAGGGACCGAATGGCTAGGCAGCAGTTCTGCAGAAAAGGACCTAGGGGTTACAGTGGACGAGAAGCTAGATATGAGTCAACAGTGTGTCCTTGTTGCCAAGAAGGCCAATGGCATTTTGGGCTGTATAAGTAGGGGCATTGCCAGCAGATCGAGGGACGTGATCACTCCCCTCTATTCGACATTGGTGAGGCCTCATCTGGAGTACTGTGTCCAGTTTTGGGCCCCACACTACAAGAAGGATGTGGAAAAATTGGAGAGAGTCCAGCGGAGGGCAACAAAAATGATTAGGGGACTGGAACACATGACTTATGAGGAGAGGCTGAGGGAACTGGGATTGTTTAGTCTACAGAAGAGAAGAATGAGGGGGGATTTGATAGCTGCTTTCAACTACCTGAAAGGTGGTTCCAAAGAGGATGGATCTAGACTATTCTCAGTGGTAGGGGATGACAGGACAAGGAGTAATGGTCTCAAGTTGCAGTGGGGGAGATTTAGGTTGGATATTAGGAAAAATTTTTTCACTAGGAGGATGGTGAAACACTGGAATGCGTTACCTAGGGAGGTGGTGGAATCTCCTTCCTTAGAAGTTTTTAAGGTCAGGCTTGACAAAGCCCTGGCTGGGATGATTTAATTGGGGATTGGTCCTGCTTTGAGCAGGGGGTTGGACTAGATGACCTCCTGAGGTCCCTTCCAACCCTGATATTCTATGATATGGATGAAGAGGACTTGAAATAAAGCTTCACTAAGAGCACACCTGAGGGACTCTGTACAGTTTCTGCAGGGAAGAGGATGGAGTGGAGCAGGGCGCCTGTTACAGCGCCTATTAACCATTACACTAGGACAGCGGTTCTCAAACTGTGGGTCAGGACCCCCTTTGAATGGGGTCACCAGGGCTGGCTTAGACTTGCTGGGGCCTGGGGCTGAAGCCTGAGCCCCACTACCCAGGGACGGCGCCAAAGCCTGAGGGCTGTAGCCCTGGGCAGCAGGACTCAGGTTGCAGGCACCCTGCCCAGGGCTGAAGCCCTCGAGCTTTGCCCCCGCCTCCCCCAGGGCAGTGGGACTTGGGTGGGCTCAGGCTTCGGTCCCCCCATCCTGGGGTTGTGAAGTAATTTTTATTGTCAGAAGGGGATTGTAATGCAATGAAATTTGAGAACCCTTGCACTAGGAAAAGCTGGAAACTTTCAGAAGCTGCTTAAGAATTTCTAGTCCAGGCTGCTATCAAATATTTCTCCAAATCCTCTGCTAACTAACACACATACTTGAGAGAAATCAATTGCCCACTCAATTTTGGACCTGCTGTTAGACATGAATTGGCCCTTTGGGAACTGGACATTGGATAGGTCGGGGGTTGAGCAGAAAGCCAATTGGCAGCCAGAACACCTTCTTGTAGAGATTAGTATCAGTGTGCAGGAATAAAAAAAAAAGTGCATCATTACACAGCCAGCAGATGTGTGCTGGATGCTGTATTGCTGGCCTTACCTAGTAGTACGAGTTTGGAAAAATGCACTTCATTACCCACTCCTAATCCTTTGTCACAGGTTTTAAATCCCGCCCCTCCCACCCTTTCCTGGATATCAGCAGAAATATGCCATGGAAAACGGACACAGAGGTCCATTGATGGTTTACTACTCTGTGTCAGCAACTCTTGTCAGGCATGGCACACAGATTATGATAACAGCATGTTGGGTTAGTGGGTATGTAAAAGATGTGTAATATATCATTTGAGAACTAATGACACACTGGTAATTAATATAATTGTGAAATGTATATATTAACACTATGAGGAATGATGAATACTCACAGGTATTATGTTTTAATATCAGTGAAGAGTGTCTGTGACCAAACAAAGGGAGAAACAGGTTTGCAGCCAGACAAGAGGGAAGGCAGCTATCCACCTGTCTCCAATGTAAATTAAACAAGGTGTGACCAAAGAAAGAAAATCACATTTACACACAAGGTAAACAAAGACATAAGGGGCAAGTGGGGAAAAGATGACCACTTAGTCTCAACAGAGAATGAGACTGCACCCACCTGGAAGACTTGCTGCCTCTTGAAGCAGTCAATGAACTTTGTGAAGATAAGGAGACAGAAAAGCCATTGTGGCATCCTTCACCCAAAGAGACAAAAGTACTGAGCACTTTGAACTTGGTGAAGGGTCCTAGTCAGAGAGTCTGGTCAGCCATGCTGGAAAAGACACTTGGCCAGAAACACTTCTTTGAACAAGAGATACTACTTGTTTGTTAAATTAAGCTTTAGTCTTGGAAGCATACTTTTGTTTGCTTGTAACCCTTTCTATCTTTATTCCTTACTTTTGGTGTCACTTAAATCTATGCCTTTTTTATTAATAAACTTATTTTACTGTTAATAATAACCAACACAGTGCTGTGAGTGAAAGAAGAGTGTTTGTCAAACCACAGTTAAATTAATGAGCTGCTGTTTACTGTCTCTGTAAAGAAGCAGCAAACTTAATTTCTGTAAGTGTTCCAAGAGAAGGATGGACACTACAGGGCAGATGATTTGGGGGAAATTCAGGACTGGGGTGAGGATCACCCTGCAAAAAGTAACTGGGTGGTGGAAGCCAGAGTATGAGCTGCATGCTCATATGCTAGCTGTTGGTGGGAGAGCTGTGAGCCACAACAGCATAGCATTTAAGGCATGCAGAGTTGGAGGGCAGGGGGTGACACTGGTCTGGGCTGAATCCCAAAGCATCATACATACAATGCTCAGTTTCCTGAAAATGACATTTCTCTCAGCATTGTGCAGGTTTTCTTTCATCAGACCTTTTATCATCTTACTGTTAATAATCTAGATCTTACTTCACCCACTGTTATCAGAGTGTATGGCAAGGCTGGATGCAGGTAATACAGATCCCAATGCCAGGCCATATTCATGCCACTGCCCTGGGTGGCATTAGTAGGGGCTACCCACATTAAAGCTGTCTGTTGGGCTTGTTGAGGGATGAAGTGGCATCATCACTCCAGGTTGGCTGGCCTTCTCCTCCCTGGATCACCACTCTTTGCCTTCAGGCAGGTTGGGATCTATACTGCAGGGGAAAGCCTCAGGCTGCACTGGGAAATGTCTGGTACAATGCAAAAAGGGCAATAGGTTGAATTTTGTACACAAACTGGCCAGTTTGTTAACTACATCCTAAGGTTTTTGTTTTGTTTTCTGTTCCTCACTAAAAGGCTGGCAAGAGTTTAACATTCATGGGTCTAAGAAGGCATGCACTGAGATGAATGGGGACTTACACTTTTCGAGACCCATCCTGCTCCCATTGAAGTCACTGAATTCATTGAGACCAAGATCATGCCTTTAAATATGCCTGCTAGCATAACTATTCATACAGTATTACCTATTTGAATTGGATTAGCCCTCAGTTAAATTTGACAAAGTCATTGTATGAGAAGTATTTTAACTCTATGGCCTCATAACCTGGGTGACAAGTGTTTGATAATAAAACCTCTGTTCATAGTTGTTCATAGCCAGTGTCCTTCCTTCTCCAATCTCACAGCGAGAAGCTGCAGAAGAGGACAGAAAAGGCAGAACACTAAAAAGCTCCTTACTTGTAAGTACAGTCAATGGAGTGAATAATTCTCCTTCCATTGCACAGGCTGTTAATACAAGTAGATTTTAGTCATAGTAACAGAAGAGAAATGTCTATTGGGCTGCAGGTGCAGTATTGTGCAATGGGCATGCTCAGCTTAACTCTCCATGCACACCACTGACAAGCTGTCTTGAAAAGATTATAACTAAATATCACTGCTGCTGTATTAGGGGGAAATATTAGTATGACATAACATCCACCAAAAGGAAAATCCTTCAGTTGCTCTTCACCAATTGCTTTTCATGTCTGATTTGTTAATATGTCTGTCTTGAGTATAAACTGACACAGTTTCTTTTTATGTGCCAGGAAGCTTTAAACACTTATAGTTTTGTGAGATCACAGGGATCTGTGTATCATTCTTCCCAGTTCCGTCAGCTCTTTTAAGTGATACCAAATAAAAATTATGTTGTGATGTATCAGAGGATATTGTGCCTCCTACAGAGTTCACCCAAGATTGCATGAAGGAATGAAAAATATGGATGCATGTTCTCGGTCAACTCCAAACATATAGATAGCATTAAGGCCGCGACCCTCAACTGCAGCTGAGGAAAGATACACAATGCAACCTGCCAAGCGTGACGACATCTGGTCCCCAACATAAACTTGCACAGCCATGGGGCTGCTATAATTTGCACTTACTATCAGTGGTCTCCCTGTGCAAGGAAAAAACAACAACACACATGCACACACACCAGTAGCCAGTTAAGCCAGTTCTAGGGATGCTTAACATCAGTGGCAGAAGATAAAGCAGCTGTCTCACAGGGCAAGGTCTGGCCTATAGGTCTACCAAAGACAATCATTTTTTCACAGTTAATTTTGATTTGTTGTTTTTTTTTGTGGTAAGGAAGATGGAGGAATGTTTAGGAAAGAGTACTGTGCCTCTCACAAGCAGTTTAACATCTCACTACATATTCCTTTATAGCCATATTACGGACAGGCGTGCGTTGGAAATGGTCTCCAAATGGATTTAGCAAAAATTCCATCATCTTTAGCAGCCTGTGTTTTATTGCTTATCTCACCAGGGTAAGAAGGTATTCCACATGTTAACAACTAAAACATTACTTCCCTTTCATCCTCTTTGTCGATCACACAGTACTAAAGCCTACCCCTGCTCAGATGTTATAATTTATATTGTGCCAAAAAGTAGGCTCTATGGCTCTTTAGAAAAGAAATAAGACAGTCCCCCTCCTTGCCTTGAGTTGTTTACAATATAGGTGATATGCCCCATGCTGGTCATGTTGCATTAGCCATAGAACTAACTCTAAGGAGTTAGGTATCTGCTGCTCTTTGAAGTATCTTTTTTAATTATTGCTTTAAACAAAACAATAATGAGACAAACTTAGCCAAACCATCAATATCAAACAAGAGCTGTTATCAGACCCTTAAATGCTAGTTCCATTTTCTACAACACACAAGTTTGTGGCCACTGGTGTCATTAACGCATTGAAGGGCAGCATTAGTGGGCTCTGAAGACTGTTCCAGCCAATCCTTTCTGCAAGTGGGCACAGGTTTTGAAATGGACAGTGTGAAGTAGGAAAAAATGGAATAGTTCCTAGGGCTTCATGGCAATATGAGTTTTCTATTTCCAGGGAGGGAAATTAAATTATTTTGAACTCAAAGATGAATTACTTTAGGAAACTAGCTACTAACCAGTGCGTATACAAGCAACCTGTGTTGGGAGCAGCTCACAGGTGCAGCACCCCAGAAATATTCTAGAGAGGCATGACTCTTTCCTTGTTCTTCCTTTACTGTCAGAGGGTAGTAAACTACTACTGGCCCATACAGATTACTATTCCCCACACATGCTGGTTAGTTGTATTAGAAAATGTACTGGGGAGGGAGACCAAGACTGACTATTCGCTTTCCCGGCCCCCCCCACCACCACAGCCTCTCCCTGCAAGTGAGGGGAAGGGCGAGGAGAGAAGTACCAGGTTGGCAGCTCCTGCTTACCTACCTCCCATCCCATGCCTTAGTATAGGGTTGCCAGGTGTCTGGTTTTCAACTAGAACACCTGGTTGAAAAGGGATCTTCCCCAGCCTGGTGAAAATGAGCGAGTGAGGGTGGGGGAGAGCGGACAACAGAGGGAGAGGTGATGGAGTGAGTGGGGTGGGGCCTCAGAGAAGAGGCGGGGCAAGGGTGTTCGGTTGCAATCAAATTTCAAATATGACCTGACAATTCCCCAACCCCTCCCAAATTAGAAACCAGGGATTGATAGTGGACATGCTGACAAATCCTTCAGTGTACTATGGAAAGGTGCTGCTTTAATGTGCATACACCTTCTTGACATTCTCTTCATTGTAGTTAACTAGGACCTCGATATAAAATGTATCTCCTTTACGAATGAATAATCTATTTATTGTATCATTTTGAAACTCTCATTTTGTGGTGAATTAAAAAACAAAATACTCTTGGAAGCATTGTTTATTCTTCATGCTGTTTGTTCTAACAAGTGCAGTGTTCCCAACTGGAGAAGGAAGTGTATGAAAACTTCACAGGTAAGGGAGAGGAGAAACCAAATATAGTTTCTGCATCAGTTTAGTCAATCTGTCACGGGCCTATTTTTTTTTTCAACCTGATGTGCTTTTGTAAATGGTACTATTAAAATACAAAAACTGTTTAGTGTGAAAATGAAATGTGTCTGTCCCAGAGGAAGGGAGAGTCTCAGGGCAAATTCTGCTATCCCACAAGATTGTGTCCCACAGCTAAAGCTGGTCAAAAATGTTTCACTGATTTTTTAGACGAAAAATGCTTTTCAGAAAAATGGACCTTTTTGCAAAAAAGGTTCATTTTCTTGGGAAATTTTTAGGTTTTCTTTGGTTTTGATTTGATTCAAATTTGAAAATTTTCAATGAAAAAACCAAAAATGTTCTGTTCTCTATTTTTTTTGTGGGGGAGAGGGGAGGAGGGAGAATTTCCAAACCAGCCCTAGGCACAGCATTCTAAGTCTAGTGAGAGCCACCCACCAGAAAACCAAAGATGGTCTCTTAGCTCGTGTCTCAGGGAAGTACAGAACACTAACATGAAGGCCAGTGGGACAGCCAGCAGAATATTCCAAAATGAAGTCTTGATGCTGCTTCCTTCCCCAGGACTCCCTGCAGCTGGTGAGTGCTGAATGGATTAGAAGTCACACTAAAATCCTAAACTGAAAGGGGGTGAGCAGGAAAGGAGCCATGAACCCTTCCCCCTCTCCCAAAAATACTTAGCAAGGAGGGAAGGAGCATCTGTCCCAAGACATAAGAGTGGCAGGGGAGGAGGAATGGGGGAGCATGAAGGAAACAAACAGCTGCATTTTTGGAGAGGTGATAGTCTGGGCATAAACAACCCATCTTCCCCTAATAATACAATGATCAGGGTCAAAGGAGTGAGAAAGTTAGGATTAGCCATTAAGAGGGAGAATGAGGTTCTATTCCCTGCTCCACCACTGACTTCCTGGGTGACCTTGGATAAGTCATCTAGCCTCTCTGGGCCTCAGTTTCCCATCTGTAAAACTGGAATAATAGCACTTCCCTATTTCAGAGGTATTGTTAGAATAACTATATTAAAGACAAGGAGGCACTCAGGTACTATACTAATGGGGGATATATAAGTATCTAAAATAGAAAGTTGCAGTCAAAATGGCTTTTGATTCCTACTTCACCAGGAAGCATATCTGGAATGGGTGGAGCTTTAAAGTGCAGCTTCATACGAGAATGTTCCCCTCCACTGTGGTGATGTTCAAATTATTTTCCATAAAGGGAGCATTGCCTCACACCTGGTTGCTCACCATTACCGATAGATAGGTGAAGTGATACCCTGGGAATGAGAACTTCAGTTTTCTGTTCTAGAAATTAGAAAAGGAGTACTTGTGGCACCTTAGAGACTAACCAATTTATCTGAGCATAAGCTTTCATGAGCTACAGCTCACTTCATCAGATGCATTCAGTGGAAAATACAGTGGGGAGATTTATATACATAGAGAACATGAAACAATGGGTGTTACCATACACACTGTAACGAGAGTGATCAGGTAAGGTGAGTTATTACCAGCAGGAGAGCGGGGAGGGGGGGGAACCTTTTTGTAGTGATAATCAAGGTGGGCCATTTCCAGGAATTGACAAGAACATCTGAGGAACAATGGGGGGTGGGGAGGGAATAAACATGGGGCAATAGTTTTACTTTGTGTAATGACCCATCAGCCACAATATCAGAGGCTCGTTCACCTGCACATCTACCAATGTGATATATGCCAACATGTGCCAGCAATGCCCCTCTGCCATGTACGTTGGTCAAACTGGACAGTCTCTACGTAAAAGAATAAATGGATACAAATCAGACGTCAAGAATTATAACATTCAAAAACCAGTTGGATAACACTTCAATCTCTCTGGTCACTCAATTACAGACCTAAAAGTGGCAATACTTCAACAAAAAGCTTCAAAAACAGACTCCAACGAGAGACTGCTGAATTGAAATTAATTTGCAAACTGGATACAATTAACTTAGGGGCTTGAATAAAGACGGGGAGTGGATGGGTCATTACACAAATTAAAACTATTTCCCCATGTTTATCCCTCCCCCCACCCCCCACTGTTCCTCAGACGTTCTTGTCAACTGCTGGAAATGGCCCACCTTGATTATCACTAAAAAAGGTCCCCCCCCACCACTCTCCTGCTGGTAATAGCTCACCTTAAGTGATCACTCTGGTTACAGTGTGTATGGTAACACCCATTGTTTCATGTTCTCTCTCTATATAAATCTCCCCACTGTATTTTCCACTGAATGCATCCGATGAAGTGAGCTGTAGCTCACGAAAGCTTATGCTCTGATAAATTGGTTAGTCTCTAAGGTGCCACAAGTCCTCCTTTTCTTTTTGCGAATACAGACTAACACGGCTGCTACTCTGAAACCTGTTCTAGAAATAATCCCTCTCTCTGTTGCCATTACATTGTGTTTTCCTTACTTGAGCAGCCTAAATGTACCAATGACCATTTTATATAGCACAACATCCAACATGACTTATTCTGATCCGGACACCATAATCGGGCAGTCAGTTATCCTGAACTCACAGCTTTCATTTATGCAGACAATATGGATTTGTAATTCTCTGATGAGCTCCCCTTCCTTGGTAAACAAATGAAACAAACACGAGAAAATAGGCAGGAAAAGACTACTAATGGCAGATTACATAGGAAAAAAGGGTTTTTTTTACCAACCATGCTATCTATCTTCTCTGCCATGCCCCTTGTCTTTTAGTTAGTAATCCATCACCTGGTTTTCTGAATTAGCAGATAGCAATTATGCACTCATTCTTGTAGAGTATAAAAACAAATCCTTAAACTTTGATGGAGTATTTCCATATACAACAAGGTTTTCCAGGGTTAGTATTCCACGCATAGACTCAGAGGGTGCAAATACTAGAAAACAGAGTCAGATACATTTCTCTATGTTTTACATATTTTCCCACATTAAAGAAAGATAAAAACCCACAACCTAGAGAACCTGGTCTAGAATAATAAATCTCCATAGTATTTCAACCATTTTTCAAAAAAAAGTATGCATCTTTCATGCCCCTGTTTTGATTTAACTGTTTCTAAAAGGACCACAAATTTAAACATTTATCTAGGGGTTTTTGGGGTGTTTTTTTTTTTTTGGTTTTTTTTAGGAGAAATTCTCTGCAATCAAATGTTCTCCAGTTAATCTTTTGTAATAAGGAACAATACTGCCACCAAGTGACAAGATGTTTTACCCAGAAAATCATTAGTTCCAGATTCCTTTTCTATGGCTTTAACTCCATCAAAATTAATGAATCAACATCAATGTAAACTATGTATCAACTCCTTTCCCCTAACTTCTTAGCATCCTGGATCTTTTGATTACTTTGGTCTTTAAAGCACCATGCTGCTGAAAAAGGACCACAGAATTTAACCATTCACAAGGGAAAGATTTTCTTTTTATTTCACTTGGTGTCTCTTCAAATCAGATGAAATCTTTGTCATCCATTTGCAAATAATATACACAAGTAATTCAACTCCACTGTTTAATCTAGGCACAAAGTAAAAGAAGGAACAGTGCAGCCTTCCCCTACATTTGGAAGGGATATTCAAGAGTTGTATCATAGATGACCTAGTCCATTTCACGTAGCGGCTGTTTTTAATACTAGGAATGTCTCAGTGAAAAGGTCTTTGTTTTGCTAAACACAATAATTGAACATCTAGAACTACTGAAAATAAAAATTCAATATTTCTTGAGATGGGCTAACTTTCTTAAATGAATAAACTATCTCTTTTGAATCTAGTGCCTAGACTTTGTGGTGACTGGTTCTCTAGGACAATCTATATTTGGTACATTTGTTGCGGGAGGCGGGAGGTAGAGCCTGAGGATTTGCTAAACTGCAGAATAATTTTGTATACTTTGTCTGTTTAATTTTTAAGAAAATCTTAATACAGGGGAACAATACTGAACTTCTTTTGAGAAGGCTGCAAAATATAAATCCTAAACCCCAACAGACTATTACTGTCATTTTGGGCGGCTCAGATTTGACACTTAGATACCTTCATTGGCATACCCAGTCCTACATTTGGGCACCCAAACCAGCACCTACATCTTAAAAACAGGTAAATGGGCACCTATGTAGCCTATGTAGCCTACTCCCTATGGTTCCAGCTGCTACTGTCCCACTGCACCACCAAACATGCATCATCATCTGCTGTGGAGAGTTAACTCTAACTTGGCTCCCCTTTCTTCAGTTGTAGCTATTACTACCATTACAACACTTTGGCCCACTATGGGCATCATCTTTACAATAGAGAAGAGAAGGATATTTGAAGGAGGGGATGTGATCATAGTTTGAAGTGCGGATCTTTTTTTTTATTTAGGTGCACTCTCATAGGGTGCTTTAAGAGCAGGTGCTCTAAAATGGTATTTCACGGGCCTTCTTTAGAGGTTCTGTTTTGCAAATATTTGATTTTGCCTCTCTTCATTTCTTTTTCATTCTCTGACAGAAAATGGCACCAAAGTGTCATTTGTCGACACCCGAAACCAGCCTCTTAAAATCTCTCACTCCCCATTTCTAATGCATTTGGTAAAACAGTGGGTTCACTGATGCCTATTTCAGCACCTTAGTCCTCCCCACAAGATTACTCACATTTCTTCATATTGAATATCATTTCACCAGCTGATTATCCTTATCCAGACAGATTACTGGTATGTTCTGATATGATTTAACAGCAATTCAGGGATTTACAGCTAAATCTAAAGCCAAAAATGAAGTTCACTGGGAAGGGAAAATGGACCCTTTGGAACAGTTTCCCAAAGCGTGGGACACTGCCCCTTCACAGGGTGGGAATGGATTTGTATAAATTAAGATGTGTAGACTCTTAACTACATAAACTGGGGTTGAAGTGTAGAGGGGCACGATTGGCAGAAAGGGGGGCTCACTTTTCAAAGATTGGGAATTAATGCTTTGGAACAAGAATTTAAAACCAAACACTCTTAAAATCTGGGCCATGCATGGGGAATTAGATCAAGCTAAATCACTGGCCAGGCCCAGCCTTATGCGTGGGCGATCTGGGCAACCACCCAGGGTGCAATGGTCAAGAGGCAAGGAATGGGGCGGGCCTTTGGTGCAAGGTCATGGAAGGGACTCAGGACAATGATGGGGAGGCAGCAGGGCCCGGGGGTGAAGGGGAGGGGTGAGGATTCTGGGGAGGCAGCGGGGGCCAGGAGTGGGGGGGGGATAGATAGGGAGGCAGCAGGCATTAGGGGTGCCAAAATACAAGTTCACCCAGGGCACCGTTTTCCCTAAGGCTGGCCCTGTCATTGGCTACTCTCAGGCATAACGTACTGCTTCATCCTGAAGCGACACTTTAGAAAACACCAGTAATAATTATATTTATTTTAGAGGAACCAGCAGAGTTTAGTTTAATATTGTATTTTAAACATATCCAACTATAATCTAAGTTTCCCTATCATAAGTGGGAGACAGGATTGCAGTTCAAGCTTCTGCTCATTCATTACTTCCTTGAACTATGATTGTATTCCTTTGGATATTTTAATGATAAAAACAGTTAGCCCAATTCAACTGCAGCCTAAGTGGGTGAAACTTAATTGATCCTTTGGCACCATGGCTGAATTAAGCACTAAGTGTTACCTTTAGTTTGGGAAGAGCATGGTACTTCACTCCCAGGACATTGTTCTTACTAACATATATGTGAGAAGGGAGAGAGAAAGGGGAAAAAGAATTATTGGCCCCTAAATCCAAACTGGATCCTGCTACCTCAAGTAATCTGTCCTTTTCCCTGCAGCAGTCAAAAAATAGGGCTTCCCCTCACCCACAACCAGGGAAGCTCAGACAACTTCTTATCCTTATCTGGGGCTTAATCATTTAAAAAGCTGTCCTCTTCAGCAGAGAAGAAAAGAAAAACCACAATATTGCTCCTCACCTAGCATGCAAAACTAATAAAGTCAGCAGTCTCCTCAATCAGTGTTCCCCACCTAACATTTTCTACACCTCAACTCATGCATTTCCTTTTGCTCCTTTTTGCACCTGACACCTCAGCCATGTGTCTTAAATGAGCCCAGTTACACTGGTTCTCCAGTCATTTAACCCTGAAAGTCTGGTTTCTTACCCAGCAGACCTGAAATGAAAACTGGTTGTGGACTTGGGCCCAGATCCTCAAAGGTATTTAGGTGCCTAACTCTCAAAGGAATCAATGGGAGCTAGGCACCCAAGCACCTTTGAGGATATTGGCCTTTGGCCCTATCTTGGAGACCTTGCCCATTCCAGCTGCATAATGTCTCTTGAGAGCTGGATAGGTAACACATTCTCTCACACCTACAAAGGTGTATATCTGAGGGCTTAATTCTTTCATGGTGCAGTGGGCACTGTCTGGAGTTCTCTGCTCGGTATCCCCATCTGTTTCCTTTGTTTTACACCTTTGACTCTCCCTCCTGTTTATCATATTTTGTCCCTCATGTTTAGTTGATTCCTAGTTCTGTAGTCCCTCCCTCATTTAAGGGGTGGCCTTTTGTTCTGGTGGGCCTACTCCTCTGGGATTCCAAATAGGCTTGAGGTTTGAATCCCGTATGATATGATTTTGATTCACAGTCTCCATTCCTGCTCACTCATGTGAGCAGGTACTATCAAAGAGATGTATCTATCTCACTCAGAGATTTATTATAAAAATCTAGAAGACTGGAATTTTAGGGTCCATTCATTCCCCAGATTCCATCAGAAGAGAGGGGTCATCTATGTATGAGTCTGCTCTGACTTCATGGCACAGTTCCCAACCCTTTCTCAGGGCCCCACTCAAAAGCTTTCTGTGGGGTCAGGATCTGCACATGAATGATAGGCAGAGGGTGAGCTGGGACTGCACCAGTGAGAACTACATCATTCCCCATCCTCCTCAAATCCACAAGAAATCAGCTCAGGAGTAACTACAGCCTTCCCCATGCAGTACAACCACACATGGAGGGGCCTCTGCAAATCAAACTGATTAGTAGGGTGGAGGCACAGAGAGCTGTATATCCATGAGGTTTGCATGTGAACTCTGTTTCTTCAGCAGGGGTCAAACCTGATCCTCAGATGGCAGGAACGTCACAGGGGAGCCCTGCAGTGCCATCTTCCTGTTTGGGATACTGCGGGCAGACAATATATTACACCATGTTTGTGGCCCCTCAGTTTCTGGAGTTGGCTGTGCAGATCCCTGGCTTCCCATAACAACCATTGGGGGCCAAAGACAGCCAGTGTAGATAATAGCACCTTCTATTCCTAGCTGCTGCAGGGGCTCATAGGTGGCTGTGGCAGGCACCCCTTAGGGATTCTTTAATTAATGCCAGGGACCAGAAGAGGCATAGGGATACCCCAGCCAACCCACTTTTCCCTGGCTATGGCCCCGTACCAGCAGGGAATCCTCTAGTGGCCAGGTAAAGTGAATTTAAAGCTGCTGTGTGCTACCAGATCAATGAGAACCAAGCCTAATGTTCTGATGCACTGAGCCTACTATAGTGCAATTTGCATGCTGAGGGGCCAAAGGAAGGTATAAATTACATTCAATTAAATGCACTTAAACTCATTTTGATTTGCCTTTGATTCATCATCTAGACTTTCTGCTTCCCATAGGGATAATATCATAATTCGTGCCTAGCTTACAGGAGTGTTGTGAGAATTGACTAGTTTATGTTGTGACAAAGTTCCTGCTCTACCTTGGTGATTCTTGCGCTTATTGGCAGATTTGCTTGCCTTGGAGCTTCATGGCAGCCCTCAGAAAGGCCGTTTTTCTGAATTCACAGTCCAGGTCAACTCTTCCTGTGTCTGACCAGGAGTTGGAAGGATTTGGGGGGAAACCAGGCCCGCCTTCTACTCCAGGTTCCAGCCCCCCATGCCTACTCTCAGGCACAGCTATTTGTCTTAGCTGAAACCCCCGGAGGAGGGGGGGAAGATTGCTGATCCGCTATCCGGAGGGGGGAGTGGAAGCCCCCAGACCCAGCCGTTTCGCTGTGTGTTTGGAATTCCTTTCTTATCTCTACAACATTCTCGGCATGCCGGAAGCCTTGGTACACAGCCAACAAGCTGGAGAAGAAATCACCCAGGGAAACTACAAATCATCGTGAAGGGGGCCGTAAGACTGAGTAATTTTTTGAATTATACTCTCGTGGGGGGGAGTTTGACTGTGGTTTAATTGCGTTTGTGGCGGCAGAGGGGGTGTGGCACGGAGCTGCCCCCCGATCCATCGGTGCCCGCCCCAACATTACTACAACTGTCACGGCCCCCCCGCCGTCCGTCCCTGCTGGCAACCTGCCATCTGCCTTCGGATCCAGCTGTTTGCTTTGAACTTTGCCTTTCGGATCGGACATAACAGCCAACCAAACGAGACTCTTTGGACAAACGTGCGTGGGTCTGCACCCCCTCCCCCCGGACTGCTTATCCCACAGCTTGCCCCTATCACCGGACCCCGATTTTTGTTTTTCCCCCCCTCCCAGTCCAACCCATTTGGCATTCCCCCCGCCCTGCCTGCAGCCCAGCAGGGAGGAGCGGTTAATCTGCTTCCCCCTCCCCCCTCCTCCTTCTGGTGTCTCCCCGTCTCTCCCCGCTCACAATGGCGGGGAATGAGAGGGCGAGGCCCCTCTAATAATATCAGTTGTCCCTCCCCCCCTACCCCCCTGCCCAACCCCCAAGCCCCCCCCCGCCACTGTCAAAACACCTGCCACCGCCCCCGCTGGGGCACCGGCAGCAGGAGGCACCGGGGCGATTACTGCCGCTGCTACGTCCACCACCCCCCCAGATTCTAGGAACCCCCCCCAGTTGGCCGGAAAGGCCAGGGCGGGAAGAAAGGAAAGGGCCCCGCCAAAACCACTAGGCCCTCCATGACAGGGGCTGCCCCCACCGCTGTGGCCTCGTCATTGACCATGGCGTCCCTCCCTGCTGGTCCCTCTACCAGCTCTGCGAATGTCCCTCCCCCGGCCCCCAGGACGTATGCCCAGGCGGTGGCAGGCTCCCCCCTGCCTGCCGCCTCGTCATCTCGCTCACCCACTGCCTCCGCTACCATCACCAGCGGCTGGGGCCCCTTCCCCACCTTGACCAGGAGGCACGGTGTCCGTTGCCTCCTGGTGCCCGCCTCGCCCCACGTGGAGACATACGTGCAGGCGTTGGCGAAGGTGGTAGGACCCACGGCTATTGTGGCGGCCTCCAAAATGTATGGGAAGTTTGTTCTTTTCTTGGTTTCGGAAGTGCCGCCCAGGAGGCGGTGGAGAAGGGCCTGGCGGTGGGGGGGGTGTTTGTCCCCCTAGAGCCGCTAGAAGACCTGGGCGTTCGCCTCGTCCTCACCTCCGTTCCTCCCTTTTTACCCAATGCTGCCCTGTTACCCGCTCTCTCCACCCTGGGGAAACTTGTTTCTGTCATCAGCCCTCTCCCGTTGGGCTGCAAGGACCCCACCCTCCGTCACATCCTTTCGTTCCGCCGGCAAGTGCAGCTTCTACCGCCGGCGGCGGCACGTGATGGAGAGGCCCTCGAGGGGTCCTTCCTAGTCCCTTACCAAGGAGCCCGCTATCGGGTCTTTTACTCCACCGGAGAGGCCCGGTGCTACCTCTGCCGCTCAGCGGGGCATGTCCGCAGAGACTGCCCTTTGGCCCGGGGGGGAGGGGCACCCAAGACCACCGAGACCCGGCAGGACATTGGCCCCGTTGTTGCCGACGCCCCTGGCCGCCCGGCACCTGAAACCAACCCTCCTCCTACTCGACCCACCGCTGCTCCCGTCCGGGCTCAAGAAACACCTTCCTTACAACACCCAGGCGAGCAAGGGAGTCCAACCCTTGCTATTACCAATCCGGCAGAGCCTATGGAGGAGGGTGTGGCAAAGATATTACCGGGTATAGGAGAGGGCCCGCCCCAAGGAGAACCCCCCGCCCCTCATACTGCCTCACCATTACCCCCCCGAACCCCTGAACCATCGCCTCCGCCCCCCGACACGACCCCTGCTAACCAACTCCCAGACGACGCTATGGAGGGCTGGACCCTAGTCCAGGGGAAGCGAGGCAAGCAGAAGGCTTGAGCTCCGCTGCACCCATCCGATGCGGAAGCCCCCCGGAAGGAAGACCAGGAAGGGAGGCACCGATATCGAGCCTTCCGCTACAGCCACGAGTGAGATCCATCCGCTGGTGTCGGGAGGGGAAGACAGACTGGCATTGGAGGGCAGAATCCCCCCTCCACGGGAGACCCTTCCCTCCGAGACCCCTGAGGAAGCTCCTCCTGCCCGGATACCACCCGAACCCCCCATGAACCCCAAAGCGACCGTTGAGGCGGGCCCTAGAGGAGAGGCCCTCGGGGTAGCAGGAGTTGGCCTCTCCTCCATGTATGCGAAGATTGAGGCCCTAGATTTGACCCCGGTCACCCAGGGAGAGGATGATTTACTACCGACGGGCCTCAATCTGGGCAACCTCACCCCAGCCCCCCTTTCCCCATGCTCCCTCCCCCTAATTGCCTTCCTGGGCGAGCGCCCTGCAGAAGGTGGTCCACCACCTGATGCCATGGCCACCAAGACCACCACGGAGCCAGCGCCAAGCGCCACTGGGAGCCCCCTCCCTTACCCCTAACCCTCGACCCTGCTCAGGAGGCGCCTTCTTTTAGCTGCTCGCCTCCTGAAGCCCAGAGCCTTACCTCTGCCCCTGCCCCCACCCCGTCCCTGCCCAATTTACCTCCTCCTGCAATGCCATTGCCGCCCCTGGGGTTATTTCTTTCCCGCCTTTCGTAGATTCCCCCCAGGGAGCAGTCTTTGCACTTTCTAGTTGCGCCCCGCCATCCCTTTCCACCCCAAGGCGTGAAATGGATTTAATAACCGCAGCCTGTCAGACGCCCCGTCGGTGGTCCGCACCCTGCCTACCCGCCTTAGCGGACCACGAGGCTGCATTAAGAGCCCTACCAGGGAATACCCCGGAAATTGTAACCCCACCCCCCCATGAGCTGCGGCATGCACTACGGAAGTTCTTAGAACACACCCGTGGTGCCCACAATAGGGTACAGCTGGCTCTTCAGCTATGGGGGGACTTTGATCAAATTCTTCAGGCCACAAGGGCCCTTATACGGGAGGGCAGGGGGCAAGGAAAGCGCGGTGCTGCGGCCTACGAGCGGGCCCGCGGCTTCCAAAAAGATCTACTCATCCACGGGATGGGTCACGGGTTGCTGCGCAACCCGCCGGGGGCCACGAACATCCCCACCAATAAGAAACCCCCACCCCCCACAGCCCTCCGCATGACGCTTCTCATTATTGCAACCTTGAATACCAGGGGCTGTAGGATGGCTCTCCACAGGTCCCAGGTGCTCTCTTACCTTTGGGAAGGGGGGTACTCTGTAGCTTTCCTGCAGGAGCCCATACGGACCCGACCGTCGAGGACAGGTGGCGGCTGGAGTGGGGGGACGGGGTACACTTTAGCCACTTCACGACCTGGCAAGCTGGAGTGGCGACCCTGTTCTCCCCCACCCTACGGCCCAAGGTGCTAGGGGTCACTGAGGCCGTGCTGGGCCACCTGCTGCACCTTCGAGTCCGTATTGAGGGGCTCGTGGTCAACCTTGTTAACATCTATGCCCCGCAAACGAGCCCAAAGCGGCCACAATTCTAGCAGCGGGTGTCCGACTTTCTCGGCACCCTAGATTCGCACGAGTGCCTGGTCCTGGGAGGGGACTTTAACACCACCCTCGAGGAACAGGACCGCTCAGGGGCCGAGCCGAGCCCAGCCGCCGCGAATATTCTCCGAGGAATAGTTGAACATTACTCCCTAGTGGACATCTGGCGTGACCATCACCCAAATGACACTTCCACGTTCACTTTTGTCCGGGTGGACACTTCCACGTTCACTTTTGTCCATCTTTCACAGGCCCACTCCTCCACCATTCGGCCGGCCCCATTCTCTGACCATCATTTAGTCACCATAACGGTCTCCCTCCGTGCAGAGAGACCGGGGCCGGCCTATTGGCACTTTAACAACAGCCTGTTGGAGGACGAGAGCTTCGTGATGTCCTTCCGGGAGTTTTGGCTGGCCTGGTGAGAGCAGTGGCGTGCCTTTCCCTCGGTGCGGCGATGGTGGGATCTAGGGAAGGTACACGCCAAGCTCTTCTGCCGTGACTACACTCGGGGCACCAGCCGACGGAGAAATGCGGCGATAGAGCAGTCGGAACGGGAGGTCTTAGAGATGGAGAGGCGCCTGGCTGCCAACCCCGAGGACCCGTCCCTCTGCGGAGCGTGCTGGGAGAAGCGGGAGGAGCTTCGGGCCCTCGAGGACCACTGGGCCCAAGGTGCCTTCGTTCGGACCCGCATCTGCCTCCTTCGGGAGATGGACCGCGGCTCCCGCTTCTTCTATGCCCTGGAGAAAATGAGGGGGGCCAAGAAACACGTCACCTGCCTTTTAGCGGAAGACGGCACCCCCCTCACGGATCTGGAGGGGATGTGTGGGAGGGCCCGTGACTTCTACACAAGCCTTTTCTCCCCAGATCCGACCGATCCTGGCGCTTGCGGGGTGCTCTGGGAGGAACTCCCCACGGTCAGCGTGGGCGACCGAGACCGGCTAGAGCTGCCTCTCACCCTGGCCGAGTTCTCGGAAGCCCTCCGTCGCATGCCCACCAATAAATCTCCGGGCATGGACGGGCTGACCGTGGAGTTTTACCGCGCGTTCTGGGACATCCTTGGCCCAGACCTAGTCACTGTCTGGGCTGAGTCCTTGCAGAGCGGGGTCCTCCCTCTGTCGTGCAGGCGAGCAGTGCTTGCCTTGTTGCCGAAGAAGGGGGACCTCCGCGATTTACGAAACTGGCGTCCCGTCTCACTCCTTAGCACGGATTACAAAATCGTAGCGAAAGCAATCTCGCTGCGGCTAGGGTCCGTGATGGCGGACGTGATCCATCCAGACCAGAACTATACTGTCCCGGGTCGCAGCATTTTTGACAACCTATTTCTAGTCTGAGACCTTTTGGAACTCGAGCGGAGAGATGGTCTGTCGTTCGCCCTCCTGTCTCTTGATCAGGAGAAGGCGTTCGATAGAGTAGACCATGGGTACCTCCTGAGCACTCTGCAGGCGTTTGGATTCGGATCTCAGTTTGTGAGTTTTCTCCGGAAGCTGTATGCCTCCGCGGAGTGTTTGGTTAGGCTCAACTGGACCCTGACCGAACCGGTCAGCTTTGGGCGAGGAGTGCGGCAGGGGTGCCCCCTCTCGGGCCAGCTGTACGCTCTGGCGATCGAGCCTTTCCTCTGTCTCCTCCGCAGGAGGTTGACAGGGTTGGTGCTGCGGGAGCCGGAGCTGCGGCTGGTCCTGTCGGCGTACGCCGATGATGTACTACTCGTGGTCCAGGACCCGGGCGACTTGGTGCGAGTGGAGGCATGCCAGGCCATCTATTCGGCAGCTTCCTCCACCCGAGTCAACTGGGTCAAGAGCTCTGGCTTGGCGGTGGGGGACTGGTGGCAGGTAAGCTCCCTCCCACCCGCGCTTCAGACCATCCGGTGAAGTGCAGGTCCACTGCTCTATCTCGGCGTTTACCTTTCTGCCACGCACCCTTCCCCGCCGGAGAACTGGCAAAATTTAGAGGGCGGGGTGATAAAGCGGATCTGGAAATGGACAAGGCTACTCCGATGTCTCTCCCTCCGAGGGAGAGCACTGGTGCTTAACCAACTAGTCCTGTCCACGCTCTGGTACGGCTCAACACCCTGGCCGCGGCCCTGGGTTTCCTGACCCACCTCCGGAGATTGATTCTAGAGTTCTTTTGGTCAGGAATGCACTGGGCCCCTGTTGGAGTTCTTCATTTACCCCTGAAGGAAGGAGGGCAGGGCCTGAAGTGTCTGTACACTCAGGTCCGCGTTTTCTGCCTCCAGGCCCTGCAGAGGCTCCTTTATAGTGCAGGTAGTTCGACGTGGAGCATATTGGTGCACGCCTTCCTGCGCCACTTCCAAGGGCTCCGATACGACCAGCAGCTCTTTTATCTTTGTCCGAGAGGTTTTCCGCGAGACCTCTCCGGGCTGCCGGTCTTCTACCAGGACCTTCTCCGGACTTGGAAACTGTTTCTAACGACCAGGTCCGTGGCGGCCACCGTGGGAGCAGATCTCCTCACAGAGCCCCTGCTACACAATCCCCAACTCCGTGTGCAGGTGGCGGAGTCCCGCTCGGTGCGCCAGAGGTTGGTCCTGGCGGAAGTCACGAGGGTCGGAGACCTCCTGGACTACGACCGGAGAGACTGGCTGGATCCCCTGATGCTCGCTCGGCGCATGGGGCTCTCCAGCCCTCGTACCCCCCGGCGCGTACTTCAGGAGGTGAAGGCCGCCTTGACCCCCGCTGCTCGGGCTTATGTCAACCGAGCCTTGCGTGAGGGCGCACCCCGCCCATCCTCTACCCCAGGCCCGCCGGACCTTTCCATTGGGCCCCTACCCTGCCGATCCCAACAAACCCCTCACCCTTTCACTGCGAGCCGGCTGCATGAACTGCAGCCGGTCAGTTTTCAAATTGCACCACGGAAATATTTATACACACTCACGCTTCACACCCTTCACGCCCACACCCTGGTGTCCCGCCCCGATACAAAGTGGTGGGACCTCCTGCCACCTTTGGAGGGTGAGCAACCTCGGTGGGCCAGTCTGTATTCCCCCTTGGTCCCGAGGCCCGTCGGGGACATCAGCTGGCGGCTCCTTCACGGAGCTGTGAGCACGGGCGTGTTTCTGACACGGTTTACCCCCATCCCGGATACTTGCCCTTTTTGTAATATGAGGGAAACCCTGGCGCATGTATATTTAGAGTGTGCCAGATTGCAGCCCCTTTTCCGGCTCCTCACAAATATTCTATTGCGCTTTTGGCTTCATTTCTCCCCTCACCTTTTTATCTATACACTTCCCATCCGGGGCCCCACAAAATCGCGGGATCTCCTGGTTAACCTCCTCCTAGCCTTGGCTAAAACAGCCATTTATAAAACCAGAGAGAGGAGGTTGGCCCATGAAACATCCTGCGATTGTAGGGCCTTTTTCCGATCCTCAGTACATTCACGTATCCAGGCGGAGTTCCTCTGGGCGGCGTCCACTGACTCCCTTGATGCCTTCGAGGAGCGGTGGGCGCTGTCCGGGGTTCTCTGCTCGGTGACCCCGTCCGGTTCCCTCCGTCTGACCCTTTGATTGAGGGGAAGAGCGAGAGACACCAACCCCAGCCGTTGCCGCTGTGGATACCATCATTACTGTCATCTAGGAGGGGTCCTATAATACATGGGTGTCTACCCCCCCACCCCCAAACCGCCCACCCCGCAGCCATGCCCATCTTGCCGGGCACTCTCAGGAGAGGGATAATCGGTGACACTGGGCGCAGCACTAGGTAACTCGAGGGGGTGGAAGACCACGAGTGTCGAGGAAGCCCCCCCGCTCTAGGCCACCAGGTAACTCAGGAGGGTGGAAGACCACGAGTGTCGAGGAAGCCCCCCCGCTCTGGGCCCAGGCTAGCCTGAACACTTCTCCCTCCTGAAAGCTGCTGTGTTATACCTTCTGTTTGCGTTGTTTTGTTGCATAGTTTGTTTTGTTTTCTTGGTAACTCTTTGCAAGTGTTACAATAAAATTCTTTTCTGTTTCAAAAAAAAAAACCTTCCCTGTTACCTTACCCAGGGAAAAGGGACCTACTTAGCCTGTTCTCCTGCTGCTGCCCTCTGGCCTGGGCTTTCCTTGCTTTTTGCCCCTGCTTTCGGCTTCCCTGCCGACCGGGCCAGATGCTCTCCCCCGTTTCTTTTCTTTTTGTTGTTTTTTTTTCTTTCTCTGCTGTTGCTAGAGTGCTGGCCAGCTGCCAGCTGGCTGTTAGCCCCCCTCCGCCCGCCCTTGGACGCTGCTGCCGCTCCAGCTGAAACCCCACCCCCTGAGAGAGGAGGAGCCTCCCGGCCCTGCTCCCCGGAGGGGGGGGGAGTGGAAGGACCCAGCTCCCAGATCCAGCCGCTTGCCGTTTGTTTGTGGACCCATATTTGGCCGAGAGGACTTTTATCATCTGCTCCCGCATCCCTGGAATGTTGCAGCTGCAAAAAAGAAAGCCTGGAACAGAGGAGGAAAAAGCAGTCTACCGGAGGAACACTGCCCGGGGAATCTACAAATCGTCGTGGAGCGGGCCTAAGACTGACTAACTTTGGAACTGTGCTCTCGTGTGGGGGGAGGCCTTGACTGTGTCTTAACTGTGTTTGTAGGGACACAGGGGGTGTGGCACGGAGCTGCCCCCCGATCCATCTGTGTCCTCCCAACCCCCACACTATGATCTTCACCCCCACCACTCCACCATCTTTGCTGGCTGTCTAACATCTGCCTCTGGACTCAGCTGCTTGCCCTGATTCCACCGCGTGGGCCAGAAGCACCAGCCAACCATACAGGACTCTCTGGACAAGCGTACAGTGGTTCATGTACCCCTGCCCCCTGAATTGTCCCCCCCACAGGTTGTCCCTTTCTACCTGACCCCAACTCCTGTTAATCACCTGCCACCGCCCCCGCTGGGGCATCAGCAATGGAGGACACCGGGGTGACCTCCGCCACTGCCATGCCCATCGCCTCCCCAGACTCTAGGGAAGCCCCCCACAGCTGGCGGGAAAGGCCAGGGCAAGAAGAAGGGGAAGGGCCCCGCTAAAACCACCGGGCCTTCTATGGCAGGGGCCACCCCCACTGCTGCGGTCCCGCCACCGACCACGGCGTCCTTCCCCCCTGCCTCCTCCACCAGCTCTGCGTGTGTCCCTCCCTCAGTTCCCAGGACATACACCTTGGCGGCAGCAGCCCCCCCTGCCTGCCACCTCGTCATCTCTCCCGCCCACCGCCTCCGCCACCATCAATAGCGGCCAGGGCCCCTTTCCCACCATGACAAGGAAGCACAGTGTCCGATGCCTCCTGGTGCCTGCCTCGCCCCACGTGGAGACCTATGTGCGGGCGTTGGCAAGGGTGGTGGGGTCCTCGGCCATTGTGGCAGCCTCCAAAATGTACGGGAAGGTCGTCTTCTTCTTAGCATTGGACGCTGCCACCCAGGAAGCAGTGGAAAGGGGCCTGGCGGTTGGGGGGGTGTTTGTTCCCCTAGAGCCGCTGGAGGACCTGGGCGTCCGCCTGGTCCTGACCTCTGTCCCTCCTTTTCTCCCCTGCTACCTGCCCTTTCCACCCTGGGGAAACCTGTTTCTGTTATCAGCCCTCTCCTGTTGGGCTGCAAGGACCCCACCCTCCGTCACATCTTTTCTTTCCACCGGCAAGTGCAACTTTTACTGCCGTTGGTGGCACGTGATGGAGTGGTGCTCGAAGGGTCCTTCCTAGTCCCCCACCAGGGAGCCTGTTACCGGGTGTACTTCTCCATGAGGGAAGCCCGGTGCTACCTATGCCGGGCGTAGGGGCATGTCCGGAGGGATTGCCCCTTAGCCTGGCAAGGAGGGGCAGCTGGGATCCCTGAGACCCGGAAGGACATCGGCCCCGTCATTGCCGACGCCCCTGGCCGCCCGGTACCCGAACCCCCCCCCCCTTCGGACCACCGCTACTCCCGCTCAGGCCCAAAGGGCACCTCCCCTACAATGCCCAGACGAGCTGGAGAGCCCCGCCCTCGCTGCTGACAATCTGGCGGGGCCTATGGAGGAGGGTGTGGCAGAGATACCACCAGGCATGGGAGAGAGTCTGCCCCAGGGAGAATCCTCCCTCCCTTATGCTACCCCACCGTTCCCCCCCCAAGTCCCTGAGCCATCGCCTTTACCCCCTGACACGACCCCTGCTAACCAGCCCCCAGATGATGCCATGGAGGGCTGGGCCCTTGTCCAGGGGAAGCGAGGCAAGCGGAAGGCTCGAGCTCCGCCTCATCTACTGAGGCGGAGGCCCCCGGAAGACCAGGAAGGGGGGCACCGATGCCAAGCCTTCCGCTTTGCCCACGAGTGCGTCCCACCCACCGGTGTCAGCCGGGAAAGACATGGCAGCACTGGAAGGTAGTGTCTCCCCTCCACAGGAGACCCTCCCCTCCAAGACCCTCAAGGAAGCCCCTTCTGTCCTGACGCTACCCGAAACCCCCATGAACCCCGAGGCAACCGTCGTGGCGGGTGCCGGCGGGGAGAACCCCGGGGCGGTGGAAAATGTCCTCTCCTCCATGTTCGAGGAGATCGAGGCCTTAGATCTGACCCCAGTCACCCAGGGGGAGGACGACCTTTTGCCAGCAAATCTCGATCTGGGTGACCTCACTCCACCCCTCTTTTCCCCATGAGCCCACCCCTTAACTGCTGCTTCCGCTCCCACCTCCAAGGAGCCCCTGGACTCTTCCACCGACCCGGCCGCTGATGGCACCCCGCTGACGACCACCGAGCCTGCTCAGGTGACAGCCGGCGTCACGCGGCCGGGACACGAGTCGCCAGGGGCACCCCCCGTTGGTGCAGAGCAATCAACTTCCTTCCTGGGTGGGGGACCTACAGAAGATAATCCACCTCCTGATGCTGTGGCCGCTAAATCCACCATCGAGCCCGTGCCCGGTATCACTGAGAGCTCCCTCCCCACCCCCTTAACCCTCGAGCTTGATCAGGAGGTGCCACCATCCAGCTGCTTGCCTCCCGAAACCCAGAACCTCGCCTCTGCCCCTGCCCCTATCCAATTTACCTCCTGCAATGTCATTGCCCCCCCCGGGGCTCTTTCCTTCCCATTCCCAACTGATGACCCCCAGGGAGCGGCCTTTGTGTTCTCCTGCCCCGACCCATTAGGAACTGCTATTTTCCCTCCACCGCCCCGTATCGCTCCAGAGCTTGAGGCGGGCCTAGAAGCTCCAGCCCATCAGACACCTCATCGGAGGTCAGCACCCCGTCAGAGGTCCGCACCCTGCTTGTCCGTTTTAGTGGACCACGGGGCTGCACCAAGGGCCTCGCCGGGGAACAACTGGGAAATCGTAACCCCATCCCCCCATGAGATGCGAGGAGAGCTGCGGAAGTTTTTAGAGGATGTCCGTGGCTCCCGCAACAAGGTACAACTTGCTCCCCAGCCAGTTTTTCAAACCCTCCGGGCCACAAGGGCCCTCATGGGGGAAGGTAAAGGGACAGGGAAGTAGGATGCCGCGGCCTACTGGCGGGTCCGCGTCTTCCGTGAACAATTATTCACCTACGGGATGGGTCACGGACTGTTGCGCGGCCCGCTGGGAGATGCAAGCGTCCCTGCCAGTGAGGATCCCCGCCGGCCCCCCCATGACACCTCTCACCATCACAACGTTGAACACCCGGGGTTGTAGGATGGCTCTCCGCAGGTCCCAGGTGCTCTCCTTCCTTTCCTGCAGGAGACCCATACGGATCCGACCGCCAAAGACAGTTGGCGGCTGGAGTCGGGGGACAGGGTCTACTTTAGCCATGCCACGGTTCGACAGGCTGGAGTGGCGACCCTGTTCTCCCCCGACCTACGGCCCGAGGTGCTAGGGGTCGCCGAGGCCGTACTGGGTCGCCTGCTGCATCTCCGGGTCCGTATGGAGGGGCTCGTGGTTAACCTCGTTAACGTCTATGCCCCGACATCGGGCCCGGAGCGGCTGCAATTCTACCAGCAGGCGTCCGCCTTCCTTGGCACCTTAGATTCTCACGAGTGCCTGGTCCTGGGAGGGGATTTTAATACCACCCTCGAGGAGCAGGACCGCTCGGGGACCGAGCAGAGCCCGGCCGCCGCGGACACCCTCCGGGAGATAGTCAAACATCACTCCCTAGTGGACATCTGGCGTGACCACCACCCGGATGACACTTCCATGTTCACCTTTGTCCAGGTGGAGGCCCATTGGTCGAGCCACTCCTGATTGGACGGCATTTATTTATCATGCTTCCATCTCTCACGAGCCCACTCCTCCAGCATTCGGCTGGCCCCATTTTCTGACCATCACCTAGCCACTGTGACAGCCTCCCTCTGTGTGGAGAGGCCGGGGCTGGCCTACTGGCATTTTAACAACAGCCTGTTGGAGGATGAGGGCTTCGTGACGTCCTTCCGGAAATTCTGGCTGGCCTGGGGAGGGCAGCAGCGTGCCTTTCCGTCGGCATGGCGATGGTGGGACCTGGGGAAGGTGCGCGCCCGGCTTTTCTGCCGTGACTACACCCGGGGCACCAGCCGACAGAGAAATGCGGCGATAGAGCAGTTGGAACGGGAGGTCTTAGAGCTAGAGGGGTGTCTGGCCGCCAGCCCCGAAGACCCGCTCCTCTGCGGAGCATGCCGGGAGAAGCAGGAGGAGCTCCGGGTCCTCGAGGACCATCAGGCCCGGAGCACCTTTGTTCGATCCCGCATCCGCCTCCTTCGGGAGATGGATCGCGGCTCCCGCTTCTATGCCCTGGAGAAAACAAGGGGGGCCAAGAAACACATCACCTGCCTCCTGGCAGAAGGCGGCACCGCCCTCACGGAACCGGTGGAGATGTGCGGGAGGGCCCGAGCCTTCTATGCAAGTCTTTTCTCCCCGGATCCGACCGACCCTAGCGCTTGCAGAGTGCTCTGGGAGGAGCTCCCTACAGTCAGCGCGAGCGACCGAGACCGGCTAGAGTTGCCTCTCACTCTGGCCGAGTTCTCGGAAGCCCTCCGTCGTATGCCCACTAATAAGTCTCCAGGCATGGACGGGCTGACCGTGGAGTTCTACCGCGTGTTTTGGGACGTCCTCGACCCAGACCTAGTCACTGTCTGGGCCGAGTCTTTGCAGAGCTGGGTCCTCCCTCTTTCGTGCAGGCGAGCTGTGCTCACCTTATTACTGAAGAAGGGGGACCTCCGCGATTTACGAAATTGGCGTCCCGTCTCGCTCCTCAGCACGGACTACAAAATCGTAGCGAAAACAATCTCACTGCGGCTGGGGTCTGTGCTGGAGGATGTAATCCACCCAGACCAGACCTACACCATCCCGGACTGCAGTATCTATTTCTGGTTCAGGACCTTTTGGAACTCGGGCGTAGCGACAGTCTGTCGTTCGCCCTCCTGTCCCTAGATCAGGAGAAGGCATTCGATAGGGTGGACCACGGGTACCTCCTGAACACTCTGCGAGCGTTTGGCTTCGGACCCCAGTTTGTGGGTTTTCTCCGGGTGCTGTACGTCTCCGCAGAGTGTCTGGTTAAGCTCAACTGGACCTGACCGAACCGATCAGCTTCAGGCGAGGAGTACGACGGGGTGCCCCCTCTTGGTCCAGCTGTACGCTCTGGCGATCGAGCCTTTCCTCTGCCTCCTCCGCAGGAGGTTGACAGGGTTGGTGCTGCAGGAGCCAGAACTGCGGCTGGTCCTGTCAGCGTATGCTGATGACGTGCTCCTCGTGGTCGAGGACTCGGGCGACTTGGCGCGGGTGGAGGCTTGCCAGGCCATCTATTTGGCAGCCTCCTCTGCCCGGGTCAACTAGGTCAAGAGCTCTGGCTTGGCGGTAGGAGACTGGCGGCAGGCGAGCTCCCTCCGACCCGCGCTTCAGACCATCCGGTGGAGCGCGGGTCCGCTGCTCTACCTTGGCGTTTACCTTTCTGCCATGCATCCCTCTCCGCCGGAGAACTGGGAAAATTTAGAGGGCAGGGTGATAGAGCGGCTCCAGAAATGGACAGGACTATTCCGATGTCTCTCCCTTCGTGGGAGAGCGCTGGTGCTTAATCAACTAGTGCTGTCCAAGCTCTGGTACCGGCTCAACACCCTGGTCCCAGCCCCGGGTTTCCTGACCAAGCTCCGGACATCGATTCTGGGGTTCTTTTGGTCAGGAATGCACTGCGCCCCTGTAGGGGTTCTTCATCTACCCCTGAATGAAGGAGGACAGGGCCTGACGTGTCTGCACACTCAGGACTGCGTCTTCCACCTCCAGGCCCTACAGAGGCTCCTTTATGGTGCAGGCAGTTCGGCATGGAGCATACTGGCGCACGCCATCCTGCGCCACATCCGAGGGCTCCGATATGATCGGCAGCTCTTTTATCTCTGTCCGGGAGGTCTTCCGCGAGATCTCTCCGGGCTGCCGGTCTTCTACCAGGACCTCCTCCAGACTTGGAAACGGTTTTTAACGACCAGGTCCATGACGGCCACCGAGGGGGCAGATCTCCTCGCGGAGCCCCTGCTACACAACCCCCAGCTCCGTGTGCAGGTGGAGGAGTCCCGCTCTGTGCGCGAGAGCTTGATCCTGGCAGAAGTCACAAGAGTCGGAGACCTCCTGGACTACGACTGGGGAGACTGGCTGGATCCCCTGATGCTTGCTCGGCGCATGGGGGTCTCCAGACCTCGTACCCCCTGGCGCGTACTTCAGGAGGTGAAGGCCGCTTTGCCGCCCGCTGCTAGAGCTTACCTCGATCAGGTCCTGCTCGCGGGCACGCCCCGCCCACCCTCTACTCCAGGCCTGCCAGACCTTTTAATTGGACCCCTGCCCCGTAGACCCAACTGACCCACACACTCCTTTACGGCGAGCCGGCTGCATGAACTGCAGCCGGTATGCTTCCAAACCGCACCAAGGAAACATCTATACACGCTCGTGCTCCACACCCGTCACGCTCTCACCCTAGTGTCCCGCCCCGACACAAAGTGGCGAGACCTTCTGCCACCTTTGGAGGGTGAGCAGCCCCGGTGGGCCAGCCTATATTCCACCGTGGTTCCAAGGCCCGGCGGGGACATCAGTTGGCGGCTCCTTCACGGAGCTGTGAGCACAGGCACGTACTTGGCGCGGTTCAACCCCATCCCAGATACGTGTCCCTTTTGCGGTGTGAGGGAAACCCTGGCGCACGTATATTTGGAGTGCGCCAGGTTGCAGCCCCTGTTCCGGCTCCTCACAAATCTTTTATTACGTTTTTGGTTGCATTTTTCCCCTCACCTTTATTTATGCACTCCCCATCCGTGGCCTCACAAAGTCGCGGGATCTCCTAGTTAACCTCCTCCTGGCCCTGGCTAAAACGGCCATCTATAAAACCAGAGAGAGGAGGTTGGCCAATGGAGTTTCCTGTGACTATGGGGCCGTTTTCCGATCCTCGGTCCGTTCACGTATCCGGGCGGAGTTCCTCTGGGCGGCGTCCACCGACTCCCTTGATGCTTTTCAGGAGTGGTGGGCGCTGTCCAAGGCTCTCTGCTCGGTGTCGCCGTCCAGCTCCCTTTGTTTTGACCCTTTGATTGGGGGGAGAGAGTAAGGGACCCCAGCCCCAGCCATTGCTGCTGCGGACACCACCACCTTAGAGGGGTCCTTTCACATATGGGTGCACGTGCCCCCCCCCCCCCGGGTTGTCCACCCCACAGCCTGCCCCTTTTGTTGGGTGTTTTCAGAGGAGGGAATTGTTGGTGACACTCAAGCGTGGTGCCAGGTAACTCAAAGGGGTGGCAGACCTTGAGAGTCAATGAAGCCCCCTCGCTCTGGACCACCAGGTAACTCAGAAGGTGGAACACCACGAGAGTCGAGGAAGCCCCCTGCTCTGGGCCCAGGCAAGCTTGAACACTTCCCTCCCCTGAAGCTAATGAGAAAACAATTGTGATTGGTTGCTGTGTTACACATTGCATATGCTATTGTTTTGTTTTGTAAGTGTGTTATGCAAATAAAAAAACACCTTTTTTTTTGCTTCAAAAAAAAATTACTTTCCTATAGCCATCTGGCCCGACCCTGTCACGATGTTTATAGAGCACTTTAATGTTACAGTATCTAAGTGCTTAGTATTAAAGACACCTGCCAGGCTTCCTTCCCCACTCTGAACTCTAGGGTAGAGATGGGGGGACCCGCATGAAAGACCCCCCTAAGCTTATTTTGACCAGTTTAGGTTAAAAACTTGTAAAGGTACAAACTTTGCCTTGGCCTTGAACAGTATGCTGCTACCACCGAGTGTTTTAAACAAAGAACAGGGAAAGAGACCACTCGGAGACGTCTTTCCCCAAAATACCCCCCCAAGCCCTACACCCCCTTTCCTGGGGAAGGCTTGATAATAATCCTCACCAATTTGTACAGGTGAACACAGACCCAAACCCTTGGATCTTAAGAACAATGAAAAATCAATCAGGTTCTTAAAAGAAGAATTTTAATTAAAGAAAAGGTAAAAGAATCATCTCTGTAAAATCAGGATGGAAAATACTTTACAGGGTATTCAGATTTAAAACACAGAGGATCCCCCTCTGGGCAAAACCTTAAAGTTACAGAAAACAGGAATAAGCCTCCCTCTTAACACAGAGAAAATTCACATAAAACAAAAGATAAACTAATCCGCCTTGCCTGGTTTACCTATACTGGTTGCAATATTGGAGACTTGAATTAGGATGGGTTGGCAAAGATGGATTTCTGTCTAGCCTCTCTCAGTCCCAGAGAGAACAAACACATAAACAAAGAGCACAAACAAAAGCCTTCCCCTGCCCTCCCAAGATTTGAAAGTATCTTGTTCCCTTATTGGTCAGGTGCCAGCCAGGTTAGCTGAGCTTCTTAACCCTTTACAGGTGAAAGGATTTTGCCTCTGGCCAGGAGGGATTTTATAGCACCGTATACAGAAAGGTGGTTACCCTTCCCTTTATATTTATGACAACACCTATGTGCATTACCACCTATCACAGTTGCAGGGTCCATCACTTCTCTTTGAGTGGAGACCCTTGTCTCCCTCATGACCAGGAGTTTTTAAGGTTAAACAGTTTCTTGCCTTATGCTGTGAGATTTTCAGCAAGCCAGACAGCCTAAAATAGGCCAACATCAGCCTCTCTCCAAAGGCTATGAACAGTGTAATTGACTACAGTTACAAGTTACCACACAGATCTTTCTAAGCAAGCACACTTAACCTAAAAACATTCTAAAAACAATAAAAGAATGTACACACGTTAATAAGCTTACCAGAGATCACCCCAACTCCAAACTTGGACTCTGGTAAGTGTCAGTCCTTCAAAACCCACAGCTGGGTTTTCTCCATGGTTACAAGTTCATCACTATCTGAGATTCAAAACCAGTCCCCACACTGGGCAGTTCAGCTTTGGCCTTTGATCTCAGCCTCTGGGAACAGATAATCAGCAGACAATGACCCTCTCCTCAGGGTCTAGCTTCAAAAGGCTGGGTTTTTGCATAACTGGAGATAGGGAATTTGCATTAGCCTCTCCTGGAGATAATCCCCAGGAAATCCACTTCACATTTATTGCTCCAAAAATCCATTCTTGCCTGGCACATTTTCAATATAGTCCTTTGAACTCCCAGGCCTCACATCACATCTCCCCACCCCCACAGAGGCCACATGTAATCCCAGCCCACAAAAATATCTAAACTTTGCATTTAATACAATGCACCCCAAAGATACTTAAACTTAATTCAGTAGGCTCTACCAAGGATGTGTAGGAAATTGCTATATCTGTCACGCTACCCAGTAGCTTTGAAAGTCTTTTCAATGTGCTCAGGTTCTCACAATGACCTGATTTTTCCCTCATCATCATTTTCATCATTCTCTAACTAAAAAAACCTAGATAAGTTAGGATTTGAATCTAGATTTAGATCAAACTTGTGTGTCTCAGACCCTTATAATAACAATGAGAATTGCATTTTCCAGATTCCTCCAACTCTGACCCCTGAACGAGGCCTAGTTAGAACGTACAGCTCAGTGGCTGAACAGCCTACTCAACCTGCTCCATCCAGCCGAGGGAGGCTAGTTTGGAAACACGGAAAGCTATTTTAATAAATCCACATGAAAATGGAAACTTCCAGAGACAATGAAAGAACAGAAATAAATATACTTTATTTGAAACATTAGACATGCACAGTTTACATAGTCCAAGTTTTCAGGGTTGTACAGTTCATAGTGTTGCAGTAAAACTTGTGCTATACTGGTTGATAGGAACAGTAAAGTTTCATAAGTGAGCACGGTCTAGTGATCTGAACACTGTATTAGGGACCTTAAACTTCTGAGTTCTTCTGCTGTGGCCTTGGACAAGTAATTTAGGAATAAATTACACCTCCTATGGTTCAATTGTGCAAGAGAGTAGAGAGGGTACAGGAAGCACCACATTTTGGATCCCAGTATAATCTAGTTTTCAGTTTTGGGCAGTCAGAGGGTCAGCTCTGTAGTGATCTAAGTGGCACTAGTGACTCTAGAAGGGCATTTTTGGGTGGCATAAGTGTACAAGCTCATGGCCATGCATGCCCCTGCATCTGGTATATTGGAAGCCTATCACTTTAAAGAAAGGCTTCACTAAGGGGACCACTGGATAACTCTGTTGTACATACAGTACTTCACAAAGCACCCGACACAGAAGAGCCATAACTGAGCAATTAGTCAAGCTGTGTTTCCCCATCTCTACAATGGGGAAAATGATATTTACCAACCTGAGAGGAGAGCTGTGAGGATTAACTCTGAAATGTTCATAAAGCACTATGAGCTGCTAAGTATTTGTCCAGTTTTTACAAGGAAAGGAAGTTTTAAAATATTAATGGGCAGCATTGCAGTGAATAGTCATGAGTTGAATAGCATGAAAGATAGAAAACAGAAAACTAATCTGTCTCAATGACAGTCTGAAGTATTACAAAGCAGAGGGGAACTACACTGTAATTGGTTTCAAAGTGTGAAATTCATATACAGGTTTCAGAGTAACAGCCGTGTTAGTCTGTATTCGCAAAAAGAAAAGGAGTACTTGTGGCACCTTAGAGACTAACCAATTTATTTGAGCATAAGCTTTCATGAGCTACAGCTCACTTCATCGGATGCATCCTGTGGAAAATACAGAAGATGTTTTTATACACACAAACCATGAAAAAATGGGTGTTCATCACTATGAAAGGTTTTCTCTCCCCCCACCCCACTCTCCTGCTGGTAATAGCTTATGTAAAGTGATCACTCTCCTTACAATGTGTATGATAATCAAGGTGGGCCATTTCCAGCACAAATCCAGGTTTTCTCCCCACCCCCCCAACACAAACCCAGTCTCCTGTTGGTAATAGCTTATCTAAAGTGATCACTCTCCTTACAATGTGTACGATAATCAAGGTGGGCCATTTCCAGCACAAATCCAGGTTGAAACTATGATTCTCAAGCAGCAGAGGGCACCATTCATCCAGAAATGAATTTTAGGAGCCAGAACATTATGTAGATGTCTAACTACAATATAGATAGCAACACCTTGTTAAAGATCAACAGAATTGTAGCTAATATAAGCTATTTTCTTCCACAACTTTGAAAAGAGAGGGTAACAGGTATAAAAGCTCATGGAACACAGGAGTGCTCTGGCAGTACAGGTTATGAGTTATGGCAAATATAATTTTAAAAAGCAATAAGATATTTTTGAACTCTCAGACTATCAAAGCAACAGAAAGAAAACAAATGTATGTTTCAATATATAATGGTTTAAGGGAAAAATTCTTATTGTCTCCGATAATCATATGCCTTATTTAGTTCTCAGAATCATCCTATCATTCAAGCTGACATTTGATCTCAAAATAAGATTTAAGGATTTGTGGTGGCTCAGGAAGCTTTGAAAAACAAACAGTCCTAATACAAAGTACTAAATTCCCAAAGGATTAAAGGCGAATGGTCAAAGACTGACATGCGTGATGCTGGCAGATCAGGTGCCAGCTCATGCAGGGCCCATAGGCTTCAACTGAACACAGACAAATACATAGCTAGGGCCAGTCTGGCTCACCTGCATCTTAGTATTGTTAAAATAGGTATAAAATGTATTCAGTGTTTAGACTTATGGAATGCTTGTAAACTGCTGCATGTATTAATTTCACTTATAACATGTGTACCCCAATTGGCCTGTACATATCAGGGCTGGTTTGCAGCTTACCAGGTTTCCACACTGGGACTACAACTACATGTTTTCACTCCGTTGGTAGCTCACCTTTTCCCCACATACTGTTGTACAGTTTTAGCAGTATTTTCAGACTCTCTTCATCCAGGTGTTTTAGCATTTTGTTACATATGTCATCCTTGATTGGTGCAGAGTTTTTGGTTTTAGATATAGCTTTTTGAAGCTTCCTCAAACAGAATTTTTAATTTAATATTGTATCCTCATCTTCCTCCCACCTCTTCCAGGTCTCATGATTCCCTCTAATGATTTTTTCTTCCTCATGAGGATTTCTATACTCTGATTTTCACCATTACTAATGTCATGGAATATTTCTGCTAGGGCTTCTGCTTTTTCTTCAATAGATTAAAAGCTCTAATGGCCTTCTACAATGAGGCCTGGTATAGAATTGCTCTTCCTCTGTATTCGATTAATCATCCTAAACTACCTATATACTGCCCATGTTTTCGTATCTTTATTTTATCACAGGACTTTCTCCAGCTTTCTTTTTTCCTTTTTAATAGCCCTTTGCATAACTGACTTGTTTATTTTATATTTCATTAAGTCCTCACTATTAATTATATTTTTTGGTTTCTTATATGTGTTGTTCCTTTCCATAATTGCTTTTTTACACTCCTCATTCCACCATAGTACATGGTTTCTACCTTTAGGGTAACTTGATATCTTAGGTATAGTTAACTCTGCTGTCATCATGACTCCCTTAGTCATATTGCTACTAAATTCCTCAATGTCACCACTTATACATTATTCATTCATATTTTATTACCTTTGTTTCTAAATAGTTCCTAGTTTGCTTTTGTTATTTTCCAAGTAGGGGGCCTTCTTCCTTCCTTAACATTGCTTTTACCTTGATATACTATAAGTACAAGGAAGTGATCACTTCCCATTCCCTCCTCTTTATGGACTTCCTAGCTGCATTTGCTCACTATACTACTTGATACAATTCCCAGGTCTTGACAGGAAAGATTTCCATCAGCTGCATTAAACCTAGTGGGTGTACAGTCATTCAGTATTACAAAATTGTTTTCATGAGTTAATTGTTCTAGATACTTGCTATTCTTTTATAACTTTTTCTCACTTCCCCACAATATCTTATGGCCATTTAAGGACTGGAGTTAGGGCTGAAGACCTTGCTATAAGGGCACTGGACTGTTTATTTGTGGGACTTTGATATGCTGGAAGAGGAGAAACTTCTAAGTGACCTGGCTGGAGGGCAAAGTCACAAGTAGAGAGGCCACCACAGAGCCAGAGCTGCTATTCGGGGGAAAGGAAGCACCAGTTGACTAATGGGCTGCTATGCCAAACTCAGTCACAAGCAGTGTACCTGTGGTGAGTCTACTCATAGCTATATGAACAGGAGTTTTCTCATCTATTATTTAATTCCTGATTCACCAATTTTATTTAAAACCATATAGGTCACAGAACTAGATAATATACTGTAGTGCATAATCCTGTACCAGCAGGGTGATGACCTGACAGATCTTTTCCATATTTCAATTTCTATGATAACAAAATATAATAAGGTTTCTGAGTAGCAGCTGTGTTCGTCTCTATCCACAAAAAGAACAGGAGTACTTGTGGCACCTTAGAGACTAACAAATTTAGGAGAGCATAAGCTTTCATGGGCTACAACCCACTTCATTGGATGCATGTAGTGGAAAATACAGTAGGACGATTTTATATACACAGAGAACATGAAACAATGGGTGTTACCATACACACTATAACGAGAGTGGTCAGTTAAGGTGAGCTATTACCAGCTGGAGAGAGGAAAAAAAACCTTTTGTGTGATAATCAAGATGTTATAATATAATATATAATATAATCAGTGTTAGAAAAGAAGTGATCAGGTGCTGCAGAATATCAGATCTGGTCATGAACTTTTTACTGTCTACAACTTAAATACACTGACTAGCAAAAGTTGTCTATTCATTTACTTATAAATACCAATGACAGACATTTCAACTGACAAACATTCAAGCTGTCAAATAGCAATGATAAAGCTATGTAAGAAACTGCTTTTTTGTTAAGCACAATTCAATCTATACCACCTACTTAGACACAGCTTGTCATAAATAGAAGGCTACTGCTGTTACAGCATAGCGACTAATGGCCGATTTTGTATTCTGTTTGACTGCACAACTTTATCTAGATATGTTATTGGCAGTCCATATGACAGTGAAAACACCAAGTACTTCACATAGTCTAATTGTGTGAGACACACAGATGCACAGTTTTGTGATGTGATAAATGGAAGAGGCAACAAAAAATGCTAAGTCTCATAGCCATACAACACACTAACAGCATAATAGTATTCACTCATTCTACATTCAAAGTGCTCTCCCATGCCTCCCAGCACTGAAGAAGGCACTGTGGCCGCCGCTTTTCTATGTCCTGGCCCTTTTGGCACTCATCCAGCTTATAATCCTATATCTGGATATTTTCTCTTCACTCTGTATTCAAGTCTCTGTCTCCTGACACCCCACCAAGCCACTCCAAGTCACTCCAGTCTATCCCCTTCCTCATTCACTCACCCTCATATTTCTGCACTTACATCTGTGGTTAGCAAAAAAGGCCAGACGCCACTGATGAAGTGACACTGCTCCTATCTCCTACCTCTTTCTGAAAAGTGTTATGCGGCTTGCTGGCAAATGACTTTAAAAGGAGCATTTAGTACAGACACTTTTTCCTACTCCTCAGCACCAGCAGGAGATTCTTATGATGATGTCAGGGATTCACAGCTTTTCTTATGCTGATAGTCCACAGCTCTCCCTTCATTGCCCCTTGCTGTTTTTCTCAGCCCTTTCCTACAAAGGCCAATCACAGGAGGAAGAGCAGACTTTGAAGACTTGCCTCCTGAACTTTGCCCCTTGGGGCACCTCATGAGAGCTGTTGGACTTTATCTCCACTGGTCACACAAGACATTTTCAAAAGGTTCTACTGGTGAACTGTGAATTTCTCCCACATGATGATTCTCAAAACTTTGGCCTTAGTGACTCTGCCAAGGTAGCACAAAAAGTCTGTAGCAGAGCCAGGAACGGAACCCACAGCTCTTAAAGTCCCACTCAAGTGTCTTAATCTCGAGACCAACCTTCCTCTCCTTTTCACTCCTCTCTAGAATTACTGCAGTGTACAGTATCTCATTTAACTAGCTGTTGTGTGTCTAATGCCTAAATTTCAGACTGCCTGAATTTTGGACAGAATGCTTCCACAAGGCAAGAAATCAATATTGGTACCTATGGCGGTGTGAAGGTGAGAGTCAGCCTTGTTATAAAATAGATTGGATAGGCAGTGTGGACAGGGTTGCTGGAACAGAGAGTGTCAGGGGCTATGGCTCCCTTACTTTTTACCAGCCAAAAGGGCAAGCAACGGGGCTCCGGAGAGGAGCGAGGCAAGGGGGTGGGGTTCTGGGGGAAAGAGGTGGCGCAGAAGCAGGGCCTCAGGGGGAAAGAGCAGTGTGAGGGCAGGGGCTCGGGTAGAAGAGGTGACGTGAGGGCAAGCCCTGAGAGGAAGGAGCAGCACGAGGATGGGGGCTCTTGGAGAAGGAGCAGTGTGAGGGTGGGGACTCACTGGGAATGGGCAGCGGGAAGGCAGGGACTCAGGGAGAAGGGGTGGTGCAGGGGCTGTGCCTTGGGGACGGGGTAGCATGGCATGGAGAGGGGTGGAGCCATGGTTTGAGCACCTGTGGCCCCCCCACTTTTAGGGTGCTTCTGCCACTCCTGTGTGTGGGGCTAAATTGTACAGGACTTTGAAAGTTTGCAGAGGACTTTGAAAGTAAGACACTTGTGTTGGAAGTGGGGAACTAGTGAAAGGACTTAAATAGGCCGTGACATAGTCAGAAGAATAGGCCATGAAGATGACTTTAGAAGCCAGTGGCACCTGCAGCCCTATGCACATTCCGCATGGTGTATGAAATAGGCAGGTCCAGATTAAAGTATAGGCAACCTAGGCCTACACCTAACGTCTGGTTCAGGAAGGACTTTGGGTGAGCATTGTTCTACAAGACATGAAAATATCTCATTAAGTAAGTCTAGGTTCTAGTATATGTGTTATGGTTTTATTTTATATGTAATCATTTGTTTCCAATATTTCTACTTGTAATTACTTGAATCTCTATAATTTGTTAAATAAATGTTCACTTGTTTTTACTATAAACACATTTACGTGCTGTGTGTCCAGTGGACCAGTGATCTGAGGTGTAACCGGTAAGGTGGGTTGTACTGCTTCTCTGGAAGCGGTGAATTTGTGAATATTGTGTGTGTGTGAGGATCTGGACACTCCAGGAAGACACTTGGAGGTCTCAGGGGTTGGAGTGTGCCTATCTCTAACCTGTAGAGAGAGAAAGATGGGCCTATGTAGGCCTACAGGGCAGTGCTTGTGTTGCCCATGGCTGATGAAGTTGGAGAGCTGACCCATAGCAGGCAGAGACAAGGCTGCCTCACATAAAGGGCAGGTAGTAGTAAGGTGTCTCAGAACTCTATGCACGCCTGGGAAGCATCACAGAGTGCCATCAACTTTTTCCATTTATTATTACCTGTGTGAGGAAGTGTTCCTCCTTTCATTTCACAACAACATTCAGTTGTTACTTTCCTGCAGAGCAGAATCCTGACTCCATGGAATAATTTTTCAATACGTGCAAGAAGAATTTGGTACACAGTGCCTCTTATGAGCTATGGGTCTTACTTATTAACTTGATACTCAATTCTATGTGCATTTGCACCCCCAGTTTTATGTAATAAATAAATTGCCACAATTATATCTATATATGCAAATGGCCAGTTATGTGTCTAGCTAGAAAACTGAATCCACAAATACTCAGTTTGGTAATTGCACACAAATTAGGTGTACAATCGTGCACACATTTTTGTATAGGAAACTGTGTGCAAGCCATTTATAAAATCTGGCCCACAGAACCTGGTTTTCAAAAGGTATTTAGGTGCCTTAAGACACAGACAGCCAACTAATTGGATTTTTGTAAGTGTGTAAGCAGGTTAGTTGCCTAATTCCTATTGAAACAAATGGGATTTTCACATTTAACCTGCTTATTGTGATTTTCCACATTGCCTGTGCCCCTAGTGACAATTAATGGAGATTCTCTCTTAGCTCATAAGGCCTGCATTTTAAAAAAACAAAGGCCCTGGGTCCTAAACTGCTGTTGCTAAGACTGCTGCTGCATGTCTTCAATTTAACTGTTGACCATGATATCTACATCTAGATTGATATACCACTAATTTCTAAAATATTGACTGCATACTCTGTTTTATGTTATTCTCTATTTTTATATTTATACTACTGTTAGCTATCGCTCCTGCAAATAGATGCATGGAATATACAACAGTCAGTAGCAAGATTGTTTCAATTATTAAGTATGTTTCAATTATTTAAAATTTCAAAGTAGCCAACATATCATGTCAAACCGGTAGCTGACCTCAAACTCTGTTAGCAATATCCAATAGTAATTTAAATGCTTTTTTTCTTTCAATAGAGCCAAATTTAGTCCTAGCATAAACTGGTTCCCGCTCACTTCATAGCTGAATTGGACCCATTATTTCTGCACTAGAATCCAAGACTTCACATCTGCATAGTACCTTTTCTATGTAGCTTGAGAGCTTAATTTTTATTGAAAGGGCAAACACTTTCAAAATGGCTGTGGATGACTTTCTGTACAATAAGCAAGCTGACATCATACCATTGGACAAGAACATTAGCCAGTATGCCTGCTTATGGCTCTGAGAGGATCCCAGAGTTTAATCCCACATCTCCAGTTTGCCAGATTCATATATTTTTTTAAAATACAACTGCTTCTCAGCTTCATTAAATTATTTCACTTTTTTTTTCTGATCAGAATTCCAGAGTAGATCTACACCAATATATCTACATCAACTTTCTACTGCTCTTAAATATGTATTTAGGGAGTAGTGGCTAAGAGAAAAGTAGCAGGGGAAGAAATTTTGCCAGCTTTGGCATAGTATGTTCTGGGAAGTGAGGAAATAGTCTGTTTCTTCATTTGAACCAACTGTACAGCACTTCTTTACTCCAATGAAAATATGTGGGTGTCATCAAAAAACTTATTTCCTACAACTGAAATCAGCATGCAGATGTGCACACTAAATAAAAGAACTGACATCACTGTGAAATGCAGTCACTTCACTTCATGGCCAATTAAAAATTTATACCAGGAGGCTGTTTCCTTTGCAGGGGCCTTAACCTCTTCCAGGGGTAGCTCAGACAAACCAAAGGAAAATGAAGAAAATAAATGTATCTGTTTAAAGGCCAAAGTAAAAGTTACTATTCAATAAATTGGCCCTTGTTTATGACACCCAAAGTAGAAAAGTTCCAGCAAAAAAGAGACATGGTCAGGCTACAGTCCATGTTTATGTCATTTTTCTTTTTCCCCTCAGTAAAGGCCTTTTGCAGACTTCTCCTGCACCATATTTATAAACTGTTTATGTTCAGGCAAACAAATATTTGGTCTATGTTTAGAGCACAATGCTGTGGCAAAGTTTCTGAAACAAATATTTTTCAGATTTTGAAGGATGTTTTGGAGACCCACACCCTTAAAGTCTTCTAATTGCTCCCTCTGCAAAACACAAATACTTGTTGTTTATTAAATATCCATTTTAGTGCCTTACAAAGGTAGAAAAGGTCTGAACATATGAGTGCTGTCATGCTAAATCTGCCTTGGTTATAAATCCCAGATAGTGACTGTCTTCTTGGTTTTAGAGTATGAGTGGAGTATCAGGAACCACACCTAACTAAAGAAATGACTCACAACTTAGCTGTGACAGGTTTATAACATTTCTTCTGCCCTGGAAAAGACACGCGTTGCATTTAGAATCTAGGTAGGGCTGGGCAAACCCAAAAATGTTTGGAATTTTTCTGAAGTTTTAATTAGGCTCCACAGAATGAAGGAGCTGTAGTTGGGTGGATATGTAACTGTGACATTTAGCAAAGTATCACAGAATAGAGATCTTATTACAATAATTATTACAATTATGACTAATTCACTAATATTTCTCTTTTGTCTTCTAAGAGAATTGTGAAATCAAGCACATTTATACTTCAGTCATGGAAGCATCACAGGGATGAGTAATTCCCTTCAAACTAAAGACTATCCCCTTCTATGGCATCTTGATTATGAAATGTCATAGACAGATGCTCCTTATACATCAACTGCATGTTAAAATTACTTCACAGAAGTTCTCACTATTGTAGGTCTTAAAATGGCATAATGGAGAATCCCCTCCAATACGGTGCATTACAGATGGAGAGGTGTTCCTCCCTCACCCCCAAATACAAAGAAAAGTTTTCTGTACAAATCAGAACTTTAAATTCAGGGGATCTGGATTCTACAACATTATAAGACATAGTAGGTGATAAAATAGAAAAATTATGAGTTTCTATTAAGTTAATTAATATTTCATCTCTGCTTTAAGTGGAAAGGTAATATTGGGTGTGTCTACACTGCAAAAAATAAAAAATAAAAATCCATCTGCGGCAGCAAATCTCAGATTCTGGGTCAACTGACTCAGGCTCACACTATGGGGCTAAAAATAACAGTGTAGACATTCCTGCTCGGGCTGGAGTCCGGGCTCTGACACCAATTACCCTTGCCTGGTATCAGAGCTCGGGCTCCAGCCTGAGCAGGAATATCTACATTGTTATTTTTATCCCCATAGCGTGAGCCTTGCCAGCCCAAGGCAGTTCTGAGACTCTCTGGAGCAGGTACTTTTTGTTCTGTTTTGAAGTGTAAACATACCCCCATGATTCACCTGGGTACTCTTGCTTGCTATTTCCACTGAATGAAAAAAAAAAAAAAAGTAGCACATTTACATAGCAACTGATTAGAACTGGCTGAGTATTGCCCCTGTAGCACGCAGGCAGGGAAAAGCAAAGAACCAATTGTGGAAAATGAAATAACTTTCAGGTGAACTGAGGAAAATTTAATTTGATTCTAGAGTTGACATGAGATATATGTCTGAAATTCTAGTGGTGATGCAAGCAGTATGCCTCATATGAACTGGATCTGTGCCTGTCCTGGCTGATGAAATTGGGTCATTTATTAGAAGACATGTCAGAGCAAATAGCTGGCAAACCTCAAAAAAGGTGCGGTCAACCCTCTGCTAAAGAAAACAACTTTGGATACCAATATCCTTCACACCTGTCTTCCAGGGTCAAACTTCACTTACCTAGGAAAGAGTTAAGAAGATGTCAGGACAAACTCTTTCAACAAGTCATATCCAGAAGTTTCATGGACATCATTATGAGGGAAATAGCCTTATGTGAGTGAGGACTAATATATAAACTTCAATTTTCTTTATAATGTATAAACTAGTTCTGTTTAGTTTAAGTGGAACTTCTAGTAACAGGATCTCAGACAGCTCTGTCAACTTTGCAAAAAGGTGAACCTTTATCTGTTGAAGCTACAAACTGTTGCCCCAATTGTCAGTAAAAAGCCTAGAATACGTTAAGAAATTGAGAGAGAATGAAATATTGACAAGTGTGAGGTATTGTACTCAAATAGTTCTCATTAGGTCATTAATCACATCCAGAATATGTAGGACACTTGAGGAACTTGGCACCATCTGCACACACCTATTGAACTCTGAGAAGATGTGTGTGGGGCAAACGGGGGGCCTGAAATCATGTCTATGAAGTCATCTACCATTAAATCCCATGCTTTTTACACTTTTTGGAAGTACTGTACATCTGGTTTGCAGTACGGTGATGGATACTGTCAAAGGACTGCCAGTAAAATGAGAGGATTTTCCAAACTGACAAATTCAAGCTTGCCCATCATTAACCCTGATTCAAAAACATTACTGGGATGAGATCTGTGATCCCCTGACTTGCTTAGATCTCCAGGAAGGTGCCATGAGAATGGAGCAAGTAAGAATTGCAACCTTTAAGTACCAGGTAAATATAGAAGAGGGTATGATCCTCCTGGGCCACCCCAATATCAAGGAAAGCCAATATCTCTGCTTTCCCGAGGCAAGTTCAAAGGAAACAGGATGCCAAGATTCCACAGGCCGTACCAGCCTGACCAGCCAAGCGCCCAGAGAAAGCCGGCCAGCATGAGATACCAAACACATCACCATGTCCCCTGAACTCCAGTCCTGACTTTGATGCTCCAAAGACAATGAAAGCTAGAGAATTCTTTCTCTAAGTAACCTTTTTTTCTTTTTGTATTTTGTGATCATGGGGATTTGTGATCACTGTATTCCTGATTTTCCCTCTAACACTTTTTAAGATGTGAAGGTGTGTGCATAAAGTAATAGCAAGTGTGCATCCAAGTTCTAAGCAAGTTCTACCTCAAATCACTTTGTGCTGCCCTGGATTGTAAAAGCATTCCTGCATTTACCACTGCACCCAAAAGGGAAGATTAAGAGTTGCTGACTACTCTATTACAGTGGGTAAGGTAGGAAAGTCTTTCAGTATATGGCAACCTAGATATGGCTTCAAAGGGATGAAAAGTAAACTATTCCTCCTTAAGTTTCCAGGGTTAGTATTTGAAACCTAAGGAGGCAAACTTCAAGATCTGAAGCTTGACTGTGTTCATCTAATGATCTGATTGTAATTCCATTCCATATCATTGTTAATTTATAGACTTATTGATTCAATTCCTATTGTAACTTTGATTTGATAACTGTGTGTTTAATTCCTGCTTAGTTTAGTAAAAAGGTACAGTAATTAGTCTTTTGCTGAAAGTTTAATTTTAAGTTTCTTTAATGTATAATAAAATCCATAAAAAAGCATATAGAACTGTTTTGTTTTCTTTTTTTCCCACAATTACAACAAGGGTCATGAATCCTGAAGGCAAAGGTAATTTAAATGAGACATTTGCGAGCTATAGTTCTTCCCTTAAATTAATACCTATGCACGGCATATAATCCAATTAGACTTCAGATAGGACCTGGTACTAATTTGGGTGGTCAAGAATCTCCCTAGGATATTGGAGAGAGGAAAGATGCACTGCCTGACACTTCAGTGGCCTTTGATATTGTTGGTCACAGGATGTTGCTCAAATCATGACAGGACTTGGCCTGGGTGAACAGAACCTGCACCTGCTCATTCTGTTCTGAGTGATCCTTTACAATGGTTTGGGGCACCCGCTCTCAGCTGTGCAGGACCTGGGCTCAATCCTAACATCTTTTCAGTTCAACATCAATATGAACTCCCTCTAGGAGATCATCCAAAAGGGCTGCGGTGTCCTCAGTATGCTTATGATACCCAGTTTTATATCTCCCTTTTATTCGCTCCAGGCTGGCACATCACCCGATGTCTGCCAGTAACTGGAATCTGAATAAAAACCAGCTAGCTGAAGCTCAGTCTGGACAAGACAAGTGTGATGGTCAACAGCAGGAAGAAGGGGAATGTCCTTAACCACTCTATCAACTGGGGGCAGCTGCCTGACCATTAGTAAAGTGAGCCTATATCTCAGGGTCTTATTAGTGTAAGGAAGACTTGTCTGTGGCTACTGTGGCTCAGCTCCCTGATTCCACCAGCCACAGGCAACACACTCACTCTCCTCTAAGCCTACACAGACCCACACTCTCTCTCCAGGTTAGTGATAGGCACACGCCAATCCCTGTGCCCTCTTAGATCGCCCTGTAGTGCCTAGCCTGTCCAAAGGACACTCACAGCACTCATAGATTCGCTGCTTCCAAAGGAAAAGTATACCACAGCTTACCAGTCATACCTCAGATCACCACTCCACTTAACATATAGCAGGTAAATAGGTTTATAATGAAAACAAGTAAAAGTTTATTTAACAAAGTATAGATTCAAGTAGCAGAAACAACTAGTTACATATAAAATAAAAATCATCTCATACATTATAGAACCTAGAGTTAATTAGATACTTAAATTAGACACTTAATTAGATACTTTAATATCTAACAGAGCAGTGCTCACCAAAATCCTTCTAACATTTTACAGCCACGCTTGGCTGTGACCCTCCAATCATGAGACAAGTCACACTGTCAGCTTTCCTCCTCAGTTCATCCTGGGATATATCCCAACAATCCACTGTCTTTACGGGATCCCTTCTTGCTGTGTATTTCCTCCTATAAATTTCTTCTCTTGTAGATTTCACAATCTCTTAATTAACATTTGGCTCAATATGCGAATAGGTATCCGTTGTGAGACAAACAATGTCCAATACACACATCACACATGACGAGACAGAGAGAAAAGTGGCTGTTACCTCTTGCTTGAAAGGAACCTGTACAAGATGCGTCACTTCCTGGTTACCTGCCTTAAGAACAAAATTCTCTGTCCAGACACACACCTCCTTAAATACTGTATTATCCATCCATACATTTCACAATGATTATGCTGACCAAGGGGCTACTGGCTCTTGGCAGAGACCTCACATGCCACCTTAGTGAATTCTTATGCACACATCTGACCCAAAGGATCTCTCTGCTAGCTGGCATCAAGACGTTAATGGATCATACCATCCTCTTGCCCCCCTTTTTTTTTTGCATCATGCCAACTGCTCACCAGTTCTCAGTCCAGCGCTGGGGTAGAGAGAGGCAGCTACTAAAAGCACTTTTTTTTGCATTACAATGAGTACAGATGCTGAATGCTAGGTCTTTGTCTCTCTGGACACTGCTAAGCAACCTATGGCATCAAACCCTAACACTTCTCTCATCTGGTAATTAATACTATATTGTCTATGTTTTATATATGAAAAAAATTCCACTGGCATATTGGTAAAAATAACTTCACAGCCATGAGGAAGTGAGCAGAGTGCAATATTTCACAGATGTAAGCAAAACCCAGCAACCTTTGCAGCATTTTAAACAGGTTTATAGCATACAAATGAATACAAGTATGATGATTAAGTTATTTCTTATCAGTATTTATTATTATTATTCATTTGTATTATGGTGCTTAGGAGCCTCAGTCATGAACCAGGACAAAATTGTGCTAGGTGCTGTACAAACACAGAAGACGACAGTCCCTGCCCCAAAGAGCTTACAATCTAAATATCTGATCATGCCCTCTCACTTTCCACCATACCACTCTTCAGAATTGTCTTGAAATCAAGCTGTAAGTTGAGAAAGTTTACATAACACAGGAAAATAGTCCAAGTTAGTGTAACATTCTAACAAAGTAAATAAATAAATAGGTCACGCAGACCAATTCTGTGCATATGTATTCATGGATGCTGGAACAATTTTTATAGTGGGGGTGCTGAGAGCCATTGAACCAAACCGTAAACCCTGTATATAATGGAAACCACTTCTAGCCAGGGGATGCAACAGCACTCCTGGCACCCTTAGTTCCAGCACCTCTGTATGTATTTAATAAAAACATTTTTCTACTAAAATTGTGTGAAATTTTTCAAATATATAAAAGCCATAACTGGAATACTGAATGTGTCTACACACATCCTCAGGGCCCTAAGTTTTGGACTTGTGGTTCCCATGCTGCTGCCAGAACATGCTTACTTGTGTAAATATTCATATCCTCTCAACTGAAACCTAGAGACTCATATGCTATTATACAATATGTGTAAAGCAGCTAGCTTACTCCATAGATATACTGACACACAAAAATGCTATGTTGCGAGTTATTGTTACATATGTAACATATTAACATATAACCACAAAAGTTAAGGCATCTAACAGTACATGTCTTTTCCTGTCTCACACAGGGAGACACAGCTCACCATTAGAACCACCACACTACAACACAGACAAAACATCAAAACCTAGACCAATAAGCATATCAGGCTTCCCGCATCCCCTATTCCAAACTTCCCACCACCATGAACCAACCAGAGTTCTCCTAAACTTTCTGCCCTACTATCTGTTCTGCACATTTCTGGAAAAGTCACATTCACATATATCCTCCATTGGGTACCTGTGGCATATAAAGATTGTTCTTTTTCATTGTATATTTAATCAAACAAACCAATCTACAGGAAAACTAGAGAAATGAGACCACAGGAGAAGCAATAACTAAAATGTGGTCTGTAACCCAGATGTGTACGTCCTACTCCTAAGAAGTATTCATTGGTTTTATACTAGTTTAAAAACATGTTATTCCTATTAATATGAATTGGCATCACATTAGTACATTTGTCCCACATTTATAATGTCAATATAACTTTGTCAGAATTAAATGGCAATTTGGGCCTCTAGAAGATACATCTGTGGCCCACATCCTGCAGGATGATATGCCTGGGTGGACTCCTCTGCTCATGTGGAGCCCACAGTAGCACCTGCGTGGATTAGTTTTCAAGATTGGGGTTCATATTATTACTTCATGTTCTATCATTCCAGGATGAAGTTTTAAAAAAAGAACATTTTAAAATAGGAAATCCAACTGGCATTAATGAATAACATGCAACTTCAGTGGTATGCTGCATTTAATTAATTAAGGCCTAAAGGATTTTTATGGGATTCTAATATACACTGACATCATTTTCCTTTTTAAAATGAAGGATTCAGGGCATTTTTCCATGAAAGTACCATTTGTGTATAAAGTTGTATAAATTAAACACCTTGGGTGGCTCATACTATAGATTAGTTGTGCAAGGCATTAGCTAGAAAAAAATTAAAAGTTATTAGTGCACTTTTCATATACCCCGGTTTTGAATGGACATAGAAACTAAAACTGTTCTAAGAGTGGTCTCTCTAAAATAGATCATGGTTGATGTACACTGGCAGGGCAGCAGACAGAAGTTTGCAGATGCCATTGTCTACAATGTCCGTGCACATAAATAAACAAAGGACTTCAAAAAATACATTTTGTGAGCATTAAATTTATCAAGAGGAAAAAAATCACCTGGGAAGAAAGGTGGACAGAATACTGTTGTTTGTCCAATCTGTTCTTAAAAACCTCCAATTCTGGGAATATGTACTGCTCACATTTCTTACTTGGAACAGGGTTCCCTTTCACATACAACTGTCAGGGATAGTCTAGGTTTACTTGGTCCTGCCACAGAACAGGGGGCTGGACTTGATGACTTCTCGAGGTCCCTTTAACTCCTACATTTCTATAATACTATTTAGTACCATACCAGAATGGCATGGTTTAAGAAGGAATGATAAATTAACTCTGAATTCTCCTTGTTATTTTGTATTTAAATCAGATCCTTAAACCTATAAAGACATACAGCTGTTTAAAGAAATACGTCAATGGTATTAGCTCAGAGAGAGTGCAGGATTCCGAACAGAGGACTAAAGAAAGAGGAGCAAAAAAGGGATGCCTACCATTAATGGGGGATTTAAAAGCAAAAATATGTCCCACATACTTAAGTGGAACTCTGTTTAAAAATACACTCAGAAGCCAGATATCTTCCTGACAGCGTTACACCTTTTTGTGGCCTTTGATACTGTTGATTATGGTGTTGCTGAAATGACTGCATAAACTGGCATGGGGAATGGAAACACCAGAGATCTACTCTCTCTGTCCTGATTGATCTCACAGGATGATGCTGAGCAACTGCTCTCAGCTGTACAACCACCAGGGCTCAGTCTTGTCCATGCTGGCTCTGAATGCCCAGATGTGTGGAAATGATGTCTGCCTAACCTTCCCAGTTCCAATCCTTTTGCCTCTCACCTGATACGAAGTTGGTGTCTCCATCACCTCTGAATTTGGCCTTAATTTCAGTTTATCCAACATGAGCTGCACCGACCAGCCAAACTGAGATAGAAACAAGGTTAGCTGGTGTTGTGTTTATACACAACAATAGTGACACCCTTTCACCCCACCAGCTCCTCTCTCACTGCCTTGTACCATAGATGACTCGTGTCTCCCCATACTGGCGGGGATGGAGGGGGGGTGGCAGACCCACATCCTAAAGGGGAGGACCATGTGTCTCCTCTGTCCAGCAATCCCACCCCTGCCATGCACCCAACCAGAGTTACCACCAGAGTGGGCTCTGTCCATCTCCCGCTGTGTGTTCCCCCACCCCCACCAGGCTGCTCTCCCTGCGTTTCTCATGTGGCTCAAGCTGGCCACTCCAGGTCGCTGATCTGTGCAGCAGCTGCCTGAGAGAGCCTGGCTGGGGCGGCAGCGGGCCGCTCCCCACCCAGGCCCGGCTGCTGGGGACAGGAGCCGAGCAAGCCAGGAGCATGCCTCTCTCCCCAGCAGCTGGGCCCGGGCAGGGAGTAGCCCAGTCAGGCTCTCTCAGGCAGCTGCTACACTGCAGTGACCCAGAGTGGCTGGCATGAGAAGCTGCTGGTCCCACCCCTTCCAGTCCCTGCTCGGACCTGGCTGCCAGGGACAGGGGCCACGCTTGCTGGGGGGCAGGCACAGCGGAAGGACAGAACCCCTCTCCCCTGGCAGGCCAATGTAGGGGGACACTGAACCCCACATGCTCCCCTACGTGTCACCTCTGCCTTGTACCACCTCTCTGCCCCTTTGGTCTCAGCCTGAACGAAGTGTTTTCCCCCGGCCTGGCATTAGCAGTGCTTAATTGGTAATGAAAGAGGTACTGGGGCTCAAGCAGCATCTTCACTTTCGTAACTGACACAGTAAGACCAGAGGTGCCCGGGCTCAGGCCTGCCAAGCCCAGAGGTGCCAGGACTCAGAACAGGCACAAATTAAGCACTGGATGATAGCCTAGCTACCACCCACTCCAGCCGACTAGAGGCCACCAGCCTGTCCCCCTCCTGATTTAGGATCCCCCAGTCCCAGCTAACTGGGTTTCTATTTGGCCGACCACTACAGCTCAACTGGATAAACTGCCCCTCCTCAAGCAGTGTCCCTGGGTGCACCCACCTCAACCAGCCCCAGGTCAGCCTATGTCCTCTAGGTCCCACCACGCCCCCGTCAGAGCCTCCTCCCCCAGGTACCCCCCCGCGCATCATCACTGCTCGGGCCCGGCTCCGCCCGCTTCCTTCGCCGCCTGGCGCTCCTCGCTCCCCCGCCCGGACGGAGGCAGACGGATGACGTCACCGGATCAGGCCGACCGGCAATGGGCGCCATTTTGAAACCCCAAAACCTCCAGCGGCTGCAGCTGTGTGCGGCGGCGGCGGCTCTGACCCGGTCCCGGCCGGCGCCTCCCCGTCGTGGGCCCCGCAGTCCCCCGCCCCACACACACTGCGCGACATGGCAGGTGAGAGAGACGCACGCCGCGCCGCGGCCGTCAGCTGGGGAGGCCTGGGCCTGGCCTAGGGTAGGGGCCGGGTGGAGGGCGCTCTGCCTTCCGAGCAGGGGCGGGCAGCGAGTCAGGCCTGGGCGGGCAGCGCGGATCCGGGGCATGGGAGACCGAGCTGGCTCGGCGGGGCCAGAGGGCTGGCCGGGTTCGGGGCCGAGCCGGACCGCGTGTGGGCCTCGGGTAGAGGGGCAAGGCCGAGCCGGTGCTGGGTGAGGGTTGAGCCGGGCCGGGTACTGAGGAGCCTGGCCAGGGCTGGGTAGGGGGAGCTGGGGCCGGGTTAGGGGTCAGCTCGGCCTCCTGGGGGTTAGGTGCCCGGGGCCGAGTTGGGTTGCCCGCGCCGCTCGCCCTCACCGCGCTCTGTCTCCGCAGGGGTGGCAGGAGGTGGCGGAGGAGGAGGTGGTAACGACTTCCAGTGGTGCTTCTCCCAGGTGAAGGGGGCTATCGACGAGGACGTGGCGGAAGGTAAGACGGGGGACCTGGCGCTGCGGCCCGCGGTTGAGCAGGAATCGCCGTGTCAGAGGGGTCCCCAGTTGGGGGTGTCAGTGTCTCCCAGTCCCGCGCTCACTTTAATCCACCCCGGCCTTCGCCTTAGACCCAGACACCAACACCTATTTTTGTCCAACGCGTCGCGCCTAACGACTCGTGCGGGGAGTCGGTGCTGGTGCTGCAATTCTCCCGCCCCAGTGTGAATCCCGGAGGATGGGGTGTGTGTAGGGGGGTGGTGCGATGACTAAGCTAGTGCCTGTGTTTTTCAGAACGGCTTGCGCTCACAAGATAGCATAACAGAGAAGGTGGCTTCCTCCTCTCCTTCATTTATAATCACCAGGGAGATGGGAGATTGACAGTGGTAAATTTTTTTTAAAAAGAAAGGTAGTCAGACATGTCAAGTTTATGCCTTATGCGAAGAGGAAGGCTCCTTCATTAGGGATACATGTCAAAAGCAGTGTTTAGAATTTCCCTGTGGCAATGAAGGATTTATTCATACCTGCTGACATTTGAAAGCTATAAATAAGGACATTTGGGTAGGAAATAAGTGCCTTTTAAGCACAATTAAAATATGTTAGACTTGTAGAGTATTTTGGAATAAGAATAGTAAAATGATAAACATTTTGCTTTAACAAGTCCATCCCTTCTAAATAATCAAGATTGACGTGTATAGTGTTGCTATATGAGTTTCAATGAGTTACAGTCTCTGTTTTAAAAGATCTCCCATATTCAGATTGTCCCAGTTTGAGATTCATGCTTGTAAAGAGGATGTCATGTGGCTGCATACATCTGCCTCACGTATTTGAGTTTCTACTACATGAACTTAAAAAAATTAATAAAACGCACATACTTTAGCTACTTATGTGCATTGTTCTGGAATTACTTTTGAATGTATTTTTCCAGAGCGTAGTTAATTTTATCCATATTATTTTCCACTGCAAAAATATTATGAGGATGTTTTAGTTTTGTTTTGGGAAACACCATTTCCTCCAAATACCTGGCATGGGAAGACACTCAATTTATTGAAGCAGATAATATTCAGACTAGAGATGGGTGTATGTATCAGCTGTTTATTTCTACACTTGTAACACCCTGCAAAGTTGTGAATTTATGTAAATTAATTATATTAATAGGTTTTCAGGCATTCCTGAAACACTGTCTTTGTTTCTTTAAACCACTTGTCAGTGAAAAAGCTTAAAGAGCCACCGCTGCTTATATTTTAAGAAACAATCCAGTTTGGGCAAAATATTTACTATGATAAAATTACCTTTCAGTCACTGTTGATTACCAGGATATTTGTATATAATCAGAAGCTCTCTCCTTTCTAAATAGCTAGTAAGTTTTACTACCTCATGCAGTGATTTTGTAACATCAGAATTCAATGTGCGAGAAATGTATATTATCAAAGAGCCAACGCACATCATTACAGGATGTATTAGCAAGTTAGAAAAACTTAAGCTCCATCCCTTGGCATAGTCAGTAATAGGAAAAACTGTATAGCTATAATTTATAAAACTCTTAACAATGTACTTTCCAACTATGGGCCTGATTTTAAGTACCTATTAAATCAACAGGAGTTCTGCCTAAGTGAAACAGAAGCACCTGTTGTGGCCTCATTCACTTTAGCATCATAAACTACATTTAATCTGGCAGCGATCTTGGCTCAAGGTGGCAGAAAGTCCACCCAAAAAATGGCCTCTAGTATTGCAAGGCTCACATAACTGCTGGCCAGTGCAATATGAAAGTAGACAATACTTCCATCAGAAGGGGGACAGCCAGGGTTACTAGGTAATGTGCTGATTCAGCTTATTTCTAAGCAACCTCCACCAACAGATCTCCTATTTAACACATCAGCATACTAAAATTGCCCTTCTGTTGTGGATCCCCCAGAGGATGATGGTGGTGTTTCCTACCCTATAAGATGAGTGAATCCCCCTTGTGTGCAGTGGGCCTCTTTGTTGGCATGGGGAGTGAGGTCCGTGCTCGACTTAATCTCATTCCTTCAAGTGTGCACTGAGCCCAATATTTGTAAAAGTTTACCAGTGTGGTGGTGTGGCTCTTAGCATTCCTCTTCAGTCTTTTGTCTGAGATTTCAAGTGTAATCCATTTGTTCATAAAATTTGAGTAAACTAAAGGCATTAGCTGGATCTTTTATTTCTAAGTGTTTTTGAAGAGTGTCTTAAATAATTTTTATATGAAAAGCATGGACTTCAGATGAGGGGCGTTTCATTAGCTCTATATCAAAGTACATTTTAAAAGTCATTTATTTTTTAGCTTTGTTTTTTCCCCCATTATAAATCAAAATCTTGTAGACTCATTTGCTCGTGATGCTGCTTAATGCTTTACCTTATGCTTAACTTTACACCTGTAAGTAGTCCCATTGATGTGAAAGTGCATGTGTTTTACAGGATTGAGACCTTATTTATAATTTGCTACACTTGAAATACTGTTAGGCTTTGCCATTTGTTCGGGTTCTTTCTCTCACTGTTTGTCTTTAAATAGGAATATTTATAATCACATTAAAAAAATAACTGGGCTCCCAGTCCTTCATTGCGCTCTGCTAGTGTGCATCAGTTTGTCCTTGTAGCATTCACTGAAGTCTGAGAGTCTGCACCAATAGTGAGCATTGCAGTATTTGACCCTAGGTGTTGGGCCTTGATTACTGAACTGTCATCTAATCTCAGTCTTTTTTATCAAGCTGTCCATATAAACTGACTTGATGGGGCACTATCAGCTTACAATATAGACATGATAGTATAGACCAGTGGTCCCCAAACTTTTTGTCGCACCTCCCTGGGAGCTGAGAGCAGGTGCCAGGGCTGTGAGCGGAGCTGAGGGGTGCTCCCTTCCTGCCCCCCATGGGGGCTGGCCTGGGCCCTGCCGCACCCTCTCCGAATGTTCCTCTGCTCCCTGCCCCAACCTCCAGGGGCGCATGCGCCACAGTTTGTGAACCACTGGTATAGACTATACTAACTGCAAATCTCCTGTCACTTTTTGTGGTCTTACAAATAAATTTTTTTAACTGTCTTTATCTTTTGCTCTGTGGAAAAGGAGATGTAAGTGGGGGAACTAACTCTACAAAGAAATCTGCAAATGACAATACACAAAGTGCTGTCCAATCCATAAAATACACAAATGGAGAGTTTTTTCTATAAATTTATTAAGTACCTCATATTTAGTTTGCAACTATTGAGGAAGTTAAATGTGCTTTTAGTTTTAAAGTTAAAGGTATTTCTTTAATGTACAAGATCATGTTCAGCATCTGTTTCTGGTATGATGCTGTTTTAGTGAAAATACTGTTCTGAGTAGTGTGAGATTGTGTGCTGATACAGGTAAGTTCTACCTGAAATATACATTTTCAAAACTTCTTTTCACGTCTTTGATTACTATAGAAAACGGAAGTTTGCTTTCTTTCTGATGCTATCCCTGTGCCGAAACAGCTTTGATAAATTTATAGTTAATCATTTTTGCTGAGATTGATATAGAATTTTTTTTATATGTATATCTTTAAACAAATGGAAGTGCACTCTTTCGGAATATCCGTGATGACTCCAAACTGGTGTCATAAAATGATGATAGATGTTAGATATATTGGATATAGAAGGATGTAGTTTTCAAAGTAGGAGAGTCTGAGAACTGCTAAAGAATGATATTGGGGAAAGAAATTTGATAATATCAAGCAAGTGTTTCAGTTACTAAGTGTAACAAAGATAGACTTCTTAAAAGGTGGATTGCTTAAATCTCAATTGTAGTTTCCTTATTTCAGGGAAATATTTTGCCTAAAGCCTTGGTGTTGATAACCCCAGATTTCACAGGCAAAGATAGCTCTGGGATTGCCTAACTTGTTTAAAGTAACTTTCTAAATGTAGGCTTCAGTTTTAATGCTTTGTGAGCACCAATTAGATCTGTGATTGATCTTACTACTTTCTCTAATTTGTCCTATCTGATCAATAGAAAATAGCTGTTTTTCAGCAGACTTACTACTAAATTAATTCTTTAAAACAAACCACAAAGCAACAAAAGGGGTCTAATCACAATAATTTCCCTTCAAATAAATTTGTCCAGTACTCTTGGAAGAGTCTTATCACATTGTGTATATCAGCATACTGATATGCTTGGATCCTTGAGGTCAAAAGGTATGACCATATTCCTTAGAGCTTGTCTACACTACAAAATTAAGTCACTTTAAGTTGGCATACAACCACCACAATAATTAAAGCGGCGGTTCATGTCCACACTTGCTCCTTCTGTGGGTGGTGCTCTTCCACTGACTGAAGTGGGGCATTGTGGGACACTGACAGCTGGAGCCTGGCAGCCCTGGAGGGTTGGCAGGGGGCTCACAGTTGCCTCCCCTGTCCACAGCTGTCAGGCAGATGCTGGCCTCACAGTTGTGAGCCAGGAGGGGGCTCAATTTCACAGCAGGGAGCCTACCAGCAATTAAATTAACATTCTTGTCAGTTTCATGGCTGCTGTTAGTTCACATTTGGGCTCTGGCTATCAGCTTACAACCTGAGCTGGAGACAAAATGAGAAGAAATAATAGCCGTGAAACTGACAAGACTGTCAGTTTCACTGCTGGTGTGCTCTCTGCTGTGAAATTGAGCTCTGGCGACTTGGTCAGCTCTGGGGCTCCCACTATGGGCCCTGCTTGGAGGGTTGACAGCTGGTGTCCTCCTGCCACCTCCTGGTGAGGGATTTGGCGGGAAAGGAGAGTCCAACCCTGGCCAGGCTCTCCTTTCCACTCAGTCCCTCTCCAGGAGGCGGCAGCAAGGCTCTGGGATGTCAGCGCCAGGCAGGGGGAAGGCTGTGAGCCCACACCCAGCTGTCAGCACTGGTACGCGTGCGGGAGAGGGTTCACAGTGGGAGCCAACAACTAATGTAAGTAATGCACTGTGTACACAGAAACTGCATCGCTCTAACTACACAACATAAGCACTATGCCTCCTGGTGGAGTTACTGTGTTGCTATACTGGGCCACTTACTTCAGAGGAAGCACCATTGTAGTGTAGACACTGACATAATTAGGTTGACATAAGGCAACTTATGTTGACCTAACTCTGTAGTTTAGACCAAACATTAGTCACTCTCAAATCTGGTTAGTGGAGTACTATGGATAACTTTAAAATCTGTCTGGCCGTCACTACAGACCTTTTTCCTGTTTTAATTTCAGGAATGACAAGTCAGGGAACTGCCTAAACATTGGAAGGAACCTAAGATCCTTATCAGACTGTCATCTTGAGGGTTTTTAGGCTTCCCAAGGTTAACAACAATGTCAAAATGTGTTTCTCTTGAAAGCATTGTGTGTTAAAGATGCTGTCTTCTGTAATCAAGTATTAACTATATATATTTTGCTATTTATACCTGAAGTGCTTTCTAACAGTGTGATTACTTCACAAAACAAGTGCTACTTTTAAGAATTTATGTAGCTTGAATTTCTATCGTATTTTTAGCTTTATTTGGACTTCGGTGTATGTTGATCTGTCTTTGAAATAAAAGGATGCGTTTAGGCCCCGGTCTTGCAGATGTCTGCATGTTTGTGTCGCACATTCTAGCAAGTGTCCCATTTTGGCTACCTATTTGGATAGCTCTGAGGGGAATCCAACCCCCTGTCTGCTGGATCCCTGGGGTGTTTAAAGCTCCTGCAGGCTGAGTGGAGTCCAGCCACTGCCCTAATCTTGGGGTCCCTGGGCAAACTTTCAGGGTGAAGACTTTCTGTGTGGCATGTACTCTCCCTTTTCCCTCATGCCCCCTAAGTTTTGGAACCCAGTGTCTAGCCACCTAGCCCCTCTGGGCGCAGCACTGACCCTTCAGACTCCCCGCTACTTAAACACATTCCTCTCCCAGAATTCCACCCAAAAGTGTGAAGTTTTTGGTTTACAATTTAACTCTGTGGCACGCACTAGTTGTGAAGTATATACCTACACATACACACTCTGTATAGCATTACATTTTTATGCTTTCTTACCTTGAATCGTGTCAAGCACAGGAGAGTACAGGGTAGTACAAAATAAACATCCTAAATGTAGTGTTCCTCAGTAGCTCACCCTTCCCTTGGGAGTGCTTGGGGGTCATCTGTGTTCTGTCAGGACAGGCAGGTGCAGTCCTCTGCTGCTTTACCAGACCTCTCCCTTGAGCAGTCTTTCTCATCTTAACATGATCAAAATGGCTCTCCTTCCCTCTGTTCCCCTTGTGAATTCATGTATAGACTCCTGCTGGGGCCGCTGGCTTCTTTTGTTCTGCTCCTGGTAACTTACCGTTACATTCCAAAGCTGTTGTTGCCCCTCCTCACTTGCCCATAGACAAGAGGAGGAAGTACCCAGCTAGAGCAAACACATTGTCCTAAGATGTCATACTTTTTGAATACACCATCCTTGAGTGCCCATCACTCAGTTGTCTCTGGCGGGGCAGAGACAACTGACACAACCTGCTAACTCATGATGGATCCACATACATATAGGCTTTCTGTGCCACTGGAATTTCATGATGCAATTTCAGATCATCATCCACAGTTCAGAACTGGTTCAGACAGAAGCCCCAGCTCGTCACAGTAGGTGCTAACCCATTGAAATCGATGGAGTTCCACATATACGTAGCTGCGGCTGTGCTTTAGGTACAGACTCATTCTTAGAAGCAATGTCACATTGATACTATTTGTCAGACTTAAAATCTCTTGAATGTGTATGTCCACATTTTGTGATGATAGTCCTATAATAACTGCATTTATGTGCACCTTCACTCTCTGCTCACTAATCCATTTCCACCAGGACTATTGTGAACATTCCAAACAGTAACCACTTCTTTTTTAAAAAAAGCTGGCCGGAGAAGTTTCATTCCCTTTCTGTCCCAAAATGTGTAATTTCCCCAAAATACACTGTCCTGAGGAGCAAGGCAGTTAACATTAAATCCTATAACTTGTCTTTTTAAAATTTGAAAAAAACAAGGAGTCTGGTGGCACCTTAAAGACTAACAGTTTAATTTTAAGTTTACATCTGAAGAAGTGGTGTTTTACCCAGGTAAGCTTATGCCCAAATAAAACTGTTAGTCTTTAAGGTGCCACCAGACTCCTTGTTGTTGGTGTGGATACAGACTAACACGGCTACCCCCGATTCTCAAATTTTAAAAGTATCATGTAACCTAATAAGGCTAGAAACAGGATTTTGAGCCATTGGAAAAGGAAGAGCCCCACCTCAATAGTGGACATGCGGAGCATGTTCTTCTCACTTCTAAGATAGGAGACCTTAAAATCAGGTTGTCATATTCTAACAATTGAAGGACTCTGTACAATTTTTGTAGTCTCTTTGAGATTATGAACATTCTGTATGTGTCTTTACCAAGCTACAAACTCCATTTTAAATTTGCAGCCCTTTGTCTTCTGTAGTCGTTTTGCCTCCATGTTGGACCAAAATTTTTTTCCAGCTTATAGTAAGGAAGAAGCAACCCAGCATGTAGTGGGTTGATGAAGCTGGAAACTCTGCTTGTGTAACTTCCAGGGAAAGAGTGAGCTCACAAGAGGCTTTGCACTTAGGATTTTCATTGTTTTTCTAAATGATCTGTAATTGTTTTATCTGTTTAAGTAAAAGAGCAGTGGTGACTTCTGAGGTTATGTCTACATTACATACCTTTTGGCGTCACAGCCATGCCACTAAAATGCATGCAGTTTTGCTGCTGTATGTCAGCAGGAGAGAGCTCCCGTCGACAAAAAACTTCCATCCCCAACGAGCAGCAGTAGCTTTGTCGGCAGGAGAGCTCTCCAGTCGACAAAGCGCTGTTTACACACACGCTTTTTGTCGGTAAAACTTCTGTTGTTTGGGGGGGATTTTTTTCACACACGCCCTCCCCCCCCGAACGACAAAAGTTTTATTGACGAAAGTCCAGTGTAGACAAAGCCTAAGTAAAGTGTCTGTGTGTGTTATATGCAACAGCTTCTGCACTGCTTCAGGAGAGAGTTAAACTGACAGCCAGAAGACACTCTGAGAATAGGGGCTAGGCAGGTGGTGGGTTCCAACTCTCATAGGGGAAGGGGGCACTAGACAGAGGGTCTGCACCCCGAAGATATGCTTAAGGACCCAAGGATGGGGCCATTGGTTGGCCTCTGAGTCTCAGTAAACTTAAAACAGATGACAACTCAGCAGCTGGGTCCATTTCAGCAGTTCTATAATGTGTGAACACTGAAAGCTACTGCCCTCTGTCTCCCAACTCAGCTCCTGTAAAGCAAAAATACTTGGTTATTACCTTGAAAAAGAGACTGGCAGAGAGGTAGGTCTTGTAAAGACCACGGGTCACGGGGACTTGTTTATATCATAAAATCTGACCATTTATACAGGTACAATGTAATTACCAAGTGGACATTCTCACACCAGAATAAAATTGCCTTCAGTGTAGCTTATGTTGCTTGGGAAGGGTTTAAGCTAAAGTGGAAAAAAAGCCACTTTTCTACTGGAATAATTGTGTCCACATGGGGACATTACATTAGTATAAGTATATTTGTGTAATTAGAAGAACCTTCTTGTGTCAACAAGCTGCTTGTGTTAACCTCTGTGCCAGCTGGATTTTGTAATAATTACGTGTTAATTCAAACAACTTTGCCAGTAGTACAGTTGAAATAACTTCCGAATAATTTAAGTGAATTAAATGCTCTTTTAGTAGATCTAGATTATTGACATAGTTCTAGGGGTTAGAAAACATGTCCAGAGAATACCATAACCGAGTTCCTTTTGAAAATATTGGCTTGCCTCCTGGCTTGCCTCCTGTGTATTTACCTTCTCCTGCTGCTTACTTCCTTGTGTGTCTCTGTCCCTTGTGTGTCTTTGCTTCTGTGGCAGTGGTCCCGAAACTGTGAGGCACACACCTCCAGGGTGTCACAAAGGAACGTTTGGGGAGGGGCACGGGCCAGCCCCCACAAGGAGACAGGGATGGAGCACCATGGGGCTTGGGCCAGCCCCCTCAGGGGGACAGGGAGGGAGCACCATCAGGCCCCAGCCGTGGCCCTGCCCCCTGCCAGGGCCCCCACTGCAGCCTGGTCACAGCTCTGCTTCAAGCCCTGATAGCAACTCCACTCCCAGCTCAGTCTCGGCCCCTGGCTGCGGCTCCACTCCTGTCCCCTGACACGCCCCTAGCTGTGGCCCAGCCTCATCCCCTTTTCCGCTGCCCGCCAGCCCATCCTTGGGAGCTGTGGCCCCGCTCCCGAGGGGGAGGCATGACCATGAAAAGTTTGGGGATTGCTGTTCTGTGGGTTAGTGGTTCACTATGGAGAGGGTGAATGTGAAGGTATTTCCCTCCTCATGGCTGAACTCCAGCAACTGCTGTTTTCCCCCTTCCTGTGGTGGTGTTCATGTCCTCAGCCCTTTCCCCCTCTCCTTTTTCTTGTAACTAACAAATCTAGGAAAGCAGGTGTATTTTAACACGTTAAAATCCTAATGAAGTTGGACAGGATTGGATCCCAGAACAATCCAAAACTCATTAATTTTGCTTAACTAAAACTTTTTTCTCTACATACTGCTAGCACAAAAGTTTTCAAAAAGATCTAACTGTGTGCAAACTTGAAGGGACAGTAGCAGGCGGGTTTTGAGATACAAGAAGACAAATATTAGACAATCAAATTCAAATCAGAATACATTTTAAATGACTTGTCATTCCAAACGATTTTGCTTTTTTTTGCATACTTTACAGAAACATTCTCTTATGCCTTTACAGTAAATATGGCAGTCTTCAGGCCAAAACAATTATGCAGACCAAAGCAAACAGGCAAAAATATGGCTTTAATAATGGAAGTTGTTTGTGACCTTAACTATGGAGAAACTATTCTCCCTCTACGGTATCTTAAGTTATACATGTAGTTAGGAGACCACCCACATTGTGAAAATCCTCGTTGTTGTGAAGAACTAGGGCATCTCAATATTGAGAGTACCTACACTGAATTTCAACACTCTTCTGCACACATTAACAGAAGTGTTTTGAGCAAGACTTCCATTTATTGCCTTACTAAAAGGTGGTCATTTTAAATGCCCTAACGTCAGATCAAAAAGGTGGGTCCCATCTATACAGATTGAGTGTCGTAAATTCCAGGATGATAAAGTGGCCCTAGGAATGGCTGTTGACAACTTTGAAGCTGTCGTGTGTCCCATGACTTCTTAGTTTCCTTCCTTCATAGACCATCATGTTAAAAGGAGCAAAGCTGCACAGTAGATTTTCAGAGAGCGATTAAGTTATATCAACAGAACTACTTCCAGGAGGAAGGTATTCCTTCAGATCCATTCTGTGACAGTAAGCCCTGGTCTAAGTCGACTTATCTTAGGTCAACTTACCTGGCCGTGAGGACGGCGGCAAGTTGACCGCTGCCGCTCCTCCGTCGACTTCCGCTTCTCGCAAGCTGGAGTTCTGGAGTCGACGGGGAGTGCGATTGGGGATCGATTTATTGTGTCTAGACGAGACCCAATTCGGCAGGTAGTGAAGGCCTGCCCTAAGAAAGCAACAGATCATTGCCTGATTAATAACAGTGCATTATAGAAACATATAAATCCAAAACACCTGCTCTCTTGCCTAATTTACAGGTGTACCTGCTGAGGCCTATGACCGCTTCCTGGGCAGAGTGAGTCTCAGTCACCCTCAGGGAAACATGCAGGGCAGCAAGTTGGACAAGCCCTCAGAAATGTTTCCAAGTAATACATAATTAATCTCATAGCTCTCTCTGGGTGTGCCACTCCCAAGAGTAGTGCTTCATGGTATAATAGGCCCAGAAATCTATTTTTTTCTCTTCGGAAAGGACTGGGCGACGATATTATGATGTTGATGCTACTTGTTCTTTCCTCACTTTTCTGGAAATTTCAGTACTGGTTACTTCCCTCTTGTCAAGGATTGCCTGATATATTCTAGTAGTAGAGAAAATTGGCGGTCCTGCAACTAGTAGAAGAAAAGTATTCTTATGTGACAAATGTAATTAAAAATACATCAAGTTTAGTGTGGTGACTTTTTAAAAAAAAAAAACAACCAGAATTGTAGGGGTTTTGTTTTTTAAAGTGGCTTGCAAGGGGGAGAGGATGGATGCATTGTGCATAAAGAAGAGCTGAAAGTGCTGGAAGCTGGGGTAGCACAGCATGAGAAAAGGATGAAGAAGAAGGTGGGAAGGGTTTTCCATGGTTGGTTGTTTTTTTTTTTTCTAACCCTCACTCCCATCCAAAAAAAAAAAAAAAAAAAGGTTAAAACACTTAGGTCTTCTGTCTGTCCTTGGGATTGTATGAATGGTTAGAGAATTGATGGGACTGTTTCTTTATAATCATGGAAGTGAAACCTGCCTAAAAGGAAAAATTAACTTATTTAGAATGTTTAAAGGTGTTTTTTGCCAATTTAACTCAATCACTTCAAAGAACAGATTTTATATATTCAGTACCTTCACCCTTTTGACCAAGGGTTCAGAAAGATTCCAGTACATATGTTTGATTATTCAAAAAGTCCTCTAACACAGGAAGGGGAGATTTGAAATTCCTCATTGTTAAGGTTAACAGAAAAAAAAGGGAAAACCCTTTTTAAAAAAAAAGCAAAGAGCAAAAGCCCAATCAGTTTTTCCTTTTCAGATAACTTTTATCCTTATGGGAACCTTTTTGTTCATATGAACAGCTCTTGTAGGCAACAAGCCAGGTTACCTTCTAGAAAGGAGATGAAAAATTACTTTTGTCATCAAGGGATTAATAGTTCTGAATTGCTGTACATTGTTCCAAATTTTGTTCTTGACAGTTTGGGCTGAAAGAGCCAAAGAACACTTAGATGTAGTTCGCTATAACAGTCCCTTTCCTAATTCTTGTGACCCTCTAATGTTTTTGTGTTTGTTCTATATAGCAGTAAAATCATTAAACCTTCTTATGTAGGCTTACATAAGAAAGCTCTAGATTTTGGAAAGAATAAATAGAAGTGTTCTAAAACATTGTTAGAGTGACAGGCTAGAGAAGCAGAAGTTAAGTGACCTTTTCCAAACTGGAAGTTGCAGTGGTGGCTCTACTGTGCTCTGTGTAGTTCCCTCAGCTCCTTGGCAACATCAGAACAGAAGAGTAATCTTGTGTACACTTCTGTACCCCATTTGACTTCCTTCTCCAAAACTTACTTTCCTGTATGTACTGTCGGCAATTTATTATGTTGATCCCAGCGCCCCACTCCCCACCCAAAAGTCATTCTAGTGGCTGCACCTCCCACATGGCCTCATTAGTTTTCCAGTAGTGACACAATAAAGGATTGCTCCACAGGAAAAGCCCATATTTTCATAGTCTCTAGCAGCCAATCCAAATGGCTACTGTAGTTGCAAGATGATTCAAATATCCATTTGACCTTATTTACCTCTGCCACCATTGAACTTTGTCACTAACTCCACCGCCTCCACTTCTTTTGTTACCTTATCCTATTACACCATCTCTAGATATCTGCTCTCCATATCAAACACGTCTTTAATACACCCAGCATGTTTTTTGGGGGTTCTGTATGAAATCCAGACTGCATAGTTCAGTGGACGGAGCACTGGACTGGGAGTCAGCAGAGAAGTGGGTTCTAATGCTGGCTCTGCCACCAACCTGCTGTGTGAGCTTGCCTAATTTACTTCACCACTTTGTACCTCTGTTTCCCTGCCACCCTTTGTTTTGCTTATTACAATGTTAGTGTTTGGGACAGGGACTGTATCTTTTTTGTACAGTGCCTGACATAATGGGAACCCAATCTGTGTTGCTGTAATGCAAATAGTAAATAATAGACCTATTTTAAGCAAGTGACATCAGCCACTTATAGGCATTAAACAACATCAGTCTCTGTGAAAAACACCTATAATGATTGTCTCCCAATTTCTGCTTTTTGTTGTTTTTTGAGAGAATGAGTAAATGAGTACTCTGGTAGTTAGAATTGAAGGATAGAATAGATGTTAGGCATTTTCCTAAAAATGTTTTTTTCCTTTGATTTATAGGTTATCAGTAATAGCTTAAGAGAAGGATTAATTTCAGTTTCTTTTCAGAGGCAGTTTACCAGTTTCCACTATTAAAAATGGTCTTGCTTGTTGTATAGCGTTCAGATTTTATGGTAGCAGTGTGCTTATTTGTACAGCGATGATAGTCTGTAACTTAAAGGCTGGACATTTAAATTTGAAATAAATTCTTGAAAATATCCTAAATCTATAGATTTGTATGCATCAAATTTGGATTGCCTCCACTACTTTCTTAAATCACTTGCTCATTCATTCTGCTTTTTCACATTTTTTCAGTTTCTCATTGTATATGTGATGTACACACCTATTTCATATATACATATATACATCATATATGTATGATGGGGTGATATTTGTATCTGTTTGTGTCAGCTTCAAGGAGCTCAGGATTGTCAAAACTATTTTTGAATTAGATCATTCTGTTCAGTGCCATTAAAAACTTTTACGCCATACCATCCTGTATTCAGAATATTCTATATGTATTGCAGAAAATTTATTTTAGGAAATGTGTTTTAGAACTTTAAAAAATAGTTTCAGGTTATGAGAGAGGCAAAGTATTGTCATGGATCAGAAACTGACTGAGATAGGAAATAGAGTTGGGGGGAATGGACACTTTTTATTATGGAAAGGTTTCAACAGGGTGCCACAACATTATATGGTAAGACTAATGTTCAATTTATTAAAATTATCTAGAAAAGGAGATTATCAGTGAGATTGCAAACTTGCAGATGACACAATTATCTAGTCAAGGCTGGAGAAGACTTTAAGGAACCTCAGAGGGCCCTTAATCAAGTTAATTGAAGGGGCAACACAATGGCAGATGAAATTCAGGATTGATAAAATGTAGCGTCATGTGCACAGCAGAGAGTACTTGAACTACTAATACACTTTATTGGGTTCTAAACTAGCAGTAAACTCAGGAAAAAGATCTAGGCATCCTTTTGGACAACTCAGTGAAGGCCTGTGCTTGAATGTTTAGCAGAGGGTTTTTTTTTAATTTTTTTTGCTTTTAAAAAAAAAAAAGGCAAATTGATAGAGTGCATAAGGAATGAATGGAAATTAATACTGAAAATACTGTAGTGCCGTTATATGACAATGGTATGCCTTTATCCAGAATAATGTGTTTTGTTCTGGTCACTCCATTTCAAAACTGATGTTACAGAATTAGAGGGGAGATTCAGAGGCTGATAATAAAAATGTTTATAAGTATAGGTGAACTCATAAGTGATTAAAAAGATTGGGATTCTTTATGTTGAAAGGAGACAAATTTCAGGGGACATACCATATATACTTGATCATAAGCCGGTTTGTTTATAAACCGACCCCCCCAAGATGGATAAGTGAAAATGGAAAATGTTTATGACGCATTCATAAGCTGACCCTATAATTCAGGGGTCAGCAAACTTTGGCTCCTGGGCCATCAGGATAAGCCACTGGTGGGCCAAGATGGTTTGTTTACCTCGAGCATCTGCTGGCACGGAGGTAAACCTAAGTAGATGAAGTGTCCTGGCGTGGCAGCTGCTTACCCTGACGGGCTGGGAAAGCAACTGGTGGGGAAATTTTTTGGGAAGGAGAAGCAGGGGGTCAGGGGAGTAACCCCTGTGACCACCCCCCCACATGATCCCACCCATAGCCCAGGACCCCCACACTCTCCCCATCCCATCCCTTCCCACCTTATCTGTGGAGGTCCAGGGGAGGATGTCTCTGGCCTGGCTGGAGCTGGTCCAGCAGGCTGGGCAGTGCGGCCGCAGCCTGCTCCGGCGGGCCAGACCAGGCGGCACGGCTGCAGTGTGCTCTGGTGGGCGGGGCTGAGCAGCAGGGCTGCAGCCTGGCAGCCCCAGAGCTGCAGCTGCTTCGGAGGCTGGAGGGAGAACAGCATGGCCAGAAGCGGAGAGACTCTGACCCCGCCTCTTCTCTTCTGGCTCTGCTGGTTGTGCTGCCTCTCCTTGCTCCCTCTGTTGGGGGAAGGGGCTGTGTCCCACCTCTCCCCTCTCTATACCCGTTCATAAGCCGACCCCCTTCTCTGATGCTTCCATTTTTTACTAAAAAAATTCGGCTTATGAACGAGTATATACGGTAAATACAAAATAATGGTATAGAGAAAGTTGAGAGAAGTGTCTGTGTATTTGTCTCATCAGAGCAAGGGGCTATTCAAAAGAATTAAAGGTGGCAAATTCAAAACTGATAAGGAATATTTTTTTCATACAATGCCCAATTAGACTGTGAAATTCATTGCCCCAGAATATCACTAAGGCCAGAAACTTAGCAATACTGAAAACAAGATTAAATATTTATTTGGGTAGCAGGAATATCCAGAATTGTTGCAATAAATGCAAAAATAAAAAAATTGAGAGGATATAAAGCTCATATTTTAGGTTGTAACCCTCAATTGTTGGAGATTAGCTTAGAAGGAAACCTGTCCTCTGGGGAAGTTTTCTCATACCTGCTTCCTTCCTGGGGGGTCCCAGGGCTTGAGGTCCAGTCCGAGCCCAAACATCTACACTGCAATTTTATAGCCCCACAGCCTGAGTCCCGCAAGCCCAAGTCAATTGACACAGGCCAGCTGCGGGTGTTTCCAGCATAGACATACCCTTGTGGGCTTCGCTTGTTACCTTGTTCTATTCAGCAACTGTTGCCACTCGGCAAATGTACAGCAATAAGATATAAAAATAAGATATACGTGCCCAAAAGTATTGGTTTTAGTTTGGATAGTAATGCTGTAAGTTAGATAGGATTGTTTTGCTGTCATGTTACCGAAGTGGAATAGTTATCTTCCTTTGTATTGTGTTCAGTTTCTAGGTCTTTAAACTATTTGGCTCAGTTTACACATTATAATGCTACTTTGTCTCTATTTTATGTTTACAGCTGATATTATTTCAACAGTTGAATTTAATTACTCTGGAGATCTTCTTGCGACAGGAGACAAGGGTGGCAGAGTGGTTATATTTCAAAGGGAACAAGAGGTCAGTGACTTCAAAAACAATGAAGTGTGCCTACTGAAGCTGCTCTTGAGTTTTTCATTTATTAACATGCATGATATTGCTACAGCTTTTGATATCACCAACTTTAAATGTTCCCGTGTTGTTTTCTAGTCCACGATATTTCTTTAGAAAATTTGAAATTGTCCCAATCTCTTTATTGAACTCAATGATGTATCTGAAGCAATGGCCATTCCAAGTATTTCTGTTTAGCCTGTACAATCACAATTATTCTGCAGTTTGCCATGGACCCTGCTGTTTAACTTAAAGCTCAGGGTGAGGGTGACAAAAAATTCTCTTTTAGAAATATTTTAACTGTCTTCAGAAAGAAGGCATGGACAGCTCAGCTGCTAGGAGGAAAGCAGAGGGTGCTTGAAAATTGAAGCATCAGCAGCTTGCTGTGTTCTAGGAGCAGCCGACTCGAAGATAGCAGAGGCAGCAGCTTCCCAATCAACCCCCAAAATATGTGGCAACCTGGCAGGGAAGAGCATAGAGAAGGCCTTCTTCAACAACTCTTTAGCAGATAATGTCATTGAGATGGTAGGCACCAGTTAAAATTTTCCTGTGTTACTCAGAATGGGCTGGCGTGTGTATATATACGCTTCATATTTGCATATTGTTTGTACCATAATCTTCACAATAGAAGGGGGAAAAAACACAGAAAAATTCTGTATCCTCAGTCTGGATAAATACAGATGGTTAAATTTAAAATGTGCATAATCCAGTTTATTACAACACACACATAGTGTACATTGGAATACTACACTATAAGCTCATGGTATGTAAAGAACATAGATTTACTGTCTGAGCCTTACACAGCCAAATACTTGGATTACCATCGCTTTGCCATATCTGTAAAAGAAATCTTTATATGGTTGTTGCTACCAAGTGGAATGTTCACTTTCTTTCAACATTTTTCTGCCTCCAAAGAGCATTTTTATACCTTGCTTTGAAAGCCTGAGGAAAATCCTATCTCTGAGCCCTCAAGTATGCTTACATTTATATCTACGTTATAGAGTTATACATAAAAACTACATTAAAAGAATGTTCAATTTGCGAAGCCAAGCACTCAGAAGTTATGAATTACCAGAATTAAGGTGCCCCATGCAGCCTTAACTTGTACCCCTCGTGTGTATGCATTTTGACAGTCTTTAATTCAAAATTACATACTATTTTTACAGAGCCCTGCCTCATTAAGTGTATAGATGGGCAGTGCTCAGTTAATGGGTAGTCAATATTTCATTTTAGCCTCATTGTTCAATATATGGATCCATGCCTTATTTACTGGATACAATTCAAACCCTGCTCTGCATACAGAATTATTAATTTCTTCATGGGCTTGTCTGTGGCACTCATCACTGTAGCATCTGAATGCTTCACGAACATTAAGCTTCACAACACCGCAGTGAGGTTGGGTGGTGGTATTCCTGTTTTACAGATGAGGAACTGAGGCACAGGGAGATTAAGGTAAAGCCACTAATTTAGGTCATAATTTGAGGTGCTCATGGCCTGATTTTTTTTTTTTAATTTTTTAGAGAATTTAGCATTTTATAACACTTTTTTTATATGTTCAGAGCACAGCTCTCATTGATTTCCATTGCAGTTGAGAGTGCCAGTGTTTCTTCAGTTCAGACCCCTGGCACTCAGAAAATGAGGAACACATAATTAGTGGCAACCTCTGAAAAGTTTGGTTTAGGTGATTTGCTCAGCATCACACAGGAATTCTGTGGCAGAGGCAGGGGATAAAATCCAGCTCTTCAGCGTAGCTTTCAGCCTTGCAAATTGTGAGACCATCTTTTCTCTTCCTGCAGTGCCCTTCCTTATTCACTGTGCAGCTTCCAGCTTCTGCAGCAATTGAGGCAAGGTCCAACACACAGCAGCCTCATTCCCTTAGTATCATCCATTCTGTGAATTGAAAGAGGCAGGGATCATATGGAAAAAAATAGTATATGATCATTTGTTTGTAATATTGTAGTTGTGTTGGTCCCAGAATGTTAGAGACAAGGTAATATCTTTTGTTGGACCAACTTCTCTTGGTGAAAGAGCCTAACTTTCCAGAGCTCTTCTTTAGGTGAAGAAAGGTGACCAGAGTGTCACAGCTAGATACAAGATGGAACAGATTATTTAGCATACATTGTTAACACACATTTCAAGAGACCATTCAAGGTGAAATGCTACAACTGCACTGCTGTAGCATTTGAGTGTTGACACTAGCTACGGTGACAGGAGGGGTTCTCCCCAGGCTCATCTTTTGAAGGTGTTGTGCAGGTTTCATTTGAGGACAAAGACTGAGAGGTCTGATATGGCATGAACTCACATAGACAACTAAGACAAAAGCACCATATAACCCGTGGGCGAACACTTTTTTCACAAAACAGTCACTGCATATCTGACCTCTCAGTCCTCATCCTCAAGGGAAACCTGCACAACACCTTCAAAAGGCTAGCCTTGGAGCTTGAATTCATAACTTTACTAGACAAAACTAAAAATCACAAATTTAAAAACACTGGATTTATGATTTATTACAACAATCTGTAACCCACTTTTACCTCCCTTTTTTGTTTTATGGCTTCAGAGGTTAACTGACCACCTTGAATGGTCTCTTACAATATGTGTTAACTACTTAGGCTAAACAATCTGTTCCACCTATTATTTAGCTGCAACAATCTGAGTACCTTTCCCAGACCTGAAGAAGAGCTCTGTGTGGTTCAGAAGGTTGTCTTTTACCAACAGAAGTTGGTCCAATAAAAGATATTACCTTGCTCACCATGTCTCTCTAGTAAATGATCATGTAGTTTAAGACAGGATTATAATGCATATACACAAGGGAGACAAATATTTCTGGGGTCATCGAACTTTTGAATGCTTGACTTAGCAACCTTAGTGTTTGTTTAACATGACTATTTGTGTGTAATTTGCATTTCTTAACAACCTAGGGAAACCAAAAAGAAATTCCATCAAGTGGAGCCATATTAACTTCTCACATGTTCTGATGAACCATGTGGGAGTATAGGGGATTGGTCACATTTAAAGTTGACTGGGTGGTATTCACACTAGGTCCTCAGAGGCTGTGCAACCCACAAAGAAATTATCAATATATGTATGTCAGCTTTTTTTTTTTCTTGCATCAGTTATGGGACCATTTTTGGTCCCTCTCAAGTGTGTCCTTCAGGTAATAGGCTTGGATTCCTTCATCTCTCTCAGTGGTGGAAACCTGTGTTCCAACCACTATGGGACTGGATCTCTGGGTGGCAGCCCCGTTTCCCAACTATTATTACATGATAAGCCAAACTGCATCCGGCACCTGTAAGCTCTTTTCCTCTGAGAACCCGTGACTAGCATCTGATTAAAGTGACTCAAAAACTGTTTCTCGGAACAAAGCATTATTTATTTACCCAAATGTATAGAGAACGCCGAGAAAAGAGGTAAAACAATAAAACACTTGGTAAAATGCTTGGTTCTTAGATAAACTTTATTCTTTCTTTGCAACTTTCTCAAATTCCAGGGGTTTTAGCTGGCACACGCTTGATGGCTACTAGCCATCTGTTGGAGTCTAAAAAAAAAACTTTAGTGTTCTTGCATTTTTATTAGAGAGGTCTGTCTACTAACAAAAATTGAAAAAACACAAACCTTGAACATTTGATACTTTTGTGGTTTAATTCAACTTCAGGATGCTGGTACATGTTTGAGAATATTAGCCACTGGTTTTATCAGCTTGGATGTTTTAACATTGATAGAAGTTGCTGCTTTTCTAGAGAAAACAGGCTTGTAAATGTTGAATTTTAGATGTTGCATGTTGCTGGAACCTACCCTTGGTGGCCAGCTGCGAGGATGGAGCAAGTACAGGCCTCTTTTTTTTCAGGCCAGAAGCCACTGCAGCAGCAAACAGACCCACAAGTTATGGCAACTGCGTTTACTTCAGTTTTTGAAGATGGTGGCCTATCTGGTTCCTTTCCTTTGGAACACCTCCTCAGGAGTCCCTTGGGGAATCAGAATTGAATACTCCTCTTCTGAAGTCATGAGCATTGTCCAGTGGGGTTCAGTTTAGGTCATCTTTACCAAACAAAGAACCTCCTCATTGCTGTAATTTCAGGTCAGAAAATCCACAGATAGAAAAATGTTTAGACAGTCAGCAGGTCCAAAGCTATTTTGAGACATTTGAAGTCTTGGGTCAGTCCACACACATTATTTCAACTATCCTATGAAAGTCCCAACTCGATGATGATGATTTAAAAAAATACAAAGCTATGAAAAGTTGGAATTGAAATAACAGGAAAACACAAACAAGGCATTCACTGAGCCATGCTCAGAGAAGAACAGTTTGAGTTTTATAGACAGATATTCATAACATCCCCTTTTATTTTTTGATTCTCTTTTGAGTAGCCTTTTTTTTTTTTTTACGCTGAAAATTTGGGTTGAAGGTTAGACTTTAATTCAGTCAGAGCAAAAAGTCTTTTTCCTTCTAAAATCACACTTTTGGGGTATTTTTTTTTTATATATATATAGTCTTATCTGCTTCACACACTTTTAGATCCCCAGTACAGACCTCTGCCATTGGGGGTATGTCTACACTGGCAGAGTTACAGTGCTTGCAGTTATAGTGCTGCTCAAAGAGCACTGAAGGGAAACTGCTGTTGTGTGTTCACGCTGTCAGCTGCTCGCACAATAGCATGTTCACACTTGTGGAACTTGCAGCAGTATTCGGAGTGGTGCACTCTGGGCAGCTATCCCACAAAGCATCTCTCTTCTCTTCTGTCGCTAAGAGTTGTGGGAAGGCGGAGGGGATTGCGGGGCATCCTGGGTGCTGTCCCAATGCCCTGTGAGGCATTGCTTCACATCCCAGCAATCCTTGTGCTTCCATCCACATTTGGCACCATCTTTTAATGGTTTGTGTACTGGGTGGTGGGATCACATTGTCATTCACGTCTGGGATGATGAGCAGTGTCTGCAGAACTTTTGGATGAGGAAAGCCATATTCATGAGACTCTGGTGAGCTCGCCCCAGCCCTGCAGCGCAAGAACACAAGAATGCGAGCTGCCCTACCATTAGAGAAGCGTGTGACGATTGCACTGTAGAAGCTGGCTACTCCAGACTGCTACTGATCGGTAGCTAACCAGTTCGGAGTGGGAAAGTTGACCCTTGGACTCGTGTTGACGAAGTGTGCAGGGCCATTAATCACATCGTGCTCCAAAAGACCATGACTCTAGGCAATGTGCGTGACATTGTGGATGGCTTTGCACAAATGGGCTTCCCTAGCTGCGAGGGACAATAGATGGCACGCATATTCCAATTCTGGCACCAGACCACCTACCCGCCAAGCACAATAATCGGAAAGGGTATTTCTCAATGGTTCTCCAGGTGCTTGTGGATCACCGTGGGCGTTTCACGGACATTAATGCAGGCTGGTCCGGAAAGGTGCATGACGCACGCATCTTTTGGAACACTGGCCTGTTCAGGAAGCTGCAAGCAGGGACTTTCCTCCCGGACCAGAAGATCACCGTAGGGGAAGTCGAAATGCCCATTGTGATCCAGGGAGACTCTGCCTACCCCTTAATGCTGTGGCTTATGAAGCCATACATGGGGCACCTTGACAGCAGCAAGGAGTTATTTGCAATAGGCTGAGCAAGTGCAGAATGACTGTTGAAGGTGCTTTTGGCCATTTAATGGTCCGTTGGCGCTGCCTATGTGGGAGGCGGGACCTGGCTGATGACAATATTCCTTTGCTTATAGCTGCATGCTGTATGCTCCATAATATTTGTGAAGGGAAGGGTGAAAGCTTCACTCAGGGCTGGACTGCTGAGGCTCAGTGCCTGGAGGCTGAATTTGAATAGTCAGAGACCAGGGCTATTAGAGGGGTTCAGCACAGGGCCATAAGGATACCGTGAGGCAGTGATTTGAAGCTGAAAGCCACTAATATTTGTTGCTGTGCTCGGAAGTGCAGTGCTCTTAATGCTAGGAGGTGATTGTGATTGATGCAGATAATGTATTATGAAGGTTTAAGAAAATTGCCTGCTGCTTTTCAGGGCTATGTTTGCTTTCAATTAATAGACTAAAGATTGCTTTCAAACCAACACAATTCTTTTATTAAAAATCAACAACTGGAAGAGAGAGACAAACAAAAAAACACATCAGCACTGAGGGGGAGAGGAGGGTCCCAGGAGGAGGTGGGGTCGTGGGAAAGTTAGATTTCTGTATGTTCAGGTATTATATCCAACCTGCTCCTTTAGAGTACAGTGCAGTGAGTACTGTACTTCAGCAGGGCTAAACTGCAGAGGGACGGGTGTTGAGTGCAGTGCGTACTGGGAGTAAACAGTGCTGAACTGTGACGGGGGAGGAGTGGAATGCAGCGGGTACTGACTGGAGCCAGGAGGTTGATAAGAGTGTGTTGGTGGTGTCTGGGGGAGCGCATGGGAAAGAGTTTTGCAACAGTGGCTGCAAGGGAGGCCGTGTGCGGAGCTGCTCGGTTTGCAGTGCTAGTAGCACCTGGAGCGTGTCCACTTGGTACTCCGTAACATTTAAGAGCCACTCTGTGGCTTCGTTCTGGTGCGCCGTGTGCTCCTTTCGGTCCCTCCTCTTGCTGTCCCACCACTTCTTCAATTCCTGTTTTTTGACCGCCCTGGCCCTTATGCGGCTCTCCTGTATGCAGCAGTGATCCCCCCACCCTATCCCCCAGTGACAGTAGAGTGGTGCAGGAAAGTTACCCTTACTGGGGCAAGAAACAAGCAGCTCTGCCGAAGAACTTGCGGCAGCGGGTTGCCCGGTATCTTCATGAGAGTTTCCTGGAGATCTCTGAGGCAGATGCTTCTGAAGTGAGGGAGTCAGTCAACACCCTGTTCCGCTGCTCAGACGAGGCATGTTGTGGTACACGCATCACAGAGACACAAGCCTGCTTTCTGCAACCCTCCTGCCCCCAACAACTCGCTTCAGTGATTCCCAAAATCAAAGCCACTTATCGGGGGCCTCATCTCCTGTTTGCGCTTCACCAAGATCCGACAGCTGTGACTGGCTAGCCTCCTCCAGGGTAGAGAGGAGCTCCTGGTTGCAAACATCTCTGGTTTCCAAGTCATCGTTCTGCCTCTGGGTCCCCCTTCCCCGTCACATCATCATCCAAGATTTCTTCCTCCTGGCTCGGTCCACTCTCAACTGGCATGCGAGCCCCCGAAGAATCCACAGTGGACTTTGCAGTGGAGGTGGAGTCACCACCGAGTATCCCATTCAGCTCTTTGTAGAACTGGCAGCTCGTAGGCATGGCACCAGAGCGATGGTTTGCCTTCTACACCTTGTGGTAGGCGTTGCACAGCTCCTTCACTTTGACCCTGCACTGCACTGTTTCCCAGTCATGGCCCCTTTCTGTCATGCATTGTGAAATCTGTCCAAAGGTATCATAATTCCTATGGCTGGAGCACAGCTGGGACTCGACAGCCTCCTCTCCCCAAATTCTGATGAGGTCCAGCAGCTTAGCACTGCTCCAAGCGGGGGATCGCCTGGTGCGTGGAGCAGGCATGGTCACCTGGGAAGATGCACTGAGACCACTGCACATGTCACTGAGCAAACAGGAAGGGGACTTTCAAAATTCCCACAGAATTCACGGGGTGGGGATGACTGGTCACCTGAGGGAAGGGCAGTAGAGTTCAAACCGATGACCAGAGAGGCAAGGACAGGCATTGTGGGACACGTTCCAGAGGCCAGTTGTAGCTCTGTAATCAACCAGGGTGTCTACACTGGCACTGTGGCATTGTATCCCCAATGCAGAAAGCTGTATGCCTCATGTCGGGGTGGTGTGTGTGGTATTTTTTTTTGTTTGTTTGGTTTTTGTTTTTGTTTTTTTACAGCGCTGCAACTGCACAGTTTCTGCATACTAAGTGGCTTGGCAGTGTGTACACCTCAGGAGTTACAATGCAGAAAGCTGCTTTACTACACAGAAACTTGCCAGCGTAGACAGGGTCTTGAGCTAACAGTTACTGCTAGCAGTAGAGACTTGTCATCTTCTGTGTGGATCAGCCACTAGAGGGAGATGAGGTACATATTTTGATAGAAGAATTTGATAAAAGAATGTAGAGATTCAGGAATCCTGGGTTTTATTCCAAATTCTGAGTGTAGCATACTCAGTGATTACAAACTGTTCTGCCCTTGGTCCTGTCAACCTGAACTTGTTCCAGTCCTACTCTTGCCTTCCCACTTCCTCCCCTTGGCTCCTTGTCCCAGTCCCTGTCTCCCCACCAGGGCTCCTTATCCCTTTGCATTGTAGTTATGCTGCTATTTCTTTCTCAAAATTTGCTGGGCACCAGCAGTGGAAGTATTGAGAAGACAGGAGACGGTATTCCTGCTTTTAATTCTGGTGCCTGGCACAACAGCAGTCCCTGGCTGCTGGGACAAGCAACTGCAGGGAAGTCCTGCTTACCCCCCTGGGCTAGAGCAGCAGTTCTCAAACTGTGGGTCGGGACTCCATTTTATTGGGGTCACCAAGTCTGGCTTTGACTTGCTGAGGCCCAGAGCTAAAGCTGAAAGCCTGAGCTCTACCACCTGGGGCCAAACCTGGGTGGTGGGGCTTAGATTACAGGTGCCCTCCCTGGGGCTGAAGCCCTTGGGTTTCAGTCTTATCTCCCCTCCTCCTCCCCCCCCCCCACTTCTTCCCCCTCCCCCCGCCCCACACACACACGCAGGGTACTGTGGCTTTGTCTGGGGGGGGCGGGGGAGGAGGCTCGTGTGGGCTCAGACTTCGGTCCCCCCCCTCCTGGAGTCGTGTAGTAATTTTTGTTGTCAGAAGGGAGTCGCAGTGTGACGACAGTTATAGTGTTGGTCAACCTTAACTATACGCTTCACTACCTGTTCCATATATGATAACTGTTAATGTGCTATAGTAGGCACAGAGCTAACGCTGATATTCGCAGGATGTATCTTCCTGTTCCTTCCTCAGTGACTATTCACAGTAATCTTTTTTAAAAAATATTTAAAATTATGTACAATTAAGGTAACATAATACACAACTTTTTTTAAATCTAGATAATTCCCAAACAAGGAATTACCTGAGGCCTCACCAGCCTATTCCATATTGTGCCTGTATTTCATGATGGTTATTGTTAACATAGGGAAGCACCTGAACAAGAGCCTGCTAATAAGAGTGGGGAATGAATGTCACAGTGGCCTAAAACAGAGTGGAAGCCAAGTTGTCATCTTGAATTACGCAGTGTCCTCACCTTCCATTGAAATGAATGGAAGTTTAGGATGCTCAGCATATTGCAGGATTGGACCATCTTTACTTGATTGTTGGGGTTTGGCCACATATTGGTAAGGGGAGATGACAATTTGCAGGTCACTTTTAATGCAAATCTGCATTAATGTCGGTTTGCATAGCAATTTTAGAAATTACATGTTGACTGTCCCAAATAACAAGAACAAGAAGAAACATTTGTATAATATTAATCTACTGTAAAACTTCTGTTTCTCTGCAGATCTCTAAGTCAAGACCAGCTGCAGATCTCCTGCTCCATCACTATTTGGTGCACCACATGCTCTCTGTTGCTGACATACCAGCCACAGAACCGTACTGTGGACTGGAGCTGCCCAATAGTGGTAAGAGTCCACTATCTTCCAATATGCGCAGTTTTGTAGAGTTTGTAATATTATAACATTGGTATATTTAAAAAAATACATTTTAAAAACTTTACAAAACCACACATCTTGTGAGAAATGGGGTCTTTCCATAACCATATACGGCATGTCTAATGTGCAGTGAAATTCTGTGGCTAGAACATTGCCAGTAGAGGGCATACTGGTGCATCAAACATAGCAGGAACAGACTGGATTTTGCAATTTCTAAAACTAAACAAAAATGAACATTTTAAATTAAACTTACAATTTGTATTGTAAAAGACCAGTTATACAGAATATCATTCTAATGGATCTTGACCAGTTCATCAAGACTTTGCCCAGTAGCATTTCCCAATTCCTCGTTCACATTTATTTTGTCATTAATAGTTGGCTGATTTTATCTGTTCTTAGAGTGTATATAAAGTGTTGTCATTTTCTAGGTACATAAATAAAGAACTTCTATTTCATTAACAAAAATGTTCTGCTTCCTTTCAGAATAAAAGCCGTCCGCATTCTCGGGGAGAATATAATGTTTACAGTACCTTTCAGAGTCATGAACCTGAGTTTGACTACTTGAAGAGTCTAGAAATTGAGGAAAAAATTAATAAAATTAGGTGGTTACCACAACAGAATGCTGCTCATTTCCTGCTGTCTACAAATGGTAAGGACATTTCATTGTGTACTTTTATTTTGTAAAACAGCAAGATCTTTTGATACTCTAGTTGAATTTCATAGTCTTATCCTGGATCCATTTGTTCATTACTTTCATACAACAGAATAGTATCCTTTTTTCATAGTTCTAATTCCATGCAAGGCATGTTCAGTTTGATACCATGTGTTTAGAATAGTGAAGTAACTATGCATTAGCTGTCTTAGGGGAATATGGGAAGATATACCTGCCAACCCACAGAATGTGTCCTTGGATGTAATATGCAAACTGACATAATAGCCAGCAGTACTTTCCCTGCCTGATGTTCTACTTGCATGACTGAAGGCTATGTAAGAAGCTCTGTTTGCTTTCTGCTTCTGTCATGCACAAATGTGTTTCAAAAGGTAGGATTTAGCCCCATATCCTTAGCATAGCTTGAGAGAAGTGGCCTTTAAGCTTTCTTCGTGTTTCTCTGATCCTGGCGCTGTCCAGTGGCAGGGCCGTTCTTCAATGACAGAGCAACCTGATGTTAGTGATGCAACATTATTTCTGGTGGTTCCCACAATGTGGTGTGTTTCCCAAACATCAGAGCCTGGTGCCTGCTTGGCATAGCTTTCAAATTAAAAGGAACAGCTGTATTGACAGGAATACGTTTATTTATATTTCCATTACATACATGACCATGGTATGTTGATACCATACATACAATTAAGAGTCTCACTTAAATAAATCTGAAATACAGCCCTACCTCTCCTCTCTGCCTTATTAAATTGGGGGAATCTTAATGGTTATCTTCTAATATATGTAGTTAGTAGTAAATACTTATATTATGGTTTCCACTAAAATACTCCATTCTGGATTGCAGTACCATTGTGCTGGGTACTGTAGTACTGCTGTTTCACCATAATGCACTATTAATAGGGAAGGGCTTTTTTTGTAGGTTATTACTCCTACACTGTCCTGAAAATGCCGGTTGGCAAGTCTAAAGAGATCGTATGAACTTGAACTGAAACTACTGTTGGTTTTTTTGTTTTTGTTTTTTTTAAACTGGTTTGAAGTATTACATCTGACCCGGAATCTGTCTGCCAATTTTTGTTGTTTTACAACTAGAAAAAAGTGATTGTAACTGTTTGTCTCTCCCATTACTGTGTGAAAGATGAACACAGATGGAAACTACACCAGAAAGCAGTGAAACTGAGTACAAAAGTGATATCAAATGCTGAAAACAAACGACATCAAAATTATTTCCCTCTAATCTTTCAACTAGTGTAACCTTATTATTTGTAATTAATAGATTTAAAAAATGGAGCAAGTGTGATTAAGTTTCATATGGAATACTGCAGTATACAGTTGCACTGGTGTTCTTTATCGTAAAATAACTTACAAAGTGAGTGTGAAAGAACTTTGTATCTTTGGTTGGGCTGGGTCTTGTATGCCTCTGGAAGCCGACATTTTATTGTACATCTGACTGTTACACAGTTATTATTTGCTGATAATATACTTGCCACTGTATAAGATTTTAAAGGAAGGCCCCTGCCCAGTTTGTAATCCAAATAAACCCCCTTACTCAGAGGCCTTGAAGGTACTAGTTTATAGGTTTTAAAAAAAGTGATGATAGCTTTTCTGATTAGCATTTGGGGTTTGAGAAGAAGGCTCATTCTTCCTTGTCTCCCATGCAGAATTCACTTCTTTTCCAGAATGCTAGCAAACAATTTCCCTCAGATATCTATCTATCAGTTCTACAAATACAGCAGTTTGCTTATTCTAAATTGAATTAGACAATTTATAGAATGGAAAGAAAACTTAAAAAGGTTTCAGATGATATATCTGTTATATGGATTCTATGAAAAGGACTTGCAGTCTATCTGTAAATTTTAAGTTATGAAATAACTGGATAGTTTACCTTGTTCCTTGCATGGTAGAAATTTCTTGGCATTCTAACAGCCAAAGCTGCTTCTTTGTCTGTCCTGTTGAAGTTACCGTCCCTTTGGCAATAACACAACCCAGCTCTTTAGAGAATGTTTCTGTCGCCTTATCCAGCATTTAACTGGAATCATCTACATTTTATGGAAGTGTCAGTTCATCAACACTGAGTGAAAGAATGTTGAATTTCTGAATGGACAGTCCCCTCCTGTTTGTAAAGTTAAAAATAATTGGTTTTCTTTCCTGACATGGACTTGGATTTAAACAGTCTACTTTCTCCACTAAATGACTTTTCTGTGTTATACCTCTGTCCACAAATAAATTATTTAGTCTTCTAATCCAATGTGTTCTCAACTTTTCTGTAATCTACCTCGTTGCAACAGAAATAAATTTTGGATTCTTTCCCATAATTTCAGGACTCCCCGCCCTGTAAAGGAAGGGCAGAGGGGAGGGTGATCATGACCTACAGGATGAAAACCCATACCCTATTACCTTTCACAAGGCTTGTCCATTATCTCATGATCACCTGTTAAACAGAACACCAGGGACATCAGCTGTGAAACAGCAGAACAAATCCCTGTACATTTCAACATTGTATATCAGTCTCCTTTTTGTTTATGAAAATAGTGCATATAACACCTTCTGAAAGAAAGGTTTATTCAAATGGGTATGTCACACTTTTCATAGAATTTTAAAATATAAAGGAAGTCTCACTCCTCAGGAGGTCACTGGTTCAACTGCAAATCTCTTTGTCAGCTTGATGGGGAATAACAGAAACAAATTACTAAATGCAAATGCATTGTGCATGCTACCCAAACCTTTTACTGTATATTCATATGTGTATACTTATTTCTTAAGGAGGAGAAACTTTTTTTCAAACATCCCTCCTTAAGTCAGAGGAGTAGATTTTTTCCTAACAGCAAATAAAAATAGCAGACTTCTTCGAAATCACATTCTTCCTCTAAAGGAAAGTGGATGATTCATGCTTCTCTGCTGTTTCCTTGTCTTAGCAGATAAAGAGGCTAGACTTCTGCTTAGATTTTTACCTTGACTTTTTTTCCCCCAATCATGTTTTTACCTCAGGATTAGCTAGGATAGAGTCAGGGGCTTTGAATGTTTTTTCCTTACACTCAGTGTTTTGCAGAGTCAGTCTCCTCCAGGTGCAGTGTGTTCCTTCTCCTTTAGTTGATAGAGATGATTTTGTGAGAAATGCCCCTCCATTTATGATATGTCAACAGATATAAGTATACCCAGTACTTATGGTTTCATAGTTTCACTGATCCTACATTGCTCCTCTTCCCTCTCAAAAGTCAGAACCACCACTTAGCCCAGAAGCCCATTGGTACCTTGGTTCTGCTGTAAGCATGGAAGAGATAGAATAATCATATGCCTTCTTGGAGAAGAACTTTTAACATGGAAATTTGTGGGACCGAGTCAGTCAAGACGCACTTGCATTAATGCTCCTTGCTGGTGGTCCTCAGAATATTTTTGTCAGAGGTTTCAATCTATCATATATTGAAAAACTCAGAGCCTCATTCTTGGACAACTTATTTCACATAGATGACCTGCTCGTCTCCAGAAGCCTAGGGTTTAATTCTTTGTCTGAACCAGCAGACCAAGATGCTCCTGACCTTCACAAGGCGGTTCGCCCTGTGTAGTGCTCCTCCTTAAATCTTCCTACACAACCTCACTTATGGGCTCAAGGTAACATTCCTTTCTAACTTTGTCCCTGGAGACTGATTCTTCCATCTTTCTGCAGTGGAAAAAAGAGCTTTTCTGTCTTAGTAGTTCAATATCCTTATGTGCACAAGGATCATGGGGATTGGTGACCCTGAAGGAGAATAAGATTCTTTCACAGGTAGATTTTCCAATGGAATATAAGTTGAACCATACTGAAAAAGCAGGTGAGCTGAAAGCTAAATTCAAAGGACTATTCTCTGGCTCCAGAAGGTGGGAGGAGAGGCCTAGTTTTGCTTGCTGTAAGAAGAGCTCATAGTTTGTGGGGGGAGGGGGGTGAGGAGGGAAAGAGGCTGCTGCCTTCGGGGATGCTTATCTGGGAAATTGACTGCATATGAAAAATTTAGGAACTATGGCATGGCTTTTTCCCCCCTTGAATAATAAATCCAACATGGCTTTTATAGTCCTTAGATTGGAATCCAGTATTTCAGGGAATGGCCGAGAAAGCTGTTTCCTGGAAATTCAAAGTTGAAGTTAAAAGAAATCCAAGCATGTTAAAGAAATGAAAATGTACTGGTAGAGCACCCAGAAAACCTTAACTCTATCCTATAGTGACACCATAAGGGGAAAAAATATGAAAAATCTAATGTCTCTTTGGACTTAATCTAATCCAGGATATCAAATACTAAAATGCCTTTATGTGATTATTTTATGCTGGTGCTACAGAGCAGAATTAAGGTGTTAGGTCCTTAACTATGCATTTCCATACAGTAATATATTTGAATTTCTTTTCTTTTCAGTTTTAATTCCAAACTTCCTCAGTTTATCTTGCTTGTTTGGGGCATAATAAGAATTAAGAACATCCCTGCAAATCTCTGCATTACTGTATTCTCAACTTTAACGCCATTTAAAATTTATATTTTGTCTGGAAATTGTATATAACTAGTTAAAATAGGCAACTTTAATGACAATTCTGAATGGTTTCATAAGCAGTTCAAACAAAGTAAAATACTTTTAGTATGTAGTGTTTGTGTTTAATCATTTTATACTATGGTAGCACTCAAAGGCCACAGTCGGAATTGAGGCCTCTTTGTAATAGGCACAGAGGAAACCCAGATGAAGAAACAATCCCTGCCCGGGAGAGTTTATAATCTGGCATATAACTTTATAATAATTTATTGAATCATCTTTAATTTTGTAATTTCAATTTCAAGAATGTGAATTTTTGTTTTTAGATAAAACTATTAAATTATGGAAAATAAGTGAAAGGGATAAAAGAGCTGAAGGTTATAACTTGAAAGATGAAGATGGACGACTTCGGGATCCATTTAGAATCACAGCACTACGAGTATGTGTTTTGGTTTTTCCTTTGGCTCTCGTTAAATCTGCTTTTTTGAATGTACAACTTTACCTTTGTACATTTAAAAAGAGGTGTTATTCATTTATAAAGTTGTCTTGTATTGCAGTTTGTATTATGTGGAGTCAAAACTGTATTGGGTATTTCAGGATAATACAAAACATACAGAATTAAATTAAAGATATTACTGAAGTTTCATTAATTCATGGGCCCATAAAACACTGCCTAGATGTTTTGGGAAGATTAAAGACCAGAATGCTTCCGACACAAATATTTTGTTATGAGCTTCTTAGTGACATCTTGGAACATCTTAATGCTGTTGTAAATATAAATAGGGTTTTTAAAGTCTGTTTAAAATTAAGTTAATAAAATTTTTCATTAGGTGTATCCTTTCATTTGTCTAAATAATATATAGAAGACAGTAAAATTATTAAGATAGAAGAATATTTTTGAATGAACTTTTTTTTTTTAACATAAGACTCTTGCACTATCTAGGTTCAAAGATAGTGTATCACTTCTACTTATCTTCCTGAATAGCCTGTTGTGTTAATGACCCATCTCGCAACATGTGTGTGGATCATAAATTTGCACTTAAAACAGGGTGGTTATCTTTGACATGGGTGGAAAATTAAATTTAAAGAATATTTTTCAGTAACGTTCAGCTCACTTTTTAATTAAAACAAACTGGCCATCTAGGTCTAAATTTAATGGTTTCAAGGATGCATTACAAGAGACATTTGATCTTGTATTTGATTGAGTGGAGCTTCTTCTGAAATTGAAATGGCTCAAGTTTTTTTTTTTTTCTAATGGTTTTGATGTACTGCTTGTGGATTTAATGTTTTTAATATTTAGATAAATGTTATTGATAACATTTTCTTCTATTGCACCATCATAAACTAAAGAACTGGATCCATTCCTAATCCTGATTTGCCCTTTTTAAAATATGAAGCCATTGCAGGAAAGACTATGGATTGAATGCTGTGTCAAGACAAAACAGAATACAGTAGAACCTCAGAGTTATGAACACCTCGGGAATGGAAGTTGTTTGTAACTCTGAACAAAACATTATGAAATCATTCAAAAGTTTGCAGCTGAGCATTGACTTAATACAACTTTGAAACTTTTTACTATGCAGAAGAAAAATGCTTCTTTTAACCATCTTAATTTCAGTGAAACAAGCAAAGAGACAGTTTCCTTACCTTATGGTTTTTTTTAAGCTTTTCCTTTATTTTTTTAGTAGTTTAACACAGTACTGTGCTGTATTTGCGCTTTTTGTCTCTGCTGCTGCCTGATTGCGTACTTCTGGTTCTAAATGAGGTGTCTGGTTGACTGGTCAGTGTTTGTAATTCTGTGTGTTCTTAAATCTGAGGTTCTACTATACTTGCAGAGCAGAAACGAGAAGCCTTTCTACTTTTGGTCATGTGTGTTTATATTACTGAGGGTATAAAAACACAGTATTATTAAAGCCAGTAACAACCAAATCAAATTGCAATAATAGGTCAAGTCACTTTTCCAGAGCAAGATTGTACGTGTAGGTAACATTTTTCTTAGTGTCCTATAGCTATAAGTAGTAAAAACTACTTGCATGGCACAGTTACGAGGAAGCTTTGTGGTTCAGGGTTTAGTTTCACCAGTAACTTATTAATAACATATGTTCCTTTTATTTGAGATTTGGTAATATTTACACTTGTATGTTTTTCATAATCAATCACCCAGGAATGATTCAGGTGGTTTCTTAATATGTTCACCTGATGCTATTTCATTTTCACATTCTAGTCTCAAAAGTTACTTTTAGATTTCATTGTGTGAATTTTACTTCACCCTTTCTTGTGCATTTTAGAAGAAATTTGCTTCACCCGCATAAAACCTAAATAACTAGATGCAGGGAATGTATCCTTGTCAATGTGGTACACAGTGACTCCCCTCCAAATAGCAGGTACTCCAGAATTGCAGGTGTAGCCACTCCTGGACACTTGGGGTGTTAGGCCTACTGGATTCATATAAAGACATCCCCATTCCTTCAATACTGATCTATGAAACTGGCACAGAGGGCCTTTCCACTGGACATGGAGCGTGGAAGCCCTCTGTGTGGCTCATGTGCCCACTGTTCCTCTGTGCAGCCTTGCAGCCAGGAGTTAAAGGAGAATTTCACACTTAATTGCATTAATTGTAATTTAGATTTTGCTTAACCTTTCCTTAATTACACTAATTCTAGTGTTCCTGGATTTTGATTGTTCTTTTATTATAAAACTCATGTACCCTAAAATAATATTTTTAGTCCACCTCATCCTAGCACTCCATTTCATCCATTATATTTTTTCTTACATTTTAACCTTAAATGTTAAAATGTGACTAATCATTAGTGGCAAAAAGAGGAATGTTTTTTATAATAAACAAGATATGTGGCAACTCCAGAAACCTCTTGTATCTAAGCTTTTTAAAAAAAATTGTTTCTATTCTCTTGGTGTGTTAAAAATAATTTATCAATAGTTCAGTAAAAAGAGCATCAGATTGTGTTACGAGGACATGGTTAAGTTGATTTCATTTGTAAATTAACTAATTTTCTTTTAAAAGTCCATATTCTTGTTGTTCATCCTTCAAATAGTTTTTTCATTCCATTTTAAAATGTTGTTTTAAGGGTTTTTCAGCTCCCTTGTTGATGTTTAGAAGGGATTAACTGACTGTTAAAGGAGAAACAGTCAGTGCACCAAGTGCTATCAGATGCTCAAAGTAAACAGGCTTAGATCTCTTTTGTTTAGCTAATTTTTGTTATAGATCTTACAAGTAACTACAGAAGATATGTTTTCAGGTATATCAGAGTTTCAATTTGAGTATCTCGAAATTGTTCAGTATAAACATGTACTTCTCTCGATGGGGAGGTATGGGAGAGTCTTACATATTTGAAATGCAAAAAATGACAATCTGGGATCTGGTTTGTGAGTGCTAATATGGAAAATCAGAGTAGGGTGGGCAACTGTTTTTATTAGATTTTTTTGCCCAGTGGATTTGAAAAGTGCCCCATAACTAAGTGAACTGTGTTCCTGTACAGAGAGAAAATGAGATTTCTGTAGTCTACATTGCTATTTTACATAATAGGAAATATGACTATGTATACAGTAGTTGAATGAATTCATCTTTAATGTAAACTTTTGAATCACAAATTACTAGCTCTTTTTTATCTTTACAGTGAACTTTTCCCCACATATAAACACTGACTTTTCTTGTATCTTCTCTTCCCCTTTGCAGGTGCCAATATTGAAACCCATGGACCTAATGGTAGAAGCAAGTCCCCGAAGGATATTTGCAAATGCGCACACATATCACATAAACTCTATTTCAGTAAATAGTGATCATGAAACATACCTTTCTGCAGATGACCTAAGAATTAACCTATGGCATTTAGAAATCACAGATAGAAGTTTTAGTATCCTTTTCCTGTATGAATTCTATGATTATATATAAATTTCTGTTTTGACTATTAATAGAAATACTTCCATTGTTATATCTGCAGTTTTACTAAACACAAGTTCCCTAAATACTTCCATTTAACTCTAGTCATATAATTAAACACTAGTTCAAATGCACTAATTCACAGTGAAACATGTTTTTGAAATGAAAAGCTGCAAGTAGGAAGATATGTAGAGTTTAGGTAGTTTAATTTTGCAGAGCAGAAAGTGAAGACGAGGTGAAATTCTGGGACCATATATCTTAAATGTGGGGGTCAGTCTTCCATTAAATGATCTTATTGATAATATATGTAAAATAAAAATTCCATTTCGCTAGAGAGTTCTATCTCCTGTTGTATTCAAAGTGTCAGCTATGTAGTCTGATGTTAATCTTGAAATAAAGTAAAGACTTAGAATTTTGCATAGCAAGTATGGATATGCCTTACAGACAATACTGAAAGTGACCCTTTTGCTATGGCTTACGGCTGCCTATTTCAGGCCAAAATGGTCCAAGAGATATTTTGGCAAGTAACGTAGGTGTCTTCGATAAAAGCAAAGGTGAGAGAAATATAAAATAGCCATTAAGTTGTTTCAGGGCATAAGAGGAATGAAGGCCACACAAATATTTTTAGTTTTTAGGGTACAGATTCTAGGTCCAGCCCAGGATTATTTTTATGCTACTCCTGTCCTTTTTACAATGAGTAAATGTCTGCAAAGCAGACGGGAGGAACTTATCTTATGCTTCTAAAAATATACCACAACCATAATTAACCATTTTTTGGAAATTGTTTTTTAGAAATAATAAAAATGGGAAATGCTATTTGTTGCCTTTACCAACCAACTTTCAGACATTGTAGATATTAAGCCCGCTAACATGGAGGAACTAACAGAAGTGATTACTGCTGCAGAGTTTCACCCACATCATTGTAATGTGTTTGTCTACAGTAGTAGCAAAGGAACTATACGACTCTGTGATATGCGTTCTTCAGCCCTCTGTGATAGACATTCAAAGTGTAAGTAATTTAGCCTATATCTTCTTGCTTTATAGACTTTTTTGTCATATACAACAAGAGACCGTGTAGGTGTTCTACCTATATAAACAAACATTAAAATGTCAAATTCTGCTTATTGGTAAAGAACTTACAAAGGTAAGGAGTCATAGTTTTGTAGAATGGAACATTTTAATTGTCTTGTTCTAGGCCATCAGCAAGCAGAAGTGTAGCATGAGACAATTGACGATGTGACTCAAGTGCTTTTGGCACCAGTGAGACCTGTCTTCTGTCCAGACTCAGTCTTGGTGCTTCTCAAAGGTATCTGCTTAACAAGTGCCAGTTAAGGGCAGTTTATTGACATCTACCTTTGTGCATTAGGAACTGGGCTGAGGCTGCCAGAACCCATTTCATTTGTGACCATTTACACCTATCGGAATGAATTTTATTCATAATGATCTGTGCTGGATTTGAAGCCAGTTCCCAGAGGTGAAAGGCCAGTGTTTTTGAAGCACTGAGCCACACAGCCTCATATAGGTGAGGAAAGCTTTTATATTTCCACCATAAGGAATAGGGCCCATCTTTGCGCACAGCCTGTTGTTTCTTGGTTGTATTACAGTAGTTATGGTTTTATATATCACTACTTCTTGGGGTTTACCTAAATTGCATTGATATTTCTAGGTAAGCTCATATTCTGAAGCAAAGATGAGGGTTTTCTGATTGGGGAAGAGAAATATTTAAACATTGTGGCAAGTATGGTATGGCGCATTTCCTTTTTAGTCAACTTAGCTTATATAATTGGAAATGTCAATGGCCAATCTAACTTGTCATATTTTTGTTGGTTTCCTTTACTCTGTAAAACGTACCGTAGTCTGTGATGTTTTCATAAAAGGTTTGTAAGAAAGAACTTTGGTATTATTCCCTTGGTGTTGAATGGTTCATATTGTCATTGATTTGAAGAATTAAGAGTAAATGACTTTCAACCTAACCAAGAATAACGGTTCAAGAAAGCAGACAAAGATCCTCACTGAATTTCACTGTAAATACAAACTTGCTCTTTCAGTAGATTTTGTGTGTGGTGCAATTTATATTCACTTATAAATAAACCATGTACCCTACAGCACCACTAAAAGATGTGGGATCTGTAAAAGAAATGTACACTGGAGATGCTGACTTCTCTTACTGTTTCACATTTAAAAATTTTTTAGTTTTACATTATGGTAGTTATAGAATAATCAGTAGTCCTAGAGGGAACACTGTGACTTTTGAATTTAACTTCATATACTGGTTTTTTTTAGTTTCTGCCTCTTAATGTTCATTCCAAAACTCCAGGAATTGCAGCTTCTTGATATGTCCTCATGGGAGAACCCATTGGAGCTTAGCAGCTAGTGGTTCTAGCTACGAGAACTTAGTGCCTTTTTAAAGAAAGATCACCTTTTTTAAAAAAAAAAAAAAAAAAAGCTAAGCAGGGCTATAATCTCTTTTCTTTTCTTTTTTTAAATGGAGGATTTAGTATTCAGGTCCATGATTTTAAAATATGTAAATACTGAATAGTATTGCCATTTGTAACATTTTGTGTATTGGATTCAGTTTTACTTTACATCTTAATTTACAGTTTTTGAAGAGCCTGAAGATCCCAGCAGCAGATCATTCTTTTCAGAAATTATTTCCTCAATATCTGATGTAAAATTCAGTCACAGTGGTCGATACATGATGACAAGAGACTACCTTTCAGTTAAAGTGTGGGATCTCAATATGGAAAACAGGCCTGTAGAGACGTATCAGGTAAAGTGTTCATATTTTTTAATTTAAAAAAAAAAAAAGCATCTTTTTCTTTTTTTTAGATTTGTCTAATACTTCCTTAAATGTTTTAAGGTTCATGAATATCTTCGAAGCAAGCTTTGTTCTCTCTATGAAAATGACTGCATCTTTGACAAGTTTGAGTGCTGCTGGAATGGTTCTGATAGGTAAGGTTAATTTCAGAAATTTAGTCCCCAATCCTGAAAACACTTAACTTATGTTAAGTATGTGAACAGTCCTTTTGAAGTCAATTTGCAAGATTAAGGTCTGAAAATATTTACCTTTTGCATCCTCAAAAAGGTGGCAAAGGCAATGTAAACTTTCTCTCAGTTAACCCTATTTTAGTATAAATTATTGCTGCAGTTGCGTACAACTAGCTTTTTTGGATATTGACTTTAAAACTATCCTGAAACAATTTTTTCATATTTTTTTTTTAAATAAGACAAATACAGAACTGGTTTTCATTATTTTGAAAGATCAGTTTATGTTTAATTTTATTTCCAACCTTTCTGTTGGGCTTTGTCCTTAAATTTGTTGTCAAAGGTAAACAATACATACAGAAACAGAGGTAGCTGTATAATGCAGTTTTACGTCTTCTAGCTTTTGTTTTGTTATATGATCCATGGAAACATTAAAAATTTCTGGATAAAAAGTGATATACAAGAGTGTGGTGGTTTGGAACTGCGCTGTGATAACTTATTGATATTGTATGTTGGCCTGGTTACTGGGTATTTACTGTATGAATATACTGCTATATTAGCTCAATAGGGGTATGTCTGAAATACAGGCAGGAAGGAGAAGAATGGCTCGAGAGCTACTTATCAGCAAACACTGGAGAGTTGTTAAGGGACAATGCCAGCACTGCTAGCTTGATTCTTCCTCAGTCTCCAAACACCCTACAAAACTGGTTTTGGCCAGGACCCACCAAATACCAAAGAACAAGAGAACCATAGCAGGGTATAAATAGGAACATGCTCTCCTGGGGAGGTAGAACCTACAAGGAACCAGATTAAAATAAGACTCTGACATAATGGCTCACTCAAGTTTCTGGGGAAGCTAGACCTGCCTATGTCCCCATCATGGGATGATGGGACTCTGAAATAAGATAGACATGCATATAGACTTATTTATTTTAAAATCCTTTTGTCCCCTAAGGCTTTGTTTCTGCAGCAAAATAAACAATGCTTTTGTTTTAAGAAGGCTGTTCGGTCAATATAGACCTCTGGTCACAGATTCCTGAAGGGAAGAACCTGATGCGCAAACGCAGGAAGATCTGCAGGGCAGAAATGTTTGATAGGGTACTGTAGCCCAGGTCCCAGTCAAGGAGAGGGAGCATTGCAAAATTCCACCCTGGGATAGGTATAAGAATGAGCCTAACACCTGAAGGAGTGCACTCGGAGAGATCAGAAAGGGGACATAGGTGCAGCTACATCTGTAACCATGACAAAGAACTTATTAGGGTCATCGCAAAAATCTCACTTGGAATATTAGCAGTCCTACCCTGCTTGTATCAAGTTCCAGAAAGGAGTTGTCAATCTGTTTACATTTCTGCTAATACAAGAGTTAAATATCTTTCAACAAAGTTGATCATTTTCTGAAATTTTCAGGCGAAAGGTTACCTGCATTAGCTTTTTGATTTCTCAAAGTCAAAAGAACTGTCATAGGTTTAGACTGTTATAGATAAACAAATCTGTTCTATAATTAAGGCTCTGATGTCGTTCTTGTTACACAATTGATGTGACGCTGTTTCCACCCCAGAGAAGTTCTCTCCCTCTCTGGTATAATCCAATCAGTATAGTATTCCTTGTATTTTGATATTAAAGTCAACTCGTTTTACACTGTTCTCAATTATTGAATTTTCACTGTGATGTAGATATTTGTATTCACTTTTATAATTTGTTCTCATCAGGGGAAGGTAGACATAACTGGTATCTGGGAAGTGGCTTTGGGCTCCAGGAAGCAGTTTTGAAATACACATCCAAGTGTCTGCAGTGCAGGAGAGCTGCCCTGCATTTCTGCCACTGCTAGCTGGAACTGGGTGGTTGCTCAAGGACTACCTTTCCCCCTGGCTGTTTCCAGTGCTGTAGGATGAAGAGGGGGTAGGGAAGGGATAATACTACAGTAGGAATAGGGGCAGTTCTGTTGTCAGCTGTGACAGGGAGGGTGCTGCTACTTCACCAGCCACTTTTTCTTGTGCTGGTCCAGAGGGCTAGAGCAGGGAAAGGTCATGAGTGATTTGTCTGTGTCTGTAATAGAAGAGACAGTGAGGGGAGAGGATGTGTAGGATAGCAAGGGGGTGGGGAGAGAGCTGGAGAGGAGGCAGTGGTGAATGTGATGTATGAAATAAATGATGTGGGAAGATGGATCAAAGGAGTGGCAATGAGGAAGGACATAAAGTAAGAGAAAAGAATATAGTGCAAGGTTCTAGTTTTAAACTTGAGCCCTGGCAGTCATTCATTCTGTGCACAGAAGAAACAAATGAGGTATACTGCAGTGGAATAATATATTATGGTCTTTAGTAATCCAAGTAAACTATTTCCTTTTTTTCTGGTTTTAAACAGTGCTATTATGACTGGCTCCTACAACAATTTCTTTAGGATGTTTGACCGTAACACACGACGGGATATTACATTAGAAGCATCAAGAGAAAGTAGCAAACCTCGTGCCATCTTAAAGCCACGCAAAGTGTGTACAGGTGGTAAGAGAAAGAAAGATGAGATAAGTGTTGACAGTCTGGACTTCAACAAGAAGATCCTTCATACAGCATGGCACCCCACAGAGAACATCATTGCTGTAGCTGCCACCAATAACTTGTATATATTCCAGGACAAAATTAACTAAAGATGGCTTATTTGAGGACAAAGTCGTCTTCTTGCATAGTTAAGCTCAGTTGTTTCTGTAAAAAAGAAGGCCTTGTTGTCCTACCAGTAAAGAACATTGATGCACTTACTTCCCTTTATAGATAAAGGAGAGAAGCTTGCCTGGTTTTGAGTTCGTGGTGTAGTTCTGCCTTCAGTGAGGGGGATGTGAGTTGCAATTTTCAACAAGAAAAAGCCCACTAGAAGCAGAATTGATGGACAGTGCTCAATAAAGGCCAATACTCAAATGTATTTATTTAAGTCTGAGCCTTCCTTTCCAGTTTATAGACCAAAAATTTAACACCCAAGAAGAAAACTTGTCATAAAAATGTAATTTCTGTCTCTGCGCTCTTTCTCTGCTGTAATATTTGGGCCTTTCAAAACATTTATTGTGCTTTATGCCTGTAAACATTCCTTCTCTGGCCTTTTATCTAGGCTTAGGTGTTTTTATCTCTGAGCACTTAGGTAGGTCTTGAGTTGGGTTTGTAGACAGGTTTCCATGTATATTTACTCACCAACTGTATCTATAACCACACCTTCTGGTGTAAACCACTTAATAAAAATAACAAACTATAAAAAGTGTTTTTAAATCTGAAAGTATGTATTCAGTCTTTTTATTTTTTTATCGCATGTATTGAGGTTGTGAAAAATAATTCTGATGGGAAGATTTGAAAAGTTTGTCCCAGAACATTGATTTTTGACAGGCAGGTATGAACAGATTTGTGTAGTATGAAATATTTCAAACTCTAAAATTAGTTTCCACAAAACTGTCATTAGTTGAAATTGTGTTGGTTTCCTGTAAAATTACATCATACTTTATACAAAAAGTAGGAGATTGAAAAGGTTGGTATAAAGTTATCTAGAGCCATAATAGAAGGAAAAAATATCTTAAAACATTCAACAAAATTGCTGCTTTAACAATTAAAAATCCGGTTTAACAGATGCCTCTCAAATGTTCGACATAGACACATACCTTATGTGCATTATTTTTTTTTAACCGGGTTAGTACTACTTGTTTTGGAAAAAAAATATACTTTATTTTAAATATTAAAAATTTGGCATAATATGTCTATTGAATTTCACATTGCAGTTAAAAAAATTAACTACTTATGCCAAACAGCAGCACAACATAACAAATTTTAACATATTGTAACCCGTTGAGACCATGAGATCAGGTTATATGGAGGCTACATACTGATGTGAAATGCATTTGTGGTAATGTCTGTTCCTGTTGACAACAGAAGGTTAAAGAATAATTCTTGGTACTCTCTTTCAAAAGGGCCTGAAACTCATCCATCAGTTTTTCACCCAAAACAGGTGTGGGTGTAAAATTGTACCTGAAATAATTGCAGGCACATTTTAATAGCATCAAATTACCTAGATATGTAAAGGCTATAAAATGTGCCTGCAAAATCAGAAGTGTCTTCTGAAAATCGGATCCTTTGAGCCTCCCTGATGAAATACAGAAGTGTGGTTTACACTCCATTTTTAATAAAATGAAGGTGTATTATGATTACTCAACCAGATATGGATATGCAAGAGAAAAATGTCTCTGTTCCTTCCCTCTCAATTAATGTCCATAGTGCCACTCTTGTTCACAATAAGCTAGTAAATACAGCTAACTTTTTGGGGTTCTATGAATAAAGTTTAAATAAAAATCTTATACTGTATATTGGTTGTGACACTATTTGCAAATCTTGAAATGTGGAACTAGGTCATTTAAGCATTAGATTTGACCTTGTTCTTAAAATACATAATAGAGCTAATACAATGGGATTGTATATACTTGTTCAATTATTTTGACCAAAAAGTTTAATAAATTTTAAATGTTTACCTGAACGTGCTCTGTGTATTTTGACAACTTTTTCCTTATTTTTGCTTCTGAAATTCTAGTTGAGTTCTGCCAACATAATTCATTGTAGACTTCCATGTTAAATTGGTATGCTCCTTAGGAAAGGGAAATGACCAAGTATATTTAGCAAAAGCCTATAGAATCTCCTGCAAACACTTCTTATGCACTTCACTTGGTTCACTTGAGTCGTCCCATTAATTTTCCACTGAGCAAATTTAAATATGTGTAAGGGCTTGTCTACACTTAAAACGCTACAATAGTGCTTCAGTGTAGACATTATGTACGACCGACATGAGGGGTTCGCCTGTCAGTGTAGGCAATCCACCTCCCATCGATCTTCCATCGATCTAGTGCTGTTTACACAGGGACTTATGTCAGCTTGAAATGACTCGGGTATGGATTTCTCACACCCTTGACCAATGTAGTTAAACCAAACTCATTTTCTAGTATAGATCGGGACTATGTGTTCGTAAGGTCAGATCCTTAATTCAGAAGGACATATCACCATACTAGATGACTGTAAATACAGTTGGGCTGCCTATTACAGAGCCATTGTGGTTGCGTCCAGCAAACCCCAAACCATGAGTAGGATTAGGAGAAAACTAAAGGATTTTGTAAGAGAGATTATATAAAAGAATTTAAATTATTTCTTTGGTTAAACAGCTGGTGGTTCATGAAAAGCTTTCAACGCATCTTACTTGGAAACAATTTTTCTTGTCCTTTTGTTTTGGTGGGTGGGATTCTTCCACTCCAATTTTCAAATATTTGCACAAAAATAAAAATTGAGATTAATAAAATCAATTGTTTGGTATCTGAAATCAGTTTGGAACACCACATTATTCTTTTCAAGTTAGTCTTGATCCTGACCCAGTTGAAGTCCGGATGAAAACTTCCATTGGCGCTGGTGGGAGCGAGATTTCCATTGTCTGTTTTCTAGGTAGATGGTTATACTGCACCCAACACCATGGTATCTTAAGTACTTAAGGAGACAGGATTATAGTATGATTTCAAGTGGGAGGTATAAACAGGAGAAATATTGTTAGCGTTAGATATTTGTAGTACTGGATGGATTAGCATATTTATCAGTAAAAGCTAATAAATGTTGCTTTTACTGTGTACACCCAAACTGATTTTAAAAAAAAAATTCGATGATGATAGAAATTTACAGATAGGTAAAGTAATAAAAATGCTCCTTGATAACTTACTGGTTTGATTTAAATCTGTTTACTCAATGTGTATTGACATCTGATGTTGACAATTTTAACTTTTTGAATTTCAATATGTGCTGTCATAAATGGTCGGACTCCCGCAAAAAAAAATTTCCCACAATTGTGAAAATTTAAATGGATAAATTGAAAAAATACTTACAAATACATCAATATAATCAGTCATTTTTTTAAAAAATTGAATTCTTCAAGCCTATATGTGTTGTCTACAAATATTGCAAGAGAAATTAAGTTCCAAGTTCTCATCTTGGCAGGTAAAAATGTTCAGTTTAGGAAATAAGGATCCTTATTTTATCCTCCCTCTCAGAAATGTTTGCATAAATCTGTAGGAACGAGTAATTTTCAGTTATGTGAGGAAATGAAAAGTGTAACTGTCCTGAATCTTTGTATCAGAATTTACAGTTGTCAGAATTTCCCTTTTTGATCTATCCTTTGATACTCTTCTTTCCCATATAATGTATTGATGTTTAAATGCAACAAGCATATCCAAGAAGATCCTCCCTTTAGAACATTTTAAGATTTGTATGCTGTAATCAGTTGTATAAAACTCCTTTTGATAAGGGAAGGCAATGTTGTCTAGTGGCTAGAGCACTACACTGGGATTCGGGAGACCTAGGTTCTGTTCCTGCCTCACCCTGCTGGGTGACCTTGACAAATCATTTCACCCTCTGTGCCTGTTTCCCCAGCTGTAAAACAGGGATAAAGTACTGTTGAGAGCTATAGATGAAATGGAAATTTTCTTACTGATAATTTTCTTTCAGCTAGTAGTGTCTTTCCCAGTTCTGGACATCTGGGGTTACTCTGCTCTCTTTGCAGCTCACAGAGGCAGATCAATATGGTGCCACACGGTCTGGCTACACCTCAACTCATCTGACAGCAAGCAGGAGCAATTTCCAAGCTGTAAAGCTTGCATAACTGCTGGTTTTATACAATGTTACTATGCATAAAAATGTCAAGAAAGGTCTTTCATGAAAGCTTTTAATATTCTGAACTGGATGTTCACTGACATTGATACATCCATAACCATAACCTGTACACTTGTGTATATACATATGTAGAAAATTTGTGATTGTAAACTGGTGCAACTTCATCACCTCAGAACAATGAAGTAGTCAGGGAGGGAGGAGTCAGGCAGGAAGGGGAGCACCTAGTGTTGTACAACCCACAAAAGAAGACAAATGAGGGGCCTTTAGGGTTAATGGGAAAACACTTAGAACTCCCTACTGCCCAATGTAACCACGAGTGTCCATGCTAGGAGGGGGGGAAATGTTGGGGTTTTTGTTTTTGTTTTTTTTTTTTTAAAAAAGCCTTTTTAAAGGAGACTTAAAATTGAAGTCTTCATCCAGAAACTGAGGGACAGCCTCTGCTATGAAACCGTTCAGCTGGAATAGGTAACTTAGATTCACTTTTCTAATATGTCAGATATAGAAGTGTAAAGTCTGAAATAGCATCTTTGTTATTTTCTGTAACTTGTATGTGTTTGCTTTACCTTATTATTTCATCTTTGAATCTGTGATTTTTTTTCTGTTTGCTCTTTTTATTTTTACCCAAAACAGGTCTCTCGTTTGTGGAGTGTGTGCGCCAAAGTGAATTATAATGGGGAGGCTGTTTTCACACGTTCAGGGCTGATGAACCAGAGGGAAAAGTCTGAGAGGCTGGTAGCTAAGAACTCTGGATAGATAGAGTTGGGGAGACCTGTGACTGAAAGGGCTGTTGGGATCACCTCGCAAAGTAACTAGGCTGGTGGAAGCCAAAGTGAAATCTTTGCTTGTGGGCTGGCTACTGGTGTCAGGATTCTGAGCCATGGCAGTACAGCATTAAGGCACCTGAGTTACAGGGACAACCCCTCACTGGTCTGACTGATCCCCAAAACCTCACACTAGGGTCTGCATCTTTTGTGAAGTATTCTGGGCTCTGCATTTTTATGATTTGCAAACAGGTGGGAGGGAGGCCAAACATCTGAACGATGAGATCAAAAATCTCCTGATTCAAGCTCGACTTGGAGATGTTGCCCCTCCGTCTGCTGAGCCACTCTGCCTTTTGATTCAGGTCCTCTTTGATGTGGATCGCTCTGAGGGAAAGGAGGAACTGCTCTGCCCACTTCATTATTTCTATTGCTCCCCTGTGTAGTGTTCTCCTTGTTCTCCCTTGGTGGTTTAGTCGTATTGTCTTATTGAAACAGGATATAGTTTCTCCTTAGGATGGGCGGGAATCTTTGCTGTGCCATCTTGACCAGTCCCAGCTCCAAGAGGTTTATGCTGTGGCTCCACAGAACTTGGGCTCTTAAGGTTCCCCAAGTGAGCTCCCCAGCCCTCCAGGCTGGTATTGATTGCAGGGACTAAAGGATCTGGAAGGCAGATGGGCATGCCTTTGTGGTCATTGTCATGGGCAGACCACCACTGTAAGGAGCTGAACACCTGTATTCAAACCTATACTTATTTTTCATGTGTTCTGTGCAGTGATCCCACACCTTTCATATAATGGCTTGAAGACTTCTGATATTTGATTGTGCCCAGGGAGTGATGCATGACACCAGGAGTCCAGCCAGTTGGAGGCATAATGCTATGGCAGGCCTTGTGTGGCTCTGAAGCAAGAAAATAACTTTCTGTATTGAACAGGAGAGCTTTTCTTGGCATTGAGGATGAAGCTGTGCTCCTGGAGAAGGTTCAATATCGAAGATGTGGCCCTTTGCACTGCTGACTGCAATGGTGCTCTGATCATGATATCATTCCATCATGATATCATTCCAGTGTATACATGAGTTCCCTGCAACCTGAGTCTGGCTGTTATCACCGCCACCATCTTTCTAAAATCCCCCGGAACCAACGACAGGCTGAATTGGAATGTTCGGTACTGGATGTTATGCTGCCAGGGTGAATCTCCGAAGTCTGTGGGAGGGAACCAGAAGAACCTTTCTTCTGTGGAAACACTCTGACTCCTATATCTAGATGATGAGATATTTTGTTCTGAATCAGGTTGTTCGATGGGGTCATTGGAGCTGAGTGACTGGGTGAAGAACAGGTGAGGTGGATCCCCCAATTCTAGGGAGTATCCCTGGCTCGCTATCTGACTGACCCACTTGTCTGATGAAAACCATTCCTTTAGGAAATGGGAAATCCTGCCTCCTAGATTCAGTTCTGGGTAGAGGCCTCTGCAGTCTTTGTCATGAAGTGAACTGGGGGGGAAGGGGAATGAGGTCCTTCTGGAGACTTCACCTCACCACTGGACCTCGATTCTTCTGTTTTCCTTTGGGGAATCTTCTGGTACCTCTATGCTGATGAGTGAAAGAAGCACCTCTCTTTGAAGGCCTATCTATATCCTCTCCAGAGGGCCTTTAGTGGGGAAAGGAGAGGCTGTTTGGATTTTTCTGTATTTTTAGCCACCACCTTATTCTGCTTTTCTCCAGAAACAAAGGAGCCAAGCACAGGACTTGCTTAGAGTGAATATTCACCTTCCAGGATTGAAGCCATAGGTGGTGCCTGGCAACTAAGCTGGAAGCCATGTCTTGGGCTGAGGACCTCCTTGCGTCCATTGAGGTGTCAGCTACAAACTCTGTTGCTAGGGAGACTTTCCTTAAAGTGGAGCCAAAGTCAGGGTGATTTCTGTCTTTAAGGGCTTTGAGATCTTCCAGTCAGGAAGGAGATGCTCCTGCAATGCAGGTAGCTGCAAGGAACGCTGAGAGGGTGGTGGAAGAGGCTTTAAATCCCTTCTTGAGAGTGGTGTGTCATAAATATAAAGGGAAGGGTAAACACCTTTAAATCCCTCCTGGCCAGAGGAAAAACCCTTTCCCTGTAAAGGGTTAAGAAGCTAAGATAACTTCGCTGGCACCTGACCAAAATGACCAATGAGGAGACAAGCTACTTTCATTGCTGGAGGCGGGGGGAAACAAAAGGTTCTCTCTGTCTGTGTGTTGCTTTTGCTGGGACCAGAGCAGGAATGCAGGTCAGAACTCTTGTAAAGGGCTAATAAGCAATCTAGTTAGATATGCGTTATATTCTGTTTTGTTTAAATGGCTGATAAAATAAGTTGTGCTGAATGGAATGTATATTCCTGGTTTTGTGTCTTTTTGTAACTTAAGGTTTTGCCTAAAGGGATTCTCTATGTTTTGAATCTGATTACCCTGTAAGGTATTTACCATCCTGATTTTACAGAGGTGATTCTTTTACTTTTTCTTTAATTAAAATTCTTCTTTTAAGAACCTGATTGCTTTTTCATTGTTCTTAAGATCCAAGGGTTTGGGTCTGTGTTCACCTATGCAAATTGGTGAGGATTTTTATCAAGCCTTCCCCAGGAAAGCAGGTGTAGGGCTTGGGGGGATTTTTGGGGGAAACATGTTTCCAAGTGGGCTCTTTCCCTGTTATATTTGTTAGATGCTTGGTGGTGGCAGCAATAAGGTCCAGGGACAAAAGGTAAAACAGTTTGTACCTTGGGGAAGTTTTAACCTAAGCTGGTAAAAATAAGCTTCAGGGGTTTTTCGTGCAGGTCCCCACATCTGTACCCTAGAGTTCAGAGTGGGGAAGGAACCTTGACAGGCCTCCATCTTTCTATCCATGGGTTTCTTAGGGGGAAAACTCCTCCTTCATTATCAGCAATAGAGTCTTTGGTTCTTGGATATTGTAGAGCCTGAGGTTGCTCTTGTTAACATACTTCCCATTATCAGTCTTGTTCTATTTATCCCGAATCACTTCCTCGAAGGAGGAGTGAAGGGGTATGGCAGCCTCGGGAGGATTTTGAGAGGAGAAATTTACTCTGAGGTTTACTCACAGGAGCCTGCTCAGGTTTGGGAGCCAGACAGCTTACCTTACTCACAGAAGGAGTAGTCGTCAGAGGACTCCTGTCTCCTGGTTTTTTTGTGCTTTTTCTTTTCCTTTTTGGCCCTTTTAGATTTTTATTGCTTTAGGAATGTAGAAATTGTGCTGCAATTTTGGTGAGTTCTTTTGTGGCTTGCCTTCCTTACAGCCTGCAGCCCGCTCAAGACAACTGCCTCAGAATCTTCCCACTGGGTCCCATTCCCTCTGGGAGGGGGGAACTCCATTTTCAGAGCCCTCCTGGTTGGCTGATTTGAAGCCCTGCTTCTCCAGGGTGCTGTGGACCTACTTTGACTTGTGTCCCCATAAGCCTCCCCTCTTTGTTATGCAGGGGTCCCTGGAAGTTGCCCCCTGAATTCATTGGTCAGGGTTCTCCTTGCTTTTAGAGCTTCTCTCTACTCTGCACTGGTGTTTCTGGTCCATTCTTCTACTCTTGGAGTCGTGGCTGCCTGTCCAACTCGCAGACCCAGGATCTAGCTCAGTTTGGGACAGAAGGCTTGGGTGGAGCTGGGAAAAACTTGCCATTTGCAAAGCCCTAAAAAAGGTGGAAAAGTTAAATTAGGAGGAATGGTGGCAGCAAAAAACTGCCACTGTCTGCAGCTGCAGTGCTAGAGAAACAGATAGCAAGTAGGAGCAGAGGGGACGTGGCTGGACTGTGTAGCGCCGAAATGCTGACCTTACTCAGTGAGTTACAGAGAGGAGAGATTTCAGAGTAGCAGCTGTTAGTCTGTATCCGCAAAAAGAAAAGGAGTACTTGTGGCACCATAGAGACTAACAAATTTATTTGAGCATAAGCTTTCGTGAACTACAAGCTTGTGCTCAAATGGTACCACAAGTCCTCCGTTTTTTGTTTGTTTGTTTTGTTTTTGTTTTAGAGAGGAGAGCAGATTCAGACATTCAGAATTGTGGAAGATGCTGGACAGCAGAAAGCACTGTATGAGCTGATATTTACTGTGTGGATCAAGAATGTGTATGCAGTGCTTAAATTTTCAAGTGATTTTGTAGGCTCAAATTGAGGGCCTGATTTTCAGAAGGCTGCTGTTCAGCACTGAATGAAAAGCAGCCCCCTTGAAGGGGTCTCAAGTCAGTTACCTAAAAATTGAGACAACTAAAATTTTTAGACCCTTTAAAAAAAGGCCATAGTCTTCAGTTTGAGTGTGGTTGGAAGTAGAAAAAGAACAGAGAGGAGTTGGGCTTAGTCTCAACCATTTCTAATCACTACATGGAGAGTTGGTAGATAAGTTAATGGTGAAAAAATCAATGGAAAACTATGGAGCCGAGCACCAGAGTAAGCTAGAGAATTAAAATCAATGTATTTGCTTTTGTATCTTTCTCCCGTAAATCTAAGTAATACATATAACAGGGAGCGCTTCACTTGGTTGAAGATGCAGAGAATATGATTCCTTGAAACATAAAGGTCATCATGCTCATGCAGTGTGCATTTTAAACTTTTAAAAAAGGTACATTTTCAGATAGGTGATTTTGAGTAAAGAGTTACATCTTAGACTAATTGGTAGTACTGGTACTTTCTATTGCTAGGGCAGACAGAGTGGAGAGAGAGACTAATATCACATTTTTATAGAACTTGCAAAGTGTGAAATTACAGCATGCTGAAGTCATCTAGGAATCCTTTAAGCTAGATTGATAACATATAGTATGAACAGAGGATGAAGATGCTCGTGCTAAAAAGTATATTTCATGGTATTGACTGTGGAATTCTCAAATATTTAATTCCATGGATTTATTTAAATAGCATATTTAAATACAAATTATACATGATGCAATTATGTGGCGTTTCTGTGCTTCTCCATGAAGATATCCATAATTCAAACTGTATGAGATGTGCCTAACTTTTTTTCTACTAGACCATATCATTTCTTGACTTCCTCTTAGCATTTTCTATAAAAGTGAAAAGTTAAAATGTCAATTTTCTGTTGCCTAGCTTCTCTCTTCATCCATCACTAATAAGGAATACCTCCCACCTGTGGAATTTGGATGTGGTCCAGCATTGCTGGATGCTCCAGGACTCAGTTCAGGTCACCAGATTTTCTGTCTCGAGCAGTAGAACAAGTTAGCAGTTCAGTTTTTCCAGACTGTTTTTATTTTATAACTTTTTTTTATTCATTTTTATGGAATATTAATTTATCTCATCTGACAACTTCTCTCCCTCTCCTGAGGTTAGGAATTACCAGAATATTGATGCTCTAACTATCTGGCTTCTCTGGTACTGCACCTATTGAGTGGGCTCCCTTTGCCTTCCACCACTGCAGAAAGGAAGCTCTAGAAGCATTGAGCTAAGTCCAAGAGGTGCTACAGACAGCTTTTCTGGAGCGTCAGAAGCCGAGCTGTGTCCTGTTGCCACTAGCCATCCACCCTCACTTTGCCAGGGCCTGGGCTTGAGACAGCAAGCTATGCCCTGCTGCCACAAGCTGCTGACCCTCACTCTGCTGGGGAATGGGGCTTTGAGTTGGACAGGTGCGTAGGCCTCAATTCCACCTGAAGCTGACTTCCATGGGAGAGTTAACCAAGAACCAGAGGGTTCCCATGGAGAGGGGACTCCTTCACAGCTGGCTCATGGGTAAGTCTTGCAAACGCAAACAAACCCCCTTCCAAAGGCCATAGTTCATATTGTTAATGAGCACATGCTGTAAAAATTGGTTTAAACCTTCTTTGTCTTCTCCCTTGAGAGACTCTTTGCTGGGGCATTTCTCTTCACAGAGGCTATCACAGTGTTCAGGGACAGTCTCACTACCTTTCCCTCACCCTGCAGCATGTCTGGGCCTGCAGAGAAGCCTGCCACTTCTGTGAAGCTCTGCCACAGGCTGCAGTGTAATGAGATTTATGCTGGTCTGGTTTTCAGCCTGTGGCCCCCTCACTTTGCCAGGAAAAGTCTGACCAGTGGGAAGGGGAGTCTCTCTTTGCCCTTCTCCCTCTTCACTGGATGGCTCCACACTTAAGCATTAGTAGGACTTCATGCAGTCTGTGACCAGAACAGAGACAGGTGAAAACTCTATTCCTCACACGGCTGCACCATCACTTACAGGGAGGTAAGTGAAAAATCCCTTCCTCCTTTCATCAATCCTGTTTTTAATGGGTAAGGCCCAGAGAGGTGTCCCCTACAGTAGCGAGGATCTGGGGGAGCAGACAGGCGTCCTTCCAGGCTCCTGGGGCCATCACGCAGGCTATTCCTCACAGTCAAGATATTTGTACCATACCCCTTCTTGGCTGAGTGGGTCCCCAGACCAGGATGAGCAGTGTGCTACCTCCCGCCTGTAAACAGCAACCCAATGTGGGTAAAGCAGTTGCCTCACCAGTGAAAGACACAAGTCACAACTTCAGCAGAGGACTTCTTTCCAAAAGACCCTATAGAAAATAGATCAAGGATACACTACACAGAAATTTCGAGACTCAGCTGTAGCCATTCAAACCAAAAACTTGTCCTGTACTTGATAAGGAAAACCAGCTAGGTGACAAGCAAGTGGGCTTATTAACTAGAGCTATGATCTTTGCCTGGAATGAGAAATCTCTGGGTGATCTTCGCCTGGAATGAGAAATCTCTGGGTTCTGTTTGGGTCAGATCCTGGGTATGACTTGTGATGATTTATTGCTCCTAACTTAGTGTACTGTAAGTTACATTGTAAGGTAAGTAACCATTTTTTTTTGTTTTTTAAGTCCCAGGATGTAATGAGTTCTATACCCATAATATATACACTAGCTGTCCACTAGTTATACTTGTGTATTTGTAGTGTATTCTGAGCTCTCTAGGCTTGTATAAATGAACTGGTAGTTGAAGCAAGAAATCCACATAGGAACTGCATGTACAAAAAGCAATTAATAATTTGACCACAAGATAGAGCTAGTCTAGTACTTTATACAGTAATATATATACCATATAATATTATATTGTTAAATGTTCAATATAGTAATAATAGTGCTAGATTAATACTGCTGTGATAATATGGTTACATTTATCCATCAATTTTTTGCCTTTTTTCAACCATGTGAAAAGGTCAGAGGGTTATAATTTTTTTTTCTGTGTCTAGTGAATCTTTAGTTGGTCAAGTTGATCTTCATTTTTCATTAATACAGCATATTTCAGGTGCAGTATGAATGACCTCACTACAATCTCTGATCTTCTGCTAACTAAGGATTTTATCTAGCAGAAATTTTGTGGCTGTGGTGCAGACTTCAGAAGGCTCTTTGTGCAGCTGGCAAACTTAACTCTCTGATTCGACTACAAATTTAGAGTCTGGAGTGAGCCTGAAATCTTGGTCCTACAATCACTTGTCTAATAGAAGTTGCCTGTAAGATCATTTTTAAAATGACCTCCAAGGTCACTTTTTGTAAAATGAGTAATGTTTTTTCTTTGGAATACTTTTCATGATTTGTATAGCATGTCAGAACAGTGAACACAAGTTTATTGAGTGAGGATCCTGGAACTGGGGGAAAATTGAAGTAGTAACATCTCTCATTTGATACTTAAAGTAATAAGTAATTTAAGGATCTCAATGATTTTGACCTATCCTGCCCCCTACATACCCCTTACCAGTCCCTATGCACCTATCCTGCCCACCCTCTACACATCCCCTACCAGCCCTCACACGCCCCTATGCACCTATCCTGCCCGTCCCTACGCACCCCCTACCAGCCCTCACACGCTCCTGTGCACCTATCCTGCATGCCCCTACACACCCCCTACATTATCACGGTTTTTACTCCTTGCCAAAGATGGTTGAATTGCTTGCCTGGTCTCCTGGATTAGCTACAAATAAAAGTGTATTTAAGTTTAATTATGCAGTTTGGCCCTTTTTTTCTGTTGGCTTATTAGCTAGGTATATTTGGACCTCTTCTCTGTGGTGAAACTTTATTTTAATGAACCCACTAGTCTTGGCACATAGAGAGTACAACTTTCTTTTAATATTAATTGGGGATGCAAATTATTTATACCCTACTCTTCTGCTGGCACAGGATTGTTCCCACAGAGTGTATTCTCATGCTTTGCTCAATGTAGTTTGAAAAGCCGCAAGCAATTGCATTTCCACGACTTTTCTTTGAGAAAAATATTCTACGTTGTACTAGATCTCAACAAAGTTAGGCCCCAACTCTGCAAAATGCTCCATGTGGTTGGACTCAGTTGAGGTAAATGGGGCTCTGAGCTGGTGCAGAAAGAAGGCAGAAAGGTGTTAAGTACCTGCAACTCCCATGGGAATCAGTCACCTTTATTTTTATGCCAGAAGCAGTAGTGCTAGAACAGGAGCCATGCTGGAGTTTGAATTTTCCCAGTGAGTTGTATTACCCACGCACGGCACTGTTGGGATGTGTCAAGTTTATCTGAGAAATGGAATCGGAAAGCTAAATGCTGCCTTTGAATCACGTGTTCTTTCTGAAAGTATCAGAATGGACTGACTGACTACTATTCTGTATTGCTCTTCGGGGATTGAACCTGACCTTTCAAGGTGACTTGAAGAGGGAGAAGATGAGTTTATATACTTTGTATTTCTTTTTGAAATTAAAAAGTTCTGCTTTATTTTTGACTTAGGGCTTGTCTGCACACAAACTAGAAGCAAAATGACAATTGGTTTTAATTCATGCCTTTAGTTGTTTCAGTTCAGTTTGCATGTAGAGAGAGACTTGTTTTGCTGGACCAATCTAGATCAGTGGCGCTGATCTAGATTGAGAGCATGCTCAGCCTTTCTCTGAAAGGAGAGAAGTGTTGAACCTTTGACAAATGTGCTTTCCTTGCAACTGTCTGTTAGCCATGGCACTGTACATTTATTGAACTCAAATGCTTAAGTTCAGTGATGTTGGGAATAGCTGATATTAGGTATACAAAATCAAAAAGCTCCCAGTGTTGATTTGGAACCATCGAGTTTTGCAGATAGCTGGCCAATGTAATTAGGAGATCTCACTGTTACCTCTTACTTGCAGTGTTTGGCAACGCACATTTGTAGCATCATGCTTCAGTTTAGGCCCCAGTCCTGCAAGGGGCTCTGTAAGATCGGACCCTTGCATCTGCTAGGAGCCCCCACTGCAATCAGTGAAGCTCTGATGCACCCAGCAGGAGCTCCACTCTACATCAGGGCCCAACACTGTAAGCCTTTACAGAGCCTAGCACAACAGGGTCCTGATCCTGATATGGTGCATACTGGGGCTAGTGCAAAACAGTAATATATGATACGCATGAATATATCTGACACCTTTCACAACCACTGAGAAAACATATGTAATTTACATATTTTTATTTCGACTGATGAAAAAGCTATTGTTTGTTAACTTATTATTTGTCACCTATGTATAAGGACTCAGTTAGGAGCAAAGATATAAATCCTTTCATAAGGGATGATCTAAATGAGAGGTATTTTGCAACTCAAATTATTTTGAGAATTTTATACTGGAAATGGAACAATAGAAAAGAAAATGGTGGCGCAGTAAATGTAGCTGAATAGGTTTTAGAGTCTTGTGGGATGCAAACAGCATTGTGGCACAGATTCTGATGCAGCCTTAAAGCTCTACAGCTTGGACTCAACAGGGTGACACACGTGGGCTATAAAGGTTTTAAACCACACTTAATCAACTCTTAAGTCAGTGTCCACAGAACTATGTACCCCAGCATCCTTCCCAAAAGGAGGAAACCCCACTGGTAACTCTGTTTCCCTGGGTTAGATTTCTTTACTTCTGTTAATATAAGAAAATGAAGCAAAACATATTTCCTTCCTTTTATTAATGGTCAGTATTTTTCTTACAAGTCATGTCACAATCTACTCTGGTAATGTTTAACTGAATATTACTTCAATGATACCAGGAAGTCTCTCTCAAATGCATTTCACAGCTTCTGTTAAACTTCTTTAAAATATCGCTAATTATACCAGGATATATTTAAAAACAAGGAACTTCCAATGCAACAAGAAATATCAATCTAACACAATTGAAAAAGGGCAGTTCTACAAGCTTGTTACATAAAAATGTGATACACATGCACACACACTGATTTTAGGGGGAAAAAAGCCAACCCTGCAGGTTTGAAGAATATAAACTTATTTGATATTTACTACTAATAATTAAAACAAACCCTACTGGTGCTCACTTCTGTTTTTAAAAATTACAAAAAATAATTGATGTTAAGTCTTTACACTAAAATGTATTTATTTTTCTTGTACACTTGATCTGACAGCCACTCAAACATCTAGATAATGGTCTATAATATTTGCCGGGGGGGGGGGGGGATGTTGAATAAAAACCATCAGTGAGAACTCCTCATGACTTTGGCTCCTAATCATGGAGTGAACTCTGCATGGGTGCAGGCATCAGCCCACACAAAGCTCATCTGGGGCTATAATGAGTGAAACTGTGTGAGGTGTTTTAGGCTTCAAACAGAATCTATTTTCAAATGCTTTACAATTTGATGGGAAAGATTATTCAGAAAATAAAGAAATCCTAGAAATCCACAGTTGAAACCTTAAGAAAAATGTAAAAAAACCAAAAACAAGTCTTGATCCTGCATGTACTTAAATTCATACACATGTAGAGTCTCACTGATCCCCAAAGGACTACTCATGTGTAAAGATAAACATGTGTAACTGTCTGTCTGCAAGATCAGGGGCTAGGTGATGAGTGCCACTTCCTGCCTTTGCAGCAGCAAACTATCCCTATAACTGTGATGACATTTTTGGTGATGGGGCATAAATATAGTGAGGTAGCACAGGTGCCCACTGTATACAGTCATGGAGCTGTTGTAAACAGCTATGTTCATTTCAGTTCCATTCCAAGAACAAAAGATAAAAGTCTATGTTTGATTTTCTCCTTATCATTTGGCAATACTCAAAGTAAATTTATTTTTAAACAATGATGTTATCACAAACAAAGCAAAGTCAAATCTGTATGTGCAAATCCTCTGTGTGTGTGTGTGTGTGTAATGAAAGACCATGCCTTTCAATTATTTCCACTTGGGAATTTCTTTTAATCAGTTAGTAGTTCAGAGTTACTCATATCTAAGGATGAATCATGAAATCATTTTAAGTAAACCTTTCTTTGCTATTTGTGATAACACAGATGAATTAGGTATGAAAAAACAAACAAACAGTGAAATGGTCCAAAAGAGAGCACTTGCCTTTTAAGCAGCTTTCAGAAATTGGTTTGAAATATTTTTTTAAAAAGGGGAAACAACTGTGAATCCACAAGTTTTTATTAAAAAATACATAAGACCTCCTATGAATTTGGCACACAAAAAAATCAATCTCCTTTTTCCTTATTACAGTAAGATTAAATTCCTGAATCAAAATGAGTTCCATTAGTATACCTAAATAAGCAAGTATGCTGTTCCTTAACATTTATAAGGGAAATAAGTAGGCCAATTTAGGATGGAAGTGCACTTTTTCTGTCATCAAATCAAAAAATACTTTGTTTTAAAGCCATATTTTGCAAGAATATAGAACAAGAGGAATTTTAAATGACAAAGAGCACTGCAAAAGGAAATAATTTGTTCGGCACTGGGGTCCAAATTTTAATTGAGGCTCTTGTAGACCAAATTCTGAGCTGCTGTAAGTTAACATAGTTCCACTGAAGCTACACTGTATGTACCAGCTGAGCATCTAGAGAGTGTCTTAACATTTGGTGTCTCCCCTATGCAGAACAGCTAATCAAAATCTTAAGAAAATGAGTCACCTCAAATCAAGTCACAGGATTCTCTAATAGCATATATAAGGCCACACCTTAATAATGACAATATTCACTTTTTCAGAAATATAAAGAAATAATGGTTTAGATGAATTCCTAGCTACATCACAACAGTACATGAAAGCTAAGAGTTTGTTTATTAACACTGAGGGTTTTTTAAATTTTCAATGATATTTCATTACCAAGCATTACAGCAGATATTAATCAATCTGAAACATGCTTTATAAATTGATCTAAAACATTATACATGATAGCTTGGCTTCCGTATTTCTTGTCCCCCATCTACTACTAAATTAGGAACATGTTTACAGAACAAACAGCAAGGTCCTGTAGCTATCACAAGCTCAGAAGTTCCCGCCATTCACCATTTGTGTTCCCAGATGGATATTCTCACTGCTTTGAGCCTGACCGAATTTTATTCTTCCTTTAAAAGGTGCTGGTTGTAGTTGTGGTTGTCAGACGTCTTCCGATATAAATCCTTGGGGAAGAGAATACATGTGAATGCGCATTTCCTTTTAAAAAGAATGTACAGCATGTAAGGAATGCTTTTTCCCTCATCAGATAACTAGTATGTAATTTATAGAAGCAGTCACAGTACCTGATATTGTTAAGATTGCAAAAGAGTTTGTTATAAACACCAGTTTTTGGTTGCTTATGCTTCTGCGTACTCTTGACCCATAATTCACACCAGATTAAGAGGCAAAATAATGTGCTCAGTGTAAGATGAGCTGTTACACCCACTCGGTTATTTGACTTAGTGTTTTCATCAATCGCTTTTTATTATTTGTTTGTTCATTATTTTTTACCTCAATATGATTTCACTATTATTCTGTGTTCTTTCCTGTATTTGTTTGCTTTTCTCAAATGAAAGAAATGACCACTATGAAAATTAACCATTGTGACCACATTTAAACGTAGCACTTCATGAAGCTGTTACAGGTTGTGATCTTCTGCTACTATATCCGTAAGTGAGCTAGAATGTTGCAAGGTCAGAGAAATTCTGGAGAGTCAATTAATGAAATACATATAATATTATAGTATTCTTGTTCGTACTTCAAAGGAAAACTTCAGTGTGTTTCTATACATTTTGAACAGTCAGATACAGTTTTTTTTATTCCTATTTAATCAACTTTGTAGACTTATTTTAAGTGAGTTTAAACATATATTTAAGATTTGGGGGAAAGTAAAGGTTGGATTGTTTAAAATCACTTATTTTATTAGATGGTTGGGGTCTAGGATTTGTATATTAAGTTAGCTAATCTGTGCCCTCACACACCTAGGAGTGTGTACCTTTCAGATATTTCTCCCTTATCTGCAGTCTGACCCTAACCAATTGGATTGGGTGTGTGAACAGAGAGGAAATAAGGGACTCTCCATCAGGGAAGGGATACTGAAAACAAGCCAATGCGATAATTGTAAACAGCACTGGCAAGTTATTAAGCCTGATTCTTATTTTATGTTCAACAGTTTTACAATGGTCGAACCCTTTGGATCTAGTGCTGATTTATGCTGGTAAGAGATCACAACAAGTCACGCTGCCCTGTGGAATGAGCAAGCTTCACCTTGTTTGTTTATAATAGTGGCTCTGCAACATATGGCAAACCTTCCCCTGCCCCCCGGAACTTCTAGAGGCCTCTTCAGAGGTCTAGCATCTACACAGGTGAGAGGGCAGAGACTGAGCAGATAAGGGAAAAAGGAAGATTGTGGCTGGTGTGGGAAGCAGATCATTCCCCTTTAACCTTAGAGAGATTCCTAGGAAAAGACATGACAATTGAGATTTCTATGTCCTTTCCACAAAGCTCACTCCCTCTAGGGTTTTGGGAAGTCCCTAGTAAACCTCCATGGGGCCTTGATGTGGATGGGCCTGGCCTCCCACAGATTCCCTAACATCTGTGGGGATACCTGGGTATCTTCTCGGTTTAGGGATAGGCTCTGAAGCACCCTCTACAGGTAGGGAAACCCCAGCCCTGAGTGGATGGAGTTGAGGGATAGATCTCTTCCCCCAGTCCCTTTCCTACAGGTCCGTATGATCTGGCACAATGCTAATTTGAAAAAGACCCCTCTCGTTGTTTTTATAGACGCTCGCATGTTTCTGAAACATGCGGAATAAAACCCACTGGCTTTTTTCCCTTTCAAATCCACCCATCACAACAGAACTGAATACTATGTCTGTATAATTCCTAACTTCAGCTTTTGACAGTTCTCTAGGTAAATCCTCAAGTACTGAGAAAAGCATTGAGGAAAACTGACCCATACGGCAATGCCACAAGCAACAGGTAGGACACTTGCAAAACATAAGATGACTAGTCAGGTCTGGTCATGCTTTGCTTTGCTTTTGTGATACAATAGCTTCAAAGTAGTGGATACTAGTTAGTGAATAACTGGTCAGTGTGTCAAAATAGTTGTACCATTTAAATTCTAGGCATATGAAGAACTACAGGTTGGAGTGACACTATTCAAATAACAGATGGGAGAAAGCTACAGTAGAAAGACTTTATTTAAAAAAAAAAATAAAAACTTACCCTAGCCCTATGGCAAGCAAATGAGAGAGAAGCAGAGATGGAAGGAACACCTTTAAAAATTCTGCTGAGAATATGCCCCCTTTCTTCATCATGCTTGTGTTTCTCATGCTGAGAGAAGCAGTACGCTTAGGGTGTTTAAAGAGAAATTCCCTAGTTTAGGAGAGGAAAACAAATATCATGTTAGCAAATGTACATTTACCACCCATAAAAATAAAAGCCCCAGCAGAAGGACTGCAGGATGCTGAGGACACTCACTTTGGTGGGATGTTCTCAGGCCTACTGGACCAATCCCATATCCAGTCTGAATTTTTCTGCAAGAGCCTTTCTATTTCTTTTCTTCTTTCAAGAAAATCTTCTTCAGACTAAAACAAAGAGTCTTCATCAAACAGTGCACTGGATGGTTATGACTACACAAATCACTACCACCACCATCCTTATAGAAACTGGACTCACTTACAGAATTTGGACTCTCTCTGGCTTTGCCCACCGTAAGGCCATCTTGGGTTGTACTGCTACAATGCAGCCCTCTCATCTGTCCCCCATTCTAATTCTCAAGTTCACTTGCGGTGTCCATATGTTCCTGCAACCCAGTATTCAATGCCTTCCCTCTATGCATTTTTTTATTTTATTTTTTTTAAATTTCAGCCAAAATGGTTCAATCACTTCCAACAGGGCTAGGGAAAAAATGTGTTTTACCCATGACAAGCCATGTGAAAAGCTCTTCTGTCCCCATGCTTTGGCACGGGATGTGAAATTTGGCAAAGGGTGGCCTTTGTGTCAGGGATGTGGCTTTGCCATCCCTGTGAAAATAGGCATTGAGAAACCTGAGGAACAGAGACTGGGACTGAGATGGGGAGCCAGGGATGGGGAAGAGACAGGACTTCAACAGAGAGGGACTGGCTGGAGGGGGATGGTTTGGAAGGTGTCAGACTTGGGGGGTAGAAGGGTCCATGAGCACCAGAGTACACTCCCCTCCAGAGCCTGGAATGGAACTCAAGATTCTTAGTCTCACCACCCCAAGGCTGTCAGCAAATAACTGAAACCCCAGGCAAAATCTCTCCTCCTCTGGTGATACTCCATATAGAGGATGACAACCTGCTATCAGTTACTCCCTTAGCTCAATTGGGAGAAGTCTGCGTGCTGAATCTAAAGGTTCCAAGCCTGCTGATGACCCATGTGGGTTTCAATATGATGCCACATAATGAAAGGCTTGTGTTTTCAGTTCACTTTTTAAAAATCTAAGAAACCACACACAAACACACACACCACTATATAAAAAAACACCACCACATTATTAAGGTTACAAAGTCAAGCACTCAAAAGCTAGGAAAAGCTTTCCTCAGAAACTTAGAAGTTGCCTCTGAAATCTTAATTTCGTCCCCTTGTGCGCATGTATTATGATAGTCTTTTAATAACATGATCCCATACTAATTTTTCCATAGGATCCCCACTTCATTCAGTGCATAGGGTGTACTTTCTTTGAAGATTAATCAGGGTTGAATAGAAAAGGTGGCTATTGTCTGTAGGACCCTGCCTCATATGTTGCAGAAGTTGGAAGGTGTGTAGTAAATGAGGCAGGGGACTGCAGGAAAAAGAAAGGATGGTTTCATGATTAGGGTAGTTGAATGGTGTCCTGGGGAACTGGATTCTATTGCTGCATCTGCTTCAGAATGCCTATATGTTATTGGGCAAATCACCTTAAACCAAACTTCTCCCACATGGTCACTAATTGTTTGAAATAGTTTTAAGATGCAGTTTAAGTTTCTGAGCACGATTATACAATACAGGATTGACTGTGATAGCAGGTGACTGGACTTGATGACCCAGGAGGTCCCTGCCAGTCCTATATCCCTGTTCCTTGTTTTCTCAGTGCCTGACTTGAGACCCTTGCATCTGATTTGCAGAAGTTGTGAGCGTTCACAGCTGCAACTGAAGTCAATGGGAGCTGTGCTTTGAACATGTAACGAATTATGTAATGCTAAATTCTTGAAAAAATAAGGTCCTAGGCATCTCAAACTGAACACCAAAATTTGTGGATACTTTTGACCTTACTCTCTCTCTGCCTCAATTTCCCATCTGTGAAATGGGGATACCACACCCTCACCTCAAAGGGGTGTTGTGAAAATAAATTCATTAATGTTTGTGAAGAGTTCAGATACTACAGTGGTGAGCACTATGGAAAAGCCCATGAGGAAATTAATTCTGTCTTCAGAGAAGCATTTGAATAATGTACAGTAAATAAGGCCTGGGGCCACACATTGAACAATGAGGAGAAAACAAAATATTGAATAGCTGCTCATTAAGTGTGCACTGAGTGAGGCAGGGGTCCTGGTGGGGAAAAAAGAGTATGTGATCATGTAAGTTAAGACTATGATAATGTGTGTGTACACAGGGAAGCAAATTAAGGTCATACAGAACATTAATTCTGGCATATAATAACTTTTGAGTGTTTGAGTTTGCAATCTTATAATTTTCTTTTTAATGAAGGTTTTCTTTTGTGTATAATATATATCAACAGTTCACTCATGATTCTCTCTCTCTCTCTAGGTGCAAAAGTGTGTGTGTGTGTGTATGTATATATATATATATATATATAGGGAGGGAGTGGGAGAAAGAGTGTGAGAATGAATGAAAATATTTCCTTCTCAGTGGTTGGTGTGTGTGTGTGTGTGTGTGTGTGTGTATTTAGCTCACGAAAGCTTATGCTCAAATAAATTTGTTAGTCTCTAAGGTGCCACAAGTCCTCCTTTTCTTACTCAGGATGAAGCTCTCGCTGCATCCAGACACGTGATTATTTGGGTTAAAGCATGCTCTGGACAGGCAGCTCATCCTTTTCTGAGGTTCTTTTGTACATTTAACTGAATTACTTATAAAACTTTATCTACAAAAGAGTTTTTAGATGAAAAATTTAAAGATTAATAGCAAGTTTCTAATAAGGGGGTTGTGTGGACCTGTGATTCTAGCCTTGTTTCAGCAATGTGACAATACACAGTATGTAAAATGTGACTCTCTGCTTCCAGTAAATATCCTTTTTTAATCCTGATTTACCAGCTGCATTGGTTGCCAGCAGTCTTCACAAGTATTTAAAAAGTAATGCATAAAAATGTTTTAATATATTTAACACACAAAATATTAAGGGTAAATTATCAAAGTAACATGTCGAAATATACTTGCTCAATCCCAGTTGTTAAAGTGAATAGGGATCATATGGCTAAATCCCAATTCATTGCTTTTTAAAATTTACCTATAAGGCTATAATTTCTAACAGACAAAAGGAAGGTTTTGTTATGCCTGAAGTTGCTCCTTTTAAATTCATGATGTGCTCTTGCAGCACATTATTATTTAAAAATAAAACCAACAAACATAACATAAGAATGGCTGTACTGGGTCAGACCAAAAGGTCCATCTAGCCCAGTATCCTGGCTTCCGACAGTGGCCAATGCCAGGTGCCCCAGAGGGAATGAAGAGAACAGATAATCATCAAGTGATCCATCCCTGTCACCCATTCACAGCTTTTGGAAAACAGAGGCTAGGGATACTACCTCTGCCCATCCTGGCTAATAGCCATTGATGGACCTATCCTCCATGAATTTATCTAGCTTTTTTAAACCCTGTTATAGTTTGTGCCTTCACAACATCTTCTGGGAAGGAGTTCCACAGGGTGACTGTGCGTTGTGTGAAGAAATACTTCCTCTTGCTTGTTTTAAACCTGCTGCCTATTTATTTTCATTTGATGACCCCTAGTTCTTGTGTTATGAGAAGGAGTAAATAACACTTCCTTATTTACTTTCTCTGCACCAGTTATGATTTTATAGATCTCTATCATATCCCCCCATGGTTGTCTCTTTTCCAAGCTGAAATGTTCCAGTCTTATAATTCTCTCCTCATATGGAAGCTGTTCCATATCCCTAATCATTTTTGTTACCCTTTTCTGAACCTTTTCCAATTCCAATATATCTTTTTTGAGATGGGGCAACCACATCTACACGTAGTATTCAAGATGTAGGCATACCATGGATTTATACAGAGGCAATATGATATTTTCTGTCGTCTTATCTATCCCTTTTTTAATGATTCCCAACAAACACCTGCTGGTGTAAGCCTGAGCAAAACAAAGGGGTTACAGTCATGTCAGGAGGAGGAAATTTCGGCCTTGCAGATCTATATGACATTAGTGAATATCAATATTTGTATATCTACAGACCCTATTATTGTAATATCTGAGTACCTCACAATCTTTAATGGGTTTTATTCTCCTAAGACCCCTGTGAGATAGGGCAGTATTACCTGTTTTACAGATGGGCAGTTGAGACCATGAGTAGATTGTATGACCTTGGGCAAGATCACACATGGTGCAGGTGGCTGTGCTGGGAATCAAACCCAGGTCTCCTGAATCCCAATCCTGTAAAGTATTTACTGAACCATCCTTCCTAATCTGTAAATTCAGACTATGAACATTTTCACCTATATGTATGGGATTTTTAAAGAGGCCTAAGAGAGTCAGGCACTAAACTGCCATTGAAATACAAATGAGCACCTGACTCCCTTGGGGCCCTTTGAAAGTCCCAGCTCATATGTTTTCAAAAAAAGTGACTATGCAACTCAGTGGCTTAGAACTGTCCATACAATGGGGCCTGAGCCTGCAAAGACTTAGGGTGTGTCTACATTGCAATAAAACACCTGCAGCTGGCCCGGGTCACCTGGCTCAGGTTGCAGAGCTATAAAATTGCAGCACCGATGGTTGGGCTCAGGCTGGAGTTCGGGCTCTGGAACCCAGGAGCCCGAGTTAGCCGATACTGGCCAGCTGTTGGTATTTTATGCGTAGGCATACCCTTAAACAACTGAGTATCTTGACTCCAGAGGGAAATCCCTTTTACTTTCAGGATTAAAGTTACTCAGTGGTTTAATCTTTGCAGGATCAATCTCATCTTTTCTATGTAAGTTTCCTTAGACTGGTCTTGGAACTGTGATAGTCACAAACACGTTCTCAAAGGAGGGGTGACTTAGCTTTTACCTGAGAGCTATTCTTTTCTCCACTGCTGTGAGTCTCCACTTCAGAAGCTCTGTTATTGTCCTGAGGTGTCTGGGAACGAGGAGGGCTTTGTAAACAGAAGCAAAAGGAGGGAAAAGTCTCATTAAATTCTTCATGCTGATATTCTCTACACGTGGAACTAAAAGTTAGCAAACTAACTTTGTTGGCACAGCTGAAGTTTCTTCTACTGGATAGTTACAGCATGGGCAGCAAGGGCACAGGCTTCTCCACTGATGTGCTTAAATACTGACCTAATGGAACTACCTCTAGGGTTGCAGCATAACCCATGCTCATTTGACTACATCTGCCAAGAAGGAAGTCAGTTTAATGCATGGTATAACTTTTTGCAGATGTGGACATCTGTCTACAGGGTTACTGGACTTGTCCCCACGACTTAGTTCATATATATCACTGAAGAACAGCGGATAGATGACAATGGTTTTTCGCCTGTACTCAGACCAGCCACCTAGAAATGGGAGCGCCCACATCCCCTTGCCCATTCCATAAGTCTTCTAGTTCCTTCAATCAAATTAAACTTTACAGTGAGGATCCTCCACTGGTTTAAATTGTCACAGCCCCAATGAAATCTGTCAATTTACGAGAGCTGCCCCATATGGAAATTTGTTTTTAAATGCTGCTATTAGAAAGCTCCATGGTCCGTAAATTAGATTTAAGCTAAAATATCATTTTAGCAATTATCTAAGATCACAAGCACAAATTGTTTTTATCATCCCTTTTTTACCATTACTTTCCCACCATTACTTTTCCATAAAGCTAATAAAGTAACACCTTACACTCTAAGAATGGCATTGGCATTGTTTCCACACAGACTGATCGTACAGTCTCTTAGGATGGCAGCCACCATGTGCAAACCCAGGTTGTGAAAGCATCAGATTTTCTTTTATTACAGCAGGAATGTTGCCAGTGATTTAGCAGTGTATCTGTGCAAAGTGCAGCTGATGCTGATACACTTTCCCTACAAAGTCCCAGCATGTAAAAAACTTTAAGAAGACCCCTTTACACTGTGTGATTAAATTTTCCATGGCTCTTTCCCTTACAGTTTCTTTATGGTTTCAGGATGGGCTACTTCAGAATGTGTTTCTATTTTTACTTATTATAAAAAAAAAACAATTTGTTAATTTTTATACAGATATAAATGTGTTTATATAAACACATCTCACACACACACACACCAGGAAAATTGCACTATAATGAGCATTTCTGTGTTTGTAATAATGTATTTATAGCTACCTATCACAGCGGGAGCTTTCTCTTGAACTGCTTCTTCCGGATTCATGCTGTGCATCTAGGAGTATTTTCTCCATGTCACCATTGTAAATAGAAATAGAGTCTGGTACTTGCTCGTGGCTTGTTGGCTGGACGGGGTTACCATTGCCGTTACTGCTGAAGTGCAGTTCCACCCAGGAACCTGCTTGGCATAATTTAAAAACAAAACAGGAAAAAGTCACAAAGACAAATATTGAAAGTTGCAAAACAGACTAACACCCAGGTTAGGTCTGATAACCTCACTCCTGCTTTCTACAACGTGACTACACCTGTTACACATGGTTATTGCTGGTTAACAGTAAAACTATTCTAACATGCCTTTCAAAGGGGTAAAGTTGTAACCCTTTCAATTACTTCCAAAATAGTTGTCTGAAGACATTTTTCCCCAGAGTAAATATATTGGTACTGTTCATACTGTTTGTTCTTTTTATGCCACTTTCTTGTCTGTTAAGGACCCAATTTAAAGCCCATTACAGTCAACAGAAGTCTCTGAATTGAGTTGAATGGGCTTTAGATCAGGCCCCCCCCCCAGACATTTGTGTAATATGGTTTGTTTTATAGCAACTGCACACTTGTGGACAAGTGGCTCTGTGTAAAAGGAGCTGTAAGAGCTAGAATGTCAGACCTCCCACCAAGGACTTTTCAGTGTGATGTAAAATGTACCAGAAAATGCTGGCTCAATGCCATAGTATTCCAGCTTATGAACTGGGGAAGAATGGCTACCGTAATACTTAGATGCTTTTCTTAGAAAGCTAATACGTCATGCAGTTCTGGTTCACAGGAAAAATATGAAAGTACAAAGTGTCTGTGTGCATACTCCGTTACAGAAGCTTTCATTTTAATTTGGTGGGATAATCCACTGTATGCATCTTCACAGCTCAATGCGGTTGACAGATACGGATTCTAATCTCAAGGATTGACTTCCTCTGCCAATGTTTTCACTGTTAATTTATTCAATGTTGTAGGATCATTGCTCCATAAAAACAGTGCTTCTTGTTTACCTTCTTCATTAAGCACATTTTAAAGTATCACTGTTGGGCAATATAGGATGTCTGGCAATTGCTAGATCAGCTATTTGCTACCTACAATATATGTAAGATCAGTTGACAGTGACATGTTGATTTGTCTTATCAAAATGTATTCAGTAACAACTAACTTCCATGTTGAAAGCACCACCCATATTTCAAAGGACCTGGAGCTGGTTCTTCATTTATAAAATCAAATAAGTGGATAACACTTAAATAATTACATATATACACACAAATCAATGGAGCTTATTTATATAAAATGTTGATGTACACAAAGCTTTACAATAGTAAATACCATAATATAGTGTCCGTACCCTGAACAGTTTATAATCTAAGGCAGAGGTTCTCCAACTGTGGTCTGTGAGTTCCATTCAGGTGGTCCGTGGATAGTTCCCTTTAAGGTGCGCGCCTGGGCAGCTGCACATGAGAAAATGAAGGGCCACCCACCTAATTTGGTGTCTGGACCTTGCAGAAGACACACACGTAAGGTGAGGTGGTGGCCTTCGGGGGAATAGGGGGTAGATGGGAGAGGGCAGTGGGGTGAGAAGAGGGGGTGGGCGAAATTTGGGATGTGCCGCTGCCAGAGAAAGAGGCGACTTTCACCGGCTCCGGGGCTGTGGTTGCCGGGGAGAGACGGCCCTCCTTCCCAGCCTCAGCTCTGTGGCTGCTGTGGCAGGGGAGAGAGGGCACCTCCATCACCTTAGAAAGGTAAGACTACTGATACTAAAATATGAGTTGTGTGCTTTTATTTGTAGAACAAAAAAAGTTAATTAAGATTTTTTTTTATATAGCGCTTTTATCCAAAGTGCTTTACAATAGTTAGCTAACAGTACAAACAATATTTGGAAAGATCATTAAGTGGTCCGCTGAGACCCTTGGCAATTTTCAAGTGGTCCATGCCCAAAAAAAAGCTTGAGAACCATTGATCTAAAGGCATTCCAGGCACAGTACAATTAGGTAAAAGATGACAGTATTTGCATTTTGGTAAAGATAATAGGTGGGACTTTTTAATGAGAGCAAGTGGAAAGGGGAGGGTACTGGCATGTATTAACTGGAGGGACCATTCTTACAAGAAATTTAAAAGAAGCCAATAAATCAGGACCAGGAAAAGGAACAGTTAGGCGAGAGGCTTGAGCAGAGTGTAGGGAGCATGACATACACAAAGAAATGAAATCAAAATAAATAAAGCAGTAGCTTTAACAGAACGCAGAAGGAATGGAGCCAATACAGAGATTTGTGAAGTGTGAAATGTAATCTGAGCGACAGGACAGAGAGGATCTTGCTGGCTGTGTTCTGAGTGGACAGAATGTTCAAGAGATAAGAACAGGAATCCAATCAAGCCATTTTGTGTTGTGGTTGACTAAATGGACAATTTAATAACCTTCCTCTAAAATTTGGAACTCCATATAATCCTTTGCATGCAAATATCTTGTGATAACAAAGTTGGGGAAAACACTTTACTTAACTGCCATCTGTTGCCTTCCTACCTTTTCATCTGTCTGATTGTCTATATAAAAACCTTTCTTCGTCCTTCTGTTATGTTGTGGTGGAAATCCTGAACAGGCTCAGAAGAGTCATCAGTGTGGATGTTTAAGTAGATGTGGCCTGACTGTGGCCCTGGCTTCTGCACCTTCGGCAGTTTTGAGCCTACCATCTGGCTCCCATCCTGCCCTGCCTTGCTCCAAATGCCTCTTTCCAGCCCTCGCTCGCCTTTTGCTCTTCCATTTACTAGGTGTAGGATATGAAAGAAATTAAATTGAAACTACGCCTGTACTCACATTTACAGGAAAAAAATTAGCTTGTCACTGGATGGTGCACTGGTGATATCACATAACTCAGCCAACTGTCATACAGTACAAACTATATATTTGCATACTGCAATCTGATTGGTGAAAGTACCGTAAGTCGACTTTTAAATAATAAGCCAAATATTTGATTTTTTGCTAGCATGCCAGAAACGTATGAATCAAAAAACTCTTATCCAAACAACACCAGAAATATAAAGGTAGGATTTGTACATACATGCAGTGTACTGATTACTACCTTACATGCTGTCAGCTTTGTACCAAAATAATGTAACATGCTTTACTATTGTGAATCTGGACAGGATCTTTCCTTAAAATAATTATATTTGATTATTTAAATAACGTTTAAGTGCTTTGAATTTGAAAAATGTTATCCTAATGCTAGGTTAATGTCTGCACAAGTAACCTTATTTCTTTTAATCACAGTAAATACTCAGCATTTTATCTCTGATTGCAAATGGCTACTCATTCTCCAAGTTCTAGCAATGTCAGAATACTTCTTCAAATTAAAGACAAGATAAACAGTGATAATTAAGTGCTCTCACGACTGATTTTAGACTTTAAAATATTTCTGTAGTCCTGCAATAATTAGAATGCACAATAAAATCTGATTAGAATAAATGGTTATATTAGGCCATGTTAAACAAATGGAAATCACAAGTAATACTCTGTTTGCTATTCTAACACCTAAGAGCTGTTTTATTTCTTTAGCCTTTAAGGGCCCATCCACACTACAGACGCAAGTGTCAGGAGCCCCCAGTTGCAACTGAGTTAAATCACTGTTCCATCTTTTACTCTTTAACAAGATCAAACTATGTTCTCATATGATGGAAGAGATCTGGACCTAATTTGTATGTGCTGTACAGAAAGAACCTCTGATAACTGCTAGTGCTGGTAATAGTGTTAAAATTGTCAAAATCCCAGCTTCAAACCCATTTTTAATGATCATTTCCTATTTATACAGTTCCACAGACGTTCAAAACTGCTTCACACAGCAAACTAAAGACAGTCCCTGATTTAACACACAATCCAGACATAACACAGCAGTATACGACAGAATATGGAGAGGACAAGAGTTATGACTTTAAAAGATCATGAGCTAAATACATGTTACATATACATCGTGTTCTTTTTTTATATTGGATATTCTGGTGATGGGGGCGATGGCTAGATTACTGTAAATCAGCTGTTGCAATAGTGATTAGATACTGAAGGCTTATGTTTTTATAAAGAACAGGAACATAAACAGATAAGAGGGCGGAGGCTGGAAGGCAGTCTTGGGGAGTCATGGGGAGGGATCTGAAGGAAAAAATAAGGTTAACTTGTGCAGTGGACCAGACAAGATTATGCAAAAATAGGGACCAGCATGAGAAAAGGCATGGATGGAGTAACTGGTGGGATATCATTGGCTTTGTGAATATCTCTAGCACAATACCGTACTTTCAAAATTAGTCACTGCCACAGAACATTTGCACAAAATTCTGATGTCTGAAATGACAAACTGTTCAGAGAGCAGGAAAAACTCAACTTGTACAAAGTAGAAGTCTCTCTCTGTATATTACAAGTATATCAGTGAAAACCCCCTTTAAAACAACTGTCTTTCACATGCTTTAATGATCAGCCACAGTCTTCCTTCTCCCCAACAAATTCCTTTGCATTTCCAACATATCATCCTATACAAGGAAGATGTACAATAACACTAGAGCACATTTGAATGCACAATCTCTTAACTCTGATTTAGTACATTTGGTTTGCAAATAACACATTCTGTACTTTACCAGGGAGCACATATTTCTTGAGAATCTATTCGTGGCGGTGGGGCTGTGTGATTGAGATTTCAGTGCTTTTTTAACGAGTTCCATTTTTCATATTAGTCAGAATTTCTTTCATCTCTATTGTCACCTAGACATTGAGCCAGGCTTGACTTCCCGGGTGGAGAAACAGCTCTCTCTCTCTCTATCTCCTGCCAGAACTGCTATAATATTACAACTCAAGATACATAAAATGGAACCTTATTTCCCAAGAAAACCTGATATTTCTATCCCAGGTGTAAGCATGGGTTTATCAGGCAAACCTGTCTTAGTGTCCCATTCCAGATATGGCACCCATATAAATGTTTGTATATAGTGTTTAACATCATTAACCTTTCCAAACACACACAGGATATGAGACATACCAGACAAAGTCCCTTTATGCAATGTGTGTCCTATCTCCCTGTATCAGTGATAGAGAAATAAGACCATCTGAGTCTTTTTTTTTTTTTTTTTTTTAAATCTTCCAAGGCCCTGAAAGTTATGAAACACCCTCTTGTGGTTTTGCTACGTGCGAAACTCCTAAACTGGCATATATACACTGGGTAATCAAGTAAACCAAATTGCTCTGTCTGTCACATTGGCACAAAGGGAAATCCTAGAGAACAGTGGGAATGTAAACTAGATTTTTTTCTTTATTTCCAAAACTCCTATATCTATCGGAAATACCCACTTTCTCCAATTTGAGGTGAATAAGGGAAATTCATTTCTCCTTTTCTGCAAACTGATTTCTGTATTTTTTTAAGTATGGCAAATACATGCCCTGATTTCACTTCCCTTTTTACCCTTAGTAAAACATGCATATCTATTATAATCCTAACTCACTTTGTTCCATTTCCATGGTGCCTAAGTATTTTGAAACAAATGTATATTCAGTCAAAGTATTATAGTTTGCTGCAAGGGGTGGAGATGTCAAAACTAAAATAGGTACATCTGAACTTTAAAAAGATGTTAAATGATAGATCATCATTATTTACTTCCAGTAGAAAATCAGTGTCTTAGGGTATGGCTACACTACGAAATTAGGTCGAATTTATAGAAGTCGGTTTTGTAGAAAGCATTTTTATACAGTTGATTGTGCGTGTTGGCCAAAAAGACTCAAATCCACTGTACCTGGCCCATGGATTCTCAGTCTAAGGAACGTGAATTATATCAGGGAGCTTGTAAGAAGGTGTTTTTCTTTCTTAAACACCCAGCCATCCATGCAGCTATAACCGTACCTGACATGTTACCATAACTGGATTGCTGCTAATGGCAACCTCACGGTGGGGGGAGGGGTGGTGTAACGAGATCCCTCACTGACTGTGTGGTTTTTAAATGGCTCACATTAACCCTGTATCTAGGCAAGATACAATAAGCCCGCACACAATCACACGCTCATTTGTGGCGTTAAGGACAGCCCTGTATATTCCCTGCGCATGCAGTACTGATCACCACCCATTTGCAAGTGCTGACATTTTCCCCCATGCTTGTCAAGTTTCATGTTTACTGCGTGATTGTTAACGAGCGTAACAGCAGACCTAGACTTGGGAAGACGTCACATGCTATAAACAAAGGGAACCCGAGTCTCCAACAGCCCCCGTTCTGGACAGCAAGTCCTTAGGCGAGAGCAGGCTGATGGGGGCGCTTTCCCTAGCAAGGCCTGCAAATGAAGGGGCCCAGGCACTGCTGGGAAAGGGGGGGAAGGGCTGGCTCTTACCGTGCAAATTCTCCTCTTGTAGGCTGGGTCCCTCGCCCTGCGACATTGCCTCTAGTTTCTTCTAGGCAGGAGCGTTTCTATTTTCAGCCTGCCCTGGCTGCCTGCTCTCTCCCGACGCCGCTGGCGGGAGCAGCTGCTGCGGACTGCGGCCACGTATGCACAGCCGACTGACCAGCAGCTGACACAGTCTGTTATTGTTATTGCTGCTGCAGGTTCTGGGGTTTGTTTGTGATTATGACGTCTCGAGGGAACGGGCCACCCTGATTGGTTGTCATCACCTTCCTCCCCTTTTGCCCCTGTAACGCTGGCTGCCCGGCGAGCTCGGGAGCTGCTGGAAACCAGCACAAAACCTGGATGCCACCAGCAAGCAACAGCAGCTGCAGGTATTGACTGATTCGAGCCGTTACTGTCCTCTGGGTCCTAGTGGCGCCCTGTCTGTCATTGAAATCTGGGGGAACGCTGTTACTAAGCAGTTACGTAGCACCATCCTTTTGCACATTACAGAGTTTAAAGCCTCCCCCTCTCCCCCGCTGGCCTTGACTCCTGATTGGCTAAAAAAAATGGCAAACGACTAGTTTGACTTTGCATTGGACACTTAAGTGTAGCTGGCCTCATTTCAGATTGGATGGGAAATGGGGATGCTCAAAATGCTCGATTTCTAGCACACTAATGTGCATTGATTTATATGCATACATGCATGACCTCATGTTCTAGCACTAATATCTGGATCACTTATTCATTCCTCACTTGCTATGTGTCAGCTATGGTCCTGCTATTGTGGGGAACTTTCCTGGCTTATACGCGACCCCGGTGAAGTGGGCTAGCGAAAGGATCTGAGTCCTCGCTACCATTTCCTTTACCCAGAGGCCTGCCTGACCTCGAGGGCTCCCATTCCACTCTCCTGTGTGGCAGAGTCCTCGTAACCCCAACAAGGCTGGGCCCAGGATTCCCGAGGGCTCAACCACCAACCTTGTTGTGGTCACTTAGGGCAGGGGCTAGGGTGTCCCCACTCTGGGGTGCTCTCTCCGTTCTGGACAATTCCCTGACCCACTGATCATTCCATACAGTTCAAAGCAAACACAATTTATTAAACAATACTCAATTAAAAAAAGATAAGGACAACATGGGAAAAGTTAAAGGAAAACACATAACCCCGCTCTGTGGCATGGGGACATCACAACCAGCGTCTCTGGAATGTAAGGGAAGTTCAGTCTGTTCCTCACAAGTCCCAGGCCTCCTCTGCAGGCCCTGGCTGTGCTGCAGGGATGCTGTGGGTCGGACACTTGCTCTGACGGTGGCCACATGCCTTCAGGCTCTAGGTGGCAGGACCCTTCTTCCCAGCGTTGCCCCAGCCTCATCGGGTTACGGTTCCCTTCCAAGTCTGGCCTGCAAGGCCTCTTGGCTGGGGGCGTCTCCCTATGCTGGGCCCACTGCCCAGAGTCCCCCTCGCTCTCCATAGCTGCTCACCACACCTGGCTTCGGACGGCGTCAGCTCCAGCTCCACTCTGCCTTAGCGCTGCTGCTGCTCTGCCTCCAGCTCCCTGGGCTGCTTTTCTTGCCCCTCCGGCTCTGGTTGCTGCAGCTCTCCTCCCAGCACTGACCTGCTCCCTGGGCTGCTGCTCTGGCTTTTGTTGCTGTGACTTTGCTCCCCAGCTCAGCTCGGGCTCCTGCTCTCTCCTTAGCTCAGCCCCACTCTGTCTCGGGCAATTCCAGCTCACATGGAGAACGGGACTCCTCCTGACTCCCTGATTAGCCTGCCTGCCCTGTCAATCAGGCTGACCTGGAGCATTGGCCTCTCCCCATTGTTCCTGGGGACTGTCAGTTTCAGTGTCCTGATTTCCCATCAACTCTTCTCCTTTCTTTTGGTACTGGGAGCTAGCCAATCAAAAACCCCCACTGAGTTTTAGTAAGGGGCCAAGTGTCCCCTTACATATGCAACTTGTTACTGACCTCTGTGTCGAGAAGTATTACCTTTCCCTACGCTACTAATTGTAGCGGCCTTTAGCCACTGTGGGGCCTGGTTTACACCTAAAACTTGGGTCAACCTAGCTATCTCACTCAGGGTTGTGAAAAATTTCACACCCTGTGTGACATAGATCAACGTAACCCACGTTGTGGACACACTGCTATGTCAAAAGAAAAATTATTCTGTCAACCTAGCTATTTCTTCTCAAGGAGGTGGATTTACTACAGCGATGGGGAAAAAAACCCTTCTGTTGCTACAAGAAATGTCTATGCTACAGTGCTACAGACATTTCTGATCAGAAGGGCACAGTCAAATCTCAGTTTGTTATTGTAAATTGCTTTTGAGCCATCTTTGGCAAATAAACAAAATTCTATATTGATTTTTTTAAACTTTCTCTTTCAACACTCTCTTGTTTTATTGGTGGCAAAAAGGGTTCATAATTATATGCAGTTACAACACCCTGTGAGTACACATTTAATAAATACAATGTAATAAGAATTAGACCACTGCATATCTATGAAAACACTGGTGTGCTGCATTGAAAAATTAGAAACATAGGTACACCTCTGACTTCAAGGCCTCTCCATGCACTTTCCTGGTACCATCATCTGAAACTCTTTTCAGAAACTCCAGGACCAGTTGAAAATAAAAATGATTTTAAAGTTAAGGTCTGACCTGAAACTACTGCTCTTAACAAGCTCTTCTAATTTAACTTAGATTTTAGCTATAAAATTGATAAAAAGGTTAACCTTTTGCAAAAGTTCTGTTGAGTCTAATAGGGGTTAAACAATATTTTTCTTCTGAAATTATTCCAAAATCCTAAAAAGTGTGATAGGTTTTTTTCTTACCATCCTATCAAGTTCTATAGCAAGGATATATTTCATTATTCAAAAACCTATAGAAAGATTATCATTTTCTCTTAAATTCCATATAATCTTTCACAGAGAAAATAGGAACTGTCTTGACTCATATTTTATCACTTTTATAAAGGGCCTTTTGTGCTGATGCAATATTAATTGAGTGGTTACAGTACATTCCCTAATGACATAAGGAGCAATTCATGGTGTTCACTTGCTCACTTTTTAAAGAGACAACACCTTATTTTTTTTGAACACTTCAATTAGTAAATCATGGGATTACATCCCCTGCTATTCTATGAATGACATTAACAATAATGGCTTTATACAATTTCTGAATCAGGTAATTAGACTCCACCTTTTTGAATCATCCCTACAGTTTCAATCTAGTTTAAATGTGTCAAACATTTGAAGCTTCTCTCACTTTACTTCGTATGCTTTTCTGCAGGGTAATAGATCTCACTGTCAGGAAATTTCCCCTCAACCTTAACTTTACTTTCAACCCATTATTCTTACCCATTTACTATGCCAAGTAAATCCTCTCTGTCACCCAAAGACCTCTTGATGTCAATTGGCAAATGGCACTGGGGTAGATAGGGGATTCTTGTACTCCTGGGTTCACCAAAAGAATGCCATGAAAGCTTGTGATACACTGGTCGTTATAACCATTGCAAGATTTATGTACAGAAAATATGAGAGGAGTTATGTATATATGTACAAAGGTCTGGTCTGGTCTAACTGGAGTGCAAATGAATCCTCGAGCATCCTTCAGTTTGTGAAGACAAGCCACCTGCAGGCTTTATCTTATGAAAGGGGGATTTTAGCCTGCCTGGCTGAAACCCTAGGAAAAGGACTTGGGTAAGCTATAGGAGATGAGGGAATTTCATGTGAGTTAAATTTAGGCTCTAGAAAGCATGTTATGATTTTTTTTTAATATATTTTCCCAATATTCTGACTTACCATCATTTGAAACTCTCTATTCTTTGATGAGAAACTCAGAGGACTTGGGGGTTGGTGTGTGCCTATTGCTTACCTGTAGAGAGAAGATGAGAGCTGTGGAGGCCTCGAGGAGAGTGCTTGTGATGCCACAGGCCGGTGGAGTCAGAGAGCTAATCCACAAAAGGCACAGACAAGACATCCTCACATTAAGGGCAGGTGGTAGCGAGATGCCTCAGGACCCTGGGTACCCTGGCACGTGTCATGCTCTCCTTCCTTGCAAATGTTGCAGTGTGTTATGTTCTCCTGCATAGAGACAAATTATTTCCATGAAATCCTGACTCCATTGACGTCAATGGCAAAAGACCCATTGACTTCAATAGGGCCAGGATTTCACCTTTACATATTTAATTCATATACAGTGCTGGTTGGAATTTTTTGACAAAATGTGTGATCAGAAAATGCCAATTTGTCAAAACCAAAACTTTTTGTGATAACATATCAGTTCTGGTCAAAGCGTGGGTGCGTGTCCTGGGCTATCCCTGTGGTTAGAACACTCGCCTGGTAAGTGACCCAGGTTCAAGTCACTCACCTGGCATGTGAGAGACACAGGGACTTGAGTGACTTGAACCTGGGCCCTCCACATCCCAGGTGAGTGCCCTAACCACTGGATTTCTCTCTTTGTGGTTTTTTGTTTGTTTGCAAAACTGTCAATATCCCTAAGTGGAAAGAGAATTGTTTGAAACTTTGGAAAATTTTCATGGGCCAGGGAAACTACTTCATGCTCAGCTCTTCTCTTGTAATCTTTCCATATCAGTCATTTCCTCCAGTCTCCTAGTCATCTTTGTAATACTTCTCTTCTTCAGTTTGTCATTAACTTTCTGGTAAAGAGGTCCCCAGAACTGTTTGTGATGTTATTACAGGTACAAGGGAGCTTTAATCTCCTTATTGTATGACGGAATAGCCCTGCATGTGCATCTCAAAATGGCACTAGCCTTTTTCTGAAGCCATATCAAATTGAGAACTCATGTGTAATGTGTTCCTCACTATCATTTCCCAAGTCTCTTTCAGCAGTGCTGATTTCCAGGTTTCTCCCTCTCATTAAATATCTATGTTTTTCCATGTTTTCCCCGGATGGTTTGCATTTTTCTGTTCAGCCTCATTTTGTTGTTTCTGATCCCTCTAAGAATGCTTCTATTTCTCTGTCTTTACTGGTGTTCCCAGCTTCTGATACTGAACAGACTGGAATGGGGCTTCCATTCCTCAAGGGAAAGATTAAATAATGGGAAGAATAAGAATGCTCAGAACCAAAGTGGAGAAACATCTGCAGCACACATAGACTTTAGATCCTGATTTGGGCAGTGACTCACATAACCTACAGGACCATGTAGGCTACGGGGATTAGATGAGTTGTAGACTGAAAGAGTTAACTCTGACCAATCAGCTATTAGAATTCTTAATTGTATTTATATACGCACATTATTATTTCTTCATATATTTCTTAATGCTCTTTCGTGTAACCCCTTTAACTGAAGTAGCCAGTGTTCTAACTAACCTCTGCCTTTTATCTCTTGTCCTACACCTTTTATCTCTGCCAGACTGGGGGTAAAGGTCGTATTATGTGGCTCCTGATGTGTCATTCTTGGGGGAACCCACACAATGGTGACTATATTGCTCTGATACTAGAAGTGTCTATCACACTTGCCTCCAGGATTTGTAGTGTGGTGTGGTTGCCATGGCTATCAAAAGGAACAAATCTCTGTGTATGACTGCTCACATGGGCTCAAGATCCAGCCTACCTTGGACAAAAGAGGGTGAGTTACCATATTTTGCTTGTGTCACCTGTGAGACACCTGTGCAAAGTACAAATTAGCAGAAGAAGCCAAAGATAAGAAATGTTGGAGGAAAATATTTCCTCATAATAATGACATTGTTTGTGATTTTAAAATGTTGCAAGATGGTGAAAGAATGAAAGAGCAAATAGATATACTTTAATGATTACACTAGATTCTGAAATTACATATTGCTCAAAAAGTCACTTTTAGATTTAGCCCAACTAAAGTATTGTAATGACTAATTTGGTGACTTTAATTTTTGTAATGATGTTAGAGTGGGAAAAGATGTAATGTTCTCAGGGTGATATAGTCTAAGAAAATAGACTATCTCTGTACCTACTACAGCTGAATTAGAGCTGGTAGATGTGCAGAGAACAACACCCCAATCAAAACAAACACTGTTTTCTCCCTAGTGGATAAATCTCCATTCAATTTAGAAATGACTATGGGTACCTCACAGGAAACTTTATAAAACAAAATAATCTGAAAAATAACCCCAAACTCTTGTCTGATCACTATCTGTTAATCTGTGTTAGTCAATTGACCTATATTCTCAAACTGCATGCCACTATCCCACAGGTACAGCTGTTTACTGATGCAATCAACTCCAATATTGATGCTTTCAGATGAGCCATTTGCACAGGAGATGTGACTCAGGGTGTGTGTTGAGGCCTTGAAGGCTTTCATAAGAGCTTTTTAACTGGTTACTCAAACAACTGAAAAAAGGGGAAGGGGAAGGAAAACCCTTGACAGATTTAGGAGATCTAGAGGCTGAACTGTTTCACTGTTATTCCTTGGAAACAGAAGAAGCAATCTGCATGACTACAAGAGAATTGGACGGACTTTGTTAATGTTAAGAGCTAAATCAGACTGTTCATATCTCAAAGGGATAATAGACATGGGGACAAAGCAAGCTTCCAATTAATATGAATAATAAATAAACTCCCTATTAGCTTGGCTCATATTAGCAAGCCTCATCAGACTGTAAACTATCTAATGCAAGGATTAGGTCCTGCTTTGGGTTTCTATGTGTCCTAGCACAATGAGACACCAATCCTAATTTGGGACCTGTGAGCATTAGTGCAATATAAATTATTATTCATAACAATAGACTGCTCCTTCGTGAAATTAATAGACTGGATCCCAAGCCCATGGAATCTTTCCATCAACTTTAGGCTTTGGATCAGGCCCTAATACCTCACGCTCGTGACACACAGCGACAATGCTTTTTCATAGATTGAAAGAATAACAAAGTATTTGTCACTATTACTCAGGTGCATACACTTTTGAATAAATATAGAATTAGGAAGCCATAAATAAAACTTGCTTATGGGGCTATACTGTTTGGTCAGTAAGCAATTAGAGTAATTCACAGTGCAGCAATCTGTGATCTAACTGGTGTGTTTGCTTTGGAAACAAGGCACTGGGACCTGATAAATTTCCAATTGTTCCCCCTTGTATTTAAAAAATTTGCAACCAAATGATCCCCTTTGCTGTTGGCAATGTACAGGGAATGTTTTGTTAAGAACAGACCACCACACATCATGAACGAGGCTATGATCTCAGTAATGGTTAAGCCAAATCAAGATCCACTACAGTTTTCATTTTATTGACCAGTATCATTCCTAAATGATAAATTTAAGATAATTTTTAAACCATTAGCTAAAAGGAAAGAGTACCCTTATTTGGGATAAAATACAGAGATTAATCAGGCTCAGTGAAGTCACCTTCAGTGTCTTTGAATCTGAGAAGTTGGTGACCTATAGATAGTGGCCTCACTTAAAGTGGAAAGCATCTTTGGCTACATTGACTGTGGGCTTCCTAAACAGAAACAGATGAGTTTTAGTAACAGTTTTAGAGAATGTATTTCCACATTATATCGTGAAACTTCAGCCGATTAATACAATTTGGTGATGGCTGGTTGAGACCTTCTTGTATTCTAAGGGGGTTGAAGAGGACACAACATTTCTATTCTTTTTTCTGAAAATTTTTGTACCTTGACTGGATAGTAGCGATAACGGGAGCACTGGTGTAGAGAAGGCACCAAGACCCACTGACATTTTTACTAGCATACTGTGTAAACCTGCATTGTACAGGTTTAGATCAAACAGTGGCCACACTAGTGTTAGCAAAACTGGAAAACCTTTCAGAAAAAAAGGCTTGGATAGACAGTCTAAGATCCTCAAGTGTGTTATCTACTATAATTAAAGCTGTACTGGAAGACCCTACTAATGATGCAATTCACTTAGCTTTTATAATCTGATGCAAGTTCTTTAAATTCTGCAAGGTAACGCAGGGCATAGCCTTATTCCAGTCACTGGTCTATAACTCCATAGAAGGTACCAAGTGTTGCAAGTTTGCTGGGTATCTGTGAAGGGGAAACTCATATATTTTCTGAGAAGCCCACAGGTTGTTAGCATATCCCTAAATCACAGCTCTGGAGAGATATATTCTGCAATTTATGCACTATATAAGGCATTAACCAACCCCAGACCAGATTCATGTAAAGCAGAATAGCTCTATTGAAATCAATGGAGCTATGCCACTTTACACCAGCTCAGGATCTGGCCTGTATTTAATCTGCAGAACTACCAGCTGTTGGTTGTGTGTCCTTCCAATGTTGTTTATCATATGCTGATATGTTAATTCTATGTTGATTGCATAGACAATCTAGGAAGTTTTTGGAAAGCATAGGGGACAATTTCCTGGTGCAAGTGCTAAACGAGCCAACTAGGGGGGGAGCTTTTCTTGACCTGCTGCTCACAAACAGGGAAGAATTAGTGGGGGAAGCAAAAGTGGACGGGAATCTGGGAGGCAGTGACTATGAGTTGGTTGAGTTCAGGATCCTGACACAGGGAAGAAAGGTAAGCAGCAGGATACAGACCCTGGACTTCAGGAAAGCAGACTTCGACTCCCTCAGGGAGCGGATGGGTAGGATCCCCTGGGGGACTAACATGAAGGGGAAAGGAGTCCAGGAGAGCTGGCTGTATTTCAAGGAATCCCTGTTGAGGTTACAGGGACAAACCATCCCGATGAGTTGAAAGAATAGTAAATATGGCAGGCGACCAGCTTGGCTTAACGGTGAAATCCTAGCGGATCTTAAACATAAAAAAGAAGCTTACAAGAAGTGGAAGGTTGGACATATGACCAGGGAAGAGTATAAAAATATTGCTTGGGCATGTAGGAATGAAATCAGGAGGGCCAAATCGCACCTGGAGCTGCAGCTAGCAAGAGATGTCAAGAGTAACAAGAAGGGTTTCTTCAGGTATGTTGGCAACAAGAAGAAAGCCAAGGAAAGTGTGGGCCCCTTACTGAATGAGGGAGGCAACCTAGTGACAGAGGATGTGGAAAAAGCTAATGTGCTCAATGCTTCTTTTGCCTCTGTTTTCATTAACAAGGACAGCTCCCAGACTGCTGCGCTGGGCATCACAACATGGGGAGTAGATGGCCAGCTCTCTGTGGAGAAAGAGGTGGTTAGGGACTATTTAGAAAAGCTGGACGTGCACAAGTCCATGGGGCCGGATCCCCCCGAGAGTTGCATCCGAGAGTGCTAAAGGAATTGGCGGATGTGATTGCAGAGCCATTGGCCATTATCTTTGAAAACTCGTGGCGAACGGGGGAAATCCCAGATGACTGGAAAAAGGCTAATGTAGTGCCAATCTTTAAAAAAGGGAAGAAGGAGGATCCTGGGAACTACAGGCCAGTCAGCCTCACCTCAGTCCCCGGAAAAATCATGGAGCAGGTCCTCAAGGAATCAATCCTGAAGCACTTACACGAGAGGAAGGTGATCAGGAACAGTCAGCATGGATTCACCAAGGGTAGGTCATGCCTGACTAATCTAATCGTCTTCTATGATGAGATTACTGGTTCTGTGGATGAAGGGAAAGCAGTGGATGTATTGTTTCTTGACTTTAGCAAAGCTTTTGATACGGTCTCCCACAGTATTCTTGTCAGCAAGTTAAAGAAGTATGGGCTGGATGAATGCACTATAAGGTGGGTAGAAAGTTGGCTAGATTGTCGGGCTCAACGGGTAGTGATCAATGGCTCCATGTCTAGTTGGCAGCCGGTGTCAAGTGGAGTGCCCCAGGGGTCGGTCCTGGGGCCGGTTTTGTTCAATATCTTCATAAATGATCTGGAGGATGGTGTGGATTGCACTCTCAGCAAATTTGCAGATGATACTAAACTGGGAGGAGTGGTAGATACGCTGGAGGGCAGGGATAGGATACAGAGGGACCTAGACAAATTGGAGGATTGGGCCAAAAGAAATCTGATGAGGTTCAATAAGGATAAGTGCAGAGTCCTGCACTTAGGACGGAAGAACCCAATGCACAGCTATAGACTAGGGACCGAATGGCTAAGCAGCAGTTCTGCGGAAAAGGACCTAGGGGTTACAGTGGACGAGAAGCTGGATATGAGTCAGCAGTGTGCCCTTGTTGCCAAGAAGGCCAATGCATTTTGGGATGTATAAGTAGGGGCATAGCCAGCAGATGGAGGGACGTGATCGTTCCCCTCTATTCGACATTGGTGAGGCCTCATCTGGAGTACTGTGTCCAGTTTTGGGCCCCACACTACAAGAAGGATGTGGATAAATTGGAGAGAGTCCAGCGAAGAGCAACAAATATGATTAGGGGTCTGGAACACATGACTTATGAGGAGAGGCTGAGGGAACTGGGATTGTTTAGTCTACAGAAGAGAAGAATGAGGGAGGATTTGATAGCTGCTTTCAACTACCTGAGAGGTGGTTCCAGAGAGGATGGTTCTAGACTATTCTCAGTGGTAGAAGAGGACAAGACAAGGAGTAATGGTCTCAAGTTGCAGTGGGGGAGGTTTAGGTTGGATATTAGGAAAAACTTTTTCACTAGGAGAGTGGTGAAACACTGGAATGCGTTACCTAGGGAGGTGGTAGAATCTCCTTCCTTAGAAGTTTTTAAGGTTAGGCTTGACAAAGTCCTGGCTGGGATGATTTGATTGGGGATTGGTCCTGCTTTGAGCAGGGGGTTGGACTAGATGACCTCCTGAGGTCCCTTCCAACCCTGATATTCTATGATTCTAATTTTGCCAGATGAACACTAGGGAAGCCCAAGTGAGAAGGAGATATAGGAATTAAATATTCTAATGATTAATTAGTAAATGTGCTGGGTGTGATCAGATCAGAAATAAATCTATAAACTCCTGGCACAGATTGGTGTGTCTACATCTGTTAAATTTAACTAATCTGCTCATCTGAGGATTTGTCCCAGAGCATACCTAAATCCTCCACTGAGGCATAAAATAAATTATATCAGTGATATTGATGACAAATGTATATAGGTGTAAGATGTTGGCTATCTGGCATATCATTTGATATTGTTGGGCTGAGGAAATGATAGAATTCTTGCACATCTAGAATCTTCATCAGCTGCAAGCATACCTCTCAAGTGTCCTGCACTGTGCAGGACATCCTACATCTGGCTCCAGTTTATAAAGTTGTCCCTCCATCCTACATTGCCATAGCAAAGTCCTGATTCGGCTGCCCCAGTGCAGGTCATCATGTCTGCAGAGTGAGCTCCGACCTGCGTGAATAGGGCCCTACCAAATTCATGGCCATGAAAAATGTGTCACGGACTGTGAAATCTGGTCTTTTATGCGCTTTTACCCTATACTATACAGGTTTCATGGGGGAGACCAGCGTTTCTCAAATTAGGGGTCCTGACCCCAAAGGGAGTTGCAGGGGAGTCGCAAGGTTATTTTAGGCGGGCCACAGTATTGTCACCCCTGCTTCTGCGCTGCCTTCAGAGCTGGGTGGCTGGAGAGCAGTGGCGAGTGACTGGAGAGCGGCAGCTGTTGGCTGGGCACCCAGCTCTGAAGGCGGCGCCCCGGCAGCAGCAGCGCAGAAGCAAGGGTGGCAATACCATACCATGCCACCCTTACTTCTGTGCTGCTGCCTTCAGAGCTGGGCGGCCGGAGAGCGGCGGCTGCTGACTGAGGGCCCAGCTCTGCAGGCAGCAGCCCAGAAATAAGGATAGCAGTACCGCAACTCCCCCCAAAATAACCTTGCACCTCCCCAACTCCTTTTTGCGTCAGGACCCCTAAAATTGCAACACACTGCAATTTCAGATTTAAATAGCTGAAATCATGAAATTTACAATTTTTAAAATCCTATGACCATGAAATTGACCAAAATGGACTCTGAATTTGGTAGGTCCTACGCATGAAGCAGTACCTGTTCTGAAGTGTGTTCCAGCACTGCGCCCTCAGGAAGCCTGTCAGAAAGGCCAGGAGCATCAAGGCCTATGGTAGGGTGCAGCTGCTGCTGCAATGGGAAGAGGGGCAGACTCCAGCTCCTCTAAACCTGCTCCCAAAGTTGGTCCAGATGCCCCCTGTGGGCACCTCTCAAGCTACCCCTCCTGCCAGCCCCAGGGCTCCCCCACTTGCCATTCCCATTCCTGCCATCTTCAGGGATCCTTCTGCCATTCCCAGCGGACTCTCCCCCACACAATCCCTGCCAGTCCCAGGGACCCGTGTTGCATCCTTGCCAGATGTATTCAGTAAAAAAAAATTGATTTCCCTCATTTGGAGGGTCACTGCCCTCATTTCAGAGTCCGGGGGTTGACAGGTATGGCTACAAGTCTGTGTTCTTAATGATTTCTCTCAAGCTGAATAGAAGAAATATAACAATAGGTTGTGGTGTTTGGGGGTTTCTTGTTTTGTTTTTTTCAGTCACAGCTAAGAACTGTTTCATGCAGCACTAAAGATGTGAAATGGACTAACAGGATCAACAGATCCCTGCCACTTGTAAGGTTAGTTGCAGGCCAGCATGTGAATTGGCCTAATTCAAAATTAGGGAGAGCTTGTTCTAACTCTGCAGAATGGAGAGAGCCACTTGTGCATGGTATTCCTTGCTTTCCCACAAAATATACCTCCTGTTATTCATGTCACAGCCCACGTTTGCTTACTTGGTGTTATTTACTACTCTGTACTTCAGACTCTCTTTTGATCATATTGCTCATGTGAAGGTCTTAATGTTTTATGAAAGCCAATAACAATCCTTTCAAAAAAAACAAAAGATTATGCACAACTAGTGGGAAGGTTGTGCTTGAATTTCAAAAGATATTGCACGTCTGAATGCAAAAACACAAGCTCTGGCCTTGAGACTAATCCACAGCAATCCTGCGATGAACTGCCATGGAAAGTCTTAAAATTGTCAGACAATGTTATCTCTTTCAAATATTGACAGAGGGTTTAATGCCATCAGTATAGAAAATGAGTGGTCTCCAAAGATAGATCGCTAATTTAAAAGGAGTGTTGCCATCTGACAGCAGCTAACAGGTTACTGCAGTGAATTAATCCAGTCAAGAAGAACAAATGAAGTATCTTCTGTGACAGAGGGGCTACATTTTGCTTCTTTTAAATAATTTGAGGATGCAGACTCTAATTCACTCTAGGTGAAAATCTTCATTTCTAATCTACAGCAAAGTCAAATTTTCACTGAAATGCTCTGCTGGGAGTAGAAGACCAATCTGTGGCCTTCCTTTCTGCTTAAAGCCCTTAGGCCCTGATCCTGCCCAGACAAAGCCCTGCACTGATGCAGAGCCCCAGTGAATGGGGCTCTGGAAGGTACAAGATTAGGTCCTTACTAGTTGCTATATTGTATTCGGGGTACACCACAAAGGTGACAGCACAAGTATTTATCTCAAGTATCAGATATTGGTTATTGCCAGAAACAGGCTGTTGAACTCAGTAAACCAGAATGATAAATTCAGGGTCAATCTTCAGTTGTGCTAAGTTTATCCTCTGAACCATCTTTTCACTTCCCCAATCCTGGGCCTGCAGCACGGACTAACATGGGGTGTTATAGTGGAAGGTAAAGTTGCATCTTTAACTATGAAGAGGCTATTGTCCCTCCATAATATTATCACGTCTGATGAGAATACCCAACAGGTAAGCTTAAAATTCAATTTAAATGAGCATTCATATGAGAAAAACTCATTCACTTTAACGACAGGTTTCAGAGTAGCAGTCGTGTTAGTCTGTATCCGCAAAAAGAAGAGAAGTACTTGTGGCACCTTAGAGACTAACACATTTATTTGAGCATAAGCTTTCGAGGGCTACAGCCCACTTCATCAGATGCATAGAATGGAACATATAGTAAGAAGATATATATACATACAGAGAACATGAAAAGGTGGAAGTTGCCATACCAACTCTAAGAGGCTAATTAATTAAGATGAGCTATTATCAAGATGGCCCATTTCAGACAGTTGACAAGAAGGTGTGAAGATACTTAACATGGGGAAATAGATTCAATTTGTGTAATGACCCAGCTATTCCCAGGCTCTAGTCAACCCCAAGTTAATGGCATCTAGTTTGCAAATTAATTCCAGTTCAGCAGTTTCTTGTTGGAGTCTGTTTTTGAAGCTTTTCTGTTGCAAAATTGCCACCTTTAAGTCTGTTACTGAGTGGCCAGAGAGGTTGAAGTGTTCTCCTGCTGGTTTTTGAATGTTATGATTCCTGATGTCAGATTTGTGTCCATTTATTCTTTTGCATAGAGATTGTCCGGTTTGGCCAATGTACATGGCAGAGGGGCATTGCTGGCACATGATGGCATATATCACATTGGTAGATGCGCAGGTGCACGAGCCTCTGATAGTGTGGCTGATGTGATTAGGTCCTATGATGGTGTTACTTGAATAGATATATGGACAGAGTTGGCATTGGGCTTTGTTGCAAGGATAGGTTCCTGGGTTAGTGTTTTTGTTGTTTGGTGTGTGGTTGCTGGTGAGTATTTGCTTCAGGTTGGGGGGCTGTCTGTAAGTGAGGACTGGTCTGTCTCCCAAGACCTGTGAGAGTGAGGGATTGTCTTTCAGGATAGGTTGTAGATCTTTGATGATGCGCTGGAGAGGTTTTAGTTGGGGGCAAAGGTGACGGCTAGTGGCATTCTGTTATTTTCTTTGTTGGGCCTGTCCTGTAGTAGGTGACTTCTGGGTACTCTTCTGGCTCTGTCAATCACAGATCTTGGGAGACACTCTGAAAAGCTTGCTATAGAAACCAAATTGTCCTCTCATTGTCTCCAGATCACAAGTGAGGCACAGAGGTGGTTAGTGATGTGGAGAAACCTGTATTGGGGCTGACATATCAGTGGGTAAACAGAAGATGGTAGTCTCCAGGTCTTATTAATCTAACTCCAGCACCAATTCATTAAAAAAAATAGAGGGGGAAAGTATTAAGTTAGTTTTCCTGTAGGGAAAATGGAATCAAAGATATGGACCCTGCAGATACCGTGGTGACAAGAGAAGCAAAAACTCCTAGATAGAACTAAATGGAAGCTTTTATAATTTAACTTTTTAAGAAACACTCTTATCGTTATTATATATCCATGTGCTAGTCACAATAGTGATTCAGATATTTTCCTCCTAAGAACTGAATATGTACATAGCCCTGAACATGATAGTATTCTAAGGGTTAATGTACTCTGTGCTTTACTGTATTAAGCCTATAGCTCTCCATTGCCCTCTGCTGTCCATTTAGTCTCATACTAGCATCTAGATGGGAAAAATATCCTCAGGAAATCTAAGACAAAACCCACAGCACTGATATGAAAAATATGTTTAAAAACATTCAAAAAAGCAGACGTGTTAGTCCTGCCTAGCTGCATATTATGTATTGACATGACTCTGAATGAATGTGCCAATGTTTCAAGAACCAAAGGCTAAATATAATAGCATGGAGGATGTGCTCTGACTAGTTCATTTGACTGGAGGGGAAAGAAGGACGATTAATGCTTTGTTTCACCTTTTCAATCCCCATGCCTATCTATGGGGGAAAAAACATTAGCTCTCATCTGTTTATTCACATCAACAGCCAATACCTGCACTGTGCTCACCCTGCAATCTTAATTCTGGGAACAAGCAATAATGTACTTCATGCTGTAGATGAATGTGGAAAAATCAAACTGAAATGGGCTCTGAAGCTTTTTAAAATCTGTCTTCTAATAAGAAAATCTGATAAATATTTTACACTTCAGAGCTAGTGAAACACCAAGCATATTCTGTATAAAACACAGTACAGTCAGAATGTATTTCCCGTCTCACTAGCACATATGTTACATTGTTTTAGAGCTGAGTTCTTATGTTATCAGTGTTTAAGCCCCTGTGGAAGGAGAGTTAGAAGAGGGAAATCTATCAAAGATTTCCTGATGGAACTCCTTTGTTATTCCAATGGAGGGGAAAGGAGGCAGGGTATTGCCCTTACCTGGCAGAATAGGACATGGTGCACGCTTCATAATTTGGCAGCAGCTGTCAAGGGATCTAAGCAGAGGCCTTGTGCTCTGGTGCCAGTGAGGCTCTCCTTCCCCAGCTCCCTGGCAGCATGGTGTCACTGGACACTTCTGTTGCTCTAGGGTGCTGGGTGGGGAAAGGTTTCTCAGCACAAAAGATAATACATACCTGTGCTCTGTTATCTTTTCCAGAGAATCTGCATGGAGCTAGGAGGATGATTTGTGTCCTGCCTTGTGCTTCCCCGAGCTCACTCTGTCCCCTCCCTTAACCCAGATCTGTAGAAGGCCCTTCAAAGGAGAGGAGTGGGGAACAGTGCTACAGAAATGTCTGAATATCTGTTCCATTCACCTGTGAGCAAATCTGAGTGGGATGCTCCAGGCCAATTCAATTACAGAGAATTGTCCAAACATGCCCAGCCACTGTCACTCTCACACACTGCCTCTTGCCCCCTCCCTCTTTTCTACATAGACTCTTCCTTCTGTTTTATTCTACAGCAAAACTTTTTACTACATAGCTTTTATTTTACTTGCCCACACTTTTAGATAAGATCAAGTGCAGTATCAGAGGGGGGGAGGGGGATATTTTCCATTTTTAAATTCTGTTATCACTCTGTCCATTGGTGCAAACGATACATTTAATGTTGATCTGAAATTCCTGTAGCTCACATGGTATGCTTAACTTTAAAATACAGTATAAAGAACTAAAATGTTAGACAAGGAAAGCAGAGGGAAGTTACTCTGAAAAATCAAATTCTGAAAAAGGAAACTTAATCCTTTCAGCTGAAAACAGGGAATGGCTGGTGTAGCCATTATGCTAATTTTACATAAATTCCGGTTGAGACCAAACTACCTGGCAGCTATGGCTGTGTTATAGACTGTGACCTCTGATGCAGAGGGGTTTTATTTATACAGGTTTATATACATTTTGAAGTGAGACTGCATAGTCCACTGTCCCCTAATGTAGGGATTTAATTTATCCATTCTTTCTAGTTGCAGTATGAACAAAGTTTAATATTTATACATATACTTGAGAATTTCTCATAGTTTGTCTTGTTACTACATAGATCCATAAGAGAACAACAGGGATATGTGTACATGTTTAGTGGCTTAATATGCCTTCCTACAGGAAGTGATTTTACAACCTTATACGGTGACTGAAAATACCATTTGATCATTAATTTGAATTCAAACATAATTCAATCATATGGTGAAAAAAAATCACAAATTGCCACAAATGGGATTTTCTGTGTAATAAACTTTGAAAGGTTAAAACTAAATGCCTCTTCCTGAGTAGTGTAAGTTGCCAAAGTGAGCGAAGACATTCAGGAAAGGTTATATTGTAATTTAGCTGTCAAAATTTCCCTCACTTTGAAAGGTAATTTGTTTTGCAACCCATTGGCCAGATTCTGCTCTGACTTGTGCCCTATGTAACTTATTGATTTCAAATTGATGGGGCAAATTCACTACTGTAGTAACAGCAGGTGTAATTACTTTCGCAGATGCAGTGATGCCTAAAACGTGGCATGAATACTCAAGAGATATAGCAGAGATATTCAGTGATAGCACAAGGTGAGCGTCACCATTTCTAGGCTATGGGGATGGAAGAAAGCATGTCAGGCAGTGAAAACAGACATGTGTCCAACAGTAGGGCAAGTAATCACATGTGTGACTAAGGTGGGTGTAAACTGATGGAGCTTCCTTCTCCCATCTTCCACATGGTGTACAACTGACCTAAAATCCAGCAAGCAGCTGACAGCAGCAGGACAACTCACACCCACCAAACTCTCTCTCCTTCCACTTGTGAGAAGTATTGTTACACCCCACAGCTCAGATTGCTCAACATCAGTAGGATAGAGTGGAGTGTGATGGGCTGCAGGCACTGGGGTTCAGAAACCACCACCGGTGGGTATCAGTGGTGGTGGATATTGGTAAAGAAGCTTAGTTAGTGACTGGATGGTGAACCTGTGTAAATGCAATCCATCAGCCTGTCCTAGGAAGGGAAGATGATAAAATGGCAAGTTGCAAAATCCCTTGAACAGTGGTTCTCAACCAGGGGTATGTGTGGGTACTGCATCAACTCATCTAGATATTTGCCCAGATTTACAACAGGCTACATAAAAAGCACTAGTGGAGTCAGTACAAACTAAAATTTCATACAGACAATGACTTGTTTATACTGCTCTGTATACTATACACTGAAATGTAAGTACAATATTTATATTCCAGTTGATTTATTTTATAGTTATAGGGTAAAAATGAGAACATACAGAATTTTTCAGTAATAGTGTGCTGTGACACTGTTGTACTTTTATGTCTGATTTTGTAAGTTTTTAAGTGAGGTGGAACTTGGGGGTATGCAAGACAAATCAAACTTTTGAAAGGGGTCTGAAAAGGCTGAGAGCCACTGCCCTAGGAAATAAGCAGCAATGGTTCCACTGTGTCACTATGGGTTCACTATGCAATGGGTCCACTTTGCCACTCTGCCAACCGACAGCTGTTTGCCATTGCTCTGCAGTTAGGCAATGCCAAGTAGTAGCTCTGTGTAGCACCCACACAGACACACTGATCTGTGCCAGGCAGAGGGCCAGATATTTAGTTGGTGTAAAGAGATATATTTTCATTGTCTTCAGCCTACTGTGCTGATTTACACCAGCTGAGGATCTGACTCATAAAATTGCTGCTTTTCCATTTGTGAAATCCACTTTCCTTTTACAGCCTGTTAATCTCCTACTTGGGATGTGAAGGTGTAATTTACACATTTCTTTTTAACGTGACCTAACAACTGAGTTCCAGAGTTGCATGGGAGGAGAGAGGAGAATCTAAATCAGGATATAGTCCTGAATGGCAGAAGTCTTTGAAATGGGCACAATAGACGTTCTTTTGATGGCTGAACATTAATTCAGGAAATAGATTATAAAATGGCCTTTCTCAGTTGGTCTTAAGACTGATTGAAATAAAAACATGTCAAATTAATTTTCACATGCTCTAGGAAAGGTCACAGAACTGATATGTGAGAGGTTGCTTGTCTCTGGAGCCTTTTGTTAGCAATTGGAAGTCTGCATTTATTTTAATGTAAATCTTCATGGTTAATGCCCACAAGATAATGACACAGAAGCACCCTGCTGTTATCTCTCCCAATTGTACATTTATATTGGACTAAATCATTTATAAGCCTATTGATCTGTTAACCTGTGATCCTGCCCCATGCTGTAATCCATTAAAAATTCTTTACTTGCATGTCAACACAAAAACCACCTGTTGGTTATTTCCATTTAAATCTGAGACACTGACCCACCTCCTCCAGTTAGACCAACTAGATAAAAGGTACAAAATTTCAAATATTTTAAAGCCACAATCTTTGTTTCAGATTCACTTTATCTCGTGTTTAGTTTAAAGCACATTTTTATTCTTGTTTTCTTACAGGAGCATGTAAGGATCTCTGATCAGAGCCCCATCATGCTGTGCACCGTACAAAGACTGTTCATAATCTAAGATTTAGATACAAAGGAATAGGTGAATAAATAAACCAATGGGAGAGGGAGGGAGGACAAAGTTACAGCATAAACATGACCAAATACTCAACACAGTGGTCTTAGGAGTCACAACATGGCGGGGAGGAGGGGAAGCCTGGTCACTTCGACTGGTCTCCATTGGAATTGTGTAGCTCAGACACTGCACACTTGCTTAAAAGATGGTCCCTGAATGTTTCTGAAATCCTCCATTCTCCCTCTGTTTCGTACACCACATAAGTTGGCTCCATTATTAAGCCTTTTTGTTGTTGTCAAACACTTACTGGCCTCTCTCAATCAAATCAGTATAATTACTTCCATGGCTGTGCAATTCACAGAACAGTGTTCACTCATTAACTGTCAAAGTGGTCATTGATTGTCGTTCCTTTGAGTTATTCATTGCTGAAAAGATCATGCATGACTCTTACACATCTTATCGAGACAGTTGGGTTGCTCATAAGACATGTAATAGACATGCACAATCTACTGTTTGTCTCCTTTATATCTGCAAATTAAAAACCAAAACAGCACTGCCACAGTAGGGTTAATGGTCTGACTTTACACCTGCTCTGCAGAAATAAGGAAATGAAAGGGTCTGGTCTATACAAAAAAATTGTACTTGTGAAACTAAATTGGTTTCTAAATTGATTTAGTTATATTGGTGCAGCCCCCTTGGTTTAATAGAGGTTAATATTGATTTAGCTTAATTTGGTTTGCTACTGCTTTAAGTCAATATCTGTAATTTACACCCTCGAAGTCCCATTACACTGCCAGAACAGTGTACTAGGGTCTCATTGTAAATGACAATCAGACCCTTAGAATTCAAATCATATTAAATAAATAAATAAATAACACATCTTGGCACCAGCCAGATGTGTGCCAAACACAAGGAAACCAATTCGCATATAGTTCTGTTCTGGTGATTTTGTTTTAGTCTCTTGTACTCCTGGAAGCCCCATGTTAAAATTTTGCTATCATATTGGATGCACGAAGTCTCGTGTATTTACCAGGAATGTACTTGGGGAGGATACCTCCAAGATCCACTTGCAGTTTCCACAAACACTCAATTGAGCAATGTGTGTCCATAGGGAACAGTCCTGAATATACTTGTTTGCCAAGTATATTGTTGGCTGTGATAGTGTTTTGAGTTAAAAGGAAAAACAAACAAACATATTCGTCAGTCCTTGACTCTTCCTCTTTGCATAGCACTCTGTGCTCTTTGTGTTTAATACGAATAGAGGAGGTAGGGGTTTTTGTGGGAACTCCCCATACAATAATGTAGCACAACCTTTCCCTCTCTCCTTTGCCTTTATTAGAACTGGTCAGAATATGTCCACGTTCTCCCCACCCCGATGGAAAATATTGACAAAAACAGAGAAATATTTTTATTGAAAATTTTCAATTTTTTTTTTTAAGAACACCAGTGTTGCCAACTCTCATGATTTAATCACAAGTAATATAATTTTGGCCTCTGCTGGAGCCAGTTTTGTGACAGGGCAAGAAACTTTTGCATTCATGAGAGTTTCAGTCTTGCCTGGGGAACCCCCCTTGATTGGCTGCCTTCCCTACTTCCCCATCTCCTGGGGAACAGCAGTCAATTAGATCTACTGCAAGAGGCAGGTAGGAGCTTTTCTCCTTTCCCTACCTAAAAACTCCACTGGCACCTGAGGGGAGTGGGGGACAGGGAGCAGTGGATATCATTTTCACAAGAAGGAAGGAGGGAGCAGAAAGACCATGGTTGCACCCTCTTTTCTCCATCCCTGTAATGCCAGACCTGCAAAGGCAGAAAGGTGGTGAAGAACCCTGGAGCTGTCCCCTCTGTCTGGGAATATGGCGAGGGGGTTGAGGACCACTTGAGCTGCCCCTCCTCCTAGGCATGGAAAGGAGGAGAAGAGGACCCCACTGCAGCTGCCCCCCACACCTGGGAAAAGGAATGAAGGACCCCTAGACCTGCAGCAGAAGCAGAGGTACACTATTGGGAGTGGGACAAGGGGCAGATGGGGCGGGTCACAATTGATGTGGGAGTGGGGTGGTGCATAAATAATTGTTGGGCTGGGGTCGGACAGCTATAGGGAAGAGATGGCATAGAATGGGTTTGCAAAGCAGCTGGAAGCTCTGCACCATCAGACAACATTTTTTACAAAGCTGTGTCATTTGATTTTAGTTAGGTTTTCCAGTGAGAGCTCCAGTAGCAAGGCCCAAAATAAACTTACTGTATAGATGTGGTAGAGTTAGCAACACAAACAGGGTGGGCAAGGGCAGTTCAATAGTCAAAACAGACCAAAAGACATGATATATAGTCTTTGTTTTTTATCTTATTTTGGGGAAGAGGGTCTGAATCATACATTTTGAACTTTTGGGGTTGGCAGTACTGGAAACCTAAATCCCAAAAACTTTCAGCTGAAAACTGTAAGTTTCCAAAAGGAAAATTGAAATGAAATACTTGGTTTTGTGTCTGGTTGACCTGAATTGGATGATTTTGGTTTGTCAAACCCCATTGAAATGTTTTGTTTTGGGTCACTTGGACATTAAAATGATGCCTGCATACACTGCTGTTGTTCTTCAAGGGAGTTATAGTTTGGATGCTTCATGTCCCCTGTTCTCTCTATGGTCTGGGCTCCCTGGCTGGACGACATATCCCATGATGCATCATGGCCTCCTCTTTTACAGACCTGTTGTGGTATAAAATGGGAGTCATGTGGCTATGGTGTATCATGGGAGATATAGTCCAGGTTCACCCTAAGGGCTCAGAAACTGGAAGGCTAATAATAAAAATAACCCCAAATAGTCTCATGATTTTTAAGCCAAAATGATTTTGTGGGGCCTGACTTGGAATGTTTGGGATTGCCAATACTGCAGACTGAAGAGTAGGCAACTGTCATAAATATAAAGAGAAGGGTAAACACCTTTAAATCCCTCCTGGCCAGAGGAAAAACCCTTTCACCTGTAAAGGGTTAAGAAGCTAAAGATAACCTCAGTGGCACCTGACCAATGAGGAGACAAGATGCTTTCAAAGCTGGAGCGGGGGAGAAACAAAGGGTTCTCTTTGTCTCTGTGTTGCTTTTGCCGGGACCAGAGCAGGAATGCAGGTCAGAACTCCTGTAAAAAGTCAGTAAGCAATCTAGCTAGATATGCGTTAGATTCTGTTTTGTTTAAATGGCTGATAAAAATAAGCTGATAAAAATTGTGCTGAATGGAATGTATATTCCTGTTTTTAGAGTAGCAGCCGTGTTACTCTGTATTCCATTCCTGTTTTTGTGTCTTTTTGTAACTTAAGGTTTTGCCTAGAGGGATTCTCTATGTTTTGAATCTGATTACCCTGTAAGGTATTTACCATCCTGATTTTACAGAGGTGATTCTTTTACTTTTTCTTCAATTAAAATTCTTCTTTTAAGAACCTGTTTGCTTTTTCATTGTTCTTAAGATCCAAGGGTTTGGGTCTTTGTTCACCTATGCAAATTGGTGAGGATTTTTATCAAGCCTTCCCCAGGAAAGGGGGTGTAGAGCTTGGGGGGATTTTGGAGGGAAAGACATTTCCAAGTGGGCTCTTTCCCTGTTATATTTGTTAGACGCTTGGTGGTGGCAGCAATAAAGTCCAGGGACAAAAGGTAAAATACTTTGTATCTTGGGGAAGTTTTAACCTAAGCTGGTAAAAATAAGCTTCGGGGGTTTTTCATGCAGGTCCCCACATCTGTACCCTAGAGTTCAGAGTGAGGAAGGAACCTTGACAGCAACTGTGGGGCAAAAGGGAGGGAAAACACAGGGGACGTGAGAATTTAGGGGTAGATTGGAGATGTGACTGAGTAGCTATCCTGTCTAATTAGGGAGAAGGATACAGAAGACGAGAATGGCAGCTCCCCACACCCCAGGGGATAGTAGAGAGCAAGGAGCATCTCCTTTGATCAGTGAACTGGGAAGCTTGCATTTGTGTGTATGTATTTAAGGTTGAATTCTGAGATGATCTAATATCAGTTGGAGGGGGCTTCTGGCTAAAAGTGAAACAGAATCAAAAGGTGGATAAAAACAATATGGTTTATTATATTTAAGCCAATCTCATGAGTTTTTAGATTCTGTTTCATGATTCTTGAATGTTTGTGGTTATCAGTTCTGTAACATCAACACTGAGTGTGGGCGTTTGCCTTTGTGTAATTATTTTTTGATTGCATCAATTTTGGAGGTCTGGTGATGATAATCTCGTGATTATCATCATTTATTCCTAAAACACCATAGGTATGCATTGCACTGTACAGAAGAGCAAGGCAACATCTACTCTAAGAGTAAATTGGTTTAAAGATAAGATAATTTATTTTAAAGGATACAATACCTTAAGAGCTCCAAAGCAATGACAGCCAGAAATCTCTACTCCTTTCCTTACTGGCAAGAAACTATATATATATATTTCAAAATGCAGAAGAGAGCATATCTGAAATACAAATAAAGGAAAACTCCCTTAGGACTACATCCTATTAACTTGTTCTAGCCTCCAAGTGTTGTGATAGTGTTCCTGGAAGGATGTGCAGAAGAGTCTATCTCTGGCAGAAGAAACCTGTAATAATAATAATAGACATTAACTGTTCCCACTTTTTTTTTTTTGTTCTCAATAGAGGACTTTTATCCCTGTTCCTAAAAGTATGTTGAGTTTAATACCCCTCTACTACACAGTGTCATATCACAGCAATATTCTTTTGGCCAAGGGGTCTAGATTTAACTCACCTTGGCGAGAGAGAAAGCTGCTCCCGGCTTGGCCACAGTAGTTCTGGCACAGTAATATGGGGTGCTCCTTCCTATGGGTTGGTTGTGCTACCTTTACAAGGATCCAAGCCCTTATTGGACAAGAGACCAGGAAAGGTGTTTAAACCCAGGGACAGCAGAATGCTATCCACACAGTCACCAGTATGGCTTTCTGTTCTTCATCAGGGCTATATAGTAAATTATGAAATAATATAGAGAGAAGGGGTTAAAGATCATAACTTTAAAAAAAACCTATTTTTTGTCCAATATTTGAAAAATTTTGACCAGCTCTAGGGTTTATCAAAAACTTGGAAAAATACTATGGAAGTTTGATCAGCTTCCCTTTTCCCCAATGAATGAAAATTTTAAAATTCAGCTCTAATAGTAAGATTTCCGGTATGCTTGCTAAAGCTTGCACAGAATTGAAGGGTAGATTGTGAGCCTGGTCAACAACTGGAATGGCACGGTTGGAGTTCACTAAGTAACATTAATTGCCCAGATAATGTTTTTCAGTGCAGTTAGTCAGCTGACAAGCCTAGAATAATGCTTTCTGAGTGATATAAACTTATGATGGCTTCTTGCTTTACACCAGTTTAAACAACTTCCCTCATGTACATCTCTGCATTTATCCCACTTTTTCCTATAGCTCTTTCTACGGGTCATCAGGTGAGAAGTTAGTCTCAATATATTTCTCTTCTGACAGATAAAATGTCAAACTGTTTGGATTATATCTGAAAAGTTGGCAATATACCTCTAACGTCATGGAGGGGCTTGTCTCATGTCACCAAACCCTGCAGTCTCATCTCAGATTTCTGTATAAGCAATTTCCATTATGTTTTGCTCACGCACTTGTGATGTTCTGAGGTAGTTAAGGGTATTATCAAGACATATGTCAGAGGTGGAAAAATACTACCTGCATTTATGGTGACTCTAATCAAGTCACTAATTGGTTCTCCAAACCCCCTCCAGGAATCTACCTTATGTTCCTGAATGCTGGATTGTGCTGAACATGGTTAACATCCTGGAGACCAATATCAAGCTTCTGAGGAGGCTTGAGCATATATTGTTCCTTCAAAAGTCAATCTTTCTTACGCTCATTAAAATGACTCCTAATCTTCTTAAGAAACTAGCCCCCCTTTGTGCAACTACAGACTCAGACAATATGCGAACAGGAAGAACTGCACTCTTTGGAGAATAGCAGAATGTCCATGGATTGTAAATTGAGCAAAGGGGTTGCTGTCAATCCCGCTAACGTGCACAATATTTAGCCTTTACTAACTACATGACAGATCGTATTGGCACTTATGGATCAGATATTACAGCCTGAATTTCACAAAGTCCTCAAACATTTATTTATATAAGCTAAGGTCTTATTTAAAGTGATTTCAGTGCTAGGGAAATACACCCTCAATGCTAAAGGTCACCATAATGCTACACCAGTGTTCCCCAGATCTCTTCTGAAGGGTTCTAGTTTAGGAGTTCTCAATGTGGGAGTCATGACAGGTGTCAGAAATCACAACCAACCTATCCCTCACATACTGACACATCGGAGGAGGGTCCGTGTCTAGACCGGTGTAGAAAAGTGTGTGGGGCAGGGCAGCATGGGAAAAGTTGAGCTGTACTGTTGAGGAAGGATTAGCCACATTAAGGTATAATTGCATGATGAAGTGTAGGAAGAGCTGGGCAAAGCAGCTCGGTTTTTTGTATGTAATTTTTTTTCCCCCAAATCTAAGAAACTGTAGAATTTTCTGAAGTTTGCAACACTTTCCTCCCCCCCACAATATTATATGTAGCAGCTTTAGTGTGTGAGTTTAAGGCACTGTTCCTACAATATGCTTCTTTTGGGCAGACCATTGTATCCCACATGAGACCCATTGATTTCAGTGGGACTCTGAACAGGGAGTCCATTTGCACAGAACTCATTGTTGGATCAGGGCTTATGACAAAACACTGCTTTCTTTGTGGTAGAACAGTGAATGAGCAAGAGGTGAGGTCCTCCAGTTAGTTAGATGGTCATCACTTAACTACTGTATGCAGTGCACAAAGGGATGGGGGAAATAGTCTCAATGCAAAACAATAAATTGACACAAATCTGACTTCAAGCTTTATAACATTCCAAAACCAGTAGGAGAATGCTTCAATCTCCCTGGACTCTCAATAACAGACTGGAAAGTGGCAATTCTTCAACAACAAAAATTCAAAAACAGACTCCAACAAGAAACCGCAGAACTGGAATTAATTTGCAAACTGGACACCATCAAATTAGGCCTGAATAAAGACTGGGAGTGGATGGGTCTCTACAAAAACTAATTTCCCCCTGCTGATACTCACATCTTCTTGTCAACTGTTTGAAATGGGCCACCTTGATGACATTGAACTCATTAGCACTACAAAAGTGATTTTCATCCCTTCTTGTCAACTGTTAAGAACAGCCCACTTCCACCTTAATTGAATTGGCTCTGACCCCCAACTTGGTAAGGCAACTCCTATCTTTTCGCATGCTGTGTATTTATACCTCTCTACTGTATTTTCCACTCTGTGCATCTGATGAAGTGGGGTTTAGCCTGCAAAAGCTTATGCCCAAATAAATTTGTTAGTCTCTAAGGTGCCACAAGGACTCGTTGTTGTTTTAGCTTAAAAAGGGTATCATAGCTTCAGTCAGGCTTTTGCATTAAGTGAAGCCTGAGTGCAGCGTAAGTTGAACAAGTGGAACTTTATAAAACTCTGTGGCGTGCTCTGTCCGGGTGATTGAGTTGCTTCCAACCTAAGTCCACTCATTCCCTGTTCCTCTGGTGTCCCCTTAATAACAGTCCCTCCAGGTAATGTGGGCCCTCTGACTCCAGTTACACTGATCATAACACAAGGCTCAAGATCTTAGCTATCTTCTGTATATTTTCTGGATAGCTTTAATTTGGTCTTTCATTTGGTCTCAGCTGGCTTTCATCTAATCTTTCATTTAGTCATGACTGTCCTCTTTTTTTCATTAAAGTTGGCTTTAATTTGTTTTGATTTGTGATATAAATCTAATCCTTACTGGATTTAATTCTGGGTACTTTTTTGCTTCCAATTTAAGAAGAGACTTGACAAAACTGAGAAAGAGGTAGAGTCATGAGAGAAAAAGAATTAAAGTAATACGTTCCTCTGGAAACAGATAGGTTATCTGGCCATTAGTCCTGCAAGCCTCCCACAAAAACTTGTTGGCGTGGAGGGAGAATGGGTAGGGCACAAAGCCATATGGGCTGGTAGTTCGTCATTAGACTTGCATGCAGTTTGGCTATAGTGAGATTGGTGTATGGTATGCTGTGCTTTTATGTGTAGTTTGGTTGTGGTGTGGCTGCCTTATCCATTTAGGTGTAGTTGAGTTGATACCCTTGCGGTTTTATAGTGTTCCTCTTGGGCAGGCAACAGGAATCTTTAAAGCTTTGGGGGCTATGATGCTTTGGGATTCAATCAGGCCACTAAAAGGTTTAGTCAGCATCTGCCTTGCAATTCTGGCTCACAGCCTTAGAATCATAGAATATCAGGGTTGGAAGGAACCTCAGGAGGTCATCTAGTCCAACCCCCTGTTCAAAGCAGGACCAATCTCCAACTAAATCATCCCAGCCAGGGTATTGTCAAGCCTGACCTTAAAAACCTCTAAGGAAGGAGATTACACCATCTCCCTAGGTAATCCATTCCAGTGCTTCACCACCCTCCTAGCGAAATAGTTTTTTCCTAATATCCAACCTACACCTCCCCCACAGCAACTTCAGACCATTACTCCTTGTTCTGTCAGCCTTGACACCAGCAGTAAGCACAAAAACAAGAAGGTTTCACGTTGGCTTCTGCTGCTCAGTTACTCTTTGCAGGAGGACTTTAGCAACTCTTCCAGCCCCAAGTTTTCCCCAAGAATGTTTTTCTTGACTAAAACACTCACAAAACCTTATCAAGTTTGTTGCTCCTTTTAAAGAGACAGTACACCACAGCTAGTTAACTTAACTGGGGTTAACACGCTCTAGTTCAATATACACCACTGAGCTGGTTTATAGTAAGAGTAAAAGAAGTTTATTAAAAATAGAACACAGATTTAAGTGATACCAAGTGGGAGGAATAGGAGTAGAAATGGCTACAAACAAAAGTAAAATACACTTTTTGGATTAAAATCTAACTTAACAAACTGCAGTCTTTTATTCAGAGTAGTTTTCTCATCATAGTCATTTTTCCAGCATGGCTAGACAGTCTTTGGCCAGGATCCATCACAGAGCCCGAAGCACTTGGCTTCTTTATCTCCTCGGATGAAGGAGACCAAAATAAATGTCTTTCTGTTTCTGCTTATATCTCCCCAAGTTCATTGACCATGTTGCAAGAGTCAGGAAGGCTTCCTGCTGTTCTCTTCTTGTTGACTTCCCATCCCCCTGCTGATTTGTATGTATATAGGGCTTTCATTGTTTTGTTTCCATAATGTTTAATTTACATTGGAGACAGATAGCTGCCTTCCCTCCTGTCTGAGAAAAAACTTGTTTCTCCCTTTGTTTGGTCGCAGATTTTAAAGTCTAATATCAGTGAGTATTCATAATTTATCATATAGTGTTAATGTCTACATTTCACAATGGTATTAATCACCAGTGGGTCACCAGCTTTCATAAAAGACCTCACTCAATACACTTTTATAGTACAGTAATATTGTATATAATCGGTCAATCCAATTGTTTATTCTTTTGAGGTTTAGGCCTCCTGTTCTCCCCCGGGGGTGTCTGGGCCCTGATTGTCAGAGGAACACTATGGGATTCTGGTGGGAAACAGGACGGCTTACCTTCTGCCTTCATTATCAAATGAATAATACAATTGTACACTCCACCTTTAATCTGCTTCAGTTGCCTTGGCTCCCCCAAATTTTGGATTAAATTCAGAATCTTCCTCAACTGGCTCCTCTCATGGTTTCCTGCTGCACCCCCAAGGACTGGAGGAAAGAGGGGAAGAGGAACTCACAGTGGCAGGACTTCAGGGGGATCCTGTTGATGGTGATGGAGCAGAAATGGTGCCCTCATTTTCTGCCTCCATTCCCATGATCACACCAGCCACCTGCATCGCCACCTGTTTGCACGTGGCGGAATGACTCTGTGTCACATGGATAGTGGTCATCAGCCAGAACCAGGGGTGAACAGTTGGCCTCTATTAATAGTATTTTGCAGTTGTATAGCATTTTTCATCTTCAGAGCAGTTTACAGGTTAACCAGTCCTCACAATGTCTCTTTGCAGAATGTAATAGTATACACCTTTTTCAGATAGGGAAATGGAGATCAAGAGGTTATGTGATTTGTCCAAAGATGCAAATGGTCAGTGTCACAGCAGGCATTTCCTGGCTCCCAATCGTGTATTCAGTCCAGTAAGCCCCACCTCTATGTTATATGGAATCTTTGCTTAAGTAAGGGTTTTTACTTGGAATGTTAAATCTAAAAAACCCTGTAACATTTTAAATCAATTTATGACCAGGGATTGAACAATTGTCAGAAAGAAAAAGTGTATCTTAGATCTTGCAAAGTTCTGGTGTGGATCAAAATGTCTTGTGACCAAATCCACCTTTCCTAAGAGAGACTGAAACCTAAAAGGCACCCAAAGTACAATTCATGCCACTCATTGGCCCACTTGTCTTTGTTTGTTACCATAGAAATAATGGGGGAAACGCTAGTTATTGTGAGTGTGATTGCTGAATATGCTCAGATGGCAAGAGGCAGTAAATAAGGGGTTAATGACAGTTTTTTACTGTCTGCAGTGCTTTCGTTCTCAAATAATACATTTACAGAAGCTCGGGAAAGCAGCTGCCTTTTTGCCATTTTCACGTAATTGCAGAATGAAGAAATACTCAATAATGACATTCTTATCAAAAATAAGTTGCTAATACCTGGCCCTGCACTGGAGTGTGTGAGGATTTCTGTTTAACATGATGCACTTGAAATGTCCCCTTTGCTATGATCAAGTGCAAAAGCTACCAGTTCTAGTTAAATGTGACTATCCTTTAAATCTTATGTATCCTGTTCAAAAACATAACCCTTGCAAGAGGAAGAGTTAAATCCAGATTCACACTGTACAGAATGCAAACTGTAGGCTCAATAAAAACAACAACAAAACAGGCGAGCCTTTATGATTGCCTCCTATTTTCTAGGGACTTTCGGTTGTGCTAGTTGTGGGGTGCTCTAATATTACATCCCCGTTTGTGTGTTTGACTTAGATTTCTAAAAAGGAGGGTTTTCAGTTTTATAAGTGATCTCCTGTGATGACGTTCCTGCACTCAGCTGTTAGCTGCAGTGACACTGCAATGGCTGAGGGGCGGCTGTTGGATGTTCGCAATGAGCTCATTCTCCCAGGAGGGAGCAGGGCTTACAGTGTATCACCCGGCAACTGCAGCCTTCCTGTGAAATTCATCTTTAGCTTCTCCTCAGTTAGGTTGGTCTGATTCTTCACTTTGGGGGTGTGAACATGGTGAGCAGATTTTACTGTATGGTTGATTCCTTTCCCCCACCCTTCTTCTAAATGCTTCCATGGACTTATTGATGAATCATTCCTCATCTGGTCCCACTATTCAGAGGATAGAAATGGAAAATGTAATCTCATGCAGCAGGGATGGATTTTTAAAAAAAAGTCTTTTGCAATGTGCATCGTTAAAAAATCCTTTAAAATCTGTCTGCTAGGAACAGCCCACAGTTTTTAGAATGAAGTGCTCTGCATACAAGGAATGGTACTATCCTCAGGTAAAGCAGACAAGCAGTGTGTATCATGATGGAGCGTGCCTGTAAGGTTAGTTTCTATACGTGTTTGTCAATATATATGTATATGTACGTAATAAATATACGGCTTCATATGTACAGTTACATAAGAATGATTTATTTATATATTTTGTCTAATCCATTTTCAAATATCCTGTTTTGCATGCTCTTTTTGGCATAATTTTTCTAAATATCTAACATCTTTGGTATGATTAAGAAATGCAGCTATGATTCCGGGCAGCTTTCATTGAGGAAGCATGTAGGCCTTCCTAATACCATTATATTTTATTAGATAAGTAGCTTCACCTTCTTGCTGTAGCTATTAATTCATAGAGTCTTCATAGAGTCTGAATCAAATGTGGTTGAACTGAAATGCCAGAAACTATGTTTGTAAATACAGATCCTTTCTGCATTTGTGCATGTAGATGTTGCATTATTTTTAGGGCCTTGCAACTTATGGATTATTGTCACAGGGTACTTCTTATGTTCACTAAATTAATGATTTTGACATTTCCTATTTTCTAAACTCTGACAGGTGCACATACTGCATGTAATGAGAACCATTTCCTATTCTGTGATGTTTAACCTGTTAGATTAAAAGGGAAGCTGCCTTTATCCAAATGTTTCCTCCTTTTTGGCTATAAATGTTGTTTATTCCCATTAAGCTTCCTTTCCTTTCAATAAATGTGTCTACCTCTGCCTGGACAGTGTTTAAAATGCAGACAGAATCTATACAGCAAAAACATTAGATCTGAATCAGATTGGTTTTTGTCTGTTATTTCTCACATCAGGATACTTTCAGAGAATCCATGCATTGTACAACAGAGTCTACATGTATGGTATTATTCCTGTGCACTGGTCATTCACTTGAAAGATATAGCTGCTTATTGCTACCAGCAGTTTGGACTCAGTTCTCTTGGTTTACATATAATGGGTAATATGTTGTCATAAATGCTGTGCTTTGTTTTTCAGAGTGGGACTGTGAGTGTATTACAGGTGTTTGGAGTACACAGTACAGGAGAATTTGAGATGGGAGCTGTTTTAGTACTTTATTCTCAAAGTTTAAGTTCTGCTTATTTCATATTAGCTCTATTAGCCTTCTGAACTGGAAACGGATGACTGTTCTCTGGAGTAAAATATCAATTGCAATATGATACAAGAATTAATTCTGAACAGGTCTTGAATTAAAAAATAGGTTAGCAATTCTACCAAAATAGGGACAGGCACATTCTTGGAACAGGAGAAACCTGCATTTCTAACTAAGACCCTGATTCAGGAAAGCATCCCTATTCAGAACAGCTCTTTAGCATGAGCTTAATTTTAAGCCCATGCTTAAGTCCCACTAACTGTTCTGAATAGGAAACAGACTTAAACATGTTTCCTAAATCAAGATCTATCTCTGTTTCTTATTAAATATTTAGAAAGTGATAGTTGCTAACATCCCCTGCACTGTAAAACTTTCTAAAAAGTTTCTACATGTATTATCCATTTATGTGAGCAAGAGCACAATTTGGCTTTGCTCTTGTCAAAACATAATTTTTAAACATTGCCTTGTATTGCAGTGGGTTCAGATTCAAAACTAATTGACAAATTAGTACTTACAGATGAATGCTTGTCTCAATAACAGAATGCTTTTGAATAATGATTCCTTCATTTTAACACCTTCCTTCAAAACATCTGTGTTTATCCTTTTGGAGGAAGGTGACAAACATCTCAAAAGTTTGTAGGTGTGAATCTTATTTTACTATATAAGTAATTAACCCCCCTGGTTCAAGATTTCCTTTCATGGAAGGTGAAAAGAAAAAATGCTCAGAAAATCTTGCATAAGTGAATTGACTTGAATCTGGGATCTAAACACATCTTGATTCAATAAAGTAGCCAAAATCAGTCTGTCAAATCATCATAACATAGTTGGATTTTAACAGGACTGGATAACTTTATGACCAATAGTAACATTTGTAGTCATGCATCTTGTGATAAGAGTAAGCCAGATATAAGCTAATCACGGTAAAGGACACTAGGGAATCAGTCTTGCCTTTGACCCCCATCTCCCTCTCTGTAGAACTGGCTAGGAACATAATATGCGGTGAGGGTTGAAAGGAAAGGGGAGTTCACCTTCTTCTGAAGCATCAAGTATTGGCCATCACTGGAGGCAGGATACTGGACCTGATAAATCAATGGTCTATTCTGGAATGGCAGATCTTATTTTCCTGTGTTGTCTCCTATGGTAAAGTCCTATTGGAGTAGATAGAGACCAACCAAATATAAAAAGAAATTAGATAAGGTTCTATAGAAATTACTCTTTAATAGGGAATGGCATCCTTCCTTTTGAACCATCCTATCCAATTCTAGAGTAGGGTCATAATTTTCTATTATGTTCTATAGGTGGTCACAAAATCTGTGACACATTATGTTGCACTCTTAATTTGTCCAGGACCATTTCATAAGGGGTTCCTTATTAACTGATGACACTGAAGAAAGGCAACAGGTTCAGTAGAGTCCAGCAATTATCCAGCAATTCAATTATTCCAGCAATACTCTTTAGTCTCCAAATGCAACTCTCACTTTTGTATTCTATACAAAAAGTATTAATAACTGAAGTGAAAGGGTTAATTAAAACATGAGAAAAATAGTTTGGGGGCAAATCATATTTCTTAAAATAAGTGCTTATGGTTTTTTTTGGGAAGGTACGTTGGCGTACTTCAAAACAACACAAATGGATGTTCTTTTATATTGTAATTTCCACATTGTTCAACCAGCCCCAAGATCAAGGGACTTTGACCAAGGGAATATGCAAAAAAGGGGAATTATCTTTCATAGGAAGTGGCTCAAGATAATAGGTTAGCTTAAATTGGGAAATGTATGGATATTATCACTTGTTTTTTTTTTCTGGATTCCCATTTTCTCCTTTTCTAGATCCCACCCCAAATCCTCATATTGTAATGCCAACTATAAAGGCTGAATTGCTTTACTGATGAGACTGCTGGTTACTTGACAGCCTGTAAACTTGGGGCTACTTAGAGGTGCTCCAGAACAGTGGCCTCTGTGATTCTCCTGGACTTTCCCAGGCTAAGATGCGAGTGTCCTGAGATTTAATTCAAATCTGGGTCATCCGCATAAAGCTAGTAACCAACTTACATCTGTTGTTTCATGAGAATTATTTTATCATAAGCCATGGCTTGAATGTGTTTCATGTATTGCTAAGGTTGCTGTGGAAGTACTGTAATCTAATATTAATTGAACAGAAGACTATTAGCTATGCAAACCTGATATACTATTCAGTGATATTTAGACCTGTCATCTGTCCGTGGTAGCCCTGACTTCTATTTCAACCCTTTGTGCAAATCTGGATAAATGTAATTAGCTGATGGAACCGGTACTTTGGATGCACAAAAACTTCTCTTGTTTTTGCTGATGCTGCTCTCTTTTGCCTTGCCTGTCCCTTGGTTGCATAATGGATGTGTCCCTTGGCACATGCCAGAAATAAAGAGCAGCACTAATGAACTCAAAATGGTATTACTATACATTACTAGGATGTAAATCTGAATGAGATTCCACATTAATGGTGCTTAATTTTCTTTTAATAATTAAGCTTGAATGGCCTGATCTTACCTACTCCCATTTGAGCCAAAGGCAAAACTTCTATTAACTTCAAAGGGAGCACGATTGAACCCTAAAGGTGAGATTTTTTTTTTCCAAAAAATGCCTAAGGCATTTATGAGCACAAGACTCACTGACTTTAAATGGGACCTGTGTTCCTAAATCCCTCTGTCACTTTTAGAAATCTCCCTCTAATTTAACATTAAACTTATTTTATCCCCATGGTCTTATTAGTTCCTGATGAATAATACTAAAGAGTCTGAAAATATATTACTTTTTTCCTTTCACTTGGATAGTGCCTTAAAAAGAAACTTTTACGTTTAGGAAAATAATGTTTCATATTTATTATTATTACCTATATTAGTGTTTGTAATCTTAGTGTTTGGAAGGGTAATCAAGATGGTAAAAGATGCAAAGATAAAGATATTCCCTCTCCCAAAGCTTGTACAATCCAAGCCCTGATTCTGCAAGGTGTGCAACACAGACAGATCCCTGTGCCCATGCAGAGCCCTGTTGATTCCATCCACATAGAGTTAGGGCTAAGGAAGTGTTTTTTCTTAGGTCCATGAAATTTCATTTAATTTTTGCTGAGATATAAGCTATTAAAATTTGCTATTTTCTTTCTCTTGCTTGTGTTCCTCAGGAAAATTTTGCTTATGCCATTTCCAAAGCACCACCACCAGTGGGCACAGTATGAGCTCCAGTGAGCTGCCAGACCATTTGTAGTAGAAGAGGGCAGGGGGAGGACAGCTGCACTCACCTGGGCCCCAGGATAATTGCACAAGGGGGCAGAATCTAGGTTGCATGAGGAACTGTAAATCTGGTATTTCCCAACTTTCAGGTGCTTGATTTTGCAACCTAAATGATATTTTTAACGTCCTTTTTTGGTATGTATCACATACGCTACAGATGTAGCAGGAATTACAACTGTACAAAGGCCCACATCTGTAAGAGGACTTAGGGCTTGTCTACACTACCGCATGGGGTTGGTCTAGGATATGCAACTTCAGCTACATCAATAGTGTTGCTGAAGTCGAGGTACTTAGATCTACTTATCGCTGTGTCTTCGCTGCGGTAAGTCGACAGCTGACGCTCTCCCGTCGACTCCGCTTGCGCTTCTCATTCTGGTGGAGTACCAGAGTCGACGGGAGAGCGCTCAGCGGTCAATTTATCGTGTCTGATAAATTGACCCCCGCTGGATCCATCACTGCCGGCCAATCCAGTGGGTAGTTTAGACAAGCCTTCAGGCACCGAAGTCAAACATTTAGGGGCCACTGTGTTCTTGACTACACTACCCACTGGATCGGTGGGCAGCAATCAATCCTGCCAAAATCGATTTATTGCGTCTACTATAGATGCGATAAATCGACCGCTGAGCACTCTCGCGTCAACTCTGGTACTCCACCAGAACAAGAAGCGCAAGTGGAGTCGACAGGAGAGCGTCAGCTGTCAACTTTCTGCAATAAAGACACCGTGGTAAGTAGATCTAAGTACGTCAACGTCAGCTGTGCTATTCATGAAGCTGATGTTGCATATCTTAGATCGACCCCGCGCGGTAGTGTAAACAAGCCCTGAGATCCTCAAACCCCTGCTCAGCCGCCGCCTAACTCTTGAGGTCCCCAAGGTGCAAAAGTTTCTGCCACTGGGCATGCGCACAGCCACTTCAGTCCCGACTCTCTCACTAGTCTCATGCTGAAACCCCAGCAGAATTCTCACACTAGGTTTACTCAGCGCACACTGAACTCCTCACAAAATGGGAGCCGGAGGCATCTACCCTTATAATCTTTAGCCAAGTGTTTATAGCTCCCACCAGAGATGTGGGAAACTAAGGTTCAATCCCCCCACCCTTCTGCCTGACATGGAGAAGGGACTTGACCTGAGGTTCCCCCCGCTGCGACCAGATCCTGCAGATGAGTGCCCTGACCACTGGGCTATGGATATCCTGGTGTGGGTCTTTCTCAGTCTCTGCGTTTTAAGCTGTTCCACTATGTATAAATAATTAAATATGTGTTGGGCCAGAGAGAATGAAAATGACTCTATAGTCTGGTGGTTAGGTATAGAGTATCTTAACCACTGGGTAAAGATTATGGGAGTCTGCTGTTTTGTGGGGAGTTATGTGTGCTCTGCTGCCTTTCTTGCAAGAAATGGCTTAGACACCTGACGTCAGGAGAGGAGTCTGGATGTGAATCCCAAGGGGAGATAGAGCCTTCCCTTCAGCCCAGATTAACTAGAGGAAACATTATCTGCTCACGCAATGGGTGTACTTATGCTTTGCGTCAGGATGAAAATCCCTCTTTTTTCTTTTTATGACTACTATAGCATTTAGAGGCCCTAACTGTGTTTAGGACCTCATTGTGCAAGGCACTGCATAAACAGTGAGAGAGAGTCCCTGCCCTGAAGATCTGCCATCTAAATAGATAACAGCTAGGGTGGAAGGGAAAGCAGATGCACGGAGAGAAGAAGTGACTTGCCCAACTGAGAATAGGATCTAGCTCTCCTGGCTCCCTGTCCACACTCCATCCCCAGACCATGCTGCCCCTCCACTTTTTAAAGCTATTTAATTGTATATCTGTGGAACCATTCAAAAATATCTTGAGGCTGTATTCTTCTCTAGTAACGGGACACATATTCCTTAAAGAACAAAACAACAAATGGATGTGAGATTTGAAAGGGAGAAAATGATATAGGGATGAACAATATAACCATACTTAAGGCAAGGGGACTGTGGCTTAAAGGTTGTAACTTGTCACTCTGGATAGATCACATTCTAAATAATGAACTCATAAATTACTGGTCAGCATGGGATATTATTTTCTATGCAATATTAACAGGAGTAAAGATATTTTTAAATGACATTTTCCAGTATGTCACAGCAATAAATTAAAGCAATCCTCTTGTCAAATACTGCCATAAAAATAAAATATCAATATTAAAAGCTAATTTCAGTTCTCTTCAGTGTGTGGTGCTGGCTGGTGTTGGTGGCCTATGATATACACAAGTCTCAAACTAGATGATCTGGTGATTCCTTTTTGCCTTAAACTCTATAATTGAATGAAAAGCCAAAATATTTTTATATAGAAACCCACATAAGTTGGTTCTCTTAAAGCTGAGCATTTTACTAGTCCATTTGTTTGTTTTTTCATTGATTATTAAATGTCTTCTCTTTCATAGAACTAGACAAAGTTGCTCAAATTAAATAGGATATTTGGATGTTTTCTTACATTTTCTAATTTAGCAAAGAACATTTATGAGAAATTTGAAAGCATATTTAAGGGGTCTAATCTCACTGGGCAAAGCGCTACTCTCTTATCTTAGAGCAGTGCTTAATTTGTAATGAAAGAGGTACTGAGGCTAAAGCAATTTTTTTACTTTCATAACTGACGTGGCAAGCCCAGAGGTGCCAGGGCTATGAACCTCCCAGCCTAGAGGTGCTGGGGCTCAGCCCTGGCAAATCCTGGCACAAATTAAGCCCTATCTTAGAAGCTAGGTCTCAAGTGTCACTTGAGTTGGAAGTGAGATTGTTTTTGTTTTTCAGTTTAAATCATCCCTCATAAGCAGTTGATATCCACATACTGCATACTTCAACAGAGTCATTTTTTTTGCAAACTAGTAACCTCTGACAACTGTGTGAAGAATTGGGATGATTGATTGACAATAACTTGATTATACTGACTCCAGATATGAATTTGGTCCTAAATTCACTCTTGCCACCAACAAGTAAGAAGGGCCAACCTGAGAATAAGTGATCTAATACTAGGACAAGGGAAGCTATTACTAGGCACTGTAGAAAATGTCCTTTAGCTCAAGGCGTAGAGGCCTGAGCTTTCTGGATTTGAAGGACCAGAGTTCTATCCTTGGCTCTACAGTGGTGGAGGTGATTTATTATTTATGTTGTTTGAAGACAGATTAATTACAGTAGGGTTTCATTATTATTGTCTTTTGTGTCCTCAGTATTTTACATGAGGCCCTAGAAGATAGAAATATTGTTCCACTCTTTTCTCTCCTCTGGCATTATCCTGCTCATCTACATACTGGAAGCACGTATTTTGGGGGTTTGGTACCTTGTTCAGTGGGTTAGTTCACCTCTCTCCTTTTTATTTATTTGCTTTTTTTTCCTACCATCAAGTGTACTTTAAGTGCTTTTGTTCCTTGATATTGGTTGCCAGCTCAAATAAGTGTATGCTGAATATAGAGAAAGATGAGCTGACTTAAAAGTTCCAGAAAATCAGTATGGAACTTTCTCATTGCCACTTGTGAGATCGCACAGTTGAAGATTCTAGCTGCATAGTTCCAATTCTACAGAAGATTCTGAAATAGCTCTGCTTAGCTCTGTATTTTGCAAGTGTACTAAATGTGCATGTGTGAAACCTACATTTGCACATGCATACAGAGCAATTAGTTATCTGATTACACGAACTATGCATGCAGATGCCCATTTGTACGTGTAAATGAATACAAGCAGTGTGTTTATGTGTTCACAAGACAGAGGCCTGCTGAAGACGTATCCCCAAAAGTCTGTTTGACAGGGTATCCGCCAGCCCATCAGGGATCGGGGGAGACCCTAGCTGCCTCAAAATGTCATTGAATGGCAGTCTCATTATCCTTAACCAAACCTGTGATACATTCAAGTTCAGCAGGGGATAGTTGGGTTTGCTGCCAGGTGTTCCTCATTATGCTGTCAATTAACCCAACAGGCTGAAACCTGCTGACCTCTTCGTAGGCAGGGGTCTCACATAATCACACCAGAGAACGTGCAGAAAGGATTCTTCCAAAAATGGGTTGCTTGGTCTGTCTTGTAGATTTTTCACAAAAAGATCTGAGTGTGCTTAAGATCTGGCCAATGGTTTTAGCCCCAGGATGTTTTCAATCCTGATTGAGAGAGGAAAACACAGCAGATGGGAAAGCAATCCAGAAAAATGGCAAATGAAATCATCATTGGAAGTCTTCATGAAATAAGTAGATTTTAAAGAGGAATTAAAAGGAGGAGAGTGCTTGAACACACAGGAGGTTTTTCTCAGCAGAAGGGTGGCAGGGAAAAGATGTTTGAAGCCGAGAGTAAAGGGAGAGAAGTAGAGCAGAAAGGAGCAGGGGCCAAATGAGAGTGAGGATGTAGGTGTGGGCAAGATTATTATATATTCAGATTCAGGCTGCTTGCCCTCTTTATTAGGCAAAATACATAGTTATAAGGATAAATACATTAAAGCTTGTGAAGGTCTTTGAGATCTACTGATGACAAGCGCTGTATAGGTATTATCATTATTTTATTATCATCATCAAGAGGGCAAGGAGCTGGAACCCAGATGAATACATGTGCTCCTCTCTTCTCCTCTATTTTTGAAACTTTGTGAAAAGGAGAAAATATGTAAACAGAAAAGAAACTTTGCTGGTGTGTGTGAAACTACTTTCTTCAGAGCTGTCTTACAATCAGTAAAATCATGTCAGATGGGTGGGATGGAATTTGGGATTGGGACAGAGAACTCATCCAAAGCAACAAAAGAGAGTATATAAAAAAAAGAGAGTATTTTTCAGACCCTAAAATCTTCAAAATATATACATATCTATGTTGACTTGATTTCTCTTGCTTTACATCGAAACATTTGAATGAAAGATTTACAACACTTCGGGGGCAGAGTACTTGTATCAGATTATTTTTCCCTCCTTTCTATGAAAAAAAATCAAAATAACATACCGTAAAAAATCAAGATATAGCAGAAAAATGGTAATATATCTTATTTTAGAGAATGTTGGCTTGAAACTGGACTCTTGCTCTGTAATAAATGTAGGGCACAAGAATATATATGTATTTTTGTGTGCATGTGCGTCTATTAAAAAAATCTACATAGATCTGATTCAGATCTCCAGAGCTGGAGGCTTTTCCAAGATGAGTCTTGAAGACTAACTAGCATGAGCTGGCGATATTTCAGTTCCTATTTCAGAAAACCAACCACAGCAGTAGACATCAACTGGCAGCCTCTCATCATGGTCAATGGATATTGAGAGCAAATTATAATCTTTTTTCATAAATGGGGGCCCCCTACGTCAGTCCACACTATAATCTCTTTTGTAGATAAGCAGTGATGCCAACTGGGTATTTTTCAGATGCGCTAAACTCACTTGAAAGAAGAGAGAGATTATTACATCTCATTTACTACAGTTCCAATAATAATTTCTCCCATTTGCCATTAAATGTGGGATTTTCAAAAGTGCTCAGCAGACTACAACAGGAGCAGATTTAGACCAAAGATGAGCGTTTTTGAAAACCCTCCCTAACGAGAGGGAAAAGATGCCCACTAACTTAGTGACATTGAAAAACATGCCACAAAAGAAAATTAAGTATCACTAGTAAACAAACTAGACCAACACTGTTATCCCTTAAAAACAGGCCACTAAAAGGCTGCATTTGACATTTTGAGACAAAAATGTCGGAAATGTGCTTCTTTCTTTCCAAATCATGACTGAAAGATGGAAGTAACAAACAAAATGATTTGCTAAAACAGCGGCATCTTTAAAACGGAATTCAGAGGAAAATCTCTTGACGTTAATGCATTAACACATACGAGCACTATACAGAAATGCAATCGCTCAACCACTAATGGAAACTGGCCTGGAAATTCTGAAATGTACCGCTATTGCCCACAGCCAAACCCACTGGCATAAAGCCTCATCTTTTCATTGTATTTTAGCATTCGTTGTCGTTGTTTTATCACTGTCTCTGGGAATGTGACCCACAAGTGTAGCCTGCGATTTGTCAGCATTTAAGGATGTCTTCAGTTCTCTCCAATTTAGTTTGTAGTCATTTAATCCTCCCTTTGAGAGTCACCACTTCAGGTCCACCTAGGTCTATGCCTTTTAGTATGGACAAATTCACTATGATCAATTGACTGACACGTCTCATTATAATCAATGGACATGGCAGTCCTTGAGGCCATATAGGTGTTCTTTAACAGCACTCCTTTTGATAGCTGTCCTTGGAGTACAAGACATACAGGTTTGAATCCCTGTCCTGGAGCAGGGATTGGAACTCAGGTCTTTCCCCTCTCACGAGAGTGCTCTAATCACTGGGCTATGGGGTGGGTCTCTCTCAGTCTCTCCTGTTGAAGCTGTTCCACTCTGTGTGAATAATTAACTAATCATTGGGCTAGAGACAGAGATTGAGAATGACTCTATAGCCTAAGGGTTTGGGCACTCAGGGACCTGCATTCCTGTCTCTGCTCCAATAACTGTCTAATTAGTTATACAAAGTAGATCAGCTTCAACAGGGAAGACTGGGAGAGATGACCCCCTCTACCCCAGAATAGCCTATAGTCGGAAGTGAGGTATGCTCATGGGAGGGGGGAGACCTGGGTTCCAGTCTCGGCTCCAGAGTGGGGGATTCCCTAACCACTGGGCTAAAAGCTCCACCTTGTCCTCCAACGTGTAAAATGAGGATGAGACATTTGTTAATGTGGACATGGTTTGTTTCAGTATTTCCAGTTGTTTTTGTTTTGTTTTAACTGGAAAAGTTCACTAAAATTAACACAAATTCAGAAATGTTTCAGTTGACCTAAATCTGTATTTTTCAGCAGCAAAAAGTTTTAGTGGAAAAATTTCATTCAGCCCAACTTGCTTAGTGTTTAGAAGAAGGGTTAAAGTAAAGGCAGTAGAGGAAACCACAGCTTTCCTTCTGCTGCTAATGGCATAGGAAGACCTCCCACTCCTCTCCATAAACATAAAAGCAGCTCTCATCCTCTTCCTTGACTTGCACTGAGAGAGCTGTCACTCCTGTTTCAATGTACCATATCTGCTGAGTTAGAACATGTGATTGGTGGTTACTCCTGGCCATGCCACTAACTTCCCATGTGCCTTAGGCCAGTTACTTAACTCTTTGTACTTTGGGTTATTAAAGTGTATAACAGAAATAACTACTACTGTTGATACTTGAAGGGGTTGTTGTGGTTTCATTAATTGCTTGTAAACTGATTTGTAATCATCAGATGAAAGTTACTATCTAAATGCAAAGTGTGGTTGTTAATGATTTTTACTTAGCATTCTCTCCCTGTCTCTGATACTCTCTAAGGCATCAGTTCTGTGTATGTCCACACTTAAAATGTTACAGCGGCACAGCTGGAGCACTTCAGTGTAATCATTCGCTACAGCAGTGAGAGGGGTTTTCCCATCACTACAGTTAATCCACCTCCCCTAGAGGTGGTAGCTAGATCAACAGAAGAATTTTTCCATTAGCCTAGTGCTGCCTACGCCAGGGTTTAGGTCAGCACAGCTGCATCTCTCAGGGGTGTGGATTTTTCACACCCCTGAGAGATGTAGCTATGCCAATGTAAGTTCCCAGTGTAGACCAGCCTTCAGATACTGATCTTCCTCAGTTCCTGTTGCATCTAGTGAGAACTGAGAGCCCTCAGCACCTCATGGAATCATATTGCATAGTTGCCTACAGCCCCTAGGGATCATTTTTTCACACAGGCCTATACCAAGCCTATACCATGACACACTGAGTTTTTGAACTGCTTGCCACCATGGAAGGATTCCCCATTCATGCTTACTCAGTGAACTATACAGCAATGTTTGTGTGTTTTGGATGCCTTCCTCTAACTCTCCCCACAGTCCTCTGAGGTTCTAGTGTATGTGGAACTTATTCTTCTAACAAAAAATTACTTATTAATGCAACAAAAAATAAATCTTTAACAATACAGTAGTAAAAATCAGGCTAATATACAGTCATGGCTTGCTATAAAACATATACCAGGATTTTCTAGAATAAAGCACAACACATCACAGCAAAGGACACTTCCGTATATGTGGTCCATGTTGCCTAGCAACTGCAGCCATTTAGGTGAAGAAAGCTTTAAATATTCAGCAATTTTATTTTTTAAGCCACTGCAAGTTCTCTGTAGATTTGTTTAAAAATTTTTGGTTCGAAGCCCTTTTGGATGAACTTCTATTTTAAAAGTAAATAGCTTGCAAATACTCTAGTCATACTGAAGAATGTGTTGTCATCTTTAAATCCAGGCAGCAACAAGTACCAGGTCAGTCCAAACAGTCTGAATACAGATAATTCATCCCTTGCAAATAGTATTGTCTGGGTTTTGTCTTTAAATAAATGAATTAGCAAAGAACATAATACTGCTTTGTTTTATTGTAGCTGAGAAGAATGTGGGACTGTTGACATTCTTAGCTCTGGAGTGTGAAGTGGAGAGGGATGGAATGGGCATTCTAAACTGAGGATAATCCACAAACATTGGTGTTTTCAGAAGCCTGTCATTAAGTCAGTTACTGGGACAATCTGAGTGCTTGACTCATACCACTTCAAATATTTTTAAATCCCTCCTCCCCCCAATACGTATATAGTTGACTAGGCAGAGAACAACTGGGTATAATTTTAAAAACAGGCGCAATCGCTGATATGAAGTATAAAGGAAGCATCCTGCCCTATGTAGCATAGGTACTCCCTATATAAATGTAAGTACTTTAGTATTCTGCAGTAGTGGTCCAAAGTGCTGCTACGGACAGTAGTGATATTTCAGTGTTTCAATCTATTGCTGTATTTCTTGATTAAAGGTTTCTAAATGCATTTCATACGGCATGAAATAGTCTGATATTCTACTGCAGTGTTTTCTTATAAAGTCATTCATGTTCAAATTGTTCTTAAACCATACTTACTGGTCCTGGTTTTTCTTTCGTTAGCACCAATTACTCCATTAATTTCAACAGATGTATCTCTGATTTACCAGTGTAAGGGAGAAGGGAATCAGGGATTTGCATAAAACCCCCAAACTGTATGTAACTGTAAAATTCTGCAGTAGAATCAGAGATTTACATTTGAAATAGGCAGGTGTTGGAACACTCTAGACACCAGCTGTCAGCAGGTGTTCTCTCTTCCTGTCCAAACCTGGCCTACACATGTATACACTGAGCCACAGTGAGATGCAATGTTATGTTACCTCTAACAGATAGACATTATTAGATGCAATAAGGCTGTTATGGGCACTTCTGTTTTCCTTACTATCAGTTGACCATGAAACCAGTGGTCCCCAAGTTTTTTATCTTGCGTCTCCCCTTACCCCTATCACCTCCCCCCCCCAAATGGAGCCGGGAGGTGGACCACAGCTCTGGGAGTGGGGGACGCAGACAGAGGTAAGGGGGCTGGGGCCATGCCTGGGGGTGGGAATGGACTGTCAGCTGCAGGTTAAAGACCTATAGCCACAGCTGGGTGCAGAGCCCCAGGGTGGGGCGGGCAGCCGGGGCTGGGGCCAGGAGCACAGTTGGGCAGTGCTTCCTCCCCACCCCTTGTAGTGGCTGGTCTGGGCCTCAGCTTCGCCCCCACAAATGTTACTCCATGCCCCCCGGGGGGCACACCTCACAGAATGAAGGCCTCTGCACTAGACTAATAAATATTTGAGCTTGGCGGTGTGTAGTGTGTGTCAGTTAACCTAGAATTTGAATATGTCTGCTTCTGGCAATGCAAAAGGAGTGCTCCATTACTCTGTTGCAATGTTAATTTACTGGCTGACAAGCTCCTCCTATTTGACAGTGAGAGTCTTTGTCAGGTGCTATGAAAAGCATCCAGTTTTCTCTCTCCTGATCCTTCTTCCTCCTGTTCATTTTAGCTGACCAGATCAAACCTTTTTGATGTCTCTTCCCAAAGGGAGGGTTAAATGGCCTTTGTTTGATAGACCTCTGGCCACCTTGTGGCATTACACTTAATCTGTTCTTTTCAAAGGCCTCCTGTCATTGCCCTGGTCTGTCTGCAATGCCTGGTGGCATTGAGTTGTCATCTCCACAAGTAATAGCTGATGTGGATGATTGAGAGGAAGTGCTGACTTTGAAAATGCTAAGTCCCTGTAGTGGGAGATGGGCAGCAGGAGGCGGCTTTTGAAATCCATGGAGTTCTATGGGATTGTTTCCGCTCTCCGCCATGTGCTTTCTACTGTGCATTCAGGGGACAAGGTCCTTCCTTAGAACCTCTCTCGAAGCTCACACTGGCAGACATCTTCTTGCCAGGTCACTGTTGATGATCTTAAATATTGTAATGATTTTTAAAATATGTAACGTGTGGTTATAGGAGTCATATAGGCATCTATTACGCACTTCTGATGGCTGAAGTTTGGGTGTACTGTCCCATCGTGGTGTGATAATGACTCATCATTGCATCTGTAGGATTCAGGCATCCTTGGTTTCCTTGCATTTTGAAACATGCAGGCTTTAGCAATAAAAATAAATAGATAAGACAAGACTAGACTTGCAACCTGTGGGACTATATTAAAACCGCCATGGCTTCCAATGTACAACAAGTAAGGAAGTTATAACAATGATGCACCTCAGCAAAAGTTAGAGAGGGAACATGTATCGATGCAACTAGCCAGGAGAACAGGCACAACAAGGTCCTTACAGTATATCATAGGGACAGTATTTTTAAAGTTAATCCTAAAGCTATGGAGGGAAATTATTTAAAAGAATGTATAATTCCCCAACATGGCCAGCATGTTTGCTGTCATGCCACCAGGGCCAATCAAAGGGAGTGGGGGTCAGGAGGGCCATTTGGACTGGGCCTCAAGCTCAAAGGGGGCCTCAAATGTAGACACTTATTAATTTTTTGGCATTTGATAAGTTTCACAGCTTGTTTTTATGCACATCCCTATCGGAAGAAAATGTGATACACACACTCAGCTTAGAGCTTCAAATTTAAGCAAATAAGAGATGTGATTTGGTAAAGGGCATAATTTTTTTGTTAACTGATACAGATTTTGTCATATTAAAGAGTTTAAAATGTTCATAAATATTAATAAAAATACATCGGTTCTGATGGCACAAGTTTAGACCATGATGAACATGTCCTCTCAGATCAGCTGATTATATAAACAAACCACTACTAGTAGCTGGTGCTGGATCAAGTGCATGTTGAAAGGTAGAGAATTGTTACATTTTAGTGTCTTTATAGTTTTACATCTAGTTGACTACGGAATTATGTATGTATGAGAATTCATCATTATTATCTTCATATGGTAGCTAAAAGAGGTGACTGGTTGGTTGGTTGAGCCCTAGCTTTGTAGCTTGGTCATCATCATAGGCTTTCGTAGTCTATAGGCCCAGATTCAAGGTGAACATCTGTGAGTACAATCTTGTACAGTGAGTTTTGTGAGGACACACGTTTGAAATTTCTGGACATTATCCCTCTGTCTGTATCTGTATTTACTATATATATGTCATCCCTTTGTCTTCAGCTCAGCCTGTTATATTATACCTTGCATGCTTGAGTTTTGATTCAGTGATAGGGATAATAACCTGTCTGACTGTTTCATTTTGAGTTCTTAATTAGTATTCCTTAGTTTTAAGTCTTTTCAGCATTTGTTACATTTTTTTTTCAAATTGTCTCACACTTTTTTTTTTTTTTGGTGCCTTGTTTTGTTTTCATGTGTCGTCATTTTTTATTTTTTTTTATGGCTAGGGGCCTCAAAAGCTGGAAGTGGCCCGGGCCTCTCTGGACTTCTGAGAGGGCCTGTGTGTCACTAGCAGAGCTCTGGCACATTCTGGATCTGGACCTTTCAGCCACCTTCTCCATAGTCTGAGTTTATGGACAGTGTAGCGAGGTGAAGACTCACAGGCACGGCACCTCCTGCTGGTCATGTGGGAATTAGCTCTTTTCCAGAGTACGGAGCGCCTTCTGCAGGCCAGTGTCTCCTTCCTGGACCCTGGTGCCCCTTTACCTTGGGGTTCTGCCTCAGCAGTATCCCCACTCTCTGAGTCCCCACTCCTCTATCCCCACCTTGCCTCAGTGGCTACTTCCAGTCGTCATCTCGCCCCCTCTTGCTGGGGCAAACTGCAGTCTGTAAAGGCCACTCATCATTGGCAAGAGGGTCAGACCAGCTGCCTCTGCCTAAGCCCGGGCTGCACCTTTGCAACCCCAGTCCCCGTTTTGGCCTTTAACAAAGCCCACAGCCTGGAGATTTGCCAGGCTGGGGCTCCCGAGCTCCTCTTGCGTTTCCCAAGCATTGCTCTTCTCTGGTACCCTGAGCTCCCAGGCAGCCAGTCCTTTCCACTCCAGGGCTAGAGTCAAACTCCTCTCACTAGCTCCTGGCCCCTAGCCCTCTTATTGGGGCCAGCTGGGCCCTAATTGAGCTGGCCACGGCTGTGGCTTCTTCCCCAATCAGCCTAGCTTGGCTGCTTTTAACCCCCTGTTCTCCAGGAGTGGGGCAGCCACCCCACTAGAGATAGTAATATTGATTTGTTACATTTTGATCAGTCTTTATGATGGCATGTTTCCTCATTCACTGGTTTACAAGTGAACTGGAAATCTACAACTGATCTTGCAAGGTTCAGGGCAACTCCTAAGTGCAGACCTCCATAGGCTCTCATTGACTTCCGCTTCATGCAGGATTGGGACCTTTGCAAAATCATGTTAGTGATGACTGTAATATTAAACAGCATAAAAGAGTGAACATCGTTTATTTCAGGGCTGCATTTGGAAAGCTAAGATTTCTTCATTTTTAATCATTCATTGTAGATGAGGGTCTGAATCCTGATTTCAAATGTTTGATTTATTTATTTATTTTGAGACACAGATTTACATTTCTGTCTTGATTTTTTGTTGGTTTTAATAAGTAGTCAAATATTAGCCTAGACTTCTTCCTGTCCTTCAAAGCACCTACATGGTATCAAAAGTTAAAGGGGACAAAACTGCTTCATTTCAGAGTCAAGTGTAAGTTTGATATTTAATCTCACTTTATTAATAAGCTAAAAAACAACAGCGAGCAAAGTGCTGCGAAGTAGTAAGGAGGTTGGGGGAGTGGCACGGGAAAGCTAGATTAGAGACTGCTCTTCTGGCAACAGGGAAGAGTGTTCTTTATGTAGCTGCTCTTTGTATTTTTTGGTACTGTGAATTTCAGCATAATGCTTTCATCAAATCAAGTTCTCACTTTACTAGGAAAATAAACAAAGAAACGAAAGATGAAATTTCATGGGTCATCAAGCCCATGTAGTTTGTCTGTGGTTACTGGAACTCAGACTTTTGCTTTACTATTCAGTTGGTTGACAACACAGATACAAACTTGCAAATTATCCTAATTTAAACTGAAAGCAACTGCAACTAGGAAAATACCAAGTTTGATTAATAATTAAGCCTCTTTCGTGTTTTTAAAATACTAAGGGGCATATCCTCAGTTGGTGGAAATTGACACAGCTCCAATTTAACCAGCTGAGGATCTGGCTCTACATTCTGAAATGTCTGAGTAAACTATTGGTAGAGTAAAAAGAGCAATAGGACTCAAAATAGTAGGGTTGGATTTTTAGAGCTCCTGAGCACCAATTGTTCCCACTGACTTGAAGATGTGGAGTCTTGACACCACTGAAAATCAGGCCTATAGTATCTAAATACAGTATTGCCAACCCCAGGTGTTCATGATTCAGTACCCAAAATATCATGCCTTAAATATTAAGAGATTTTAAAAAAAAACAATATGTTTTAGGTTCTCTTTCTTTACCTTCAGGTTTCTGAGCCTTTAGGGTGCACTCAGGTCACATTTTCAAACACTTCTCCACAAACACAAGGGCTAGAAACTTATTTGTTTGAAGTAAAAGCTGAGATTCTTATGCAATTCCAGAAGCTGGGGCATTAAGAAAAACACCAAATACCACAAGACTCGTAATAAATTTCAAGTGTTTTTCTTTACGTGGATTCAGATGAATATAAAAATAATAATGTGACATCAAGGTGTACAGCAGTTTAATACAAGAAACAGCAAACAAAAGAATGTGCTTAAAGTTTTTCTCCCCTCATTAACTTCCATAGTATTTTTCCTCCTTAAATAAAAATGTTTGGTGCCATCAAAAGGATCCTCCTTGGAAATATCGATCTGACATTTGTTTAGCTGAAACAAGCTAATTTTGCTGATGATAAAATTATGTAAAATACGGACATGTTTATAACACGCCGTGGAGATGGGATGAGGAGGAGGAGTTAAGATTTTACAAAATAATTAAAAGTTCCAGGGCCAGATTCTTTTCTCTGATTTTCCTCTTTGCATTGCCCTGGCAGCACAAAGGGGCTGGGAAGCAGCTAGATCTGGCCTGCTAAGAATCCCCTTGGCATGGGGAAGTTCTCAGCTGGAGTACCCAGCTCCTGTGCCATTCTACATCCAGCCTCGGTGGGGTGGGGTGGGGAGGGCGTGGTCGGAGTGTGGTGTGGATCTGGCAATCACCAGCTCGCATAGATCCCCTTAGGGAAAGTTTTCAGCATGGGCCAGTGTCAGGAGCATAGTCAGCTAACTGGTTCTCTAACTACATCATGCCTCTTCCCCACGCTTTGAGGGTATCTTGGTGCAAGAGAGAATTTAGGCCAGTATTTTTATTTGGCTTTAACTGTATCACAAACACTCACAAATCCAGAGCTGTCTGAATTTGCAGCATAACTCCTTCGACTATGGTTTTCCCTTGGAGTTATAAGACTCTACCTTTTCTTTAGATACAGTGCAGATACATGTTAGAAAAATATTATTTCTTAGCTAATATTCTTTCCAAACAGGGGGCTTATATTTTATTTTTCTGAAAGAAACTCTTCTCAGTTGTCATAATGTAACTGGATTGGTAGGGTTTAGTGAAGATGTCTCAGAGGACAGCAGAGAAATGGATCATGGAAAGAGATCCTCCCCTTGATGTAGTGACAGTTTGGTAAGTTCCATCTGAAAAATAAAAGCTGATCTCTTTGCTGAGTCATAGACCCTTCGGAGCTGAAGTGCAATAGCTGGAGTTTAGACAAGAAAGGAAATACTTATGTTCTGAAATTAAAGCAAAGGTGAGGAAAGCTTTATTCTGCAATTTTTTGATGGATTAGCTTACTTTTGTCTTAATAAGATTTTCTTTAAAACCTTATTGTCAAACTGGTTGTCAAATAATATTATAAGGTTAATTCAGTCTGTATAACTTCACATTGATTTTCATGTTTTACAGAGCTTTGGAATGCATAGCACTTCTAAGGCAAATGTAGGGGGGAATATTTGAATCACGGTAGCTGGCTCCTAGGGTATGTCTACACTGCCATTAAAAACCTGTTGCTAGCCTGTGCCAGCTGGCTTGCAGGGCTCAGGCTATGGGGCTGTTTAATGGCAGTGGAGATGACCAGGCTCAGGCTGGAGCCTGGGCTGTAGGCCTTGCAAAGTGACAGGGTCCCAGAGCTTGGGCTGCAGCTGCTGGAACGTCTACACCACAAACAGCCCCGCAGCCTGAGCCCCACGAGCCCGTCATAGAATCATAAAAGATTAGGGTTGGAAGAGACCTCAAGAGGTCATCTAGTCCAACCCCATGCTCAAAGCAGGACCAACCCCAACTAAATCATCCCAGCAAGGGCTTTGTCAAGCCGGGCCTTAAAAACTCTAAGGATGGAGATTCCACCACCTCCCTAGGTAACCCTTCCAGTCAGCTGGCATGGGCCAGCCGTGGTGTCTAAATGGAGTGTAAACATACCTATGGACTTCATGCCTCTGCTAAGGCAGAATATAGTGCTACCACCAGAAATATCAAAAATTAAATTGCTACTAAACCTGATCCTGGGTACATTGAACACTGTTTTATTTGTGCTCATTTTATACTGTACCATTCTAGCCATTGATTGATATATAAGTTAGAGACTTGGTACAGAATAATATGGTTCTCTAAAGATGGAAAACCTGTCAAAGAGGCAGCTGCAGATTGAAAATGGGTACTTTGCCAACTGGGCAGACTGGGTAATTAGAGGAACTGATCAGAAAATTTCCTTCAAAACAAAAATGTTGACAGAGGACATAGTTAATGGAAACATGTTTTTCTTACCAGATCTAGTAACCAGACTGAAGGTTCAGGTGAATAATTTCCCCAGTGGTGGAATTTGCTAGTACCACAGGAACTGTCTACTCCATGCCTGTGTTTTGCTCTTGGTTTACAATTGACTTCCTCAGTGTTCTGTGATCTCTCCATGCTTTCCTTAATTCTACAAGTGTTGGTTTAAATCTAGTTGTCCTAGGGGTTTCTCCAGCCTTTAGAGCAGGTTTTGTTTGCTTTTCAGGATCTGCAGGTGCAGTAGCTATATTTGTGCTTGAAGTTATGCTGTAGCAGTTCAGACAAGCATTCGACCCGTCTTATCTGAAGCTTGTCCATCTCCTTAAGCCTGCAGAACGGGGTTTGAAATCCAAAGAACAGGCTTGTTTACAGTATTTTTGGATCCATTTGAGTAATAAATTCAGGAACCAAACATTCAACCAGCAGAGTATAAAGATGGGAGGAGGGAGTTAAATTACTCGGTAGAGGGCATGTTTAAGCTACTTACTGTAAGGAAATTGTACACATTCAGAGTATGTCTACACAGGGATAAAAGCCTTGTGGCACAGCCTAGCTGGCCCAGGTCAGCTGACTTGGGCTTGTGAGGCTTGGGCTGTGAAGCCAAAAATCGCTGTGTAGACATCTGAGCATGGGTGTAGCCTAAGCTCTGGGACCTTTCACCCTTGCAGGGTCCCAGAGCACAGACTCCAGCCTTAGCTCAGACATCCGATTTTTCAGCCTCAGAGCCCGAGCTCCTTCAGCCCAAGTCAGCTGACCAGAGCCAGCCGTGGATTTTTTATTCCCATCTAAACATATCCAGAATGTACAAGCACCTATTGATCACAATTAAAATGTCACCGTTACCATTTGAAATTAACTAGAATTTGTCGATCTGCAGCTCTACTCTATGTTATATATAGAGAAGAAATATTTGTCATGGTGAATACTTTTAAAAGATAAATGCCAACCTTTTAAATGGTGATGATGTGTCTTTTGCAACCTTAATAATGTTCAAACTTTGTTAAAAGAACATTATTGAGGTTGCAAAAGACAAATACGCAAAAGCTAGAAAATGCCAGAATTAAGTTTGCACAGTGGGTTTCTCTGGGGGTTTTTTGGTGTGTAATTTCTTGAAGTTTTAAAAAAGCAAACTGAATTAACAGACAGTCCCCTCAGGTGTTGTCATGCTGACATTCACACGGGTCATCAGCAGGGTTGGAACCTCTAGATCCTCTGCATAGAGCTGCGACTTGAGATAACAGAATCACTTTGATAGTAATAGGTTGTCATCCTCAGTGTGGACCTGCACTAGAGGGCGGGGGGGCATATTTTGAGATTGGGTTTCATAGATATTTGCTGACAGCAGAGGAGTATGTCTCAGGAATCTTGGGTTCCTTTTCAGGCTCTGGAAGGGAGTGTGCTGTAGTGGACATAGACTCTTCTGACCATTTCCCCCAAGCTTGAGCCATTCTGTCCTGGCCTCTCCAACCGGTCTCCATAGCATGTCTCTTTCCCTCTCCTAGCTCCTTATCCCAGTTCCCTTCTTCTTGTCTACTTGGTCCTGGTCTCCATTTCTGAGGCTCTCATCCCAGTCCCAATCTTCTTGCCCATCTAGTCCTACTCTACCCCTCTGGCTCACTGTCTAGTCCCAATCTTCCCCTTCCCACTGCCAGTCTTTCTTCTCCCCACACCCAGTCCTAGTCTCCTTGCCAGCTCTCCCAGTTCCCTCCTCTCAGCTCCTCATGTTACCTGTCTTTGGTCCCTCCCAGTTCTACTCTCTCTCCCCAGTTTCAGTCTCCCACACACCTCTCCAAAGCTCTTTATCCCAGTATTTTTGCCCAGGTAGCCCCAAGTTCTCCCTCCATACAAAACTCCTTGTCAAACCTCTCTCCCTCCTCCTTGTCCCTGCTTCCTCCATATTGTTCCTAATCCCAGTCTCCTCCCTTGTGTGATCTCATCTCTGGCCAACTGGATCCTTCCCCTCCTCCATCCACAGGCACCCTGATCCCCTTCTGCCCAGTGCCAGCTTCCCTTCCTTCCCCCCAACCCTGGGTGCCTGTTCTGATTTCCTTGCCCAGCCAGTCCCAGTTTCTCTCTCACCCTCCAGTTCTAGTACCATTGGACTTCTTGTCCCAATTTACTGTTTTCCCTCTCCTTTGGTCTGTCTTTTGTCTCCTCTTCATTCAAATCAGATGGCTTTCTCCTCCTTGCTGCCAGCAAAGGGTGGGGGGTGTCATTGAGACCACAAGAGAGACAGGATCCCTGCTCTCAGTTCTAGTGCTTGGCCCCATCCTGGCCTGGATCAGCCATTACAGTGAAGGTCTGGCTTGGCCCCTATAGGCTGGGGCTGGAGCATAGTCAGTTACCCTGTGGAAATCATGTATGCACAGTCCAGTCAGCTTGAAAGCTGTGAGGGGATGGAGCATGCTCAGTAAGGATTGAATCTTCCGAGATTTTAGCTGCTAAAATCAAAGAAGTCTCTACTGAGCATGTGTGAACTGTAATTGTTTTCAAATTGGCCAAATCTGGGTGGATTTTCACAGGAATGACAAAACGCGCATTCCTGAAACAAAGGCTAACTCTGCCAAATTTGAAGTCTCTACTCCAAGTGAAGGGGGTTGCTAGAATTGTTCAAATAAAAGGTTGTCAGAATTTTTAAAATGGGCAAAGCAACATATTTTTCTCTACCCTTGTTCTTAGAAATGGCTGAACTGTTTAGACTGGAATTTTTAAAAAGATTCAACTTGCGGCAGACTGCCAAGGTGGAAGGAATTCAGCCCAAACTGTTAAAATCTGGCAAAGTTATAAGCAATTGAAAACAGATCTTATAATGGGATGTATCGGGCAACCTTAAGAAGAGTCAGCACTGCCAGCCCTGCCTACACTGTGTTGGATGTGCAGTAATTAAGTGTTAGGCGGGTAAGATGAACTCAGAAGGTCCTTAAGGTTGCAATGGTAATCCCTGTGTAGTTTATTCAATATGTGTTGCACATTCTATGCGTTTTATGATATGCACTTAAATCAGTAGGAGTTTTGTCATTGACTCAAATAGAAGCAGAATTAAGTCCTTAATGAAAACCACAGTAATGTGTGAACTTTCGGTTACTAAAAAAACAGGAATAGGAAATACTGCATACCTGCGAAGAGGCTAAGTTAACATTGCTTTTCAAACCTTTTGCATGTCCTGGCTTTTGTGATTTAGTTCACTGTATAATATTAATGTTGCATGAACACAGAGATTTTTTACATTTAATTTCCTAGATATTTAGAGAATAAAAAGGAGAAGCCACGAAGAACAGAACAGAGAAATAACCATTTAAAATAAAAGGGGGAGGGAGGTAAAACTGCACTAACTTTGCTCTAAACAAGGTGATTTCATTAACTAGTGATGCCATGAAAAAACAAGTCATACGGTCTGTAATGCCAAAGAGAGGAAGGGACTGGTCTTGGACCCAAGATATCTAGTTCAATTCCTGGCTCTGCCACAGAATTTCTCTGTCACTCTGTGCTTCAAAGCCCCATTTTACAAATGGGGATAATATTTCCTTTCTTTCACTCTGGGCTCTGATTCAGGAAAACACTTAAGTACGTGCTTGGGCCACTACAGGTGTTTTACATCAGTCTGTCAGTGTAAAAGGCCTTTAATGTTGGCGTACATTACATTTGAATTCATGAGTAAGCACGATCTGAATGAATGCTTCCCTGACAGCGAGCTGGGAGGGGAAGAGACTTGGGGTGCGTTTATGTAAATACAGTTTGCTCCTGCCCTGCTTAGATATTCAGCAGATAGAGCGGTGTCAAAGTAATCAACTTTGGCTGGTGTTGGGTTACAAATCACTTAAGTACTGATGCAAGGGTAGTGAAATAGGGTTACCAATCTTGTAATTATTGTAGGAATACAGGAAAGCAGGACTTTCAGTTGAAAGAACCTCGTTAAGCTGGAGCTCGAATGCCAGACTGCGATTCCTCCCCAAGGGTCCTCCCTGGACTGGTTAAACCCGTTCCTCCCCAGTGTTCAAAGAAAGAGCTAAATAGGCTTCATTAGGAGCCTCTTTGTTATTTTTAAATGCTCAATCAGAGCAGAAACCATGTTGCGGTAGGACTGTGTTTCTGCCCTGCCTGCTAAGACCTAGAAATCACTTGAGATGGGGCTGTGTTTCTGCCCAGCCTGCAAAGAGCTGAAAATTACCAAGAGACTGATGTGCAGAGGTCACGGCAGAGAGGCAGGTGGCAGCAGAAGGTGACTAACAGTTGGCTGGCGAATGAGTGGCTGGTGAGGCGGAGATGCGCACCATGCGGCCAGCAGGGCAGCTGGCAGAGAGGGCCAGAGCAGAGGCTCGCAGAGGGGAGCGATGAGCGAGTGCTTGAGCAGCGGAACAAGTAAGGTGCCTCTTTACCGCCCCCTCCACCCAGGTTGGGAAGTGAACTCTGCAGATGCACCTCTGAACTCCAGGTCTGCTCTGACCAAAGACAGCAACTGCAAGTGGGGTGCAGATAAGGGTCGGGCACGTGAAAGGGACTTTTGTGTTGCTGGACTTAAGAACCTCAGGGGAAAAGGACACTGCCAAGCCTACTTGGGGATGGGTCTTTTGCTCATAGTTTGTTTGTGAACCCTTTTTGTGGTGTTTTACCAAATTAACGCCCAGTTGCTTCCCTCCTTTTTTTAAAAGTTTCTTTCCTACACTTGGACTTTGTGCTTGTGAGTGGGCAAGTATTGTCTCTCAGAGGCACCCAGGGGGTGATGTATCATTTTCCCAGGTTGCTGGGTAGGGGCTCAAGCCAGTTTTGTGTTGTATCGATGGAAAGGAACCACTAAATATTGAACCCAGCCCTAGTTGCTTCTGGCTTCACCGGGCAGAAGGGTTACACGTATTAATACCACTTTGCACTGCCAAAGTGGTGGAAAGCACCTATCATGTAAATGAGAATCAGGCCCACTTAAGATCATCCCTTTTCAGCACAACACTTAAGAACTCGATTATTTCAAGGGAACTTAAGCCTTTTAAAGTTAAGCACATGCTTAAATGCTGTCCTGAATAGGGATTCTGACCTGAATTTGGGCCTTAGATTGTAAACTCTTCAATGTAGGGATTGTTCTTACTATGTATTTGAAAAGTGTGTAGCACAATGAGGCCTCAATCGCAGCAGGGACTTAAGGGGCTGTTGTGATACAGATTAATAATAATATGTATGAAGACACTCTAATGAATCTTAAAAATATATGATTTTGCTATTGGATAATCTAATAGTGGCATGTTAGCTCTAGACCCTACTCTTTAAATGATGCAAATCTGGGGTTGATGTGAGACATCAGTAGAGGTAAGGACCGTCACAGAAATGTCTTTTCATTTTAGTGTGGGTGGACTCCAGAATACTATTATAGAACATATCATAGTTGAATATTACCTAGAAGCAGGCCCACAGGCTAATATTAACTTGAGATGGAAGGGGCCAATTATCTGTACCCATGCTGGGAAGTCTGTGGTGAATGTTCAGTGAAGAGGGGAAGTAGGAGTTAAAAAAAAGGCAGTGATAGTCCTGATAGAAAAGGAAAGTGAATACCCAGCTATGTCGCCAAGGTGAACCTAACACTCTGACTTATTTCCTTATAGGAGAGTGCTATGTTTTTAAAAGAAAAATCTGTGACCAATGATAGTGGAGAAATCAGGGTTCAACCTGACAATTGAGACTGGGCCTTACAAATTACTATTATGAAAGAAAATCACCTTGCAACCTCCGCAGTTATTTTCTTGGTAAACATCATCGAGTTAAAGAGGAAATTATGAACTACAAAGACAGAGATTCGGTGACATTCTGAAACCATGGCCAGCGGGTATCATCGGCACAGGAAGGCTTTGTTTGCCTTCTCAAACAGTCTGACGTCTCCCCACCCATGCTCCACCCCTAGGCCCCATCCTGCCTGCTGTTTCCTTTGTGCCAGAGGCTGGGGCAGGCAGACTGTGGGCCTCAGTGCACCCCCAGAGCCACACCATGCTGCCTGTCCTCCCGGCACTGGGGCCGCTCCGGCTGCGCCGCCTGCCCAAGGCTGGGGGGCGCCTTCAGGGGCGAGGTGGATGGGGGGCGGGCCATGCGGTGCGGCCCAGGGAGGCTGGGGCCATGCTGCCCAGCTCTCCAGTACTCTAGGGCCAGGGGCAGGGAGGGGCCTTGGGCTGCGTTCTCTGGGGGTGGAGGGTGCTTGCCTGGCTGCCTGTCTGTCTGGGGCGGGGGCCAGTGGTCACAGTGGGGGCTGGGCTCTGGTGGGCATGGAAGGGGAGAGTTCTCGGGCGGAAGGGGAGAGGTTGGGGGCCTAGCCTCCCCAAACCTGGGGTACGCTCATCGCTCATGACAGAAACCACAAACAACAAACTTTTTAGAACTTTCCTTTGGTCAGTAGTCAAAGCCTACACTAATGGGGACGAGAGGGGAAGGAAAGCTCAGGTATTTTAAAGGAGGTGCCTGAGCTATATTTGAAAATTCAGATATTTGCCTTGCTTCAATACTGTTACTTCAGTTCACAGCAGCAGGGCCTCTTGCCATCTTTAGAGTTTAGATTTTGAAATGTCTTATCTTCAACATAAAATGGCAAAGGCCAAAAATGATTGTGAAAATTCTGTTGCCAACAGCACATTGATCCCTAGAATATAGTGTTCCTGACATGCAAAGGATATATGTAATGTACATTCAAAGCAAGGCTTTCTTTCTGATCAATTATTTACTATTGGTTTGCACTTGACAACACTTGGGAGCCAGCTACAGCAACAACTAAAATAGGTGCTTTCAGCTTTGCTGCTTGTTGTGACTGAAATTGGACCCACAGAAACGGTATAGTGTTAGGATAGCATCTAGACATAATGCTGCCTCAGGCTGTGTGCTGACTATTCCTGTCACTGATGGGAGCAGTGGGCCTGCTTCTCTGATGTCCTGCACCTTGTGAACTAATTTACACCACTGCAAAGTGGGTTTACCAATCAGAATGGTAGCACTTTACTCCCACTTTGCACTCCGTTTGCAGTGCTGTAAGTGACTGCACAAGGAGCAGGGCAGTGGAGAATCAGGCCCGGTATCTTTAAAGAAGTAGAGCAGAATGTAATATTTCAGTTCCTTGTTATGGAACAGGAGAGCAAAGCACAGTGGAATGATCAATAGCCATACCAATTTGAGATCTTTGTAGGGTTGCCAACTTTCTAATTGCACAAAACAGATCACCCTTGCCCTGCCCCTCCTCTGAGACCCTGCCCTTGCCCTGCCCCTTTTCCAAGGCCCCACCCCCACTCACTCCATCCCCCCTCCCTCTGTCGCTCACTCTCCCCACCCTCGCTCACTCATTCTCACTGGACTGGGGCAAGGGTTTGGGGTGTGGGAAGGGGTGAGGGCTCTGGATGGGGGTGCAGGGTCCAGGGTGGGGCCAGAAATGAGGAGTTCAGGGTGCAGGAGGGGGCTGCGGGCTGAGGCAGTGGGTTGGGATGCAGGAGGGGGTGAGGGCTCTGGTTGGGGGTGCAGCCTCTGGTGTGGGGCCAGGGATGAGGGATTTGGGGTGCAGGAGGGGGCTCTGGGCTGGGGCTGAGGGGTTCAGAGTATAGTAGGGGGCTCCAGGCTGGGGCAGGGGGTTGGAGTGCAGGTGTGTGTGTGAGCGCTCTGACTGGGGGGTGCAGACTCTGGAGTGCATCTGGGGATGACGGATTTGGGGTGTATGAGGGTGCTCTAGGCTGGGACTGAGGGGTTCAGAGGATGGGAGGGGGATCAGGGCTGGGGCAGGGGGTTGGGGTGCGGGGGGGGGGTGAGGGCTCTGGCTGGGAATGCGGGCTCTGGGGTGGGGCTAGGGTTGAGGGTTTTGGGGTGCAGAAGGGTGTTCTGGGCTGGGACCAAGGGGTTCAGAGGGCAGGAGGGGGTACGGGTTGCAGGCTCCAGGTGGCCCTTACCTTAAGCAGCTCCCAGAAGCAGCGGCATGTCCCCCCTCCGGATCCTACGCAGAGGCATGGTCAGGTGCCTCTGCGTGCTGCCCCGTCCGCAGGCGCCTCCCCCGCAGCTCCCATTGCCCGTGATTCTTGGCCAATGGAGGCTGCAGAGGTGCTTGGGGCGAGGGCAGCATGCGGAGCCCCCTGGCTGCCCTTATGTGTAGGAGTCAGAGGAGGGACATGCTTCTGCTTCCAGGAGTCACGCAGAACCATGGCAGGCAGGGAGCCTGCCTTAGCCGCACTGTGCCGCCGACCGAACTTTTAACGTTCCTGTTGAAAACTGGACATCTGGCAACCCTACATCTTTGTCAAAGAGGAAATACTTCCTCTTTCATAGTAGAAATGGCATAGAGTCTGTAAACAGGAGAGGCTACATGGGTAGGTGTCATAACAAAGGCAGCTATTGAAGGGAACAAAGTGAAATGTGAAGACTCTAAAGGTTGCTTAAAACACTGAATGAAGACTGATAGGTTGTAGGAAATATATTTTGAAAAAGCTGATTTAAAAGTTAAACAAACCAGAAGTCAAAACGTGGCCACAGATTTGCAGAATATTTCTCCCACAGCCTGGTGTAGCCAGTTGGCTTGTCAGTTTTAGTGTTTTGTTAAATCAAAATTAGGAACATTAAGCAGGTGATTCAGACTCATGGTATTGATCTCTAGAGTTTCATAGCTGTGATTTCAGTGCACAAAATAACTGCATATAAGGAAGGGTTTTGCTGGAATTGTTAGGGTTCTAATCTATTCTTGGAGTGAATATGTTGAGCCAAATTCTTCCCCCATGTCATAGCAGCAGGAGGAGGATGATAGGAAAAACTATAAAGCTTGAAGTGGATGGGTGAAGAGGAAATAAACATCAGCAAAGGGGAAAATGAGCAACAATTATATGTATTGGAAGAGGAAATAGATCTGGAAAGGCAAAATCACATGCACATGATCCTTCTTTCCCTCTTTTTCTGTCCACTTCCATCTTGGTTGATTGGAAGTGGCATATATTTTATCATCAAAAAGAATATGACATGCTGCATGAACTGCCATACCAAATCAGACCATCTGCAATGGTCTAATTAATCTAGCACATATTCTCTTAAGGCAGCAAATGCTTCATAGGGAGGAATAAAACTTCAGTAATACATCTTGTTGTGAAGTACTCTCCCAGATTATTTATTTTGGGGGCAGAGGGAGAGTGGAAAAGGGTAAAGAAGGGATTTAATTCTAGCCTGCTGTTAGTGATTAGTTTATACCCTAAAGCACAAGGATTGATATCTCTTGGTTAATTATGCATTTCATTTTAAATTTTCTTTTCTCTTTTTAAAATGTGTAGTCTTTTAGCATCATTAGATTGCTCCTTGGTCTTGTAAATGGGAACATTCTGTTGACCTTCTGTACATCAATTATTAATTTATATACCTGTGTCATCCATCTTTTTTCCATCTCTCTATCACCATCCCCTAATTTTTTTTCCATCCCATTGTTCTATTTATACTATAGTTCTTTCAGAAGCATGCAATATTCATATTGAGTGTATACCATTTATTTTACTGTGGTATTATAATGTTTTTCTTCTCGTTTCCTCTCTCCTGCTCAATACAGCTTAACATCTTATGCACCTGTTTGGCTGCATATCCAACAGATGTTCACAATGATGACTTGCTCTTTCCCACAAGTTTACAGATACCCTTCACACAAAGGTTTTGGACTAGTCAAATTGTGCCTTCTAATGAATAGGTTTCAGAGTAGCAGCCATGTTAGTCTGTATTCGCAAAAAGAAAAGGAGGACTTGTGGCACCTTAGAGACTAACCAATTTATTTGAGCATAAGCTTTCGTGAGCTACAGCTCACTTCATCAGATGCATTCAGTGGAAAATACAGTGAGGAGATTTATATACACACAGAACATGAAAAAATGGGTGTTATCATACACACTGTAAGGAGAGTGATCACTTAAGATGAGCTAATACTAGCAGGAGAGCGGGGGGTGGGGCAGAGTGGGGGAGAAAACCTTTTGTAGTGATAATCAAGGTGGGCCATTTCCAGCAGTTAACAAGAACGTCCGAGGAACAGTGGAGTTGGGGGGCTGTGGATGGCATTGTGTTCTGCACGGCTGAGGAGGTGCTGTCGTCTCAATTACAGACCTAAAAGTCGCAATATTACAACAAAGAGACTTCAAAAACAGACTCCAACGAGAGACTGCTGAATTGGAATTAATTTGCAAACTGGATACAATTAACTTAGGCTTGAATAGAGACTGGGAGTGGATGGGTCACTACACAAAGTAAAACTATTTCCCCATGTTTATTTCTCCCCCTCACCCCCCACTGTTCCTCAGACATTCTTGTTAACTGCTGGAAATGGCCCACCTTGATTATCACTACAAAAGGTTTTCTCCCCCGCCCGCCCCGCTCTCCTGCTGGTATTAGCTCACCTTAAGTGATCGCTCTCCTTACAGTGTGTATGATAATACCCATTGTTTCATGTTCTGTGTGTATATAAATCTCCTCACTGTATTTTCCACTGAATGCATCCGATGAAGTGAGCTGTAGCTCACGAAAGCTTATGCTCAAATAAATTGGTTAGTCTCTAAGGTGCCACAAGTACTCCTTTTCTTTTTTCTAATGCATATTATCTTGTACTAGTCAATACTGAATTACATATTGCCTAATTACTTTCTTTTGGTAGTCTTTGTTTTACATTCGGACCCAGTCCTGACTGACCTACATAATTTTGTGTTCCCAGCAACTTTTGACACCTTACTATTCATTCTCTCTTCCGGGTCACCAATAAATAGTTCAAACATCACCGCTCTTACTGCTGAGCCTTGACGTTCTCTATTATTAATCTATTTGCACACAAATTGGCCATTTATTCCTACTGCTTGCTTCCTATCCCAGGATAATTTCACATCATGTTACTCTTTCCTTAATTACCAATTAAGTACATATGCACACAACCTGTGAAATTCAGACCTGAATGGGAATTTCACAACATTGTAGTTTAGGATTATTTGGGGCTGGGGGCTGGTTTAAGTTTATTTCTGTTAGTGATGAACTCCACCCAAGGACCAGAATGTGACCTCCTTACACACATTAGTGAGCAGCTATTCGTATAAGCTAGTCCCAGTGACATCACTGGATTTACTTATGCATGTAGATGCTCGCCAGTGGGAGAAGAGATTCACAGTACTTTACCTGTTTTAGAAACGTATTGTGAATTGTTTTCTGAACTATTGCTCCTTTTACTGGTAAAAAATAAAAAAAGAGGTGTAGCAGTGGTATCATTGTGAAAACCATTTAAAAGGTAGACACAGCGTTCATTATTCTCCACTACAGATGCTGGTTTTCATTATTAAAAACATATTTGTTCAGGTGCTTAAATATTAACTGGCAAAGCAGCTTTAAAATTGGCCTTCGCAGATTGGAGCCATTCCAGTACAAAGCAACCAGAAAAGCAATATGTAAATGCAAGATATTAATGCGTATTTAATGTTTATTGATAGAGTAATCAGTCAAGGAAATAAGAAGATGGGATGGAGATTTCCTTATGAGCCATACAATAGACAGATCACTTCTCCAATTTGGAATGAATGCAACTAATTTGCAATTACACATTGATAAGACTTTCTATTGTAACTATTCTATAGAAACCTACAATTAGGCAGCCAAGACTTCTTGGAATTTTTGGACAGGCATTTTTAATGACACAGTTACACATCCCTTTTTCACTTAAGTAGTAATAAATCTAGGGATGGGTCTTACTGCATTTATGTCTGTGGCCTTTTAAGGGTGGAGTATGCCCTGTGCTTAAGGCTAATATACTATTATTGATCTACACATGAACCTGTTATTAATGTAACTGCAAATTCCATACATAGTTCTAGGATAGTAGGGGGCCCTAAATATGCTGGTACATTAACAAGACTGACACATAGGTTGGAAACTTTTCAGTTGGTTATCTTATTCAGAAGAGATAATAGGTCAAATACAACACATGTGTAAGTGGGTGAAGCTCTTCTGAAGCTAATGGAGTTGCAGCTCCTAACATGGGGGCAGATTTTGGTTCACATATTCACTCCAAGAATCGATTAGAACACTAACAACTTAAGCAAATTCTTCTGGATACGCAGTAATTCTTTTGTGCACAGAAACCGAGCCAGACATTGCTTTCACAAGCAGAATTTAGTGTCCATTACTTCAAGATGAACTGCTGCCTGCTGTTCTGAGGAACAAATGAATGATTGCGCATGAAAATAATTAGCCAATCTGATACGTGCTCTCAGTTAAAGAGAAGACTGGCACACAATGATGCACATGAAAGACAGGGTAGTCTAGAGGAATTGGTATCAGACTAGGGACCAGGAAATAAAAGTTCTAATCCTAAACCTGCCAATTACTTGTTGTAGGACTTTGGGCAAGGAACAGCTCCTCTGTGACTTTCCTGTCTGTAAAATGGAGATAATACTTACCTGGCTCACAGATGCTGTCATAAATATAAAGGGAAGGGTAACCACCTTTCTGTATACAGTGCTATAAAATCCCTCTTGGCCAGAGGCAAAATCCTTTCACCTGTAAAGGGTTAAGAAGCTAAGGTAACCCCGCTGGCACCTGACCCGAAATGGCCAATGAGGGGACAAGATTCTTTCTTTCAAATCTGGAGGGGGGGGGGAACAAAGGGTTTGGTCTGTCTGTGTGATGCTTTTGCTGGGAACAGATCAGGAATTCAAGCCTTACAACTCCTGTAAAGTTAGTAAGTAATCTAGCTAGAAAATGTGTTAGATTTCTTTTGTTTAATGGCTTGTAAAATAAGCTGTGCTGGAGGGAATGTATATTCCTGTTTTTGTGTCTTTTTGTAACTTAAGGTTTTGCCTAGAGGGATTCTCTATGTTTTGAATCTGATTACCCTTTAAGGTGTTTACCATCCTGATTTTACAGAGGTGATTCTTTTACCTTTTCTTTAATTAAAATTCTTCTTTTAAGAACCTGATTGATTTTTCATCGTTCTTAAGATCCAAGGGTTGGGTCTGTGTTCACCTGTACCAATTGGTGAGGATTATTATCAAGCCTTCCCCAGGAAAGGGGGTGTGTAGGGGTTGGGGGGATATTTTAGGGGAAGACGTCTCCAAGTGGGCTCTTTCCCTGTTCTTTGTTTAACACGCTGGGTGGTGGCAGCATAGGGTTCAAGGCCAAGGCAAAGTTTGTACCTTGGGGAAGTTTTTAACCTAAGCTGCTAAGAATAAGCTTAAGGGGTCTTTCATGCAGGTCCCCACATCTGTACCCTAGAGTTCACAGTGGGGAAGGAACCTTGACAGATGCTTATGAGAATTAGTTAATGTTTGTACAGTGGTTTGCAAGGTGCAACATGCTGTATAAAGGAGATCTACTGTTACAGGAGTGATTTATAGATATGATGCCTGAATATGTGAAAATAGTTAATAGATAAGGTGCTGGTAGATGTCCCTCAAGAATATGTAGCATAGATCTTGGGTTTTGTAGGACAAATAAAACATGTTGCGCACTGCAAATGGCTTCCTTTTTATTTAGGGCCCTTTACCTTTACAACCCTGTGCAGTGGGGTAAGTGCCATATAGCTGCCATTACACAGATTTCCCGGATCCTCATTCTGTGCTTTGAGGAGAGAGCAGGCTGCATGTGGCCTTGACTTATTCCAGCATAGGAGAGTGGAGAGAGTTGGTTAATGATCTGAGCCAATGGAAGCGGGAGGTGGGAATGTGGGAAGGGGGGGGCGAGGGAGGAATAAACAGCATCCTGTAAATGGCTGTTACAGATTACTTCCAACTCTGTTACCACTTTCTTCCCTGGGCCATTCTTGTGACAGCACAGCTATACGTAGCCACGTGTCATCTCGCCCTAAGTGCATAATACTGTTACATTGAGAAAGTCATGCATAGGAACAATTTTAAGAATAAGCAACGTAAGTAACTGTTGAAGACGTTGAGGCAGACTTTGCAAGTTGTTTGTACCAGGATGCACCAACATTTGCAGAAAATAAAAAAGGAAGTGGGAAAATGTAACAATCAGGGCAAGCCTGATTAGGACATGGAAATTGTTAGCAGTCGGTGAGTATCTTCAATTAAATTATGCAGAAAGCAGGAAGTCAAGTTTATTGCAGTCACTTAGACCTTACTGAGATGAAACGCACTTCTTTGAAACCATAGTTTTTCATTCATTGAGATCTGTCAAGTAGTGCAGTTTTTCTTTCATTTCCATGAGACAGCTTTGCTGATATGCTTCTTCCTTCTCTGAGGTGTAGGTGAAGATGGTTTTCTGTAATAAGCCAACATATTATAATTATATAGTTCTTTATGTTCAATTGATATCTTTATTTAAATATTAATTGTATGTGGCATAAACTAGTACTTTGGCTTATACTAAACATTATAAAGCATAGTATGAACTTTCCAATAACAACAAAATTAAACTGAAATTTAGAGAAAATAAATTGTCTTCTGACCTTTGCTCTCTAAAGCCCCTGATAGAGAAAAACTTTGCAGTTGATTGCAGGATTTCAAAAAATTCTCTTATTTTTTTTCCTAGTAACGCAGAAAATACAGGTACAGTCAAACTAAATGCAGTGGTGTTTTATCTTCCATGTATGAATAGTGAAGATTATTGTAACTAATGTTAAAGAATATTTTTAGGTTAGAGTGTGTGTGTGTGTGTGTGTGTGTGCACATGCACATGCCCTCAGATTTGCCTTGTCCCTGACAATCTGTTTTCTGGCCTGCCTGTGACTGCTCTGTTGTGTTAGCTAACCATCTCCTTCCAATGGAAAAAGGCCAGATGGCCATGCGTATTCTTTTTGATCTGTCACTACTGGTTAATTTAATTGTGATTTTGTTGCCTTTGACTGGAATTGATGGGACCTTTAGAAGGAGTTGATGGGATCACTCTTGAGTAGTTAAATTCATTCCTGTCAGAGAGATAGCTGTAGTGTTGGCTAATTGCTCATCTACCCAGAAGGCACTTCTGTGAAGGATACAGAAGGTTCTAGTCTGTCTCCTTTCCTGCTCAGCATGAATGTGAGGGTGCTGAGGAAGATAATGAGATAATTTGGCCTGTATTGCCATCAGTTGTTGACATACAGAACTACATCTAGTTTTCAGTGGACCTGGAGTATGTGTTATCCTTGCTTTTGTGGTGCCTAGCTGAGATAGGAACTTAGGTAAAAATGAGCTGAAGATGCTTAATAATAGATAAGATGGAAGGATACTGGAAAGTTTAACTGAAATGGTGTCTGCCCCCATTCAGGTGTTGTGCCCGTCCTTCAGAAATTAGGCTTTCTTGGGGGGGTTCTTCTGGCCCCTTGTTTGGTTCCAGAGACCCGGGAAACTTCAAGGGCTAGAAATAACTTTCTTCATCTGCACTTAATGTAACATTTGCACCCATTTCACATTGATATGGACATTGTTATAACAGTTCATGCTTTTGTGACCTCTAGATTAGAGCACTCTAATATAGAATAGAGGCAGATGTGTTGGCCTGCTTATTTAGTGGAATGACCACAGGGAGCACATTAATCCTGTGCTGTGAAGACTGCTTTGGATTCTTCTTCCCTCCTTGGTGTAAGTCAGGATGTTGATCTGGATCTTTAAAGTTGTGCATGATTTAGGTCCTAACCTAAGACCTAACCCCACGTGCACCACTGCAGCAGTTAAGATCAGCTGAAGCATTCTCAGGGTCCCCAAATTTTAACATTTTTAGAGCCTCTGACGGAGCATTCCTGGTAGATCCCTGTTGATTCAATAAAGAAAACAGTTAAATTTTCAGGGTATAGGTTCATTTATGCTTTTGTTAGGATGTGTTTTGTGTTAGGATGACTCAGGGAGTGGGTAGGAGACATAGCCCTTGGGTCTATTATTATGGTGGCAGGGTGTAGTTGTAAATTCAAGGAGAATTCTTGTTGCTGTCAGAGCATGAAGCTAAATTTTATTTAATTGTGTTTTATTGATGTAAATACAGCCAGAGCATAGGCAATGCTTGTATAGATTTTCAAATCAAAGTATAAATAATAAACATAAAATAATAGAATTGTAGAACTGGAAGGGACCTCGAGAGGTCATCTAGTCCAGTCCAGTTCACTCATAAGTATTATCTAGGCCATCCCTGACAGGTGTTTGTCTTATCTGCTGTTAAAAATCTCCAATGATGGAGATTCCACAACCTCCCTGGTCAATTTATTCCAGTGCTTAACTACCCTGACAATTAGGAAGTTTTTCCTAATGTCCAACTAAACTGCCTCACTGCAATTTAAGCCCATTGCTTCTTGTCCTATCCTCACACATTAAGGCGAACAATTTTTCTCCTTCCTTTAACAACCTTTTATATACTTTAAAACTGTTATCATATCCCCTCTCAGTCTTCTCTTTGCCAGACTCAACAAACCCAGTTTTTTCAATCTTCCCTCATGTTTTCATGATCTTTGACATGAAACAGATCATGTTTTCTAGACCTTTAATCATATTTGTTGCTGTTCTCTGGACTTTCTCCAATTTGTCCACATCTTTTCTGAAATGTGGCACCCAGAACTGGTCACAATACTCCAGTTGAAGCCTAATCAGCATGGAGTAGAGTGGAAGAATTACTTTTCGTGTCTTGCTTACAACACTGCTGCTAATACATCCCAGAATGTTGTTTGCTTTTTTTACAACAGTGTTACACTGTTGACTCATAATTAGCTTGTGATATACTATGACCCCCAGATCCCTTTCTGCAGCACTCCTTCCCGGGCAGTCATTTCCCATTTGTATGTGTGCAACTGAATGTTCCTTCCAAAGTGGAATACTTTGCATTTGTCCCTGTTGAATTTCATCTATTTTCTTCAAACCATTTCTCCAGTTTGTTCAGATCATTTTGAATTTTAATCCTATCCTCCAAAGCACTTGCAACCCCTCCCAGCTTGGTATCATCCACAAGCTTCATAAGTGTATTCTCTATGCCATTATCTAAATCATTGATGAAGATATTGAACAGAACTGGACTCAGAATTGATTCCTGTGGGACCCCACTTGATATGTCCTTCCAATTTGACTGTGACCCACTGATAACTACTCTCTGTGAATGGTTTTCCAATCAGTTATGCACCTACCTCATAGTAGCTCCATCTAGGTTGTATTTCCCTAGTTTGATTATGAGAAGATCATGCAGACAATATCAAAAGCCTTTTTGGTGAAAACTGAAACAAAAAAATCATTTAAGACTTCTGCCATTTCCACATTTTTTGTTATTGTTTTTGCCCCCTCATTGACTAACGAGCTTACCCTGTCCTTGGTCTTTCTCTTGCTTCTGATATTCTTGATTAATATCTTCATCAATGATTTCTTATTACCCTTTATGTCTCTAGCTAGTTTAATCTTGTGTTGTGTCTTAGCATTTTTAATTTTGTCCCTACATACTTGTGTTATTTGTTTATATTCATCCTTTGTAATTTGACCTAGTTTCCTAGTTTTTTGTGGGACTCTTTTCTGATTTTCAGATCATTGAAGATCTCCTGGGTAAGCCAGGATGGTCTCTTTCCATACTTACTGTCTTTCCTATGTTGTGGGATAGGTTTGCTCTTGTGCCTTTAATAATGTCTCTTTGAAAAACTGCCAACTCTCTTGAACTGTTTTTCCCCCTTAGACTTGCTTCCCATGGGATCTTACCTACCAACTCCCTGAGTTCACTAAAGTCTGCCTTCTTAATCCATTACCTTTATTGTGTTGTATTCCCTCCTACCATTCCTTAGAGTCCTGAACTCTACCATTTCATGATCACTTTCACCTCTGCGGTCTTCCACTCTCAAATTCTCAACCAATTCCTCCCTATTTGTCAAAATCAAATCTAGAACAACCTCCCCCCAAGTAGCCTTCTCCACCTTCTAAACTAAAAAATTGCCTCCAATACATTCCAAGACTTGTTGGGTAATCTGTGCCCTGCTGTATTATTTTCCCAAAAGATGTCTGGGCAGTTGAAGTTCCCCATCACCACCAAGTCCCTGTGCTCTGGGTGATTTTGTTAGTTGTTTAAAAAAAACCTCATCCACCTTTTCTTCCTGGTTAATCTGCTGTGTGATAGTTCTGGACAGCAATCTGTAGTGGTCTAGTTTTGTTTTGTTTTTTAATTTGTTCTTGCCCTTGACTCATATTTTATTGTTTAAGGTGGAAATCTAGCAACTTTGGGTTTGATTTGCTTGCTCCACTTCCCAGGGGGTTAGCGCTGTTGAGCTTGGGGAGTGGTGAGCATGTTTTAATTTGGAAACTCAGCCTTCAACCCCCAGCCCTGTCTCTTGCTAGTCCTTGGCTTAATGAAAGCATTAAACAGAGCTCATACCTCAAAAAAGAGATCATTGCATTTGGAAATTTGTGAGACCACAATGTAAAGTTGAGTTAAAATTGCCCTGAGACATAGTCTTTTTGTTCCTTATGAAAACCTAGAATGTTTAACCCTGGGTTTTTAGACTGGTTTCTGTGTTATGGACAGGAAGTGTTAAACCTGCTTTTTGCTCTGCTGCATGAAGTTGCACAGAAGTTGGTATCTGAATATCAGCAAATTGACTAGAAAGGATGAAGCAGCGTCCAAAATCAGATCAGCTTTTAAAAAAATCAGATTATAGCTTTAAAATGTTCAGCTATCTAGGTCTGGAAATTGCACAGCCACCTACACAGAATAAAAATTACCCTGACAAGGTCAGCAGTGACAAAACAATGCATCTGCATATCCTCAGCCTAACAATAACTTCAGTAATGTGCTTCAGACATAGAAAGGCTCTGTTTCATACCTCACTGAGCATTTCTTGTTCTTTTTTACTTGCTTTGAGCATTTTTCTCATTTTTGTTGAGGCTTTCCACTCCTGGCAATATCAGCTCCATCACTGCAAGAGACATCAGTCTCTCTGCTTTGTCTCTTGGAGGACGTTTATCTTTAAAAATCTTTTCTTTATGGGTAAAAACACACATTAAGAAACCTAACCAAATGTAAGGGGGAGGGCATTCATATTTTATGCAAATCTTGAGATTTTTGTGAAATGAGAGAGCTGTAAATGTGGGCCATTAATTATTCAATTTATTAAATACTGGAGTATAGGAAGGATGGGCTCCAAATCCCATTGGAATCAATAAGAGTTTTTCTGCTGGCTACATTGGGCTTTGGATCAGTCCCTTGGTTTGCAGGACCATGCTTTCGTTTTTTCAAATCTCTGCGTACCTGAACCTATAATGTAGAGCTCTTTCAGTATCTCTGCAAAACCTATGGGATTTATACCAGTTTGTTTAGTTGCTTCTCATATGGCTCTGCTCCTGATCATTCTATCCACTCGAAGAGCGTCTTAATTCTTCATAAAAATGATCCTCTTGATATAGTCTATTGTGCATCTGCTATCTAACATCTAGTTTTCTGTCAAATGTTCCAGATTCTGTTGGTTTACGATCTATTTTCCATGGCTTTTTCAAGTAATTATATGGTTCTTTGAATGACAGAGGAAAGATTCATAGATTTTTAAGGCCAGATGGGACCATTAGGATCATCTAGTCTGACCTCCTGCATAGCACAGGCCACGGAATTTCACCTAGTGATTCCTGCTTCATTTCCCATGTTCATCAACCTCACTGATGATGGACTGGGCTCATTATTCACTTCCTATACCAAAAATCAGTTGTATTTTGTTAACTGTAGGTCAACTATTGATATACTGGCTCTGAGCACATATTATTTATGAGATAGAGTTGATTAGAGGGCAGATGAAATCATCTGAAGTTAGTATGGGTCTTGATATGTCCATCTGCCTAACCGATTTTTTTCTCATCCAGTCCGTTTAAAATCCACCCCAAGTTCTACTCCCACAGTTTTATCACGTTATAAAGTGGAATTACGTGCACAATGGATACGCATCAACAAAGTGCTTTGCTGGAGTACAGTTAAATGCAGATATCTAATCTTGATTAATGAGCTTCCAGTTGCTATTTAGTGTGAGCTGATGCCATCCCCTGATGGCTATATATTTTCTGATTATTATAAATGGGGCTCAAGGTAGAATTGCAGTGCTTATAAAGTGTGTTTGGTTGGAAGGGTGACGTCAAGCACAAGTATGCTGGAATAATTGAAGACCATTAAATTATTTCTTACAGGGAAATACAGTATAGTTCTACTGATGGTTTTGTTTCAGCCTCTCATATTAAAATAAAAAAACAAAGCAATTACAAACTCTTAACAAGGGTGCTAATATTTTCATAACACTTCCATTTACATGTTTATGAGAAATTGCAGAAGTTTGAATGTTCTAACTGACCATGGAAAGAAACCATGAGCTTGGAAAATGAACAACTACAGTAGGAGTCTTGACTCTGACCTAAGCACTGAAGATAGAAAAGAACCTGGTGTTGGTATTGAGGAGGGATGTAAAGTTGATTTTGTACATTAGGCCGGGGTGGGCAAACTTTTTGGCCCAAGGGCCACATTGGGGTGCAAAACTGTATGGAGGGCTGGGTAGGGAAGGCTGTGCCTCCCCAAACAGCCTGGCCCCCGAGCACTATCTGACCCCTCCCACTTCCCAGCCCCTGACTGCCCCCCTCAGAACTCCTCCCATCCAACACCCCCTCCCCGCTCCTTGTCCCCTGACCGCCCCCTCCCTGTACCTCCACCCCTAACCGCCCCCTGGGACACCATCCCCTATTCAACCCTCTCTGTTCCCTGTCCCACCCTGAACTTCTGCCCTATCCAATCACCCCCTGTCTCCCGTCCCCTGACTGCCCTACCCTGAACCACCGCCCCATCCAACTGCCCCCTGCTCCCTGTCTCCTGACTGCCCCCCGGGATTCCCTGCCCCATATGCAACCCCTCCTCCCCCGGCTCTGGCCCCCTTACCATGCCACTCAGAGCAGCATGTCTGCAGCCGTGCCACCTGGCCGGAGCCAGACACGCTGCTGCGCTGCCCTGATGAGAGCGCAGCCCCGTAGCCCAGAGCACTGCCCGCGTGGAGGCGTGGCTGCAGGGGATGGGGGACAGCAGGGGAGAAGCCGGGGAGCTCGGGGGCCGGGCAGGATGGTCCCATGGGCTGGATGTGGCCCACGGGCCGTAGTTTGCCCACCTCTGCATTAGGCAATAACACAAGGCTTGAAAAAGATGTAAGATGGTATTTAACAAACTTTAGCTCTGGAGTTTGTAATCTTTTAAAGCCAAAGGAGGTGTATTTTGTTGCACAGGCAGGAGCAGTGTAGGCTTCCTCATATTGTCCCATCAGTGTGCTTCATTCCTGAATTGGAAAGGTCCCTGGAACAGAGGAGCAGGGTTCTCTTGTTTTCCCAGCCTTTTAGCAGCTGCTGGAACCCTGCTGGGAGCAGCAGGAAGATTACTGCTGTCTGACTGGGACAGATGTGGTTCATTAGACTCCATACTGATATGTTGGGCATGAGAATAGCCATGTAGAGAAAAGAGCTAGGGTTTTGGATAGTCGGAGCTAGAGAGAAGAAGGCCGTAGACAATCATACAGAGATGATTTAGGTAGGGGACTATTAGATGCATGGCCTGTTACTTCGGAATAAGATTTTCTTTAATAAACCAAGCCCCAAAGGGAAGAGTTTTTGCCTGTGTGTGTAGCTTTTCATTCACAGGTGGGTGAAGACTTTAGCAGTTTATATCTACTTTGGGGGTTGGGAGGTTAGTTCACTCTCTATTTTCATTCAGATTCTTGGCCTTTCTTCTGAGACTTTCAAGTGTGAAAACTATGATGCTAGTTTATAAATGTGGGTATTTGTCTACTAATAAGTGGACTGAGCATACCCAAAAATCTGTCAAACAGCAATGGCTTTCACTCATTCCCAACTTCAGCAAAAAATGTACTGGCAGTAACACTCCCCTGAGTCATCCAGTTCTTCAGTGTCTGGTTTTCAGGGTCAGTCAGTTGGGAAAGTATTATTATTGTTTAATAGATCTAAAAGCAAATGCTTTTTTAGCTACACTAAGGAGATCATTATTTATAAGCTCTTTCATAAATTGAATAAATACAAAAGTACTGAAATTCTATAGACAACGTTTGGCTAAATCCTGTCTTCAGTGTTCTGAAATCCAGCTGTGTTGTGTGTTCATGCTGAAAGGGATTGGGGAGGTAAATTTAAATAGTTATTTAGGCCTGTTAATAACATGCTTAAGAACAATTTCATAAAGAGCTTTTGGATCATCTAATGCCATCTGTGTTAAAGTTGATTATAGTTAATTATACAGGCATGAATTCCACAGTAAAATGGATGTCGTTGCTAGAACAGTTTGTTTGTGTTCAAGACAACAGGCTGACATAAAGTTAAACAGATGGAATTAGAGTCGGAGACGCAGTCTGCTCTGAATTAATCTAATGTAAATGAAAGAATCAATTGCATTTCCTCCCTTTTTACTGTTTCGAGGGAGGGGCATATTGAAACTGCTGAAAAGTTTAAGTAATGTTATATTTTCAGTCTCAGAATCTCAAGTTTTCTGTACATTATTCAAATGTGGCAATAACCACATCTTCCCACATCTAACCAGATCTTAGAATCATAGAATCATAGAATCATAGAATATCAGGGTTGGAAGGGACCCCAGAAGGTCATCTAGTCCAACCCCCTGCTCGAAGCAGGACCAATTCCCAGTTAAATCATCCCAGCCAGGGCTTTGTCAAGCCTGACCTTAAAAACCTCTAAGGAAGGAGATTCTACCACCTCCCTAGGTAACGCATCTTCCACTTGCATTTAAATTATTTGAATAGTATATGCAAAATTCTATTGATATTTTCCATTTCCTTGATTCTGTGTTGATTAGAATGAGTAACTATGTAGGCTATACATCCATTTGAGTTACATAAAAAGCCAACATTTGTTCTTTATTGGAAACTTATGCTCTTGTATAAAACACAGAATAAATATATAAATACTTTTTATAAGAATTAAAATTATGCACACGTTTTCATGAACAGTCTGACCAGGAATGGTTAATCTGAACTATATCTGGGGAATTAATCTTTTGAGTAAAATCCAGGTCATCCAGGATTGAGCATGTCTGTTCAAGCTGTTGCTGAAATTGTACTAATCCTACACAGAAACTTTGGCTAGACTTTCATCAGAGGAAAATGATTACAATGTATCATTACGTTGACAATGCTTACGCAGATCTACCCAGGCAATGGGCATGGCAAATTTATTCCCTTTCTCTTACTTCCACAATCAGAATTTTCAGGGGTTTTTTACATACTTAATGTTGCCCTGATTAGGCCATTTCCATTTGATCTTCATCTACTAATATATCTTAGGTATTTCCAAGGCACCTATCACTGAAAAAAACCTAGAGCTAATATCATTTCCCTAATACAACTCCACTGTGCCCATCTCTCCATGGTCCAGGCATTTTTTTAAGGCACAGGGGGTTGTCATGACATACGAAATTACATTTCTTCGTGAACAGAAGGTGCTTATTAAAGAAAACAACTATAAACTACAGACGCTCAAATGGATTTCCACACATCTTGCCTCCTGGAGGAATATTGGTGTGACAAGTCCTGAATACTTTTGTTCAGCAATGTTTTGAGTAATTGGTGAAGAGAGAAGAAGTTAGACATCATTTGAGCTATAAAATAAAGCCTTTTTTGTTTTTACTCTTTCATAACTCAGAGAGGGTCAAGGGATTTTCCTCAAATATGGAAAGCTTCAGCCAAAAGGGAGAATTTTTGAGAAATTTCAGAGCATTTTAAAATGGAAGACTATAACAGATGGATAACTTTACCTAAAAGCAATAATAAGGTGTCTAGTGCAGGGGTCGGCAACCTTTCAGAAGTGGTGTGCCGAGTCTTCATTTATTCACTCTAATTTAAGGTTTTGCGTGCCAGTAATACATTTTAATGTTTTAATAAGGTCTCTTTCTATAAGTCTATAATATATAACTAAACTATTGTTCTATGTAAAGTAAATAAGGTTTTTAAATGTTTAAGAAGCTTCATTTAAAATTAAATTAAAATGCAGATCTTATCAGTTTAGTGTGGTCTTGCCCTTGCTTTTCCTTGCTGAGTTTTCCAATGTCTGGCACATATTTGGATAGTTTAAGCTGCACACAGGCTTCTGAGTGATCAGTTGTTAACTGGCTCCGAGAGGGACAGAGGGCAGATTTCATGTGTGAAAATATCTGTTCACACAGGTATGTGGATCCAAATGCTGAAAGCATTGCAAACACAATTTTCTTCAAACAGTTACATTTCACTGGCAGGGATGTCCAGCAGGTCAGAACAGAGGCCCCATGATCTCTCTCAGTAGCTTCAAGTGCACTCTGCAGATCTCCAAACTTTGATGCTTTTGTAACTGAATGAGCTGCATTTCAAAATCTTCAACACCCATCCACTGAAATACAGACAAATCCAAGTCCCTTTCGTTGAATTTTTCAGGTTTAATTAGAAAAGAAAGCATTGGGCCAAATCGCTGGAAATCTTGAAATCTGTCAGAAAATTCTGATTCCAGTTCTTGCATGTACATTCTAATCTCAACATCAAATGCAGTGCACTGTTCCACGTGGCATGATAGTGATGTAAGCAGGACTTTAAAATATCCCAGTACAGTGGCGCTGGAACAATTTTTAAGGTGGGGGTTCTGAGCTACGCCCCCTCTTGCCCGTCTGCACCCCTCACTGCCCCAGGTTGGGGCCAGTGGGCCACAGCTGCGGGTGGCTGCAGAACCCTGGGCCAGCGGCCGGGACCCCAGGCCAGTAGCAGAGCCCCCGGACCGGTGGCTGGGACCTGGGGCTGGCAGCCGGTACCCTGAGCTGGCAGCAGAGCCCCTGGGACCGGTGGCCAAGACCTGGGCAGTGTGAGTGCCACTGAAAATCAGCTCGCATGCCGCCTTTGGCACGTGTGCCATAGGTTGCCTACACCGGTCTAGTGTATCTATCTAGGTAAAAATAGCCAACCAGGCTTTCACTTATCCATGGATTAATTTGATCCTAATATAGTTCAACAAAATGCAGTCAAACATCAGGATAAAGGTTCACAAATCTCTCTCTTTCACACACACACTCACTCACATTCACTCCTGGAAAAAAAAAAAACTTTTTTTTTTCTTCCACCTATACTGGATTTGGAGCTATCTCCACCCTAAAATAGCTTTAACTGAGGTACTATGCTCTGCAGGCCATCTTTGAGACAGCACTAGTCATGTCTGCTAAGAAAGTCATCATGCCGTCCTAGACTTCTGCACAAGTTCAAACAGAATTTGTTCACACCCTGAATGTTACCTCCTGTGACTTAGCTGCTCTCTTATGTTTGGACACTTGTGTTTGCCAGAGTTCATGTCCCAGGTGAACAGCTCATTTTAACTACACTTATACCAGCTTTCTCATGTCAGAGTCCATTAACCAAATTTGTATTGATTTTAGTTCAGTTGGAGCCAAATAAACTAATTTACAATTCAAATTCTAAGAGTTGCACAGTAATGTATTTTCTCTGAGAAATATATGCACAAAAATAGCACATGATATGATTACATTAGCAGAACCTTTTGTCTAATGTAAAACACACCCCCATAAGAAAACTCATTTTCTTGTGCTGCGATGTGCAGACTCTACGGCAATCTTAAATGAAGAATTGAGAATACTCAAGAAGAAATCGCCCATGTGTAGAATCCTGGAAGTGAGGACTCAGCCATCAGCAATGCTGCCAGTCAGTTTTTATGAGAGATTTTTCATGCAAAAGACAAATAATTATGAGTAAACCTAAAATTATTAACGAATTCTTCAGTAAAAAGGATAGAGGAAAAATATCTTGCAATCCTTTCTCATGGTACTTGAAATTGCTAAACACTAATGGTGGGGGTTTCTGAGACATGTTTATACTGTACACACTGTTTTTTAATTTTTTTAAAGTAATGTTGGAATATTGATTTCAGACACTACGATCTCAAAAACATATTTTCCAATGAAGCTTGATCTTGAATAACAAGTCAGGAGGCAAAAAGAGTGATGAGTCTGACTAAATATTGCCTATGGTGCATTATTAATGTTATCTTTAACATAATACATGCCAGGCATTGTATGCACAATATATTCTCCCAGTATCAGAAATATGAAGCTTTTACTATTCTATTTAGATGAGGTAAGCTGACTTGCCCCATTCAACTTGCATAATTCATTCTTATTGCAATAAAATAGGAATTATAATGGCAGAAAAAAGCCATTTAAAATAAAAGCTATTAATAGACTGCCTCAGATAATCTCCCTCATACTGCCCATGTCTATGTAGGTATGCTGTTCTGCTATGTTTTAATGTCATTCCTCAAAGAATTTCTTCTGAAAGGCTATTCCCAAGAGTGGCAAGTGAGCATCAGTTACTGTAACCAGAATACTGGGGCAAATTATGAACAACTTTTACTTCTTGCATGCAAGTGCGTCTCGTGGCTGAGTTCTGTCCAGGCCAGAGTTCTGCCTGTTAGCAACTTTTCAGAAAGCGATACACAGATTCAAAGCTCAGCTCTTGCATTCTAACCAGTGTATCCTTATACAGACTTCCATAAAGACTGTTCTTGCCACAGAGAGAGTACTCTACAATGTCTGCATTACAGTGGAGGAATGCATCCGATGAAGTGAGCTGTAGCTCACGAAAGCTTATGCTCAAATAAATTGGTTAGTCTCTAAGGTGCCACTAGTACTCCTTTTATTATTCCCTTTACAGTATAAACATGCACACACATACAACCAAATTCTTTCTACTCTGATCTTTATTAATGATTTCTTTGTCTATGGGGTTGCCTAAATAATAATGTTTTATCTGGAATGATAACTGCAGTGTCGCTCAGTTCACGTGTATATTATTCTATTTTGTTGGCAAACAGAAAAGTGTGGCCTGTGAATCCTTTTTGCTGGGAGCAGTCAGTCCTCTCTGAGTAGCTGACACACTCTTAGTTTGTTTAATCTTTTCTGTAGCCATTATGTTATAAATATGAAATACCTGCAGATAAAATAATGCATTCTCAAGATTTCTACTGGGCTGTACCTCAGAGGACACTGTCCTTGCTGAGTAGGTCCCATTGAGTCAGATAAGAGATTTATAGCCTCTCATCTTATTTAGCATTACTGCTGTTCTTGTGTTCATTAACTAAGAGAAAATCCTAACATTAAAGCACCTGAAATATCTAAAGGTGGTTTTCCCAGCCTAAGGAAAAGAATTCCCCCTCAAACCATTCCCTCTATGGTAAACCACAAATTATTTTTACAAGGGCATCCCTAATAAGTAAAGGTTTAAAATAACACTTAATTAGACCCAAAATATTGCAGGTATGTGACACAGCCATGTTTTCCTGGCTCTAATCTCCCAGCTAAGACTGATTGGAACTCACAGATGCTCCTGTATAAAACCACTCATCAGCTCCCCTTCAGCTTTGATTGGTTCATCTCCTGTACTGAGAATGTGCAAGACTTGCAAAATTGCCTGACGCTTCCTCTTCTAGATTTTTGTGGTCACTTGTAGCTGTGCTGTCTGCTCTGCTTTGTACATGTACAAAGAGAAAAGCCACGCAAATTATTCAAGGGCTGGAAAAAATCCTTTACAGTAAGAGACTTAATGAGCTCAATTTGATTAATTTATCAAAAAGACCAAGAAGTGACGTGATTGTGGTATACCTTCACAGGGAGAAAATACCAAGACAGGGCTCTTTAACCTAGAAGAGAAGTGCATAACAATGTCTGGAAGTTAAAGTCAGACAAATTCAAATTAAAATAAGGGGAATTTTTTAGCAATGAGGGTGATTAACTATTGGTACAAACTAGCAGGGGCAGTAGAGAATTTCACATCTCTTGATGACTTCAAAGCAAAACTAGAAGCTTTTCAGAAAGATGTGCTGTAGTGAAACACAAGTTATTGGTCTTAATACAGGGATAACTTGTGGAATTCCGTGGCCTGAATTATACAGGAGGGTAGATTAGGTGACCTATTGGTCCCTTCTGGCTTTAACGTCTGTGAACAAATCCATTGCTCTCCCTTTGTCAGGCTATAGCAGAAGACAGACAGAAGGCAATGGATGTGTTTTAATTAGGCCACAACTTTATTCACTCAAATATCTGGCAACAAATTATATAGTGCTGGTTGTTTCCAGGTCATTGGGCAGCTCACATCTTGCCTAGGGTGTGATGCAATCCTGAACTGGCATAGAAGGAGGTGAGCTGCCCAATGACCTGGAAACCCCATCTGTGTGCCTGGTATATAATCCTGAGCCTGCAAGTCCATACCACTGCTTGCTTGGCCTGTCTGCATGATCCTAAAAGTGGAAATACAAGAAAAGTTCTCTACATAAAGACTGATGTATATCCTGTGTGCACTTGAATGCTATCATCCAATTGCCTGAATCACTGTGGCCCTAGCCCTATTTGGGTGGCAGCTGTTGTAACCCCATATGGAAGGAATTGGAATCACATTCTTGCACCAGGAGCTCCAACTTTTTAAGCCCCCTTTTGAAAACAGTAACAAAATAGTATGTTGACGGGTTTTCTATCACCATAAATAAAGAGGACCCCCCTCTCCAATGGATGTCATTGCTGTATAAGTCCTCAATGCCCTTACTAGGCAAATCTTTGCCTCCTCCACCCCCTCCCCCCGCACCGTAGCAATATGGATTCACCTCTCCATCCCACTCCCCACCCTCCAGATTGTTTTTTGAGATCCTGAGTTATGATGAACAATTGCTCTTCCCATCATAAATCCCTCCACTCCAAAGCCTTCTCAAAGCACAGCAACCCAGGCACTCGTTTGCTGACTCCATATGTTCCAAAAAACACTAACAGCCTTCGACAAGGCCACCTCCTATCAGCTTCTGCATATTTGACTGAGAACTTGCACCAAATCTCTGAGCATTTAAACAGTAATGGGATGAAGTGGATCCTCTCTAGGGTCCATTTCCTGAGACCACCCCATGAAAAACCTCTGGACTAAGCACCCACTACAAAGATCTGGCTAACCTCTCATCCTACTGGCAAACATAAGGCCTGATAGGTGAATGGAGATGGGAGATGATGCCAGCCCATGGATTGCCAGAGAAACCGTGTATTGTAATATCCCATCTTCTGGAAAGGGCAATATTATCGACAGGCCCTCTCTCCTCTGAAATGGCCCCAAATCATTAAAACTCCTGTCATAGGCCCTAAATGTTCATGGCACTTCCAATCCTTATATTACCTCAAGAGCTATCATTCGTCAAGATTCCAGAGTGCTAGCGGCATCCATTTGGGTTCCTTGTTGGCTTCCCAGTGCCAGGTCCTGAAATTTGTCCATCTGAAATCGAAAGAATGCATCGGCTATGCCATTATCAATCCCGGGCATACGCTTGGTAGAAAAACATATGTTAGCATTTACACATTGTAATATAAATGCCCTCACCAAACTCATAGTTCTGGGTGATCTGGAGGACGGGCAACGGATTATATTTACTACTGCCATGTAGTCACTCCAAAAAGGCATGCTTTTGTTTGCAAAATCTGTTCCCTAAATAGTTTCTGCTACCAAAATGGAAAGAATTCCAGGAATGTTATTTTCTTTTCTGTACCTTTTATAGCCAATCTGAATATTTCTGGGCACTCCATCTAACATGGTAAAATACTTGAAAAACCTATTTCTCCTGATGCATCTGAATGAAGCTGCCTTTATCATCCATTCCTCCCTCCAAAATCACACTCTTAAATTGATCAGAAATTGTTCCCAAATCCTCCTCCATCTCTTTATTATCCTTTATAAAATGGCTGGGCTTTTCTATTCCTGTGGTGGCAGCTGACAGTCTGGTGCAAAAAGCCTGCCCCAAGGCCATCGCTCGGCATACAAAGTTAAGATGCCCTATAACAGTAGCTCCCATGGTTTAATCTTCTTTGAAAGAGGGTGTCTCTGAGGCTGTATGGGGTATAAAGACCCCCTGACTCTCCCAGTCAGCATGAACTGGGAGTGCAGTGACTGTCTCCTGACCTGTCCCCGACTGTTTCCTGTCCTTTGTGTTCAACCATGTAAACTTTTCTCCTCCTCCTCCCACACATTGTGAGGGAGCCCTTAAGGGGCAATGCCCTGTTTTTCCAGCTTGTCAGACAAGACCCCCTTATCTGGAAGGTTGCAGTGAGCTAATTCTATCACCCTTACAAAAAAAAGTAGCATTAAAAAGGAGGTGGGATTTGATACATCATGTGAAGTGCATTATTTGTAGGAGTGACACAGAGAAACTTGTTGGTACTTACTTCAGTCAGCAAAATATGAGACATAGAGCATGAGTAGCAACATACTTGCTCCATCTTTGGGTCACTGACTTCTCCTAGGCTCGAAGGTCCCACATTTTGGACAAATACCCAGCCCACCTGGCATGCAAGCATTTGCTTTGATCCTGATTGCAGCCTTTTTGGAGAGGGGGGTTTCCTGTGTTATTTTGTAGTAAGAGTACCTGCGTTCCAGCTGCCATTGATAGAGGCATGAACCTGTTATCTGCTGTCATATTTTATCCATTAACAATATTGATTAGGATGGAAATTATAGTGCAGGAGTGGACAAAGTGTGGCTCGTGAGCCAAATGCAGCTCTTTTACCATTAAAGTGTGGCTCATGGAGTCCGTCCCCCTCCTCCCCCCGCCTCCATTCTCCACCTACCAGACTGGGGTTGGAGGAGCTCAGGACCTCTGCCTTGCAGAGGGGTGGTGGGGTAGGGGCTTCTGCCCAGTGGGGAGGGGAGTCTTGGGGCTTCAGCCCCACAGAGCACACTGGCTGGGGCTTGGGGCTTCAGCAGGAGCGGGGCTGAAACTCCGAACCCCGCAGGTGCGCCCTGGCTCTCAAACCTCTGAAGATTGCTGTACGTGGCTCGGAGGATCAGTAAGTTTGGCCCTCCCTGTTATAGTGGAAAGGGAGTTTATTTGGGAGTTTTACAAAGAAATATCAATGCACAATGTTCTAATAAAATGCTATCAAGTTATTGAAGCTACACAATTAACAATAATGCTAAATGTAGCAATGAAAATAAAACAAAAGCATAGAAACAAAATTAGTTTTTATAAATTGCTGAACTATATAAGGAGCAAGCATGTTCATTACATGTGTTCGATAACATATATGTCTCTGGGTTTTATTAACTTCTTGGTCACCTTGTTGCTTTTGTAGCAACAATTTTTTGAACTCAGTAAAGTTTCACCAAGTGTATAGTAACCCACACTAGGGGAAGTAAAAAGAAAAGGAGTACTTGTGGCACCTTAGAGACTAACCAATTTATTTGAGCATAAGCTTTTGTGAGCTACAGCTCGCTTCATCGGACGCATTCAGTGGAAAATACAATGGGGAGATTTATATACATAGAGAACATGAAACAATGGGTGTTACCATACACACTGTAACAAGAGTGATCACTTAAGGTGAGCTATTATTAGCAGGAGAGTGCAGGGGGGGGGGGGGGGAGAGGGCACCTTTTGTTGTGATAATCAAGGTGGGCCATTTCCAGCAGTTGACAAATATGTTTGAGGAACAGTGGGTGGTGGAGGGGGGAAAATAAACATGGGGAAATAGTTTTACTTTGTGTAATGATCCATCCACTCCCAGTCTCTATTCAAGCCTAAGTTAATTGTATCCAGTTTGCAAATTAATTCCAATTCAGCAGTCTCTTGTTGGAGTCTGTTTTTGAAGTTTTTTTGTTGAAGAATTGCAACTTTTAGGTCTGTGAAGTGAGCTGTAGCTCACGAAAGCTTATGCTCAAATAAATTTGTTAGTCTCTAAGGTGCCACAAGTACCCCTTTTGTTTTTGCGAATACAGACTAACACGGCTGCTACTCTGAAACGTGTCATAAAATAATAGAATACTACAACTACCATCTAATGGAATTTTTCCTTTTGCTCAAGTAGATATCTCATACCTTTCAGTGCTGAAGATCCTGGGTTCAAACCCTGTTGACAGCAAAAGAGGGCTTGTTATAAACAGACAGGTTTGAATATGGCCAGCTCCATGTGAAGTGGTAGTTTGAAAATGTAGGCCCAGATTCTGAGCTGCATGGTATGACTTTGCATCTCACCATTGGTGCAAATGCTCCCATCACTGTTCCTGGAAGTATCTGCCTCAAAGTAAGGGGCTCTTCTGATGATGTAGAGAGCTCCTATATCACCATTGTGTGAATAGTATATCGAGGACGTGGCAGGGGCAGGGGGAAATGCCTGGGGCATCACTATGTCCTGCTGATTCCCAGCTGCCAGATGTTTTGAGGCCATTGGCAGCTGGCACATTCTAGAGCATTAAAATAGAACCCGCCTGGTGCACAACCAATACAGGGTTGAGGGAGCCCGAAGGTGGTTTAAAGCTCTGAGTTTCACTGTGCACTCCTCAGCTGCAGTTCAGCAGTGGGATCTGAATTCCCACTAGTTAAATCAGTATGTTGAATTGAAAACGTTTCCCTACACATACATCAAAGCTGATTAATAGCCAGGCTTCTAGTGACCTTTGAGGATCATAAAGGGAGCAGATATGTTTGTTTAGTGAACGATGTGAGGAGGGATAAGAAGAAAGGGACTGGAGGGGGTAAAATTGGCATGGCAAGAGTAAAAAGGAGTGAAAGGATGGGAATGGAGCAGAGGGGCTGGGAATGAAATAGAATGCAAGAGAGCAAAGAGTAAGAAAGAAGCAGGAAAGGGATGGCTCCCCAAGACTATGTCTCAAATGTGAATTTTAGTGGAGCATGCCTAGTACAGACAAAATCTTTGGGGGCTAGCTGTGAAATTCTAGCAAGGATCTATGGTGCATGTTGGAACTGCAATTTTTTACAAAAAAAAAAGAAAGAAAAGGAGTACTTGTGGCACCTTAGAGACTAACCAGTTTATTTGAGCATGAGCTTTCGTGAGCTACAGCAGTCTCTAAGGTGCCACAAGTACTCCTTTTCTTTTTTCTTTTTACGAATACAGACTAACACGGCTGTTACTCTGAAACCAATTTTTTACAAAGGCTTAGAACTGGGCAGATTTTTCATGGGGATGGCAAAAGGCACAAAGGGCCACCCCCTGCCAAATTTGTAGTCCCCGCTCCAAAGAATGGGGACACTAGAGCTATTCAAAGAAAATGCCACCAGAATTTAACATGGGGAAAACAATGTATTTTTCCCTAGTCTCATTCTCAGAAACAGCTGAACTATTTTGGCTGCTATTTAAATAAATAAATAATCCGCCTGAGACAGACACATGGTATTGAAAATTTCAGCCCAATTATAAGCAAAATTATAAGCAACTGAAAAAAGGTCTTATAATGAGGCGTATCAGGCAATCTTAATAACAGGTTTCAGAGTAGCAGCCGTGTTAGTCTGTATTTGCAAAAAGAAAAGGAGGACTTGTGGTACCTTAGAGACTAACCAATTTATTTGAGCATAAGCATAACAGGGCGTGCTATAATATGTTTGGTTACAAAAAAACTATGTTTATTTAAGAATCATTAGCTCTCTTTTGCACAGGAGAGAGGCTGGAATTTGCGAGCCTGTACAGGGATGTACTCCTCTGTGTGACATGAAGCCCAACTTCACAGGGGCTCCCTTTGCAGCAATTAGCAGCAGCTCTTTGGGTTCAAAACAGGCAGGGGTTTGTGAGATGGGGCCAGTAGCTGTGCTTCTACATAGATTAACTATTCACTCCAATGTACTGATTGTGGAATGGGGGTGGCTACATAGCCCCCATCATCACCTATAGTATCCCACAGCTGTTGAGTTAGTCCGTAGTGCGCCTAGTAACATACAATTTACAGTATTTTTATGTTTAGCTCATTGTATCAATTATTTGATTTTGTATCCAGTGCCCAATTTTAAAAAATCAAGTCTTTCACAGTCTATTAGAACAATAAACCTGGCTGAATAAAACTAATCTCGTAAATACCAGTTTTCTTCAGATTGTTATGTATCTGATATTCAAATGTAAACTGCTATAAGGTTGTTTTATATGCCTCTAATCTGCTCAGGATCTAAAACAACCCCTGACCACACCTACTGTGTCCATCTTTGCAACATATGGCTTAAGAAAATAACAGTAATATGCATGAGTACTTTGTTATTACAGTAGAATTCAGTGCCTGTGGCTATAGACTGTTCCAGTTTTGGTCTGTATGAACTGAAGTTTTTCATAGTGAAAATCCTCTGATATATGACAATCGCTAAATTAATAGATCTCATTAATGAAAGAAGCAAAAATTTTGAAGGCTAAAGAAGGCTAGGTTTACCGAATTGTAGAATTTTCTTATAATATCAGCAGCTTTTGTTTGCTTTTTCTGTAAATTGTATTAAACAAAAAAATATATTAAAAGAACTTTAAGGTTGCAGAGTCAAGTACTCAAAAATTAGGAAATGGCATAATTACGGTTGCTCATACAATCTTAATTCAACTCTCTAGTGCATATGCAGTCTTTAATTACATGATCACATGCTATTTTTTCCACAGTCTTCCACATCTCCTTCCAAGTCCCAATCTCTCTCTCCAGCCAGTCCCAGTCTTTATCCACACCATGCTTTGTCCAATCTATTTTCCACTGCTTCCAGTAGCACCCAGTCCTGTCCCCAAGCCTTTTCTGCTCTCTCAATCTCCTAAACCCAGTCTCTTTGCCAGTCCTATTAACCCATGTGCAATGAGTTGGAAGATCCTGTGCTTAACTTTAAGCAGATGAGTTGTTCCATTCAAGTCAATTGGACTACTCACATGTTTAAAGTTAAGCACATACATAACTATTTGCAGGAGTGGGGCCCTAAAGCTGAACTACAAACAAAACAAAAGCAGTCTTTGTTTCTGCCCTTTACTGTGACTTTATGATGTAAAGATCTCCCCAGAAAGCTTTCCAAAAAATCGGTTTGTGTTTTCTCCATAGAAATATTGGAAATAATGGAACATTGTAATTGAAAAACCCTTGCCTTTCAAGAGAGTTGGGACAGAATGTTGAATCTTTCTTCTACATCCCAGGTAGAAGTCCAGACCAGCTGCAGCTCAGGTTTCAGCCTGTAAACAAGATGTCATTATTCAGATCTTCTAAAGATTTTTGAAGTCCTTCAGGGGAAAATAAGGAAATCAGGAAATAAAATGATTGATATTTCTATTATAAAGAAGGAAAACAATTTAAAGAAATCATTGTCATCTTTATGTATAAAGGAGCAGTAAAGTTAGATGATGATTGTTGCTTTGTGTGTGTGTTGTGTGTGGTTCACCTTTAAAGAAAGAAGAAAATGGGCTTCCTTATCCATAGTCCAAAGAGAGTACAGGAAGGAACATCCATTTCTTCTCTTTAACACACTCTCTTGATCTCTCTGTCATTAACATTTGCCCATGGAGATCAAGTTGAACCACTAACATTCAGTAATAGATTGCTTGCAGCCAGGTTGCTGGCATTCTGCTACAACCCTATCAGTAGGGCCCTACCAAATGCATGGTCTATTTTGGTCAATTTCACAGGCATAATGACTGGTTTCAGAGTAGCAGCCGTGTTAGTCTGTATTCACAAGAAGAAAGGGAGTACTTGTGGCACCTTAGAGACTAACCAATTTATTTGAGCATAAGCTTTCATGAGCAGCTCACGAAAGCTTATGCTCAAATAAATTGGTTAGTCTCTAAGGTGCCACAAGTACTGCTTTTCTTTTCACAGGCATAGGATTTTAAAAATCGTTAATTTAATGATTTCAGCTTTTTTAATCTGCAATTTCACAGTATTTTAATTGTAGGCATCCTCACCCAAAACGGAAATGTAGGGGGGGGGTCGCAAGGTTATTGTAGCGGGGGTTGCAGTACTGAATCATAGAATCATAGAATATCAGGGTTGGAAGGGACCTCAGGAGGTCATCTAGTCCAACCCCCTGCTCAAAGCAGGACCAATCCCCAATTAAATCATCCCAGCCAGGGCTTTGTCAAGCCTGACCTTAAAAACTTCTAAGGAAGGAGATTCTACCACCTCCCTAGGTAACACATTCCAGTGTTTCACCACCCTCCTAGTGAAAAAGTTTTTCCTAATATCCAACCTAAACCTCCCCCACTGCAACTTGAGACCATTACTCCTCGTTCTGTCATATGCTACCACTGAAAACAGTCTACATTCATCCTCTTTGGAACGCCCTTTCAGGTAGTTGAAAGCAGCTATCAAATCCCCCCTCATTCTTCTCTTCCGCAGACTAAACAATCCCAGTTCCCTCAGCCTCTCCTCATAAGTCATGTGTTCCAGACCCCTAATCATTTTTGTTGCCCTTCGCTGGACTCTCTCCAATTTATCCACATCCTTCTTGTAGTTGCTTTGTGTGCTTCAGGACTGCTACCCTTACAGTGCTGCCTTCAGAGCTGGTCAGCTGGAGAGCTACAGCTGCTGGCCGGGAGCCCAGCTCTCAAGGCAGAAGGGCTGCCAGCAGCAGCACAGAAGTAAGGATGGCATGGTATGGTATTGCCCCCCTTACTTCTGCGCTGCTGCCTGCAGAGCTGGGCCTTCAGTCATCAGCTGCCACTTTCCGGCCACCTAGCTCCGAAGGCAGCAGCGCAGAAGTAAGGATTGCAATATCCTGCCAGGCCATCCTTTCTTCTGCGCTGCTGCTAGCAGTGGTGCTGCCTTCAGAGCTGGGCATCTGGCCAACAGCCACCACTTTCCAGCTGTCCAGCTCTGAAGGCAGTACAGAAGTAATGATGGCAATACCGCAATCCCCCTAAAATAACCTGGTGACCCCCTCTCCCCCGCACAACTCCCTTTTGGGTCAGGACCGCCAATTTGAGAAAGGCTGGTCTCCCCGTAAAATCTGTATAGCACACAAAAGACCAGATTTCACGGTCCGCGACGCGTTTTTAATGGCCAAGAATTTGGTAGGGCCTTACCTATCAGCTATTACAGTGGGCCTCAGGTTCTTCAGGGCAAGGACTTTCTAACCCAGAGCCACCCATTCTGGGGTGTGGGGTCCTCTGACCTTGTCCTAATGAGACTGAAAGTTACAGCCATGTAATATCTGTTGTTGTTTCTGACCATGCTGCTAGAGAAAAGAACTTTGATTCAAAACAACTTTTCATTGTGAAATTTTAATTAATTTATACTAAAAAAAGGGTTACATTTTAAAAGGTCAGAATCCAAATACAATGTTTTGAAATTGTCAAATATTTTGCCTGACCTGCTCCAAAATGTTTGTTCTCTTTCGATTTTCATTTTGTGGGAATATTTGAGATTTCTGACTTTTTGTTCTGTTTCAAGATGAAAAAACATTTTTGAATCTCAAAAACTCTTCTGGGATGAAAACAAATGATTCCTGCCCCGCTATTAAGTGGCAACAGACATGAAGTACAATGGGGATTTGGCAATATTCAGACATGATTCTCACAACTAAGCAGCAGAGTGAAAGAGGAATAAAAGGAAACCTTGGCAGCAGTCGGGATAATTAGGAATCTTTAGTTCATACATAAATGTGGAATCACTACAGTGTTTTAACAAGACACTTTTTTTTTATAAAAACAGCAGGTTCATAAAATTTTACCTTGAGTGAAAGAAGAAATAGACAGACAGGGGCATTGACTTATAAGCTCACACAATGTGTCCACATCCTCCTGACCAAGTAATAGACTATGAGTGGATTGAGTTTAACATTCTGAACAGTCTTTCCTGACTACTTTTTGTTGTTTTGAAATGACATATGCCCAAGCTACTGAAAAATAGAACTGTAATTGTAGATCATGGGGAAGAAATGAGATACTTTGAGTGACTTGTTGATAACTTGTGTAGCACAGACTTTTGTTCCAGTGGCTAGACAAGTAATTTTCATGGACTGTCTGTAAACTAAGTAATTGGATCACATAGAGACAAATCCTAATAACTGCTCTCCTTGGGTAGCATTTACCTTTGTATAGAAAGCACAAGGCTTATGCATCCTGTAAGCTTGACATCAGCCCCCAAAAGAGGGTATTGTACGTAAACTTTATGCTGTAGCTTTCTGCACAGGGATGAATTTCAACCAGTTTGACAAATATGTTTATTTTAGCTTTATTTTTCTTTGCCAGGAACATAGAAAAGAAATAATCCTACCAAACCTCTGATACGCAGAATGCTTTCAGCATCCAAAAAAAAAAAAAAAAAAAAGCGAGTGGTAACTGCTGTTCTCAGTAACTCTACTGACCCCCTTACCTCAAGAGTATTGATTTATAAGATCTTTTATTTTCATTGATAATTTGGCATCCTAATTTCTACACATCCACTATTGTAAATTCTGTGTATGTTTAATTATGCTTTCCCCAATTCAGATTTTTTATTATGGAACAATCTTGTGCTACACTACTCCCAGTGGGTGACATTAAAGTAGTGGAGAGACAAGGTGGGTGAGGTAATATCTTTTACTGGACCAACTTCTGTTGGTGAGAGAGACAAGCTTTCGAGCTTACAAAGAGTTATCTTCAGGTCTCTTCTTCTGTAGTTTTAACATATAGTCCATAGTCTTTAAGAGGACTCTCCGAGACACTGCCTGTTTTTATAATATTGTTGTAGTCTGTTGTTTGAAACATTAATTCCTCCTCATAAATACATGAAAATTAAAAATTCTGTTGGCAATTGTTTACCATAATCTTGCTGAGTTGTGTAAGTTGATGCACTGGGGGAAAACTGCAGGCTATTAGTCATTTTATTACTCTGAAATAGCTTCTCATGAACTGCTTTGAAATCTTGTCTGAAGTCACTACAAAAATGAATCTTGCATTATTCTTATTTGCTAATTGTGAATCCCGCTAAACTCTGGCGCTTTCACGGCAGTTGTGTTTTTCCTCTTTCCAGGTGAATAAGAAAATGTAGAGGACAGAAGCAAGGAAGAGAAACCTCAAGTGGTGGAACGGAGGGTTCTCTCTGCTTGGGATTTCACCCTCCCTGTCACTCTGCCTCACAATGTCAAAGAAGAGTGCTAGCAGCCGAGCTAAGGGAGAAAAACCTGATGCCTTAGCTGCCTTACAAGCTGCCAATGAAGAGCTCAGGACAAAACTCACAGACATTCAAATAGAGCTCCAACAAGAAAAGAGTAAGGTGTGCATCTTTTTTTCCATTAATTAAAAAAAGAATATCTGTTGTTATTTTCTAAACGCCCCTCCTTCCCAGCCCTACACAATGAAGGGTGAGGTACAGTGCTATTTGATAGCCACTGTATAGCATTTTTTCATCCAAAGGGTCAGAACTAGCCAGGTACTGCTGCGTTTTGTTGGTGTGCGTTGGGTGTGCTCTTTGGGGAAAGTTCATCACTGAGTAAATTAGAGTCAAGATTTGCAATAAATCTCAATAAAATAATATTGAGCATTTTTGTTAGAAGGTTGCTCATGAAATAGTCCAATAAATTTTACATGGGGTTCCTTTAATTTTTACTTTTTGTATGAAACCTGCAAGTTATGTTTGCACTATATTTTTGCACAAATCCATGTCTTGATGAATTATTTAGTAGCCTCTCTAATTGGCCCCTCTGGTGGTGGAAGAAGCTGTGTTATCAGCAGGTACTATACATCAGAAAAAGAAGGGAGGATACCATCATTAATTTGTTAAAGGTACATATCAAACAAGCAGGCATGGTAATTTGTGCTCAGGACAATTTGTTCTTTAATTCCGAGCTATAGTAGCAAATTAGACTAAATGATTGTGTATTCAGAAGCATAAAGCTTGGATTTGCTTTTAGAATAGTTTACTGAAAACTATTAGTGGCCTTTTTAGGAGTGGTAAATGCATTTTGTGCCTTAAAAGGCAAAATTCTGAAAGAGATTCTGCAGGAAGCAAATTGTTAGAATATATGTAACTTACGAACTTTACTAACATTCTGTGCAAGGCAGACAGAGAAGATCATGATTTTAAAAACTGCATCAGTTGTATTTCAAGGTGAGATATGAGCTAAAATATTTTATTCCCTACACATGTTAGAATCCATCAGTTCCTCATATTCATCTAGTACTTTCAGGGTTACAGCCTTTTGGTGGAAAAGCAAAGGAGTATAAATATCAAATTCCTTAGCAACCAGTGTCTCAGATGCATACTGAGTGCTTGATACAGAAGGAAATGAAGTTGAAAAACAGTATAGCTAAATGCCAGAAAAAGCTACAGGAAAATTAGCATCTATCCCAAACTAGACAGATGGCATGTTTGTAGCAATAGGCTCAATGCTGTCCAAATCTTTTGTCTCTCTCATGAATACTTTTCCACTAAATGTTTACATTTTTTATCTTCCTTGCAGACAATTTGTATGATACCGGGATTATTCTCATCCTTTACTTTTTCACAATTATGCCAATTGTGTCTGGGTTTTCTGCTAACAACCCATCAAGCTGGATGCACATTACTATTCTAGATCAAGCTCCAAGATTTCCAATCCCCAGTCCAAAAACCAAGCCACAGTTTTGATTTGCACCTTTACAGGCCAACAAGCAGTGAAGTCTGGATTTGAACTTCAAGATCTAAGAGTGTTTTGGGGCTAGAATTTGCCCAATCTGTTAACTATGGTTTAATGAATTTGCTACAACTAAGTTCCCATCTCAATTAATTGTGTGTTAGTATTTACAAAGAATTTAATTTTTCAGAAGAGCTAAGATACAATGTAAAGTACACCTACTTCAGCAGGAACAGATATGCACTATGCATTTTACCATAATTTGCATCATTACTTGGCAATGTTGAATGCAAACTTCATTCTCGAGGTGGTTTCCAAGATTATACATTGATTTTTAAAAAAGACACCAGTTAATCATTGTGTTGTGGACAGGAAAGCTCAGATCATTCAGACTGAGTACTGATTTGTCTGCTTTCACTGTTTAATACATCTCTTTCAACTAGGAGATCGGGTGAGTTCATACTGCATTTTTGAACTGAAATACAGTTTGGCTCTGTTTAGGCTCTTCTGTGCTCACGGTATTTGAAAGCATTTTCCAATAACGAATTTTATATTACAGTGACGGACTGTGTAGGATAGCATGACAGTTATGTGTTCAACAGTTGTACACGTACACACACACACACTCCTCTGTATTACTGCGAGAATAAATGCACTGTTAGACAGAAGATCTGGATTATCCCCTGTGTTTTTCTGAAATGTGCCATGACGTCTTTGATTTCAGCTGGACATCCACAAAAGATGAGCAGAAAGGGCTTTAGTTTAACCACCAGTAAACTGGCTAATTCCTAAATGTTTAACACCTTGGACACTAGGTAATTTCTAAGGATTAAGAGGTGGTCACTGTGAGCTCTGAGGAGAAACAAAGTGTTTCTTGTGTTGAGGGGGAATCTTATCTTCATTTAGTCCTGGCCCCATCTGCTAGAAACATCTTCTTTCAGTCCTGGCCTACTCTCCTGTGTGCCTCACTTCCCTTCCCCTACAGCCAGTTTGTGTCCTTTCAAGTCAAGAATAACCAGGAAGAGTTGGAATCATTTCAGAGTCAAATCAGGCATCTGGAGAGCACAAGTTCTTTTCATTTAGACACACCTCCATTTTCTAGTGTCATGACTTATTTTCATCTACTGCACTAGGTCTGTGTGTATAGTTTATTCTATTCCTATTGCCCTCTGCTGCGTACATGGCCAACAGTCTTGTTGAGTGTGCTACACTTCTTTACTTTGTAGCATATGCCTCAAAATGGATGGGACAACTGAGGCCAAAATTTTCTGAAACTCTTCAGAAATTATGTGTTCACTGGCACTTAAGTTTGAGACAACAGAATAGTAGTTTGAAGGTTGGGATGGGAACAGAGAAAGGAAAATGGTCTGAGAATGACAGGAGAGATGACTTGGAAGAGAGATGGAGAGGGAGAGAATACGCTGAGAGTGTTTATAGGGGCCAGACCTCTGAGCTCTTGAGCTTTCTTCCTGTAACCCCATGGTGTAATGGAGCCAGAGTTTGTTGACTTTCAAGCATGGTACAAAGTCTATTTGTTTATCCAAGAATTTTTCAGACAGAAAGGGTTGATTAGGAGATTTTCAGGTTTGGAGAGAAGATCTTACATTTTAGAATAAGAACAATGTTGTTGGCAATGGGTAAACTATATAGATATACTGTGTGAGTATGATGTAAATCATTGACACTCAGAGCATTGGATAAGTATATTTTTATGAAATAATCTGGTGGAAGTGTGTCCTTGGGCAAGTCACTTAACCTCTATGTTCTTCAGTGTACCTGTCTATTCAATGTAGATGATAATACTTACCTACATACTTACATTGTATTACTTAATGTTTATAAGGCACTTAGAGATCTGTGGATGAAAGGTTCCTAGAATTGCAAAGGATGATTGTTGGTTTGATTGACTGTGCTAAAATCGAGACAAAATCAGGATGTTGTCTTTCAGGCTTTTATATTCATTACTGATCATTTACAAAGGACTGTTAATTTTGTTTCTGTTTTTCCAAGCCTAATTATGTTTCATGTTGTGTTGACCTTTAGAGATGTTTGGTCTTTTCCTTTGGCTTATTGGTGTCCTTTCTCTTATTTTCATAAATTACCTTCTCCACTGAGGAATTATCCTATTTATAATACCACATGGCTATTTCTCGAGAGAGATTTTTACATCTGTCTTATGCAAATCTCCTATCTTCAGAGTTTCCCCCTTTATGAACTAGTTTTAGGGTCACCACAATTATTACAACACTGCGACGTATAGCAATGTTTTCTCTACTGCTTTGGGGAGATTCTAGATCTCAAGAATCTAGTCTAGTTTACTTTGGAGAAGAGTAGATTCAGAGTGCAGACAAAGGCTGATATATATGCTTTGGGTAATTTGGGCATATATCACATGTTGGATGGTCTTGTTTCATAGCCTTCAGGCTATTGGTGGGAACTTTGTAATAGAAACAGTGTAGTTTTGGAGTTTGAGTTTAAACATTCAGTACAATTATATTTATGGGCGCTGTTGAAGGAAATTTGTTTTCTTTCAAAAATGAAAGGTGCGAGTTTCCCTATCACCAAAAAGCTCCTGGAGTCTGATCCAGCTCCCATTGAAACAAAGAGAAGTCTATTGATTTCAATAAGAGTTGGATCAGGCCCTTGTTGAGAAATTGTAAAGATTGTTCTGAACGATTCAATGACTTACCAGTATCACAAGGACACTTGCAGAAGCATGTCAGTCAGATTTAAACACATACATAAGTGTTATCCTAGATAGGATAGGAATGCTTTTTTGAACCAGAACCGTGGAGAGGTGGTTGGGGTAATTGAACTCCCCTAATTTCTTGTCTATTTTAGTCTCCTGTTTCTTCATTCAGGCTCTTTTGTTAAAAAATAAAAAGCTCTTCCATCACTGTGCTGACGCCTCTGGCATTCTACAGTTATTGTGGAGATGTGTGCCTCAGCTATCACGGAGCCCTTAGAGGTACTGCAGTTGTCACAAATTACTGTAGCTGTATAGCTGTGTAAAATTAATTTCAAAATAAACGTCAAAACCAATTTAAATCAAATTTGATTTTTTTTTAGAAGTGTGCCCAGGTTAACTGTGTGTGGGGAAACTGCAGTCCAGGGTAACTTTTCATGCTCTGTTATAACTCTGAAAATCATGATTTACAGCAGTGGTTCTCAAACTTTTTGGGCTCAGGACCTATTTGTAAATGTTTATGGTCTGTCGTGATCCAGTAAATAGTCTGGGGGTGGAGGCCCTGGGGTGGTGTCAGTCAGACACTCCCCTGCCCTCTGTGAGGTTGGGTCCTGCCTGGCACTCACCCCACAATGGCAGTTCCTGCAGCTCCTGTGCTGTGGGGTTGGCTGGGGTTGGCTCTCCGCTCTGGGGTTGCAACCTCTGGGGCTGCAGCACCTCTCAGGTTGGCCCTGGCCCTCCTGACTGGACCAAATTTGTGTGAGTGGAGTTGTAACCTGGCTCTTGGGATTGCAGTGCCACTCACTCTTATTTGGCCTACCCAGAGTCCCATCATCATGATGACTGGGCTAAACCTGAGTGGTGCTGGGACCGCATAGACTGCAATGCCTGGAGCAGGGAGGTGAGCCCCGGCAGCCCTGTCGGACTGGAGTGCACCCCACCACTGGCATGTCCCCGCACAGCTGGGCATGGTGTTGCAGGTTTTTTCTCCATCTGGCATCCTGCGGCAGTCTCTTTTCCTGTAAGAGAGACAGTGTGGGTGAGGTAATATCTTTTACTGGACCAACTTATGCTGGTGAGAGAGACAAGCTTTTGAGCCACACACAACTCTTCTTCAGGTCTGGGAAAAGTACTCCAACCTGGAGAAGAGTTCTGGGTGGCTTGAAAGCTGGTCTCTCTCAACAACAGAAGTTGGTCCAATAAAAGATATTACCTCACCCACCTTGTCTCTCTAATATCCTGGGACCAACATGGCTACAACTACTCTCTTTCCTGTAACTGAGCCCTCTAGCCTGGATGTGACATTGCACCCCTAATGCTTTATGGAGGTAAATATGACATAACTGGAATATGTTTTATGCTACATATGCCATGTAACATATCTCTGCAAAGGTTATGATTTACTGAATATATTCATCCTATTTGTATGCATGTATCATTTTTGTATTTGAAGTTACGAATATTGGCTGTATACTTGTTTACTACCTGGGGGCGGGGGCAAACAGCTGTGCATATCTCTCTATCACTGTTATAGAGGGCGAACAATTTATGAGTTTACCCTGTATAAGTTTTATGCAGGGTAAAACGGATTTATTTGGGGTTTGGACCTCATTGGGAGTTGGGCATCTGAGTGTTGGAGACAGCAACACTTCTTAAGCTGTTTTCAATTAAGCCTGTAGTTTGGGGGGACGTTGTTTAGACCTGGGCCTGGGTTTGCAGTAGGCTAGCATGTCTGGCTCAAACCAGGCAGGGCACTGAAGTCCCGAGTTGGCTGAACACATCAGTTGGCAGTTCCCAAGGGGTTTTCTGTGATCCAGCCCGTCACACTGGTCATATTTAAATCCATCCCATTGTCCTTACAAAAATGTCTTTGGCGCTACCTCTAAGCCCTATGCTCTTCATTCCCTTCTCTCATGGTTCTCTGTCATCCTTGTTCTCTTCTCCTGCCTCATGGCACTTTACCAGTGGCTGAGAGAAGAATCCTGGTCCTGCCAATATACCGAGTTCAAGCCTAGGGACCCTATAACCAGCAGTCAGGGTCTGATCTGCATAACTCCTTGCTGCTGTCTCCCTGGACTGCTTTCAATCTAGTCTTTCTCAGGCCTTCTCCCCTGCAATGTTTCTAGCTTCACCCTTCTTTTAGGGGTGGGACTCACAGGACCGTCCTGTGGAATCACCTAGCAAACTCCAAAACATAAACATAAACTCACTTCCCTGGGCTTGTCTTTACATCCATCTCTGCTTTCCCCTGCTCTGTTCCCCAGCTGAATGCATCCCAGATATGACGTGACCTGATGGTAGCGTAGTCTACGTAGGGTCATTAGAGATGCATTATGGTTTCTCATTGACTTTCAGGAAGATTTCTTCTCAATATGTAATAAATCAATAAAGAACAATGAACCAGGATTTTTCAGTTACTACTCATGCTAATCTTTAGAAAGCTTTTAAGATGTGGAAAAGGAGGGAACCCCATCCACAGTTTAGTTTTGAAAAATGTAGTAATAATCTAAAATTAATAATGAAATAATATCAAAACCCCAGCAAAAGAAAAGAAATTCATAGTTACCTTTCTAATCTTCAATGGAAGGTGCATACACACTAGAAAACTGAGGGGTAGCTGTGGGAACAACTGGCAGCAGTTGGTCACCCTAATTCTGCATGTTCTGGAAATTTGTATTGACATAGGTCTTCCATGCTTGACAAAACAGACAGCTGATAGAAGTATGTTGGGGATGGTCACGAGCATGGTCTAATGTATATGTGCACACGTGCAACTGTTTAGACTAAGGCAGAAGCCTATTAACACTGCTTCACTGCCTCTATGTCATTTCAGTTCACTGAAAGTGGTGTAGGCCATCTTCCTCACATTAGCCAGAACTTCATAATATCTAGTTGCTGTCCTGGAAGAGAAAGAGACTCCTGTTAGGTGGCACTGTAATGCTATTAGGATATCATTGGTCTTGAGGGTATAGATTTACTTTTGTACACACTTCAGGTGAAATCACTGCTCTAAGCACAAGTAAATGAGCTAAGTGCAGGGAACTCCATGGAAGTTTAGGGAAATAGTATTCACCCTTCTCCACCTGGGAGCAGGCTATATGCCATCGTGTGCACTAGAATAGTGGCCACTGCCTCCCCACTCTTGTTACAGCATTTTGTTGGGCTGCTGGATTTGAAGAATCCGTGGATTGACTTCCCCCTTCATGGCTCACAGGGCATCTGGAGGCCTCTCTGCTCTATATATCCATGGGGCTTAAGTAGCATGGAGGGCATTGTACAGACCCTGCACACTAGTCATTATATTCTGTGAATATACTGTAAACACTGAACCAGTGCAGTAAGGATAATATGGTGAAGCTGCAGTATTAACACATCTTTTGCCTAGATCAACAAAGAAAACTCTTGTTTACAGAACTCCTTATTAAGAGTTGCCAAAGTGATTTAATTGCCCCGGAGAGGAGAGTTGCTTATTCTCCTTAAATATGGCTAATTGGTTTTGCTCAAGACCTTGCCTTGAAGTTACTAAAATAGACTTCATTTCAATCTGTGTTTGTGGAATAAACTTCAGTAATAAGAAGTAGTTTTTAATTGAGAGAGAATTTTCAAGTACTTTATTTTTGCTACATAAACATTTCTCATTTTGATGAGTTTCTTAATGCTACTTATATGTGCTGTAGTGATAGTCCATTGGCATTTAAAAACCTCTTGCAATCTCAAAATCTAAAGCACAGTGAGCTAAAGGTTTTTTTCTTTAAATAGAAAAAAGAACAACTTTTGAAGTGAGATGTGAAACCTGAGCTATTTTAAAAGGTTAGGATCAGTTCCTCAGCTGATGTAATCAGAGTAGCTCCTTTGCAGTCAGTGGAGCTCTGCTGATTTACAGCAGCTCAGGATCTAGCCTAACCAGATAATGCTTGGAGAAGGTATGCGATCGCATCTCTGGAACAATGAACTCACAGAGCTCTTTAAATAGTTAGGAAATTGACAACTGTGTGCTAAACTATTATACTAGACTATATATCCCCCCTGTAGTTTTTAAGTGTAAGTTTATTTTCTAAATCATAACTGATCTGACAACCCATCAGTACAAAGCATATTTATGTTTATCCTCTTCCTCTCTGCAGCCTTTACAAGCCCTCATAGCAACCTGTCTCCAGTCCTCCCAAATGAATATCCATTGTGTCATTGCAGGTGGTATTTATTGGACATTTCCTCTTCCTTCCATGATAACACCAGCCATGACAATATAAACAATGCATCTTTTCTTAACGGCTGGAATATACACGTATGCAAGGAAACAAAACCAGTAATCACTAATTAAAAAATAAGAAAGATTTTTGACAGTTGTAAGTGGTATAAATAAAAGATGTCTACTATAGATGAGCAATTATATTCCAGAGTTTTGAATAGACAGCATATTTGTGATTCATTGCCATTTAAAATACATGTAGCCTATGTTTAATGCTTGCTCCAATATTTTCTTGCAAATTAGGTGTTCAACCAGTTCAACATTATTGCAGCATTGAATCATTTATGTAACACAGCAGCATTCCTGGAATGACATTATTAAAAACAAGCTATTTCTGTGTTATGTTGGGAAGTGTCTAAACTCTAGGTCAGAGGTAGGCAAACTACGGCCCGCAGGCCACATCCGGCCCACGGGACCGTCTTGCCTGGCCCCTGAGCTCCCAGCCAGGGAGGCTCACTCCCTGCTCCTCCCCTGCTGTTGCCCCTCCCCTGCAGCTACACCGCTGCGTGGGCTGCACCCGCCCACCTCCCAGGCTTTCAAATAAGCCTGTCCTGCCGCTCTGAGCAGCATGGTAAGGGGGCAGGGGGAGAGGGGGGTTGGGTAAGAGGCAGGAGGTCCCAGGGGGCAGTCAGGGGACAGGGGGCAGTTGGATGGGGCGGAGGTTTGGGGGAGCAGGTGGTCAGGAGACAGGGAGTGGGGGGGGTTGATAGGGGGTGGGGTCCCGGGGGGGGGACTGGGAGCAGGGGGAGTTGGATAGGGGGTGGGGTCCTGGGGGGGTAGTTAGGGACTGGAGTCCCGGGAGGGGGTGGTCAGGGGACAAGGAGTGGGGGAGGGGTTGGATGGGTCAGGGGCCCCAGGGGGGCAGTCAGGGGGCGGGGGTGTGCATAGGGGTTAGGGCAGTCACGGGATAGGGAGCGGGGTGGGATCCCGGGGGGCGGTTAGGGGTGGGGGGTCCTGGGAGCGTGCAGTCAGGGGACAAGGAGCAGGGGGGTTGGATAGGTCGGGAGTTCTGAGGGGCGCAGTCAGGGGGCAGGAAGTGGGAGGGGGTGGATAAGGGGTGGGGGCCAGGCTGTTTGCGGAGGCACAGCCTTCCCTACCTGGCCCTCCATACCGTTTCGCAACCCCGATGTGGCCCTCAGGCCAAAAAGTTTGCCCACCCCTGCTCTAGGTACTATAGAATAGTGCTTCTACCTTCAATAATTTCAGACTGGATGAATCCCCAAAACAGACAGCCAAATAATCAGTAAAATGGCCTACATTTATTTTAATTTAACTGTTATTTTATCATTGTAATTTAAACTATTTTTTAGCCTAGGGAATCTTTATTTTCTTGCAGCAAGTTTGTTAGTGTGTGTGAAATGATGCCCTCAATGACCTGGTTCTTTGTTAGGAGTGTTGTAGTGTATTTCATAGCATCATAGAAGATTAGAGTTGGAAGAGACCTCAGAAAGTCACCTAGTCCAACCCCCTGCTCAAAGCAGGACCAACCCTCGCTAAATCAAAACTATTTAAAAGTGTGTTAAAATTATAGGCTGTCATTTTAAATTTCAGGTGTTTTTTTTTCTAATCCTGTTTGCAGGCTAGGGGGCTCTGTAGGGAAGCATGCAATCTGGACCTAGCAACAGTCAGTTAAGTTTGCAGGCAGTCAGCCAGCCTAGAATAAGGTGGAATGAGTTGTTCCTCACTGTTTTAGGGAGCAGCCTATTTTGTCTCCCTCTGTTTTGGGTAGGGTTGCCAGGCATCTGGTTTGCGACTGGAACACCCAGTCGAAAAGGGATCCTGGCGGCTCCCGTCAGCATTGCTGACTGGGCTGTTAAAAGTCCGGTTGGTGGTGCAGCGGGGCTAAGGCAGGCTCCCTGCCTGCCCTGGCTCTGTGCATCTCTTGGAAGCGGCCGGCATGTCCCTGCGGCCCCGAGGTGGGGGGCAATCAGGGAAGCTCTGCGTGCAGCCCCCACCCCCAGTGCCTTCTCCGCAGCTCCCATTGGCTGAGAACCACGGCAAATGGGAGCTGGGGGGGCAGCGCTTGTGGGCCTGGGCAGCATGCAGAGCCCCCTGGCTCCCATTGGCCGTGGTCCTGGCCCTTCCACCTGGGGGCCGCAGGGTCATGCCGGCTGCTTCTGGGAGCTGTGCAGAGCCAGGGCAGGCAGGGAGCCTGCCTTAGCCCCGCTGCGCTGCCAACCGGGAGCTGCCTGAGGTAAGCGCCAGCTGGCTGGAGTCCATGTCCCGATCCCCCTCCCACACTCCAACCTCCTGCCCCAGGTTGGAACCCCCTCCTGCACCTCAACCCCCTGCCCCAGGTTGGAACCCCCTCCTGCACCTCAACCCCCTGCCCCAGCCCTGCACTCCAAACCCCTCTCAGAGCCCGCACCCCTGCCCGAGGCTTGAGTCCCCTCCTGCACCCCAAACCCCTCAGCCCCACCTCCTCCCGCACCCCAACTCCCTGCCCCAGCCCACAGCCTCCTTCTGCATATTGAACCCCTCATATCTGGCCCCACCCCAGCACCCGCACCCCCAGCTGGAGCCCTCACCCTCACCATCTCCCACACCCCAACCCCCTGCCCCAGCCCAATGAAAGTGAGTGAGGGTGGGGGAGAGTGAGTGACGGCGGGAGAGGGGATGGATTGAGTTGGGGGGGGCCTTTGAGAAGGGATGGGGTAGGGCACAGTGTTCAGTTTTGTGCAACTAAAAAGTTGGCAACCCTAGTTTTGGGGCTCGTGTATGATATCATTGTGAATTCTAAGAAATAAAGTACTGTTATGCTGCAACCTTCTGGGAATGTTTTTATTTAATTTCTCTGTTTGTATGCGGTGCTGTAAAACTCAACAAGGGCATGGCTGGAAGAAGGTGCCGTAAATATCCAATACAGATACAATATCATTATTATTTGTATTACGGTAGTGGTTGGTAGCCCCAGTCATATATCAGGGCTCTGTTGTGATAGGCAGTGTATCAACAAATAACAAAGAAGTCCCTGCCCCAGAGCTCTCTCAATCTGCAAGTCAGACGGGACTCAGCAACAGGTGGAGGATGCAGGCAACAGAGTCAGAATGGATTAGGAGGATAAGATAACCACTTATCTAACTAATGCCAGACAGGTTAGATTTGTAGGTATTGCAGCAGAAATAAGTTTTGAGGGATTTAAAGAGGCTAAGGTGGCAGCTTGACATATGATGTTGTTGCAATACAATGTGTAGGCATTTGGCAAAATGGGGCTTACATTTAACTCCCTGAAAGTACGCATAGACAAGAGGAAAACATTCTACAAATGAAACACATGCACAATATATGAACTGCTCTAGATGAGAGCTTTTGGTCATTTTATAACATGTATTAATATACTTCCATTTAACATGTGTTAATTAACATGATTATTATACATGCTAATGTAGACACTTTAGAAACATTTGTTCCTAGAACTTACATTTTTCCTAGTTATGGTTTATCCCTGTAATACTCATCCTTTGTACTAGAAGGGGGCACAGTCAGGATACCTCTATGCTACACCAACCTTATGCTTTGTTTTTTGGCTCCTAGTGGTCATTACCCACCATCAGAATTCATAGTAGCCCTCAGACTTTTCTAACACAACATCTAGTGGAAGAAATGCAGAAAGCAACACTAGGATCAGTATAGTGGTTTATGCCACCTTGACACCCCACCCTGAGCAGTGTGTGTTTCTGGAACTCTAGAGAATCTGGCCTATTATTTAATGGAGGGCTTGTCTACATGGCTCTGCAATGTAGACTGGGAGCGGGAGGGAAGGGGGACAGTTGCGGCATGCACTATAGTGTTGTGCTGTAACTCTCCTATTTAGATTCTGCTAGCGCAAGCTAAAAGGTACCTAGTTAGTTTTAACATTGTCCCATTGATGTTAACGGTAACTAGATACATTTTAGTTTGCATTTGAAATAATAGAAAAAAGAGTCTACACAGGGCAGTTGCAGAGCAACGCTTTAGTCCATGCTGCTGCTCATACCCCCATAGTCTGCAGTGCCATGTAGGCAACATTAGATATTAATAAACTGTATCTAAGATACATCCTGCTACATTAGATGTGTGGCTATCCCCTGGATTTATGGGCATTTTGCTTTTAATTACCCAAGAAATGTGTGCAAGTATCCAGTATTGTAGCTGCACTCTTTAGTAAGCAGACTGCTTATAATATAAATGAACACATCAACAATGCTACACAGTACCTTGAGAGGATTGACACTTTTCTTTCTCCTTGAGTTCCTCTGACAGAAGACACAATTGATTATAGGCTGGATTAATGACAAACTACTAATAACTTGCACTGTTTTCAGGTTGCAGTAAACCAAAATCCCCGATTTTAAATGGCACAATTAGTACCTATGCAGTAATTGAGAAAATCTCTTTACTTTTTAGCAAAAAGAAAAGGAGTACTTGTGGCACCTTAGAGACTAACCAATTTATTTGAGCATAAGCTTTCGTGAGCTACAGCTCACTTCACGCAAGCTTATGCTCAAATAAATTGGTTAGTCTCTAAGGTGCCACAAGTACTCCTTTTCTTTTTGCGAATACAGACTAACACGGCTGTTACTCTGAAACCTTTACTTTTTAGATAATTAATTGTAATTTATAGCTGAATAAACACAACCACCATAAATTGGGCTCCGTTATTATTTACAATGAATTGTACCTTGTTTATATATATTTAACTAAAAATATTGTATAATTAGTTTCGTATGAGGAGTGGGCAGGGGGGAAGGGGCATAGTGAAGTAACAAGCTGATTATTCTAGGTACCTTAATTTATTCCAGCAATTTTCTTAAGTGCTGCTGGTGGACCAAATACTATGATTCATTCTGTAGTTAACAAATATGTCAAAGTAAGATTAATTACAAAGTAAGATTAAAAGGCTGACAAAAAATAAAAATAGTATATGGTAGGAAATTCAGATATATAGCTTGTCCTCTGCTGAGGTCCCTTTGTGCTGCTAGAATGGAGCTAAACCAGCCCTATGGAACTGATGAGAATCCCCTTAGCATAGTTGTCTTAACACTGCATTTGCTCATTAGTTAGTATTCAACAGTTTTTAATCCAAACTTTTTAATCCAACAGGCTTCGTTGCTTGCTAACTCTGATAGTGTTTTCTAATGCTGTAGAGTAATAGCAGTTTCCCTTTCTAGGTCCAAGCATGGATTTAAGTGCTTTGTTGCATGAGGTCCCTACATTGTAAACATAGTGCTTCTTCAGTGATCCAGACTCAATATGCTTGACCTTGTTCAGTTACTGTTTCACCCAAGGTAATGACAGTTCTGAGGAAAGGAGGTATGTAGGTGTAGGGAAAACCAATTAAAGCTGGTGCATGCAGAGCCTGATTCAAAGCCCACTGAAGTCAACAAGAGTCTTCCCATTAGCCTTAGTGGGTTTTGGATCCAGCCCATACTAAGCAGCAGTGTAAAATGCCTTTACAGCCAAATCCTGGTAGCTTCCAGTGGAAATACTTATGTGAGAGAGGCCCGTGGGATTTGTTCTTTGATCTTAGATATAGCAAAGGGTTTGCCTAAAGCACTGGTAATTCTCAACATGGAAGCATTTATCTACTGAAAAAATATAGATATCTGACCCAGATGACTTTTTAATACTTTCTTCACAGATTCAAAAATACTTTTCAAATGTGTTTCTTTCTCATTTGATAGCATATAATCTTTAAATAGTCTCTGTGCTGAATCTAAGCTTTTTAATTGCCTTACTTTATACTTTAGTGTTTCTTTGACAAGCATCTTCATTTATTTTTTAACCACCACCCACTTTAATTCTGAAACTAACTTTTGTGTGTTACCTAGGCCTAAGGGTTTGTCTGTATAGAGATGTTGCATTGTTTTAACTAAAGGTGTGATATTAAACCAATTTAGTTAAATCCAAGAAATTTCTGTGTGTAGGCCAGGCCTAAACTGAGAATAGCCTCTTCTGTTTTTTGCTCTACAACTAGATGTGCCAAGAAGCGCTCATTTAAGGTATGAAATTGCTTCTCTACAATTTGTTGCCTTTTGTTAATTTATATGCAGGTAGCTTGCTCTGTATGTCTGAGAACAAGCTAACTGAACATTCTTGGAGGATAATTTGACCAAAGTAAGACACTAAGGTTAGGTAAACAAATGTTGAATCCATTTTATTTGCAGATTAGTACTGAGGCAGTATTTAAAAGCAGTAATGGTAATTTCAGAGTGTTGTTTATGGGGATCCGTTAAGGGTAGCCTGCTGTCGATTCAAATTACTATAAACTGATTTCACCAGCTTTTTATTACAGCCTGCACTATGCCTACCAGTGGGAGCACTACAGAAAAACTACAAGCCACAAACAGTTTTATTTTTACTATTTTCTAAATGGATTGTTAACATTTTAAAAACCTTAGCTTTTAGTTAATTAATATTTTACCCACAGTGTGCTCTTTGGTCACCAGCCTTATATTTTTTTGTCCAGATAATGAGACACAGTGTACATGCTCATATAATAATCATTTATTAATACAAATAATTGATAATACTTCATTTTTAATGCCTTGTCATTAAACTTTTGCATTCAGTGGAGTGTGAATCATGTAACAGTTTAATGGATCATAACAAATTCATGTTATTTACATATAGTCTACTTCTCTAAAATTGTATTGTAATGTAGCATTTATTAATGTATGGAAATCAAGGGCAGTAGTTGACAATTAATGGATAATTATTACCAGTACAGTTCTAATTCTGTTGGCACTTCCTTGTATTAACTTAATCATTAGTATTAATCATTAAATTACCCCCAAAGGCAGGTTAATAGAGTAATCTCTTATTTTTATTATTGTGATTGTTTTAGTCATTTTCTTCTGGGGTTCTTTCCTCTATTTCTACCTATGGGAAAAAAAATGATGCAGAGACTTGAATTAATAATTGCTGTAAAAATATTCTGATCCCTGTTCCTCAAAGCTATAATAATTAATAAATAATATGTACTATTTATTTATATTTGCAAGGAGAGACCCAACACTTTGCTTGTGTGTTTGTCTATCACTGTTTGTCTTGCCCATTCAGGGCCTGATTCAAACCCCATGTAAGGTAATGGGAGTCTTTCAATAGATTTCGATGGTGTTTCGTATTGAGACTGTCAGGTTTTCAGTGCAGAAACCATCTAATATTCTGTGTTTGCACACTGGGCTACAATCCGTTGAGATCTCTTAAACTAAGCCTGATTACTACTGTGATAGGAATCCTTCAGGGACCTCCTTTCTTCCTTAGCAACTCTTTGCAAGAGAAGACTCTCATTTGTTTGCTAGGGAACTGCTAGCACTAAAGATTCTGGGATGCTCCCTGGCCCCTTAGTTACTAAGTTGATAACAGCAAGTCTGTTTCCTGATCTTATGTAATTTTAGACAGAGCTTAAAAAGTCCTATATGAAAATTATTTTCAAACTCTAAGCTGGGAAATTTTAAAATGATGATGATGAACTCTGGAGTGATGCCTCACTCTTGTGGGTATTATCTGTTAAAGGAGTATTAAGTGCTAAAGGAGTTGGCGGATGTGATTGCAGAGCCATTGGCCATTATCTTTGAAAACTCATGGCTATCGGGGGAAGACCCGGACGACTGGAAAAAGGCTAATGTAGTGCCCATCTTTAAAAAAGGGAAGAAGGAGGATCCTGGGAACTACAGGCCAGTCAGCCTCACCTCAGTCCCTGGAAAAATCATGGAGCAGGTCCTCAAGGAATCAATTCTGAAGCACTTAGAGGAGAGAAAAGTGATCAGGAACAGTCAGCATGGATTCACCAAGGGCAAGTCATGCCTGAGTAATCTAATTGCCTTCTATGACGAGATAACTGGCTCTGTGGATGAGGGGAAAGCAGTGGATGTGTTGTTCCTTGACTTTAGCAAAGCTTTTGACACGGTCTCCCACAGTATTCTTGTCAGCAAGTTAAAGAAGTATGGGCTGGATGAATGGACTATAAGGTAGATAAAAAGTTGGCTAGATTGTCGGGCTCAACGGGTAGTGATCAATGGCTCCATGTCTAGTTGGCAGCCGGTATCAAATAGAGTGCCCCAAGGGTTGGTCCTGGGGCCGGTTTTGTTCAATATCTTCATAAATGATCTGGAGGATGGTGTGGATTGCACCCTCAGCAAGTTTGCAGATGACACTAAACTGGGAGGAGTTGTAGATACGCTGGAGGGTAAGGATAGGATACAGAGGGCCCTAGACAAATTGGAGGATTGGGCCAAAAGAAATCTGATGAGGTTCAACAAGGACAAGTCCTGCACTTAGGACAGAAGAATCCCATGCACCGCTACAGACTAGGGACCGAATGGCTCACTAGCAGTTCTGCAGAAAAGGACCTAGGGGTTACAGTGGATGAGAAGCTGGATATGAGTCAACGGTGTGCCCTTGTTGCCAAGAAGGCCAATGGCATTTTGGGATGTATAAGTAGGGGCATTTCCAGCAGATCGAGGGATGTGATCGTTCCTCTCTATTCGACATTAGTGAGGCCTCATCTGGAGTACTGTGTCCAGTTTTGGGCCACACAATACAAGAAGGATGTGGAAAAATTGGAAAGAGTCCAGCAAAGGGCAACAAAAATGATTAGCGGACTGGAACACATGACTTATGAGGAGAGGCTGAGGGAACTGGAATTGTTTAGTCTGCGGAAGAGAAGAATGAGGGGGGATTTGATAGCTGCTTTCAACTACCTGAAAGGGCGTTCCAAAGAGGATGGATCTAGACTGTTCTCAGTGGTAGCTGATGACAGAACGAGGAGTAATGGTCTCAAGTTGCAGTGGGGGAGGTTTAGGTTGGATATTAGGAAAAACTTTTTCACTAGGAGGGTGGTGAAACACTGAAGTGCGTTACCGAGGGAGGTGGTGGAATCTCCTTCCTTAGATATTTTTAAGGTCAGGCTTGACAAAGCCCTGGCTGGGATGATTTAGTTGGGGATTGGTCCTGCTTTGAGCAGGGGGTTGGACTAGATGACCTCCTGAGGTCCCTTCCAACCCTGATATTCTATGATTCTATGTTACATATTACTCACAACCATTATTTTTTACCCTGAAGCATGTCTGGTTACTGGTTTTAACAAAAATGACTACAAAACTGTCGCCCTCTTCCAGTCACTCTCTTGTGACCTTCAGTAAAATAGGATTGAACTCAGCAAGTCTGCAAAGGTGCAAGGTAAACACTCATCAGTTTGGGCTGCTATCTGAATATTATCTTTTTGGGCTACGAAACTGGGCTAGAAATCTGGTTGGAATACACTTTCTTGTGCAATCTCCAGCTCTTCCGCCTAGAAACCAGAAATGCAGTGATATGCTATCTTGAAAACAGCAGGGACAAAAGATAACAATCTTTTCTTTTTTTTTTTTTTTTTGGTTAACTTCAAAATTGGTTGGGTCATGGTCTGGGTGGAAAGACTGTGCTTGAAATGGAGAAGTGAGGTTGCAGAAGTTTATGCCATGTCTGCATTTCTTACTGCTGATAGTTGGGAAAGTTGTTGATTCAGATCACTGTGCTTGCAGATATGTGGTATGCCATAACTCTTTGTTCAGTTTGATCACTGGCACCTGGGAAGCAATCAGATTTGTTATTTCATGTAATGTAGTTTGTCCATTTCTACTTATAACAGAGGTTAAGTCAGTATCCCTGCAAACTTTTTAATAACAGGGCATTAACATTTTAACAACAGGTAGGGAAAATTGCACTCTTAGAGTAAATATATAGTTTTCCCTTTTATCAGCAGTTTGTCACATACAATTTGCATCAGTTTACCATATTTTAGTAGGCTGAGGGGAGTGGAATACAAAGAGAGACTATGTGTGAGCTTTTACAGTTCCTTTTCATACTTCTAAGGATGAAATATTGCTCTTTAAAATTTTGAATTAGCACAAAGACCTCAGCAAATCTTTAACATCATAATGTGCATCAGATATCATTTCTGTTCTGTAGCAGCAAGTTTGAAAAAGGGCATTCCTTTCTCAGTACTGGTTGGAATGCATTTTCTAAGGAATTAAGATATGATTATGACATTTCCTCTTATTTGTTCTTTTTTATACCCACTGACACCACAGCTGAAAAACAAAAAAATCATTAGAATAGTTGTGGAGAAATTCACAGTGCAAGAAGTTCATGCTGTTTTTCTTGGGATCTTTCTCCTTGTAAAAGCATCACAATATAGAGGATGATAATAATACTTTGCTCTTCTACAAATCCTATTATTTAAAGTGTTTAACAAACGCTAACATGTCTGTGTCACAGTTCAGGGCAACTGCCCCTGTGTTTCCCCTAAGTGGTCCAGCAAGGGCACGCTCTCCCAGGCTTTCAGCTCCCCAGCTGTTGCCTTTCTTGAGTAGAGACCTAGGCCTCACTCCTTTTTGACTGGGGTATTTCCAGGCTGTACAGTTCCTTGCCTTCAGTGTGTTGTTCCCAGCAGAGAGAGGCTGCCCAGCACACCTGCTTGCTTCCTCTTCAGAAACAGGGGGCTTGTCTACACTAGCGAGTTTACATCAGCACAGCTGTACCAATGCAGCTGCACTGCTGTAAGATCTCTCATGTAGCCACTCTATGCTGATGGGAGAAAGCTCGCTCAGTGACTTGTAAAACCACTTCCATGAGCGGTGGTAGCTATGTAGGCGGGAGAAGCTCTCCCGCCAACATAGTGCTGTCTACACTGGCGCTTCTGTTGGTGTAATTTATGTCACTCAGGGTTTTTTCACACCCCAGAGTGACATAAGTTATACCGACAAAAGTGGTAGTGTAGACAAGCCCTAACAGAGTGATTGTCAACAGGTATAAGTTATCCACACAGAACTTCTTATGCAAGGCTACTTCATCTTAAGGTAAAAGCACTAAAGACAAAACATATTTAAAACAATGAATAAAAGAACTAACATACATGCTACGAAACTTACCAGACAGCATCCCAACTGTAACGTGGGCTCTGGCAGGACCAGTCCTTCAGCACCCACCCATGGGCTTTTCTTTGTGGTCACAAGTTCATCACAGCTTTGGCTTAGAACAAGTACACTCATAACATGTTTAGTCTATCCTTTATACAGTTCAGGGGTCTTTGATCTGGAGTTTCTAGGAGCAGGTAATTAATAGACAACAGGTTTTTCTGCTCCAGGGCATAGGTTCAAAAGGGTGGATTCAAAGGGGTCATTTGCATTTCCCTCACTCCCAAGGTATTTCCTTTTCATGCATTGTCCCTAAAAAATCCATTGAAGTTCCTAACATTTACATTAGTGAAGTCCCTAGAAAAGTTACATACAACCCTACAATAACACACAAAGAATTACATTTTAAGTGCAATGGATCCCAGAGGCACCAAACCCAATTCAACATGGTTTAACTTTATAGAATTAAGTTTATTCTTAATTCAATAAGGTTTGTTCAGGATATAGCAGGATACTGTCAGTCTGTCACAGTCAGCAACTAGTGAAAGGGAGCTAAATCTCAAATGGATACTGAGCTGTTCAGTAGTCCATTACAAGACTACACAACATGTTAGGACTGGAGGTGAAAAATACTGTATCCAAACCATGAAGGAAATTTAGATAGTATTTTAATTATATTAAGTTTGAATTTCACTGCAACACCAAGTTTAGCCTCCCCCGACCCACACACACTAATGATATTTGAAAATGTCCATGAAAATTGTTTTTGACAGAATATTGGATTTTTGATAAAATGCATTTCTTTTTTTTGCTAAAAGTGTTTGCTTTCTGAGAAAATTTAGACTTTTTGATGAAAAACCAAACACCCAAAACCCAAAAAGTTTTCAGTTTTTCGCTGCATATTTTTGGCCAAACCCACAAACTTTTCAGTTCAGAAATGTTGGCATGTTTTGACATTTCTGAATTAATGTTTTGCTTCAGGTCTGTTCAACATTAAACCTATTCTCCTAAGCTTCTGGGAGAGTGTAATGGGATTTGTAGTTCACATGTCTCATGTGTCTGTTCTCCGCTATAGGTCTGGCTCCCCACTCATACTACATCTCACATGATGCACCACAGCCATATAACTCCCATGATGCACTGTGACAAGTCAGCTAGAGGCTGTGGTATATAATGGGGGACGTTGACCAGCCAAGAAGCACAGTCCATAGAGGAGAACAGGGAGCCAAAGATCCTGGAGAGCACTCCCCCCCTCCCCTCCCGGTCACCCACTAGGGCTGCTGTAAGGGGAATCCAAGCCTCTGGGCTAAGGATCCCCTGAGGTGTGTTAAGCTTCTAGAACCTCAACAGGCTTCAGCCCTGCTTCTTTCCATTGGCCTCTCTGGCACATTTCCTAGGCACTGAATCCCAGTTTGCTATTCCTTCTATGAAATGGGGCTCCTCAGCCCACCTGCCCTAGGCCCAGGACCAATACTGACCTATGAGATACCTCAGTTACTTAAAAACACCCCTTTCCCAGAAATTTACCACAAAAGTGTGAAACTTCTGGTTTAGTTTTAACTCTGTCAAGGACACACAGCAGTTGTGAAACAGGTAACATACAGAGAAACGCTTTGCTTAGAGTCTAACCCCTTTATGCTCTTCATTACTTTATTGTGTAAAGCACAGGAGAGTACAGATCATACAAAACAATAAACATCTGAAACCCCAATGTCTTTTACTTTCTATAACTCCCTTTTCCTGGGAGCCCTTGGGTGAACTATCAGGGTCTGGGAAGGCAGGCAGGCGGGCAAGATGTCCCCTCCTCATGCAGGCTGTTGCATGCTAGCTGGTCTCTCTCCCTGCTGGAGCCCCTTCCCAGCTTCTGTGACTTTGCTTTCTCCTGACCCAGGCTTCCTCTTTGTTTGTCCCCCTATCCCAGTGTGTTTCTTTATTTTAAACCTATCCTGGTTACCGGGCGTCTTTTGTTCTCCTGGTAACTTTCCACTGCTTCTACCTTCTCCACTCCCTCAGGGGAATCAGCTAAACTGTTTTTTCTAAGGATGCAAGTCATCCGTTGTCCAAGATGTGTGAACCTGAATATGTTCAATAAGTCTCAAGCACCTTCCGTTGAATCTGTCTGGGGCATACACGCTACAGAACTTGTCAGCAGTAGTGGACCCACATACATATAGGCACTCATAACCCAGCAGATTTTCATAATACAACTTCATAATCTCAATCAGAATGCATAAAATGTACAGACATAGCCCCAGTTTCATGACAAGGGGCACGAACTAAAACTCCCATGAGGCACCTCTGCAGTGCAGGTGAACACAGTTTAATGTCAAACTGACCCAAATTGAAATGTTTTGATTCAGTTTCACATACTGAAATATTTTGACTTGGGTCAACCTGACCTGAAATAACGTGTTTCATTTACATTTTCCTGATGGAAACTTTCAGTTTCCATCCCAACTCTTCAGTTTTCAGGTTTTTGACAAAAAGTAAAAGAAAAAAGAAAAAAAAAGTGTTTTCCAACCAGCTTAAGTCACACCTGTCAAAAATTTTAAATGAGCAAAAGTAGTCAGCAACCTGGAGTTTTCATATCGTTGTAAAATAGTGGATGCCCTTTCAAAGATTTGTGGTTAATTTTAACTGTGCAGCTTCCATTGACTTTCACCAAGGGTAAGATTATGGAGGTTGAGTTCATGAATCAGAACCATTCCAAATATTCACCCAAAACTTGAACAGAAACCAAATTTAACTTAATTTTTAAAGAAATTGGCTATTTTTTAGGTATATATTTGTTTTTCTGTTCTTGGTTCCAGCTGGGACCAGTAGTGAAAATGCCAAGATCATACAAGAAAGGCTGTTTGCATGTTTCCAGCCCAATTTTGGAGACTAAAGATGTTTGGATAATTTAAATAAGATTCAGATTTTTAGATTCCTGATCCAAATTGAACCTCTAAACCATGAGGTTCACCCATCAGTAGCCTGTGTGCACGCGGGCATGTGCACACACTCAGACAAACAACTCAATAGCACATTAGCAGAAACTTAAGGGGGGAAGAATGAAAGGAATGAGGTTTTTAGCCAGAGCTTACTTTCAGTGTAACACCCAACCCCATTAGAAAGTACTGGTCATGTTTTTAGGGGTCATATTCCTTATCACAACTGATTGTGATGATGGTGTTAACTGAATATATAGGAATTACAAAGCAGACAGTTATCTGGGCTTCTTGATCAGCTGCATGAGATAATGGATCTATGCAGTACTAACTTGAAGTGTTCACAAAGAAGTGTTTATGTTGCAAATTGAATTGACTATTATTAGCTGAGAGTCCCACTGACTAAGTCATCTATCTGAATTTCAAAACTTGGTTTGGTTGCAATAAGCTCTTAAAACTCCTTAAAAGGGTCAGCTATATTTTTAACCAAAGATTATGACATTGAAATAAAACATTTTCTTAAAATTTTGAAAAAGCCTTTTCCTCCCCAGGAAAATATTGTAGTGTAGATTTTGTTTAGCTTTATGAACAATCAGCTTGTGTCTAACGATTCTAAATATATTGTACTCCCTCATTTTAAGGCTATTTCTTGCATAAAGGTGTTTGGTGCAGTGAAGTCTATAGTAAACCAGTGGATATTTCTTCTGGACAGCAAAGGAGTTAAGTGCCTGAGTTCAGTGATCTGATTTTCATCTGGAATCATTGGAGAAAGGAACATTCACCACATAATAAAGCGATGGATCATAAAATATGAACCAAATACCAAATAAAGTCTAATTCTGTGTATGATAGAGCACACTGCAGTAGGTTTGTGTTTTGAGCTAATAAACAATTATAGAACTCTGTTACAAAATTATGAAATGACAACTGCCATTATATGTTGCCCCACAATACAGAGATTCCCACTAAATGAATTATTTTGTTTGCAAAAACCTGTATCTTTTTTTATTCTCTTTTTAGATCAGCAAGTTGGAAAGAGAGAAAAACCAGGAAGTTAAACAGATCAAAGAGCACGAACAGCATAAAAACACAGTGTTAGTAACGGAACTTAAGGCCAAACTTCATGAAGAGAAAATGAAGGAGCTCCAGGCTGTTCGAGAAGCACTTTTGAGACAGCATGAATCTGAGCTTCTTAGAGTCATAAAGATTAAAGATAATGAAAACCAGAGATTACAGGGCCTTCTTAATGCTGTGCGAGATGGGGCTCCTGATAAGGTTAAAACAGTCCTTTTCACAGAAGCAAAAGAGGAGGCCAAGAAAGGGTTTGAATCTGAGAAAATAAAAATGCAGCAAGAAATTTCAGAACTTAAGGGGGCTAAGAGACAAGTGGAGGAAGCCTTAACTTTGGTCATTCAAGCTGACAAAATTAAAGCAGCAGAGATAAGGAGTGTGTATCACTTACACCAAGAGGAAATCAGCAGGATCAAGAGAGAGTGTGAAAGAGAAATTCGCAGACTGGTATGTGTTGATGTAAATACGTATGGTTTTGGTTTTTGTTTGTTTTTGGTTTTTTGGCTGTTAAAAAAGAGCTCTGGGCTGGAGTAATGGTTCAGATGCACATGATTGGGCATCCAAACTTTTGGGTGCTTATTCCAGCAGGATCTCTGACTTTTTTTTTTTTTAAGGTTTACCCATCACAATGACAATGTCTAAAATGAGGTTTTCTAAATACATTTTTAACACGTGTTTACAGCATTCTTACTGCCACTAAGGTGAGTGCTGCACAACATTTGTCAAATGCTTGGAACAAACATTCTGTTAATAAGATAGCTCAGGGAAATCCTGCAAGATGATTGTTTCTCAGCTCTCAGAAATTTAGTTCAAAGCTTTTCCTTGTTGTTCTGCAGCATCATGTGTTTAAATTACAATTTCTGTTCCAGAAGGCAAGCTGCTCCATATCACGGGTGAGCAATATATGGTGGCTTAGAAACAGTAAGTTTCACAAAGCTGTGAACAGAAATGAACTGAAATCCTAATACCATCTGTCTAAATTCACCTTTGTTATCTTTCAGTTTGGTGTAGATTTAACTACTCAGTGCCTGCAGAATGGTTAATGGGTACATAAAAGAAAAGGGGAAAGTGTTATGCAAATTTCCCTGCATCAATCCACATTGCAAATCTTATCCACAGTGTGGTTCTCTTATCTACTGAGTAAATTTCGGTTCTATTGAAACTCCCACTTACAAGAATGGGAGTTCGGTGCATGGAGCAGAGGTTATTATTATTATGAGTATTAGCATTTAGCCTCTAGAGCCCCCAGTATTGATGGGGACCCCATTTTGCTAGACACTGTGTAGACATATGCAATATACACAGTGCAGGTTAAAGATGCAATTGTTTTCAGAAGCAAACACATTTGCATTAATTATTTTGTACTCTGTGATTCTTTTAATCACTTTTCCTCAGAAAAGCTCTTTTGAGTCCCCTTATTATGTGATTAGCACCGGGTGGAATAAAGTAATTGCAGTTGATCAACTCATGGTATAGAAGCTCAGAATATTTCAGTGGGTAAAATATTAATCCCAGGTAGCAAAATATGTCTCTTCTCAAACTGTGGAAATTCGTCTCTAAAATACCTGTTTAATACTGCTGCAAAATGTGTTACCTTCCACTGAAGAAAATCAGAGTTGACGCTAAGTTGACCTCCAAAGGAGTTTGTGGAAAGAGAATGCTAACAACTAAGGGAAAGTACAGGACCAGTGCAATTATAGACAGATAACTATGAATTTATAAATTGCTAATAGCCGATGGGTGATTTGGTAGAAAAATAAGGATTTCCTTTCCTTTTGAAGGACTAGCAGTTATCCCACTAAACTTCAAATTTGGTTGAAAAATAAAGCACAGTCAGAGTAGTTTCAATACAAGGGTAAGTTTAGTGTCAGTCCTTCTGAGGATCTCTTCATGTCAGTAGAGACACACATGGTTACTTTGTAACAGCAGATCATTTTTCTATCTTGTATAACATAGAGTTTAAGTAGCTTGTTATGCATTATCAAATTTGTGCCAAGTTTCTTGCGTTGTCTGTGTCATTGTAAAGTAACTAAACACTATACCCATATGTTAGGTTAGTATTGTATTACCCAAGATCCTTTGAAACACCTACTTATGTGCCAGGTAGCTCAGATTTGCCATCTGAGCCCATCTCAATGAATTGTGACACGTCTAAAACTCATTTTTAATAATGACTGTTGTATTGATTGACTATTGAATTATTGATAATGAAAGCCTGAGACTAAGGGTATTAAAATACTTTACCACTTTTGAAGTGTGTTGGATAGGCCAGAACTGACTTAGATGGGTGATTCATTGGATTTTTTCAGTCTTTTAAAATTAGAAACTTTGAAATGAAAATCAAATATAATGAAAGTCAAATATTTTCCTGTAATTAATGCATTTCACCTAACTTGGTGTACTCAGTGTGTCCTCAGAATCAATCTTGTATTTTTATTTATTTGCTATAATGTTGATAATGAACCCGATTCAGAAAAGCAAACAAGCACGGGGTTAGATCTGAGCATCTACTTTCGTCCCATTGAAGTCAATTCTTATATTTAAGCATAAAACTAGTGTTTTGCTGCATTGGAACCAATATTCTTAGCATTGTATAAGGCACAAAAAAGGCATAGTCTTTGCCCTGACAAGCTTGTAATAAGATGTTAAGGGGACTTTGAATGGAATTGTCATTCTTTAAGTACCTGCTCAATACTGGAACAGAGATTTTTCTATGAGGTCTACTTTCTCTGCTATTCTTTGTGTCATGTATCTAGGTTACCCCATTGATAGAAGGGCACCTTTCATGTGCTCCAAATACAGATTCCACAACAACAAATCCTCAAAACTCTCTAAAGGAAACAAAATCCCAATTCATCTTGTGTCCTTCATCTCTATGTCTGATTGTATGTTTGTACTTCTGCTGATCCCCTCAGCAGTGTATGTCACATGCCAGTTTCCTCATTTGTGGTCAGCTGGAAAGGAGGGTTTTTTTGAGGGAAAGTAACAAATTTAGAAACATTTTATCAGTCAATGTAGAAAATATTTGCAGTAAAAATGATGGAGAGAGGTAAATAACAGGGTCCCCCAAGGATCTATACTTGATGTATATATTAACATTTAGCCAGATTAAAATGCAAGCAGTCTGCGTCAATGACCTATCCTCAGGGGTGAAAGTACCTTAAATGACTTACCGGTACGCAGAGCGGCTGGGGTCCTGGGCAAGGTGGGGGACCGGCTCTGGGCCCCTGGAAGCGGTGGGGCCTTGGGCGGAAGGGCCGGGGCTGGGGCCAAAATCCCCCAGCCAGCCCTTCAGCGCTACCTGGGCTGCACTGCCTAGGGCTTCAGCAGCGATTTAAAAGGCCCGGGGCTCTGGCTGCAGATGTAGTGGCGGCAGCCGGGAGCCCGGGGCCCTTTAAATCGCCAGGCCCTGGGACAGCTGCCCTTTCCCTCCACCTCCCCCATCAGTGGCCCTGCTGATACGGTCAGCTGTGTACCAGTGGCCACTTTCTTACCAGTATGCCATACTGGATCATACCAGCTTACTTTCACCTCTGACTATCCTCTTAATCCTTTACCATTCTCCCAATTTTTTTCTTGTCTGCAAAGTTTATCAATGATGATTTTATGTTTTCTTCCGAGTCATTGATAAATATGTTAAATAGTGTAGGACAAAGAACGAATCCCTGTGGGACCCTACTAGAAAAACCATAGTCGTTTGATGATTCCCCGTTATAATTACATTTTGAGACCTATCGGTTAGCCAGCTTTTAATCCATTTAATGTGTGCTGTTTTAATTCTATATCTTTCTATTTTTTAAAATCAGAATGCTGTGTGGTCAAGTCAAATGCTTTACCAAAGTCTAAGGATACTACATCAGCAGTATTACCATTATCAATCAAAATTGTAATCTCATCAAAAAAGTTATCAAGCCACTTTAACCAGATCTATTTTCCATAAACCCCTGTTGATTGGCATTAATTACATTATTCTCCTTTAATTCTTTATTAATCTACTTCCTTATCAGCTGCTCCATTATCTTGCCCAGGATCAACATCCAACTGACAGCCCCGCAATTACCAATGGTCATCCCATTTACATATTTTAAATATTGACAAAACACTAGCATTCTTTCTGTCTTCTGGAAGTTCCCTAGTGTTCCAAGACTTATCGAAAATCAACATAAATGGTCCAGAGAGCTCCTCATCCAGCATTTTTAAAACTCTTGGATACAAGTTATCCAGATCTGCTTATTTAAAAATATGTTAACATCTTCCTGAGATACTAGTGGACTGTTGTTATATGATATGAATATATCTATTTTTCTGCAAATGAAGAACAGAAATATTTATTAAACACTTCTGCCTTTTCTGTATTATCATTGATAATTCTACCATATCTAATAGCATTGTTAGGATTCTGTTTGTTCCTAATATACTTAACAACTCCTCCTTATTGTCCTTAACTCTGCTGTCCATAGAATCTGGCCTTTTGCTTCCCTTATCAATTTGCCACACTTTCTAACTTCTGATTAATATTAATTACCATCAACTTCTCGTATCTTCCATTTGGGGGTGTGTGTGTGTAATTTTTATAGCTGCCTTCACTTTCCCTCTAACATTGGTCTTTTTTTTTTTAAATCAAGTCAGCCTTCTTCTTTGATTGTGGCTTTTTGGGCATCTAATAAAGTGTTTTAAAACAATTCTCAATTATCATTCACATGTTTCTGATTAAATTTGGCCTCCTAGCTGATATGACTGACAATTATTTTCAGCTTTAAAAGAAAACTGTCCCTTTTAAAGTGCTAAGTGTATGTACCACTGGTCTGGACTTCATTCTGTTTGTACATATAAATGTGGTCAAGTCATGATCACTTGCACCTAAGTTACCGTTAATTTTTAGTTCTCCAATCAGTTCTTCTTTATCTGTCAAGACAAGGTCAAATACAGAATTCCCCCATGTTTGATGCTACACTTTTTGAGTTAGGAAATTGTCATCTGTAGTATTTAGAAATTCCAAGACAGGATCTCTGCCTTGCAAAAACTGTATATAAATGTTTTCATTTATTAAACCAGTTGCAAAGAAAAACAACAGTATAATTGTATAATCCTATAAGAGATACATTTAGGCATCAATTGTGCATACCAAAAATCATGAAACAATTTGTTTTTCACTTCATAAATTAAATAACGTTAATAGTAACAGAGACATTGTATGCTATATTATGAGTTGGATCTTTCTTGGGGGGGGGGACGGATAGCTCAGTGGTTTGAGTATTGGCCTGTTAAACCCAGGGTTGTGAGTTCAATCCTTGAGGGGGCCATTTAGGGATCTGGGGCAAAAATTGGGGATTGGTCCTGCTTTGAGCAGGGGGTTGGAATAGATGACCTCCTGAGGTCCCTTCCAACCCTGATATTCTGTGATTCTCTGATATTGCTGTAAATCAACACAGGTCTAGAGATTTCAGTGGAGCTTTGCCACTTTACACCTGCTGAGGATCTGGGCCTATAAGCTTAAATATTTTATAACTAATATGCATTTGTTCTGAAAGGTGTCTATGGTGCAGGAAGCTATTGGTGGTTTGCTGTGATGGCATATATTGCTTTATTGAAATAAGCCATGCATCATATTTAGGCATCATTTCAATTAACCAATTAATAAATATACATTTATTTTCTAATGTAATTCCTAGGTAATATTTTGCAATTGTTTTTAAGGGCCTGGTCCTGTTTAGTACTGACCAGTCACAACACTCACTGAAGTCGGTGTGCCACATTAAATTCTCAGCATCTAAATTGTGATTTAAAATAGATCAGTGTGTCAAAACAAGACTCCAGGGAAAGTATAACTTGAAAGGCACTCATCAGTGAAAGAATAGAATTCCCGTAAGTCATGAAGGGTGATGCTAAATTTGTATGCCATATTCTCTCAGCATTTCTTCCTCCAATGGAAATGATTATTCCCCTCTATTCAGCACTGGTGAGACCACATCTGGAGTATTGTGTCCAGATTTGGACCCCCCACTACAGAAAGGATGTGGACAAATTAGAGAGAGTCCAGCGGAGGACAATGGAAATGATTAGGGGGGGTGGGGCATATGATTTATGAAGAGAGGCTGAGGGAACTGGGCTTAGTCAGTCTGCAGAAGAAAAGAGTGAGGGGGGATTTGATAGCAGCCTTCAACTATCTGAAGGGGATGGAGCTAGGCTGTTCTCAGTGGTGGCAGATGACAGAACAAGGAACAATGGTCTCAAATTTCAGTAGGGGAGGTCTAGGTTGGATATTAAGAAAAATTATTTCACTAGGAGGGTGGTGAAGCACTGTATTGGGTTACCTAGGGAGGTAATGGAATCTCCATCCTTAGAGGTTTTTAAGGCCTGGCTTGACAAAGCCCTGGCTGGGATGATTTAGTTGGGGTTGGTCCTGCTTTGGGCAGGGGGTTGGACTAGATGACCTCCTGAGGTCTCTTCCAACCCTAATCATCTACGATTCTATGATTTGACTTTCCATAAGTTATTAGCTATGCAACTAATTACTTTTTCAGTCTGGGGACACTTTCCTCACTCTCATTTGGGTGAATAGATGGTGCAGTGTGGCTGTCATCACTGATTTTATTCTCTTATGCTATCCATGTCGTCATGGGCATTTCTCTCTCATACAGAGTAGATTATTCCATATTTCACTTATTGGATTATCCAGTTACACTTGCTCCAAATGTCTGTTTGATTTAGCACTGAGTATATTCAGAAAATTTAGAACTAGCAGATAACAGTCCCACAGTCCAGAGCAGCCCCCAGCTGTTGGAAGGAGCAGACAGGATCATAGGATGCTCCACTGACACATATTTAATGTGTGTGTTTGTGTATGGGTATGTCTACACTACAATTCAACACCTGCAGCTGGCCCAAGTCACCTGACCCTGGCTCATGGGGGTTTGGGCTGCAGGGCTGTGAAATTGCTCTGTAGGCATTCGGTCTCAGGCTTGTTTTCAATATGTTTTTTCTGTAATGCTTTTTTTTTTAAACTTCAGAATAAAGTAGGCTTGCATATGAAAAGCTGTGTGGTAGTTTATAACTGTAGCAATTATAACTGTTAATGGTCTCTGAAGAGAAAACAAATGTCCTTGGGCACCCTGTCTGTGCTGGGAAATACAGTGAGGGCAGGGAACTGTGCATCCTGGAAATACCCTTATTAGAAGGGAGAGAAACACACATTCCACCCAAGAGAGGCAACAGCTAGGGAGATGGAAGCCTGAGAGTGGGCGCCCTTGCTGGACCACTGAGGGGGAATATAGGTGCTGCAGTTGCCCTGAACTGTGACAACTGTGTAAATGTGTGTATGGTAAAAGGCATGACTCTGTTTAAAGGGAGATGTACTCATACTGGCAGAGAGGAGACTAACAAGCTCCTCTGGGCTTGTTCAGTACTAATGAGGTGCACTGCCAGGTTTGTTCTGACTGGAGCTTCAAAGAGAAAACCTGCGCAGCAAGTGGTGGTGAGCAGGAAGAGGCTTGCCCCGCCTCAGACAGCAGAGACAGGCCGGCCGAGAAGGAGATAGCATTAGGCCTCACTGCTCCCAAAGCTTCATGACCTAGCCTCAACGCAGTATACCCCAAGAAGAGGGGCTGGAGGTAGACCCCTTTTAAACAAAGACCAAAGGGCTAACCCAGGAAGACTACCTGATATCCAGGTCACCCTTCCCTCTCTTTGTTTTCCTGCAGACTCCCCTCTCTCATGAGGGAAGGAAGAGGCACCAGAACTTTTGTTTGTTCAAAGAATCCTGCCCCCCACCCCCGGCTCCTTGGGCATCCACTGAGGGCGGGGGAAGGGGGAGGGGAGGACATTATAAAGGAATGGAAGTGGGGTCTGGAGGGTACTTGAGGGAGCCCTTGCCCTCCCACCCAGTTTGAATTTACTATGCACCCTTCTCTAACTGTACCCCTCCCACACCTCCAGCAACAAGTTGGGTTCAAAAGACACTTACAGCTACAGTTGTACCCTCTTGTCCCTTGTTCCTCCACAGTGAATTAGTTTCCAATGTATAAGTATTTGTCATATAGCAAGAGGGGGTGTATTCACTGGAGCTCATTTAGAAGTTATGGGAAAGTTTAAAAAGCTATTCAAAAATCCATTGTACCTGTGACTGTTCCTGGTGTTACAAATTAGGCGGGATAGCTCAGTGGTTTGAGCCTTGGCCTGCTAAACCCAGGGTTGCCAGTTCAATCCTTGAGGGGGCCATTTAGGGATCTGGGGCAAAAAGTTGGGGATTGGTCCTGCTTTGAGCAGGGGGTTGGACTAGATGACCTCCTGAGGTCCCTTCCAATCCTGATATTCTATGATTCTATGAAATTAGCTATTCTAAGTGATGCTGAGTTGGGGAAGTCCTCCAACTGTCTGGCTTATGTGACACTAGCACTGATTTTGTAAGCTAACATATTTTGCTTTGGGCAAGTCATAGCTAAGTCTCAGGCTGGATATCTGTACAATGTTCCTGCTGATCTTCTTCCCAAATAGCATATAAGTGGCTTCTCTGACCTCCACTGATATATACCATCTGGGGATCTGGCCCATCATTCATAAACATTGCTTTGCTCTTCTCTGCAGTGCAAATGTTTTGTTGCACATTTAGGGACTACGTGTTTTTGTAAAGGACATGGCAGACATACAGTTCTGCATTGTTAATGGAATCATGACAGGACGTTAAAAGCTGCGTGATTTATGTGCAATTCATTATTTAGTAATTTTAACAAATGCGGTGTGATAAACCACACCAACAAACAACTATTTCACCCTTTGAAAAAATACTGTTTTTTGTAAGTATGGTCGAGAATAGGTTCTACCCAAAGACCAGTCAATAATTTTGCATTGAGATTAAGCCTTTTTAAATAAAAACCCTTTGAAGCTATTTATTGCTGAAATGTACACTTTTTAATTTTAAGCCAAATTATTCCTCTTTACAATTACTCACAGAAGACATCCTATTGCATCATGGCAGTCTTAGCTGCAGAATGGAAAATAGATCCATACATAAGCAGCTAAAATTTGCTTTAAAAAGGTAATTTTGTTTTGTTCCTATATTCTCTTTTCAAATAAAGATTGATGTTATTTTCCTTTTTCATTATATGTAGATACAATATAGAAGATGATCATGTCTCACTTTAGACCTGCAGAAAAATATAAAATATAATTTTAAGTAATAAATATTATATGGCAACCTCAAATTTAATAAATAATGTATGACTAATTCAAAAGTCTTAAACTGTGAGCTGCAGGGTAAGCACTAGTTAATCAACCAAGGAGCAGCATTATGTGAAATGGGAATCTCCAGAGGCTCAACTTAACCCTGAGGGGATGGGAATTAATTCTGGTCATGATCCAGTAAAGCATTTCACTGTGTACTTAACTTTAAGCACCAGAAATACACCACTCTGTAATTTCATACCATAGGTGCTTAAATATTACATACTTCTGCAAATGATAAAAGCGAATGGAACAAAGAGTCTCTCATCTCATAAATTTCACAGTTAATATTTACCAAAGGGGAGTTCCAACCTATTACAGAGTGCGGCAGGTTACTTACCAAGTGACGGGGGACATTTTTATGTTAATACCAGTGATCCATGGAATCATAAACTTTGGACTCATTTGGATTCACCTGTCTTCATCTGTGAATGCTGCAATAAAGAAAATTTTGGATTGAAAATGGGTATATTTGTTTTCTAACCATGTATGTAAAAACATTCCACTTAATAGACTTCTCAGGCATTTTATATGAAAGAGTCATGAAGTTATGACTTTTATCTCTTGTATTTGAGCACTTCTAATTAGATCAGATGTTAATAACCCAGTGCTGATTACCTGCAGGCAAATTTTGCCCATCAAACAATATTGCTAGAATATAATGTATACATTATTTTGCACACAGAGTCAAAATGTTTCTTGAACATTTAATTTGAGATTTTTACACTAGTAACACATAATGTCATAATTTTATTTTTCAGAAGCCAGTAGCAACTAGAGATGGATCAGACCTAGCAGCCATCTTGTCTATCCCCATGTGATGGATTTTCAAATGGGCGTTTTCTGATCTACTATTAAATGTCTGAAGTGAGCAGTCTTTACTGCTTCTTTTGGGAGATTATTCAAATTTCCACAACATAGCCACACCGTTAGAAGTTTTTCCTTTGCTCAACAGCATCCCATTACTCTTACTTATACTTTCTTGGACCATGCTAAAAAATGATCTCCTCTTTTGTTTATTTCTTTGATATTTGTGTATGCCCATGGTTTTCACATCACCTTTAGTCATTGCTTTGCCAAGCTACACCTGAGTCATAGATTAATATCCTTTATGGCCAGAAAGGACCATCATGATTAAGGGTGCAAGTTTGTCATGGAGGTCACGGAAGTCATGGATTCCATGACTTTCCAGGATTCTGCAGCGGCCAGTGTGGATTGCCCAGGGGTCACCTGAGCAGCTCAGGCAGCCCCTGGGCTAGCCGCACCGGCCGTTGCTGGGGCAGTCTCAGGCCACTGCCCCCCACAGCCAGCAGCACCAGGAGTTTGGGTGTGGGAGGGGTCTCAGGGCAGGTGGTGGGGCATAGGAGGGGGTGAGGGCTCTGGGTGGTGCTTACCTTGTGGGGCTCCCCAGATGGGACAACATCCCCTTCCTCAGCTCCTAGCAGATGGCTCCACGCACTGCCTCTGCCCACAGGCACCACCCCTGCAGCTCCCATTGGCCATGGTTCCCAGCCAATGGGAGCTGTAGAGCTGGCATTCGGTGCAGAGGCAGCACGCAGAGCCAGGTAGCGAGCCTGCCAGCCCCTCCTACCCAGCCCCACAGCACCTGTGGAGTTCCCGGGCCGCATGCTGCCTCCCCCATCATCAGTGGGTGTCCCAGGCCGCGGGCCACTGCCCACCAGCCCCATGAGCACCCGCAGCACCCCCGGGCTGCTCCCCCCACAAGCACCCGCCTCACCCCCCAGGTTGCTGCCCCCCAGCACCCGCGGTACCCTGGGCCAACCCCCCTCCCCCGCAAGATTTAGTCAGGGGTATATAGTATAGTCATGGACAGGTCATGGGCAGTAAACAAATATTCATGGCCCGTGACCTGTCCATGAATTTTACTAAAAATACCTGTGAGTAAAACGTAGCCTTAATCATGATCATCTAGTCTAACCTCTTGCCTTGCACAGGTCATAGAACATCACTTTGTAATTCCAGCATCAAGCTGACCTTCCTCTGCAACCTAACCTGATTCACTCAGGTGTGCTACCTTCTACTCATACAAAGAGTACAGTTGGGCCCATATGGTTAGGAACAATTAAATGCGTCTAGCATACAGCCTAAAATTGCACTGGCTATTTTTCCCTCTTATCACTATATAAGTAATGGATTTTTCATGGAGGACCCAAACTAAGTATTGACCAGCATTGTTTAGCTTGTGAGACTAAATGAGATCACAGCCTTGATGGTATCGCTGCAGACATACATAAATCCAATATAAATTCCATGGTCACATAAAAGAGATTCCATTTACAGCTGAAATAAGATTGAGCTCACAAGTACATTTCAATTTCAAAGGGCAAACACTGACTGGAAAATAATAATTTCTATGTAAGTGTTGAACTTAAATTGAGTATTTTAGAAGAAAAGCATTTGCTGGAGGCAGAAGTCTTCAGAGAGCAGATGGTGACATTGACTCCATTTCTTGTGTCAAGGAAGTTCTAATGCACAGGGCTTATTGTTTTTAAAATGTGACATCTGTTTTGAAAATAATACAAAATGTGATTTTGTAAAACTGGGATTTTACATATGGTTTTACAAATCATCACTCAGTAACTTCTCTTTCCCGCTGGATACAACAGAATTTAAAGTAGGCTTTATCACCCCAACGTAGCATCTGGTATGTGATCTCTGATCACACTTCTAGTTTCTGTAATTTTTCATGTCTGTCATAATGCATTTCATCAAAGTCCTCTTCCACTGCTATTGTCTATCCTTATGAAAAATGTTGCAAGCGTGTGTCCCACATTTAAAGAAATGGGAAGAGGTTTTGGTCACATGGAACATTATTTTATCTGTTTAATCAAGAGTGAAAATTGTATCTCATAAACCCAAGACATTTTTTTTCTTTTTGCACATATGGCACGAGCTATTTATGTCTGGAAGGTTTGTATGTGATGATCTCCAGAGAAGCACAACTTTAGCACAGTCAAGTTGTCCCTGGTTCACTATAGTACAGTTATGCAAGATGAAAATCACATGTCATTTTGTAACAAGTAGGCATATGAACAATGTCCTCTTAAAGAACTTGCAATTATTTAATAAACTTGATTTTTACTTTTTAATTTGTGGCTCTCTAAATATCATAAAATACTACCAGGGTGGCTTCAATTACATTCTTAGGGTCTAGTCTCCCTCCAATACATGCACATTTTCTGTTAACATTAATGGGAATTATACATGCATGATGCCTATCAAGGAAATATGGACCCATTAGTCATGTTAGCATTATCAGATTAGTTGGACTGCAATTTATGCACAGTAGGGACTAAAATCCAAGATAATGTAACGTCAGTGTAGGTTTCATATAGATGTATGTTGGTCAGAAAAGATAAGTGATAAACCACAGGATAGACCATTCAAAGGGGACTGTACTATGAACCAGATTTTTTTAAATGGCTGTTGTTGACAGTGACTATTTAAAAGATTAATAGCCCACCAGTGTAGGATCATGCAGTGTTCCAAATATCCCTGCTTCTTATAGAGATGCTCTAGCAACATAGGCAAAAAAGGCAAAAATCTTGTTGATTACCAAGCGCTACATGTTTACAGACACATGCGTCTGACACTTCTCACTTTCCCGAGGAAGTGATAACATATGAAGAAATGTGGGCGTTAAAGCAAAGTGTCAGGTGAGTCGAGTAGGAAGCGAAAAATCCTTCAATTGCCCATTTTACTGTTGATTGACTCAGTCCTTTATTTGTAAGTAAGAAAAGAATGGAAGACATGCTGGTTAAAAATTCCCATGAGCAGTAGTAAAGGTGATTTCTCGGTTTAATGTCATCTCCATCAGGCTTCCTATAGTGAGAGCCGGTCAAATTATTAATTATGAATAATATTAATTGAAAATTATAGCTCATTTTTCCTGTTTGCAGTCTGATCTGTATTTCTACTAATGTATTTGTTTTTCACATCTATCCACTAGATAGTTCAGATGAACAATTATCAGCTTATGGTTTGTTCTCAAACTAAGTATTGGCCATTCATTATTTCTGTGTGATGGTCACTTAAATCACATGGTAAATAATAATACGATGACTTAAATATTGTAAAATTCAAATGATGAGTAGTGAATAACAAATAGTGATACCAGTTCATAGATATACACTTGTGTAAATGTGAACATTGTTGTTTGCTTGAAGATTTTCTCCCATCATTCAGACAAATAGACCCCTTTCATGTGGGTCTTCCCAAATAGTGAATAACAAAGGAACAAAACATGATCCAATTGAATAGGAGTTTCAACAAGTGGTCACAAACACTGTTTTGCACTATTTACCTAGCTCTGATAGTTAAGAGTCTGTTGGCATTAAAACTGGGCCAGATCCTGGCCCCTGCTACATTCCCTTTCCATCAGTTTGGCAACACAAAGGGAATGGAAAGCTGCCCTGTCATAAATTTGCATAAGGGAATCCCTGGATGGCATAGAAAACTACTTGCTTCTGCTCGCACCTTGTGTAGTGATTGCGAAAGGAATGCTTTATGAAAGATATATAGATATATATAGATATCTCATTGATACATAAGGTGACAGTTGATTTTGTTACAAATTCAGACTAAACTTTAGCATTTAGGGCCACATGTTCAAAGTGGGCTTTATCTTGCCCTCTTCATCAGCACCTGTAATTCTGCACAGAGAAGGCCATGTCCTGAAATGGTGTAAATTGAACTCTTCTTCATTAGCTTCAATGAATCTGTGCCAATTCAGTTTTGAGAAGCTGGCCCACAGATTTTTGTGCGTACAAAGGAAAAACTATCCCTTCTATTTATGTATGCAAATAGGCTTTCCACATGTGCATGGACAAATGCAGGGTTTTAGGCATGAAAGATTCTCCACCCCCAAGGTTGCCTTTATTGCAGTTAAAGTATGCCACATTTAACAGATTGTGGGAGAGCTGGCTGTCATTGCTCTTCCCATGGTCATGGAGAGCCTGGCTTCAGGCAGACAGGTGGCCTTTCATTTTTCTGCTATCCATGCTGACAGCAGGATGGAGCCTTCAGGGAGCAAGGGGAAGTGGCGATGGCTGGTAGGGAAATGAGGGGGAGCATGAGGGACACGCTTGGGGTTGGGGCAGAGAGGAATAGAATGGGGAGCAGGGGCTGGAAAGGGACAGAATTTCAGAGACCAATAGGCACAGGGGCAGAATAAGAGGCTGCCCATGGTTCTCCCAACAATCTTACTACGCTTCTGTTTCTGTGATGGTGACACCAAGAGGCCCCTGCTGTGATCAGAGACCCATTGTGCTATGTACTATATAAACATTGGAAGAACAGTTCCAGCCCTGAAGAGCTTACAATCAAAATCGATGAGAGAGAATGGAGGGCTTATTACCCCCCTTTTACAGGGAACTGAGACACAGAGAAAGTTGGCCCAGGGATCACAGAACTAGCAGAATTGGGAACCCCGATCACCCAAGTCCCAGTCCAGTGCCTTAATCACTACTATCTTGGTCACCCCTAGTTTCCCAAGCATATGTGTCTGCCCTTGTTCTCTGCAACTTCCCCTGGCTTCTGAAGTCTTCAGGCAATATGTTCCTGCCTCCCCTAAGCCTGCAACTACTGATAGGGGCACCTGGGAGGGAAATCTAACATTTTTCACTGTTGAGAAATGTCACATATGAAGATGCACAAAACTTAGCAGCTGTGAATTGCAGGCACAGATTTAGTCTGTTTTCTAAAGTGTAACCTATGCTGTTTGAGTGCTTTTGCTCCCATTCCCCAGATGTGCACTTCGGGGATAGTAGGTAGAGTGTTTTTTTCTGGTAAACTTTCACTAGAAGTTTACTCACCTTCAGAGTGAACTTTGGCCATTTGGCATTTGCTTGCCCATGGACCATCTCTGAGTTACATATGATTGGTTAGGACAGTCCAGGAAGGGCTGCTGCATAAAGCAGTTTGATTTAATTCAGGTTTGCATTTAACATATGGATTGTGTGCAGATGCTACATGGATGGATGCCGGGCAAAATAAATACATATGAAAAATGAAATCAATAAACAGAGGCTAGAGTTTTTTTGTTGTTTTTGTATTGGAGCTGGAGTGTGAATTTTTCAAGCTATTTAGGAAGATGGAAGGATATTTCATCATCATCAACAACAACAGAATCACCCTTTCACTGCTTGTCCTCCACTGCATCTGCTGTGTTGCTATCATCCATTCATGACTGAATGACTGAAAGCAATGTTGGGTTGATACAGCACATATGCTCAATTTAGATGTGCTTGGAATATTTAGCAGGAGTTAAGTAACATTCTGGACTTTGGCTAGTTGACAGTGTCCCTTCACAGGGAGACTGTCATACCCAATCAACTTATAAAATATAAAACACAGTAATCTATACGATTGTGTAATACTGGTACAAGTGTTCTGAGTTATTCCCTCCAGTGCAATTGGTTTGACAAGGACACAAAGTGGTTAGTTATTCCTCTGTAGTGACACACATTAGAAAAGATCCAAAGAGGCAGATATGTTAATATATTTCAAAACACTGAGAAAAACCTTCATGTTGAAAGAAGAAATATGAAGGAAAACTGAATGAAGGTAAGTCCTATTGCATATAGAGACGTTCCATGGGTCTCTCCTTCTGTCAGAGTGCAAGTGCACATCCCCATAATGTCAGGGAGACTGACTTGCGAAGAGATCCCCTTTCTTTTAATCTAGAACTTTTAGTTACCATTCCACTAATAAATGATTGACAGCTCATTCACCTGCACTTCTGAAACTCATCGCTAATGCAGATTATTTTACACATTCTAATAGCTTGCTCTGACATGCTGCCTATGGGGAAATGTTTATGTCATGTAACAGCTTCTGCCTTGGCAAGGGTTTTCTCATTTGCAATTAAAACCTTTTTTTTGGGAATAGCTTTGGCTTTTTTAGCATAGACATATGAAGCTTCAAAAGCAGACTTCTGCTGTTTACAGTCATGTTAATGATGCTTATGGAGACTGCAGAGCTATAAATGCCCTGTGAACATTACAAGAGGAAATTTCTACAGCATTGAAGCTTACATATTGATTTTTATATTGCCCTAGAAATCATGTCACAAGGTTTGAAATCAGCTTGATGAAAAATAATATTAGAAATTTCATTTGCTAGCACAAGGGATGGGGGCAGGACCCAACTTTTCATGCCTTTGCATTTGCATAATTGGCAGTAGCTATGCTCACAGGCTGTTAATTAATTAGCACTTCAGCATAAAAATTCATTCTAGGTGGAGACAGCCTGCTAAAAATAAAGTGGGAATATCCACACTGGTAGGCAAGACATTCTCCTTTAGACGATTGGATACTATGCTCATATATATTCATTGACATTGTTTCACAACTAGTCCTGTTATCTAAAGCAACCAGATACAAATATAAGGAAGATAGCCACATTAATCGAAGGCACTTCAGTGTTTCTATGTAGAGCAATGAAACAAGTGTGTCCAATAGCTTTGTTTTGGACACACACCTGGAAATTCACAAAGATCTTTCAGTGAGTGGCAAATAATTTTCTTTTTTAACAACACCTTAATGTTATTCATGCTGTGAAGAAAAAAACTGTAAAATAATCTTGTAAAAATGCTTTCTTCGTTTAATCAATACATTTTGCTCCTATCAAATTATATGAATATATTTATGTTTAACAATGAACTGTAAATATAAGAACATTGTATTTAATCCATAACTATGAACTTAAACAGATAGGAGAGGTGTGAATATTGATGCTTTCTTATTTCCTCACTAAGCTAAGATGTAGTCCTTTTTTTTTTTCAAAAATCAAAACCTTACTAGAATATAATTATTTTGTTGAATCTTGTAATTTCATGTTTTTCTTAATTGAAAATGTTGTCTGTGTTACAGAATTTCTTTGTGTTCACATAAGTGGAACTTTGGCTATATAGATTTTTTTCATTTAAAGTCTCTTAGTTTAATGTCTGATTATGCATGCCCTGGGAAGAGTTCATCGGACATCTCTTTGTTATGAGGCAAACTAGTAGATTGCTGCATTACTAGGAATTCAATATTTTAAAGCATCTTTAATAAAGTAGTACACAAAATGTATTTTTTCCCTCCGTTTTCTAAGGAGACTAACTTTTGCATAGAAAAATATCATACATGCACAAATTTAATTTTTACATGTCCTTTTCACAAAGGTAGTTTATAAACAATACTTGCTTTTCCTCAATTAGACTCTGTGTTTACTTCCTGTAATATTATATGGGTTTATGGGTTTATTGTTTTTATTTTAGGATGTATAAAGCTGGTGAGGAATTGTGAATACTTCAGACAGAGCACCTATCCCTCCATTGTTGCTGCAGGTGCTGCTAGTGCTTTCAGAGAATGAAAACTGAGTGTTGTGTACTTTGCTGCTCTTATCCCAGGGGCTGCACAATAGGAGAGCTCTGTATTTTCAAAATAATTAGTGGACAGGATGATTGAAATTGCAAGACTAATAGATATATACTCCTCTCCCTTCTCATGATAGATGCCCTTACTGAGGCTTTTGAGGGAGGAGAGCAGCTAGGGGAGGGACTGTGCTCAGCTTCCCAGCTGAATTTTCAAATACGTGAACTGAGGTTCTCAAACACACAGGGTGAAATCCTGACTCCACTGAAGTCATTGGCAAAACTCTGCTTGACTTCAGTGGGGCCAGAATTTCACATGTAGCATCTCTAGCCCAAGGCTCAATGCAAGTAGATTTGCAGTTTAGTGTACATATTACACACAGGTCTACTAAAGAATGACCAGACAATAGATATGCCCTACACAATATGAAAAGTCTGGAAGTAGGAGTTAGGTGCCTAAATACCTTTAGAAATCTAGCTCTTAGGTCATAGTGTGATCTTAGGTACTAGGGATGGTGTGCCATATGTGGTGTTGTTTATTGCATCAGCTACAGTATTTAGGCACAACAGGATTGCTATGGAGGGAATGTCAGCCTTGACTCTGAATTTCCTTGTTTGCTGTTTCACAATCTGTTTCACAATCTTAAATGCCTGATACTATCTTTATCTGGATACTGGTACTAAGGATTCTAAAACTGAGTCCAGTACAATAATTCTTATGAACAAGAATCACTTCAAAACAGATATAACTTAAGAAAAGCTCTTTTCTTGGTCTAATAGTCCTGTGTTTGACCATGATATTAATTATTTAAAGCAAAGTTATTCAATGAAATATTTGGCTAATTCATTCCTCCATTTTTATCTGGGTTTGGGAACAATCCTATAAAAAACAAAACAAACAAAAAAGTGAGTAGACTGCCCGGTTCTTACTGTCTGTCCCATTAAGGGGAAAGCATTCTGTCTATGAACAGCTCACGGTTAAAAAAGCTGCTTGTTTCATTTACATTTGTAGTGTTTCAGAAGTATTTAAAGTACTACAAAGATAATAGCTGTCTGAAGTTAGGAACAATATAGTTGTTTTAGGAAGTTGACATGATTAATTTTTTCCACACTGATTCATTATCTACAAGCATATTTGACAACCATGTAACCTGTGAATGTAGTATCTTGTATTTCCACATGTAATGGACGTTGGTGTAATCTAACTGTTGAAGGTGCTGCGGTTCTATTACAGTAGTGTATATTATCACAATCACAAAAGGGCTATTCAGGCTGCTCTTGAAGAATTATTATTTATAAAGTAATGCATGGTTGGTCCTCTGCACAAAGGTAAAATTCAGATCCTTAAAGTAAATAAGATTGTAACCTTCAAAATTCCAGACTTTGGGGGTTTAATCTTTTGGCCTCCCTCCAATCCCAAAATTTGGTTGTTTCATATCCAGCCCAGCATACAGGTAGGGTCCAGCTCTTAAATTAGTACCCAGATATAAATTCCAAACCATTTGCTCTGCAAAGTTTGGGTGGGTTCTTGAGCATTGATCTGGACCCATCTCTAAGTCAAAGGCACCTGGGACCTGATACTAAGAATTCAATAACAATAAGTAGATACAGTAGCTGAGAACCTCTTGGTACAAAATGATCATTTCTGCTGGATGGCTCCCAAAGTGGTTAAAAGTGTAGAAATAATAAGTGCAATATTACTAAAGTAATTAAGCAATTCTGTTCATATGGCCACTGTAACACTCATTGCTATTTTATTTTCCAAAGGGTGTTGTTTTTTGTTAAGGAATGTCAAATCTGTGAAACTGACTGTGATATGGTTGCCTTTGGGTACAGTCCAAGATGCTGTGCTAGTGTGATGTTGCCAGTTTCCATGGTAACCAGAGACCTGTAACATGCATGCTTGTGTGATTGTATTTTGTTCTCCTTGTAGATGGAGGAGATAAAATTTAAAGACAGAGCAGTCTACGTGCTGGAAAGAGAGTTAGGGGTTCAAGCCGGGCATGCTCAGAGACTTCAGCTCCAAAAGGAGGCTTTAGATGAACAACTTTCCCAGATCAAAGAGTCTGATCGGCATCTGAGCAGCCCCAAACGGGAACTTCCTTATGCAAGTGGTGCAGGAGACGCTTCAGATCATTCAGGAAGCCCCGTAAGCACTTTCACGTGGTTTCACCTAAACAAGCAAACAAAAAATGACAAAAATCTTGATGAGTGCACATTTAAGCAACAGCTTTCCCATAGCAGTACAGAGCAAACCAAGGAGATTTCTTTTAATGCGGCAATTCAAGAGCGGGATCTTTAAAACTAAAATAAAATCTGATCCTGGGAAAGCTTTTGCTTTTTTGGTTTAGTTTGGTTTTTGTTAGCAGGGTGAAATATTCAATTTTTTAAAATGTATCATACTTCAAACACCTGCCTTAATTTGACAGTGTGACATAGTATCTGCTGACAAATTATGCAAATGCTTTTCTAGTAATGTATGTGTGCTAGTTTTCCAGGCTACTAACAGTATGTGTTGTAAGCAAATGTACAAGAACAATTTACAAAGGGAAATCAGTAAAGGCAGTGTAACCAACAGCATGCAAGCTTACAGGGTATTCCAGTGCTTCTAGAACATCTCTATTATTAATATTTACATCCTGCGAAAGAGCTTTTGCTTTCAACCAGTGGTCTAGGAAGTGAACTAAATACCTACTAACCTATTCTCCACTGTTTCTTTCATATTATGCAATATCTTATGGCATTAAATTTGTCACCTTTTTTATATTGGCTTTCTATGTAACTATGCCACCTTCCTGCTTCTGCATTAATTTGCTAATAGTAAAAATTTTCAGTTCACTGACTTCATATGTCTGTGAATATGTTAACTTTTTTCATTGTTGATTCTCATCAAGATTTATTTTGCAGCAGTTCTTAATTTTCTCAGTAAAAGTATAGATAATAGAAAAACACAAACAAAAAAATCTCTTTTATCCTTTATTCTGAGCCTCTCCTGCACCTGTTGAATGAGGAATCCTAGAACTTCTGAAAGTTCCATTAGGATCATGGACTTTAATTTGCTTGCTCTGATTAAAGTTCTGTTCTTAAGTTTTATCAAACATTGGAATAATGCTAGTGAAAGAAAAAAAAATCCTATAACTTTTGTAAATATAATGTAACTGCTCTCTGATTTAGAAGAATAAAAACATGTCTTCTTATATTTGTATTCATTTACAATTTGATTTAAACATTTTCACTTTTTGGTCGATTAAAGCATAAACCTTTATGACTGACCAGTTAGAAGCTACAGTAGGGCCACAACTTCATAGGAGAGAAACTTATGCAATAGTATAATTGCATGGACTTTCTATATTTATTTTTCAGTATTTATAAATATAATTTCCCTATAACAGACTACTTAGAGTGAGTCACATGTCTGAAATACTCATTTCAACAGTGGCATATATTGGAAACATTGCCTTAGTTTTCAATTTTTGTCTCTCATGTTTCCAAGTTTAACATTTGTGATTCTGTATTTGCATATACATACTCTTGCATTTGCATACTTTCTTACATTTCTGCTCTTTCAATTTTCTGTTGGTCTCATCTTGCAGCTTCAGTTCTAAGGCAGAAGTTCTCAACAAGAGGTCTGGGTCCCTTGAGAGGCTATGAGCAGGTTTCGTGGCGGGGGGGCACCAAGCAGGACCAGTGTTAGACTTTCTGGGGCCCAGGGGAGAAAGCTGAATCCCTGCTATGTGGGGCTGAAGCTCGGGGCTCCCAGCCCTGCCACCTGGGGCTGAAGCCAAAGCCTGAGCAACTTAGCTTTGTGGAGACCCCTGTGGCATGGAGTCCAGGCAATTGTCCTGCTTCCTAACCCTTAATGCTGGTCCTGGCTTTTAGATGCAGAAAAAGCAGTTGTGGCACGGGTGGGCCGTAGAGTTCTTGTAGCATGTTGGGGGAGCCTCGAAAAGAAAAAGGTTGAGAACCCCTGTACTAGGGCACAGATTACATTCTCCTGCGCAATCGGTCAGAAATAGTTGGATTCAGACAAGAGCAAAGTTGGTGTCTTTGAAAAAGTTTGATTTTATGAACAGTTATTTGCAGTTGGTCTTTGTTTTAGGAACAGCAGCTGGATGAAAAAGATGCCCGGCGTTTCCAACTTAAAATTGCTGAGCTAAGTGCAATCATCCGGAAGCTGGAAGATCGGAATGCATTGCTGTCAGAAGAAAGAAATGAGCTTGTAAGTAGGAACTACCGTTACACTATTAGGAAACGAATGTGTATCAGAATTTGCACTGGCAGGTGGACACTCACTAGAGACAACATTAAACTCCTTTATTATGGTTCATATGCAGAACATATTTACAGAGTAAGAGAAGATCATCTGCTTTGGAAGATTCAAGCATTAGGTAGTATTAATTCTCAGTTGATCCCCAGAGAGTGAATGGGGACATTATCCAGGCAGCATGGAAGACCTGAAGAGCGGAATGGAGGCTCTTGAATTTGTGAAAGTGGGAGCAAAAATGCACAGCTTCTTAGAGGTGCTTCCCACCTGGCAGAAAAAAACATGAGAAATGCTTATCACCATAAAATTCACTACTGCAAGAGGTCACAGAATCAAGTACTCTAGCTCGAAATTAAGGGGTAATTTTAAAACCAATCATTCAGCTGTAGCCATGCCTGTCTCCTGTAAAGGGCTAATCAAATCTCATAACCTGGTCAGCTCGCCTCATCCCACACTGTCCTATACAAAATTGATGGAAGGAGGGCAGATGTGTAAGCCTAAAAAAACAACAACTTTGGATTCAGGATTGGGTTTGGTTCAGGTTTTGGGAGAAGATTCGTACAGGCCCATATTATTCAAACTATTTGCTCCTTCTTATTGATTGCCCATACTTGTAGAATCTAATCTCTTTTGAGTTAAAAATACGCAGTGGACATATTAGATTTACTGAAAATGAGAACACCGTATGTAGAACATCGTTTGTCATCTCTGGTACAACTTTATGGGCCGCAATGGAATTCCACTAGGGCTGAACTTGGTCTGCTGTGTGTTTGAAATGCAAATTGCTGTGGCATCCATACAGAATGCTGTTTAAAGATTTGCTAGTTAATGGTATGTATGCTGTCAAACACAGAATGTATTTTACAGTACTGGTGCCATGCAGGAAAACTCCATATAGACTGAATTATGGAGAATATTAGACCAGCAATTCAACAGTGTAATCTGGGCTTAATATAGCATCCATATTAGATTACAAAATTGCTAACACTGTAAATCTGGACATTTGGCTTCTGTCAAGGTTCCTCCCCCACTCTGAACTCTAGGGTACAGATGTGGGGACCTGCATGAAAAACCTCCTAAGCTTATCTTTACCAGCTTAGGTCAAAACTTCCCCAAGGTACAAAATATTCCACCCTTTTGTCCTTGGATTGGCCGCTACCACCACCAAACAAATACTGGTTGCTGGGGAAGAGCTGTTTGGACAAGTCTTTCCCCCCAAAATACTTCCCAAAACCTTGCACCCCACTTCCTGGACAAGGTTTAGTAAAAAGCCTAACCAATTTGCCTAGGTGACTACAGACCCAGACCCTTGGATCTTAAGAACAATGAACAATCCTCCCAACACTTGCACCCCCCCTTTCCTGGGAAATGTTGGATAAAAAGCCTCACCAATTTGCATAGGTGACCACAGACCCAAACCCGTGGATCTGAGAACAATGAAGAGGCATTCAGTTTTCTTACAAAAAGACTTTTAATAGAAATAGAAGTAAATAGAAATAAAAAAAAATCCCCCCTGTAAAGTCAGGATGGTAGATACCTTACAGGGTAATTAGATTCAAAACATAGAGAACCCCTCTAGGCAAAAACCTTAAGTTACAAAAAAGATACACAGACAGAAATAGTTATTCTATTCAGCACAATTCTTTTCTCAGCCATTTAAAGAAATCATAATCTAACACGTACCTAGCTAGATTACTTACTAAAAGTTCTAAGGCTTCATTCCTGGTCTATCCCCGGCAAAGACAGAATATAGACAGACACACAGACCCTTTGTTTCTCTCCCTCGTCCCAGCTTTTGAAAGTATCTTGTCTCCTCATTGGTCATTTTGGTCAGGTGCCAGCGAGGTTACCTTTAGCTTCTTAACCCTTTACAGGTGAGAGGAGATTTCCTCTGGCCAGGAGGGATTTTAAAGGGGTTTACCCTTCCCTTTATATTTATGACAGCTTCTCTCTTTCCTTTACGCCTGGTAGTATTCCATACAATAACATAACATTGCCACAATATGTTTAGTTCATAAAACAAAGAACCCTGTTTTATTTTAAAGTAGATATTGGTTGGCATTTTTTTCCAGTGGAACCTTTAATTAAATACATCAGGTAGGAGTATATTTTTTTCTGCAGTATGCTCACACTATGCCCTTTTAAAGGGTCTCAGCCTTACAGTGGGCTTTTACGCATGAAGGATTGACAGTTTTAGTGTTAGAAAAAGTCTCCGTTGCGACAGGTTTTGTTGTTTTTAACTTATAATGAATTTTAAAAACTCTTGAAAGAGGCACTGTCAAAATGTCACCTTGTTATAACTTAGCATTTGCTCAGTCAAGTCAGTGCCCAGTATGAGCTGCTGGGCTGAGCTTGAACTGATATGTGCTCAGCTTGTTCTGTATGCTCCAGTACTAGAAATGGCACAGCAAGCAGAGTACAGATCCTGCCTCCTGTTCACTCTACCAAGCATCCAGTGCCGAGAGTTGCCAGGCTGAGCCACTCCCTGCCCGCTGAGGGGAGGGAGTGCAATCCTGTGATGACACCCTCTCCAATGACCTCTGATGTGAGGAGGGGAAAGAAGAATTTCTGAACCCTCCCTGCCCCCCACCCTCCCCACCCCACTCCCGGGGGTGAGAGTTGACATCTCTAACCCAGGTTTCTCTCCTCTGGCTTGTTGGGGGACAGAGAGAAGAACTTTCCCACAATAACAACACAAAGGAACACACAAAATACACCCAAAGTCCAGAAGAAGGAGAGGGAAATATAAATGTCTTGTGCCTGTATTCATAATGTTGAGTGATAGGTGCCACGTAAGAACCTAGATAGATAAATCAAATGGACAGATACATTTGAATCCCTGGCACCTTCATGAGATCAGCAGAAGACAGTCTGATGGAGTGCCTTGAGGACATGATCAATTTTTCCATTGATTTCAGTAGGCTTTGGAACAGGCCCCAAGTTAGCAGAAATTGGAGGGAACCTGATTTAAAAAACTGCTGCTGTCATTCTGTACCTGGCCCTGTTACATATTTTTCCCTCAATCCCCAGTACTTGACTGGATATGTGAATGAAGGGTTTGCGTGTGTAGGCAAGGGAGAGGGTTGTGTATATGGGTGAAATGAGAGTTAAAGAGGTCAAGCATCTTGCCCAAGGTCACACAGTGAGTCAATGGCAGAGACAGGAACAGAACCTAGGAATCCAAGATGACACTGATTTGCATTTTTCAAAACTGGAAGTGAATTCTATTATTATGGTAGTAAAATGACTTGAGTTTTAATACATTCTATCACTATGTTTTCAAGTGATAAATAGAAATCGCTACACTGAGTGAATGCATTCTTTTAATGTTTCAGTTAAAACGTCTAAGAGAAGCAGAAAGTCAGTATAAACCTCTCCTGGACAAAAATAAGCGTCTCAGTAGGAAGAATGAAGATTTATCCCATGCCTTACGTCGAATGGAAAATAAATTAAAATTTGTAACACAAGAGAACATAGAAATGGTAGGTTTCCCTCTTGCCACTGTCATCTATAAGAAGAGCAAATAACTTAATATATACAGTTTTGAGGAAATCAGGAATTTAACAAAAATATCATCACAAGCTTGCAGGATATTAAACAAGTGTTTTCATTGTTCTAAGTGTTTTTTCTGGTATTATGTTATACATAATAAGTGACTTATGGCTTTTGCTTATTAACCGATGATGGTCCAGTTATACAGTGGGAAAGTGGTTAAGAAACAGTTCAGGAAATGTTTTACTTTAGCTTTAAAAAAAAAAATTCTGAGCTATAGTAAAATAGTAAAATGCCTATATTTTGATCCAGCTGAATGCTCAGTAGTGCTCAGGAGAATAGGGATGCAAATGATGTCACTTGAATTGTGATTTTTGTATCACAACTGCCTTCCAGTGATTTGGAAATTTGCACCGGTGACTCAATATTTTTATTTGTTTATGTTTAAAGTTGAACATTAATGGTAGTTGAGTAAGTGAGAGATTACATGCATGCAGCAGGACCAAAAACACTTTTTTCTTAAAGTTCAGTTTCTCTCACACTCTCCAGATCCTGTCCTGCTGAAGATAATGGGAACAATTCAGAAAAGAATTAACCTCCATTTAGGATTTCTTTTGCCACATCTTTAAAATCCTCCTTCAGCGATATAAAGCTGAACAGACTGTCCTTTCCAAGACTGATGTTAATCTAAGTCCTCAGTGGGCTACCAGATGGTGCATGAGAGCTATGCAAACTGACTTTGCTCTCTAGTGACTATGAGCATGATGCCTTCCTGATGCCCTAGCTTCTAGCTTTTTCTGGCCTGAGGAGCTAGAATCCCAACTTAGATTTATTGTTTGGGGCGGGAAGTGGGGGAGGTAGAGAGAGAATCACCATCATTTTAGCAAATAGCCCAGATGAATTACTGGTTGTAAAAGGGAAGGATTATATGCTGCATGTTGGCAAAGACTTTTAATCATTTGCAATTTTGTTCTGTGTTTTTTTTTTTCCAGAGACAAAGGGCTGGGATAATAAGGAGACCAAGCTCTTTAAATGATCTTGACCAGAGTCAAGAAGAAAGAGAAGTTGAATTTCTGAGGTTACAAATTATTGAACAGCAAAATATCATAGACGAACTCTCTAAGGTAATCAAATAGCACAGCCTTCCTAGTGCTCTTGGACATAGCAAAAGAAAAGAAGATACCAAGCAAGCAGGAACAGCTTGTGTTGTCAACAAACATACAGTGATGATTTCCATGGGCTTCCCTTTATAATGGAACTGAACCTAAAGTAATATGTGGAACATTATTTGAAAGATCCCTTAACACTCAGCTCAACATTTGCATTAAGGAGCTTCTTTCAGTTATTCTGAGCTTTCTGGGAAACACACTAATGACCAGATCCTAATCCCATTAAAGTCAATGGAAAAACTCTCTTTGACTTCAATGGGAACAAGATCATGCCTAAAAACAGGAGACTTATGAAAGGGAATATTTTCCAATGTTTCAGGGTTATATTAAGATGCTTAAATCTTTTAAAATTTGTTTTCCTTTTAATAATTTCCTTTTAATAATGCTTCTTGTGATCAGCAAAGTTGAGGCTCCAGCCCACAGGTGTGTGGGGGGAGAAAATAAAATCTTGAATGGATCCTTAAGCAAGCTTCATAGTAAATTTTTTTTTAATGCTATGCAGATTTTTCTTAAACATCCCAAAGCCAGTTCTATAACAACTGTGGACCACAGGTCATCTACATGAGCTAATGCTGCTTTGGGAATTGTAAATTCCGTGAGTTTTTACTCAGAGTTTTTCACTTTGGGCAGGGGCATTAGGGAATTTCAAGTCAGCATAAATTTCGAGTGAGGAATCCCTCTGGGTTGAGGAGTGTTTATTCCATAGACAGCGAGTGTCTTCCTGGCTCACCCCCTCCTCCTCAGGGAAAGAGCAGTATGATCATAGAATCATAGAATATCAGGATTGGAAGGGACCTCAGAAGGTCATCTAGTCCAACCTCCTGCTCAAAGCAGGACCAATCCCCAACTAAATGATGTTGTAAAGGTAGCACTCCTCCATGCTTCCACACCCCTCCTCCTGGATCCACCAGGTTTTATCCCCTCTACAGGCAGTGTTGGAGGGGATGATTTAGCTTTAAAAGGTCCCAGTCTTTAGTCCTTACTTAGGTAAAATTCCAGTTACAGCAAATGAGAGTTAAACCTAGGTATGGCCTGCAGAATCCAGTTAAATAATATTCTACTGCAATACTGATTACAGCTTTAAAGTAGCACCACCACAGGATGTTAGCCACACAGAATGGAATGCTCTCACTTGCCAGCATTGTCACATCCATTGTGGGGGTTTTTCCTGAATAAATGAAAGATTTCTTGTGTCTTGTATTACAACTAAAATAATTCATACTTTTTTTTAAAAAAAAGTGTGGAAACAGGCTGTGCAATTAAGTAGAAAGCAAACAAAATGTATATACCCTTGCACTTAATAAGAAAAGGAGTACTTGTGGCACCTTAGAGACTAACAAATTTATCAGAGCATAAGCTTTCGTGAGCTACAGCTCACTTCATCGGATGCATTCAGTGGAAAATACAGTGGGGAGATTTTATATACACAGAGAACATGAAACAATGGATGTTACCATACAGACTGTAACAAGAGTGATCAGGTAAGGTGAGCTATTACCAGCAGAAGAGCGGGGTGGTGGTGGGGGAAACCTTTTGTAGTGATAATCAAGGTGGGCCATTTCCAGCACTTTACAAGAACAGTAGGAGGGGAAATAAACAAGGGGAAATAGTTTTACTTTGTGTAATGAAACATCCACCCCCAGTCTTTATTCAAGCCTAAATTAATTGTATCCAGTTTGCAAATTAATTCCAATTCAGCAGTCTCTCATTGGAGTCTGTTTTTGAAGTTTTTTTTTGTTGAAGAGTTGACACTTTTGGGTCTGTAATCAAGTGACCAAAGAGATTGAAGTGTTCTCTGACTGCTTTTTGAATGTTTTAATTCTTGATGTCTGATTTGTGTCCATTTATTCTTTTATGTAAGGACTGTCCAGTTTGGCCATTGTACATGGCAGAGGGGCATTGCTGGCCCATGATGGCATATATCACATTGGTAGATGTGCAGGTGAACGAGCCTCTGATAGTGTGGCTGATGTGATTAGGCCCAAAGTTCAGCCACCAGGTTTGCCGTGACATTATCGGGGATACTGTTCCTGACGGTTTATGGTTCATCCTGTGTGGAATGTTGGTGTAGAGGGCTTCTACATCCATCGTGGCCAGGAGGGTGTTTTCTGGAAGATCACCAATGGATTGTAGTTTCCTCAGGAAGTCAGTGGTGTCTCAAAGATAGCTGGGAGTGCTGGTAGCATAGGGCCTGAGGAGGGAGTTTACATAGCCAGACAATCCTGCTCTCAGGGTGCCAATGCCTGAGATGATGGGGCGTCCAGGATTTCCAGGTTTATGGATCTTGGGTAGCAGATAGAATACCCCTGGTCGGGGTTCTAGGGGTGTGTCTGTGACGATTTGTTCTTGTGCTTTTTCAGGGAGTTGCTTGAGCAAATGCTGTAGTTTCTTTTGGTAACCCTCAGTGGGATCAGAGGGTAATAGCTTGTAGAAAGTGGTGTTAGAGAGCTGCCTAGCAGCCTCCTGTTCATATTCCAACCTATTTGTGATGACGACAGCACCTCCTTTGTCAGCCTTTTTGATTATGATGTCAGAGTTGTTTCTGAGGCTGTGGATGGCATTGTGTTCTGCACGGCTGAGGTTATGGGGCAAGTGATGCTGCTTTTCCACAATTTCAGCCCGTGCACGTCAGCAGAAGCACTCTATTTAGAATTCCCCTCTGCCATGTACATTGGCCAAACTGGACTGTCTCTACCTAAAAGAATAAATGGACACAAATCATGTTATACCAATAAATTAAAAACCAGCAGGATCTTATTCAAGGGAAAAAGGCAAAATACCACATTTATTGTGAATACAGAAAGAATCATAGTAAGCAATTAGTTACAGCTATAACATTCCATTCAATCTCATATTTATTCACACATTCATTCACACACACACACACACACACACAGGTTCTGCAAGGTTGTTATCATAGTAAGCAGTTAGTTATAGCTATAACATTCCATTCAATCTCATATTTATTCACACACACACACACACACACACACACAGGTTCTGCAAGGTTGTTATCATAGTTACCAGCCTTAGAGTTGCTCATGCCAAGCCACTGGCCAGGTGGCCTGGACATGAGGAGGGAGCAGGGCCTTGTCAGATGCTCATCTGATGCTCCTGGAAGTTGCTTTGCAGAATCAGACCCCAAAGTTCTCACTTGTTAGAATCTATTTTTATAGGAATTTCTTCCTATGCCAGTCTTTGGGAATTGCTTCATCATGCTGTTGCTGAATCAATCAGCAGATAGCACATTCCTGACGACTCCCTGCTGCTAGATGTTATCTTGTTCTTTGGTTCTCCCATTCTTGAGGCTGTTGGGTGGATTCCAGTCTGCCCTCTGGGGGTCCTCTGGTTATTTCCACTTGACGCCTTCTTCAGCCAATGGACACTAGATTCTTAGGCTGGCACCTCCCTGATCATTCAGTTATTATCCACACCAAGCATCCATCCACATACATCCTCTATCTCTATTTTAATCACAATTGTTAATACAACAAAAGGGCGGGGAGTCTCTGGGTGCTGTTTCTGTTGTTAGAGTATTGCTTTGAGTCTCTCTCTCTGTGAATTGCTTTGAGAACAGACTCTGTCTTAGAATGTACTAACACAATTAGCAGCTTGCAAGTTTCACACATAGAGGGAGAGAAACAGTACCAAAAACCAAGAGACCTCTTAATTAGTAATACCCTGGAATTTAAACTATGGGGAATCAAACTCATTTGTGATTTTAATACAGAACTTCTTTAATATGATCCAACAATCAGACGTCAAGAATTATAACATTCAAAAACCAGTCGGAGAACACTTCAATCTCTTTGGTCACTCGATTACAGACCTAAAAGTGGCAATTCTTCAACAAAAAAACTTCAAAAACAGACTCCAACGAGAGACTGCTGAATTGGAATTAATTTGCAAACTGGATACAATTAATTTAGGCTTGAATAAAGACTGGGAGTGGATGTGTCATTACACAAAGTAAAACTATTTCCCCTTGTTTATTTCCCCTCCTACTGTTCTTGAAAAGTGCTAGAAATGGCCCACCTTGATTATCACTACAAAAGGTTTCCCTCCACCCCACTCTGCTGCTGGTAATAACTCACCTTTCCTGATCACTCTTGTGACAGTCTGTATGGTAACACCCATTGTTTCATGTTCTCTGTGTATATAAAATCTCCCCACTATATTTTCCACTGAATGCATCCGATGAAGTGAGCTGTAGCTCACGAAAGCTTATGCTCTGATAAATTTGTTAGTCTCTAAGGTGCCACAAGTACTCCTTTTCTTTTTACAGATACAGACTAACACAGCTGCTACTCTGAAACCTTGCACTTAATGACATTCTCTAATTATTTTTTATTAGACCCTTGAAACTGCTGGCTATGTGAAGAGCGTAATAGTAAGTAAGGCATATATTTAATTTCACTCTGTTCCTCTTTGTATATTTTAGGCAGTGGTTCTTTGAGATCATGCAGACCAGCTGCAACATCTCATGTTCTCTTGTATTAATGAAGTGTTTCAAAGTAATATTTGTTATGAATTTACTTTATATTCAGAGGCTAGACTTAACCCAGGGATTCTATCAATGAAGACCCTAGCAGCAGAAATTCATTGAGGTGGGAGTAAGATTGTGATACTGGAAAACAGTTTCAACTTCCCTTTCACCAGTGGGTTTTATGAAAAGACAGTACAGCCTAAAAAGTCAGCACGGGCAGTTGCTCAGACAATGCATCAATTAGTGCATCCACTTGGCAGCCTCAACAGTGGGGTCCTGTAGCCCCCTAAAATACAGAGGTGCTTCCTGAGCTGAAAACCCAGAGGGACAGTTTCCACCAAGCAGCAGTCATGCTTTCTACAATTGGCCTGAAAATAGTCTTGTCCTAGCCACACTGGCATATTGAGAACCTGTGCAATGGGACCCACTGCTGTCAGCTAAGGATCCCTTTTGCTATTGTAGATGGGCATTTACTGAGTGCAAGTCACACCTGCTAAGTTTTATTGACGAAAGTCTGTTTTCACTGCTGTCAGCACAACAAAGCCAATGAAGCTAAGGAAAAGTGATTTCTGTTCTAGTCTGCCATTCACAAAACTATTGGCACTATTTTTCTGTTTGTACAATCTTCATTACTGGTGATGATGTCAGCAGCAATAAGAATATGTGATCAATCTGTCCCATAATATGTTTTGAATCCTGTTAGGAAATGAATGAGCTGGAGGATAATAGGGATTGGTCTTTTCTTTTAATCTTTATTGTTTTATCAATATTGGGGCTTTTCTTTGTTAACCCCCCAGAACAAAACATTTTTCATAATGTGTTAAAATTCATTACCACTAGTATTAGATCTTTCATAATAGCCACTGAATAAAAATACTTCCTGATAACAGAAAAAGCTGAAGCCTGATCTTCAGAGGTGCTGAGCCCCCACAGTTCCTGTTAAGGTCAACTGAAGTTATGTGAACTCAGCACTTTTGAAAATCAGGCCCTGAATTTTCTGCAGTTGGGTCAGATGACAAGTGCCCATGGTTTCATTTGAAAATAATAGAAGCCATGCACACATCCACAAACAGTATTTACCCCTGCATCTCAATACTGCCAGGATATTCCATAACACAGAATTCAATGAGTGTTCTGCCCATGGAGCTTCTGTAAAATCAGGCCCAGGATGTCATGTATGGTATGGAGCAGTCAGGATTTTCATCTATAGACTCAAACAACTGATATGTTCTGACTACAAACTTGCAATATTTTGGAGAGCAGTTAGTATTTGATTGATGAAAAATTGTCTATTTCTCATTGCATTATAATGCAATGGCTGGTACTGAAACTACTTTTGGCCAATTTGAAGGATAATGCAAACATTTACACAGAGCAATTAAAAGATAAAACACTGACATTAGCTAACAAATGTATCGAATTCATTTTTCCAGGAACGTGATAAGCTTTTAAGGTATAGGAAACAAAGGAAGAAAATGACAAAACTCCCTAAGGTAAAAAATAAAGTTTAAATCTATATTTATTTGTATAGAGCTGATGAGCACAATGTCTTGCTTAGTGACATCAATGGTCGATACAAGTGCTCAGCAACTCTCAAAATCTGGCAGCACGGGTGCATGCTGGCTCTACTGAGGTCAATGGGGACAGGATTGCACCTTAAGGATCCAGCGTTCAGCAAGCAAAAACTGACTTAAACTTAGAAGTGACTTTTGAGTCTTTGGTGTAGGTCAAGCAGTTTAAGAACAATCCTAAATAGATTTTTATGGTCATCTAAAACAAGAATGTGTGGATTGATTTTGTGGGTGGAGCATGGAAGAACATTGTCATCTTTCTCACCCCCAATTTCACCCTTGGTGTTGGTAATATTAATCCGTGATATATAATACATGTACTATAGGAAGTCAACTGTTTAAACTGCACATTGTTTGCTTTTTAATATGTGCGCTTTAATACACAAACTGTACTGTGCATAGTTTGAGCATCCCTCAGGAACTCAATAACATGTGACAATTTGTGTATAGAGTAGACAGCTTCTGTGAATTAGAAAATCATGAAGTTAACTCATTTTTTACAACAGTGCCTAAAAATGTGTGTCAGATGTAAATAATTCATTATAAAATTGAGCAACATGCACAAAAATGATTGGTCATAAGCAGCAGCAGCATTACAATTAGTGCTCAGTGGGATGGAAGAAGGAAATATTAATGACAAAGTCTGTCTGATGGATAATTAATGTACTTGTGCAGTGGTTGGAGAGGGTGAAAAGTCAAGGAGCGGAATTAGTAGTAAACTATACGCTAGGTGAAGGGTCAAAGCCTCAGCGGGGTTACAGAAGGTGTAAATCAGAGCAGTGGCCCTTGTGTTTTATGTGAAAATTCAATCCCTAACTACTGTGGGCCAAACAAATCCCAGACTAATTGTACAAGGCTAGGCATGTGCTGGTATGTATGTACACAAACACATACAGCTGGATGGGGGAATGGATGATGTGGCTAAAGAACTACATACTGCCTAAAATTTGAAGCAAACTAAATAAAATAAATATGACAAAGCACTTCTAAGAGAGGACTCCATGCTTCCAAATAACATGTAAAATAACCCACTCAGCAAATTAAAGCAACATACTGTTTTACTAGAACATTATGGATGGTCTAAAAAAAGTTTACCACCAATTTATAAGGAAGCAACTTCTGTATTTAGAAATAAGTAACAGATTGGAAACTCTCCTGATATTTTAGTATGAGAACAATTCATTTTCCCCTGAGAGAGTTCATTAAAACAAATAGAGGGAAACCACACTTTGAAAAGCATATCGCTGTATGCTGAAGCAGAGTACAAAGTCTAGAATACAAATTTTCTGTTTAAGCCACACTCTGCTTCAGAATTACTGGAGATGTACATCAGAGGGTTTTTCAGACATTTAAGGGGCTCAGCTGGCTATGCCATATTGTAAGGTTTATTTGCATTGTTCAGCTGCACTTACACATTGTCATTTGGTCAGAAGCCGGTTGTGGAGACATTTTTTGGCTATGATGAAGAAGCTTCTCTGGAGTCTGATGGTTCTTCTATCTCGTATCAAACTGACAGAACAGATCAAACGCCTTGCACTCCTGATGATGACTTGGAAGAGGTATTTTTTCATTAATCTAGAATATATGATGTCACTTAAATTTATCCTGTGTATTCTTATATCTAACTCAGAATTGTTGATCATATTATTAAGACAATTATCCTGCCCTTGTTTATTGAGAACTCCACATTGATGTACCCTTTAACTAGAAAACTAAAATCTGGTGTAGTCAAATGATCATGAGCTTAATCCTATGCATGGAGGCTGATCTTTTGGGGGCCAGTCCTTAGTCACCCACTATTGTTGGCAAAACCCTGAAACTTTATGTAATCTCTATCCCTAGAAGTGTGGGGCTTAGCAGATTTTTAGGGGTGGGAATACTGAAAAGGCTGTGCGGACCTTATGAAGTGTTTTGGCTGGGAAGATTCATATTGGGATTGAATGCATATTTAGCTTCACATATAAACTGAGCTCAACATTCATCTTATCCAATGACTTCACATTTTGACATAAGGGTTTGTCTGCACTACAAGCATAACAGTGCCACAGCTGCAGCTTTGCAGCTACGCCGCTATAGCATTGCAACGTTCACGTGACAGTGACAGAGCGGCTTTTTCTGTCACTGTAGTAAATTCACCCCCTCGAGAGGCAGTAGCTAGGCTTTGATTAAAGAATTTTTCCATCCACTCAGCTGCGACTACCATGCAGGTTAGGTCAACCTAATTGTGTTGCAGAGGGCGTGAAATTTTCACAGCCTTGAGCAATATAACTAGGTCAACCTAAGTTTCAGGTGTATTTTCAGAGCACAGCCTGAATCCATATTGAATGGAATTGTCCAAATCCATGGTGTGAGCCAAGGCAGCAGAAAGACTCTGTAAGTACTTCTGTTTTTTCACCAGCCCCTCAACAGAGGTCGCCATTCTGCAGTTTCTGATGTCAGAATAAGAAGAGGCAGCTGTTAAGAAATACTGCAGGCAGGCACCAGTAGCCAAATACCACCTGTATTTTGAAGACTATTCCCAAAAGTACATTCCAGATAAAGTCAGTGCGTGTTTTCAGAATATCATGTCAGATCTATGGACCATTACCTGTCTCTAGGCTCCAGCAAGAACATTGCTATAGAAAAAAATAAGCCCCATGATAGTGAAATATGTTTTTACAGCATCTGATTCTTTAATACCTGCATCATTTCAATCAGCCCTTCACCATCTGTTTTACAGTTTAATTGCAGATTTCTAAAGAAGGGAATGTAATCATTCATATCCGTGTTATAGCTGGCTACACGATTTAAGTGTGTGTGTGAGAGAGAGAAACATGAATCTGTTGATTCATTTTTAATACACACATTGAGCAAATACTTCTCCTTATTCCTATAGCATGAAATTCACTCGTGCAGACAGTTGGCTCAAGTTCTGTGCACCACTGAAGTTGCATATAAGCCTTCAAAATAGTCCTGGCTATTGCATAGAGTGAATTTCACTTATATCAAATTCATTATATTAATGAACCATACTAATGTAGTACAGCATTAAAGCAGGATATGTAAAGAAGATCAACGAGAGGTGCTGAAGATCCACATCTCCCATTTGGTACATCTATACTGAAATAAAAGACCAGCAGCAGCATAGCCAAGGTTGCCCTTGATCAGCTGACTTGGTCTTGCAGGGTTCAGGCTGCGGGGCTAAAAAATTGCAGTGTAGGTGTTTGGACTCGGGCTGGAGCTTGGGCTCTGTAACTCCATGAGGGTGCTGGGTGTCAGAGCCTGGGCGCCAGCCCAACTCCAAACACCTGCGCTGCATTTTTTAGCCACACAGCCCGAGCCCCATCGGCATGAGTCAGTTGACCCCGGCTCTGAGACTCGGTGCCATGGTGTTTTTTTATTGCAATGTAGACGTATCCATTGACTTCAGTGGTAGCTGTGGATGGTCAGTGTCTCTGAAAATCAGGTCATCCATTCACTATTCATTCCTTGTCTTTGTCTCATTTGAAGAACGTAGTACCAATGCAAATGTCATATGTTACTTCAGAAATGCCATTGGCACATCACCAGTGGCGACAGTGTGTGGTGCAGTGATTTAGAGTCGGTTCAACAGTCACAGTGCTTCATGGATGACATACTCTGCATCTTTCTGCAAAAAGGAGGAACTTTTCTTCATGATGGTTGTGATCAGCAGTGCTGGCAAGTAGTGCTAACTCTGAAAGAAAGACACATCTTGCATTTCAGTGAAGTGTGTCTACGTGATATTTTCCTGGGAAGACTGAAATAACTAGAGAGCACTTAAACAACACCTTATGAACAGCACTTGCTAATTCGTATTTTAAAAGTACTATAAATTATTGGCTCTAATGTCACCAACTTCCTTCTTCAGAGAAAATACATATAGGATTCTGTTAGGCTTTCTTTACTTTCAGTTTTGGAAGAATCAATTTTTTTTTTCATTTCAGGGCATGGCCAAAGAAGAAACAGAATTGAGATTTCGGCAGTTGACAATGGAATATCAGGCTTTGCAACGAGCATATGCTCTGTTGCAAGAACAGGTTGGAGGAACATTGGATGCAGAACGAGAAGTTAAGGTCTAAATGGCTTATATTACATGAAAATAAAGGATTGTAATTATGTACATTTTTCTAATTTTACTTGCTCAGGTTGTTGTGATAATGGGCCAGATCTTTGGCTGGTGTAAATCGGGGTAGTGCCATTGAAGATCAAGAAGCTATGTCAATTTACACCAGCTGAGGATCTGGTCTGCAGTAGTTTAATATGCATGTATATATGATATAATCATAAGTTTATAAAGTGCCTTTCACAATGATAGGTTCCAAAGTGATACACTGGGTAAACTCAGAGATTGTGCCACCAACCATTTCTGGGCCAAAACACAACAACAGTATATAGAAGTTTAGGAGAAGAAGGGAAGATTATCTTCCAAATAAAATTGCAGCTAGACTGTAGATTGAGTGAAAGTAATTACTCAGATTAGAATTTGACCAGGATATGAAGGGGTACTGCACAGTCAATTGTATGTTAGTAGTAGTTGAAAAAGAGTTAAATTGGGTTTCAACATTTTTCAGGAGGCTTCTCTTTTTCCCCCTCCTTTGTTTTCCTTTAATCATCCATGGCACTTGCTGATGTGGCCAGAAAAAACACCTGTTTGATATTCCTCATGGTAGTGTCTCTCCATAATATTGTCTTCTGTGAATAACTAATGCGTCTACACTGCTCTCTCAAATGCAGTGTTGTAATTTATGGTCTCTAAAAGCAGTCAGATTTCCACTCTCTTACACTGAAGTGCTGGTTGCTGAAGAAACCATGGCTAATGCATTTATATTTTTATACCACTGATCAGCTTACAAGAGTGTCAAGCAGAATATTTTATGGAAAATTAAGCTTCCTGTCTGTAAAAATCTATTACCAATATTCTTAAATAGTTAATGCCCAAAATTCAAACCTGGATTTACTGAGATTACATGATTCTGCATAACATTTTTAAAAGGCTTATAGTTCAAAACGAGATTCATTTTCTTAATTGAATTGCAAAAGTACTATTTCATTGTGCCTTTCTATCTTCCTCAGATGGCCCCTTAGAAAGGTAGTTGCAGCTAATTACCTCCTTTAATTTACATTATAAATACATATCTGTATTGTAATATGAATAAATTATTCATTATAAAGTGCTGGAAGGACAATTAATACAGTCACATTTAATTTTACTATTTGAAAATTGATTGAAAGGATTAGAATATATCTGGTGTGGACAAAGAACAAAATATGTACATATTAATTCTGCCCTGACCTCCACTCTATGCAATCTCATTCATGGAGGTACTCCTACAAGCTCTCAATTTGGCTCTAAATCTATTATGTAAGTGATGGATCAGTCACTTTCACTTTTCATGAGCACGTTGTTCCAGGAGAGTCCAACACAGTCTTAGGGCAAAATGGCCATATTAGCAATAACTTTATTAAAATTATAAAAAGTTTCAAATATTAGTACAACCATGAATATTTCCTACAGCAGTGGGGTAGTCTGATTGCTTTCCCAACCCATAACCAAATTAAACACAAAATGGATAACCCCACTTTCCCCTGCTTGAGTTCTAAGATTGAATCAATATTTTGGCTTTTCAGACCTGGCCATCTAGGTAATGCTTCATTTCCACTAAGTAACTTAAAGTAATGGGTAGGCAATTCCACAGCAGTCTATACTGCTGGGTTCTCTAATATTCTTGCAAGTAGACTAATCCCTTGTCTCTCAGATAGCCAGATTGAGAGATAAGTATTGTCTCACTCTATTTGATCTGTGAAACAGTTTTAGAAATTAATCTTCTTTAAGGCCTGCCTGCTATCTGCTCTGACATGGTAGAAGTTGCAAACATTAAGAAAGTGATGGTGAAACAAGAAGCAACTACAAACATGAAATAATTCAACGTTTCCCAATACAAAACAAACAAAACCCCACACACAAGAAGGAAAATTCACCCAGATAATAAAAACAATTAAATAAGGCAAAACAAAATATAATTACAAGGTTTCGGTGTTAACTGGCTAACTACCTGCCTCACTAACTACCTCAGTAGGTTTATAGGTGGGGAAAACTTCCTGGGATTGGGGTTGTCAGGTGCAAAAGGAGCAGAACTGGTCTTTTCCTCATGCTGTCTGCAACCTGCCCAACCACATTTATAGGCCACCAAGCTACCCTTGTTCTCAGCAGAGTAATCATGTGATCCAAAAGGTACCTTGCCTGAAGCAGAGGTTGAGGGTACAATGAGAACCCTCAACGGCTTTACAATTGAGTTCCTCTTAATGGTAAACTTGTTTAACACAGATTGTATTATTTGCAAATTGCCAGTTCCAGTTAAACAATATATTCTCCGTTTATACTTGGGTAATTTTGCTATTGCCTTGGGAAGAAGCAGTAAAGTATCCATTGAGATTAGTTCTTTCCAGAGTTCTGTTCCAAGTAAAATGGGCAACTTTCTTTAAAACATAAACTGAAAAACTTTTTACCTGCCAATACTTCAGCTCCGGGCTCTCTGTTGTGCCTGCAAGACCTGATGGCAATGCTAATATTTAGTTCCAGAGTAACAGCTGTGTTAGTCTGTATTCGCAAAAAGAAAAGGAGTACTTGTGGCACCTTAGACTCCTTTTCTTTTTTGCTAATATTTAGTGTAAGCATCAATAGTCCTTGTTTTATTTTTTAACTGTTAGTGGGGACATCAGCTGAGTAGGAAGAAGTGAACCCTGAACTCAGCTCTTGGCATGAAAGCAGAAGAGGAGTTGAATTTGGATCATTTTGTTTTCAGATGTGTTTGTTTATAGATTTTAAATCTATATATGCTCTAAAATTCACTTACTCTGAAAATATATATTCTCAACCAAACTGAGTGCAGGAATAAACAAAAGAGTTGCCCTCATGTATGTTGAGAAGCTAGCAAAAAGCCAGCTACAAGGTCATCTAATTAAAACTAATGTTCTAGACTTGGCACAATCTAGATTCAGTCCAGGTCACAGAACTGAAACCTCTAGACTTGGCACTGATAGATGATTTCCTCTTGTAAAATTGGTTAGAGGACAGATATGGATTGTCATCCTACTGGACCTCTCTGCAGTATTCAACACTGTTGACCATGAGAGTCTGCTGTCTCACCTAAAAGAGGTGGCAGGGATCCAAGGTAATGTACTAAAATGGGTTGTGTCCTTCCTGGAAGGATGGTGCTAACAAATAGTGATGGAAAACTGCAGCTCCACTGATAGATCCTGCACTTGTGGAGTTCCACAACGACCAATTCTCTCTCCAGTCTTTTTCAACATCTGCATGCAACCATTAGGTGAACTGGTCAGATGACACAAAGACTCAAGTGTTGGCAATATGCAGCTGATACACAGTTCTATCCATCCTTCACCACATATGACCACTACACCAAGATGGCCCAGTGATCAGCACTTGGATAAAGAACAGCTGCTTGAAGCTGAACCCAAGCAAGACAGAGGTGATGCTGATGGGCAAAGTCAAGTATTTTGAAGAGCTTGCAACCACAGTGCAGTCTCCTTTGGTTGAAGATACACACTCACAATTGGTCAATTCAGTCCATAGTCTAGGAATATTCTTGGATTCCTCACTGACACCAAGCTCTCTCATATCAGCATTTGTGAGTAATGCTTTCTACCACCTCTACTTGATTAGGAAACTCTGTCCCCTCCTGGTGGACGAAGACCTGGTCTCAGTTATACATGCATTTGTCACCTCTCAGATGGATTACAGCAATACAATACAAACTGGACATCAAGCCTTCAGTATTTAGGAAACTCCAATTAGTTCAGAATGCTGTAGTGCATCTTTTGAGCAATACAGGCTACCAAGAACATATCAAAACTGTGTTCTGCTCCCTATCTTGGCTTCCCCTAGACTAGGGTTTCAGTCCTTATCTTCAAAGCCCTCCATGGTATGGGCCCAGAGAATCTAAAGGATCATCCAAAGCTCCAGGACAAAGAGTGTGGTCAACAACTTCACTCCTCAGACACAATGGAACTCTCAATAATAAGAGTGGATAATAATAAGAGAGGCAGTTTCCACAGTATGCATCCGATGAAGTGAGCTGTAGCTCACGAAAGCTTATGCTCAAATAAATTGGTTAGTCTCTAAGGTGCCACAAGTACTCCTTTTCTTTTTGCAAATACAGACTAACACGGCTGTTACTCTGAAACCAATAATAAGAGTAAAGCTCACCCCAAGGAGACTGAACTTTTTCTGGGGATAGTCCAAGACTCTGTAATGAACTCCCCTCAAAACTAAGGACTGTCACAAACCTCACCACTTTCCACTTCAAGTGCAAAAGCATTTCTTTGGTCTTGCCTTCTCTAATATAAACACAGCAATGGATCCATTAAAAAGACACACCTACCAAAAGAAGACACTCAGCTGCATATGCTTTTTCCCCTGGGAAGAGGATGAGAGAACAAATAACATGTGACGGATGTGTAGTCATGTTGCTTAAGGCACTACTGCAAGTGCTCAGATACTATGGTGATGAGCACAGTATAAAAATCTATATAGAATAGAATGCCATTGTGGTAGAACACATGCCTGTATTCATACCCTACACACTATTGTAATCTTTGTACAAAATATGCCTTGTAAGGTATCATTTGAAAACTCATAATTTGCTGGTCAATATTGTCCTGGTAAATATGTGTGGCAACATTGTATGTACAGTTATAAGATTCCCCTGTATGATGTTATTAATTAATACATGTTCCAAATGCCACAGCCCTGGCCAGGCAAAAGTCAGGTCTGTCCTAAATGAAGGAAGGAATGTGTGCTTGCCTTAATTTGCATTTCAGCAGTAAACAGAATCATCACACAGGGAGGGGAAACAAAGGAAATTCTAAGAGGGGGGAAAAAAGCCATCAGGGAACATTCTTCCACATAGTCTCTTTGTCTCCTGGGTCTCAGTTGGAAATGTTTTTCAAGAGGGGAACTGAAACTGTAAAAAAGAAGGGACAATCACAAAGATAGCCCTCTCTCCCTGCCCTTCACATTCACTGCACTTGAAGAGACAAAGGAAGCAGCTGTTGGATTCTGGGGGAGGGGACCTAAAAAGTTAGTCAGTAAGACTGCAGATAGCATGTGGCGAGAGAACTTTTGCTTTGATCTAATGTAGTTTGCTAAGTTAGGCTTCAGTAAGTGTTTTATCTTTATTTTTCTTGTAATCATTTCTGACTTTTATGCCTCATTTCTTACTTAAAGTCTATCTCTTTGTAGTTAATCAACTTATTTTATTGAATCCAGTATGTTCAAGTTGGTATCTGTGTAACTCCAGTTGTGTCAACAAGTTATGTGTGTATTTTTCCCTTAAAGGAATAATGGACTAAATATATATTTACTATCCCAGAGAGGGCTAGGTGGTACAGGAAATATATTTCTGGGGCAAAATACAGGACTGGGGTGTGTGTTGGGGTCACCCTGTAGCATAACCAAGGCAGGTAAGAGCCCAGGTATTGCTGACTGGTTGCAGCACACACACAGACACAGCTGGGAGTGATTTACATTTTGAAAGGAATGACACAGCTACTCATTAGCCTGGATTGTACCCTGGTATGTCACACCCATACATCCATATTTTATGTATAAAAATAGTTAAGAATTAGAATTAGCTTTATTCTCCATAAAATATATACATCACATTTACAGAAAGGTGTTGGACTGTGAACTAGTTTCCCTTGGCCTTTTTCCTTGAAATCTATGTATAGTACAGTTAAACATTTGTGTACTCAAAATTATGGTCATAAATGTAGAGGCTGTTTTTGACAATTTGTGCCATCGTATTTGTTGGTCTCTTTTAAATCAGTTTAAAACAACAAAAATACAGGTAGAAGTCAAGCATGCCCCTCAGCCTATTAATGTATCTTTCCTCCCATTCTTATGGGAAAACAAATCTCGATGTTACTCCATTTGCTTTTTTAAACATCCTGTTTTGATAGAACTGGATAAGGGCAAAAACTCTTCTGATCTGTGAACAAAGAGTGTAACAAATATTCGAATGTAAGAAGCAATTCATCTTTTGCTGTTTAAGTGGCTAGTTAACTGTATGATGTTCATTTTAATCTTAAATTCTATCTTAAAATTATTATCCCATCATACAAGTTTTCCTTTTAAAATTTTTAATGATTGGCCCTGTTATAGGTACTTCACTGCAAATTACTTCCCCCAAAATTCTTTAATGAGTATTTGATATATTTTAAGTGTTTGATGTATCTACATTAGCATTTTGGCTTTTAGAGAAAGTTTGATGTATCTTTTCTCATATCCTACAGACGCGTGAGCAGCTCCAAGCAGAAATACACAGATCACAAGCTCAAATAGAGGACCTAGAAAAGGCACTTGCTGAGCAGGGACAGGTAATGTACTCTGAGAAAAATATTCATTACTGCAGTCTCTAAGGATAACTAGCTGTTCTGTATATTTTCTGCAAAAGAAACATATACTCACATTATAAAGTCTGTCATATATGATAAAAGACAGTCAAATATTTTAGGAAGTATCACTTTGATAATACTTCCTAAAATATTTGTCCCCCTTTTAATTACAAAATACATCTATCAAGCAGCAGTTATGTGTCGTTATTGACACTCTTAAATCGATTTAACTGCCCTTGCATAATTATGGGAATCCCCTTCAAACTCTGTACCATTGGATTAGGAGAGATTAATATCACATTATTCAACAAATGAGTTGAATAATTCATTAGAACTGAACATTAAATCCATTCTATCTAGGGTTGAGTGAATACGGAAAGAAAAACGTGTGAATATTCATTCATGTGCACAAAGAGAACTTTAAATATGTGAATGTGAAAATTATACACTAAAAACCTGAATCAAAGAGTTATGCTTATCCAGGCATGGAATACACTCTGTTACCTGGGGGCTAGACTCTCAGTTGATATAAATCTGTATATCTCTATTGAAGTCAATGGAACTACACAGATTTACTTACCTATATGACAGGTTTCAGAGTAGCAGCCGTGTTAGTCTGTATCCACAAAAAGAAAAGGAGTACTTGTGGCACCTTAGAGACTAACAAATTTATTTGAGCATAAGCTTTCATGAGCTACAGCTCACTTCATCGGATGCATACCGTGGAAAATACAGTGGGGAGATTTATATACACAGAGAACATGAAACAATGGGTGTTACCATATACACTGTAAGGAGAGTGATCAGGTAAGGTGAGCTATTACCAGCAGAAGAGCGGGGCGGGGAAACCTTTTATAGTGATAATCAAGGTGGGTCATTTCCAGCAGTTGACAAGAATGTCTGAGGAACAGTGGGCGGGGGGGGAGGGGGAAATAAACATGGGGAAATAGTTTTACTTTGTGTAATGACCCATCCACTCCCAGTCTTTATTCAAGCCTAGGTTAATTGTATCCAGTTTGCAAATTAATTCCAATTCAGCAGTCTCTCGTTGGAGTCTGTTTTTGAAGGTTTTTTTGTTGAAGAATTGCCACTTTTAGGTCTGTAATCGAGTGACCAGAGAGATTGGAGTGTTCTCCGACTGGTTTTTGAATGTTATAATTCTTGACGTCTGATTTGTGTCCATTTATTCTTTTACGTAGAGACTGTCCAGTTTGGCCAATGTACATGGCAGAGGGGCATTGCTGGCACATGATGGCATATATCACATTGGCAGATGTGCAGGTGAACGAGCCTCTGATAGTGTGGCTGATGTGATTAGGCCCTATGATGGTGTCCCCTGAATAGATATGTGGGCACAAGTTGGCAACGGGCTTTGTTGCAAGGATAGGTTCCTGGGTTAGTGGTTCTGTTGTGTGGTGTGTGGTTGCTGGTGAATATTTGCTTCAGGTTGCTGGGCTGTCTGTAAGCAAGGACTGGCCTGTCTCCCAAGATCTGTGAGAGTGATGGGTCATCTTTCAGGATAGGTTGTAGATCCTTGATGATGCGTTGGAGAGGTTTTAGTTGGGGGCTGAAGGTGACGGCTAGTGGCATCCTGTTATTTTCTTTGTTGGGCCTGTTCTATAGTAGGTAACTTCTGGATACTCTTCTGGCTCTGTCAATCTGTTTCTTCACTTCAGCAGGTGGGTATTGTAGTTGTAAGAATGCTTGATAGAGATCTTGTAGGTGTTTGTCTCTGTCTGAGGGGTTGGAGCAAATGCGGTTGTATCGTCGAGCTTGGCTGTAGATAATGGATCGTGTGGTGCGGTCTGGATGAAAGCTGAAGGCATGTAGGTAGGCATAGTGGTAGGCATAGAGGTCAGTTGGTTTCCGGTATAGGGTGATGTTTATGTGACCATTGCTTATTAGCACCGTAGTGTCCAGGAAGTGGATCTCTTGTGTGGACTGGTCCAGGCTGAGGTTGATGGTGGGATGGAAATTGTTGAAATCATGGTGGAATTGCTCAAGGGCTTCTTTTCCATGGGTCCAGATGATGAAGATGTCTTCAGTGTAGCGCAAGTAGAGTAGGGGCATTAGGGGACGAGAGCTGAGGAAGCGTTGTTCTAAGTCAGCCATAAAAATGTTGGCATACTGTGGGGCCATGCGGGTACCCATAGCAGTGCCACTGACTTGAAGGTATACATTGTCCCCAAATGTGAAATAGTGTTTTAGAAAACACTAGATGTTTTTCTAAAAGCTATGCTCTAGGAATTATTCTGAGAAAGTTCTATGGCCTGTGTTATACAGGAGGTCAGACTAGATAATCATAATGGTCTTTTCTGGCCTTGGAATATGTCCCTGCCTCTGCATGCCATTTTCATCCCCACTAGCTTGAATCCCAAGGCTGGTACAGAACCTGCATGCTTAGTGTTGCCATTGCCTGTTGAGCTGTGAAAAAGAGAACCCAAAGGCAGCTAAAATTGGAGATGTGCTGGATTCAAAATACATTGTACTCACTTTTATCCATAGGCAGTGAAAAATATACCTGCATTTATAGAATATGAATATCTTCATATCTAGAATTCTTGCAGATAACAAACGCCCATACTTCCTTTGGATGGATGGCTAGCTCCATTGAAAATACCAAAAATGCTGCCTTTCTAGCACATTAGTTATTTACGTTTCCAATCCAGAAGATGATACACAAAATTATTTTTCACAACTTTCTTTTTAAAACCTCAAAAAGGGGAACAAAATCTAGTGGACTGTTAATGGAAGTAGAAGCCAGGAGCATCTGAGTCAGAATATGGCAAATCATTTGATTTCAATGTGAGCTGAGACTGTTCTACTTTTACTTGAAGCTGCCCAGCAATTGTTAGGCTCAAACCCATACCTGTTTACGCATTGGTAAAATGAGGCTGCTAATATTTATATAATTCACAGGCATTGCAAGGGTTCATTAGCGAATGGGCTAGATTAATCTAGTGTTACAGTAGCATGGGGAAAGGCTCCACCACCTCAATTCTACCAGGGTGCCCACAGGTCAGTGATGGCTGAAGAGGAGGAAGGGTAAGTCAGATGGGTGATGTCTTCACTTAAATTTCTATTGGGGCCTTGACATGGTCATCTAGTTGTCTCTCCTGGTGGAAACTCTAAAGGATGTAGGTGGGGGTGTGCTGGCTGCCTCCGTCTCTGCACCAGCTGTGACCTGGTCCAGTGTTTGTGTGGCACTTTGAAAATGAAAAGTGCAACATACTTTGAGCACTAAATATTATTACAGTTCTGTGTAAAGTCCTACTTTTGGTCCCAGTTGAAATGGATGACATCTGCAGACTGTGGGGGTAAACGTGACCAGAAAAGTGAAATACATCTATTTGTTCTTAGCTGAATTTTCTTTTATCAACAAGTGGCTAAATAAGTGGGAGTCCTCAAAGTCACATTAAAAATCAATATAAAAATTATTCATAAATTCTTTTAGCAGCTCAGGTTCGGCTTTTACAGGCTTTATTCTGTTCTTACATCCCTGGAGTTTTCACGGGTTTTAAACCCCTCCCCATATGAAATAACCTGGAGAAACTTTCAATAAACTAGAATTCCACCCCCTAAAGCTCCCTCATCAATATCCAGGGACATCTTTAGTGTGTGATTCTCCTCCATGTGGACTACCCGGTGAGAATAGGTTCTCCATGTTCTGGCCCTTTAAAAGGTGCCTAAGCAAAAATGATAAATTACCCACTCCCCATTTTCTTCCTGTGCTGTTCAGCTTTTGGAATCCTATCTGCCTGCATTTCTCCCTGTAAATGTTTCAACTGGATCTTCCAAAATTGGAGGACTCAGCAAACCACTGCCATGCCTTCTGACAGGGAAGGGAGAAGAGAACTGGCTACACCAGCCTAGAAGTAGAATTTCCATAATGGCCCTCTATTCAATAGCCCCCATCCCTTCAGCTAGGGCTGGAGGAGGGTCTCCTTAGGTCTTATAAGTGATGGAATATAGTGGGTCCTCCGTCATTATAATTCCGTTTCAAACTTCTTCAAAAGATGGAATGAATCATTACAAAAAATTGAATTTTCTAGGAAAAAGACATTTTGATTTCTATTTTCAGCAGAGTGAAAAATTAATTGTTCAAAACATTCTCTACATATGGTGCCTTGAGAGAATAATTGTGAAGATATTTATTATTATTAATCACTCACATAGCACTTTTCAAAGGGATTTACAAACTTTAACTATAAGTAATCACTTGCTTGCCAGCTCAGCCCAAAGCATCACTGTCTCAGTGAGCAACTAATGTTCCAATTGTTTTTCCCCCATTTCAATCTAATAAAATAATTCATCCATCTAAAAATATGATTTATCTTTCTTAATCTTGGGAAACATGGAAATCAAAATACTATAACTGCTATTATCTGTTTATTAAATTATTGCAATGGAGGTGCCTAACTTCTCGCTTTTATTACAATCATCATTCATTTCATTGATTGACAGGATTTTTCATGTTTTTTTTTAAATTGGAGTATTTATATTCCAATTACATTTAAAAAAACACAAAATACTATGTTAAAAGAACTTTAAGATGCAAAGTCAAGCACTCAGAAAAGTAAGGAAATGTCAGAATTAAGGTTGCCTGTTAAATTTTAATTCAGCCCGCTTCTGTGTATGCATTATGATACAGTCTGTAATTACATGATCATATACTATAGCAGCACTGTTAGTTTCTCCTATAATATTAATCATTTATATTTTAAGGACATGAAGTGGATTGAGGAGAAGCAAGCTTTATATAGAAGAAATCAAGAACTTGTAGAAAAGGTATTTATTCTCAGCATTTCTATTCCTACATTTAATATGTTTTTAGTTATATAAATAAAAAGAGATTAAGGAAGGATGAGGTTGGGCTGCCATGTACTGTGGCTGGGAAGGAGATTAAAGATAATCTAGATGTGGTCCAAAAACTAAATGAATGTTTTGCCTCGGTTTTCAGTAAAGATGCTCATATGTACACGTGCATTAAGGCAGTACTGCTGATGGAAATGAGTGTCTAGAAATCAAAACCATCAAAATGATCACATCTGACGTGGAAGAAAAGAGCTTAATGTGCTCAGGTCAAGGGGAAGAGATCATTTCCATCCCAGAATACTGAAAGAACTGACTCAAGAGATTGCTAGTCTGCTAGCAACAATCTTTAAGTCTGTCTCCCATATGATTGGAGAATAGCTCACTTAATACCTATAGTTAAGAAAGGGAAAAAAGTGATCTGGGCAATTACAGACCCGTTAGTCTGACCTCAGCGGTGTGCAAGCTTTTAGAACAAATTTTGAAGGAAAGAATAATTAAATCATAGAGGTAAGTGGTAAAAGGGATGCAATGCAACATGGGTTTCCCAAAGATAGATAATGCCAGGCTAACCTGATTTCCTTCCTTGAGAAAACACTGATTTTTTTTTTTTAGATAAGGGAAGTGCAATAGATCAAACATACTTGAACTTCATTAAAGCATTTGACATGGTGCCATATGAGAAATTGTTCATTCGGTTAGGGAAGATGGGAATCAATACACAATTTTAAGGTGGATAAAGAATTGGCTAAAGGAGAGAAGGCACTGGGTTGTGGTAAAAGGTGAATTATCAGACTGGAAAGAGGTTACTAGTGGAGTTCCTTGAAGATTGGTCTTGTGACCATCCTTATTCAATATTTCTGCACAAAAGGTAGGATGAGCTAATGAAATTTGGTGGTGATACAAAGTTGGGAGGCATTGTCAATACAGAGGAGGATCGGAATATTGTACAGGAAGATCTGGATGATTAAATTCTTTAGTACAAAGTGAAAGGTCATGCACTAAGGGCCTAATAATAAGAATTTCTGTTGCAAGCTGGGGACTCATCAGCTGGAAGCAACAGAGGAGGAGAGAAACCTGGATGTGTGTGTCAATCACAAGATGACTGTGCCACCATTGTGATGTGGCTATGAAAAAAGCAAACACAATCCTAAAATGTACTAGTTGAGGCAATTCTAGTACAGATAGAGAAGTATTAATGCACTGATAAGACTACATTTGGAATACTGGGGTCAATTCTGGTCCCCCATGTTCAAGAAAGAGTAAATTAAATAGCAACAGGGGAATGGAGGACCTGTCTTATGAGAGGATACTGGAAGAGCTTGGCTTTTTTAGCCTAGCAAAAAGAAAGCTTAGACAAGATATGATTGCTCTCTATAAATACATTAGGAGAGTAAATACCAGGAAGGCTAAAGAGTTATTTAAACTAAAAGAAAATGTGGGCACAAGAACAAACGGATACAAACTGGCCACAAACAAATTCAGGCTGGAAATTAGAAAAAGGTTTCTAACCAGCAGAAGGGTGAAGTGCTGGAACACCCTCCCAATAGGAGTTAGGTGCAGGGAGTGGGACAAACAACTAAATTAGTTTTCAGAGAGATCCACACAAATGTATGAATGCAATTGTATGATGGGATTGTTTGTGATGGCAAAAGACAGGGCTCCAAAGCCCTGCAGCTCACTTCTGCTTTATGTCCTATGTTCCTAAAGCTCATGCTTCAGGATTTCAGACAGCCACTGGTAGGGGTCAGGAAGGGATTTCTTCCTCCCTTCCCCCAGGCCTCCACCAGTGTATTCTGGGAAGGTTTTTTTTACCTCTTTCCTCTGAGTATCAGGGGTGGCCACAGCTGGAGATAAGACATTGGGCAGAGTAGGCCAGGGCTCTGAGGTGGCATCAATCATTCTCTCTCTCAGGTGCTTGGCTGGCTGGTTCTAACCTAATTGATCACCATATGTGGGGTCAAGAAGGAATTTTTCCCCAGTCAGATTGGCAATGACCTTGGGAGTTTTTGCCTTCCTCTGCAGCATGTGAGTGTGGGTTGTTGCCAGGATTATCTGGATTATCTCTGCTTGTGACAAATAATAGTCTAGTTTTCTGTGGGTTGTAATACTTTGGCCTCATTTCAGTTGTTGGATTTAGTGTGTGGGTGTTGGTAGCCTGTGATATACAAGAGGTCAGACCAGATGATCTAGTGGTCCCTTATGGCCTTAAACTCTGTATATGTAGAAGCTTAAGGAATGCATGTGGTTTGTTAGTATTATTTAAGTACCACTATAAAATGTTTTAAAAGTATTCTGTGCCACTCTAATCAGAACAATTCTCAAACAGTAATAATATCTTCATCATGCCACAGTTCAGAAGGACGGATAAGGTCATTAGCTGGAGCTCTTCACCAGCTTTAGAACTCCTTGATAAGAGGAGCTAAGTAGATGGTCACTCTAGGGAGTGGCTTCTGAATTTTCCACACCCCTGGTCTATTTACTCAGCAGTCCCTTCATTTCATGCAGTGTATCAGGCTGTGCAGAGAATATTCCTACTGTGGACTTGTAATACACATATAGGTCTTGAGTCTGCATCCGTACCCACTTTGAGTAGTTCTTTACTCAGCAAGTCATCTAATTAAAAACAGTGTAAGGGTTGGAGAATTAAGCCCTTACTGATCAATCCTATTCCACTGTGTCTAAGATCTAAGCAGAATGATATCAGAGCTGTGAAATACAGAATCACACCTTGGGCCCAGAAGATTTGTAAAGTGACCTTGAAGTGTCACTGAATCCAAAATGTTTGCTTTTAAGCCACGAGCATTGCCCAGAGAAACTGAATTCTTAACAGGTTTAGGATTTATCCAAAAGTGATGAACCATCAAACTTTTTAAAAAAAATATATTTAATTTTATTTTTCAGATAAAACAAATGGAAACAGAAGAAGCTCGGTTAAAACATGATGTCCAGGATGCTAAAGATCAAAATGAACTCCTGGAGTTCAGAATATTAGAGCTTGAAGTAAGCAACAGTTATCTATACAACCGTTGTCACTCTTTCTGCATTATGTTGTGTAAGGCTAGAAGGCAGCCAAACTTGAGGAACCCCTCTGCTTTTATATTGAAGATGAGCTCTTCATTAAAAGTGACATCAGTGACTGGTACACAGTGATACTAAAAGAGGATTAAAAATACCCCAACAGAACAGCGTATCAAAATTGACGAATACTGATTTCTACCTGTCTTCCCACATAAGTTTTTCAAAGATCCTAACCTTTAAACTCTAGCGAGAGCCCAGTTTGTCATAGATGACTGATTTACTCTGCTGTTCTTCCACTAAACCTGTTTTAAAATTTATCAAGTGAAGCAAAATCAAAATGTAACACACAGACAATAATTATTAAGGAGTTTTTAGTTGTGATTGCTAAAAACCATTCAGCAATATATTGTTATTGTTCCACATGCAGATCAAGGACATTGCATGGCCCTTCACATTGTACTCATTCTGGTGAGCTTTTGTTTTGTTTTGTTTTGTCACACAGACTTTTTGCAGCATCTCTGGAGAGCATAGACCTTCAACCTTTGATCAAGCACTGCTGATTTGCAACATTTGTCAGACAGCACAGACAGTAATATCCCAAACAGATGTCACTTACTGTACATTACATTGGGTTTAAACACATCCAGGCTACCCAAATGTAGCCCACTTACATAGCCAAAATAATGACTAGACAGTCATGGTTGGTGAAAATTGGTGAAGCGGTGTGAAGAAAGCTTGTATTATTACTGTGTAAGCTTGCTTTATTCTCTCTGTGGATAAAGAGAGATCTTCGCTGCCTGTCAGTCTAGTGAAATCTTCCACAGGCATTATAACTTCACAGATAAACAGCACTTTTTCTTCTGCATCTTAGAATAAATAGCCATAAAAGGCAGAATGAAAGATTTCCCACCTTTCTGTACAATAAATATTCTTATGAATAGTGCTACTCTGTAATTTACATATTTATGATGTATTACTTTTTCAGAGTACGTTTTATGGAATGCCCATATTTATAACATATTCTTAATGAAGCTGAAACTTACAGTACAATATGATGGTTAATTTAAAAATTAAATCTCCTTAAACATAATTATTTTTATTTTAGGAGAGAGAAAGAAGATCACCTGCTATCAACTTCCATCACATTCCTTTTACTGAGGGAAAAAGTCCTCTCCAAGTTTACTGTGAGGCAGAAGGTGTAACGGTAAGCAATCCCCATTTCTTAGGATTGCATCCTCTAAATACCAGGTGATGCTATATTCTGACTCCTTCTTTTCTGTACACTTTTCTCTTGTTGTTAGGATATACTAGTAGCGGAGCTAATGAAAAAGTTGGACATTTTAGGGGATAACGCCGTAAGTGTATGTTCCTTTAATAAATAAATTGTGCATGTTTCTGTTAATTATTTGTGCTTTTATTAATGTAGCATGAAGACAATCCAAAGCATGGGCTTTTTTTTTGGTTTGTTATTGAGGCTCCGGGCTACAGGCAGAATGCTCGCTGCAACTTAACATAATGTGTTAATGGGCCTTTCAGATGTGGCACAAAGCATCTTAATGTTATAACATGGCTCTTTGATTTTCAATTTCAAAAGGTTGGTAAAATTATTTTTAAAAACATGTTTTTTCATAGAAGATACTATATCTTTCCATTGTTCATGTGTTCTTTGCTTATTTGCTTACTTGTATTTATTTGGTATTGCATTTGAATAACTGCATTTTAACTTTGTAAGGCACCTCGAGCCTTAGATATAGGCACTTCTCAACTGAAATAAATAAATACATTAAATAGAAATAGTTTAAATAGTAGAAAGAAGAGAGGAGGTGGTACTTAATAGTGGGGTGGGGGAAACCTTTTCCCACCACTTTAAAATACTTTTTTAAAAAAATATTGTCGTCAGACTCCTTTTTTGATGTGTTTTTGGATTTTTACATAAAGCCTGAGGTACAGCCTTTATATGGGTTCAGAGTAAGGAGAAAGGAGAGTTGAAATTCCCTCCCTTAACCTAAGGGCCAAGCTACAGGGCTGTTTGCACTGTCCCCCCACCCCATTTCTCCTCCTGTTATTCCAGTTGGGCTGAAGTAGCAGCCACACCCTCTCTGTTTGGTTGTGCTGGAAACTGGGGTCAGTGGATCTGCATAAACATGGATGCGTAGTTTCTCACCTGGCCAGTCCCCAGTTCTCTCCTCTACTAACATTCCACACCAACCCCGCAGAGAGCAGGTCCATGGTGCAAATACAGGGGTTTCAACTGATCAACATCTAGTACAGCCTCTATGTGATGTTTAAATGATGTAGAGGGTCTTATGCTGGTCCTCTGCACCAGGAGTGAATTTGACACTTACTTACGCTGCATGTAAAAGGTACGCTTGTAGCATGGGTAGGCATACCAGTGCTAGCTTTAATCTAGCTAGCACAGGTAACAATATTCGTGTAGATGTGCTGGCACAGGCTTCAGCGCAGGCTAGCAACCAGAATACATACTCAGGGTCCCTGAAGGGCTTGCTTTTCGATTTGCTAGCAGGAACTGAAGCCCATGCCACTACACCTACACTGCTATTATTATCTGTGCTAACTAGATTAAAGCTAACACGTGTCTGCCTACCTCTACTACAATCACACCTTCATTTGCAGCGTAGCCACATCTTTAGTGCTTGTAGCCAACAGCACTGCAGTTCTTTCTTTTGCTGAAGCTGAGATAGGTCTGTTAAAGAATCATCTATTTAGCTTTTGCAGTAGAAAGTGAGAGTTGAATGGTTTTTTGTTTTGTTTTGTTTTCCATTTGAACAATTTATTAGTATGCTTGTTTTACAAGTTTTAGAAAAAGAATCCCAGGATTTTGCCTCCTGTGTGTTTTCGCCTTGCTTCCTCATGGTCCATGACGCCAGCGGAAGTTGTCGGCACTAAGTACCCAAACTGACGTGAAGGCAAAAGGTTGTTCTGCCACTTTTCCAGGTCCTTCAGCTGAACATCAAATCTGGGACTGATCACACCACACTTGTTCAGTCTGCCTGTGAGATTAACCACAATTTTCCCAGCTCTGTGATCTTGCCAGCCAGCCACAAAGCTCCAGCCAGGCACGTGTAGAGGCAGTTTAAAATAGCCTCTCTTTTCCTGTGGGGTTCTAGTTAGGCCATGTGGGTCATAATTTCTCCATGGGCTGTTGGATCATTCTCAGGCTACGTATACATGGTGAGCTACTGATGTGATTCCCAGTTCACATACACATACTCACACTAGCCCGTATCTGACCTAGCATGCTAAAAATAGTAGGGCAGCCACAATAGCATGGGCAGCAGTGGCACAGGCTAGCCGCCCCAAGTACATACTCACGAGGTTTAGGCTGGTTTATGCTGCCCAGATCCAGGACCTCAGAACCAAACAGACAGCTGAGAAGCGTCAGAAGAGGAATAAGAATGAATATTATTAATAATAGAGTATCCAAGAGTGTATAAACACCTTACTGACCTACAAAAGTTTGAGTTAACTATCTAAGTGCTGATCCTACAACCATGCATGCGAGTAACTTTACTAACATGAATACTTCCATTGTCTTCAGTTGAACTACTCACATAAAGTTACTCACAGACATAAATGTTTCCAAGGTAGGGCCCTAAGTAGACATACACAGACAAGGGAGGAGACAGAAGGGAAAATACAACAAGTGAGATTTTTTTACCATTTTTTTACTCTTATTCTTTCCTACTTTTCTTTCTTTATTGTTAAACCCTGACTTATTTGCTTACCTTTATTATTGGTTCTTAACAGTACCTACTGATTCCTAGCCTGTTTTTATTTTGTTTCTATTTCTTGTTGATTTTCTTTTTTTTCATTGGTTTTACTGGTTTTCTTTTAATGCTTAGAAGGGACTGCCAGATGTGAGCAGTCCCATTTAACTCAGTGAACTGCTTATGGGCGTTGGAGTTTGCAGGACTGGAGCCTTTCCTGTTTTTTGTTCTTTCCTCCACACATTTCACTTATATTATGAACATGTTGATATTCAATGTGCAAATGAGTCCAGGCCCAAGATTAGGTTGGTGACATCATTCTTGTGCAATGCATGGCCTAATACATCAATGTGACATCACCAGAATGCTTAGCAAAGAACTGAGATGTAGCTTTCAGCACTGGGTGCCATGTAGCCTTTCTATAATGCTAACTCCATAATGCCTCCCGGCTAACAGTGACAAAGAATGTGGTCTGTTAAGGCTTTTGCAATAGAGGCAAAAGCATAAAAATAACTTGCCAGCTGGATAAGATGCAAAATTCTAACCATTTCAAATCTATGAATATTTTAGTTTTCATTCACAGTTCGTAAGTGTAGTTGTAATAATTTAAAGATTGGCAGCAATAAACACACACATGCATATTGACAGTGTGTTCACTTTTAATCAAAATCTGAAGTAAAAAAAAGTTTTTAATTAGACATTTTCAGCAACCAACACTTTTGGGACTTTCACTTTTGCTTCTTTTCTTTTCTTTACTATGTGTTGTCTTGTGTAATTTTGCGGTTATCCCCAGTTGGGAAAAGAAAGGAAACAGTGCCACTTAATAAAAATCAGCTGGTTTTTGATGTGCCAACAGTTTGTTGGTAAGTGTGAAGCTTTTAAGGAGAATTAGGTGAGAATTAGAATTACATTGTTGTGTATGAGAACTTCTAGGAAATAGTTTTTTACTGTAACAACTCAGGATTAACTTTAAAAATTACAACCATATTGTATATTAAAATACGAATTTTTATTTCATGTAATATTCAAGGAGAGTATTTAAGTTTTTATATATTTAATGCAAGTGCTGCCCAAAACCAATACCAAGGCAGTGAGGTTTATTGTAATTATATTCTCCTTTTGTTGCAGAATCTGACCAACGAGGAGCAAGTAGTTGTCATACAAGCAAGGACAGTTCTGACACTGGCTGAAAAGGTAAAAACATATACATCCCTAGTAAGTGAAATCATGTTATACAAAGTTTTGCCCATCTCCGAATGAGTTGACTTGAGCACATTGGTAATGTAAATAATTGTTTCTTCACAAAATGATAGAATTTTTTAAGCACAATTATGCTTTTGTAAAACTTAGTAATTTATGAGGGAAAAATATGTAAAGATAATGTTCAGACAGTACCATAATTTATATTAATGTCATTTGAGTTATAAAAGATATATTGCAAGGCTTTGGAAAAGTGTCCATCTCCAAATCATCAATTTATATAGTAATTATCTAATGTGCTTGATACCTGCGCCCCTTAGTGGCTTTAAATTAAATGTATCTCATATGGTATGCTAGAGCTGTAATAAAAGTTTAGTAGAAGAACATGCTCTTTGGCAGAAGCCGTGTGCTGCCATTTTGACTCTGGAAACTGATCTATCAAGATTTAGGACTTAATCTCTTGTTATCTTTTGTATACAGTGGCTACAGCAGATAGAAGTGACAGAATCTGCATTACAGCAAAAGATGTTAGATCTTGAGAATGAAAAGGTACTATAGGGAGTGTTTTGACAATAAAAGAACAGTCATTCAAGTTGTTGCTAAAGTAATTGAGATAACCTAGTCTTCTTTACATCCTTAGGAGCTATTTAGTAAACAAAAGGGCTACTTGGATGATGAACTTGACTACAGGAAACAGTCTTTGGATCAAGCACACAAGGTAAGGAAAGTCAGTCTTGGTAGACCTATGATACCTTTAATAAATTACCTTATATAATCCTACAGTCCTTCTGCATACAGAACTCCTATTGAGTTCCAGTGGCTGGAAGAGTAGGTAAATTTAATTGTAAGCGAATTATTTAGACCTTGATCCAGCAACGAGCTACATATGGGCAAACCTTGTGCTTGCATGGTACTCTTTGCGAGATCAGGGCCTGAGTTATCATATGTTGTTGTTATTTATTAATTTGTATTGTAGAAACAGTTTAACATAGCTGAGATTCTAGTTTGCAACTGATGGAACAATATTTTGTGAGTATTCTCTTTTCCCTCCAAAAATAAATCTTCTATCTCAGGGTTTGTCCCAGGAACCTAGGCTACAAATCACCTAGCTAAAATAGGTATACCCTGCATCTACATTAGGACAAATGTTGAGTTTCTGTCAGGTTTACCTAGCATATATTCACTAATCCTGACCCCTAAATTTGACCACTTTACTTACTCAGTAAACAGTTTCCTACAATTGTGGTCTTATTTACAGCTGTACCTCATCACCCGAAAAACTAGCTAAACATATTTATGAAGTAAATATTTATAGCAATATTTTGCACAGTTGTAGCTTTTTCCTGCGCTTTGGGAATTATTTGTATCTTGGACATGGTCATGTCTTCTAATGGCTGAGAAGAATATTTCAGTCCTTCTTTTGAATGTCTAATACATGCAATGGTGTGAGAACATTTGGGGGAGCTCTTATTCAATACACTTTTTAGTCCTCTGGGTTTTTTTAAGAGCTTGATCTTGCCAAGTGCTCAGCTTTTCCTGGGACTAACTTCCATGCACAACATGGAGATGATCCCTGGTCAAGAACTGCGTATAATAAGCAGTTCTAAAACAGCTCCCTATTTCTGAAGTCCTCTGAAAGCGGTCATAGTAGTAAAGAGGGGGAAGATTGATTGGCATTGTCAATAACTCCTTTCTCTTCACAGAGTCCTCAAGCTTCCCACAGCATAAAACGAACTAAAGAAATTATTATGTTATCATAGTGACACCACCGGCATCTTGCAATAGGAAGAAAGTTAGTGTGTTGGTGCTATTTATTTCTGAGCACAGTTGAGCATATTGTGAGTCAGCTATTGCATTCACCCAATGCAATCTGTCTTAACTGCAGGGAAGGAATATCTCAGAGATGGAAGATCTACAGAGGTCATGGAAGGCACTGTAATATTGCAAGCCTGAGAAGTCTCTGTAGTCATCTCTGGAGAAAATAAATATAGTTCAGCAACTAACTTATCTGGTGTCCACTATCCAGCTGGTCAGAGCTCATCTTTGCTCACTCTTGTGCCATATGCAGAATTCTATGTATCTGGGATTATGTAATGATAATACATGAAATGAAAAGTCCCTGCAGACTGAACCTAATGTATACAGAATGCAGTGCAGAATTATCATAGACAGAACAATGTTGCTTCATCTGTTTTATCTTCAGAGACTAATTTAAATATGGAAATCTTCCCAAATCAACCATTTACCCATTTAACTTAACAGAGAATGAAGCTTTACCAGGGAGTCATAGAATACTTTTATTCCTGGTGAGTGCCCCATTCCCTCTCCATTATCTGTGTATAATCCCACCAAAAAGTCTAGCGGTTGGTAGGCTGGCTACAGCAAGGCATTGTGTAGCTATTCAGTACTTCCAGCTTCCCAATACTGTCTGTTCAGCACTTTACTTCCCATTGCTATTCATAAAAATATTGACAAATTAGTGGAAATGTAGAGAAGAGCAATAAAAATAATTGGTGGGCTGGACAGATAGATAGATCTTATCTATCTATAAACACGCAAGCTTTCAGTATAAATCAGTCTATTTATCTATCTATTTATTTATTTATCTATTAATCTATCTATCCTAAGCAATAACTGAGTGAGGACATAGATCTACAGAAATTTGGAGAGTATATATACTAAGGAGAGAGAGGCATTATTTAGAATAGCAAAATGGAGTGTATAATATGGAGCAATGGAATGAATCTGAGAAAAGCAAAAATGTACCCTGAGCATCAGAAAAAATTTCCTGACAGTGAGATCTATTGGACTATATGATACTCTCCCAAACAAAGTGATGGAACACCATCCCCACACCTGCATATGGGAGATTTAAAAGTAGATGGGACAAAGCACTAGTAAATGTACAATAGGGAATAATTTTGCATTGGCAGAGATATGGACTAGATACCCTAATAGATCTTTCCCATAGCCAGGGATGCTGGAACAATTTTTATAGTGGGGGTACTGAGAGCCATTGAACCAAACTGTAAACCCTGTATATGATGGAAACCACTTCAAGCCGTGGGTCCGGCAGCACCCCTAGTTCTAGCGCTTATGCCCATAGCTAGATTCTCCAAACCTAGCTACACAATATATCCCATGCCAGCTACTTGGGAAAAGGATAAGCTGAGAAGATGAATCATTAGGGAGAAAAGGTTTATAATACAATTCCAAAATGAGACACTTTTCTCCTCATGTTTCTGGTCCCTTCCTGATCTTGTCTGTGGTGGTAGTGTTATGAGGAGAGTTTCAAAGGCACAAATTGGAGTGTAGTGGCCAACTCTCAGAGAAAGTCAACAGGAGTTGAGCATCTAACTCTCTTTTTGTCTTTACAAATCCCCCACTGAAATACTAATGAGGCTACACTTGGACTAACCTCACACAAATTCTTGGTTTTTGAATATATCTTTTAGTTTGGAACATGGCTCCTGAACGGTGGTTATGGAGGTCAAGAGGGGTCATGTCAGCTTTCTGCCTTGGCGGGATAGCTGTTGTGGGCTCCTCACCCTTAATGTATTGTGGGATCTGTAGTGATGCTGGGGTCAAGGGTGATTACCAGTTTCGGCGTCTGGAAGAGATTTTTCCCATATGGCATGATTGGCAAACTGCTGTGTGAGTTTTTTCACCTGTCACCCAAAATCCAGCAGGTCTGGTTTGGGGATTTAAGTTACAGTTGTCTCAGATTTGTCAGTTGATATGCTAGAAAGGGTCCGATGTCAGGTCCCATAACCCAGTGGGCTGCCTGGGCCTTGAATCTGAGCATAGCATTGCATGGTGACAGGATAAACCGCTAAATCTTGTGCAGCTTGTGGGACCCCTCATCTTAATTCTCCTGCCTCCAGTGAGGAGGAGGGGAGCAGGTCAGGACTCTGGTTTCCAGGCAGGGTCCTATGGCAGGCCTGAGGGCATAAAGGGGCATGACCATCACACTTACTCAGAGATTTATAGTCCATGGGGGCAGCTGGTGCCAGTTGACACCTGCACTGGAACAACCCTGCTGGGTAGTTTGAAGTGCTTACCCTGGTGAGGTAATCGTTTTTAAATAAAGTTGTACCCTCTGAAATTCATCATATTATAGTGTCTAGGTCTCCTTGTTTTCGTGTCCACACCAAACCTCTATGAACATGTTTTTCTGCTGGGATTTACATAACTCCCTGCAACCAAAACATGGGGCCTGTACTAGTGCAGGCATGAGAAAGTGAAAGTGACAGGAAACAGAGGAGAGCAAAAAATAAAACTGACCAGTCTATTTTCTGTCTTCAGGTTGAATGAAATATAAAAAACTAAAGCAAACAGTGGATGAAAAGTGAATACGCCATCTCACGGGTTTATTAATTACACAAGTCAGGCCACTTGTTCTTTTTATATATTGCTCCTTTAAGAAAAACATTTCCTGCTAGAATCAGTGAACGAAATATTTTCTTCACAGTGTTTATAACCAAATCTGTGTCTGAACAACAAAAATTACATTTTAAAAATACATCATCAAGGTAGGAGAATAGTGTTTACCGTTTACACAGGGACATTTCCCAACCTTGTTTGTAATATTAATAACCCCTTAGAACCTCAAAACTGAAATGGAGTTTCCATAGCTTAGCTGTTTTCATGATGTTACACGATGTTGAGAAGATGGCTGTGAGGATGCAGACTTTTGATTTGTTTGACAAAGAGGTGAAGCAATTATTTAAAAATAAAATATACTCGTGAAAAGAATTAGATGAAAATTATATGAAGGAAAGTCAAAGTTTGGGTCTGTCTGTGTGTCCTATAAAGGAAGATGTTACCATTGTTTATTACAATTCTGATCCAATCCTGCAGTACTTAAACAGTTCCTATTGACTTCAAGCACTGACATTAAGTGGAAGTTAGTTTTCCTTATACATACAGTAATGTCCTTGTACTGGACTGTAACCTTCTGCCTTTCCTACTATATGTTAGGGTTAAATTCTCCCTTAACTCTTTGTACCAAACTCTCATTGACATCAATTGGAGATCTATACATTGGAAGAGGCTAGAATATACACATTTAATATCTGGAAACCTTACAGTGTTAAGTAATTGAATGTAAATTCTTATTTCAGGAACACGCTGTGGGGCTGATTGTGCCCAAGTCCTGGCTCCTGTACACCACTCCAGCAGTGTACAGAGACATAGAGGAGATATAGAGTCAGGGACAATTCTGCTGGCTCAACAGTGTAAGGGGTATAGCACTGGGTGCCCCAGTGTAAGGGGTAGCACATGCCTGTAGTGTTCAGTACTACCATGATTCTGGGCTGCACAAAGGCAGGTGTGTGGAGACTGCTGCAAGTGAGAGCAGTCCCTGGGGCTGCTGTAACTTACACTGGGGATCTTTTTGGCTGTCACTGCAGCCCAGAGTCCAGGCAACAAGAAGGTGGCTTAAAGGAATCTTTTCTCCCTTCCTGATGGGCTATGCTTTTTGTGCTGTGCTTCTCAGGTGGTTCAGCACTGAGTCTGCCTGTATAACTTCCAGTTGTGTCATTGCTTGGGACAAGCCATGCTCTCAATAACGTTGACAAAATCCTCGGCCCACCTGTAAGAGAAAAGGATAAGCTAACTGCCTTATTTTGGTTTTGTCTAGCAAATTCTGGAATTAGAAGCCATGCTATATGATGCCCTGCAGCAGGAAGCTGGAGCCAAAATGTCTGAAATTCTTTCAGAAGAGGAGAAAAGCAAGCTGAAGAATGCTGTAGAGCAATGGAAACGTCAAGTTATGAGTGAACTCCGAGAGAGAGATGCCCAGATTCTGCGTGAAAGAATGGAGCTCATTCAACATGCACAGCAGGTACACATTGATACAAAGATGTTTGTCTCCTTCGTTTTTAAGCATAATGAATAGGTGATCTCTGTCCCTTTCTTCTTGGCTGTGCTGCTTCTTTTACTTCTATATAAGAGGTAAGAATTATTATTTTAGTATATTGAATGAGGATCAGTATATATTTCAGCTTTGTGAATCAAATGTTTCCTTTAGTTCTTGTCCAGTTCCTTTGCCAGCAACCCAATGTGTCTGGATGAAGTTAAAAGTAAGGGCTGAGATTTTCAATGTCGCCTGGGGGATTTAGACACACAGTTTCCTATTTGTTTACATTTGTATAGGACGTCCAAATCACTTAGGAAGTTTTGAAAACCTCATTCATAACCTTCAGCTTTTGGGCCAGATTCTTATTCATGGGGTTATATCCCCAATATGAGCCCCTGTGTTTGTTTTTCAATGTCTCTTTCATACAGTCATTGTATTAGATCAGGACAAATCTACAAATGAAAACACAAATCAGTTTGCAACCACAGAATATCAGTTACAGTCTCCTTTTTTTAAAAAAAGACACTTTCCCCAGTTCAGAAAACTTTGTTACTAACACATTGTTTTATGGTTTACATCTTACAGAGAATTAAGGAGCTAGAAGAAAGAATTGAAGGTCAAAAAAGACAGATAAAAGAATTGGAAGAAAAGGTATGGTAATATAAATGAAACATCAATGATAAGATATACATATATGTGGCTATATATGCATATATCTTAAGAAAATAACTTTATCAAGAAAGTAAAGTTGCAAATAAATGTTCTTGTAATGTTGAGTCACTCTTGCGCTGTTGGTGTAGATGGTATTATTGCAAAATCTCGTGTACAAGATGGACAAACCTCTAAAGACTGAGGCTTTCTTCAGTTAAACATCTGAAATGGTGATGCATTTCTGACGATTATCCAAACTTAACCATGGCTATTTGGTCTGGAAAGCCTATTCTCACCAGTTCTCTGCATTCTGTTTGGATGGAAAGCACAATGACAGAGGCCTTTCCCCAGGTATTTCAATACTTGGGCTTCCAGTCCTGGCTGAAAACAGGAAGTGCAGGAACATATGAGGATAGAAACAAACAAGTTTACTGGACCTTATCAGATATTGGGATGGTTTGAGTTTCGGGCAAAGTTTCAAATCAGTTGTCATTTTATTGGAACTTGTACCAATGTGAGAGAGGTTTTAGATCATAAACTCTTTGTGGAAGACACTGTCTTTCTCTCTATTTGGGAAGCACCTAGCACATGCACATTTTAAGTGCTACTATAGTGTAAATAAATAATAAAAAATTAATAATAATTTCAAATAAACTCATGAGCTTAAAAAGCAAGAAGATATCTGAGGAGATGTATTAGCACGGTGTCTGGCATGTATCACTTCCAGGCTGCCTCTGTTTATAGCAGAATGAGCTAATGCTGGAGCATGGAAGGGGGCATCTTGCATTTAAAAATAAACTCTTCCGGGAAAGAATGCTCCAAGGTTGCAGTTTGATTTTTCCTCTCTTCACCCTACACAGACGTCTAGTACATGGGTTTGGTGTGGCAAACTATGCAGATTTGGTTGGGGGAACCTATCTAACTTGGAAGCAGGTCAGGGGATTGCACAGCATCACCTTTACAGCCACTTCTCAAGCCTTTGGTGTTGCTGTGCATATCTCCTATGTGAAGGTTCCAAACACACTGTTCTCAGCCTGACATCAGCACTCCTTCATCCTGGCACATTTGGAGTTGGCATGAGGTTCATTTCCCAGCATATAAGGAGATTCAGAGGCTCCCCTCCTAACCACTTCACCTGTCAGCCTTCTACTCCACTCAACACAGGGGAATATCAGGTGTTTCATGACATAGAGGGCCTTGCTCAGGTCTTGCACTACCTGGTGATTTTTACCCTAAAAGTATAATAAACCACAGTAAAAGCATTTATTTCTAGGAATGGGTGAATCAGCTCATATACAATAGCAATTTATCTGAACTTTCACCCAAAACTAGAACCAAACCTAAAGAAAACCGTTTTTGAAGGTTCAAAAGAGTTAACTGCCTTTCCCGTCCCCCCTCTTCCCCCCCATTTATTCCTGCCCTTCTTGCTTCCAGCCTGGACAGGATGCATATGTGCAGGAAATCTCATGAGATTCTGCTCAGTTTTGCAGACTCAAGAGGTTCAGCTGAGCATTCAGAGACTCTGAACCTTTGGAAGTTCCCCCATCGCTACTTATTTCTCCTCCTTTCAAATGACAGGTTTCAGAGTAACAGCCGTGTTAGTCTGTATTCGCAAAAAGAAAAGGAGTACTTGTGGCACCTTAGAGACTAACCAATTTATTTGAGCTCTACACTTTCCACAGTATGCATCCGATGAAGTGAGCTGTAGCTCATGAAAGCTTATGCTCAAATAAATTGGTTAGTCTCTAAGGTGCCACAAGTACTCCTTTTCTTTTTTCAAATGACAGTTTTGCCTTCCTCTTGTCTGTAACCATGGCTTATTTCTCACTAGACACACTGTAAATTCTTTTTCTCTTTCTTTCTTTCCTTCTTTCCTTTTCTCCTTCCTCCCCTATTTCCTTTTCAGTTTTTATTTTTGTTTTTATTTTTCTCTTTAGCTTTCATTCTTTGGTCATAGTTCATCAGCCCACATACAGTTGGTAAGTATTTTGTTTGCTGATTATCTCCTGTTTCTGGTCCAGTTCTTATCAACCTTCAGTGCTCTGCTATCATTATACAGGCTGCATCTGTAGTGTCATCAGGTCACCAAGAAGTCACTTGATAATGGAAATACCTAAAGAATTTGAAACGTATGGAAAAGAATAAGGCATCCTTAAATGGTCTCTGTATATAGGCTGAACAAACTCTAATTTAAGATTTCTCCATGCAGAGGGAAGGACAAGGAAGGCACTAACTACTAAAGATGTAAAAACAACACCACTAAATTGCTAGAAAATTGAAAAATAATGTCAGTTTATCAGTATTCCCATGATGGCAGATTATATTCTGGCATGAAAAAGTTGCTGTAGCTAGCCATTATTCAATAATCTTATTGAATAATAATTCATTATGTATTTTCAGTATCCAGCTAGGCTTGCATGATGCAGAGTTTGGTTTAAGCTGAGCCACTTCTGTAGTCTTGTTATATTTTCAGATCTAACTGCCAGAAATTGTTTCCTTTAAAAGGATTGTGTCTCAGGGCCCTTACATTATTTGAATGTAAATTTTCCATTCTATTGAGTGTGACCATGTCTTTAAGGAAATAATGGGAAATATTTGTTGGATACCATCATCTAGTTGATAGCATTGTATGGGACAATTCCTACTGTACATAATATTTCAATAAAATGTAATGCAAATCCTCTATTATATGAATAGTCTAGTTTAAGTTATCATAGATTGTGAATGTGAACCTTATAGATATTTTATGCATGTTATTTTTTTTTCCCTGGATATACTTTCCTTTGATCCCATGTCTTTGAAAATGTTCTTGTTTCAGACTACTGAGGAAGCTAGAAATACTTATATTCTTATTGAGCAAGACAGCATTGGTTACCAAGGTGAAATAAAAAAGAAGACATTACGATTTCCAGAAGCCCAAATATATATTTTGTCACTGAAGACTGAAAATATAATCTTTTTGACCCTGTTAGACAATGAATTAGGATTTATGGGAGTTTCTTAAAGTGGAGTCTACTCTTCTGATGTCTATGGCTGTACATTTTTATAAGCTAGAATTAGAACTGTCTAAGAAAGCCAAAAAAAATTTTAAAAAATATATTAACAATTACAGGCTTCTCTAAAGGAAGCCCTGTCTCTGCTGCTTGAAACAACTTTCAGCTTTACATAAAAAGCAGTATACTAATTCAGATAAAGTGAATATATTGTGGTTCCCTGCTAAGCAGGTAGTAAACTGCTTCTGTAAAGAAGTGATCATGTCCTGTTTTATACATCACTCATGTATGTGTGTTAGTTGTAGTTATTTAAATACATGTCTTGAAGGAAGATTTTACAAAGAGTTCCAGACTAGTCTATGATGAAAACATAAATGTGAATGAAATGAAGCATTGTATTCCGAAATGTTTTTCCTTCAGTTGATGGGAAGTAGAACTAATTCATCTGATAATTTCAGAAGAATGTATTTCTTTTCCATAGCACAGGGTATGTATAATGGTTTGTTGAATATCCCAAGCACTTAATGATGGTGGGGAGGTGTGTCTACAAAGTTCTGAACCTTCAGAATGTGGTTTCATTTTGTTCTGAAGTTTCAGTAAACTATGCTCTGTAACACTAAGAGAAAAATGGCACAATAACGTATAATGCACTTAAGTTCCTCAATGAAGATGAAGCATTCAACAGCGTCCTATGGAAACTTTGAACCTGTGAAGGGAATAGAAGTGAAAATGTGTTGTCACTGATCTGAAAGTCCAGAATGCTGGAAGGTGGGAATGTGAAGATTTGATTAATTTGAGAAAAGAAAGAACAAGCAAGGAAGGTGGGAATCCCTGATTGTATCTCTTGGATTTAAATGTCAGAAAAATGAAAAAAAAATTGTCTTCTTTAGAAAGATGCACAAAGGAAAGACTCTGAAAGAAAGCACACAAATGTACTTCACCAAAAAGTAACAAGAGAAATTGAAACAAAGTGCCAAAATCTGGATTTACCAATGAATATATAAAAAGCATCTCATCTGGCCTTTTCCACAACTGCTGTGTGTCTAAAATAGGGAGCAGAGAGATGATGAAGAAACTGTACCTATTCTTTTGGAAGCATAACCGAGAAAGCAAAACTAAAGAAGTTACTGAAAGGTAAGAAGAAATGTCTTAGCAGATCATTGATTTGCTTACACTTTTGTAAGTACAAGAATAGGGTTTGATCCTGCAGTCCTTATTCAAGCCAACACTGTTTTAAGTACAATATAGAGGAAATTCTGACCTGATCAGTATTTGTTGTAAATGTTATGTATCCACATTTCATTTTAGGCAGTGGCTGATGTATTATATTTCAGTGTAATAAATAACAAATGATCATTTTATTCTCTAGATCCATGTTTCCTCTTAATCAAAAGTACTTTTAAAATTATCAAAGACTATCAAATTTGTACAAACCCACAGACAATCATATACATGTAACAGAAGCGAATAGTTGTTTCCTTTTGGGATATAAAAGACTGAAAACTTTCCTAAATAATGCATATCTGTTTAACACTTTCACACAGCTTTTCTTTAGTGGAGTTACTTATGCTGGTGCTTAGTTATTTGTATGCTTATCAAGAAGACAACTGTGCCTGTTGTTTAAGTTCAACCACAAAATTATTTGAAATTGGTTTTGTTTCAAGTCTGTGCTGCATGATTCAGAGAAGGGACTTGAAGGGAGTGTCCCACATCTCAGGTGAGTGCCTTAACCAGTGGGCTCTAGAAGTCAGTCTCTCTCTCTCTTTCTCGCTCGCTCTCTCTCTTTGTCCCTGGCCCAGTGAATATTTAATTATTTATACACAATGGAACAGCTCCAACAGCATAGATTGAGAGCGACAGAGACTGACTCTATAGCCCTGAAAAAATTTTACTGTTTTTTGGCCAGCTCTACAGTTCATTGGTGTGATGAAGTAGTAGTAAGCAGAGTAATCGCAATAATGCCTACATACTTCTTTTGCATACTAAAGTGGGAACTGACTCATTATTATTTTATATCTAGCTCACGTCATGGTATTCCAGTTCTACGAGATGAAATTTGTTTTTGTGAGTTCAGAGTTCAGTCATTGCATTAGAGCTAGTGCCCAGATTTTGGTTCTGCCAAGCCATTTAGAATGCATCTGAGTGAATATGCGTCACTCAAAACCAAACCTTGCTTTTGGGTTCATAATGGGGAAAGTCATGCTAATTCACGCACAATCTATTTCAAACTTTGGATCCTGTGAACTGTGGAAACCAGGTTTATGCAAAACTTTGTGAACCCATTTTGCACTGAGCTTGTCAGTTTGCACAGCTCTTATCAGATGGTCAGGAATTTTCTGATGAAACTTATTTAATCAGAAAAATGCTGAATCACTGAACCAAAATTGTATGAGAAAGGGTCAGTTTCAGTGATACTACTGATTCAAAACATTTCTCAAAAAAAAGTTTTGAAATTGTGAAAACATCCGGTTTGACACTTTCATATATCAATTTTGTTTTAAAAATTAGGTTAATTTATGCTAAAAAGGGTTTTGTTTTTAAAAAAGGTCAAAAACTGAATGAAATGTTCCACAAGGATCAAACAAAATATTTTGATTGACCCAAACCAGAAATGTTTTCAAGATTATCAGTTTGCAAACATTTTTGAGATTTTTGACTTTTTGTCCACTTTTGGGATGGGAAATTCTTTTGCCATCTCAAAAAGTCTTTCAAAATGGTAAAAATACTTGCCACCCAGCTCCATACAGAAGCATTAGAAGAAACTATTGCCTAATTATCATTGTTTCCAATGAGATTATCATGATAGATTATAACTCAATTACTGTGCAATCCATTATATCACCATTAGCAGAAGAGGACTAAGAATATAAGCATTTTCTCTTTCCATTTCACCCATGAGTCCCTCCACTTGTAATTTTTTTCAATTACTTTTAGTTTTTTCATAAGAGTTGGAATCAAGGCAGAAAGATCAGATCTTGATTTGAATTTCCCCAAAGTTTAAGGGTGTTTGGATGCAGGGTATTGGTTTGTCCCATTTATTTAACTTTAAAAAAAAAATCTAACAGATAAGGGAGTGTAAGGACAATTTGCATGGGGCATATAGGAAGTGTTATAAATGATCATTCTGAATTGGTACTGTCAGATTTAGTAATGCATAGCGTTCTCATATAGTTACAGGTACATAAATTGCTGTCATGTTCATTCTTATGAATGTAACCTTCTTTATATCATTTTCTTTGAACTCACAAGCCAGTCCAGTTGTCCCAAAGGAGCTGATATGTCTCAAATTTAGCAGTCTAACATCTTAAAGACAGTGAGAGCACAACTGCTAAATTATGTTCAGCCAGCCAATGAGAGCAATGTGATTTATATGCTTGGCAAAACATGAAGAGAAGCTCAATGAAGTAGGATAAGGGAAAAAATTCAGATCCAGTGTAATCAGATTAGAACTTCAGCTTACCAGGAAACTTGGGGTGGCTGAGGTATAACGTGGCAATGGGGTGGGGGATGAAAGGACTCCTAAAGACAGCAAAGAAAAACTGGTTCTAGTCAACCCAAAACTTTGTTTATCCCTCAAACTTTTCTGAGGTTTGTGCACTGTTGTGCTTCCTAGTTATTGCTGACATGGGAGGTGGATTACAGCGGAGAGAACTTGCAGCTAATTGAGAGTAATAGCATTTATACCCCAATATATGTTTAACAAGTGCTACTGTATAAGGATGTTAACATGAGCAGCTCTGGCGCTAAATGAAAAAATGAAGGCTTCAGCCATAAAGTAACCTCAGCAAAAAAGTGTCTCTACTAATCTAGATTAACAACAGTGAATATTCCCAAATCATACATCTCCTCATTCATACATTTATATGCATTCCCATTTACATCCTTATGGTTGGTGATAAATATACATTAAAAGCTGTGTTATCCGGCACTTTATCAACCAGAAAGCTCTATTAACCGGCATTTCTGACATCTCCCAATACAAATCTTCAATCTAGTACCTGGGACGAGTGTACTGCCCAGGAGGTTATGCAATTGCACATTCTGCACTCTACTTTTATGCAAAAGAGGCAGAAGACAAGTAAGCAAGCTGATATCAGGGATTTATTCAAAAAAGCAGCTTCCAGCGTGTGTCATAGGGTCATTACAGATTCAGTCCAGCCTCCTACACCTTCTACATCTACAATGATAATTGATATTGATAATGCTGACCTTGAGGCACTGCAAGATCCTGAAGTGCTTTCTGAATCATCGAAGAAAGATTAAATGATGCTCAGTATAGTCTTAGTGTTAAGTGTATTTTTAGTGATCTGGGTGTACACCATATGCTGCTCATAGTGATATGTAGTGTCATAAGACAACCTACTAGAAAACTTTACCTGTATACACCTAAGTGCTTCAAGAAACCAACCACTCTGCAGTGCAGTACTACTACTGGATTGGTGAGTACCTGTATACTATTTTATACTTTATTCATTTTATTGTATTCTAATTCTTGGAAAATTGGTATTCCATTGGTAAGTATAACTCTTAGTTAACTGGAATTTTTGACTAACCAGTGCCCCCCATTCCGTCCTCGTGCTGGATAACAAAGCTTTTATTGTACATTGTATATCTATAACCAATAAAATGGGTAATAGTATATCATCTCATTAGATTTGCATCTGTTGCAAATACAAGATGCTCTCAAAAGGTAATTCGGGCTTCTTGAAAATTTTTGGTTGAAACTATTTTTCAACAAAAAGTTGGATTTTCAAAACTCAATTATTTTTCCCCCAAAAAGTGTTTGTTCTTCATGGAAATTTTTGATTTTTTCATCAAAAACCCAAGTATCCCAAACCAAAATGTTCTCAGATTTCTGCTGGAAACTGAAAAATTACTATCTGAAATGATGCCACTCTACTTCGTTATCTAGCTTGACTTCCTAATATGTATTCTCTACTACGTTTTCCCTTTGGTAGAGAGCTTTGGTGAATAGAGCTTTAATGAGCTGAAATGAGCCTTTAACCATACATCATTTCTAAATTTTGGTGCACAGCTCAACTATAGCCCTTTTGGTTAATTTAAATGAGGCCAGACAATTCTCCACAAACAATGAGACATGTTTTGGTAGCTGGAAAGGGTGAGTGTCATTAGAGTAGTTTCTGAGACGTAGAACTGATCATCAGAATCAGCCACAGGAGGGAGCTACAACCAAAAAATAAATGAGCTGTACAATATTTTTTGCTTTTGTGTGTTGTCAGGTTGCTTGCTTTGTCACATAGTTTGGAGTTTTAGGATGATTGTGTTGTCTTAATTCTTTTGCATAATGTGTATTTTAAATTGTACTTGAGATCTTAGAGCTGTAAGGATAGGTATTGTTTGTACAAGTCAAAGTAAGTAAATACCTTCAAGTAATACTCCTCAAAAATCTAACCATTGTAGTTCAGCCATAGAAAAACAATTATTCATTTTCCTACATTTCAATCTTATAAACCAGTGGATCTGTTGAAATACCAGTTGGCTGACAAAAATGAATTACTTAGGGATACCTTTTCATTGTGATGTGCAAGTAGTTACAGTCCATTCTTGTTAAGAGTCAAAGGAAGTATACAGCTCAGTGGAAACCTGGCCTTAAATGCACTGAGCTGTGTGTGTATGTGCGTACCTGCGCCTGTGTATTATGTACAGAGCTCTGTGTAGCTTCAAATCCCGTGTCTTTCACCAATAGAAGTTGGTCCAATCAAATTTATTATCTCACCCACCTTGTCCCTCTATTATGTATAACACACACAAAGACACAGACACACATCCACACACAAACACACATGCTTTATGAAATAAGATTTTCGGAGCTAAACCTCAGCAGTTCCCAGTAAGCTGAAATCACACACACATACACACACCCTACAAGTTTACATGAACAAAATAGTACCTTCACACACAGGGCTTGAAATTGGACCTGGATGGGAAAGAGGGAGTGAATGGATGTTGCAGAGGACTGGTCAGAGGTGATCTCTGCAACTAGTCCTGTTTAGAAGGCAGGCTGCCATGTGCTGGACAAGCTGGAATTTCTGCTTGGCCATGACAAATAGCTCTTAGTAGAGAGAGTTATAGCAGTCCAGTCTTTTATTGCTCCTTTTATTGTTGTGTCTTCATTTCCAGAAGTGATTATTTTGTTGTTGTTTTTAGGAAGCCAGGCAGAAATTTTTGATTTTGCCGATGGGTGCCCCTCCCCTCTTTGCGAATGGCAGGTGGGGCCTCGAGGGGAAGAGGCCAAGTAAGGGCGGGGCCTCAGGGGAAGATACCAAGTAGGGGTGGAGCCTCGGGGCTGAGCGCAGGCACAACAGAGGGGTGGGGCCACAGTCTTGGTGCCAGGGCCTGCAAAAGAATAATCCAGCCTTGTGGGTGCTGAGCATCCTCTATTTTTTTCTGTGCGTGCTTGAACCACAGAGTCAGTGCCTATGCATGGGGGAGTTTCCGAACTACAAGGGCTTGAGTTTCACTTTATTATCTTATCAGTTGCACTCATTATATAAATTTCCATACATTTTGTTTTTAAAAATAGCTGTAACTGGCTTATTTTACACAGGCAAATTCTGCTCACCTTTGCACTGGTGTAAATCTTGAGTAACTTTTTTGACCTCAACAGAGAGCAGAAATTGGCTCAAAGTAAGTGAACTATATTACTCTGAAAGCATTTTCCTACAGATTAAAAAAAACTGCTGATACGTATAAAAGCAGAGGATGTCTGGCTGCAAAATACTTCTGCTTCAGTGTTTCAGCTGTTTTAAACAAACGAAAATGCATTGAGATGACAATGCCGACCTGAATTTACAACATCCAGAGATGAGATTAGATAAAGGTCCTGAGGCAGGAATTGCTTGAGGACAGTTTAAGCACAGTGCAGAATTGAAGCACAGCTGGGGAAGCTATTTGGTCATGAAGAGGTTTCAGTTCATAAAATAAGAGACTGCTATTTACTATTTTAGTGAGGGTTTATTTGGTACTGACAGGACAGTTTGTTAAATTGAACTTGACATATGTAAAAACAAAATAGAAAAATTAAATGGCTAGTACATGATTCAAAAGTTGAAAAATATGCAGTTTCATACTTTAATTGACTATGAACTATAGTACTTAAAATGTTAAGCAGCCAAGACCAAAAATATTTTATTGAGGGTCTCTCTCAAAAACAATATAATCCTATGTTATTCTTTAGAATTGTTGATGTCTATATACCCAGATCATTAGTGTATCCTACACTGGTTATATGTAACTGTCTGGGAATTAACGCTTTGAAGTCTGTGCTTGGGTAGTACACTATGTGGCTAATGTAGGGTGACTAGACAGCAAATGTGAAAAATTGGGACAGGGGGTGGGGGGTAATAGGAGCCTATATAAAAAAAGACCCAAAAATCGGGGCTGTCCCTATAAAATCAAGACATCTGGTCACCCTAGGCTAATGGATAATATTTCTACTAGCTATTGTCATGTAGCTCTACTTCCAACTGATTTTTTAAAAATAATAAAATTGTATAGAATGCTGAATGCAACCAGACAAAAGTCACCATGTGAAATAAACTCGAGGTGCAGGAAGGGAGGCTTGTTTCAGACCAGTACAGAGGAGATGAGCATACATGTCTAAATAAATTACAGAACATGTACATGTATTTTTCAGCACCCCGCTTGGAAAGCACGGCCCTGGGAGTTCTAATAACACACATTCAATTAGAAACAAAGATGAAAATGGCAGCACATACTTTGCCTCTACACTCACTATGTGCTGTGTCCAGTAGTTTGCACATTCTGCAGCGGACACTTCTAAATGAAGCTACTGGAAACTCAGTGGTGTCACTACACAGGGGCCAGTACAGACATTTTCTTTGGGTTTTATCTGTCCAGTTTCTCATTCCATGATGAGTTTTGCTTTGAACTCCAGGGTTAAATGAGCCCAAAACATAAATGTAAAACTCAGTCTAAATGGTGCTGAGTTTTGTGTGTTTTCCTAGGAAAGCCACTATGACACCATGTACTTCACACAGTTACAACACAAAACCATTATTCAGTCCAGGTTTTTGCAAAACCCCCAGTCTGCATTTACTCAGAAAGAATAACAAATATTTTCATAATCTTAGTCTGAGTTTTGAGTTGGTAACAAAACTTGAAACCAGGGAAAAATTCTTGTCAGTTTCCAGCCACACTGTAAACATTTTTGGAAGCTCTTCTACTAAACTATTTTCTGCATTATTTCTTGGGTGTGAAAGTAAGATTGTGGCAAGATCATTTTTGCCTCATCTCTTTGGAAACTAAGCTGTCAGGACTGGAATAAAAGATCTGCAAAACTATTGTTGCTTTATTTTACTTGAGATACAGTACTTTGAGAGCCACACAGGAAAAAAGCACAACAAGAGAGGTATTATTATTGCTAGAATTAAAGATGGACCTGGACTGCAAATCTCAGATGCAGACCCAGACTCTCCTGAAGTTCAGTGGTGCTCACATCTGATATTTGGTTAAGGCCCATTTCTTCTTGCTACAGTGCTTGGGCAGATAAAGAATTACTAGACAATCCCCGGTACAATGTTTTATTTGTTTAAATATCTCAGTAGTCACATAGACATCCATTGTAGTTTGTTGCTATGCCCATTTTATATAAGTCCAGTTTATAAATGTCCTTTCACTTATGATGGCATTAAATTCACCAGTAAAAGCATTCCTCCATATTTAAAGTTCTGTAAAACATTGTGAATATTAATGGTGCAGATTCTTTGCAGTGCCTACTTACCCTGTCGCAGCACAATGAGCTCCTATTGCTATTCCTCCTCCAGAAAGACTCAATTTCGGGTGTGTCAGGCCTTCATAAAATACAGGGTTAAAACCTCAATTACCATTTAAAAGGATCCTTACATCTGTTACACTTCTTCCCAGCTGTTGCATTTGAGGCAGTTACAGTATTTATTGGTAAAGAATTGATTGTTCCCATCTGCCAGTGATTCTCTGTGATGTCCTTGGTATGAGGCACACAACAGACTATTGTTTGTTCTGTTTAGTCATATTTGTTTTTGTCGACCAGAAAGCTTTAAATGTCTTCAGGATAGCGATTGTCATCTGAAGAAGAAAACTTAGCTGGTAGAGACATTTTAGCATACCAAGAGACTAGAGAACTTCTACATGACATGACTGATTCTTGACATGCTTTGTTGATTAAACAAATGCTGCAGCAGTGGAAAAAAGTTTCCAAATAATAATAGAAGGGTTAAGGAGAATGGGTTTCCAAAGTTGTCTCAGAGAACAGTAAAAGAGGAAAATGTTCTGATCAGACTCAAAGTGACTCCGTTTTCAATGAGTCACTTTTTTTTAAAGCTACAGTGTAATTAGATATGCCTCCCATCTGTCTCAGCAGGTGGGTGAAACTAGATGGGGCCAACTGTGATGGGGACACTCACTAAGGGACACTAGGTAGCGCCTCCTCCTGGGAGTCTCTGGCACCCATTGGCCAGCTGTGGGGAGGGATGCTGATTGATCAGTATTCCCCAGCTCCCAGGACTTAACCTGGCATGCGGGCCAGGTAGAGCCTCTTTCGGCTCCATTCTAACAGTCCCACCTTTCCCACCCGAGCTGGGAATGGGAACCCGGACTGACAGATCCTGCAGGACTAGCCGATTGCCTGTTTGGGGGTCAGGAAGGAATTTTTCTCTCATGGGCCAATTGGCAGAGGACGGGAGTTTTTTGCCTTCCTTGTAGGCACAGTGGATTAAGTAGGAATGTGCTTAGTACCTAACTGAAGTACTGAGCTGAACTGTTCATTTGTCACAACTTGTGGCCAGTTTCCAGTGTGGTTAAGAGAATAAAATGAACAGTTTCCAGAGGTAAAAGACCTGGGATTTTAGTGATGGGCCTTGGGCTCATGGTTTAAGGTGAGACCTTGCAGCCTTTGCATGCTGAGGTCAGACGTTGTGGTCCTCGCAGGCCGAGGTCCCCACCCTTCTGCATCCTCTCTCCCCCTAGTCGGGGGGAGTGGTGCTTAGACTCAGAGAGAGCAGTGTCCTGAGGGGTAGGCTAAAGAGAACCTACCTGGCATTATGGATTATATGGTAAGGTGACCTGTAATGCTAATTAAATGCCTGGTATAGGAGAGTGTGGGAGATGGGCGGGTAGTGCCTCTCCTCTGTGTTAAAGTTTAATAAAAGTTGTGGACTGCCACTTAATTCCATGTATGTATCTGTCCTTGTTTTGCCGCTGCATCTCCCTCAAACAGTTTTCCTTCAGGTGGGTGTTATTTTAGGAGAAGGGGTATATGGTATTCTTTTCTGCAGGATAAAATCAATGGATTATCATTTCGTAAATGGAATCTAAACTCATTCTTAGCTAAATACTGAACTGAGATGTGCTCCTTATGAATCTAGGCCAGTGTGTATATTTTTGAATAAGTACAGGCTTTTTACTGAATTCTTTAAAAAAAAATACCCGTTGTCCCACAAGTCTTTAATATTTCAAGCTTTAAAAAAATTCTGCTTCTTAGCACTGGCAGTTCCCAGTGATATAACAATTAAACCCAGCATATTTTATGATTTAACTACTATCATTATGCAGATGAAGGCCATACAGAACACAGCAAACTCAGTATTAGCCTGAAGTATAGGTTTAATTAGCTATTAAAGCTGTTGTGTTCAACATCATACTATGACTTAATTTTAAAAGCAGTACATTAGTGATTCACTAATGATATATTACTTATTATTTCTCAGTAATTCCCATTTTTATTCTTTTTGCTGAATATAATTTCTTTCCAAGCCTTGCAACAATCAAAAGAAGGTTATTAAATTGATGTGTTATAACAATGAATAGTAAAAAAACATGCATAGATTATTGAGGGCTTTTTATTTCGTTCCTGACAGTGGCCTTGGTCATCTAAGTAGCATTTTGTCATTGCACCCTCTAATCAGAGCCAGGATTTCTACATTCCATTACACAGTCCAACTGGAGTGATCTTCAGCTTTCGCTGATCTCTTCATCATGCTGAGATTCCTCTTCACAGAGCAACTATCACATGTTACATTTGCACTACAAATAACTCTTGCAAGGAAGCATATTTCATGTCAAGTTCTGAAAGGCAATGCATATTTTAAAGCTTTAACTCCCAGTGCTCCCTGGAACATTAGAAGTGTCAAGCACACACTACTGTCCACTTCTAGAAACCTCAAGAGAAGATCCTCAAAGTGAGGATCCTGCACTTTCTACAACAAAACAAAGTATCTTTATATTTTCCCCAATCCCAACAGACTTCTGCATTTTGTAGAAATTATAAACACTTGTACAGGGACAGACATCTTATCTACTACAAGGACACTTAATCCACCCATTTTCTAAGAAGATATAATCATGTTTGATTCTCCTGTCCTGGTTTTTGGGTATTAAAACTTTTAGGGAACCTATTTGTATGGCTATTGTTTAAAAAATCATTGTAGTCCTTATGAAACAGAAAAAGCTAGGGGCCAAATCATCATCAAATATTTGAAATATATAGAAATTAACTTACATTGTACTTAGTTTTTTAAAAATAGGAAATAATATTCATCTCTATAAATAAGAAGGAAGTGTGGTCAATGGCTAGATCACATAACTTTTATGCATCTCATTTTCCTTATCTGTAAATTGGAATATTAATGCCTATTAGTACTCACTTTTTAAAGCACTTTGAGACTTATTATTGATTTTATATTATTATCTGCTACTTACTAAATGCCAGATTCAAACAAATATTTATATGGCTTCTAACCCTAAAGTATTGTGGCTGTATTGGTATTATGTGGGTGAGAGGAATTCAAGGGTACACCTCAAGCTAATCTCTTTGGATTTGTACCAGAGTAACTGAGATCAGAATCTGAACCTAATGAAAATACCTGCCCAAATTCCAATTTCAGTTACAGGTATAACTCCAAACCATGCACTTCATAATTATATTCATTTACAATCATCTCATAACAGCATTTTCTTTTTCTTTTCTTTTCTTTTTCCCAACACATTAGCCACCTCATGCTGAGTGCTTGAGAGAATGTAGCTATATTTACAAATAAATATAACTTTTAACTCTTCATTCACCTAGTGCCTAATCCAAAGCCCACTGAAGTGAATAAGAGTCTTCCATTGACTTTAGTGGATATTAGATCAGGCCCTGAGCTCACAAATTAAACTACTAAAAGACATTGTTTTAAACTACATATTTCCACATAAAAATAACTATTTCCAGAGGACCAGATCATGTTATATTGGGGAGTGGTGGGGGGAACCTGGCCACATTGAAGTCAATGCCAAAACGCCTATTGATTTCAGTGGAACCAGGATTTCACATCATATAATGTCCTTTACTCACATCATATAATGTCTTACTCCATGAATAGTTCCATTGACTTAACTGGGACTACTTGTGGAGTAAGGTACAATTCAGTGTGAGTAAGGATATCACTAACTGGCCTTGAGTTTAAGTGCTTTTTCTAAACTAGGCAAGTCTCCGGTACTTTAGAATCTGTAATTGCAATGCCTTTAATATTTGCTTGTGACAGGTTTGTAGTGTCTTGTCTTCCTCCTCTTGTTAGCTCTCCTGCAATTGATTCTTACTCCTTTCTGATCTTAGCAGAAATCCTTTAAAAAGCTTATACAGTGGTCAGTCAGAACAAACCATTTACATAGTGCCCTCCCTCCCCCCGCACTTTAATTGCATTTAGTGGTTATGTCAGGGTTGTTGTTTTTTTAAAATGAATTACTGAACTGTTCATTTTCCCTGAATCATTTTAAGGGTCAAAGATGAAAGAGATGAGGAATCTCATTTATAATCTAATCAGTTTTGTTTCACTTTTGTGCTGGGAATGGAGAAATATAATTTGTCAGTTTGCTGAGCCCTTTAATTCTATTTATTGTTATTGCATATTTCATAACTATGCATAACTAATGAGTTTATTTGAAAATCATATTTGTTTTTTCAGTAGACTCACCTGTTTAAAGAGTGTCATTTCTTTTTCAGTGCAAGATGTATTTAAAATAAATTCCATAGTGGGGCAGACATTCTGAGTTAGCAAATATAAATAAGAATCTCCTTAAACAATTTAGTATATCTGATAAAGCTTTGGGGCATTTTTTAAAGAAAAAGCATAAATTATACATGCAGTGAAATGAGAAAAATTGCTTTAGAGGAAGTTCAAACACTGGTCTCTCTTAATGGGAGTCCATAGGACTTCAGAGCTTGGGAGATTTGTGTATAATTCTCTATTAAGTATTAGCTCTGCCTGTTCATTCAAATCCAGATTATAATGAACAAATCCAATTTACTTTAACACAAACCAAGAAGAAATAAATAATTAAACTGATACCTACATTTCAATCACTTTATGGTTTTTGTTTGTTTGTTTGTTTTGGAATATTAACCATCTGTTTGCTGAGCAATCTCGGATCTTTTTTTTTTTTTTTTGCTTGCTTGCTTTGATTCTTTTGTTGGGAAGTACAATTAGTTTGTTCATATTAACATACATAGTTGAACTCTGAAGTGAAATTACAGTCAATGTTCTAATATTTTCTAATATAAATGTGATTTTGGTACATTACCTCAGGTCCTGACCCTATAAACCTAACTCATGCGACTAGTCCCATTTAGCTCAACAGTACTAATTGTATGACTAATTAGTACTCATCATGAGTAAGGGTTGCAGAATCACAGCTTTATACATTAATAGGTTACTTTTGGTGCATATAATGCTTATGGACATATTAAAGATAATTCTGGCAATCCTATTCATTACACCTGTCATATGATACATTTACAAACTGCTGCTAATATATTGAAGGAGCTTATGTCTGGCTGCCCCAACATGGTTCACCATGGAGCAATAGGGGTTAGGAAATTCCTTCCCTGACACCATCTCAGAGACGCTGAGTCTGTGAAAGGAGTTCCCCAGTTATAGACAAAGAAAGAGATGTGTCGCATGTATGAATTATTGTTTGTGCACCAGGTGTTTTAAAATACACTATATGTTAAACCAAATTCCCAAATATTGGTTTAACTCATTGATTCCTAATGCATTTCCTCTTAGAAACTGGAAGAACAAAACTCAGCTTTTCACAGCCTCCCTTTGTGAACACCTGAGTGTAAATGGCATCATGGCCGATCTTTTAAATCCGATGTGTGTAGGCTCTGCCAATCAGAAAATCTAGCATGTGACTTACCACATGATTTGTTGCAATGAAACTGGATGAAATCTGAAATAAACCAGTGTAATTCATCTAAACGTTCTTGTCTCAGCAAAGAGAGAAGAATATGTTCCTGCCAGTTTTGATGAAAGGATTGAGGGCTTAGCAATAACCTTGAATGAAACCTTACTGGTTTGAATTTTAAATGTAAATCCAAAACCAAGCAGATTCACCTGGTTGAGGGTTTTGCAGTGAAATAGTTCACATAGCTCTATCTAAATCTTTTTTGTGAATTCAACCCTGTTTTTTTAAACTTACCCAATAAACAACAAAATTGGAAAGAATATGGTATCTGTAATATAGTAAGATTTTTTTACTGTATTTTAGCTTCTTTTATCACAGTCACAACATACTGCACGTCTTCTAATGCTATTTTAAAATATAACCATAATGGGAATGTTTTTTTGAGAAATGTCAAAAGTTACTGTTAATTCTCAAGATTTTAGATCCTGCTAATTTTTGTTTGAATCCTGATTTGACAGATGTCATTGTAAGAAGGATTTGGCCTACCAGCTGCTATTTTTATTTGTTGCAATTTTAGGTGATCAGATTCTTAAACTTTTAGAGGGCTACTTTTCTTTTAGAGGCTTAATTTAATTCTAGGACAACTTTTAACCTTACAATGACTACAAATCCCATAATTAAAGGCATATACTTTGTAACATTTAAATTGGACTTTGCAAATATAACAGAGGGGAAGAAACTAGCATTTAAGAAGGCCAGAGAATATGTGTGTGAGGTGAAGACAGCATGTTCTCTCTATTTCACCCCAACAACACCTACAAGCCAGTGAAAGACCCTCCATATGAGCTCTGCATAGTCAGGGTTCTGCAGATTTCTGGGGATTAATATAGAACAGGAGAGGTTGTCTCTATTGAAAAAAGAAAAGGAGAACTTGTGGCACCTTAGAGCTCAAATAAATTTGTTAGTCTCTAAGGTGCCACAAGTCCTCCTTTTCTTTTTGTGGATACAGACTAACACGGCTGCTACTCTGAAACCTGTCTCTATTGAGTATCTGTTTTCTGTGGCTCACTGCTATTGGACTCAGCAGATTTCTCAATGGAAATCTGTACAACAGTTAATTCTGCTAGAATCAGCTTTCAGTCTCCTCTCTGGCTATTAACTGCCCAGAGTGAGTGCAAAGGGAAAGACCATTCCAAATAAGGCCAATATCCTTTGGGGAAAGCAGAGTACTGCCCCCTAGAACCCTGGTCTTCACACAGTTTTCAGACTATAAGTGAAATGCTGGCCCCATTGAAGCCAATGGGAGTTTTGCCAGTGACTTCATTGGGACCAGTTTTTCATCCTGTGTCTACTTCTCCCTTCCCAAATCCCTCCACTGTGAAGGAAGCATGCAGCTCCACCCAGAGATTTTGGAGAAGTTTTGCCTCTTCATGGGTTTTTCCAAAGTTTATAGTTAATTTTACTCTTAAATTACTGTAAGTATGAAAACACATTTGAGATTTAGAGAATGGATAAAGAGAGAATTAGAAGGAACAGCGTGAACTATAGGATACTAGCGTGTACTAATAAAATTACTATGGTCACTGAGTTAGGAGCATTGTAAAATGGCTGGAATTCATCAGGCCAGAGTAAATATCATGTTTCCCAGAATTAATTTCAAATTATGAAAAATGTGATGTGTCTCAAATTGGCATGGGGTATCTGTACCAGGAATGCCTTTATGGAGTCCTAGATTCTGCAAATCTATAATAAAGTTTTTAAAGCGTGTACTAATTATAAGTATATATTCTAAAAACTACCATTAAAAGGTCAGCTACAAAAGAGAACTACCTATAAGTAAGATTAAGCACTTCTCTAGAGGAGGAAGGGAATTTTTTCCCAAAAGAAGCGTGAATTATGGGCAGAGTGTCAGTCCGGATTTTCTGCATTTACTCTACATTTCTGGCTTGAGTAAGCTCTTTGCTGATTTACAGTGTAAGTATTCTTGTTTTAAATGCCATACTTTAAAGCAGCAAATGTTCCTGTATCAGTGGAGATCTGTAATAAAAAGTAAAACATGTCAGCAGCAAGGTTCTTGAAAAGGATTGTCTTGCTTCCATTGTTTCATGCCTCACTGTACTTGCAGATCAGTTTAGACTGTGTATTTTTATTGAGTTCTCATTCAGGATCAACACAATATACAAGAATCAGGTTTATTTTTATGCCATTGAGCCAGAATCCCACTATAGGAGGTACTTTTTTTCAAAGCAGTGCAGGATATTTAGCCACACATCCTCCATTAAAGTTTAATGGAAGTGGTGACATCTGCTGCACTGTTTAGAAATTTCAACTTGTATGTCCCCTACGAAAATGAACAGAGAATGAGTGGCGAGTGTATTCATTTCCAGTTTTCAAAAGTTGATGCCTAAAATACACATACAGATCTATCATTTACACGTGCAAATGCACACTTAGATATGAAATTACTCATTGTTGCCACCAAAGGGCTCATTGTACTCTTCAGAAAGTTAATTTTGAAAGTTGGGCCCTTCATGAAATATACCAGAAATCAAACTTTTACACTGGTCCTGTGCTACATAGCTAAGCAGGCTTGGCCTCGGGGATTCCTTAGCCAGAGTTTTCACAAAGTTTCCATAATGTGATTCCCAATTTTCAGCATGTCAAACTTTAACATTCATTTTGTTCTATCTGTCAAAACTCTGTGCAGTTAGACTTGAGTGCCCTTTGGATTGGGGCAGAACAGGCAACCATGTGTGCTACGTAATGAGTTCTAGCCATGTACATATTGCACATACATTAAAAATGGATGTTTCTGTAGAGCAGAGAAGTTAAGAATTGGTTTTAGAGACTCATAAAAGCCCCACAACCTCAATAATTGTAAGAGCTAAACATTTAAACTACTTTTTCTTTGCTGAGGAAACAGACTAAAATAATGTATTCTACAAATTACCAGAAATATACAATAAACAGTGAAATAACATCATAAATTGCTTTCTATACACAACACCATTACCTTTCCCAAATACCACTTGTATTGTTACAAAGCCAATATCTTTGTTTCCTAGCAGAATTTTTTTCTTCTAAAAAATCTATAACCCATTCCAAACTGATTTCATTCCAAAAAGGAATGAAGCCCCCTTTATAAGGACTCACCACATCATAACAATCAGCACACACAAAAATGTTCAAATATATTGTGTTGGTTATTAATTTTGTTTTAAAAATATTATATAATAAGCTTCCATCTATCATTTTTGCAGTCCATATGTGGAGTATTGCAATTGATCCATCACCATGGAATTTTGAAGCAGCCTATCTTTACATTGGGCTATTGGGCACCAATTCAGGACAGCACTTAAGCATGTCCTTAACTTCAGCTACCTGCTTACATCCTATTGACTTCAATGAGACTTAACCATGTACTTAAAGTTAATCACGTGTTGTGTGCTGCACTGAATAGGAATTCTTTCCTGAATCAGGTCTAGTTCTGGGGCTCTAGTATAGCCACCATGCTGCATTTAAGAAGAAAGAGGAATGTAATAGGAATCAATAATTAATTTGTAAAGACTCTGGTTATGGAGTAATCACATCTGGGATACTGTGAAATGTCTCAGCAAAATTAAATGAATATTTGAGTCCAATACCTGGGGTAGTAGGGAATTGTCTCAAAATTGAGCAAAATATGGAAGAAGGCTGAAGGTGAGTAGCGGATGAGAAAAAGGAAGGTGAAAGATAAACCAGGCTGAATAGAAAGACCTTGCCAGTGATTTTTTCCCCTAGAAATGCTGAGTTACTCTTATTCTGCCCTGATGGCCACTTCTTGAGTATTCATGAAGCCCATAGCCATGGATTCCCCAGTTTGAGTGGGTGGGATCCTTGACCAGTTTGTGTGGGACCTCATAACATCTAGTAAGTCACAAGCCTGCTAGGTATCAGCTGGCTGCCTGAAATTGAGCCATCTCCTTCTTTGAACTGCAAATATGACTTCTAACCATGAGGGTCCAGCTCAACAAGGAGCCAGATCAGACTCAGACTGATGGCAAAGGAGGGAAGAAAAACCCAGACGTAATTAGCAAAGTGATTATCATGATTGCTGAAATTTCCAGTTTCTGTTCTCACCATAACCCTACTTTAGGGTTGTTAACCGTGACTGTGGGTTGACACAGACTTTCTGAGTATTCCTATTAAGCATACACAGTAGTCCAGATTTACCCTTGATATAATACCACTGACTTCAGGGGAGTTACAGGAGGGATGAATTTCGGCCAGTGTTTTCTAAGCTGCAAATTGCTCTGTCTCAGTACAGAATTAGCCATTATTCTTGGAATGAAACATGCTGAAGATGAGCAGATCCAATGAATCATGCTCTGGTACAAGCATAACAAACCAAAACCATATCGTCATATTGCTGCTGTTTTGATGATGCATGCATCCTTAAACAGTTTTAGGCACAATTCTTTTTTCTGTTCCATCTTGCATCACTGCAAGACAGTATTATGAGTAATATGACTGCCAAAAATATTCTTTAAAAGAAAATGTTACATGCTCTCTTTTTTTAAAAAAATGATATGCAGTGTTAATTACGGAAATATTTTAACTATTTTTTGAATCAATGTTAATAGAACAAAAATAGCTGTTAAAAATGCTACTGATGAGCATCAATGAATCAGCATTATGTCATCTTACCGAAAGCATTTTTATAGCATGTCTGCATTAGATTTTCTCAAGACACTATTAAAAAGAGGCAGGTAGGCCTAACGATGCCACAAGGTCCTATGTCATTTTGAAGCTGCACTTTTCCTGATGGTGTTGCTCATTTCAGAAACCCAAAGGAGTTGAAATTTATTGTCTTCGTTTATACATGGGTCCATTTATGGTATAAAGCCTTAAGGATGACTGAATGACAATAGTCAAAAAGCAGATATCTTCATCATCATCCTTGTTAGTAATTTCAGCAAAGTGCACAGTGATTGAACCTGGAAACAGAACTGCCCTGTCATCTGGGTCAGTATCTCATCTGCGGATTACAGAGAGGCAAGCGGCTTTCATTATAAAGCTCCATAGCCCCGATTCTGCAATCTAATGTGAGTGGCAGAATCTTGTCCCCATGTAGAGCCCTATTGAATTTGATGGCACTCCATTAGTATTAAATCGCCTTTAAAAGCTAGTGTGCTAGCTATATATGAGAAAAATTGATTGACTTCAATGTGGTTGGGAGCTAGGATTTGACATTTAAACTCTGGTCCTACAGGTACTTATGCATGTGAATGGTAAACTTTTATGCACAAGTAGTCCCATTGACTTTAGTGTGACTAGCCATGTGTGAAAGTATTTACAAGATTAATTGATATTGTATTTTCCTATTGAAAGATAGTATTTCCCAATAGTATTTTCCTATTGAAAGAAATATAAAAATATTTTCAAGCAGCAACAATTATAAGTAATTTACCAAAAAACCCTATTCATTGATAAACATATTCACTGATATTTTTCATGTAACAGTATCCCTTAAAAGAAAATATTTAAATACCAAAGTCAAGATAACAAAGATACACTCCAAACACCAATTCAATGGAGATTTAAGACAGCTGTGTTGTGATACATTTCTTTATATTTGAGAATAATGATGTTAGTTCATTATGTGGGTAACATAAGATCTATTATGTGCTTAATTACTGATTGCCTTGCTCTTAGCTGTTTGGATTTTGTAACTGATATTATTACACAGCATCCTTACCTGCTTTTTGAAACTATTTTTGTTTTGGGAATTAGCAGAGGACTTCAATCTCCACATATGTCAATCTGCAGAAATTTTCATGACAAAATCATTTTCAGTACCTACAGAGTTGGTTTGGTTTGATATGGTATATTTTGGTCTATCCATTTTTGCTATAAACTAAATAAATTCAAAAGTGCTCATCATTGGACTAATTTTGCACCCACTGAAATTATTGAAAGTTTCATCATTGTCTTTAATGAGAGCAGTTAGGCCAAGTGTAGATGCTTTTGAAAATTTCATCCTAAACACCTTATTTATGAGAGTAAATATTAACAGACGCTATTCAGAAGATACACAACTCTGGCTTAGTTATTCATTTATTTACTTTAGTGCAGTATTGGCCAAAATATACAAGACTCTCTGCAGCCATATCATATCTGGCCCCTGCTACTACAAGCATATACTTATGTTAGTTTAAATGTGTAATATTTAGAACAAGATTGTGCCCTGGTCCTACATAGCAGTGCAAGGGAGTAAGGCCATGAACCTTACTCACTGCATGTCCATGTAAGATTTTCTCCAACTGTGGCTGGAGTCCAAGGGGAAGAGCAAGAGTGATGTGTCCAATACTCATCCCCGCTGCCCATGAGTGAGTGGGGAGCAAGTGGGTCTATGGCTCTACTTCCCATGTGTCATCCAGCAAAGCTGGCAGTCAAAGACAGGAGGAAGTAAGTTGCACCACAGAAGGGGTTGTAGTAACCGACTAAGTGCCTTCACCTCCCCTCCAAGAGCAACAGGAAATAGGAGAAGCTCCAGATCTCCTCCTGAGGTGACACAGGTACACCCCAACCGTGCTTGGGGCTGAGCTCTGAAGGTCAATCTATCCCTTAATGGATATGACCAAAAGTTAGTGAAAAAACCTCTCTAGATGGTGAACTCATGAAGCGATGGGGCTACAACACAGCCCATATAGTTTTCTATTGTAAAAAATATCCCCCTGAAAATGGCTTGCTTTTGGAACAGCCCATTCCTATCTCAAAGAAGTTCTATTGCCAATGACCTATATATTTTTTCTATGATGCCATTAGCTATATTTCAAACTTGGAATATAGTTAAACCTCTCTGACATCAGAGCTATCCAATACATCCTTTTGTGTAAGTATCAGAGGAATATTTTTTTCCCGGATTATAGGTGCCCTCTGTAGAATATCCATTAATAGTGTGGCAGTTCCTCTCCCTAGATTTTCTGAGGTCTAGTGAGTATGCCTGAGATGCAGAAAGTTCTCTACCCATTACTGTTTATAAAGGTGTGAAAGCTTTATTTTCGCTAGAAAAATCTTAGACCAAATCCCCAATAGCTAGGCCCATTTACATCACTTTGTTTGGCCCCTTGTTTCACCATAACATTAAGTAATGTGCAAATTAAAGTTTTTAATCAAAAAGAAAAAGTGAACCAAATTCTGCTCTTGAGAATGCATGCACAGACACTAATTTCATCAGGTCATGTACATCAAGGGCGGGAACGTAGCTCAGAGTTCTTAAATCTGAAAAATATTTGCCTTTAGTAATCAGTTGTGTTTTAGACCTGAACAGGATGATAGCCCATGGCAGTTTCTTAATTTTCTATAGCTTTGTTTTGTTTAATTGGGCACCAATCCAGCAACGCATTTAATTATGAGCTTAACTTTAAGCAGGTGAATAGTCTTCTAGTGTTCAGAAGGCTCAAATAGACAGATACTAGTTATAGCAAAGCCTCAAAAAGAGGATAAGGGAAATTCCTCCTGTGGATGGGCTGCAGTCATAGCTTCTACAAGCTTTAAAACACACAACTATGTGGCCAGATTTTCAGGTGGTGTAAATGGACATACATAGCTTCATTTAAGCAAGTGGAGTAATGACAATTTAAACTAGCCAAGTTGCTGGCCAGCCATCTCCACTGTCATATATTTAAACTTTGGCAGGGCTTATTTTGAATAAGCAAACACTGTTGGTTTTTCTTTTTTGGAAAAAAATCAATTCAAAACTACCTCCATATTCCTCTCCCCACATAATTCTTCCTCTTCTTATGTTGTTGATGACTCCTCCCATATGTAAAATGAACAATAGCTTATCTACATGTGATAAAATGTGAATTTTACATGCTATAAATTGACTCCTTTCACTTTTTGATTCTCAATGACACTGTATAAGTTGCTAGTGATAGGGCAACTAAGAGGGTTTTCCTTTTTAATGGAATTCAGTGTCTTCATTCTTGCCAGGATTGAAGATTGGGAAGATAGGACCTGAGGCTTTTTCTATTGAAGTCAACAGCAAAAGTCCTAGTTAGGGAGTAGAATTGAAACTACAAAGGGAATAGAATTGAAACCATGGTGTTTGTATTATTTCCATAATATTTCTCTGAAGCCATAGTTTCACATTGTATATAATAAATAATCCCCCTCTCATTGATTGATTGCCTCTTCAATGTCTACGGATAAGCTACTGGTTCCATCTCTTTTTATGTTTTATACTCGTATAATCTTCGTACTGTGCTGCTTTTCTCTCAGGAAGGATGAACCCTGCTTGGGCTGAATATCACATTGTTAGAATTACCTAATTCACAGCAACCATTGTGATGAATATTTTATAGTCAGTGATTAACAGTGGAATTGATTAGTAGTTGCTATACAACTGAGGGTCTTTTCTCAGACTTTCAGTATTAGCATTTTTATTTCAAAGACATTTCATGAGCAAAGCCGAAGAAAGCTACACTGGGTAATACCAAATGTGAGGCCGAGCGGTAGCCATAGGAACAAACGTTTATGGTGAAAGGAGCCATGAATTCTTGTGTAGTCTCTTCCAGTCCTACACAATAGCTGTTATGTCATGTGACATTGGGTTTGAAACAGTATTTTAGTGAATTTAGCTCATGAAAAGTATTAGATTGACAGGTTCTGGAGCCAGAAGTCACTTATTTATGCTCACTGTCCAGAAGTATGCCTCAGTCCAGTTCTAGATAGACTACCTCCAGCTGTTAAAGGGTTGTTCAATCTCTGTTCTTATTTCATCCTTCGTCTCTTTGCTGAGACTGTTGTCAAGATTGCCAGTTAATGCCAGTTATGATACTGGGTTTGTTTTGGGGTGTCTAGCCTTTTAAGTAGTTCACTCCCTCGCTAACTCACCAAATAGAGTAATATTTGGTATGGCAGTATATCAGATGTTATCCAGCTAAATTAAGTCCATACATGGATTTCACCTGGTTATCTCTTAGTTATTTCTTCAAGATATTTTTCTTACTTTGTGATGCCTTAATGTGAATCCATACTAACTATAATTAAATCAAATATTCTAGTTGTAACTTTATTCTCTCCGTGATGTATTTTTCATACTTGCACTCCAGATTCATAGTCCTCTAGAACTCTTCTTCATGTGAATTTCATACTAATTCAATAAGCCCTTCCTACCTGCCCTGTCTCCAGTGAGGTTTTCAGTATATCTGAAAGAGTTTATCTTATGGCTTTGCACACTTCTTTCTTATTTCAAGGATAGATCCTGTCTAGTCACTGAGGGGATTTGTTTTTTTGTTTTTTATTTTAGTCAGCTGATGACAGCAGTTTCTTAATTATCTGTTGGGACATCATCCTGACTTCATTCTGTATTTTTTTTCTTCCTCCCCTAAGAAAAGTACGTCTGTTTCTGGCAGCTGTCTCGTACCTTCCACTTAGATCAGAGAGAAGAAGACATTATTTTGCAGTTGTAATTCCCATCAATAAACTATCCTGTGATTGCTTATTCCCACTGTTTCCAACATTGCATTCACCTAGCATTCCTATTACTTGTTTTTACCTTTCTTTAACTTTCTTTGTTAGCCTAGGATAACAGCATCACACAATTGAGTTGGTGCAAATCATTTCTTTCTTTGAAAAACTAACCAAATGAAAATTATATTTTTAAACTCAATCTAAAGAAGCAGAATAAAGTACTGGAAAGCATTCATTCAGCTGTTCAATGTAAGTTTTAATGACATTACATTCTTCAATATAAACTTCATCCTATTGTCCCCAAAGAATAATAAAACAACCCACTTGCAGTGCTAACAGTGTCTGTTTCTCTAAGCCATATGGTGGTTATGCTACTAATGCCTGGTTCAATGTTGGCAGTAAGGACAGATGGACCGTCTGCTGAATGTCAATTGGGAATGGTCTTATCCATTAACCATTATCCTCCTGTCCTCCTACTAGAAGAATACTAAAGGTATGATCATGTGAAATGTGATTTTCAGCTCAGGGAGATGTGTTTAAGCAAACTGCTAGTAAATCCCTTTAGCTATCCTATATATGCCCTTGAATTACAGTATTGGTAGTGGGATATGCAGTAATATGATAAATGACTGATTTAAATCAATTGTTCATTTTCAATGTGAATTATTATCCATAATCTTTGATCACTCCCATTTTAAGGTTGATTTTTAAATGATATCATAACGAGTCATCAATAACAAGAGCTCATGTACAGAGTTGCCATTGTTCTGCTACTATCCTAATTTTTGAAAAAGTTTCCATGATACATTCTTTTTTTGTATGTTTATAACCTTCTGAGAAATCACCTCTTCAGTTGAATTTTCTCATGCTTGGAAGGTGATTTTTTGTGTGTGTATTAAATTTTAGGAAAAATCCCTTCGCTGTTTTTGAATTGGGCGGGGATGAAAACAATAACATTTAAAATGAATAAACAAAAAATCCTCTAGCCACTTCCATAGAAAAGTTAGCACAAAACAGCTAAAGGATGACACTTCAATTGATATGGACATGGTCCTCAGTGAACACAGTTAATTATATCATTTGGCTTTATGTAGAATTACGTCAGTTATCTTGACTCCACCTCTAGTGCTGCTCACTTCTCTTTGTTATTAGGTCCTCTAAGTCAGTAATTTTCAAACTTTTTTTCTGGTGACCCAGTTGAAGGAACTTGTTGATGCCTGCAACCCAATGGAGCTGGGGATGAGGGGTTTGGGGTGTGGGAGGGTCTCAGGGCCGGGGCAGAGGATTGGAGTGTGGGGATGAGGGCTGCAGGGTGGGGCCGGGAATGAGGAGTTCAGGGTATGGGAGGGGGCTCTGGGCTAGGGCAGGGAGTTGGGATGCGGGAGAGGGTCAGGGCTCTGGGCTGGGAGTGCAGGTGCTGGGATAGGGCCAGGGATGAGGGGTTTGGGGTGCAAGAAGGGGCTCTGGGTTTGAGGAGGGGCTCAGGGCTGGGGCAGGGGGTTTCGGGGATCGGGGGTGGGGTTACCTCAGGCAGCTCCAGTCAGTGGCGCAGCAGAGTGCTAAGGCAGGCATCCTGCCTGTCCTGGCACCACGGACAGCGCTGCGCCCCAGAAGCAGCCAACAGCAGGTCCGGCTCCTAGGCAGAGGTACGCAAGCAGCTCCGCGTGGCTCTCGCCTGCAGGCACCACCCCCGCAAGCTCCCATTGACTGGTTTCCAGCCAATGGGAAGGTGGAGCTGGTGCTCAGGGTGGGGGCAGTGCGCAGAGCCCCATGGCACTCCCCCCGCCTAGTAGCCGAACCTGCTGCTGGCTGTTTCTGGGGCACAGCGAAGTGTCAGAACAGGTAGGAACAAGCTGTCTTAGCCGGGCAGCACCACCAATGAGACTTTTAACAGCCTGGTCGGCGGTGTTGACTGGAGCGGCCATGACCCAGTGCCTTACATTCTGCCACCCAGTATTGGGTCGCAACCCGCAGTTTGAAAACCACTGCTCTAAGTTGCATGGTGGTGTTTGGATTAGAGTGCCATTAGTTTAGATAGGAAAGTGATGATTAACAGCCACCTTTAATAATTTTGTATTTCTCTGAGTTCTGTATCTTTTTAGGGATTGCTTATTTTTCTTTTTGTTTTTTTACCACATCATATGCTATATAAATCCTGTCCAGAGACTGTCTAGGAATGGGTTAGTTACCCTTTCCCTCTACAGAAATGAAATGGCCTACAATGGCTGCAGGATAGCAGGACTCGGGCAGGTGTGGGGAGCTGGGGATTTAGTCTGCCGGTGAGAGTCCTGGAGGAAGGATCTTTATAAGGAGGAATGGAAAATTGGCTGGGGAGAGGGGGAATTCCTCTTTCTCTCTGGAGCTTTGCTGAACTTAGCCACACATACATATTTGTCTCGGTTAAGCAAACCATGCCTTGTACCTTTCCTGGCCTTTGGTGAGAGAAGCTGTGTTGTATTCATGTTTGGCCTTTAAAAGGTCAGGACATTTTTCACAATTGTTTTCATTTTAAAATAAATCATATCACAAATGTGTTTAAACTTCACCTTGGGGTGCAGAGTTATTGCCTGCTCTAGCTGACCTATCACAGAAAGTTTTCAATTTTAATGTCTTTCCTGAAACTGACCAATAAAAGAAACCCCCCAAAAAACAACCCTTACAACTCATAGAACTTAAAGAATGAAAGCCTTTAAAACATGCTGGAAGAGCAGATAAAGCTCACCATCTCCTGACCTAATATACAACCATAATAATTCCTGATGCCACACCAGACTACAAGAATTCGATCTCCTTTAGGCCATGGAGTGACTGGAAGTCAACATGATACCTATGCTACTGCTTTTTTCATGGTACAGGTGCCAGCCAATAATTGAGATAGTGCTCACTGACTGTACTTTCAAAATAGGTACAGTTACTGAGATCCCAGCAATCATAGCGGGGGTCATAGTAACTACTATGGACGTAGTCATATATCTGTCATTATTTACCAAAATATGATTACGGTTCAATCAATTTGTAATATCTTTATTTTTTCAAGTTTAATATATAGTTTCTAATGTATATAGTTGTTTAGCCTCTACAGCACTCACAAATATTTCACAATTTTCTGTTGCATTTTATTATTATTCATTTATTTAGGTCTCAGTTCAGCTTCTCTCACTCATGTTGAGTACTAGCTTCATTGAAATCCAAATCTGAAGCTTACTTATTATGTGTTAATCCCGAATATTGTGCTTGTTATTGTATTGTATATGATCCCTGCCCTGAGAAGCTTACAATCAAACAAATTGAACATCAGTCAGAAAATGCATTGGCAAACCTAAGGAAAGTATCTGTTTTACACCACATCCTTAATCATACCCCATGCTTTGTTGCCAAAAATGGAATTAACAGAAAGGAAACGAATGTGCAGATGTAATTTCCCATAGCATGTCACCCTCCTACCCCTTCTGCTCCAAAAGTATGTTAGCCTTGATGCCAGCTGTATTTGTTTTTTCTACCAATCTCTCAGTGTGTTTTTTCCATGCCATCCATTACAGTTGGAGCCCCACTCCCTACTTTGGCCACCAAGTCACCACTGTCTCCTCAGTTAAATCCCTCTCAAAATCTTCTCTCTTCTGTGATCCCTACAGCACTGTGAATTTATATTAATTGCTTCTTTATCTTCTCTATCACACACCTCTGTGAATATATATATATATATATATATATATATATATATATATATATATATATATAAATAATTTGTATCTATAATAAAGAAATACTGAATCTCCAAGAAGGGCCCCTACCTAAACTGAATTACTGTATTATCATATAGCTATAACCCTTAACTTCCTGCACCACATCTACTCTCTACCATTGGTCAACTTCTGTCATGTCTCATCTTGAGTTTAAACTGCAGAGCCAGGAGCTGTGTCATTACAGATCTTCTGTGCAGCACCTAGCATAATTTTGAGGACAATAAAATTTTCAAATGCTAGCAATCTGAAATTATAAAAAATAAAAGTTGTAAGACAAACTATTAAAAAACAAAAATATTCTTGAAGATAAACTTTCTCACTGAACCTATTAAAATACATGGCATAGAACTTCAGGGTGGAATGTGCAAAAGCAACTTGGCTGAGCTCTAAGTACATGGAAGTTTTACCATTGATTTCATTGGGAGCAGTTAGGCTGAGACTCAGTGCTTTCTAAAATCCCTGATTTCTTCTCCTTCTCTACTCCTGGGAAAACAGCTCTTTTCCCAGATAGCTTAATTTCATATCTGCAGACCATCTAAGGGTGAAATCTCTACCAGGGAGATTTGTGGGCAAATCTCATTGCCAGCAGATTCATGTATGTGAGCAGAGCAGTGGATCTCATTTCTTTGCTTGCCTCTATGATCTGGATATTGCAGGTAGGCTATGGAGGAGTTACTCAACCTGCATTCTCCCTGTACATGCTCAGAATTTAACCACTAGCTAGACCCATATCTGGGCTACAGTTGTGCATAATTTTTTAGTTTAAAGTTGCTTGCTTCCTCTGGCTAAGTCTGCCCTACCTCTTGAATTTTCTTGTGTATGGGGATGCAAGTAAAACAGATTTCAGTCTTTATGTTCCTGCCACAAACATAGCTCTCTGTTACCTCAGTACAACTGTTTTCCCCTCCTTTTCTCATCTGTGTCATGGCTAACTTTAAACTTCTAGATACAGAATATTAATCATGTAATAGGGCACTTTAAAGGAAAGGGGGATGAAGCATGTTTCTTGAGGGAGCCCTACTTGAATGCATTTACTGTGTTCCTGCAAAGGTGGAGTGTCACTTCTGTGGCACCTTTCCTTTCACTTCCAGGGTCCCATGGATATTCCTCAGCTGAACTCTGCAGGATTATTGCTTCAGTGGCCCTCTCCATGATACAGTTCTTTGCACAGCCCATTAACTCCATGTGAAAATTTCAATGAGAGTTAATGCTGTGGCATCTCTTTGGCATCTTCTACTGAGTAGCCATAAGGTGACTCAGCAAATGGCTCTTACTATTGGAGCAAAAATGTAGACCATCATCCATTCATGCAGGACATCTCCTAAATCCATGCATCGGGGATGCATCCATGCATCACTTCCCCACAAATGGCCTTGAACCACAGGGTTAGGAAGCCTCTGCTCCATTCCAGATCTGCAAGGTCACAAACCCTCCCCACTAGTGGAGATGAGTTCTAGAAAATTCTGTTAGGTTCATCTCAGTGAGTTATTTGCTCCTTTAGTCTCTGATAGAGGGCCATCTAGCTCCCGTATACTATTAGGAAGTTCAGCCAATTGCACCACGGCAACATCTCTAAGGAAATATTCACCCCACTCACAATGCTTCACCCTTTACCAGTGTGCTCTCTAAGCTGACCACTCATGACACCTCCCAAAGCATCACACAGTTTGTATCAAAGACAGAGATGGATACGAGGCCTAAGTAACACATATATAGCATAAAATGTATACAAGAGAAAGAAGACTTGCCTGTAATCCACTTATACAATGCTGTTTCATCAACTTACAAGCTTTAGTATTCTAACATCCAATGGGTAACTGAAACAAAGAACCCTAACCAAACATGCTATAATAATGGCCTAAGGGTGGATCATCATTGCAATCAGTCAGACTTCTAGTTCCTCCAGCTCTCATTGTCTTAATCATACCATCAAACATGCCAGATTCAGGAAACAACATATAATATTTGAGACAGGAAAGTGTCATACACAATGTTTGACATGGTTAACAGCCTTTTAGGCTGATATGATTGCTCAGTAATGTTTGCTTTTTGAAGGAATGATACACTAAATACTTTTTTTGAGTATTTTTTAATGTGTTCATGCTTGGTGATGGCTTTTTTTATTTAGGATGCAAGGATGTATTTTTCCATGGTTTAGCATGAACTTGATGGGTGGAAGAAAACATATCCTCCACGAAGCAGACACTGGATGGTCTCAATGTCTAGTTACATTGTGACCTGTACAATAGCAAATGTGTAGTTATATTTATATATCACTAGTGGTTCTACATCATAGGAGCTACTGTACATTAAAAAGTTATCCTATCTCAAATTCTGAAATTTTGGAAGGTTTAAATAAGCCATATGTTTGACACTTCATCCTCCTCAATTTATCTAAGCCTTCTGAGATTTGGTTTACATTTCCATTCCATCCCTTTCTCCAAATGGTATTCTGACAACCATCCATTCAACATAGGGTTGATCTCTTTCTCAACAATAATTGGCTCCTTCTCCTGAGTCTTTACCTTACATCATCTTGTTTTCCATTTTTATATCGCACCATGTTTTCTCTTATTTTTCATGAAAATTCCACTACGCTTTTGCCACTGCCAGTCCCTGGCTTGCACTTGTCAACATTTGAAAAGGTTAAAAGAAAGTAAAGGAAGTATGTTTGAATTGAATTTACCCATTCTGCACATCCAATGTGCTATTACATAGATCTCAACCTGGTAGTCATGACCTTTAAAGTGGCTGCAGATAGGTGTCAGGGACTGTGAGCACCCTTGCCCTTCCTATATTGATAAATAGCAGGGGCTTCCCTGCAAGATCCTGGCTATGTGGGAAGGCAGTCTCAGTATGGAAAAAGTGGTCCTGGCATGGAAAAGTTCAGAACCACTATGCTGCAGTACTCATGTGCTTGGAGGAAAGACCTCAAGTGTTGGTGGTCTACACTAGCCTTTTTTGTCCACATTTGTCCATTGTTGTTGCCAATGAGAATGTTAGTACAGACAGGACTCCAGGTAGCCAGTAACATTTTTGCCATCATGTCAGCTTACCCTTCTCAGAGCAGGTCTACAAGATACGAAGTTCATGCAGATGACTGCTAAACTGAACCAGAGCTTGAAATGGTGGATAATTTTAGTCAAAAAAATGTCTTTTACAGACATTGCCTTGGGGTGACTTTAGAGTCACTGTTCATTCAATACTAGGGATGCCATGTTGCACAGTTTCCCCCCACAAAAATGGGAAAATATAGTTCAGTTGGGGATCATGGCCCATAGAGAAGGATGGCTAGATGAGAAGTAAACAACAATTCCTATGAGGTACTCCCACTCCCACTTTCAAACAAAATCTTTCTGTTTTGATTTTTTTGCTGAAAACTTGAAATTTCCCATGGAAAAGTTCAATGAAAGACTAAACATTTTTCATTTTTGTTTAAAATTTCTGTGGGGGGGAAAATTTGGACCTGCTGTATTCATGCTCTGTTTTTATTCCACTTGTTTCCTGTGATCAGAAGATTTCAGAAGAGTTTTTCAAGTTAAAAAATGCGATACATTTTTGATGTAGTGTGAGTTTGTATCTTTGCTTCCACAATGGTGTTATTTAATGACCTTTGCTTCAAAGTCTGGAAGGTGATTCTGTGACATTGTGGGCTTCATGATTATTGTGTCTTAAGCTCTGATTCTGCAAACACTTATGCACATGCTTAATTTTACACAGTGTGAGTAATCCCATTGAAGTTAATGGTATTATGGTGTGTACAGTTAAGCACATGCATAAGTGTTTGCAGAATCAAACAGTGATTTCCACATTAAAATTTGCTTAGTATAGAAGACTTTTTTCTTGATGCTAGACCATCAGACTCAAACTGGTAGCTCAATTATGTTCTTTCTGGCTTGTACATCATCTACAGTAATAGACAAGGCTCCAGGTCGCAAATCTGCCCTAGGTTCCACCTATGCAATCTGATTGACATTTTTTAAACATCTTTATGTTCTTTTAAATGGGATTGCACAGATGTAATGTCAAGGCACAATTTGGGTTGATAATTGGAACTTAGTTAACCTTTCCTTTGATGAAGCACAAACCAGAGAAGAATCTAATTAATTCTTCCATAGTTTACTGGTTTTCCAGTGCTGACAGATTTAAAGTAGTAAAAACTTATTTTTGTTCCAACAGCAAGTTTATAGGTCTCCACATAAAAACAGGTACTACATCTGTCAAGTAAAGGATGACATTTTTACAGTCACTTTAATATTTTCCTTTTGCTTTCGTTCTTTTGTTAATTACTTTTGTGAATAAAAAAATTGATTGTATACTGCATGAAGAAGTCCACAATATAGCTTCAAAATTTACATTACATTATCTTTCAATTTTCTTCCAGTGAGAAAACAGCAAATGGATGCAGCCAATTTTAACTGGTTTTAATTGATAGCTATCTAATACAACCTACTAAATCTCATGAAATAGAAATACCCAAACAGTTTGGACTATCATTACATGCTGGAAAGAGCAATCTCTTTTGTAGTAAATACTTGTGTTTGTTTTGTTCTGTACTGCTTTCATACATTTATTTTATAAACGAAGCTAAGAAGAAAATCTTCAGAATTTAAATTCTAGAAAGTCCTCCAAAAGCTGGCACATCTAGTGTATATGTTTCAAACTGTACTGGATACATGTATTGTAAGCAACCACACAAAAAGAAAGGGAAATGACAAAGAAAGATGAGGAAATGTGTTTCTCATCAAAATGTTATATTTGCAATTTGTTAGTGTGTCAAGACCTTTTAAATCAAGAAGTGTGAGTTTTGATATGAAAATATGACCATATGTTAGAAGTATTTCAACTAATTCCAGTTGGATAAGATACAGATGCCAATATTGGGATTTGTATAGCTGATTTAATTTTGACTTTTTCATTTCATGCTTGCAATATTGTTTAATCCTAAATGTACAGTTTAATTCTACTTAAACATATGTTGTCTTTAAATATTTTATTTACTTAGAATGACACATAATAATATAACCACTTTCTATCTGAGATGTTACTGAACTCTAAATAAGAAATTGTTGGATTAAAGTTTAATGGAATGTACTATGCAGGCATCTATAAAAATGCCTTAAATTAAATGCCTGACTATACAGACCTAATGTTCCAGGTGAGCTTAGGAATTCAAATGCTGCTACTGGTGTGGATATGCATGGTAATATTAGATGCAATGGTTAGGAGTTTAGAATGTAAAGGCAGGTGTATTTGAAACTAGCTTGAATACATTTATTTTTTGTTTCCTTGGGCCATGGTTTTGCATGTTGTATATATATGTCTAGAATTCAGTTCCCCTTCTCCCCATCCCCAAATGAAATATTCTTAAACCCCACTTTAAAAAAAGCTAAATGTACAGGACAAAGAAGCATGTAAATAAGTGATGATACTTATGGAGATGTAATGTTTATATGTAAAAAAATGTTATGTACATAGAAAAGAAAAAATGGCTCAATGAATGTTTTAAAAATATTTCTTTTACACAGATGTTGCATTCACATATATGTGCTACATATTTTAAACACAGATTTTATTTCACTGTCAACTTTAAATCATTTTGGGCCTGATTCTACCAACCTAACTTATGTTGAATAACACTTTACTCCAATTTCAGTGTCATTGAAGCCATTATGTAAGGATAGCAGTATCAGATCCTGTGATTGTCGCTATCTTTTTCTTTTAAGGGTCTTGTGCACCTTTTTAAAATCTGATCCTAAAAATATAGGATTACAGGGTGGGGCATTAGCCTAAATCTAGGTTTTTGGAATAAAGTTTTTTTCATACAGATTTAATATAAAAATGAAAAACTTAGAAATTAAAAGATAAGGCTAGTTTGCACAACCATTACTTACACTGGTGAGCACTTACTACTCACACAAGTAAGTCTGGTTGGGCTATTCCAGTGAATAAGTTTTCACCAATGCGAGTAAAGGTTGAACAATTTAAACCATAATTTCTACATGTTTTCTTAGAAAACCCCAAATCTTGCATGTTACTTTCAAATTATTACAAGACTGAGGGCCAGATAAAAATAAGTATAACATTAGATTGGTTATTAATATATTATGATAGGTAAGTTTCGCCTACGAGAATTTGAAAATTATGTGTAAATGCATTGACTCAGAATAAGAGAGATTCTGAAGAGACACTGAAGTAGTCATAAATGTTCACTGTCTATATAACACTAATTATATTGATTAGACAGCATGTGCATAGCAACACAAATGTTTTTGACTGTCTAAACTAAAATCCATTTGAATTGCAGCTTAATTTGTTGACAACTGTATTTCGTGTATTTCAGGCCTATAACTATTGTTCAAGCTGTTGAAGGACTGTGGCTGTTATTTAAAGTGTTCAACTCTAGTAATATCTGTAGCCTTCAGTATATCCTTGAGTGCCTTACACAGCTTGTTAACACAAACACTTGTAGTTAAGAAAAACAATATACCTGAGAGTCATTCTTGGTGGATTGATGCCAAATTGCTTTGCATCTATAATGCTACCATTAAAACCTTACAATTGGTAGTGTGTTTTAGCACAGTAATGGATTTAGTTTAGACTCAGGAAATCATATTGTGAATATGTGTATTAAACCATGTATTTATTTATTGTACATTTTATAAAAAAGTCTATTGTAAATTTATGCAAAATATAAATTATATAAAATGTTTTCTCCTACGGCAAACATGCCGTGAGTTATTTGTGTTCTCTAATGTAATCTCTTAATAACCATATCCTAAATATGTAACGTTTGGTTCAGTGCTGAAATGGTAATTGACAGGCCTAAACGAGGACTGTATGTTGATCAACTACAAAATTTTACACATATTTTTGTATTGTGATTCATATGATATATATCAAGAGACTTTCTATTCATTTGTAAAATACATAAATTATTGTAAACTTTTAATAAAAAAGTCTGTTTTAAACCTTCAAAATAGAAAATGTGTTTTGTTATTCTTGTGGTGGTGAGAAAGAAGACTTTGAATCTGTTATATTAACTGTAACAATACTTACTCTACTGCAATATTGTGAAATTATCACCTGAATCTCCCCCATGGCTACATCATACATGAAGAATGATTCTACAAATACATATGTATGTGAATAACCTTACTCCCATACAACTTCCATATGTCTGCTCACATGAGTAAAAGTTAAACACATGCTTATGTGTTTGCAGGATTGAGCCCTAAAAGCCTGATCCAAAGCCCATTGAAATCAGTGGGAGTCTTTCCACTGAATTCAATGAGTGTTGGATCAGGTCCTAAGCTTGCATCTCTGTATGATGACCTAATTCTATTCAACATTAGAGGGGACAATGCCTTTCAGAAACTACAAGCCTACTTCAGTTAATACAAGCTAGGGAATATTCTATGAAATGTGATTTATTGCTATATGGCTGAGATCAGATGATGTCTAGAGATAATGTAATGCTTGTCTTTCTGAAATCCTTAATAGGTTTAGAAATTATTCATAAATTTTCCCAAAATTTAAATATTATTCCAATTAGGAAAGAATGTTGAAATAAATTACCATCACAAACTCTATCCAGGCATATGTAAATATTATTCTTTTGGCTAGAATAATAATGCAAGAGAGGAGAGGTTTGTTTTATTAAAGAAAAACAGAACTATTCACTGGGAAGAATAAAGAGACAGAAAATTAAAATCTCAGTACCTAGAGAAGCCTGTAAATTTAACTCCATTAAAAGTGGGTGACTTCTTCACTGTTGATAGTTTATATTAGGAAATACTAAGTTTCAGAAGTGGCATTCAGTGTTTATCACTGTAAAAGAATCAGGTTGAACGTTTAACGGGCATGATAGATTCACCATTGCATTGCTGTTCCCAGATTTATAGAGCCAAAAAAAGGTGAAAAGGCCTTTCAGTTATTGACTTCCTGCATTAGAAAACTACAGGCACTGTCCACGCTCCTTATTATTAGTTTAAGAAGCTTATACATAGCTTTACTTTCAGTGCAGCTGAAAGACACATTTGCTGCACTGTGGTGTGGATTGGGATGACACCAAAAGTTCTGCATAGGTTTACCAAAGGCCAGTTGGTTTCCTTCGAATGGGGGAAAAATCACACCGAAGGTAGATTTAATAGGCTGAAACGTGGCAGGCAGAGGCTAAGGGAAGCGGTGACACTGTGGACACAGTTATGGAAAGGGGAGGTGACTGTGAAAGATTCAGCTTTTAGTAAAGCCACCCTGACAGCAAGTTGCCACAAAGGTGCTTTCTAGCGCTCTTTCCCTAGCAGATGAAAGTCCTAGGTGGGCTCTCCCTGGGATGTCCTCCTCGTGAAGGTTCAGCACCACCGCCTTGGACAGCTCCTCGTCAGCCGGGCTCAGAGGAGAGCCCAAAGGCGTCACCTGGCCAGCGAATCACCGGCCGGGGTTCCACACGCCGGAGCCGAGGGGACCAGGCTGAGCCCTGCTCTCCCTGCCATTCCTCCCGCGGGCAGCGCTCCACTGCCCAGTCCCCGGCCGTCCCAGGCGGGCTCCTTCGCCCGCAGCCATGGCAGAGCAGAGACAGGAGCGGAGGGAGCCCGACCTGCCCGCCTATTTCGCGGCCCTGGGCTCGGGCAGCCCCAAGCCCCGGCAGAAATTCGGGGGCATGTTCTGCAGCGTGGAAGGAGCCTTTGAAAACAAAACGCTGGACTTGGACGCGCTGAGCGGCGGCGGGAGAGGCGGCCAGACGCCGGAGCGAGGGGCGCTCCGCCAGCTCCCCGGCGACTCCCAAGGGCAGAGCGAGGCCGGCGGCGAGGCGCCGGGGAGCCGCAGCGCCCCCGCCCTCACCCCAGCCGGAGCGGAGCCTCCCCGGCCCGCTGCTGGGGCCGCAGGAGACGCGCCCGACGGCTACGCTCAGGTAACGGGGAAGCGGCGGCGCTCTGCGGGCGGAGGCAGCGGCCCGCGCAGCGCGCACATTGCACAGGGAACCAGCACTTTCGTTTGGAAAACTTTATCGTCAGCGTTACCCCGCGGCGCCAGCAATTCAGCCAAGGGGGGTGTCTGTGGGGGGCACAGTGTGGGCCCCAACCTCAATGGGAGCGTTACCATTGGCGTCGGCGTGGGCAGGGCAGACCCCGCTGCCCTACTGGCCGGTACCAACTACCGGTTGGGACGTCCCAGCTCTAAGCCGCTGCCCAGCCTGGTCGGGGATGTTGCTGGAAACGGGGATCCAGGCAAAGGCAGCTGCCTTTCCGAGGCCATGCCAGGCTCGGGTGGCTCTGGGGTCTGCTGGGCTGCTCCATTTCATTTCCCTGAATCAATAGCAGCCTCCGCAGAGGACCGGGTGCCAGGTGCAGCCTGATTATTTGTTCTCATTACAAAAGGATTAGTGGGTTTGTCAGGCGACCAATTTGACTCTGACTTTTAAGTGCAGCCCAAAGGTATTCCCATCCATGGCCCCTTGGCCCAGAAAACCAGCCCAGAGCTGAATTGCTACATGTGGGGCATGCAGGGGTACACACCGGGCTTTATACAGAGAGAGAGAGAGAGAGAGAGAGACCAAATGAGTCATTTGCCTGCTGCCCAGTCAGGAGAACATCAGTCTGGTCATACTCATACTGGGTCCTACCAAGGGTCCATCTAGCCCTGTGTCCTAACCTCCAGTAGTGGCCATGCCAGATGCTTCAGAGGGAGTAGACAGAACAGGGCAATTTATGGAGTGCCCCATCCCCTGTTGTCCAAAGGCCAGGAGGCTTTCCAAGCCAAGGGGCCCATGTCTCTGCTGCACTGGAGACCAAGCCAGTTCCACTAGTCAATGGGCGCACTGGGAAAGACGCCCTAAGAGTCTGGAAAGGAGTTGATGGCCGAGCTTGAGTGCTTTAATGGCAGCACGGTGAAGCCCTCGATCAGGCCCCTAACAGGGTAGAAGCTCAGGGTGCTGATGCGGACAAGCCCCGACTCCCTATGACTCCGATGGGAATTGCTGGAAGGCGGCTTTGAAGAGGAAAGAAAGGCCTATTTGTGCTGACAAGTGATTTGTAGTAAATAACTGTAAAGACTAAACTTGGCTTACCCGGTGCCCCCCCCCCCCCACACACACACACAGACACACTCCGTGGGTACAATCCTAGCCAGATGTCAGGGGCGTAAATGTAATCAAGCGCTTTAGAAATCTGCAGAGCATAACTGTTCAGACTTAAGAACAAACTTTCCTGACCAAAGATTCACAGAAATATATGGAGCTGCAGGATGGAAACAATGAGCCATTGGCAAGGCTCTGTCTGACACCCTCCCTCCCTCCCTGGCTCCTGGGGCCCCCGCACAGACAGCCCAGCCATTGCTGGCCTTGGCGGGCCTGCTCTTCCTTGGCAGGCAGGCTGGTGGCGGGGTGGGGAAAGCCGGCTTTTGTTCGCGGTGCCAGGAGAGCAGGGAAGTGGCTGGTGCCTGGGGAAAGGCCCCGGCGGGCTGTCTGCATGGCTGCCTCCCTGGCGGCTGCTGTCGGGGAAGCATGAGCCTGGAATGCTAATCAGGCAGCTGCGAAGCGAGGCTGCGGGACTGCCAGAACAGGGGGAGCCACCGAGCTCTCCAAGAACAACAGGCAGCCAGGGAGGAACAAACACAGACGCCACAAAAAGCCGCCCGCTCCGGCCACTCCGCCGAGGAGAGCCAGAGCCAGCAGGGACCCCCCGCCCGGCCCCGCAGCGCACCTGCTGAGGGTGGGTTCCTGCCCCTTGCGCTCGCTCGGAAAGGAGAGGCAGCTGCGGGAAGATGTCGTACCAAGGCAAGAAGAACATCCCCCGGATCACGGTGAGAGGGAGGCCCAGGCAGCCCGGGGCCTGGCGGGGTGGCGGCTGGGGCTGCTCCCCTTTCCTTTTAGAAGGGCATTTCTCTGTGCCGAACCTCCGATCGGCCTTTTTATTCGCAGCAGCCCGGGCGCAGCGGGCAGCTATCGGCCGGGAGCTGCTGGGTTTGCTGCAGGGCAGGAGGCGGGAGGGTGATGGGGCCACAATAACCGATCCAGCACCCTGGCAGCGCTCAGGGGACAGGGGCCGTAAAGGACAAACGTGCGGTAGCCGGGCAGCGCGGGGAAGGAGACACGGACTCGGAAATGTGGGCGGTGGGGTTATTTCATGCTCGTTTTAAGATTGGGGACGACAGGAGATGCTGGCGGAGCAGCTCTCTAGCGAGTGCTGTGATTGCGTCTCTGCCATGGCTGCGCTGCCCGCCCTGTAATCCAGGCTCTGTGTCTGGGCGGCGCGGGGAGGAGGGCTGGCCTGGCTATATCAAATATTTCTCTGCTGCATTCCCCAAATCTCAGCGGAGACAATCATGCCCCAGTAAAAAGGTCCCTGGCAGGGAGCTCGGACAGTCAGCAAACACGTTAGGAAAACAGTGCGCACGGTGAGATTGCAGATACCTACCAAGTCCCAGAGAAGCCTGAGAGTAGGGGCTTTTCCCGACTCCGGGAGGAAGAGGAGAATGTATGTTGATCAGCAGCTTTGCAAATCATTCAGGCCATTGAATCTGCTTTATTTCTGCTAAGAAGCTGGCGCTCCCTTGTTTCCTAGCTCATTCCCTTTCAGGCCCTAATTTCTCATAAAGGGTTGATGGGCCCGAAGGACGCAGCAGTTTGAATGTGCTTATATTGCCTTGTCCTTAGAGAGCAACATCTTTTCTCCCAGCCTACGAGTTCAGAAAATAAAAAAATAACATGAGTGACTAAGCATGGACTTTGATAACTTTGGACTTGCTTATATGCCTAAGATAAAGTGTCTATTCGAATTTCATGTATTTATTCCCTCAATTTAGGTTGCAGGGCCGTATTTTTGCCTAGTTCTGCAACATTTTAGGGAGATTGGAAAGGAATAATTATTAATAATAATTAGTATTTTTGAAATATAGTTCTAAAGCATCATTTATAGATACATTATTCCTTAAGCAAGATGGGATGTGGGTTTTAGTTCTGAAATGAAATCAGACCTGGTAGAGCAAAACAGGAGGAAGTTGAAAGAGTATTCTTGGGGTTGGTCTTAGGCCTTTGTTACTACAAGCGTCCTATGAAAGCCTTTTGGAGAATTAGCATGGTCCTTTGTTGAACATAACCTGACTTGAACTCAGAGAGGTTTCTGCAGCATTATATTGTCAGGAAGAGGCCCTTGTACAACAATAGGCATCTGCTTTTCGGATCTTGTGTGCACCTGCTTATTATCTTTCACACACCAGGGCAGCCATGTTACCTAAGAGACTACAAATATTGCTTTTAAAAGAAAGGCAAACATACATATCTTTGAATCTGAAGGGTCTATTCTGCAGGACCGCCACATTATATTTGGAAATTAACAGAAATAAAATTTAAAAAGTATGATTTTCTATATTTAATCAGGACTTAATGTTTACTGTCTTCTTTCCCCATCAGCCCTGATTCCCATAGTCTTCTTACTCCTGGTTCATAAACCCATATCCTCTGGTCCATCCTGTAAACCCAAAGTACTAAAAAGCGAGAATACTGTAGCTGTGGGATCTCATGCTCATTCACTGCAGTGGGCCTCACTCCATCCTCCATCTCTCATCACCACTGTGTTGTGGAGGAATGTGCCACACCACCCCTTAGGTCCCTATCACTGTTGTAATAGGAGCCTCCTTACCCTGATTGCCAGGACTTTTGTTGAGGAGGGGAGAAACCTTTGGGCAGCATGTTTTCTTCTTCTTCTTGGCTCGTGGGCTCTAAAATAGAGCCGCACAAGGGGAGAGAGAAATAGCACTGAGTACCCTTTAAAAGTGTTCACTGAGTAAGTGACATTGAGTAAGCCAGAGAGAATCAGCCTGCATATGTGACAGGTTGTAAGGGACTCAGAGAGTTCAGTAAAAGCCCATTAAGAACATCTGGCATTTTGTGGTTGTTACAGAGTGGGTGTGCTTTCAGAGCAGGGACTGGCCTGTATATTTGCATAGTGGAGGAGGCCAATAGAGCTCCCCTGGGTCAGTGAATGTGGTGGCTCTTTTTGGCTGGGAAGCAAGAAAAATAGTTGAAAAATAGACTAAGGGCTGTGGAATATAAATGAAATATGTTTTGGAGTTTTCATAAACACAGCAAAATTGTTTAGTAGCTTTATTCATACCCCTTTGACCCAGACTGAAAAATCAAGGCCCAGAAGTGGTGTCTGTGATTAATTTTATAATTGCACATTTCTCTGGTCCTGTAATCCACTCTCCTAGACTGTATTGTCACATGTTGTTACATCCAGCAATTATTTTTAAATGTGCATCAGAATCCTTAGCAGTGGCCATTGTAGCCCTGGGAGTAAATTCTTTAGAGTCACTGTAGGGGTCACAGTTGGAGGAAAAACTGTAATAAACTATGCTGCCGTTTCACATTTAAAAATATGAGCCTGATCCTACATTTTCTTATGCATCTAAAATGCCCAGTGTGGAAAATGACAGCGATTAGTGAAGAATCCTTTGACTAATGTCAGAATCCTTTGGGATCTGTGAAGCCCGGGGCTGCAGGATAATCTGATTTTGAGAACCTGGAAATGTTACCGTTAATCTCCACTTTCTTATGTAACAGTGGGTGCCTAGTCCTTTTCCTTGCAAAGAGAACCTAGAAAATGTAAACTGATACAAATCAGTTGCTAGAGTTGAACATTTCTCATTGATTTCCCAAAAGATCACAGCCACTCCATCAGCTCCCCTAAAGCTGACCTTTCAGATCTGTGACACTCATGCCCGTTGATTCCTCAATTTCTGTGAGAACCTCAGACCAGTTGCCATGTGTAGAAGGGCAGTACCACTTTGGATGCCCCTAATATTGCTGGGCCTGCTGCAAGCTGCCTCCCAGCCAGCTGTCTGCAAATACAATGGCTCCTCAACTTAGCAGCCAAAGTGGCCACTGGCCACAATGAGGCACCTCAATATCATGAGAAGCAGCATGGTCTAGTGGGCTAACACAGCACTGAGAGCAAGTAACACTTGCATTCCAATCCCAGTTCTGACACTGACTTCATCTGTTGCCTCAGTCAGCTACTTAAACTTTCTGCTTCAGTTTCCCCATCAGTGAAATAGGGAGAGTAATAGTTACCTTCCTCAGAAAGAGGTTATGATAACTTATTGAATTGCTGTTTTCAATTCACTTATATCAGTGCTAAAATTCACCCGAATGCACAGAAAATCTGCCAGTAACAGCATTCGGGGGAAGCCAAGCAAGCAATCCCACATCCATGGCTTCGGTGCACAACTGTCCCTTGCAAACACTTTTTAAAATGTTGGCACATATGCACAGACTGCAGCATAAATAACTGGTCTCCACATCTGCAGAAGGAGGCTGGTAGTGACCCTTTCTCTCTTACTTATATAATATGAGTCAGTTAAGTGTACGTTTACCAAAAGGGTCATCACATCACCCCTCTCCAAAACCAGCAGGATGGCCTTGTGCTTATTAGTGTGATCATGTTGAGCAGGAGTTATTTATATTGGAGGGTGGAGCAAAAAATGTTTTGCAGAGCTACTCAAAGCTGTGGATGTGCAATTAATGAAAAAATGAGTAATATGTAATGTGCACTGTAGTATGTGAATGTTTTATTGTAACTTTGCCTTAATATTTTTTTTTAAAATCACTCCTTACATCTTCTGTGCAGCATACAGTTCTCTAGGCTTGTGCTGTGGAAAATATAAATTAAATCCCCTTTCTGGTTGATTTGAAGAAGTTAAAACATGTTTTATTTGTATGTAAAATATATGTCATTTTAGTTTTAAATACTTCTTATACTTTTTATATGTGGAATACAGTCAGGCTTTGATATGAAATAGTTTGGGTGTATTTTTTAAACTAAATTGGACTAATAGACGTGCAAAATATTTTGTCTCAGACTTTAAGTGCAGCAGGCAATTATAGATTATTATGCATGAAGGCCTGTAATGAGTAAAACAACTTCTAAATAAAATAATCTTGGAAAACATTTTTTTTTATTAGAGTGACCGGCTTCTAATCAAAGGAGGAAAGATCGTCAATGATGATCAATCATTTTATGCTGATATCTATGTGGAAGACAGTTTGATAAAGTAAGTTACTTAAGAAATATTTTGTTTTACAATTTACATACTTAACATTGATGGTGCAATTTAATATGAATAATCATTTCCAGAGACCCCTTTAATTTTTTCAGAAATATGTTCAAAATATTCTTTTGGAAAAAAATCAATAGTTCATAGGGCATTGGAAGAAAAAGCTGAAAGGAATACTTCCTTTCTTGAGTTCTAGCTGTGTTCTTGAAGGCAACAAGTAAAATGATCTTAGTTCTTAATGATCTTACTTCTTTAGTAGCTACTATCAAATTTGCGGTCACTGTTAGTACTAGTTGGGGAGTGGTTTAGGACTACATGAATGAAGAGAGCTGTGGGTCACATTTGATGCCCTGAAATGGGCTGGCCTGTGGGGCTGGTATTGGTGCTCTGCACTGCCATGCAGGAGAGAGAGATCTGATCAATCCCATCCTAGAGTTAAGAAAGTTTTGGAGGCAGTGCTTTGCTAGTGGAGATGAGAGCCTGGCTCGCAATTCTCAAAAGCAACAGCTATGGGTCTGAATGAAATTTCATCCAAACTTCTGTTTCCAAAAGGATGGTGACTGTGATATGAGGCCTCACAAGAGAATGTGCATCTAAGTCAGGAGAATATGGGAGAAACTTAGAGTTCCCTTAGAGTTCTGAAGATACCAACTATCCCCCATTTCTCAAAAGAGAGCATAACTGATGTGCATTGGCAGCACAGTGTGGGAAAGCTTACAGAAATGGACATGAGCACACACACATACTCACTTTTAACAACAGGAAGTTAATACATTTTTGTCTAAATGTTATTTGCGGCTAGTAGAACTTCTTAATACTATTTTTAGGCAAATTGGAGAAAACCTGATAGTTCCTGGTGGCGTCAAAACTGTTGATGCCTATGGCCAGTTAGTTATGCCAGGAGGAATAGATGTCCACACTAGACTACAAATGCCTGTGATGGGAATGACCTCTGCTGATGACTTCTATCAAGGCACAAAAGCAGCCCTAGCAGGAGGAACCACCATGATACGTAAGTAGCATCATTGCAATGACTCTAAGAAGTACATCTTTCAAAAAGCAAATGAGGTGTCCCACCACCGAAAAGATTGCTCAGTGTCAGTTAACACAGGAGTGAGACTTTAGGTCTGACCAGGTTAGTTACAATTGTACTAAGTATTAAGTTCCCTTTAATAAACTCTGCTTTTGTTATATGTTCCTTTTTAAAATATAAAGATTCTACTTATTATGAGGCCATTTCACCTTTATCATTGTAAGCTATACAGGGCACCTTTTTATTTGGGCCTTTTTAAATAGATGGTCACAGAAAATTTATATTTATATACCTTGCTTTTTGTAGGTGGAGAAAGAAAAGTGACCTGGTTACGAAATCAAATATTGCACTAGTTTCCAGCTCTGGGATTGTGAGAGCAAATACTTTTGAGGTTCAAAGTAAAAATTATTTTGATTACTCAATCTGATCCCAAGTAGACCTTACAAAACCACCACACAGTTCAGTCCAGTGTTTACTCACTGGAGGCACAGAACTGAACTATAAATGGTCTCACAGGTTAATACTGAGGGGTGTAGGTAGGTGTAGTGGGAAACACAGTACCTATGCATGACTGCCATTGCTAAAGTCAAAGGAAGCTGTGCACAGATATCTAAGAGCAGAATTTGGCCCCTGGCATGTATATGATAGCACACACCTGTCTCACATGACCATATTATCTAGACACAAGGAGATGAATCCAGGTTGTACTGTTAGCCACAACTTGGAATTGACTTGTTTTGCTGGTTTTTGTCTCTGTCTTAATGGAGTTAAACACAGTTTGGAAGCTTTCATATTCCTCATTTTTAATTATAGAATAATTTGCATTAAAATTTCTCCTTCCTACCATAGAAAACTGCTAGACAAATGCATATTTATGGGCATTATAATAATGTCCCTGTGTTATCCCATCATATAAAGGCTGCTGACACTCTGCAATATTTCTTCAGTTGACCATGTATTCCCTGACTCTGGAATGAATCTGCTTGCTGCATATGACCAATGGAGAGAGTGTGCTGATAGCAAAGCCTGTTGTGATTATTCACTGCATATTGACATCACACGCTGGCATGAGAGCATAAAAGAGGAACTGGAAGCTCTAGTGAAAGACAAAGGTAAGGACAAAAAGACCAGTATTCTACTAACCTAGTTATCATCAAGAGTGAAAGTTAACACAAGAAAAAAGATCAGCTACTTTTTAGGGAAATATGCATCCCTCTAACATCAAGAAACCTCCTTTGGTAGTACAAGACAAAATTATTGGGCCTAGTTCTGAAGTCCTTACACTGTCAAGACTCCCACTGACTATATTGGAGATTTATCTATGTAAGGAATTTCAGGATTGGACCCATAGGGCCAAATTGTGCAATATTACTTCACTTTTATAATAAAGTGGATATCAAGGGGTTAACCGGGTTACTCAGAGTATTATGGGTTGGAGCCATACCTTCTTCGCCTCTTGTTTAGTTAGTGGGTGCTTCCCCATTCCCCAGCCACTCTGTAATATAGTGGAATAAAGCAGCACATTCCCAGCCTGCAGTACTGAAAGTAGAGTGTATATCTTGTGCACTGACAGTCCCTTCACAAAAACTTGTACCTGTAGTTCCTGTATATAAGAACCCGTGGATATCTACCTAGTGGACATTGTCTACTGAAGAACTCACCCACCACAGGATTAGTGCATTTCACTAATATGTCGCATTAGTCACATATTTGGGGCTGTGTTTTGCGCTCAGACGCGCTACACAAATCTAATTGGCTTCAATGGCAATTGCAGTTGTACATTCAGGGACAGAATTTGTCAGTTAACACAGAAACTATTAATGAATCTTCCATTAAAATTCTCAGTGGTAGTTAAGGAAGCAGGTGTTCAAAGCTGAAACCAGACATTTTTCATACTTACCCATATATAGTAATGAAATGGAGAGAATTTCACAGTGTGATTATAAGTTAAAAACCATTGTGGTTTTTATCTACATAAAAACAGAGTAAAGCAATACAATAGCAATTAACATGCTAGGCCCCAACACTAAATGAATCAGAGTACACATTAGATAGAGACGAGTTATGCATTTTGTGCAATGTAGTATACGTAAGTGTTGTATATGTAGTTCTATAACTAAAGGAAATTGTTTTGAATGTAGTGCTTTTGGCTTCAGTTTGTACTTTTAGCTTTAATAAAATGATTCAAATACAGCACCTAGAAAGGAGCCAGCATTAGAGCTTAGAATTCAAATCGGTTTGTGGAAAGGGTTAAGATTCAGATCCATGAATCTGAACTCACCTGTGTGGTTTTGGTTCCAAGTTGGATCTAAAACTAGAAATGGGTTGTTTATTGGTTCTGGTTTAAATGCATCTAAAAACTAATGGCAGTACAACATCTGTCATGCACTACAACATTTGGGGCCCAAATCTCATAAGAACAGCTACAAGTTTTCATGCCCTTCAGTCAAAATCTGAACCCTAGCCTCGATTCAATCTCAATCCTCAACACTAGTCTAAAAACCTTACCTAGATCTGAACACCACCTTTTCCATCCCTCTCTAGTAGACATGAGTGATTTGTTTTCAGCTGTGACAATAAATATACATGTAATTTATTTTTTTAAGGTGTGAACTCCTTTCTAGTTTTCATGGCTTATAAAGACAAGCTCCAGTGCACCGACGCCCAGGTAACACAGAATAACTGAAATGCAAAAAAGTAATCAACTACACTTTTTATAAACTGTACCTATCTGACTCTAGAAAATTCTTTCCTTCCTTCCTGACAGATGTATGAAATATTCAGCATTATTCGCGACCTGGGTGCCATTGCCCAAGTGCATGCTGAAAATGGAGACATCATTGACGAGGTATAGTAAATGTATCCATTTAAATTAAAAACTAGTCACAATATTAATTTAGGCCAAAACGCTGCCCTGAAATGGAGTGGCTGCACAACGGGCAGTATGGGGCAGAGCAGTGCCAGACACACTTCCAGCATTTGAGTCATCCTGCCAGCTCAGAAACAGGTGGCACAAAGCTGGCCAGGAGGCATACATTGCTGGGAGCCCCTGGCTACTTCTGTGAAAAGAATCAGCATATGCTCCACTAGTGCATGCTGCCAGTCACGGTATCACGCAGATCGTGCTCCAATTGAAATTATTGGCAAAACTTCCATTGACTTCAGTGGCTGAGTTAAGGAAACATGAGAGTCCTGGAGATGAACTTCAAGGATATCTGCAGAAGGGAATATGGATGGTACAGAAATAAAAATTCGATAAATTTGCCTGTAGAGCAAACCTTCTTGGGTCTGCAGTGTAGTGGCCAGTGCAGAAGCTGGTCTCTCTCCTCAGTGCTCCCTGCAGTGTTAGGTTGGTATTCTGCCCTGCTAAGGCATGTGGGAAGTAGAGGGTGGGTGTTCTCTACATCTTCTTCCCTGCCTAGTCCACCCACCCACACAACAAGGCAGGATTTGGCCTTTAGGTTAAGCTGATTACCTGAGCTTTGGAGGGAGTGGACTGGCAGCAAAGCCGGTTGTGACATCATATATTGGCAGAAGAGCTTGGAAGGAGATCTGGAGTCCTTATTAAAAGCAGAGGCATCATGCTGACTGTTTGCATCCAGTTGATTATCATCACATGTACATTTATAACAGCTGTCTGCAGATTTTAGGGATTTTTACTTCTCTAAACTGTGCCTGCTTTTGGAGATGTCTTATTCTCATTTTGTTTAAAAATTGGAGGCTCTAGCCCTGAACATTCAAGAGATTTGAGGCTTTCACAGTAGTGTACATTTCAGATGGATACATAGTTCCAAATGTAGGATCAAATAGCAACAAGGGAGTATTTTGCATTCAAAATTTGTATTGATTTTCATTCTACCTTTCTCTAGTCTAGCCTAGAAAAATGTGAAATAAATGTTCGGAATATACAATGCAGAATAGAAGTAAACTTGTCATTCATTCCGAATAAGAATCAGGTAACTGAATGGGCAGTATTATATAAGAGAGGACTTTATAATTAAATGCCATTTCTCAACACTTCAAGTAGCCTTTTTGTATCAAACAGGCCTGAACTTAAAACCAATTTTCCCCACTAGGATTTTTCATTCTCCCTAGCTGGCTGTTAAACATAATGTGATCCCAAGCAGTTCAATATCTTCAAAAGTATTTATTTAAGCTGCAGCATGATAACATTAGAGCCCTTGAGGTGAACTTCCAGGATATTTGCAAAGGGAACATGGATGGTACAGAAATAAAAATTCCATAAATTTGGCAGCAGACTGTTCACAGAGAGCAGCGGAAAATTACAGAATCCACCCCTCCACTGATGATGGGTAGGAGTCAGCAGGCACAAAATGTGGACAATGCTAGATAAGAAGGGGTGTGGCCAGGACAGCCAAGGAATGTGCTGATTCATCCACATTCCCTCCTACCCCTGAACAGCCTTTTAAAGAAACATTTCCTTCACCTTCCCCCTGCTCCCCGCAACATGGGGTTTTCGTCACAAACATTACAGTGGCCTGAGGGTCAGGATGGGCAATAGTCAGCCCTTCAGTAATGACAGGTTTAGGATCGTATATCTTTCCCTTTTTCAGAGCTGCCAGGGCTGCTTTACCAATAGGTAAACTAGGCAGCTGCCTAGGGTGGCAGATTTGTGGGCAGCTGCTTTTGGCAGCAGATTTGGCCTGGTTGCCCCCCATCATGACAAAGAGGCAGCTGGGCCAAATCTGCCACCCTAAGCCTATGAAGAGGTGAGCAGCACACTGAAGTTTTTCCAAGTGTGGCAGATTATCTTTAGTGGCCTCTGCAGAGCTGGCAAAGGGAGCTCTATATCACTGGTGGATGGTGAGATTCCCAGCTTACTGATGGAACACACAGCATTTGTTCTTAGCCCTAGAAATGTTTCTCCAGTGTTAGTTATAATTTTCTCTCTCTCTGAGGCCCATGCTTTGGCCTAATGCTAAGAGCAAGGAGCTGAACTCCCTCTACCTCTATTGGCTTCTGTAGTAGTTGAGGGCAGCTGTGGATGTGCTCAGTACCTCATGGGATCAGGCCAGTGTTTAATTTGTGTGAGGGCTTTCCAGTGCCAAGCCCCAGCACCTCTAGGCTTGGCAGTTCATAACCCCGGCACCTGGGCTTGCTGCATCAGTTATGAAAGTATAAAAATTACTTGAGTCCCAGCAGCTAATTGCTTGAGCCCTGGCACCTCTTTAATTACAAATTAAGCACTGGATCAGGCAACAGAGAAAACTGGCTCCATACGTTGAAGGCTATGAAAAAATAATACTAATAAAGGTAATAACATTCCCCTGAAAGTGTGTGTGGGAGGGGATACACAGAATGCTGGACAGTGCAGAGTGGTATAAAGTCTTTTTCGATGCTCACTTGGGATGACCTGCATAAATCATTGCCACCAGGAATATGTATGGGACTTCACAAGCCCCTCAATCTGCACTTCTAAAAGGATAGGAATGCCTTGTGTGATGGAGCTACCCAGCCTTCAGCCTCCTGTTCCTGTTTGAAGTTTGAAGTGCCTGAATGATTAGCCCAGGAAAAGCACATAGTTATCACTGCATATTGCTTAATTGTTTCTGAGCAAGTGAACACTACCAATATGTTGTCAAATCACTAGAGTGTAGTATGCTGAGTAGTATGACCAATCCCACTAGAATGTCTTGTTTCTTATTGTCATAGCAGAGACTAGAGCATCTTCCTAAAATGCTCTAATTGTCATGGATATAAATGGTATTCCAGGATATTATTTAGGAATTTCCATAACCCTCAAGTACTTCTAGACATGATGTTCCAGTCCCACATTATTTTAGATTGTTCCCATCACTTACTGTTTCTCTCATTTTTCTACATTCACTTAGGAGCAAAAGAGACTGTTGGAACTTGGAATTACTGGGCCAGAAGGGCATGTTCTTAGCCACCCAGAGGAGGTAATATCTTAAGTTCTTCAAATGGACATGTTTAGAGCTTTAGAAAAGTCTCCACTCATGTTCATTCAACTAAAAGAGATGTGGTAAGATGTCACCTGGTTGTGTTCTTGTTTCCCAAGGTTGAAGCAGAGGCAGTGTACCGTGCAATTACAATAGCAAAACAAGCCAACTGCCCATTGTATGTCACAAAAGTAATGAGCAAGGGTGCTGCAGATGTGGTAGCTCAAGCAAAACGAAAAGGTAAAACACCACTTCACATTTACACACTAATTAAAACTTTTTACTGGTCTGCAATAAAAGGGAGTTAAGAGTTCATAATTAGCCAATTTCTGGTACATCTGAAAAGCACAAAACTTGATGTTAGCTTCAGTTTTCAAAATGTACTGAAGTTTAATTGCACTGAAGTGAACTCAAAAGAGTTGTAGAGATTGGCTGAAGACTTTGCTACACAAGCCTCATTAGGTGGAGTTGGAAAAAAATGTCAAGAATTCATTTCCAACCTCTTGTCATGCTTTGAATGGAAAAAATGAAACTGGGAATGACTGAGAACTCAAACTGCTGACACACTGGAAACTAATAGAAATATTCCTCCAAGAAAACAAGGTAACACAATACCTAGAATGTAGTAATTCAGACCGATCCTCAGCTGGGGATCTCCATTGAAGCCAATGGAGCTGTGTTGATTTACACCAACTGGGGTGGGAATCTGGCCCACAGTGCATGGACGTGAGTGACAGAAGTGAGAGACAGAAATATCCAGTCATAAACATACAAGACTGCGTCTATCCCAGGTATAAATCAACTGATTTAAATGGAGTTACATCAGGAGGGTGCATTTTGCCCACAGTTTTTGTGTAATTTTTGGTATCTCATTGAGAGGGATTTTTAAACACTTTCCCCTCCCTGTTACAAATAAGGAGCCATGTCCTGAAGTGTTTGTTCTGCTTTCTTTGGTCTTTCTTAGCAAAAAATAGGACCGAATAGACTCTAGGGTTTGGCCAAGGCTGTTTTTTGATTGGTACTTTGTACTTTTACAAGGAATACTGTTCAATTTTGTAGCAATCTGATTGGCTGACAGAAATTCAGAAAACTGAAATACAGAGAAACTGGCTCAAACCATCTTTTATTCCTAATCTTAGCATTTGTCTACACTGTGAGAAAAGAGAGTACACCATCGGGAGTATGTTACATATTTTCAGATTATGTATTAGCATTATTATTCTTTAGGCACAGTTGTGTATGGAGAGCCAATTACAGCGAGTCTTGGCACTGATGGATCACACTACTGGAGTAAGAATTGGGCCAAAGCTGCAGCCTTTGTTACATCCCCTCCAGTTAGCCCTGACCCTACTACATCTGATTATCTCACTTCTCTGTTATCATGGTGAGTTGGCAAGGAGAATAAATGACAGTGGCATGCGGAACAAAACCCAGTCCCTGGGGTTATTATTATTCAACCACAGAGATGGGCCCAAAGAGCAGAGTGGAGTTTTGATCCAATCACCTTATAGTTCCATGCTGTCTGGATCTGGGGTTTTGGCTTAGGGTCTTCGCTAGTCATCACCAAAAAGCTCACTGAATAGAACCATTCAACAGCACTCCTTGTCAACTAAAGTACTATTCAGCCTGAGTAGGGATGGAAAAATCAGCTCCCAAAGTAACACATGAAGACTGTGTAGGGTGAGACTATTGACCTATAGAAGGGCAGCTATAGTAGTAAATATTCTGCCCTAATTAGTCTCCTGATGAGAATTATTTTGCATTCTCTGAGATTTCACAAAATTTTTCTCTCTAGAGGTGTGACTGGACTCTAGGGAAGCAAACAGATTTGATTTGATTAATCTTTTCCCTGTGGAATAATGTCCACTAACAGATAATAAAATATGCATATAATTCAATCTAAATACAGCCTTGACATAAATCAGGAAGGATGTTTCAGGGCTCCATAAGCAGATGTCTCCAGAGAGCCTCATTCCAGAGAACCACCTCGGCTCTCCCCTTTCCTTCTCCCAACGCTATCAGCCTATCTCAAATTTGTTGAGTTATAATAGATTCTGGTATATAGAATCTGGTTTTGTCCTGGGTCAGGCCATAGCCAGGAATACACCTGATATAAAAGGTCCTTTAGAATAATTTCTTGAAAGGCTGTCAGGGCCAAAAGGATGGATCAAGAATCAAGACTGGGATGTTGATTTAAGGAGTGCAGTTCCTGGGGATTTAAGGTAACATTTTCAGAAGTATCTAGGCACTTAAATCCAATGGACTTAAGAACTTAAATCACCTAGGCACCTTTGAAAATTTTACCCGAAGGATGAAATTCACTGCTGCACAGAGGGCTAAGCACAAGACCTATGAGCCATTTATGTCACACTTAACCTGCTACACAGGAGATAATTTCACTCTGAAAGAGTATATAGTTGCATAGAAAAGGCCCTTGAATTATTACACTGAACAATACAATCTGAGCAATCAATTTTGTCCATTAACTGCATTTTGGTTTGTTTTAACTCAGTGGGGATCTGCAGGTTGCAGGCAGTGCCCACTGCACATTTACCACCGCTCAGAAGGCAGTAGGAAAGGATAACTTTACCCGTATTCCAGAGGGAACAAATGGCATTGAAGAAAGAATGTCAATAATTTGGGAGAAGTGTGTGGTAAGTAACTAAATAAGTGTAAATGTTTGCTGAATTATCAATGCAAGTGCATGCAAGTGGCATTTTTGTCAGATATGAGGATTTAGACAATAGTAAGATTTTCTTTAATGGAAGGGAAAGAGGTACATGATCATCTTACATTGCTAAATGCCTCATTGTATGACATTATCTAGGCTGCTACTTAAAAAAGCTTTGCTAATGAGAGAAAATGTAACATTTGAATGTAAATATCTTGAAAGAGCTTCTTATTAGAAGAATATTCTATCCCATTCTGAACTGTGATCAGAAATAAAAGTCTATCCAGAAGATTTTTGTAAAGGCAAGAAATGGAGTTTCCATTTGTATTCTTTTCCAGTAGGCCTGGGCAAGCTATATGGAATTTGTTCATTTGTAATTTCTGCAACATTATAGTACCCTCAAAATAAGTTGTGAGTCTCTGTGTTGACCTCAATAAGCTTTGGATCAGGTCCACAATGAATCCTGAGTGTAGTTTGTTATTAGAGACACAAGGTGGGTGAGGTAATATCTTTTATAGGACCAGCTTCTGTTGGGGAAAGACAAGCTTTCGAGCTACACAGAGCTCTTCTTCAGGTTTGTTATGTCAGCTGTGCTTTTTACAATGCACTAATTGTTTAGCCTATACTAAAAATGTTCACCTTTGAAAATATTGATCGTCATCTTCACTGGAGCCCTGTCTCTCTGTCTAGTTTCTTATACCTCACCCATCATTATACTATCTGAGCCCTTTCTTCTGGTACCTCCAGTTTCTTGTATCCTTCTCCGAGTAGCATGTTGAGGATCAATAACACTTAGAAAGCTCCGGTTCCAATAAACATGATATTTTTCTGTCTAAGACAAGAAATTATATAATCTGAAGACTGACTCACTTCAGTATCAACTAAAGAAAATTCTGGATATGAGCCCAGTACTTGCTGAGAGAAATGAGTCCTATAGATGAAAGTGCTGCCAGATGAATGATAATGGTACACAGTAGTTGCCACAGACCTCTCTGTAGCCTCACTTCACCATGTACGCTTATTATTCAGTGTTGTGGGATGCAGTGTCTGTTGTGTTGAGCAGTATTCCTGTCATAGGAGTACCTACATAGTGACTATAAAATGGGAGCTGTAATCAGTTTTCAAACATGAGACATTCTATCAGTGTTTAATTACTAGTCCTGCAGGGACAGCCAATTTTTGAACTAAACGCGCGGCCCACGATTGTGCAATCTTCTCTATGTACAAATATCATAAATTCTAGATGAAATTGCAGATTCATTTCTGATAAGACCTCATTTTCTGGTAATAGTTTTCCTTTCTCAATCTCCTTTCTTTCTGATTTCCAGGCCTCAGGGAAGATGGATGAGAATGATTTTGTAGCAGTGACCAGTACAAATGCAGCCAAAATCTTTAATTTTTATCCCAGGAAGGGACGAATTGCTGTAGGTTCTGATGCTGACCTAGTTATATGGAATCCCAAGGCTACAAAAATTGTCTCAGCAAAAACCCACCATCTGGTAAAATCATTTTGTGAGATTTAATTTCTTTTTTTTATATAGGATTTTGCAACCAAGGTGTATTAGTGAAATAATGTATGCCCTTTAATCAGAGAGAAATTGAAACAGAGAGAATTTGGGTAAAATAATAGTATCATTGTTTATGAAATCTCAGTGGGAGAAGGGAAATAAATCCCTTTTGTTATTGGCATTTACTGCAATGGCACCAAAAATATGTAGAGTAATGCTCTAGACTATGCAGTAGTAAAACAATACATGATGACCATTCTTTTGCTGTAAATGTGATACTGTTAGTATGTACTGTATAGGCATAGAAAAAAAATGTACAACCCTAACCTGAACATTTCCCTGTCCCAGCATTTCTCCTGAATTCCACTGAATAACCTTGAATTGCTGAACATGTGGAATTTTAAAGGGCTTTAAAAGATTTAACTGAACTATTGAGGTAGAAGTTTGTTTTAGTTAGCAAATTACTGGGACTGTTGATATATTCCCTGAGGGTTGGATAAATGCAAGGGCTGTACTCTTTCAAATGTAAAACTAAAAAGAGGAAGCAAGATTGATTCCATTTCGGACAGCTATGTAGGGACCATTCATACTGGAACAAACCCTGGGGTCCTTACTCTGTGTTTACTCAGCCCTTTCTCTGGTAAATTCCCACTTCACCAACTGGAACTTTAGGCTAACTTGTGGGGATGAATATCACCTACTTAGGAACGCCTCCTTACCCTTATCTCTGCAAATGATTCACCAGCTGAGAAACTACCCCCACTCTCAAAAGCCATTAACCAAAGGGAATCTTTCAACAACATGAGTCTTATTGGAGAGCCAAACCCAGCTTTCCTACCCCTTCCCTGGTCCCAGATAGGCTTGTCACTCTCTCTTTGGTAATATTCCACTGGGGAAAGACTCAGTGTCTGTTCAAACTGTACCTTCTCTAGGGTTTCCCAGTTCATAGGTATCCTAAAATGAACTCCCATTTGAAGGGTTAGTGATAAAATTACATGTAACATTAGTAAAATGTAGAGGGTAGAACTGATTTAAATTATTTTGTTGAAATATTTTTGACAAAATATGACTTTTTGACCAAAATGAAATATTTTTCAGAAAATGAAATTTTCTTGTCTTTTGTTTGAACAGAAACTGATGTGTTTCAGTTAAAAATTGCTTTTCAGTTTGATTTTCAATAAAGAAAAATTTGCCTTTGCTCTTCAGAAACCAAAAATTATTACCTTTGTATCAAAAATTGTTTTTGAAAGCTGAAGAAGATTTTTCATTTGGAGGTGGGGAGAATATTTTTTTAAAGAGAAAAAAAACTCCATGGGAAGTTTTGAAAAATGAAATGCTTTCAAATTTCCCACAAAATATAACTGGAATTTTTCAACCAGTTCAGCTAGAGAACTTGCGGTTTCCTGACAAACATAGCAAAAGATTCCGTCAGTCCAGGGTAAGTTTCAGCAGAAGCCTGCTGGGGATCTAGGTTAAGCAATTGGAGCTTATTCATACCTAAAATTGGGCTCTGGTTTGCTTCACAAATAGCATAGTGTGTGGTTTAGGCTAGTACTAAATGTTCATGAATTTTGTTTGTCCATTCCAGTTTGCTTTAGCTCACCAAACTGACAGATAATCTTATTTTTTCATATCTAATCTAAAGGATTATTTAAGGAATGATTAATTATACATGAAGAAGGCATTACAAAATGGGGTAGGCGGTGGGTTTATGGCTTTTTTGTTCTTAGCCCTAAACTAACTCTGAATATCCTGGTTTGGATTTGTCAGAATGTGGAATATAATATATTTGAAGGAACAGAGTGCCGTGGTTCTCCTACTGTGGTTATAAGTCAAGGAAAAGTTGTGCTGGAAGATGGAAACCTCTTTGTCATTCAAGGGTCTGGTCGCTTCGTTCCTAGAAAGACATTCCCTGATTTTGTTTATAAAAGAATAAAGGCAAGAAACAGGGTAAGGAGAATTTTTATTTGCAAGAAAACAATCTCGGTTCTGATTTATCCCTGTTTTCATATTGCTATTAGTGTTGTGTTGCAGCATCCCAGAGCCTTCTGGTAGCACAGAGAAGGGAAAGGGGGCCCTTTACAGGAGCAAAAATATAATTAATGTTATCTGCTTGTAGGCCTTGAAAACGTGTAAAACTATCAAATAACTGCTCTTGTGCATTGCCTGGCTTATGCATAAACAATGTTACTGTTCAAATGACAATTCTTACACCTGATACCACTTATTAATTCACATTCATCTTAAAATAAAAGAAAACTGTATTGAATTTTAATATGCAGTTCCATCAAATATGTTGTATTGGATGATAAGGTATGTACTGGACAAATAGAATGTCTTCAAGGAGATTTAAGGGTAAACTAATCTACTAATTACAGGAGAGTAGACAGGAAAAGTACAAAGACGTAAGATGCATTATGTATCTAATTGCATGATCCTTCTAAATTCAATTTAAAAGGTAAAAGATTTTAAAATAATGTATTTCATCTGAATGACATGATACGTTATAATGAAATGATGGCAACATTTTTACAATTTAATTGTAGATATTTCTCATTAGAGATGTCCCGGGCTGAGTGGGTCTCTGATATTTTTATTTCAAATAGCCAATATAGGAAACCACACTTTGTGATATATCCCATAATGAAATTAATTAAGTTCTTCTCACAGGTCTTTTCAGCCATTGTTGGCAAACGCTTATTGCCTCCAATTGTGCAAATTGGTCATTAGTATGTTCTGGACAAATACTTTAAATCTGTTACATGCATGTTATTGTAGCAAGTATGTGCTCATCCAAGAATGTTTAGACTGGAGAAAATTCTAAACAATGTCAAAGTCAATGGGGATTGCAGGGGAATAGGGAGTTCCTGATACCTCTCTGGATTTGACTTACTCTTTAGGTTCCCCATTTGTGCCCTGGATTGCTAGTATGCAGGGTTGCTCCCTTCCTGCTTGCCATATCCCCTGTGCTGGCAACTGGGAGAAGGGGTAACATAGGAACTGGTAAGGCAATTCTGTCACAGGAATGATCTATTTCTGTATGTAAGTAAATAGTTAATAGATAAGGTGTCAATACAACGAGCTCAGAAATATTTTCCATAGTTCCTTCATCTTATAGGACCAATAAGACTTATTCTCCACCAGGGATCGGCAACCATTGGCACACGGCCCATCAGGGAAATCCGCTGGCGGGCTGGGATGGTTTGTTTACCTGCAGCGTCCATAGATTTGGCCGATCACAGCTCCTACTGGCCACAGTGTGCCGTTCCAGGCCCTGGGGGCTGCGGGAAGCAGCATGGGCCGAGGGACGTGCTGGCCGCCACTTGCCGCAGCTCCCATTGGCCTGGAATGGCGAACTGCAGCCAGTGGGAGCTGCGATCTCTGAATCTGCGGACGCTGCAGGTAAACAAACCATCCCGGCCCGCCAGCGGATTTCCCTTATGGGCCATGTGCCAAAGGTTGCCGATCCCTGTTCTACACTAGCTTCCTTTGGTGGCTCTTCATATCATCTCTTAGTTGCACCACGGCTCCATTTTTCCATGTGTTTTGTGGATGTTTTCATTATTTGATGTATGGAGGGCAAGTATCAGTAACCACTTCATTTCTCCCAGATACACCAATGCACGTCGGCAACTACAGCAATAACCACATGACGTGATTTACTGTAGCTTTTCTTTTCTTTGTGAATTCATTGCTGTAATAGAGGTACAACAGTGGAAGCCAGAACAAGTAAAAGAAACTGACAGAGCCCTTTAAAAACTATAAATCCTGTTCATGGCAGCTAGCCTTAGCTTTTAAAGCTGGTCATTTAAAACTAGAGTGGAAGCAATGATCTGTGCAGTGACCATATTACCTGCTCTCTCACCCACCTGCAGCCCTTCCTAAGTTTCTGGTATGGCCATGAAAATGACACTTATCCTGTCATATGAAGAATTGCTCCTGTATGCTCTCCTACCTGCATTTTCCCCTCATATCTTGCACCCTTCTTAACTTGCAGATAAGCGATTGCTAAGTCTGGTTGATCCCACTCGATGTGACAAAAGGCCTCCAGGCTATTTGCTACCAATCAAACTCCATCTATGTTATGTTTGAAAGTAAAAACATTGTGTCATTTTTCATCATCCAAGGAAGGCACTTTGCTAAATATAAACTTTTGCTCACATGAAGCTGGAGGTTCCTAGACTCTGAGTTAAGCATCAGATCAGGTGGTTGCTGATTGCTTGTGAAGTTAATTCGTGTGGGTAGTCACATTTGATATTATGGGCAGTTAGTCTGGTTGTCTGCATTACGTTTTTTGGTCCCTCGTCTAGCAATGGCTTTTTGGAGAGAGAAAAGGGTCCAAAATGGTGTTGGAAAATATTGCATTGGATATCAACTTTACACAGTTTTCAGTGTTACAGAGATGAAGATCAGATGGCATGACAGGTTAGCAATGAAAGTGAAATGCTATTTTAAAATGCAGAATAGTTATTCTTTACAATTTATATCTGTCCTGACTTCATTATGCTTAAACCCAACCCTTTTTCTACTTTCTAAATGCTCTGTTCTAGTTTTTTATCATAAAATGACTGGTACATTGTGTGGCTTGGGATGAGAAATGGCTATCTGCAGGTAATAATGTGAGTGGAGTACTGGTATTGTAGCTATTTCTCTGCATTAACTTCAGATCTTTTTACCAGTCAAGAAGATGGATGGTTTAAAGTAGCACCTGATGCAATGGGACATTTTAATCATGCCCTGTCAAGTTCCGTTGAGTTGTGTCACATCAGAACTCACAACATACCAAAGGGAAAACAGAATGGAATGTGAGGTGGAAAAATGCCATTTTTGTGTGTTCTCTGTAACAAAAAATAAAAATACAGTAAGTCTTTTGCCAATAAGCCAAAATTATGCACTGCTCCTTCCTCATGTCCACTGCAAAGTTCCAGTCTAGCCCTGGAGAGGAAAATATTGATCTCAGTGATAGGAGGTGAAGAATACTGGTTTGAAGAATCAACTGGATTGCAAGCTGTTCAGGGAAGGGCCAATAACTTTCTGTGGTAGTGTACAGTGCTCAGCATGCACTGAGGCGCAGTAAAAATAAAGACATTAACAGGATGAATAGTAATAAAATTAATGATAGAACCCTGAAGACACACTGGGCTCGATTCTGACACATTGGGCTTGATTTATTTTCCCTAAGGCCCCTTTACACAGTTCTAGCAGTGTAAAGTGGCCTGAAACTGGGAGTTGTTATAATTTAAGGTGAGAGCAGTGTAACGGCCTTAGTGTACCATGCTCACTGTGTCTAAGATACCCTGACAGCAAACACTTCCTATTTCATCTCTCTGTATTATACTTTGGGGGAGCCAGGATACCATATCATCACCAGGTGGCCAATTTAATGGAAAGGGACCTTTATATGGGAGACTGACAAGGATGATGGAGCCCAAAACTGACCTGCCATTTTCTTTTTTATGCCGGCCAAAATCTATGTAACTCCTTGTAAAATAATTTTCCAGAGCAAATGTTTAATGTTCTTTCTTCTCAAACAAATAACCTGAACCTATGTGCAACCCTACAATAATAAATCAGGATATGTATGACAGAGAGAAGAAAAATCAGTAAGGGAACAGATTTCAGCTTCAAGCTTCTCATCATTTCATTCAGAATCAACTCACATGTTTATCCTCTATCTCACTACAGCTTGCTGAAATTCATGGTGTTCCCAGGGGGCTTTATGATGGGCCAGTTCATGATGTCATAGTGACTGCTAAAGCTGTAGCCCCCACTCCTACTTCAAGGATAGCTCCCTGCTCAGGCAAAATACCAACTCTTCCTGTCCGTAATCTGCATCAGTCAGGGTTCAGCTTGTCTGGTAAGTTTGCTCAGTGGGTACAATAGCATTTGCAGGTAGAGATGAACATGGGTAGCTTAGACTGACTGAGAAGTGCAAATATTGTTTACAGACCATACCCCAGTCTTGCAGTGAGCTCCCTGCAGGCAGACCTGTGCACCCAGGAGGAACCCTGCTGAAGTTAATGCAACTCCAAATGGATGCAGGGGGTCCATTCAAATTGAGCTCAATGGCAGGGTCAGAGCTTATGTTATTTTACTCAAGTAGAAGAAAAAGATTGAGGTCTAGAATTGCATTAGTAATTTCTGCTAATGTAAAAGACAAATTGTATTAATAACTAAGTTTATGTGATGATTGCCTTGCTGCTTTTGAGAAATCACTTTTCCTGCTACAGTACAATTTGCAGAGCTATCGTATCTTACATACAAAAGCAACACAAAATTCTTCCAGATGGTTGAAAGCTATCCATGCAAATACATTAAAGTATATAGGTCACAAGATACCAGAGAGGATGCATGTCAAGTTTGAATTTAAAAATGAGGTGGCCAATGGATATGAAACAGAGAAGACAAAGGAGCCAAGGACTGGCATCAGACTGATGAGGTCTGACAACAGAGGTTGAAATCTTGGCCCCATTGAAATTGATGGCAAAATTCCTATTAACTTCACTGGGGCCAGGAATTCAGCCTGAGTTGTGTCCTTTTCCGATTCCATAAAAGAAGTGGTTGGATATGTAGGAAACCTACGAGAGGAAGATGGCTGAGATGCAAACAAACAAAGAAAAGGCATCAAGTAGTATTATATGGTTAAAGCACAAAGGTCAAGACAGATGGGGAAAGAGAGAGTGAGAAGGAATCATAGTTACAGAAGAGAAAAGTACTAAACACATATACAGCAATTGACAAATTCAGCACTGTGGCTAGAGTGGAGGCAAGATGACAAATGTTCATGTACAGTAGCTTGTTTTAGGGGAGGTCATTGGCTAGATGAAAAGATAGTCTCTCAAGATTTTATTTAAAAAAGGGAGAATCACAACTAAACTAGTAGCTAGTAGGGGAAGTTGATATAAGGAAGAATGGTCACCCAGATCTTATAATGAATGCTCAGAGCAGCAGTCCTTCAGCCAATGGCTTGGAGACTGTCACATCTCTATAAAGGCATAATACACTCACATAGAAGATTTACTGCTTGTGAGTTTCCTGAATTGAAGTTGCAAACCATGACAGCCATCCCTTTTTTTCCCTTTCATTAGGAAAGGGAAGAGTACTGCATATCTAGTTGTACAATGGTAGGTTTAAATTTATTTCATGTTCATTTTGATATATATCCTGGTGTAAATAAAGTTGAAATTTGACTTCTACATACAAAAAATCATACTGTGAAAGATCGTTTCCACTATTTTATCCACAGTGATGCAATTTTGAGTTTTATTTGAATCGTGGGAGTACCACACGCACTTTCTTAAGTTATTTGGCATATATGAACATCATGCAGGTGCTGCTCAATTTGGTGTCACACTGTACTTGGTGCATGAACATGTGTGTCATAGCTCAGAAGAATTTTGAAAGCAAATGCCACATTACACAGGGACGGATAAAACTCTGCACTTAATTGACTGAGATCACATGGACCCTAGACAGCTTTACATGAAATGAAGTCCCAGAATGTTATTATCTGGAAACTATTTATTCATGGAGAAACAAACCATTACAAAGAATATCTAGAATCAGTATGCAAAGGATCTTTCCAGGAAACCAGTTAGAATTTTCCAGTTCCTTCCAATCAGAATACACTCTTTCATTGCATTTGACAGCATTTCCTATAATTAACCCTTTTAATTTAGTCTCAGTATGGATCGTAGCATGTTTAGTTTCCCCACTACTAAGCTTGAAATATGCTTTGGTTAGATCTCAATCTGAGCATGAAAACATAATAATGTTATTTAATCTTCAAATTATCAGTATAGTTTGTAGCTTCAGTGCTGATTAGGAGGGTTGCTAAAATTCAAAAGCATTTTAACTACAAATTACAAGATTCTACAGATTCTACAGTTCATTGGTCATGTCACTGCTACATACCTTATTTATAAAGTTGTCCCAAAGTGTAAAAAGTGTAGGTATTTATTTTTGTTTGAATTTTATTGTTCAGTTTCCAAATCAATATGCATTAAGGACAAATAAATTGCTATTGATTACTCATGTACATATACCGTATATTGTTATGAACAAAAACATTTCATTTAATAATTCCTGTATTTAAATCAATGGGGTCGTCACTTGTTTGTAGCCCTTCAATTTCTATGCCTTCTCTTCTAGGATCTCAAACAGATGACCATATTGCAAGACGCCCTGCTCAAAAAATCATCGCACCCCCTGGTGGACGTTCCAATATTACATCTTTGTCATAATGATTCCAAATGTGATGTATTGTATTCCCTGCCAATCAGTCTTGGTTTCCACTGGAGCAGGTGATCTGGGGAACAGCATTTTTCAAATCTGTTTCGCATTTACAGAAAATGTATCTTAAAAGACTGCCTTGTTTACACTCCCCCAGAACACCTTGCTTTATGAGCTGTAAGCAACAGAAGTGCAGCTCTAAGTAGCAACCTTACCAATTAATTATATGGCCATAATGTACACTGCCAGGGCAAGGGGCTTGGGTGGAGTGGACACCATGGAAATATAAAATTGATCTGCCATCAAGCTCAGGATAAAATTAACCATGCGTCAGTTTGCCCACCCCCCATCCTACCCTGAGTGGAAAATAGGCTAAAAATGCCCAAGATAATAGAACTCCCATCAAGTATTTTAAATATGTTTCTCTCTCAAATAGATATTCAGCAGATCTTTGACACATGCATGTAAACAATAAGAAGTTCATTTAAAAATGTGTTCAGCCGTGCTGCTAGCTGTCTTGTAATCAGGACAAAGCTGAAGACATGTTTTGTGTTTAATAGATTCTTTGTTTCCTTTCCAATAACAACTACTGCCCTTTGTATTCTAAGGAATTTTAACTGGTAAACACTCAACTCTGTATGTTTTTAATACAGTTAGTTATATATATTGTGGTTGAAATGATCAGTAATCATATATTTATACTATCTCATTGCGCAGGCCTTGAACATGCCTTGGGAATCATTGTCACTCTGTACCAATGTGACAGCATGAATATAAGAAATTGAAGTGTGGTCTGAATGTTCATGGAGTTAGTTGTCATAGTGTCGATATAGGCATACTAATGCATTGAGTTTTTTGGGTTTTTTTAATAGTTGTATTTCTGGAACACAGAGACGACAGTGGAAGTTCCAGTGTATTTTAGTCTTTTTGTTAGACTCGTTTTTTAAAGATTATTTATACAATTTTCCAAGTAACAAGCGGAGGCAAATTGAAGGCCAGTTGCATCTGATGGACTCTTTTATAAAGCGTAATACAACAGGTTTATTATATTTAAAGCTATGTACAGTAAAGGTGATCTTATATGCAGTATCATTCCATAAAACTATGCATGTAATGTCAACAAAATCACTATTTTGTTTCTTGTTCATTGCTTTCAATAAAGTTTGTTGGAAATCACCAAAATTATAAGGCCAATTGATTAATCTTTGTCTACTGTTTCCTACTATGGGCTCTTATCCATAGTGAATCATAAAATTCACTTATATACTTTGAGTTTGATCAGGTCTCATATATCAAGGCTTACCAAGAGCTCTATAACTAGTCTGTTCATAATTCCCAAAATAGTTTGAGTGCTTACTGAAACTCTTCGAGTTGTAAATCAGGCTGAAATACTATAAGATCAATCAGTCTTCCCCATTAGATTTCCAGTACTTCATGTTTTCTCCTAGACTAGTGAAAGCCTTGAGAATGAATTTTCCTGGACTATTTCCATACTTCCATTTTTAGCCCCATCTGAAACTAGGAAGTAAAAATGCACATAAAAGTTATGGAAAGACAACAGTTCAGGATTTGTTACAGTGGCAAAAACATATGAAATCTTCCCATACTTTCATTTTAGATTTGTGTTTTAATAAAAATTTGATCTGGATGTATCAAAATTATACTCTTTGAGTGGGGTGTTTCATTGTTTGGAATTATTTCTTCCGTTTAAGGCCCTATTGTTATTTCACTAGTTCAGCTGAAAGAAACTCTTGAGCTAGTAAATTTTTTGTGGGGCTATGCTTTCCCCCCTAGCTGATACATTTTAGGAAAGTGAAAAATTGTAGGAGTAAAAGAATGTGCAGTAAATATAAAAACTGCCCTGGGTTTCAGAGTGTACAGGGGATGAAGCGGGGCCAGAATAAAGCCCTAAATTTGTTTTCTTCTTCAGAAAAATGACTTTTAAGTCTTCAGAAACCATACACACCAAGTACTTGAAAAAACAAAATGATCTTTCCCAGGTATGTAATTACCTCAGCTCACAGCCTTCTAGACAACCTTTCTCAAACACATTGGCTAGAATGCCAAACTTCATTAGAGCACTGAAAAAGATCAGAGTTTTGAAACCTCCACCTGCCACACAGTTAGTGCTGAGACTATAAAATGTTGCTGCAATCCTACCTTTTTCATTTCCATATGGGTTTTCTGTACCATACACTCATACTCCATTGATTCACAATAAGCAAATCTCAAAAGAATGGCTCGTGAAATTGCTAATAATTCCTAGCTTTGGTAGTGCTTCTGTTCCCGTATTTCAGTGTATTGCATAAGTGCCCGAATCAAAAAATTCTGAAGTTTCTGCATGTTTTTTTAACGTCACAATAGATTTTGGGCCTGTAGGTTTGGGGCAATGACAGAGGCCTGTACTTACTCGTAATGGACTATTTTACCTGTCCTTATGCTCAGATACCATAGTGATGAGTTGCAGTATAACACCCTAAGATAGATACAACTGGTAGTGACAGAGTGAGTTCCTTTCAATGAAGTCAGTGTTTGGAATAATTGTTGAGAATTTTTGTTGCTCTTGTAAAGTGTCTGGAGCGATGGATAGCATGTCAGTCTGAGGACACATTCCTTTAATTGCATTAATAGCTTCTAAAAAACCCAGACATTGTCAAAACATATGCAATAGTTTTGTCTTATTTTCAGAGTTGATGGTCATCCATCTTTAAGATGTCTCAGATTGGGTACCCAGTAATTAAGGCACTCAATAATACAAGTCATTTTTAAAATCTAGGCAGCTTCTTTTATCAAACAAATATTGAATGTTTGCAGGAAAAAACAGATCAAGTCCGAAAATGTTAATTTATTTTATTTTTTAAGTAGCAAAATTATGTTCTAAGTTACTTTAGCAATAATATGCATGAGAAATGACAGAGAAAGAACCAAACCATTACATCTTCCTACCCATGGCCCTGATTCAGAAAGGTACTTAAGCACTATTGAAGTCAGTGGGTTACCCATGTGTTTAAAGTTAGGCATGTACTGAATGAGGGCCCTTGACTGCTCCTACATGAAGCTGGAGGGTCACATTATACTATTGCAATTGAGGAATTCTGCTAGTCAGGTGAAACAGTTCCTGCCCCTCTCTTGTGGCAATATAAAAACATTACATGAAGTAACCTGCCCACTTCCTGGTTTTGCTAAATTCCAATCCCAGAGGAGAGAAGAGTATTCAGTGCAGGCACCTGCTGCAGGTAAGAATGGCTCACAGTAACACAACACAGCTAAGGAACGAACTGGAGTGAAATTCTTCTGACTCTATTGAAGTAAATGGCAGTTTTGCCATAGGCTTCAATAGAGCCATGACATTAAACAAATTGTGGTGAGCAGTGGCTAAACATTCTGCAATTCCAGTTACTCCCAAGTATACGTTCAGGCTGACATTTTCAATGCCATCTTGGGGTTCTGGCCTGGATGCCCAATTTCTATTAAAATGAATGGGAAATGGGCACCCAAATCCCCTAGGCAGCTGTGGAAATCTAATTCTAAAATTTTCCCCCTTCCTGCAACAGCTATCCCTGATATTGGAGGGGAGGGATTTGGGGGGAGGGATAGCTCAGTGGTTTGAGCATTGGGCTGCTAAACCCAGGATTGTCAGTTCAATCCTTGAGGGAGCCATTTAGGGATCCGGGGCAAAAATTGGGGATTGGTCCTGCTTTGAGCAAGGGGTTGGACTAGATGGCCTCCTGAGGTCCCTTCCAACCCTGAGATTCTATGATTGGGTAACACACAAGGGAGGTTTCTCAACTCACAGCCACTCTCTGCTTGCAACAACCAGTAGGGGCTTGTCTAGACTGAGCATTAGTGTGAGGCAAGTTGGGGTGTAAATTTATAGTGTACACCTGTGAAACTGATAAATGAAATTGTTCATAAGTAAAGTTTTATGAATGAAACAACATTCATTCATAAAACCGGTCACCCCAATAACTACCTAACTGACAAATTAAGATGCTTGTTAAGAACCATAGCTGTTCAACCAGCTGCCCTTGTAAATTTCTCTTTCAATCCAATTGCTGCTTAAATCACTGAAACTTGCAGTATTTCAACATTGTAACTTCTGTTCACTGTTTGCCATTCATTATACTTATCCATATTGTAACTCAAACACCATTTTAAAATGCTCACTCCATTTTGTAAAAGCCTGCTGCAACCTTCATTTTGCAAAACCCGGATGTGATCTTACTAGTTTAGTTTAGACGTGTGAATGAGGTATGTATGGATGATGGAATCAACCTCCAGCCCCAGCCCGTCCTGATGAAATAAAGTGTAAACACCCAAAGGCTGAAGATGCAGACAACAGCCCTGACAAAGCAAGAAGAGTCCACCCTAAAAAGAAAAGACCAAAGGTACAATTGAAGGAACATCAAAGCCAGGTCCCAAGCTGAAAGTCATGTCTGCAATTGACGGGTGATCAATCACACCAAACCCAGAGGCAGCGTGACCCAGCAAGACCTATAGACTCTGGATTCAAACAAAAGCCTACAAAAAGGATGGGTGAGACGGAAGACTTTGGAGGGTAACATTCTGCTGCCAACATGGAAGGGCATCGGTGCATGCCCAACAGAGACCCAGCTCTTCCTTTTGCCCAGCTTTCCTGGCCAGTTAGTCACCACAAGCTACAAACCCAAGCCGCAAACCCAAGCCACGAACTCAAGCTACATTCAGGACTGGTAACTATCTAGCAGCTGCAGAACATTTGTGTGTGTGAGTGTGTGTATAAGTATTAGGTATTAGCTAGGGGTTATAGATCAAATTGTTATCATAATAAACATGGGATCTTTGCCTTGTCCCCTAAAACGATCCTGTGTAGTTTTGTCTGCATAACACGCCATGCAGTACACTAACTGGCTGTGTGGATTCTGCTGCTGTGCTCTGAAATTCCCCAACTGCACACTGACCTAATCTGATAAACACCCCAGATTGCTGTATACTAATTCTCTACCTAGACAAAACAACACACAAAGCATCAGCTAAACCCTCCACTCTTCCCTCTATTAAAAAGGGAGCAAGGGCCTCTCTGTTTCAAACTGTATAAAAGCTATATAACATTTGCTATGGCCTGAAAAAGCAACCTGTGCCAAAAGATAATTCACCATGCTATTGTCAGATGCGAGTGATAGCTCGGGCTTTCGAGGAATAGCTGCTTTTTTCAATCTGGTCCTGGAATACTGCTGGGGTATCCATTCTGTGGGAGAACACAGGAGGCTGGGTATTGCAAGTAAAGGAGTAAAAAGGACAGAGAAGAGCCTGGCTGCCCAGTTCTGTCCACAGGAAACTTAGACAATTGAGTCAAAGTGCTAAAATACCACGGTGATGGGGTGCCCTTATAAAAACCTAAATGGAAGGAAGGAACTAACGAACCATGAAATCATGCACCACTTCCCAGACCAGGCAATCTGGAGGGAGTTTAGCAGAAAACTCCACACGAAGAGGCCTTCCCTTCCAATAAGTATGCTACTAACCCAGTGTTTAATATGGATAAAATGTGTTAATTGCATTGAAGCATAGATTTTTAAAGCCAGAAGAGTACCATTCTGATCTAGTCTGTCTTTCTGCATAACAGAGGCCACAGAACCTCACTCAGTAATTTCAGCATCAAGCTTATATGAAATTATATTCCGTTCAGGTCAACCTTCAATTTTATTTTATATTATATTTCAATATTATATTGGTGCACCTGTGCCAAGGCTAGATTTTTAAATGTATTTACCTGTTTTCCAACAAAATGTATAAAGTTATGGCACTGGACACCTGTGATGGAATATGAAAAACACAAAGCTAAATACTGCTAGTGTAAATCTATTGCAACTCCCCTGAAATCAATGGCTTTCCCATGAATTCAGGGCAGAGGTTTTGGGGGCGGTCTGGGGCAAAATTTGAAACGGCACCCCCCACAATTACCACTGACAGGAGGCCTACAGGGAGGGGTTGGAGAGTGAGTCAGCCCCATACACATCCAGTCCCACGACGGGTGGCTCCTGTCCTATGGGACTGGAATAGGTTCCCCATTCTGGGCATTGTGACTTGGTTCACAGGGTTGCAGTGCCACTCAGGTTTGGCCCAGCCACCTCTCCATCATGACCTGGTTTCAGCTCCATTAGTTTGTGGCCCCTCTCAAACAGGGGCAAGCTGCCCCTTTTGCACCCCATCCTCCATCTCTCCTCCCCCACACACAGGAGGCCCTGTTTGAATTTGCACCAGTATGATGAACATCAGAATTGGGTTCTATGTGTAAAGATTGCTAAATGGGGTGATGTGTCCCCTACGTTATTACCTTATTTCTATTTAAATAGAGCTTTTCATCACAGAAGCTCAGAAATCTTCACAATCACCATACAAACAAGTAGATGTGCAATAACCAAAGCAGAACCATCATTGTCGTGGACCAGGGCTGCTATTATGTACCAGCACAACACGCTAAATGTTATGCCAAGATTTTACATGGCATTCTAAAGAGTAAATGAGCCATAAAACTCATTCAGAAGGAAAACATTAGGAGATCACCAGAATGAATTTCAAAAGGGCATCCCATGCCAGAATCAACCCCAGATTCAATAAGACAAGCATAACAGCTAACCACTAACACTAACTGCTACACATCCAGGGCATAACTTTCTTTTCTTGGGCCTCGATCCTCAAGGTAGGGTGTTCAGATGGTACAGTTAACTTGAAATGCTGCATTTCAATCTTCCCTTTGTCTACTGATGTATACTTGACCTGAGCTGTGAACAATCTGGTGCTAATTACAGGGCAAATGGAAAAAAAAAAACCAGCTACATATTATTGATGTAAATGTCATTTCCCTGGTGTCTAAGACTTTGTAGGAAGAGTTGCTCTGCTAAATATTCTGTTCTGGTGCTCAATGTTTTGAATGCCTCGTTCCCTAGATTCTTGTTTAAAAAAAAAAAAAACAAGCCACTCCAAACAGTGATGTCCTTGCATCTTAATATACTTTTGCCATAACTCAGGCTTCATAACATGGTGAATCATAACATAATCATAATTCATAACATGTCTAGCTGGCAGCCAGTATCAAGCGGAGTGCCTCAAGGGTTGGTCCTGGGGCCAGTTTTGTTCCATATCTTCATGAATGATCTGGAGCAGTGGTTCTTAACCTTAACTGCAGCCTGCACCCCTTTGGTTCTCAAAATATGTTCTCACACCCCTTATCAAAAATTGTTGAAGTAGGTCAGTTCTTCAAACTTAGATATCTATTTTTGTTTGTTTAATCAAACCTATGTATTTATTAACATACTTTTTTAACGATTACTGTAATATACAAAGTAGTTGTACTTACGTGACTGTGTTTAATTTGTGTTTTCAATGATTTACCTTCTAAAAAAAATCTGGCATGTCTCACACTCCCAGAAAGGGCATTTCACACTCCCTGGGGGTGCGTGCACCCCAGGTTAAGAACCACTGATCTGGAGGATGGCGTGGATTGCACCCTCAGCAAGTTTGCAGATGACACTAAACTGGGAGGAGTGGTAGATACGCTGGAGGGTAGGGATAGGATACAGACAAATTAGAGGATTGGGCCTAAAGAAATCTGATGAGGTTCAACAAGGACATGTGCAGAGTCCTGCACTTAGGAAGGAAGAATCCCATGCACTGCTACAGACCAGGGATCGAGTGGCTAGGCAGCCGTTCTGCAGAAAAGGACCTAGGGGTTACAGTAGACGAGAAGCTGGATATGAGTCAACAATGTGCCCTTGTTGCGAAGAAGGCCAATGGTATTTTGGGCTGTATAAGTAGGAGCATTGCCAGCAGATCGAGGGACGTGATCATTCCCCTCTATTTGGCATTGGTGAGGCCTCATTTGGAGTACTGTGTCCAGTTTTGGGGACCCACACTACAAGAAGGATGTGGAAAAATTGGAAAGAGTCCAGCGGAGGGCAACAAAAATTATTAGGGGACTGGAGCACATGACTTATGAGGACAGAGAAGAATGAGGGGGGATTTGATAGCTGCTTTCAACTACCTGAAAGGGGGTTCCAAAGAGGATGGATCTAGACTGTTCTCAGTGATAGCTGACAACAGAACAAGGAGTAATGGTCTCAAGTTGCAGTGCGGGAGGTTTAGGTTGGATATTAGGAAAAACTTTTTCACTAGGAGGGTGGTGAAACACTGGAATGCGTTACCTAGGGAGGTGGTGGAATCTCCTTCCTTAGATATTTTTAAGGTCAGGCTTGACAAAGCCCTGGCTGGGATGATTTAGTTGGAGAATGGTCCTGCTTTGAGCAGGGGGTTGGACTAGATGACCTCCTGAGGTCCCTTCCAGCCCTGATATTCTATGATTCTAATCTATTAGTACTAGAGTAAAGCCCTGTTTATCTAAACTATTGTGCCAGTATCAAAAAAAGCAATTGGAGTTTTGGTTAATTGTAAAAGTTAGGCCATGATTCAGCAAGCACTTAACTTCAAGCATGTGCTTCAGTCACACTAAAGTGGATAAGAGTCAAGACCCGGTACACAATGAGATTACTGGACACAGAAAAGTATCTGAGGTACTCTGAAAAGTTGTAAGGCTCTCCAAGCATGTAAGATCCATGCAACTACTCACGTGTAGAGAGAGGGGCATGACGTTACATTTGTCACAGGAGGAAAAGCAGCAAATACATTTTGGGGGGCTTAGCTTCTGAACAAACATGATTTGATTTATGCACATCTATCATACCTCACCATTTACAGTACAGTGGATGAAACTTTGTGGCTAGCAAATGAACAAGAATATCATGATGAGGGATTTGAACAAAGCTGAGTGCTCGTATGATAAAAGGCTGAGGGTAAGAGAATCCCACTGAGAAATTAGGTCATTTTTGCCATCTGAGAGCACTAATAAATATTCTGTCACAATGAGCACATCTTATATGAGGGAGTGCAGACTAACGAAGGATGACAGGTTGTCTGGGTTCTAAAAGCCTTTGGATAGAAGCGCTCACTTGTGAAAATGTAGGTGCCCCTAAAATCAACCTCCAAGTACCTCTGTTTTGCTAGCAGTCCTGCTGACCTGACACTCTATATATTACTCTTCTTGAAAGACACTATCAATGAATTGCCAACGAATCAGTTTTTCTAGCACAGAAATATTTTCAAAAGCACAGAAGTAATCGTCATGATACAGTATGTCATTACATCTCCGATGCACACTGCTAACCTGCCCTACACGCTGACAGACATAGAGGCATAGGCTGAAGAATGTAGATGTGCAAGAAGCTAGCCTGTAGAGTTTATCAGGAATGGGCCCAATTGTAAAAATGTTGTCCCTGATTCTAAAGCAACAAAATGTGGAAACTCAGTTCCTAAAATATAATTGGCACTGAAGATGCACAAATCTTATCAGCTAACACTCTTGTTGGGGATTTCTCCCACACATGTCTTCAAACTGTTATACTCTGCAGTCTTGGCACATTTTCTAGAAAGCCTCATCCCATGACCTTCTCTCCTACTCACAGGAGGCAGGTCCCTGTGTGGGTGAAAGAGCACAGACTACAGTAACTGTTGTGTCCCTAACCTTGAAAGCAAAAGGGTGAAAGCACTTCACAGGCCCTCAACAAACTTGGAAAACATATACAAAAACTTGACGCAAAACTTGGATTGCAGGGCTTGCCTGCTTCCCTACCTGAACTCTCATTACAGCACTTGAGAGCATCCTGCTTAGATTTGCTGACCATACCCCAGGATAATCACAAAGTCAGGTTTTTCCCCACAAAGGCCTGTGATTGTGGAATGTCCTCATGGTGCAGCAAAGCCAATTAGTCAAATCCTAGCAGGAGAAACTGAAAGTTTTCCCTTTTCCCCATCAGTGTGTGTTTGGTGATGTTAGTTTGTTTCCATTAGTTGGTGGGTCATTAGGATTTTCTATGCAGGATCAGGTAATTTATTTGGTTACTGGGCCTTGTTGCCCTTTCCAAAAGTCTGTCCTCTTGTATCATTTGTGTGACCCTCAGAGATCTTTCAATTGATGAGCAGCTTTTAGAAACATTCATGCCAAATTGTGTCTTACTCCTGCAAGGGAGGTGGGAGGGAAGGAAGGAGGCTGGTTGTCAGTGGAAGCTGCAGGGAGCCTTCCTCTCCATTGCATTCCCCTCTGTGACAGGCCTATTGTTAATTACATTTTCAGTCCCTGCTCCCTCCAGTTTCCCCCTGAGCATCCATCACCACAAAGAGGGAGGAGATATGTCCTGACCCCCATCTACACCAGCAGAGCAGACCAGACATGGTAGGTGGTGCAGTCTAATATATGTTCAGGACAATCAAACATATATTAATATGCAATTGTTAAAAGTCCTTTCTCAGGACAAGGATGTGGGATTCACTAAACATTAGGGGCCAGATTCTCAGGTGGTTATAAATCAGTATAGCTGACTTCAATAAAGCAACATTGATTTATAACAGCTGAGGATGTGGCCCTACATCCCTTACCATTGATCATTTCTCAGAGAGCTTTTCATATTTGCATTTTACTTGTCACATGCCTGAGAAGGCCATTTGAGGGGAGAAATGGGGTAATCAACATCCTTAAGGGTCACTGGTGGAAGTAACCACATACGGTAGCATATAGTCTTTGTCCACTTCCTGACATGCAAATCAACAGGATCTGTAAATATTTCTGCAGGCCTCATTGTGTAATGGAATATAAACAAGAAATCTGAGAACACTTGGTCATTTGTAAATGTGTTTGGTGCCTCAAGCAAATGAGGCTGCAGACAGAAAGAAAAAGACAGAGAGTGTAGGGGACTAAGGCAACTATCGGTTTGTCCCTAATTTCTTTTGACACATTTTCTGCATACTCCTGATCAGAGAAATCTAGAGTGTGGTTTCAAATATGAGCTTCTGTGAACATTCTCTGTACACAGAGACACAGTGACTACTCTGAGTGAAAGGTTTATATGTGGGTGTTTGGACGTTCGGTGTGTATAATTACTAGTGCAGGTGCTGTCTTCTGAAGTAGGCAACTCAGAAGTCAGGAGCTTGCTCTGTAAAGGCCACTGAAATCAGTGGGACTTTGGCATTACCTGCAAAGGCAGCAGAAAAGTGAGGGGAGGAGGAGGAGGCTGGAATAGGAACAAGTGCCAGATGACTCTCCTCTCATCTGAAGTGCTGGCAGCATCGGGGGTGTGAAAATTAAAGTGAGCACATCAACAACAATAGTGTAGGCCAATATATCTGCACCATAGAGCACGTTAGGCGAATATGCTACGATAGCCTCGAAATATAGGCTCATGTATACGTCACTATAGAGCACATTATGCTAAATCTTGGTCTTTTTCGGCAAATGTCAAGGGCATAATTAATTTAATATCATAGAGTCATAGAAACTAGAGATGGAAAATAAGTAGTGGGTAATTTCATCCATTCCCCCAAGTCACTGCCAGCTTTTTGTCGACAATTGTTTTCTGATACTGGTCTACTCAGTTTGGCTTCTTACACAGTACCTGTCACTATGTTTTATAGTAGCACTGGAAACAGAATATAGCTTCTGTCCTAAACCTGTGTCCTGCATGCCCAGGGGGCAGTGGACTTCATCCCTAACAGCTATAGTTCTAAAGTGTGTCACTTTAAAAAAAAAATGCAAACCTGTTCAAGTTGTGATGCATGAGGACGTATCCTGCTGCCCAGTCAGGAGGTGGCATTATTAGGCTCTCATCCGAAAGGTTAGCTACAGAGAGGACTTAATATGTGATGATTCGGGCAGCAGGGGAGACAGGCAAGAATTAGAAAGGGACTCTCCCCTAACCTGTAATTGGACAGCTGCAATGAATGGTCAGGAAAGAAATCTGATTTTTACAAAGGCTCCCAGCCCCACGACATCACTAAATGTCAACCAACAAGAAAGCTGCACGCAAGCCCAGCTGATGATTTGTTTAGAAAGATTCACAGATACCTAGCTAGCAAAGAGGTCAGATGCCTCAGAGGCTGTTTCTGGGCAGAAAAAAGTGTAGATTACGGCATATAGCGGCGGCAGAGTTGTAAGGATAAGGCACTAGCCAGATCCCCAACTTGTATAAGTTGGTGTCGCTCTGACTATTCTGCTTCAGAGCATCTGGGGATCTGGCCCACCATTTTTCTGTTACAATTAAAGTGAAATTCACCCCTGTGGGCCATATAAGCCCTATGTTAAGGGCAAAAGTGGGGCATAGATGTGGGACTGGAGTGGTACAAAGGGCCTTATGAGGGGACCTCTGAGAATAAAATTCTAAGTTTACAATCTACATTACACTCTACATACCACACAGACTATGCTGACAGCTTGTGCCACACGCTCTCAAAGAAACTGCGGAACCACCTGGTCAACATCCTCTACAGCAAACAGGGAAAAATTAAGAACAAGCTCTCAAACCTGGATACTCTCATAAAAAACCAACCTTCCACACAAACTTCCTCGTGGCTGGACTTTACAAGAACTAGACAAGCCATTTACAACACACACTTTGCTTCTCTACAAAAGAAAACGGACACTAAACTACTACATGCCACAAGGGGCCACAACAATGGTTCCTTTAACCCACCCAGCAATATTGTTAATCTATCCAACTATACTCTTAGGACAAATTCTTCTGCTGCGCTATCTCAGGGCCTCTCCTTCTGCCCCTCCACCCCCATGAACATGATACAGTTCTGTGGTGACCTAGAATCCTATTTTCGACGTCTCCGACTCAAGGAATATTTCCAACACACCTCTGAACAACATACTAACCCACAGAGACCTTCCTACCAAGACTACAAAAAGAAGGTTTCTGGGTGGACTCCTCCTGAAGGTTGAAACAACAGACTGGACTTCTACATAGAGTGCTTCCGCTGACGTGCACGGGCTGAAATTGTGGAAAAGCAGCATCACTTGCCCCATAACCTCAGCCTCGGAAGAAGACAATGCCATCCACAGCCTCAGAAACAACTCTGACATCATAATCAAAAAGGCTGACAAAGGAGGTGCTGTCGTCATCATGAATAGGTCGGAATATGAAAAAGAGGCTGCTAGGCAGCTCTCCAACACCACTTTCTACAAGCCATTACCCCCTGATCCCACTGAGGGTTACCAAAAGAAACTATAGCATTTGCTCAAGAAACTCCCTGAAAAAGCACAAGAACAAATCGTCACAGACACACTCCTGGAACCCCGACCTGGGGTATTCTATCTGCTACCCAAGATCCATAAACCTGGAAGTCCTGGATGCCCCATCATCTCAGGCATTGGCACCCTGACAGCAGGATTATCTGGCTATGTAGACTCCGTCCTCAGGCCCTACGCTACCAGCACTCCCAGCTATCTTTGAGACACCACTGACTTCCTGAGGAAACTACAATCCATCGGTGATCTTCCTGAAAACACCATCCTAGCCACTATGGATGTAGAAGCCCTCTACACCAACATTCCACACAAAGATGGACTACAAACCATCAGGAACAGTATCCCCGATAATGTCACGGCAAACCTGGTGGCTGAACTTTGTGACTTTGTCCTCACCCATAACTATTTCACTTTTGGGGACAATGTTTACCTTCAAATCAGCGCACTGCCATGGGTACCCGCATGGCCCCACAGTATGCCAACATTTTTATGGCTTACTTAGAACAATCCTTCCTCAGCTCTTGTGCCCTAATGCCCCTACTCTACTTGCGCTACATTGATGACATCTTCATCATCTGGACCCATGGAAAAGAAGCCCTTGAGGAATTCCACCATGATTTCAACGATTTCCATCCCGCCATCAACCTCAGCCTGGACCAGTCCACACAAGAGATCCAGTTCCTGGACATGACGCTGCTAATAAGCGATGGTCACATAAACACCACCCTATACCGGAAACCTACTGACCGCTATGCCTACCTACATGCCTCCAGCTTTCATCCAGACCACACCACACGATCCATCGCCTACAGCCAAGCTCTACGATACAACCGCATTTGCTCCAACCCCTCAGACAGAGACAAACACCTACAAGATTTCTACCAAGCGTTCTTACAACTACTGTACCCACCTGCTGAAGTGAAGAAACAGATTGACAGAGCCAGAAGAGTACCCAGAAGTTACCTACTACAGGACAGGCCCAACAAAGAAAATAACAGAACGCCACTAGCCATCACCTTCAGCCCCCAACTAAAACCTCTCCAATGCATCATCAAGGATCTACAACCTATCCTGAAGGATGACCCATCACTCTCACAGATCTTGGGAGACAGGCCAGTCCTTGCTTACAGACAGCCCCCCAACCTGAAGCAAATACTCACCAGCAACCACATGCCACACAACAGAACCACTAACCCAGGAACCTATCCTTGCAACAAAGCCTGTTGCCAACTGTGTCCACATATCTATTCAGGGGACACCATCATAGGGCCTAATCACGTCAGCCACACTCTCAGAGGCTCATTCACCTGCACATCTACCAATGTGATATATGCCATCATGTGCCAGCAATGCCCCTCTGCCATGTACATTGGCCAAACCGGACAGTCTCTATGCAAAAGAATAAATGGACACAAATCTGACATCAGGAATCATAACATTCAAAAACCAGTTGGAGAACACTTCAATCTCTTTGGTCACTCGATTACAGACATAAAAGTGGCAATTCTTCAACAAAAAACCTTCAAAAACAGACTCCAATGAGAGACTGCTGAATTGGAATTAATTTGCAAACTGGATACAATTAACTTAGGCTTGAATATGTTTTCCGTGAGTCTCTGTAGTTAAGTAAGCATGGTAAAGATGCTGGCATTTTGGTATATTCCCTTTGTATATGAACATGGTTATTTATTACTTTTCAAGCATACCAACCAAAATAAAAAACAAGATCTGCAAAATGAGATTGTTGGCTTATATTTTATTGACGTTTCACATTAGGAACGCTTTCCCCTTTAATGTAGCATCTGCTGCTCTCATTGATTGTATGCCTTATTCTCTAGCATAACAATGCATGGAGATCTTGTATTTCTCAGAGTATAGTATAAGGAACATAAGAACGTAAAAACAGTGATACTGGGTCAGACCAATGGTCAGCTAGTCCAGTATCTTGTCTTTGGACTTGGGCCAGTGTCAGATGCTTCAGAGGGAGTGAACAGAACAGGGAAATTTTGAGTGATCTATCCCCTGTCATTCAGTCCCAGCTTCTGGCAGCTGAAAGTTTAGAGACATCTGCAGCATGTAATTGTGTCCCTGACCATCTTGGCTAATAGCCACTGATGGACCCATCCTCCATGAACTTAGCTAATTCTGGGTGTACTTTTGGGCTCCCAGGACAATGAGTTCCACAAGCTGACTGCCTTGTATGAAGAAGTAACATCATTTTGTTTGTTTTAAACCTGCTGCCTGTTAATTTGATTGGGTGACTCCTAGTTCCTGAGTTATGTGAAGGGGTAAATAACACTTCCCAATTCATTTTCTCTGCTCCATTCATGATTTTATAGACTTCTATAATATTACCCCTTAACTGTATCTTTCCTAAACTGAACATTCCCATCATATTAATCTCACCTCTTATGAAAACTGTTCCTTACCCCTAATCAATTTTGTTGTCCTTCTCTGTACTTTTTCCAATTCTATCTTTTTTTAGATAGGGCCAATGAGTGGCATACAGTATTCAAGGTGTGGACCTACATTGGATTTACATAATGGCATTATGATATTTTCTGTTTTATTATTTATCCCTTTCCTACATTTTGTTAGCTTTTTTGACTGCTGCTTCACACTGAGTGGATCTTTTCAAAGAACTATCCGCAATGACTCCAAGATCTTTCTTGAGTGGTAACAGCAAATTTAGACCCCATCATTTTGTAAGTATAGATGGAATTATATTTTCCAATGTGCATTATTTTGCCTTTCTCAACATTGATTTCATTTACAATTTTGTTGCGAGTCACCCACTTTTATGAGATCCCTTTGTAACTCTTTGGATTTAACCAACATGAGTAATTCTGTATCATTTGCAAATTTTGCCACCTCAAAGTTCACCCTGTTTTCCTGATCATTTATTAATATGTTGAATAGCACGGGTCCTAATACAGATTCTTGAGGGACCCCACTCTTTACCTCTCTCCATTATGCAAATTGACAATTTATTCCTACCCTTTGTTTCCTATCTTTTAACCAGTTACTGGTCCATGAGAGGACCCTCCCTCTTATCCCATGACTGCCTACTTTGCTTAAGAACCATCGGTGAGGGAGTTTTTCAAAGGTTTCTGATAGTCCAAGGACAGTATATCCAGTGGCGCATCCTTGTCCATATGCTTGTTCACACCATCAAAGAATTCTAGTACATGAATTAGTGAGGCATGATTTCCCTTTACAAAAGTCATGTTGAATCTTCCCTAACAAATTATGTTCATCTATGTGTCTGATAATTCTGTCCTTTACTATAATTTGAATCAATTTGCCTGGTACTAAAGTTAGTTGCCTGCCAGGATCACCTCTGGAGTCTTTTAAAAAAATTGGTGTCACAGTAGTTATATACAAGTTATCTGGAACAGAGGCTGAGTTAAGCAATAGATTACATACCACAGTTAGTACTTCTGCAATTTCATATTTGAATTCCTTCAGAAATCTTGGGTGAATACCATCTGGTTCTGGGGATTGCATTATTTTTTAATTTATCAATTTGTTTCAAGAACTTCTCTCTTGACATCTCACTTTTGGACAGTTCCTCAGATTTATCACCTAAAAAGAATGCCTCAGGTGTGGGAATCTCCCTCACACCCTCTTCAATGAAAATTAATGCAAAGAATTCGTTTAGCTTCTCTGCAATGGCCTTGTCTTCTTTGAATGCTCCTTTAGCAGTTAGATCGTCCAGTAGCCCCACTGATTGGTTGGCAGGCAGGCTTCCTGCTTCCGATGTACTTAAAAAATAGCGTGGGATACTCTTATATTTTGACTTTTCATGAACATTCCTAGTTACTGCTTTCTTTTCCTGGTTCTCAAACAGTGTGTGCCAGTGCAGTACAGAAATCAGCTGTGTTGCTCAGCAGTCCTGGTAGCAGCCTTCAACTACCTGCAGGGGGGTTCCAAAGAGGATGGAACTAGACTGTTCTTACTGGTGGCAGATGACAGAACAAGGAGCAATGGTCTCAAATTGCAGTGGGGGAGGTCTAGGTTGGATATTAGGAAAAACTATTTCATTAGGAGGGTGGTGAAGCATTGGAATGGATTACCTAGGGAGGTGGTGGAATCTCCATCCTTAGAGGTTTTTAAGGCCTGGCTTGACAAAGCCCTGACTGGGGTGATTTAGTTGGGGTTGGGCCTGCTTTGAGCAGGGGGTTGAACTAGATGACTTCCTGAGGTCTCTTCCAAACTTAATCTTAGATGATTCTATGATGATTCTATGATATTAAAAATGCATTTGATTTTTCTGTCTGCATTCACTAGCCTATCAATCTCAGACATTTGATGGTATGAAAAAAATGCCTGGTTCTTTACTGAAGAGTGTGCGTCAGACAGCAATCAAATATGAAGCCAGTGCTGCATTTCTTTGCTTCTTTTTTCTAGTTCATTCCAAACCTGGCCTTGAACTACCCTCTAGTGGATAAAGAGGGTAATTTATCTTTCTCTCCCCGTTTAAAATCATCATTATGCATTCTTAGGATCTACCACTCAACCAGATCTTGCCAACCATGAATATATACAATAAATTGTAGCAGACAAAGATGGGCTTATATTAGGGGCCTAACAGTGTTAAGGAGATGAGAATACCGTACTGAACCTATTTATATAATAGGACAACTATCAGCGATGCTTCATATCAGATTAGTGGCATCCATCCTAGAGATGGATTAAAGGCTGATGATTTAGTTTTAGATCTGGCTGGTATTTTTGCTAAATATGAGAATATTAGTGATATGATGGTGAGTATTAAAAGCATTACATGGAAAAAAGGGAAATCAGAATGCCTGTAAAATTGAGAGAATAAAGGAATATGCAATATTCTTATTTTGTTAAGAAGGATTCAAGTCCTTCTGCTCTTAAATTAAATGCTGTGTTTGTTTGGAAACCAGCTGTTATGGCTGAGTTGGGAATAACCCCACCCATCTACATACAGCAGTGAGCAGCTATGCTATGGATGTCTGCATCAGAATCTCCTGTGTTGCTTACTCTTAATTTTTAAGCACTGACAGTGTGCTTGGCTTTGTATAAAGAAGACTGTCTGTGGCTCTAGGAACTTCAAAGCTCAAAGTGACCTCCGCTCTATTGATAAATACCAGCCTACTCTGAATCTTAGCTCCTGCTTAGGTATGGCCAGTCCCTGGGAGTGAAACTAAGCTGAGGGCCTTGCTCAGCACAGGTGAGCGGCATCATGCAATCAGGAGCTTATAAACAGGACTGATGCCCACTCTAGGAGTAACAAACATTCTGAATGAGAGATTGCTGGGGAGGGGAGGGAGGGTTTGCCTCCGATTAGGAGTAACAGAACCTGCCTTATCCCTGGCTAGTATTTTCATCTGGACTTTGTTCTTATGTTTGCATTGTTTGTTGGCCACCCAAGGTGGCTAGAGTGGTTTAAGCCTCCCCTGCTTTCTGACACAAAGCACAGAACCTCCTCACAGGATTTTTTGCTCTCTTTGATAAAGATTTGCAGCATGTATTGCAACCTGGCTGCAGTATGACTTCACTCTCCTGGCTTCTCTCCCTTTCTGAGGTCTCTTCATAGCATTCAATACAACACAAACCTTTGCTTTTTAAAAATTTGCCCCCATAAAAGGCAGGAAATGAAGAGATTAAGGTCCATGCAAAAGGCTTACTTCTGTTTTCATGAGTGTAATCATCAGGAAGGGTCTTTTGTAACATGATCATGTGATGCCACATAGTGAAGTTATATTGCAGACATGTATAGAGCACGTCTCTAAGTTATGCATACATAAGTTATGCACTTGTTCTATTTATAGGCCATGTGTACGTGCTAAGTCAGTGCGCTACTGGTTGCAAACTCAAAACAACAGTGACGCGCCCCTGAACAGCCATTGGCTCCTTCTGTTTCACTGACTAAACTGCGAGGGGGGGAAAAACCAGGAGCAAAATCTGCAGCAGAGCCACAGAAACTAAAGAATAGGCAATGAATTGGTTTTGTATCTTCCACTGAGATACATGGAACATGGCACTGCTTGGGGGAAAGACTGGTGAAATCCAACTAAAATATAATTGCCTGAGCTTTAGTTCAACATACCATTCGTAGCTGTTAACTGAAAAGCCCTTCAGAATGAAGGACCCAGGCAGAGGCAGCTGTTCTAGTACCCCAGCATTTGCACATTGCTGGGTGGGGTCTCCAAAGCAGCTGCAGAATTAGAATTTCAGGCAGGACACCTGCACCACATTCTAACGGTGTAATAGTCACAACAGAGATCTTAGAGACATTAAGGCCAACTAATGAATGCAGGTGTAGCTAATGACTTACTGTGGTAGAACAGTGTGACATCTAAAATATGTCTTAGACCTGACACTGGCTGTATTACCTGTGCCAGTCTTAATCCCACCTAGATAGCGTGCACTGGGAAAAAGGAGAAGGGTGAGGTAGTCTAATGATATAGGAAGGGGTAACTGTGAGAAATGGCTGAACCCCTTAATTTGCGTGAGAATCATAGAATATCAGGGTTGGAAGGGACCTCAGGAGGTCATCTAGTCCAACCCCCTGCTCAGGAAGATTTATGTTAGAATTAATGCCAGTAAATGTGGACAAATCCAACTCTGTGTGCACCGCATGAAGAACTCCTTCCTTCTGACCCTTACAAATCAAGCTGATCCTGGCTAGCCAATAAATACTATCTGAGCAGTTTGGTTTGCAGCATTGTGTCTGAGAGGTACCACAGTTATGTGTGTGCCATCTGCAGAATGTGCTGTGTACTAGTGGCTTGACATGGGAGGGAGGATTGAAAAGCATTAGTAAGAGGCCATTTCCCCTTTTCCCTGCTCTCCCTTTACCTTTTCTGCTTGTGGCACTTTTCCCACTTTGTGCTTTTGCTGCTGGATGTTAATTAGTCCAAACACAAGAAATGATATTTTTAAAGTAACTAAACTACTGAATAGTTCCTTTTTCAGGAACCAAATGGGCCAAGTTACTGGATTGGAATTTGACAGTGCTGAGAGTTGGGCAGGTGAAGTAGATGAGTATTGGATCTGCAAACCTACAGCCTCAGCAGTGTCACTATCTACAAAATTATATTTAATGAGAAAATTAGGAAGCATTAGGTGTTCATTTGCATCTTTGCCCTTTGTCAAAGACACAGAATCATAAGAGACCTTGTGTTAATCTTTTGTAAACTGAAATAAAGCTAAAACATCATGTAATGAATAAGCATGAGGAAAAAATAAACACAAAAATTTTTCTCAAGCAGAGTTCTGGATCCCGTAAATGGAGAAGTGCCAGAGACTCTATGAAGTCTATTAGGGACTTTGCTACTGAGATTACATGGAAAGCACCCAGATATTACAGTGTTTTGGGTTTACAATGTTGGGTGGCAGTATAAAACTTAGATATCTCAAATAGTATAGGAGAAATAAAGGTGTCTACTCCTGGCTCTGCACTGTGAATGATGCCAGTAGAAAAGGAGTACTTGTGGCACCTTAGAGACTAACAAATTTATTTGAGCATAAGCTTTTGTGAGCTACAGCTCACTCAGTGTTCATTGCCTACTTGTTACATTTTCAACAAATCATCTACATGCTGCCCCCGTTCATAGGAAAAGTTCTCCCATTACATCCACAAAGCTATATCATTATCTTTCTTCAAATCCCTCCTTTTAATATCCTCTGCTGTGGTACCTACAAAGAATCTGACAACAGTTAGGCAACTAGTGTGCTGATATGACTACTGGTATTCTCATTGCTTTTTTGTGGTCCTTCATCTGTCTGACTATATCCACATGTTGTTCTTTGTTTTAGACTGTAAGCTGCATGAGGCAGGGACCATCTTCTTGTTCTGTGTTTGTAAGTGCCTAGCACAGTGGGATCCTGGTCCAGGACTGGGGCTGCTAGCTGCTACCACAATGCAAATAAATAACTGGGTGAGTGAAGTGAGGCCCTACACTCAACTTTATGGCGTTTCTGTGTCTGTTTGTAATCTAATAACTTTGGAACGCTACATCCGATCACTTCCAAATTTCTGGGAATGTTCTAGTATCAATGGACAAAATTTTATTGATTTTGGTGAAAACCAGGAAAGCCAAATTGGGAGGAAAACCCAGGCCTCCACACTGTAGATGGCTCTTAGATATGTGGGAACAAATGGAGATGGTTATGGTGAACAAGCATTACCCATATTATATGCACTGGCTTTAAAAGGTCTAATACTGTGTCTTTCCTGGAGCAATTTATTACCTATTTCCCCAGGCCTAGAGAGTCTCTCTACTTACCAGTATATACCATCTTGGAGGAATAAAATACATTCTGCATGTGTTGCTGGATGCTGCAAGTGCTCATGTAGGAGAAGTGCATCCTGGGAGCATTCTCTTACTATTCTGGATGTACTATAAACACAATTGTGTTAACCTGCCTAAATTAGGTGTGCACTACCCCTAAAGATCAGCAATACTTAATTTATGGATGAGTGACCAAAACACCAGAATGGAGAATATAATTGCATTTTTTTTATCTTGGGTGCAAATTACAAATACTTTTACATGGATTACTGACTGGCATATTAAATGGATCTAAAAATATTACTGAGCACGTCTTTAGAATATCCATGACCATAATGGCTGATATAAAATAGATTTGTTATGTTTTGGCTGTTATACCAAACTGTAAAAATATCTAGCCCGTGAATATGTAAATAAGGAATGTGACCACTACATGCCCTCCTTACAATACTTAATTTATTTCTCTTGAACAATAAATCTAGAAATGATTGCAAATTTCCAGATATCTTAAAAATACACATTTATTACTCCACAAATGCAATGGCTTCTCTGCAGTATCTGCAAAAACACAAATATATTGCCAGAACTTAAATTTTCTTGTGTAATATGGTGGTGTTTTCATGCAATAAAAATTACAGAATTGTATTATCATAAAATACAAAGATATACTTACATATGTGATTTGCACTCAAGTAACTAAAAAATAAATAAATAAATAAGAAGCCTGCAAGGCATCAGTATTTCAGCACTGTTCCAAGTCAAGTTTATGCTGTTGTAGACATTTCTACTGTTTTTTAAAAATAGTTATTTATTTTACTCTTTTGGGCAAGGAATAGACCAATAAATAGTTAGCAAAAAAAAATTAACCCTTACGGGACAGTTCCTGCATGCCTTTGTCATGCAAAATTCCCAGGAAAGTCAGCTGGCATTCATTGGAAGGTTTTTAAAGTATTTTCAGAAATTTCCAATGCAACAAACTGAGAAAAGAGGACATTACTTATTTTACAGCAATGAATTGATGATGATTCCATTAAAAATGGCATACAGATAGTACAATGGATTGTGGAAAACCACAAAGAGATTGTATAGATGTATCATGAAGAATGATTGATTAATACACAGAGCATTTGAATATCTCATGCAGATTCAATTGAGTTTTGTGGTTCTGGTAGGAGAGCTAGAGATGGCAACCAGAGTTAGTGATCCACTCTGGAAATAATTGCAAATGATAGTTGTAGTCCATGAATTACAATGGTAGTTTTGCTTGTGGACCAAGTGCAGCAGCAGGCTCTAAAATAAGAGATACAGTAAAAAGAGAAATGGTGCAGAGAGATTCAAACCAAAAATATATTGTTAATTGGAACCAGCCCATTCACAAATAAAATAGAGTCCTACAATAACTTAGTGTCATTCGTTACATAAAATGCAATGAGCAATGCACATCTTTAGTCTTGTTTTTGCCACTGGTACAATCAGACATAAGTGGCACATGATTCATATTTTATTTCAAATAAAGTTCCCATGCCACTACTGTCAAAAGCATTTCTGGCAGTAGAATTTACTATTCACCTACTGCCCATCATACCATTATTTACTCCCAAAATTCCCACTGTGTTTTTGAGGGGTGTAAGAAATTGGAATTGGGCCGCAACCCTACACAGTCACAAATGTTCTTGAATATCTTACACTAAAGGGCCTTGCATATAAACATAAAAGCCAGGGTAAAACATGTGATCTCCATTTTCCAGAACTCCAGGGGGTCTCAGAATTGCTTCTACTAACCATTAGAATTGTTTAAATGATCAAATACTAAAATCTTTACCTAGGGCAAGCCCTATGGAATGTGAAAAGCACTTCTTGGATTACATTAGAAAATGGATTTGTTTACCTAGGAATATAAATAATATAAACAACATCAGAAAATGATGATTCCTTTCCTCAGTCAAAGATTAGTGTTGACAAACTCGGCACTCAAGGTAAATATTTGTTTAATGTTATTGGCTGCAAGGGTAGAAGAATTAGAAAGCTAGGGACTCTGATCTTACCCCACTTAGTCCTGCTCACTGAGGGCCTTAGTCATAAATAAGGGACCTAAGTACAGACTAGAAAATACATTAATTCACTGTACAGCAGAAAGACTATGCATTGAACTCTTGATTCCTAAAGAGGTCTAACTGTATGTGTCTGTGTAAAAGATTGTGTACCAGGAACATGGTATTGATGAAATAAGTGAACAAAGAAAAAAATCCTATTGCCCTCAAAAGTTTTATACATATCAAATGAAGTTTTACACAGGGCATTATTTGAAATAGACAAAAAGGGCCCAATCAAATGTCCACTGAAGTCAATAGGAGGATGACCAAGGACTTTAAAGGGCATTGGATCAGGCCCAATTTGTCCAAAAGATTATACAGTTTTAATCAAAGACTCCTAAAAGGAACATAGAAATCAGGACAATGCCACCCAGTCAAGTAAAGAGGCAGCATTAAAATGATCACAATATCATTATTATAGATTCTATCACACCCCCCAAACAACAGATACCCCATAGACAGCAAAGAGAAGAACTGGTAAAATATGCTGGAGTGCATAGTCCAAAATCCTTTCACATATTTTTTTCTAAAGCAAAATATACATTTTATGTTGAGAACATACAAACATAAATGGTATAGAACGTTCAGTGGTGTTACACCAGGGATGAATTTGGCCCATCATATTACACCTCATTTTTTTGTTTAACAATAAAGCAAATATGTATCCATGTCTTACAATTTGTCTTCTTTTTACAGTTACTATATGCATGTAATCTCTTCGCTAGGGAATATGTGTAAATAGGCATCAGTAAAAGTATTTCCCAGATGGGTGTTAGTGAGGTACATTTGCATGCGTTATTTAAGATAGAAAATGAGTACTAAAATTATATTGTACTCAAGGTGACTCAAATACATAGGACAATAATTCTAAAAGTCTCTTTGTCATGTCATTTGCTTCTCGGAGATCAAGATTTAGAAATGCATTTAATCGAGGCAGAAATAGTGTGTGCACAAGCGTTCTCCAGATCTTGTTTCCTTAGGAAACAATATGTTGCACTTCAGCAGTGCCTTCTGGGCGACCAGAATTTGGCCCCTAATGACCTAAAAGCAGTGTCCTCATTGGAGCTTTGCTGTTTACTGCTTGGTACTACTAAAGACATTTCTGCTTGGTTTATACAGGAAAGATAAGTGACAAAAAGTGGAAGTAATGAGAAATAAACAAAGCCTGACCTGAAAAAGTCAGTTCATTCCTATACGCTGTTACTTCAGCTTTAGAAACCACTTACACCATGTGCTAAATACAGCAGTGAATGGGTTCTATTGCTTTTGCTATTACAGTATATTTTAATTGAGCTGCAGAGAGCTCCTTTAGACAGAGGGAGTTTCTGACATTAACTTGTTAGGCATGCATCCATGCCTGTCAAACATTGCTCATTTCATTCCCATCGCTACCTATGTTCCTCACTATTTTGGTGTGCCATCATTTTATTGGTGAAAATTATTTACATGAGAAATAAAGAATAATGAAACTGACACGATAGATCCATCTATACGACAGACTGAGGCTCACAACATTTAAGTTTCCTGCATTAATAATTTTTTGCCCCCTTCACTTTGCATCTTTGCCACACATTGCAACCCATATTTGAGGCTTGGCAAGTTGAGGTATGTTTGCACCTACTTCTCAGAGCTTTTTTATTGGATTCTTTTTATCAAACACAAGAAAGAGACATGATATTGAGTACTCTGACATTGGACTGGGGAATGAGAGTAAATAGCTGTTATTTTGGAAGGTGCCGATGGCATTTATTATTAATTTTGATTCTTTTAAAAAAGTAATTTCCCTGCCATGGGACAATGGGCTGGTTGGGAATCTGCAACAGAAAGGGGACGAGAGATAGACCAAAGCAAGGTATGTCTTGGATCAAGACAAAAATGTGAGGCTTTAGGTCCATTACCTTTACAAAAATAAAATGTAAGTGGAGGAAGGTGGAACCTGATAACAAAATGCATGAGTAGCAGGAAAAAGTGTTGCTAGAAAAATGTTCATTGAAATCTTTCACAGTATAGGGCCCAGATCATACATTCTATTCAAATATGCTTTAATATGCCTTTGGAGGGAACAGCAAATGAGGATGGCTGTGTGAATTCTTTTGCTGATTTGGTAATCAGCTGGAATGTTACTGCAGGGCAGAAGGAAAAGGAAAAAAATCTCCCTTTTAAAGTTTGTTTGTGACTCAGAGCTGGGGAGGTAAATATTCTCCTGTAGCTGGTAAGGAAGGGGCAAAAGGGAGGGGAGTATTTATTTTAGATCTGTTTTACTCAAATAAGCCAACCCTTACTTCAACCTACCATTAGAGCAGGGATAGTTTATAGTAATATCTAGGAACATTAACATAGCTGGATGGTATTTATTCTCTGAAAAGAGTGGCTCCCCACGTTACAACCTATTCAAGCTCTCACAGCTCTGATTATACTATGTATGATAGGATGTGGATGGCCATGCTCTAGCAAGAACCATGGTCTTCTACAGTTTAATTACTAACAGGACATACCATTTACCTGGCTGTGTCCTAAAAATAACTGTGCAACTGGTATAAAAGCTTTGGTGTCTTTTTTCCCCCCCACAAGTTGTGCCTGCACACTTGAATATTTTTTATTAAAATTTGGTTCTGCACAATTTTCACCACTTACTAGTTTCCACATAAAACTGTGGAAAGGTAAGCATGTCTTGTTTTACATATAAAATTGTTTTACACTGGTTATTCCTTTTGTTTCATTCATGGATACTCCAAACTATACATCAACACAGCAGAAATTGCCTTGAATGCGTTTGCATTTGTTAAAAACATTCTCTATCCATTATGCTTCAGGAACATATAGTAAGGATGCAAACATGGCAAATTTCTTAAGGTCTGGTAACAGATTTTGCTAGCTTTTGTGTGGATATAATTATAATGAGATATATGCAGAGCACAGTAATTGAATGGTGTAGAAGAACTGATGGCTTGATTTCAGTAATAGTAACTTAAAGCCACTATACAGTAGAATAAGCCACTAAGCCTAACATGGAAAAGGCTTCTGAAACAAACAAACAATATCCACAGCTGGAGCAAAGTCAAGAGATCTCCTCTCCTAATGAAAAGTTAAGACAGGTAACAGCAGATTATGTACAGTACTTTATTTTACACTTAGAATAAAGTAAACAGATGGGTAAAACTGACATCACCTTTCTTCTATTATTGAGCAGCATTTTATGGCTACTCACTGGATTCGTTTCCAGTAAAACCTAAATCCAATAGAATTTAGGCCCTATTAATTCAATGTGATGAAAAAATAGAATAATTTCTGATTCATTGGCTTGTAATGTGCACAGCTCCTTGTAGCTAAGGACAGCCATACAAGGAGATTAAATATTTTAGACCAGATCCTTTGGTGCAGTGCAACCACTTTGTGCCACTCCACTAACAGATTCTCTTTGTAAAGCCAGTATATCCAGCCCCTCTGGGATTGGCCCAGTGCAAGGAGAAGCATCCAGTTGCACTGGGTTGACAGAGAGGCTCCTACATGTAGAGTGCAGTCAGAGGAAAGAGGGTGTGACTGAGGTGCTCTTAAACTGCACGCTCCTCAGCTATTTAGTCCCTTGAGGCTGTTAGCACCTGTCATTAATTAGAGCAGCCTGAGGGCTTCTCCAATTTACACAAGGGGCCAATCCTGTAAAAAGCAATCTTAGCTCTGGCGGAGTGCAAAGGTGAGCTTTACATCATCTTCTCAATCCTTCCCAAACACACACTTGTGCTGTGTGCGCCTTGCTCATATGCAAGGATCTGACCTGTTCACTTACCATGTTCAAACGTGCCTGAGTCAGCAATCTGCCTTTAAAAAAGAGCAAAGAAAGAAACTGAACTATTTTCTCCAAAGTGTTGCATAGCAAGTATTTTTCCTCATAGTAGGTACTCCAGTGTTCAGAACTGGCCATCATTTAAATCCATGAATTCAGTTCTTTAAGAACTATCTACCTCTGCTACAGCTTTACAATATTGATTTTGTGACTTTTTTTCAATTATAGTATGCAGTGTACAGTATATATTCATCAGTGCAACCTGAGAATGATTTATTCAAGAAGCGTGTAGGTTTCTGGCCCCTTGCCTTGAAACTGTAATCCTAGCTGCTGCCTGTAGAAGAACATACTGAGCTACACATGTTTAAATTGGAATTCTCAGATTCGGCTTCTGTCTCGGCTTCATCTGTAGTTTCAGGAGGAGAAATAGATTCATTCATTTGATCTTGACTCCTCTTCAACCTGTGCAGAACATAAGAGTAACAGGTTACATGCTTTCTCTCTACTTAACATTTTTGTAGAAACAATGATTGAAAAAACTGAAATGGAAAATGAGTCCTAAGGTGCCCCTACCATCCACATGTACTAACTTATCACCAGGGTTCTCAGTTTAGGGGTCATAGTCAGGCATCAGGGGGGTCACAACCACCTTGTAGTTCTCGGAAAGCTAAAGGGGCCCTGGATAGATTCTTCCTAAATGGGAGGGAAATCCCAGTTTTGGAAAAGTTTGACAACCAATGTCTTAGCCATTGCAGTGAATTCTCTCTTATGTGCTAAGTATCAAATGTAACATATGAAACAAATGCATGAACAAATGTAATACATGAAACACACACCTGAGTGTTTCTTCCATATTTGAGATCCGCCCAACCCACATCCTAACATTTTCATAAATTTTTGTATAAGCTCCTGTGTTTTAAAGTCTTTTTGACTATAGGGTACCATAACCCAAACAGCTGCAGATGTATTCTTATATTTTAAACACAATGGCATACGCAGTGCTGTACGTGCCGTAAGGGGATATCTAGTGATGAGCTTACTCAGGAGCATGGTTTGTTTAGAGGGGGATTCCTTATTTATTTCCTAGCTTGGAAGGAATTGCCTCCTATCATATTGTTTTAATTTAATAGCAAAAAATCATAAATATCTTCAAGCAACAGGGGAAAGCAGATATTTTGATTGCAGTGCTTTCATTCACCCATTGTGGAGCATGGAGGGCATTTTACCATATTTCTTTCATTTGCCATATCATCATCAAAAATACAGTGGATGGGTGGGTATTATGGGTGTATTCAAGACTCAAAATCATAATTATTTTAAAATCCACAAGATTCTGTAACATATTTGATTTAACTACAGAGTTTAATAATTATTGAGGCTTTTGGAGTTGTTCTTCAGTTCCATATTTTAGTTAAGCTTAAAAAAAAAATAGGGCCTGGGTCTGCTCCATTGAAGTTAACAATGCAGAACTGGGCCATTGCTTTGATTCTCATATTTATGGCCGCCAACAATCGGTTTTTGTTAATCCAAATTCTGCTAAGTAAAAAGAAGCCCCCTTTCCTTCTGAAAACATACTCCCTCACTCACTTCTCTCTGTTAAAAATGACAAAGTCTTGCTGGATTGCTTCGAGGCATTCCTGGAGATAGTCATTTTCCTGTTTTTTGAAAAAAGAAAAACATCACGTGCATGAGAAGTCAATACAGAAAACGACAGATTGTATATGTGACTATTGCTGTGTCTAGATGCACATGAATATAATCTAATCAGGTAGTATGTCTTTCAGCCTAAATTGATGAAGGAAAAAGAAGACCTTCATTTCTTTCACATTTTTAAATCACTGTGTTCTGTTTTCAGTTCTGGTGCAATAATTTCCCTACAACATGTTAATACACACAATCCTTTACTACATGAATAATCAGTTTATAAATGGTGAAATTCACCCTGGTGCAGAGAGCAAGCATAAGACCTATATCTACTCATTCACTTAAAACCTCAAAACAGGTCTTATGCAGGATTTAAGTGGTATATAGACCTTTAACTAGTCCTATTTCCAGGGGTGAATTTCACCCATATTGACTATCATCCTGAAGGATCCCAGAGTGTCTTAAGAGCTACATTAAAACAGCACCATCAAGGAGATTGGCAGGACATATAGAGGCTGGAGAAAAATGTAGCAGTGCCTTTAACTCACTTGTCAGTGAGTGCCTCCGCAAGTTATTGTTAAGTTTGCTTATTCTGGTTTTTGGCTTCCTGAATTATTCTTCTAATCTTTTATAGTAACCTTCATTGATTGTAATGTTAACTAGTGCTGAAGGAGGAAATGATCTACTGCTGTTAATAGACTCAGCCCACAAGTCAGGGAGAAATCTAACAGATACTTCCTGCTGTTTATAAGATAACTGGTATTCTTAAAAAAAAAATGTTTATTATGTATTTATTTTTATTTTGGGGATAATTTTAATGCTCATGTAATTGAGATGCAAGGAGCACTGTCCTGACTCCAGAAATAAGTGCTTAGGTGTTGTGACTGCTTCCTCACCTAGATCTACCCATACACATCAGTTACAGCCTGCAACACCCCTTACAAATACTAGACTTTCCCTGAGATGAAGCTATGTACTATGCCAAATGATGTAATTGTTATTTTATGGGAACATGTCCATAATGGAGAAGACTGAGACTCCTGTATTCATTTTACTAGTGACCTGAGTCTAGCCTGAACCCTGGCTCCCATGATGATAAACATTTATATAACCTAGTTTCTAAAAGAATGGGTGTTTCCTAAATATTTATTTTCATTGGCTGCAATAGTTTTGTTGTTAGTAAGAAAAAAATCATAGCACAATCTCATTGGATATTAGTGGGAATTCATGGGAGACACATAGGATCTGCTATTTTTACTTGATTGTTTCCAAAGCCTCCTGCTACCTCTCAAAGGAATGGCACTGTAAGGCCTACCAAGGGTCATCATGAACACTCAGGAGGAATCTACATGAAAAGAGTGATTCCCATGCATTCCTGGGAATATCCTAAATCAGGATTGCACAGGATACCCTAGGGTTTTGGTTAGTAGCGTTGCAAAACTCAGTTGAGACTAGCTCTTAAGAACTGAACATGCAGTATTTGAAAGACGCTGTGAGAAGCCAGCCTGGTAATACTGCAGAATTTTATTATTCTTTCAAGTGGAGGACTCAAAGCTTTGAATCATTAATATTTGTGTCATCCCTATTTCTAACTTGCCACACATCTCATTTTACTAATAATTTGGTTCTCCTTTCACTAACATGAGAGTCAATTAGTAGTAAATCTATAGAATTCAAAGGAGTTACACAGGTGTAAACTAGTGTGACAGAAGACACAGGATCTAACTGTTTAAATGATACCGCATCTGATCTGAAAAATCTTTCTTCCCTATCTACATCATGGATCTCCTGACGTTTATAGTTTCTTGATCAATGTGCATGGATCCCCCACTCATGTCACTTTAGGGATAACAGAAAAATGTGGAAGAGATCTGCCATGAAGATGGAAGAGGAGAATTTAGTTCTCGGGCAGAGTCAGTCTGACTGTCCACTTGGCTGAACATTTTTATTATAACACATATGAATGAAAATCCACCATGCAAAGTAACTGCTTTTATAACAACCAGATTTCAACACATCAGCTTTTTGTCCGCTGTACTGTTTTAGCTATTCAAGGACGGACTTACTGACTGTGAGCTGTCCTTGCTGTTGTCCCTAGACTTGTTTTTTGCAAGTCTTTTCTTCTTTTTATGCAAGGGTCTTGACTCCAGGATCATTTCTTCTAGCTCAAAGGTGGGATCGCAATGCAGACGGCCTTTCTGTTAGAATGGTACAAAGGTACTGACTGAAGGCTTAGTTCTGTGATTTATGAGAATATGTTTCAGCTAATACATTTAGGAGTTATTTCAGCCATAGAAATCCTTTGTCTTATTAAGTAAACAGTGATCATTGTTCAATAAGGGGAAACTGATTAAGTCATCACTTTTGCTTACATTAGGAACAAAGCCTGGCTCCACCTTCTTCTCACAGACATCATCCCAGATGACATTTGATAAGTAAGCTGAAGTTTGAACGTCAGTGAGGCTGGAAAATCGATGCTCAGGGTTCACCGTCAATAGCTGAAATGACAAGCACTGCAGTAAGGCATGGTCTGGCCTGAGAAAGAGCAGGCATACAGAATCATTCTGTCTTTAATCATGCTCTTATAATTAACTAAGAAAGAAAAAACCCTTTGTGGGAAATGACATATAACTTATTATCTGCGCACACACACACACATAAAAAAAAACCCCAACCCCCCCCACCTATGTTAAAAGAAAAATTATTAAGGTTGCAAACTCAAGCACTCAAATGTTAGAAAATACCATAATTAATGATGCCTGGGTTAGTTGATGGGAAAATTCCTCATTTGGGGCCAGAAGGAGGAAACATTTGATTATTAGTCCTGATCTCTTGTTGCCTGGTAAGATCAGGAAGTGCTGTTTAGGTAACACGCTCAGCCTATGCTGGGAAAGAAATGCCCCACGTTATTCAGCAATTCCTCAGCCAGCTGATTAAGGGCTAGTCTACACTGGCAACATTAAAGCGCTGCCGCGGCATCGCTTTAACGTGGCTTGTGTAGTCATGGAAGAGCGCTGGGCAGAAACTTGCTGAGCTCAGGGGGGTGTTTTTTCACACCCCTGAGCGAGAAAGTTGCAGTGCTGTAAAGTGCCAGTGTAGACAAGCCCTAAGGAAAAGCGATACTGGGCTCCGAAGAGTTTCTCGTGCAGTTCTCCTCAGCTGGACAATGTTTTAGAGCAAGAAAACTGGTGGGATTCTTGCAGGCATGGGCGACTTCCTGGTTTGGGGGTGATGACTGATAACTTTTGGATAGGGTGACCAAATGTCCCGATTTTATAGGGACAGTCCTGATTTTTGGGTCTTTTTCTTATATAGACTCCTATTAACCCCCCACTCCCATCCCAACTTTTCACATTTGCTGTCTGGTCACCCTACTTTTGGATTATGGATATTTATTATTATTTCCATATATAATGTTCTCTTTAAAAGCATGCATTCTCTGAGTTTACCCAGTAGATGGCGTATGTGATCTAGCTGAGTAATTTTTATTGCAATAATAACTAACAACTCTGCTTCTTACTAAAATAAAATCCAATTATGTAAATTGTCCACCCAACTCTAACTTATATTGGAGTCACTTATTTGCTGTCAGTGAAGTGTTTATCTCTTTTATACTCTCTTGATCAGCCACTTTTCTGAATCCTTTAATAAATAGAATCCAGGAAACCAACATCAGCTTCAAATCAACAGACTTTAGATATAACAATAAAATGAAAGTGACAAAGCACCCATTTCCCCAGAAAAAAGCAAACAAACACATTTCTAATTACAAGACAAATCAGAATCAGATTCACTGACTGCAGAATTGGAGAATGGAAAAAAAGCATTATCACAGCAGGATATCCAAACACCTATGTATTTTATGCTGCAATTAGTCTATGATGAAAGGTAGTTATTTCAATAGCCAGCTATGAATTTGAGTATTGGAGGTAATACATTTCCATACAGGCAGTTATGTTAACACTACAGTATCTTAACCTGAGCAAGTATATGATTATATCACTTAAACCAATCAAGTAACACACCTCACTTGCTAACTAACAAAAGAGAAGATGGATAAAGCAGCAAGTGACTACTCAAATTATATTTTGGAGCAATTAAATTGTGCTAACCATTGTATAAAGTCATAAAGTGTAGTCCCTCTTCAATGCCTGGAAACTTGTTAATATCTTGAAGCAGAACAGAAGACTAGTTTCTAATTAGTCCTGTACATATTCTAGCCAGTATGGAATTTGTGACCACACAATTGAAATTGTACTGAAGAAAAACAGTATTTACCTTTCTCAATAAAGCAACAATTTCTTTTGACCATACTGATGAATACTGCACACTTACAGTACTAAACAGCTGAATTAAAGACTCTACTGGGTTACTGGAGTGGATGTCGTAGGGTCTCTGAGGAAAATAAAATGGAAATATGAAAAAAATACAGTTCTTCCCTTTGAAGATTATTAAGAAAAATATCTGAAAACACTATCATATAAGACAGTAGAGGACACCAGACCCATCCACGAAGAAGTTCATAAGCCATCACTCCTAAAGACCACCAATCAACTTCAAAGGAGTAGCCTGTCCCACCATTCAGAAAAGAGTGAAAAATTTCTGGAGCTAAATAAAAACAGAAAAGAAAACAATTTCTTCACTCTGGCTGTAGTATATGTTTACATCCTGCTGCAGATTTGGAGTAAACGTCAGTTTATGGATACCATAATTACTTTTATTTAGTGCCACAGGTGGGACCTTACAAGACAAACAAGAAACATTCTGTCCCAAACAGCTTACTGTCTAAGAGCTTAGTCATGCAAGGTGCTGAGTGCCCTCAGTTCCCACCCAAGTCAGCGGGAACTGCACCTCCCAGGAACAGGTCCTAAATTAATGCAGGAACAACAGGAACTGATGTCGACATTGGGAGGTGGATGAGAGCAAACATAAGAGGGTCATGAGGTGTTTTAGGGAAAATAATTCACACATCTTGAGGGATAGACTGCTTGATTAATTAACTTTTCTGAATAACTAAATTGCTTGCATTAATGTGTTAAATTAGTTCAATTACTTTGTGTTAGACACAAATTATAAAATGGTATGCTGTAAGTACCCTTTCAAATTGTAGAGACAATTATTAGATAATATTTCTTACCCATATATGGTTTGGTTCCAGCTAGCGCAGTTGCTCTTTCACCATCTCTGATTATTGTTGCAATATTAAAATCTGTTAGGTGTGCATGACCTTAGAAATAAAGACACATTTTTAAAGAGGTATTAATAAAATAGTCATAAATGGAACATTGTGTAACCTAGACACATTAAATTATTCAGAAAACATTTGATGCTTGTTTACCAAAGGAGCAGGCAGTGTGCCACCTGGCTCTTATTAAATGATCATAATAGATCCTGAAGGTATTCTTAAGGTCCCAGTCTTTTCAGATGGAAAAAAAATAGTTATTTTTCTGCCTTTATTAAATGCCAAACTTGAAGTGCTGTTTTGTAGTCATTAAAAATGTCCAATTTATTCCAGCTCATACAAGCATCTGATCAGAGCTAAAATGAGTTACATATGGGCAAATGGATATACTGCTTTCTGCCCACACAGCAATGAATGCATAGTTATCAACTGTAACTTACAGTGGCTTTTCAAAGGACAAGAAGATGCTTTTTTGATTTCCACAGTACATAAATTAACTCCACGTAAGGCAGTCATTACAATTACACATGCATTCATAAACACCTGTTGTACATTATGTCTGCAATGAACTACCCCTTTCTAAAATGGCTTTAATGCTTGTGTGGAATGTTGGTTTGACAGACAAAGAATCAAAGATGATTGTGAGGGAAAAGACTCTTTGGATCTAAAGGCCTATTTCCTTGCCATTATAGGATTCTGAACCAGAAACTTTCACAAAATAAATAAATTTTAAAATTGGCAAATTTGCTGAGGTTTTGTTTTGTTTGCCAATTTTTCATCATTTTCTGCAACCCGGTCATTTTTCCAAAATGTAAAGTCAAAATTAAAAGAAAGGAACTGATTCCTGGTTAGAAAGCAAGAGGACAAGAGAAACAATAGTCAAATAAATTCAATTTTTCAAATAGATAACATTTTTCACTTTGTTGTTGTTTTGAGGAAGAGTGGTCCAGTAGTTAGGGTGAGAGCTTGGACATCAGGAGATCCACGTTCAACTCCCTGTTGCCGCAGATTTCCCCTGTGGTTCTGAACAAGTGACCTCCAATAGGCATCTAGTGGGATTTTCAGAAGTGCCTAGGCATCTAACTGCCATTGATTTCTGATTCTTTAAGTGCCTAAATACCATTAAAAATCCATCCCATAGTCTCCCTATGCCTCAATTCCTCATCAGTAAAATGAAGATGAGTACTTCTCTTTCTCACAAGGGTGTGGTGAGAATAAATACATTAAAGATTGTGAGGCCTTCAGATACTACAGTGATGGTACCATGTAAGTACCTTAGGCTATGTCTACACTTGCAGAGTTTTTGCACTGCCAGTTTCACTGGTGATAGGGAACCAGTGAAAGTAATACCCTGTTTTGTGTATTCACTTCATTCCTCAGCTGTCAGAGGGTGTTTACATTAGCAGTACTTCCACGGGGATGAGAGCAGCGCTCTAGGGCAGCTATCCCACAGAGCAGCTCTCTCCAGTTTGAGGAGGGGTCTTTTGGGAAGTGTGTGTGTGTGTGGGGGGGCGTGATCGCGGGGCATCCTGGATCCCTGCACAGCCTCCTCTCCCCAAACACTGATCAGCTCCAGTAGCTCAGCATTGCTCCGTGGAGCAGTCATTGTCACCTGGCCAGATAAGTGAGCACTTGCCAAGAAAACAGGAAGGGGAGTTTCAAAGTTCCTGGGGCTTTACAGGGGGAGGGGTGGACGTCTGTTTACCTGGCAACAGAGCAGCAGAGCTGCTGGCGAGAGTGGTCACCTGGGCACTGAGGGATATCCTGCAGAGGTTAAAAGCTCTGTAAACAGGAAGAACGTGTCTTCACTTGCACATCACTGCAAAAGCATCACCAGTAAGAGCTGTACGCCTCTTGTGGAGGTGGTTTTCTTTTTGTGGTGAAACTTCTCAGTTTCACCGCAAAAAGTAATTGGCAAGTGTAGATGCTCCCATGGTTTTTGTGCAGAAAAGGGACTTTTTCCGCTTTAAATGACAAGCGTAGACATGCCCTTAGATAGAAGTGACTGAACAATTTCAAAAATGTTAAAAATATTTTCAGTTAGGCCTAGTGCTGAGAAGAGTCATGATCACAAAATGGAAAGAGATGGGAAAGGCCTCCTGGATCATCAAGCCCATTTCCCTGCAAAAGCAGGATTGTTCCTGGGAGTATGTATTTATTATTCTATGCCATCTGATTTTGATACCAGACTGAAAGGACATTTCAGAACAAAGGGAAGCCCTATAGAAATAGCAGCAAAAGTAGGAAGAGAAAAATAGAATTGTGGAGACCTCCTTCAGAGCATAATTTCTTGTTTGCAGTTTCTTTTAGAGCCAGAGTACCCATTCTTTTGGGACAGCTGTGCCAAGTTATCAGACTACAACATACGCTGTATCAGCTAGGGTCTGATTTCTCTCATTCGGGTACTCATGATGCATTGTGAGACTGAGGTGTGGAGCAATCCAAGCTCCAGTTTGAGCTGTGTACAAGTGAACATGAGGCAGGCAAGGATGGTACACCAATGTTCAGCACAGACTGGGATGGGGCAGGGGGAAGCCTAATGTGTCAGGAACAAACACTTAATAAGCTTAAATACTAATATCAGTACCTTGGGAACCACTAGCCTAGATCCTCTCACATTTTTGTTCACATAGTTATAACAACTTTCCAGATCCTATATAAATAGTGAAGACAATAGGGAAATGCTAGAATTCTGTATTAAGACATTGCCATAGCAACATCTTAAATAAAAAGTCAAAAGGTGCTTCTTGGAATCTTGTTGGATGAAAGCAAGGTGGCCATTAAAATTTCCAAATATCCAATCTTGGAGTAACATGGAGAACTTTCTGTGTAGACATTAGGCATGGGCAAACCAGTTCAGATAAAATCAAAAGTAACTTCTCCAAACTCTCACTTAAAACTTCAACTGAGACCCTAAAAGATACAAATAAAGTTTGAATATTTTCTTCCTATCTCTGCTTTTCCTGTTTCTGGCCAGGACTAGAAACAGGATTCCAAAATAACAGCAAGAAAAAATGCTTTTGATAGAAGAGCTCATGAAAATATCTATTCTTGTTAGATCTGCAGCCCAGTTTTGAACAGCTAACTAGTATAGATAGATTGGATAATGCTCAGATAAGCACTCAAAAGTTTGGATATTTATCTGACCAGAGCATGGGCCTCTAAGCTTTTTGAGGTTCCCTATCACGAGCAGAATGTTTCTCTTATATCATTGTGGAATTACTGCACACATACCACATATTTAGGCTGATGTTTGGGGCCACTTTCAAGAGTTGGTTTATGGGTGTATCAGAGTGAGCACTGTACTTGCCACAGAGTCGCTAATCCTGACTGGGATGCCCATTGCTGGATTGTCCAGGTGGTAGAAGAGACAGTAACCCCACAGCTAGCAGCTCTTACTGCAAATAAAGAGCTTGCAGCATGTGCGTTTTATGATCTCCACAAGTTTATAATATGCTCACTGTGTAAGAGCCACAAGTCCAAAGATTCTAACATGCACATAGGAACCTGGTTGTTCCCCAGCCGCTGTGGCAGTTTTGTCTTTTCCCCATTATAGGGGATGGGCATCCCAGTTTGGACTTGGGGCTCCCAGGCAATGGGAATAAATCTCTCGTCTTCCGGTTGGAGAAAAACAGCTCTCTCAGGCAGAGCTGGCTCTCTTTTTTTTTTTCTTTCTTTACTGCATGAACCCATGTATAAACCAACATGGCTTAAGTATAAACTGGCTTATCCATGAGTATGTATAGCAAGTCTTCCAAACAGCTTGTGGTCAGGGTAAGCTGGCAGTACGATATCCCTGCCATTTCTTCCTCCTTTGTGCGAGGCTGTCTGATAGCTATATGAATTATGCATATGAGACCAATGCTGCCTGATCTGAAAAGAGATGAAGACAGAGGGATATGTGGACAAATTGTCAAGCAGTTGCTTATAAATCATCAAAAGCTCACTGGTTTGTTTGCATTCAAGTGTCTTCTCCAGAGCAAAAACATATTTTTAATGAAGGAAGATGCAGCACTCTCTCTTAAATCCTTGAGAAAGATTTCAGAACAGCAAGAAAAGAGACGTCACTACAGTTCAGTATAGCACTGAAGGAGGAGAATTTGGGTTGTAGTGAACTCCAATATTCCTTAATTCTTTAACTCTGATCATGCTTCCAGTATAGCCAAGTCTGCTCTTTAAAAGAAGCTGGCTACATGCCAATTCCATTTTTCATACTGCTAAGGTGGCTGTTCATAGATTACTTATGTAACAGACACATCACAATAAAACTATTTTAGGTGGAGCATATAAAATCTGTGGTCAGTTCGTCTACTCTGTCAAGGCAAACAAAAAAGAAATCCAACATGAGTTGCAGCAGGTCAACCAATTATTCCAAATCTTGCCCGGGGGATAGTTACTTTCAAGCCAAGCTAGAAATCTAGTCCAAAGCAAACCACTCTCTCTCGCTCTCTCTCTCCTGTAAGGCTATTTTCTGCCCTGTATCTGCATGTGGCTCCCCAGCTGACATCTTTGGGTGTTTCATGTCTGAATCAAGGGCAGAATAGCCCATTTTCTCCTCTTGTTTTCGCCTCTCATCTCATTCTTTCTATTTTATGCTCATTAGTTTTTCAGTGCTCTGCGATCTGCACCAGCTCTAGTAAGTTTTCAGGTGGAATTCAAGCTGTTGGTTTGAACCTATAAAAACCAAAAAGGATTAGAACTTGGTTGCCTGAGAGATTGCCTGTCTTTCCCAATGATATACTGCAACAGCTGAGATCAGCAGTGGTGTGCAGCCTGGAACGCTTTCCATTTAAAACAGAGAGTGGCGAGTAGTACATTCTCAGGGAAGAGTCTTGATCTTGTTTCCCACTTTGTTCTGTCAGAGCCCAAATTTGTTAATCTTCCAAGCAGGTTGTAGAGCCCATTTCCCCCCTCTCCCCCTCCACTCCCTCCTCCGTTCCGTCTGCTTCTGTAAGGTTGCTGAAGAGAGTATAAGCTGAGGAGAAGATGTTTATGGGCAGTCCTTTGTTTATGTTCATGTTGTGATTTTTAATGTATAGCCTGAGTGCCCAAAGCACAAGGTAGGTGACTACAATTGTATTTTTAAAGCTCAAAGTAAATGTATAAATATCTCTTTTCTTGACTCCAAAGTACTGAAGATGAAAAATGATTATGATACCTTGGCCTAAGGTATTTGTGGAAACAGGTCCCCAACATTTTTTATCAACTAGCAGATTGGTAGGACACAAAGTTATTTTCTAATAGTTAATTTGATTGGAAGCTATTGTATTAATATCTTTGAAGAAAAAATACCACTTTTAAAAATCTCAGCCAGAAATATTATTTGTCCTAAAAATATAAGAACTAGTTAAAATAAGCTTTGGTTTATGACAAACGTACTTGAGACTTCATTCTCCCTTGCCTTGCATAACTTGTGTGCAAAATTAATGTAAAATATTTCCAAACCAGAGCAGTAGTGTCTTGCTCCCACCTTGCCTAGGGGTAAATATGCACACAAGATGCATGGTAGTGGAGAATCAGGAGCTAGGCTTGCAAGAGCTGCAGAGACAGACAGGTTTTGTTTTTTTCTTACCTTGCTCGTCTAGAAGAATGTTGTCTGGTTTTACATCTCTGGGAAAAGAAATGAGGATGTATGTCAGAAGTTATGCAAATGGAAAAAGCAATTCAAAAGAAAGGCAAAACTATTTCTTGTGACCGACAATTAGGGTAGAAAATATAAAATAAAGTACCCTAGTATGAGAGAAATTATTCGTGCATGTGCCATCTCTTATATGTGTAATAGATAAATGTTTTTCCTATGCAATCATGCAAAAAAAAAAAGGGGGGGGGACAAAACTCCCAGATCTTGCTCTTGCAAAACTCCTATTGAAATTAATACTGAAAGATTTTGTGAAGAACTTTATAACTTTGAATCAAATACTGGGCCAGATTTATGCTGGGGTAAATTTAGAGTAAATCCACAGATGGCAAAGGACCAGCGCTAGTATAAATGAGGGCAGAATTTTAACCAAGGGGTCAGATGGCCAGGTGCAGTTTAAATAGGAGCTGTTTACTGAATACCAACTGTTAAAGATGTTGGGATACTCATTAGCATACAACACAATGAGGACAACTCCACCTTAAACTCAAATATAGACTGCAATGGACCTATGCCAGTTTGCACCAGCTGACGATTCTGGCCCCTTATTCTCTAATGATCCTGACCGTCTCATTTATTGATGTTGGTTTATTTAGATTGTTAGTTTTCAACAGCTGAGACTAACAGATTTTGCTGTTACCTGTGAATAATATGCTGACTTCGTAAATAGTCTAGAGCTAGTGCCATCTCACAAATATAAAGCTTCACTGTTTCCTCCGTGAATTGAACATTTTGCTGTAGATGATACCGTAGATCACCACCTAGGAGTAAATCCACTACCATAAACATGTCTTCTTCGTCCTGAAAAGAGTACCTACAGAAAACAAACACAAGCAAGTAAACAGCATGGCACCTTGCAAATTTCACAGGTGCTACAAAATGAAGGAGCTTTTTTTAAATCCTAATTATACTCTACATGTTAAATGATAATAACCCTATCCTCTCCATTTACCCAAGTAAAGTTACAGGAATATCCTGGCTTCAATATTTACATCATTTTAATTGTGCATGCATGATTCAATATACTGTCTTATATTTTTTTAACTCATTACTGCTATGTTCTGTCTGGATGAATTAATTTGCATGCTGCCTTCCTCATTGTGTAACTTACACAGGCTATCCCATGCAAAATTTCTGTGAAGGGGCAGCAATACTCATTAATTTTACCCTACTTGCACAGTCCATTGTTATATTCAGGGCACTGTCATTTAACTCCTATATTCTTAACACACTTATTCTTCCTGATACAATCAAAACTGTGCTGGAATAATGAGCAGCAAACCAAATGTAGTTATCTGATAAACCTCCCTGCTATCAGCTCTAATGAGTCACCCACAAAGAATATGCTACTCAGAGCTACTGATAGCCAATCTCCATTACAATTAAAATGTTAGTGCTGATTCTAGCCACTTCTCTGACATCTAGTGTGAAGGACCTATGATGGGCCAGGGGAGACTGTCCTTGCTTGAGCAGTAGCATGAGGTCAATGTGTGCGGTGCTATGCTGCACGCTCTCAAAGGCTCCATTGTGGGGGCCATACCTATAATTCTTATAATTCTTAGTTGAGCTGGGCAAAATTTTTTGGACAAATTTAGCTGATGAAAAATGCTGTTTCAGGCCAACTAAAACTGTTCACAGATTTGGCGCCAATTTGCTAAATACTTTTGGCCCCCAAAAATGTTTTGGGATAGATTCATAAAACCAGAGGAGGACCCTCTTGTTTACCCAATGGCCCTGTGGTTAGAGCACTCAGCTGGGATACGAGACACCCAGGGTCAAGTCCCCATTCTGTCTGATTCAGAACAGGGAGCTGAACTTTGGTTTCCCACATTTTAGATGAGCGCCTTAACCACTAAGATATGGGATAATCTAGGTGGGGCTCTCAATCTCGCCTGTTGAAGCTGTTCCTCTTTGTATAAAATACTTAAATAGTCATTGGAGCAGGAATTTGAACTTGGATTTCTCACCTCCCAGCTGAGGCTTAGAAAGGGGGAGAGAGAACCTGGTGGTTAGGTTGGGTGACTCACCTGGGTTGAGGTGACACCTGGGTTCCAGTCCCTGCTCCAATGAATACTCAGAAAGCCAGTACAGGATCTGCACCATTTATGCAGTGAGCCAAATTCTTCTCTAACACCATGTGCAAATCCTTTGAGGTCAACGGAACTGCACACAGCATGCATCATGGCAGCCTGCATGTCAACAGGATCATATGTTACAAAAGTTTATTGCTTATGTATTGTTTAAAAAAACCCTCATTATATATAGTATCAGCCAAACAAAATTAAAGGTCCCATCCCGTGTGGCGTTCAGTGGGAATAAAGGGCCCTTTGAGTGCATTTAGCACTTTATGGGAGGGGCTGAGCAACTCACAGGATTAGGCCCTAAATTATTTAGTTGAAAATAGTTACCTGAGATTTCTAGGGATTCAGTTTCAGCCTGACCTTAACCAGGCCTAAAGTTTTTGTATCCACAGTTTTGTCAGCAGAAATAATTACAGGCGAAATTTGGCACTCACTTCTTTGAGAGTGCAATTTAGTGCAATTTAAGCCTAAGCCTGAGGTCCACAGCTCCCATTGTTTTCCAGTGGGGTTGAGTGCTTAGCTCTGAAAATCAGACCATTAGACATCCAGTTACCGATTTGTGGCATGATCAGGAAAATGGACTGAACTGCACCTACAGGGAAGCTAGGCTATGAAAATCTGGCCTCAAGTTTCAACACTTTGCTCTAATGATTTTCACTGCGAGAAACATTGTCAGCCCCTACTAACCATTCACCCAGAGCTACATAGTTCCCTATTATATTTTATGAATCACTCACCTCATTAACAGGTAAAGTTTGGGACTTTACTAAAGACCCATTTCATTTTAACTTCAGACTCATTCTAAATGCAGATTTTCTGTATTTTTCATAAACTGATTTTTCTCTTTTTTGAAAATGAAGTAAGAGAATACAAGGGCTAATTTAACTCACAGAATGTCAGAGCAGGAGCCTTATATCAGTTACAAAATAGAAAGGTCTTTTTAAAATCTGAAACAATTGGCTTTTGTGAGAAACCCCACCAAACTCTGGACATACCTCAAAAGAATTTCCAGTAGTTGTCTGTGACAACAGTACTACTTAGTGAATTATATGTGGGATTGTGTGATGCATGCATCACAAATTATGCTTCACAAATTTCTGTTCTTATACTGAATGTGTGCTAGAAATGAATGTACAATTCTATTATCTGATAGTGCTAAGAGAAAACACTTACTTTCTTAACAACCTCAGTAGAGCAATTGTTAAAATGGTTTGACAAACTCAGGCCGATTGTCTTGACTATACTGAAGGGACTTACTGAATCTAATCCTAAGGCATTATGCATAGACTTTATTTCATCATTTTATTTTAGTGCTATTGGGGCTTTTTCAATCTTCGGGAAATTTCACTGCTCATTAACATGGCTGGAGGATTAGCACTGGCTAATAGAGACTGACTCCTTGAAGCAAACATCCCTGCCAACTCTATCAATGCAGATTCAGCTATCAGGTTTGTGGATCTTTCCTGAGAAAAAGTGCCAGTCATTCCTGATGTCTTTGTAAGGTCAAACAATATGCAACAGGGATTAATTTTAGACTAACAAACACATTTCATTTGTGACATAAACTTTGGAATCCAACAGGAAATTTGGAACCTATTAGAGAAAACTATGGCACTATCAATACACTTCACTGCATTTTTTATTTTAAAAAATCACCTTATTTACCTGTTACTTTATGAACACAGTCTTCATTTTATCATTACAACACACTTTTCTAAACAGCAGAGAAGATGTGACTGCATGAGTCTTTAGGTAGTTTGAAAAACTGCTGGATTGGAAATATTGGCTACCTGATTCCATTATATTCTCCAGATTTCAAATGAGGAATTGGGGTTTTACAAAAGGCTACTTTATCGTTTGAAATAATATACTATAAACTGTAACAAAGGATGCGTGAAGCCACTTGAAAAATATAAAAGCAACTCCGAATTTTAAGCAGCCCAACGCCAATGTTCAGGTTGGATAAGGATGACCCATCTCTCGCCCTCTCTTTCTCACTTTCATCCTCCTTCCCAGTATGGCCATATCACCCTACCTTCTTGTATCCGTCTTACCTGACCCCAGCTTCCTTCCACCAAGCTATATAGATTTGACCTTCCCCACTGTCTGTAAATATGGGCCATGGATCCATTCCTGTATCTTCCAATATTACCTCTTTCCTAATGCTTTCTTTGAATATTCAATCATGGAACTCAGTAAACCTGTTTGTTGGGCCTGGCTGCCAATGAATCTTATGAGCACTCATGCATTAAATGCTCTCTTGGCACAGCGTCTCTGAGCATGCACAATTTGAATTCAGCTTCCAGGGCCCATCAAAGAAGATGACAGACTTACTGAGATTTGCTGATCCCTGCAAAGGAGCATGTGTGGTGGGGAGGCAAGAGCAATTGCAGCAGGAGTAACTTGGATCAGGACCCATTAGAGGGTCATGAAGATGGTGGTGGAAGGAACATCAAATATTTTGATAAACTTCAGATAAATATGTGGACTATTGCATGCTCATCACAAATGAATTTATGATCCTTTGGGGCTTATTGGATCATTTTCTATCATCAGCCAGTAGATTTAGGTTGTGCAAAAGTGAATACCGAAAATAAGTCTGAATTATAAACAAATGCACTTTTAATTGACCAGTTTAACTTTTTATAAAGCATTTTGGTTACAACAAGGCTTTCAATAATTGCCACATGGCTGATAATTTGAATAGACTACTTAAATATGTGTCAAAAGAAGAACACTAGCTAAGGTGATTACATCTGAAATTGCTCAGTATTAATAGCAGTTCAAACTTGATCATGTATCCACTAGCAAAGACTATGCAATGACTGGTTCGCTGCAACACATACCAATGATTTGACTCTTAATTTTTGCAATTATTTCCTTATAGCACAGCTAAAGTCTAAAAATTGTTTTGATCCATAAAAAGCTTTTGAAGTGTGTCTTTGGATGCTCACTGTACAGCGTGAGATGTACAGTGCCGCTGGAGCATCTGTATGACCATATTTTATGTAGTCTGGCCACCCTCCTCACAGGCCTCTCTTTGTCATCCTGGCCTCCATTTAGCAAGGTACTTAAACATGTGCCTAACTTAAAGTGCATATTTAAACTGCCTTGATGAACTGGGGCCCCTCTAATAGGGCCTACCTAGCAAAATCTTACTTCTAGCGCTTATGACCCAGAGCAGTCCATTTACCCAGTACGTAGCAAGTGTTTGCAAGATCAATTCCTTTAGAATGAAAGATGCCTGAGAGACAAGAACCATGTGTAAAGCCCCATACACTTTTAGCACATTTGTACCATGTTGCTGGCATTATTATTATTTATTGTTATTTATTATTAAGATGGTAAACATAATCTATATCATGGAGAGCTACCAGTTTCTTTTAATTCTTTAAGTTCAAGTTTGTGCCTGATGCAAGGATTACAAAATATAGCACACAATTCATGATGAAAAAGTAAAGAACATGGACAGAATCACAGTGATCAGTATCTCCATACATAAAGTACAATAACGTATGAGCTCTTTAATTAAATACTATGATTAAATTGTTTGACTGCATCAAGGTTCCTTTGCCAAACTTCACTTTAACATGTTGTGTTGCAAAATTATTTTAAATTTAACTTGAAAAGTGTTAGCGGAACAGTTATTTGATTTTCAGATTTGAAAGAAAACTTGTTTACCAATTTAAAAAAAAATATTCTAAAGAAATCATGTAAGATAATTTATCAAATGCATTTAAAAATGTGCCTTAAAATGTAGACATCTTAGCTGTCAGGACAGATTCCCCGAGTTTTCACATAAGCAAGAAATCCAGTGATGATATAGGGACAACTCAGTAGATTTCTTTCATCATCCCTTGTCAAGTGCAAACTGACTGACTATGAGGGTTACTGTAAGGTGTTTGTGAATACATGCAGTCACCAGAAGTATACATCAGAAAAGAAGATATTCACCAGAGATTCACCAAGAATACATGCTCAATTTCCTGCAGGATCTCTAATTCTCTAAACACGTTTCGAACCTCATCTCTTTCGATGCATTGTTGTTTGTTCATGTACTTCATGGCATACATCTTCTCCGTATCTCTCTTTTGTACAATACACACCTAGAACCACACACACACAAAAAAAAGTAGATGACAGTGATATACCTTTACTTGATGTTTTACCTGACTATAGCTGTATCATTTGGTGTCTTGGGGCTCAAATATGTGTGGTATTCAGCAAAGTGCTAATTAAACTAGTGGGGATGGGGTGAAAGGAACACTTGGCAAAATCAGGCCCATTTTAATTCAGGTGCTCTTTAGATATTGGCCTGTACAAAGTTATCAGTCCAAATACTTGTGGACTGTAGAAGATGTTTGAATTCTGAACTGGATCTGAATCAGAATTTTAGAACTGACCCTTTATCTTTATAATAGGCCAAATCAGAATCCCACATTCAAACATCCCCGAACTGTGGAGTGATCAAAATCTAGATCTGAATTTTGTTGCCATCCTTTAAACTCAATTCCCATCTAGGCACTAGGCACTCCCTGTGTACCCATATGACTGCAGCGCTGTGAATGGCACACCTAATGGGTCAGGTATGCCCTTTTATTCATAGCAGTATTTGTTGTTTTATGCCTTAGCTCCTAAAAGCTTCCACCACGGATCAGGGCCCTAGAGTGCTCCAGTCCAGACACCCTTCCTTCGCTGCTGTTGCTTAGTTTTTTTCACCGCTCAGGGATGGGCTTTATGAAATTGCAGACAACTGACAAAGATTCAAATGGTCTATTTAAAAAGAAGGTTCTTTAAGAATAAATTAAAAACAAGATTAAGACAAAAGAAATAGACTGTATAACAGATCTAGTCTCATACTTGGAAAGAGTTAAGCTAGGCAGGTACATATTCATGCTTAGTTACAGTAAAGTAACTTACATTTCTAGGGAGCACTTTTTTCCTTGTGATCCATTTGGCCACCAAGCCTGTCAGTCCCATGTAGCTTATAGTATTAGGTCTCTTTCACAGTCCTCTTATGCATTTCTGGTTCCTTTGATATGCCTGTCTTATTATCACAAACATCTCCTTCCCCAGGCCTGGTCTACACTACAAAGATGGATTGACCTAAGTCGACTTGTTTCAACATAGGTTTGTATTATCCAAACCTAAATATGTCTCCCGTCAACTTAAGCACCATTACAGCCCCTCCCCCCAGCACCCCTGCCAAATGATGCACAGCCAGAGTTGACCTATTTTTATCAGCATAGTGCTAATGTAGACACTGCATCAACTGTGTCAACCCTAATTGTCCTCCAGCAGTTATCCCACAATGCACCATCCCCCATGACAGTGGTCACTCTGGTCACAATTTTGAACTCTACTGCCTAGAGGTCATAGATCCTGGAAGCCTGTCGCACCCCACCCTCTTTAAAAACCTCAGCATGTTTTTGAAATGCCTTTGCCTGGTTGGCCACCTTGGTGAGCAAACCTTCTAGCCCACCTTTGCGAGCATCTGACCATGCCAGCTCTGCACTGACAGAGAGCTATACTTCGACACGCTCCTGCCTGGAGTAGAGCAGAAGTCCAGGATCTCCTTGGCCTATGGGAAGAAGAGGCTGTGCAAGCCTAGCTAAGGAGCAGCTGAAGGAACATAGATATCTACACGAAGCTTGCACCGGGGATGCTAAACTTTGAGCATGACAGGGATGAGAATCAATGCCGGGTGAAAGCCAAAGAACTTTGGCAGGCCTATCAGAAAGTGAGGGAGAGCAACAACAAATCTGGGGCTACCCAGGAGGCCACTTCTACTGTAAACCGTATGCCAAACTTGGTGGGAACTCCACCAGCACCCCGAATGTGACTGTTGACCCTGCATTAGGCCCAGGTATGATAACTCCTGCAATGCACAGGGAGGAGGATGAAGAGGGGATGGGGGAAGTGGAGGGTGATTCAAAGCCTGCAGCGAGCCAGGAGCTCTTCAGAACTCCACTGTAGTTGAGCCAGTCTCACCAGGCAAGCACAGATAAGCCTGGAGATGGAGGGGAAGGGAGCTCAGGTACATGCACAGATGCATTATTCCTTACAAGCAGTTTGTTTCCCTTTTCGGTGCCTGAAACCTCTCCTTCCTGACTCCCTCTGCCCTTCTTCCCTGTTTAAAAATAGCACCTATCCCATCGGCCCAGTTAGAGAACAAATTCATCAGCTTTTGTTTCTTCACTTTACTTTTAAAACCAGCACTGGAAATACAATTAAAGTTAATGCTTTAGAATGCATACTTAGTTGACACTTTAATGAACTACGACGTGTTAGGAAATTAATTCAAAAAAATTTAGTGTAGCAGTCCAATTGACATAATCCACAACAGATCACTGCCCTCCTCCGGATAGAGGTAGAATGAAGAGATACAGCTGATGTTCGCTTTTCCATTCTTTGGCCTGTTGAGCTAGACAGGGGCCCCACAATTCTCCCCAGGGGGAGTACTTTGTTTATCTGAAGAGGATGTCTCTCTTATCTTCTTCAACAATCTCTCAACTTTCACGGAAATGCTCTGCAACCCTCTCCCGAACATTTCTAGGGATGGCAACCTTGTGTTTTCCCAGGCGACAGGAGACAGCCCCATGCCACTCTGTGGTGAGTTCTGCTGGCACCATTACAATAAGCAGGCGAGCAACATATGGACCAAGGGGCTTTGGGATGCCAGTAGCAGCAATGTTCTCTGGACCTTTGTCACCCTCAGGAGTGAGGTGTTAGTCAAAATCACCACTGCATGTGAAAATATTAGCAATATTTACTACACTTTCCCTATACTCATACCAAGGAGCAGCCAGCATCTAAACCTTCCATGCAACAGTTTCCATGCCCCCATACTACTCTGTATTAACCATGGCTTAAGCTGAAGAGTGATGCTGTAACAAGGTGCTTCAAAGCTAAAGTGACAATTAGCATTTTTAATTAAAGGTTTTTATGGAAATAATGTAAGAGAGTTGTGAGACTTACCTTTCCCTTGCCATTGTGACTGTAAATATAATGCGGTATCTGTATGTTTTAATCAGCAGCCTCTAGCATGGAGGCCTTCAGAGGTGCCCCCTCCATGTCCGCCAAATGCCTGACCCAGATCGGGGAAGAAGAAAGCAGACCAGGGAGGACATGTTTTGTGATATCTTCCAGTGCTCCACAGCTGCTGACTGTGAACATGGGGATTGGAGGGGCCAAATGGCTAAAATCAGGGTAAGGGCCAGGAATGGAAAGACTGGTTGTTGAAGGAGAGGCAAAGGTCAGAGAAGTAAGGCAGGAAGTGCACCAGGACATTATGGGTTTGCTCAGGCAACAAACGCAGATGTTGCAGAACATTTATTGAGCTAAATGCCCAAAGACCGAATACACAGCTGCCTTGCCATTCCATGGAAAACTCTATGATCACTGATCCCTCTACCCCACAGCATACCAGGTGCCAGCAGAAGATGAACCCTTATCCCTACCACTCCATGGCAGGGGAAAACAAATAAAACGATGACTAGACTTATTCTGATCTGTGATAACTACAGAATAAGAAAGAAAGCACAGTCCCCTACTTGTTTTTACCATGAATGAAACATTGTAATATTGAATACGTAAACATGTATGTTTTACTCTGTTTTTATAAGGATGCATCGCACTCTTACAGTGCTGCTAAAATGTTTAACTTGTTTATTTGCACTTTAACTTTGTTTCCCATTTATTTGCACACAATAAAGTTTTTTTTTTGAAATGCAGAGTATATTTACTAGTTTGCACCAAGCAGATTTGCCACATTACAAATCCGTAACAGGCACACAAGTTCCCCAAAGCATTGTATAACACAACTATAGCTGACTATTAAAATGAGTTTTTAAAGGACTCCATCAACTGTATAGCTCCACAGCTGGCTCTTCTAATAGCCTCTGTGTCTGGCTGTTCAAATTCAGCAAACAGCAGGTCCACCTCAGCCCTCCACTTAGCCAGTAGCCTTTTCCCTTTTGTTTCACAAATATTATGTAATAGACAACATGCAGCAATGACAATAGGACTGTGTGCCTTCCTGAGTTCCAGTGTAGTTATTAAATATCACGACTGCACTTTGAGTCTATCAAATGCACATTCAGCAGTCACCCTGAACCTGCTCAGCCAGTAGCTCAATCTTTTCTTGGTTCTGTCAAGGTGGCCAGTGTACAGCTTCCTGAGCCACAGGAGCAAGAGATAGGCTGGGTCCTCCAGATTTACTACTGGCATGTCAACATTGCCAAAGTGAATGTGCCAGTCAAGGAAGAATATCCCTGCTTGCAGCTTTTGGAAGAGTCCTCTGTTCCTAAAGATGCAAGCATCATACACATTCCCTGCCCAGCCCACACTGTTATTATCAGTGAAGCATCCCCAGTGATCCACTAGTGGTTGCAGAACCCTGGAAAAAGTTCCCGTTTCAGTGTATGTACTCACTGGCAAGGTGGAATTGGTGCCAGAATAGGAGTATGCATCCCGTCTATTGCCCTACCTCAGTTCGGGAACCCCACTGCTTCAAATCCATCTACTAGTTTCTGCACATTGCTGAGAGTCACGGTCCCATGCAGAAGGATATGCTAAATGACTTTGCACACTCAGACGACAACGGCCCCAACTGTGGATTTCCCAACTCCAAACTGATTCCCCACTGACCAACAGCAATCCAGTATTACAAGCACCCAGAGCATGACTGCCACTCCCTTTAGCAGTGTCAGTGCTGCCCTTACTCTGGTATCTCTGTGTCAGAGAGCGCAGCACACAGATCCAGGAACGTGGCCTTTCACATCTAAAAGTTCTGCAGCAATTGCTCATCATCTTCGATCCGCATTACAATGCGATCCCACCGCTCAGTGCTCATTCCTTGGGCCCTGAAATGCTAATTTAACAAGTGGAATGAATGCCAGTGTATGAATGCCAGCAGCCACCTGGCATTTTTATTTCTTCATCCATTCATCATCCTCATGGCACTGCTGGTTGTAGTAGACTCTGAAGTTCCACAGACACAGGAGAATTGTGTGTCCTGTATTAGCAAGAGTCATAAGAATTGCGCTGAGCTGTGCAGGAGCCAAACTTCTGCCAGAGAGATGTCAGAGACTGAAAAGCGATGGAAATTTTAAAAATGGCATGAAATTATAGCATGGAATAAGCATTATGGGATAGAGAATGTGGGATTGTGGGAACTTGACCCCTAATTCCCCAAAAATCCCTGAGGGAATTGCTGGTATCCCACAAAGCACTGCTAAAATGTCCCACAAGGCTTTGTACCAGATGGTGGTGCAGGGCACACTGGAATACCTACCCATGGTGTATTACATCTTCTATTGATGCAACTACTTGTGATGACGACATGCAGCACCAATGCAAGCAATCAACTGTGCACATGCCTGAATGACATATAGAAGCTGGCAGCTGTAAGCCAACATAACATATATTGACCAAACTTTGTAGTATAGACATAGATCCAAAGTGGTGTTTCCTGTGGTCTGTCTCCAAATTCGCTGAGGGTTGTATTCAGTTCTGTGGCTAAACAGTTTCATTATTGGTTTTCCTGTGTCACTTTTTACCTTAAATATGCTTTTGAAGGTAGAGCCACACAACTAGGGACTTTCTGGCCACATTTGCAACTCCCTCACCCCACTCTCGGGCTGATTGTCTGTTGTTAGATCTTTTTTGAGTATGATTAACCTCCTTGTCTGAAGATGTCAGTTTACAGACAGCTCATTGTCTGCACTGTCTTTGACTTTAATAGACATGGCTTATAGAATTCTTGGATTTTCTTCTTGACATTAGCTCTACTCTGTATCAAATGTGAACTGTTGACAGACTGAAACCAATCTGTCACATAGTTTATTACTAGTATTCTGTTCCTTATATTCTGAAAAGGCATAATCATTTAGTTCATATCAGAGAAAGTGATTAAACAATTTATTTGTGTTATATTTATGATGTAATGAAAAACAAAGGGTTAACTGTTAAAACACTACATATATACTGAAACCCCATATTATTTATATCAATCCTCTCCCTTCAGAAGTGAGTTCCTCCACTAGCCAGAAATTCAGTTTAAATGAGTTGTTTGCCAGTCTTGTTTGACTAAAGATTTTGTACACTCAATTCACACTACCACAAAATAAGTTCCAGTTACAATTTTTAACTTACTTGGATCATAGTTGTGATTCTCAGGCTACTTTCAGGATGGAACTACATTTTTGTTGTCAAATATTCTTATGGTTCAGGGTAGATTTTTGTGTTTTCCCTGTCTACCACTGATAATTTACAATGTGTGCTAATGCATTCAAGTATTAAATATCACAAGGAATAGTGTCTGATCCCCAAAGCCAATTGTCAATGGAGCCTTTCAATTGACTTTATTAGGCCTTGCATCAGACTCGATGTGAAGAAACAGTAAATGATGTATAATAGCAATTGGCAGCAATAATATCTCTCTTTAGAGTTCTAAGGTTTTGGATTTAGTTGAAACTTTTTTAAAAACAAAAAACCTTTTACAAATATAACAAAAGTACAAAAGAAGTCACTTTTTTTTAGTTTAAAACACTGATCTCAAAGGAAAGTACAGAAAGACACTGATGACGGCTTGTCGACACCACGCAGCTTTTAGCGACAAGGCTTTGTTGCTAAAAGTCAGCATGTGTAAACGCTCTTTGTCGGTACTTTGTCGACATGTTTGCTGACAAAATACTTCCAGCCGCACGAGCGGCGTTAGCTTTGTCGGCAGAAGAGCACTCTTGCCGACAAATCCGCGTTCACAATGCCACTTGCATCGGCAAAACTTTTGTCTTTTGCGGGGCGGCTTTTTTAAGTACCTGTGAAAGACAAAAGTTTTGTCGACAACTTTGCAGTGTAGACATACCCGAAGATACACAAACAGAAATATCAAGTTAAATGAAACCCAAAATGGGTATGTAAGCTGCAAATAGGGTCACCAGATGTCCCGATTTTATAGGGACATTCCCGATTTTTGGGTCTTTTTCTTATATAGGCTCCTATTACCCCCCACACCCTGTCCCGATTTTTCACACTTGCTGTCTGGTCACCCTAGCTGCAAAAGACCTTATTTTTCAGCACTCTACATGGAGTATCCTCACTGACTTGCAAGCACTAGGATCAGAGTATTTCTGAAGCAGAATTTGGGAGTGATTTTACCTCAGAAAGCTTCACACATACCTCACCTTTCACACATCAGACTGCAATAATGCATAACCTCTGGATTCTATCAGTGAAAATGTCAGATTCCAATTAACCAATTAAACCCATCACTGCCTTGGACATCAAGAGTCACGATGTCTTGTCCTTAATATGTTTGTTCAGCAGCAGACATGATGGCAGCAATTGTTGGTATCAAAAGGTTAATTTGTTATTTCCCCCACCAGCACCCTCAAGCACTGTGGAATACTGCAAAATCAGTCAGCTTGATTGTAGATACTGGCTAATTTTTCCTTTGGAATGTCTTTCTGTGATTCTTCTGTATGCTAATGAAACTCTAATGATCAAGAAGAAAAAGACTACTTGTGGCACCTTAGAGACTAGTACTCCTTTTCTTTTTGCGGATACAGACTAACACAGCTGCTACTCTGAAACCTGTCTAATGATCAAGGTAACTATTTTTAAATAAGCTAATGAAAATTCTACACATGGTATAATTATGTCTGTCCTCTTTTTTAATTATCAGATATTCTTATGATTACAATGCAGTGCACACATTTTCTAAAAAATTAATTTGGCAGCTCATTCATATAGCTCCTCATCTGGAACGGCAGACTAAGACTGACCTCAAGGTGACTTCTCATGACTCATTAGAAAGAATCAATATCTTCCATTGTTGTATGCAGTGTTGTTGTAGCCATGTTGTTCCAGGATATTGGAGACACAAGGTGGGTGATGTAATATTGTTAGAAAGAGAATATTTATATGACATCAAAATCAAACAAGATGAGTTTTATACATGGAGGGGGAAAAATAAACTAACCCATTCAACTATTCCAAACTTCCAGAATACTGCCATTAATAACAATTTGCAAGTATTAATGGTAGATAATATAAAATTATCATGGACATATTACAGCTAGAAAGAGACAGCATAATGGGTAGTTACTATTAGCTTGGTAAAAATATCCAATTTAAAGATACAAATTGAAATTAGGGGTATTATCTTGCAGTTACCAATATGATTCTTACTGAACAAGAATGTTATGGATTTAAATATGTATACACATACCTAGCTGTTGAACGTTTTACTGTGAAAAAAGATGTTAAACCAAGATCCCATCTCTCTGCTTCCTGTAGCAGCTGGTGGATGTTCAAGGTTATCATCACATTATTTCTCTGATTATTATTTCTTTCACTTCCTACCACCACAGTTACTGGTTATATGCAAAATGGTAATAAATATTTCCTAAACCTGGACACACATGGCTGCATGATGAAATCTGTCTAACTCTAATCTTATTTTCTGCAATATGATATCTGCTGTTATTAAAGGAAACTGAAGTGGAAAAGCTAGTAGCTAACAGCTGCAACTGACACTCAGTTACTGATAGCTGTTCCTTTTTTCCATTTCTTTAGAAATAGAGGTCATGTTGGCAAAAGATATGGAAGAGATAATAGGCCTCACTCACCGCTGTGTTATTGCATCTTTACACAGCAGTAAGGCCATTAAGATCAGAACTGAAGAGAAGGAAAAGGTGACACATTAACCTCTTGGTGCCAGCAATTGTTGGCATCATGTCCATTATTGAGAATGAATAGTGATTAAATTATAGCAACTCTGGTGTTAATCTGGAATAACACAATGGTGAATCAGGCACTATATTTTAGATAATGTCAACATTTATTCTATATTACATGTATCATAGAATAGTTATAGAGCTTGATAATTGCACCACAGCACTGATTCACTAAATATCATAATGATTATCGATGCAGGCTAGTAAATTCTGACAATGTTTCTTTGGTTTCTTCTTTGTCTGCTTTATCATCCATCTTTCTTTTCTTTATCATCTTATTTTCTTTGGTGCTATTCTTTTTCCTTCTCTGTTTTCACAAGATGTTGGTATTAAAACTTGGGGGTGTATTTTGTGATGTTATCCTCTAACACAGCTCATTACATGCTACTTCTGGAACTCCCTTCTATCTTGCATCTCCATATAGCATTTTTTTAACTGAAATATATTTGTCAATAAAAGATTAAGGATTTAAAAGACAATTATAAGCAAGCGAGCACACAATAATAGCTTATTGTTGCTCCTGGAAATCACAATTCCCCTTGAAACAGAGTCAGAAAACCTTCCAGCAAGCAGCTAACTAAGAGTGGGAGTTAGAACTAAGGCATCAAGATTTCAGCCTTCGGAAAATGATGGGCAAATGACTTGTTTATTAGTATAGAGGCGATGGATGGGGAGAAAAATGGGAAGGCATCTTGTAAGGGTTTTAAGATGTCTGCAACAACACAAACCTTGTGCTTCATACTGCGTTAGGGTACTATGAACTTTAGTGCAGTGATTCTCAACCAGGGATCCGGGGCCCCCCTGGGGCCGAGAGTATTTTTCAGGGTGGCTGCCATACAGGACCAGCATTAGGCTCACTAGAGCCCAGGGCAGAAAGCTGAAGCCCCACAGTATGGGGCTGAAGCCCAGAGCCCTGAGCCCTGATATCTGGGACTGAAGCAGAAGCCTGAGAAACTTAGTTTCTAGGTGCCCCCTGTGGTTTTGGGCCCTGGGCAATTTCCCTGCTTGCTAACCCTTACCGCCAGCCCTGGCTTTTATACGCAGAAAACCAGATGATGTGGCACAGGTGGGCCGTGGAGTTTTTACAGCATGTGGGGGGCTCAGAAAGAAAAATTTTGAGAACCCCTACTCTGATAGAAATGAATACGGTTGGCCTCATGGATCCAAATGTTTGCTGCTCTTGTGATTCTGATACAAAACAGTTTAGTGCATGCTGGCTGAGTGTGTGATGCAGAAACAATCATACATCTTGAAAACAAAAATGTTGAGAATATAAAAAAGCACTCTACTTGCCCAATAAACTCTCCTCTCTGCTGTTCACATTAACTACATTGTCACTGACATACACATCACGCCAGCACAGAAGAGGGGGACACTGAGGCAGCTAGTTACGGCTCTCTGTTCCTGGTGGCTGGTACGTGCCAACCCTGGTCAGTCTCAATGATGCTTAGAGGAGCTGCTGGGCTATTCTAACATATGCCATTAATATGAGATCCTTAATGGATCCCATGTCCGTGAAGAGTTGGTACAGCAGAGCCCCTCTGAGATGTCCCCTTCCTTGGCTGGTATGCCACTCTCTTTCCTGGTACATCCCCTAAGCTGCAGCCAATGAGTAGAAGGGCAGAAACCCAGCCAGGAAATTTTTCTATGCCGGGGGAATTTTCTGCTGGCCATTTGTAGCCAGTTGCTGACACCTTTGTGCTACCTGAGTGATACAAAAGGGATAGATCTCAATAGAGATTCCAATCCTTACTGATTATTTTCTCCCCCCAAAAGAGTATATAAACTTCTTCTTTTTCCTTGATGCTACTTTTCCTGATGAGGGTCGTGGCGACAGCATGGAAAGTAGGGAGGACCAGAGAGGTTTGCGATAACCACTTACAAAGAATTTCACAAAGTTTATTTTCTCTCCCCAAAAGGATACATAATCAATAAAGATCAAGGATCGCAAACCTCTCTCCGGCCTATCCAAACTCATGAGTTTTCAAGCAGCACCTCTAATTTTAGACTAAATCCAGAAGGGGTCATTATGATAATCTAATCTGACCTCCTGTGTAACACACACCATAGAATTTCACCCAATGATTCCTGCACGTAGCCCAATAACTTGCGGTTGAATTAGAGCATATATTTTAGAAAGATACACAACGTTGATTGAAAGACTCCAATGGAGAATTTACCACAAGCCTTAGTAATCTATTCCAGTGGTTGATTACTTGCACTGTTATTTCCTATTGGAATTAATCCTATAAGAATGGGTTTCTAGCAGAGGCAGATGTAGCCTCCTGATTCAATGGATGCACTGTGCTAAATTGCAGAAGGGAGCACCATCAGAGAGGCAGCCTGGCCAAACCTGAGTGGGGCTGCAACTCCATGAATCAGGTCTCAATGCCTGCAGAGGGGAGCCAGGCCCAATCCTCTGGTTCAGGAGCTGCCACTGTGGGATGAAGGCTGGGCAGACTCACCCTCCATCACCCACCCCAGGGGCCTTCCATCTACACCTGACCAGGAGATGTGTATATCTGCCTGTTTTTACACCCAGGGCTTCATGATTTCTGTGTGTACAATTGAACCTGTGAACCTCTGTTAAAGCCACTGGTGATTTCTAGGCTACAGACCTGGTGAACTGTACCATCGCTCATAATATCTTCTAGGATGGAAAATCAGCCAGCTCATAACTATCATAGAACATTTTTAAAGATAATACTTAGTGGATAAAAAATAATTAAAAAATTGTATGCACAAGTAACATTTGATTCTGTCTAAAACAACCTAATACACAAGCCTTGCAGAAATACATTTTATAGACTATAAGAAAACAACTCTACTCTTACCATTTCCTTGCTGCCTACACCACTCTAACCAGAAATGGTCATTGCTCTAAAGCATCCCTAAAAATGGCAATGTTGTGTTATATTATGTAGTTCAGCTGGGGGCTAGCCATGGAAGTTGAACACCCACCCTAAAACCCAAAAAACTCTTTGATTTCAGTTCATCTCATATTAAGGTATGAAGACCATGGATTTCTCAGTGTGCATTTTTAAGGAGCAGGAAATGTATTCCAAGTGTCATGGACAACCTTACATTAATGGTTTTGATTTGTAATAGCTTACCATATACTTTGTAGTATATTAATTACTTTTGCTTCTTGTTTACATGCGGGAAACCAGAAACAGTGTAATGAATGAGAAAAGGATGAAAGCTACTTGTACCCTGTAATCATAATAAATAAGTTTTATGAAATGTAATTACACCAAGAAAATACGAAATCATCCCAATTTATTCAAGCTCTCTAGAAATCTTTGTTCCCAGGCTTCTTGAAAATGTTAATGGGAGTACATAGGAATTATCTTCAGTTAGCCAAGAATTTCAAAAAGAAAAGGAGTACTTGTGGCATCTTAGAGACTAACCAATTTATTTGAGCATAAGCTTTCGTGAGCTACAGCTCACTTCATTGGATGCAACTGATGTACTTCATCAGATGCAACTGTAGCTCACGAAAGCTTATGCTCAGATAAATTGGTTAGTCTCTAAGGTGCCACAAGTACTCCTTTTCTTTTTGTGAATACAGACTAACACGGCTGCTACTCTGAAACCAAGAATTTCAGCATGTGGTTGGGGGATGTGTGTGCAAAGAGAGGGGGCACTTGAATTCTGACACCTAGAAGTGTTGATATAATCCTTGTTTCATGCTTTGCCTGGAGTATGGCTATTACTTTGGGGTCTGATTTTGTGGGACCTAATCCAACTGGCATTAAAGTCAAAGGAAGTCTTGATTGGGCCCCTAAGAAGCAAGAGGACAAAGTTTTCTCCTGCACTGTCTGCACTGTTTTTATTATTATAATTTCTTTTATGGCTAATAGGGAGGCTTTGATGCTGCTCTAATTTATGCTAACAACTAATTCAGTCACTGGAAGCTCCTAGGATCGCCATCTATGTTCCCCACATGAATCTGTTGCAAGATTTCTCTGATCACACAGACATGTAGCATACACATACACCATATATATACACCTGTATCTTTTTTTTTCTATTTCTCTGCTTGCCAGAGTCTTGTCTATAGTACCAGAATGCATAGTATTTACTTGGTAAAAAGTTAAAGTATAAAAGTTACCTTATCTTTAAATTAATCTGAGATCCATTGTTCAAGACTATCTTGGTTCTATTATATTGCATAGCATGGAAGACAGCAGAAAGAAGGGGGGTATTATCCTAATTTCTCCAAAATGTAGTCCCTTATTGCATAGAAGAAAATTTTCAGAAGTTAAATATGGTCATTAGAAAAACTGTATGCAATTCTGCCAGATTCAGGCTGCAGAAGATAGGGATCAACTGGTAGTAGTTTGCTCAAGACATTTCATATAAATGATTTAATAGAGTCCCAAATAACCCAAACATTCAGCTGCTGCCAAATGGTTTGTTTACAGCTGCCTTCACTTTTATTGCACTAAAAGCATAAAGGGTTTAGAAATGAAATTACATTTACTATTCAGGAAAGAATAAATGAATTCACATCTCCCATATCTATCTCACTTTGAGAACCTGGACAATGACAATGTCTTGTATTACCATCCACAGCTGACACTCCATTTTCAGCTGAACCTGGGGCAGTATAGGTCTCTATTCCAAAACATATTTAAGTTTACTGGTATATGGGCAGAAACAGGGATCAGTGAGCCATGTAGTGTTTAAAAAAGTGGGTTGACTTCTCTTTGCAAATTATTCTATTTCTTCAGGTAAGTTAATTTTAAAATGTGAGTAGGTCAGAATACATGGAAACCTAAGTTTGTGGATAGTAGTTCTAAAGTCATGAAACTTACCTCTGCTTTCTGAATGAAAAGACAAACAACACTTGGTAGAGCCTCAAAGAAATGTAATTGTTTCTTTAAACAGCTGCTACTAAAGTTTGTCAAAATGTTTCCAGAGCCCTTTATGCATCCTATCATAGTAGGACTAGAATGCAGTAATTATTTGCCATGTAGCTCTTAAATACTAAATCTAAAATACTGACTTCCAAATTCCCTTCTCTGAGATGGAAACTTCTTAAAAGAAATAGGGATCATATGGAAGGAAAATAAAACTTAGTGAGCATACGGCATCATTGGCATCTCTGCTCCTGAGAGCCAGGAGAGTATGATTTTGAGAAAACAGAACTAATGTTGGTTGAAAACATACTTTGTAATACCTGAGTATTTACTGAAGTTTTTACACTGTGTAAAACTTCTCACAGATGTTTGGTACACTTTTTAACTGAACTGGCTAAAAATTTATATGGTTTGTTCTTTTTTGCTGGTTTATTTTGGGTCCAATAGAAAATTATATTCCAGTATGTCCAATAGCAATCTTCTAGGAGAGTTGATAGACAAGTAATTCTGAGCAGCAGACTGTGAAATGAGAACATCAGAACTCTGTGTAATCCTGGGCAAGTCGTCCAAACTTTTTTACTCAGTTTCCCTGTCTGTAAAAGAGGGATAACACTTAGCTTGGAGACTAGTGTTATAATTAATTAGCTAATGTTTGTAAAGTGTTTTGAACCTTTTTGTCCAAATTCCTCAGACCATGCTCTAGTGAGTCACCACTGACACCAATGGGCCTGCTCACTGAATCGCCCCTAAACACTGTGTATTGGGTTTGCCTTTATCAGCAAAAGCAGTCAAAGAGCAATATCTAATGTATTATATTTATTTTATGCCCAAGAGATTTAGCCATTAATACGATTTTATTCCTCTATTCCAAGAAAGACATTGCACTGCTTCTCTCTGGCACCTTTGATGTTTCACACAACAGAACAGGGCTAATTTTGCTGACTATTTGCTGTGAAGCTGTCCCCATGGTTTCCACTGTCAGAAGTTTCCACTCTCTGTAGTGCAGACAGCAAATACATCCAATACATCCATTTAAAGCTTCTGAGATAATCAGCAAAATGTCCATATGTCAAGGAAACTGGTACATGAACTGATGTAGCTGGAACAGCAATCTGGATATACTTTAAATTGCAGATGAAGCTATTGAGCTTGCACAGAAAGGCTTTATGCTGGAGACTCCAGAATTATGAGGAAAATGTCAAGTCAGTGCCATGGTTCAGATTGTGTTTGTGTCCTAAGAGGGAGCACAGGGGAAGAGAGAGCTCAAGGAGCCTCCCCTACCATGTGTCCCTGCACATGAGCCCACAGCACTATGGCTAGGGAGCACAGATACTAGTGCCCTCAGCAGCAATAGACTTTCCTGATGAGTGGGGAGGCAAGGGCCATGATCCTCACCTCACTCTCTGCATTGGCCAAAAGAGGTGGCTGAGAATGGAGAGGAACAGACATTGCACCCATTTAAGGTGAGCTGCCACTCCAGCATGCACTCCCTGGGCACCAAGAGAAGGAACAGATGCTGAATCAGCCAGAATTTCTCCTGTGCTTATTTTTACACTACCTGTTGCAGGGCTGTGCCTTAGAGGAACAATTTAGTCCTGTTTGACTCCTGTACAGGGATCTCCAGAAAGAATTCAAAATTAGTGCATGAACAGGGAACTCTCTTAGAACCCCAGACAGAAAGCGCAGTGGAAGGCTTTCATTTTCTCTTGTTGCTTTTATTACCATAGTACTTAGGAGCACTAGTCAAGGAACAGGACCCCATTGTGCTAGGCATTGTAGAAACACAGAACCAAAAGACGACCTTTTCCCTAAAGAGTTTACCATCTAACCAAACAGGAAACCGCAGATGGAGATAGGCAGGAAGACAGACAGGAAAGAACAAGGAAACAATGAGATAATAGCTGTAACGGGGAGGATGTCTACTGGCATCCCCTTGAGGCACTAGACACCCCAGAGTATACAGAGAGGAGGCAGGATTATGGCTTTTTTCACCCCCAAACAGCATAGCTGGGCAACCAGGGTGAGAGTACATGGTCCACCTTCCTAAAAATGCACTCCCACTGCATGTCAGTGAAGCCCAGCACTTCATGTGGTTCCTGCTGCAGTAGCAAAGCTCTGTATTGCCCCCACATACAGACAAGTGCCAAAGAGATCCTAGAAATCAAGCAGAAAGACAAACAAAAAGGACAGCTTTACCCTTTCTATTGGGGAAGAAAAAGAAAAGCCTTTACAGACTGAGCAGCTGGCATAATTATGAGTCCATTGTTAGTGAAATGAGCTCATTATTATTTATTTTTGCCAGCTGATGACTGATTCACGGACAATATACAGAATTTCAAACACCAGATCATAGCGTGGTGTGCTAATCTGGGGAATCTATGTTCAATTTATGAATTCTATTTGTGATTATGGACTCTCTATATGTATCTATATCAAACTACAAATTCCATTTTGACTGTAAGGCTGTTCTGCCTTCTCTGCTGTCTTTTTATTTCCACCTCAGTTTGAAATTCTTTGACATAGGGCTAACAACAGAAGGTCATTAAACCTTGGTGATTGTTTATTAGAATGGAAGCACCCTAGGTCAATGATTTGGCTACCATCCAAAAGAACAAGTCCTTGTAGATGGGTTGGTAACCAGGCAACTGATCACTGGATGTCCGGGAGGCACTGAGCCTGACTTAAGGGGTCACCTGATAAAGAGAACTGGAAGTTATAAAAGGAAGGTTCTCTTCCCAGCTGTTTTAGAAAGGAAGAAGAGACCAGAATCAGAAGGAAGCAGGCTGCAGGAGTGAGATCAGACTCCATGTTTTGGAGAAGAAGCCATGAGCTGCCATGAGCATGGAGCATTGAGGACTCTGTCTAGATTCCAAAGAAGGCTCAAGAGTGATGAGACAACTAAGGCAGGGGACAGCATACAGGTGTTTATCTCTTGTGTTATTTAAAGTGAAGGATGATTGGGCTAGAAACCTTGTGCAGTCTGTGTCTTTTTGTGTCAACTGTCATGTGTCCCTGAAGAGGTAAACTATAAAACAGAGTGCCCACAAGGTTGGAGCCCAGGGGTGTGTGTGCTTAAGCAACTGGGAAGTCTGGGGAGTTGGTGCTAGTTTCAGGTGCTATACAGCTGGACCATGGAGTCCCAGCTCTCAGAAAGGGAGGCAGAAAAAGAATCCATATCCTGAAAGGGTGCCTAGAAATCCACAGCCAGAAGCAATGCCTGGATTCTGCTTAGTCTCAGGAAAGCTGCAAAGCACACAGGTCCAGTATGTAGGGCCCAAATACAGGTAGGTCCAGTATGTAGGGCCTGGTGAGTGTCCAGCAGGGGCACCTTGACAAAGTCTGTGACACTTGAAGTTCAAAATAAAAAGAAACTAATACTGGGAGCAGATGAAGTGACTGTGTTTGATAGACATGGATCTTTGACTGATTCAACCTCTACTGACATACATAAACCCAGTAGTGAGCTGGAGCCAGTTTGCACCGATTCGCTGGAAATGGTTGTTAAATTTAGAAGCCCTTTTAGAACCAGTTGTCCCGCGAGGGACAACTGGTTCTAAAAAGGCTTCTAAATGTAATAATCGGCCAAAAATGCCGCCTTAGGCGCCGACTCCATGGGTGCTCCGGGGCTGGAGCACCCACAGGGAAAATATGGTGGGTGCAGAGCACCCACCAGCAGCTCCCCTGCCCGTCCCCATCCCCAGCTCACCTCCTCCCCTGAGTTACGCTCCGCCCCGCTCTGCTTCTCCGCCCCACGCCCCCTGGCTTCCTGTGAATCAGCTGTTCGCGTGGGAAGCCTGGGAGGCCTGAGAAGCAGGCGGCGGCTTCGCGCTCAGGCCCAGGGAGGCGGAGCGGAGGTGAGCTGGGGCGGGGGGGAGGGGGGCGAGGAGGGCCGCCTGCGCCGAAACAGATAACCCCGGGGGGGGGGGCGGGCGGTGCGCAGGGGATCCGCTCCCCGCCCCAGCTCACCTCTGGCTCCCTGGGCCTGAGCGCAAAGCTGCCGCTTGCTTCTCAGCCCTCCCAGGCTTCCCGCACAAACAGCTGATTTGAGGGAAGCCGGGGGGGGGGCATTCAGGGGAGGAAGCGGAGGTGGAGCAGAGGTGAGCTGAGGCTGGGTGCGGGGCAGGGAGCTGCTGGTGGGTGCTCTGCACCCACCAAATTTTCCCCGTGGGTGCTCCAGCCCCAGAGCACCCACGGAGTCGGTGCCTAAGGCAGCACTTTTGGTGTGATCAGTGGGGGGAGCGCCTGCTCCCCCCCTAGCTACACTACCCTGCCCCTAGGAGCCAGAGGGACCTGCCGGATGCTTCCCGGGAGCTGCCCCAGGTAAGCACTGCCGGGACTCCCCACCTCGCCCCCGGCAGGTCCCTCTGGCTCTTAGGGGTGGCGTGGGCACCCACTACGGTGGCCCACGAGACCCTCCTGCCCAGTTCCGGGGGCAGTCAGGGGACAGGGGAGGGGGTGGATGGGACAGGGGTCCCAGGGGGGCGGGGGTGGGCTACGACCCCCTCGTGGGGTGAGGAGGGAACCGGTTGTTAAGATTTTGGCAGCTCATCACTGCATAAACCTAGTTCTGCAAACTGTCTGTTGGTGAAACTTGCCTTTTTTCTGCACAGGTTACTCAAAGAGCTACTGTAATGGGTACAAGAATGTTTTCCAGCTCCTGCCAAAATCCTGGCATGAGTGAGGATGGAAATGGAGTATTGGAATCCAGATGCAGATCCAGCCTTCCCTCTCCTGAAGGTTTTTTAGGATTAGAGGCAAAGGGCCATCAGGTGCCCCAAATTACATGGTGGGTTATTTGATTGTCCTGCCCTTGCCTCTTTTGTGTGCTCTTTTTGTGGAGATTTTTGGAGGTTTTGTTTGTTTTCTTTTCTTAATTCACAGTGTTTTGTATCTTTTCTTTCCCTCAGTGCTTATGCTGATACCTGCATTTTTTTGGTCCAATTTACCGGCTTCCTCCTTATATAAAGTAGACTTTGACTTTTTTTCCTCTTGAAATGTAATAACTCTTTTTCCTTGATTGGTTTTGAATGACTGCAATGTGCTAAAATCTCCACTTAGATTAAAGGTCATCTAATCATTTAATAACATGTCCTGGGTTATCTCAAACTAATTATATTGGACAGCACAATTTGTCAATGGGCTGAAACAAAAGCAAGTATTTTGTATTCCAGACCATGTCCATGAGGCAGATCAAATATTTGAGATTAATTGCTTATCTCTGCTGTATAAAGAAAACTTAGACGTCATTCCAAATTAAGGCACTCATGATCCTGTACTTCGCTCGGATATTATTGTCACATTCAATGCAGAAATATCATTATGTTCAAGGGATCTTCTTTTTGTTTCTGAAATCTAAGTGGAAATTTTCTTTTTTTGAACTTCTTAATGGCTTCTACTTTTGAAAGGCTACATAAATGCACTGCAGTCCTCATACACATATAAGTTTTTGTCAAGGCTGATTCCCCACTCTGGCACTTCAAGTTCAGAAGGTGGGGGACTGCAAGGATTCTAAAAATTAATACTGGCCACTCCAGGCTTGTATTAAACTCCCAAGGTTACAGCTTCTCTCTGACCTTGGATGGGTAGATGCTGTCACCACCCAAGTGCAAAACCCCTTTGAGAACCCAGGAAGGCACACTTGGGAATTCCTTCCTGGGGGAACCCTCAAGCCCTTTCAGCCCTAAGTGATTCAGGGCTGGCTCACTTGCTAGCACAGCACTCTGTCACAGATCCTGTTTTCAGTTGCTTATAACAGTGCCATACTTTAACCATTTCGGCTGAAATTTCCATACCACATGTCTGTCTCAAGCTGAATTTTTAGGAAAAAAATTCAGGAAAAATGTTTCAACCATTTCTCAGAATAAGGCCTAAATAATCATCCTACTTTTAACTGCTCAGTTACATAAAAAGTCTGACTCAATTTAACTTGGGTGATTCTGAAAATGTGCTTTGAAATTCTATCATTCCTGAATTTCACTACGCTTATTTTCATATTTTCTCTCCATTTAAGTATAATTTTCATATGACTTCAGAGAGTCAATTTCAGATAGTCAGATCATGGTCAACATCTCTACTCTTCAGGGACAATGGAACTTTCTACAATAAGGGTAAAGCTCATCTGTGCAAGGCCAGAGCTTTCTTGGAGGCAGGTCTGAGAGTATGAAATGAACTCCCCAGGAACTAAAGACTATCAAAACCTCATCACCTTCTGTACTAAGTGCAAGGCAAAGCACACTTCAACCTTGCCTGCTCTAATATAAACACACAGCAGTATGTACATTTAAAAAAAAACCCACCAAAACAAAACAACATACAATTCTCCCCCTGGGGAGAGGAGGAGAGAAAGAACAAACCAGATGAGACAGATGTTAGTCACATTGCTTAATGCACTATTGGAAGATGCTCAGAGACTGGACTGCTATACAATAGAATAGTAATTAAATTAATTTTTCTTCTATTTCTCTGTGTTAAGGTTAAATTCTTTGCTGACTCTCCCAGGAGAGTTGTAGTTTCCCCTTTGTAACAATAAGCCTCATGAAACTTGGAAATAATCAGGAAAAATCTAGCCCCAAATGTCTCATGTATTGATGGGCTCTTGTGAGGACTTGTGAGATCAACACAGAAAAAGAGTGCATACTGCAGAAGCGAGTCATCTTGGAGATCTCAATAAAAGAGATGTGCCAGGGCACTGATCCTGCATCATTAAAGTCAATGTGAACTTTTCCATTGACTTAAATAAATGTAGGATGAAGCCCTGGCACATCTTAAAGATGCCTAAAGATAGAAAATAATATAGAGGTTTTTAGAATGTATTCTAGCAAACGAGTGCATGCTTCTTTGGAGAACTGTGTCTGGTTTTGTTCACCAAACCTTTAGAAAGATACAGTTGAAAGTGTAAGGGTCTGGGAAGGGAGACTACTTAGTGGGTAATATGGCCCTGATTCACTAAAGCACTTAGGCATGTGCTTAAATCCATTTCTACTCCGCATAACATTTAAGCCTGTGATTAACTTCAACATGTGTTTATTCCCCATTGGGATTTAAGGACATGCTTAAGGGCTGTCCTGAACAGGGATGCTTTTCTGAATCAGGGCCCATGACAAGCAATAGTGAAAGCTGAAATTATTTTGTTACTTTTTAAAATTAAAGATAAACAGAACTGCTGACTATTTTCTATGTACTCTAAAAAAATACAAAGTGTTGTATAAATTAATAGCAGATTTGATTTAGGTTACTGTAAATTATGCATTACACATGCTGTTATAAAAATAATCAGATTTTTGACTAGTTCTTTCCACTTGGTCCATCTTTAACAGTTGAGCTGTTAAACTAAAACAAGCAGCAAAATGTTCCATTTCTCTGAATGCATTCTTGTCATGCACATTTCTCTCTGATTTACTGGAATTAAATCAGGATTATGCAGCCTGCAAAGGAGAAGAGTTGGAGAGGATTTGATTGAGGTAATTAAGATGATGAAAGTTGGGATGAAAATGTATAATAAGACAGCATAATAATGAAAGATGCAACACCAAGGGTTCACAAAGGTGGAACAAACAAAGGGAAAATACTTATCCTCTCAGTATTAGAGCTGGCCAGGATTTTTCTGTTAAAATCGTTTTTCAATGGAAAATGCAGTTTCTTTTCAATCAAAAACTTCCATGGGTAAACTTCAGTTTTTCAAAGAAAATTCCTATTTTCCGCTGGGAAAGCTTTTAAATTTTCCATTGGAAAATTTAAAACAAAATATTAGGTTTTGTGTCTGCTTGATCCGAATCAGAATACTTCAGTTTGTTTAACTCACCCAAAACATTTAATTATGAATCATTTCAACATTAAACTGCATTTCTCCATTGTGGTGCAATGCATCATGGGAGCTGTTGTTTTTCTCCATTCTCTCCTATTGGTCAGGTTTCCTTGGCTGGAGTATATATTTCATGATGTAACTAGGATGTCCTCCTCAGCTGAGTGGTGTATCATGGAAGTCATATGACTGCAGGTGCATCATGGGAGAAGTAGTCTAGCCAGGGAGCCTGGTACATAGGGGGAAATAGGGGCATCAGGCTCCTATATCTTTTTTGAGATGGGGCAACCATGTCTACATGCAGTACTAAAGATGTGGACATACCATAGATTTATATAAAGGCAATATGATATTTTCTGTTTTATTATCTATCCCTTTCTTAATGATTCCCAAAATTGTTAGTTTTTTTTGACTGCCGCTGCTATATGAATTTACACCAACAGAGGACCTAGCCCAAGGTGTTTCATAGATTCATAGTAGGGCTGTCAAGCGATTAAAAAAATTAATTCCAATTAATCGCGCTGTTAAACAATAGAATGCTATTTATTTAAATATTTGTGGAGGTTTTCTACATTTTCAAATATATTGATTTCAATTACAACACAGAATACAAAGTGTACAGTGCTCACTTTTTTATTACAAATATTTGCACTGTAAAAAACAAAAGAAATAATATTTTTCAATTCACCTCATACAAGTACTATAGTGCAATCTCTTTATCATGAAAGTTGAACTTACAAATGTAGAATTATGTACAAACCCCCCCCCCCATTCAAAAATAAAGCAATGTAAAATGTTAGAGCCTACAAGTCAAATCAGTCCTACTTCTTGATCAGCCAATCACTCAGACAAACAAGTTTTTTTACATTTGCAGAAGATAATGCTGCCTGCTTCTTTACAATGTCACCTGAAAGTGAGAACAGGCATTTGCATGGCACGGTTGTAGCCGGAGTCGCAAGATATTTACATCCAGATGTGCTAAAGATTCAGATGTTCCTTGATGCTTCAACCACCATTCCAGAAGATGTGTCCATGCTGATGACAGGTTCTGCTCGACAATGATCCAAAGTAGTACGGACCGCTGCATGTTCATTTTCATCATCTGAGTCAGATGTCACCAGCAGAAGGTTGATTTTCTTTTTTGGTGGTTCAGGTTATGTAGTTTCAACATTGGAGTGTTGCTCTTTTAAGATTTCTAAAAGCATGCTCCACACCTCATCCCTCTCAGAGTTTGGAAGGCACTTCAGATTCTTAAATCTTGGGTCGAGTGCTGTAGTTATCTTTAGAAATTTCACATTGGTACCTTCTTTGCGTTTTGTCAGATTTGCAGTGAAAGTGTTCTTAAAATGAACAAATGAGTGCTGAGTCATCAGCCGAGATGGCTATAACATGAAATATATGAGAGAATGCAGGTAAAAAACAGAGCAGGAGACATAAAATTCTCTCCCAAGGAATTCAGTCACAAACTTAATTAACGCATTATTTTTTTAACAAGTGTCATCAGCATGGAAGCACGTCCTCTGGAACAATGACTAAAGCACGAAGAGGCATTTGAATCTTTAGCACATCTGGCATGTAAATATCTTGCGACGCCAGTTACAACAGTGCCATATGAGTGCCTGTTCTTACTTTCATGTGACATTGTAATTAAGAAGTGGGCAGCATTATCTCCTGTAAATGTAAACAAACTTGTTTCTCTTATCGATTGGCTGAACAAGAAGTAGGACTGAGTGGACTTGTAAACTCTAAAGTTTTACATTGTTTTGTTTTTGAGTGCAGCTATGTAACAAAAAAACTACATTTGTAAGTTCAACTTTCATGATAAAGAGATTGCACTACAGTATTTGTATGAGGTGAATTGAAAAATACTATTTATTTTGTTTATCATTTTTACAGTGCAAATATTTGTAATAAAAATAATATAAAGTGAGCACTGTACATTTTGTATTCTGTGTTGTAATTGAAATCAATATATTTGAAAATGTAGAAAAACATCCAAAAATATTTAATACATTTCAGTTGGTATTCTATTGTTTAACAGTGCGATTAATCACAATTAATTTTTTTAGTTAATCATGTGAGCTAACTGTGATTAATTAACAGCCCTAATTCATAGGTTATAAAACCAGAAAAGATCACTGCGATCATCCAGGCTGATCTCCTGAATATCACAGGCCATATAACTTCCAATTTGAACTAGAGCATATATTTTAGAAAAACATCTTTTCTTGATTAAGAATTCCCATTGAAAGAGAATCCACCAGAACTCTTGGTACGTTGTTCCAGTGGTACTTACCCTCACTGTTTAAAAAAAAAAATGTTTCCAGTCTGAATTTGTCTAGCATCAACTTCCAGCCACTGGATCTTGTTATAACTTTGTCTTCACAGACATCTCAGAACTTTCTGTGTTTGTTGTATTTTCATTTCATTGTTAAAAAACCAGTCCTTTGAGAAGATTATTACTTTGCCACAATCTAATATAATGTGAGATTGTGAGTGGATCTATCTGACCTTCTCTACCCCCTGCTGGAGCTGTTAGCACCCTGACAACCACTGCTCAGGTCAGGCTACCAACAAGACTTAGTCCTCCATATGTCTAGAAAGGCCAGAAGGAGACACTGACCAACAGGAAGCCAGGAGTCCAGTTAAGAAGGCTTGTTCAGGCAATTTCTGGCAGAACCAACGGCTAATGAACAACAGTCCTAAGATATCATTTGCTGGACACTGGCTCCATTTGATGACAAGAAAACTGCCACTTGAAAAAAAACCCTGCATTTCTGGGGACTGTTTAGGGGTGATTTTTTCACATCAAATATCATGTACAGTACTGTTTCTGATTTACACCAGGCTTACATTGGCATCAACAAGAAGATGGGGGCTAAATGAATAAGTACATTGACCAATATTGACAAAGATATCGGTAAGATATGGAACATTTTAGCCAGACAAACCAAAACATTCCATCCAAAAAGTTTCTGATGATAATAATTATGTTTACACATAATTTTATTTTCAATGCAATAGTATAGCTAATACAAGCATCCACATCTTCTGTAGTTCAAATGACTCACTGAATATTATGTATGAACATTACCAAAAGCTGATGACCAGTAAGTAAACTGTTCTCTCTGTCTTTGAGAGAAAGTGGAAAAGGTCATGATGTTAACATATGGATAAAGGAGATCAAAAGCTTGGAATCCACCTAGGCCTGCCCACGCAAGCTCAGGAAATTAACTATGTTGAGTTGCCACCTGTTTAGGCTTTCCCAAGATGGCCCTTTTTTGAGGTAGCTGTCCTGGGAAATCTAAAAGGGTGATCAGTACACACTGCCAACTGTCCAGTTTTGTGGGCTCAGGATTATCCCGGATGTCCCAGGTTTTTGTACCGCACAGGTGGCAATCTTCAACCATTTGATTTTAGCAGCTAAAAACAAATAGCCAGACTGTGGTCCCTCCTGCAGTGGCTACCCATACCAGGGGTAGCTGTTTAGGTGGGATAGCAGCTTCTGTGGGGCAGCTACGTTCCCCTGCCTCCACTGTGCATGTTGGTAGGAGTGGAAGGGGCCTTGACTCCATCCCCCTCATGCACCAGCCAGCACAGCTATTTCAGCATGCCAGAAGAAGTACACCACTGCGGTATAGGCTGGTGTAGAATATTCCTGCTCCCAAACAGGGTGTGGGGAACTGGGAGGCAGACTGGGATGATCTATGTCACAGTTTGCTTCTTGGGCTGCTCCTGGGTCAAAGCAACAACATGCTGCAATTAATTAAGTAATGGAAGAGGTGCCAAGGCTCAAGCAATTAGATGCCAGGGCTCAAGAATTTTTTTTATGTTCATAATTGATGCAGCAAGCCCAGAGGTGCCAGGCCTATGAACTGCCAAGCCTAGAGGTACCGGAGCTCTGCCCTGGGAAGCCCTGGCATAAATTAAGCACTGGCTGTATCATAAATGGGGCTTGTAGCAAATCCACAATGGAGCCCAAACATTTTACTTACTTTACTGCACTTGTACCTCAATTTTCAAAAACAATAGGTTTAAGTCTCCTCTCAGTAACACTGGGGACACCCCTCTGGCTTCTGCAGGGTTGCACCAGTAGCCCAGAGGATAATTTTGCCAATTATGTCAAAACCATAAATTAAAAGCAATCACTAGCTGTTATTAAAAATGTAATGAATGGGTTCTTATTACCAAGTCTAAGGTAAAATCAAAGTGATTAGTATTGAAACAAATTGGCCATTACCTATCCTAACGCAACAGTTGATGTTGTTATTATATGCAGTATTAGCTACACTGTTATTTTAAAGCAGTCTATATGCACTTTGTTTTATGATTGCATTAGTTGTAATTGATAGCCACTACTACTTCCTTGGTGATAAATAGCTGTGTTAAGTTTGTAATTAAAAAAATAACATGAAACTGTTCTATTGCTCAAGAAATATTATGGAAAAAAATAGCTAATCAGAACCTTTATTAAGCAAACCCAAAATAATGAAGATAAACTGCCTTGTATGCATCTTTCCAAAGAACTCATTAAAATATCAAACATTCATTAATTACACCAAGATTAAACTGTTATGGTCAGAAATCGGAAGCAACCATAGAGCTGACTATTATTTTAGTACCTCACAGGGAAGCTGTATGAATGGCTGAAGTTGCTCCCTGCAACATTTTGAATAAAGTTAACTCTTACCTCCAGCTGACGTGTAAGAGATGGCAATTCTGCCAAGGTTGTAAATGTTTCCACTGGAAACAGCATTGCATTCCCTTGTTTATGCTATAGTTAGAATGCTTATCAATTACTGCCAGCTAACAGTTCCCAGTAGACTAGTGTGGTGAAGGACATGATATTCAGTCTATAAATAATGTGCTTCTTCTGGAACCAGGAAACTTAATTTTCTAGGTGAGCCTTCCTCAATCTGTGGGTCATCACCCACAGGGGTCCGCAGTAATTGTCTGGGTGGGATGATAGTTTGCTCCAAATTCATGTCTCCAGTCTTCCACTGATGGCATTTGCTTAGTCACTCTGAGCACCCATTAATCATTGTGCTTATCCCCAAAGTGTCTTTTTCTAAAAGGTGATGGAAACTAACACCGCCTATAAAGGGACATGAGAACCAGTGCAAAGAGTTATAGGTTTTCTGAGGAGGACTTGCGTCGAGTGTGAAAAAAGTGAGATTCTCCCATTGCAGATCATCCCAAATTAAAAATCCTGAAGGTAACAAATGTATTGAAGAACTGCACAAAGGAGGATACTCAGCTATGCACATCATTCTGGGTTCTAAAATGATGCTGAGTTTTCTCTTCTCTTTCTTATGACTGTTTACAGCTACTTAGATTTATTTTCTAGAGGTGACAAAAGAGGGGAGGGAATGGAATGGAGAGGAAGGGCAAAGAAATAGTTCTGAGGGTTGCGGATGGAGTAAAGGATGGTGGCATGGTGACAGGAGCAGAGCAGAAGTGGGAGAAGGGAAGGTATGAAGATCAAGTGCCTGAGTGAGGAAGGGAGACAGGGAAAAACAAAGGGTATTGATAAAAACACTTTAAAAAAAACTGGGCTGGAGCAGAGGGCTGTTGTGGCCCACAAAGAAGCAAGAAGAGAGCTGGCAGAAGTGACTGACATTTGAGAAGGCCAGGGCTCTGGGAGATTTGAGTTGCTGGGAAATCTACCCATAAAATTTCTATGGATAGAAATTCCATGCTTGAATAATAAGAGTATAGCAGGAATATACTACTAAGCATTGGACCACGATGGTGATGGTGATTGTGAAATGCTCAGAGAGGTTACAGAGGCTACAAAAACAAAAAACCGCATAATAATGGGGAATTTCAACTACCCGCATATTGACTGGGTACATGTCTTCTCAAGATGGGATGCAGAGATAAAATTTCTAGGCACCATTAATAATTGCTTCTTGGAACAGCTAATCTGGAACCCACAAGGAGAGAGACAATTCTTGACTTAGTCCTAAGTGGTGCACAAGATCTGATCCACCAGGTACATTTAGATGAAATGCTTGGTAACAGTGACCATAATATAATTAAATTTAATATCTTTGGGAGAGGGGAATACTAAAGAAACCCACCAAGTAGCATTTAAGTTCAAAAAAATCTCCATAATTGAGATTCAAATGAAATGTATAACCCAAATAAAAAAAACAGAAAGAGGACCAACTCTCCTCTTTCTCCCCCCGCAACCATGGCTAAACATCAGAGTAAAAGAGGTGGTTAGAGACAAAAAGACACCCTTTAAAAACTGGAAGTCAACTCCTACTGAGGAAACTAGACAAGAGTGTAAACTCTGGCAAGTCAAGTAGAAACAGATAAGTAGGCAGGCCAAAAAAGAATTTGAAAAGCGACTAGCAAAGGAGAGACAAACTAATAGCAAAAAATGTTTTAACTACATCAGAAGCAGGAAGCCTGCCAAACAATCAGTGGGGGCCACTAAATGATTGAGATGCTAAAGGAGCACTCAAGGAAGACAAGACCATTGCGGAGGTGCTAAATAAATTTTTGGAATCCATCTTCACTGCACAGGAGGCGAGGAAGATTCTCCACCTGAGCCATTTTTTTGGTGACAGATCCGAGGAACTGACCTAGATCAAGGTGTCAATAGAGAAGGTTTTGGAACAAATTGATAAATTAAACAGTAATAAGTCACCTGGACCAGATGATATTCACCCAAGAATTCTGAAGGAACTCAAATATGAAATTGCCGAACTACTACTGTGGTATGTACCCTATTGCTTAAATAACCCTCAGAACCAGACGACTGGAGGATAGCTAATGTAAAGCAGACTTTTTAAAAAGTCTTAAGAGGTGATCCTGGCAATTACAGGCCTGTAAACCTAACTTCAGTACCAGGCAAATTCAAAGGGAGAAATGATCGTGATAGTGTGTGACTGCATGGAAGCTCTAAAGTCCTGTAAATCAAAGCAGATTCCAGTGAAGATATAATTGGGCTGAATGAAGTGCTGATTGTGAAATAGCATACTTTTCTGGTTTTAATGGCTTATACTTCCAACACACTCAGAAACATGTTAGACTCACTAGATGCATAAAGCATGGGCTAAGGAAATACAAGATCACTTTTAAAACAACCTAAAGATAAGAAATCTATTGCAAGATATGACAACTCTTTCATTTCACTTTTATGTACTTGAGCTAATCTGGAAGAATGTTTTCCTGCCAGGAAAAGCTCAGATACTGCCAGGAAAGCTCAGATACTGTTGCTGATGAGCTATACTCCCATTTCGTTGCAAGACTGAGAATTGTGCATGGACTCGTAAATTTTTATAACAATTCCTTAACAATATATAGGCCACATTATGACTGGCCCTGTGCATATGTGGAAAGGGGTGGGGAGACTGGGGTGGGAACTCAAGGAGATGCTGCTGTATGTCCTAAGGCCAGAAGCTCCAGAGGTGACTGAACTTTCTACTCGCTCTATTGATGAACTGAGAACAATGCTGCCAACAATTTGTCTAGTGACTCTTGGGAGGTCAGTATAAGTATACCCTAATTTGTATTTTTGGGGATAGTAGGCTCCCAGAGTGGCTCAAAGGAAGGAAAAAGCTCTTACCTGTGTCAGAGCACATTTCCAATCATCTAGGACTCTGCTCCAAGGTCCTAAGTGCTCTTGGTTCCCCTCCCAGGCAGCCTTTGCTACGAGAGACAACATAGACTGTAGCAAGAGACAATGCAGGATGGTCTAGTGATTAGGCCACTAGCCAGAGATTTGGGTTCAGTTCTCTGTTCTGGTACAGACTTCCTATGTGACCTTGAACAAATCACTTAGCCTCTCTTTGCCTCAGTTACCCTGCTGTAAAATAGGTATAATGGCTCTTCCTTACCTTATCAGGGCATTGTAAACATAAATGCATTAAAGACTGTGAGGTTCTCAGATACTGCGGTGCTAGAGACCAAGAAAGTATCTCAGATAGACAGACGGAGGCCTTTGGGGCAAGAGATGATGTAAAGGACTGTGGGTAGCCACAGTCCTGCCTGTGAGTGCAAGACAGGGCAGGGTTAGAGTCACCTCAAAGTGCAAGATGATCCAAAGGGGACAGGGTGATGGCTGGAGCTGGTGCAAGTTAGGGCAGCACATGATACACACATTGCATTGCCCAAGTGGGTCTGCAGGAGCTGCTTTCTACCATGGAACCTCATCACTCCCTAGAAACATTTTGTGCGCCTGCACTGCTGGGGACTCTTGGTGGTGTGGAGGCCCTCTGAACTCCCCTCTCTCCCATCAGCCATGCTGTGGCTTATACCGTGACATACACTCCTGTGTATTCCATGAGCAGAAAGGAATGGGAAGGTTACATCTGGTGCAAGAATATGTTGTCGGATTGGAGGAAAATGAATTCTTTTGGCAGATTCTCAGCCTCACTATGATTACTTTGTACTATACTGGCAGCACAAAGCAGCTGTAAAGGCAACTTAACCAGCCATGAGGCTTCCTGAGGGGTATAGAGCCAGCATACCCCCTCCCATCCACCAGGACAGTGAGCATGTCCAGGGAAAAGGTCTGTTGGCAGCTGGCATAATTTGTAGCACTTTTGTGGTTACGCTAACTTGCATCTTGGAACCCGATTAGTGCCTACTGGTCCCAGAATCAATGAACAATAAAGATGTCCCCTTCCCACCCAGGCCACCTGAGCATGAAGAATGGAGGGGTAGGGGTTTCAACAGTACAGGTCTGACCCAGTTCCCACTGCAGTCAAAAGCAAAACTTATTGGGAAGCAGGATTGAGTGGTGTTGTGCAAAATGTACCCAATATCTTTCCCCTGCACATTCAAAAAGGGCACTCTACCGTAATACTGTGCGATACTATATAGAAACATACATCAGAGCAATAACAAAAGATCCTACTTACTGTGCTTGTGCATCTTATCTAGTCAGAGCTTTGTTCTGTGAGTAGTTTTGACAATAGTGTCACTGGCAGTGTTTTAGCCAAGTATTATCTTTAGTACACAAAGACCCATTGAAATGGATGGGACATCTGCAGCATTGATTTCAATGGCAATCTGCATAACAATACCATATATTATGCAATGTTGTGGAGCAAGACATGGTAGTAAAAACTCTTCCGTGACTGGTGGATGTGATAAGAACATTGTTTCAGTCCTTATTATTTTTAATTTGCAGAGTACTTTTGGAACACACTGGACCATAAACCACAGAATTGGACTTTGCAGAATCACAATAGATGAGTCTGAGGCAGGCACAAAGCTAGATTTCAGCATGGAACCTAGTGTAGCACAAACTGTCATAGACTCTGGCACAGGCTGTCATTGGCAGGAAAGCTATTGACGGGAGAGTCTGCAATGAAGCAAAGTGGTTGCAATCTCAGTTGGGCCTTGGGGTAGGGTAGGCAGCCAGCACTGCTCCAAATGGAGAGATGCTGGTCAGGAAAGAGACAAATGACTGTCATTATGTGCAGAGGACCAGGGGATGAAATGAATAAATGTAGCTCCTCCACAGCCTCTGTCTGTGGGACCTCGGCCATAAACGAGCTGTCCCCAGCCCTTTAGAGGGAAAGTGGCAGCAGTATCCCACTTCCCCTCCCAGAGGGTGATTATTCTCAGAGATGGAATTCACACTGCAATAGTGAATCTGTTTCATATTAGGCATCGTGATAACATTACAGCTGTTGGTGCAGCATTTGGTGTAATTGTACAGGCCTGCACCTTTGTATATTCCCTATTTTTAAAAAAAGAGAGAATGACGTGTGAGGCCTGTTTTAAAATAGCATTAATGGTCTTCAGACCAAGGGAGCAAGGAAATTAAAAGCTGATGCTGCCACTCTTCTCTTAACTAAGTGTGCCTTATGTTGTAGCTCATATGGTTTGTAAGATGACCCTCTCCTGTGAGACCTCTTTACAGAGTACTAGGGTATATGAGCCGTGCAAAAGGGTGACTCAAGGTCAAAACTGCCCTGGTAGCTGCAATTGTGGATTTCCAGGCTTCTGTGGGTTGAAGTCAGATTGTTAATGTTTATTAATCTATGGGTGTATGTATTCACTGGAAATCATTCACTACTTGCACATGATTAAATGCTTTCAAAGGATATAAATATTGTAGTGATACAATTCACTGTAGTTATGTAGTTAATTCTTAAGCTGCTGCTATTTATCCACGTTGCCCGTCAAAGGAATGTAGTAGGAGGGAGTTTACATGTGGTCTCAGAAGCCAGAGTGTAATTAGAAAATAGAGCTAGTTTCAGAGGTTTGCAATTCAAGTCTGAAATAGGCAATGGCATGTTATGTGGTGGTTCTGTGATGGGCAGATAATCACTAGGGCAGTGGTGGGCAACCTGCGGCCCATCAGGATAATCCGTTGGTGGGCCGCGAGACAGTATTTACATTAACTGTCTATAGGTGTGGCTGCCCTCAGCTCCCAGTGGCCGCAGTTTGCCGTTCCCGGCCAATGGGAGCTGCGGGAAGTGGCGGCCAGCATGTCCCTGCAGCCCGCAGCTCCCATTGGCCGGGAATGGTGAACCGCGGCCACTGGGAGCTGCGGTCATCCATGCCTGCGGACAATCAATGTAAACACTGTCTCACGGCCCACCAGCAGATTACCCTGACGGGCCACAGGTTGCCCACCACTGCACTAGGACTAGGATAGGATTGCTACCCAAACAAGCTTTCAGCCTGCCCATTCTTTCCTTGCAGGACATTTGAAGGATCATACATTTACTATGGGCCTGATCATTTAGTGATGTTGTATACCCTCAAAATGCCATACCCAAAGATTTTTGTTACACTGGACATAGGTGTATTTCAAGATGAGATGCCCACAGACACAGAGCTGGATGTCTGGCTGGGGACAAGATATATTCTTGATGCAGCTGAGGAGGCAGAGTGGAATGTAAAGTTAGCTTTCAGTGGCTTTTGCTGCTCCTCGGTCCTGGGGAGAGATCCAGTCAGGGATCCTTCCCAGTCCTTGGTGTAACGTAAAGCATTCTCAGAACAGCTCTAAATTAGGTTCAGAGGCCCACAGCCCCAAGCTACCAGTCTGAGTGTCAGTGATCACTGTTGCTTTGGATACACCTCCTTTTCCCTGGGAATACCTCTATCCAAGGCCCTGGATGGAGGCTATGTAGATCCAACTACAGCAGCTCTGCACCATCTGGTAATTATCCTCCACCAGGCTATGCAGATCTGCTGGGCTTTTGCAACTGTTTCACACTACTGAAGTGGCACTAAGTAGACAGAATGGGTCTGCAGACCTGCCCCAGAGTATTCTAACATCACAAGCAGTTTTCCAGTTGACTTCCTAAATGTTCCAGATTCCTGTGATGTTTAAAGTTTCCAATTCCTCCGAATGCTTCTCACTCTTAAAGCTGCAGTATCTTTTCATACTTGCTAACACACAACTCTAACCGCTGACATAAGAATAAACAATCTCCTCTCCACTAGTGTTGTCAGCAGGTTACCAGAGCTTTGAAAACCTTATCTGGATTCCAGTGCCCCACCAGTTAGACCTACATTATAGATTAGTCTCAGCCAATGAAAGCAATAGAATTGTCAAGAACCTGATGTTTCACTTAATTACACATGTGAAAATCAAGACTAACTCCTCTGGAGTCCTGGAAGTTATGAATGTGTAAAACTGGGATAAATGGGAAGAGACCCTGGCCTTTAAAAGGTTTCAGAGTAACAGCCGTGTTAGTCTGTATTCGCAAAAAGACAAGGAGTACTTGTGGCACCTTAGAGACTAACCAATTTATTTGAGCATGAGCTTTCATGAGCTACAGCTCACTTCATCGGATGCATCCTTGTCTTTTGGCCTTTAAAAGTTTACTGTCAGTTCCAGCTGGGGAAGTATTCAGGTTAGCAGCATAACAAATCATCTTCCAAAGATCACTTTAGTACAAAAGTTCAACACACAATTTATTTCAAACATTTCACCATGTTTCTTCTGAAGTATTTCTCAAGAAGTCTTATGACCTTTATTTTTATTGCAACAAATATTAAAGATATAACTTTGCTGAAAGTTATGCTTTCACACAAAATTGAAGGAGTGGTTCATCATAATGATGAAATCATCAGTCTTGTTAACCACTCGCTGTTGGTATTTGTTGCAGTGAAATCATAACAGTAGCTGCAGAACTTTTGTTATAGCAAGTCAGTGATGTGTATTGTTAATGTTGTCAGTATTCCATTAGAATTCAACTTTTCTCCCAGTGCTTCATACCAGCCATAAAAATATCTTCTGACCCAGAATAAAACTGTCATTCAAGCCTGGACTTCATTGTGTTGCACAACAATAGCCCTATGTTTTTACATCATTGAATGCAAAGCATACACAGTAAATGTGTGTGTACAGTTCCAATCATATAAAAACTAACTTGATACATATTTTTTCCAAAAGGAATCTTACTAATTTCCTGCTGTTTAATAAAATACCACCTAAGACATGACCTAACCTGCAAGCTAAAGTCAGCTCAAAAAACCTCTGACATCATCTGCATGCAGTGAGTTGGAGTCCAATTCTTCTGCTTGGCATCTATAACAAAATTGATTTCAATTTTCCAGCAAGGATGCTTGAGGGGAAGAAACCAGAGAGTATGACTCTAAATCATATTCCTCTATATGATTCAGAGTAATACTCTCTAGTTACTGATTAAACATTCATTGCTCAACATAACATATAATATCACAAGCAGTTTTGTTATACTGAGCTATGAATGTTTAATCAGATATTAAGCAGAGGTTGCTATAGTCCATACCTGGTTTTAGGTGATGATTTCACTTGCCAGGCAACAAATGGCTCCAGCGAATATGCTGACTTCTTCAGTGCATGAAAGACATTTATAGCCAAATACACAGAGAGGAAATGAAGGATGTGTCTGCATCTACTTATACATCCCAAGAAGGCCAATGGCATTTTGGGATGTATAAGTAGGGGCATTGTATAAGTAGGGGCATTGACAGCAGATCGAGGGATGTGATCGTTCCCCTCTATTCGACACTGGTGAGGCCTCATCTGGAGTACTGTGTCCAGTTTTGGGCCCCACCCTACAGGAAGGGTGTGGAAAAATTGGAAAGAGTCCAGCAGCGGGCAACAAAAATGATTAGGGGACTGGAACACATGAGTTATGAGGAGAGGCTGAGGGAACTGGGGATGTTTAGTCTATGGAAGAGAAGAATGAGGGGGGATTTGATAGCTGCTTTCAACTACCTGAAAGGGGGTTCCAAAGAGGATGGCTCTAGGCTGTTCTCAGTGGTAGGAGATGACAGAACAAGGAGTAATGGTCTCAAGTTTCAGTGGAGACTTAGGTTGGATTTAGGTTGGATATTAGGAAAAACTTTTTCACTAGGACGGTGGTGAAACACTGGAATGCGTTATCTGGACTGGAATAACAGAGACTTGGTGGGATAACTCACATGACTGGAGTACAGTCATGGATGGTTATAAACTGTTCAGGAAGGACAGGCAGGGCAGAAAAGGTGGGGGAGTAGCACTGTATGTAAGGGAGCAGTATGACTGCTCAGAGCTCCGGTACGAAACTGTGGAAAAACCTGAGTGTCTCTGGATTAAGTTTAGAAGTGTGTGCAACAAGAGTGATGTAGTGGTGGGAGTCTGCTATAGACCACCGGACCAGGGGGATGAGGTGGATGAGGCTTTCTTCCGGCAACTCACGGAAGCTACTAGATCGCATGCCCTGATTCTCATGGGTGACTTTAATTTTCCTGATATCTGCTGGGAGAGCAATACAGCGGTGCATAGACAATCCAGGAAGTTTTTGGAAAGCGTAGGGGACAATTTTCTGGCGCAAGTGCTAGGGGAGCCAACTAGGGGGGGCGCTTTTCTTGACCTGCTGCTCACAAACCGGGTAGAATTAGTGGGGGAAGCAAAAGTGGATGGGAATCTGGGAGGCAGTGACCATGAGTTGGTTGAGTTCAGGATCCTGACGCAGGGAAGAAAGGTAAGCAGCAGGATACGGACCCTGGACTTCAGGAAAGCAGACTTCGACTCCCTCAGGGAACGGATGGGTAGGATCCCCTGGGGGACTATCATGAAGGAGAAGGGAGTCCAGGAGAGCTGGCTGTATTTCAAGGAATCCCTGTTGAGGTTACAGGGACAAACCATCCCGATGAGTCGAAAGAATAGTAAACATGGCAAGCGACCAGCTTGGCTTAATGGTGAAATCCTAGCGGATCTTAAACATAAAAAAGAAGCTTACAAGAAGTGGAAGGTTGGACATATGACCAGGGAAGAGTATAAAAATATTGCTCGGGCATGTAGGAAAGATATAAGGAGGGCCAAATCGCACCTGGAGCTGCAGCTAGCAAGAGATGTCAAGAGTAACAAGAAGGGTTTCTTCAGGTATGTTGGCAACAAGAAGAAAGCCAAGGAAAGTGTGGGCCCCTTACTGAATGAGGGAGGCAACCTAGTGACAGAGGATGTGGAAAAAGCTAATGTACTCAATGCTTTTTTTGCCTCTGTTTTCACTAACAAGGTCAGCTCCCAGACTGCTGCGCTGGGCATCACAGAATGGGGAAGAGATGGCCAGCCCTCTGTGGAGATAGAGGTGGTTAGGGACTATTTAGAAAAGCTGGACGTGCACAAGTCCATGGGGCCGGACGAGTTACATCCGAGAGTGCTGAAGGAATTGGCGGCTGTGATTGCAGAGCCCTTGGCCATTATCTTTGAAAACTCGTGGCGAACGGGGGAAGTCCCGGATGACTGGAAAAAGGCTAATGTAGTGCCAATCTTTAAAAAAGGGAAGAAGGAGGATCCTGGGAACTACAGGCCAGTCAGCCTCACCTCAGTCCCTGGAAAAATCATGGAGCAGGTCCTCAAAGAATCAATCCTGAAGCACTTACATGAGAGGAAAGTGATCAGGAACAGTCAGCATGGATTCACCAAGGGAAGGTCATGCCTGACTAATCTAATCGCCTTTTATGATGAGATTACTGGTTCTGTGGATGAAGGGAAAGCAGTGGATGTATTGTTTCTTGACTTTAGCAAAGCTTTTGACACGGTCTCCCACAGTATTCTTGTCAGCAAGTTAAAGAAGTATGGGCTGGATGAATGCACTATAAGGTGGGTAGAAAGCTGGCTAGATTGTCGGGCTCAACGGGTAGTGATAAATGGCTCCATGTCTAGTTGGCAGCCGGTGTCAAGTGGAGTGCCCCAGGGGTCGGTCCTGGGGCCGGTTTTGTTCAATATCTTCATAAATGATCTGGAGGATGGTGTGGATTGCACTCTCAGCAAATTTGCAGATGATACTAAACTGGGAGGAGTGGTAGATACGCTGGAGGGGAGGGATAGGATACAGAAGGACCTAGACAAATTGGAGGATTGGGCCAAAAGAAATCTGATGAGGTTCAATAAGGATAAGTGCAGGGTCCTGCACTTAGGATGGAAGAATCCAATGCACCGCTACAGACTAGGGACCGAATGGCTAGGCAGCAGTTCTGCGGAAAAGGACCTAGGGGTGACAGTGGACGAGAAGCTGGATATGAGTCAACAGTGTGCCCTTGTTGCCAAGAAGGCCAATGGCATTTTGGGATGTATAAGTAGGGGCATAGCCAGCAGATCGAGGGATGTGATCGTTCCCCTCTATTCGACACTGGTGAGGCCTCATCTGGAGTACTGTGTCCAGTTTTGGGCCCCACACTACAAGAAGGATGTGGATAAATTGGAGAGAGTCCAGCGAAGGGCAACAAAAATGATTAGGGGTCTAGAGCACATGACTTATGAGGAGAGGCTGAGGGAGCTGGGATTGTCTAGTCTGCAGAAGAGAAGAATGAGGGGGGATTTGATAGCTGCTTTCAACTACCTGAAAGGGGGTTCCAAAGAGGATGGCTCTAGACTGTTCTCAATGGTAGCAGATGACAGAACGAGGAGTAATGGTCTCAAGTTGCAATGGGGGAGGTTTAGATTGGATATTAGGAAAAACTTTTTCACTAAGAGGGTGGTGAAACACTGGAATGCGTTACCTAGGGAGGTGGTAGAATCTCCTTCCTTAGAGGTTTTTAAGGTCAGGCTTGACAAAGCCCTGGCTGGGATGATTTAACTGGGAATTGGTCCTGCTTCGAGCAGGGGGTTGGACTAGATGACCTTCTGGGGTCCCTTCCAACCCTGATATTCTATGATTCTATGATTCTATGATCTAGGGAGGTGGTGGAATCTCCTTCCTTAGAAGTTTTTAAGGTCAGGCTTGACAAAGCCCTGGCTCGGATGATTTAATTGGGGATCGGTCCTGCTTTGAGCAGGGGGTTGGACTAAATGACCCCCTGAGGTCCCTTCCAACCCTGATATTCTATGATTCTATGATCTACATCTGTGAAAGCTGAACACAAAGGAAAGTCCTTCCCTGGATTTTGCTAATATTTTCTCTCACACTCTCCTCTCTTCACCTGCCTTCCATATTTAATTTTTTCATTTCACAAAAATTGGAAGGAATCAGGATTCCTGGAGACATATCATCATTAAGGTAGTCTTTATATAAGTTTAGGGCTAGATTGTCTCTTTACACTGTCCCTTTAGACACAACCATCTTTCATCTGAAATTGCCTAAATTTGGTGACCCTCAGGACATGCTGCATCTGTTCGATAGGGATTTTGGAGGGGGCTGAGAGTGTATTTGCCACAAAGTTGGAGTGGAAAGCAGGGATTTTTTTGTAGGTGGCTGGCTGGAAACATTACCTTAATGGCACAGGAGTTTTGTAACAGTATTAATTATGCGTTAGAGCACCCAGAGCCTTGGATAGGCATCTCTTTTTTATTATTTAAATGGAAGTAAATAAATAAGCCTGAAGTAGCCCCAAAATGCACCGTGACTCAGTGTCAGTTCCTCCCCTTCTTCCTGGCTCCCACAGGGTAGTAATTTGATGCTGGTCTACACAAGTGTCAAATTATGGCACTCTCCCTGCTCCAGTTCAGCTGAACTGTCCAGCAAACACAGGTGCAGCCAAAACTCTGCTCTTTTATCTCCCAGCCTACCAGCTCTGATTCAGTGGAGCTATGCTGATTTACACCAGGATCTTCCCCCCTATATACACAGTACAAAAATTAGTAGTAAGTTTTTCTCAGGTGCACACAGGAAGCTATCCGTCACTACATTATCCCATTGCTGTTTTTCACAGCATTGGTACATAGTGTTCCAGAAGGTTTTGGAAAGTCTTATATTCAGGGTCATCTTTCATTATACCGATAATTAGCTTCTGCACTATTGTATAAGCCTATGAAAGAGATTAGCCAAGCCATTTCCTTGTTACATGTACAATAAAACCTGTGGAACAGAGAGAAATCTAATTATTTCCAATGAAGAATGAAGGGGTTTTTTTTCTTTGAACATAAATTAATGTTGAAGTTTTCCATGATCCCAAGGCAATAAGACTCACTACACTATTAAGAAACAACTCAATTGCTCATCTTGAAAGGATGTTGCCAGGCAATGGCCTTGAGAGCTCTTAGTCTAGAGCTCTGGTGTTTGCATTGCAGCTGTAATGTGCCCTAAAGACACTGTGAAGGTTGCATTTTTATACTGAAATAATAAAAAAAAAAGATAAACTATTCGAGAAGGGAAAATAAGGCTGGGGAAAGTTAGCTTTTTAACGACAGGTTTCAGAGTAGCAGCCGTGTTAGTCTGTATTCGCAAAAAGAAAAGGAGTACTTGTGGCACCTTAGAGACTAACAAATTTATTTGAGCATAAGCTTTCATGAGCTACAGCTCACTTCATCGGATGCATTCAGTGGAAAATACAGTGGGGATATTTATATACACAGAGAACATGAAACAATGGGTGTTACCATACACACTGTAAGGAGAGTGATCACTTAAGATGAGCTAATACCAGCAGGAGAGCAGGGGGAAAGCGGGGGGGAAAGAAAACCTTTTGTAGTGATAATCAAGGTGGGCCATTTCCAGCAGTTGACAAGAACATCTGAGCCACACTATCAGAGGCTCGTTCACCTGCACATCCACCAATGTCATGTGCCAGCAATGCCCCTCTGCCATGTACATTGGTCAAACTGGACAGTCTCTACGTAAAAGAATAAATGGACACAAATCAGACATCAAGAATTATAACATTCAAAAACCTGTCGGAGAACACTTCAATCTCTCTGGTCACTCGATGAGAGACCTAAAAGTGACAATTCTTCAACAAAAAAACTTCAAAAACAGTCTCCAATAGGAGACTGCTGAATTGGAATTAATTTGCAAACTGGATACAATTAACTTAGGCTTGAATAGAGACTGGGAGTCGATGGGTGATTACACAAAGTAAAACTATTTCCCCATGTTTATTCCCCCCATCCACCCCCACACTGTTCCTCAGAAGTTCTTGTCAACTGCTGGAAATGGCCCACCTTGATTATCACTACAAAAGGTTTTCTTTCCACCCCCCACCCCCGCTCCAAACTTTATCACCAACTACTGCAGCTGCCAACTGATGGTCAGAAATCAGAAAAAGTGTAAACAATTATTACTGGACTCCTCTAGTCAGTTGCTGAATTTTCTGAGCACATCCAGTAATGCTTACTGCCTTTGGGAATTCTACAGACACCTTCCTGGTCCAAATCAAGAGGGATTCTGGCCAGGCTACAGTTCTGTCTGTTCAGATTTTCTCTTTACAATTACTGCATTATAATGCCCAGCTTCTCCTTTCCTGGCGGAAAATTTACTGTAAATCCAGGCCTTATAGAGTTGGACTAAACATAGAAGTAATTTCTCAGCTAATACTTTTATCCTATGCCAAGATTTGCATCACTGAAAATGGAAAAGACCAACAACAGAAGAATAGATTGAGAAAGCATCCGTGTAAAACCAATAAGAAAGTCATACACTGGGGATGGGGAGTGAACTGAGTTCTTTGGTTAGGGATCATTTAACATGCATAATAATATCTTACTAGCTGTAGTAGAATTATAATTTTTAATAATTGTTTACCATCATTATAGACAGGTTTCAGAGTAGCAGCCGTGTTAGTCTGTATCCGCAAAAAGAACAGGAGTACTTGTGGCACCTTAGAGACTAACAAATTTATTTGAGCATAAGCTTTCGTGAGCTACAGCTCACTTCATCGGATGCATGTAGTGGAAAATACAGTGGGGAGATTTTATATATACAGAGAACATGGAACAATGGGTGTTACCATACACACTGTAACAAGAGTGATCAGGTAAGGTGAGCTATTACCAGCAGGAGAGCAGGGGTGGAAGGGGGGACGGACCTTTTGTAGTGATAATCAAGGTGGGCCATTTCCATCATTATAGAAAAGAAAATTGGGTGGGGTCAGCATTGGGACAACACCCTAGGTGATGTTCTACCCAACTCCAGTACATACACACATAACGACTCCATGGAGAAATCTGAGTTCATAATCTATGTAATATCTCCTGAATCTGGTACCCAAGAATGTATTTTTGTCATTGTATGTTATAGTGAAGTTAGTTCTCATGAAAGATGCAAACTGAATTATTTTTATTCACAGGAAGGCACAGCATAGTAGTATCCCTATAGCATCCTACAAATGTGCCTGGCTCTTTTAAAACTCTTGGACACATGTTATATGGGTCTGCTTATTTAGAAATATCTAACTTTAGTAGCTCCTGTTTAATATCCTCCTAATGGATAAGAAGTGTTTGTTAGTTTATGGCAAATTATACAGATACAACAACTAAAATTATTCTCAGAATCAGGCCCTAGGCTGTGTCAATACTAGAGAATTGAACCATTTGTAATAGAATTAGTTGGAGAGAACCAATTTAAGCAGAAAAGGTTCAGTGTATCCACACTAGACATGCAGTTTAAGTACACTTACACTTTTGTCCCGCTTCCACTCCAGCACTGTTCTGAACTATTTCAATTGCAATGATTTCTGGGTTTCTGTCCTACAGTTCCTGGCACAGATCATAAAGGCAAGTAGATTCTGGAAGATTTCAAAAGACCATTGGTGCACTGTGTCAGATTAGTAGAAAAACTAGTTCAGCTGTTTAACCCTGGCATTAAAACAGGTCTGAGAAACATTTTAAAACTAATCTGATTCTTATGCCTGCTAAAAAAAAATCTAGTCTAAATGGTCCTTGCAACCCAGATAGCCCAGTTGGAGCACTCCTATGGGAAGGCATGAATTCTAGGTTAGAATGGTAAACCGCTTTAGTGTGATATGGAACGAACAACTGAACTGATTGCTAACTGAGCCACTCTGATTGCTTTTTGTTTAATTTTATACAGTGCTCATACTGTGTTTCTAGTATGGTGATAGGCACTAGCTATCTATGTAATTTCTATCAGCACAGAATGGTGGGTGTATAGACAGATACATGTGGATGTGTGGGCGTACACAGACATATCACCACGGTTTACTTTTATGTTGTACGCAAATTATATTGATGAAATAGGGTTTATACCAAGATTAGAAATTGATTGTTTTATCGATCAGAAAAAAATGTGCCATTGTTATATATATGTATAATGCGCGGTGCAATGAAGTTGGGGTCTTGAAATGATCCTGCAGTACAAATGGGAAAAATAATATCCATCAAGCGAAACTAAATATGCATTCAAAACTTCTGACCACACAGGCCAGGTTAAACTCTGGCTTCGCTGAAATCAATGGGAGTTTTGCCACTGGTTTCCATGGGCCAGGATTTCACCTTTAGTACATTTCTGTAGTCTCTTGACTCACAAAGCAGCTGTTGTGCTACATTTAAACAGGAAAATGGGGGAATACTTTACCAGCTGAATAAAAATATTATATCTATTAAGAATGGGTAGTTTGCTTTTCAAAGCTTTAATGTGATCTGTTTTATTGTCATTTGCTCATTCTGAGCAGATGTATGTCCTTCCTCCTTTTTTAATTTCTATTCTGTATTCCCTTTTTGTTTAAATGAATCTTAAGGTTCTTACTTTCTCCTTATGGTTGTTTTCAGGGATCAAAGATAACATTGTATTGAAACAATAATTTCACTTCCAGTAGTGTAAGGGAGTTTGGGGGAAATGACAATACTAACTAAAGGATGTAATATCCACTTCATATCATTGGAGGGGAAATACAATATAATTCAGATCTATTTCTTTCTGCCTTACTAAATGTAAGAAACCTTTCATAACTCTCAAGAGATTTACAGTTTTATGATGTTTCTTGAAGAGGTAGGTTTGCTGATTTCAGGGAAAAAATCAGCCAATTTCTATTGTCAAGGGACAATCAAAATAAAAAATTTCAGTGTGCCAGAAAGACATGTTAATATTTGTTTGAGTTACAAATGAAAAGGCACTTTATTTTGTATTCCATTTCAGAGACTAAAATTCCACTTTAGAGTAGAAATAAAAATAACTAAATTTTACAATGTTAAAATTCAATATTATTTCTATTTTTAATCCTTAATATGCTCCCCCTACACCATCTAAACATCTAATATCTTTTCAATTTTCATTGGACTGGCAAGCCATACTAGAAACATGGATGCATCTTATCAACAGATTCACGCGGAGTTTGGTGTGAAAGTAGAATGAAATTATAATTCATTAAAGAAATGCATCTGGTGCGTTTGTTGAAATATAGTTGTCAGGAAGAGAAACATTAAGGAGTGTGAGACAATGGGTCCTCAAACTAATTAACTTAGAGCGCCTACTGAGCTAGGAGATTGGTAAATGTTAGTATGCAAATAAGATATGTATGTATATTTGTCAGTTTCTGCTTCCTTTTGTCTCTTATGTTAAATTGGCTTTGGCTTATCTGTATAAATAAGTTAGCTTGAGCTTTTGCAGAGGGCTCACATATCTGGGTGCATTGGCAAAGCACTTTGCTAATAAACAGAGTGGTCTGACAAATTCTGTGAGCCTTGAATCTGACTTTGACATTGGTTTACATAACATTCTACTTTTCTGAGAAACCAAGGTAGATGTTGAAATACTTACAGAATGTTAAGAGTTCACCAACTAAAATAAAATAAAGCTACCACTTGCTGACTACTTGAGTGTGTACAAATTATTTGTTCTCCCATCTCATTATGACTGTAATATCTGACACTTTAAAAGCATTTTTAAAGCTGTTCAAATCCTCTTGTTGAATATGGCTTTGAAGACTGCTTTTATTTACCAACATGATTTTAAGGGCTCCTATTTTGCAGAAAGCATTGTTTTTAGTTGATATAAATGAATAACATTACTTTTCATTTTTGAATGGGTTTCCACACACATCCCAATTCACTGATTTTAAATGGTACTAATAGTCTATAATATGTATTTTGCAATATGGGCCCCATCTAATGCCTATTGAAGCCAATGGAAAAACTCCCATTGACTTAAATGGATGTTGGATTAGACCTTATGTTAGTGTGACTGAGGTCATGTCTACACTACAAAAGTACTCCAATTTTACAAAAGTCGATTTTTGGGAACAGATTGTATAAAGTCGACTGCATGCGTCCACACTAAGCACATTAATTTGGCAGTGTGCATCCACAGTATCGTGGCAAGCATCGACATTCCGAGCGGTACACTGTGGGTAGCTATCCCACAGTTCCCGCAGTCCCCGCTGCCCATTGGAATTCTGAGCTCCCAATGCCTGATGGGGCCAACAATTTGTCGTGGGTGGTTATGGGTAAATGTCATCAGTCAACCCTCCCTCTCTCCGTGAAAGCAACGGCAGACAATCATTTTGCGCCCTTTTCCCTGGATTGCCCGAGCAGACGCCATAGCACGACAAGCAGGGAGCCCGTTCAGCTCACTGCAGCAGTTATGACCATGTAAACACCTCGCGCATTATCATGCAGTTTATGCAGAACCAGCGCCTGAAAAACCAGGCGAGGAGGCGACGGCAGCGCGGTGATGAGGACATGAACACAGATTTCTCTAAAAGCATGGTCCCTGGCAATTTGGAGATCATGGTGTTAATGGGGCAGGCTCATGCTGTGGAACGCCGATTCTAGGCCCAGGAAACAAGCACAGAGTGGTGGGACCGCATAGTGTTGCAGGTTTGGGATGATTCCCAGTGGCTCCGAAACTTTCGCATGCGTAAGGGCCCTTTCAGGGAACTTTGTGACTTGCTTTCCTCTGCCCTGAAGCGCAAGAATACCAAGATGAGAGCAGCCCTCACAGTTCACAAGCAAGTGGCAATAGCCCTGTGGAAGCTTGCAATGCCAGACAGTCGATAATCAATTTGGAGTAGGCAAATCAACTGTGGGGGTTGCTGTGATGCAAGTAGCCAGTGCAATCATTGAGCTGCTGCTATCAAAGGTAGTGACTCTGGGAAATGTGCAGATCATACTTGATGGCTTTGCTGCAATGTGATTCCCTAACTGTGGTGGGGCTATAAATGGAACGCATATCCCTATCTTGGGACCAGACCACCAGGGCAGCCAGTACATAAACTTTTCAATGGTGCTGCAAGCACTGGTGGATCACAAGGGACGTTTCAACAACATCAACATGGGATGGCCGGGAAAGGTTCATGATGCTCCCGTCTTCAGGAACTCTGGTCTGTTTAAACGGCTGCAGGAAGGGATTTACTTCCCAAACCAGAAAATAACTGTTGGGGACGCTGAAATGCCAATAGTTATCCTTGGGGACCCAGCCTCCCCCTTAATGCTCTGGCTCATGAAGCTGTACACAGGCACCCTGGACAGTAGTAAGGAGCTGTTCAACTATAGGCTGAGCAAGTGCAGAATGGTGGTAGAGTGTGCATTTGGATGTTTAAAGGATCGCTGGAGCAGTTTACTGACTCGCTCAGACCTCAGCGAAACCAATATTCCCATTGTTATTGCTGCTTGCTGTGTGCTCCACAATCTCTGTGAGAGTAAGGGGGGGACGTTTATGCCGGGGTGGGAGGTTGAGGCAAATTGCCTGGCCGCTGAATACGCGCAGCCAGACACCAGGGCGATTAGAAGAGCACAGCAGGAAGTGCTGCGCATCAGAGAAGCTTTGAAAACCAGCTTCATGACTGGCCAGGGTAATGTGTGACACTTCTGTTTGTTTCTCCTTGATGAAAACCCACCCCCGTAGTTGCCTCTAAATTCCCTGTAAGCCACCCGCCCTCCCCCCTTCGATCACAGCTTGCTTGCAAAGGAAATAAAGTCACTATTGTTTAAAAAACATGTATTCTTTATTAATTGATTATAAAAATAGGGAGATAACTCACAAGGTAGCCCAGGTGGGGTGTGGGAGGAGGGGAGGAGGGAAGGAAAAGGCCACTTCAAAACTTGTTGAATGACAGCCTTCTGTTGCTTGGGCTGTCCACTGGGGTGGAGTGGTTGGGTGCCCGGAGCTCCCACCCTCCCCCCCCCAGCGTTCTTGGGCGTCTGGGTGAGAAGGCTATGGAACTTGGGGAGGAGGGAGGGCAGTTAAACAGGGGCTGCAGCGGCAGTCTGTGATCCTGCTGCCGTTCATGAACCTCCACCAGACGCCGGAGCACGTCCGTTTGATCCTGCAGTAGCCCCAGCGTTGCCTCATGCCTTCTCTGATCTTCCTGCTGCCACCTCTCCTCACATTCATTGGCCGCTTTCCTGTACTCTGCTATTGTGTCCCTCCACACATTCTGCTGAGCTCTGTCAGTGCCAGACGACTGCATGAGCTCAGAGAACATTTCATCGCTCGTGCGTTTTTTTCGCCGCCTTATCTGTGATAGCCTTTGGGACGGAGGAGGGAGGCTTGAAACATTTGCAGCTGCTGGAGGAAGAAAAGGGAGTGAAGTATTAAAAAAGATACATTTTACAGAACAATGGCTATACCCTTTCATGGTGAACAACACTATTCACATTACATAGCACATGTGATTTTGGTACAAGGTCACATTTTCCATCTTATATTGAGTGCCTGCGGCTTTGGTGTTAGAGATCACACACGCAGTGCCGGGCAACAGAATTCGGCTTGCAGGAGGCCATGGTAAGCCAGAGTCCTTTGGCTTCTGCAACCTTCATAACAGCAGTGCCCTCCTCTCCCATACCAAGCAAAGCACGTTGAGTTGGCCATTTAGTGCTGCGGTTTTCCTGTTAATGTGCAGCAGCAGAAACCAAACTAACCCCCCCCCCCCCGCCGCATGCAATTCTCTGGGACGATCGCTTTACCCCTCACCCCACCGCGTGGCTGGTGTCAGGGAAGATCCCTGCTAGCCAAATGCGAACAGCTCAGCGCCAATGGCCCCCCTTCCCACCGCGTGGCTAACTGCAGGGAGGATTTCTTTTCAGCCACAGGCAAACAGCCCAGTAGGAACAGCCACCTCTGAATGTCCCCTTAATTCAATTCCCCTATTTCAACCAGGTTACCATGAACGATATCACCCTCCTGAGGATAACACAGAGAGATAAAGAACGGATGTTGCTTGAATGCCAGCAAACACCAGGACCATACGCTGCCAGGCTTTGTCATGCAGTGATACCAGATTATTTGCGTGGTAAAGTGTCCTACTATGGAGGACAGAATAAGGCTGCTCTCCCCACAAACCTTCTGCAAAGGCTTTTAGAGTACCTCCACGAGAGCTTTATTGAGATGTCCCTGGAGGATTTCCGCTCCATCCCCAGACACATTAACAGACTTTTCCGGTAGCTGTACTGGCCACGAATGCATCCCAAGTCCTCAGGGCTAATTAATCATTAAAAAATGCTTGCTTTTATAACATGTATTATATTTAAAAAGGTACACTCACCAGAGGTCCCTTCTCCGGCTTGGTTGGGTTGGGAGGGTATTTCAGTCAGGGTGATAAAAAGATCCTGGCTGTCGGGGAGAACGGTGTGCTTTGTGGTCTCCTCAAGCTCATCCTCCTCCTCCTCATCTTCCCCGTCCGCAAAATCCTCAGGCATGGCAGAGAGTACCCCATCTTCGGAGTCCATGGACAGGGGTGGGTTAGTGGTGGAGGCCCCCCCTAGAATTTCATGCAGCTCAGCGTAGAAGCGGCATGTCTGGGGCTCTGTCCCGGAGCATCCATTTGATTCTTTGGTTTTCTGGTACGCTTGTCTAAGCTCCTTAAGTTTCACCCGGCACTGTGTGGCGTCCCTGCTGTAGCCTCTGTCCCTCCCGGCCTCGGAGATTTTTTGAAATGTTTTGGCATTTCGTCTTTTGGAACGTAGTTCTGATAGCACGAATTCCTCTCCCCAATCAGCGATCAGATCCAGTACCTCCTGTTGGGTCCATGCTGGAGCTCTTTTTCGATTCTGGGACTGCATGGTCACCTGTGCTGATGAGCTCGCCTGGCCACACAGGAAATGAGATTCAAAAGTTCCCGGGGCTTTGCCTGTCCAGCTGGCCAGTGCATCCGAGTTCAGAGCGCTGTCCAGAGCAGTCACAATGGTGCACTGTGGGATAGCTCCCAGAGGCCAATACCTTTGAATTACGTCCACACTAACCCTAATTCGAAACGGCGATGTCGATTTTAGCGCTAATCCCCTCGTTGGGGAAGAATACAGAAATTGGTTTTAAGAGCCCTTTATGTCAAAAAAAAATGGCTTCCTTGTGTGGACGGGTGCAGGGTTAATTCGATTTAACGCTGCTAAATCCGACATAAACTCGTAGTGTAGATCAGGCCTGAGGATAGAATTTGATCTACAAGGACAAATTTGTCTCTCACACCGGCGCAAAGCTATTGGAATCAATTACCCCATTATAGTTACACTATAAATATGCTTCAGTGTTTGATTAAGACTATATTGCACTGTGTGTACTCCAAAAAGTACTGCAGGCATAAAACTCTTTGTTTAATTTTCCATGTCTTTTGTTCTTTGTTTGTAGGTGACTCCAAGTGAAACTGAAGTTGGTCAGTGAAAATGATTACAGGAGGATTGTGTGCTGGTACTTCTGGCAGCCTTTCTGCTTTTAAGTGGTTAACCTCTAAATCCTTACTGTGCCAGGGCCGCCATCATCATATTTTTAACTTGCACAGTAAAACCTTTCTGCAAGAAAGGGTGAGCATTAGTTTCAGTTAAAATGAATGTTTTTCTTTTATTTCTCCATTATTTAAAATGTAGTACAGGCAGATATTAAAAGGAGTGTGAAACTATGGTTTCCTTATTTTATAAAAAGGTAGGTTGATACAGACCCAAATGTTAGATTCAGAACTATTTGAAAGTAATTTCTTCAACACCGCTAGAAACACTGACTTCTCAGAAAACATGTACCAGCGCATCTTATATGAATCAATCATGGAATCTGCCTGATAGCAGGTACTTTGCCAGAGTTTGGCTGGGGTAGAAAGACCCCCCTCCCCAAGACTATCCTCAAAGTGTATAATATTATCCAGTTACTTGATGCACATTTTAAGCTGAGAAGCTCTGGTTTACATTGCTAAAATGACACAGACTCTTTGATCTTTTGTCCTCCTAAAGTATCGCTTCAGTAAACTGCTGATGCATAATATGTAACTTATTTGACGTTTAGAAGATTTAGGGCATAAGGTCTTTAATTTAACTGCAGAGCTAATATGACAATGTAACACTACCTTGGGGAAAAAGAAAGAGAAGTCTGCTTTAATAAAAAATGCAACTTAGGATAGATGCTTTACTTTTGATAAGAACCACTCTCTACCATTATGGACACTGTTTCATATGGAAAAAAACCCTTAAGTCAAGTAAACAGATAAATTCAAACAGATGTGCAGTAAGTAGCTTTAATTCCCAGCAGTAAAGTAGGAAAGCTTGAGGAGGATGAAGCCTGAGGATAAAGTCCAGGAAGGCTTCAGTTTTTTGAGAAACAATATACCTTTGAGTCTATAGTTTGCTCCTCATAGCCTCAAAGCAGGACTCAGGCACCTTAAACACTAGTCTTATCCCTCAGACTTTGCTATCTGTATATCTTTTACAGCACTTGGGCCAATATTTCCACAGCTTCTCAATGAACTCAGTGGGAGTTGCACATACATGACAGATGGTAGAACTTGCCCACTTTTCTTTACTTATCTCAGTGATTCTCAGACTTTTCCAACCCGTGACTCCATAGTATAAGAGAAAAATGTTTGGAACCTCCAGTCCCATCTAGCCATAAAAAAAGAGTGGTTGGCCACAACCCCTCTGGACCTGTTCGAAACCCCCAGGTTGAGAACCTATGACCTATCTCTCTTCCTGTTCTCCATCTCACCTTTGTGAGAAGGTAAAGAGAAATCCATGTAAAAGACTCAATGACTGAAAGAAGCATTCAGCAGAGAGATATAACTGTGATGTTGCACTCCATATGATTTTATGAAAATATGCTAATGAGTGTGACTATAATGTAACTGGAAAATGCTTTATGCAAAAGATCTCTTGTAAGGGTATCATTACAAAGCTTATAATCTACTGAGTGTGGTTATCTTACTTGTATAAATGTATCATTCCTGTATCTGAAACTAGAAATATGAAATATAACTCTGAGGTCCTATTGTAATTATGCAAAGTGTGGACCATTAATGGTGGTTTGGAATCTTGATGGCTCCCATCAACTAGGACAAATGGTTGTAAATGGCTCTGTTTACTTGCAAGCCTTCCTGGGAGTCAGGCCAGGAAGAATGAAAGCTTGGGGTCTCACAGGACATGTGGCCATGTCACCTGGTACTGGAATCCATCTTAAACCTGGTGCTTTTCCATTTAGAAGGAGGGGTGGGGACCCAGAGAGACAAAAGATTCCCGTCTTGTGCCAAAGCTATATAAGGGAGTGGAACAGAAAAAAGGGGGCTGCAGTCATGAAAAATCCCGTACCTACCACCTGAGCTGGAACAAGGACTGTACCAGGGTAAAGGATTGGGCCCAGACTAGAAAGTAGTCTAGTCTGTGAAAGAAACTTATTTGAACATCTCTGAGGGTGAGATTTACCTGTATTCAGTTTCTTAAATGTATTAGGCTTAGACTAGCGTGTTTTGTTTTACTTTGCTTGGTAACTTATTTTGTTCTGTCTGTTATTACTTGAAACCACTTAAATCCTATTTTTTACATTTAATAAAATCATTTTTGCTTATTAATTAACCCAGAGTAAGTAATTAATACCTGGGGGAGCAAAGAGCGGTGTATATCTCTCTATTAATGTTATAGAGGGAGGACAATTAATGAGTTTACTCTGTATAAGCTTTATACAGAATAAAACAGATTCATTTGGGGTTTGGATCCCATTGGGAGCCGGGTGTCTGGGTGCTGGAGACAGGAGCACTTCTTAAGTTGTCTTCACTTAAGTCTGCAGCTTTGGCATGCGTTGTTCAGACCCTGGGTCTGTGCTGGAGCAGACTGGCGTGTCTGGCTCAAAAAGACAGGGTCCTGGAGGCCCAAACTGGCAGAGAAAACGGGTTCAGAGGTAGTCTCAGCACATCAGGTGACAGTCCCAAGGGGTCTCTGTGACCGAACCCATCACAGTGGCATAGTCAGCAGGATCTATGCACAGCTGATTGCTTTGAATTGCTGGTAGTGATTTTAAGTAAGTTTTAAGTGTGCTGACTGGACAACAGACAAAGTGGTTACTGGTTTGTTATTTTCTGTTTGCTTATTTCGGATAAGGGAAATAGGGGAAGAAAAGTAAGCAAAATAAGTAAGAGTAAAGCTCAAAAGAAGCTAGAACTGCCCAGAAAGGCTAAACACTGGCTGCTGGGAAAGTCTCTGTTAACTAAAAAGCCCCTGAGCTGAGTGAATCTCAGTTTCAGTGAACTGCAAAGAGGTGTGGCCCAACCTCTGTGTCTGTGCTGAAGCTGACTGAAGTATCTAACTCAGCAAGACAGGAGTGGAGGGGTGCCTGTTCTGGCAGGAGAGGGTTCTCTGTGGTATCCCAGCTCATCGAGTGACCATCTCAAGGGAAGACAAATGAAAACAGACACACAATTTGCCCGGGAAAAGGCTTCCATGAAGGCAGAAGCAGCCAAACAAAGGGCTGCACACCAGCAAGCCCTAGACTTAGAAGACAAAGAACTTGAGGCCCACAAACAGGCTCAGATTGAAGCACAAAAGGCTGCCCTGGAAAAAGAAAAGGCTGCCCACCAGAAACCCCTGGACTTAATTTGTGCTTGTCTTTGGGCCTTAATTTTTTTGTCTTTTAAGACTCGGAAGCACGAACTGGGTGTAATAAAGTGGAAGAGGTGCACAAAGACGTATCCTGAAGGTGGAAGTTGGGGTCCTGGTGACTGCTGCAGTGGAAACAAACCCCAAGGACTCTGTAGCTAACCTGAGTGAAAAGTGGGGGAGGGGGATTTTGCTGGCCAGTAAAGGGTCTGTTTTAGCTGGATCAGGGTCACCTTCCCTTTGGGAGACACAGAAGTATCTGCCCCAGAGGGGAGCCCAAAAGGGAATCCTGCCTCTACCATGGACCATGGACCATGTCCAAGTCTCTGACAGTAAGTTTAGGAGGAGGGTATGACACTGCACTCCATATGATTTTATGAAAATATGCTAACCAAACCCGTCACAATAACATGATCTTATAACCTTAAACAAGATGAATAATAGAGATAAGGAAAGGACAGGCACATCAACCATAGGACTGAATACAGTCAAAGACCAAGAATCCATCACTTCTCTCTCCTTTAATGAAGAAAATCTAAATGAGAGAATGAAGTAGCCTACTCTTTATGTGGACAGGCACATACGCAGTTTTTGCTGGAGTGTTTGTGGTTTTACACTGTTAAAGGGCGGTGTTTTGTACTGAATATTTTGCAATATATGTTCTGATTTGTTCCAAATCATCAGATTGTCTCTCTGTGAATTCTTTATTGCCACAGAACCTATGTTCGTCATGTGTTAAAACAAAGTGACCTGACTAGCATGTCCATTGCAGTAGACGCTGCTGAGAACCCATTGTGTTATGCGGTGAGTCTCTGTACAGATATTTGAGAACCACACTGACCTTTGCTAAATTAATTTATTATCCAGAAGCAGTAAAATAAATGTCAAGTTTCTGTAAGTTATGCCAAAGCAGCATTAATTTGCTAAAGGCAAAATGCCACCTTTTGTGTAGCAAAATACGTTTCTAACCAGGCCCCCAGTTGGTTACCACAAATTTTTCTCATGAATCAATGGCATCACAATTTACGTTGTGGAGTTCTACAGATTTTTGTCATAACCTTAGTGGGGAACATATTGCTCTAAATGTACCATGGGTTTTGTAGTTAGCCAAAATATCTTAAGTTTTGAAAAATAAATTCAACTTTTGAACATAGTGCATGTGCCCCAAATGTCAACAGGTTGATGAGTCACAATGCAGCATGCACAGCTCAGCAGCACTCAGGGGCAGATAGCATCCTCTGAAAGCAGAGTTTCACATGTACACAAACTCTGTATAAAAGGCTATCATATGTAGTATCAAATGCATTTAACAACATTTACCTTACAAGCCTCCAGGATCCCAAAACCTTTGCTAGGGCTGTGCTCATAAACCATGGTAAAGGGCAACATGCTAAAATACGCGAGTTAGACAGAGACATAGATACATATATGAACCAAATAAAACAACATAAATCAGAGTACAAATAGGTACTGAGTTTGATGTTAGTTGTCCTCAGTTGTTTCTCAGAGAAGCAGAGGTACAAATAAAGACTGCCTGGAAACACACAGACCTGCTACTAGAGGTCACCTTATGCCAGCACTACACATGCAGCTATTTTTAAAATAAACATACCAGTTCAAGGGAATATGGCAAATTATATGGTTAAGAAATAACCCTATAGTTCAGAGTGTGCTGTTCATGCTGCTGTTATCTCTGCAATGAAATGGCAACTGAATGAGAGGTGACCAGCCATCCTATTTTCATAAAATCAGTGCCATTTCTTAAATGAATTCTAGCCCCTCAGAGTCCTGAAATGCCACAGTGGCTTACATGCTCATCTGGCAGAGGAGCAGAATGAGTTACAAATCACTGGTTGAGAAGAAGGAAGGTATTTAGAAGAGAAGACATATTTAGGGCTATTTAGGGCCCTGGCTCTGGATGAAGGTCAGCCACCTCTGTGGTAGCATTACTCACTTCCCTTGGACCTCCTCAGCTCAGGGATCCATACGGGGAAGGGTGTAGGCAGTGGGCAGGATCAATAACCAACAGCCGCACAAATCAATAACCAACAGCTGCACAAATTTCCCCAGGTTAAGGTAGAAGAGGCAGAGATTATAGCACTGCACTGGGCCACCTCCCTTCTGCTAAGGAATCGCCCCTTTCATGTGATGCTGTGGCAGCTGCCAGTTGGGGAAGCCCTGGTAGCCTGGCTCCAAAGGGTCGTGCTGACAAATAGCATAGAGGCAGAGTCCAAGAGTTGATGCAGAGAAGCAGGCCTATAAATGTTGAACCTTCACTGAAGAATTAACTGAAAACTTTGCAAAGGGGGCCTCATTGAAATTTCCTGGACCTGTGCATATTACTGCACAGGGATATACTTGTGCATTTATCCTCCCCCTCCCCTCTAGCTGTTTGGGGGTAGAGGACCAGCCTATTCCTAGCAGAGATAGGTTCTGTGCCTACCCCCGGTGCTTAGAATCTTCCACAGCAATACCAGGCTCTGAAATTAATTTCATTTTCTTTGATGTATGCTATCGCTTTGCCCTTTTAAGTTGGGGCTGCTTTGCTGATCATCACTTACATTTCCTTTTTATAGAAGCAGGAAAGGAGGAAAATTTTAACAGTGAAGCACCACAGCAGAAAGTAGTCATTGAGGGTTATGGCAGCTCTACAGTGAGTTATTGCATTTGCTTTTCATCTGTAGAGATCATTGTCCAAACTCAGCTATTACAACGATGAGAGCCATATTAATATAAAAATAGACAGTGTAAGCAGGCATAACTCTACTAACTCCAGTTGTGATGCATTTCCTCGTGCCTGGGCTAAATTAGGGTCCATGTGTTCAAGTTCTGCTTTAGGTCAAGAGGGAATGGGGATTGAATGGTTTCTGCTTAAAACTTTAGAAGACACTTGTCTATATTACAAAGCCACCCTACAATTTTGTGCTACTGGTTGTATCTACTGAGGAGATCCCCAGCGCTCAGATAATAAGGGTATTGCAGTTATAAGTGAAAACTATATTGACCTTGTTAAGGTTCTTTGCCTTTGCCAGAGGATTTTCAGTGATTTTCATAGAAAAGGCTGCCTGGTGCTATGGGTTAAGATAAAATTAAAATAAATTAAATAAACAAGCCCAAATATTATTTTGGAGGTTGGAATAAGCTGATATTGTAACACTGCATACAGTTAAGGTTGCCCAATACTTCCCATTGTCAGACCCTGTTTTCAGTTGCTTATAACTTTGCCAAACTTTGCCTCTGCCAAACTATTTGGGTTGAAATTTTCTATGCTGGATGTCTGCCTCAGGCTGAATCTTTGTGAAAACTAACTAAAACAATAACAACTGCAACTGAAATTGTTGGAGCAGTGCTTTGAACACAGAAAGCTCTATAAAAATGCTAAGCACTCCAAAAACAATCAGCCCATAGTACTGTCAAGTTGGGCACCCAAAATTAGTGGACACTTTCGACAATATTGGCCTTCATCTCACTGTGCCTCAGTTTCCTGGTTGAAATGGGAATAATAATACCACCTAATCTCACAGGAGTGTTGTGGAGATAAATTCATTAATGCTTTTGAAGAACTCAGGTACTCTAATGACAGTACCAAAGAAATTTCCATGAGGAAATTAATAATTCTCTATTCCGTGCAGAGTTTGAATGGTGTACATTTAAAAAGGCATGGGGCCACATAAGCAATGTGTAACATAAAACTAAGTGTTGAACAACTACTCACTTGCTGAATGAGGCAGAGGACCTGTGGAAAAAATAGTATGTGATCATGTAATTAAGAACTATATCATAATGCATATGCACAAGGGGGAGGAATTAAGGTTGCACACACACTCTTAATTCTGACATTTCCTAACTTTTGGATGTTTGGCTTTGCGTCCTTAATATTCTTTTAATGTAATGTTTTGAAGTTATATATAACAGCTACAGGTCCTATGTTGCTAGTTTCTTGTAAGCCTTGAAGCAGAAATACCAAAAATACCCGACAAAAGGTTATCCTCAGGATATTCCTGGTCAAGAACCAAGGAGTGCTGGACATTTCATAGGAGAACCTATTCTTATAAGATATTTCAGGAACTATTTCTAGATGAAGGAGTTGGTTAAAAGTCCAAACCTTTGAATGATCCCTCTGAACCATCTTTTTAAGGTTTACCACATGTTAATAATCTCATTTTGTGAAAGTTCAAAATCCATCAGCCTGGCTCACTTAACACACGATGGGTCATACATCTACAAAATTGCTAGAAAACAGGAAAGGAGGCAAGTCCAAAGGAGAAAGAGAACAAGGGAAATGGGGAACAAATGCACATGATGTGCTTTTCAGTGGAAGATGTGTTTTCTGAGAAGCCTCGATTGTGAGTAGCTTCTTCCTCTTAGGCAAGTCTAACTCACATACTGTAGGTGACATTTCTTGTACAGAGAACAAGCTGAAAGTCTCTTGGATTATGGCAGAATTACATAAATAATATTATCAGAACAATAGCTGCGTAATGAACAGCATTTCCTATATGTTAGTTTGAATGTATTCTTTTATTTTTCCTGAGTCAATGTATTTTTATCGTCAATGTACTAAAAATTCCACTGTCTACTCAGTATGAATTGCTTCTGCATGTGGGGCCAGATTCTGATCCGCTTATACCATCACAAATCTGGAGAAACTCTGATGAAACCAACAGAGCTACTCTGGATGAACTCTGTCATAAATGAAATTAGAATCCAGTGACAGGAAGCCATGCATCCTGGTCTTCTTTGAAGGCCGAGAACAGACTCTATGAAAAGAAATCATGAGAGAGGAAGAACGTTGTCTTGATTAATGGATGCTGCAGATGCCATTTGATTATTTTGAAACTATGGTGCTATCTGTTGTGGCAGGAAGGGTGAATGCTATATTTACTCAGGTAAATCCAGGCTAGAGTTGTTCTGAGGGATGACTAGAGCCTAGAGTATCCTTGCTATCCTGTTAAAGATGCTTAAAATCTCAAACAGATGACACTGTCACATATTGCAATTTGTAACTGGATCATCCTGTTGCAGTCTTTAAGAACATATGCAAAAGGCACAATCCTGCAAACTCACAGGCTCAGATTTCCACAATCACCTATGGGATTTGGAGACCTAATTCCTGTTATGGGGCACTGAATCCACTATGCCAGGTTTCAGAGTAACAGCCGTGTTAGTCTGTATTCGCAAAAAGAAAAGGAGGACTTGTGGCACCTTAGAGACTAACCAATTTATTTGAGCATAAGCTTTCGTGAGCTACAGCTCACTTCATCGGATGCATACTGTGTATGCTTCAAAAGTCCCACCCATAGTCCTTACTCAGAGTCTTGATCCAATTAACCTCAGTGGAGCTGCTTGCATGAGTAAGTGTTGTGAGCACAAGTCTACATGTATGTGCAGGCCTTCCGTTAGCACAGGTGTTAAAACTATCACATAAGGAATAGTTAAAACTTTGCAGATATTGAATGCATTAATGATCTAGCTCCAAATCCTGGTCCCATTCATGGCAATGGGAGCGTTGTCATTGACTGCAGTGGGATCAGGCTATGGCTACAAATGGGGATTTTGAAAGTGTAAACTGAGGTGGCTTTTTAATTACAGTTATAAACTGTTAGAAGAAAAAAATTCTAAAATATTTCCTACTTTTAAGAAATTCTGTTGCTGTGCTGCAGTGTGACGTGGTGGTAGTGCTCGTGATAATGCGGCTTTTGCCACTGAGAACTGATATACAAAATCCACTCCTAAGAAAATATACATTCAACCTTTTATCGATGACATAGTTGAACTGGACATTCCTATTAATGCAACAATTTAGGAATTTTCTGGCTAAGGATTTTTCCCTCTGTTATTGTTGACTGATGGGTTTTTCTTGCGCTGGGAGTGGTTAGAAAGGGACCCTCTTAGCCGATGTTACATTTCTGTGCCTTCTGTGGAGCTCTCTGCTTTCAGTCGCCTATCCTGAAAATGCAAAGGAGCATCTTGCAATTAATACATTTTGTTCTTTGCTGAATAAAGAACAAATTCCTAGTACATACAGGATCAGATCACTGGCAACAACAACAGCTGCTCTAACGTTACACGCTGTGACTGAGGTAGGAGAAAAGGGCTGGAGTTGGAGGATTCACTTTATGCTAGTCTTTTTAATTGTCAAAGAGTAAAAGAAATGCAGAAGGAAATCAGAATAACAACAATAACTGTGGTTCTTCATGAAAAGTTGATACAGTGACAAAATGTCCTGCTCTTTGCTCCTCACAGCTGGAAGGTTTCAGAGTAACAGCCGTGTTAGTCTGTATTCGCAAAAAGAAAAGGAGGACTTGTGGCACCTTAGAGACTAACCAATTTATTTGAGCATAAGCTTTCGTGAGCTACAGCTCACTTCATCGGATGCATCCGATGAAGTGAGCTGTAGCTCACGAAAGCTTATGCTCAAATAAATTGGTTAGTCTCTAAGGTGCCACAAGTACAGCTGGAAGGTATCTTATTAAATTCAGTGATGCCTTTAGACCTGCTTTCTGTGTAGTCATGCCACTCAACTTGGTTACATCCTTCCATATTCCCACTGATTTTCTTGTGAAACCTACCAAATTGACTTTTACAGTTCATCCAAGAGTTCTCCCTCTGAATCTTTAGTTCTTCCTTTCACTGTCACAGATTCTTGCTTAGCCCTTTTGATACCAAACATTTATGTTTGCTTCAAAGCTATCTGCCAAATCCACAACAGGCCCCCGTCAAAGGGCTGGAATGAAGGTAATAAAAGTGCCCACTGCAGACTGCATGTAAGAAAGATGTTGCTAGAACTTAATATTGAAAAAGTCACTGTCTGAGGCCAGGAAAAATCAGACTGTCTAGTAGCCAGTTTGCTTTGAGGTATATTTTGTAAAATATGCAAAAAGAATTCTAGATGAGACAAGCTTAGCAAATCTGTTACTGCATACATAGTCCAAAGCAGCCAGCTGATTCACCTGCTAATGCAGCTTCTGCCCCAGCCCAAGGGGGTACTGATTCAAGTCGCAGCTGCAGTTATCTCCAGAATGCACACACAGAAAGTCCAGCTACCATTTGGGAGATAGTGTTAATTGGTTAAGTCTTCTCTCTAAGGAAACCAGTAAAAGGCAATTGCTCATCGGCCCTGCAGTACTCTCTCTCATGTGGAGTACCACCGGGGTCTATTTTGTCATCTCTCTTCTTCACCATGTACGAGGCTGTTAAGGAAATAATTAGGTAGTGGGAGCAGCACTGACTTATCATCTACACCATTTGCAGACCCAGACAATACAGTTGATGGGCTCTCCCAATTGCTGTCTTGGATCAGAGCATGGATGAGAGCTAGTGAGGGTCAATCCGGGTAAGACAGAGGTAATGTGGGTAGAGGGAGGAAAACAATCAGGGAGAATAATGGAAATTATTTCCAGATATGTATTTCTTAATGGACTCGCTGGTATAAGTTATACACCAAGATGAGCATTTAAAAAAAAATCACAAATGCTTATTCAAATCCTAAGTTGTCAGACTGCATCCAAAGCCCAATTAATTATCTGAGTAGTACTGGGTAGTACTGGGTAGTACATATAACAACTATGGATACATTTATTATTAAAGAGTATTCTTTGCTTTATAAGGTGCTGTGACAGGGTGCAGAGCACTATTGACTCTCAGTGAACAAGGGAGTAATACCTACTCAGTCATTATCCCTTTACACAGGTTCAGGGATGGGGCAGGGATGGGTGCGCTATAATGGTGGCTCTGTGGGAGGGAACGGAGAATGCCTTAGGAAAGTCTGGCTTCACATCCAGGACCCATCACATCACAGGACTGAGTTGGATCCAGCGTTGGAGACTTTCTCTTGTTTACTTTCTGAACATGTTAAATTATTTGACTTTCTTGTTACAAACACTAACCACTGAGGAAGAGGCATTGCTGACTGTGACTGTCTAGTCATTCCACCCACTTCTGCAAACATGATGTGACCTTTTTGCAGATTTCGCTGTATGAAACTACCAGGTACAGGATGGCCTCAAATTCAGGGCTTGTGGCATTGAGAGGGGCTACTTGAGCCTTCCTGAATCCATGGGCCAAGGTCAAAAGAAACAGTATTCTGAAGTCTTCCCTTTTAGCCTTTCCAGAATTGCTAGCTAAAAATTGTTTTAGAGAATTTTTGCAGGATAGGTTAAATATGAAGGAAAACATCTTCCAGGTTCTTTAACAGATTCTTTAAGTATTAATGATTTTAAATAAAAAAATGATTAACAATAGTAAAATAGTTTAAAATATCCTGTTCTTAAGTTATGCCAGATGCTGAATGCTGTACAACAAAACCATATTTTAAACAACTAATGGCCAGAGCTCCGGCATGCAACTCCCATGTAGGCAGCAAGGTTACATGTGTGTAAGAAACAGTCCACACTCACAGTCCCCTTCTCTAACCACTAAACTGTACTGCCTCTCCTCTCTCCATTGGTGTATGGGGCCTATTTTTATGCTTTATTTATACAGGCTGAGTAGTGTATTTAGCCAAAGTGTCACAGCAAGGCTGTTTAACCAGTTCAGTTGTCTGAGATTATATAACCCTGTTGCCATAGAAATGACTGTGTTCTATTTTCTTGCTCTGCACAGGCACAAGGTGTAAATATTAGGAATTTATATGCCAGCCATTAATTCTCTGTAACACCAAAGGTCTATGCAAGTAAAATGTCAAACTCATCTTTCTAATTTACATCCAACTTACAAAACTATTAATTATATGTTCTGCAGTTAGATTATGTTCAACACAAACTGAATTCGTTGTTAAAGGGCAACTATAGACCTACAGAAACTTAGTTTTGGGGGGAACAAACGTTATTTGATAAAGAAAAGGCTGATTCCCAAAAGTTCAAGTGCTGTACAATAGAAGTTTGAGGGTAGGTCAGCTCTCTGATTACCCAAACTGTTCTCCAAACTGCTTCATGGTACCAGGAACTATGTCACTATTTCTTTGCCGGGGAATGTTCTGTACTGATCACTCAAGACGGTGGCCGAAGGAATCCAGCATACCCATAGGCTGGTACTTGTGGAGTTCCCAAAGACATTTTGTTGTCAGGGCTTACCCATTTTTAGGATTTAAGCAGTGGTGTGCATGGACAACATATCTCTTTGGAGTTTTAGTACAATCCTCAAGCAGGAGGCCCCTTGAATATACTCTAAATTTCCAGTAAGCTTTTCTTTGGTTCCAAATTCCATTGAAGTCTACTTTAATCTTCCACTTACTAATGCACACTTCAGTGTAGAAAGAGGAATATTTAGTTCATGCACCACTGAAGCCAATGACAGTTTTCTTATTGACTTTAAGAGGGAGCAGGCTAAAGCCTTGGGTTCCTAAAGAAAGGGACTGGTAGCACCATATCTGCTGCTTCTAAACCCTTTGGAATATGAAGGATTTTTTTAAACATCAGTGTCAAATTGTAAAACTATTTCCCAAAGCCATATTTTAATAACACACAATCTTTTACAGTCCTCTCCTGGTGGGAATATTTTGATGTGTTGCTATAACACTTCTCTAGCCCTCTAGTGACTGAACAGCTATTTCACAGGACAGGAGAGGAATGACTTGTTCGTAAAGTGCGTTTTAGTGTTGGGGCCAGGGAGCTGATATGTGATATATTGACAGCCCCAAGGCTGCATCTCCACTGAGAATTTTCAGTGCTTCTGTCACTACTGGTATTGTACTAATGCTACTCCATAGGTGGTAGCAATGGTCGAAGCATGAGTATACAGAGGGCACAGGAGTTTTACCACTTTGTTGACTTATCCTGCTCAAGGCTCATTTTGAAATGGATTCTAGGGGAAAGGCTCAGATCAGAGTTAGATAACATGGTGATAAAAGCACCTGTGCCCAGTCTAAGCTAGCGGCACCAGTGCTAAGCCAGCCATGAGGAAAGTGGTAGTGCAGATAGAACAAGCACAGACAATCAGCAGCAATGCATGCTTTCTCAGTTGAAGCCCCTAATGTGCTTCAACCTTCAAGATACTGGAGGAAGCACTTGTAGGAGCAGGAAAATAATTCAGTTTCCATGTTCATTCTGTCTCTGGCTTTCTGCTGAGATTGCCTACAAGGCTTTTGAATAAGCCAACCATGTGACAGTTTACACCTGTCTCCTAGGATCTGCAATGAGACCACTGACCCATTTCACATAGACCACTGAGCAGTCCCCAGCTAACACTGACAGTTGGGCACTACTTACCTAGATCAGCTATGAATCAGTGACCTAGAGGTGAAAAGCTCCTTATCCCATTACCAACCCCATGAGTCATCCATTCCCCCCAGAAACAATTTAAATTTCATGTATTACTTTTTTTCAAAATGTCTCTAGGGCTAAATAGATTCTTTTCTTTCTTTTTATTTAATGTTAGCCATTTAAAAATTAAAACAATTTCATATTCCATGCAGTATTTCATGTTTCATAGCTGTTCTAAGGCTCCCAGAAAAAGAAAGCTTATTTTGAAATGGCTCCCAGAGAAAGCAGCTGGTTTTATTACTGAATGGCAAACATGAGCATTGGTTGTAAAGTTAGCCAGCAGCCAAACCTTTCTTCCCTGGCATGAACAAAGCCCCCGGAAAACAGGGGCCAATAAGAAACAGGATGGTGACGAGGAAAAAATGGAGAAAATAAGACACAGGATCATCCAAATATATACTTGTTCTTCATTTTTCTGTCAGTTAATAATGTTACAAATGCTAGTGGTAGTTTATAATGCCACCAACATAAGAAATATAAATAATATTAGAATACTGAAGCCAACACATCCCGAGATACCATTCTTAATACTATGACATTTTGAATTAGTGCATCCTATCATGAAATCTTGACCCTAAGGCTGCCATCCTGTTCCAACAGGAGGCACAGTCTGTTTTTAAAACCACATTTATGGTGCTGCTTTGCTCCTTGACCAGTGTAAATGACTGGCTGGTGAGATAAGAGAGGACAGCATAAGGGACAAAGCTATAAAATCACTCACAGTCACTGCTCTGCCCAAGGGTTAAAGAAATAGTTTTTAAGAAAAGAGCTGTCTTTTGTAATATACATTGGACTATATTACAATGCAAGTGCAGGGCATTATGGATCAGTGTGCTGAACTGACTTCTGGATTCATAACGTCTGCATTTTAATAACTAATACTGGCTGGTTTTCTTCTAGCAACAAAACACAAAATTTATTCCAGCGTTGGAGAGCTTTGATGGTGAATGGCAACTTGACAAGGGAAAATGACAGAGTTTCAGCAGAGGAGTAAAGAAGAGCTTCCCCTACCAGCTCTGCGAGCAATATTGTGAAAAGGGCACATTTCTTAATTATGGGGGAATCAACTGAATGAAAATATCTTATTGATTATTTTGTAATAAATAACAGAGAGAGATTGACACATCCAAATCTTGTAATCGTTTATGCCTATTGTGTTGTTTTTCAGAATTTAAGTGAATTTGTTAGCTACACAAATCCAGCTAGTGACAATATTGAGCTACAGTGTGAGCTTTCCACACATGCTACATTCATGCTCAGCTTTTGTCCTTTGTTTCCATTTTCTATTATCAATAAGTGGTAGAGGAGGGAGGCAGGTAAACAAAGGAGCATATGTGTGATAAGTAGGGAGAGCAACAGAAATACCAGGGCAGACTTACTCCAGGTGTAGCTTCACTGAAATCAATAGGAATGTCAGTCTGATCCAAAGCCCACTGAAGTCAATGGAAAGACTTGCATGGACTTTACTGGGCTTTGGATCAGATCCTATTTGAGGAGTAAGATATTACATGAGTAAGGGTGCCTGTACCTGGCCCATAAAGAACATGAATCTAGACTACTCAAAAGCCAAATCTGGCATATCTGTTCCTTAATATGACTCTGAACTAGACAGTACATTGGTGAGCCCTTTCTCACAGGACTCTAGGGAACTATTCATGTGAGTAGGAGCTCAACAATGTGAATAAGATGCAGCAGACTGTGTAGCCCCAGGAGAGGGCCTGCCTTCTGCACAGTCTCCTCCGAGTAGTGAGATTCTGCATTGCACCGACCGAGGATATGACGTCCACAATCTAGCCCAAAGTGAGTGAGGATGGCAGAATCAGGCCCATTCCAATAGAAATGTAAATTTGGCACTGGATAATGAGAAAATGATTAGCTCTTGCTGTAAATTACTTTGACCTTTAAAGACCAACTGATACCTCAGACACTTTGAAACAACATTTTCTTGTATGAACAATTCCGCTGACTGCAGAGCAGTTGGATCCTCTTTAGCTGAAACTTCTCTTCACTTTTTCACTGTGAATAATTTAACAGCATTTTCTGCTCTATAATTTTACTCCAGCTCCTCTCAAAACTACAGCGTTCAATAGCAAGTCAGTGCTAGACAAGCTCCACACTTCTTTGTTTGGCCTGAAATTCTTTTAGATTCTCTTCTCTTTTGGCATTCATCAGTTCCATACTTACAGGAGAGCTCCATACTTTGGTGCTTTGTCCTTTACAGCTTCTAGAGAAGCAAAAGCAGCAAAGTAGTAACACCAGTGACTATGGCTGGGTGAAACTCTGCGTTTGGGTCCTAATTTTGGTCTCTATGTCAAGCCCTAGTAAAAGAATTTGTCACAATGGGGGGTTGAGCCTGTGGAATTCTGTCCCCTGCATTGAAGAACCTACAGTTGCACCATTCCATGACCAGTATTTTTCAGCCTTGGGATGCTAGTAGTCTCCATTGTTGCTGTGCCCTTACCCATATGGGACTGGGGGTGTAGAGGCTCTCCAGCGGATACATATTCAGTGATTGACCAGTCCCTCAAACTCACTGCAAGGATAGAGAAAGCCTCGGCTTAATATAGCTCATGGACATGGAAGGGATGCAGACACTTGAATGGGCTCCCTTCAGCTTGCCCCAACATATCACATAGGTTCTGCTGCATTCAGAACCCTCTGAACTCATATTTTCCCCTTTCACATATTGTATGAAACTACTGAAGAGATCCTAGCCTCAGTGTAGCCGCAGCAGATTTCATGCCAGCTCAAAGGAAGATGGCTTCTAAGTGTCCCTCCTCAGGAAGGCTCACCTTTAACGTTATTTGCTTTGCAGAAGTAGTTTAGCCTTTATTATTTCATTGTTTTAATAATTCACATGGCCTACACCTGAGTATGGAGAACCTTTAATCCACTTTGTAAAAGTCACAAAGGCCTACTTTGTAGATATGCTACAAGTACAATTCCTTTAAAATAACTTTACATCTATTCTCATCTAAGTCATGCTTTGACATCAAAATGTGTTTTCTTCTTTTGTTTAGGACTAATTTTAAATGTGCTGTTTTTTGGGGTGAGGGAGAAGAGGTGAGAGGATGGGGGGGGGATGGAATGCCATTCTACAAGAAGCTATTGACCCAAGGGGAAAATATATTTGGAGTAAAAGCAATTCTGAATATGCCAACAATTAATTACAAACTTGGATAACTGTGTTCTATTAACCTTCAATAAACTGTGGATATCTGAACTTAGCTCCATCAGTACAAATGCAAGCTGAAAAAAATAGCAGAGTTCCTTTCTCTTTCTGTTTGCATTGCTTAATAAGATGGTTTCTGTTTGTTTATTTTGGTTATAAACCTACTGGGGAAAAGTTCACATCTATTTTTAACCATCTCATCTTTATCTAAGATCATTTCCTTTTCCTGCACTGGTTGGTTTGGCTGACAGGCACCTATGATTACTGTGACCACTCAGAGTAATATTTTATGCAAATACATCCATTCTTATTGTTACCTTGGCTCCCATTTCCACTTCACCTGTTGTGTAGATGATGGTAAACCTAGTTTGTGACCTTTCCGGGGAAGAGACTGTCTCATTTGCACAGTTCCGAGCAGAATTTGGGCCTCTGGATGCTACCACAATATTATTTTTTTTGCAGTAGTAGTACTAACAATAATAATGCAATTGAAAAAAAAATACATGTAGTAAATCCATATATTAAAAAATATATGTAATTAGAGAGAAAGAAGAACTGTTCACTGTGCATGTACAGGAGATGTAACTATATCTTTTCTGTTGAGTAGAGACCACAGTTTTATTTAATAGACAAAATATGTACTTCTGTCTGTTCTACAATATCTAATCTATCTATATACCTACCTAGCTACACTTTTTCTATAGTGCATATAACCATAATATCGGAGCCTCACCATCATATCCAAGTATTGAATGGTACTTGGTGGCATGGCAGCAGCTTCATAAATGCCCATCACTGTTTGAAAACATTGGGATTTCTTTTAGCCAGTCTTGGTTTTAGCCATAAAATAGGCTTTTTAATAGCTGCAGTGTTAAAATAGCACTAAACTTTCATTCTGAGAAGGAGAATATTCCAAAGTGACATCAGCGCCTATTCTTATCAGGCTTTCTGAAGGAGTTTGAAAAGTCTGTCTAACAAACATTCAGTATATAAATATATGCACTGTAGGGCAAATTATGCACAGGCACATATGTGGAATCCCACTACAATCTATAAGGCTGGGTGAAGGTACTAAGACTAGAATTTGTCCAATATCTATAGCTCATCATAAATAAGGTAGTTTCCTCTACTGACTAGAATATGATGTGAATCAGCCACTTCCCAGCTCTGCCACTAACTCAAAGAGGTACTGGTCAAGACACTTACCCTCTTGGTGCTTCGGTTTTCCTGTTTGTGAAATGGTTACTATAATGACAACCTCTCAACGGTATTGTGAGGCTCAATTAATATTAGTGAAACCCTGTGACGTTTTGGATAAAAGGTGCTGCATAAATGCAAAGTATTATTACAGTGGTTGCAATTAACAAGTTGGCATTATATCACACAGCGGTGTTGGAAATACCATATTCTACAGGAAATAATTGCAGTAACTGTGTGGAATTTGTTGGCAAATGCTGACATTTTAGTTTGATCTTTGATAGTAAGTGTAACAGTTTAGGGCAGGTGAGAAAACTTACTCAAGGAAATGATACATTCAAAATTATTGTGAATCAGTTTTAAAACTCAGTTAGCTCTGAAATGATCCAAGAAGGCTAACGATGTAAAGATGACTAAATTACAATCCTGCAATCCTTAAACAGGCATAACGTCCAGTGAAGCCACTAGTGTTTATACCCGAGTAAGAACGTCAGAATGAGGCTCTTGGTGTTTTGAACTATAAAAGTCCAGCATGAGTGATAACAAGGCAAATTCTGGATCATTTTATGAAAGACACGCCTGCTTTACAGCAGCGTAAATGAGGCAAAAGCAGGCCCACAAATCTTTAGGGAATATTAATACCATCTCTGCATTAAGTCCCTGATCTGTTTGTAGCCCGTATTGTTTCTATTTATTAAGCATTTCAGTGAACTTAGTCAGAAATTACTTTATAAAAAGTATAGAAAATACTTTTATGATATATGACCATAAATGTCTGTGTGCCCATAAGCGTCTGTATTAATTAAATATTTTGATCTGCATCTCAAAATGCAGCTTATATGCTTGACTTCGTAGAATGACAAAGGGGATCAGACAGTTTCAGAACCCTACTGGGAGGCACAGCCATAAGGCCAGTGATTACAACCCACTGAGACTGAATGGGTCTAACTGCCCGACCAGTGGAGCAGTCATCTTGAAGACATTCTCCAGGATAGGCCCGGCTGGATGCTCCAACTGACTGGGAAAAATCCAGTCTCAGGGCTTGTCGACACTTACGGTGCTGCAGCGGCACAGTTGTGCCTCTGTAGCGCTTAGTGAAGATGCTACCTACGCAGTCAGAAGGACTTCTCCTGTCGGCATATGTACTCCACCTCCCCGAGAGGAGGCAGCAATGTCGATGGAAGAAGCTCTCCTGTCAACATAGCACTGTCTATACCGGGGGTTAGGTCGGTATAATTGTGTCACTCAGGGGTGTGACATAAATTGATACTTCACACCCGCTGCCTGAACAAAGAAACTAGTGAGCAATAAAGTAATTGGACCCAAACACCCACAAGGGAAGGCAGGGACTTTCTAAAACCCTGTTTTCCACCAAAAGGGGAGAACACAGACTAACACAGAGGAACATCTGGATTTATTAGAAGAATGTAAGTTGGTTCTGTACTGTTCCTGTAACTTAAGAGAGAAGCCTATATAACTTAGCTTGTGGCAAAGCATAAGATTATACATGTAGGCTGTTTGTTGTTTTTAAATCCTTTTTTCTCTCATGCTTTGTTCTAACTGCTAAATAAAAATACCTGTTGGTCACTGTCACAGGTCACAGATTCCCGAAGGGAGGAAACGCAGGCGCCTGAAAGCAGCTGGGCATGCAGGGTGATAAGGGTTGGTTGACACAGGGTAGTGGACTTGGATACCAGTCTAAGAGTGAAAGAACTGCAAGATTCCACCTTGTGGCAGATGAGGGAAAGACACTTAATTCCTGAGAGGTTGCTTCTGGGGAGACTACGAAGGGGACCGAGGTGCAAATTTTGATCTGCATCCCAAAATGCAACTTATGTGCTTGATTTCTTAGAATGACAAAGGGGATCAGATAGTTTCAACATCCTACAGGTGAGGGAAGCTTTCAAGTACATGGTATTCTACAACTGTACATGTGGTTGCTCTAACTCACAGAGGTGTGTGGGTTACAAAATGTCTGCCAACTGCTTTTTCCCAAAGACAGCACTTAAACTAAGTGAAATGGGCAAGCTGCTCTCCAGATATTAATGAATTTAATTTCATGCCTGTATTTATAGCAATATAACTGTCTTCTCTGTCACAACTCTCACATAATTGCATCTATTTGTATTTGTCATCCTCGATGACTCCTCTCAGTTTCCCCATAGATAGCTGTGCACTTCTCCAACTGCTAAACTTAGTGCATTAAAAAGCAGGATTTTTTTTCAAACTCCCTCTCAATGGACCCTGTCCATTACAAAAAGCTTTTTACTGCAACAGTTTCCATTGTAACATAATGTAGGCTAAAAATTATAGAAATAACCACCTGGATTTAAAAAAAAGGGAAATGAAAGAAAGAAATGTGCCCACATCCATGTGAAGACTGTCCATGAATGGTCCTCTATTGGATATGTTTGTTCTCTCTGTAATATTTCATTTCAATACTGTCCTCATTCCATGTGATTTAGCCTCATGCTTCCAGCAGTTGACAGAGCGAGACTTCAACGTATATTGAGGAACTCCCGATACATTTTCCTTTCTTCCATAGCAGTAAAGTAAAAAAAGATAAATTTCCCGTAGCTCTAGCCCGCTCTTTTCCCATTTAAAATAAAGGAAGAGGCATAAGGCTGGTTCTGACTGGCTAAGGGAGCTTGCATAAAGGGAATGCAGAGGAAAGAACAAATTAATCTTCAGTAATGTTTTCCCCACAGGTCTGGCACTAGGGATTATAAAACAGAGCCAGATTTTTAAAGGTATTCAGGTGCCATATGATGCAGAGAGGCACCTAATGGGCTTTTCAAAAACACCCAGTTACCTAGCTCCCAATGAGATTTGGTGCTTAGGTATTTTTGAAAATCCCACCAGGTGCCATCTGCATCTCAAGGCACCTAAATATCCTTACAAATCTAGCCTTGAACCCTTAGGAAACTCACCACTTCCCAGGTGGACATAATCTGGGGAGTAGCTAGATTTCCAGTTTTGGAGATGCTATGCAGGGAGGCTCTGAACCTTTTGGCACTGCACAGCACTGCTCTGTTATACCTCTCTTCAAAGCAGCATGGATGGATAATTGGCACTGGATCACAGGTAAGCCAGAGAAGGGCATGGCTCATGGATCTGCAACTACTCCCCCAAAACCAAATCTACAGAAAGTATGAGTGCAGGGGCAGTGGCTGCCATAACAGCCCATGTTGCACCATACACAATTCTATTTCTCATGTAGTCCGTCAGTACAACAATGATGTTTCCATGCTATCTCTTTTTGTGGATTCTGGAGTGACCCTGAAGTCCAAAGTGTGATGCGCATGGTCGTGAGCAGATCGGGCAGACAAAGTCATTGGTGAGCATCTTGGTAGCTATAGCAGTGGTATGACACTTTTCCTTTGCAGCTAACAGTCAATTATTTCTGTCCTCTTCAAAGGCTTGGAAAGCTCTGAGTGCTGTGTGTTGCCATGCTGATCTATTTGATGCAGCCTTCTCAAGATCATCTGGTTTTATTTTACCAAAGTGTGTGCTTTTCTTGATGCTGTCCTTGTAGCGCTTTCTGGGGCAGCTTTAATTCCGGTGTCCCTGTGCCAATTCTCCGTAGAAACATTTTCTGGGGAGTCGATGTTCAGGCATCCTAATGATGTGTCCAACCCAGCGTAGTTGGGCATTCAGCAGCATGGCCTTGATGCTTGTGGCATTTGACTTTTGGGGAACCTCCAGGTTGGTAATTTTGTCCTGCCACCGGATCCCCATAATGGTGCCCAGAGTCCGCATATGGAAGGCCTCTAGCTGTTCGATATGCCATTTGTATTGTGTCCAGGTCTCACTAAGAGATGTGAGCACAAAAGCATTGTACAGTTTTATTTTTGTTGAGAGGGTTATGTTGTGGGATTTCAGGACTTTGTTGTGTAGCTTTCTTAGCGACCAAGAAGCTTTCTGTATCCTGTTCGTGATCTCTTTGTCAAGAGATCCATCATTGGAGATGTTGCTGCTGAGAGAGGTAAAATTGTCAACTTGCTTTAGTTAGATTCTACTAATGAAAAAAGAAAAAAGAAAAGGAGTACTTGTGGCACCTTAGAGACTAACCAGTTTATTTGAGCATGAGCTTTCGTGAGCTACAGCTCACTTCATCGGATGCATAGCATCCGATGAAGTGAGCTGTAGCTCACGAAAGCTCATGCTCATCCGATGAAGTGAGCTGTAGCTCACGAAAGCTCATGCTCAAATAAACTGGTTAGTCTCTAAGGTGCCACAAGTACTCCTTTTCTTTTTTCTTTTTACGAATACAGACTAACACGGCTGTTACTCTGAAACCTGTCATTCTACTAATGGTTATGCTAGGGGATATGGCATGGAGTGGTGTATTTACATGTAATACAAATAATAGTAGTTTCCCATTCCCGCAGGGGCTCACTGCCTCATATTCAATTCTAACAATCCTTTCATTGGTACCAGTGTATTTGCTTACTCTGAAGGTGGTGTCTGAATGCCAATCTGCTCAGAGGAGAGTCTGTGAGAAAAAAATCGATTTGTATACATCTCTACATAAAATGTATTATGCATATTTTAAAAGAATGTAATTTAGGCTATTTTTGTTATTTAAAATCTATGGCAAGACACATTGTAAATTTAAATATGCCGATTTCAGTAAATATGACCTTATGCATGATCACGGATCGACTCATGATCACGGATCGACTAAGGACAACTAAACTCATCCTCAGCAAATCCTCACCTTCCTCTGTAGCATGGGGCACGGGTCACTTGCTGGAGGATTCTCTGCTCCTTGAAGTCTTTAAACTACGATTTGAGGACTTCAATAGCATAGATATAGGTGTGAGGTTTTTTGCAGGAGTGATGGGTGAAATTCTGTGGCCTGCGTTGTGAAGAAGGTCAGACTAGATGATCATAAAGGTCCCTTCTGACTTAAATATCTATGAATCTATAAATATCACAAATGTGATGAGAATGACCACATTTGACCTAGGTATATCAGGTCCTCCACTCTTCAAAAGAAGGGACATTTTTGGGCCCCCTTGTGCTTTGCCCAGTACACACAGCCCTTGCACTGAAGAGCTCACAGTCTCCAGAGAAAGAGACAAAGGCAGAGGCACCAAGGGGTGAAGTGACTTTCCCAAAGTTGCACAGGTTAGTGAGAGAACTGGAAATAGAGCACTGGTCATCAGATGCCCAGCTGAAGGTACTATCACTAGACAACACTGCCTCACATGATATCACATGAACTGAAGCACAGTTCACATATTAGCACATGCACTGTATAAAATACAAGACGTAGTTAAAGAAAAATAAATATAATGATATCACTCTTTAAATATAAGCTCTAGGGGGTGGGTAGTTCTACAAGGTACATAAATACATATTAGAACTGAAAGATATTTTCATGTAAAATAACTTTGCTCTGTACCTTGGGCAATTCAGCATATTGAAATAAATATTAAGAAAGATGACATATGAATCAACACAGCATGTTGTTAAAAATACATATAAAACTCTGATGGCTGATATGCTGCTCTAGGTTTGACTTATTTTTCCTTTGAACAAGGAAAGCTAAAAAAGGAAGCTCCTATGAGTCGCTCCACAAAAGTCAAAGTGGTATTGCCTGGGGATAACATTTTTATTTTATTTTATTACATTTTAAGTATGATTAATTACTTTTACAATGCTTAGTGTCACTGCATGTCAGAATCAATCTCTGTTTCTTTGGAGGGGGTTAGATTCAGAACAGAGGGTGAGGTCTCCTCATGCAAACTGTGCCTAAGAGCTAAATATGATTCTTTTACCGTCCCCACCACCACCACCACCACTAGGGCAGTTACAATGTACATGAAAAAGCGTAGCGAGTATGTGGTCATGCAAGCCTTGTGCATGACGAAGCATGTGTGTAATAAGGAAATATACAGTATAAAAGGTTAATGTTGCACTGATGGCTTCCAGACCTAAAACAGATGGAAGATTCATGCTTCCCAGGATCCCCAAGTCTTTTTCCATTCCACGTCACCTGCAAACTCTTTATTTTAAATTAAGCCCTTTTCTTCCTCCCACCAAAAATTAACTAAATCTTTTGCCTTTTTTCCCATGCTGCTCCTGTATGTATGTATCACTTGGTTTAAGAATTCATGTTAGTTCTCATATAAGGTGATTGCAAATCACAAGATAGGAAACTGACCTTGAAATAACAGATTGGCCTCCTCCCAAAGTTTCTGTTCTCTCTGTGATACTGACCCACCCTTCCACTTTAAAATTACTGTTATGTAAATTTGTAGCTTGAGTGTTTTTCCCTCCCCTATTTTCTGCCTTGACTGCATTAATAAGTACCTTGAATACACTGTACTTCTTAACATTCTTTCATTAGTTCCTTTAACTTCTCTATTCAGTAAAAATCAACTTTTACTAATAACAGACTGGCCCACACTTTGCTGGTGGGAACCAATGCTGGCATATACTGCTGCCTGTCCCTGCAGATTTTGTTTCACTATCCCACATTTTGGGATGTTGAATTGAAAGGTTACACAGTCCTTCTGGAAACAGAAGTCATACAATTACGCCAAAACCCATTCCATGACTCACAAATAGATTATACGTTAGGATCCTAACATTCCAAGATATTTGGAGCTTTTACTTTCATCTTTTGGATTAGCAGAGCAATCATGTTTTTAATTTTAAATCCACTAATTAATGTCCAGGACTAGATGCATATTTATCAAAAACACTTTTAAAAAACCATCAGCTGTGACCTAATTATGTTTTCACAATAGACAACGCTCTTCCTTCCTGCTTCGCCTAGTTTCTTGGTGAAGAGTATTATAGCTGCAAACCAACATATATTATTTAGTACATCCTCTTTTCACTGCTGCTCAATGTCTAATTGTATTTTACCCATTCATTTTTGTCTCATTGCTACAAAATCCCAAATCTTTTCTTCAGTTTTCGGAACTGAATAATAGCCTTTTGGAGGCTCTGAACTGCAGCCTGGCTCCTTCATTTTCTACCGTACCCAGAATATTTACAAACAACTCAATAAACAAATGCACTCATTCTATTACCTGCTCAGAGCTGGTCTAGCCAAAGCATGACCTATTGACTAAGTGAGATCTCTCGAGTTCTACAAAGCAACTCACAGCCACCATTCAACATGGTCCTCTCTCTTGATACAAGTGCAAAGATGCTTAGATCAAGATAGATCACTATGTGTTGGTACTTGTAGGGCCAGACTTTGATCTCAGTTACACCAGTATAAACATGGAGTTAACTTCACTGTAGTGAGAGGAGTGATCCAGATTTCCACTGGGATAGCTGAGATCAGAATTTCCCCTGTAGCCTCTGAGGGTCATGTTGTATGTTAGAACTCATAATCTCCATGGGTCACACCTTCATATCCAGAAATGATCTGCTCCATGTAATGCAAATTACTAAAGATGCAGCCCTCAGGTTCTAGACAAGTTGTCAATGCAACCCTTTACTGGCAAAGTCTGGGTGCTCCCTGCCCAGAACACATTGCCCATGAAAAAAGCATTGAATAGAGAGAAACAGCTCCGTTCTCATTTCAGATACAAGGGCACACATCACTGTGTAGCCTGAAAAACTCCCTAAGGAATGCAACCACATAGTGAAGCATGGCCTCACATCTGAGATTCAAACCATGTCTAAAATTTGTGTCATGACCAGAAAGTGAAAATCCAGTGTCACCTAGCTGTGAAAATTCCTGTCTGTGTAGTTCTTAAAGATAGTTTTAGGAACACTATCTGGTAAACGACACTGGGCCAGATTATTGGGTGTAGCATGGCTGCTTGCAGCAAACTGCTAATGTCAAGTGGCTATAAACCTGGCTCCAGGAGAGTCATCCCAGTACAGAAGTGATCCTGCAATGGTATACAGTAATAACAGGTGTTTGTGTGCCACACTTCCTCCCTGTTACCAGCTTGTTGTTGTTATAATTATAATTATTATTATATTGTATTACCGTAGCACCTAGGAGCCCCAGCGATGGACCAGGACCTCACTGTGCTAAGCACTGAACAAACACAGAACAAAAAAAGACAGTCTCTGCCCCCAAGAGCTTACAATCTAAGTAAAGCAGAGGGTGGCTACAGAAAAGGGGTGTATGTTATCAGGATGTTTCTATGTCACATTCTGTGCACATTAAGGCCAGCATGAATTGCAGTCTTACAGTACCTGCCCTGGCAAGACGGCTATGCTGGGGCCTACTGGAGAGGGCAGAGTAGGGCCAATTACATCAGCTTTTTGGTGCTTTTCCATCAGGGGAATACTTCCATTGCCCATTGTGGGCTACATATACTGCTTTCACAAAAGCAAACTAAATTTGAAAGCTAAGGACACAATGCATCATTTACCACGGCAGCAGGCACTGATGTTAAGCTGTTCACAGCCTCCAGAATCAGTAAATTGCTCTATAAGGAAAAATATCTGTTAGCAACATTACCTGATGTGCTCTTTAGGGGCAGAACTGAAGACACTGCCAGAGCCTATGAATCTAAATCACTGTGCATGTTATAGGCTGAAAGGCAGACATTTTGTTCTGCCTAGTTCTCTATGCAAGATAACATGACAGAGTCATCAGAGGACATTTATAATACCTTTTATGGTCAAAGCATGTACAAGTATTTCAGCACCTTCATACCTCTGATCTTCGGTAACAAATTGAGGGGCTACATTGCTAAATTTTGCACTTGTTACTAATTCACATACTAAGTGAAATCTAAATATTAAATCTATCTATTTAGCAAAGCACCCCAAATACATCTTAGAATTACAGGATATTGTTCAAGGAATTCAGAACTTTATGGTGAAAGTAAATTGTAGGCCTCTCCTATCACACTAAAAAAATAAATCTCTTTATCTCATTCATTTTGCCTTGATGGAAATTCTATTGTCTCTATGTCTATAGTAACTAAATAGTGAAAGAGGGTTACAGACACAACGATAAAACATTCATGCTTCAACTTCTCTGGCACAGTTTTATATAGCTAATAACAGGCTTTTTCACTTTATATATCCTTAAATAATTAAGAAAATTACATTAAGTGTAGCAGGTTAAATCTGACAGCAGGGGAGATTTTTAAAATATTAGATCTATTTTACTTAACACAAAGTAACTTCATATATTCTCAAAGACCATAATTAAATATCAGCTATAACCACCCAAAAGTTTAAACAACCATAATAAAGTTATATTTTTTCAAGATTGAGAAATGGAACCTAATTAACAGGATTAAAATGCTTTGGTTGTAACATTAATAAGCACTCTTAACCTTCTGGACACTAATTTTCCCACTGTATGTGAGAGCAAGACATACTTTACATAAAACCCTGGTTAATTTATTATTTTTTTTTTTGTGTGTTGAAGAATCACCTAAAGGGCCCAGCCCTGCTGTGCTGAGCACTGTGTAACAAAAAGATGGTCCCTTCCCTGAAGAGTTCACAAAATAAGATAAGAGACAACAGGAGGATACAACAGGCAGACTGCAGGAAACACAAAGTAACAGTAAGTTCCGGTATGATCAATGTCATAAGCAGCTGTCACAGCACTTCAACTGCCTAACCAGTGAAAATTTCAGAGGACTTTCCCTTAATGTTTGTACAAATCTAGGGACAGATCCTCAACTGGTGTAAATTGACATAGGTCCATTGATTTCAAAGGAGTTATGACAATTTACACCACCAGAGGTTCTTCCCTCTACAGTTTTTTATTCATTCTCCAGTGTTTGTAACACCATCTTAGAAATGTGACATTTTACCTCTTCATGTTTATTCTTTTCTGCTTGAGACATTAATTATTTTATAACCTATGACTGAAAATATGTCTGTTTTCATTTCAGAACAACCTCCTCTCTGATTTACATAGTAGTTCACTATGATGATACATCATTACTAGCCCCCATCCCACGTGGACTCACAATGAATCCAGCAGGAGTCCATGTGAGTGGATCCAGTCCTTAGTGTGTCAGAATGACGAATTTGATAGCTCTCAGTGTTGGTCAATGACCTGTTGCTGTGTATCCACAGGGGAAACACAAGATAATATTTTTGTTGGGAAACATTAAAATAGTGGCTCTTTTGTTTTGTTGGGTCGATATAACTTCTGTAATTTTATGCAAGTTATGTCATGTCTCATCAAGGCAACAGTTGGTTTTTTTCATTCCCAATTGCTTCCTCTGGCTTGTCACTCTGTAGATTTTAATATTTTAACATACAGTTTTAAAAAACCGTATGAAAACATGGCCATATTGGCAAAATGAGACCCACGGTGCTTCGGGGAGAGAAATCCTCCCATCTTTGCTTCTGTAGAGTTCCCTAACACCCAACCACATTACTGAAGCTTAGCAAGGAGGGTAGAGCTTGGTACACATTGAGCATTATAGTTCTGGTTATCCATATATAGTACTTGCCCTATATTACAGAACTCAGATACCATGGTAATAGGTGGGTACAAATAAAGGGAGAACAAAACTGATTGCCCAGCAGGTTTCATCTTAAGGGCCATATTCTGATCCCTTTATTCACACTAAATAGAACTTAATTCTATTCCAAATAGTCCCAGTGAGTTCAATGGAGATATTCATGGAGTAAAGTGCTAACCAAAATAAGACAGTCAGACTCTGGCCCTCAGTATTTGATGCATAAAAACAAAAAGAAAAGAATAACAGCTTCCTTGCCAGTACTCTGATTATTTCCTAGGTTATTACTAGGGGAAGGTGAAGCTGGTGAAAACTGGGTTGCAGCATTCTTTGCTCATCTGTTATGTACTTTGCAAAAACTTCAACATTTCATATTTTGCAAAACTTCAAGGACCCATTTCCCTGCCCTCACCCGCAAGACACCAGCTTGTGAAATTCACCTTTCGCACAAAGCTTCACACTTGCAAACTGTCATGTAGTGGTGCTGTGGTAGCCAAATTTGGCAATTTTCCCAATGTGTTAAAACCACTGCTATTTTTGCTCTTAATCGTTTGCAGATGCCTCAGTTGATCAGAGGAGATTTCAGAGGGAAGTTGCCCTTAGGACACACTAAACTAAATGTGATGTAGGCAGCAGAAGAAATATGGCACTGCAACAAGCTCCTGTCAGCTCAAAGTTAGAGGGTGGATACCCTCAATGCAAGGACACACATGGCATGTGGTGAAAAATAAACTGTGCAGAATATAAATATCAAAGACAGAAGCACAGTGGCCTAAACTCATGTCAATGTAATTCAGGCAACACCAGAAATGTAATAATTGTTCAGGAAAGAATGAACACACACACATATGCAATATTATTTATAATATTTTATAATTAATGTATGTATCTTTTTCAATTATCTATCTTGATGACAAAGATGTCTAAATTAGGAAACAAAGCAAGCATCAAACACTAGTGCTGCTCTGATTTTTAAACATGCCCCACACATACTATATTTATTATTTCTCAAAACAATAAACAAACAGCCCCCTTAACTACAACTAGTTGCTCAGAGAAATAGAGACCAAATGGCTTCTGAGAACCCTCCTGATCACATGATGTCAGCTCACCCAATTAAGAAACCAGATGCAGTACCATGGGACTTATCATGGAAATGTAGGGCTGGAAGGTACCTTGAGAAGTCATCTACTCCATCCTCCTGCACTGAGGCAGGACCAAGTATACCTAGATTATAATGAGCAATCACAACCAACAAACCCAGCTTGGAAACAAAAAATATAATACATAGTTTTGCCATGGAATTTTCAGTTATTCTAGTAGTTAAAAAATGAATTGTGTGAAATTTGAAATTTAGCATCTCAAAAATGCTGCAAGTTTACAGATGTGCCAATGTCAATGAAATATTTTCTTGACTAAAAATTTGCCCACCTCTACTTACCACCCATCATACAAGAAAAATTCACTTTCAGGATTATTATTCTTGCTACAATAAATAGTTTGTGCATAATTTGTTTTTAGTTACAATGCACCTTACTGAGCTCATGAATAAATTCAACTTCTAACTTACCTTGCCAAAGCTTCCCTTCCCGATTGCTCGGAGTATCTGGAAGTGGTCAAAATTCACTACAAAGTAAAAACAAAGGAGTTTTAGTTTCTCATTTCCAGATATTTTCCTACCAACTTCTTAAAAAAAAACTTAAAAAGAAAAAAAGGGAAAGAGATGAGTAATTGATAAAAAGTACATTTTACCAGTTGGACAAGTTCTTGCCGAAAGATCAGTATGTTCCAGAGAAGAGTTTTGTTTAAAGAAAACCAGTGGGATGGGCCCTTTGTATCAGCTTTAAAGGTAACTGCTTTAGGGACTCAGTCCCCCTTAGCTTGTTAATGGCCAGAATCTTCTAGTTTCTGACTCCTAAAGTTCCTTTTACTCCCGGTTCCTGGATGTCTCATGCCCTCTATCTACAAAAGTAAAAGGACCCAACTTTGATACTCTTATAGTGAGCAATACCTCATTCCATGAGGAGTTGATTTTAATGAAACTACATGTGGAGTATGGTACTATTCTGTGTTGGTGTCATAGAATTGTGTTGTACTGTAGTGACTCGGACTGGCCTCTGAACAGTCCTTTATCGAGTCCTCTTTCTCAACTGATGTTGTTTGACTTTCACCCACAAATTGTACAGAAAATGCTCTCTAGTATAGTTGTGTGTTTAATTTTTAAAAATTTTTAAATGTATATCGAGATTTTAAAAAACAACTAAAACTCAATTGATTTCAGGATAATGTCCACAGAGTATGAGGATAGGCACTTATAGACATGTATAGTAATATATAAATAACAGTTCGTTAAGTTACATACCAATATTAAACTGATGTATCACAAGTAAAAAAAAAACCCACAAAACACAAAAACTTAACCTAACAAAACGGAGACAGTGAATGAGTGCATGCGTGTGTTAAGAGTTGTATGGAGGGAGGGCTCAGGGACACAATACAAACAAGTCCCACTGCTAAAAATATCCCATTGCTTTTGTAATCTATAGTTACAGGTGGCTGCTGTTCTTGTACATGAAGAGTTTATTACTGTGCATGCAAGTGCTGCAGCCAGTTTGGCTATTACTTGCTCTATCAAGAAGCCAACATATTAAGGATGGGCCATTGACTTCTGTTCTCTGGATTTTTGTATCCGTCTGTACTTTAGCTGCTAGTGATTCCAGAGACATAATGAAAAATAATGGGGAGTGGTGAAAGTGTTAATCTAATACTTTAAGTGCAATGTTGCTATGTCAGCAGCCATAGCAACTATAAAATTATGATTACTAAATTACTGCTGTGATCTAATCTCTCCAAAAATTAATCTCAAATGAAAGGTGCTATGTAGTCCTTCTGTCTACCTAAATAATGATATATCTCCCAGTACCATTGATTTTGAATACCTCAGTGACATTAACAAACATATTATCTCTGATGATGATGGTCACCTCAATTTCAAGGGCAATGTTGACAATCATAATTTTGTACAAATGGGTCTTTGCATGACTCCATAGACCAATTCAGGAAGAACAACATTACCCCACTGGCCACAGAGCCATTTGCCTAGTTGTGTTGATTGACCCGCACATTGTTCCTGTGGCTGGAGCTGTGTGTCCTGCTGCTCTATGTGATTTTTCTCAAAGTTGTGGATACCCACCCTTATGGTGTGGTGCCACGCAATATGATCAATCGACAGTTGCTCAAAGGTTGAATAGAAAATTTTCTTTCAGGGTGTCTTTGAAGTATTGAATCTGACCTCAACGCTTACGATGGCCAGAGCTTAATTCAGAATATAAAACTTATTTTGATAGATGGGTCTCAGGCATTCGAATTACAAAGCTAGTCCATCTCAGTTGGGCACAGACCAAATGAGCCTTGATGCTGACCAAACCAGCTTTCACCAGGACTTCAGTGTTGGAAACCTGGTCCTGCCATTTGATGTCCAGCAATCATTGTAGGTATTGCAAGTAGAACCTCTCAAGCTTTTTAATGTGTCATTGAAAACAGGTCCATGTTTCACACCAGTAGAGCAATGTGATGAGGACATCATGGACTTTGACTTTTGTCTGTATACAGATTCCATGTTGCTTCCAGATTAAGTGATAGAAGTGACCATACGTGGCGCTGGCTTTCTTAATTCATGGTCAACTGTTGCTTCATTGTTCAACATGCTGTTGAAATAGGTAAACTGACAGCATAGGGCGTGGTACCTTCCAGTCTTATTGACAGGTCTTGGTAAGGTTGTTGAGGAGCTAGCTGGTATATAACCTCAGTTTTCATTCAGATGATGGTGGGGCCAAAGTTATGAGGCGCCGCAGCAAAGCAGTTTGCAAGAAATTGTAGTGCTGCTTCAGAGTGTGCCATCAAGGCACAATTATCAGCATAGAGCAGTTCCTGGAGCAATGTTCCTATCACCTTGGTGTTTGCATGTAGATGGGAAAGACTGAAGAGCCTACCAGTGCAGAAGTGTATAAAGACACCATCTGAAGCATCACAAAGGGTTTCCTCTAGCATCGCAGCAAATAAAAGACCAAAATGGCTAGCAGCGAGGACACATCCCTGCGTCACCCCATTCATGATTGGAAATATATATGTTTGCACTAGGTCTTCCAGCAATGCCTTCATGGAATTGCTGAATGATGTTAATAAATGTGTCTGGACATCCAAATTTACTCAGCAATTTCCAGAGGGCAGTGCAGCTGACCCTATCAAATGCCTTAGTTAGATTGAGAAACAAGATGTTGGTGCTATTCACGACATTTTTCTTGTAATTGTCGAATGATGAAAAGCATGTTATGAATTTTCCTGTAGTTGTCAAATGATGAAAATCATGCTTGCTGAGCATGAAAGCCACACTGTGACTCAGATAGAATGTTGTCGATTATTTGGGTCACAAGTCAGTTCAACAGGATCTGTGCAAGAATCTTGTCAGCCACGGAGAGCAAGGAGGTACCATGGTAGTTACTACAGTCACTCTTTGAGCCTTTACACTTATATATTGTGACAATGTTGGTATCTTTCAGTTGTGGCAGTATAACTTAATGTAAAAAATTCAAAGAGCTTGTCAACTGAGACAATTTCCTCCATGTTTGAAACCCTCAGCTGGAATGGAATTGGGACCAGGGGATTTATTATTTTTCATTACTTGAACAGCTATCAACACCTCAGCTTGGGTGGGTGGATAGGCAAGTGCAGAAGATGTAGGCAGTTTATGGACATTATCCAGCGACTTCTCAGAAACAGTAGATGAATGATTAAGTAGTTTGCTAAAATGTTCACACCACCATTGGTGGATCGCATTACGATCTGTGATGACAGATTCATCATCAGCATTTGTTATGGTGCTAAGGCAGATTGAGTAGACCCATACACAGCTTTGACCACCTCACAGAAACCCTTCAAGTCATGATTATCAGCAAGGGCCTGTAGTTCCTCTGCTCTACAGTCAAACCACATATTTTCCATTTGCTGGAGTCTGTGTTAGAGCATTCTGCAAGCTGACCTATAACTGGCCTTTTTTGACCCAGACTGCAGGTTATCTAAGAGTGCAGCATGCACTTATCACTTGACATCAAGGAGATTTAATATTTCAAGGCCATTATAATTGAACCAGCCTGTATGACACATTTCGTATACCCAACACAATCGACAAAGATGTTATAGATTGTGTCCCACAGGGATACCCATTTGGCAGATATGTCATCACTGATCACTGGACATTAATAAATGTATCATCACTACATCCCTGGGAGATGGAGAGGTATTACTGTCCCCATTTTACCAGTGGAGAACTGAGAGCCCAAGGTCACACAGGAAGACTGTGGAAGAGCCAGGAATTGAACACAGATCTCTTGAGTCCCTGGCTAGTTCCTTAAACCAAATAAATGTCTTTCCTTTCTAGGGCCCTGATCCAAAGCCCAATGGCTGCAAAAGATTCTTGGATTAGGACCAAAGAACAAAATATTGTTACCAATCCTGAGGTCTTCACTCAGCTCTTTCTCAGAAAAATTCCAATTGACTTCAGTAGGATTTTGACATATGAAAATGGATACGTATTCTGAGCCAGGCGCTGATTTGCCCAGGCGTCAGGGAAGTATTGAGAGAGAGAGGGAGTGAGTCTCCTCTATAGCAGCATCTTCTCTTTGTGGGAGCCTGCAGCAGGCTCTCTGAAATCAGGGTGGGGAGGTCCATGGAGTATAATCCTTCTGGGCAACCTGCTGGGATTCTATGGGAAAGTTCACTAACTTCTTCCTAAACCCCCTTTGTGCTGAGAACCCCTTTTGTAAGCAAGGATCCGGGGTCTCTTAGCTAGAGGAAGCTCTGGCCATGCTTCCAGGGACCTGGGGAAAGCTCAGTACCAAGGGACATGCCCAGAGCCTCTATGAAGATGGCCCTGTGCCTCTTGTGGATCCACGAAAGCAGCAGAATACAAAGTCTAGAACCTTGCTCCTTCTCCAGTGTGACAAACCCTAACTTTTGCAGGAGGGAATTTGGAGCCACAAGGGGAGAATATTCCTGAGTTACCTCCTTCCCTGCTCCCTTCCCATTAGACTTAGAGGGAACAGTCTGGCCCTGAGTAAGGACCCAATGATTTGATTTAGTATTAAACAGTAATATTTAATAAATATTCTAGTTGAAACACAGAACTAGACTACAGCTCTAAGAGCTAGCATATATTTTTGAGGTGTTTTTGACAACAGATTTAAATTTTTCACATACAGAAAAAACTATTATATGAACTTCTGTCTGTGAGAAATACACAATGTTCAATTAAAGTGAGCATGTTTTAAGCACAGTAAATTTGTTTTCTTGGCAATTAAACTACAGGACAAGGTTTCATGATCTGGGGAATTCCTAGGAAGTTTTATTCCTGAAGCAATATGATGGTTATTTATTACAAAGACAAAAATTCTTATGTCTGAAACTGCATAGTTACATAAAAAGTCTTTTTTTTTTTCGTATCCATGACTACAAATGAGCTAACAGCACATTCTAGTCCATAGTCAAGATATAACGTCAAATATGCACATCAACTACATATGCCCTTGAGCTAATCTGTAAAGAAATGTTGCATTTAATAAATTAAATATGCAGTATCCATTTACTGCAGGTACAACTGAAGTTATATGAGTGGCTGCTTATTTTTCTTCAGTTCCACCAACTTCTTTTCGAAAGAGGAAGGCAGCTGAGGTTCTAATAACATGCTTTGTGTGTATAAAAAGATCTTCTACACTTTCCACAGTATGCATCCGATGAAGTGAGCTGTAGCTCACGAAAGCTTATGCTCAAATAAATTGGTTAGTCTCTAAGGTGCCACAAGTACTCCTTTTCTTTTTGCGAATACAGACTAACATGGCTGTTACTCTGAAACCTAACATTTTTTTAAATGACAAAACATTTCTACAGAATATGTGATTATCTCTGAAATAGAAATCCTTAGCTTGCCTAGTACAATTATATATGCTCTGGAGATTTCACCTTTTTGCAAGTGACACGAGAAAGCTGTCTTTCACTAACCACTCAAATACCTTATTATTTTTGGATGATTTGTACTAGCCTGAGTCATGAATAAATCCTAGTGAAGAATCCCATGACACATACTCCCAACAAGCAGGAAGATGACAGCTGTTGCCTAGTCACAGGACCACATTCACCCACTACTTTGACTTCAGTGAGCTGTAGCTCACGAAAGCTCATGCTCATATAAATTGGTTAGTCTCTAAGGTGCCACAAGTACTCCTTTTCTTTTTGCGAATACAGACTAACACGGCTGTTACTCTGAAACCTGTCATAGTTTTGACAGTCATACTCTGTAAGTAAAATCATGGTTTGGCCTGAGGTTTCACTGAAAGAACCTAAAGCGGGCCAAGGGGGAACCTGAAAACTTTTATAAATTAAAAATAAAATGGAATGTAGCAAAATAATATAATGACATTCAGTTGTTAATAAAATTGCCATCTTGTTTGGTTGAAATGCTCCAAGGTGTCCTTTGTCAGATTCTTATGAAACAACTAAGTTAATTATTCCTATTGACTTTCTGAAAGCTCACTTTCAGTATGTCCCTTTTAGTGAGGGGATGGTGGGTGGGGATTGCTGGGCAGAAAGCAGTCACTTTTGTCAGATGAGACAAACATCCTCCCCTGGGATTCTTCCTGGCATCAAACAACAAACTATGATTCATAACTGAGGATAACGTGCCATGATTTTGATCCGTTTGGTTCAGACTGTTTGCTTTAAATTTCAAGGAATGCATGAAAAGCAGAAGAATGGCAGTTTTTATGCTGCTTTAGAACGTCATTAAAACTCACACTTTGCAATCCACCAACAACTGATGTTCTCCCCCTACCCCAACAAAGATGTAACAGTGGATGCTGCAGTGAGCTCTCTATTAACTAAGATTTCATTGTTTTATAAAATGTACTACAATATATTACCAAGTACAGTGGATTTACAGCTCCACTTTGCCAGCAGCTAAAATTCATTTTATACCATTTATTTTTTTTTCCGCACATAATTTTTATGCAGGATTATTGTGCTTCAAGTTACAATGTGAGATCTTTTTAGTCCCTATGTCAGATATTTCAGAACTGTGTTTCTCTATAATTTTTATTTCTCTGTTTTATTCCACATGTATACAATACAACAGCTGAAAATGTGGCAAGATAAAAATAAAGCATTGTCACCATGGTCCTATTAATGGACATATAAAAATACAAGGGTCTGATCTGAAGGCTTCGTTGGGAACAGGATTGGGCCTCAAGTGTCTACATAGAGATGTGCCTCAATCCTGATTACAAACCCCGGACTCTTGGGAAAAGTTCCAGCCCATATCTGGGTCTGGACACTACAGGTAGTTTTTATGTCTGGGTCAACCTAGGACAGCTGTCCACTGCTTGCATCACAGGATAGTGAGGCGTTTACTTAAAGGATTGTGCCTCAGAGATGTACAATCCCTTCCCAAGCAGCCTGGTGTTCCGGTAAAATGAGTAAAAAGAAAAGGAGGACTTGTGGCACCTTAGAGACTAACAAATTTATTTGAGCATAAGCTTTCGTGAGCTATAGCTCACTTCCTTGGATGCATTCAGTAGAAAATACAGTGGGGAGATTTATATACATAGAGAACATGAAACAATGGGTGAAACCATACACACTGTAACGAGAGTGATCACTTAAGGTGAGCTATTACCAGCAGGAGAGCGCGGGGGTGGGTGGGGAGGGAACCTTTTGTAGTGATAATCAAGGTGGGGACCATTTCCAGCAGTTGACAAGAACGTCTGAGGAACAGTGGGGGGTTGAGGGGGGGAATAAACATGGGGAAATAATGACAGGTTTCAGAGTAGCAGCCATGTTAGTCTGTATTCGCAAAAAGAAAAGGAGGACTTGTGGCACCTTAGAGACTAACAAATTTATTTGAGCATAAGCTTTCGTGAGCTACAGAGCTATAGCTCACGAAAGCTTATGCTCAAATAAATTTGTTAGTCTCTAAGGTGCCACAAGCACTCCTTTTCTTTTTATGGGGAAATAGTTTTACTTTGTGTAATGACCCATCCACTCCCAATCTCTATTCAAGCCTAAGTTAATTGTATCCAGTTTGCAAATTAATTCCAATTCAGCAGTCTCTCATCAGAATCTGTTTTTGAAGTTTTTTGTTGAAGAATTGCCTATTTGAGGTCTGTCATCGAGTGACCAAAGAGATTGAAGTGTTCTCCAACTGGTTTTTGAATGTTATAATTCTTGACGTCTGATTTGTGTCCATTTATTCTTTTACGTAGAGACTGTCAGGTTTGACCAATGTACATGGCAGAGGGGCATTGCTGGCACATGATGGCATATATCACATTGGTAGATGTGCAGGTGAACGAGCCTCTGATAGTGTGGCTGATGTGATTAGGCCCTATGATGGTGTCCCACCATCAATCTCAGCCTGGACCAGTCCACACAAGAGATCCACTTCCTGGACACGACGGTGCTAATAAGCGATGATCACATAAACACCACCCTCTACCAGAAACCTACTGACCGCTATGCCTACCTACATGCCTCCAGCTTTCATCCAGACCACACCACACGATCCATTGTCTACAGCCAAGCTCTACGATACAACTGCATTTGCTCCAACCCCTCAGACAGAGACAAACACCTACAAGATCTCTATCAAGCATTCTTACAACTACAATACCCACCTGCTGAAGTGAAGAAACAGACTGACAGAGCCAGAAGAGTACCCAGAAGTCACCTACTACAGGACAGGCCCAACAAAGAAAATAACAGAACGCCACTAGCCATCACCTTCAGCCCCCAACTAAAACCTCTCCAACGCATCATCAAGGATCTACAACCTATCCTGAAGGACAACCCATCACTCTCACAGATCTTGGGAGATAGGCCAGTCCTTGCTTACAGACAGCCCCCAACCTGAAGCAAATACTCACCAGCAACCGTACACCACACAATAAAACCACTAACTCAGGAACCTATCCTTGCAACAAAGCCCGTTGCCAACTGTGTCCACATATCTATTCAGGGGACACCATCATAGGGCCTAATCACATCAGCCACACTATCAGAGGCTCGTTCACCTGCACATCTACCAATGTGATAGATGCCATCATGTGCCAGCAATGCCCCTCTGCCATGTACATTGGTCAAACTGGACAGTCTCTACGTAAAAGAATAAATGGACACAAATCAGACTTCAAGAATTATAACAGTCAAAAACCAGTTGGAGAACACTTCAATCTCTCTGGTCACTCAATGACAGACCTAAAAGTGGCAATTCTTCAACAAAAAAACTTCAGAAACAGACTCCGACGAGAGACTGCTGAATTGGAATTAATTTGCAAACTGGATACAATTAACTTAGGCTTGAATAGAGACTGGGAGTGGATGTGTCATTACACAAAGTAAAACTATTTCCCCAGGTTTATTCCCCCATCCCCACCCCCCACTGTTCCTCAGACGTTCTTGTCAACTGCTGGAAATGGCCCAACTTGATTATCGCTACAAAATGTCCCCGCCACCCCCCCCCGCGCTCTCCTGCTGGTAATAGCTCACCTTAAGTGATCACTCTCATTACAGTGTGTACGGTAGCACCCATCGTTTCATGTTCTCTATGTATATAAATCTCCCCACTGTATTTTCCTCTGAATGCATCCGATGAAGTGAGCTATAGCTCACGAAAGCTTATGCTCAAATAAATTTGTTAGCTTCTAAGGTGCCACAAGTCCTCCTTTTCTTTTTGCGAATACAGACTAACACAGCTGCTACTCTGAAACCTGCTAAAATGAGTGTGCTGCATAAGCTAGAATAGTGCAGCCTGCTTCCCCTGTGAAGAAAGGGGACAGAGCTATGGTTTCTCTGGTCCTCCCTGAGTTCAGTGACTGCAGTCGTGATTGGTCTTTGAGCAGGATACACAAAGAGGGAAAGAGTAGCTGGGTGCATTTACCATAACCCATCCATGCACTTGCCCAACGGCCAGTTACAATCTATGACAATGGGCTGAGCCTTGCTACCATTTCCAAAGTCCCTAGAATTTTGGAAACATTCACGCTATGATCAGATTTGAACTTGGCAGCTCACATGCCCACATAATTAGAATGTGACAAATCTTTCATGATGCAATGTCCAGTGAACTCCATCTGGAAGGCTCTGGGAAGAGTAAAAGGAAATGAGGAAAAAACTCAGATCTTAAATATGGATTCATTTTTGTGAATATTTTGGTATATCTTAATGTATGCTCGGTAGGTAATGAGTAATTATATGCACAAAGCACTTAAAAATGCACTTTAAATGATATAACATAATGTTTGGTACTTTCTCAAACCAATTGTGCTATCTAGAAAGATAAGAGACGATGCTAAGTATACATTTTTCTCCGCGCACAAATAAAACAATTAAAATATATGTCACTGTAAAAAAAATCTTACTTTGTGCCAACAGCTGCTCAAATACGTGTGTGCAAATGTTTTCATGAATAAAGCTGCATGCACCCAAACGGAAGCCAGGGTGAGAGTCATTTGGAAATTTGCCTCTAAATATCCCATCCCAATTTTCACACTGTCAAATTAAAAACCATATTGAAAGAAAACCTAATCACAGTTTCATTACAGATAGCACTACTGAAAATTTAAAATGGCAAAATTTTAAAGATCACATGTACATTTCACTGTTTATATTATTAACTGTAAGCATGTCTCTCAGCTGGACAATGAAAACAAGCTAGTTGGATTAATTTTTAGGGACTGCCTATACCGTAGTCAATATCATGTTCTGTCTACTTTGCCAGCACAAAGCTGCAATGACTGGGCTGTAAATAACGTAGGGTGAGGTTTATCATTGTTTACAAAATGACTCATTCTTGCTCTATTAAATAAAATAATGGCAACAATCTATTGATTTTAGTTTTTGTAAAAACTTCTCTTTACAAAATCTAAGTGTTGAACCAAATTTGACCTGACAGTCCTCTTTAAAACTGTATTATGGCTAAATTCCTATTTGGATAATTGCACTCAGACGGCAGTACTTACAGTATATTTGTCCAACAGCTGCAATTAGATACAATATTTTTGACATTGTACTAGGATGCAGACTGATTCTTGTATACAGAAAGTTTGTAAAGTGTTAGATAATTCTTCTGGCTGAAAAGCACCCAATAAAAAATTAAGGTATTATTGTTTTATAATAGAAAATATGACTGACCAGCATGACACCATCAAAATTTCTTTTTTACAGAGATAGTTGTGTACCTGATTTAAAAAAAAAAGTAAATTCATAGCTCTTTTCAACCTAGGATTATATTATATTACAGTTTGTTAACATGGTAAAAATCATTGGTATAATAAACATTGTAATTATTGATACAGAAACATTATTATATGGCCACAATAAACACAGAGGTGCTGCCACAAAATGTTAACAGTTTTTATTCATTGATAGAAAATTTACAGCTATAACTTAGAAGCAATTACCTGCTTCTACCTAGGTCTCAAAAGGGGGCTGTTTCTCCAAAGCTTTGATCCATGCCAGTGGAAGAACACAGAGAGAAGAAGACCAAGAATGAACCCAGATGGAGGATGGCTAGTGGAAGAATTTATGGACCAGAGGTGTGGGAATGAGATGAGAAGAGTCATGAAATAACTCAGAGATAATGGAAAGAGACAAGGGCATCCACAATGGATGCTGAGAGATTGAGATAGGATTGAGAGGAATGAGGAGGGCATGAGCAGGGATGTTAGGAGAAATGGAGAATTGGAAAGGGATGTGTGTGGAGAGGCTGGAGGAAAAGGTGGACTTCTGTGGAAGGAGAGAGAGAGAGAGACAGTCAAGAACTGCAGAAGTGTTACAAGAGAAAGTAGTGGGCCCACTAAAAAACTAGTGGAAGATTGAGGGAGGGGCTGTAAAAGGATCAGGAAGGTATGTTAGTGAGCAGAGTACAACAAAGAAGGATTCCAAAGGGTGGAGCCTGGGAGGACAAAAGGATCAAGTAAAAGCTTGGCAAGAATGAAGAGTGAGCATGCCTAGAACAGAAGAGCTAGAAAACACAAGCCAGAAAACACAACACAAACACAACCTTAAGTTGTGGGGAGAGTGGGGAGATTGGAGGTGACGTGAAAGGAGGAGGGTTTTGGAAGCACTCAACAGAGGTGGAGAAGAGGGCCAGCAAGGGAGCACCATCTGGAGAGGCCTCTGTGTAAATAACAATATACACTCTGTGGTTAGATGTTGGGCTATGTGTGTGTGTTTTCCCTGTGTGCTGCCCCAGCTTTGCACAGACCGTCGGCACAGGACACCTTGAGCAAACCACCCAATTACCACAAGATCCGTTAAGGTATGAAGGCGCCAGGCCAGGTTTATTGTTGATAAAGCATGGTAATAGCACCTAACAGACTCTACAAGGATGTATGCCTGTAACAATGGATGCAGCTCAGTAAATGGTGGAACTTACCACTCCCCCCTTGGCTGGACAAAGATACTCCCTCTGAGATACATTTTTATATCCTGATATAAACAAGTTAGTACTGCCTCTGACATAGTTACTGTCCCCCTGATGTGGCTAGCTATTACCCATCACCTTGACATGTTGGTTCAATCAAAACGTCTCTATTATGTACTGTCATCCTGCCCTTATCTTTTAGGAGGGGTCAGTGTGTTCCTGTTATCCTTGGGGAAAGTTTTTATACCATCCTTAATATCAGAATGTGTTTGCGTAAGTATTTTGTGCTTAGCACTTCTTAAAAATGTGTATTTCTGCATTATCAGCCTTGTTTTTGCCAAAGTCTGCAAGCAGGTCCTGCCTCATACCAGGCCTCTAGTACAAGAGCTTATATCTCAGGCTCTTTTCCTACCACGCTCTCTAATTACAAGACTTTTGTTCTCCTCTCCCCTTCTTATAGGCTGGAAACTATTTAACATATGGCCTTCATTTTTGTGTAACAGGGTGGCTCCACATTGTGTAAGAATCCCCTTGCTTTCTTTCATTTCACTTTCCTTTTATTTCTACTGAAAAAAATGTATTAGAAATGCACATTGGGTTTTAGTCCGCACTATTTAATGCTGTTCTGTTTTGCCCATTTGCATCTACAAGCAGGGGCGGCCCATCCATATAGGTGAACTAGGCAGTCAGCTAGGGTGCCAACTTAAATGGGGCACCAAATTTGAGGGAAAAAAATCAAATTTAAAAAAAAAGAAGTGAAAAAAAGGAAAAAGATGAAAAAAATACAAATAAAACGACAAAGATGTCATTATTTAAATTCCTGTGCGCGTAGAGAGGGAATATGAATTATAATTCATTTCTCTACATTTCTGAGAATTTATTAATATGTCAAATCTTTTATTTACTGCAAAAATAAATAATATTTTAGGGAAAAAAATTAAATTTGCGACATAGGATTTATTTTTCTCAGGCTCAAAACACCGTCGGGAGGTTCTGACTCGCCATGTGAATTCTCTAACTGTGAAACCACTTAGTCAGACAAGATGGGAGAGTCGCATTGATGCTTTGAAGCCTCTTCGCTATGAACTTGGAAACATTTGTGATACCCTAATTAAAATTTCTGATGATACTACCTTTACTGGATCATCTGGCAATACGGCACGTTCAGATGCAGAAGCTCTTGCAAATGGCCTTTCCAAGTTCAAATTTGTGACTTCACTCATTTTGTGGTATAATATCCTTTTCGAGATTAACCTCACTAGTAAGCAGCTTCAGGAAGAGAACTTGAACATACATTCTGCTATTCAAAAACTGCAGCAAACTAAAACTATTCTGGAGGAATTCAAAGTGATGAAGGGTTCGAAAGAACACTGGTAGATTCTCTTGAGTTTGCTGAAGAAATAGACTTTGCGACAGAATTTGAAGCAGTTTGCATTCGGCAAAAGAAACAGCAGTTTTCTTTTGAAGGACGAGACACACCCATTCAGAACCCAAAACAAAGGTTCAAAGTGAATTTCTACTTCACAGTCCTTGATACTGCTATTCACTTGGTTGATGAAAGATTTCAACAGATGCAGCAGCTAGACTCAGTATTTGGCTTTCTATATGATATCCAGAGCTTGCAAAAGAAAACAGCAAAACAGATAAGAGTATTTTGTATAAAACTGGAGTCGGCATTGACTCATGAAAATTCAAAAGACATTGATGCTACAGATTTGTGTAGCGAGCTTCAGGCTTTTTCAAGACGACTTAAGAAACATTCCACTCCTGAAGAAGTACTGAAGTTTGTTTGTGAAAATAAACTCTCAGACAGTTTTCCAAACATTTTTTAGCTCTGCGCATTCTTTTAACTTTGCCAGTTTCCGTAGCTAGTGGGGAACATAGCTTCTAAAAGTTAAAATTAATAAAAACATATCTGTGTTCAACAGTGGTGCAAGAGAGACTTGTTGGCTTGCCACAATGTTAATAGAGCATGAAATAGCTGGAAAACTGGATCTAAAAGAACTAGTAACTGAATTTTCAAAACTTTAAGCAAGAAGAGTCATGTTTTAAGAGCACAGAATGTTTTTTATTTGGAGTGTTTTGTAAATACAGGTTAAAGTTCATTGAAGAGTTTTCTTTTTTCTTTCTATTTTGGATGTGGTGGTAATGGCAGTTAAAGCAGGATAGCGTAATGGATGATTTTGGATTTCTAATAATAAAAATTATAATTAACATTTTTAATGCATTTTTATTTGAAATCGGACTGAAATATCATCTAGCTGTCATACAGAAATGTATTCTGAAAATGTCATGTCTCTATTTTATCTGGTCTCAGAAACATTGGTTGGACAGACGGACGGACAGACAAACCGAATAATTAAGCCTCTGTTTAAAAAAAAAAATGCTTAAAAAACATCAAAAGGAAAAAAGGGGCAAAATGTTTCCCAGTTTACCAAAAACCTCAGCCTTGATCTGCCTTTGGGGTTTGGGGGTAGGAGGCGCCGATTGCATGGTTCACCTAGGGCGCCAGTTGCTGGCAGCTAGTCTAGGACCACCCCTGTCTACAAGAAGAATAGGTAGGTGAGGCTAACGGAAATCCACTGTAGTCTGACTGACTGGCAACGTGAGTGAGTATTAACTGCCCAGGAATTCAGGGAATGCTGGCAGAAAATAAAATAAATTAAAGGTATAATATGAACCACTTTAAGCACTAAGGAATCACACATACTATTAAAAATACAGCTGTGAAGTCATCTTAGAAGGAGTAAGTTATTGGTACTAGATAGAATAATGTTTGCATTGGCCCATGACCATTCCTACCTAGTGCATGGCTATTAAAATCATCTGTTTTTTCAGTGAATGAAAATTGGAGCGCTACTAAATAGGATGAAAAGAACAAATACCTCTTCCACATAAGTTCTGTATTGCAAAATTTGTAAGTGCTGTTTATCTGAGAAAAATTAAGCTTATTTGTGTTAGCATCCCAGAGAGGCAAATTTTAGCTATTCATTAGCAACTCAGTTGAGCTCCCAATAGGTGCAGTTTTAAAAGCATTAATGAGAAGTCAAAATTACACAATGCAATTTATATATGCCATGCAACTTTCACAACAATCACAAAGAAGAACATATCACACAAGAAGCTGAAAGTGGGAGGGTTTTGGTCAGTCAGTCTTACACCTTTTGTCAGGCTAACTGTGATGATGTAAAGATGTGATAATAGCCAAACAGCGACCAAGCAACAAGGATTTATTCATGACCAGTACTGTGGGGTAGCCAGAATGCAAAGTACTCACCAATGCCACTTGAGAGGAGCTGTAATGAAATGACTGAATAAAGGTCAAATATCAGCATTCAGGATATTTTGGATTTTGAATGTTCTTAGGTGCTGCGCTAAATTTTGTTTAGAAGATTGTTGGGTCAGCTTCTCTGCAAATCTATTTCAGAAAATGATACATTTTATGTCAGTACCACTTGCTGAATAGCCATTAGACTGACTTGTCTTTATACTTTGCTAGGAGAATTTTCCTACTTTTACTATAGTAGATGAATAGATCATTCCACTGGTCAGTTTCCTGAATGATTAGCCATTTTCTCCACACAAGTGCAAAGCCACAGAGTTGAGCAGATCCTCAGTTTGGTGTCCCAACCTCCCCCAGATCACAGGCAAGGAGAAAAGAAAAGGCTCCCTCCTTCCCAAAGAAGGTGGGTGATCTCATACCACGCAACAGTCATGCAGTGTTCACAGCAGAGACATGTCAGCACTTCCCCAGGAAAGAAAAAAAATCAGTTCTAATATTAGCTAGCAACTTAGATGCCAACAAATAGTGAACAGAACTCAACACATGTAACCTTGGTCTCCAGATTATATAGTTAGTAATATTAATTTAAAGGACATCTGCAAATGAAAAAAAAAGTGGGTTAGAAATTAGTCCTGTCTACCAGTGGGAATTTCATCAGTCTAGGTCTACAACCGAGGTTGAAGTTTGCAGAAGGTAACTTCATGGTGACCTAACCTGATTTCCAGTGAGTTCAGGAATATAGCTGAGCTTTTGGCCCAAGCATGGGTTGCTTTTGGAACTGGGACTATTAGCAAATAGAACTTTTAGTATGTGACACTTTAGTCCTTTGCCTTAAGGAACCCCTTTCTAGAAGAGGTTATTGATTTAAAACTATGGCATTTGGGGGCTTTCTAAGATATTACGTGGAAGAATCTGCTCCGCAGTATGATCAGTACAAAGAATGGTTTTGGAGACATTTTTTTCTCCAGACTGGCATCATAGTCTGATGAAGATGTGATGGCTTGTTAGTATTCTTTGGTTATATTTCTATGGCTTGTATCTAGAGGTTCTGTTGAACCCAGCTGAATGCATGTATTTTGCTTTATTTTAAAAACACTATTATCAATCTACACATGGAGGTTACTATTCTTAATAATAATTATTACAGTAAAGCAAATAATAATGTTTTATGTTAGAATTTCATTGTTAAAATGCAATACTATCAGAATGTCGTTTGTACTTTATAAAAAGCTCCTTAATTGTGACTGTGTGTCACACTGAGAGTTAGGTTCTGTACTTAAACAAAAGCCACAGCAGCTCTTAGGCACAACAATACCTCCTTCAAACTACATGTTGCATAAGACCACAGGAAAGACTATGGCATTTGCTCACCATGTCATAATGCAAGACATGGGAGCAGAGGAGATAGGAGGCCTTGTACAAAATAGACAAGGTAGCTAGTGATGACCCTTTTCTTGTTAATAAAGAAATGTGTGGGGAGACAACTGACCACAGGGAGGAGAAATTTGAGGCTCAAGAGAACACTGGGCCAAGAAAGGGAAGAGAACAAAAGGGTAGGAGATAAGGGAGAAGGAAGGCATGAAACAACAGCTTAGAGGCATAAGTGAGAAGAAAGAGAATGAGGGGACTTTCACAGGGTGGCACTGGCCCTTTCAGAGGGAGCCAGGCGAGTGCAGTGACTCTGCAGAAGTCAATGAGCCAGATCCTCCTCTCCCTAAATCAGCAATTATACCTCTGAAGTCAATGAAATTACACCATGTGAACCTAAGAATCAGGCCCATTGTGTCTGAGTTTTGCCATTTTGCTGCTCTTCTCTCAAACTCATTGTTAGCTCAACCACCTGGCTTCTTTTACATTTTAATCACCACTTTTCTTTACAAGGCACTAGTTATTATTTCTTTGTGTCCTCATGCTCTTTACCCCAGAATGAAACAAAAGGAACAGGAAGCTTACTTAAACCATTTAATTCTGTGATTGTGCCATCATAATTATAAAGCTTTATTTTTTTACCCCAGTGGCACAAGAAAACTTTTATAGGAAAAAGAGGCAACAAAATTTCCATTCCCACCACTCTTTCCTTGGGTTCACAAAGCCCCTGAATTTGCAGCTCAGCACCCTGAATTAATGATATTCTGCAGCTGTTCCTTGCCAACCCTATAACCATGTTATATAGGAGGAGGGCTACGTTTTCAGTGGATAGAGGTGCCGTTGTTGCTGCATCTTTAGGCACAACTGTGCCTCCAATGTCTGATCCTGCACTATTTAAGTCAGGATCAAGCCCTTAGGACCTAAGGGTATGTCTACACAGCAGCTGAGAGCATGCCTCCCAGCCTGGCTAGACAGATGAGATCTAGCTCCACTCAAGCTAGCATGCTGAAAATAGCACTATGGATGTTGTGGCATGGGTGGTGGCAGAAGCTAGCCACCTGAGCTCAGACTCAGGGAGTCAGCCGGGTGTGTGGTGGGGCAGCTAGTCTGAGCTGCTGCCCATACCACAGTGTCCCCACTGCTATTTTTAGCACGATAGCTTAAGCAGAACTAGTGAGAGTCTGTTTACCCAGCTTGGAGTGTAGACATACCTGTTACAGTTCAGGGCATCTGCCTCTGTATTTCCCTTTAGTGGTCCAGCAAGGGTATGCACTCTCAGGCTCCCAGCTCCCCAGCCATTACCTTTCTGGGGGAGACTCCAGGGCTGCTGGAACGATTTGTATAGTAGGGGTGCCGACAGCCATTGAATCAAACTATAGACCCTGTATATGATGGAAACCACTTCAAGCCACAGGGTGCAGGAGCACCCCTAGTTCCAGCATCTGTGGGAAACTCATGTCTCTTTCTCTTCTGCCTGGGGTATTTCCAGGCTGCACTGTTCCCTGCCCATACTGTTTTATCCCCAGCACAGAGAGGCTGGCCAAGGACGTGTGCTTCAAATATAGTTAGCAGGTGTAATTGCTACAGCTAAGTTATTACACAGCACTTCCTATGCAAGCCTACTTTATTCCTAAGATAAAAAGCATTACAGAGAAAACACATTTTAAAAAAAGAAAAGGACCTGACATGCCTGCTAACAAGCTTTCCTGAGTTAATCCCAACCCTAACATGGATTCTGGCAGGAGCAGTCTTTCAAACCCCAAGGGGGATTCCTTGGGGTTGCAAGTTCATCACAGCTTTAGTTCCAAACAAGCACACAGGAGACCTAAGAAGGCCCAGTCCTTCCAACCTTTCTCAAAGGATTAGGGCCCACTATGGACCAAGGCTCCCGCCTATTTTCTGGATCAGGAAGGTGGCCATGAGCCACTTTAAAACAAGGCTATTTATTTAAAAACCCTCTCATTGCCTCTTGGTCCCTGGAGAATCCAGTCTGAACTAGTACGTCACAGAATCATAGAATCACGGAAGTATAGGACTGGAAAGGACCTCAATAGATCATCTAGTCCAATCCCCTGCACTCAAAGCAGGACTACGTAATAACTAGACCATTCCTGACTGGTGTTTGTCTAACCTGTTCTTAAAAACCTCCAATGACAGGGATTCTACAACCTCCAGGGGCAATTTGTTTCAATGCTTAACCACCCTGATAGTTAGGAAGTTTTTCCTAATGTCCAACGTAAATCGTCCTTGCTGCAATTAAGCCCATTGCTTCTTGTCCTATCCTCAGAGGTTAAGGAGAACAATTTTTCTCCCTCCTCCTTGTAACAACCTTTTATGTACTTGCAAACTGTTATCACGCCCCCAACCCTAAGTCTTATCTTCCCCACACTAAACAAACACAATTTTTTCAATCTTTCCTCATAGGTCATGTTTTCTAGACCTTTAAGCATTTTTGTTGCTCTCCTCTGAACTTTCTCTAATTTGTCCACATCCTTCCTGAAATGTGGTTCCCAGAACTGGACACAATACTCCAGCTGAGGCCTTATCAGCACGGAGTAGTGTGGAAGAAGTAGTACTCCTGTCTTGCTCCTGCTCACTCCTGCTAATATACCCCAGAATGCAGTTCACTTTTTTTGCAACAGTGTTACACTGTTGACTCATATTTAAGCTTGTGATCCACTATAACCCCCAGATCCCTTTCTGCAGTACTTCCTAGGCAGTCATTTCCCATTTTGTACGTGTGCGACTGATTGTTCTTTCCAAAGTGGAGTACTTTGCATTTGTCCTTATTGAACTTCATCCTATTTACTTCATATCATTTCTCCAGTTTGTCCAAATCATTTTGAATTTTAACCCTGTCCTCCGAAGCACTTGCAACCCTCCCAGCTTGGTAGCGTCCACAAACGTTATAAGTGTACTCTCTATGCCATTATGTAAATGCACACTTCTTTAGGGGGTGGCCTCAAAGGGTTGATTAGAGAGGAAGTTCATTAGCATCCCCACTCCCTACTAGAGAAGGCACATACAGTGCCACAATAGTGCACACACAATTGCATTTTTAATACGTTACCCCAAAGGTATTAACCCTAATTCAGTACAGTTTAATTCAATAAAAATAATTTTAATTCTATAAAGTTTGTTCAGGATATTGTCAGTCTGTCACAATACTCTTAATGCTAATTTGCAATAACTGGTACACTTGCTATTTCCAATGTCAAATATTTGCAGAAAAGAGCTTTGGAACATTGTGAAGCTTCTTACTATGTCCAACTCAAGCAGTAAAGGGCATTGACAAAATTAATTCATTTTAATCTTAGCCTGTCATTTTGTTTTTACTTAAAAAAAAGGAGCTGTGTCATCTTTTAAGTTCAACCCTGCCAGGCAGTTGGGAAAACACCTGTTAGTCAGACATATGGATAGTCAGGGGTGGACAAACCACACGTCAGATTATGTGTAAAACAGATTGGAGCAGATTAGAGTTGCTAGCAACCTAAGAAAGAGCAGTGAGGGAGTTGGGGAGAAAAGGATTTGATCAGTTTGGAAAATGCAGAGAGGATGGGAACTGTCAAGCTGAGCACAGCTGAGAAAGGAAACTGTCAGGAAGTGCATGGAGAAAAGATCAAAACCATCAGAGGCAAAATGGAGAATGAATCAGATAGGTCAGCAGGAGCCGGGAGGTCAGGAATTGTAGGGAGGAGCACTTGAAAAGGATGATAGTGGCCCTAAGGAGTACAGAGAAAGCATGTGGATAGTAGTGAGCACTCAAATAGGCCATCTAAGTGGCAGTGTAAACACACAGAGAAAATTAGAGAGCATCGGCAACAGTGCATGAAGGTCTATTCAATGAAGAATAATAGCTGCTTTAAACAGGGCTTTTACAACTTTCATATGGGCCTCACCTGATGTACATTGATGAAGCCCTGTTGATTTCAATAGAGCTATGCTGAGTTAACCAGCTGAGGCCTTCCCATGGTATATATAGCATACATAATAGTGTAAACATGCTTGTTCAAAATGGACAGGCAGGAGGAAAAAGGGAGGAGAGGTTGCATTGTACACTGGGAAAATATACATTTGTTCTAAGGTCCAGAAGGAGGTGAGAAGCAGACCAGCGGAAAGTCTCTGGGTGAAGATAAAAGGAAAAAATAACAGGGGTGATGTCATGGTAGGATCTACTTTAGACCATCTATTCAGGCAGAAGAGGTGACATTTCTATAACAAACGTATATCCAAAACACATGACCTGGTAGTGATGGGGGACTTTAACTATCCAGACATCTGGTGGAAAAGTAATATGGTGAAACACAATATCCAATAAGTTCTTGGAATGTATTGGGGGCAACTTCTTGTTTGAGAAGTGGAGGAAGGAACCAGAGGAACAGCTAATTTAGACTTGATTCTGACTAACACAGAGGAATTGGTTGTGAATCTGAAGGTAGAAGGTTTCAGAGTAACAGCTGTGTTAGTCTGTATTCTCAAAAAGGAAAGGAGTACTTGTGGCACCTTAGAGACTAACCAATTTATTTGAGCATAAGCTTTCGTGAGCTACAGCTCACTTCATATGATGCACCGATGCATCCGATGAAGTGAGCTGTAGCTCACGAAAGCTTATGCTCAAATAAATTGGTTAGTCTCTCAGGTGCCGCAAGTACTCCTTTCCTTTTTGAAGGTAGAAGGCAATTTTGGTGAACGTGATCATGAAGTGATAGATATCATGATTCTACAGAAAGGAAGGAGTGAGAACAGCGGAATAAGGACAATGGACTGGACTCAAATAAACAATAAGGACAATGGTCTCAAAGTGGCAATACAGCAAATTATCCCCATTCAAAGGAAAAATAGGGAAAATGGGAAGAGGCTAATATGGCTACAGCAGAAGCTCTTTAATGATCTGAAAAATCAAAAAAGAATACTACAAAAAGTGGAAACGTTGCTAAGGATGAATACAAAAGAACTGTGTAAGTCTGTAAGGACAAAATCAGAAAGGCTAAGGCATGGAATGAATTACCCCTAGCAAGGGGCATATAAGGCAATAAGAGGAGGCTTTTTAATGTGGTAGGAGCAAGAGAAAGACAAAGGAAAGTGTAGGCCCTCTCCTTACTGAGGAAGGAGAGCTAATAGATGTCACAAAGGAGGGTGAGATGTTTAATACCTATTTTGCTTCACTCTTCTCTTTAAAAAGTTAATTGTGACCAGATACTCAACACAATTAATGATTACAAAAAGGAGGAAGGAACCCAAGCCAGAATAAGGAAAGAACAGGTCCAAGAATATTCCCCGTACAGTACTTATAGAACTAGCTGATGCAATCTCGGAACTCCTAGTGATCACCTTTGAAAAATCATGGAAGATAGGTGAGGTCCCAGAGGGCTGGAGAAGAGCAAGCATAGTACCTATCTTTCAAAAGGGGAACAAAGAGTAACCAGGGAATCATAGATCAGCTAGCCTAACTTCAATACCTTGACCAAATTATTAAACAATCAATTTGTAAGCAAACAGAGGACAACAGGGTTACAAGTAGTAGCTAGTATGGCTTTATCAAGAACAAATCATGCCAAACTAACCTAATTTTCTACTTTGAGAGGGTTACTAGGCTTGTGAATCGGGGAAGCTGTAAACTTGGTATGTCTCGATTTTAGTAAGGCTTTTAACATAGGAGCATGTCCAGCAGTGTCGTAGGAGCGGGGCTTCCTCAGCCTGCAAAGCAGAGTTAACCCTTTCGGGGCTGGTGCAGGGTAAATACGCCCCGTCACACACCCTAACCCTCAAGACAGGACCCGGCGGTAGTCCATCGCCCCTCCCGCCCGGGAGTGAAAGTCTGCATTAGCATGGGCCCTACCTAGCCGGTGTAATACTCTGATCTCGTAGGGTTGGAGGGTGAGGTACCATCTCATAATCTGTACGTTTGAATCCTTCATGGTATTGATCCATTGTAGGGGTGCATGGTCTGTAATAAGATGAAAGGGGCTCCCCAGTAAGTAATACCGTAGAGTCTCTATCACCCATTTTACCGCTAAGGCTTCCCTCTCAATGGTGGAATACTTGACTTCTCAGGGAAATAGCTTCTGGCTTAGGTACAGTACCAGGTGTTCCTCCCCATCTCGTTCCTGTGATAGCACGGCCCATAGCCCAACTTCTGAGGCCTCCGTTTGTAAAATAAAGAGTTTTGAGAAGTCTGAGTGGAACAGGATGGGTTCCTGGGTAACATGCTCTTTCAAGGTCTGGAAGGCCCTTTCACAATCCTCCAAACACCGGACGTTCCTTGGCCAGGAGTTCTTTGTGAGGTCAGAGAGAGGGGCGGCTATCGTAGCAAAGTCTGGCACAAACCACCTGTAGTACCAGGCCAAGCCCAGGAATTGTCTTATCATCCTTTTCGTTGTAGGAGAGAATAGTCCTTCAGGGTCTGTACCTTGTCCACCAGGGGATGGAGTTGGCCCGCCCCCACCGTGTATCCAAAGTGGATCACTTCTTTCCACCCAAGGTGACACTTGGCAGGGTTTGCTGAGAGTCCTGCTTCCTTCAGGACCTATAAGACCATGGTAAGATGTTGTAGGTGTTCCTTCCAACTTGTGCTGTAGACCACAGTATTGTCAATATAAACTGCCACATGCTGCCGGTGTGGCTGCAACAGTTGATCCATCAATCGCTGGAACATAGCCGTGGCCCCACGTAACCTGAAGGGCATGATGATGAAATGGTATAGGCTGAATGGTGTAGGGAAGCCCGTCTTCTCCTGGGAAGTCAGGTCAGAGGTATTTGCCAGTACCCCTTGGTCAAATCTAATGTTGGTAGAAACTTAGTACTATCCAGCTGTTCCAGCAGTTCATCCACACGTGGCATCAGGTAGGCATCAAAGTGGGAAATGGCATTGACCCCCCCATAGTCTATACAGAACCTCACAGTCCCATCAGGCTATGGGACCAGGACTAAGGGGCTTCTCCATTCACTCTGGGATGCTTCCACTACTCCCAGGGCTAACATCGCCTTGAGTTCTTTCTGGACCACTTCCCACATTTTCTGGGGAAGTGGATGATGCTGGCTGTGGACCTTTTGTTCGGGAATGGTGTCTAAGTGGTGGCTGGTAATACTCATCCGTCCTGGACGAGAAGATAAAATAGAGGGGAAGTCTTGGACCAGCTGCTGTAGGCTTGCTTGTTGCTCTGGGCTCAAGTCCTGCTCCAATGTGATCAGTGTTGGGTCGGGGGCTCCACTGGCTACTGATCCCAATTTGGAGCTGTAGGGGGTGATCAGTAGCCTTCCCAGGCCTTCCAGGCCTTCAGGAAGTTCACATGGTAGAGCCGTAGGTCTTTTCGTTGCCCGGGGAGTCTGACCTCATGATCCACAGGTTCCACCTGTCGAACAATCTCAAATGGCCCCTGCCATTTGGCAAGTAGTTTAGATTCTGACAATGGCAACAGGAGCAAGACCCTGTCCTCAAAGGTCTGAATCTTGGCCTCCTGGTTGTATTGGAGTTCCTGGGTTTGGTGGGCCTGGAGTAAGTTCTCCCCAAGCTTTCAGAGACATTCCCGGAGTTGCAGGATGTATGGGACTGACCCTGTGACCCTCAGCTCTTGTTCCTCCCAGGTCTCTCGGAGCAGGTTGAGGATCCCCCTCAGCTGCCTCCCATAAAGGAACTCAAATGGGGAGAAACCTGTCTAGGCTTGGGGAACTTCACGCTCCGCAAACAGTAGTGAGCAGAGCAGCTTGTCCCAATGTTGTGGGTCATCATCCATGAACTTCCTAAGCACGGTTTTTAGGGTTCCGTTAAATCTTTCTACTAGGCTGTCAATCTGTGCATAGTGTACTGATGTCTTGAGAGAGTGGATGTTTAGTAGACGACATAACTTGGCCATCAGTTTGGAGGAGACATTCGTCCCCTGGTCTGTCAATATTTCTCTGGGTATCCCGACCCTGCCAAAAATTTTAAGAAGATCTGCAGCTATGACAGGGGCTGTGGTGGTCCATAGCAGTCGGCCTCCGGGTAGTGGGTCACATAATCGACTAACACTAGAATATACGGACACCTGGATCTGCTTTTCTCTAAGGGTCCCACTAGATCTAGGCCCATCCATTCAAAGGGCACTCCCACGACCAGGAGTGGGATCAGAGGCGCCCGGTGTACTCCCTTTGGGTCAGCGCACTGGCATTCTGGGCATGAAGCACACTCCTTCACCCCAGCCAGGAGGATTTGCATGAACTGTTCCAAAGCTATGGCCTCTGCCACCTGGGGCCCAGTCAAATTCTCTGGATTCAGCCATTTCCAACAATAGTTCTGCAAGCACTGGGCCACAGCCCATGGTCAGGCTCCCGGTGGGTATTGTTCTTTGTGAAATCACTGTTGGTAGGTCTCCGGGCTAATGCCAGTATGGTCTAATATAGCAGCTTTCACTAAAGAGTAATCCAAGGCCTCGTGAGGAGCAAAGTTGTGGAAGGCAGTTTGCACCTGGCTGGTCAAATAAGGGGCCAGTAGTGTGGCCCAGCATTCTGGAGGCCAACGGGTGGCCGTAGCAACCCTTTCAAAAGTGACAAGGAATGCCTCGGGGTCATCACCAGGCCCCATCTTGGTGAGGCGCACGGTTAGTCCTGTCAGGGCATCCCACGGCCCTGCCCCTGCAGGGACAGGCCTTGATGGTCCTGCCAGCTGTAGCAACATCGCCACCTGCTGGACCAGGCTTTCCTGCTGGGTCTGGTTCTGGGCCACCAATTCTTGGAGCAGCTGCTGTTGTTGCTCCTGATGCTGGGTCATCTGCAGCTGGTGTTGACTGGCGAGCTGCTACATCAGTTGAGTCTGCTGTTGCTGCTGCTGCACCGCCTGTGGCTGCTGACTTTCCAACATCCACATAAGGAGCTTCTCGGTATCCATGTTGGGTTGTTGCAGGGATTCCACAGTCTAATTCCCCTTTTCTGGACCTCTCAGCAAGTCCCCGTTGATGTCTGCATTGTCCACCAACTTGTCGCAGGGTAGGTAGGCCCGGTCGGGGGGGTGCTGGGTCACGTAGGGTTAAAAGGAAGGACAAAGGTGATTCTGCAGCCACTCAGGTTCTACACTGATGACGCTTACTGTAACATAGGGTAATATTGCCTAGTGACTAGAGAGAATAAGCGGCCCTGCCCGTCAGAGCAGCGTGGTCCAATGTCCAGAGTCAGTAAGCAACCCTTCCCATCAGGGCAGCGCCAGAGTCAGTAAGCAGCCCTTCCCATCAGGGTAGCGTGGCCCAATGGTCAGAGTCAGTAAGCGGCTCTTCCCATCAGGGTAGCGTGGCCCAGTGGCCGGAGTCAGTGAGTGGCCTGTTGGCCCATTAGGGGAGTGGGGCACCACTCAGGCCGGTGTGGCACCCTGGGTAAGGGGACTCGGGCCCTCCCTGCTCCTCCGTAGTCCCATAGTCAGGGCTTGTAGCAACTCCCTGCAGCGAGCTTGCAGCCTGCATCCTTCCCCATCAGCAGCCTCTCCCCATGCAGCTGGGTTGCTAGTCTTTATACGCTGCCTCCAGACCGAGCATGTTCCACATGACATTCTCATAATCAAACTTCGAAATGTGGTATAGCTGAAACTACAACAGGGTGGGTGCATAACTGATTGAAAGATTGTATTCAAAGAGTAGTTATCAGTGGTTCACTGTCAAACTGGGAGGACTTATCTAGTGGGATCCCACAAGAGTCTGTCCTGGGTCTGGTACTATTCAATTTTTCATTAATGACTTAGATACTGAGATGGAGAGTATCATTATAAAATTTGCAGATGACACCAAGATGGGAGTGGTTGCAAGCACGTTGGAGGTTAGGATTGGAATTCAAAATGATCATGACAAATTGGAGACTTGGTCTGAAATCAACAAGATGAAATTCAATGAAGAAGATAAATGCAAAGTGCTACACTTAGGAAGGAAAAAACAAATGCACAAATACAAAATGGGAAATAACTGTCTAAGCAGTACTGCTGAAAAGGATCTGGGAGTTACTGTGGCTCACAAATAGAATAAAAACAAAGAACGTGATGCAGTGAAAAAAGACGAATATCATTCTGGGAGGTATTCACAGGTGTCGTGTGTAAGGCATAGGAAGTAATTGTTCTGCTCTGTTTGGTACTGGTGAAACCTCAGCTGGAGCACTGTGTCCGGTTCTGGATGCCACACTTTAGGAAAGAAGTGGATAAACTGGAGAGAGTCCAGGGGAGTTGAACAAAAGCGATCAACAGTTTAGAAAACCTGACCTATGAGGAAAGGTTAAAAAAACTAGGCATGTTTAGTCTTGAAAAAAGAAGTCTTCTTCATAAGTCTTCAAGCCTGGTAAGGGCTATTATAAAGAGGACAGTGATCAACTGGTCTTTATGTCCACTGAAGATAGGATAAGTAGTAATGGGCTTAATCTGCAGCAAAAGAGATTTAAGTTAGATATTAGGAAAAAACTTTCTTACTAAAATGATAGTTAAGCACTGGAATGGGCTTCCAAAGGGAGGTCGTGGAATTCCCATGGTTGGAGGTTTTAAGGGCTGGCTAGACAAATGCCTGTCAGGGATGATATAGGTAGACTTCATCTTGCCTCAGTGCAGGGGGGTGAACTAGATGACCTCTCAAGTCTCTTCCAGCCTTTCATTTCTATGATTTTATGCAGAAGTCAGCAGGCCTGGCTCTGATCATATTTACACTGATGTAAATCTGGAATAAAGCAGTTAAAATCAAGGAGGTTACCCAAGAACAAAACAGGTGTGAGTGAGATCAAACTTGGACCCAACAGCTTGGACCCAACCAATTCAACAGCACTCTGCTAACAATCATAATGGCAATAAAAATGTATTTGGCTTATTCCACCACCATATCCCCCTTCCTGAGGCCTGATCCAAAACCGCATTAGATCACTGGAGACTATTTCCATATTTCTGAGACTGTTTCATCATGCTGTTCATTTGGTGCAAGCACCTTAGCATCATCAACAGAGTACACTATTTACAAAATGAATTTATGAAGAAATCAGCAAGCTGAGAAGTACTTTAGGTGAACTTTAATCCTTGTGAAGAATGCCAGGCTGCTTCGGAGAGTGACATAATCAGTGTATCCACGTAAACACAGACAGCACAAGCAGAGACAATGCAAGTTTCACTTCTTGGACACTCTGCTCAGACTACCTACCTGTCTGTCTATAAGGGATTGTGAAGGTGGTTTGGGAATGTAGATGTTTGTTGTCTAGCAACCAACATCCCTAACTCCTTTCTTATCGGCAGCTGTCAGCCATCCAAATGTACTTTTTGGGTGTACTTTCTTGCTTACTTATCAACATGGGCCAATTTTGAACTGGTACCTTAGAAGTAAAGGGTTTGATATTCCATTACAGTGCTGAAAGCTATCCATTCCCCTGTCGCATGGTATTTTATTACAGAAAATGAGTTTCATCGAAGTAACAGAGTTATGTGACCTTTCATCAGGCCTTTAAACTGAAGTTGAACTTTCTTGATGGCCAGCCATTTAATGAAAAAAGGCTATATTTTCCTTGCTTAGAAAACTTTATTTTAAGTCCCTACAAATGACTTCCCAAAGATTAATAATGTATTTATGGCACATGCTCAAGGTAGTATAAAATTAGCAATAAACATCTGCTACATGTTTCCTAATGTTTTTGCAACATATGTTACAAGTGATAAACAGATGACTATAGGTGCCTGATAAAATATGCAGGATGCATCTGGTTAATGCTGTGCTGCAACTGTTACAGAATTCATTGAAAATAATGTGAATGGAAAAGTAAAAATTGTAGGTATATTCAACTATGCATAATAAGGTTGAAATCTTGACTACATTGAAGTCAATGGCAAAACTCCCATTGACTTAAATGGGGTAAAGATTTCACCCTAAATCACTTACAATGGAAAAGCAACACTCAGCAAATTGTGGTAACTGTTCAATAAGTCATTCATCACCTATCACACAGAATATAGAGTACAGTAACTTCATATATGCCAACCTGCCATTTTTACTTTAAATATTTTTGGACTAGATTCCAATTGCTGGCCAGCATTTGTACGTCACCAGTTAACAAGGTGTTTTCTTATAATGCTTGCATTTGTAGGTTTTTCAGATTAGGCTGCAAAGCCAGCTGTATAATACCAATTCAAATCTAGCTCTTGACTTTTTAACTGGACCTGGTCAAATATTCTCCATCTAAGCTATTTTTAATATGGAAACTTGGGATTTTGACTAACATTTTTTGCAGAAAGTGTCTGCTTTCCATGGAAAATTTTGTCTTTCCATTAAAATATTTTGGCCAAAACGCAAAAGTTTTCAGCCAAAACAAAAAAGATTTTGGCCAAAATCATTCAGTTTGTAGTGAGAAATGAAAATTTCTGTGGAAAACTTTGACAAAAAATGAACTTTTTTTCATCAAAAATTTCAGGGGGGGGGAATTCAAGACCAGCTCTGTGTTTAACATATTACTTGGAACTAATCCCTTCACTAAGAGGAGCAAATCAAATCAAAAGGATATGCGTAGGGTTTAGGAACCAGTTGCTTCAGCCTCAGTTCATCTTTGACAGCTAAGCACAATTCAGTTTTTTTATGTAAGTATTGTATGTCTTGCCATTGCAGTTGGTAAGGTCTGTTTAACACTTTGAAGGGAATAATGGACTTGATAGCTTTCTAACCGATATTTGAAACCTATAGTAATCAGGAGTATGATTTAACCAGTGAAAAAATTCCTAGAGTATTGGCAGAAACGTAGTGCTGCAATAAACCAGTTCCAGTGCTCCAAGTTTTAAGAGAAGATGGCTAGTAACTCTGGAATGGCTAGTCTATGATGTGCTCTGGTGCTACCAGCAGAAAACATGGGAGACAATAAAAGTTTCATAACTAAAATGTGTGAGGGGGTATTGATTCAAGAACACACTGCTCAATTACATATATCACAAGGTATCATCACATTACAGCTTTCATTAAATATACAGCACAGATTATAAACTCTTTAAGGCAGAACCAGTTTTTTGGGGGGGAAGGTGGGGTGTACACTGTCTAACACAATATGACCCTGATCCCTGAGTAGTATATTCACTATCACAATATAAATAATAATAAGGCTAAGAGTAAAACCAGACGTTTGTCTGTACATTTTTCTGCATGCAAAATACCAAAACAGAGACATTTTAAAACAAGACTTGGCAAATGATTAGTCCATAGTATTGCTTAATTGTTTAAGTATTTTGAAAATGGAAAATCAAGGCACTAAGCTGTATCACTCTGGAAGTATCTATTGCACTTGTGCTTCCACTAGGCATTGTATGTGGGTGTGTATTTAAAAATGAATATGAAAAAGATATTAAATGCAATACTAAGTTATGCAATTGACAGATCAACAACATCCCTTAGAATATGATGCTGCACTGGAATCTGAGATGTTATGACATGTAAAGCATTTCAACTAAAAATAAACTAGATCTTAAAAACTGCTTTTAAATAACATGGAACGGGTCCATAGGAAACTAACAATAGCCAGCTGAGTCAGGGTGAAATCATGGCTTCACTGAAACCAATGGCAAGATTCCCATTGACTTGACTGGGAGCAGGATTTCACCTCAGGGTCAAGTCCTGCCTCTTCTTCCCCCTCAGGTATGTTGGACTCTCTTGCAATGGAACCAGTGCAATTCCTCTGCACAACAGGTCACGATTTAAGGAGACCAAACAGGTGTGCACATATGTAGTGTGCTGATGTGAAGATGATCAGATATTACAGTGATTGGAGCCATATAGACTCACAGATAGTTTGGATAAGTGTCCAGCTCCACAGAGGATCATTGAGAGATAAGACACCCACCAGTCACTGTCACCTGCACAGGGGATGCAGAAGCAACACACAGGCTACTCCAGGCTAGGGGAGGAATACCAAACTCAGAGCAGCTCCACTGTTGGGATTCCAGATTCTCTCCTTTGATTGGCCATCTGCATAACAGATTAGTCTGGAGTCCAGATAAGCCCACCAGTACAGAGGTTCTGATCCCTTTTGTGGAGGTCAGGCATGAAATTCTGCAAATATGAATTACTTGATCATGTGGCTTGTCCAGTACATTGTGTCACTGTGATTATTCATTACCAAGTTCCTGATCACTAGCATCACAACATACTGCAGAAGGAAAAACAGACACCTCAGGAAAAAAGCATTGCCAAATTGATTCAGATTCTAGGAAAACAGACTTCAGTAGTCAATTCTGCGTTATTCAGCAGGCAGAATTCACTATTGATTTTTAAAGTAGCCACTGACTCTGCTCTTTAGCTAAAGTGCATTCTTGCCTGATATTGTACCTGTGTATCTAAAGGCATTTTTGAAGGTAAACAATATCTATGTGGCTTTTATATTTTCAGAAACATGTTGGCATGGTTATACCTTTCTGACTTTGTTCTTGTGTATGGAATGCAAGAAAAATGAATGGAATAAATGGAGGAGGCTGACAGATGGCAGATGAATTTGAGACTGGCACATTTTTATATAGTGCACTGAAAAATAGTTTGAAATGGAACCTATTTTTCATATTTTTTCTGTTTCAGGGAAAGAAGCAGCCTGATTTTCTTTAAACATTGCTGTAAATTACAGTAATTTCACTAAAGACGATGGAGTCACAGTAGTGTAAGACTGGAGAGAGGGCTTCTGCTTCAAGTTTCTCTCATGGTGGTCTCCCCTACTTTCATATCCCCTGTCCCAAATCACCCCCAAGGAATGCAGTGGAGATTGGCAGGCTTCTTCTGCAGTTTCCCACCACTCTCACTTCCCCCTGTCCCACTCGTTATCCTCCTTTGAGCAACTTTGTTCATGAGAGATGTAAATCATCTCATATGCTTTGCCTAAGTATGGCCCATTTCATCTTCCCTGAGCCAGGAGACGCTAGTCATCTGTGTAGCATCATTATTCAGATATGATAGGAAAAGATCTTACCAGCCTGACCCCATAAATATTTTTGATATTTTGGATTTTCAGATGTTTTTTAAAATGTTATTTGACCTGATCATATAAATAAACAGATTTGTCTCTCTCCAGGATTCTGCACAAATCTATCTAGTTCATGTTCTTAGAATAGTTATAATATAGTGCATAAAGGTTGCTTATTTTGAAGGCTCTGCTCAAGCGATATACATTAAAATATATGCATACAACATAAGCCTATATTTAGGCCACCTTCTACCCTTCAGGAACCAGATTGGAAGAAATGTCCTTGCTTTCTCATAATAACCTCCCACCCCCTCATATTAAGCAGTCCCCTATGAAAACGCACTCCTGGCCACAGGTTTTCACAGTGGCTGTGTGAGAAGCAGCTCATCCTGAATCCAGAGCCTGAGGCACAGTGCTAAGCTGCTTTAAGGCCTTCATCCAAATAGGAGCCCTGCCATTGACTTTAATGAGCTGTGGATCAAGCCATACAAGCCCCGCCCTGCAATCCTTTATGACATGGATTTCAATGGAACTATTCACAAGCCAGTTTGGTTCTGGCCATTTTGCAGAAATACAGGGAAAGAAGGAAACTACTACTTTCTTGCAATTCCCTTACCTGCTCTGAACAAAAGGGAGGAGCAGTCATTGTCAGCGTGACCTCGTCTGGCCAGGAGTGCATTTTACAGGCGACCGCTTAATATGGGGGGATTTGTTATGGGAGAGGAAGGAAACTTCTTCCCAGCTGGTTACTGAAGGGTAGCAGGTGGCATAAATATAGGTTTATGCTGTCTGAATATATTTTATGTAACATACCACTTCCTCTGAACAGGCAGAGAATGGATGAGGCCAGAGGCTTTTCCTCCCACTTTGTTTTGGCTGCTGATGCACAATCCCTTCCCAGAAGTACCATGGGGACAATATGGCACTGTCCAACCCCTATTCAGGGCTGTATCTAAGAGCCACATTCTAGCCCTATTTAAATACTACTCATCTGAGTGTAAGTTTACAGGACTGAGTCCTGACTGAACTGCTAGGTGCCCGTTAACATACTTTAAAGATACGGTTCAGCTCAACTGCATGCTAGGCAGCCATGTGCAATAATGGCCAAAAATTTTCATGTTACTACCATCTGTTCAAGAAAAACTTTCCTCAACCAACTTTCTAAAAGTCATCTGAATCAGATATACAAGCCATCCAACAAACCTCCAGTTTTATCCCATAGAGTTTTGACTCTGCTGTCCAGGGCTGGCCTTACCATGAGGCGAACTGAGGCGGCCGCCTCAGGTGCCAGACTGTGGGGCGGTGCCACTAGGACCCAGAGTGTAGAAAATTGTGTCTGCTACTGATGCAGATGTATTCTCTCTGCTCTAGATGCACAGAGATGGTGGAGTGCTGTGCTGGAGGAAGGAGGGCACAAGAGCCATAACAGGCAGGCAGGAGAAAAGGTGAGAGGGAATAACAGAAAGCAGCAGGAGCTGCAGGGAGACAGAGGAGGAGGAGCCTCTTATGTACCTCTCTAGCACCCCCAGGAGCCTGGATTGATTAACACCAGCTTCTCAGGGAGCTTCCTGTTTCCTGCTGCTTCCCTGAACCCACTTGAGGAGAACAGGCAGTCAACTGTAGTAGTAGGAGCCAGTTAGGCCCTTAAGACACTGATATCTTCCCTCACTCAGGCCCTGCTACCAGCCTGCTTATTTGTCCCCTTCAACTGAGAGTTGAGAGCCACTATAGCTGGCACAGAACAGCAGTCATGAGTAAAAGAAGAAAACACCCCCCTGGGGCAGCATTCAAAAAAAGAAAGCAAGCAAAGGAAGCTTTTCTATCTAAGCAGGAAGGAGCTCTCCTGAGATACATAGACACAAAGGTTCACGGTGAGCGTTCCGGCCCCAGTGAGGATGTGAGTGGTGAGGAGATGCCTGATCTTCCAGTTAGTCAGAGTGCAGGTGACCTAGCAGCTACTGCAGCATCCATATCTCCATCTCAAACGGATGTAACCATGCACATTCCTGAAGAAAAGTGTAGATCAGAGAAGAGTGTGGTGGGGGTGCAAGAAACAGCTGCTGCTGAGTTTAGTTCCTTATGTCTAGATGATCCAGGACTGTGGACCCACTTGGGCAGTAGCCTGAGGGACATCCTTGCATTGCATTGGCCACAGCAAGTGAAAAACTTCATGTTCCTCAAAGACAATGAAAATAGACGTTTCTATCCAACACATTACTGGCATAAAATCCCCAATGGTGACAAAGTGGAGAGGCCATGGCTTACGTACTCAACAACTCAGAATGCTGCATACTGTTTTTGTTGTAAGCTCTTCCAGTCTAATGTTCCAGCCACATTGGGTTCTACAGGAACAAAGGACTGGAAAAATCTGGCTAGAAATCTGGCATGCCATGAGAAGGCAGCAAATCACCAGAGAGCATTCCATAGGTGGAAAGAGCTTGAGATGAGACTAAGGTTAAAGGCCACCATAGATGATCAGCATCAAGAGAAGATTGCATCAGAGTCGCTTTACTGGCAAAATGTTCTGAAAAGGCTCATTGCCATTATGAGAATGCTTGCTACCCAAAACCTAGCACTGTGTGGCACTTCAGATCAGTTGTATGTGCCAAACAATAGAAACGTTCTTAAAATTGTGGAGCTGATGGCTGAGTTTGATGCTGTACTCCAGGAGCATTTAAGAAGAGTCACCACCCAAGAAATGTACACACACCACTACCTTGGAAAAACAATTCAAAATGAGATCATACAGTTACTGGCAACAAAAGTCAAACAGAAGATTGTGGCAGATCTGAAGTCAGCAAGATATTACTCTGTTATTCTGGACTGCACACCTGACATCAGCCATACAGAACAAATAACTTTAATAGTACGTTTTGTAACAACAGAACCTAGTGAAAATGTCCCTGCAATGGTGACTGTCAGAGAGCATTTTCTAGAAATTACTGACATTGATGATACTACTGAAGCTGGTATGACAAATGTGCTTCTTAAAAAGCTGGAAGATACAGGAATTGCAATAGCTGACATGAGAGGTTAGGGCTATGATAATGGTGCCAACATGAGAGGAAAGAATAGAGGAGTGCAGACACAGATCCAAGAGTTAAACCCTCAAGCTTTTTTTGTCCCATGCAGTTCTCATGCATTGAACTTGGTGGTCCGTGATGCAGCATCAGCTTCTAGTGAGGCTGCTGAATTTTTTAATGTAATTCAAAGCATCTATGTATTTTTCTCTGCATCAACTCATTGATGGCAAATTTTGAAGCAACTGGGAACATCCTCTCTGACACTGAAACCATTGAGTGCCACACGATGGGAAAGTCGAGTGGAGGCAATAAAGCCTATCAAACACCAAATTGGGAAGATAGATGATGCCATTGTTACCATTATGGAGGATAATGCTATGACAGGAACTGTTTGTGGGAGAACAGTGACAGAGGGAAATGGAATCACCAGAAACATACATAACTTCAAATTTCTGTGTGGCTTAGTGTTGTGGCATGACATACTGTTTGAAATAAACGTTGTAAGCAAGAGACTCCAAGGTGTTGACCTTGATATATCTGGAGCAATGGAACAACTGGACAAAGCAAAGTCATACCTACAGTCTTACCGGTCAGATGAGGGATTTCAAAACGTTCTGAAGAGTGCACAGAAGTTGGCAGAGGAACTTCACACTGAAGCTATTTTCCCACCCATTCAAGAATACAAGAGTCACCGAAGAAGATGACATTTTGATTACAAGGCACGGGATAATCCCATAAGAAACCCCAAACAACAATTCAAAGTTGAATTCTTTAACCAGGTGCTAGACTGTGCAATACAGTCAGTTGAAGAATGTTTCATGCAGTTCAAGGAACACAGCAGTATATTTGGGATGTTGTATGATATTTCAAAACTCCTCACTGTACCTGAAGAAGATCTACACCAGCAATGCAGGGCACTAGAGACAGTGTTGACACATGATGACATGCCCGATATTGATGCAAATCTTTGCAACCAAGAAGGCATGGAAAGCACCACTTTGATTATTCAAACAGATAAAAATGCCAGTGTTTACTATGCAGACAAGAAAAGTTACATTTGCTGTTCAGGCGTTTGAAAGTTAAGTGTTACTTAAAATTTTTGAACAAGGCATTTTAAGTTGTTAGTTCTTCTTTATTGGGGTAGGTAGCAGAGCAGTACCATGAGAGGAGTAGAACAGGATGAAGGCAGAATTGAGACCTTTCAAAGTTTTGGCCCAAGCGAGGGGGCATGGGAGCATCATTTGAGCTCCCTGCCTCAGGTGCCAAAATGTTGTGGGCCAGCCCTGCTGTTGTCTGTGGTATCATTTACTTTATTTGGCATCACTAAATAAACAAATTAATTAATTAAGTAAGTAATTAAAATATTGAATAGCAGAGCCCAAAGCCAAGGTTTTCAAAAGTGCTTAGTGATTTTGAGTGCTTCCATCTTTGGTTGCTGAACCAGGGACACCTTAAAAGTGTCTGATTTTAAGAATGGTGAACACTTGATGTGTCTCATGTTGGGTACCCAAAAAATGAGGCACTCAAAGCCATTAGTCACTTATGAAAATCCTGCCCCAAGTACTTTGGTACAGAGTGCAGGATATATATATCTATTTGACAAAAAAACAGCATCACTTGCCCCATAACCTCAGCCGTGCAGAACACAATGCCATCCACAGCCTCAAAAACAACTCTGACACCATAATCAAAAAGGCTGACAAAGGAGGTGCTCTTGTCATCATGAATAAGTCGAAATATGAACAAGAGGCTGCTCGGCAGCTCTCCAACACCACTTTCTACAAGCCATTACCCTCTGATCCCACTGAGGGTTACCAAAGGAAACTACAGCATTTGCTCAAGAAACTCCCTGAAAAAGCACAAGAACAAATCTGCACAGACACACCCCTGGAACCCCGAGCTGGGGTATTCTATCTGCTACCCAAGATCCATAAACCTGGAAATCCTGGACGCCCCATCATCTCAGGCATTGGCACCCTGACAGCAGGATTGTCTGGCTATGTAGACTCCCTCCTCAGGCCCTACGCTACCAGCACTCCCAGCTATCTTTGAGACACCACTGACTTCCTGAGGAAACTACAAGCCATCGGTGATCTTCCTGAAAACACCATCCTGGCCACTATGGATGTAGAAGTCCTCTACACCAACATTCCACACAAAGATGGACTACAAGCCATCAGGAACATTATCCCCGATAATGTCACGGCAAACCTGGTGGCTGAACTTTGTGACTTTGTCCTCACCCATAACTATTTCACTTTTGGGGACAAGGTATACCTTCAGATACATTGAAGGTATACATTGAAGGCGAGCAGGGGGGGGGAGAGGGGAAAGAATAAACAAGGGGAAATAGTTTTTACTTTGTATAATGACTCAACCACTCCCAGTCTCTATTCAAGCCTAAGTTAATTGTATCCAGTTTGCAAATTAATTCCAATTCAGCAGTCTCTCGTCGGAGTCTGTTTCTGAAGTTTTTTTGTTGAAGAATTGCCACTTTTAGGTCTGTCATTGAGTGACCAGAGAGATTGAAGTGTTCTCCAACTGGTTTTTGACTGTTATAATTCTTGAAGTCTGATTTGTATCCGTTTATTCTTTTACGTAGAGACTGTCCAGTTTGACCAACGTACATGGCAGAGGGGCATTGCTGGCACATGATGGCATATATCACATTGGTAGATGTGCAGGTGAACGAGCCTCTGATAGTGTGGCTGATGTGATTAGGCCCTATGATGGTGTCCCCTGAATAGATATGTGGACACAGTTGGCAACGGGCTTTGTTGCAAGGATAGGTTCCTGAGTTAGTGGTTCTGTTGTGTGGTGTGTGGTTGCTGGTGAGTATTTGCTTCAGGTTGGGGGGCTGTCTGTAGGCAAGGACTGGCCTGTCTCCCAAGATCTGTGAGAGTGATGGGTCGTCCTTCAGGATAGGTTGTAGATCCTTGATAATGCGTTGGAGAGGTTTTAGTTGGGGGCTGAAGGTGATGGCTAGTGGCGTTCTGTTATTTTCTTTGTTGGGCCTGTCCTGTAGTAGGTGACTTCTGGGTACTCTTCTGGCTCTGTCAATCTGTTTCTTCACTTCAGCAGGTGGGTATTGTAGTTGTAAGAATGCTTGATAGAAATCTTGTAGGTGTTTGTCTCTGTCTGAGGGGTTGGAGCAAATGCGGTTGTATCGCAGAGCTTGGCTGTAGACGATGGATCGTGTGGTGTGGTCTGGATGAAAGCTGGAGGCATGTAGGTAGGAATAGCGGTCAGTAGGTTTCCGGTATAGGGTGGTGTTTATGCGACCATCGCTTATTAGCACTGTAGTGTCCAGGAAGTGGATCTCTGGTGTGGACTGGTCCAGGCTGAGGTTGATGGTGGGATGGAAATTGTTGAAATCATGGTGGAATTCCTCAAGGGCTTCTTTTCCATGGGTCCAGATGATGAAGATGTCATCAATATAGCGCAAGTAGAGTAGGGGCATTAGATTTGAAGGTATACCAGGAGTTTACCCCCTGACCTCATTAGGACTGCTCATATGGATAAATTGCTCACACGTATAACTGTTTGCAGGATTGGAGTTCATATCTATACCCAGTCTAAAATGTACATTGATTAAAGTGAAACAGGAAATAACTTGGAGTGCAGTAAGGATGTTCAAAAATGAAATTAAAATGCCATCAAAACTTTTATGAAAAGTTCTCTTTTATATTTGAATCCAATTTTATTTTCTGTAACTGAAATAAATTTGAATTCATTTCTGGGGAATATATTACATTAAGGGTATAACTACACTGTAGCTGGGAGCATGCTTTAAACAGACATGCACTAGCTCTGCTTGAGCCTCAGTGCAAAAAATATCAGTACACCAAGGGGAGGGGGTTTTGTAGCATGGGTATACCCAGCATCCAAACCTCTGGGTACATCTTTGGGTAGCTAGCCCAAGCTGCCACCTGTGCTACCCCCAGCTACACTGCTTTATTTAGTGTATTTATTTATTTATCACACATCTCTCTACCCAAGCTGGGAAGCACGGTCCCAGCTGGAGTTTCAATGTGCTCATAATGTTGACCACTTCTTTGCACCATGTGATCACTCCCATGAGCTACAGAATGGACACATTAGCCTATTAAACTATTCAGGATACCAGGCAGGGAAGTAGGCTCAATAAGTAATAATGTTGGTAACACTTCCTAACAACTGTCTTGGCAAAAATTGCAATACAAATAGAGAAAAACACCCATAGATGCAAACTTTTAGGGGATGGACTGACAGGTATAATGGCTCAGTCAGAGAAAACCTCCTGTCGAAAAGGAGCGTACAAAAAGGAGCCATTAAAAAGCTAGGTGACTGAGATGTGTTCTGTGATGTGCTGCTTGTGCAAATGTTCAGCAGTAACGTTTTCTCTGTGGCAATGGTGAGCATAGCAAAGAAGGGAAAACTGAACAAGGGAAAATGGACTGCAGCCTCCATTTAGGAACCTACTTACCCAGTAGGCCTGCAGATCACCCAATATATGGCAGCCTGCTTGTATACTGGATGTGGTGCATAACTGGTCAGTTACAGGGGATAGATAAGGCACAGGATCCTCATGTGGAATCAGGCCCACAGCAGTAATAGCCATATTAGGGGGGAAGGGGAGAAAGAGGCTCCTTCTGGATGAAAGGTCCTTCTGATTTTAATCTATCAGACTTTCTCCTTTGCTTTAATTTCCCACTCCTACTTTTGCTTTCATGTGTAAACATGTACATTCTTCTTCACATTCTTCAGTTTGTGCTTTTCCTGAACTACTTCCTTGGGTTTCCCATCTCTTTCAAAAAGAACAAGTAGGATAAGACAGCCCAAGTGACATCACATACACAATTGAGGATTACAGAAGAGGAGGAGGAGGCAAGTTATAATATTGAAACAACTAATGGGGATGGCCCCAGGTGTTCTGAGCAAACAGGAATGCAAACAGCCTGAAATCACATGAAATGATAGTTGCTGACAACTTCCCAAAGCAAATCAATTTTGCAAGGATGCAAAGGAACTTGGCAAACACCATGATACAAGTCCCTGAGAGAAACAATCCCTGACGTTTCCCATCTGTGATGGGGTAGACATACCCTACACTAATTCAGGCAGCAAAAGGGTTAATTCCCAAGAAAAGGAGTCACACAAAGGCGTTGTCATGACTTCAGAACCTGCCATTTAAAGGGTGTGTTTGCAGTGTAGGCAACTCTCACAATTTTATCATGTCTTGCAATATCTGGTCTTTTATTTAAAGCCTTAGCTTCTGGAGCCAGGTGACAACATGAGATTTCACCTTTAATTTAAAAAATAAATTTTAGCTCTAATGGTTGAGGAGAAAAGCTTGAAAATGTGACTCAACTGTAACCTGAAGGCTCAAAAACCAGAAGGCAAAGAGAAAGAACCCAAAATGTATATTTTAATCCTTTGATTTTTTTTTTTTTTTAGATTCATAGATATTTAGGTCAGAAGGGACCATTATGATCATCTAGTCTGACCTCCTGAACAACGCAGGCCACAGAATTTCACCCACCACTCCTGCAAAAAACCTCTCACCTATGTCTGTGCTACTGAAGTCCTCAAATCGTGGTTTAAAGACTTCAAGGAGCAGAGAATCCTCCAGCAAGTGACCCGTGCCCCATGCTACAGAGGAAGGCGAAAAACCTCCAGGGCCTTTGATTTTTTTTAATTGAGTCCCCTAATTTTTGGGGTCCTGACATGATTTTTGAATGCGAGGGGTCAGCAACATTATGTTTGCAGCTGTGCTTGTCAGAGGAACTTAAGAGCATAAGAGCGGTCATACTGGATCAGACCAATGATCCATCTGGCTCAGTATCCTGTCTTCTGACAGTGGCCAATGCCAAATGCTTATGAAGGAATAAACAGAACAGACAATCACTGAGTGATCCAGCTCCTGTCATCTACTTCCACTTCTGGTAGTCAGAGGCTAGGGACACCCAGAGCATGGGGTTGTGCCCCTGACCATCTTAGCTAATCCTCCATGAACTTGTCTAATTCTTTTTTGTACCGTGTTATAGTTTTGGTCTTCACAACATCCTCTGGCTAGGAGTTCCACAGGTTGACTATATATTGTGCGAAGAAACACTACCTTATATTTGTTTTAAACCTGCTGCCTATTCATTTCATTAGGTGACCCCTAGTTCTTGTGTTATGCGAAAGAGTTAGTAACACTTCCTTATTTACGTTCTCCATACCATTCATGATTTTATAGACCTCTATTATATCCCCTTTAGTTGTCTCTTTTCCAAGCTAAAAAGTCCCAGTTTTTTTAGTCTCTCCTCATATGGAAGCTTTCTTATATATATAAATATATATATATTGAGCTGGGGCAACCGGAACTGAATGCAGTATTCAAGATGTGAGCATATTCTGGACTTATATAGTGGTGCTATGATATTTTCTGTCTTATTAGCTATCTCTTTTCTAATGGTTCCTAACATTCTGTTAACTTTTTTGACTGCTGCTGCATATCAAGCAGATGTTTTCAGAGAAATATCCACAATAACTCCAAGATCTCTTTCTTGAGTGGTAGCAACTAATTTAGACCTCATCATTTTGTATGTATAGTTGGGATTATGTTTTCCAATGTGCATTACTTTGCATTTATCAATATTGAATTTCATCTGCCATTTTGTTGCCCAGTCACCCAGTTTTGTGAGATCCTTTTGTAGCTCTTCGCAATCTGCTTCGGACTTAACTACCTTGAGTAATTTTGTATCATCTGCCACCTGTTTCCCCTTTTTCCAGATCATTTATGAATACGCTGAACAGATCCCTGGGGGACACCACAATCTACCTCTCTCCATTGTGAAAACTGACCATTCCTACCCTTTGTTTCCTATCTTTTAACCCGTTACTGATCCATGATGAGAGGACCTTCCCTCTTATCCCATGACAGCTTACTTTGCTGAAGGGCCTTTGATGAGGGACCTTGTCAAAGGCTTTCTGAAAGTCCAGGTATGCTATATCCACTGAATCAATTCTCCATGTGTTTGTTGACCCGCACAAAAAATTTTAATAGATTGGTGAGGCATGATTTCACTTTACAAAAGCCATATTGACTTTTTCCCAACATATTGTGTTCTTTTATGTGTCTGATAATTTTGTATTTTTACTACAGTTTCAACCAATTTGCCTGGTACTGAAGTTAAGCTTATCAGCCTGTAATTGCCACGATAGCTTCTGAAGCCTTTTTTTAAAAATTAGTGTCACATTAGCTTGTGACACCCTGGCACCCCAATATTCACCACTGTCGTGTAATTAGGATATGTTTGTACAAAGTAGGCCTTGTGAGGTATCATTCTAAAAGTCTTGATCTGCTAGACAGTAATATCTCATTGGACTGTATGTGCTATCATCGTATGTGAAGTTATGAAGTTTGGCTATGTATGTGCTACTGAAACATGCTGTGAGGTTGAAAACACCCCCAAGCAGCCTTTCAGGTTCAACAGTAAAAAGGCCAAACAATGTTAATGGCTTATTGAGGAAATGCACATAAACACAAGGATTACCCCATGAACTGGGTACAATAGAAACCTCTCAGAGATAACACTACACAGTGGGAACTGTTTGACCTTTCCAGAAGGTGGACAGAAGATATAAAAGGGGGACAATGACATCATGATGGTGCCTCGCTGTCCCTACAACAACACACCTGGAAACACCTGAGGGGCAAGGACTGAATTGTGGGAAGTGATGATCCCAGGCTAGGGGGATTTTTAGCCTGTGTATGAAAACTTGGGAAAGCCAAGGCATCTCGTGCCTTAAGAATCTGCTAGCCTGTTTATCACTCAGGGTGAAAATTTGCTAATTCATATCCTACCTATTTAGTGTGTTATGCTCAGTTTGTGGTTTTGTTTATTTACTAAGGTAATCTGCTTTGATCTGTTTGCTACCACTTATAATCATTTAAAATCTATCTTTTATAGTTAATAAACTTGTTTTCTTTTGTCTAAAACCAGTGTGTGTGTGAATTATAACTTGGGGCAGAAAGCTGTTGTATATCTTCCACCACATTGAGGGAGGGGGTGAATTTAATGAGCTTACGCTGTACAGTTCCCACTGCAGCGCAAGACGGTATAATTTTGGGTTTACGCTCCAGAGGGGGGTGCACACCTTGGCACCTGGGAGGTGCCTTAGCTGAGCCTTCCCATGCAGAGCTGATCTCAGCATCTGTGTGTATAGCTGCAGGTGGGTGTGTCCATACCTGTATGTGTGCTGGTTAAGTGCAGTCTGAAGCCTGGGGAAAGGCTTTATAGGCTGCATAGAAGGACAGTGTAAAGGGAACCCAGGCTGGTGGGTCGGGAGGGGGGGACTCAGTGGTACCCCAGTTCCAAGTGGCACCCAGGGGGAACCCATCACATAGCTGTCCTCCAGTCAACTGGCACAGAAGCTGATTTAAATGATAGGTTACATACGACACTTATTAGCTCTGCAATTTCACATTTGAGTTCCTTCAAAACACTTGGGTGAATACCATCTGGTCCTGGTGACTTATTACTGTTTAATTTATCAATTTGTTCCAAAACCTCCCCTAATGACACATCAGTCTGGGACAGATCCTCAGATCTGTCACCTAAAAAGAATGGTTTAGGTGTGTGAAGCTTCCTCACATCCTCTGCAGTGAAGACTGTTGCAAAGAATTCATTTAGCTTATCCACAATGACCTTGTCCTTTAGCATTTCGAACGTCTAGTGGCCGCACTGATTGTTTGCCAGGCTTCCTGCTTCTGAGGTACTAAAAATGTTTTGCTGTTTGTTTTTGAGTCTTTGGATAGTTGCTCTTCAAAATCTTTTTTGACCTCCCTAATTATAGTTTTTTACACTTGACTTTCCAGAGTTGATGCTCCTTTCTATTTTCCTCAGTAGGCTTTAACTTCCAATTTTTGGAGCCGCTCAGAGGGAGGCAGTAAGCAGCTTATAGTGCTTCTCCTAGTCTAGGAAACCATAAAGCCAAGAATCAGAGGGGTAGCCGTGTTAGTCTGGATCTGTAAAAGCGGCAAAGAGTCCTGTGTCACCTTATAGACTAAGACGTATTGGAGCGTAAGCTCACCCACGAAAGCTTATGCTCCAATATGTCTGTTAGTCTATAAGATGCCACAGGACTCTTTGCCACAAAGCCAAGACACTCCCACCCTAGCCTGCTTAGGGGACCCAGATTGCTTGGGAAGGAGAAAGTGCTGCTGACAATCTCTTCATTCCAGGGCTTTGGAAGGAGCCTTGAAAAAGAGAGCTGGAAGACTAGGAATAAATCTTAGGAAGGGGATGTTTGTGTTGGGTTGTTCAAGCTTATGTGGCTTTTTGCAGTCTGTCTGCAGAGTGCCTCAAACCCCTAAGAAGGATTAGGATGATGCCATGGAGGGGAAGTTTTGTTATCTAAACTCTTGCATTTATTGGGCTGGACAGACAGTACATTCAGCAAAGTTGGTTTAGTTCTTCTGTACTGCCAGAGACAGGCCACAAATACTCTGGGCCTAAGGGGAGCTGTAGGAAGTGGTTCAGAGAAGCAGGGAGGTCTCAAGGCTCAGACTAGGATGTCTGCTGCCTTTTTGGCTCCTCAGGCTCGATTTCCCAGAAACAGTGGGTGAGAGCTCCATTTGAACTTAACAATGTGGGAATGTATCGCATCCATTTAAAGAGACCTACCCAAAGTCTTCAGTCAGTATTGGAAGGTTGACTCTTGCCTTTGACTGGCTCATGGTGCCAGCTTCCATCACCCACTTGTTAAATTTAAACAAGCACCTTTGTTCTTTCTCCTGTGCTACCTCTTGCGCTTGGGAGAAGCTCCCCATGAACATCCACAAAGCTATCTCATTACCCGCTTTCAAAACACTCCTTAAATCTCTTCTCTGCCATGAAGCCTGTAAAAAACTAGTTCAGCCATAGCCTATTGTGCTGACCAATATTGTCTTATTGTTTTCTTGTACTCCCCGCTCTGTTGTCTTCTGTCTTCGATTTCGGCAGGGACTGCTACAGTAATATTTTTCAGTCTGGAATTATTATTTATTATTTGTAAGAAGTTATGTTTGGTAAAACATTATTCATTGCATGCATTCTTATCCAAACATACTTAGATTACTCAAGGGGATTTGTGCTCTTAATTTGGGGTTGGCGGCACTGGTTATGTTTTTGGTGTTTTCACATAATTGGCTCTTGCACTCTATCCTCCATTTGAGGACTGCAAAGTCCATTACATATATTCATGAATTAAGTCTCACAATATCCCTGCAGATCCACATGTTCAGTATAGACGATGGCCAAACTGTGCTCTTAGTTTTTTGATTCATCTAACTAGCAGCTGCTAAATGTATTCCTGAAGCAAATAAATCTGGAAAATGACTAAAAATACCTTTGGAAAACTACATACATTGCAGAAGTAGGTCAGAAATTCTGAGGAAAGCCTGCCTGGAGCTAACTGTACTGGTATCAGTACTGGCCTCTCCTTATAAATAATGGAGTGAATCTCCCCAATACAGTGTTGAGTTCTATTTTTTTTTCTTGCAGTACAATTTCCAAAGCATTATTTAATGTTCAGTTTTTTTTAATATAACTGGGACTGCATTTTGCATTGTTATATGCTGCAGTAAATCCCTGTATAACAGAATTTAACTTGAAATATTCTGCATAAGAGATAACAAAGTAGTTTTTTACAAGAAGTAAATTGTATTACTTATTCTGTTTATCTTCTTTAGTTAGCTCTGTACTCCACATATTTCCTGCTGTACCCAAAAAATGAACACCAGGAGACAACATAAAGTGCTTGATAGAGTTATATATACCCATCATTATGCCTTTAAGTCAATTCAAACTGGAAATTCAATCAAAGTAATAAGCAGCTGAGGAACCACAATTTCCATTGGATTCAAGAGGGTGTGGGTGCACCTAACGGTGGGGTGAATTTCACCCCTGTCCTGGGGGCCAACACAAGGCCTAAATTCTAACACTTAAGTTCCCTTAAACTCTACTTTGAGGGCTTAAGATAGACCTGCAATGATGCATAGGTTTTGTGCTTCATTTTCTGCACTGGGGTGCATTTCATACAGAAGACCCACAGCACCTCACACACTAGGGCTCTTGAATACGTTAATCACTTTTAAGTTACTAAATTATTCATTGTTCAGAGAGCATACTTTAATTTACTGAGTTGGCAACGGAAAATATCGTTGCTCCTACAAAAATAGGTCATCCTTACCCCATATATGAATGATCAGTGGCTTTTTTCCACCATAGATATTATTTTTATACTCTGTTTCATGAGATGAGGGACTAAAATAAAGCCTGCATTTTTCATAGAGTTTCAATGCGCCAAATCCATGTCCTCACAATTTGCCCTTGGTTTGATACATTTTAATAAGCTGCATCAGCAACAAAATTAATAGACCTGCTCCCATCTTGTAGTAGAGTGGGGCCTGTTAGCAAAGCTACCTACGTTAACAGCATCACCTTATGACCCTGGCTTTCTGAAGTTTCTAACTCAACCACAAAAATTCACTCTGAGTTGGAATCTGGCAAGCAAAGATGCAATCAAGAAGCCTTTTTATTTGCTTATAAGTTTGCAACATAAAATCTTTTTGTTATATTAGTTTAAAAAATTAAGATTTGCTGGTCTCACTTGTGCTGCTCTTTTTGTACTTCTATAAATCAAATGTAGCTTTACATTTTAAAGGCTATCCTTCAGCAAGCCATTAGTAATAATGGCCCTGTGCCAGCTCCTATTGAAGTTAATGTAAATTTTTCCTTTGATTTCAACTGAGCAGGACTGGGCCCAGAGTAGAGCTAGTCCTTTTGTTATTTTAATACTTTGTATAGTTGTATGTAGCACTTGTAAATGTTATGTTATATGGAGATCCTATTGGCATATTCCTCCAGGAAACTGAATACAATTCAGAGGAGACTATGGTGAATGAAATAAAAGTACTTTCAGCACATAACAAACAGCCCTAACCAGTTGTCACTGAAATCAATGGGAAAGTTCAAGATCAGGCTCAAAAGGCATTTATACACAATTTCTCCACAATTAGCGGAGAAAAAACTAATCTGACAGGTGTGGTGAATGATGCACCAGTTAGGGACGGCAGTGTGGTCCATAGTATAGGAATCAGGAGACCTGGGTTCTATTCTTCACTCTCTTAATGTATCTCTATGCTGAAGTTACACCTGCAGCTGGCTGCTGTCAGCTGACGGACTCGGGCTGCAGGGCTATAAAACTGCAGTGTACACATCCAGACGTGGGCTGGAGCTCAGGCTCTAGGACCCTCCCTCCGCGGAACCCAGACATTACACTGCAGTTCTATAGCCTCGCAGCCCAAGCTAGTTGATACAGGCCAGCCATGGGTGTTTAGTGGCAGTGCAAATACCCTTACTCACCTGCTGTGTGACCTAGGGCAAGTCACTTCACCTCTCTGTCTTGTTTCTTTAGAATGTAACTACTTCAGGAACAGGAATGTCTCACTCTCTGTATGTACAAAACCTAGCCCAATGGGGAATCCATTCTCAGTTGAGGCCTCTTAGTGCTACTGAATTAAAAAGAAATAAAACTTACCAAAAACATAAAATAATTTTTACTGATTCTTAGAAAGATCCTGCAGCGTAGGTAAAAACAGCGGGCACACAGATATTGCAAACCCATACAGTATCTTTGGGGAGAATTGTATTAAATGCGTGAATGGTTTATTTATGATTGTGTTCTGCTCCATACGAAGCGGTACCATAGCTCCTCCAGGAACTTAAAACAGTATGGGGTGATGAAGGCAAGTAAGTTGCTAAGACAGTAAACAACTCCAGAGAGGTGGCTTGCGTATACTGGTTCAAACTGGGTTTTCCAGTGACAGAACACTTGGGATATATAAAGTTTGAGTTTAAACAGACTCAGGTGGTCTTCCTTTTGATTCAGCAAAAGGACAGGACCTTTACCCCTAGGAGGATTCCAATACTTGCTGAAGGGTTGGAAGAGACATTGGCCTGTCAGGCTCCCCATGTGAAAGTTAGGAGCTTCCTGGTGTGTTTAATAAGCATGTAGGAACTTGTACTGTTTGTATGTTTTCTCTCTGATGCTTTTACCCTGAGAATAAATGTATTCAGCTGAGAAAAAGCTGTGTGGTAACTTGTAAGTGCTGGCACTCAGTGGTCATATGGCCCTTGGAGAGAAAGCAATGCATAGGTGCAGACCTTTAGGCAGACTGGCTTGCTGGGGAATGGAAGGAAGTGAGACAAGTGTCCCTGCTGAGAGACAAATGATGGCTAGTAGCCCAAGACCTAACTGGGCACTCCTATTATGGACCATGAAGGGAAGGGAAGGAGGAGGAAACAGGTACAGTCACCCTTGAAACTGTGACAAGTTTTTACCAATGAAAAATAATAGCAACAGAAGGCAAGCAAGGATAAAAGTTGTTTAAGTGTAAATATAGACTTGGTCCAATAATTTTAGAATTAGCAATTACGCATTCAATTATTACTATCTACATTTCAAGTACTGGAGTCCACCGTTGCAAACTCATAGTTGAACGAGCAGTCCCCATGAAGTCAGTTGGCTCCAATGCTACACAGGACTTGCATTTTTTGAACATTGCCAATATGGATGAAAAAGAGCTTGCATGTCCCAAAAGTGCACCAGAAGTGCACTATTTATTATGTTTTGTTCACTGTGTGTCATTCTCCTGGTAAAATTTTCAGCCGTCCAGTCAAGGAGTAGAAATACTATGTGAACAAATCACATGCTGCATAGAAACTTGAGCAGAATAGATGTAGTCAGCAGTGCATGAATAACACATTGCATGAAAACTATTTATCCACAGAATATTTGGTGAAAACTATTCATCCAGAATATTTGGTGAATATTTGGTGAATTCCAATAAATCAGGAATGCTTCATAAACTATTTGCAAAATCTAAGAAGGCCTAACTTCACTGACCAACCCTATTTTAAAAGGCGTTTGTAAACTTTGGAAGTGATGGTGAAATCCTGGCCCTGCTGGAGTCAACAGGAGTTTTGACATTGACTCCCATCACACCAGGATTTCACTTTTGGGGTGTGTCTGCACAGCAACTAAACACCTGTGGTTGGCCCGGGCCAGCTGAGTCGGACTTGCAGGGCTACAGCAGCGGGCCTGTTTCATTGCTGGGCTTGGGCTGAAGCCCTGGCTCTCGGACACTGAGAAGTGGGAGGGTCCCAAAGCTCGGGCTCCGGCCTGAGCTCAGCAATGAACAGCCCTGCAGCCAAAGACCTGCAAGCCCGAGTCGGTTGGCTTGGGCAAACCGTGGGTTTTTCTTTACTGTGTGAATATACCCATAGAAGGTTTTCACCTGAAAGCATGGAAGATAATGCATGTGTAGTTTGTGTCTGGTTTGCTCAAAATTTCAGCACAGTAAGCATAAGGTAAGTTGCATTTTCTTAATGCTTTTGCACACACAAAAAAGAGTTACCAGATGAACAGATATTAGTATTAACTGCCAAAATCAATAAGTGTCAGCGAGCCAAGAAGCATTTCTTTAGGACAACTTTTAAAAACATTTGAGATGTACAATGTTGATTACTACAAAACAATCAAAACCTTAAAGGGATCATCAAGCTGATTGAGGGGTTTTTTAAAATATATATATACATACATAACTTCCAACTTTAGTTCCACAAAACATCTTGGATTGGACTCACAACTGGTTCACTCCCGTTTCAGTTTGTGGCAAGCTGGGGTGTAAATGTGCAGCCGGCTAGCCTGCTGCGCACTGACTGTCTGCATGGACCCTGCTGCTGGCATCTACAAGTTCCCTAGTGCAATTTAATTGACCCCGCTTTGAAACAGGAGTAGATTTAAAAGGACACTACCAAATGTTTAGAGCATGGCAGCAGGGCCCACATGGACAGTCAGTGAGCAGCAGGCTAGATTTACACCCCAGTTTGCCACAAATTAAGTCCTTGTCTAGACTACGGGGGTAAGTTGACATAAGTTATGCAACTCCAGCTACATGAATAACGTAGCTTAGGTCGACTTACTGCGGTGTCTACACCGCACTGGGTCGATCTGCGGTCAGTTTAGCAATTCACTACACCCGCTAAATCAACCCCCAATGCATAGATTGCCAGAGCGTCGCTCTCCAGTAAGTGTAGACATGCCCTGAGTGTTCACATAGACAAGACCTTACCTGGGTGTGTTCACGCAGACAAGACCTTACTTGGGTGTGTAACTTCATTGACTGATTGGTACAAAACTGGTGTAAAGGCAGTATTGAATCAGGCCCCTCGAGCTTAAAATGTGACTGTGTGTCTAGTTGACTTGTGCTTCATACCAAACACAGGTGACACTGATCACCGAAGTGGAAGCTGCACAAATGTATGCAGTAGATCACCAACTTGTTTTTTTGCAGCAGGTCAACAATGATCATTATCATCTTAGCACAAAATACCACCAGGGTGCTAATAATAGTATCACTTACTACCAGAGTCTAGCATTAAATTCCAACCCAATTGTTTAGCTCAATAGCCAAGAGCCTACATTAATTCCTTCTCAGGCTTAATGTTTGGATAAAGGGAAATACATATTGAAATGGCACATTCTTATAATCAGAGGGATTAACTCTTCTTCCTCTAAACTTTATTATGTGTAGTCAGATAGCACTTGATGTTACTTCTTGCTTAGTTAAAGCTGACAATACACTCCTAATGACTTCAGTGTACATATGTTGATGGAGCTAATTAGGGCTCCCATAGTGCTGATCTCAACTTTTTTTCAGTCTTGTCTAAACTGAAAACACAATGTTCTGGAAGTCATACTGTGTGGTTCAGATTCTGTACAGACAGCTCATTTCTGTGCATCTGCAATAACTCAGCTAAATGTTTATAAGGGGGAAAAAAAACAGTTTTATCATCTCAAAAGACAAAGTAGACATTAAATGCTCTAATTACCGGGCTCACAAAGGACTCAGATGTGAAGCTGATCGGATCAAATTGGGAACACACTCAAAGCCTTACTTGCATTATTGAAATGGATTATGCAAAAAACTGAATGAAATAAAAGGTCAATTTAAAATTACATGCTGGAAACAACTTTCTCCGTCTATGGCCCTGTCTTGAATGGGTGAAAAGAACTGCATGTTAGCGCAGTTGAGTTAACCTCCATCTTAACAGGATTTTTCAATCCTTTAAAAATAAAAAACTGTCCGCCTTGTAGTCTAGATTTATGAATTTAAGTCAGACAAGGAAGTGTTTAAAGAAACTAAAGCCCAATATTTATGAACAATCTCTCCTGCTTGCGGTCATGCCTCAGGCAGACAGAGAACTAAATTCATTTGTCTCTAACTCCCCTAGGGATAAATTGTGCTTTTATAAGAAGTCCTGGGTAAAAGGTGATGTGTTGCTGCATTGCCCCAGGTGCACTCCAGGGACAGAATCCTTTTCTCCCTTGCTCCCAGGGGTGGGGAGTGGGACTAACAGCTGGTCTATACTGAAAATTTACATCAGCATAGCTACCATCTCTCAGGGGTGTGAAAAATCCACACCACTGAGAGACACAGCTATCCCAACGTAACTTAATTCTTTCATTGACCTAGCTACCACCTCTCAGGAAGGTGGATTAACTACAACAAGGGGAGAACCCCTCCCATCACTGTAATGAGTGTCTACACTGAAGTGTCGCTGTAGCATTTTAAGTGCAGACATAGCCTTAGTAATCTTCCATTGGCCCATCCTAGTAGCAGGTTACTACCTCCTGATGCAATTCCACTATGCTGTTCTGCATGTTGGAGGGACAGAGACAGGGCCTCACTCATCCCACCTGCAGGCGAGTCTAAGTCCCTGCTGCGTCCCTGAGTGGCCACCTAGGCTGAGCTATGATCTAACCCCTAGTGGTTAGGAGGAGGTAGATGCAAATGAGTGACTAGTTCTTACTCCCATCATGTCAGAAGTCCAAATCACAGTGTAGCCCTTAATATTATTTCAGAACCACTAAGTATAGAACTTTGTCCTATCAACAATTTAAGGGCTCAATCTAGCAGAGTCATATTCAGCTGAGTAGTTTTATTGAAGTCAATGGGCTTACTCATGTGAATAGTTACTGCTCAGGTGAGTAAAGGTTTTGAGAAGTGAGTCCAATATTATTATGGTAGAATATTTAGCACACTTCCAAGGGCTAATAAAGGAGGAATTGTTTGAACCATGTATGACAATGCTACTAAAAACGCAAACTTGAAAATAGCATTAGGAAATTCTGATTTCTGAGAAGCATGTCTAGTTATCATCTGTTTTGAGGTTCTGTAAACAGAAATAGTTCAAACCATTGAAGTTATACCAAAATATCTCCATGGCACTGACTAATAAAACAAATCTGATTACCAGATTTCCTAGTGTCCTTTTTACAAGACATAACAATGCTTAGCACCATTAGTTATATTAATTTTATGTTCTCATTTGGTTAAGGTTTTACATGTTAAATTATTTTCTGTTACTCTTGTCAGGTTTGTACAATGTCCCAGATGTATATCTTTCTTTATTATACATTGTTTTAAAGAAAGGATATAATTAGACAACATTCCAATCTCCTCAGATAAAAGTTTACAATTCCCAGTTGCCATCATATGGATTTTTATCAGCTCAACTCCTTAAAAACATCATTCTTCACTTTGCTCACTACTATAACTTTATTGCAATCTGAATTGTAAGACACATGAATGAAACTGGAACAAAAGAGTCCGTACACCAAACTCAAGCTTTGAGAGCATTTTTGTTTTTTCAACTAGATAACATTTTAAAATTACCAGATTCATGCCCCTCTTGTTTTGAGGAGCTTGGCAAAGAGTCATACCGGACCCTGTCAATTAAGCCTGAATTAAAATGCTATCTTCCAAGTTTAGTGAATGGAAGCTGAATGAAAGTTGACACACTAAAGGTTATGCAGTACAGGACATAACATTTTACAAAAGAATTGCTTCAGGAATGTAACAAGTGACATGGTATTTAAGGGAGTTCTTTAAACCACAAAGTGACCAAAGTAAAAAAAAAAACCTATAATTTCCAGTGAATAATGCTCCAGTCCTTTCTTCCTAAAAAGAATCAACAATGTTATGTGCAAAATACATTATGGAAATAAATGAGCTGACCTGTGGTCAGGACATATAACAATTACATTTTACACAAAGCTATGTATTAAAAAAAAGAAAATTAACTTAAAAATTGCTTTTTATGGGATTGAGGTATAGGCACTACAGAAGGCTCTTTTTTTTAAAAAAAAAAATGGGAGTGAAAAATAAAAGATATACAGTGAAATTGCCTAGGTTCATGCAAATAAACCAAGCCCTATAAAATAGCTTCTTAAGCACATGGCTATGCTGCAGAGGACTTATTATATAAAATTTAATAAATAATATGAACATAAGGTTCTAAGCCTTAGGGAAGTGGTTAATCTTGAGGTGTATATGCCATAAGGACTAACTGGTTTCTTGGGGCTTTGGGAGGCCACTGTGAGGCACTAGACTGGGAAAACCTTTGGCTGCTGGTGGAAGGGGTGGATCAGGACTCATGTGAAAACTGAATCCTGTTCTACCTCTGCTATGCTAGCGGCAGCCAGGAAACTCTCCCCACAGGCAATGCTATATGCGCAGCACAAGCGGACACCAACTCTTTCTGCTGGGCCCTGCCCCAAGTCCAGAAGTAACTAGAGGCAGATGGTGCCCAAAAGCAGGAGAGGTTGTGGGCAGAGATACTCTGGCACAGAGCTGACAGCTGCTTAATGCTGAAATGCAGGAGGGTGGCAGGGCTGAGATGTCCCCACTTCATGCCAAACTGCTGGTCTGCTGAGGATTGGAGGGTTCCTTTTAATTCCTTGAGGGACATTAGACAGAAGGGAATGAGAGGTATAACCAGGTTGGCAATACAGCTCTGTGCTCCCATTATTTCTTTTAGAACGTGGAGGAGGAGTACACTCTAAGCTCCTGTCCTGCTCCCACAGAAGTCAATGGGAGTTTTGGCACAGGCGCCAACAGGAGTGGAACAGGCTGTGTAAAATCTTTGGGCTCCACATCACACAGGCTTAAACTTTCTTATATTCTTCTGTTTGGCTGTGCTGGGGCAATTGAGTCTCACTCCTGCTGTTGAACCAGCAGTGTCTGGGGGCCATTGCTGCCTTAGCTGACTTCCAGCACTTTTTGCCAACAGGAAAATTAAGTCCTTCAGCAATTTATAACTTATGAAAAACTCTTTTGATACTACTTAATAGAAAAGAATCCCCTATTAGCACAGCCTGTAATTAATAAACACAAGTCCCAGCAGTCCTTTTTCAAAGCTGATTTGACTATCCCAGCAGCACCATCTAATGAGGAGGTCACAACATTACTATTATGATAATGGACAGTGTCTGTTGACCTTTGGGGCACATGGAAAAACCTATTTTTGGGGGGTGGGGTTATGAAGTAGGATGACAATAGGTACTTGGTTAGGATGTGTGAGGCCCATGTCATGTGTAGTACTCACAATGGGAAGAAAAAATGCGGAGGAGCACATACAAGATGAGGATCAAGGGGGAAGACATCATAAGAGGAAAGAAAAATATAGGAAAGGAGGATGAGTCGGTACTACAGAACAGGTCCAACCAGAGCCAGATACTGAATTGTTCTCTCTCATGTCATTTTTCATTCCTCTCTTTATTTACTTTAACCTTATTTCAGTTTATTTTCATCCTTTTCAGCTCTTTCCTCCTTCCCAACTACAAGAAAAACTGGTACTTAAGTCTTGCTAGAAAAACAGCAACAAACTCAGCTCGCTAGAGCTCCTACTGCTCAGATGTGTTCAATTCATGTGAAGAACCAACATCTTTCCCCTGATCCACCACATGCATGTGTCAATGATCCTTCCTCTGGGGTCCTTTTCACTTATTGAAAGAACAGAGGCAGAAGTAAAAATAACATTGAAGCTTGTAATAAATAACTACAGTATTCTACAGTAATGGCCCTCAAACTGCAGTAACATTGTCATCTCCACCATTATTGGAAAAGACAGCTGGTCAAACTTACAAATTTAGCTGCTTTCATGGCTAATGAATCATTTAAGACCCATTCCTGATTTCTACAAATGCTTTCATAAGTATCCACCAAAAAGTTTAAAGGAATAATTTTCAGCCTGCTGGTTAATGCACAAGCCTCCTAGAGTTGGCAAAAATGTGCATGAATGCCAATGGTCATCTGTATACTCCTAAATAATGTGACCCACCAAACTGAACTCTGTGCTTTCTGTTGTGAAAATATTTATAACCAGCTCTGTTGTACAGTGCTGGGCCTTTTTAGGGACCAATAGGAGGTGCATTACAGGTTTATGGACATTCTTGGCATTGGGAGAACTTTGTAATTATTTTGTATATACAATGATGATTCTAAACATAAGGAATTAATTCTGACAGTTTCCCTAGACACTGTATGTTTTTCTTCAAAGATTTAGCGTGGAGAAAAGTACCAATATATATTGTACCTCTGAAAAGCATTTCTCTCTAATAGTGCTTACAGATTCTCTGACTATAAATCCTTCAGAACAGGTTGTTTTTATTATGCGTACTTCAATGTATGGCAGGGTTCTTTGGTTTTGTTGGTTTGTTTTTCATTTTGTTTTAAACCTGCAATAATTAGATAACACTAGAAAGCAACTTCAAATTGTGATTCATTAAATGCTACCATGTGGCTACATTTTAATTATTCCTTTCCGGGGCTACACTATGAAATACAAAAGTAAAATTGTTTTATATTTTGAAGTCATCATTAACCCTGTACATTTATATTAATCTTTCACCCCATGACTACTATATGCTGGGTTTGGATATGAGTTGTTGTATAGCTACAAACATATAAATAGTCCTCTGAAAATGGATATGGATATAGTCCCGATTCTTATTTATACCAATGTCCCTTTACACTGCTCAGATGTTATAAAACAGAGCTGGATGAAATTTTTTCAGCAAACAGTAAATTTTCCAAAAAATGTATTTTCAGGGCACCAAAACTCCTTGTGAATTTGGGTCGAATTTGATTAATAGTTTCAGGTGATCATTTCAAAACAAAATGTTTCACTTTTCCATTTTAAAATGACTTTTGGTTCTGAAATTTAGCTATATATTTTTTTAAAGGGGATGAAAAACAAAACACTACACAAACTTTGTTTGGGGTTTTTCATTTCGTTTTGGGAATTTTTTTCAATCCAAAACTTTTATTTTTTTTATTTTTTGTTTTGGCAAGAAAAACCCAAAAATTCAGCTTAATTTCAAAATTAACCAATTTTTTTTTTCAGTTCAGCAGCCATCAAACCAAATAACCAATTATTTGCTCAGCTGTAGCATAAAGCAGGGGATGGCAGGGTACAGTGTAAATGAAAATGAGATCCTGTATGTTCATTTTAGACTTTTACTTTAGAAGTGCTGCCATTCATATGCAGTTTAGAGCATACTTCTGGTACACTTGTTTCTGTTTGGTTTTATCTTAGAAGTTTCTTTGACGTTAACATATAATTTTTAAATGCTCTTTTCCAGTTTGTGACCTTCCCTTACATCAACAAATACACTTACTGTTCTCCAATCTTAACAAGAATCAGGAAAGTGAATCTCATGATCAGGGAGAGCAGAAGCAAATTAAATAATCCCTACTGTCCATGAAATAACGACCTCCTATTGTGAAAGCGAGATCAAACACTCACAGGAATTATTGCCAACAACACAAGGGTAGCAAAACAAGTCTTCATGGACTGAGGAAGTGAAAATAAGCATATTCAACAAGGAATAAAGTTTCCAATTACTCATATATACCACTCTGCACCATATGCTCTGGAATTTGGGGAGAAAAATAGAGGTAACATTTGCTGGTCACAAAAAATCATTTAGGTTAGTCCAAACTAGGGAGGGGTGTAAGAAACTCATCAAGAATCTGACAAAACAAGGGACTAGGACGGCACAAAGGAACAAGATATTCAACCTCAATTAGTGCAGTAAAATAGCTGCACACAGCAAGAAACAATTTAAACTACTTGGACACCAATGAGTTATGAATTAGGCAATGACTGTGTTTGCAAGAACCCTGTCTCCCATGGCACCAGTTCTCTAAACCAGGATGCTGTCCATGTAGAAACACACACACACACACACACACTTCCATTATGGCAACAGGGTGTCACCAGTGCTTAATTTGTAATGAAAGAGGTCCTGGAGCTCAAGCAATTCTTTTTACATTCATAACTGATACAGCAAGCCTAGAGGTGCCAGGGCTATGAACTGCAAAGCCTACAGGTGCTGGGGATCAGCCCTAACAATCCCTGGCACAAATTAAGCATTGGATGTCACAGGCTGACTGGCCCCTTTAAGTGATGTGGGACCAGTGCCTCTGTGCCAGCACAAGTGTGTTCCAGGTTGACCTGATGCACAGGTGGAGCACCATCTGGAACTAATAAATTAGAGGAAGACAGTTATAGTTGAGGAGAAGGTGTTTAGAAGGCCTTCCATTCAGAAAGCTGAAGACCAACAGAGGAGGTAGAGCCAGAGTGCTGTTGAGGACTAGGAAATCAGGGGAGGGACTAACTTGCTGACCTTTCCCAGCCAGAGGCTTGGCATCTAGAAAGAAGCCTGAGAAAGATCCTAGATAGAGAGGCTGGGATGGCTGTTTTGATAAAAGAACACATAGGGATGGAAGGAGAGACCATGCGTAGCAGAATTTGCTGGTGCTGGGGGTATGAGGTGTATTGATAGACTGCGTTTGGGACTTTTATGGACTATGTGTGTAAATGGACTGCATTTGGGGCTTGCAGGGCCTATTTATATTATGTGGGATAATGTGCCAGCCCCAGCTCTGGGATAATATTGGACCCAAGAAAATTTGTGCTGGAGTCTTTAAGGAGCCTGAGAGGAGAAATGAAGACAGTAATTCTGGCATTACTGTGTCCAGCCATAAGAGGGTGCTTGGGGCAATGGGGGGAATTGTAATAAGGGGTACATTTGGGGCATACCTGGACTCCTCCCATATGACTACAGTGCTCAACACCACTATCTCAGAGCTGTTGCTGGCCCGCCATGACCTTAGAAAGAGGGACAGGATTACCAAACACACTTGGTATTTGAATAGGGCAATTAATGTACAAATACAGCATCTTACTCCATGTCAGAACTGTTCTCCCCCTTACATGTCAACCCTAGAGATACAGATAACCAAGATATCTAGAAGCCTGAATTATAAGATGAAACAACAAGCCAAAATGCAGTTATATTAAGAAAAACAATCAATGCAACAAGCATATCGAAGGGAAAATCATGCCATCTGGAGTCAGCTGGATTTTCCATGTATTCATTACTGCATTTTATTTTCCAGATAATCTGGTTTGTGGGTGTATTGGATTTAAAGCAACTGTTTTAAAATTAGGATGTTTTCATATAGCAGCTACACATTAAAAAGTGTAAATTTTAAATTATAAAAAGATTCATAGAGGAAACTGAAAATAAGAAATGAAAATAGGCAGTGCTGGGCTGTGTTTTAGTGGCTAGTAACTGACTTTACTCAATTGTATGAGCAGAAATATCTGGATCTTATTATGGCTCAATTAGAGAATTACAAAAGTTACATTTGGTAAACTCTCTGCTTCCTCTTATCACCAATCCCACTCCAAGCCCTGGCTTCAGAAACTTTATTTTTTGATCTGTAGAAGAAAATATAGCACACAGAAACTGAGAAATGGATAAACCAACAGATAATTTATTTAAATGGCATCAGCTTACACAGATGAAGAAATCATTCCTTGTGGAATGTCCTAAACATTGCCCTGAAATACATCTCAAAAATATAATGAAGTTCTGGTCCCATTGAAGTCGATGGCAAAACTCCCATTGACTTAAGCAGCTGGCAATGGCAAGGTTATAGGTTTATTGAGCTTTGTGTCATCAGGATGTAGACAGTTATTACATGGTCCTCTTACTTGTTTGTTACATCCTTTTCCCTACTGCCCCCTCTCCATTTCTCTTGTGCTCTCTGTTTATCTTTTCAGAGTGTAAGCCCTCTGAGGGCATGATTTTGCCTTCTTTTGTGTTTCTTGTGCCTATTGTTCTGTGGCAAACACTGGGACCAGATGAATAATAAGACTGGATGGAAAAATGACAAATTTCCATAGAAATGTTTGCAGATTTCCACCCATTTTTCATCAACAAATTTTCTGGCCAGTTATGGAGCTGTCTGAAAAATGAACAACTCCCCTCCTCCCCACCTTGGTTTTTTTTAAGTGAAATTTTGAATACTTTCCAACAACTTTAATAACTGGAAAGTAGTAATTTATTGCTTTCTCCCGCTGACATGAGCTACATCTCCTGCTTCTGGCATGAACGGTGAGCCATTGTTTGACAGTCTTTATAACAGCAATATGTTGGGACCATTGCAAAAACACAAACCTCCCTAAATGAACAGAGATATACAAACAAATAATGAATTAAATATAGGAGAGCTGGTTATTAGAACCATAACATTAGTTTTCAGCTTCACAGAAATTTCAGTCACAGAAATTAGAAGGAAAAAAAGATGACATAATTATGGTAATTCACTTCTACTGTTCTCTTAGAAGAACTCCATTATACTGAGAAGAGAGACTAAAGAAGGTCAATCTAGTTAATTTATCTAAGAACTGTTTAAGAGGTGACTTGATCACAGTCTATAAGTATCTATGTGGAGAGTAGATTTCTGACATAGAGAGCTCCTTAATACAGCAGATGAAAGTGTAACAAAATGAAGAAGCTGAAGCTAGATAAACCCAGACAAGAATTAAGGTGCACTTTTTTCTCTGTGATAATAACTAACCATTGGAACAACTTACTGAGAGATGCAGAGAATTCTCCATCGTTTTAAGTCATTATGATTGGATGTTTTTCTAAACGATATGCTACAGCTCAAACAGACATTATGGATTTTATTCAGGAAACACCTGGTGAAATTTTATGGCCTATGTTATGCAAGCGGTCACGGATGGCCATAATGGTCCCTCAAGCTTTAAAATCTATGAATCTTACAGAAGCCTAATTTTCATAGGAATGATACCTCTGTGACCCAGAAAGAAAAGGTTTAGACATTTCTAAAATTCCTTAATCCTACTTATCTTCTGCCTCTCCCTAACCTGCTGCCTCTCCTTGAAAAATCCAAAGCCTGATAAGTCCTTTAGGCCATCCACTCGACTAATAGTTAAAATTGTCAAGTCGTGGAATAAACCTATGTCATGTGACTTGTGTTACTAATCACTTGAATGTTGAATATGGATTCAAATACTGTTCCCAATCAATCCATAACATACAAATATACATACACACACACACACTTTAAAAGAAAAAATTCAGTGAAATTGCAATTAGTTCACAGAATTTCTGCATGCAGGAAAAAAGACTAAATTCATTAAAAAATTATTTGCTCATTTTAACCATTAAGATAAAATAGTGTCTATACGCATAGCATATATGATAAGGAAAGGGTGGGTTTTTTGCTTTGTTTTTTGCTCAAGCAATAGGAAATAATTAGACTTATTCTCTGCTTGAATGCATGACTATTCAACACAGGGTATTGTCTCATCACAACGCAAGAAATTTAAATGTTATCTATCATCTTACAAATAACATTAAAGTCCCTACTAACAATATAGTTGTCTTTTAACTACCTTACTTAGTGCTTCTCACTGTGGAATCTAAGTACTGATGTCACATAATTTATAAGGAAATGAGGTTATGTTCTCCCCAAACCATTTTCTCAAGTCAAACCACCTACGTGACATGAGTGGGAAATTCTCAGCACAGAACTTTCAAACCCTCCCATACCAAGAAAGATATTTTATTTCCTTTTTAAAATAAATTGTGGTGGTTTGATTTGGTTGTGAGTGGGTGTGTGTTCTTTCAGTTGTTGTTTTTTAACAGAAGAGCATCAGCAGCAAAAGACAAGTTTCTGCTCACCCAAAGTTTGTATCACAAACCAAATTTTCCCAAAGTTCCTGGGAATTCAGGGATAGAGTTTTGGTTGAGGCCTGTGTCTAAGTATTTTTGTCTTGTCATAAAATAATAAAATTTACAATATTGAACAAAATATTCAATAAATAGCTATCAAATACAGCAGGTTCAGTTAAGCGTTTAATTACCTGCAAATGTAATGTGTAACCTTGTAAATCCCACACGAACATATCCCTAAATAGGTCCAGGCCAAATACAGTTCATGTTACTCATGAAGAGTGAGTAAGCAGGATTTGGTCCTTTCAACTGCAGTAGGGTGGATCACTTCCAAACGATTCTTTCATCTGACACTTCTTACATCAAAAATTTGGCCTACCTTAAATAGGCTGGCTATACCTTAAAAGGTTTGGAGCTGGATTGTGACTTGGACTATATATCTTACATGGGCTGCCTACACCTTGGGTCTGGCAGTGTAGTAGTAAATAAAGTTAATCAACTGCTTACTCCCACCCAGGTTCAAGTGGGCAAGGAATGGGCAAGTATGGGCAGGAGAGGGGTGGAGCCTTGGTTCCATCTCACCACTCCCTGGCCAGAGTAGCTATGCCAGAGCAGAGTAGGATAATTATTTACTGTTGGTATAAGCCACTTGTAAATTACTGCTCCCTGGATACAGGGAGGAAGGAAAGGAGGAAATGTGACTCAGAGGAATGTCTCTGAAACAGTGCCACCTAGTGTTACTTTTGAGGTGGTGCTATTAGGAACCATTCCCCTACTTAGTACTATGCCTATAGACATAATCTAGCCCTTAGAGATTTAGTTTATAGGAATATTTGGCTGTTGAAACTTATCCAAATCTCTCAGGTCTGCAGTGCTGGGCTGGAAATCCCATAGAAACAGGTTCTCTTGTCAGAGTTCTACCTCCTGCTTCTAGTCAGGTCGCAAATAACTTGAGAAAACTTATTCTTTTGGTATTTCTGCTGTTTTTACACCAAGAAGTAGTGAGGTGTGCAAAAATGAAAAATGAGGAGAAACAAAGATGCAAAATTTTTCAAACCTCACAAAAAGTTCAGTCCAGATTTAAAATTCTGGATGAAGTTTCAGGTACATTCTTATATCTTTTGCACCAGTATATGTATTGCTAATCAAAATCTATCTCGTGGGGAATATCTGTGATTTGGAAGTCTAAATACTTACAATACCAAAAAGTGTCAAGATGATTCATTTTCTTCTTGCAAGGAGGTCAAAGACCAGTGAAATGGCAGGGAGTTCAGTCACTTTGGTTTCTTCTGTTCAGTAAGTAATTTAAAAGAAAAATAATTGCTGCTCCTTCAGTTAGATAAAACCAAACTCCAGCCCTGTACAACATGTACACTTTCCGCCTGACCTCCCCCAAAGCGCTTTGTAATTAACCATAAAACAATGTGCCTTTGTACACCAGAGAAGGAAGAAAAATGAATGGAATGCACAGCAGTGCAGTTCTTGCTGATATTACCTCTCTTGCTGGTGCTAGAGGACAGAAAAGAAACAATGCAAAAGGCGGCCATCTTGCAGGCACTGGAAAAACAGACGCATCACATCTTTGCTAAATGAAGGACAAAATCTGTAGTGAACACTTGCAGTGAGATCTTAGAAACTATGAAAAGTAAAACTAACAACACCGTGTGTTCTGAAAATAAGTACCTTAACAGTTTGGATCAGTTAGATTCTTGATTCATTTGTGTTACCAAAACAGTCACAACTCTTTGTGCATGAGGTTAAAAAAATGTGTTCTGTTTAATGCTTTAACTATGGTATGGTAGTCTATTACTTATGCTATACTTTTAAAAGTTCAAATGCACATTATAGAAGCTTCATTGTAACAGTATCAAAATGACTTTGCACCAGCCTTGTTCTATGGCTCAAGACAACCTTAGAGAAGCTTCTTTCATGTACTGGCTGGAATAGATCTACATCGAATAGGCTGACCGGACAAAAGCCTCAAACAGATCTGAAGTCATTTGATTATTTCTTGTCTTAGCACCTGATCCTACCATGCAAATTATACAGGAGCAATAGCAATCTGGACATGAATAGAAAATGCTTCTGAGAGAAGGCTGCTTGTTACTCTTTCTGTTATTTTATGTTTATAATTTGGTGTCTTAGGTTACTAGAGTTTAAAAATTATAACCAATCAGTTATTAGAAAGTTAAAAGAATTCTATGAAACCTAAAGGTAAACCATGATCTGCTAAACATTTAGCACCAATGGCTTCCATATGCGCATACAGCTGTCAACAGACACCATGAATCTGATTCTCCTCTCCCTGGGCCAAATTCTTCTCTGTTACACCAGGGGAACTTCACAGATACTGGTGGGGTTCTTCCAGATTTACACCACCGTAACAGCAAGAAAACCTGGGCTTCTTACATCAGTGTTACTCCACTGCCTTAAATGGAATTATCCCTGCTGTACATATGTTTAAGTAAGAAGACCATAAAGCACACTTATTTTAACTGAGACTATTAAAAACCCCTGAGAAATCAGACTGATGACCTGAAACTGGGGTTAAACCTAGGAACTTCCTCCTATGGAACATATTACTGGTAATACACAATAAAATTTCCAACATTGAAGGCCACATTGCTATTGGCTCCAGTGTGGGTTCACAGAGATTCTTCAAGGAGCAACCCCTTACTTGCTCATCCTGGTCTGTGGTGATCACCGTCCATGTACCATGGGAATGTTCACCATCCATTGGGAATGGGGAAAGTGAGGGAGGAGAGAAGGCTGGGTGCAGTGAGTGAGCCCGCTGCAATATCCCTATGATATGGTGCACTGTCCAAGTCGAGGAAAGTGCAGAATGTACGCAAACAGCATAAATTGTGGGAAGTAAATTAGAAGCTTTAAATCTTTTCAGTTTTTTTATAATCCACCAGAGTCCACATAAACACAGTGCAACAGATAATCCAAAACATAGGCATATAAGGATCAGCTGTGGCATTAACTATAGCATGCACTCTGCCAGCCCTGCTCACATGGTCAGTTCCATTGGCTGGTGTGGATGGGCTTCCCTCTGAGAAGGCTTCCTTTTGGAAGGTGAGTTTCTTTATGGGCACTAGGCTGGAGCAGTTCCTGGGAGGGCAAACACTGTTCTTTTGACTGGCCTTTGATCGCATGCTTAAGGGAGGAGAACAGATCCTCATACTCCCTCCACCCTTGCACACCTTTACACAATGCAAGCCTAAACACTTATTTTAAATAGACATTCACCACAGTGCATTATGGTTCTAAAGGAGCAGCAACCAAATCACATTATTTGAAAATAAAGCTGGAATTGCACTTTCGTGGGATGTGTAGTGTGGGCCACATAGAGGGGTGTTAGGCATAAGAGATGGTCAAACCTAGCTGGAGAGGAGCTGGATCTTCATAAAGGAGGGAGTTTGTCTTCATAAAGGAGGAAACGTAATGCAGCCTGAGCAGTGGCCTGGGTATGTGAACAGGTGACAATCAAATTACCATCTGAGATTCATACATTTTGGAGCTCAGGATCATAGTAACTGATTTGCCCCCAGAGAAGCTGTATTTGGGTGCAAAACAAATCTGCTTCTTGAATTTGATCACATCCCTCACAGTGATCAAAAATCTCTACCTTGTTCATTTATGGCATATGTGAATTCAGTGAATAATCTCTACCCATTCCTGTGTGAAATTAGAGGGTGATCTCTGTCTAGTTCTCAGAGAATAGGGTCTAAATACTCAGTTAGTATCATGTGATGTACCTTGATTGACTTCAAAGGAGCTATGCCAACTGACATCAATCAAGAATCTGACTCCATCCCAGTAATTATCACACTAACTGGCATTCTGTTTCACAAAAGAAACCAAAAAGTAAAGGAGCATGGGAGGCATTTACCTCTCTACTTAGTTTATGACATTGTGCTGCTTTTCCAATTTGAGGTTTATTAGTGGGATGGCAGAAATTCCAACTAGTTTCAGTTCTCAAAGTCCTCCCTTTTTACTGGGTTTAAGGTGAGCCTTAGGACTATATGTTCCCTTCATGTCTCATTAACATAGAATATCCATCTAAAGGTATAAAGACTAGAACATAATGGGCCCAGTATTACTCTCACTGGAGTCAGTGTCACCGGCTTTAATGGGAGCAAAACTGGGACTACAGCTGGTTAAAAGATACTAGTTTTTCATGGAATCATGCAGATTTTCAGTTAAACAAAAACTTGAAATTATTTTGTCTCAGGGTAAACATGGAAGAAGGAAGTGAAGGGGTAGGGGAGATAGTTCTTAAATACTCCCGCTTTTGAAAACTGTTTTCTGTTCCTTTTTTATCAAGAAAACTAAAAAAAACCTTCTGTGAAAATTTTGTTACAGTCAACAAACTAGTTTTCAGTTTTGATGAGAAATGTTAACCAGCTCTACGATCTTTAAATGTATACTTCAGATATGTTGCCACTAAATTGATTTTTGCAAGTGCATTGTAATTCTCCTCTCTTCTATTCTAAGTGTATACTCTAATTTACATTGTAATTATTACATTTTGTGGGTTACTTTTACTATTTCATTGTTACCACATACATGTTTCATTACATTGCCAGTCACAGTTATGAAATCATGAAAATTCTCTCTTTAGAAAGGGTGCAAAATATCTACCAAAGTAGTTTTACTTTGAAATACAGGCATGGTCCGGCCAGTTTTCTTTCAACTCCACGCTACATTTAAATGGGTTTTTATTAGTGGTAAATCAACTAAAAGTAAGACTGTTTAATGCTAACCATTTTAAAACTTTCTGGGACATTAAGTTCTAATAGGCCGTTCCAAACAGGTCTAAGTAGATCAGTCAGACGTCATTTGGCTGCTTATTAACTATTAATCCCAACTTCACTAATTCTATTTGGAACTATGTGTACATTGCCACAGAAACCAAAAGTTAATGCACTGACACTACGACTTGCCCAAAGAGACATGAAGAAATAATTTACGCTTAAAACTGTTGACTTGCACTTGTTAAAAGTAATAGGCAAAAGCCAGCTTTCCATCTGGGTACAACATATTTCCAAGAGGGATTGTCTTTCTTAACAAGTATTGCTTTGTTTAAAACAGAAATATGGATATTGAAGTAAAGCATGGTGGAATCTACACTCTGTAGAACTAGTTGAGTATTAATCCGGAGAAACGTGCAGCATATTTAAGCAAATGTTGACAAGACTGCTAATATGGGTTTTCAATGCCGCAAAGAAATGTCCCTGTGGATCATAAAAGTTGTTTAGCTGAAGGACTGGTTAGTGAACTTCTTTATGTAAGAAAACAACATGGTTTAAAGTGCTATTCAGTTATTATAAACAGCCAGCCTCGTTCATTCAAGAAAAACTGCACAGCAGTCCCCTAAAACAGTTATAAAGGCTATGATGTTCAAGAGCTAATCGTGTCTTTGGAGGATTAAAGGCACAATGTCCCTGTATGTCATAACTTGTGAAAATGTCCTAAAGATTGGTACTGGCTTGAGAAATAGCTTAGTTTGATCAAAAGAACCCTGCCATAATTTATTTTGACTACAGCATTCCAATGTTTATACATAAAAACTTCCTTTGTTAAAGTATAAGATGCACTTCAGCCATCTTGCAGTTTTGGGGACTGAACTCATGTGTTAATCATACCTCTCCTGCTAAAGAGTTGCCCGTCGAAATTTTCATCACAGCTGTGTTGAAAATTATCTCCTTCTACTGATTTGATTCTGCCCAATTAAGTCAATGGGGTACATACCTCCATTCAAAATATTTTAGGGGTCCGCAAATGAAAAAAGGTTGAAAACCACTGCTTTAGAAAGAGCTCCCAATACAAATATTTACCCGGCTGATGTGACTGCTCCTTGGTGGCACAAGGCTTTAATGCTCCAATAATTGCAAAGGATAACTTCACAAAATTAGCAGTGATTACCACCTTGTAACTTTTTGAAAAATTTAATATTACTTGAATCTACTTCTTCTTCTTTTTTTTTTAAATGACATTCTGGGTGTCCCTTGGAGATGTTGGACACCTGAACACGAGATGCAGCTTTTCCATTGAGACTAGTTTTAATATTTTGTAGATCTCCATACTTCTTCACTGAGTAATGTTTTTGTAATACCAACCTAATCTCCTTCCCTCCCAGGCCAGCACTGTATTGATTTAAAAGCATCTTATGCTGAGCTATAAAATCCTTAGTAATAAATATCCTATTCTTGATTAACTTTCTCTAGTAGCCAGTTTGTTACATTTGTGGCTGTTTGCTCAGTCAGCCACTAGCTGTTATCTGGTAAAATCCAAACACTAAAGCCTTTAAAACTATGCTCCATGATTGTGTAAACCACTCCCTGCCAGGATTAGAAGTCTGTTCAGTGGGCTATGTGAAAGAAGTTGGTGGTACCCATTGGAATGATACACACACCACAACAACCATTATCAAAACTGGCTCTCTTATTGACTCCCTCAGCAGAGAAGTCTGATCAAATGAAATGGAGACTGTCCTCCCATTTTGCTCTGAAGGTGGTCCCTGCAAGTCTGTGAGAAAGAACCTTGGACATCGTGGAGAATTGTGGTGTGTGATTTGTGGATTAGCATTGCTAGTTTTCAGTGTGCAAGATTGTTGATCTGAGAACTTTCTTTAAAGTTTATTTTTAAATACTATTTTTTCTTCAGAAAGAAGAGACTGGTCCTTTTTTTTTTTTTGGTTTTACTTTAAAGGTGTTAATTTCATATGAGCCTCATTATTGTGGGGAGTCTTTTAATATCCTATATAAATGCATGTAACATCGTTTTCTAGTTCTGAATTTTCTCCTTTTGGAAAATCTGTGCATTGCAACAGGGACTATATTGAGCATTACTTTGTACCAGTGGTAGTGAAAGACACTTGAGGCCAACTGCTCCTGATTTCATTTAACTCAATGGGAGTTTTGCCATAGACTTTTATAAAGACCAGGATTTGACGTGTAGGACTGAATCTCTGTTGCTCTGCACCTTGTGTAGTCATTTACTCTAGCCACAAAGTGGGAAAATGCTACCACATCAGGAAAGTAGCATCCCATGCTCCGTTCCATTTATTATGTGAGTGCTATACAACATCTGTGTAAGGTGGGGAAGAGAGAGTGTGTGTGTATGCGTGTGTGTGTAATATATTTTAAGATGGGAATTGAGTCAAAGAGTAGATGAAGTGACATGTCCAAGGTCACGAAGGAAATCTGTGGGCTTGTCTTCACTGCAACAATGAGCTTGAGTTACTCCATTGAACTAACGTAGCCAAGTGAGAGTGGCCACATGATGAAACAACACTTAAGCTAAACAGAATGACAGGATAAGCAACACAAAGTGTTTGCTTTCACAGATGACTTGTGCTAACTTAGGCTGTAACCTGTAATTACAACCCCACTGCATTAATAGCTCAAGAGTCAGTATCACTTGAACTACAATCTATATTGTCAGACACATAGATGAACATAATTTGTTGGGGAAGAGTCAACATGTTTTTTGTAAAGGGAAATCATGCCTCACCAATCTACCAGAATTCCTTGAGGGGGTTAACAAGCATGTGGACAAGGGGGATCCAATGGATATAGTGTGCTTCGATTTTCAGAAAGCCTTTGACAAGGTCCCTCACCAAAGGCTCTTAAGCAAAGTAAGCTGTCATGGGATAAGGGGAAAGGTCTTCTCATGGACTGGTAACTGGTTAAAAGATAGGAAACAATGGGTAGGAATAAATGGTCAGTTCTCAGATGGAGAGAGGTAAATAGCGGTGTCCTCCAGGGGTCTGTACTGGGACCAGTACTATTTCAACACATCTATAAACTAGCTGGAAAAAGGGATAAACAGTGAAGTGGCCACATTTGCAGGTAATACAAAATTACTCAAGCAGACTGCGAAGAGCTACAAAAGGATCTCACAAAACTGGGCGATTGGGCAACAAAATGGCAGAAGAAATTCAATGTTGATAAATGCAAAGTAATGCATTTTGCATTTGTGTAAATTACTACACAAGGTGCAGGGCAATGGAAGATCAGGCCCCTTGGGCTTAAGGCCTTTAATTACAATTCACCATGGAAAAATATTGTCTTCAAGTTTATGCCCATTTTTCCCACACCTACTCTCAAGCATCCTTTGATGGACTAATTGATAAGTAGAAAACATGGACACAGACAACATCCCTACAATTTTCAAGAGAGACTGATGACAAGGGTAAATTATCTAAATTGGTACAAGTCAAGAATTTCTCTTTTAAAAAAATCACACACGCAATATGTACGTTGACTCTTGCATAAAAGATGTGAACCAGAATTGCATAATTTCGGCTTAAATCTTCTATTTAAGGAAGTGAGCTTTCATCTCATTTTCATTTACAATGCATTGAAAGCCTGTGATTACCATTTCAATGTGCACAGCTTTCTTAAAAAAAATAAAGCAAGCAAGAAAGAGAAACCATACTACAAATGTTTGTTTTTAAGTCCAATCTTTTAGGACCAGAGGTCATGACTTGACTCATACCCAGATCACATCTTGTACAGAGTTTCTTGATGTTTCTTTTTAAAAAGCAACCCTGATATATGCTAGAAGCTCTTAAATTCATGTCAGTGATTGGATAGTTCACATTGGCAGAAGGATGGGTTAGTCCCCTGCATCACACAGTTTATGCATGGCGGGTGGGGACTTCAGCAGAATGGATATAGAGGGAGCTTCTGAACTCAACTCTTGGGTGTAAATATGGAATTAGGCCACTGAGTATGTCTACAAAAGGTCAGGAAACCCAACATTTTGAGTTTTGTGGGAGAAATGCCACAATACAAGTCTACAATTACTTACACAGAGAAAAGAAAAGGAGTACTTATGGCACCTTAGAGACTAACCAATTTATTTGAGCATAAGCTTTCGTGAGCTACAGCTCACTTCATCGGTGTGAGCTGTAGCTCACGAAAGCTTATGCTCAAATAAATTGGTTAGTCTCTAAGGTGCCACAAGTACTCCTTTTCTTTTTGCGAATACAGACTAACACGGCTGTTACTCTGAAACCTTACACAGAGAAGAGATTTCTGATAGCAGATGGCACTTTAATCTAGTAGAAAAAAAGGCATAATGAGGTTCAATGCTTGGAAGCTGAAGCTAGACAAATTCAGAAGAGAAATAAGGTGAACATTTTTAACAGTGAGGGTAACTAACCATTGGAACAATTTACCTAGGTGTATGGTAGATTATCCATCACTTGAAACTTTTCAATCAAGACTGACTGTTTTCCTAAAAGATACGGTATAGTTCAAACAGAAGTTGTGGGTTTAATGCAGAATTTATTGGGTGAGGTTATTTGACCTGTGTTACATATGCAGGAGGAGGTCAGACAAGATGATCATAGTGGCCTCTTCTGGCCTTAAAATCTATTAATATTAACCTGTACATCTATCCCTGACTGGGTGTGGTCAATTTCTTTTCACCCAACCTCCACTTAATTTCTTGAAAAAAAAAACCAGTTAGGATATATCAACACTGCACAGTTAACCCATGCTCTTACCTGAGTTTTAGCCTTAGCACCACTACCATTCAACCTCTGACCTGGGTTTGGAAGTCCTTAAGCCCAGGTTAGCTGGCTCAACTGGGGATGTGGGTTAGAACAGTCTCTGTTTTAACTTTTGATGGAACCTGCCCATGCTGCAGTGAGGACCCAGGTTAAATCACTCAAGTGCTGATAGTCCTCCAGTGCCCTTCCCACAATTCCTTACATAAGACAGACAAGTTCTCCTACAATTGACAGGGAAAGAATTCTAGGGTATTTTAGCACAAGGAACCATGGGATATGCCCCCAGGCACACAGGTGAGTGCAGAACCACAGAGAACACAGTCAGTCGGGTAGGGCTTGGCAGAATGGATTCTTTCATTCAGGCTAGGCTAACCCAGATGCTGACCTTGTGGATTAACTCTGCAGTGTAGATATAGCCTTGCTCTGGGTGGGAAGGTGTGTTTCATCCATTACAAATTACTGAGTTTGCAATCACAAGTAAACAACTTAATAAAGATATAATAAAGGATAATGCATCATCAATATCATAATGTTCTACAATTGGCAAAATAATTGTACAGTTTTAATTAATGATAATACTTCCTAATCTATTAGGAAACGTTCTGTTATATTTTGTATAACCAAGGAAATTTCAGTAAGCCATCAATTTGAAATCTAGTCAATTTTTAAAAACTAGATTAAAAGTCATTTTCAGGTTCTATGGTTGCTAAAGAGTCCCCCTGCCAATTAGTGTTGGTTTTTCACTTTTTAAATCAAAATTTTAAATTTTAAATCAAATTTTCCACTTTTTAAACCTGTCTTTCATTTCCACATAGCTACATGGAAAAACGCACACACAGAAAAGGGGAAATTCTTCTATGACTAGATATACATGGTAATGGTGACACTGACGAGATGCAAAGATCTGGCCAAAGCACAAACTAAACAATTGACAGGATGGGGAGGAAGAACCAGAGAAAAACAGATCTGTTTGTTTGATATTTAAATTACAAAACTCTTCTAGGTTGTTTGAGATTAGAATTCACAGGTCTCATATAATTTAGCATAATGTACTTTAAATCCAGACACTGTCCCATGCCTTTCTCTAGAAACTAACTTTTGGGAAATATTGGGTTTAGATTAAAATATTATATCATCTGCATTTAAAGCTATTTTGATGTGTTCCTGCAAGTTTTATTCTGTGATAGAGTCATTGTTCCATATTCTCAGTGCAAAAGTCACCATGGCTAGTGCAAAAAGTAAAGGAGACAGTGAACATCCCTGTCCAGTTCTTCTATGTAATTCAGACAGGGGAGACTTATCCCCATTAACTCACACAGCTGCTTTTGTGCTGGTGTAAAGAGCAGTTATCCATTTAAGAAACTGGGGGCCAAGGTCCATATGGGACAGGACATGGAACAGAAAGTGTCACTCTATGAAAGCTTTTTCCTCATTAGGTGATTTAAAAAAAATTGATCTTTTCTGGATCTGGCATTATGGATGATTGCAAGTACTTTCCAAATATTGTCTAACATCTATTGATCCTTAACTAAATGTTTGATATGGATTTATATGAACTGAGAGTAGGGACTGCAATCAGCTGGCTAGTACCTTTCCTAAAACTTTTGTCATGATTTTACAGTGATACTGGCCTACAAGAGCTGCATAAGGTAAAGTCTCTTCCCAGCTTTAGGGAGAACCACCACAGTAGCTTCTTTCATAGGTCATGGAAGTTCCTCCCCTAACAGAACATTGCAGCTGCCTCCTAAGGGACTCAGTAACTTCCCTTTAATATCTTGTAAAATTCAACTAGAATTTTTAGCTGGAGTTTTACCACTTTTCATATTTGCTATTACTTCTAAGATTTCTTTATCTAAAAAATTCTTTATCCATTTTTATCTTTGGCAAGCCTGCTCCTTCCAGATATTTTAGAATAATTTTAGAGCTTGGAGCATCTGAGGTTTAGAACTTTTAATAAAAGTATCACGCATCCATTGGGGTACATAACTAGTTTTTGCAGCTTATTTCTATTTGGTGGAATAATATATTGCTCTTGAATCCCTTTAAGCTTTCAAGCTAAAAGTTTATCACATTTATTTCCTTTTTTCATAAAAGGTCTGCATTGTAAACCTAAGGGCTTTTTCAGTGGCATTTGTTATCAACATATTCAACTCCCCTCTAATATTAGTGAATTGTTATACTTTTTAACCTGTTTTTATGAGTGTCTTAACCTTTTTCTCACCTTTCCAGTTTTATTTTATTCTTGAGCTTTATCTTTTTTCAGTTGAGAGGCTCTATTTATCAATTGGCCCTTCTAAATATTGCTTCTCTGCCTGCCACAAAAGCCCTCTTTTTAAAATGTGTTAGTTCAATCTTTTCAAAAATGATGTCCTCTTGAATTGCTGCAGTCCAGTCTCTGTTTTAGAGAAAGGAGTATGCAGTTTATTTTCCAAAAGAGTGTTTTTCAGGACACATCCCAGATGTCAATATTACTTCCAAAAAGTGCATGATCTGGCCATATAATGGTGTCAATTTCTGCAGATCTTTGTCTGCTTCATTAGGGATTTAGAGGTTAACATTCAATCTTTTCTAGTATATCACTGATGATGGTGTAAATAAAATGTGTAATCCTCTTCTCTTGGGTGCAATTCTCTCCAGCAATTTGAGCCTGAATTGTTGGCACAGAAAAGATAATGCTTCACCTGCTTCCCTGTCCACCTTATTTTTAATCCAGTCTGTCCCAGTAAGGAATAAAAGTGCAACTGGAAGTCTCCTCCGAGTATTAACTCCCCTTTCCCAAAGTGTTGCAGTATTTTAAAGAAGTCCTTATTAATTTAATTTTTTTTTCTTTTGCTTTTGGTTGTGGATATACACCGAGACCACTGTTAATAACTCGGCATTTGTGCCCTTCAATAAGATAAAACATGACTCCTTATCCTTAAATTGATCTTTAACCTGAAAAGGTATGTGTTTAGCAAATATTATGCCCTCTGCTCTTTTCTTTACTGTGTCTGAAAAAAAGTCATCTGAAACCAATTACCCTTCATATCTACAATTTGCCCCTCCTGAAAATCAGTTTCTCAAAGTAAAATCAGAGTGGGTTTTAAGTCCCCCCCCGCCCGACACACACACACACTTTTTTAAAAAAAGAAAAGGAGTACTTGTGGCACCTTAGAGACTAACCAATTTATTTGAGCATAAACTTTCATGAGCTACAGCTCACTTCATCGGATTCATTCAGTGGAAAATACAGTGGATAAAATAATGGGCACAAATCCCTCTGATATTAGATAAAGTGAATGTATTGGCCATCATCTCTGAAACAGTAAGGACCTTGTCATAGGCAGCATTTCCCTTTTCCCAGCTCACTCCCTCACAGTGAGTGCCGTGGGTTGTGTTGCTATAGTAACAATGCGTGATAGCTTTTAGGGTATTCTCTAACACCCTCCACAATAGCTTCCAGCTCCAGGCTTTAGACACATCAGTGTCACTAATTGTGGAAATGAGCATCCTAACAACATATTACAAGTGGATCCCTAGGTGATAAATAAGAAAAATAAACTAATCCATGAAATCATTAATAGAGATGGTAGCATTTTCCACAATCAACCTAATAGTACCGCTGGACTCCCTTCTGCAAACACTCCAGGACACAGAGCATACATACTATAAGTAGCCCCACTGACTTCAGTGGGATTCCTCTCTATAGCTGGAGCTATGTCCAACAATAAGTATTTGTATTCCTTCAGCTATGTCTTGGCAACCAGGGCTCACTGTACAATGTGTTGAGCACTCTGGCCCCACTCCAACAAAACTCTTAAGCAGCTTGAATAGCCTCCATGAGTTGAAGTGGGAATCCTCATGTGCTTACATGTAAGTATGTGCTTAAGTGCTCTACTGTTGTGGGCAGGGGCGGCCCTAGACTAGCTGCCAGCAATTGGCAATTTTGGTGAACATTGGCACCCGAGGTGAACCATGCAATCGGCACACCCCACCCCCAAACCCCAACGGCAGATCTAGGCTGAGGTTTTTGGTAAACTGGGAAACATTTTGTCCCTTTTTTCCTTTTAATGATTTAAGTGTTTTGGTTTTTTTAAACAGAGGCTTAATTATTCGGTTTGTCTGTCCGTCCGTCTGTCCAACCAATGTTTCTGAGATCAGATAAAACAGAGACACTAAATTTTCAGAATAGATTTGTACACGACAGCTAGATGATATTTCAGTCTGATTTCAAATAAAAATGCATTAAAAATCTTATTTTTATTATTACAAATCCAAAATCATCCATTACACTATCCTGCTTTAACTGCCATTACCACCACATCCAATATAGAAAGAAATAAGAAAACTCCTCAATGAACTTTAATCTGTATTTACAAAACACTCCAAATAAAAAACCACTCTGTGCTCTTAAAACATGACTTTTCTTGCTTTAAGTTTTGAAAATTCAGTCACTAGTTCTTTTAGATTCAGTTTTCCAGCTATTTCATGCTTTATTGACATTGTGACAAGTCCAAAAAGTCTCTCTTGCACCAGTGTTGAACACAGATATGTTTTTATCAATTTTAGCTTTGAGATGCTACGTTCTCCACTAGCTACGGAAACTGGCAAAGTTAAAAGACTGCATAGAGCTATACAAATGTTTGGAAAACTGTCTGTGAGTTTATTTTCACAAACAAACCAGTACTTCTTCAGGAGTGGAATGTTTCTTACGTCGTCTTGAAAAAGCCTGAAGCTCGCTACACAAATCTGTAGCATCAATGTCTTTTGAATTTTCATGAGTCAATGCCGACTCCAGTTTTATACAAAATTCTCTTAGCTGTGGATATCATATAGAAAGCCAAATACTGAGTCTAGCTGCTGCATCTGTTGAAATCTTTCATCAACTGAGTGAATAGCAGTATCAAGGACTGTAAAGTAGAAATTCACTTTGAACCTTTGTTTTGGGTTCTGAATGGGTGTGTCTCATCCTTCATACGAAAACTGCTGTTTCTTTTGCCGAATGCGAATTGGCTCTGGTTCAAATTCTGTCGGAAAGTCTATTTCTTCAGCAAGCTCGAGAGAATCTACCAGTGTTCTTTTGAACCCTTCATCACTTTGAATTCCTCCAGAATAGTTTTAGTTTGCTGCAGTTTTTGAATAGCAGAATGTATGTTCAAGTTCTTTTCCTGAAGCTGCTTACTAGTGAGGTTAATCTCGAAAAGGATATTATACCACAAAATGAGTGAAGTCACAAATTTGAACTTGGAAAGGCCATTTGCAAGAGCTTCCGCATCTGAACGTGCCGTATTGCCAGATGATCCAGTAAAGGTAGTATCATCAGAAATTTCAATTAGGGCATCATAAATGTTTCCAAGTTCATAGCAAAGAGGCTTCAAAGAATCAATGAGACTCTCCCATTTTGCCTGACTAAGTGGTTTCACGGTTAGAGAATTCACGTGGCAAGTCAGAACCTCCCAACGGCAGGTTGAGCCTGAGAAAAAACACAAACAACGTTGCACCAGGTCAAAGAAACTGCTTGTGTCCAAACAACATCTAGCAGCATCATTGACAACCAAATTCAGAGAATGCATACTGCAAGGAATGAAAAAGGCCCTAGGATTGATTTCCATCATTCTCCTTTGCACACCATTGTCTTTACCCTTCATATTACTCCCACTATCATAGCCTTGGCCAAGTAATTTTTCAACAGATAACATTGTTTCAAGCTCTTATAGAATAGTTTCAGTCATAAATGCTCCGTCGTCTCCTTCAGTGGTACAAAACCCAAAAAATGTTCCTTTATGACCACTTCAACATTATCTTCATCTGCAGACTTTTCCATATCCACAAAATGAATGATCGTCATTTGTTCAACATGACACACATCTGGTGTACAGTCCAGTATTATTGAAAAGTATTTTGCAGAATGGGCAGCTTCTACAATTTTCTTTTTCATGGCATTTGCTAGGATTTGAATCAGTTTATTCTGCATATTTTTTCCTAAGTAATGAACCTGTGTTTCATGATCAGTTATTTTACGTAGATGCTCCTTCATGACTGGATCAAAGAAAGCTAGGTATTCAAGAAATTTTAAAAAGTTTCCATTACCTGGAGTGTATAATTTTTCATTTCTACTGCGGCCGCGGAATGCTAAATTTTGCCCACCAAGAACTCTCACTAAAGCAATCAGAAGCTCTAATATTTGTTGCCAATATTCTTCTTTTTCCTTGATCACACACAAATTTTCTTCATTGATTGAGAAAAGGAAAAACTATCGTAATGCAAGTTCTTTCCAATTTTGAAAACATTCCAAATGTTCTGTACTTCTTTCATGTGAAGAGAGAACTGAAGATATGTTTTTCAGGTCCTTCAAACCATTTTCAGTAAGTGATGTACCAATTGCTTGATTTCTAAACAGCAAAAGCAAAATGGAGTCCTTCGACACTGAATATTGTAACCAGTTTTGATGAATTTCTTCCCCATTAATGAGTTTCTTCTTGTAATGCTGAGCAGAGAATTTTCTTTTATTTCCATCCTTAGGAAAGGGAAATTCATGAACTTGCTCAGATTCACGGTCCACGAGAATTTGCCACGCACTGTGATCACATCTGGGCCATGAAGCTGGGTCCCCATACTGTAACTTGTTTGTAACTTCCTCATTCTCTCTTCCTTCTACTTCATTTACTTCAATTTCTGCCTCTGAAGATGAATAAATTTTCCTCACTTCCCTATCAGTCTGATGCTGTGAACTACCTTCATCTAGAAGTAAGTTGCCATCATCTTGGGTTTCCAAATTGCTTTTTTTGGATGTGAGCTACCCTCATCTCGAAGTAATATACCTTCATCTTGATGTTGGAACTGCTTCCATCTTTATTTGGATTAAAGAAAAGATATTTCAAGAAGGATCCCTGCTGTTTTGCTTGGTCCTTTTCCTTCTCAGCCTTTCGTTTACGATACTCAGCTCCTGAGGGTTTTCTTTTTCCTCTTTCTGCCATGGGGCATTTGGATATTGTTATGTACTGTGCTCCCGACTGCAAGCATTATAGCATTAAGGATGGCTGACATACCACATGGTTGGCGATTTAAACCACATTGCAGCCATCCCAACACATCTTTTCACTACTTAAAGGTTCAGTGATTAGTAACATACAGTCACTTACCTATTAAAACAGTTAGTTACAGCATTTACATGGAAACAAAATGGCCTTTTTCGACGTTATAACCCGACACCAGTTGTTTGGAAAGTAATCCCCTTCCTCACAGTTACCCGCTTGGAGTGTGACATCATCACTTTCGTAGTTTATTAACCTTTAATGCTGTTACTTTTCTTTTATTGACCTTATTTATTTCATGATGTGAACTAGTAACAACAAAGAAGTTCATAATTATACAGACCGATAATAATGCTTTAATAATGCTTAAAGATACTCACATTTTGGATTTATAATGCTGAAATATGTTATTTTTTATTCTTTGGCACCAAGAAACACAATTTTCCACAGTATTCGCTTGATTCTTAACCATCTACCTGGATGTGTGTTAAAATATACTGTTTGACATGTATCAACTCATGATATCTCTGCTCTACATGAATTTCCGGCTACGCGACCTTGATATATATTTGAGTTAGGTGTCACTAGCATTGCAGCTCTTGCCGCTGGCGGATGTGTTTAATTGTGGCTGAGTTATTGCTTATCAAAATTGAGGAGTGGGTCATCTTGACCCTACGTCACAAATTGAAGGAAAAAATTCACTAAAATCTTACTTATTTTTGCAGTAAATAAAAGATTTGACATATTGATAAATTCTCAGAAATATAGAGGAATGAATTATAATTCATATTCCCTCTGTACGTGCACAGAGATTGAAATAATGACATCTTATTTTTTTCATATTTTTCATATTTTTTTCATTTTATTTTTTTTAAATTTGATTTTTTTTCCTCGAATTTGGCACCCCATTTAACTTGGCACCCTAGGTGACTGCCTAGTTTGCCTAAATGGACAGGCCACCCCTGCTTGTGGGGCCAGACTGCTCAGCACTCTGTGGGACTGAGTTCCCAAAGTGCTAACAATATCCTCCACTATTGGCTTAGAAAGTCAAAGATCCAGATCCTCAGAATTATTTAGGTGCCTAACTCCCACTGCTTTCAATGGGAATTAGATGCCTAAATAACTTGGAACATCTCGGCCTTAAAGAAATTTTCTTCTCATAAATCATCCTACTTTCTTTTAACACACAACCCTGCAATGGGAGATTTGCAGATTGCGAAATGCTGTATGTGTTTACTTTCAGCTTAGATGCTTTAAAATATTCATAGGTTTTCATATTAACTGAAAATGCATGTGTGATATGATAACTGTCCCTCAGAAATATTAGTTTGTATATTGACTGTTTTAAGGAAGGTGGCATACCAGATCATGTGAATTATTATTACTATTTTATATTAGAGTAGCGACTAAAGGCTCAAAAAGAGATTGGGGCCCATAATATGCTAGATGTTGTACAAGCACAAAAGAGACGGCCCCTGCCCTAAAAGTTTTACAATCTAAATAGGCAAGACAAATGAATGGTGGAGTGGCAACAAAGGCATATGGAGGTGAAGTGGCTTGCCTAAGGTTACATAGCAGGTCAGTAGCAAAACCGGGAATAGGCACCAGGTCTGCTGCCTCCCAGTCCAGTCGACCATTTCCTTCTTAATAGTTCATGCAATTGTACTCTCTAGAAAATATTCCAATCCCTAGCCAATGAATCAAATGCAAATGAGACTCTATTGAATGTAAGTGTTTAATACTAGCAAGAAACTTGTTTTCTTTGCCTATGACAAAGGGTAACTCTAAAAGAAAAGAAAACAGAGTTAAATAGATTTTAACACATGCATGTGCTTTCCACAGGGGAAACTTTGTTCAAAGAAATCACCTCTTGTTTTTTCATCAGGTTAGACATCAGTGCCCATCCAATTTACCTTAACTCTCACTTGCTGATGTGCTCTATAATCTTGAGCACCAACAGTCTATCAGTTTTCCCACTTACTATGAAGATCACATACTTCACCTAAAAATCTCAAACTCCTCTGCAATTTTCCTTCACTTTGGACCCTGTCCTGCTTCCACTGAAGGCCATTGTAAAACTCCTATTGATTTTAACAGAAGGATTGGGTCCTTTTATCTCCTATCTTTCTACTTCCAACTGCTACATGATTTCATTTGACTTTTCTCTCCCGGTACTATAAGCCTGAAGTCCTCCATCTGGAAACAAATTCCTCCTTTGTCTTTGCAGAAGGCTTTTTTTGTGTCATGTATCTAGGGCATGTCTACACTTGCCATTTAAAGCGGAAAAAGTCCCTTTTTTGTGCAAAAACCATGGGAACATCTGCACTTGCCAATGACTTTTTGTGGTGAAACTCAGAAGTTTCACCGTAAAAAGAAAACCACCTCCACGAGAGGCGTACAGCTCTTACCGGTGATGCTTTTGCGGTGATGTGCAAGTGAAGATGTTCTTCCTGTTTACAGAGCTTTTAGCCTCCGCAGGATATCCCTCGGTGCCTAGGTGACCACTCTCGCCAGCAGCTCTGCTGCTCTGATGCCAGGTAAACAGACATTCACCCCCCATGCCCCCCCGTAAAGCCCTGGGAACTTTGAAACTCCCCTTCCTGTTTTCTTGGCAAGTGCTCACTTATCGTCTGGCCAGGTGACAATGACTGCTCCATGGAGCAATGCTGAGCTGCTGGAGCTGATTAGTGTTTGGGGAGAGGAGGCTGTGCAGGATGCCCCGCGATCACCTCCCCCACCTTCCCAAAAGGCCCATTGTCAAACTGGAGAGAGCTGCACTGTGGGATAGCTGCCCTCAGTGCGCTGCTCTCATCCGCGATGGAAGTGCTGTAAATGTAAACACTCTCTGATGCCTGTGGAAGCGAGTGCACAAAGCAGCACTTTACTTTCACCAGTTCCCTATCACCAGTGAAACTGACAGCGCAAAAACTCTGCAAGCGTAGACATAGCCTAATCAAGTCACAAGCCAACAACCTCTATTCATCATCCTGACTCCTGCACAAGTGACAGCAATTGCAATACAATTTAAGGGGCAGCAAGATAAGCTGAAGAAATAACATTAGAAGGAATAAGCATCAGGTTTTTTTTATCTTGACAATGCCTCAGACTCTTGGCTGTATTGTAACTTTACAATCTATTCTTGCAACTCTGCAATTCATTTCCTCCACTCATTTTTCTAAGGGGTGGGGGAGAAAGAGGGTGAATCACTTCACCCTTTTTCAAATAGAAATTTACTTCTTTTCTTCCTCTAGCCCCGGACAGTTATTCCAGCCAGGGCTCCTCCCACTCCATGCGCCTCCCATCCACTTGTTGGCAGGGAGGAGCATCAATCAAGAAGTCCATGCTTTCTCTATTGCGGGGAAAGTTGCTGTATGTCTGAGCAACCCTTCCTCAGTCCAGGAAGGGCTCTGAGAATCTAGCCATTAGTAAGTATTAGAGGACCTTTGGGGAAACCCAAATGTAGATTCCAAAGATTGTGATATATATAAGATTTGAATATACCTGGTAAGCTTAGGATATGACAGAGAAAAGAGGTGTCTAAAGTTGTTATTGTCCCAGAGAGGCTAGTTGCTTTATCAGGAAATAGAAGAGATTGTCATGAATACTATTATCAGCCCTGTGGAAATGAAGCATACTCTTGCTTACTAACTACAATACTAAAACAGATTTCATTGCTATAGAAGTGCCTTAACAACTGTGACCTTTTGTAAAACAGCATTACTGAGCCATATTCTACCCTCCAGGACATAATGGGGTTGCACCAGTGTAACAGAACAGAAATTGGCCCAACGTTTTTCTCCCAGCACTTGTTAATTGGGTTTTTGGTAATTATTTTCTGGGACTCTTCATGCAGGGGTCTGCCTCAATGTACTGAATTATGCTGAGAAGTAAATGTGGTCGAAGTTAAACATTGGGTATTAGCTGATTAGAAACAGGTGTAAGTTAGTGTACAAAGTGATGCAGAGTTACTTACTTGAACTGATTTGGCATATTGTGAGTATGCAAAAAGAGTAACGCATATTCCCAGGGGAGAATGCATAAGGAAAGTCAACCAAAAGGAAAGTGTAACATACAATGGATGGCTTGCTTTATCTCACTTTCTCCTGTGAGTTTTCTTGCTGCCCCCACTCTGTCTTAGCTCCCTTGGAATGTATTAAATTTTGCACGTCCACTGAATGGTGAAAGTTTCACTACTTTACCATATACAACCACTTCCTGTACACTTCTTTCCTTACTAATTTTCACCTAGTGTGTAATTTCTACCACTATTTATGTCTCCATAGAATTGACTGACTGTCATGGAACTTTCACCCAGTTATTCCAACTAAGAATTAGGTTCAATGACTGCTAAGTGAGGAGGATTAAGGGGGAGGGAATCAGTTTTGGAGAGAGAAATTACTTCTTCCACTGTGCTCAATGGTGATGACTTGCTGAGCTCATCAGTGTCCAGTTAGTGAATTAATGTTGCTATGCAGCCCAGTTTTTATTTTAAATTGTACAGGACACTTAGAACTGAGTGTTTTTAAAGAACTTCAGTTACCTCCAATAGGAATCACACAGTCTTTCATCCATTAGAGTTCAATATTTAGAAGGATTTTATTCCAACTTTGCCTTGTACAACATGCTATAAAAATTGTGATCATCTTAATAAAGGGTCTGTACTGAAATAAAAAAATTCAACAAGACTTGCCCATTTTATGCAATCTGCCATAGACTTTTCTACACACAAGTTAGAATATGATCCATAAGATGCAAAGTTCCAATGGACATCTACATGTCTGTGCTGAAGGTACATCACAGAGCATGAGCTAACATCTTCTTTTCTATGAAGTGAACAGTTTAATAATGGATGACAGATAGATTTTTATTTAGCTCTTTCTACCACAAATACAATATTGACTATTTGGAATGGAAAGATCACTACAGCTGTCCCTTACTACTACTATGAGTGGGTGGTTGTTTTTTTAATAGATTATAACAGTTCAAAATCCTGCAAAGGTAGAAGGGAAATATGTAACAAGATGTCCTGCATGCTCTTGCTAAAGCCTTGTAAAGGGAGACTTCAGGATTGTTGCACTATACAGAAATCCAAATCATGATCATGCAAACACACCACATGTGAGCAGTTTTGTGAGTAGCGCTACTGAAGTGAATGAAACTACTAAAATAAGTAAGTGCTCACTGTTGTAAATAAAAATTCCAAATCGGTCTCGCTATCTTTTTTTTTTTAACGTGTCGCGACTCTGTTTTTCAACCATCGAATAAAGGAAGTGAAGTAATTAATATAAGTGATATTGAATCTGCTGCCCTTGTTCCTAGTGAGTAGTATGTTACTGCATGAACAGCCAGATTGAATTCTAAAGCCAATCGAAGGATAAGGTATTTCTCAAAAGGCCTGAGCCAGTGCTGATTGGAATCAATGGTAGTCTTTCCATTGATTTCAGCGGGCACTGAATTAGGTCCTATTTGAGTAAACATAGCAGGATAAAGGTATAGTAAACACAAGGCCCTGATTTTGAGAGGGCACAGAAAAGAATAAAAATCTAGATTACAGATTGAAGTCTCAGCAGAGGCATGATCAAAATGTGGTGGAAGCCAAAACATTGTAATACATTAATTTGCTTCTAAACCAAAGAAATTAGCCCTGATCTTTTTCTTCTTTGCTGCTTAACTGAATACTAAAAACTATATACAAACAACATTAGGGATGATGTACAAAGATGCTCAGAGAAATATAAACACATGCTACTCCTCATACCTGGTATATATGCAGGATGCCAGCTATACCATATGGGGTGCAAATATCCTGTCACAACAGTGTGAGAGGGATGGATAGACAGCTTTATCTCTGGATTTTCTTCCTTTCATTTCATCATCATTATTCTAATACAATAGTTCTAGTTATTTCCCTTTTTTAATACTTATAAAGGCTAACAGAAAATAGTGCAAAGCAGATTTTAAATGGCAAGAAAAATACTACCAAAAATGAAAATAAACCCAACATGCTATTAAATCAGGAAAAATGCAAATTGATTGAGTGCACTTCAAATATATAGTTAGGAATAAGATCCTATAACAAACTCTGGGCCTGTGATTTCTCATGAGTGTGCATTCAGGAGGCTAATGAAAAGGTTCCTCATACAGACTAACACGGCTGTTACTCTGAAACCTGTCATAATGAAAACTCTCTACGGATATAAAGATTAATTTCTTTTAGACATTTGTACTCATCAGGAATTAGCCATTTTGATTCTTTAAATTTAACAGCAAAGTGTTGTTAGGAAGCTGGGGGGTCACTTCTCCAAGAAGCAATGTTCTTCTCTGGATAATTACTATTAATTAATGGACACTTGTTTAATTAAAGATTCTTGGGAGACCTTGTGACAATCTCTGGAGCTAGTTTATCTCTCAGCTTACCTGCCTGCCAAAGTGTTACACTAGCAAACCACAATTTGGAACATAAGGATGGCCACAGTGGGTCAAACCAATGGTCCATCTAATCCAATATCCTGTGTTCTGAGGGTGGCCGGTGTCAGATGCTTCAGAGGCAATGATCCATCTCCTGACATCCAGTCCCATCTTCTGACAGTAAGAGATGTAGGAACACCCAGACCATGAGGTTGCATCTTGACTAAAAGCCATTGATCTTTCATGAACTCACCTAATTCTTTTTTGAAGCCTGTTATACCTCTGGCCTTCACAACATCCCCTGGCAACAAGTTGCACAGGATTGCTGTGCATTGTGTGAAGAAGTACTTACTTATGTATGTTTTAAACCTGCTGCCTGTTGATCCCATTGGGTGACCAGATGTTCCTGTGTTATGTGAAGGGGTGAATAACACTTCCCTGTTCTCTTTCTTCACACCATTCATGATTTTATAGACCTCTGTCATATCCTGCCTTAGTTGTCTCTTTTCTAAGATGAACAGTCCAGTCTTTTTAATCTGTCCTCATACGGAAGCTGTTCCATACCCCTAATCACTTGCCTTGCCCATTGCTGTACCTTTTCCAATTATAATATCTTTTCTGAGATGGGGCCTTCACCAGGAATGGCATAAATGTAGACAATTCAGAGTGACATTCCACTGATGGCTAGAATCAGCAGATCTGCTACTTCCACCCATTAGTAGGGAAAGTGCTACACACCTGTGTCTGAACCAAGGCTACTCAATGTGTACCCAGCTGGCCACATCAGCCCCTCCGTTAAATGAATCTGTGGTCCCTAAAGTCTTTTGGGGTGGGATTTTCAAAAGCCCTTAGCATTGGCTTAACTTTGCTCCTATTGATATCAATTGCACAATTCAAATTTTGGCTAGCACTGAGCCCTTTTGAAAATCCAAATCCTAATGAATAGGAAAAAATATCAAAATATCTGTATAAATTCTGTTGATTTTAATTATATATTTAAATATAAATATATACTAATTACCCACTAATTATTAAATGCAATGTCATCACAAGTATAACATTACAAGAGAGCACCATAATTGTTTTCATATTAGAATAGCAGATTTACTTTTTTTTCCCTCACCAATTAAATCTTGAGAGTAGGTACTTATAAAGCCAGGGACTGACTGACAGCCAAAAACTAAGCCTCTTCTTTTGGAAAATAGTGACATGTGGCAATCCCCACTATTTTAAGGCAGCTCATTCTGAGCTTTAAATTCAGCATAAATACTGTATTTCTTCTTGAACATCTGAAGTTACTATAACTGAAAGAGCATTGTTCTCTTTGTTTGTTTGTTTACTTTGTGCATTTCCCAACACTTTGTGAATAGTGAGTTTCACTGTTTTCCCTGTATAGTAAATCAGACAGTAAATTTCCCCTGTTATCTGAATTCAGGGAGAGACACTCTTGTTGTTGTTTTAATAGGAAAAATTGATTGCAAAACCACATAAATTGGCAGGGGGACTTTTGAGTACCTGAAACTACTTTTAACTTACTTTTTAAATTCCTATATTTCAATTGGACAGTGCCCCTTTACTATCAGTGTCCCACATTACTAAACATCCTTGTTTACACAAAATATACTACAAAAAATTCTCCAGCACATTAGGAAGTTATTTCATAAATAATTAAAACAATTGTCAAACAAATAAACAAAATAGATTTTATGTATATATACACTGAAGAAGCCTGCATCCCAAGAAAGGGGAAAAAATTCATGGGCAGGAGTTGTAAACCAAGCTGGATGAGCAAGCATCTTAGAGAGATGATTAAGAAAAAGCAGAAAGCCTACAAGGAGTAGAAGATGGGAGGGATCAGCAAGGAATGCTACCTTATTGAGGTCAGAACGTGTAGGGATAAAGTGAGAAAGGCCAAAAGCCATGTAGAGTTGGACCTTGCAAAGGGAATTAAAACCAATAGTAAAACGTTCTATAGCCATATAAATAAGAAGAAAACAAAGAAAGAAGTGGGACCGCTAAACACTGAGGATGGAGTGGAGGTTAAGGATAATCTAGGCATGGCCCAATATCTAAACAAATACTTTGCCTCAGTCTTTAATGAGGCTAATGAGAAGCGTAGGGATAATGGTAGAACGACAAATGGGAATGAGGATATGGAGGTAGATATTACCACATCCGAGGTAGAAGCCAAACTTGAACAGGTTAATGGGACTAAATCAGGGGGCCCAGATAATCTTCATCCAAGAATATTAAAGGAACTAGCATATGAAATTGCAAGCCCATTAGCAAGAATTTTGAATGAATCTGTAAACTCAGGGGTTGTACCGTATGACTGGAGAATTGCTAACATAGTTCCTATTTTTAAGAAAGGGAAAAAAAGTGATGCGGGTAACTGCGGGCCTGTTAGTTTGACAATGTAGTATGCAAGGTCTTGGAAAAAATTTTGAAGGAGAAAGTAGTTAAGGACATTGAGGTCAATGGTAATTGGGACAAAATACAACATGGTTTTACAAAAGGTAGATCATGTCAAACCAATCTGATCTCCTTTGAGAAGGTAACAGATTTTTTAGACCGTTTTTGAGAAGGCAACTGATTTTTTAGACAAAGGAAACACAGTGGATCTAGTTTACCTTGATTTCAGTAAGGCATTTGATACGGTTCCACATGGGGAATTATTCGTTAAATTGGAAAAGATGGGGATCAATATGAAAATTGAAAGGTGGATAAGGAACTGGTTAAAGGGGAGTCTACCACGGGTCACACTGAAGGTGAACTGTCAGGCTGGAAGGAGGTTACTAGTGGAGTTCCTCAGGGATCGGTTTTGGGACCAATCTTATTTAATCTTTTTATTACTGACCTTGGCACAAAAAGTGGGAATGTGCTAATAAAGTTTGTGGATGACACAAAGCTGGGAGATATTGCCAATACAGAGAAGGACCGGGATATCATACAGGAAGATCTGGATGACCTTGTAAACTAGAGTAATAGTAATAGGATGAAATTTAATAGTGAAAAGTGCAAGGTCATGCATTTAGGGATTAATAACAAGAATTTTTGTTATAAACTGGGGACACATCACTTGGAAGTAACAGAGGAGGAGAAGGACCTCAGAGTATTCGTTGATCACAGGATGACTATGAGCCACCAATGTGATATGGCCGTGACAAAAGCTAATGCGGTCTTGGGGTGCATCAGGCGAGGTATTTCCAGTAGCGATAAGGAGGTGTTAGTACCGTTATACAAGGCACTGGTGAGACCTCATCTGGAATATTGTGTGCAGTTCTGGTCTCCCATGTTTAAGAAAGATTAATTCAAACTGGAACAGGTACAGAGAATGGCTACTAGGATGATCCGAGGAATGGAAAACCTGTCTTATGAAAGGAGACTCAAAGAGCTTAGCTTGTTTAGCCTAACCAAAAGAAGGCTGAGAGGAGATATGATTGCTCTCTATAAATATATCAGAGGGATAAATACCAGGGAGGGAGAAGAATTATTTAAGCTCAGTACCAATGTGGACACAAGAACAAATGGATATAAACTGGCCATCAGGAAGTTTAGACTTGAAATTAGATGAAGGTTTCTAACCATCAGAGGAGTGAAGTTCTGGAACAGCCTTCCAAGGGAAGCAGTGGGGGCAAAAGACATATCTGGCTTCAAGACTGAGCTTGATAAGTTTATGGAAGGGATGATATGATGGGATTGCCTAATTTTGGCAATTAATTGATCTTCAACTATTAGTAGTAGATATGCCCAATGGCCTGTGATGGGATGTTAGATGGGGTGAGATCTGAGTTACTACAGAGAATTCTTTCCTGGGTGTCTGGCTGGTGAGTCTTGCCCACATGCTCAGGGTGCCATATTTGGGGTCAGGAAGGAATTTTCCTCCAGGGCAGATTGGCAGAGGCCCTGGGGGTTTTTCGCCTTCTTCTGCAGCATGGGGCACAGGTCACTTGCTGGAGGATTCTCTGCACCTCAAAGTCTTTAAACCACGATTTGAGGACTTCAGTAGCTCAGACATAGGTTAGAGGTTTGTTACAGGAGTGGGTGGGTGAGATTCTGTGGCCTGCGTTGTGCAGGAGATCAGACTAGACGATCATAATGGTCCCTTCTGACCTTAAAGTCTATGATTCTACTAATGTTGGAACAATGAAGCAGACTATGGACAGCAACATGGATGGAAGAGATGAGGAGAAAGAGAAGAAAGAAGAGAGGCTGAAGGAAGAGACGGGAAAAGGGAATCAAAATATTATATTGGGCCTAATTTTCAGTTAAACTAAAACCTGTTTGGCCATTCTGGCAGTATAAAGGGGCTTTAAAGGGGTCAGAAATGGCCACCTGAGAATGCTCCATGAGCAGGGGGTATCCCCAGTCAGTGCACAGCTAAAGGTAGAGGTGTAAGGGCTCTATGCTAGCCCTGCTCCTATCCAGTGGCATTGGGGACAGTGAGGAAACATAGCTATTTCCTGCTTCCCATGAGCAGTAGAGCATAAATTACAGCAGCCTGGAGACTATAACTTGCACTGGGAGCTGGGCAGATCTCCTGCTGCCCCAGAATACAGGCAATACAAATGTGGTTTAAAGGTACCTTTGCTCCACCCACACCAGCACTCCATGCCTGCATCAAGGGGAATAGAGTAACTGATAATCAGGCTTGTTGAATTTTTAGAAATATGTGGCTAAGGTATCTAGGATCTTGACAGAAATGAATAACAGCATAATTTATCACAGCTAGAGGAATCAGCCCAGCTAAATCCAATAGCAAGAGAACAATAAACAATCCCATAATAAAGACAAACTGAAAAGGAAACTGACATTTTGGGGATCACCCAAACCAGTGAGGGATTCTGTCACCTCCTTCCTTGTAACTCTGGGTGCCTTCATGATATGCTGCTATGGCTCAGAACACTGACAAAAGTATCCAGCTTACAAGCATAAAGGTCTCAACCCTGGGTTCCACCTCCCTAGTTACTGCTTGCAGGGTGACCTCACCAGCCCTTCTGATCCTAACTCCCCACAAATCTGCCTCCCTGAGGTCTTAACTACCAGACACTTGGGCTTTTCCCCTCTGGTTCATCACCCTGAAGGAGTGAAAGCTACCCCCAATTATCAATTCATTTTGGCATATACATTCCACACAATTTGCACACCAAAGACCTGCATGGGGTAAAAACAAACAAAACATTTTGTTTTAAAAAGCAGATTCAAAGATGAAATAGTAAGGGAAAGCAAATGCATACATGTTAGACAGCAAATAAGCCTAAAGATACAATCTCAGGCTTTACACTTCTATGCTAGCTAAATTCTCTTTTCTAATACAAGTTATCTGTGGCCTCTGAACAGTTTCCCAGCATGCCCTCTGTCCTAGAGGGGATCCAGTGTTTCATGGACAGCACCCTGCTTAGATGCTGTCCTCCGTTTCGGGATAGCCTTCACTTCAAACCCTCTTCCTTCTCTCTCTCTCTCTCTCTCTCTCTCTCACACACACACACACACACACACACACACACACACTTTCTCTCAGACTATGGTAAGTCATGGTTACACAGAACGGGGTGCGGGTAGGGGACTCCTTCCTTCCTTATTTTTCCAAGAGTGGGGTTTTCTTTTGTGTTTCAATTTTTTTCCATTAATTTTAATGGTCCACCATTGTCTTTCACTAGATTGTACAACGCTAGGTGCTTTCCGTTCGTTTCATGTAAAGGTGTCCCTCCCTACCTGATTACATCACCCCCAGTTGTGAGGTGATGCTGCAGTTACATCATAAATACAGTTATAATGGTCTCCTCATATACACATGCATACATTCATAACCTGTATACATATGTCTGGCACCCTACCAAATTCATAGTCCATTTTTGTCAATTTCATGGTCATAGGATTTTAAAAATCGTAAATGTAATGATTTCAGCTATTTAAATCTGAAATTTCACAGAGTTGTAATTGTAGGGGTCCTGACCCAAAAAGGAGTTGGCGGGGGCGGGTCCACAAGGTTATTATAGGGGGGATTGCGGTACTGCTGCCCTTACTTCTGCACTGCTGCTGGTGGTGGTGCTGCCTTCAGAGCTGGGCAGCTGGAGAGCGGCAGCTGTTGGCTGGGAGCCCAGCTCTCAAGGCAGAGCCGCTGCCAGCAGCAGCACAGAAGTAAGGATGGCATGGTATGGTATTGCCATTCTTACTTCTGCAGGCAGGGTGCCACCTTCAGAGCTGGGCGCCCAGCCAACAGCCACCTCTCTGCGACCACTCACCTCTGAAGGCAGCACAGAAGTGAGGGTGGCAATACCGTGACCCCCCTAAAATAATGTTGTGCCCCCCTACAACTCCCTTTTGGGTCAGGATCCCCAATTTGAGAAATGCTGGTCTCCCTTGTGAAATCTGTATAGAATAGGGTAAAAGCACACAAAAGTTTAGATTTCACGGACCATCAAGTTCAGAACATACAAGTTTTCATAAAAGACTTTACTTGACATATATTTATACACAACAACATTCTATACAAACAGTTGATTCAGTTGCTTATTTGTTTGGGTTCAAAACCCCTACTCTCCCTTTGGGGTTTCTGGACTCTGACTGTCACAGAAACAACAGTCTCACCCTAAAGGTGTGTCCCAGATATATGCTGGCAAATAGATATGGAAGAGCGAGCCAGAGCTCGCTTGAAAGAGAAGGCTTTGCCTCCCAACTATTTCGCAGTATAAACGAGGACTCTCAGCAGATCCAACTTCATCTCTCTAGCTGCCACACAGAGACCCAAGGCAAAATGGTCCCTCCAGAAGAAAAGTGCAGGATTATGTTTTCTTGCTCCCATGTATACCAGAAGACATTCAAGATGTACCCTTTGTATGATTGCACATCCAACAGTATTACAGAAAAGAGCTTAAAATACTGGACTCTTTTGGTTCACCTTAAAATTGAAAATAGTCATTTTTGTGGCACCCATATAAACAAATATTTTGTTCTGGCTCTAACTGGTTAACAAACAAACACTGTTTCCAGAGAAGTGCTGACAACATTTGATGCTGCTAATGCACAAACATGTTTTCACAGAAGATGCTTCAAAAGCTTAGGTAGCTGTTGCTGTTAAAAGCTATATACATTTTGGACAATGTCCTCACATGTTTAATCACAAAAATGAATATCCCTTAAGACTCCAGAATTGAAGTTGCAGACTCATAGACTGGTACATTTGATCCAAGCAGCAGTTTCCCTGGGTTAGTGCTTTGGATCTCGCAGCACCTCTCTGCCATGCAGGAGAGAGATTCAAGAGCAAACTCATGCTGTACCATATACAAGTTGGCAGAGGCTGTGTACATCAAAGAAAAGATGCACTTGACCTGATTGCATTACTTAGAGAGCTTTCCACTACAAGCCAACTTAAATAGAAACAGCGGGACTGGATCCAAAGCAACATGCACTTGCTTTCCTGCCTGCAGCTCTTTTACAGGAATGGGAAGGAAAGAATGACGAAACAGAAGAGAATAGGGGAGGATGAAGGTAAATGAAATGAGATCTGAGGTCAGAAGTGAATGGAAAGCCAGTCCACCGACCACAGAAGGAAGGGAATCCCATCTCGCTCACCACCCTTCTCTCCTAGTTCCCCTCCTCCCCCGCCCCCCTTTTCCCTTCCCAATTTTTCTGCATAATCCTTTGAAGGGTTGGGCCTTAATCTCTCTGACTCAGTTCTCAGTGTGTGAAATGGTGATGGTGGTAATGCTTCCCTAACCCACACAGTTAGTGGGATGAGAACTTTGTGAGTAATTGGAAAGGCACTCTGATATTATGGTGATAGCAGCCATATATGTAGACTCCTCATATACACTGGGATAAGATCAGAATCATGTCCATAGTTTCCTTCTAGTCCCCTATTCCCAAACCCTCGCCTTTCTCCTCCTCTTTTCCGCAGTGTCCCTCATCTGAAATATCACATGAAGATATTTCACTGAAAATACCAATAGCACGATGTCTTTCTGGGGGATCAAACAACCCCACTGCTTCAGAGGGAGCTGCATGTCGCTATAGAAAAGGATAATGGAAGTAAGGCAGACCAGATGAATACATCATTGTTAAAGAGATGCTCTGTGGAATACACATACACTGGCCTTACAATGTTAAACAATGTCAGGAAACATTTCAGATCAAAATACCATTTAAGAATGTGACTGGACATGGATGCCAGAATCTGTAATGCAAATTTGTGATCTGTTCAGATAACCAGGTGAAATGATCTAGTTTAATTCACCTTCCAATGGGTGTATCCTTCTGCTGGTGCTATTTCAGTCTAGCATTATCTTTCTGAGAAGCATTTGTAGGAAGAAGAGATTTACATTGGTCAGATACATGTTATAGGACAGGGGTAGTCAAATAGGCGGATGGAGGGACAAATCTGGACTGCTTTTGAATGGACCCCGAAATATTTTTATTTACCTTATTATTATCATCATTGTTATTTTATTCATTTTATGGAGTCTGGACCTTGACTATACCTTGACCAAGAAATTTGGACCTTGATACAAAATAATTGACTACCCCTGTTATAGGGGGCTGGATGGCATTACTATTATTTATTATGTGCATTACTACAGCACCTAATCAAGGATGAGGACCGTATTGTGCTAGGCACTGTACAACAGAAGAAAGAGACAGTCCCGGCCTCAAGGAGCTTACAGTGTAAGAAAACAGACAACAGATGGATACAGACAGATGGGGGGGAACAAGGAAACAGTAAGATAATACTGGTCAGCATGATAGGTTGTGGTCTCTGCACATCAGTAATCTAAACGTTATCAAGTTTTTTTGTAGCCTCATGGCAAAGAAGAGTTTTGAGGAAGGATTTGAATGTCGATAATGAGGTAGCCTGGTGGATGTTTATGGTGAATGCCTCCCAATGAGAGCAGAAGCATGAGAGACAGCACAAAGGTGCTTGTTTGAAAATTTAACAAGTGGACCATAGAGATCGTATCATGGGCCAATCTGACATGAGCATTGACAGCCCTATAGAGAATGAGAGACAATAGGTAAGGTGGGGATTGGCTGTGAGGGCCTTGAAAGTGAACACTAGCAGCTTATATTTGATGCAATAGAGATGGGGGAGCCAGTGATGAAAGCAATGGGCTAGGGGAATGATCTTTACAGCAGCATTCTGAATGGATCTGAGTGAGGCCCGACTGCATTTGTTAAGACCATACAGAAAGATGCTGCAGTAATTGATACACGAGAGGATTAGAGCCTGGATGAGAGTTTTAATTGTGTGGATAAGAAAAGCAGGATCTCAGCGATGATATTTGAAAAATCAGCAAGATTTAGATATAACCTGGATATGAGGACATAGAGAGAGGTCCAAGTTGAAGAGGATGCCCAGGGTACGGCTTACAGTGACTGTGACATACCCAGGGTAAAATCTAGACTGATGAATAGTTGTGTCACATCAGCCATCTTACCTGGAGCATCCTTTACACTGCTTTGCTGCTGGAGCCACTACTTCTAGTCTGCTCACAGAGTCTCCAGCATGTAACTCACTCCCAGCTATATTATATGGGGCAAGCCAGCCTCTCTTGAATCACACTGCATGGTAACACCAGTGTATTCCCAGTGCCAGATTTCCCCCCATAAATGTGTGTCTTGTACTACCCAATCTTCTCCTGCTCATAAAAAGTCTGTCATTTTAATAGAAATTATATGCACAAATCCTGTTATCCCAAATGGAGTTTCTAAAATACTCCAATTCAAGCACACTGGATTAGATAAAACAAAACAAGTTCATTAACTACAAAGAAAGAGATTTCAAATGAACACAATTAATGAGGCATAAAAATCAGAATTGGTTACAAGAAAAATAAAGGTAAAACACAATTAATGCCTAACTTAACAAACTAGGGTTAGTTCAAAGCAAAACTCCTCTCACCCCATGTTTCAGCAGTTCTACTGGCTGAACTTCTTTCAGTTAGGATCCCTTCCCGAGTTCAACAACGCTTCCTTTATTCTTCAGGTGTCATGAATGCCCTGGGCAGAAAGAAAGGGAGAGATCCTTTGGGGTCTCTCTCCTTTCTTTTTATAGTCCTCTCCCTCCTTTGAAAAGCTTCTCCAGCTGGGAGCAGAGCTCCTGGCAGTCTCCCGGGAGAGGAACTCTATGCTGTTTCTTAGCTATAATGTAAATTTTTCACCCATGTACCTTTTCCTGCTAGTATGTAGCCACCTAGCAGGTGATGGCCCATTTGGCCTTGTTTACACCTGACTGAGGTGTCAGCTTGCCATTTATCTCTGAGGAACTGATTAGGCCACTCCTCAGACTTGGAACATGTCTTAGAATACCGTGCCATGGAATCTTATAACTTTATATGCAGTGTTGCCACACACATTTTATCAGAACCAGCAGATTAGGAGTTTTCAAATGATACCTCACAAGGCATACTTTGTACAAAGATTATCACATTAGTGTGCAAGGAATGAATACACGGGCACAAACTGTCACAGTGACACACACAATGGTGGTGTTATCCATGGAGATTGAGAAAAGTAGCTGCAGGGAGGGCTTGAAGTGGGGAAGATTAGGAGTTCTGTTTTAGCCATGTTCATCTTGAGTTTTGAGCCTACATAAAGTTGCTGCTTATAGGTTTACTTCTGTAGTAAGCTTTAAACATGGTGCATACTGCATTTTAGGAAACAAAACTATGGAAGTGTCAAAGTGCCATGCAAAACAATCTCATAGGTACATTTCTACTTGACCTATCACATACCCAACAAGCGCCTGTGAGAGACCTGGGTGGTTGGATCTTCCTGGGTGGCCCCTGTTCAACCTTCAGTTTCCTTCTCAATTGTGGAGGGCCATGGAAGGATTGAAGAGTGTGAAGAACATGCTGCTGGGCTCTGTAGCTCATCAGGCCTAGCTACTGGGTGTAAAAGAAGAAAAGAGAGCTTTGGTAGCCTGGTAGAGGAAAGATCAGACAGAGGAGGGAGCGAAGGTAGCTTGAATACCAGAAAGATTTGGTGTTTACCTGGACTATTACACCCTAGCAAAGGGAAAGATATATTGGATTCATTATTAAGGAAAGGAATACACAATGAAAAATTTTGAGTGAGTGTGTCTGGGTGGGTTTGGCTGCCTGTATCTCTAGAGATGCTATAATAAATATTTTTACATTTTTTCATGGTTGAGAGGGCTATCAGCAGCCACTTTAAAGAACGAGAAGATTGCAGTCTGGCATGAGAGGTCAGGGAAATGAATGGAGCAGGTATAGTTTTGACATTTTATTTTGTACACCTGCTTTGTACATAGAGTTTAGATTCTACATACCAACAGACCTCACTGCTGTTTCACATTTCTCTTGGAGCACCTTGCAATGTGAAAAAAGAAAAGTGATTTGGACTTGGAGTCTACCCTCCCATCATGTTTAGGGATTACTGCTAACCACAACCTTTGAAACAGGTCAGCAAATTGGAGTGCAAGACTTAGAACTCCATATTTTTATTAATTGTAAAAAAAGAAGTGACTTACATTAAGCTCTCAGAGTAGAAGAAACCATTGTTAAAGTCAGTGCTGTTTACTTTTTGGAAGGGCACTGACACAGTATCTGACTATCTAAGGATACCCAGGGGAACCTCCATGCTAATTAAGAGAGGCGAATTAGCAATGTTAAGAGTGAAGAACTCTTTTCTGAGAAAAGAAAAGGAGTACTTGTGGCACCTTAGAGACTAACCAATTTATTTGGGCATAAGCATCTGAGTTAGTTACATTAAATCCAGTGACAAGAGAGACAATGTATTGACTGTAATTGTTAGATATCTGGAAGTAGCTCTGTACCTGTTTGCAAGAACAAGAACAAAACAAAAATAGAGAGGGATACTAATTGCTTAAGGTCCGTCAATGGCTATGAGCCAGGATGGGCAGGGGATGGTGTCCCTAGCCTCCAAACAGAAGCTGGGAATGGGCGACAGGGAATTGATCACTTGATGATTACCTGTTCCATCCATTCCCTCTGGGGGCACCTGGCATTGGCCACCGTCAGAAGACAGGATACTGGGCTAGATGGACCTTGGGTCTGACCCAGTATGGCCGTTCTTATGTTCTTATAATCTGTCTTGTTGTTTAACTAAATATTTAATTTAAAAAATTAATGCTGAGGTATTCTGAAGAAATAAGGTAACTAGTCTTACAACGATGATATTGTGACTGATCATACTTAAGAGGGGAAAATGTCCCTTATTTTTAAAATAGCTAGCCCTTCATCTGTTAACACTGGGGCTCCAATTCACAAAAGTATTTAGGCTTCTCATTTCCATTGATTTCAAAGATCTGATCCTTCTTTAAAGTGTTGTACTATGGTTTACACCCTATGGGTAGAATAATCTGTAGCTCGGTATACAGCTCTGGGAGGTTAATTATCCTGATCAGGGCTGGTGATGATTAAGACCCTGGTCCTCCAAACTGGAGGCACAGGTCATTTCCCATACCTGCATGGAACTCCACTGACTTCAGTAGGGCTCTGCAGAGATGCGAAGATCTGCTTGCTTGGAACTTATCAGAGGAATGGCCTAAATTTCCCAAATCTTCTCCCAGTGAAGCTCAACAACTCTAGAAAAGTAGATGATTGTCCTCTAACCTTAACTTGGTGCCTGAACTGGCAATTAGAGCGACCATTTCTAGGTGATTCTGACACTGTTAAAAAAAATGTACCTAGCTACATGATCTGGAAATATTCTGTGATCAAAAGACATTAACATTGTATTGCACTTTATAAATGTAAGTTGTAAGATATGATCCTAAAATAGACTGTAGCTGGATGGATTGTCTAATCTATATGTCAAAAGTGTTTGCTTTAAAAACTCATCCCCTATTGCTGTGTAAATGTCAAGAGTGGACAATGGCAAAGGGCACTGCTGACATACATAAATTAATTAAATAAATGGAACCCTAAAGAAATCAACCATGTGCTATTTTTTATCTGTGCTTTATTGTTGTTTGAGAAAAATCAGACTGTGCTTTCATTCATCTTCTCAGGCGATGAAGACGTGCTTCTATAAATATCCTCACTGCTGCAGACGAGGGTGGAATATCTAATAAGGCCAACATATCGTTTGTTAGCTCTAAAATAGAAGTCTGTGCCATCCAGATGTGAAGATTTGCTGAGCATCCAAACAAGGTAGAGAACAAAAATAGCCAAAATCACTGTTTTTTAAATACTTATTAAATACATATATTCTGTATTAAATTCAAAGGGCAAAACTTTGAACTCTGATACATGTATACACTCTCACAGATTAAAGTATTACATGGGATCATCCAAGGGCAGAATTTTACTCTTAGTCTTGTGACTTGCACAAGTTTCACTAATGTGGTTATAAACAATACATGCTGGTCTAAACATATTTATATTGGTGTATAGACAAATCTGCAGTTAACTCCAATGACGTCAAAATGAGGAAAGGCAGGGAGCTTGAAGTCCGTGGAGTCACTGTGCATTTATGCTAGTGTAACTGAAAGCAGAATTTACCCCAAAGAGCAGTTTGTGTGTAAATGCCTTTGAGGATTTAGACCTGAATGAACATGAGCAATGTGATGCCATCTATTTTTTGGCATATCTTTCAACCAATTTGAAAATGTATGGTCTAATTTGGCTTTCAGTTGACGGTGTCTGCCATGTAGTGGCTCTAAACTGTAAGTGTACCTCACTAGTTGTTAGAGGAACACTGCATCCATCCCTTGGCTGAATTTGCTGTGTGGTTGGAAGATTTTTGTGAGTACATCACATTTCTATAGATACTTTTTACAGATGGAACTGATGAGTGAAGTGAGAGTCTACCAATATCTGCCTCTCTTGACTCCACAACTTCATCAACAAAGCTCTTCAGCTTTGCATTTCTTCTGTAGCATATACTTTCTATGAAGAGGAGCCATTGCCAGACATATCTTTCTAAATAAACAAGCATGGATACCAATTAAAGGATCAATTAACATTTCTAGTGAGACAACAACTTGACAACAACAGCTGAGCTCAAAGGCATGCACTTCTAGTTAGAAACCAGCAATTGCTTGGCTCTGACTGCCTGGTAACATTGAACATTGTTAAAGTCTGTCACGCGACCAGCTATAGCCTAATGCATTCATCACATGGGAACTGTGAAGTAAAAATACTCCTACCACCCCCTTCCTGTGGGCAGAACAGCACACAGATAGTGAAACATCACAGCTAATTGACAACTACTGGGACATCATGATTGAAAGGTGGTAGTTCATAACATAGTGCAACATGACTGGCAGTTGATGTTGCATAACAGAAAGGCAAGTCTTCCAAGATGCTCTGGCATGGGGGAGGGCAGGATAGTAGGCAACCACAACAGTAATAGCAGGGTGGAGAATAATGGCACAGCTGAAACTGGTTTAAAAATAACTTTCAGCAGCTCTACATTTATAAAAAAGCAGTTTAAACAATATTTTGCATGATCTTCTAAGACCCAGAGAGTCCCTGCTTTTCCCCCACTTTACACCTTCCCCCTGCTTCACAGCTCCTGGCCTTGCCACTTAGGAGCATTAGGCAATACTCCTTTCCACAAGGAGACCCAGCATCCAATACCCCTGCTCCAATCACTCTTTCTTCATTTATCCACAGTGAAACAGCTTCAACAAGAAAGACTGAGGGAGATGCATATCAAAATATCCCACAGCTCTGTGGTTAGAGTACTCTGAGAAGTTGAAGGCCCCGTATTTAAATCCTTTCCCCCTCTCTGACCGAGAGGGGGGAATTGAACCTGCATCTCCTACATCCAAGGTAAGTGGTCGAAGCACTTGGCTAAAGGGTTATGCCCTACCAGCAACTATTTTATGTGGCAAAAAGCAGGTGCCTAACTCATTCCCACAAGAAAAGCACTGACTCCAGAAGAGAGGTTCCCATTTGTGGATCACTAAGAAGAGCTAGGCACCTCCCAGCAACTCAGACTGAGGCATCTATCCCAAGAAAGGGGCAGAGCTTAGCACACACCCCTCTCTTCTTATCTCCCATTGGCTAGCTTAGACAGCTCGCTCCCTAAAATGCAATCCACAAAACCCATCATGCTAAGCCACCTATCTCTTCCCATGTGTTGTATAGGGAGTTTAGGTGCATAACAGCTTTGTGTCTCACAGTGTTGTTCCACTGAGTGATTTTTCCAACTTAGGTGCCATGATACTCAGGACTGCAACATCTAAATCCTTTTGTGGATCCCACCCTAAGTGATTTGTGGTAGGGATTGCCTCTTGGTATGTGTTTGTACAGCACCTAACACAAGGGGCCCTTGATATCAGTTAGGGTCTATAGGTCTTACCATAATGCAAATTAATAATAACAAAGTTACATTGGTGGCAGTCTAGTCAGCCTTAGGTTCTTGCATCCAACATTCTTTCTGCTGGGGTCTAACAGTCCTGTGTGAAGGGTTGGAACACCAGGGGTTTAGTGAGAACAGTTGGTCCTACAGAGACTGCCAGAGCTATTGAGCATAAAAAGAAAGGAGTCCTGCTTGGGGTTGGAGCACAATTTCTCTTGCTAAAATATTTACATTAATGAATTGGTCTACTGAATATAGTTTGTGTTTAGTATGAGATTTAGCATGTGAATTAGGATCTTTGTTATGTTTTTCCAAACAAGTTCAGTATCCTTAATTATAAGTTAGCTAAGGGTTTTAAGTGTGAAACTAGTGAGAAAATAACTGTTGAAGAGGCTGCCTCAAGTTCCAAATTTATGCTTTCAGTAACTTCAGATCCAGCTGGCTCATCTGTAAGTCAAAAGATGGCAAATCCTGGGATGTGAAAAATCAACCTGCGTTCTTTCTGCCACTTTCACTGTTGCAAGTAATAAATATCAGCATTTAGATAAAAATGTTGTCAATCATGTACAACCCAGATTAGAATCCACCTTTCTCTGCCATTGCTCTATTGAATCTGCAGAGCTAGGCATGTGAAATATTTTGGGTTTATAGTAAATTAATCAAACAGTGTATAGAATGACAATGATACACAGAATAGAGATGCCATTTTATATGGTTACTTTTGTGACTGTGAGCAACCTTTGAGACATATTTTCTTATCTGAGCTGAAAGGAATGCATTGAAGGAAGGTGTTTTTTTCTGCATTTAAAAATTAAGTTTGATTTGCTTGATTCCCATTTCTTTAGGTATTTACTATAAATTCAGTAAAGCTGTGAATAAAATAACTACAATATTTCAGGGACTCTGTCTAATAAAACCAACCATCTCTGCAGTGGCAAGTTGCAACACACAGAACCCTGAAGAAAATTGGAACAAGTATCTCATGAACAAACTGGGTTGCAGTAATAACAATTACCACAGTGCTGCCAAACACTGATAGCAAAGTAGATTCATATGTCTGTAGTTCATACAGGACAATTTTGAGTTATCTAGAAGGTTACTTACATTGTCTTTGTAAAATGGCTGTGTGTTTAACAGAAGGAGTTCTGTCCTGCACCCACTGACATCAACTGCAAAACTACTATTGACTTCAGTGGGTTAGGCACAGTCTCTGGGCTCGCAAAAATAAAGATTATCTTGACATGCTAATTTTCTGGAGCTACCACCGTGATGGGGGAGGTATAAAAACCAAAAAGAAGTTTGTTGTTGTTATGATTTATATTATGGCCATGCCCAGAGATGAGGGGCCTATTGTACTGGCCATTGTACATAAATATAGCAAGATATATTCTATATGCTTGTCACACAATATTATCCCTCAAAAGATATCGTAAAAGCAAGATACACACAGAACTAAAATCAAATAAGCTTTTTGTGAAGGAGTGTACTCCCCCTTTAAGGGTTAGCCTGGGGCTCACAAACAGATCAGTCTGGGTACAATTAAGGAGACTCCCTGCTCTGCCCTGATGACCTAGTTAAACAGGAAGAGGAAGTTGAGCAGTGGGGAAAGGGCTAAAAGTTGAATAGTCTGTAGAAGGAGATGGTCCCTCTCCAGCTGCAGGAGGCTAGGTGTACCAGGCACAGAGACTCTGTTTGGGACTTCTAGTTTGGCAGATTAGAACCAGGATCCTGAGGTAAGGGCCTTTGATTTGTTATTGCATTTCATCCTTTCTTGGGGCTTCATTAAAGGAGACCCACTTCTTTTGAGTAGCTTGGTTTGGCTTCTCATTGCCCTGATTTGTGTAAGTGGATTGGTTGACACCCGGTTGGGGGACAGAAAGGTGAGGCTCACCTGAAGTGACATATTGGGTCAAGAGGATGGCCCACCCTCTTACAGTCTTCTATTTCAAAGGGTGGACAACTCTCCAAAAAACTAGCGAATCTTTGATTTATCTACCTTCTCTGCGATATGACTAGTGCGGAGGGGTGTGTATGTGTGTATCCTGTTAATGAACTTGTAGTTTATTTATAGGTAACTGAGTTAATACAGCTTTTTGTGTGACAACCATATCAACATAATTATGATGTCTGGAAAACAAACACCAATTCTTTTTTGTATTCAGGTGCCATTGGTGCAATTTGCATTGTTAATAGATGGCTCTAACATGCTATTTTAAGCACAGTCATTTCTTGATCCTGTAATTCATGAGAAAACAGACATGAACTCTTAAAATAGTTTTAGCTTGCATAAATGAATGAGCTGTTCTGACAGAGGTGGCTCAATATTTTAATGCCCCCGGGGAATGCTGCTACTCAACCAACTTACAAGTTTTTTGATATGTACAATTTAATGGAGGTTACACAAACTGGAGGCAGTGCAGTGTCCATTGCGTTCAAAGGTTTTGAAAGGAAAACAAATCATAATTATCAGACATCTGCATGACTCTCTTGATCAGTTTAGCCACAGTAATTCTTTCTTAGTGGAATGAAACAAAACAGGTTAGGTTAAAGAGAAAACATTTCAACTAAAGTCAACCATGAAGGCTTTATCAGAAAGTATAGTGTGTGAAATCAACAGTAGTAATGAGTTTTTTAAATCTCTAAGGCATCTCTGGCATCTATATGTATTGCACCATACTCTGTCCTCTGTCAATAAAATTATAGGATTGTAACTGATGGTATCACTTGATCTAATTTATTTAATTCTGACCATTAACATGACCAACTCACTTTCCTTCAAAGAAATGAGTAAGATGATTTAAGCCAGATTTGAGAGTGTAAATATTAATGGTTATGCACTCACCTTTCCCAATTAATGTGGCTAATCCTGGAACAGGAAGACAAAACAAGGCCTCAGTGATTCCTATGCACTTGAAGGAGGCCCTTTGAATAGCACAGATATGATCTTGGATAAGAGTAGTGGCCCAAATCCAGCTCCCCTAGACATCAATGGCAAAATTCCCATTGACTTTAAAGGGAGCAAGATCAGGTCTCATAGGTTATATCTATGCAGCGAGTCTCAGAGACCACATCGACAGACCCAGGCTTGCACTGGGGCACCAAAAATAGCAGTGTAGATGGTCAGGCTAGGGCTCTGAAACTTAGGGAGGGGCTTGGACTTCAAAACTTGAGCCACAGTGTCTACATGGCCGTTTTCAGAGTCCTTGAGCAAGCGCACATCTGTTGACATAGGCTCTAAGACTTGCTGCTGCAGGCTGTGTAAACATACCCACAGATATACCCAGTGAAAATGAGAGGGAGACATTCCTTGCTCTTGCTTACCAACTCAGTTTATTTGTGTTAGCTCCCCTTGCTTTTTGTTTATGGACTACCCTGGAAGAGGAGAGACTTTTGAAGTGACTTGGAGGGAGGGCCAAGTCACAAGAAGATGCAGACCACCGCAGTGGTGGAGCAACCAGCAGCAGCAGACCCCAGTGGACAGAGAGCTGCCACGCCACACTCAGCCACAAGGAGGAACCAGAAGTGAGCTCACCAATTTACACAGAGATTTACTTTTAAGAAATCCCCTATTAATGCTGGTTACTATTTTGGATTTAGAACATAGGAATTGCAAGACTGGATCAGACCAAGGCCTGCCTAATCCAGTGTCCTGTCACTAACAGTGGCCCATACCAGGTTTTTCAAGAGTTAGAGGCAGGAAACTCTGCAATAGGGTGTGGAATAAACTGTTTCCAGGGGAAATTTCCTCTTAACTCCCAACAGTTAAAGATTGGCATAAACCTTGAAGCATGAGGATGAAAATAGAACCTTTCTCACTAGAGCTTAAAATCCCACTATAGATTAAATGGACGCTCTGACGAATAGCTCAACTTTAAATAAGGGGCCAAACAATCCTAGTGGAAACAAGCTTATCTGATCACTATTTGCTGGGGGGGGGTGAAAAACTGTGTGAATTACAACTGAAGTGGCAATGGGTTAACAGCAAAGTTGTAGCCTTAACTTGCTATTTCTTGTTTAGAAATCTTCATCCTTATATTAAATAACAATCAGAGAGAACACATAAAAGCAGACCATATTTGAGCAGAAATGGGTGGGGGGAGGGGAAGAGTATGCTTCTCAAATGTTTTTTGTACTCAACCTGGGCTATGGGCACATTAGATTAATAATTCCTCCCCAGTCCCAAATATAGAAATTTATAGAAAGAAAGTGGAAGCCTCCTCTCGTGACTCAAATTGCCCCCTTCAACTGGGACCTCTACAACACCATGGGTAGGGGCTCCCACCATCACCAATGACTGGAACAGGAGCCTTACTCCACAATCTCTCTGTACCTACCAGGGATAAGGAATCCCACAGAATGCCCCTATGCACTGATTGTCCCAATACCCAACCATCACCTTCAAAGGGATTTTGAAAATAGAGAGATGCCTGACAGGGCCCATCCTTCTTCCCTTCTCTAGCCTGCAAGAGCAAAGGGATTTGTGCAGCCGCTGTAGTAAATTCCACCGCCTGTACAGCTACACAGCCTCAGTGAAAGGAATGGGTCGGTAATGGATCCATCAGCACTTCATAGGTAACTATGGTGTGTGGAAATCAGCTCACATTCACATGAGTTTTCCTCCCTGGGGAGCTTTATAGCTTCTTGAAGTAGCAGTAGAGGCATTCTCCATTACTATTGGAGGTCGGCCCAACTCCTAGATAGTATTCCCTGACTTCTCAAACTTGCACATGCCAAAAGGGACCTGGATATTTTCAGCTCATTAGAGCTTTAAGACATGGACCTCACCTGGCAATCTAGTTGGGGCATGCATTTACTAAAAGAAATAATGCTCACACAGCCAATGCCTGAGAACTTTCAGCCTGCAGAGCTGTTAATCTACTCTTTTCCCACCAGCATTAATTCACACTCACACACAAGTAAAATCTGCATACACAACCTTAATAAAGAGAATGAGAGAAATCCACTGACTGAAGATTTCTATCTTTATAAACAAAGCCCTTTATGGGGGGAAAAGAGACCATCTTAACAGATAAGTTTTTCCATGCAGTCAGTTCACTAAATCACTGTCACAAATGCTCAACAACCATTTTTATACCTAACACAGGGGCTAGTAATGTCTTGGTTAATTGTTGATCTTACTCAACACTTTCTGAGAAATAGAAGCAATAGATCTTGATAAAAAAGAAACTTGTTGCTTTAGTGTAATGTCATGAGCAGTATTTTTTATGCAGAGGGTTTTGATGGAAAAATCAATATGTTGAAAATGTTCACTAATAAATCCTTAAATTTGCCTAAGAAATGTACTTGTTTTGACACAATTCATAGCTAACGCTTGTACACAATACTCTTGCTAAAAGAAAAGGAGTACTTGTGGCACCTTAGAGACTAACAAATTTATTTGAGCATAAGCTTTTGTGAGCTACAGCTCACTTCATCGGATGCATTCAGTGGAAAATACAGTGGGGAGATTTATATACACAGAGAACATGAAACAATGGGTGTTATCATACACACTGTAACAAGAGTGATAAGTTAAGGTGAGCTATTACCTGCAGGAGAACCTGGGGACGGGACGGGACACTTTTGTAGGGATAATCAAGGTGGGCCATTTCCAGCAGTTGACAAGAATGTCTGAGGAACAGCCGGGGGGTGGGGGGGAGGGTGGGGGAATAAACATGGGGAAATAGTTTTACTTTGTGTAATGACCCATCCACTCCCAGTCTTTATTCAAGCCTAAGTTAATTGTATCCAGTTTGCAAATTAATTCCAATTCAGCAGTTTCTCATTGGAGTCTGTTTTTGAAGTTTTTTTGTTGAAGAATTACCACTTTTAGGTCTGTAATCGAGTGACCAGAGAGACTGAAGTGTTCTCCGACTGGTTTTTGAATGTTATAATTCTTGACGTCTGATTTGTGTCCATTTATTCTTTTACGTAGAGACTGTCCAGTTTGGCCAATGTACATGGCAGAGGGGCATTGCTGGCACATGATGGCATCTATCACATTGATAGATGCGCAGGTGAATGAGCCTCTGAGAGTGTGGCTGATGTGATTAGGCTCTATGATGGTGTCCCCTGAATAGATATGTGGACACAGTTGGCAGCGGGCTTTGTTGCAAGGATAGGTTCCTGGGTTAGTGGTTCTGTTGTGTGGTGTGTGGTTGCTGGTGAGTATTTGCTTCAGGTTGGGGGGCTGTCTGTAAGCAAGGACTGGCCTGTCTCCCAAGATCTGTGAGAGCGATGGGTCGTCCTTCAGGATAGGTTGTAGATCCTTGATGATGCGTTGGAGACGTTTTAATTGGGGGCTGATGGTGATGGCTAGTGGCGTTCTGTTATTTTCTTTGTTGGGCCTGTCCTGTAGTTGACTTCTGGGTACGCTTCTGGCTCTGTCAGTCTGTTTCTTCACTTCAGCAGGTGGGTATTGTAGTTGTAAGAATGCTTGATAGAGATCTTGTAGGTGTTTGTCTCTGTCTGAGGGGTTGGAGCAAATGCGGTTGTATCGTAGAGCTTGGCTGTAGACAATGGATCGTGTGGTGTGGTCTGGATGAAAGCTGGAGGCATGTAGGTAGGCATAGCGGTCAGTAGGTTTCCGGTATAGGGTGATGTTTGTGACCATCGCTTATTAGCACCATAGTGTCCAGGAAGTGGATCTCTTGTGTGGACTGGTGCAGGCTGAGGTTGATGGTGGGATGGAAATTGTTGAAATCATGGTGGAATTCCTCAAGGGCTTCTTTTCCATGGGTCCAGATGATGAAGATGTCATCAATGTAGTGCAAGTAGAGTAGGGGCATTAGGGGACGAGAGCTGAGGAAGCGTTGTTCTAAGTCAACCATAAAAATGTTGGCATACTGTGGGGCCATGCGGGTACCCCTAGCAATGCTGCTGATTTGAAGGTATACATTGTCCCCAAATGTGAAATAGTTATGGGTGAGGACAAAGTCACAAAGTTCAGCCACTAGGTTTGCCGTGACATTATTGGGGATAATGTTCCTGACGGCTTGTAGTCCATCTTTGTGTGGAATGTTAGCGTAGAGGGCTTCTACATCCATAGTGGCCAGGATGGTGTTTTCAGGAAGATCACCGATGGATTGTAGTTTCCTCAGGAAGTCAGTGGTGTCTCAAAGAGAGCTGGGAGTGCTGGTAGCGTAGGGCCTGAGGAGGGAGTCTACATAGCCAGACAATCCTGCTGTCAGGGTGCCAATGCCTGAGATAATGGGGCGTCCAGGATTTCCAGGTTTATGGATCTTGGGTAGCAGATAGAATACCCCTGGTTGGGGTTCCAGGGGTGTGTCTGTGCGGATTTGTTCTTGTGCTTTTTCAGGGAGTTTCTTGAGCAAATGCTGTGGTTTCTTTTGGTAACCCTCAGTGGGATCAGAGGGTAATCAGAGGCTTGTAGAAAGTGGTGTTGGGGCAGCCTCTTGTTCATATTCCGATCTATTCATGATGACAACAGCACCTCCTTTGTCCGCCTTTACTCTTGCTGTGACATTCAGTATGAAGTCTCAATCAATTGAACAATGTGAATAGAGAAAGCAAAACCCTGTTTTTAGCCCCTTGCAGCAAATACTACACCAGAACTGATGAAAGCTAAAAAAAATTTTATCATTGTCTTTAAAGTATTGCTAAAGGATCCATTTTTTAAATTCATTGCCTTTTAATATATTAACACCCTACAAATAATGAATGTGCACAAGTCACAATGCCATCATGGAATTCTCATCAATTTTCCTATGACTATGTAAAAATCAATGAACCAGGTTGTCCTCACCAACATTAAAACTCAGCAGGGAAGCAAGGAGGATCTTTCTCTGGGCAGCCTTTTGTGGTGTTCCTTCCCTATTGTTCTGTTGGGAGGGGTGAAGGCTGCCTTATGGAAGACAACATGGGGCCTACCCTGCATATCCTAGTCTGTGGGAGGCCAGGGCCATCTATGGAGGGCCTATGACCCTATTAGCTCTGCTCTCTGTTAGCCAGGCTCCAGTGGACCCTCTCCTTTGGAAGAGGTTTTGGAACAAATTGATAACTTAAATAGTAATAAGTAAGTATTCACCCAAGAGTTCTGAAGGAACTTAAATGTGAAATTGCAGAACTACTAACTGTAGTCTGTAGCCTATCATTTAAATCAGCTTCTGTACCAAATGACTGGAGGATAGCTAATGTGACACTAGTTTTTTAAAAAGGGCTCCAGAGGTGATCCTGGCAATTACAGGCTGTTAAGCCTGACTTCAGTACCAGGCAAACTGGTTGAAACTATAGTAAAGAACAAAATTGTCAGACATATAGACGAATGTAATTTGTTGGAGAAGAGTCAACATAGTTTTTGTAAAGGGAAATCATGCCTCACCAATCTACTAGAATTCTTTGAGGGGGTCAACAAGCATGTGGACAACAGGGATCCAGTGGATATAGTGTACTTAGATTTTCAGAAAGCTTTTGACAAGGTCCCTCACCAAAAGCTCTTAAGCAAGGTAAACTGTCATGGGATAAAAGGGAAGGTCCTCTTATGGGCTGGTAACTGGTTTAAAAGATAGGAAACACAGGGTAGGAATAAATGGTCCATTTTCAGAATGGAGAGAGGTAAATAGTGGTGTCTCCCAGGGGTCTGTATTGGGTCCAGTCCTATTCAACATATTCATAAATGATGTGGGAAAAGGGGTAAACAGTGAGGTGGCAACATTTGCAGATGATACAAAACTACTCAAGATAGTTAAGTCCCAGGCAGACTGCAAAGAGCTACCAAAGGATCTCTCAAAACTGGATGACTGGGCAACAAAATGGCAGATGAAATTCAATGTTGATAAATGCAAAGTAATGCACATTGTAAAATATAATCCCAACTATACATATAAAATGATGGGGTCTAAATTGGCTGTTACCACTCAAGAAAGAGATCTTGGAGCGATTGTGGACAGTTCTCTGAAAACATCCACTCAGTGTGCAGCGGCAGTCAAAAAAAAAATGTTGGGAACCATTAAGAAAGGGACAGATAATAAGACAGAAAATATCATGTTGCCTCTGTATAAATCGATGGTACGCTCACACCTTGAATACTGCATGCAGATGTGGTAGCCCCATCTCAAAAAAGATATATTAGAATTGAAAAAGGTTCAGAAAAGGGCAACAAAAATGATTAGGGGTATGTAATGGCTGCCATATGAGGACAGATTAATAAGACTTGGACTTTTCAGTTTGGAAAAAAGATGACTAAGAGGGGATATGATTGAGATCTATAAAATCATGACTGGTGTGGAGAAAGTAAATAAGGACGTGTTATTTACTCCTTCTCATAATATAAGAACTAGGGGCTACCAAATCTGCTGCCCATTAATTTCAAAACAAACAAAAGGAAGTATTTTTTCACACAATGCACAGTCAACCTGTGGAACACCTTGCCAGAGGATGTTGTGAAGGCCAAGACTATAACAGGGTTCAAAAAAGAACTAGATAAGTTCATGGAGAATAAGTCCATCAATGGCTATTAGCCAGAATGGACAGAGATGGTGTCCGTAGCCTCTATTTGCCAGAAGCTGGGAATGGGCAACGGGATGGATCACTTGATTACCTGTTCTGTTCATTCCCTCTGGGGCACCTGGCATTGGCCACTGTTAGAAGACGGGATACTGGGCTAGATGGACCTTTAGTCTGACCCAGTATGGCCATTCTTATGTTCTTATGTCCTTGAAGGGATATTCTCACTGCAGAACAGGCTCCACAGAAAAGATAACAGTACTGCCCTACACTGTATTATCATCCAGTTAAATGCCATGGGGCCAGAAAGGAGACAATGCATCAGCGCCACTGGCTACTTCTGCCAATTCCCTGTACATTCCCCCCAATCACTGCCCATGGAGTGCCCTCAAGGCAGTGCAGGGTCATGGTGCCACAGAAAATGGCCACCACATACACCCTTCCACTCGGGAGGGGAAATCTGCACATGGAGAGTATATTTCACATACACATTTGGGGGCCTAATACCCACCATTAACCCACACACTCATACATTATACGGCTGCCATTGGAAATACTTACTATACCACACCCATTTTCCCATAAATGCTATGGTGATTAGGCACTTTTAAAAATACCTACATATAGACCAGACATGCCAAACCTGTGGGAAAAAATGCAGAAATTGGACTTGTTTTTGGCTTCATTGGCTTGTGAGTTGCTCTTTGGCTCATTTTTGGCTTGTTGCTTGTTTGGCTTGTAGCTTGTTGCTTCTTTTTTGATTGGCTCCCAGCAAGCAGGGGCAAGGCGGGGACAGAGTCAGGGGTGCACTGTGGGCCCACCACAGTCCCAGACTGCACACTGGAGGGATCTAGTCACATAGAGTGATGGGGTTCTTAGGGATTGGTTTGTTTTGGCCTTATTTTGAAATGGGATTAGCTTGATTTTTTTTTGTCTTATTGTGAAAGTCGGGGTGCTTATTTACCATATGACAGTGGGCAACCATGATATAGACTGTGTATTAGGCATTATAAGTTAGGAAAAACTGTGCTCTGTATGTTGGCTCAGGATTCCTGGCTCTGTCATTGACTTACTAGGCATACAAACCAAAACCCATTAAAGTCAGTGGAAAGATGCCCAATCATTTCAATGGGCTTTGAATCAGCCTCTGTGTGAATTCTGTCCCAGTCACTTAACTTTTCTGTGCCTCCATTTTCTTTTGTGCAAAATGGGGAAAAATAATGCTCCTTGTACCTACATCACAGGGGTGTTTTCAGGCTTAATTTATATAATTAAGGGCTTGGACATTGTTAGTAAATAGCTGTATAGCAAGTACTTGTGCTTTTATTTTGGTTTACACGTACTGTGCCTCATTTACACTAACACACATTTACACTGCTTTTTAAAGGCCTCTTTGCAGTAGCAGAGTAGTGTAAATGAGAATCAGGCCCACTGCTTTTGGAAAAGATGAGGAAATCCCAAGACAGGATATATGCGAGTTACACTGTCTGATTAGGCCGAATGAGAATAAAGCAAAGCTGTGGTATGACATAGCATACCACAACCAAAAAAAGGAAACTTGGAAATAAAGATGATGATTGGCCATATTTGTGCCGGCAAGATAAGCCAAGCACACCATTTTATTGGAAAAAGATGAGGATAACAAGTTGATTTTGATCACATCACTGCTATCGAACACTGTATATTGAATTAGTTTATCTTCAGTGTTCGCTATAGTGTGAATTTAATATCTTGTATCAGTGTAAATTATTTTCACTACCACTTTTTCTTTTCTTTTCTAACTGCAAAGGCTTGGACTAAGCTAGTAGTAACAGCACAAACTCATGTTGACTTTTCTGGCAGGGTTTATCATCAGTTAAAAGTGCAGTGATGTATGAAAGTAAAGGAAAACAGGTCAAGGGCAAAAACTCCAGGAAGCTTAATTACTGTGCTACAGACATTTTCAGAGCAAGCAGGTAAAATTAATCCTGAAGTGGTGGTGTGATAATTGGGCCCACAAATTAACCCTAATTATGAGTCCAACGATAAAAAGTGAATGAAAGTTTATAAATGTCACAACAACCTATAAAAACAAATGTTGATGGGGGGAGGTGGGGAAAGGGAGACTGAATTAGAAAAGGCCTGCTGTTATAATTCAAGGACTGTGTTAAGACCTGCCTGATAAACAAGAATAGTGTGAGACTGAAAATCAATGAACCAAAACTGGGGTGGGAAATTAGGTCTAACTGATGGACAAAATAATGAGGGGATGGGTTACTCTATTCATCACTCCCCTTTGGGGATCCTCAAAAGAGACTTTGAAGAAGAAAACTGGCTAGTGCAGCAAGCTTCACCATCATGGCTGCCACCCCCACCATCTCCTGGGATCCTGGACCATCTTTGTCCTAATCCTGAGAGAGATCCTGACAAGATTGTGCTAGAGAGAGGAACCCAGATGATATCACCACCTGGCTCCAGCTAAATCCTGAGTACAACCTGGAATGTGAGACTATTTCCCCTCTCAAATGTGTGTCATTTTCCTGATTTGGTGGATGGGGGAATGTGGTGGACATATACCTGGATTTCAGCAAGGCTTTTGACACAGTCCCACATGACATTCTGATAAGTAAACTGGAGAAATGCAGGTTCAATAGAACTACCATTAAGTGGATACATAATTGGTTAAACAACTGCAAAGAATAACTATTAATGGAATGATGTCAGATTGGAGGGAGGTCTCAAGTGGGGTTCCACGGGGATCTGTTCTGTGGCAAATGTTGTTTAACATTTTTATTAATGACCTGGATGTAGGTATAGAGAGCATCCTGACCATGTTTGCAGATGACACAAAGCTATGGGAAACTGCTAATACATTGGAGGATAGAGCTAAAATTCAGAGGGATCTCGATAAATTGGAGAACTGGGCTATAGACAACAATATGAAATTCAACTAAGACAAACGTAAGGTGCTACAGTTAGGGAAGAAAAACCAAATGCACAAATACAGAATGGGGAGAAACTGGGTTGGCAGCAGCACTGCTGAGAAGGATCTGGGAGTTGTGGTGGATCACAGCCTCAACATGAGTCAGCAATGTGATGCTGTTGCAAAAAAACCAAATGCAATTTTAGGTTGCATTAACAGTGGTAAATCATGCAAATCAAGGGAGGTGATAGTACTGCTCTATTCAGCACTGGTTAGGCCTCAGCTGGAGTACTGTGTCCAATTTTGGTCACCAAGGTATAGAAAGGATGTAGAGAAAATGGAAAGGATCCAGAGGTGAGCGACAAAGATGATCAAGGGGACATAATGCAAGCCATAAGAGCAAAGCTTGAAGGAATTGGGTATGTTTAGTTTGAAAAAGAGGAGACCAAGGGGGGATATGATAGTGGTCTTCAGATATTTGAAAGCCTGCCACAAAAAAGATGGAGAACAGTTGTTCTCTTTGCCACAGAGGACAGGACTAGAGGCAATGGGTTCAATCTACAGCACAGCAGATTTAGATTAAATCTCAGGAAAAACTTTGTAACTGTAAGAACAGTAGGACAATGAAACAGACTGCCTAATGAGGCTGTGGAAGCTTCTTCACTGGAGGCTTTCAAAAGGAAGCTGGATAGCCACCTGTCTTGGATGGGTTAGACACAACAAATCCTGCATCTTGGCTGGGGGTTAGACTAGATGACCCTTGTGGTCCCTTCTAATCCTATGATTCTGTGATTCCTTCCTCACCCAATTTCTTTTTTCCTATTCCTCTCCCTTTTTCCTTCTGTCTAGTAAGAGTCTGGCTTAGCCAGCCAAGACTGTATAGTCTGCAACACTGATGTAAGCCTGTGACCAGAAAGAGGCAACTAAAAGCAGTGCCCTAAACAACCTGATGCTGGTACAAGTTTGCCAGGTTTTGAAGTGTCTGACAAGACTCTGTGCTACACCTGTCTTTTTTCCAGCAGTGAGATTCCAAGTGACTGTCAATACCAGAGACAGAAGCTGCTTTTTCCATCTTTGCTGTTCTTTTCTCTTCCCATTTGTGTGTGTCTTGATATTTCTTAAAGGAAACAGGATCAACTTTAACAATAACAGCAACAAAACTGGTCCAGCCCATCTCTGTTAACGTCTCCTCTATTTGCCAAAAAGAACAGTTATCACCATCTTTAACACAGTTTGAGACTGTCAAACAAGGGTTTTTCTCCCTTCAAAAAATTTTATCCAGCTAAAGAAAAAGGGATGTTGTTAAAATGAAACCCTTACTTAATAAGTTTACATTTCAAATCTAACTTTTTTTTTCCCTTTTCTATATCTTTAATAAAAGTTTTAAAGGATTTTTAATCGTGTGTTTGCCTGGGTACTAAGCAGCCTGAGCTCTCTGTGTACCAGATCCCAAACCTTGTTTTAAAATGTTTAATGTTGGACAATGACTGGGTTATATTAAAAGCTTTATCCCATCTTAATTAACACTTCAGTGGCTAATGAGGAATGCAATGACTGCTAAGTATACAGATGACATACATTGTATCAAGAGCTCTCCATTTAGTTTTAAGTTAGGGATGTCTCCTGATCGCTTGTGCTGGAGCAGTGATTGACTGATAGATTTGCTGAAAGTTAACAGCTAAGATTGGGCTTTAAATGTGAAATGATTGTTTTGGGACTATCTGAATGAGTAAGGATTAGTCATGTGATTTAAAACCTGCAACATCAAACCTTTAAATTATAAGCTCTTTGGAGCCAGGACACAGCCTTATTTTCTATAAAGCGCCATGCACATTTTGACATTGTATAAATAATAAAAGTCTAAGGTATCTAATTTGTATCTTTACCACTTACTGTTTTCTGCCATTTCCTTTTAGACTAAAGAACAAATACAATATAACAATGTACAGTATATAGTTTCTAACTAATTACATTATGTTCTCTTTATACAGTAATTTAGCCTGCTGTCATAAAGAGAACTTGTTAAATTCCATTGTCACAACTGATATAATATTACACTGCACAGTACAAACGCAAGGAGATGATTCAGAAAAGTAATGTCATGTCTGGAATAAACATTTAAATGGCTCTTTATTGGATGGTTGCCATTGTTGGCTGATTGTTTTCAAGAGACAACTATGTCTACCTCAGCCAAAAGGTTGAACATGAATACATACCCAACGTACTCCCACGAATGCCCTTGGACAGATTTCAGCATTGTTCAGTTGTCATAGTAGTGGTTTGTGGGTGTTTGCAATATGTGCTGATGGGGCGCGTGAAACTTTTGGAATGTGTTTGTCATACAATGCTTTAAGAGTGTTCGTGCTGTAACTGAAGCAGTACAGAAAGGGTACTAGTAGTACAAAGCTATTTGTAAAGAGAAGGAAAGAAAATGTACATGTCCAGAGTTCTTTGCACTGACTATTTACATGACACTTATTTTTAAGTCTTTGGGAACTGTGTGTCCTGTTAGACCCTCAAAGTACTCCAGATGACTAATTAGCATGTAATCAATATGAGTCTTGATAACCTTCCTATCTATTACTTCATTGAAGACTGCAGTTACCTTCTATCTTAACCAAATTCCACTATTGCCTCCTTCTTTGTAATCCTTAGGGAGAACTGCTCACTCAGAAGCTTGAGAAAATTTATTTACTGGATTATATGAGGGGGTTGCCTGTGACTTCACCTGGCATTTAATTGGATCCTCACTGTACGGGATGACACTAAAACCTGGAGTTCTCCAAAAAAATCTTGGAAAGGGGTCTATGTTAATATTTTCCAAATGGCTTGATATTGAATATCCTGTCAATACACTGTCAATAAAGTCCGGCAGATATGAGATGTCTTGGGTGCTAAATACTTAAATACCATAATAGTGCATTATCAATGTACATTCTTTTTTACAGTTTTACTGTTCCAAGTACTACACCTAGAGCCTCTTTTTTTTTTTCAATCTATGCATAATTCCTTTGTTTTTTCTGTGGGTGTGCCACATTTACACAATGGCCTTTTTTTGTAAACTCTTGGAAATCACAGTTGCCCCCTCAAACAGGAGAGGCACCATGAGCCAAGATTACAGGTAAAGAAGAGTCAAAATATAATCATAGAAATATAGGGCTGGAAGGGACCTCAAGAGGTCAGTTAGTTTCTTCCCCTCCCGCTGAGGCAGGAACAAGTATACCTAGACCATGCCAGAAAAAGAGCTCTGTGTGTCTTAAAAGCCTCTCTCTCTCTCTCTCTCACCAACAGAAGTTGGTCCAATAAAATATATTACCTCACTCACTTGTTTCGCTAAACCATCCCTCACAGTTATTTATCTAACCTGTTCTTAAAACTTCCAGTGACTGGGATTCCACAACTTATTGTGGGAAGCCATTCCAGTATAGACTATCCCTATAGTTTGGAAGTTTTTCTGGATATCTAGCCAAAATCTTTCTTTCTGCAGAATAAGCCCATTACTACTTGTCCTACCTTCAGTGGACATGGAGAACAACTGCCGATTGTCTTCTCTATAACAGCCCTTAACACATTTGAAGACTGCTGTCAGGTCCTCCCTCAGTCATCTCTTGTCCAGTCTAAACATGCCCAGTTTTTTAAACTTTTTCTCATAGTTCAGGTTTTCTAAATCTCTTATTTTTATTGCTCTCTTCTAGTCTCTTTCCAATTTGTCCACAGCTTTCCTAAAGTGTAACTCCTAGAACTGGATACAGTACTTTTCTAGCTGAGACTTCACCAATGCAGAGCAGAATGGAGCAATTACCTGAAGGAATTCCAATCCTGTCCTCCAAAGTGAATGCAACTCCTCCCTTGTTTTTACTGCAAAAATACACTAACACCTGTGCAGATGCCAACTCTTGTTTAGGAGCAATGCTTTTAAACTTAGTCCTGAAAATCCCTGGTTGAGTTCAGGGTTTTACTAAAGTTTTAAACCTCCTCTTCCCACCCCCTCACCCCATAGGCTTGCAATTTAATAATATTAACAGTTAATAGCATTCATTCTCTAGTTTCAGTAAATTCCTTCAGGATCAGTTCAGTGACCTGGTAAGATTTAGTAAATTACATACATCCCTGGTCAGTGGAGTTACACCAAAAATTAATCTGACCTCATATCTTTAAAAAAAATAAAATAAACGTTGTGCCAGTAAGGCCCAGGCTTGAGCATAGGGGCTGTGATTGTGGCTTCTGCTTTCACACACTATGCAGGGGTGGGGAAGGCCTCAGATGTGCTCTTCTCTTGTGCAAATGAGTAGGGGTGAGGCATAATTTGGCCCTTTGATTTCTTTACTCTTATCCCAATGTCTTAGTCTACTTACTTCAGAGTTACTCAGTGGACTTCTGTGATGTGTCCTGTTACTAGAGTATAATTGCTGATAATATGACCCCATTTGGCCCTTGTGCTCACTGGTCCATAAGGAAATGAAAACCTTGCAGGGGCACTGACCAGGCTATAAGGTAACCTGTTATACTGGAATAATCCTTTTTCATATACAGTAGCTTGAACTAGAAGCTCCTCCGCCAACAGCCCATATTTTATTTCTCTTGAAAGCAAATTAACCCTTTATCACGGTGTTACATACAACCCTTGTGTGTACTGTGAATAATAAACAAACAAACTTTGGCCTCCAGGGCTGTCAATCTGACACTTTTCATGAGCTCTAAATGAATTATTTAATTAAATTAAACAGCAGGGCCAAACAGCTTCCCCAAAAGATTATACATGCACACTCAAAGCAACAAAATGTTGAGTTAAAATATACCATTCCACGCGTGCACCTATCCACTAGCCTAGGTAACAGAGAGGTCTTTGCAAAAAGAAAAGGAGGACTTGTGGCACCTTAGAGACTAACACATTTTTTTGAGCATAAGCTTTCGTGGGCTACAGCTCACTTCATCAGGTCTCTGAGCAACACACTAGATGTGAATTAACACATCAGAATTCACACTCATATCTTGTTGCTTAAACAGTGTTCAGAACTGCCTGTTCCCTCACACATTTGAATTTCAATTTTAATTTTCTATAACTGTCACCTAAAGCAGTGGGAGAGGGGGGAAAAAGGGGCCTTGATGTTTATCTTTCTTTGCTAGAAGCTAAGATGTTCAAGTTACCCCCTCCTCATACTTGGGAAGATAAATACAAACTAGCTTTTATTTGTTCTTTTCTCCCCGTCTCTCTCTCTCTCTCTCTCTGTCTATATATAGGCACACAGTACATTTTATTTTTGCATAGCATCCCTCAATTTTTTTTAAAACTGGCTTTGTTTTAATGTCTGTCTTTGTGCTCATGAGGTTACTAAAAACACGTATTACTGATCTGTATCTATTCTATTAGTAGTATTCTAAAATATGTTGGAAAACACGACATAATACATAGAATCACAAAATGTTTCACTGAGTTGACTGTAAACTAAACAGACAAAAGCAAGACTTGCTGCAAGAGATTTTCAAAGGCACAGAGGGAAGTTAAGCGACCAAATCTCAGATCCTCAAAGGTATCCAGCCTCCCCCAACCCCCACTGCGCCAGTGTACAGAATGCCCTCTCCATTCCAATTTGGCAGGCATTACTCGCTCCTCATTCAAGACCTTCTTAAAAACTCATTTCTAATCAGTGATGCCACAAGAAGTGAGTTTATATTTTAAAAGAAATACATGGCATTTTCCCGATGTATGGATTTCCTAGCATGGTCCATATCCTGTCTGTCTCTTAGAATGTAAACTGTATGCCTCTGACCACATTGTCAGCACTAAACAAACGATAAATAATCTGCAATTTTTCAGCCTATTGCTGTGGCACCTAGGTTTTATGTGACCATGAGATCAAATCACAAAAAGAAATCACTTTCTTCTTTTCCAGGGCTCTGCCATTTATAAAATGATATGAGCTGGTCTGCAGTCAATCACAAGCTTGAAATTATCAAGATGCTGTAACTGTCTTCTGAAGCTTTCATAAGCCCATATACTCACCAAACATGTTTTCTGTTTGGGAATACCTGGTTTTGGAGTCTGAAAGCCATCTGAAACAATAGGTCATGGCATTCCAAACATTTCCATTTCGCTCCACTGAGACAGTCGCTGCAGGCATCTACTGAAATGGTGGCAAACTTGGAAACTTTATAATGCCAGAACTGGGGATGTGATTTTTTAGAACTTTAAAAGCATGTTCTGTATTTTATTCCAGATCTGTAGACATTCTGTTCTAAACAGCTTGTAGCGTGGTCTTTGGAGAACAGATCAGGTAGGAATTTGTCCTAACAAATTTTATCAAGGAAGTCCATCAGTTCTGAAATATTTAAAGTGACATTTCAATTCTATTTCTGACTTTTCTGGGTGTGCCCTCAGCCCTCTTTATCAATGAAATACCTCAAGGATTGTAGTTGGGTTGGTTACAGCATATATTTTCTCTTTTTATTTAATTTTAGGCAAGCAGTATCCGCTGCCTTCAGGATTTGTTTTAATCTTATGTTCTTTCTTAGATGACCCATAAACTCAATTGTCCCTCTAGGCCTTGCAAAATCTCTCTCCTATTCCTTCAGAAGATGTCTGGGGTGTTTGTGATATGATTTAAGGAGGTGACAAAAACAATGCCAGCTGAATGACATTATATAAGTTGTCAGGATGAAGCAGCAATTGCCAGAATCCACTAACGGAATTTAGTGAGCAGAGTATTGTTGCTCAGTTAAACTATGGGCTAGATTCACCACTACGCTCTGGCTGCTTTGTGCTGCTACAGTGATGCAAAACAACCATAAACCTGATTTTAATGGCCAGTCACTGGAGTGGCACAAAGCAGCCAGAGTAAACCAGTAAATCTAACCCTGTATTTTCCCTCTTTACTGCTTCAGTCTTTAGGTCTATGCCAAAAAAAAAAAAAAAAAAAAAAGACCGTGCTCATTTTTCCCGTAGTAGGTACTATAGGGGCAACCCCCTCTCCCATATTAGTTCAGTAACACACTATTAACACCATTTTTCATCCTTTCCAGTTCTTCCTTCACTCTGGGAAGCAGCGGGATCAGCCTTTAGTGCTATCCACACTGGTTCTCCTTGTCAGCAATCCACTTTAGCTGAACACCATCCCAACTTCCTCTGTGCATTTATGAGGCCCACCACAATGGATGCAGGTCAGTGTAGATGGTTACTTGTGGTGACCCAATGTCCTTTTTCCTTACATTTGCAGCACATGATTCCACTGGCTGAGCAGACATCTTCTGTCCTTGTCCTTTTCCCATCCCACACCTGCCAGAATTCTCCCCAGAGAATTTAGAGCAGGGGTCTCAAACACGCGGCCCGGGGGTTATTTTTTGCGGCCCGCCAGCTCCCCACAGCCCTCCCAGTGTTTATCTAGAGCGGCTCTGGCCCGATGCGCACCAGGGGCAGGGCAGGCTCCCCGCCTGCCTGCCCTGCTCCTGCCACACTCTGGGAAGCAGCTGGGACCTGGCGGAGGGGGGACACAGGGGTCTGTGTGTTGCCCTGGCCATGCCTCTAGGTACGTCCCCCAAAGCTCCCATTAGCTGTGGTTTCCCGTTCCCGGCCAATAGGAGCTGCAGGGGCCGGTGCCTGGAGGCACGGCCAGGGCAACACACGGACCTCCGTGTCGTTTCCCCCCACCCAAGGTTCCAGCCACTTTCCAGAGCGGCGCAGGGGCAGGGCAGTCAGGTGGGAGCCTGCCCTGCCCCGGTGCACGCCGGGCCAGAGCCCGGCCCCCTTCCTGCGGCCGAACCCCCTGCCACACCCCACACCCCTCCTGCACCCCAACCTCCTGCCCTGAACCTCCTGCTGCACCTCGCACCCCGACCCCCTGCCCTGAGCTCCCTGCCGCACCCTGCACCCCTCCTACACCCCTTGGGGGCAGGGAGGGGGCAGAATTGGGGTGGGGATTTCGGGGAAGGGGTTGGAATGGGGGCAAGGAAGGGGTGGGAAGAGGTGGAGCAGGGGCGGGGCCTCATGGAAGGGGTGGAGTGGGGGCGGGGCCAGGGCAGCGGGGGCGGGCCAGTGACGTGGCCGTCGGGCCAATGTACTAGTCCTCATGTGGCCCTCGTGGTCATTTGAGTTTGAGACCCCTGATTTAGAGCCTGCTCCTACTCCCACTGAAATCATTGGCAACTTTCCTGTTGACTTCTGTGATGGAGGATCAGAGCCTGAATGCACTAAAGCAGCATTTTTATGGGGCTGCCCATTTCCCATGGGGAATTTTTCTTTGCTATTACTTTCATTATGCTTCCACTGCTTCCTTGCTGGATGGCTTGCAATTTCACTAGTTCATACTGCTGTGGCTGTTCCATAGTTAGCTCCGTAATTTTTCAGAAAGTTCCTGGTTAAAATCCCAAATGATGATGATCTTCTTACTGATAAAGTGACAATGCTTCCCTCGGTCTTATATATGCTGCTTTATGGCCAATGGATTTTGTGCCCTTTGGTAAAAGCTCCCCGTTCATATAGTACGTTCCTTTTGGAGTGGAGTGGAATGGAATGCTTATCAAACTTCGTAAGACTGATGGCACAGTTATTTTTAACTCCTTCTTCAGTGAGGGTAAATGAGCTATAAAACCCTTTCAACTTCACTTTCCATTGCATAAATTAATGAATTGACCTGTACTTCAGTGCTCTCTATTTTTAAGCTTCAGTGCAGTTCAGAGTCTGGTTAGGTTTTGCTTCCACTTCGTCTATTCAATGGCCATATCAAATTGAAAATAGCGTGGAGGGTTCAAAATGTGTATCTTATCTTTCTCTTACTTAGATTAAAAAGAAGGCAATTTCTGATCCTGTAGAATGTGACTGGTAAAGAATCAGTTTCTTCTAACTCTCAAGAAGAAAGGGTTAGAATAAGGAAACCAGTATTATCCATAAAACCTCTCTCTCTCTCTACCTCTACTTTAAAGTAGAGCTTCTGCTTAGAACTCTTCCCAGACTTCTCCTGACAGGCTTCCTTTTACAGATTTACAGAAACAGTTTATACATCCTTGCACTAGGCACTGAGTAATGACTCCAGCACCAGGCACATTGTATGGAACACTTATTTTAAAGGTCCTAATGATACAAACTGTTTCAAACAAAGGGCACATTGGAACCATTCACCTGAGAAAATTAGTACCATGAGAACATTTCCTATCTAATTGTTCACAGTGGGAAAGTGTCTTTATCCCACTTCTAAAAGATAAGAGAATTACTTCAATGTTGAAATGTTTTGAAGTTCCAGAAACGAACCCTTTAACCTCCTTGGAAAAGAAGCACTAAGTCTGTCATGACATATTTACTAGCAGCTCAATCCTTCTGCACCTTAGGGAAAGGCAGACATGTGAAAACTTACACCACCATCAAGACTAAGAAAGTTGTGTGTTTTTTACACTGCTGAATGCTATTTTTAAATGTACATTCTGTGTGCATTGTATATAACTTACATTGAATATTTTTAAACGGATAAACTTCAGCCTCCCGGTATCTGCACACATTTAGTGCCTACAAAAGAATGTATCTGCCTTTTTTGTCACCAAAGATGAATTCAGGGTGCCAGTCTTAGTGGTTACACATCTAACTACTTTATTTGCACCAAGATCTAGTAATTAAAAATAGAAATACTGAGATTTACACATGCAATTTATGGCAGGCACAAGCAGAAAATGACATGACAGATGACCGAGGATAGATGCCTAAAGGCATTTGATTTAAGGTCAGATTAAAACAGCAAAGGGCTAGGAAAACAATGCTCATGCAGGATTGGATTGAGAAGAATTTCAAGATAGAGAGTAGCTACTATGCAGAGTCAGAAATAGTTTTTTGTAAGAGTTACATAAGTATTGGGAAGAAAAGGATAATTGGTGAGCGGGCCAAGTTCTGATCCCAGAGGTATCCAGAAGGTTGCCAATGAAATCAGCAACAGTATTGCCTGAGAGCCTTGCATGTGCATCCAAAAGCACAATTTGGATCATTGTGGGAGTACAATTGCTTAATAGAGGTATCTGGATAAATTTTTGGTCAATTAATAAACCCTATGAGCAGTCACATGGACTCTCCAGAATTCTGAAAATCATTAGATAGTATTAACTGTGAAAGAGAAAAATAGCACACCCAAAAATATGAAAAATATATTTGAATATAAGATACATATTGGAATACATTTAAAAACCATACATTTTCCAGTCCGTGGTGCATATTGTATGATTAATTTAAAAGACAAACTACTTTAATTTTTTTAAAGGATTTCACTGAAAATGTATGTACCTAAACTGAAGTTAGACAAGCATAGAATAACCAAGGCATAGCTCTAGAAAAAGAATAGTGTCTATTCTCATGATCTAGGTCCTAGTCATGTTTACAAAATGATAACTTTAGTTAATTCTACTCTTATGCTCAAAGGGCCAGATTTGGCTCTGTTATATCAATGTAAATCCAAACCAGTGTTTCCCCATATTTATGTTGATCTGACTGAGATAGATTATAGCCCACAATGTGTATATTTTATGTCAACCAAAATGACTGATTTTTTTTTCCTGGAAGAAGAAAGGAGAGATACCAGTAATCAGAGTTTGAAACATGTTTGCTGTATGCCAGAACTATTTTTAATTACCAAACCATCTGCATGTAAAATATTTCTGCATTATATAAATCACTCAAAAGAACTCCCTATTATTTTTAATTGATAAAAGATAATGCTGAAAAGGAGAAGAACTGTTCATTTTTAAAATATTCTTTTCTCAGAGAGCTGTAGCAATTTTATAAGCCCATCAACTGACTCGAAGGACTGACTCACAAAGGTACTTGGCACCTAAACTGCACATTTGAGTGCCTAAGTTCCAGCTGTAGACTCCACTACGATCCACAAAACCCCTGCTGAACACTATAGGCTCTTCACCTCACTTAGTGCCTACATTTTCAGAGTAAAAGGTCCCTCAGAGCCTACTTTTCTGCTGCTTCTGGGCATCTAGGTGCCTATCTCCCATCTAAGCCCAAGAGCTATCCACAAACCAGGAAGAGACAGGCATTTGCCCACCTATCTTGCATGTAGGACCTGGTCCAGTAGATGTGCTCAGTGGCCACTTACTGGATTGGCTCCCATTCAAAATCTAGGAGGAGGGGGTGGTGCCGCCACCCACCTTATACAAACTTGTAGCACAGTGGTGAGACCATTCAGCTGGGACGTGTGAGAGCCTGGTTTAATCCTCCCCTATCTGCCAGAGGGCAGGGAGAGAGGATTTCAACAGAGGATCTACAACCTCTGAGAGCTCTAACCACTAATCTATTCTGATATGCAGCTCCCTCGGTCTCTCCTGTTGAAGCTGTTCCACTGTGAATAAATACTTAGTGATTGAGCCAGAGAGTGAGTGAGTAAGAGTGACTGACTCTGTAGCCTAGTGGTTAGGAAACCCACCCGCAAGATAGGAGACCCAGCATGTAGTCCCACTATTTCGATCAGGTGCTCACTCATTCTCACAAGAAATGATTTAGGCGCCTCAGCTGCCTGACTCCAGGAGAGGGGTTCACTTTCTTCGATCACTAGCAGAGATAAGGGCCTTCCTGCAGCCTGAACTTGAGCATCTCTCCCTATCAGAGAGGAAGGGCTTAGCATACACCACTTGATACCCTTATAAGTATATGAACACTCCTGGGAGCTTATGAGCTCAGCTTATGAGCTCAGCTAAGAGAACATACCCCCTCCCTTTCACTTTTAAGTTAAGGCAAATCAAGACACATTGTCCTTTCCTTGATAAGTGATATAGTCTGATTTTTCTGCATGATGCCTTAACTTTACATACCTGTGTTGTTTTCACTTAAATATCTTTTTCTGATTGTCTTTAAATTAGGCTGAAAAATACATACATCAAGCTGCACAATTAAACACAAGCCTAGCCCACCAGAAATTACCCTTTTGGGCTGCTTCACAGTTGTGGGAATTCTTGACATTCCACACCATTACCTCTACAGAAGAGTCTCTGCTTATAGCTGGCTTGACCATCATACCAAGCTTATGTGAATGATGTTGAGGTATTATACCCACGGAACTGGGGAGAGTCCTCCAATGGTTGTCTAGACATCAGTTTTAAAAGCTACCGCTCAAAGACTTTAAATTATTTGTCCCATCTATTGGCCTTTGCCTCTTCCAAGAAATTCAGAAGGTAGCAGGTAATAGATGCTATAAAAGGTTCTCTGGATAAGTTCCAGAAAAGAGTAGTCAGCCAGGAAAGAATATGAAGTTTTAAACTTTTAGTATTTTACCTATGTTATTTTAACTCCTATGACCTCTCCTCACAACCCCCACTTCTTACCCCTCTGCAGTATTTATGGAATTGCCATTCCAGTACAGCCAGGGTGGTTGTTCTACTTTGAAATAACAAGCAAAGGTATCTGTACTCCCAACTCACAGCCATTCAAGAAAGTCATAGTCTGAAAAATAGATTGCAAACAAAACTGATAAATGTTTCTAAAGATTAGTAACTATCTGGACCTGGAAATGCCGCTCTGCTGATTAGCGCAGCAGGCTTATTTTTCCCCTCCTCTTTTTAAACAAATCTTTTAACAAGTAATGTACAGTGCATGGAAGCTTAGTGAATTCATCTTTGACCTTAATAAATAGGATTGTGGATTTTATGGTAGCCTTACTGGGCACTAGTCCATAGTTTTCTAATCAAAACCCACAATATTTCATTCAACATAGTTCAACAGAGCTGGCAATCCCTGCTAAACTGAGGTCAAAAGGAATCATTCTTTGACTCTGTCACAGGGTGAGCTGTCCCTTTAAAGGTGTTGGGGCTCAGCCACAGCTGGGCCAGGTTTAGCTCACTTCCCAGCTGAAGAGACTGAAATCAGGGATCACATGATAGGAGTATGTGACGAGAACCTAGGCTTGATGGAGAGTATATGGGCAACCTAAGCCTAGTCGGAGAGAGTTTGGGAATGGAGTCTGCTTGGAAAAGGGGAGCTGAGAAAGCTCTAGAGTTCCCAGGAAGAGGAGAGAGAGAGACACCTGCAAGAAACATGAGTCTATTAAGGGATAAGCCTTGGGTGAGATCCCTGACTGGTAGGGAGAAAGAGCCTGCTTGGGTAGAAACCCTAGCTAAGGACTGGGAGGTTAGAGAAACCCATTATAAACTGAAAGGACTAATGCAGCCTGAGTAGATGATTTGTGTGTTTGAACTTTGACCCAGATCCACTCGGGTATTTAGGCTCCTAATTTCTACTGAAATCAATGTACCAAAATACCTGAGTGGATCTGGGCCTTTGTCAATACACCAGACTTCTAAAAGGGGAGATTGTTCAGAAAATACACACAATATGAAGTCTGATTCTGTAGGAAAGAAAGGGAAACTGTGGCCACAGCAGGGCCTGATACTGGATGGCTAAGGGGAAGTAAAGAAATTGAAAATCAAGATGTCACTAGAACATCAGATTTAATGACACACAAATCTTTGGAAAGGCCTCTTAGATGTGTATGTAATCTTGTATAAGAACTTACCAAACAGTGAACTACAATAATAGAATGTCAATGCTATTTGTTCTCTACACATAAGGTCTGATTCTGCTCTCAAGCTGGAGTAAATCAAGAGTAACTCCATTGATTTCAATGGAGTTATACAAATGTTAACTCCATGTAAGCGCCAATCAAATCCATAAGATATGGAGCTCTCACGCTATATGGAGACACCAGGAAAAGAATAAGACCCAAATCTATAAAGCTTTGTTCTGGTGAGTAATCTTCAGTCGAGGGAGTAGTCCCCACTGAGATCAGTGGAACGACCTATGTGAGTAAGGAACTGCAGGATCAGACCCCTAAAAAAAGCACATTTCTATACATGTTGCTTATCATTTTATAAAGTTCTACATTTTGTATGAACCACTTTCTTTTCCCCCCCAAAGCCTGCTGTTGCTGCTCTGGTATACCTTCAAAAACTTCTTCTTTCTCTGACAATTTAATTTTGCAATTGCAAATGTAATAATGATTTTGATACAGTTCACTTGAACTCAGTAATGAGGAGGCAGAGCCCAAGATGATCATCCTTCTGCACCTGTTTTTCTTTTATTCAATTGGCCATTGGTTATTACAGTCTGCAGATGGGCTAAATCCAGACTTTTTTTGTGTAGCACCATTGAAGTCAACGGAATTACACAGGGATGAACTTGGCCCATCCTGCCTTAGAAGATATTTCTGTGAATCTACAGTACTAGTCAGGGATTTTCAATTGGATCCAAACATCTACAAAATAAACCATTTGGCAGGTTTCCAGGTAATAAACCTGTCAACTAAATTATGTAAAAAGATTTTCCCAACCAAGAGAAACTATATTGCTACCTAATAAAAGCTTCATGCTGCTCCTTCAAAAGCCAGCTGATCATCCTAAAGGGAGGGAAAATGCAACCTCTTGCAAATTAGCAGAATAAAACTTTCAGAAGTACTATGTTCATTTTCACTGATACATCATTTACTACTTTACACTAGGGCCCATCCCTACATACAAAATGCCCACTGGGACTTCGATGGGAGTTAAATGTGCATAAAAACTTTGGGACTAGGACTAACATGTTCAAAAGCACAGACTCATAAGTTACTTATGCCGCAATTTCAAAAGTGACTAAGGGACGTGAAGCCTAAGTGTCACTGACTTTCAATGAGACTTAGGCTCCTAACTCACTTGGTGATTTTTGAACATTTTACCTTAGGCTTACCTTGAAAAGGACATGAACAACACTGACAAAACAGATTGATCCTCTCCCTTTTAAAAAATTAGGTTGTTTTTAAAAAAAAAAAAAAAAAACCCTCTGATGCTGAATAAATGCCAACCCCTCCAAAATGAGGGCTGCAACCGATGGGCAACCCAATCACAGCAAGATTACCAGGATAAAACTCAGGGAATATATGCCCCTGACTCTCTCCGCTACATCCATGTTGGCGGGATGAGAGAAGATTGAAAATGTGATTCCTGCTCTCCATAGGCATCACAACAGTAGAACTGACAGTGCAGCGGAATAACATGATGGTCACACAGGGAGTCCACATTGGCAGCAGATCTGAAGGCTGGGTTTGTTGGTGTCTAGCCACTCAAATAAAACTCATGCTGCTGAAGTGCTTATTTGGGGGGGGGGGGTGAATGCTTTTGTGCCAGTTAACATTGAAAGTGTCCCTTTTAAGTGCATGTTGAGTGCATATTTTTGCTTGTTAATAAATGTATATTCTATACACTTTCACAACAATAAAGTATAACATCCCAAAATGTTGTTTCCTTTGCATTACAGCCACATTTGAAAGGTAATTCATGTTTTCTTCACTTTTTACTTGAATCATGTCTTTTCCTTATTTAGCAGAGACAGGCTGGAAGGGTAAATGAAGGTGGGCATTAGTAGGCTGAGAGAAGGAGGTAGACCGTAAACCTATAGGTACTGTTATAGGGCAAAAGTTTCCCAGCAGTGGAAACAGTGCTTTTAAAGTTGGTAGAAGTTCAGCTTGCAGTGTTACTGTCATTTTCCCCCAGTTATGGAAACTATGGAATTACACTGGTGTAAATGAGAGGAATATCAGATCCTCCTTCGTTTATTCAATGGGAGGAACACATACACAGCAAATTAATCAATCTGGGTATCTGATATAGTGAAAGCATTAACTGACTCCTGTGATGATTTTTTTTTTTTGTAAGTAGAATTCAGATTTTTTTTTCCAGTGTTAATATGTGATTTGTGCTCTACAAAATATACTAAAGGCCAGGTTCACTGAATATACTGGGGTTGAGCAAGGTGTAAGTCAGCAAAGAATTTAGGCTAGTATTTCTAAAATGAAAAGTCAATAAAATAGCCTTGCTTCTTGCATATCTGAGCTGGCTCTGTTTCTGCAGTTGCCCAATGAGTCATTGTATTAAACTGTATCAGAATTCCCTGCCTGTAAAAGAAAATAATTACTCATTACATATGCCCTAACCTTTCTTTTGCTTTAACATTTCACTCTGATTACACTTTAAAAAACAAAAGCATCTGGCTCTTTACAAAACTTAACGTAAATGATGATGGTGAGAGAGAGAGAACTGCTGCATGGCAGTAATGAGCTGAAAGGTTGCATCACAAGTGTAATAACTTATTAATTTATTGCCCAATATGGGATAGGAGCTTTCCAAACAAATAAGGAGACATTCCCCCTGTGCAAGTGACATTACAACCCATCTAGGTGAGATATGAAGGTGGAAGACAATAAAAGCAAGTGATGGAGGGGAGCTACTCAGTATGGGACTTGTGGGTCCACCTTCTTCCCCTCTCTGTCTTTCTCATCATGATGACTTCATACAGGTCAGGGTGGAGACAGAGGGAGGGCTAGGATGAATATGCCTACTAGAAGAAGAACATTTTAAGTAGAGATTTTAAGGAGGTAAGGATGGAGAGATGGCAGACCATCTCAGGAGAGAATTCTAGGCACGGGGGCTGCATAGAAGGAAGCATGGAAAAAAGAATGGGAGAATGGTGTGCAGTGGCTATGATTTGGGTGCTTATACTGGCTTCAGGCAGTCTGATTACATCCTAATAATATTCATGTCCTACATGGCCTCTTCCATAAGGGTAAAAAATAGTTAAACTCCATCACGTTCCTGTTGCAGAGTTCTTGATTCATGTTCCCAAGAGGGCAGGGGTCAGGGTCTTACTTGAGAATACAAGAGTTATGACTTTAAATCCTTGTGAAGCCCAAGGATCCACAGAGCAATGGGGCTTTGTTCTTAGACCCCATTAACAGCAGTGCCCCTAGAGCAGCTATATTGCAGAATAAGAGGCGTAGAACTAGCACTATTAACGTACATTTTAAAGTGCTTTGTGGCGTATTCAGACCCTTCTGATTGTGTGAATTGCTTTATTCTCAGTTTTCCTTAGTTGTGCTCTAAATATCATGTTTTAAAAAGAAAATGATCTCGTTTTCATAGAAACCTTCTCCAAAATGTTCCTTTCTCCACCTTATTCCTGAATTTTTCCAAAATATATTTTTGAGCACTATAGAAGTGACAAAGTCTGGAAAACTGAAGAAAATATCTTTAGGGCTGTCTACACTGGGAACTTATATCAAGCATAGCTACATGTCTCAGGGGTGTGAAAAAGCCATACCCCTGAGAGATGTAGTTATGCCGACATATCCCCCAGTGTAGACAGCACTAAATTGATGGAAGAACCACCTCTCGGGGAGGTGGATTACCTATACTGTCGGGAGAACCCCTCCTGTCCGGGTGGATAGTGTCAACACTGAAGCACTACAGTGGCATAGCTGCAGCAGTTTAAGTGTAGATATATCCTTAGATTGCTTCAGACTTGATTCTGATTGCAAATCCGTTATGAACAGCTCAGCTCTGGTTCCATGGGTTGGATTAGGACATCAGAATCAGAGGTAACTCAGACAATTTACTTTAGTTCATCTGCATACTACAATCTTTTTGGTAAAAATGTGGTAAACATCCTTTTGGATTTTTCCCTGTACTCTGTCATCTAGTGAATCAGACTTATCTCCTGGCTGTCATATAAACAGCAAGATAGATTTTCTAGCTGAGGCAGCTTACCTAGCCTTGACATGACATCTTAAATCGTTAAGTAAAATTAAATCATTTTTGTGCTATGCCACCCTTAACTGGATTTTGTTGATCTCAACCAGCTCCTTTCACACTGATTTTTAAATGAATATATCCATTAAATATGTATGTAAAATTAACATTGCAAAAACCTGTTGTCTGCTCTAGTCTTGGCTGTTATGTATCAAACATATTTCACAATTATTGAAGTTCTGAAGTACAAATTTGTAAAAGTTATGTATGTTATGCTTTATATTTCATGTTGATTAAATACACTAAAAAACGCATGATGATTGGATGAATTACATCTGTCACAATCTCTCCACCTACTCCCATAGTCCTCCACCAAACATTGTTCAAAACTGTCCTAAAATCAAACCATAGTTTTGAAAAACCTCTGAAGTGTTTTGCTGTTACTTTTGTGTTTCATTAGTATGCAGAAGCAAAGAATGATACTGCATATTAGGCATCTACCTGATAACTGCCCTCCACTTATTTCTGAGTATGCACTTCGCAGGCTAAAACATCTATCCAAAATTCTAACACACACAACCTTTACATAATCTAACATCTGTGTGCATGTGGGAGTGGTAACGCTGCACCCACAACACCAACTGGACTCAGTGCAAATGCTGACATGTAAGGATTTACACATACAGGTGTAGTGCACAGTGTGGGTGGAAATTTGGGCACATGCTATTTTGCACACACTGAAATAGAAGCTGGAGGCTGAAAATCTGGCCCTTTATATGATACTTTTCATTAAAAATTCCTAAAATATCCTTCAGCCACATCAATGTTGGTGGTGGTAGTAGTAGTTAGAGCTGTAAGCAAACAGTGCTTTTCACATAATGTAAAAAGGCAAGGTCTATCCCCAAAAGGCTTACTATCTAAGGATCTGATCCTGTAAGATGTCAAGTTTCTTTGCTTTCTGGTTCCTGAGCGATTAGGATGCACTTGGATTACATTTTCCAGCTTTTCTCCACAACTGTGAGGATCAGAAACTTACTTTAAAATGCCATGATCAATTGACTCCAGGAGCTGGGGCTTTATGAATAACACCAAATATCACAATACTCATGATAAAACTGACAGTTGGCAACACAGCATGATGTAACTGCTGAAGGCGTCCAGGAACAAAGCCTGATTTCATTGTGGATCCGCAAGCTCCACAAGGATTAAAGCTACACCTCCAGTGGCACCAGTTTCTCAACACCGGGCTGGAGCAGACAGGATCAGACCCACAGGGAGAGTTGGAGAGCATATGGAGGTGTGTAAGGAAGAAGAGTGGAGATAAAGGTAAAAAACTTGCAAACATGATAAAATCTACATAAACCCCCTGATGACTTCTCAAACCACTTGAGTTTTAATCCCAAGATTACTACAAAGATATAATAAGAATATGCTGATGTGTATATAGATGTGTATATAACCCTATAGATCATCACTACCTTGTTCAAAGTTAAAATGGAGATTATTTTAAGCACCTTACCCCATGTTTTGCAATTTCATGTCTGTTTCCATGGGGATGGGAGCAGCACTGAAGCAGCTGGCAGCAGGGCTGTTAAAACTATTGTAAATTTCAGCTCTGACTGCCAGTGAGAATAGTAAATGCCATTTTTTTTCAAACACTACTTTACGGACTTTAAGCACCTTTAGGGTCCTGTAGACCCCAAGTGTTAACTTTTACTAGACAGTCAGGAAAACACCATCAAGATGCTTTTTCCACTTACATGGATATAATTATTGTAGAATAATGATATTTCTCAACCAGAGCACTGATAGCAGCCATCCATGCAGCTAGACTTTTCACAAATTAGATTTTTACTGCAATTTTAGATCTCTATATAGATATGATGGATACAAGAGAGAGGATACATGGCGTGGTATAAAGGTTTTACTGCCAGAAGTTTCAAATGGCTGCCTTCCTCAGGATAGAAGAAAACCATATTTAAATGTTGCATTAAGAAGTTAAATCTAAGTAAAATGACTAAGGCTGAGATTTTCAAAGGAGCCAGGCACTCGTCATCGATTGCAATTCAGTGAGATTTGGGAAACTAACTCCCTTGGTCTTCTTTCAAAATCCAAACCTATATTTTTCAATATTTAAAAATGGTTTAGCTATTTCTGTTATAAGGAGAAAAGTCTCGTTCTCAGTCATCCCCACCCCCACATATTTATTAAAAATCTGTACAATTGTGATAGACAGCAAAGATCTTTAAAGTTCAAAAGGAGAGTTAGCCTCTAAAGAGATGAAACAGGCCTAGAAGCTCTATCTCCCACTTCTTCCTCCACCTACAAAGGCAGATGTGTGGGATATGTTCACTGGCCTGACATTTCTAGCTTCAAAAGCTAGCTCTCTGTTATCCTAATAAATGATCCTTGGTCATTTCTCCTTCCCCCCACCCATCCCCTTCTTCCCTTGAATTATTCCAGTAAGGTGGATCTTGGTTTAAGGAATTCAAATACTGATTGTCCTTTGAGAAAAAAGCCCCACATTCTATATAACCTAATCTGAGGATTTTTCCTGTAGTATTGACTACAGTGAAAGCTTTTCTGAGTAGACAATGAGAGTAGTGCCTGTGGAGTGCAGGACTGGGCTCTTTATTAGAAAAGGTTAATTTTGGTAAATAAGATGAGCTAGAAACAAACCTGATCTTACCCCCCATTCAACTATAAAGGTCCCACGGACTTCAGTGAACCTGGGATCAGACCCTAAGAGCAAGGCAATTCCTAAGCGTAACAGAAAAAATTAGACGTTAGCTTTAAAAGCCCTTAGAGCAGTTACAATTTCTAATTTCAGTTTGTACTCTTCAGATGCAGTACCCAAAAGACAAAAGCCTTCATACCTCATCATTTCAAGTTAAACAAAGGAATCGACAGCTAAATTGATTACACCAAATGTATTGATATGTCCCTAACTTCCTTTTAGTTAGCCATTCTGATGCTGTCAGAGAAGCCAAGATGGAAGTTCACTTTACAGTTCTTCAGACATTTTTAGATAACTTTATACTAAAACACTGTGACAGTGTGAGGAGCTAGCACTCTGAGCACTTAGGCTTCAGGCAGCACCCTTGGAGAAGGCTGATAGGGATATGCAAGCTAACTGGCTAATCAGGGTGGGAGACTGGGTAAGCCAATTAGGCCATCAGCTGAGGGGTATAAAAAGGACACAGGAAGGGAGAAAGTAAGGCTGACTGAGCTCAGTGTGAACAAGAAGCTCAAGGAAAGGACACCTCTGTTCTTCCCTGGCCTTGTGGGAAGGGGCTGAAGGTAGAGAAACATTGTAACAATATTGCTGAATGGGCCTATACTGAGAATGGGAATGTAACTAAATCATACGCAGTTGCTACTCTACAGAGTGAGTCTGAGAGTTCCTACAGCATCTGAGAACAGAGATGAAGTGTGCCCTGTTAAACACAATATACTGTTAATTTTTATATCTCATTCTGTTATAGGTACTGCAGGCAGCCCCTCCTATAGTTAAGGTTGCCCAACCCTACTACTTATAAAAACCTGTCTTTAGTTGCTTATAACTTTGCCAAACTTTAAACATTCAAGCTAAAATTTTCCTGTTGTTCTCAGCCATAAATATATATATATATATATATATATATATATATATGCAACATTGGTTCAGCATATCTAAGAACAACATCAGGGGAAATTATGATGTTTTGTCCATATTAAAAATTCTTACAACTGTTTCATTGAAAAGCGCTAGCTCCTCCATGTTTTGGAGCAGGGACTTCAAACTTGGCGGGTGGGCAGGGAGTGGCCCTGATGTCAAGGTGTGCATTTTGTTGTTCTAGGGAAAAACTTCCCAAATTTGGTAGTTATAAGCCCTTGAAAACTTCTGATAGGTACAGATAGGAAACTGAAGCACAGAGAGGTTAAGGTCCAAGCCAGACGTCCTGTAGAAAAACGTGATCATGTAATTTTAAACGTGTATCATAATGTATGAGCACAGGAAGACTGAATGAAGGTTGTACAGACAACCTTAATCCTGACATTTCCTAACCTTCATGTGCTTCAGTTGGCAACCCGCAATGTTTTTTAACATTTTAGTGTTACATTTTTTCCTGTTTCTGCTAGGGAATGTGGAGTCCCATGTATTTTCTTTTAATTTTCTTTACTTCAAAAACAATTGGATTCACTGTAAAGGGTGGAAGACTCTCATATTGTGACAGCGTGTACCCCTATGTTCACCCCTTTTAGAGGACTGTGGTAAAACTTTGTACAAAGTATGCCTCATGAGGTGTCATTTGAAAACTCATGATTTGCTGATCATTACTGTCTTGGTAAAATACATGTGGCAACATTGTACAGTTATAAGTAAAGTTATAAGATTCCACTGTGTGATATTATGGAGACCTGTTCCAGCACTTATGCCTCCAGAACTAGGGAAGTGGGGGATGTTGCCGCAACCCCTGGCTTGAAATGATTTCCATTATATACACGGTTTACAGTTTGTTTCAATGGCTCTCAGCACCCCTGTCTGGTGGGCAATCACAAACATATTCCGCAGAGACAAAAGGCTAGCCAATGCCTCAATCAGGTGTCAACGAGATCAAATGGACCATCACCTCATTAAGTGACCACTGTTTGGCAGGAGAGATGGTGTGGGCCAAAAAATCTACATTTTTTGACAAAAAAGCAGCTTGAGGTTCCTGTCCTCAAAGACTTTTTGTCTCCTGAGCCTCAGCTGGAGATGATTCTTCGGCAAGAGAAATGACTATAAGGGGAGAGAGCAGATGCCCCAAATCATCTCTCCCTTTCTCTCTACCCACAGAATCATCAACACTTGAAGAACAAAGGAAACAGCACTGGACTCAGGAGTGATCCTGACTGAAGGATTCAGCCAGTAAGAATGTTGGAACTTGTGGTGAGAAAGACCTTTGCTTTGAATTCACTTTAGGTGTTAGTTGTGTTTTACCTTTTATTTCTTTGTAACCAGTTCTGACTTTTATGCCTCATTATTTGTAATGACTTAAAATCTATCTATCTGTAGTTAGATAAAACTTTTTCATTGTTTTATCTAAACCAGTGTGCTTGGATGAAGTGTTTGGGAAACTTCATTTGGGATAACAGTATTTGTGCATATGATTTTCTACTAATGAAATGATGGACTTGATATGAGCTTGTATTACTTGTATATGAGCTTGACTTAATATTGAGCTTGTATTGTGGGCAGTACAAGATGCAACATTTCTGGGGAAAGTCTGGGACTGGGAGTTGCCCTGCAGTGTAATTCACAAGTGGCTGGTTATAGCATTCATACAGTATAACTGGGAGGAGGCTGTGTGCGAGCAGGCCAGGAGTGGTTGTTCTTGTGGCGAAGCAATGTAAAAGACATCCCAATTAGAGAATTGAGGGGACACAGCTGTTCATCAGTCCAGATTGTACTCTGGTTAATGTCCCCCACATCTCATTTTTGAAAACAATTTAGAGGGGGAAAGAGCGTTTGCACCAGGTTAGTTAGAAATCCTGACAATGTTGAGTTCATGTCAGATATGACTATGCCAATTAATAACCTCTGATTAATCTAAAATATACTATATATGGTGCAGTTCAATTTGGGGAAGACCTTGTTTTCTGTCAGAAAATTATCACTGAAAAACTTCTCCAGATGGAAAGCTATAACAAGTAGCTAAAGCTGCTACATTTTTAGAAAGCATCGTAGATGCCAAACCAGTTTTCTATACAAATAATAGCTCTTAAATCTGACTATTTCAGAGCAGAGCAATTGCTTTATGGATGTGTTCTGTCTGTTGGCTTTTGTAAATAATCACAAAGCATGAGGAACACTTCTTTCTTTTCAAGACCAACTTTACAGATAGCTGGAGCATAACATTGAAATACTGTGAAGCATTTCGAAGTTTAAACCGGAAAACATGAAAAGGGGTAAGTGTGTGTTGTAATCAAGGACAAGACTAAAATGTGGATTTATCAAAAGCAGTTGCCTTATCACTTCTATATCAGTTTGGATTATATTCAACAGCATGTTTTTTCTTGGGCTACACACAAATTTATTAAGAAATATTAGCTGATTTTCCTATTTCGGGGACAGTATCCTGGAAAAAGATTTTGGGGTCGTGGTGAATAATTAGCCAAATATGAGCTCCCCATGTGATGCTGTGGCTAAAAGGGCTAATGCTGTCTTTGGATGTATGAACAGGGAAATCTCGAGTACGAGTAGGGAGCTTATATGACCTCTGTATTTGTCACTGGTGTGACTGCTACTGGAATACAGCATCTAGTTCTGGTATCAACAATTAAAGAAAAATGTTGGAAAAATTGGAGAGAATTTTGAGAAGAGCCACAAGAATAATTAAAGGATTGGAAAACATGCTTTCTAGTGAAAGACTCAATCTATTTAGTGTGTCAAAAAGAAGGTTAGGGAGTAACTTGATCAGTCTATAAGTACCTACATGGGAAACAGAAATACGACAGGTTTCAGAGTAGCAGCCGTGTTAGTCTGTATTCGCAAAAAGAAAAGCTTATGCTCAGATAAATTTGTTAGTCTCTAAGGTGCCACAAGTACTCCTTTTTCTTTTTGAGAAATACGACAGTCGAGGGTTCTTCAGTATAGCAGACAAAGGAATCACAAGATCTAGTGACTGGAATCTGACGCTAGACAGACTTAGACTCTTCATACGGCATAATTTTTTTTAACAGGGAGTATGGTTAACCACTGGAACAAATTACTAAGTGTTGTGCTGGATTCTCCATCAATGGACACTTTGTAAAATTAAGAATAGATCTTTTCTAAAAGAAATGCTCTGGTTCAACCACAGCTATTGGACATGAAGCAATAATTAATTCAAGGAAGTCCTATGACCTGTGTTATGCAGGCGGTCAGACTAGATGATCACAATGATCCCTTCTGGTCTTAAAATCTGATATTCAGGTTTCTCTGGAGGAAAAATCTAAACTTTGTATTAACTGGCAGAACGTATGATGTTTTTCTATTTATATTAAGCTTTCACCTTTGATTTTAGACAACTATATCTTTAATTCATTATGCTTGTCATATATACAGTTTTGTCATTAGAAACATATACCAGTCTACTTTTTTGCTGATTTTTTTTAAACTGACAATTGTGATAATATATGAAGAATAACTGACATTATCTCACATCAAATTGAAATATTAATTGGCTCTTTATTTCAGGAAGTAAACGGAATGTCTTAAGAGATCTCCATAGCAACCATGCTATGCCAGTAAATATGAGTGCACCAGAACAACACTGTAATTGCTCTGAATATGCTAACAAGCTGTCATAAATATAAAGGAAAGGGTAACCACCTTTCTGTATACAGTGCTATAAAATCCCTCCTGGCCAGAGGCAACATCCTGTTACCTGTAAAGGGTTAAGAAGCTCAGCTAACCTGGCTGGCACCTGACCCAAAGGACCAATAAGGGGATATTTTTTGGGGGGGAAGACGTCTCTAAGTGGTCTCTTTCCCTGTTCTTTGTTTAAAATGCTTGGTGGTGGCAACATACTGTTCAAGGACAAGGCAAAGTTTGTACCTTGGGGAAGTTTTTAACCTAAGCTGGTACGAATAAGCTTAGGGGGTCTTTCATGCGGGTCCCCACATCTGTACCCTAGAATTCAGAGTGGGGAAGGAACCCTGACACAAGCAATGATGGAAAAAAACAGGCAATGATTTAAAAAAAAACACTTTAAATGTTTATACATCTATCCTGTTGTTATAAAAACACTGCTTGTAAGTACCCTTTTTATTTATAATCATTCTTGGGCAATGTTTCCTCACTTGGAAAGATTTCTTTTCTCTTTAAAGGTATAGAGTCTGTTCAGAAAAAATGCCTTCTAAACTATATTGTGAGGCTGACTTTCTAAAGCATTTTACAGTTGTCTTACTCATTGCTCTTGTTACCTCTTAACATTCAAAATGGGACACAGTGTGTTTCTATGGGTCCAGTCCTGCACCTACCTTTGTCAAAAAATTCTAGTAGAGTCCATGGACATAGCAGCCATATAAGCAGGCCCATACACAGCTAATCAGTTAAATGTACTAGGTTTTACTAGATTTTGCAATATCAATCCCAACACCACTCTTACTTTACATTCCAATCACACCACAACACTGCTTGATAATTAGTTGTAATGTTGTACCTGTAGCATCCTAATAGTTACATTCTGTACTCTTTAATCATACAAAAGAGATGCCAGTGTTAATAATTCTTCAATGTTAATTACTTTGGCTAGTAAAGGCTTGTTTGCCAATAATCACTAGCTACCTTTTTAATATAATTTTCTCATACTTAGTATATCTTTTAGAACTGTGGTTTTCAAGCTGTGGACCCATGGGGCTCTGCAGACTGTCTAAGATTTCCAAAGGGGTCTGCACCTCCATTTGAAATTTGTTAGCAGTATACAAATGGAAAAAAAATCTAAAACCACTGTTCTAGAGCAAAAGTAGAGCCTCAATTTTGACCTCACTTACACAGGTGACATCAATAGAAATTCATAGAATCATAGGACTGGAAGGGACCTCGAGAGGTCATCTAGTCCAGTCCCATGCACTGATGGCAGGACCAAGTATTATCTACACCATCCCTGACAGGTGTTTGTCTAACCTGCTCTTAAAAATCTCCAATGATGGACTTCCACAACCTCCCTAGGCAATTAATTCTAGTGCTTAGCCACCCGGACAGTTAGGATGTTTTTCCTAGTGTCCAACCTAACCCTCTCTTGCTGCGATGTAAGCCCATTGCTTCTTGTCCTACCCTCAGAGGTTAAAAACAATATTTTTTTCTCCCTCCTCCTTGCAACAACTCATGTAAATAAAGGCAAAATTGTGCCCTGAGGGTTCACACTAGATACATAATAATAATCTGAACCTAATGTTTCTAGTGTGAAATTCTAGCCCTACTGACATCAGGGGGAGTTTTGCCATTGACTTCAGTAAGCTACTATTTCACCCTGACAACTCTAGCAGTTATTAACAAGTTTATACATTGTTACATACAAGGAAAACAACCCTGGCTGGTGTGCTTGAAAACAGTTACTGGGGAACTAAAAAAAAAATTGGGTCATATTCTGGTCCTGATTCATCAAGATACTTAAACATGTGCCTAACTTTAAGCATGAGCGTTCATGTGCTCAAAGTTAGTCATGCACTTAAGTACCTTTCTGAATCAGGACCTCTGTGCTGCCTTAAACCTATTAAACTTCATTGGAGCTCCAATGAAGTTTAAATCAATGAAGAATTTGCCCACTAAAAGTTCTTTGAGATCAACAGTATTAAGATCCGGAACAATATTAACCAGATATTAGTGATTAAGACAAGCATACAGTACTTCAAGATGACTTAACATTCAAACTTATTGTCCCTCAAGGTTAAGAAGTAATGTGTGATCACCTAAATGGAAGTGAATGTAATTTTAAGATATTGCACTCTAATTTATTCTCACCATTGTCCAATCTTCAGAGCTTTGCTCTTATTCATGGTCGTGGCAGAATGTCATGTGTCACGAGAAGCTGAAGCTTCATATTTAGTTATAGCAAAGAAGCCTCGTCACTAACTTCTGTTTTCCTTCTCTATTCTTTTAAATGAGGCATTATTTCTTATTAACAACTACCCTATCTTTGCAGAGGGCCTGCAAAACCTCTGGGTCAGTCACTCCAATTGAAATAGGATTTCCATCTTTGAATGACCATGCAGGATTGGGTTCTATGTATGCTCATTCTTGCTTATCACACTGCAATAGGAATTAGGAATGGTGAAAATCACATTGCCCAGCTACTTAACAGAATATGTGTTTATCAGTTGTGTCAGCTTTGAGGACTTAATCCATCCTTTTATCTGTGAAAGCTGAGATAACAAGACTGAAATTACACAGTACTCCTAGAGCCTGTAAATTGGGGGGGGGGGGGAGGAGTACTTGTGGCACCTTAGAGACTAACAAATTTATCTGAGCATAAGCTTTCGTGAGCTACAGCTTACTTCATCAGATGCATTCAGTGGAAAATACAGTGGGGAGATTTATATACACAGAGAACATGAAACAATGGGTGTTACCATACACACTGTAACCAGAGTGATCACTTAAGGTGAGCTATTACCAGCAGGGGGGGGGGGAACCTTTTGTAGTGATAATCAAGGTAAAGAAGTAATGCATGATCACCTAAATGGAAGTGAATGTAATTTTAAGATATTGCACTCTAATTTATTCTCACCATTGTCCAACCTTCAAAAACAGACTCCAACGAGAGACTGCTGAATTGGAATTAATTTGCAAACTGGATACAATTAACTTAGGCTTGAATAGAGACTGGGAGTGGATGGGTCATGACACAAAGTAAAACTATTTCCCCATGTTTATCTTCCCCCCTCCACTCCCCACTGTTCCTCAGACGTTCTTGTCAACTGCTGGAAATGGCCCACCTTCATTATCACTACAAAAGGTTTCCCCCCTCCCTGCTCTCCTGCTGGTAATAGCTCACTTTAAGTGATCACTCTCGTTACAGTGTGTATGGTAACACCCATTGTTTCATGTTCTCTATGTATATAAATCTCCCCACTGTATTTTCCACTGAATGCATCCGATGAAGTGAGCTGTAGCTCACGAAAGCTTATGCTCAAATAAATTTGTTAGTCTCTAAGGTGCCACAAGTCTTCCTTTTCTTTTTGCGAATGCAGACTAACATGGCTGCTATTCTGAAACCTGTCATTATGCAAGGCACTGAATTTAGCCGTACGGAGTGGAAATCTATCAACTTCATGAAAAAACTCATACAGATACAGACAGACATCTTCCTTTCCAAATGCAAACAGATGGACATCATACCAAAAGGACTGAAGGTAAAAAATCCATTACAATCTACATACCACACAGACTATGCTGACAGCTTGTGCCACATGATCTCAAAGAAACTGCGGGACCACCTGATCAACATCCTCTACAGCAAACAAGGAAAGATTAAAAACGAGCTCTCAAAACTGGATACTCTCATAAAAAAACAACCTTCCAAACAAACTTCCTCGTGGCTGGACTTTACAAAAACTAGACAAGCCATTTACAACACACACTTTGCTTCTCTACAAAAGAAAAAGGACACTAAACTACTACATGCCACAAGGGGCCACAACAGTGGTTCCCTTAACCCACCCAGCAATATTGTTAATCTATCCAACTATACTGTTAGTCCAGTAGAAGAATCTGTCCTATCTCGGGTCCTCTCCTTCTGTCCCTCCACTCCCATGAACACAATACAGTTCTGTGGTGACCTAGAATCCTATTTTCGACACCTCCGACTAAAGGAATATTTCCAACACACCTCTGAACAACATATTAACCCACAGAGAGCTTCTTACCAAGACTACAAAAAGAAGGATTCTGGGTGGACTCCTCCTGAAGGTCGAAACAACAGACTGGACTTCTACATAGAGTGCTTCCGCTGACGTGCACGGGCTGAAATTGTGGAAAAGCAGCATCACTTGCCCCATAACCTCAGCCGTACAGAACACAATGCCATCCACAGCCTCAGAAACAACTCTGACATCATAATCAAAAAGGCTGACAAAGGAGGTGCTGTCGTCATCATGAATAGGTCGGAATATGAACAAGAGGCTGCTAGGCAGCTCTCCAACACCACCTTCTACAAGCCATTACCCTCTGATCCCACTGAGGGTTACCAAAAGAAACTACAGCATTTGCTCAAGCAACTCCCTGAAAAAGCACAAGAACAAATAAGCACAGACACACCCCTGGAACCCCGACCTGGGGTATTCTATCTGCTACCCAAGATCCATAAACCTGGAAATCCTGGATGCCCCATCACCTCAGGCATTGGCTCCCTGACAGCAGGATTGTCTGGCTATGTAGACTCCCTCCTCAGGCCCTACGCTACCAGCACTCCAGGCTAAATGGACACAAATCACATGTCAAGAATTATAACATTCAAAAACCAGTTGGAGAACACTTCAATCTCTCTGGTCACTCGATTACAGACCTAAAAGTGGCAATTCTTCAACAAAAAAACTTCAAAAACAGACTCCAATGAGAGACTGCTGAATTGGAATTAATTTGCAAACTGGATACAATTAATTTAGGCTTGAATAGAGACTGGGAGTGGGTGGGTCATTATACAAAGTAAAACTATTTCCCCATGTTTATTCCCCCCATCCAAGGCACACTGTTCCTCAGACGTTCTTGTCAACTGCTGGAAAGCGATCACTCTGGTTACAGTGTGTATGGTAACACCCATTGTTTCATGTTCTCTATGTATATAAATCTCCCCACTGTATTTTCCACTGAATGCATCCGATGAAGTGAGCTGTAGCTCACGAAAGCTTATGCTTAAATAAATTTGTTAGTCTCTAAGGTGCCACAAGTCCTCCTTTTCTTTTTGCGAATACAGACTAACACGGCTGCTATTCTGAAACCTGTAAATTGGAAGTCAAACTTGTTCACACTTTGGTCCTAGATTGAAATGACAAGGTAGTGCTGGCCCCCTCATTCTACCCAACCAGAGTTCCAGCAATCTCTCTGCAAGACCTTCCTGGCTGTGAATCTCCCTCTATGAGAGCTCCTCTTGTGATGGGGGTGAAGGAAGACCACATTACACTAGCAGGTTTCAGAGTAGCAGCCCTGTTAGTCTGTATCCGCAAAAAGAAAAGGAGTACTTGTGGCACCTTAGAGACTAACAAATTTATTTGAGCATGATTCAATACTGCCAAAACAGCTTTTCAGTTGGAGACTGCCCCCACAGTAAACCACTGTAAGATAGCTGGGGGTGGTATCTAGATAAGAAAACTACTCAGGGGAGGTGAACAAAGTACACCCCATTCTGCCACCTATAGTGCATATGTATGTACTGGAGGCATTGGTTTAACAAAAGAAACATTCATGTTGATGGCTTTGTGACAGCTATTCTCTCATGTGGCCAATAATGCCAAGAAAATATTTCCTAACATTCTAACATCCAAGTTCATGACACTAAAACTGCATCAAAATACTGTCTTAGAACTATATTTGTTGCCTTTCAGATTGAAGCATGCAGGGTTTTTAACCTCTCTTTAGTGTGTTGTCTGTTACATGCACACTTCCTTTTAACTTTTGATTTTTTCCATTTAAATCTTAAAATCACTGTACACCACCTCCCCTCTCCTCAGACAGGTAAACGTTCTGCGTGCTGACGATGCAAGAGGAAAAAGCACAGCACCAATATGAGACTTTCACAATCTATAGACAGAAGGATCCAGGACCAGGTGAGAATTCTGGTATGAAAGGGGTTGGGGAGCAGTCTATGATCAACACAGGTTAACTTTCTTCCCGTATTCATGGGTCTACTGCAAGATGTTGTATAAATTATAGGTTTACACATTATAAATGACAAATCCAATTACCGCTAAAGCAGGACGGCTCTTTCCAGCACCAGTCAGGCAACTGGAAATTCAACAGATGACCCACTACGTGTGTGCACACTAGGGATTCTGCCGTATCAGCTGCACACATCTTTTGATCATCTCTCAGCCCAGAGAAGTAAAGTGGTGGGGTGTGACACTTTCAACTGTAGACCTTATTTTAGTGTGTTTGCCTTTCCTGTTGTCCATTGTGCACATACTGTCAAAGAAGTTTGCTTTACACAAACACCCCCTGAATAGACTTTAAAATCCTTTCGTACACACACACACAAACACACACACCTCTCACAACTCTTTCTCCAAGTTCCTGGAGCCTGTCTCTCCCCCAGACAGGCGCCTGCAATTGACTAAAGAATTTCCCGTCAGAAAAGATCTGTCCTAGCTCTCTTCGCTCCCAAAGCAGAGCCGATCTGCTGTGTTAACGATCCCTATGAAATAAAAGTTGCCTTCCTCAACCCTCGGCTGTGACCTGCAATCCCCCCTGGGCGGCTGGGCGCGGGCCGAGCCGAGGGGCTCTGGGTGGGCACCTCGCTAGGTTCTGACCGCCCTGGGAAGGACTGACGGGGGCAGCCCGGAGCGAGTGCGGGACCGCATGGTACTCACCATCCTCCTTCTCATCGAACACGGGTCTCTTGGAGGAAGAAGTGGTCGCTCCCATCCTTTTCTTCCACTTGCCCCAGTGAAACATTGGAAGAGGAGGCGAGCTGGCATCCCCTAGCGCCCGGTGATCTCGGCGAGCCTGGCGCGGCGGCGGCGGCGGCAGGCAAAACCGCTTCAAGATGGATCTGTGCGTACGCGCCTCCCCCTCCGCCTCTGGGCGCCTTTCCTCACGCCTCGCTCCCCTAGGCTTTTGTCGGTCCGGCACGCATGGCCCCGGCCGCCGAACCTGCCGCTGGCTGCACACGCCCAGGCGCCGCGGGGACCTGCTGCCTCTGCTCCCCCGCTGCAGCCGGAGGAGCCCGTTGGAGCCAGGGGATGCGAACAGCGGCAACAGAGTCAAGCGAACCCCTCTCCTCCTACCGCTCAGCAAGGGCAACGCAGCCCCAGCCCGTGGGCAGCCGGAGCGTGTGGGGCCGCTGCCCTGTGTGAATGTGCAGGGCCCTAATTCCGGCTAGGTGGCGCCCGAGCGGTGCGAACGAGGAATTACCTTTAACCTTTTGAGCTCATCGAGATGCTGACTTCTGTGGGTGGCTTTGATGTAGGGAGAATGTAATGGGAGCTGAGCATATTCTCCCCCCACCCCCATCGCGATTTGGATGGTAAAAGATGGATCTGACTTGCTTTGAATGAATGATCGATTGTGATCGATACAGCAGTCTTACTAGTCAGGTGTTCCATGGGGGGTGCAAATAACAGCTAAGGAGCAACATTTTTCTCCATGTGTTAACAAGGGAAACCAAGTAATGCTAATACAAACATGAGCACCCCCCTCCTTCAGAGTAACCAGTAATAACTGGTGGAAGAAAGTCATTGGGTCATTTGCTTACCTGGCTTTCACACCTATCAATGATTCCATTCTCTTTTTATGGTGTGCTGTAAAAATACACACACAATCAGTATGGACTTTTCTTCCCTGCAACATAGCATCATGCCACTTTACAGTCAGATGCTACAGTCTGCTCAGAAATGCAGCAAAAGGTCCTTTAATAGGAAGAACAATGTTTAATCACTGTTTAACAGGCTAATTTTAGTGCTACATTACTATCAGATAATTATGTATTTCAAGCAATTTAAATACTTAATGTAGTGCTCACATTGCAACAATTCCCCCAGTATACTATGTAGATACAATTTTTAAAGGCTGCATTTGGTGTTCTTAATTTGCATTGCTAATTAATTCACAGTGGTTTTCTAGTCTGTTGTTTAACTGTACATTTAGGTTGAACTCTGCATAGCAAAAATTTGTTCACAATATTATGGGGAAATTGTACTCGGCATGTATGGTAGACAAGTTTAAACTTCATCATTGTTGATTTTTGGAATATAAAGATATTGTTAGATGACTGAAAACAAAAATTAATATTTTCTGGACCTGTAGAAACACTCAGATTTCCTCTCTTTCTTTCTTTCTTTCTTTCTTTACCCTATACTTGTGATTTGATGTGCACGTTCTGAACTCAGATAACTCTCAGAACAATCATATCCATTTGTTCTGTCCTGCATTTAGATGAGTAATGTTCATCTAAGCCCTGATCCAGCACAGCTTTTAAACACATGTTTAATTTTAAGCATGTGAGTAGCTCCACTGAAGTCAGTGGGACTACTCATGCTGGATTGGGACCGCAGAGTCTAATTCTTTCTACGTATACAGATCTATCATCTACTGACATCCATGAGAGTTTTGCTTGACAGGTCAGAAGTACAGGATCAGGTGCATAATGAATGTCTCCCATGCCATAGTGTACTTTAGATGTAGCTTCTCATTTACTTTGTTTAGGACAGAGCCCACATTATTAACATCAATGTAAGTTTTGCCTTTGATTTCAGTGGGAGGAGGAGTGAGTCTTTTTTGGACTTCCTACTCACACAAAGTTCTCTCTGGACCTGATCATGCATTTCTTATGCACCCAAAATACTAGTGATTTCAATGGGATTATTTCTTGAATAAGACTATAGGATGAAAGTCTTGGTCCTGCTCTAGTATTATCAGTTGTGCCAGGACCAACTTCATTATTCACAGATATGGAACTATTTCATTATTTTAAAGTCCACACATAAGCATTACAACAAATATGAAAGAGAATTGGACTATGTTATTAATAAGTTTGTTACCAATGTACAGTTATTTATGAAAGCACAAAAGTAGAATATCTTATATTAGTCACTACTGATTTTTTCCACTCTATTAAGGCAAAGACAGAGACATTGATTTTTCTTCAAATTTTGTGATAAACTAAGGGCTTGATTTAAACCTTTGTATAGCTCAGAAAATCAATGTTTTGTTTTATGTGGCTTCCACAACCTCTTACAGATTTCTTTTGTAGGGACGCATTTATTGAATTGGGTCTGAAGATATTATATGTTAAGTTTCAACAAAGAGTAAAAAATCCAGGCTGAGGTTGGAGGTATAGCTTTGAAGCACTGTCACTCAGATATCATGGTGCAGTACAAGAACCTGAATAGAATAGGCTGCTACTTAGTGGCAAAACCCCCAATTCACTTTGATTGTGTAAAGAGGGGAGTTACTCCCTTGTGCATGCTTATAGATACATATTAAAGAGAAAAATGGGGTTTGTATATTCCATGCATATGTGATAAGCAGCATACTGTTTAACTAGTATGAGAATGTCTACAGGAGAGTCTTTCTGCTAGAGCGGCGGTGCTCAAACTTTAGTAACCTGAGGACCCCCCCTTTTGATTTAAAATTTTTGCTGTGGACCCCCAAGCCTCTCGCTCAGCACCAGGCCCTGCCCCCACTCCACCCCTTCCGCCAAGGCCCGGCCCCCACCCCACCTCTTCCTGAGCCTGCTCCACCTCTGCCCCTCCTCTTCCCCACCTCTTCCCTCCCCCTCCCTCCTGCAGACTGCTGAACAGCTGTTTCCTGGCATGCAGAAAGCACTGGGAGGGAGGGGGAGGAGTTGATCAGTGGGGAAGTTGATCAGTACCCTTGCAGACCCCAGTTTGAGAAACACTGTGCTAGAGTAAGAGGCCACTCTCCAAGCACATGATTCACAGCCAACCAAATGCAAGTGCTATATGGATTGGTTCTACTGGGTAACCTGCACAAACCATTGTGAGACAGAGAACTGAGAGTAGTAGCTTGGGAGTACTCCTCTCTCTCCTGCGTGTTCTGTAGGTTTTGGAGTTGCATGAGAGGGAGCACAGAAGCCATGTAAGGAATACACAGTAAGAGTTTTTCTCCAATTATTCCTGGATACAGCACGCTTTTGAAATGCCTACATGGTTTATTGTTTTTATTGTTATGCATTGTTCCATAGTCCACAAAACAGTGCTAAGACTCAGGGATTCTCAAACTTCGTTGCACCACAACTCCCTTCTGACAACAAAAATTACTACACGACCCCAGAAGGAGGGACTGAAGGCTGAGCCTGCCTGAGCCCCACTGCCCCGGACTGTGGCGGGGGAGGGGGGGCGGTGGAGCCAAGCCCTACCGCCCAAGGTGTGGGGGGCCAAAGCCCAAGCACAAGGCTTCAGTCCCAGGCGGTGGGGCTTAGGCTTCAGCTTCAGCTCTGGCCCCGGGCCCCAGCAAGTCTACCGCTGGCCCTAGCTACCCCATTAAAATGGAGACCTGACCCACAGTTTGAGAACCGCTGTGCTAGGTGGTCTAAAAAACACTGAAAAGGTTTTAGGTCAAATTCTACTCTGTGTCACTGGAGTAAATCCAGAGTAACTCCATTGTCTTCAGCAGATTTGCTGATCCATTGAATATACAGCAGTGTAACTGAGAGAGGTGTCACTGTCCCAAAGAATTTGCAGTCTAAGACCTGGATTCTGCAAATGCTTATACACATGAATAGCTATGCTCATGCGTAAACCTAATGAGCCAGTGTTAGACCTGAACTACCAGTTATCAGACATAGGGAGTGACTGGGATAGGGAAAGCAAGAGTTACAGTCAGGATCTGTGGATGCATTTTGTTGATTCCAGGGGTGTGTTGTTTTTGTTTTGTAGGGGATAGACCTCAATATTGATGCAAACATTGTTGTTCAAAGAATTTATTCTAATTTTAAGTTATTACAAAATTGCCTGCATCTTTACTGAATTTTAGGAGATACAATTATTTCCATACACCTGATGCTTGGAGAATATGATAACTCGTGTTTAAAGGGTATTTGTTTTTGTCTGTTTTTTGTTATATGAAAATAAATGTTCATTCTAATTAAGAAAATTCCTAGGAAATCCTTGCTTTCTGTCAACCAATAACAGGTACCCAAAGTATCAGAGAAGATGACACCCCCTTAGCTGTAAAACCATATTTATTACCTCCAAGTGTGTTTACACTGATTCTAGGGATGCAGCTTTATAATATCTATTTTGCTTTAACATTCTGTATTATTTTCTTTCATGCTATGTTATGGAAGGTGTATATAATTGTTATTGTGATTCATTCTTTGTACAAAATATTTGATAGACGTCTTTAATTGCAAGTTGTAAATATACTGCAAATGGTAGGTTGTAGATTTGTTTGCCTTTTGACCAAATGCTTTCCAATCAACAAGAATGTCTTCTCAAAGAACAGGATACTCCCCTCTTTGTACAAGACACCTGTTTTGGTTAATTTTGTTTTACAGTAAATTATATATCTGAGAGCTCAGTTCTTGCTTTCACTCTCTTACTATTTCATGCTGTGGGGGAAAATGTCATTTTGGGGTTCAATCCATGTCTCATTTACTTGCCATTTTTCTCTTTCTCTCTCTGCTGCTTTTTAGGCAACCGGGACTTCAAATGTTCTTTGAACTGATTCCATGATTCCCAACCCTTTCTCTACCTCAGTGACCTTCACTTTCTTCTCAAAAACATGTTTAGAATGAAACTGTGATCATATTGCGAAAGCTGCTTCATTTTTTCCCCAACAACTTTGTTAGGTCTTTCTCCTGAAAGATTTAAGACTTTCTGCCACCTTCATCTAGCACGTTTTCAACAACCATTTTAATCTTACACTTCATTGCAAGACTAATGGGTGCTTTCAGTCTTACAAAGAAAAGCAAACCTTCTAGGCAAGAAGTAAGCAATGCTTGTAAGTTTGTTCAGTACCATTCAGAACTCTGGGGAACAATAAACCCTCATTAAAATTATATTATGGGCTCACTCCTGCTCTCAAGAAATCAGCTATACATATGCACATATGATTCCAGCTCGTAAACACAGAGAGATTCAAAGAAAGCTATCAGCCTGTCATGCCAGAATTTCAACTCACAGGCGGTCTGATCTGACTCTTATTTAAGATAATGGGAGTTTTGCTATTGTCTTTAAATGGAGCAGGATCAGATCCCGTATGCGTAAGATCTGTCAGCATATTTATAGAGGTTTTTCTTTCCGCAGAGTGAAATAGACATTGCTATTGTTACAAATTGTTACATTGCAAGTGTTACAAATCAGGACCTCAGTCCTACACTCTTTACTCAGCCAAAACATCCATGGATTTTCTAATGGGAGTTTTACTTGAACAAGGTGTTCCAGGTTGGGTTCCAACCACTATTTTAATTGCTTTGATGCTTCCAGGAAAACAATTCAATCTCTTACCTGGAGTAAGATTATCCATGTTGTTGGAGGGGAGAGGGAGATTGTTTTTGTTTTTTCTTTAATTTTGATTTGGAACATGGCATTCTTCGCTCTTTGTACTCCTACCCCAGAAGTAGTGCTGTGCCATGGCAGTGCCATCTTTCAAATCAGATCATTGTCCTGAGGAATATGGTTATTAAAGATCTCGTGGCACATTTTTATAAGAGTAGGAGGAAATGAGTTTAGAAGAGTTACTCCAGATTGACACTCATGCATCTGAGAGCAGAATTTGGCCCATTAACCTTGCCATATTCCAGCTTGATAAGCAAAACATAATTATCAAAATTCCTGCTGCAGTTTCAAATGGCAAAACAATATTCTGTGCTTCCTGCCCTAAACCAGCCCTGTCAACATTTGAGAGCGTTACTTGGAGAGTGGGGATGTGATTTTTTTTTTTAATATATTGAGATATATTGGATTTAGACAGCAATCGGGAGGGATAGAGTAGAAAAATGTCAGATTCTGCTACAGTAACGGTACCACCTAAATAAAGCAGTTGACACACACTTTAAACTGTTCTGTAGTACTGCTGTTTGCTTCTAAGTTCCACTTACAGGTGACTTCTACCACTAACAGGTGACTGCATTTCACTAGCAGGTGAAGTGATGCCTACGTACATGTAAAGCACTTTGGGATCAATAGTGTCATATAAAATCATAGTGACTCCTTCTGTGGTCTTGAGCAACTGTTAGACCCTGATTCTTATTAACCTCTGGTTTTATAGCAGTGTAGCTCTATTGACATCTGTGGAGTTACTCCTGATTTACCCCAGTATAAGTGAGAAGACAATCCAGCCCTCAATCTTTTGCCTCTGTTTTCTCACTTGTCAAACAGAGGATAGTGAGCTTGATTCTCCACTGTATACAGCTTGTGTGGTCATTTACACATGTGCAAAGTTGATGTGAAATGTGTCAATGCGTTCTAATTTCTCTTTGGTTTTTGCAGCTTTGTGGCCACATATTGCTCACAGATCATATATGCAAATATGTCAATTAACTTCAGTGAGACCTGTGACATGAACCATGATCATATAGATCTTTGTTATCTTCATAGTGGAACAATATTCATTCTTTGTTTCTATTTCTAAAAACTGCAGAAAGGTACCTTTCCGATGTGCTGGACACTGATGCATAATACTAAAATTTACAACTAGTATAATAATGTAAATGAAACAGCTCAATTGCCCCTCAACTTAAATACCATAAATAACCATCATAGTACCAAAGGATAATAAATATATGAAAATGTGTATTATAGTGATTATAATAATCAGAATGGAAGTATGCCTAAAAGCTGCTTAGAATTCTGAGGTGACCTGCCTTCTGGTAGTCTGGTCTCCAGGAAAACTGGAATATACCTTGTTTTTGAAATATAGGAGTTTAAAAAACAGTTGGGAGGAGGGACTCAGGTCACCTTGAAGACAACTCTGAATATACTGCTCAGAGATGGGTGAGCTGTGCAGGCTTGGTGACTGAATGAAAAGTAGTAGGTTCTTGAAACCACTCTGAATTTCTTTCCTCCTCTCTGGTTTTATACAATTTATAAATACAATGAATGGAAAACAATATTAAAGAAAAAGTGGTATTTTTCTTTAAAAAAAAATGTTGATACCAGAAGCCTGTGGTACATGTCTTGTTTATATGTGAAACCCTGGGAATACAGTGTAAATAATACTCTAAAACTGAGAGTGATCTTCTGAAGTAAGAAAGAGGAAAGATGTATGAAGCTGCTTCTCTTTCTGGGTGAAGTGGAAAAAACCCTCAAAAACATAGGAATTACCATACTGGGTCATACTTGAGCTCCATCTAGTCTGGCGTCCTGTCTCGGATAGTGGCCAGTACCAGATGCCTCAGAGGAAGGTTTAAGAAGGGTGGGATAATTTGCTCAGCCCGCCCCACCCCCACATACACATTGACTCAACCTGGTCTCTAAGAGTTAGAGATTCGCTTAAGTCTAACTATATATTGTGTGAAAAAATATTCCTTTTAGCAGTTTTGAGGTAAGCACATTTTAATTTCATTGCATGTTCCCTTGTGTTTTTGTTATGAAACATGATCAGAAGTTCCCAATCTACCTTCTCCATAAAATGTCACTGATGGCATAAAATATTAGCAGATGTTAAAAGAACTTATAAGAGCCTTGCACATTAATGGGAGAGGAAATGATAAACTAACAGCATTTTTGTTTGAAATTCTGATTTTTGGGTAGTGCTGTATGTTTAAAGTTGGCACTTTGAGATAAACACCTTCCATCTCTGCAAAATTGTATTTTCAGAATAGCACGTATGAGAGCCCAACAGAGTAGAAATTATTTTTCAAGAGGAGGAGGTACAGCATTTCATAGGACTCTGTAACTGGGTCCTGGGGTGGCATGCACTCATCCATTATAGTTCTTTGGCCCTTAAAAGTGGGGTGGCCGGAAGTTGTGGTCTATGGACAGGGCATATGATGGTGAGGGGTCACCTGACCAAGTGACATGTGACTGCCTGCAGGAGACTCTGTAAAAGAAGGTTCCTAGTTTAGACTTGGGAATATGAGGGCTGGGGAATGGTTCTGTGGGAAAGTTTTTTATAAGGTTATAGCAGAAGGCTTAGGGGACAAGCACAAAGAGTTACTTAGCTGGAAGTGTGTGTCCTTTTCCTTCCCAGCTTGCAAACAGTGCACTCCGTTACTTAATGTTTTATGATATTTTAAGACTCTTGCATCTTCTGTTTACTAATAAAACTGGCCCTGAGGAAAGGAGTGTGTAAATGAACTTGAGAGTCTGGACTTTACTTTGACTACCCCAGCTGGTGAGTCTGCCTAGTGGTTTACAGGCGTAGCCACCCTAAAGTGAAGTCTGTGTCACATACCAGCTTTCCATCTGTTTCATACCATCTAGGCTGTGTCTTGTCAAAACTCGTGGTGACACTGTATAGTCAAAGAGATGACTTCTCTAAGAGGCATGCCACATGTAACAAAATGCTGTAATCCCTACATCCAAATTCTGCAATATAAACTGGGCCATATAATCCCTGTGTATAATTCCACTGATTTAAACTAGGGAAGATTTTGTCTAATTACTCACAAAGGGCCTAGGCCTGCGAACTGCTGTTAATGAACCCTACTGGTTAAAAAGGCTGTGCCCTCTCTACACTATTGCTTACACCATTTTTACCATTGATGGAGCAACACCAGTTGTTAATTACACATTTGACTTTTGCTAGTATTGTACCTTGAAAAATAAATCTACCATCATGTTTAATTTAACCATCATGTTTAATTTTACCAGTTCTATAGTTTCCTGTGCTGTGCAAGATTAGCTCACCCCTTTAACTTCTTGTTCTTTTCACCAGCCTTTTGCTCTCTTGTTTTTTCTTTTGTTTACATGTCTGTCAACTTTTTTTCTGCTTATAATTATCTATTTATATAGCTTGTTATCCAAATGTCTCGTTAGCAAAGTGAAGACATATGTTACCAGTCTTTAGTCAGACTTATTCTTAAATCCTGCTCATTCATTTCATTCATTTATTCATTTATATGGAAATCTGTATAAAGCTGGTTGGAGGTAGAGGAGTTTGATTTTTTTAGCTTAATTTAACTAACTTTGCTTTGGAAATTGCAGAAAAACAATCTTGCCCTATTTGTTCTAAACAAAGAGTTAATTTATTTTTCATAGGAAAGTAAAATTTCCTGGTGACCTAAGCCCTGTAAAACTAGACAGCTAGGCTGGGGCATGGGAAAGGGAAGATTCTCTTTGAAGTTTGGCTGCCATTGCTTCTCAGATAGTTGGATAAATACCATTGGCCACAAGATACAGTAGAGATCTATGAGAGGAATCTACTTTATGCAGATCTCTCCTGCCTTGTTTGTTGTGTCATCTGTCTCAGTCAACCACAATGTGCAGATGTGTCAGATATCTCTGCAGACATTATCTACAGCAGTGAAGAAAATGTAGGGAACACTTCCAACCGCTCTGAGGCACCCCAGAGAGACTCCTATAAGTCTGGTATAAGGAAAACTCTCACTGTTTTGAATGAAACCCCTCAAAACTAAAGTTTGATTCAGTCAAGACAGCTGAGTGCTGGAATCTCAGACCTGCACCCCTGTTCCACCAAGTACTGACTTACTGATGCACTTGGGGGTTCAGTGCTTGAAGTCAGTGATTGAGGCAGGAGGCACTTAGAGCCAGGAGCTCCCTGTTGCCTCTGTCAAAGCCTTTGACTCTGGACAGCTCTATGTTGAGGCGTCCAGTTTTACACCTCACACATTCATGTGCTAGAAGCAGAGAACAGGACAGTGATTCTAGGTATGCATATATGCTTAATGATCTGGCCTGATCTTCTACAGGACTGAGAGTCTGGCCTCGGCTCATTACTCAGAACCTCCTTCTGACAGCTTAGCTCCTGAGAAGATAGACATCTGTAGACATGGTATCTCCAAACTTGTGGTTATATTCCAGCATCTAAGAACCATTTAGAAGGATTTATAATTCCAAGACCATTTTCTGGGCCTACAAAAGCTGCTTGATTACCTCCTTCACCTGTGAGTGTAATTTAAAGATTAACTCAATCCTGGTATGTTTGACAGTTATTTTGAGATATTATAAACTGGATTACTGTCTATTCAGCCTTTTTTTCAGGTTCCTTTGGGGCTTGAGGCTTTCAATACACCCACACACACACCCATAAAAATGGCTTTGTGTCAAGTGATGATAACATGGTCTTGACAAAGCTGATGAAATCTCCCTTTATACCATTAATTTCCTATAAGCTTAAGTTTCTTACTTGATAGCTCATTTTCCAAGTGGTTGTGACTTCAGCCCATAAAGTAAGTGAGCTTCAAGGCCTGGTAACTTGTTCAATTTAAATTTGATTTTACGAGGGTAAGGCGGTCTTCTAGATTCATCCGAAATTCCTCTTCAGTGTGGTGTGGCAGTTCTATCCTAATGATCATATTATCCTATTCTTCCTATATTTCCTATCCATTCTTCTTGTCCTTATCCAGGAGGCCCATCTTCATACGTCCATTGTCAAAATATCCTTGGAGTTTAGTTGGAAGCAAATTTAAGTCCTTAAAAATCCACCTAACTTCTTGCTTTTTTGACACCAGTTCTTTGGGCTATGCTGTACTAAGATCATGTCTAAATGGATGTCTGATTGCATTTTACATATGCCATGTCAAAGCTCACTTGATTATAGACAAGACTGTCATCACAGGCTGCTTCAGGGATATTTTCATCAGAGACATCTGCAAAGCAACTGCATACTCTTCTCTCTACACGTTCCCAAAACACAATTGCTTGGATTTAGATTCCAGGAAGGAATCACATGATTGGACTTTCCATGCTTGAGAACTTTTTTTTCCAAGGTAGGAGAAGACAAACCCTCCTGGGTTATCCCTCTGGAGTATCTCTTATCTTCAGGTGGGCAATTTTTTTACGTGGAATTTTCCCTATTTGCTATCTCTTTCTGCAGACCTGAAAATTATTATTATTGTTTTTATGGTAGCATTTGCAATGTACTTGGTGCTTTCCAGACATTCAAAATGTCATGTTCCCTGGCTCAGGAACTTCACAGTCTAAGGACAGACAGGTAGGCAGATAGATAAGGTGGGTGAGGTGATATCTTTTATTGGATCAACTTCTGTTGGTGAGAGACAAGCTTTCAAGCTTACACAGAGCTCTTCTTCAGGTCTGGGAAACATACTCAGAGTGTCAGAACTAAATACAAGATGGAAGAGACTGTTTAACGTAAATAGTTAACTCACATTTCAAGGAACCATTCAAGGTGAAGTGGCCCATTACTACCCCTCCAGTCATAGAGGGGAAAAGGCAGATGGGGGCAGGGCATTGTTAGTGGGTTATTGATTGTTGTAATAGGTCATAAATCCAGTGTCTCTATTCAGTCCATGTTTTTTAGTGTCTAGCAAAGTTAGGAATTTAAGTTCCCAGGCTCATCTTTTGAAGGTGTTGTGCAGGTTTCCTTTGAGGATGAGGACTGATAGGTCAGATATAGAGTGATTGTTTTGTGAAAAGTGTTCACCCACAGGTGACGGAATGTTTTTGTCTTTTATCATTTTCCCGTGTGAGTTCATTCAAGAGCATAGTGATTGTCTAGTTTCACCCACATAGTTGCTATTGGGGCATTTAGTGCACTGGATGAAGTACACCACATGTTGTGATAGACATGTTTAGGACCCATGGATTTTGAAAGGTGTGTTGTGAAGGGTGCTGATCACTGTAGCAGTGGAGATATGTCTGCAGGTTTTGCATTTGTTCTGGCAGCATCTGGTGCCACTTTGAGTTGGTGTGCTCTGGTCAATGGGGAGCTAGCTTCTGATGATGAGCTTGGAGAGATTAGGGGGTTGTTTTGAAAGCCAGAGAGGGTGTTCAAGAAAGATTTCTTTCAGGATGGGGTCTCCATCAAGTAAGGGTTGTAGTTGTTTGATGCCCCATAAGGGTTCCAGTGTGGGGTGGTAAGTTAACAAATTCTTTACATAAAAGGTAAAATTTAAAAGCAGCTCAGCCACCGGCAGAGTGCAGTGACCAGCCGGATGTAGGAAGAGTTGTGGAGGGAAATATTAGACACACTTCATGCCTTTGCTGCTAAAGCCTTGAAACATTGATTTGCTGGAAATAAAATCCAACTAGGAAGGGATATGTTTGTTGCTTTTTCCTCTATTTTCCCTTCTTCCCTCCTCTCATTTACATAATAATCATCTAAATACTCATTATGTAAAAGAAACAATATTGTGACATCATGTCCATGTTTCATAGAGGATTTATGTCACTGAAAAGACCCAACTGGGTAATTAGAATATGGATTTGAACAATCAGCATGGAAAGTCATGTTGCTATAATATTTTAGAGTTATTAAAGGTTGTGGTTAAGTTAATTCAGAAAGCATTCAGGATTCATTTGATGTTCTTGAAATGCATATTGTTTTTATTAAAACGGTCCTGTCAAGTAGTTTAGACTCCAAAACTATTTTCAGGGGAAGGGGGTTATTTTATAACTCAATGTTAATAGAAATATATTTAATATTTTTTAAATTTAAATTAAAACAGCTGTTTGGGTACCTCACCATTTCTCTGTATGTAGTTCCTCTTGCATATGTCTTTATTCTCCTGCCTTCTTGTTTTATAAATTGTGTTTATCATTATAATTTAGTCATACAACTTGCTTAAAAATGGATATTAAGTGAAAAGGATTTTAAAATACTGCTAATCAGACCTCCGATGTGTCTTACAATTAGCAATAACAGCCTAATTAGTACTGTGTGTTTATATTTTTGAAGTAGAGAGGTCTTCAAACTGCTGGGCATTTGTTCTTCACCCTCCTTAACCAAGATAAGGAGATTTTGTAGAGGCTTTCATCCCTGTAAGGCAATGAAAGTGAGAATTTGGGCCTATTAAGTCAGGGTTTGCACCCACCCCTCCCCTTTCACTGGGTTTTTTTAACTCCCTATTGTCTACACACACACTATGCCCACCCATGTGACTACAAGGGAAAGAGGTTTCCCTTCATAAGGTGAAGTTTGGAGTTCAGGGTCACGTTGAAAGCCATCTCCTCTCCTCAGAGACATCAAGCTTGACTTCTAACATGTCCTCAGCACTGATGCAAAGATAAAAAGTTTTGTAGTTTTTCCAAATCTATGTCTCTAACATATCACAAATAGCTATTAATCCTCTCAACCATACTTCTGGCACCAAATTAATAGTTCTTGAGAAATGAAGACATTAAAACTGCAACACTAAGGAAAAAATGAAGATTAAGGATATTACTTTAAGTAAAGATTTTTCTTTTCAATTTGATATTAGTAATCCGTGCTGAAGTGCTACTGTCCATTAACATTCCACTGAAATCGAAACATACCAAATTTCCAAAAATAGGACCTACTTGGTACAGATCATTCAGAAGGACAGCCAGTGTGTTCTATCTGTGTGACAGGGATTTCCCTACATGTCCCCTGAATTTCCCCAACACTCCCCTCTCTCCCAGTTTTGTGAACTAATTATATGCAGTGTTGCCAATTTAGTGATTGTTTGGAAATCAGAATTGAAATTGAAACATTAATACACACTTTAAAAGCATATAAAGTGTATGATAAAATATGTGTATCTGAAAAAAGTATAATAGATTTGAAAAGTATGAACATAGACTAGCTTTCTTATACAGCTTATACGTCAGTGCATTCATTTCAGTGATGTTGGTCAACCTAATAATTTCAAATTATAATTTGTAAGCAAAGTCTAAATGAGCTCTCCCTGACAGCTAGTGATGAGCTAGGGGTGGGGGGAATAGGCTTCAGGACCAGATTGTATTTACATTCACACCGAATCTACCTAAGTATCCAGCAAACAGAGCTGTGTTGCCCAAATGATAGATTTTGGCTGGAGTTGGGTTACAAATCACTTGAATGCAGGGAGGGTAATGAAATGTTGTTGTTCTTATTGTATGAGTAAAGGGCAGTAGAACTGTACTTAGTCTGTGCTGATTGAGAGCATCAAGAGAGAGGCTAGGGACAGGTGTTTTGCTTGATGGTCTGCCTGAGTCACAAGTACTATTTGACTTGCCCCTCTCCACTGATTAAAGACAAGCTGATTAGGCTCCATAGATCGGGGTGGGCAAACTACAGCCTGGAGGCTTCATCCAGCCCTTCAGACATTTTAATCTGGCCCTCGAGTTCCTGCCAAGGAGCGGGGTCGGGGGCTTGCTCTGCATCCCCCTTCCAGCTCCTATGCTCTCACATCCCCCTTCCAGGTCCTATGCATAGGGACAGCCGGGGGTGCTGCACGCTGCCCCCTGCCACAAGCGCTGCCCTCACAGCTCCCATTGGCCAGCAAACGGGGCCAATGGGAAGTGCAGGGGTGGTGCCTGCAGGGGTGGTGCCTGCAGACGGGGCAGTGCGCAGAACCTCCTGGCTGCGCCTCCATGTAGGAGCCAGAGGGGGGACATACCGCTGCTTCTGGGAGCTGCTTGAGGTAAGTGCCACCCAGAGCCTGCACCCCGACCCCCTCCCAACCCTCTGCCCTAGCCCTGATCCCTCTCCCACCCTCTGAACCCCTCAGTCCCACCCTCCTCCACCCCAGAGCCCTCACCCCACACCTGCATCCCAACCCCCTGCCCCAGCCCAGAGCCCCCTCCGCATTCTGAACTCCTAATTTCTGGCCCCACCTCAGAGCCCGTACCCCCAGCCAGAGCCCTGACTCCCTCCCTCACCCCAGCCCCCAATTTTGTGAGCATTCATGGCCCACCATACAATTTCCATACCCATATGTGGCCCTTGGGCCAAAAAGTTTGCCCACCCCTGCCATAGGTAGTCTTTTGTTTTGTTAGGTGACCACTACCATTGAAATCACTGATAATCAGGTCCAAGTGCTTAGGCCTGCTGTGGGACAGTGTTTCTGTGGAAGAGATGGCCCAGTCTGCACTAGCAGTGAGGTTCCCCCACTGAGAGCTCAGCTGAAATCACTGAGAGCTGGGTGGAACCTCAAGAGACCAACTTGCAGAGGTCACAGTGGCAGCAGAAGGTGACGGTACAGAGCCTTTGGCAACAGAGCGATGAAGTGAATGGTGGCACAAAGAACGACAGTGGCCAGAGCGAACAGTGAGCAGCTGGAGGAACGAGCAAGGTGCCTTCTTGCCCCACACCTGGGAGGTGAACTCATGTGAAAGCACCTCTAAACTCTGAGTCTCCACTGACCAAGGACAACACCGGTGAGTGTTAATGAGGCTGTAAAGAGTGCTGGAGACACAACACAGTTCATATGAACAAACATGGCTGTGGCATCATACTTCCTATTTAAGCAAGAGATACCACACACTACAAACTGGAGGCCAATGTTAAGTGCATTGTCACTTGTTCATCCTGAAGTTGAACACTGGTTCCGAACAAGACCAGCAAATGCTCACTATCTTCTGCAAGAAACTCAGCTGACTGGCTAGAAGCATGTGGTGCAACAGTGAAAGACTCAACACTTGAAAAAGTGAAGTACTCTCTCACCACATTTAAAAAACTTGCATACATGGCTGATGAATGCACCAATGCAAATGGGCATCAAGTATTAAGTCATTGTGTACTGTGACAAAGCTCTGTCCTTGTCTCCGTGGGTCCTGCGTTTCCTGGTGGATTTCACTAGCCTCAGAGGCTCACTGTGACCCTCCACGTAGCCCTTCTCTCTCTAGAGGCAAGGGTCACAACTTACTGAGCCATTTTCATCATAAGCCAGCAAGGGAGGTGAGGAGAAGCAACCCTCCCTTGCACAGTCTCTGTTGTCTCGCAGTCTCAGTGATTAATCAGGGAGAGAAGGGGAAGGGAAGGGAGGGGAGGGGGGAGCCCGGGCCCTCCCTCTACTCCAGGCTCCAGCCCAGGGACCCTAATAGTAGCAGCTATGGTAGCTGACTTTTTGGAAATAGTACAATTCCCTGGGCCACTTCCCCACAGCAGCCCCTACTCGATATCTCCTTCACTGTTACCTCAGGGCCTCCTTCCTTGTGCCTGATATGGATTTGTACTGCTTAGTTCCTCCAACCACACAGCTTACTCCTACAGATCCTGACACACATGCCTACCTGACTAACTGGGAGGCTTTTAACTAGTTTCAGCCAGCCCATGATTGGCTTCAGGTGTCCCAATCAACCTAGCTGTCTTCCCTGCCTTCTGGAAAGATCTTAATTGGCCCCAGGTGTCTTAATTGGGTGGGGAAATTGGAATCATGTTTGGCTAAGGGCAGGAATGGGAACAGGGACACAGGTGTAAGGCTCTGTGGTGTCAGAGCTGGGAAGGGGGACACTCAGGAAGGAAACTGGAATCATGCTTGCTGGAAGTTTACCCCAATAAACATTGAATTGTTTGCACCTTTGGACTTCGGGTATTGTTGCTCTCTGTTCATGTGAGAAGGACCAGGGAAGTAAGTGGGTAAAGGAATAAGCCCCCTAAGAGCCTGGAGCAGCTGCTTATCCTGGTAACAGGGATTTGTTTAGCCTGTGGCTAATATATCTGTCTCCCTCTACTTTACTGTAGCCATCTGGCCTTGCCCATCACAGTACGTTCTCTTGATGTCAGTGGTAGGCCAGTAGATGTATTTCTAGATGTTCAAGTTATAGAAGACACATCGGCTACATCTGTGACAACCCACATCTTAGAAGAGTTAAATGCTTGTCAATTGGACCCCAAACAGATGGCTGCATGTGCATTTGATGGAGCTGTAAACTTCTCTGGAAGACATGGTGGAGTACAAGCTTTGCTTAGAGAAAAGTATAACCCTAATCTCTCACACTGCAGAGGCCATCTACTCCAACTAGTGCTAGTACGAGCTGCAGACTCTTCAAAAGACCTTTAAAAAGCTATAAATGTAATGTCTTCATTATATTTTTTTAGCAAGAGTCCAAAAAGACTGAATATCTTGGAAAATATATAAGATACACTAGGACTGAAGTTCAGATTAGTCCAACCTGGGAAAACCCTTTAGCTTTATCATGAGCAATCCTTGGCTGTTGTCTTAAAATTACTCCAGCCATTATTACTGGCCTTGGAAAGTATCTACCAAGATGGGATGGATCTAAGTAGTGAGGCTGGTGGATTACTTTTGGTACTATGTTCAGAGAAGACCATTGCCATTCTCTCTCTTGTAAGTCTACTGTTGAAACCACTTGGGTCATTAAACAATGCCATCCAGGCATCTACTACAACAGTAGTAGATCTTTGATCCAAATGTAGCTTCTATTGCTGGACAATCAGAGAGCTATCCATTGAAAAAGTACTGGAAGAAGCAAAGACTTCAGTCCAGAAGTTGACTAATGAAGGCATTTATACCGAATCCTTAAGTGAAGAGGACAAGAAGTGTTTGTTAAGACAGAAAAAGTACACAGAATTGATTCTTAAAAATCTACAACAGCAACTTCTAGATACTACTCAACCTCTACATAGCTTTTACAGATCCCTGTCCAATAAAACACCGACAGCTGAGCGGAATGAGGCACTACCAGAAATGGGGCTGCCATGTACTCAGGACAGAATAGAGAATTTGAACACAGAGTGGAATATCATACGACAAATGAATGAAGATTTTACTTCAACTTCTTTTTTATCACCACTAGTGGCTCGAACCGATCTTTGTGTTATGTTTCCTGGGATGAAAGAAGTAGGAATTCATCTCTTGCTACTTCCAGTCACAACAGTTAAAGTTGAGCGTTCTTTTTCATCATTGAATAGAATTTTGTGTTCTGAAAGAAGTCACCTTCTGCCTGATCATATGAATGAACTAATGAGCATATCAATTGAAGGAATGGAAGTACTGGACACACGAGAAGCCACCAAAGATGAACACGTTGCATTCAAGAAGTTCATTAACAGAGTTGTGCAAAATTATAACAAGAAACCAAGAAAGATGTAGATGTAGTGCTTCACAGAAGGCTTGAGTAGCTAACTTTAATTTGTGTGATGATTTTAAAACCTGAGTCAAATCTAATAAAATAGTCATGAAACATTTTTCAGTTTTTACTGTGGTGCCATACAGTCCACTATCACCCTCACAGTTTCACCCCTCATCATCCCTAAATTCCCTCCCGCCCGTAAATTCAAACACCCCCCTCCCCTAATTTCAATTCCTGGGAAAAACAGTGTCTGTGTATACCCAGAAACTTCAGTGCAATCAAATGGATAAAGAACTGATAATGCTTTGTGGAAAACTTTATAGAACATTCACTCTAGAAATAATTATTCCTGTGCACAATACATTTTCTGTCTTTCCTGTTTTTTATTACTGAAGATATCTGTAAGAAAACAGGACCCTTCTAAGAGCTCATCTACTCCTGCTGCTTATTCAGCATCTGAAATCACAATTTTCTTTGAGTCATCACAATAATTTCCACAGCAACCAGTTGTGAACTTACAGACAGAGAAGTTTGACTTCAGTTGAGGAAAAAAATAGCAGTGATTCTAGCTCCTCTGAGGCAAAACTGCTATTAGAATGCAGAGGTCCTTGTGACTAAGAAAGGGAAAAGAGCACAGAACATGTGATGTGCAAGTGTAAGCAGATTTTTTTTTTACAGCTAAGTATATTAGCTTTCCCAACTTCATCATGAGGATGGGCAAATAGGTTTTATGCATGAGCTAGTAAACTATCAAAAACAGAGGTATATCTGCCTGATTATATGCATGTGCCACTTCCACTGGAGGCAATAGCAACTGCATCTGTATATATGAGGGAAGAATTCTGTCCCTAAGGCATAAATGAAGATAATAGCTTCCTTTGCAAAGTAAATATCAGATAAAATTATCCACAGTCCACTTTCCACAAAGTTATAATTCACACAAATGTGTGAGCTTTATGGTGACCCTATTCCACTGTGAAGAGTATGGGATAAAAATGCAGGTAAATAGTGGTCCGTTTTATAACTATGACTTCAGTGGGCTTTAATTCAGGCCCCAAATATCATGAATATTTTCAGACCAGTTTTTCATTTAGTTACCATGGCAGTCAAATGACTTCCAAGTCAATGTAAGTTCACAAGGTCTGAGTAAACTGCTAATTCACTGCAACAATCACTGTTGAAACAAAAACCCACCCCGTGTCATTATTCCTGGCATATTAGGAAAGATAATTTTTCCACAGATGTTCCAGAAGTGTCCAATGTTTGTTTTTCTTTTTTGTCTCTCTACACTATTTTTTTTTCTTTCATACAGCTTTACATTTTTTTCTTTCTCTTCCCAATCCCCAAAGGTACTATATTTGCTTTCTGTTTTATATAAACTCTGCAAGGAAAGTCATAGCTTCTGCATTGTCTCTGTTTACAGTGGTGCCAGTAGAAGATATTGAGACACACACAACCATAGACATGGAGGGATGGAAGGAACTTCATGAGGTCATTTAGTCCATCCCCTTGCACTGAGGCAAAATTAAGTACACTCCAGACGACTAACCCTAGCCCAAAGTGGGTCGTGAGCCCATTTTAATGGGGTTGCCAGGGCTGGCTTAGACTTGCTGGGTTCTGGGGCCAAAGCCCAAGCCCCACCACCCAGGGGTCAAGCCGCACCACCCAGGGCCAAAGCCAAAGCCGAAGGGCGTCAGCCCTGGATGGTGGGGCTCAGGTGCCTGGGGCTGAAGCCCTTTGGCTTTGGTTTTGGCCCTGGAGCAGTGAGGCTTGGGCTTGGGCTTTGGCCCCCCCACCTGGGACGGTGGGGCTCGGGCAGACTCGGTCTCCCTTCCTGGGGTCGTGTAGTAATTTTTGTAGTCAGAAGGGAGTCATGGTGCAATGAAGTTTTAGAACCCCTGCTCTAGACCATCATAGACACGTAGCCCAAAGGTGAATATTATTTGAAGATCTGAGTCAAGACCATTCAGCCATTTCTTAATTTAATATGTACATTTTTCCACTGGAAAATAGTTTCTTACAAATAACTCAAAGCAACTGAACTTTAAAACTTTTCACTAGTCTGCAATAAGGATTAGTCACTGCATATGTCGGATAAATAATAAGACCAGACATTATTATTAATTATATTAAAAATATTTGGGGAATGGCAAACGTATTAGGAAACATTGCTACATTTTACTTTGTGAAATGCTTTATGGCACCATGGTGTTAGACAGTTCTGCTACCCCAGAGTGTTGCTGCTATGAGTCTAAGCACAGAAGAGGAATCCCTTCCATATAATTTTTCTCAATCCACACTGCAGCCTCCTCTTTCCAGTGGGCAAGTGGTTGCTCAACTTGCTTAATTCCTGGAGTCATCTTTGGAGACAGCTTAAAATGTAACCGTGCTGCAATTTGCCAAAAATGCAGCCACCCCCCTTCTCTAATCAAACCTAGTGTTCAGGGATATTGCGGGGGGGAGAAATAAATTCAAAATTCTTCATATTTTTTTAATATTCTGAGCAACACACACATAAAGTTGTTTAATTGTCTTGGAATCAAAGGTATGTATGCCATGGTTTTCTGAACATTTTTATTTTATTATTTGTTCTTCATTTGACTTTGATGTAGGTGACCATGAAATTCCAGACAAGGCAAAAATCTGCAAAAAATAACTGAGCAGAAGCCAAAATGGGTTGTAAAATCATAAACGTATGAAAGAATGGCTTGTAGGGGAAGGAAAACAAAATAAAATATGCATGGTACTATTTCCACTTTTTGACTCAAGCTCTATAATAAAAAGGCCTGTGAATTCTAAATCTCTTCATTTAAGTGTAAATTCTTGACGCTGATATGAGCTATTGTACCCCAAGTGAGTGTATAATATAGATTACAAAGATTGTGCATCAGAAAGTTTTGCAAATAATTTGGCTTATGTACTATTACAAAATGTAAAAAGATAAACGTATTTTTGAAAGAAATATCTTCTGAAGAAATATTTTCTTTTTCTTGAGCCAGTTTGATACAGTATTTGTCAACAAAAAAAATCATATGCATAATATTGTCAATTTCATTGTCCAGCTTTCAAAATTCTTCATACTTTTTGTACAGGTGGTACATATGAAATTATCGGGCAGGTTACAGGGCTCTAATATGTCTGGTTGCATTACTAGAATTAAATTAGGTTTGTTATGTTGGGGCTTTTTTGCCTATTTATGGCCCCATGACAGATTTCTATCAATCCCTACAAATCCTCTTTAAAGTATATCTTTTATTTCAGATTGACACAATCCCTCACTAAATCTCCAGTGGAGTTATTCACTGCCGTGTGATAGAGGAACTATAGGATATTGCTATCTAAACAAGGGCCCAATTGTAGCATAAAAGCAGGGAGCTAGAAAAAATTGTGTGTAGTTTTATATACAATATATCATGGTGAAATGACACTTCATTTTTGTGAGTTTAACTTTCCATAACTTTCCCACAGAGAGAAAACAATGACTAACATTAAGTCATTCCAAACTAATAAAAAATGTACAAGATCTGACTTGCCTATCTGGAAAATTCTACCACCACTATGGGTCTAATCCTGAAAACATTTAAGAACATGCTTATCTTAATCATGCAAGTAGTTTCACTTAGATCAACAAAACTAAATATGAAGTAAAATGTTTGCAGGACTGGGACCCAGATCATTATTCTATAGCCTGGTGTGTGAAACTTTTCATGTAATGACTAATTGCATACAAATACTGATTTTTCTTTTAATTATTATTTGCAAGTTTATCAAGGATAAACACAAATCATTTTCATCAGTGACGGTGACTTATTTCATGGTGAAATTGTTAACTATATGCTCCAAAAATCCCAGTTAAAACGTTCATTGGGAGTCTTCTGATCTGACTCTTGCACCTTGAAGGCTGAGTGGGATTAAGGAGGGGAAAGAGAGGTTAGAGAAGGAGAAGCTGGAAGTAGAACTGAGAGAGAGGACATGGGAGAGGAGAAGAAATAGAGGGGGAAGAACTAAAACAAACAATAGGAAGTTCTTCACAAATGCAGTCAACCTGTGGAACTCATTGCCAGGGGATGTTGTGAAGTCCAGAAGTATAACTGGGTTCAAAAAAGAATTAGATAAGTTAATGAAGAATAGCTCCAACAAGTGCTATTCGTCATGATGGTCAGGAATGCAACCCTATGCTCTGGGTGTCCCTAAACCTCTGATTGCCAAAAGCTGGGACTGGATGACAGGGGATGGATCATTCATTAATTGCCCTGTTCTGTTCATTCTCTCTGAAGCATCTGGCACTGGTCGCTGTCAGAAGACAGGATGCTGGGCTAGATGGACTATTGGTCTGATCCAGTATAGCTGTGCTTAGAAGGCTGAAATTTGTAGGGCTCCGGGAGGGGAGGATGAAAGGTTTGTGGGGCAAAGACTGGGGGGTGGCTGTGGAGGGTCTGTATGGGGAGGAAGGGAGAATTAAAAGTCTGCAGAAAGGATTGGGGGTGGTTGTGCAGGGTCTGGGTGGGGGAGAGGGTTTGTGGGTACAGGGAAGGTTGGGGTGGCTGTGTGGGATCTGTGAAGGGTGGATTTGTGGGGCACAGGGAGAGTTGGAGTGGCTGGGTGGGGTCTGGGTGCAGATGGGATTTGTGGTATGCAGAGAGGATGGGGGCTGTGTGGAGTTTGGGCAGGGGAGGGGAGGAGTTTGTGGGATGCGCGGGGAGGGTTGGCGGTAGCTGTGTGGGATTTGTGAGAGTGCAGTGAAGAAGGGGACTGTGTGGGGTCTGGGTGGAGGGGGAATTTGTGGGATGCAGAGAGGATGGGGGCTGTATGGGGTCTGAGGGGAGGGGGTATTTGTGGGGCACAGGGAGGGTTGGGGTGGCTGTGTGGGATGCAGAAGCGATGGGGGCTGTGTGGGGTGTGAGCAGGGGAGGTGGTTTGTGGGGCACGCGGGGCAGAGGTTTGGGGGGCACAGGGAGGGTTGGCAGTGGCTGTGTGGGATTTGTGAGGGTGCAGGGAGGAAGGGGGCTGTGTGGGGTCTGGGTGGAGGGGGGATTTGTGGGGCACAGGGAGGGTTGGGGTGGCTGTGTGGGATGCAGAGAGGATGGGGGATTTGTGGGGCACAGGGAGGGTTGGGGTGGCTGTGTGGGATGCAGAGGCGATGGGGGCTGTATGGGGTGTGAGCAGGGGAGGTGGTTTGTGGGGCACGCGGGGCAGGGGTTTGGGGAGCACAGGGAGGGTTGGCAGTGGCTGTGTGGGATCTGTGAAGGGGGATTTGTGAGGGTGCGGGGAGGAAGGGGGCTGTGGGGGATGCAGAGAGGATGGGGGATTTGTGGGGCACAGGGAGGGTTGGGGTGGCTGTGTGGGATACAGAGACAATGGGGGCTGTGTGGGGTGTGGGCAGGGGAGGTGGTTTGTGGGGCACGCGGAGCGGAGGTTTGGGGGGCACAGGGAGGGTTGGCGGTGGCTGTGTGGGATCTGTGAAGGGGGATTGGTGAGGGTGCGGGGAGGAAGGGGGCTGTGTGGGGTCTGGGTGGAGGGGGGATTTGTGGGGCACAGGGAGGGTTGGGGTGGCTGTGTGGGATGCAGAGAGGATGGGGGATTTGTGGGGCACAGGGAGGGTTGGGGTGGCTGTGTGGGATGCAGAGGCGATGGGAGCTGTGTGGGGTGTGGGCAGGGGAGGTGGTTTGTGGGGCACGCGGGGCGGAGGTTTGTGGGGCACAGGGAGGGTTGGCGGTGGCTGTGTGGGATTTGTGAGGGTGCAGGGAGGAAGGGGGCTGTGTGGGGTCTGGGTGGAGGGGGGATTTGTGGGGCACAGGGAGGGTTGGGGTGGCTGTGTGGGATGCAGAGAGGATGGGGGATTTGTGGGGCACAGGGAGGGTTGGGGTGGCTGTGTGGGATGCAGAGGCGATGGGGGCTGTGTGGGGTGTGGGCAGGGGAGGTGGTTTCTGGGGCACGCGGGGCGAGGGTTTGGGGGGCACAGGGAGGGTTGGCGGTGGCTGTGTGGGATTTGTGAGGGTGCAGGGAGGAAGGGGGCTGTGTGGGGTCTGGGTGGAGGGGGGATTTGTGGGGCACAGGGAGGGTTGGGGTGGCTGTGTGGGATGCAGAGAGGATGGGGGATTTGTGGGGCACAGGGAGGGTTGGGGTGGCTGTGTGGGATGCAGAGGCGATGGGGGCTGTGTGGGGTGTGGGCAGGGGAGGCGGTTTGTGGAGCACGCGGGGCGGGGGTTTGGGGGGCACAGGGAGGGTTGGCGGTGGCTGTGTGGATCTGTGAAGGGGGATTTGTGAGGGTGCAGGGAGGAAGGGGGCTGTGTGGGGTCTGGGTGGAGGGGGGATTTGTGGGGCACAGGGAGGGTTGGGGTGGCTGTGTGGGGTGTGGGCAGGGGAGGTGGTTTGTGGGGCATGCGGGGCGGGGGTTTGGGGGGCACAGGGAGGGTTGGCGGTGGCTGTGTGGGATCTGTGAAGGGGGATTTGTGAGGGTGCGGGGAGGAAGGGGGCTGTGTGGGGTCTGGGTGGAGGGGGGATTTGTGGGGCACAGGGAGGGTTGGGGTGGCTGTGTGGGATGCAGAAGCGATGGGGGCTGTGTGGGGTGTGGGCAGGGGAGGCGGTTTGTGGGGCACGCGGGTCGGGGGTTTGGGGGGCACAGGGAGGGTTGGCGGTGGCTGTGTGGGATTTGAGAGGGTGCAGGGAGGAAGGGGGCTGTGTGGGGTCTGGGTGGAGGGGGGATTTGTGGGGCACAGGGAGGGTTGGGGTGGCTGTGTGGGATGCAGAGAGGATGGGGGATTTGTGGGGCACAGGGAGGGTTGGCGGTGGCTGTGTGGGATCTGTGAAGGGGGATTTGTGAGGGTGCGGGGAGGAAGGGGGTTGTGTGGGGTCTGGGTGGAGGGGGGATTTGTGGGATGCAGAGACGATGGGGGCTGTGTGGGGTTTGAGGGGAGGGGGTATTTGTGGGGCACAGAGAGGGTTGGGGTGGCTGTGCGGGCTCTGGATGGGGAGGGTTGGGGTGGGTGCGAGTCTCCATGGTGCGAGGGCCTCCGCCGGCCTGAGCCCAGCTCCGGGGCCCTGGGCCCGTGGTAGCCGCTTCCCCGCCGCTTGGCTGTTGCTATGGAGACTGCGGCGGCCGCCCGGGCCTGTTTGTTGCACTTTGGTCCCGGCACAAAGAAGGAGCGGGGCAGCCGGCACCTCTCGCAGCCGCGGGGCGGCGGCAGGTAAGAGCTCCCCGGGATGGAATCGGGGGCGCTCGGGGGAGAAGGGGACAGGAAGATGCCCTGCGGGGTGAGGGGAGCTGGCTGGAGCCTGCTGGTGGGGAATCTGCCCCACTCCTCCGATGGGGAGCCTGCAGGCCCGTTGGGTGGTTTGCATCCCTGTGGCAGTCATGCCGGTAAGGTGTCCCCCTCCCCTCCCCTCCATAGTTCTCCCCATCCCCGGATCTTCTACAGGGCGAACAAAGTCTCCTGGGGTGCTGTGCTGTCTGCCCCCCCCAGCCCCCCAAAAATGTCAGGCCAACTAAACATCCCAGAGGAATTTGTTTGGCGCGTTCTGCTTCCCAAGGTGATGCTATTGATAGGGCGACATTTGTGTCCCTAGGCCAGTGGGGCCGCCCTGCAGCGGGTAATTTAAAAGCTGGGAACCCAGAGAGCAAACCAGTCCTTATGGGGAAATCCTGGCCCTGAATTGAAGGGGAGACTTCTTACTGACTGGGGCTGAGTTCAGGGTCACACTTTTTAGCAAATGAAGTATTAAAACTGCAGAGGTAATATTGTCCTAGTGTTGGTCAGCTTAACCTGCCACTGTACAGTATTAGGGTTTTTGTGAATTTAAAAGCCAGTACGGCTTATAACTCTCTGGGCCTGAATCTCTTCTGGTCTCACTTTACACCAGTTTTACAGCTGTGTGCTTCTGCTGACTCCAGTGGAGTTAGTCCTGATTTTTACCAGTGTGAGAGGAGAATAAGTTCATCTGTGTTTCTGTGCCTGTATTTGGAGTAAGGAAACAAATAAGGGCTCTGTATGAGGCTTTTTTTTAAATGATCTATTAAATCTCATAGCAAAATCCTTCATTACAAGAAACGGAAACTTTCAGATGAATCTATGAGTGTAGCTTGTGGCATTTCTAGGTAAGGGGCACAATATTTGTTATCTTGCCCTTTTCATATTTTTTTTCCTAAGGAGCAGAAGTTGGAAAAAAATTACACAGTTCAGATACGTAGGCCTCAGTCCTTAAAATATGTACATGCTGAGCTAATTTCCTTTCAGTGGGACTACTCACATCAATAAAGTTAAACACATATGTGTTTTGCAGGATCTGGTTTTTGGTTTGTATTGTTATAACTGCCAGTTAGTATTGCATTACAACTACATACAAGCAACTTTGCAATGGCAATAACAATGAATAAACAAAAAAAACGAACAAGCAAACAAAATAAGAAATGGGAGATGATGTAATATTGCCACAGACATTTGAGGAAGAGGAAGAGGTACAAGGAAAAGCTTTGCAAATTGAAGCTTTTTTTTTTTTCTTTAAATCAAAACACTCAACTTTGAGGCTACATAATGTTGTAAACAAATGTCCTAAATGATAAATTGTTTACAATTATAAAAATCCCAGGAATTTATCTATAAATATTTAAAACCTGTTTTAGGCAAACAAAATGATTTAAATTAACCCAATTGAATTGTATAATGTAACTGTGGCTTCAGAAAAAAAAATCCAGAAACAATTTTATCACAAAAATTGTGTTAGAATTATTTTATGAGAACACCTTTATTATTATCAACATGTAATGTCAGGCTCTGCAAAGGACTGTATATACACAGAGTTAAGTTGTATCCCTTTGTTGGACTTTTAGTATAGGGTCAACCCAGCTCTCATTGTCCTAGGTACTTATTTGGCTGCCATCACCATAGTATATGAGCACTTCCCAGTCATTTAATACATTATTATCATCCCCACCCTGACACAGACCCTGTGAGGTAGGGAAGCATTATTATCCCTATTTTACAGATGTGGAACTAAGGCACAGACTTAGGAGCAGTTTTTCAAAGGTGCTTACATGTCTAAAGATACAGATAGGCGCTAATGGGATTTTCAAAAGGAGGGACCTAACCTGGCTAGGCACTTTTGAAAATCCCAGTAGGTGTCTATCTGCCTCTTTTGGTGGCTGAACACCTTTGAAAATTTGCCCAAGTGACTTGCCCAAGGTCACAGAGGACTTCTGTGACAGACCAGAGAATTGTACCTTAGTCTACTAAGTCTCAGGCTAGCATTCTAGTCACTGAATCATGTTTCTCCTATTAAAATAAACAGGTTTGGGTCAGGCCTTGTATATCCACAGATTTTTAAAGAAGTTTAAGAGAAATACTTAAGATGTTCCTCCAGTTAGACACAGGATGTTGGAAACAATTTTATATAACATCACATTGCACTTATATAATACTTTAAGATGGACTAGGAAGTACCCTGCACCACCTGAAAGAGAAAAATAGGTGCACTTCAGGCATTTAGGGATTTTGAGCACCCTATAATGCTTATGGCTTTGTGGTAGTTAGAACTAGTAAGAAAGGGAGAAATGGGTGTTGGCAGAGGGAGGAAGGAAAGTTGGAGGGGACAGAGGGCACTGGGAAACCGCTACTATATGCTTCCTAATGTCCAAGTACCATCCCTGAAAACACGGTACTGTACTCAGATTTGAAATGTGTTTTGAGAAGGCATTGGAGGAGGTGGAGATCAAGTGGCGCATGGGAAATGTGAACCCATTCAAAATATAAGGAAGGGTATGGGAGAAGGATATAAGGGGTGCAGTTATGAGAGAGGCATGAACCCAATGTTTTTTTTCCTTTGTTACCTTTAAATGTATGTAAAAATATAGAATAATTTCATTATTTTCTGATCTTCTAAAGTATCACATAGCACTAGTGAGGATGTGGGGAATAAGTATCACAAAAAAAGAAACCTGCCTTGTGTGTGTTCTTTTTTATTTTTTTTTTTTTTGTTCTCAGCTTATTACTTACCTTCAGATGATCAGTTTGCATGTGGGATCAGTATTTTAGGTTTGCTAACAAATGGATGAAAGCTTTTCTGAAGAATCTTGTGGTGGTGGTGATTACTTAGAGAATGACTATCAGAAAAAGAGAAACCTATCTGGTTCCAGTTCATCAAAATATATTAGGAAGGCAGTTGAAGATACACTGTCTACTCCTTCAAATACTCTGGATTTGAGTAGGAAAAAACTTCAGCATCTTACTGAGGAAATATACAAATTACCCAACCTTAAAGTGAGTAAATTGCTGTGAGTAACTCTTAATTACACACTTGACTTAAATTTTGTAGTCACCAATTAAGGGCCCAGTACTGCTCTCATTAAAGTACTGGAAAATCTACAGATTCTTAGCTATGATTTTTCCCCCCTGCTTTCTAAAAACTAGTACTTAATTCAATAAATGATTTATTTATGTAATTTATATAACTGATTGTACCAATCATCTCCTTCATGGTTTTATGAGAATGTAATTTTTAGAATAGTTTATAGTTCAGTTTACTGGGATTTTCACAGTAATGTTCTTCATGCCAAGGGAACAGGCATTCTACTTTAATTCTGGTTTTAAAGCATATTTATTTTTTCTACATTAGCATTTGCATCTGGAAGGAAATGCTTTAGCCATAATTCCTAAGGATTTATTTCAGCAGCTGCCAAATCTTGTTTGGCTGGATCTCCGGCATAACAAAATTAAAACTCTTCCCCCTGGAATTGGATGTCACAAGTAAGGCATTTCTTGTATTGATAATATAACAAAAAATTATTCTTCCTCTATTTGTCTCTAATGTAACTTTCTTATTCTCAGACTCTTGAGCAGGTTAGTTCTATATTGACGTCAAAACTGAAGAACAGTAAGCGAGAATTATATTTAATAATGCTTAACTAAATGAGCAAGTACGACTAACTAGTACAGTAGATTAGTGCACACACCCTTTTACCTGCAGAGGCATATGGCCTGATTCCCCTTTCATTTCAATTTTACACCATTTTAATTCCATCGGTTTACACTGCTGTGAGGAGGAGGAAATTGAGAGATACATCAAGCCCATAGTTTCAAATCCTAACTTGGGTCATGTGAAAATGGATTAGCAACCAAATAAACTAAGTAAATCATGGTGAGACATAAGAGTACTGTGGAGCGGGGACACAAAAATAAACCTGGCAGCTAGATACTGAAATGAATGATGATTACAGTGGCAGGAAGTCATGAGTGCAGTGAGAAGACCATTGTAGTAGTTCCATGTATGAGATAAGTAGTGTAACACCTTGTCACTTGCTGAGGTATTAGTGGTGGAAAAGGCCAAAGACCACAGTTTTGGCAATATTAAACCAATGAAATTGGCATGAACCAAAAACTAAATTTATCTTTGTATTAAAAGAAATATTGGGCTAAATTTGCTTATTATGGTCAAAAAGGAATCTTAGCTTCCACGCTGTAGTTACTGGGGAAGAGGCAACTTCTGAAAATAGTGAGATGCTGAAGAATTTTCTAAAGGGAAAATACAGTTTCATGACTTTTTTATTTAAACAAGATGCTCAATGATATTTTAACATAATTTATTCTTTGTGATTTGTATAGCATTATGTCATCAATTTATGATAAAAAAAATGAGTAGATGACTCTGAAAATTGTCAAGTTTTGTACCTTTTTAAAATTATAACTTTTTTTAAAAAAGAAGACAGGATTAATAGTATTTTCTGTCATGTAATTTTGCCATGCATCAGTGTACACATCTCTGTTTGAGTCTTGAGATTAGTAAACTCTGTATGTGCATTTATCTTCATGTAAGTAATATACCACTCACTAGTGCTAACTTTTTTTGAAAACTCCCAGCATAAAACATTCAGTGATATTACATTAGTAGAGTTTCATTTAATCCTTTAAACAATAATCCCATATTATAGTAGAATTTGTTGTAATTATTGTTGCTGATCGGTGCCAGAGTACACCAAGCCCTTAGGGTGTCAGTAGTGTGCCAGATGTACCACGACATGGAGGCAAGCACCGTAGGGGCTTCAGCAGCTAGTCCTGGCAGGTCACAATAACCACTGAGACAAATGGTTAAGGGAAAGGTTATTTTACTGGAAACTTGCAAAGATTCCAATTTCCCATTACATTTTCTCTGTGATTTACAAAGATGGCTTTACAGTTTGTTTTCACAATTTTTGCTGCTTGCTTTTTTCCCCTCCCCTCATTTTTCAAGAATATCAGGCTTTGATTTACTACTTTTGTTGGAGGATTATTTATTGGAGGTTATTTGGATGACATGAATAGTGAAGTCACATGAGACTGTAATCTTATCTGTTGCTCCGTATGCCCCAGTTGAGAGGAGAGTGTATGCTGAGTGGATCCAGTAAGTGAAACTCTGTTTTAGGGAAGAGTAGCTGCAGGAAAGGCCAGTGCAGGAGCAGGAGGAAAGATTTTATCCCTCACTAACACTTTGGGCTTCCCATGCTCGCAGTCCATTTATTCAGGGCTATGTGCAGTAGCTAGAGTTTGAGATTAAGAAATAATACAGCACTCTAGAAAGAATAAATGCAATGAAAAAGCTGCATACTGTAGCTTTTAGATTATCATACTGAATGACTTAAAAAAACTGGTAAAATGTAAAGTAAGTATGACAGTTTCTCATATTACTTTGTATGTTGCACATGTCAGTGAGGCAGATCAATCACTGAAAGATAATGGTTTAGAGGGAGATAATATTGCATGTATGAACAATAAAGTGAAGGATTAAAAATTATGATTTCAATTTATAAATATTAACACCAAGCAGTTCATTTACTACCATTTCACTAAAAATCTGTGTGACCAAAACCAATTTTAGATTTAGTTTTTAGTTTTCACAGTGTAAAACCTAATAAATTCATCAACACTTTAAGGATGTATTCAGCCCTTCCATTGGGTCCAGGATGTTCTCAACTTGCAAAATCTGGCCTTATGGTGTGAGGGAAGCTCAATTTTTTTTCACCTCACAAGGAGCAGAGAACCTCAGAAATCAATTAAACAAAGTGTAAACCAAAAGTGATACTAATTATCCTTGTGACCAAGTGTCACAAAACCAGGCCTTATGGCAGCCCTTTTAATTTCAAAGAGAATTTTGTCTCTAACCTGTTCTATATGATAACATTGAAGAATTTACACACATAAAAAAATTAAGCTTCTAGTTTAAGCTAACAAGCATGGAAGTGCATACCAGAATCAAACAGATGTTACATATGGATGGATTCAGGGTGCACTCTTTCATGTGCCGGCTATGGACTGGTAACAGACCTTCCATCCTAGGGAGATATATAAAGATGTGTTCTCTTTAAGATACTTTAATGCAAGGCGAGGTATAGCTGTTGTTTTCTCAGGTGAGGTATGTTACACGTAGCGCCACTTAATGCTGAATGGTATAATACACTTAGTGGCTGAACAATATAATACAGTTTAGCATTTCATTACACACCCTATTGTCTTTTGTTGTAAGAGGTTTGATTTTTTGTTTTTGTTTAATTGATTTCATTATATTTCCTGGATTAAGTTGTAACATTGACCTTTTAATGCTGTTTTAAGAAATTATTTTTATTTTCAAAAGTGGGAGCATCTTGCATGGTTAAACTGAGACTGGGTCAAATATTGCCAATGATTCTGGATGCTGAATGACAAGCTTATCGTCTTCCATATTTGATAGGAAATATAGAAAACAACTATATCCATGTAATTGTATTCTGTTCTAATCATTTTAATGGATTCAGACATATTAACGAAGTCTATTTCTGATCCTGAGGCAGGATCCAAAGCATACTGATGCCAATAGGAGTCTTTCCATTGTCTTTAGTGGGTTTTGGATTAGGCCCTGAGTGAATAATCATAGGGAATCATGGATGTGTTAGGAGTACAGTACGTGATTGTCTTTAACTGAGTTGAATATTCTGATTCAACAAAATAATATGTAAAAGGGTATGATATGTAAAAGTTTTAATTTAATTTATTTTTCTTTCAAATTAATTGGCTGCGAAAAATGCATATGATAAATTTAAAACTTTTTTTTAAAGAGATAAACAAAGGTGGTTTTGAAACCACCAAACTTTGTTTTGTTGTATCTTAACAATATAATTTAGTTTTATCATTTCCATTCATCAAACTTCAAAAGAAATTATTTCCATGCTTCAGAATCTGTTTTTATCAAATTTCTGCTGTCAATTTTGTAATGGAAAACCCATTGAAAATAGAGTACTGATAATCCCTTGTCTATTAGAAAACAAATAGTCTAAGAAACTATTAGTTTTGTTTGTATGTAATATCTATGTTAAAAGAATGTTATTAAGGTTACAAACTCAAGCGATCAGAAGTTAGGAAATGCCAGAATTAAGGTTACCTGTACATGTCTGTTTAAATTTTTGCAAAGTTATAACCATTTGAAAACCACATCTTATAATGGAAGTGTCCGAACACCTTAATAGTAGGTGGCGCTACCAATAATAATCAGTTTTTTAAAAAAAAGCAGGAAACATCATAAAATATTGAAATGGTATGCAACAATAGCTTCCATTTGAAAGCAGACTTCAGGCCATCAGACCTTGAACCACTGAGATACACAAGCCATAGTTGATGGTAGCTGTGGAGAAGCAACCCATTTCCTTCAGATATCATTAGTATGGTAGGAAACAAAGGCATATGTTTTTGTGTTTTAACAATGCACTTTAATTTTGCTTTTACAATTGTTACTATTTTTGTTTTATTACAAAGGCAATTGAAAACTTTACTTTTAGAAAGAAATCCTATAAAAAGGCTGCCAGTGGAGCTTGGTAAGTACTTAATTTTTTCCCCCAGAAATCCTAGCAGACTTAGACTTTTTCCATTTAATGCTCTAGTCAAGATTAAAACTGTATAGCAAAGTATCTAAATATAACCAAAGAAAGCTTCTTGTTTTATAGCGAATATTTGTTGCACAGCAATTTAATGATGACAAACATTTTCAAAAGTGACCTCTAAAATTGTACCCACAAGATTGCGTGTGCAAAGATCCTATACGAACTGAGTAATTATATATCTACCTAACTTGCATCATCAGAAAAAGGGAGGAAGTGACCTGGAATGCTTTTAGAAGAACAGTAGGACTGAAGAATCTTAACAGAATGAGAGTGTTTGAAATTTAAGCAAATGTATTCTTTGAAGGCTACATATATCACATATGAAATATTTCTGTATATATGGATTCAGTAATTTACCATAGCTTAACATACAGAAACCAAAAACAGTAAACCATGTAAAATATCTATTATATGCATGACAATGTATCGGCTTCCACTGTCTAGTTAGTGTGATTTGTATGAAATAGCATTTCTTTGGTGGGAATATTTTGGCTATGCAGGTAATAGTAAGCCCAATATTCATATTGCACCTCAAGTATTCCACTTCCATTAGTACTTGCTTAGCAGCCACGTTGAAATGTCATTTTAAGATATGTTGTCTCTTGAAAATGTTAGTTTAAATGATATTTCTACATCAGCAAATCATCACTTTTGTAGATGACATGCAATTTGTATAACTACTGTATCCAAGAAAGAAGTTCAGGAAATAGTGATCAGTGCAGTGATTAGTGGCTCACTTATCTACTTCCTCCAACCCTTCTGACCCACCCCAGTACCTGTGGGTAAGATGTACATTTTTAACAGAGTAATTAACCATTGGAACAAAATTGTGGTGGATTTTTTGTCTCTGTGATGTGTTGGACCCTGTTCTGGGATGCTGCCTGATGTTCTGGGATTTCACTGAGTCTCTCCTGCTCCACCAGCCTGGGTTCCCACTTTCTGTTTTGCTGAATTAGGCTCTCCGGCCTCTTGCAGCGCGCACGCGCACACGCACACACAGGTGGGGCCACACACACCTGCAGCCATAGACTACAGGGGCTCTGTGTGAGAGGACTCCCCCAGCACTCACATGCACACCCATTTTGGGAGATAAACCCAAAATAATACTGTCTTGCACTGTATAGAAAGATCTGCACACCTAGGCTGATTAGGGAAGCAGCTACAGCTGTGGCCAGCTCAATCAGGGCCCAGCTGGCCCTTATAAGAGGGCTGGGGGCCAGGAGCTGAAGGAGTCTCACTCTAGCCCTGGAGTGGGAAAGGCTAGCTGCCTAGGAGCAAGGTACTTGAAGCAGAGCAGTGCTGGGGAAGGGCAAAGGGGAGCTGAGGAGCTCCAGCCTGGTAAATCCTTAGGCTGCAGGCCTTGGTGAAGGCCTATGAAGAGGTATTGGGGCTGCAGAGGTGTAGCCTGGAATAGGCAAAGGCAGCAGGTCCTATCCCCTTGCCAGTGATGAGGGGCCATTATAGACTGCAGTCTGCCCCAGTGAGCAGGGGCTAGATGATGACTGGCAGTAGCCACTGAGGCAAGGTGGGTTAGAGGGTTGGAGATTCCCCTGGGAGGGGAGACCCATAGTAAGGGGGTACTGCTGGGGGCAGAACCTTGCGGTAAAGGGGCACCGCGGTCCAGGAGGGACAAGGGGGCCAGCGGCAGGTGAAACGCCAGCCAGGAGGAGGCTCTCTGTATGCTGGAGAGCTAATTCCCAAGTCAACCAGCAGGAGGTGCCATTCTGGTGAGTCTCGACCTCACTACAAACGGGCATACATAGGTTACTGGCCATGTAAAGTCTACATGATACTAGAAACTGTGCTTTGTTGACAGTAAACCTGGCCATGTGCCTTCGTTACTGAAACTGAGTCTTGGGTCTTTTGGGCAATTCGATTGAAGCCTGTTGTCCGGGCTATCTGGACAGAGCCAGTGCAGTACACAGAGGGAACACACACACAGCCAACATCTGACGACACCATGGTTTGGACAAAGTGGTTTGGCAGGGGCAGCAGGGTGTGAGGGTAAGTTGCTGGCTGACCACTGCCAGGCTGGGGCCTTGCTACAAGGGTTGAGAGGGTGCTAGGGCTACAGGGGAAGTGTCCCAGGGAAAATAGGCAGCAGGTTGGAGGAGGGCGGTACGTGGCTGCCGGCTATAGGGTCCCTGGGTCAGGACCCAGAGTAGTAGGCAGGCCTGGGTCCTCCCCGCTTGCACCCCACTTGCCAATGAAGAGAGTGGCCAGTATCCAGACTGCAGTTTGTCCCTGGCAGAAGAGGGCGCTGCAGGCCAGGGATTGACGTAGGTCCAAAGAGTGGAGACAGCAGTGAGGGCAGATGTGATAGCACTAGCTGAAGGTGGACTGGAAGGGCCGAGAGCTAATTCCCAGGATGGCCAGCAGGAGGCACCATTGTGGTGAGTCCTGCTTTGTCACACGGCACATTACAACAATTTGTAACACACCCTGCTGCTTACTAAATCTCCACTGAACTATGACTGCAGAGGTGTTAACTGCCCACTTCATTTTAAGTGGTCTCCTATAACATGTGTGAACCATGCTTAACAATCAGTCCCATCTTGTATTTAGCTTGGACACTCTGGTTACCTTCCCCAGACCTGAAGATGAGCTCGGTGAAGCTTGAAAGCTTGTCCTTTCCATCAGTCAAAGAAAGTCCAATAAAAGATACTACCTCACCCACCTTGTCTCGCTCATATTCTGGGACCAAAACAGCTACAACAACACTGCAGACATATATAAAATGTTTTGTATTCTCTAAATCTCAGTATTACTTATCAGTGCAGTATTAAAGGCAGTCAGTATGGTTGCTTAGGGGTTTGGGAATGCTTGTTTGTTAGAGAAACAGAAATGCAGATATTTCAGCTGTTTGGGGTATATTTTTTCACAAAGCCAACAGCACAACACAGTGTTTAGTCTCTGTGCACTAAATGTTTTATACACTTATGACATACCACTGAATATTTGTATTTTAATTTACATTACAGTATACTAATTTGTAGTATCCATTGTAATACTACAATACTAAAGACTTGCGTTTTATTAGGTGGCAGGCAACTCTAGTATAAAAATATAGTTTTTGATAAACCTGTGTACTATAAAATTCTAATTTCCTACTAGTACTGAATGTTATGGTGTCTTTGACAACTACAGATATTTTATGATGGAAATATTCCTTGACAAACATGAATATGGATTGATTCTGCCTCGATAATGTTGTCTATCTTATGCATTGATGACAACAGACACCAGATACCATCTGGTGAAAACTGTACTTGGAGATAGTGCATTAAATCTTCTTTGTTTTGTTTTTCCTGCTGCTAAATGGGTATCACTAGTCATTTTATACAGTCTGTTTCAAGCTAGAATGGACAGAATACTTATTTAACTGTAGCTTTAGGCTGATGTAAACAGTATGTCTTCTCAAAATCATTAGAATGCAGCAGGTAAATAAGGATACAGTGAACAACTAAGTTTTGGATGATATTTACATATCAGCAGGAGACAGTTATGTGCCAATTTCTCTTACTTTAAAAATGTGTCAAAAAAGCTAGTGTTGGGAATCATTAGGAAATGGATAGATAAGACAGAAAATATCATTGCCTCTATATAAATTCATGGTATGCCCACATCTTGAATTCTGTGTGTGGTTCTGGTTACCCCATCTCTAAAAAGATATTAGAATTGGAAAAGGCACAAAGAAGGACAACAAAAATGATTAGGGGCTATGGAACAGCTTCCTATGAGGAGAGATTAAAAAGATTGGGACTGTTCAGTTTAGAAAAGAGATAATGAAGGGGGGATATGATGGAGGTTTATAAAATCATGAATGGTGTGGAGAAAGTGAATAAGGAAGTGTTATTTACCCCTTCACATAACACAATAACCAGGGATTACCCAAGGAAATTAATAGATAGATTTAAAACAAACATAAGGAAGTACTTCACACAACACACAGTTAACCTGTGGAACTAATTGCCAGGGGATGCTGTGAAGGCTAAAAGTACAACTGGGTTAAAAAAAAGAAAGAATTAAAGTTTATGGAAGATAGGTCCATCAATGACTATTAGTCAAGACGGTCAGGGAGGCACCCCCATGCTCTGGGTTCCATTAACCTCTGACTGCCAGTAGCTGGGCCTGGACGATAGGGTAATTATCAAGTGATCCATCCCATTCTGTTCATCCCCTCAAAAGCAGGATACTGGGCTAGACCGACCATTGGTCTGATCAGTAGGACCATTCTTATGCTCTTATTATCCTCTAGATGCTTATAAATTGACTGATTAATAATTTGTTCCAGTATCATTCCAGGTATGAAAGTTAGGCGGACTGGACTGTAATTCTCTGAATCCTCTTTGTTCCCCTTTTTAAAGACAGGCATTATGTTTGCCCTTTTCCAGTCCTCTGTGACCTTACCTGTCCTCCACAAGTTCTCAAAGATAATTCTAACAGTTCTGAGATTGCTTCAGCTAGTTCCTTAAGTTCCCTAGGATGAATTTTGTCAACCCCTGCTAACTGCAAGATATCTAATTTATCTAAATATTCTTTAACCTATTCTTTCCCTATTTTAGCTTGCATTTCTTTCCCCTTATTGTTTAATATTATTTGTTTTGAGTATTTGGTCACCATTAACCTTTTTAGTGAAGACTGAAGCAAAATGAGCATTAAACACCGCTGCCTTCTTGATGTCAGTTATTAGCTCGCGTTCCTTGCTAAGTAAAAGATATATACTTTCCTGCATCTTTCTCCTGTTCCCAATGTATTTAAAGAACCTCTTTTTATTGCCTTTTATGTTCCTTGCTAGGTGTAACTCATTTTGTGCCTTAACCATTCTGATTTTGTCCCTATATGCTTGTGCAATTCTTTTGTACTCCTCTTTAGCAATTTGTCCATGTTTCCAAATTTTGTAGGATTCCTTTAATGACTGAAAAATCAAAAAGAGCTCCTAATACAGCCATATTGGCCTCTTACTATTCTTCCTATTGTTTCTTCACATCAGGCTCATTTGCAGTTTTGCCTTTGATATTATCTCCTTGAGAAATTGACAGCTTTCTTGAGCTCCTTTTTCCCTTTGATTTTCTTCCCATGGGACCTAGTTCTGAGCTTGACATTTGCTTTTTTGAAGTCCATTGTCCTTTCTGCTGCTCTACTCCCTTATTTCCTTAGAAACATGAAATTTCATTTCATGATCACTTTCATTGACATTGCTTTCCACCTTCATATTCAATACCGATTCCTCCCTGTTGATCAGAATCAAGTCTAAAATGGCTGTCCCCTGGGTTACTTCCTCCACCTTCTGAAACAAAAAGCTGTCCCCAATACGTTTCAAGGACTTGTTGGAAATTGTGTTCTGCCATATTACTTTTCCAAGAAATGTCGGGGTAATTAATCTACCATTACTACAGGTCCTGATGGCCTATAGTAGACCTCTTATCATGAAATCACCCCTATTTTTCACCCCTTTTATCTTTATCCAGAGACTCAACGGTTGTGTCTCTCACCTCCTTCTGGAACTCAGAACAAGTGTATATATTGATGCATTATGCAACACCTCTTCCCTTTTTACACTGCCTGTCCTTCCTGAACAAGTTATACCCAATTAAGTCATTTAGCTGATATATGTAACCCAGTATTGAGGTGTGGCTGCAGCCCTTCTCCCTTTTCCTCCTCAAGGGTTTGGATCCTGGGTTCGCCTGTGAGAGTGCCTCAGGCCTCCACCCTAGGAAACCCCTCCTATTGCAGAGAACAGCCTGTGATTTGGGAAAATAATCACCCAATCTCACACAGAGCCGTGTCAACCAGAGCACAGTAAAATAAAATAGCTATTACAATTCCCAGAGTAATAAAACAATAACCTGGGTTTTAGTAAGTATGGAGAACTCAGGATAGGGAAAAATGGAAAAGCAGATTAGGAGAATAAAAGACAAAAACAATACATAGTCTGTAGTTCTTGCAACACTTACAAACCCACCCTGTGCTCCTTTTCAGCACCTCCTCAGACAAATAATGAATTTAGGCTGAGTCTTTGATCGGTGGTGTAGCACTGAAATTGGTGGCTGTCTTAAAACACAATATCAGATAAATACAGGGGTTTTCTAATAAGGTCTCCACACCAACGATCGGAAGATGATCTTTGCAGCTCCCTGGTCTGGATTCAAATGTGCGGTTAGGCTGGCTCTTGGTAGCCTAGGTCTCCTACGTTTCTGGTCTTGGCAGAGATGACACTGTCCACTGTCCCAGAAATCCTCAAAGGGCTCAGTTTTCACTGGGGTAGGAATGTCCTCCCTGGCTGTGCTCACTCCAAACACAATGAAAACTCAAAGTAAAACCAAACAGTTTGTCTCGGAGTTCTGGTTTATGATTGCTTCTGGTAGTGTTGCAAGCTAGTTCTATCTGTGAAATCGAGTCCTGAACCTCTCTAGTTGTTGTTTCTGTAGTCATGGGGGAGTCCCCTAGAAATTCAGTGTGGTATTTCAGGAGCATCCTCTCTAAAGGGGTTACATGCACTAATACTTCCAGTTCTTAGTGTTTATTCCCCATAGTCCTTGAATTGGTGTATAGACATTTCCAGTGGTGAGTGGATTCACCCACTCATTTCCCTCTTTTATGACCCTATTGTAATTAGTATGTAAAGCACTTGCTGATTAAATTCCACCTCCATAGAAAACACAGCTGCCAAAATAATTTTTCTTGCCTACCACTTGGCTCAAGTCATTTCTCTTTTCAGATCCCTTTACTGACTACCCATCATCTTTCTTATTAATTTCGCTCCTGAACCTCACCTTCATGGCCATGTATAACTTCACTCTACACTTGTATCTTTAGTCTTGTTTCCAGCTACTTCCCCTCAAAGCCCCTTTGCAGTTCCTAAGCCTGACATTTGTCTGTTCACTGAGGGCCCAATACTGTTAATCTTTCTCAGTTTGAGTGGCATTTTATTTGGCCAGTAGTGCTGTTGAGTTCAGTGGACCTGCTCTCAAAGTAAAGTACTTCAACACCAAGAAGGGTGGCTGAATTGCTTGCTTAGGTTTGAAGAGGGTGGAAGAAGAAAACTTTCTTCATGCCAACCAATGTGCTTGGAACAACCTCTATGTGCCAACTGATTACACGCTCTCTCCATTCAAATCTTACCTCAGAACTTTACTCCTTTCAGGAGACCTATCAATTCTAATCTTACATTGGTTGCAAGTTGAATATCTCACTGGTTACTATTTTTTTTTTTAAATAAAATGTGAGGAAACAGATTCTGCCTCTCACACAATACAGGTAAATCTATGTCAAGGTATGTTTTTCCACCTTCTCTTGTGTCCACTGTTTTATTTTCATGTTATTGTCTAATTTCTGGCATAGGTTTAAAGGTTAGTATCCATGTCTCTTTATTTTTGTGTGTCATGCACACCTATGATATCTGAAATAAATAATAATGGCTGTAAGATGTTACTTTAGTATATATTTTAATACAGAAAACTTGATGTAAGTAGGTTCAGTTCTGTTGATGTCAGCGGGGTTGGACCCACTTATGCCTGGTCTGAATTTGGTTCATTTTGTTTAAAACTTTAAGAAACCTTGGTAGTTGACAGAGGACAGACTGATCATCAAAACCATGACTTATCATCAAAAGACTAGATATCTGACAAATAGCCTAATGGCTAAGACATTCTTTTAGTTGAAAATAAATACTATATCTTGGTCCTCTTCTGGATGCAGTGGGGCCAAAATAACAGTGGAACCAAGACAAATCTATTCTGCAGAGGAGGGACCAGAATACTGAGAGCCTGAGTATTTCCTGTGTACCAAAGGCCCTGGCTCTGTCGGGGTTCTCCTTGGGTTGGAAGATTCATCACTGCTTGTTTCCACAGGCTCATGCCCGCAGCAGAGAACACAAGCATCCTATAGTCTACTCCACCCTGAGTTGTGGAAGGAAGGATTCCTCACCACACCCTACGCTCATGGAGAATCCCAGTGCTTAGCCCAGTTTCTCATCTTATTTTGCATTTTTCTTTTTCCTGTTTGTGAGCCGTTAATATTGCTGTATTGCCATTTCTAGGGGAGTGTAGCATGATTAACAATTGTACTGACATCAAAGTTTGTTTTGCAACATTCCTTTCAACTTTAATTACTAATAATTTGGAATCAAATAATTGTGCTATAAATAATGGTTGTCATTCCTGCAAGTAAGGTTTGGCTGAAAACATTTTTGAAGTACAAATATACTGCTTAATAGAATAAAGCATAAAATAAGCTCACACAGAATATTAAGTACTATGCCTTTACAAATCAAGACAAAATAAATTGATGTTCAGTCAAGCTGTGAATGAAGTTTTTAAAGTGCCATTCTGTCAAGGTAGCGTGAAAAATCTGTTTTCAGTGACTAGACTCAAGATCTCATTTTTCACATTGTGCTTCCAAATATTAACTATTAACCTAAAATCAATCAATCATGCCATGCCAAAATATTTGTCATCACAGGTAAAATTTTTTAGAAATTGAATAAACTTGTTTTATAAAATAGGTTTTAACTCTGAGGTTTGTTTAATCCATAAAAAATATAAATTCCATTATTAATGGCCTGGCTTAGAATATGATTTAATTCTGCAGGTCCAATTAATAGGGAAATATTTGTTCTGATCACTTTTATTTTTATTAATTTAGGCCTTGTGGTGGAGTGGGGATAGAGATAGGTCAAAGATCCCTGCAGCCTACATTGCACATTTGGCAGCTGTCCCCAGCTCAACCACAGCATTAAGGATACTTGTCAGGAAGCAGGGTAGTGCACAGCTGATAATGTATGATGCACTGCTAATTGCAGCTCTAACACAGTGGCTCTTTCCATCACTGGCTGTCTTGTGCTGCCTGCACTGTTGCTTAAAAGCAAGGTAGAAGACTGAGGCATGCAAGCAGGATGCGTATATTTACTGGACCCTTTCAGGAGGGAAAGCTGTATGTGGCATCCCTCTCCTGTCATTGGGGAGGGAAACGTCTATCTCCTTTTGCAAGAGTAGTGCCAAGCATTTTAGGAGTGATAGGGTGGTAAATGGAAAGCAGTGGAGAGACAAAGATTGGGAGAGAAGGAATGCAGAGCAAAGTACCAAAAAAGGGTTGATGGATGAAATTAGATGAATGGGGGACAAGGAATAAAAAAAAGAAAAAAAGTGGTAGTGCTCTGCCCACAATCCAAAGTCTATTCACTTATTACACAAAAATGAGAATCAAGATATTAAGCACTATAATAGAAAATGGGAAGACATGGCAAAGGGAGGGAGCAACAAAGGCAAAAATAGAGAGTACATTTTTTTTATCTTATATAACTGTTGGTGCCAAAATATGTCAAAACACAAAAATAAATTTTGTTGTCAGGAATCAAGTAACATAAGTGTGTGAGGATGATCTGATAAATCTGTTTTATTTGCAAGATGAGCATAAGAGCTGTGTTCCTAAATATGGGAGAGGGCATAGAACTACCTTGATAGGGAAAAATAGTTTTGGTTAGGAATAAAATATTTTTATATATCATTGCATTAGTGACACTGTCTTTTTGCATGTTTATATCTGTGTAAGTGTGTCTGATGGGAACAGTACAAGTGTGTTTGAAGTTTTGTATCTTTGGTATATCTTTGCCTCATTTAGTTCAAATCTGATCTTGGTGTGGCATGGTAGTCCCTGATACAAAGGCTGTGTTCTAGAGACACCTGATTTGTTTTCATGTGGGAGGCAGAACGTTTGATGTACCTGAGCCTTAGTTATTCTACATTCATTGGTGAATATCAAAAAGCTTAGAAATGAGATGTCTGCCTTTAATAACTACATATGTAATATTAGATATTTTAGAGTATATAAAATAAATTTAGTCATTTTCTACTTCTGCAACCAGCAGACTGGAAATCAGACTTGTCCCAATTTTTTAATTTTTTTTAAGGCAATATACAATATCAATAGATGTATTAAGGATGAGTTCCATAGAAATAGCTATAAAAAAATTGTAATGGAAAATAAATGTCTACAACTTAGTCATATTTGAGTCTTGAATGTGCAGATAGCTTTCTTCCAAAATTTTTTTACAGATTAAACTATTTTTGCAGGTAACTTAACTTCATTGACAGCATTGAATCTAAGGCATTGCCCTCTGGAGTTTCCACCTAAAGATGTTGTACAGAGAGGACTGCAGTCCATTCTGTGCTTTCTGCGGAATGTTGGTAATGGAAAACTTGTCAATTTAGAGCCAGATACTCAAGGTATGTAGGACAATTTATGAATATTTATTAAAATTGTAATTAGTTGTTTTTCAAAAAAAGTGAATAAAACAATGCATTCCCTGTATAGCTTTGTGTCAGTAGTACCATCAACTCTTGAATAAAAAAAGTTGGACAAGTCCTGATATATAAATAGAAAAAGAAATGTATTATGATGTTTTTAAAACATATTTTAGGGTTTTGACATTGCAAAAAAGTATCTGGACTTTTATGTGGTAAGAGAGAAATCCAGGGAAGGGACTTAAAGATGTCTGATGTGGCTGGAGCAACAGGAGTGGAAGATGTCTTCAAAAAAGGCAGTTCTGATAATAGAGGAGACATGAGAACAGGGACGGCTGGACACATGCATTAATCAACATGAAAAATGACTAACATATACAAGATTTTTTAGCAAGGGGGGTAGAAAGAAAAAGCCAGATTGTGATGATATTTAAAGAGTAGTAGTAACAGGTCTTGGTGAGAAACTGACTGTCAGGACAGAGATTATACTAAGGTTGAGACCCTCAGAGATGGTAAGGATAGTAGAGTTTCCAAGAGACAGAGGAGAGGAAATATAGGACTCATCATAACAAATCCCACAAGTGTTTTACGGTCCTCTTTCTGATAGTGGCCAGGTATGTCAGAGAATGGTCTGAGAAATCCCATAATAAACAATTATGGAATAACTTGCTCATAGGACAGATGTCTTTAACCCCAGGCAATTAGTGGTTAGCATATGTCCTAAAGCATAAAGGATTATATTGCTTATAAATATTTATCCTATTAATGTAACTGGATGTTCCTATCAGGAGAAATAAAAAGTTGAATTTTAGAAATGTTGAGTTCAGAATGGTGATTGAACATCCAAAAAACTCTCTAAGCTGCATTAAGAGATGCAGAATAGACATAGGGAGAGGGATCAGGGATAAAGAGGTAGATTTGGGAATCATTCACATAGGTGACAGTTGAAACTGTGGTAATAGATGAAGTCAGCAAGAGTAAGGAGACAAAGGGACAGAAATCTGAAAGACACCAAGGGGAGCAGAGAGTGTGAAGAATCACTGAAGGAGATATTGCCATGTTTGTTTTAGTGACCACAAGTGTTCAGGATCTATGTTTTACATCTCAGGTGGTAGACTATATCTCTAGCAGCACTGTGCTCCATATCAATTTGCTGTGGAGCTGCTTCAGCACTGATCAGGAAAGAAAATATCGTTACTGAATTGCCAGCATCACTTTCTGCATGCAATACCTCTGCCTAACCCTGCTGAGAATGGTCAAAAAGGAAGTCTGTTTGCGACTGGATTATAGAATAGCTAATCTAAGTGTATTCAAGAATCCATACAGTGTTTGTATAAATTCCTATAACAAATATAAACTATTTTTTCAAAAATCATTGTAGATCTATTTGAAGCAAACTTTTCTGAAGATTTCATTACATTAAAAGACCAAAATAAACTAGTGTTCTTTCAAGTAAAGGGACTATATTGTTTTATATGATACTGTGCATACTTATTTAAACCTTTGGACTAAATTCTTTCCACATTAATGTACATTTTAGTGTAAAATACACAAAATGCATTTACTTATGTTTTTATGTTATCAACACTAAGAATTTTAGGTTAGGTATTATCAGTATTATGCTATTCTGTAACAACTAGCTAATTTACTAGCAACAGGTAGTTATTTTTGTGCTGACTGTAGACAGATGCAAATACCTTATTAGAGAGACTAAGTAACATAGTGGATTAGTCTCTCTAATAAGGTATTTGCATCTGAATTAAACTGACTTGTCTGGAGGGCTGAGTTCTCAAATCTTGGATTAGGCCTTGAGTCAGTGAGTTTTGGTAACCTCGTCCTATTTATCTACATCACGAACCCAATCCACAATCTGGCACATTTTTTAGTATCTACTCAAGACAGGATTATACTAGAATAAAAGAGTTATTGTAGGTCAAGGATGAGATTAATTCAAAAATCTGTTTGAAGAAGTGAGCCCAGCACCTGCCTGCACAATGTGCTCCTTATGCCTGCCTCAAAGTTACTCTGTTCTGATCATTTTTGAAAATTAACAGTCTTCTAGAAAATGCATGTCTTCTATATTACCCCCCCATACTATGTACCATGTGTCAGTATTCTAGATTGCAAATAGAGAAGACCATTTAGGATGCAAGATTGCTCCTTATAATATATTATCTAGTCTTTTGTCTAGTCTAGTCTTAGTTTAGACTTTAATATAGTAGACTATGCACATACTTTCAAGTTCTATATTTCACAGAATTGCCTTCTATGCTACAAGAAGAAGCAAAGGCCATTGTTAAAGAGTACAAGAGAAAGTCAAAGAGATACCCTGCTCTTAGGAAAGCATTCACTGGTCCATGGAGACAGATGAGCTTCATTAGTGAGTTTAGCAGAATGTTTGTTAGAGGAAGATAACTTTTTATGTTTTATAGGAACATACTAACAATTGCATACATTTGTAGACATACATTGTAGTGTCCACAGAACGTGTAATCTCAAAATGTATTATTGAGTCTTGCTATTAAAGTTTAATAATGTAGCATATCAAATTTCATATTTAAATTTCTGAAATCAAATTGAAAAAATAGTTTGTATAGATTACATTTGTGCTTAATATACCTGCGATCTATGGCTATCTTTTAAATGGGTGTGTACTTAGCATTTCCATCAACAGCATGATCCTTTGTAGAGCTGAAATGGGGGAAGGAAGTTTGGGTGCAGGAAAGAAAAAACAAATACTTACCCTTAATTTTGAACCAGAATTTATGTCCCATGTAAGATATTCAAAAAATGATGCCTGTTATAGATTTTGGAAGTAATTGGGTAATAAGTCCTTTCCATTTCTGAAATATATTAGAAAGCCTTTGTTTAAATGGAATTGGGCTTTTTACAGTTTTCAATGGACCTTATAATAAGAAATAAATTTGATCATGAAAAATAGAAGCAAAACAATCTGTTCAAGAAGATAGAACAATTCTTTCTAATAATGAACTCTTATTTATTCTGAAAAGTACATTTGCCTTTGAGAATTATTTGCATTATCTTGAATAAGAAGTTTAAAATAGCCATGGAATCATCTTTTCTGTTAAGTAGAAGGAATAAAACTCCTAAATCCTTGATAATGTGTCCCGTAGAGAGGACTATTTGGTAAATCTTATTCAGCATCTGTTAAAATTCAATTTTTGATATCACTACTAAGAATTAAAGGACTGATCTTTTGTTTGTAAAAAGTCCATATTCTGTAGATAGACTCTTTTGGCTTTACTCTGTGCAGAAGAACTTGTAATGTTTCTGATAATCACTTTTGCATAATCAGCTATAACAAATAGTGAGAATAGAATCAATGAATTATATCAGATTTTATCTAAAAATCACGCCATGAGGTAATTTTGATACATATCAAGTAACAAGTAAATGTTTAGTTTAGAAATCACCACAATTGTTTCCAACAATCACTTGATTGTCTGTTGTTTGGTGCAATATGGACTAGTATACTTATTTTTTTCCTGAGATCCCTGTAAATATTTGTTATACATTAAAATGTAAGCCAAATAAATTATATTTTTAAAATGCTATAGTGTCTCTTTTCTTGTCTAATTTCTTTCTTTGGTACATACATGATTTTGAAAATTTTATGGATTGTTTTTCAGCCACTATATAACTACATAAAAAGGTAGCCTTGCATGCTATTTATTTTCTATTTCATTCAAAGACAGTATATTTTAACTACAAAATAATTATAAAATGTATATGGGAACAGCTTAATAACTCAAGCTACTGCAATATCATACTATTCTACTTTAGATACTGTTATAATTAAGGAAAAATACTCCCAATAGACTTCCATTTTCAGAATTTGTGGGCATGCCACATTTGGGAACCTTCTGTAATATTCAAGAGTTTTCTGCTCCCTCCCACATGGCCCATCTGTTCATGCTGGATGAGCAGTATGTAAGAGGTAGTATATATACACTTCATGAAGCGAATATAATAGAATGTGCTATGGGAGAATGCATTTCCTCTAAAACTTGAGGAAAAGAGAGAGATGAAATATAGCTGTTTAGTTCTCTGGGATTCAAGGAACCTCCAACTCTGCAGCTTCTGCCAAACCAAACCTTAATGCATCTTAGTCCTGACCTGTAAATATAAAAGATTCAAGTTGTGTATATATATAGACAAATGTACATAATAGAATAATTTGAGACAGGGTTTTCTTTTACTGGGATACCACAGAGATTTGAAACCCAGGCCTTCAGAGATAAGACTTCATGCATAACTTTTTTTTCCTTAATGTTGTATTTCATAAAGATTTCAAGTTCATGTTGGCTATGTTAAAAGGTTTTTCCGAACTGGACTAACAGATCTGCACCTCGGCATTTATTCCATGCTATGTATCTTAGTGCTTAGCATTTTACTTTCTTCTGATATTTCTCTGGTACAAATATCTTACTTGCTGGTCATCATGCATAGAGTGTACATGCATTCATTTACTCTTTATTCATACATAGTTTATGTAGTATATATTTACACTAGCCAAAAAACTACATTAAGAAAATATAAATACTGTATGGTTAACCACTAAAAAAGTGAAAAATGCATTGCTTAAGTTAAGAGATGGGCCCACGACTGCACCCTAATGGCTAGAAGTCTTTGGCACCAGTTCCAGGGGCAAATTTCAGAATCCTGTGGCATAGTCTGAGAACATCCATACACCAACCTCACAATATTTAAGGTGAGGTATGGTTATTAGCTCAGATGTCCCAGCTGGTCTCAACTACAGCAAACTACGAGGAAAGGTGTCTTAGGCTCTGATTTAGCAGAACCCTTATTCATATGTTTAAATTCCATTGCCATCAGTGGGATTTAAACATGTGCTTAAAGTTAACCATGCACATAAATGCTTTGCTGATGAGGGTGAAGTCACTCACATTGAAGTTAAGCACATGCTTCCATGCCTGGTTCATTGGGCCTTAGACAGCAAGTCAGATACAGCTTTATAGACCAAAATTTACTTTTGAATTGTACCCAGAAGTGAATGGGAAGTGAGGTGCTGCTATTGGTAAACATGTTCCTATAGGTTGACTTCACTTAGCAGTTGAGCAGCTACATATACTACCTACACAGTACAGAGAATGCACCATGGTGAAAAGTTTAGATTTATTATTTTAGAGTTACTCTTTAGTGGCAGAGTGAAGAGACAATCTCAAAATAACAGACCTCACATTTTTGTCATGTGTTAACTTTACCGTTATAGAAAAATGTTTCCATTCATTTTAATGCATTGTCTACTGCGCCTTGTTCAGATGGTTGTAGTTTACTAATGAAGGGGAAAAGCCAGAGTATGAGAACAACAAACTACTCTTTCACATGTATAGTCACATTCCTGAGGAAAAAAATAGAAATTTGCAAAACAAAATCTAGTAACTTCATTGGTCTGATAGATGAGTATATAGTAATCTCCTTTTTACTCCAATAGAAATGCCACCTGTTGAAAAGTTAAATTTAACTGAGTTGATGAAATCCAGTTTGGATTTGTCAGATGAGTGGCCGAATGAAGAAGAAATGCTACGATTTCAGAAGCTGAGGGAGGAAATGGTAAAAGATGAAAAGGAAGAATTTCTTGCTAACCAGGATTTAAATCCTAAAGCCACTATGCAGGAGTTTGCTGAGTTCAGAAAAAACGGCAGAAAGAAAGAGAGGCTCTACCACAAGTCAGCAACTCTTTCCAGGTGAAAGAAAGTATTATATATATTTTAATTTCATATAATGATAAACAGTATGGAATACTATGTATTGGGCAGGTGATGAATAACCAAACTTCTAAGTGGAAAGATTTAAAAGCATTTTAACATACAGCCCGATTAAAAACACTCCATCTGTGCCCAGATGATGCGTTAGTGATGCTTAGAACAAAGAAAGAAAACAAAAAGGCCCTAAATAACTACATTTTCTCTAAAACTAGGAAACAGCAAGCGCTATCAACTTTGTAAACATGAGAAAGGAAAGATGACTGGTTGAAACTGACATCCCCATGAAGATATAAAACTTTATCAATTCATATTTTAATAATTACACTTTTGGAAATACTTTTGGAACATGCTTGACTGAAAGCAGTAAAATCTGTTAATGCACACTAGTGACTAGAAGACCCATTGCACTTTTAGCAGATAAGGCTATTGCATGATACAGTGTAATTAGTTCATGTATTTTGCTAACTGATGCCAATGAAACTTCATAGTATGCTAGTAAATGAAAAATAGGGTGGTATTTTTGTAAAAGTAATGAACTTTAGGTAATAATCCCTCACTAGAGGACCTATTAATTCTATGCTGAAAAGGGGAAATATACTTGTTCACATTATTAAGTGTGTGGATTAGCAAATTTCTCCAGTATATATTTTCTCTTGAGTCACTATAGTGTTTTGTCAAATGTACAATATTATGGAACTGCAAATATATACTTTAAGTCTAAGAATTAGTAATAGTGAACATTCTTTGAATTTCAAAGTTTTGTTGAAATTAAAAATGAAATCAGGAACATTTTTTACTAAAGTTTTACCATTATTCCCCGCCACCTGTTTTTGAGCAAACACAGAGCTGGGTTATTTTTAATTTAGTCTTTGAATGAAATTTCACATTTCAAAGAAAAATGGGGAGAAATTTTCACAACATTTTTTCTGAAAGTTTTCCCTCCCCCCCCCCCCCGCACCCGCCCCGCCCAGCACTTTTATGATTAAACAAACTTTTGCCCCCTTTAGGCTGGGAAGATGCAATGTATACACTCTGCCTACGTAGAAACTAGACACCTGCGGCTGGCCCGTGCCAGCCGACTCAGCAGTTGGGGCTGTTTCATTGCTGTGTACACTTCCAGGCTTGGGCTGGAGTCTAGGCTTTGAGACCTTCCCACCTTGCAGGGTCCTACAGTCCGGGCTTCAGCCCAAGCCTGGAAGTCTACACAGCAATGAAACAGCTTCACAGCCTGAGCCCCGCAAGCCCGAGTCTGCTGGCACAGGCCAGCTGCGGGTGTCTAGTTGCTGTGTAGACATACCCTTAATCAGTGGTTTTCAGCCAGGGGTACATGTACCCGTGGGGCTACACAGAAGTCTTCCAGGGGGTACATCAACTCATTTAGCTATTTGACTAGTTTTACAACAGGCTACATAAAAAGCACTCGCAAAGTCAGTACAAACTAAAATTTCATACGACAATGACTTATACTGCTCTATATACTACACACTGAAATGTAAGTACAGTATTTATATTCCAATTGATTTATAATTATATGGTAAACATAAGAAAGTAAGCACTTTCAGTAATAATGTGCTATAACACTTCTGTATTTTTATGTCTGATTTTGTAAGCAAGTAGTTTAAGTGAGGTGAAACTTGGGGGTACGCAAGACAAATCAGACTCCTGAAAGGGGTACAATAGTCTGGAAAGGTGGAGAGCCATTGCCCTAAATCCCTGATTTAGCAAGCTATTGAAACCATTTGGACTACTTATATGCTTAGACACTTTGTTGAATCAGGGCCTAAATGTTGTTGGAATGTCAATGATCTATTGTGCCTATTAAAGTTTAGAAGGAAAAAAGCCAAATTGGTTTGATTTCTGTGTTTTCTTATTCTCTGTTTGGCCAAGGATCAAACCCACACAAATCTGCCTTGTGAATTTAGTTATCCCTAAGGGCCTTAGGAGTGTATGACACAGGCAACCGCCCAGGACGCCATGGTCAGTGGGGCACCATGGTCAGTAGGGGTGAGTGCCGGCGAGCCAGCCTGGCAGAGAGGCGCAAGCCTCATTGTTCGCCTCTGCAGACTCAGCGGGCCAGTCCCTGGGTCCCCCTTTTCCATGGGCCCGGTGGTCATGGGGTGTATTGCTGGGCCAGCAGTTGCCACTCTCCAGCTGCCCAGCTCTGAAGGCAGTGTTGCTGCCAGCAGCAAGGACAGAGGTGGCAATACTCCATACCATGCCACCCTTACTTTTGCACTGCTGCTAGTCGCAGTGCTGTCTTCAGAGGCGGGTGCCCGGCCAGCAGCCACCACTGTCTGGCCATCTAGCAGGCACTTAATTTGTGTCAGTGCCTCCTGGTGCTGAACCCTAGCATCTCTTTCATTACAAATTAAGCACATGGAGGAGCCCACAGGTGCCAGGGGCAATGAGAGTATCTGCCCAGGGAGCCTGCAGGGTGCCATTTTCCCTAAGGCCAGGCCTCGCTATCATTAATATTTTCACCTGCTTGCCCTTTCATGCAATATTTAATTACCTGTATCAAACTGCCTATTTTAAAAAGGAAGAAGTTCTCGCAGAAGAATACATTTTCTGAGTTTCAATCATATGATAAGATGATTCAAGCAAAACGAGCTGAAGAGTTCAGACTGGCTGTGCAAAAGGAACTGAAAGAGACCCAGGCTTTAATTGAACAGCACAGAAAGTAAGTTTTATGGTTATGTTGCTTAATGACAATGCTGTCTTTTTTAAGTTGTTGTTCAGCCATTCTTAACACATTGTAACTTTTTTCCCCTTCACAAATCACCCATGTTACCATTTGTAAGGAAAGAAAATCATTACAAATGATCTGGATTACGAATAGAAATGTAAGGGGTACTTTCCTTCACAAAGCACAGTGCTCCTAGGGGAGCAGAGTGTGAACTATTGAATTTCTCATTGATTTCACTGGGGAAATGTGAGCTCCTGTTCCCATCTAGTGGGGAAAATGTTCCCTTTCACTATTCCTTACTTCATATGATAGAAATATTTAAATAACATTTTTTAATCTTTACTAATGGCAGAGTACTCAGATGCGGATTAGGGGTTTGTGGTAGCCCCTTTCCACCCCTTCTGCCTGAAGTCCCTCCTCCCTTGTATTCCCGCCCCCCCCTGCATTCCTGCCAGGGAAATGGGGTCAGGGTGCGGGGGCTTGCTCCGCCCAGTGCTTCTGCTGAGGAGCTAGGTCAGGATGCAGGGGCTTTGTAGCTTATAGGGCTAGCCTGCTTGCTTGCCTATATTTTATTATAGGTTTATAATAGAGTATATGTTGACTGTAATGCAAGGGACCTACAGGCCACATCCTGTATGTTGAGCTAAGGCAAGGTTAGCACATATGTTTGGGAACTTTCACCTTATTCTGATCAGATTAATTGGCAAGTCTATAACCCATACTATCCAAATTAATATTAACCTCTGTGACAAAGCTCTAACCTTGTCTCAGTGGGTCCCACGCTTCCTGGTGGATTTCAGTAGCCTCAGAGGCTCACTGTGACCCTCCACATAGCCCCCCTCTCTCTCTAGAGGCAAGGGTCACAGCCTACTGAGCCATTTTCATCATAAACCAGCAAGGGAGGTGAGGAGAAGTTATCCTCCCTCACACAGTCTCTGTTGGGGAGCGGGGAGCCCGGACCCACGCTCTACTCCAGGCTCCAGCCCAGAGACCCTGATAGTAGCAGCTCTTGGTAGCTGATTTTTTGGAAACAGGATGAGTACAATTTCCTGGGACACTTCTCCACAGCAGCCCCCACTTCCTCAATACCTTCATCACCCTTACCTCAGGGCCTCCTTTCTTGTGCCTGATAAGGTTTGTATTGCTCCATTTCTCCAGCAGCATAGCTCTCTTCTACAGCTACACACACACAGCTACACACAGCTACACACACACACACACACACAGTAAGTAGGAGGCTTTTAACTAGGTTCAGCCAGCCCCTGATTGGCTTCTGTCAAGGTTCCTTCCACACTTTGAACTCTAGGGTACAGATGTGGGGACCTGCATAAAAGACCCCCTAAGCTTAGTCTTACCAGCTTAGGTTAAAAACTTCCCCAAGGTATAAACTTTGCCTTGTCCTTGAACCCTATGCTGCCACCACCAAGCGTGTTAAACAAAGAACAGGGAAAGAGCCCACTTGGAGACATCTTTCCCCAAAATATCCCCCCAAACCCTACACCCCCTTTCCTGGAGGAGGCTTGATAAAAACCCTCACCAATTTGTACAGGTGAGCACAGACCCAAACCCTTGGATCTTAAGAACAATGAAAAATCAATCAGGTTCTTAAAAGAAGACTTTTAATTAAAGAAAAGGTAAAAGAATCACCTCTGTAAAATCAGGATGGTAAATACCTTACAGGGTAATCAGATTAAAAACATAGAGAATCCCTCTAGGCAAAACCTTAAGTTACAAAAAGACACAGAAACAGGAATATACATTCCATTAAGCACAGCGTATTTTACCAGCCATTAAACAAAAGGAAATCTAACGCATTTCTAGCTAGATTACTTACTAACTTTACAGAAGTTTCTGAGACTGCATTCCTGATCTGTTCCCAGCAAAAACATCACACAGACAGACAGACCCTTTGTTTCCCCCCACTCCTGATTTGAAAGTATCTTGTCTCCTCATTGGTCATTTTGGTCAGGTGCCAGCGAGGTTATCTTAGCTTCTTAACCCTTTACAGGTGACAGGGTTTTGCCTCTGCCCAGGATGGATTTTTTAACACTGTTTACAGAAAGGTGGTTACCCTTCCCTTTATTTTTATGACAGCTTCAGGTGTCCCAATCATCCTAGCTGTTTCCACTGCTTTCTAGAAGAATCTTAATTGGCCCCAGGTGTCTTGATTAACCTGGAGCAACTGCCATTTGGTTACCATGGTAACAGGGATTTGTTTAGCCTGGGGCTAACATACCTGTTTCTCACTACTTTCCTATAGCCATCTGGCCTTGCCCCGTCGCACCTCCTAAAATCAGACAACTGCTTCCCCACCTTGCCTGGTGCTCCTGCCGGGGCCCCGTTGGTCCAGTGGATAATCTGCCACTGAATCTACTAGAGACATTATTATGTGTCATAAACATGCTGACATTTTTCAGTATAAAGAGTATATACATTTAACAAATTTTGTTCTAAGAATTGTAAATTGTTTAACATTCTGCCTTTTGTTCCACCAGGTGCATGTATTTTGAATCATATTCAGAAGCCAACACACTAGCCATGGAACTTATCCCAAAAGAAAGCAGATAGATTGTTAGGTCTACTTTATAACGTTGTCTTAAATTTTCCAACATATGTCTATAATGTAGTTCATGCTTTTGCATAATGGGGCAAATGCAGTCCTGTCTCTGCAGAGGTATGCCTGGCAGCACAAGATCTTGCACATCTTGCAGTTAGCAGGATTTGGAGGAGTGCACAGAAGGTATACTTCCATATGTTGCAGAGCCCAGCTTCTTTGGGGTTGCCTTCACATCAATGCAAAGAGAGGGGGACTGGGCAGAGTAAGGATGGGAGCAGAGGCTCTGCCACTGTGTGGATCCTCTGGTTGCCACTTTTCCTTCCTGCCTGTATAGGGATGTTGAGGTTGTGGAGGACTACTTCAACCATTGTGCACCCTTCCCTTCCTGAGGGACCTAGCCTAGATACTTATTTGAGCCAATGGTAGTAAAATAAGCTCTTCAGTTCTTTGAATAATTAATTGACCTTAATTCTTGTTTTGCCCTTTGTAGGTATTAATCCCCTAGTTCTTGTTTCTCCCTTAATTAACTTACCTCCATGGTCGGACCAGGGGCTTATCTATATTGGGTTTTTTGCAGTGGTCTAACAACAATGATGGAGATGCACCAATGCATATCACTAGCATAGCATTGGTGTGCACTGCTGTAAAAAATGACTTGCTGTGTGACAATGTTAATCATGTATATGTACATGAATCTTATGTAAAACTAGGGAGTTACTACAGTCGTTATGCTTGAAGCCCATAAATCCCTTCCATAGTGAAGCATTAACAAATTAAGTACCTGAAAGGATGATAATTTAAAAAAAAATCCAAACAAAAATTGTGGAACTAATATAACTCCTGCTAAACTTCTCCACTAATTCACGCAGCTTTTCATTATAGCTCTTCTCTCTTTGATCACTTTTGAGCTTTTCAGGTCAAAAACTGTGGTTCAGATTCCAAGAAACCCAGTTCAGACTGATGTGGCTGGTGTGCATTATGCCACCAGCACAAGCATAAAACCGGCACATCTAATCCTAGGAAGATCAACTCAGTGCAAGGAGGATTCTCTCTTTGCATTGTCACTTCTCCACATCCCTGTATTTGGTGTAGCAAGGAAAAGACTAGAGGAAATATACCTGGCTAGGACACCTCAACACCATGATAATCTCCAGCTGCAATTTCAGCCTCTTGGAGCCATTAGCAGCCAATGTAGATCAGAATAGTCCTTAGGCTGCTCTATCTGTGCACAGAACTTAGAAGAATTTAGGAGAAGAGACAGAGGGAACTATGTTTATATAGTTTTTAAAAGGATACACTCAGCAGACTTCATCACAGTTGATAAATATCTTCAAGGAGATAGTGTAAATGAAGGAAGAGGATTATTGTATTTATAGTATCAGGCAATGGTAGGACAAGGAGATATAACCTGAAACTAGGCTAGGAAGGAAAAACTTAGGTTAGAAACTAGGGAAAAGTTCTTAACAGAGCAGTTGAGCAGTTGAATGGATTAGCAACATAGGCAACTGAAATACCATCTCTGCAGATATTCAAGATCAAATAAAATAAAATATTAGTGAGAATTATTTAGTGAGAATCCCTACAAAATATTGGAGGGAGGAAGGTTAGATTAAATGACCTAAGTAATCTTTTTCTGGTCTGTCTACTTCTGTATATACAGGCACCTCCATCCCTACTCAGTACTCTGACCTAGCCAGATTAGCCATGTAGAGATGAAAGGTTTGTAGCCAGTTAACAAACATTTGAGTAATCAGTCCTGTAGCCATTTCAATTTTTGTGTAAATTCTTTTGCTGCTATATTTTTTCTTTCTGCACTTTAATGCAGTGGTGTTCCTTCAGGTGCTGATCTTCCATTTGAATGTTAGTGCTTCACAAAGATGTCCCTAGTACGTGCATTTTGTGCCACATATCTGGCACATTATTCCAGTGTAAAATGGTTCACTGGGTAAAAAAAGGAATAACATTCACTTTTTAAAATATGGTTTTAAAAGTTTAATAGAAATTAAATTTTTTCAGAGATAAAGAAGTGCTTCAGGAATGGAGACAGCGTGCCAAGATGATGAAGGAGAAGAAAGAAGTATTGTTCAATTATTCACCTACGAGAGCAGACATGGTATGTAATAGAGAATAGCAAGACAGCATTGGATCAGGTAAATAATCCATTGACAAGACGCTTTGAACCTTTGTCTCTGTGAACTGTATATTTAGGTTAAAGGCTTCTAGTGATGATAATACAGTTAAATAGAAAAATTAATACTTAAAATACTATCACTTTGAGAAGCTGTGTGGACCTACAGCCCCCACATGAAATATCTATATTGAGCATGGATCTCGTGTGAATTGATGTGGACCAATGTGCAACGTAGGAGTTGCGAGACCCTGCAAACAGTTATTCAGTATCTGTAGTAGTTCCAATATCAGGCTATTGGAGATGTTAAAACAGAAGTACTTATATTTAAATATTGGGTTTTTTTAAATTATTGAACGCCTCCAATTGGTGATATTGCCTCTGCCAGACTGAAATTGATGTGGGCTGGATCTTATGGTTACTACAGGAGTCTATAAACTCTGGCACTCTAAAAGGAGGCACCTTTTTTAAAAAAAAGACTCAAACGTGTAAGAAAAATTGGGTTTGTGCCCATATTTGCTTTTTCTGAAGTATAAAGAAGGTCTGAAAAGTGTTTCCCAATGACACAAATAAAAAAAACAAAATTCTTGTTGTTTCTTTATAATAGAAATTCTGGCCTTGTTTAAGTATGACATTGCAAGAGAGTAGATATTGAAAGCTGAACAATCATACCTCTCAAATGCTCCTGTGTGGAACTCATTGTGACCATGACACAAAATAAGGGACATAAAAAAAGTATCCATTCAGAAAACTTCAAATGCTATGGGATTCATTCTGTTAGTGTAAATAACTCTTTCTTTAATCTCAGTTTCATGATTCTTTATTTTTGATGGAAAAAAATTTTCAACATCAAAAATCAGGGGACAACAAACTTTTGTGGAACATAGATAAGTTTTGAATTAAAACAAATGACAACTCTCAAAATGAGGTACAATTAAAAGGGAAGGAATTTAGTCAGGTTGTTTAATATGTTTTTGCTTTATTGACACCTGTCTAGCAATGTCTAATAAACATCTGGTTAAAAGGACATCTTCATTAAAGAATAAACACCCTCACTCCTTCCGAAAACATATGAGAGCTCACAATACACATCTCTGATACACCCCTGAAAGCACAGGCTTTGCTTTGCTGATATTTCTAAAATAATGTGAAAGTTTAAAAAAAACCAAACAATATCTATTTAGGCCTTCATTGTAAGTCGTACAGAAGCAAATGAGGGCACAAGTTACTTTTAAAAACAATACTTTGTAAGTCAGTTAGTTACTAATGTCAAAGTCAGATTCAGGACTCACAAAGTCAGATTCAGGACTCACATACACACTCTGTTTATTAGCAAAGCGCTTTGCCAGTGCACCCAGATATGTGAGCCCCTCTCTGAGGCTCAAGCTAACTTATTTATACAGATAAGCCAAAGCCAATTTAACATAAGAGACAAAAGGAAGCAGAAATTGACAAATATACATACATATCTTATTTGCATACTAACCTTTACCAATCTCCTAGCTCAGTAGGAGCTCTAAGTTAATTAGTTTGAGGACCCATTGTCTCACACTCCTTAATGTTTCTGTTCCTGACAACTATATTTCAACAAACCCTTCAAGTAGCATTTCTTTAATGAATTATAATTTCAATATAATTCATTCTACTTTCACACTAAAATGATGGTACCACAGGATGGGAGTCAGGACCCCTGGAGCAAAATCCACTGTTTTTCAGTGGTGCTCAGATTTCACCCCAGGGTTCAATTCTTACTTCTGCCAATAACTTGCTTTGTAATCATGAGCAAGTCACTTCATTTCTCTGTGCCTCTGTTTCATCTTCCATCCTTGGTCATGTCTATTTAGATTGTAAGCTCTTGGGGGCAAAGACTGTCCTTTACTATGTGTTTGTACAGTGCTTAACACAATAAGGCCCTAACCTCAAGGCACTAAAATAATAAATAAATAATAAAATAATTACAATTAGTAATTGTTTAATTTATAGTGTATATGTTGGGGGTGGGAGGAGTATTTGAAACATTATTCCCTATTCTGTATGTCTTTAAATTATTCACTTGTTCAGACTGATACTTCTGGAAATAAGCCAATTTATGATGTCAAATGTGTCAGTGATTCCAGGAATGTCTGCTATCATTAAACTGATAATATAGTGTGATGTTCTTCATCAAATAAAATAATACATGGGCAACATTGAAATTGGTCAATATCCCCTGCCTCTGCGCTCTGCTGATTGCAGTTCAACTTGTGAGGAAGAGTATTACTGTCTCAGAGAGGCTGAACAGACCCTTATTAATAGCTTTTGGTTTCAGAAATGGAAAGTAAAAGTAACACTTGAAATGTATAAAGGAACTTTAAGCAATTTTACAAATAAGTGAAAATTCCTGGCTCCGTGACTGGTTGAAAACAATGATGTGACAAAGCTGATACTTGTGAAAGTAGGTAAGGTCAAATTCTTCTGCCAATTTAAAAAAACACAACTCCAGCTCCAAAACTGCTCACATTGCAGCAGTAGATTTACAGCATGACTCCCATTCCATAGGTGAGACTGGGAGCACAGCAAACACAACTGCTTGCCACAGAAGACTTACTTGCAGGCTGGATAATCAATACTAAGGATCAAATCCTGGCCCCATTGAAGTCTATGGATAAACTCCCCCTGACTTCAGTGGGGCCAGGATTTCACGCCAAGGCTATAGGGTTTTCAACAGCAAGAGTAATTCCAAAGTGGCAGCATTAGCATGAGAAGAATGAGTCAGAAGGAATTTCTCTTGCTGCTGAGAGTAATGGGGATTAAAATTGTAAAGTGCATACACACTTGTTATTTAGCAATATGTTTTTTCCTAATTAAAAAATGATAAGGGATATCTGGATTTCACCCATGTTGTTTATATTATCCCTCTGAGAGTAAATGCAGCATGCTTTCTCTGTGTAGGGATGTCTGTTTTAGTTAACCTGACTGGGGTATTTTTTAGAATGTGTAGCTTTGATTAAAATAGTTGAGAATTAGGTGGATCATGTGTGATGCGAGTAAATCTGACAATGTGATCTGTAGCTCACGAAAGCTTATGCTCAAATAAATTTGTTAGTCTCTAAGGTGCCACAAGTACTCCTTTTCTTTTTGCAAATACAGACTAACACGGCTGCTACTCTGAAACCTGTCAATGTGATAATAGTACAGTATCTTTACTTGCCAAGGAGGGCCCCCTGTTTTTCTTGCCCATGTTCCCAAATTTTATGAATACAAAAGAGAGAATGTGTTCGGTCTGAGAGCACATTCTTGAATTCCACATTTTTCTGTCATTTGTAAGTAAATACTATAATACTGTATATTTTAAATCCTCTGTTTAGGCATTGTTGAATATATATATGAAGCACAAGAGGGCACTGTAGTACCATATATGTATTCCATAGCGGTGAGGCTGCTAAACTCTCTTGTTACTGAGTGATAGAGTAAAAAGGTTATATTAGCAATATTTAGCAAAATTCAAAGCGTATAAAAGGCTGGATGGAGAACCTTTTCATACTAATTTTTAGATTGTTTGTCTTTTACTTTGTCACATATGAAGTGTATGTCCTTATTCTATCCTATCCTGGTTTTGCAGGTAGGGTGGAAAGAGGTTTCACATTTCTTGCATATTGCAGAGAATATTACTTGCTAAGTAATGAACAAATAAAGATTTAATAATTGCGATCTGCCCAAATTAAAGTGAAGTCCTCAAATAGCCACATAGCCATTTCCTGCTATGCTGACCAGTTTTTAAGATTATTTCATGTGTTTATTTATCAGCCTGTGCATGTACATATTTGTCTGTGGAAGTCTGTGAAATACGTTTCCATTATACCTTATTGATCTGTTCAGCAGAAAGCTGGTGATTGTGTAGAAACTGATTTTTACCAAACATGCTAAGGCCTTTTGGGGAGAGCCACAAGAGAGTGCAGACTCTCTAATGAAACTTTTTGTCTCCCCTTATGAACCAGTGAATGCTGTTATACATGGCATGAGGACCGATTTAAGTGACCATGGGCATTTATTTACTTTCAAATTATTCTAGCTAAAGACTAATTTAGTTGAGGTTCATCCCTTTTCACATAAGAAAACACTTGGATTAACCAAAACCTGCAGACTTTGTAAAATTTAACAATAAGAAAAAGCATACAGTGTTGTTAATGTAAAGTATTTGCCCTACATCCTAAATATATAACTTAAGTGATGTTTGCTTGCTAAGGAAGTTTAACAGGATCCGTAAGCATGAGCTTTTGCAAGGACCACAGGACGAGTCTTGTCAAGGGGGTCAGTCAGGATCAGCAAAAACTGACAAATTGTCAGGTGATTAGCAAATGCATAATAATCTGTTAACAGACAATTGACGAACAGAAAGTAAGCCAAAGTCACCAAATAAACTGATCAGAATAAATAACTTGACCATCTCTAGTTCTCAACATGTGAAATATTTTTGTGTCTTTTTAAACGCTGAGCTTTGCTGGAAAGTCATAAGCTTCATGAGCATAATGCCAGCAAAGCATGTAAGTATGGCTGGCTGGAAAACAAAAATTTCTTTTCACAAAAGATTTAAGGTTACAAAATTTGTTGCAATTCTGATGTGGAACGAAAATGAGATTTTAATTTTTTTTCCAGAGAGAGAGAAAGAGACAGACACCAATCCCTGCTCTTTGATTTGGAGCAGGGACTTGAACCTGGGCCTTCCACATCCCTATTGAGTGCCATAACTGCCAAGCTGTTGGCTATCTTGGATGGGTCAGGGATGTGTGTATATGTGTGTCTCACTCTCACCAGACATTCCATCCTGGAACTGAGAAATCTTCTTAAAAACTGATCATTTTCATTTTGATTAAATGTCATTTGTCAATTAAACTTTTTTCAACGAAAAATGACAACTTTTTGACCAGCTCTACTTGTAATTTCCATGGGTCCCCTGGATTGGGTTTATGGAGCTTTTAACTTTTAGTGAATCTGAAAATGGGACCGCGGCAGTAACAAGCTCTACCGGTTATGCTGGTGAAATTTATAACTTCTTTGAGGTCTCAGATACAATTCTGCTGCTGGGAACTAAGTGCAGCAGTAAACTCTTTAATGTAGCCGCTCTAAGCCAGTGGGAGAAAGCTTTTTACCATCATCTTAACTACCCCACGAGCAGCAGTAGCTAAGTCAGCAGGAAAAGCTCTCCCACTGACATGGCGCTGTCCGGCACGTATGTCGGTGTAACTACTTTTGTCGCTGGGGGTGGGGAGGTTTATTCACACCACTGAATGACCTAAATTATGCCAACATAAGCTGTAGTGTAGCCATAGCCTACATTTTTGCAGCTTTCTGATTGTTGTAAATTCTACTAGTACAGTCATGGGTGCTTGTAACTCTTATGTGCTGTCTCTCTTGCATACATGTATGGCATTCTTATGAGCACTACTAACTAAATACAAGTTGTACTGAAGTTACAAGCAAAAATTTATTTCACTCTTCATGACTAATATGAGCATAAGCAAATATTTTTTTAACTTTAATAAAAATTAAAAATATACTCAAATAGAAAACTTGAAGCTAGAGTTAAAGTTGACAATATATAAAATATTCAGCCCTTTAAAAATAACATTAATGAAATGTTATAGATTTTTAAATCAATAACAAATACTAAAAACACCATACTCTAGGCATTCTGAACTGTTTTTTACTAAGCTGATTTTAAAACCTGCTGGACTGCGTTGTGGCTCCAAATGGTTTTAATTATGGTTAGAATGTTTTAAGAAATTTCCCCATCATAAAACAGTCCATATAGTCCAGAATTGCATCACCCATCCCACTAGGGGCTAGGAAATCCCCCAAATTCATTTTAATATATTGAAAATTCACTGCCTATGTGATTCACGGTCTTTCCAAGAGTTTAAAAAATCCAAACCACCTAATGCATTCTAAAAAATCCAACTTAATCTGTCTGCTCTCGAGCTCAGCGAAATTTTTTGTCTGAATGTTTTTCAGCAAAAAATGCAGATTCAGCAATTCAAGTTGCTTTCACCAAATTGTTTCAGTCAGGGGGAAAAAACAAAACAGAAAAAATCAAAACATTTTGACAAATTTTAAATAAACCATTTTGATTTTTCATTTTGAAGTGACTTCGTTTTGAAATTTCCTGTAATTTTACTTAAAAGATCTGAAGTTTAGAAGTGGTCAAATTCAAATGTTTTGATTTTGTTAAAACATTTTGTTTGAGCCAAACCAAAAACAAATTTGAATTTTTGATTTGCTGAAAATTTTGAAAAATGTTGGTTGCAACTTTTTTTTCAGAATTGCCAGTAAACCAAGAAATCGGTTATTCACACAACTCTAGTCCACTGTACATCTAATGACTGGAGTATCAATATATATGTAGGTTTACTTCTACCTGGGAAAGGGAAGGGGAGCGGGAGTCAGCAAACACAGAGACCTTGCTTAGCAGCATCTTTGCACCACTAGCAATGCAACCGCCAGATTCCTTCTGCCTCTCTCATCCCTCAGGTCAGTTACCATTTCATGTGAAAAAACCGTAAGGGGTTTGAGATGCATTCCATGCACCTCCTGCTCATCTGCATAGTTGGGCTGGGTTCTGTATCTTGCATTAGCAGCAGGTATTTGGCCATCAGCAATCAACTGTGTACTGTCTCCTCACAGATTTCGGCGCTCTTTTCATCACAAGGGTTGATTCCCAGGGACATCAGGATCTACCCTGACATACTAGATATATAGCAGAGAGCCTCCTTTCATCAATATAGACTGAAAGAGTGCGGGGGGGGGGGGGGGCGGGGAAGAGCTATATCGTCAGACACCCAGTAGCCTGCTGTTGGACAGACTTAACTTTCCTCTGCTCATTGGCAAAGGTCTCCTGGCCCAGGTTATAGTGTGGGTGGGGATACAGTGGCAGAGTTAAAGTTGATACTTCCAGTTTTTAAAGTTTGGACTTTCTAATGGCTTTTATCTGTAAATGCCATGGCTTAACTAAATGCAACAAAAATGCAAGATGCAGAACCCAACCCTTAATTTTAGAGAGAGAAAAATCTATGCTTGAGCTATATTAAATTTCAAGTATGGTGCCATGATTTTAGCCACAGTAAGCTTAGTGAAATGGATGAGCAGAATCATATAGCTGCAGTGGACCTTTTCTGGAAATATAGTATTAAAGGATGGTTTACTAGTTTTCTAAATTTATATTTGTAATCTAGCCAAGTCAAAACCTACATGTATAACACAAAAACAGATGTGTTTATATTATATGTATAAAATGTTTATCAGCCTTTCACTTTTACAACAAAAAGATTGTTTAACATTTCCCACTTTGTTTTTCTGTTATTAAAGCACTTAGTCCTTGTCAGAATGCCTGTTATTAAAATAGAGAAACTGCTTTCTTTGGAAAATGCAAAAGAACCTTTTAAAATTGGAGCCATTTTCTATTCCTGTGTTGCAATGAGCTCAGACCAAGTTGATTACACAACACATTTTTATGAAAATAAAGAAACTGCCTGGATGATCTGAGAGGCCTTCATCAGCAGATATATTTGCAATAAATCTGGTTTTATCTCAGACCTTCACTCTGAATGTCACTGATTTTGTTCTTTAAGGCAATTACTTACAAGTTGATGGAGATTTATTTTATATTATCTGTTTGCTTTATAAGGGGCAAGGATTTTTTAAAAAGTGTAAGCTAATGTCATATTTGAAGGTTATTCGCTAAGTCACTGTGTCATCCGATGAAGTGAGCTGTAGCTCACGAAAGCTTATGCTCAAATAAATTGGTTAGTCTCTAAGGTGCCACAAGTACTCCTTTTCTTTTTGTGTCATATAGATATTCATAGATATGAGTAAAGCTCTCTAGCTAGTCCAAAATAGCTTCTAGATGCTGACCCAAGAACTTTCTGTGCGCCTCTGAAGCTGTACTCCCTCTAGTGGTTACTTCTCCTTTGGAAGATTTTGTAATGCCAGTTTTTACATTATGCACCACCAAAACCAGCCCTTTCCTATATGCCAGTCGGGATAATACAAATAACTTTGGAGGACTCACTGACCATGCTTCGTGCATTCCCTGGTACCCTAATGCAGGGGCAAATTCTTTCCTAGCTCAATGAGTAATACAGTCAGTTGAGGCAGGGAGAGTGGAGGTTGGCGTGCTCCCATAGACATCAGGAAGGAAGTCAATGCTCAGAGGCATATCCAGATTTTAGTGGGGGAGACAGCATTTCCAATGCAACTCTCTCTCGATTTCCACATAACAGTAACCAAGTACTCTCCCTGTCACCTCCCATGTCATGTTTTTACTGCAGTTATTTGGCTGCAGAAGGTCCCACAAGCTGTGTGGCCCCAGCAGACAGAAGGCTGGACCAAAGACAAAGAGCTGCAGTGCAAGGGAGGCTGGAAGCTCATTTATATGAGCTCTGCTCTGTACAACACCTTGGGACAATATTTTTTTCTTACTTTTTTTGAGCGGGCAGAAGTTTTGCCTTCTACACTTTCTGTGCAACCAACAAACACTCTCTTTGGGCAACTTGAATATTCCAGAAGTAATGTGTATTTTTCTCTGGAGAGGATTTTATATGAGGAACATGTACTAACATTACTACCTATCTGGGTTAAATGTTATAGTAGATGTAAGTTCTTAACAGTTTCCCAGCATTGGTACCATATTTTTTCCTTTTTTTTTTTTTTTAAACGGACTTGCTCTCTCTAACATCATATACAAAAAATCATTAAGATCAGTGTACTAGTTACAAGCATTTAGGGCTAGATTTATAAGGGGGCCTTACTTGTTGCCACACACTCAGTGTAGCAACACGTAACTTTTGGGTGCCCCGCCACTTAGTGAAATTCAAAACTCTGAGTTAGGTGCCAGGCTCCCTATACAATGCATGGGGAGACTTAGGTATCTAAAAAGGGGAATCACAGAAGGCAGCATGCTGAGTTAGGAGCCACCTACAATACACAGTAAGAAATTCCAAGGAGGAGGGTGTGGCCTAAGCCCTACCCTTCAAAAGGGAGCTGGGCCCCTAATTTCAGGCTAGAGGGAAGCACCTATCTCTGTTTGGGATTCACAGATGTGAACCATATTATAGTATTAGGGCTGAACTGAGTTAGGTGCCCTTCTCAAAAAAATCTAACCACTGGGCTATGAAGTCATTCTTACTTTCTCTCTGTCCCAATGACTATTTTAAGTATTTTATAGAAAGTAGAAGAGCTTCAGCAGGAGAGATTGAGAAAGACCCACCCTACAATAAGAAACCCAAGTTAATGGTATCTAGGTTGCATATTAATTCAAGCTCAGCAGTTTCTCGTTGGAGTCTGTTTTTGAAGCTTTTCTGTTGCAAAATTGCCACCCTTAAATCTTTTACTGAGTGGCCAGAGAGGTTGAAGTGTTCTCCTACCGGTTTTTGAATGTTATGATTCCTGATGTCAGATTTGTGTCCATTTATTGTTTTGCATAGAGACTGTACGTGTACATTGGCCAAACTGGACAGTCTGTATGCAAAAGAATAAATGGACTAAATACCATAATATGCAGACTAGATACCATTAACTTGGGTTTGAATAGAGACTGGGAGTGGCTGGGTCATTACACATATTGAATCTATTTCCCTATGTTAAGTATCTTCACACCTGCTTGTCAACTCTCTAAATGGGCCATCTTGATTATCACTACAAAAGTTTTTTTCTCCTGCTGATAATAGCGCATCTTAATTAATTAGCCTCTTACAGTTTGTATGGCAACTTCCACCTTCTCTGTATGTATATATATATCTTCTTACTATATGTTCCATTCTGTGCATCCGATGAAGTGGGCTGTAGCCCATGAAAACTTATGCTCTAATAAAATTGTTAGTCTCTAAGGTGCCACAAGTACTCCTGTTCTTTTTGCGGATACAGACTAACACAGCTACTACTCTGAAACCCACCCTACAATATGCTCTTAAAGGCCTGGTATACACTGCGGGGGGGCGGTCAATCTAAGTTACGCAACTTCAGCTACATGAATAAGTCGACATACTTAGGTCTACTCACCGCGGTGTCTTCACTACGGTGAGTCAATGGCTGACTTTCTCCCGTCAACTCCGCCTGTGCCTCTCGCTCTGTTGAAATACCGGAGTCGACGGGAGAGCACTCAACTGTTGATTTATTGCGTCTAGACTAGACACGATAAATCGACCCCTGCTGGATCGATGGCTGCCCGTCGAGCCTGTGAGTAATGTAGACAAGCCCATAGACCAGTGGTTAGGGCACTTCTGTGGAAGTGGGAGATTCAAGTTCAAGTCCCTACTCTTAATCAGGCAAAGTGGGGTTTTGAACTTGGGTCTCCCACATCCTGGGGAGAAATGCTCTGACTAGTGGATTGGAAGGGGCAGCACCACCACTTTGCTGTCTTTTATGTGGGTAGGCATGCTAATGGATGAGGGCTATAGGTGAGCTGGGTGGGGGAAGCACCTACTTTGTGAATCCCACTGGGGCTTAGGCACTGAGCAGCTTGGCAAAATCAGGATTTAAGCAGCTGTATGTATGCCCACCGGGTACTTTACCGGTAGAAACTTAGGTGCCTATGAATTTAGGCACTACAGTACATGGTTAGGAGGCAGCTGTGTTGTGGTTTTGTGAATCCTAGTGGTGTCTAAATGTTGGCAAGTAAGTGTGTAAATCCCCTTTGTGAATCTAGCCCTTGGGGTGAAATCCGGGTCCCGCTGAAGTCAAGAGGAGTTTGGCCCCATTGAAGTCAATGGCAAAAGTTCCTATTGACTTTAGTGGGACCAGAATTTCACGGTGAACCTCTAAAACAGTGATACTCAGACCTCAGTGGTTCAGGAGCCCAATTAGCAAGCAACATTATCCAAAAGAGCCACAGTAGTGTGAATTCATAGTTTCATTTACCATTTTTATATACATATATCTCTTTATATGTGTATATATTATTCTCACAGCCAAATGACTGACCAGGTATTATTTTATCAACTGCAGTTGGTTAGGAACATAGTAAAAGTATCCTGATTGGTTAATAACTAATTCACACAGTGTTTTAATATCATGTACTGCAAAGAACTGCGGGAGACACATTAAAGAGACACTTGCAGCTCTTGAGCCTCTGTCTGAGTATCACTTGTCTGAAATAGAGGAGAAGGGGTGCTTCCTTAGTAAAATATGAACACTCCAAATCATGATTTGAGGAATATGACTTTGTGTGAGACAGCTTGTACTACAACTGCTTGTTTTGTACCTGTTATGAAACCAAAGAGTACATGAGTCTCCTATTCAGACAAGATATCACCTTCATAAATCTTAAATTCACATACATTTTTTCAAAAAGAAGCAATATTTGAAAAATGTTTGTATGTCATCAGTGATGTTAAGAGAATAAGGGGTGAAATCCTGGCCTGACTGAAGGCAATGGGGGCTTTGCCTTTGACTGAAGTGGAGCCAGGATTTCACCCTAAAAGTTTGTTTCTCTTTTTATGAACAGACTACGTTTAAAAAAATGTTCTGTTCATGATTTGCTTTACAAGGTTTATCTGTAGCCTGGATTAATTTTAAGTGGGAAATTAATATTTATATTTAATACAGGTCAAATCTAAGGAAGAAATACTCTTACTTTCTTCTTTGAGTAATTGACCAGATGCACATTCCACTGATGGTGCACAGTCACCTTATGCATTAGTGGTCGGAGTCTTTTTGGCCAGCCATACCCCTAGTGTGTGCGTGTGCTCTTCAGTCTTCTTGCTCCTCTGCAAGGGCATATAAGGACAAGGCACGCCCACTACCATTCAGTTCCTCTTCCTGCCTCATGGGTTAGAGATGGAGCCTATCCTCTCCTTATGGCTTTAGCTAATAGTTTTACAGTTAGTTTTATAGTATAGTTAGTCTTTTTAGTCGTTTAGTTGCCTGTTTAAATCTTCAGTTGTGAGAACTTGCCCATTCAGTATAGCATCATCTGGTTTGTCTGGGTTTAAACACTGCCTCTCATGTAAGGGAGCATACCAGAGGCGGACAGAAACTCAAAGTGCTTCTATTGTCTGGGAGAATCGCGCATTCCCAGTAAAGGTGTGATCTGCAAGTCCTTCAGCTACTGAGCTAGAACGGACAGAGCGGCCCACCTTCAGGTCTTCCTAATGACCAAGTCAATGAGCCCTGCTTCTGAACTGGGTTCACTAGACCCCCATGTACAGGGACCTCTTGAATCAGAGTGTAGGCTCTTTGCCTTTGAGAGCTCTGACTCAAATTGCAACTACAATGATGGCATCATCCCCAGATAGACCACAGGGAGCTAGAAATCTGAGGGGCAGGTCACCTACCAAGGCATCCTCTAATAGGAAAACCTCCTTATAGCACTGAACACAGATTTCGCTGTTCAGAATGGTTCCCACTGAAGCTCAGCCTTGAGCCTGTTCCAACCATACAGCACCAAAGCATTTGGTACTTGAAACTGGAACCTTAGGAAAAAGAATGGCACTAACCCCAACACAGTCTACTTCAATGGCCCCCCACCAACTCTTCTGGAACCAAGCCAGTCAGGACAGTGCACTGTCACTGTTGCAGAGATTCCTACACCACCTTGACAAAACCTGGTTCCCATGCAGCCATCCACACTGCCATGCTTCGCATCAATGGACCTGCAGATTCACCAAGAATCACAATATTCCTTGTTGTTGACTTCTGCACTACAGTCAGCCCCGACTCTATCTAGTAGTGTGGCACCATTAGTCCCTAACACTCTGAAGGCCACAGCACCATCATGGATCTGAGCTATGCATCTCCTCAGAATCATCTTCAAAACTGGGGGATGAGAAATTCCACCCCACAACATACTTACCCAGACTGTCGCCTTCTTATAGAGGATCCAGACACACCTCACAGGAAAGATATTGGGACCTACAGAATCCAGGCTCCACCAGGGTCTTACCCACCAATGCCCATGTGGCCTTGCTGGGGACCCTGGTCAGCTCAGAGCAACTTCAGCCCCAGAGAGCAATCATGCCACCAGAAAGCTGCCGCCTCCAGAGCACCACACATTGAGATACCCCACCACCCTTTTCCAGTACCTACACAACCACAAGTAGAGGAGGAGGTACTGGCCCCACAAATGAACAACTATAAGACCCATTAAAAGGATGGCCAAGATCCTCCAAATCCCTGTTGAGGCAGTGGAAGAACAGACATATAAACTGATAGACATATTTCAAGGCTCCGCAGTAGGGAAGATGGCCCTCCCAGTTAATGAGGACATTATACATCCAGCCAGAATTTTGTGGCAGACACCTGCTTTGGCACCACCTACATCCCACAGACATCCAGACAAGAAATATCAAGTGCCTTCTGTGGGTGCAAAATTATTTTACACGCATCCTATCCCATCCTCCCTTGTCGTCACAGCAGAAAATGAAAAGGCAAAACAATTCAGATCCACACCACAGGAAAAAGAGCCAACGAGCCCAGATTTATTTGGCTGGAAAGCCTACTCCTCAGCAAGCCTGCAATTCTGTGTAGCCAGTTATCAGGCCATATTAGCTGGATATGACTTTTGCATACATACGAGGCTGCTTCCCTTTGTCGACAACTTTTCCCACAACACTTATGAGGACTTTGTGTCACTAGTTAATGAGGGCCAGCTCATAGCCAGAATGAGCCTCCAAGCAGCACTGGTACAGCAGATATGGCTGCCAGATTAATGGAAATGGCTGCCATCATGCGTTGGTCATTGTGTTTTTTTTCACACCTCTGAGCGACAAAAGTTTTGCTGACATAAGTGCTAGTGTAAATATGGCCTTACTGTGTGCAGTAACTGTAGTTCTTTGAGATATGTTCTCCATATGCACGTTCCGCAACCTGCCCTTCCATCGCCTCTTCCTTGGAGTCCTATTATAAGAGATGCTACAGTGAGAAGGAACTGAATGCCTTCAGAGAGGATAAAGAGTGTATGCACACCCTATAGGTGCTGCTAGCCAAAATAACTCAGATCTCTAGCACATAAGGCACCTGCGCACTAGCAGTGGAATTTGCATGTGGACAATACATCTCAAAGAACTCCAGTTACTATACATGGTAAGTAACTTCCCTATATTTTTAGAGACTGAAAGAGCTTTCCTTTATGGATATATGTATACTGTATACTCTACATGTAGAGGAAGATTTTCAGTGCACACATGGGACTTGGTTCTATCATGAAATTGCTTTACAATGGGAGTTGGTTGCCTTTTGTGTCTTTGAAAATCTCCCTTGCAATTATTTAATTTCCTTATCATAGACAAAATAATCCATAAGAGATGTTGTTTAAACCAAACCTTTCTTCTCACAGTCTTGATTCTTGGTGCACTGAACACTGTAGATAATCCTCCTCTTGTAGTAATGGAATAATTTTCATAATAAATTAAAAGAGGAGTTAAAAATATGGAAAATGTCTCCACAATATTAAATCAATCCTAAGGATTGTTAGAGAAACCCTCCCTATCAAGCATAATGTTTGTAGGAAAGACTTTGTTGCATTTCTGGTGTCTCAAATAACCACCAACCACTCAACAAAAAATGTTTACCCATTTTAAAAACATTTTGCAGTGGTGATCACTGGGCATGATTTTAAAAAAATAGCTTTCCACAGACGCTTAATCTCAGTACTGAAATAGTTTTTAATTGATGTTGCCTTTCCATGAAATGTGCCCATCCCATATTATGTTGCACTTTTTTATAGATATCAAAAAGTGCACCATATGCTACTGATAACATCAATTATCACAGCACGAGAGAAGGATGTGAAAACCTAAAGAAACGCACGCCTGAAAAAAGTGAACATGTGAGAAGAATGTTGAAAGTAAATTCTATAAGAAATGCTGAAGCTGCAAGGTTAGTAACAAATACCATAAACCTTAATATTTGTTCTTAGAAAACACTGTGGGGGGCATCCTTCTGTTTTATGAGTGTGAAGATATAAATAGATTGCTTTGCTGTTCCACATAACAGAAACATCTTTCATCTTTATAGAACAAAATTAACTCGCCTAGTAAAAAATAAAATCTAGTTCTTAACAGCTAAAAATGGTTCATGAAAAGAACAGTTATTCTCTCTTCAAGATTGGATCTGCATCTGAGCTGCATCCATTTCAGAATCCTTCATGTATAGTGCAACTGCAATAGCATGTGGTCATAATAATAATGATATTGTACTAAGGGCTTGTGTACACTTACAGTGCTGCAGCAGCACAAGTGCACTGGTGCAGTTGTGCTGCTCTAGCACTTAGTGAAGACACTACCTATACCAACGGGAGAGCTTCTCCAGTCACCGCAGGTACTCCACCTCCCCAGGATGCGGTAGCGAGGATCACTGGAGAAAGCCTCCTGTTAACATAGCACTGTCTACTCAGGGGGTTAGGTTGGTATAACTATGTCGTGGAAAATCCACACCCCTGAGCAACATAGTTATATCGACATAAGTTCCTAGTGTAGACCAAGCTTTATGCACCTATCTTTGTACATGTTAAGGCAATGAATGTGGGCCAGAGAACTGGGCAGGGATTGAATGTAAGTGGTCCTTGTCGTCTGTCATCTGGGCTGAAAGGATCCCAACTAATTGATAGCCAACTCTCAAAAGGTTAAACTGGGATAAAAGTTTGCATGCTTATCTGAATTACTTTGGTCTGGGAACATGGGTGTTTCTTCTCAATTCTCTCTCTCACTCCTGGTAGCCTTCAAGAAGATACAGTTTCTCCTGTTATTCACCACTCTACCCTGGGCATTCAGGCCTTTGTGTTCAGGCAGTTTATGCTGCCCTCTCTTGCAGCAGCATCGAGTGAGATGGTAATTTACTCCCAAAAGGGGGTTGAGCCACATACACATATATTCTAATGCTCCTGTATAATAAAACAAAGAAACAATAAAACAATGAAACCAGTGTCATTTTAAAAGTGTGCTATGAAACTACGCTCCTATAGCATTAAGGTCCTCAGAGTTCTAAAGCCTTCAGTTCTTTTATCTTTATTTAAAAGTTCTTCAAACTAATTTTAATTATATATAGTTACACACCAAAAACTGCATTGCAAAGTCAAGCACTCAAAAATTAGGAGATGGCAGAATTAATGTTGCCTGCACAACTTTAATTGTCCCTCTTATGCATATGCATTATGACAGCCTTCAACTACATAATCACACATTTTTTTTACCCCATGTAACCCCTCCCTCAGTTGGTGCACAGAATGGACAGTGCTCACTAAATGATCAGCTAATTAATAGTTTGTTTTATCCTCGTTGTTCAGAGCGTGGTCCCATGTCTTATCTACTGCACACTATTCAAACCCTGCTCTGAAGATAGAATTATTGACTTCCTCATCAGCTGCTATTCGGTGCTCATCACTATAGTATTTCAGTGCTTCACAAACCCGTAATGAATTTGTTTTCTCAACACCATTGTGTGGTGAAGTGTTGTTATTAGTTCCATTTAACAGATAGAAAACTGAGCCACAGAGAGATTAAAATCAAAATGCCCACTAATTTTGAGAGTCCAATCTGAGGCACCTACAGCCTGAATTTTCAGAGTACTTAGCATTTCATAGCACTTTACATGTTCAAAGCACAGCTGCTTATGACTTCAGTTGCAGCTGTCAGCGCTTAGCCAATCAGACCCCAAGGCCTCAAGCTGGGCACCCAAAATGACAAACACAAAGTTATAGGCCAGCTTTAAAAAGTTTTGGTTTAAGTGACTTGACCAGCATTACATAGGAACTCTATGGCAGAGGCAAATTCATTTCTCTAGAGCAGCATTCAACTGCTTGAACTATGAAACCACCCTTTCTATTCCTGCAGTCCCTTGCGTAATTGAAGAGTAGAACATAATGCAATCGCACAACTCCACATTAACCAATGCAAAGAGAACTGAACTTTTGTTTTTGTTCCCCTGGATTATGTTTAGATGCAGCAAAGGTTTAAAACTAGTTTTCTGGTTCTTTTATATTAATTGAACCTTTGCACTTCCAATCTATTTTTGTCCTGTTTATTCAGACCCTTCAGAGTAAAAGAATTGGAACAACGCATCAAACAACATACACAAATGATGAAAGAAAGAAGAAAAAAGTCAAAAGGGACACCCCAAGAGGAAATGCAGAGAGCAAAACAAGACTTTGAAATTGTAAGTGTCATAGCTTCACTTTGACATACAGTGCCCTGCACTTAATTCAGTCATTGGTTTAATTTGATTTTTCATTAATTTGATCAAATCCTCAGGCACCAAACGCTTTGTATTAAAAATACTAATTTCACATTTGACTTTGGTCACTTTACATTAAGGTTATTATTGCATAATTCAATGATTGTGTATAGAAAGTTGCAGTTTCATTAAGATTGATGTTAAAATCTGGAATAAGATAGAGGAAAGAGTCCAAGAAAGACATAATAGATGGTAAAAGGTGAATGCAACTTCAAGTGATGTAGATATTTTGATATTATAAGAGCTACCATGTGCTGTGCAAGTTGCTCTATGATTGTCATGTTTCAGAGTAACAGACGTGTTAGTCTGTATTTGCAAAAAGAAAAGGAGTACTTGTGGCACCTTGATTGTCATGTAGCTATAAAGGTGAAATCCAAAATTTTCAGAAATGGGAACCTACAGTTAAAATAGGGACTTAGAAGTCCATATTTAGACATCTAAATAAGTGGCCTGATTGGTTAGGTAATATCACATTTTAGCCAAAATCAGAATGAGATGCTTCATGATAAAATAGGCCTCTATTTTTCATTTAGACTATTGTATTTTTAATTTGTTTTCTGTATTCAGTAAAATCCAGCAGTTCCAAATCAATTCTTTAACCAGTGACTGATTCTGCAACTGCAGGCTAGGCGAATCCAGATTGTCTGTTTGTTCATTTATGTGAGGGATTGCTATATGCTGATTTAAATCAAATAGTTCATTTTCCAAGTTTCTATATATATTTAGTTTAATTTTTTATAGATTTTTATAAGATTTTTTAAAAGACTATTTTGAAATAGACTGCCAAGGTCCCAATCCTGCAAAGATTTGCACATGTACTTCACTATAAACTTTGTAGATTAAGTGAGTGCATAATTCTTTGCAAGATGAGAGTCTAAGGGCATGTCTACACTTACCTTCGGAGCGATCGATCCAGCAGGGGTTGATTTATTGCATCTCCCCTCCCACCCCTCAATGTAGACCAAACCTAAGAATTTGTGAAACCTACAGATGTATTACACTGGCATATTAAAACCATCCATTTCATTACACTTTACAAAATTCAAGATGTGCTTAACAGCAAAAGGGAAGAAAATGTTCTCAAAAAGTGAAGTACTATCTTTAAAGAATGAAAAACTTTATGAAGATTTATAACATCTACCATGAATTTCCTTCAAAATTCAGGATTTACTACAATTTAAAGAATAATATATATGTAGGAATATGAATCCTGCTTTTTCTTATACTGGCAAAGAAGTAAATGTATGTATCAGTGTGAGGATTAAAATACCTAGAAATAACGTTTATTGTTAACAGGAATCATGCATATCATCATAGGCCTGATTTTCAGCCATAGCCTCTATTTGTGTGCATGCAAAATTGCCTGTGCACATACTTGCACCCACACTTTGCAGGTGCAAAAACCTGTATGCGCTCGTTTGAACTTTTCTAATGTAAGCACATACTTAAATATTAGAATTCACATCTGCAAATCCATGTTTGACTTTTGTGGTTGCAAACTCTTAACATTGGCACACAAGCCATTTTTAAAGTGTATACAGAGGTGTTCTACCTGCGAAGTGTAGGTGCATGGATGTGTGTATGCAGTTTTGCATGCACACAAATGGAAAATGTTTAGATACCCTGCTGAAAACCTGGCCCGATAAATCTATGCAGTTCCTTCTTCGGTTAAATATATAATATTATTCAGATAAATTAGACTTTTTAAAAACTTTTTCTGGTGATTTTATTTCATTTTTTATCATAGGCTGAAAAGCTTCAGGCTGAGCTAGCACAAGTCAAACAAGAACTTCAGCAGGAGTATCGGTTTACTGCCTTCACAGGCGAGCCTGTTCCTGATTCACCGAGAATGCAGCCTCAGAATATCTTTTCTACCATGAAATTTTAATTGCCTGAAATTCTTTCAAGATCATTTGTCTTACAGTATCCTATTGGAAAGCTCCTTTTCAGTAGGCTTTAGAAGTGCTCCTTTTATTACCTATTCTGGTTGATTGTGTTTAACAAAGTTTTAAATTAGAATGATAATAAATCATTCTATCTTGCCCACTCAACTAACATAATTTCAGTAGATTTATAGTTACACGGTTATAAAGTGTTTTGGGTGTTATATTGTGTTTCTTTTACTATTTCTTTTTGACCTTCTTAAGATCCCATTCTGCAATTTTTACTCAAACCGCCTATTGAAATATGCTTCAGTTGAAGTTTTGCCTAGGTGGGAATTGCAGAATTGTCCTTTACATTGCACATTATTTGAGGCAAGAAACTTTTTTTATTTGTATGTTTATGAAATTAAAATACCATGACCACCTACAGTGCTATATAAATTAATAATGTAAAGAATAATGTATCCCCAACTATGCACTATATCTTAAGGCTGCAGTTGCATCAGGGGATTCTGGTGTCATAGCCACCACATGAGTAATTGTTATAGTGCGGCTCTGCTATCTAAGGATACTTTTCAAATTCAGGAAGATCCTGGGCACTAGAAATATGATTGTTTGTTTATTTTTCTTCAATGAATAAAATATTTAAGTATTTTATTTTCAACTTTCTTTCCCCTAGGTGGCATCACTTTCTGTCTCCAGCACAATGATGTAGGGCTTGGATCCTGTTTGCAGACAGTGGGAGCTAACAGCTCCAAAAGTGATCAGCTGCAGCTGGAGGGAATGTGCTGCCTGCTGCCCTCTAGTCCAGGAGGGAGATCCAGATGTTGGCAAGGCAAGGGAACCACTGAAGGAAGCAGGAGAAGGAGAAGTGTTGGGAATATTCTGCTATAGCTAGTGACCCCCCTCTTCCCTCTCCCCGTCCCCCCCATTTGAATGAGTGGAGAGGAGACAGGAAAAGACTGGAGGAAAGATTTCTAAAAGAGCATTGTAGCCAGGAATAGAAAGCAGCTGAGCAGGAAGCCAAGAGTATAGCAAGAGTAGGGGAGAAGAGCACTCCTGTATGGGAGATAGGTGGGATAGTGATTGGGATAGGGAGGACAAGGGACAACCAAAAAAGCCAGCTGTAGGGAAGTGAGGAAGAAGGGAGTAGGGCTGGAGTCAGTCCTTTTGAAGGGACCTATTATCAATCAATTCCTCCCCCAATCTCCCAGCAGTTGTGTCTGTAGTACCCCAGCAAATTCCTCTAAGTAGCTCCCTTGCTTTGTCAGGGTCTGGATCACCCTGCTGGTGAAGGGGAAGCAAGTGACAGATTATCTCAGGCTGCGGCTAAATGCCTTCAGAGCTGCCATCCTCTGAAATCTAATCCCTTCAATATCAGGCTGCAGCCAGAAAGTGGGGCCTCCCAAAGGAGAGAAAGAGAAAAGATAAAAATAAAACACTTGAGCCTGAATCACCACAGTGTGACACCAATTGTATAGGAGTGTTACTCCATTGAAATCTGTGGAGTTACCTAGATGTAAAACTGGAGTAATGCAATAGTGTATGAAGACCTTCTGCCTTTCTTTTCAAAGCAAAATCCCCATTATTTATTGTACTAATGCCCAGGAGTCTCCTAAATGTAGAAGTCTTTAGTATTTAAAATGGTGCTAATGACCCTTTAATATCACGAGAACCCCAGAAGGAAACAGTGGATAATTTCTGAACATTATGTCTGTTTTTTCATTTTATATATTGAAATACAAGTCTTCCCTCCCTGTCTGGTCTTTGGCTTCTCCCCTCTCAGCCTCCTCTCCTTGTTTCTGGAGTCATTTGTCTTTCCGCTGCACTCCATGCCTCTCTGGGGTTTTTCACCTTTCTCCAGCTTGAGGGTGTACATTTAAAACTTACCTGAACTCCAAATGTCTGTGATTACAGTTTGATTGAAATATGGCCTGCTACTGGGGCACAAAATCAGGGTCATGAAACAGCTCTCTAGTGGCAGGAAGCGGTGCTAGATGAGGAAGAGCTGAATTCACGGTTGGTGGGAGGAGGGGTTCCTGTGAGGAAAATGAGGTGCAAACCTATGGGGTGTCCTGTAGAGGAATTTTTTTTCGAGGAAGAGGATGGAGAGGACAGAGAGGAAAGGGTTGCTAGCAAACAGAATCCAGGAGTGGCTGGTATTGCTGGTACTTCAGAATATGTGGCCCAGTTTGATCATGTCTTAATCTGCTCCTGGATACATACAGTTTTACATGTTCGTATTTTGGAATCAAATACTGATTAATAATAAGGATTCAATACCTACTGAGTCAAGTTCTGCTCTCACACAAGTGTACAGTCCAGAGTAACTCCCTTAGGGTATGTCTACGCTACCTGCTGGGTCAGCGGGCAGCAATCGATCCAGTGGAGGTCGATTTATCGCATCCAGTCTGGATGTAATAAATCGACCCCGTGTGCTCTCCCGTCGACTCCTGTATTCCTCCACCATGAGAGGCACAGGCGGAGTCGACGAGGGACCGGCATCAGTCGACTCACTGTAGTGAAGACACTGCGGTGAATAGGTCTAAGTACATTGACTTCAACTACGTTATTCACGTAGCTGAAGTTGCGTAACTTAGATCGATCCCCCTGCAGTGTAGACCAGGGCTTAGTTTCAGTGGAATGTCTCTGGATTGGCGCTGTTGGAAATGAGATTGCAATTTGGCCCATTTTTTTGTATGACTGCTAACACTGTAAAATGTTGTTTAATCATTCTGTTCACTGTTTCCATATATACTAAATGTGTAGCAATGTACAGTTAGCCATTAAAAAACGCTAACATTGAAGAGAAAATACAAAGCACTTGTATACTAATCACTTAAATATAAAGTGATCATATAAAGTCAACACAATTATTTTTACCTGAGCACTAGTTATTTTTAAATTCAAGACTATTATTAAAATAATTTGTTCTTCTAAATACACTTATAGTTCATACTGTAATCTTAAATGATATTGCCTAAATAAATTGCATTAGTGCATAAAGATGTATAAGAGTTTGGGTCTGGCCAGATTATTTAAATGGCTAGTTTACTGTTGTTGTAAAATCTGCATTGTAAGCTGTTTTGCTCAGTGCAGCATACACTTGCCTTTGCACCCAGCTGGTGCAAAGGTGGGAAAAGGCCACAGCTCCACCATCATTCTGCCTTTCCCTGCCTTCTCTGAAGATGCTAGCACCAGTTGTGACACTGGCTACTGCCAAGCACAATACCAGCACTCCCCTGCCACACTATGTGTGGCCCCTACACACGTTTGTGCAAACGGGGAAAACCCCTTGTGTCCTCTTTCCACTCTGCACAGTCTTAATTTGCACAAATATTATGGGCCAAATTTGCCTCTTGTTTGTCCATCTTTTTAATAGAAATGTCACTCAATCTACTGTCAGTTGCATTGATGTAGATTCAGTGTAAATAAAGTCCATAGAGTTGCTTTGAATGTACATGAGTGAAACTGAAAGTAGAGGTTGTTTTTTTTATCATTTGTTTGAAAGCTTGGATTTTATGAAAAGGGGACAAAAGAATAAAATATCTTGATACTTGAACCTTATGTTTCCTCTGCATCAAATTTCAGTGGGATAACATCAGCATTGTTTAATTTATAGTCTCTTACTTTTGTTGTCCCAGGAATTATGTAAATATCTAGTCTTGTAAGTAGACTTCCAGTGAATGTGGAACATCTTGCTTTCAATGATACTTCAGAAGGTTGTTTTCCTTCTGCAGCTCACTCTGGATTTCTCTGTCCTTGATAGTGTCAATATTCTTCTTTATGTTTTCACATTGCTCTCAATGTATTTTCAAGGTTCTGAAGATCAACAGGAAAGTCAAGGCTGATTGTCTGAAATCTATAAACTGTCCTCTAGGTACTATGGTTAGCACATAAAGTGGTTTCCACACTAAATAAATACCAGGTCAATGCCATTTTTTTCAATTTTTCAATTTTAAATTTTGCCATTTAAATTAACAGAGAAGAACCTTGAGCAGTGAAGGTAAACTTTTGCTACTTTATTTGGGCAAGTCTCGACATGAAACTGCCCTTAATCTTTAAAAAGTGAAAGTCAGAGCCCTATTCTGCAGTCCTCAGTGAAGCAAAGTTCTCATTGCCTTCAAAGAAACTTTATTATTAGCATACTTTCAACTGTGTAGATTAGGTCTAAATGTGATCTTGAATAAAACTGGTATGAGCTTATTAAAAGTATACCCAATATTTGTAAAGGGTAGTTCAGACAAGACAATAGTTCAGACAAGTCTTACTTCAGTGGGTACTTTTCAAAATTTAGAAAAATGTAAGGTAAATATAGAATTGAAAATAACAGAATTATGAGAGTGTAGAGTTTGATTAACACCAAATGTGGGGGTGAACTGCCTTTTGAGAAGTTCTTGCTCATATCCAACATGCAGATACAAGCCATCATGGGAGTGAGGAAGTCCAGAGTCTAATTCTGGCTCTGTCACCAACTTGCTATGTGTTACTTTGCAGCCACTTCTCTCTGTAAATGGAGATATCTGTACTTATCTACCACAAGGTGTGGTGAGGATAAACAAATGTTTCTATTATTCTTTCAATATGTAAAGCCCTATAGCATTGATTACTAATAGATTGTACAGAGTTAGAGTGATTGACAAATTTGGATTAGGGGAAAAAAAACTTCTCTTTAGGGCACATTTAAGAAAGGAACCTAGCTTCGTCTTTTGTTTGTTTGTTTCCCCTCCCCCTTCTTTGAAGCACTGAGCCAGGATCACAAATTAGGTGCAAAATGACATATCTCACAAGATCTATTTCTTACATTTTCAGGTGGACTGGTGTAGGTGGACTTTAGGCATTCTTGCCTTGCATGTGATGTGCAGCTTAAAAGGCTTTAAAAGTTATCAAAGAGAGGTTTGTCTTGCGTGGTTCTCTTCTGGATCAATAACTCTGATTAATGGGAGGTAGAGACTCAGCAGTGTTTTTCATTTGATTTTGAACAAATATAAATGAGATTATTTATTACTGTGTGGGTTCTATTTGTATCTTCTCTGACATTTTCTGCTTAAACAGAAGTGAATTCATATTCTCTTATTCCCTTTTCAGGAGTACCAAATCTCCAAGGGGGATTGTGGGAAAGATGTGCTAGCACAAAAATGAATCATGTTCTGTCTTTGTACGGGCAGCAAAGAGTGGTCAGTTCAGGCGGTGATGATGATTAGCAGAGATGAAAAATACTCATTTCTGGGGATATGGCAGAACAGAAGTAGCACCTCTGACATAAGTGCTGGAACTAGGGATGCTGTCGTACCCCCTGGCTTGAAGTGGTTCCTTCATATACAGGATTTACAGTTTGGTTCAATGGCTCTCAGCACCCCCACTATACAACTTGTTCCAGCATCCCTGACCGCTCTCACAAAGATAAACAAGTACTTAAGGAACCAGACTACACTACACTTTGACTTTCAAGGTCTTTTATGACTGTGCATAAAACAAGCTCTGATCCATTCATTAAACCTCTTTCTTTTTTTTTTTTTTACCATATTTAATCTTATCTGTGGTATTTCTATTGTAATTTCTATATAAGTTTCAGGTTTTCTGTCTCTTAACAAATATAATTATAATTATAATTACATCTGGAAAAACTGTTAAAAGAATGTTAAGGTTGCAAAGTAAAACATTCAAAAGTTAGGAAATGCCAGATTAAAGGTTCTCTGTGCAAGGTAATTCAGCCCCCTTGTACATATGCATTACGATGCAATCTTTAATTACATGATCACATGCTATTTTTACACAGGACCCTGCCTCATTCAGTAACTTTGTAGCTGGTTAGTCAAGATTTCTTTCATCTTCAACATTCAATTTATAGCCCAGGCCTTATTTAATGTACATCGCATGGTTTGTTGGGGATATAAATGTTCCCCACATGGTTTGTTTGCAATCAGTCATTGCAAGAATGTGTAGTGCATGAGAGCCAGAAAGTGAAACTAAACAGAAAGATGAAATTGACTAATCTACTTTCACTGTGAAAGATGAAGTAGAAGATGTAATAGTCTTGGGGTTCATTAAATAACAAACTAGTGAAGGAGAAAGGAATAAAACTTTAATAAAACAAACTGGAGAGCTTGTGCAGTAAGCTCCTGCACACAGACATGTGTCTTCCCACTACCCTTCCTCTTCCCTGCCTGCCTCCAGGACACATCTCCAAATTCCCATACTCACAACACAGTCCCTTATGAAGGATTCAGAGTAACAGCCGTGTTAGTCTGTATTCGTAAAAAGAAAAAAGAAAAGGAGTACTTGTGGCACCTTAGAGATTAACCAGTTTATTTGAGCATGAGCTTTCGTGAGCTACAGCTCACTTCATCGGATGAAGTGAGCTGTAGCTCACGAAAGCTCATGCTCAAATAAACTGGTTAGTCTCTAAGGTGCCACAAGTACTCCTTTTCTTTTTCCTTATGAAGGAGTGTCTCTAAATTATAATCTTCTACAAACATATCTCCACAGCAGAAGTAAAAAAACAAATAACAAAATGCACACAAAAAATAAAGTAGATTTTTAAAATTATTTCACTGTATTAATAATGTAACGTTTGTTTGGTTTTGAGTAACTCAGGTAATCCTGGCCCTGTTGATATCAATGGGAGTTTTACTATTGATTTTAATACGGCAGGATTTCACTCTGTCTTTTTGAAAATACTGGAACAAATTCTTAGCTCCTCTTCTGGCTGCTTTTTGTTGTTCAACTGGTGCAAAGCAGCTGGAAAGCTGCCCTAACAGGAACATAGAGGAATTCCCGAGGAGGCATAAATCTGGTCTAATTGGCTCTACACCTCATGCTCTTGGACCCCAAATATAGAGGGTGTGTTGGTGAAGGAGAACTTGGCATTCCAGTGATCCTTTTCTGGCAGAGCAATCCCTAGGGCAGGGGTAGGTAACATATGGCACGCATGCCAAAGGCGGCACACAAGCTTATTTTCAGTGGCACTTACACTGCCCGGGTCCTGGACACTGGTCCAGGGGCTCAGCATTTTAATTTAATTTTAAATGAAGCTATTTAAACATTTTAAAAACCTTATTTACTTTACATACAACAATAGTTTAGTTATATACTATAGACTTATAGGAAGAGATCTTCTAAAACATTAAAATGTATTACTGGCACGTGAAATCTTAAATTAGAGTGAATAAATGAAGACTAGGTACACCACTTCTGAAAAGTTGCCGACCCCTGCCCTAGGGACTATTACTCTTGGAGTAACTGAGAGCAGACCTTAGGCTACACTAATTTACACTGAGGGCCAAACAGCCTCCAGCTAGCACTCAAATGAGAAGAGTGGTAAAATAGCTTAGAGCAATGTTTTCCCCTCACTCCCTTTGGATGCTATGCCAACCACAGCTCAATCAGACCCATGGATCTGACCGGTCATATTTAACCTACAGTATTTCTCTCTAAATGTACTTTGCTAAAGGGGATGCATATAACTCTCCCAGTGTTATTATTTATTCGAGTTGGTTGCACTGCTAACATTGGATTATCATTTGTGTGGTACTGATGTTTTATTGCTGTGTATTGTTAGTGTGCCATGAGGCTGATCAATAGATGCATTATATAGATATGAAATAAATAAGAATATTGTGGAAGCATGATTTCCCCTCTATGACGTCTGAAGTTTTGGCAACAGCTGGTTTTGATGCATCCAGAGGAATTATCATCATTGAGCCTGGACATATGTTTGGCTCCCTAGAATTTAAGGGGCCAAGGATTAAACTGCCATACGCTACTTTGGTGATAATTATCTCTACAGGATTCCAGAACTGGAAACAACATGAAGTGATTCATGTCCATATTTAATTTAACAGCTCACTTTATGAAAGAGAAATGTCCTCCTAAACAATGAGCACATTTTCATGGCTGTCTTCTGATTATGACTTTTTTTGGATCACAAATGTGATTTGTATGATGCCTAATCAATTTCATTATCGCATAAACCACCTTTCCTTTTAATGTCTCCAGGTTCTCAATAGCTGGCTGGGCGAAGGTCCCAGCAGTCTTTTCCTGTGTATCTGTACAACTGCAGACTGAAATACACAAACCAAATGTACATAAAGCACAGTGGTGTATATGAAAGTCAAGTAAATAAAATATACTCAATATCACTCATAGACCAACATCTTGAATCCTGGTGGCCTAACTCCCAGGATCAGGCCGTAACAACAACAATAAGAATTCTCTGACATAGATTTATAAACATAATCAATTCCAGAAATTTCAAACTTGGGTGCCTAAAGTTAGGCTTCTAAAATCCGTATTTAGGCACATAAATAAAAATCCTGATTTTTACAGGATGCTGGACACCTGCAGCTCCCATCTGGCCACATTTATGTAGACATCTATCAACTGAGGAGCCTATGTACTTGCCCCATGTACTTTTTCATATATTTGGCAAAGTACCTTTTTTAGTTCAGCTGAATAAGTTTATGCTGAATACTTTGAAGATACTTTCTTCTTAAGTATTATTAATAATTGGAATCTGTCTAATAATTTTAATATATAACTTTATAATCATTTTAATGTCCAATGTGACAAACATTTTGCTGGGTTTGTCTATTTTAAACAGCTTAAATTTGGAATACTGCTAAAGATGAACTTGGACATAAAACTTATTCCTTTAATTCTCAAGTCTATTGTCCAGTTAACTGTTTGCTTCTGCTTTGGACTGTAGAATTAATCTGCACTGGTTTGACTACTTGGTGATGAAATGCCAGAAATATTACAAGAAGCTACTGTCATTATGTGCCAACATTTCTACACTGTTTTATGCTGCAAAGGTAGCTTTCCAGATGCTGAATATTAACTGACTCCGCTTTAGATCAGGTTATTAAATCTGCTCCGCCATTTTTCCTTCCCTGGACAGCATTGGCGTTGGATTACATCAGTATGCTTCACTATATATGATGATATATCACATGAATACATCATTAAAGTGACAGCTTGTTCTGATGATGAATTATCAGTGTACATTATGTATTTCTCACAAGAAGCTGCAGTCTGGAGAAAAGCAAATCCAGGAGTGGATTTAGCTAGAGATGAAAAGCATGTGCTAAGGTGCTTTTATGGTCCCAAATGCTGGGGACTGTGTAGATATAGACTGTGCAATAATACCAATATACTGTAATTTGCTGTTGTGTGCATCTGTGCACCTAGAGGACACTGATATCTTTTAAAGTCATAAGATTCTGCCAATAATGTTGCCAGCCTTATTTGTTCTGTGGTGTTTGTCCAGTCAAAGTGCAAAGGAAGAAATTACTCTAAGGGTATGTCTGCACTGCCATTAGACACCGGCAGCTGCACCACGCCAACTGACTCAGGCTCACAGGGGTTTGGCTTAAGGGGCTGTTTAATTGCGGTGTAGCCATTTGGGTTCAGGCTGGAGCCTGGGGCTCTCGGACCCTGCACAGTGGGAGGGTTGCAGAGTCTGCACCCCAAGCCAGAACATCTACCCCACCATTAAACAACCCCTTGGCTTGAGCCCCGCAAGCCCAAATCACCTGACACAGGTCAGCCATGGGTGTCTAATTGCAATGTCGACATACCCTCGGAGCAAGCTTCACCATCTCACCATCTTTCCTGGTAGAAATACTACTACCCAACTCTTATGTAGTGCTTTTCACAGCACTTTACATGGTAGCTCAGTATCATTATCCACATTTTACAGAGGGGGGCCTGTGGCACAGACAGGGGAAATAATTTACCCAAGCACCTAGCACGCTAGTAGCAGACCTGGGAAAAGAACCCAGGTTCTTTATCAGTAAATTTTTCTCCAGACATTGTTGCCAAAGAGGTTCTTTATTCTGAAGTGCTTACAGAAGGTTGAAAGAAGGGGCCCACTGTCTCTCTCCTCCTGTTATTGTGGGGTTTTGGAATCCATTCTGAGCATAGACTTATTAGCCATAACCCTGCCACTTCCCAGTCTGCCCACAGTGCCCTTCTCTGCATGCATCCACCCCAACCCCCGAGTCACCCCAGGCCATGCCAATGGGCCCACTGGCTGGCCAGCCCAAGCCCTGGGCCAGCCCAAGCCACCCCAGTTGGCCCGACCCCCAGCCCAAGCTGCCCCGGCTGGACCAGACCCTGGCCACCAGCCAAACTCCAGACATGGCTGGAGCTGAGCCTCTGCTGGCTTCAGGGGGGCAAAGCATGGGCAGGGCCACAGGCTGGGTCAGGGAAGGCTTAGCCTTCCCTGACCTATGATACCCACCGCTCCTACTCGAGTCTGTCAACCTGGACTCTGAGCCTCGCTGCCACAGGTTGTGTGTAGACATACCCTCAGAGTCTGAGTTTTCACTAAGTTTAAGCTGTTAAGGGAAAGAAATTTAGTCAGGCCACTTAAAACTCTTTGCTTTTGTTAATACCTATTTAATTTGTTAAAAAAATGAATTAACAGTGGCTCCTATTGTTTCAGCTACCTATCCCATAAAGGAGCATAACTGCTTTTTTATTTATCCTGGATGAGAAGTGGCTGTTATGCTTACATGCTTCAACAAGGTTTCGCCCAACCCTCAGCATTACAGGCCTACCTCTGCCTGCTCTTACACCTCTCCCAGGTTCTCCAGCCAAACCAGAATTTAAACTCTGCATATTTCGAAGTTAAAAAAATTGTAGAGAAAAATTGTGCTTATCAAACAAACAAAAACTTTTCAGGCCTTCATACATCATAGAAAAGCAAAAAGAGGGCACAGGATCAATTTTTAAAAAATCTTTTACATGTCACCTTTAAAAGTGACTTTTTTGTGTGCATTATAAAAATGGAATGATTAAACAGGAACAATAATAATTTTCATTCCTAAGGCACCTACTATACAAGGATCTCAAAGCACTTTACAAATGGTAACAAATTAGTTGAGGTAGATAAGTATTACTATCCCCATTTTACAGGTGGGGAAGCTGAAACACTGAGATGTAAAGTGCTTTACACAGGTCATAGAGGAGACCTCTGGCAGAGCTAAAGAACCCACATCTGCTGACTCCCACTCCTGTGTCCTAACCACAAAACCATCTTTCTCATTCATACTATTTACTGTGAAACACAAGCGTGTAAATCAGATGTATGCAAATGAGAATTTATTGTGTAGAAAACAAAAGTGACAGTAAAAAAACTCTAAATAACCCAGATGACTCACCCCAAGGGACTCTTCCTACTTGTATATTTAAGCATGTGCATAAGGATTTGCATAGGAATGGAGCCTAAACTTCTTCATTTCTGTATCAAATTGCAACACTTTTAACAAGACTCTGGTTACCTTTTTATCAACTACTCTGGAAAAAAAAGGAACAATACTAGAGGAGTTTCCATGTCTAATCAACTGCTTGCCAGACTAACTGAAGAATTCTTTGGTTAAAAGGAAACTATAATGTTAAAAGTCATATAAAGAACCCGTGCCTGCTGTATGTTACTAATAAATTCTTGGACTATTAAACTGGTGGCATTTAGAAGTTTAATTTGTTTCACTATTTTAGCTCTTTATTTTTTCATTTCTCAGCTTGGGCAATGAAAATAAAGTATTAGTTTCACTTTCTGATTTTCTCACAGTGGAACAATGTTGCGGTGCAGGCGAATTGTTTAAAAAAGCAGCTCCGATTGGAATTTAAAGAAAAATCGTAGAAACGTTTCTACTAATTTTAGTTTTACAATGCATACATTGGGGGTTAAATCGGATGAAGCAGTATGTATGTATTGAACAGCTATTATGGTCCATTTTTAACCTAGCAAGTAAACTGTATGGTTTTATATACCGATGAAGTGAGCTGTAGCTCACGAAAGCTTATGCTCAAATAAATTGGTTAGTCTCTAAGGTGCCACAAGTACTCCCTTTCTTTTTATATACTTTGTATCCATTTGCCCACTATTTCACTCTTACTTCTGCGCAGATCAGAGGACTGCAATAAACAGAATTTTTAAAAAAAATCTTCAGTACCTGCTTGTGACAGAAATATAATATGAAAATTGGAGCCGTATTTTTAACCTGCGGGAAAGCCGTAACCTCTCGGCTCAAAACATGTTTTGATAGTTTTCTACCTCGGGTTAGGCACCCCCTCCCACCACCACCAACTTCAAAATCGTCTCAAATGCTTCCAAGACCAGCAGTTTAATGCTCTTCATTGGGAGGATGCCTGCCAAAACCAAACCACAGCCTAATTCCCTACAGACTACTGCTAACATCTCCCGCTCTGTTCCAGCAGAATTTAGCTACCAGCCTTCTCCTCCGCAGGGAGATGGCTGTTGCTTTGCTGTGACCAGTGGCGCTGCCTGCCATCTTTCAGGCGGGAGCTCAGGAGGACCCAGAACGGAGGAATGTGGTTGAGTCAAGGTGGCTACTGCAGCAGCGCTCGCTGCCCCGCCAATCCTGGCGCGCCACTGAAGCTTGTCAGACGCAGCAGCCGCTACAGTCCCTAAGGCGGGGGCGGGGCTTCCCCGCCCGGAGCGGCCGGAGAGGTCAGTCACGGGGAGCGAATGCCGCATTTAGCCGCTAGAGGGTGCGTGTTGGGAACGGAATGCCACATAGTAATCTCTCTAAATTGTCAAACACTGTAATTATTAAAGGGCTGGAGACTGATCGCGCAGGTAACGTGAGCCCTGGACTTTTCTCTTATTTTCAGTGCCTTTGCAGCGATTCTTATTTCTTAGGTTTTAATCCTGTTTTGGATTTTTGTTTTGCTTTGGGTTTGTTTGTTCCCTCGCACCCACCCTCCCCCCCCCCCCCGCTTTTGGCTGCTCCTTTCCGTTTAGATCCTTATTACAGGCGACTCCAGTGCGACTAACTCCTTCTCCTGTTTCTCATGGTCAAACATTGACCAAACAAACTTAATCAAGATTGAAGTAATCGAGTAAACAACAGCAACAACACTGTAAGTTCAGTGAGCCCACAATACAGGTTTATTAATGCGTAACAATGTTCTGTGCATTTGTGTCTCACACCAAAAATGGTTTAAAAGGTATTAAAGAACTGCAGTATTTAGCTGAGGTGTGCTGAAGCTGTTCCTTTTGGATCCCGCAGATAATCCAGTTATTCTGGTTCAGAATTAGTTTTGATTGAACTGTACAGTGTTTTTTAAATTACCTTTATTACTATAAAAAGACAATCTGAGAGGAAACTAGTTTTAAATAACATTTTTCAATAAGTTTTAAAATAACTTGTTTTAATCTGTTAAACTAAATATAGTATGAAAATATATTTTTCTATCACGATTTTATAATACTTTAGTCAAACTGATCAGTAAAACACAGATTTTAAAATATCAGCAATGAATAGATGGGTCCAAATAAAAAGAGCCTAAACCTTGACATTTTTTCTTTGACCTAATATACTGTAGAATGTGTTTCATTTATTACTTTAATTATCTTCACTACCAGGGTGCTAGCCATCCTGTAGTTTCTCATTAAAAAGAAAAACTATTGTTTACTTTGCAAACAGGAAGTGCAACTTACTTTTTTAAAAAAATATGAAGATGTAATTGGTAATAATCAGGGCCTTCAATGGTCTCTTGGAATTTATATGTAATCACAAATTCTTTCCTATGAATGTGAGTAACAGTCTGGTTTCTATTTCACAGCTTTATTTAACTGAACTATTTCTAGTACTATTGAACTTTATATAAAATAAACCATAATGGTTATTAGATAATGAAAACAAGAGGTTTCTAACAGCACTGTTGTAGGCATATATTTAAAGAAGTAATGTGATGGTGGGATCTCCGATGGACAGGAAGGGCTGACTGACCTTGGACCCTTTCTGAATGCAGCATTGCTCAGTAAGAAGCAGTTAGCAGTTGTCTTTTCATAGTTACAGTGTATAGGCCAACTAGAGTAACAGTTCTGGAATATTTTAAATCTAGAGTAAGATTTACAACCTATGAGATTCACTCAGCACCCACAACTGGTAGCCTTTGACTGAATATGAAGGGGAAAAAAAGCAGCTTTAACCTTCTTACTTTTAATCTAATGCGCTTCCAGATGAAACTGTTTTTTACTTCCTTGTTGCTTTGCCTTGACAGGCCTAAAAAGGAACCTGAACACTTGCCCATTGAGCTTTTGTTTGATTATTAAAAATAACATTGTTGAATTGCTTCTTGAAAAAATAATGAAATATATTTCACTTTAAACACATTTTAAAGGAGCCTGTTCAGTGTTGTGAGGACTCCCTCAGGAAAGAAAACATATTTTCCTGCAAATTCAGTGCTATATATAGCAGAGTTCTTTTCTCATGATTTATAGTAGCCACGTTCTAATGCAATAGATTTTTGCTCTACTGTCTGCTAAAAATTCGCCTTTTCTAAATGTACCCTAGGTATCTCTTTCTTATTTAAATGAATAAGAACTGATTTAGTTTTTCCAGTACCACAATATATCATTTGGAAAAAGGCATTCTGGAAAATTGAATTTATATCACTTGAAATTAAACTAAAATAATAAATCCAGGTTTCTAAAGGCAGTTTTGCTCATTTGGAATCAGACACCTCATTTGGGATTAATTGTAAAGCAGTTTTTACACTATCTTTTACTTGTGATACGCAATGCAAAATGCTTCATCAGTGAGGCATTTGAAATCTCATACATAATTTGTTGAAATTTCACTCCTTCACTTACAATTTGACACGTCTGCAGGCTGCAACTCTATAAGAGCAAGCTTTTGAGTTATAAAAATGTACTGATTGACAGGTGCTGAGAAAAGTGAGCTGTTCTCGGTGTCCTAGGAAAGCAAATTTAAGGTTGCAGTTAACCCTCTAAATGGATAAAAGTGACTTGCTGTATTTGCATACTTGTCAGCATTTGAATGCCATTCAGACAGCCTTTAAACACCATTGTAATACATTTGAGCTAGGATATCTTTTTTAGAGCAGCTGTATGGGAACATCTTATTTAGCTTAAAAAAAATAAAGACGGCTTCTTTCCCTCCCACATTATATAGGGACAGTTAACACGTATGGATCAGGAGTAAATGATGGTGTAGTTATCTTCCTAAGGAACAATTTGGGCCAGGAAAATTCTTTAACATGTCTAAATAATCAAGATGTAGCCTGGTGAGGATGGTATAATTATGTCCTAGAGGAAAGGGGCAGAAGGGGGAACAATCTTAATCTAGCCTATTAACATATTATTGCATATGGAGTATTCATCCTTCTGGAACCCAGGGAAAAGAGGGTGACTCCCCGATCCTTTCAACGTGCTATGGGCCTGATTCTCCTGCAGCCCAATGTAGCGCAGAGCGGATACGCACTGACCCTTTAACATGTTGTTGTACATGGTCCTGTGAGGGCAGAGCAGAGAGCCCTGGACTCTTATGTTACTGATGTGGTATTGTGGGGGCAGATAGGAGACCCCCTACCAGGCCCCGCCGTGAGCGGCAGTAGCCGCCTTAGTCTTCCTGGCATGCTCTTCTCCAATAATCACCCTGAACTGTAGCCAATTGTTGCAGGATTCGGCCGTGGAACGTTCCCGGGAGGGAAGCATTGTGACGTCAGCGCACCTACTAATCCTCCCAATTGAGGGGGAGCCTGGAGCCATGAGGTCATCGTAGCGGCCGGTGTAGCCATCCGGGCGGCGGCAGCGGCGGGGGAGGGGAGAGCAGAGCAGAACGGGCAGCGGGCCCAAGCGAGGCCGACTGGGAGCCTGCCGCCGCGCTCCAGCTGTACTGAGGCGGACGCCGAGCTCCTGCAAGCATGGAGGAGGCTGAGGCGAAGGAGCTGCAGGTCGGCTCCTGGCTACCCGTGCTGGTGGAGCAGATGGTGAACGACACGTTGGTGGTCACCTTGAGCTGCGGGGAGAGGCGCTTCACTGGGATCCTCCTGGACTGCACTAAAAAGTAGGAGCCCTCAATGCTTTGATTCTTACCCAAAATATTTCCAAGGGTGATGATTGCAACTGAGAAGTTTTTTTTCTCTATAGAGTATGGCCTGCTGCTGCACAGAGAGATCAGAGCAGCTGGGGAGGAGGAGGGATTAGGCCATAATCAGATTAAAGAGTTAAGGTTGCATTGCACACTGCAGGTGGGGGAGGGGAGGGGAAAAAGTGTGTGCGGGGGGAGGGTTCTTCTAAAAAAAGCAAATTCTGGATTTGGTTTCATTTTCTTTTCAAAAATCCAGCTTGGAAGGAGACTTTCAGAGGGTTGTTATCCAGTTACACTTCAAGATAAATTTGAAAATATTTTTCAGTGACCATTTTAGAAGCTTTGAAAAGAAGAAAAACCTTGTGTGAAAGTATTTAAAAGTAACTCTTTTTATGGGCATAGGTTACTAGAAAAAGTCTGGCCCCCATCAAGGAGGGGAATTGACTACATCTGTTTAAGTGCCTTCACTGTCCCAGAGGCTGCTTGTAGAGTTAACGTTTTGTTTTGGACCAGAAACTGCACATTTGTCAAGAAAAAGGTTTTGTTGAATAAAAATATTGGAACTTGACAAAGTTCTTTTTAATGATGTTACGATTGTGTAGTAAGTCTGGGTGTGCTGGGTAGTGGTATGATGTCAGATACTGCCATAATTATAGACTTTCTTTCTTTGTTCAGGAATACCATATGCTTCAACAGCTTTATCTTCTGGGGAAACTGACCTGTTAATTTTAATAATGCAAAAATAAAAAGGGTATGGAGATATTAGTCATGGGTTTTCTAGAATATTATACAAAAATGATCAGTTTAAGTAAAACACTTTATTTGCCATGTATTTGGAGCTAATATGCTTAGTACAAATTATTAGTGTGGTAGCAAGACTCTGATTAGTATATAAGCATACAATGGTGGAATACTTTTTACGTGCTTTGAGTTAACATATGCTGTGCATTTGCCATGTAATTGCAAAACTGTAACAAACGATCTGTTAGACATAATGAAATGTGTAATAGCCATTTAGATTGCTGGATAGCTGATCCTTATTTATTGTTAGTGGAAGGTGTTTTTTTTTGTTTTTTTTTTTTTAACCAAGTTAGAACTCGATTTAATCACACACAAATATAAAGGTTTGTTATTTTTAAAGTTTCAGATTAGCATATATGCTGTGTTTTTAGCCAATTATCTATATTATGTCTTTATTTAATCCTCTGGTATAGTAAAGTCCCTGGAATACATCACTGCATGATAATGGGATCCTACTAGATGAGTGGTGTGAGAAGAGAAAGTGGAGGCATTAATCAAACATATATGTCTTTGCTTTCCTTTAGTTTTTATTTTCAGAGTGGGAACTGTAAATGTCTCCTGTTTTTTGAAGGCCTCAATTTTTTCCTTAATACATTCCTAGACTTTGCTACAGGCTTTCCCCACCCCCACCCAGCAGTGCAAAACCATTATCCTTTGACAATTATCCTACTGGCATTATCTCTTAATTAGATGTGCCAGAAAACATTAATACTAAAGTCATGTGAGTTAACATATGGCTTCATGTTAATTTTATCCATCTACCTCATTGTCTACAGTATGTGAAAGTGCTCAACTCAAACATTTTAAACTAAGATGCAGCTAAATGAGGGTTCACATGTTTTCCTTCTCATTGTCCAAGTAGCCAGCTAGCACTACTAATATCCAGTATCCCTAGAAATCCTTGCATTATGTAGTCAGCCATTGGAGAAGGACTGCAGCTTTATTGATTTCTCTCTGTCACTGAAGAAACTGAAGCCAATAATATAGGTTCAATTCCAACATTTGAAGCTTTCCATTCTGGAATTTCTACAGTGATCTTGTTACCATTCTTGTGCCTTCCCTCAGAAGCTTGCCCTACTAAAATCCAATGCTTTTCAGTTTTCTTTGCTCATCTTAAATCCTCAGGGTGGTGTTTTGGGGGTTTGTTTCTTTGGTGCTTTTTTATTTATTTGATGGCCTTCTGATGTTCTTCTCTTATTTAATTTTGGTTGTGGATTCTACTGCAGCAGCAGCGTACCATGGCCCTGTCTTCTGCCACAATGCCATCATGAATATATTGTACCCACTTGAAGTGGTCAAGACCTCTTCTGACATTGATGATAGTTGCCCCTGAAACGTAAATGCTAATTTTATTGAGAGTAGGGGTGATGTTCACATACCGCATGCTTTATTTCATTACAATGATCTTAAAGAATTGTTAGACAATTAATAATAAAATAGCCTTTTAGACAGTAATGCTTGTTGTACTGTTAACTTTAAAACTTTAAAAAAACAAAACAAAAAACAAAAAAAAGATTTCATTTCTATTTCATTTGTATTTACATTCTGAGCTAGGGGAGGACTGTTGATTATACATTTATTGAATAGTCATTTTCACTCTGGCAAAATTTGCCAGTGACTCCCTGGACAAAGGACATGTGAAATGAGACTTTTTTTATTAATTCATTTTTACAAAATGCTTGAATAGTTATCACTTCCCCAGACCACTTCAGATTTTCCATAATCTTTGGGGCCAGATTTGCAAATATATTTTTGTGCCTTGACATGCAGGTAGAAATTTTTAAATGGATCCAGAATGGTACCTCTCTCCAAAATGGATTAGGTGCCTAACTCCTATTGTTTTTAATGCCTGCTATGCACCTAACCTGTTTAAAACACTTTTGAAAATCCCACTAGACACCTATTTGCATTTTTAAGCACTTAAATATCTGTTAAAATCTGGCCCTTAGGGTCCTAAGTCACTTTTGAAAATGGGACTTACGCTTCTAAGTTGCTTTGGCACTCTTGAAAATTTTACTTTTGGTGCCTATCCCTCTTTTTTTTTTCTTCCCCCTTTTGTGATGATTTTCCTCTTCAGTTGGAACAATAAGCTACTCCTCCATTTCTAATAGGCCTCTTTTGAGGCACTTAAGCGAGGTGTATACTACACAATTTTGTTGGCATAGCTGTGTCTGTCAGGGATGTGAAAAAAACCACCACCCCTAACCAACATAGTTGTGATTGTAAACCCCCCAGCATAAATGCTTCTGTTGGTGTAGTTAATGTCATTTGGGGAGGTGTTGTTACTATGCCTGCAGAAAAACCCATTCTGTGGCATATGCTGTGCGTACACTGGGCTATGCCAGTATAGCTGTATCAGCAAAGGCTGTGTAATGTAGATGAGCCCTTAGGATACTTTCAGAATTCTTCTCTGCCAATTCTAAGGTTAAGTCAGTGGAATGTTAATGTATGTTCATACTATCCCCAGTCCACAAGTTCCTGGCAAAATCAGTTACCTTAAAAATAATCTGAATTTGTGGAGTCCTCTGTTAGAGGATGAAACCCTCCAATTATCTGACAAATCAGATGCCCACATCCTGATGATATTTAACTATATAACCACATGGCAAAAATGGATGTATTAAAGTCTATTTCTGACAGGGAGAGGGGTAAGGAAGCCAAAATGGATTTAAGGCAAAAGATAGGGTTCTCTTTCCTGATTATAAGTAACCAATGTTAAATAGAAATAGGGTTACATGGATGGAAAAAAGCATTTCTTGTAGAACTCTTTCCATTTCTTTGTGATGATTTGTCCCATCTTGGTGTTTACCTGCTATCACAAAGCTAAACAGAGGTACTTCTGATGTCCATCTTTAGTCTCTTTAAAAACAGAAATACTGCTGAAGATCTTTGTGATGACCCTTTGTGATGTTCCATTGATTCAGTAATATTGGCTCTGCTTCAGCCATCTTGCAAAGAGATTCAGTAAAACAATTGGGAGCCTGACCCTTTCCTTTAAGTGAGGTTGTGTGGTAAGGACTGAAAGATAGAGAGCTCTTTTTTTTCCTTCCAGCATCTATTAGGGATGAGAAACTTTTAATCACTCTAGCCGGAGGCTGATATGGAAGAGGGAATCCCTGAGTCATGTACAGTACTTGGCTACAGTACATGGCAGCTAGACCTTTTCAACAGAGTTTGGATCCTGGAGCTTGTTGGTTGATGAGCCTCCCTTTTTGCAGGCCCCTGCCTAATATTCCAGTCAGTCTATCTAGGTCAGAGGTGGGCAAACTATGGCACACGGGCCACATCTGGCCCACAGGACCATCCTGTCCGGCCCTTGAGCTCCCAGCCAAGGAGGCTAGTCCCCGGCCCCTCCCCTGTAGCCTCAGCTCGCTGCGCTGCCAGTGCTCTGGATGGCGGGGCTGCGAACTCCTGCGAGGCTGGCTCCAGCTGGGCCGCACGGCTGCCAATCCTGCTGCTCTGAGTGGCATGGTAAGGGGGTGAGGAGTTGCGGGGGGGGGAGGGGTTGGATAAGGGTCAGGGTGTCCCGGAGGGCAGTCAGGGGGCTGTTGGATGGAGCAGAGGTTCGAGCGGGGTGGTGGTGGTCAGGGGATGGGGAACAGGGAGGGGGTGGGGTGTGTAGATAGGAGTGGGGGCAGTCAGGGGATGGGGGGTAGGGGTTGGATGGAGGGGGTCCCAGGAGACGGTCAGGGGACAAGGAGCAGGGGAGGCTGGATGGGTCAGGGGTTCTGAGGGGGGTAGTCAGGGGGCAGGAAGTGGATAGGGGGTGGGGACCAGCCTTTTCTGGGGAGGCACAGCCTTCCCTACTGGACCTCCATACAGTTTCAGAACCCCAATGTGGCTCTCAGGCCAAAAAGTTTGCCCACCCCTGTCGTAGGTATAAGTGTATGAATATTGTGCCATATACTGAAGTATCTAGGTACCAGTGGGCTAGTTCTCTTGTTAGTAGGTGTCCTGTAACCATCTCATAGCCTTATTTAGGTGCTGACCTTGCAATAATCTATACAGGTAGATTCCTGGCTCCTTGTGGAGTCCCAGGTACTTCAATGGGCCTCCGCATGGATATAAGCATTCTCCTGTGTGGATCAGACTGGAGGGTTGGGGCCCTACTGCAGTGAAAACTTTGGCCAAGATTTTCAAGGCTGACTTGTGGAGGTCTCACTTCTGAGTGGCAGTTTAGACAGCTTAAAGAGGCTGGGCCCTCCGTAACTTCTGAAAATCCGGCTGCTTTAGGCACCCAAAATCACTAGTTGCCCAAAAACTTAAAGGTCAAGATTCTCATGGTAGCCTTCAGTAGCACAAAATAATGGACGCTAATCTTGCTTATCTGTTGACTTTTGCTATTGAAAGTAGAGCTAGAACATGCCAGTGAAGAATCTGCACTTATTCTGTTGCAGTGGAAGATGCATCTATTTACAAAGCAGTTGCCTAAAGTAACATTGAAGTACTGGATTTTGCTTCCATAAGAAAAGTTCAAACTCCAAGCAATACTGTTGGCCCCATAGAAAGCAAGAAAATTCTTACTATTGCAAAGCCACTTAATGTCCTGTAGAGAACAAGGGACTAGAGCAAGACTGCATCCGAAACCCTTTCTATATTGTGTCTCTGTGGCCAAAGCTTGAAAAATAAACTTGCTTGGAAGCTTCCTTGGGCAAATGCCACGGAGTTCTGCAGAACCTAAGCTTTTTTTTAATGAAGTTTCTAATGCTTAGGTTCCCTTCCACCCTATCAAGGGGGTGGGTCTTTGCTGCTGCTGCTGCTTAGAGCTTTTAATAAAGAACAGTAGAGTGAAAGCTGACCAGAGTCCTGTCAAACTTTGTGCTATTACTCAGAAGCTTGCTGGCAGCTGTGAAACTGACAAGATTCAGGCAGTTCCATGTTGCTGTTTGGGAAAGTTGAGGAAGGGGAGCTATTCTTCGAGAGGAAAGTTTGGCGGGGAGATGAGGAGAGTAGAGTATATGCTTCAGCCAAAAGTTGGAGGAAAGGGAGAAACAGAAGAGATCTCACCCCACCTTTTATCCGCCAAGAAATGTTGCATTCATTTCTCTCCTCTAGTAATTAGAGGAGGGTTTTGTGATGGGGATGGTAGGTTAGCACTCCACATTTATCAGAAATATACTATCTGGAGGCTGAGATTAAAGCTAAAGCCTCCCAGCTGGGTCCAGGACAGAACCCTGCTAGCAATCCTAGCACCCTTCCCTTTCCCAGCATTGGAGTCGGGGGGCAGCGGTTCTCCTCAGTATATTGTCTCTGGAGAGTAAAGGCCTGCATCTCAGTCTTTGGCTAATAAACATAGTCCTTTGGCTCAAAAATGTTACTAGCATGTCCGTGGATAGGGTGGGGGGGATGTATGTGAGGTGAGTTACTGTGTGGGGGGGGAAGAGGGAACTTGATGGAATATGAAAGAAATGTAATTCTGGGAGGGAGAAGTGAGGGACAGTGAAGACAACATGGAGAAAAGAGACCTCATGATCTATTGTAGGAATAAAAAGAGTAGGGTAAAACGAGGAAGGGAAAGGTGTTTTTAAAAATGGAAAAATCTAGGGAGGTGTAGTATGTTTAAAAAGGTGCTAAGTAAAAAGCTGATTGTTAGTAATATAACTAAATGCAGTACAGAACTGTGTTTATTTCTTTCAATATGTGGTGTGCCACCACACTTCCCAAAGCCACACAAGAATCTTTCACCGTGGCTAGGAGGCTTAGCCATTGGGCTAGTAGGATTATCCAGACACCTTTCTTTTTCTAAGTCTTGCCTGTGGCCATCAGCATCACAGGAATGTGTGCATACAATCCATATTTTTCTGACCGTGAAGGAGCAGATGTTGCTCTTCAAAGGAAAATACCATTTCAAGATCACAGCTTCTGGACCTAAGCTGATGAAGGAAGCATGAGCTGCTGCTCCCCAACCCTCTAACCACACATCCCCTTTATCCTTTAACTCATGCACTGGGAGGAGGGCACAAAAACAAAACAAAAAATGGTAATCTTGTATAGCTGTAGAATAATCTTTCAAAAAACGCCTACAGTTGCCTGCATATGGGGACACTTTTTTAAACAACATGCACTCAGACTTTACTGGGACTGACTATAACTCTTACCAGTTCAAAACACTGATTTCTGTGTGGATAATCTATTTTGGTTTGTCATCTTGAGTTTAATAAATGTGAAACCCAAATTTACATCTTATCTTAGTATTTACATTAATGAAGGACTATAACCTGGTTGACTGCACTTACAATGTTCTTGCTAGCAAGACTAGCCAGTTTTGATGTAATCTAAATTATAAAGAGCTGAATCTTAATTATGTGTGGGTTTAAGCATTTCCAAAACAGAGGATGGTGTTGCCTGTCTCCAGGGAGAGAGGGGATTGAGGAAATTAATCATTTTGGCTGTGCATGTCCCAGAAGGCTAAGACGAATAACTGAGACTGAATTCATGTCCTGTAGTACATGCTGGTGCCTATAATACCCAGACACTTTCACATGCCCCTAAGCTCAAGAAAATGAAAATGCAGAATCTGTGACTGAGCAGATTTGAATATGCCGCATCAATAATGACAATGTGCAGCTATATAAAATGTTAAGTAATTTGTGCAGGTCAGGAGGAAAAACTAGGTTTAGCTAAGTTTGTGTTACTCTAAGACTTTACTAAAAACTGAAGTGTGGTAATGGAAGTATGTTTCATGAAATGTACTTAATGTTATGTTATAGGTGATAGGTTTTAATTATACAGTTTATTTGAAGAGGTCTATGTCCGTCCAGAAATTATTCAGCTGCAGGCTTATCAGAAACAAACTTAAATCTGTATTGGGTTGTTTTTAATCGTTCTGCAGCTAAACCTGTGTGGAGTAACTTATATTTGTAGCATAGTTTTCCAAAAGAAATAAAAAGATATAAAGAAATGGTAGCTCTACTCATTGAGTACCTCTATTAAATCGCATTGGCATATTGGTCACGTGGCCTTTGTGCTTGAACAGAGGGCAGTAGCGTATGGTGATGAGGGCCATACAAGTATCTGGACAAATGTAAGGACTCATCACTATGAACATAGCCTCCCTAGCTCCTTTGGGTGGGTGATGGGGCTGGTAGATGGTCAGAACTTCACAAACTGGGGAGTTGGTGGCAATGGCAACACCAAGTTTGGACTTGCCCTCTCCTCCCAAAGGCAAACTGGTAGGGAGACTTAAAAGAAAAATATTTTTTCCTCAAAACTAATTTAAAAATCTCCGTGAACAAAGCAAATGCAGGCTGACTTTGTGGGCAAAAGCAGCAAAATATGGCCCCTCAGGATAAAACAGTCACCTCAGTTGTCTGTCTTGGATTCAGACAGGAAACTACAGTACTGAGTATTACTTGCCCAGTAGTCTGCAGTACTATGGCATCTTCTTCAAAGATAAGACACAAAATAAATACTAGGGGAATTCTGCACCAAAAAAATAAAAATTCAGTTAAAATATTTTAATAATTCTGTATCTTTTATTTGTCAAAATAACACAATTTAATCATGCCAGTTTCAATTATTTTGGTAATTTATATCAAAATACCTGTCAGCAACTGTCTGTAACAATACAGATGACAAAAAAAGATTCAGGAATTTTTTTTTTTTTTTTTTACAAATAGATTCCTTACTAGGCCTATAAATACAGAACTCTGTAATAATTAATTTAAACTACAATACAGAAATGTATTTCCCGCACACCTCAGAAGCAGTGCAAAGGCTTGGGGGCGTCAGGAGTAACAGAGGAGCTGAGGGAGAGGGAAGTTATTGCTGTAGAGGAGCCTGGGTATGAACTTGGAGGGTTGTTGAGTGTGGGTGATGGGAGAAGTGTGGAACAGGGTGTTTTTTGGGTAGGGAGGGATTGTTAGGGAGCCTCCACCATGCATACCCTAGCTGACCCCTAGCCTCTCCCAATCAGTCAGGCACATCTGCCCCTGTCCTCGTGTGTTTCTGCACTCCCCTCTCCCCACGTGTCCTTGCTGCCCCTCCCCCCATGTGGCCCTCCACCCCACTCCTGTTCAGCCCTTTTGAACCCCTGTCTGTGACACTACACACACACACCCACCCACCCTGCATCCCCATGTGCCCCACACTTTCTGTCCCTCGGTACTGTGTGCCTCCTGATCTGGCTGGGTGAGTGGCTGCTCTCTGTTCTGGTGCCACAGTGGCCCCTAGTGGGAGAAAGGCATAACTGCAGTACCTTTCCATCAGAACATTGTTTCTGCGGGCAGGGGGAATGCATGGCACATGAATTCTGCACATAGGCAGTAGTACAGAATTTCCCCAGGAGTAAATAGAGAAAATTGTCTTCTCTTGATGGCCTCTATTTCACTGCCATTGCTTTCACCGCCAATCTGAAGTTATTTAATATTATAAAGAGTTCAACTTCCACTTGCTTTGTTTTGTGCTATAATCCTCAAACAAATCTTTGGGATGGGCATAAGCTCAGTCAGTAGACTAGAAAGATGTTGCCAGTCTGTGGTTAGCCTATTTCAATGCAATTATGATTGTGGTGGCAGCTTTACGTAGGTAGATCCAAAACCAAAATGATCAATTTAAACTCCCATCTGGAAACAAACCTGAAAGCCAAGGTAGACACTGGTGCTGCCCCACCTTAAGTTTCCAAACGCTTTGTGTAGCCTTGCAGAGAGTGCATTGCCAATACTCTAATCTCAGTGTGACACAACCAGGGACAACTATGAACCTCACTACATACAAACCCTTTCCCAAAAAGCTGTCTGGGCCACCACAGCTGCTACCTGAGAATGCTGGAGCAACCAGGGATCTAAAATAGCCGCTGAATTCCAAATCTGAGTAATTAACAGCCCAGGCAATCCCTCAGTCAAAGAGGCTTATAGTTTCTCCCAAACCACCAGTGTTATTTGAGGCTGGGCAGGGCTGGACCTCAGCCAGTCAAAGGATTGAATTGCTGCATGGAGGCTGGACATATGGTAGCAATGTGACTACTTCTAGATTGCCCAGGGCTGACATTAGGGACTATCACTTTACTACAGTTTTGTATAGAGCCAAGCACAATGAGGCCCCAGCCTGGTTGAGCCTTCTGGGTACTACAATAGAAATATTAACTAATTGTCCGCTCTACCCTTATTGCAGAGCTCTCCCTTGATTGTTTTAAGGAGTGGTTAAAGCACAGAGGGTAAGCCCAGTCAGACCGCCATTCATTCATACTAGTTCAGTGACTTCACTTCACTAAACTTTCTCAAATAAGATACCTTTGGGTTAATTACGCACTCTCTCACTCTCTGGTATTGCAATCTGGCCACATATCAGTCTCCATCTGCTATAACTGGCTCACCTTTACCATTAAAACTGTTTATGGATCTTAATTACTCTTTTTACAATGTTTTTTACTTTACTGTGATTGTCAGTTTTGGGATGCAGATTAGGGTACTGAGCCTCATCTAATCAGTGCCAAATTTACTAATTGTAATCCACAATTCCGATGATTCTCACCAGAAACAGTTGTCATCCCACTTCTCAGGAAAAGTTTTTAATACCTAAGTGCTGGACCATGGTCTACTAAAACTTTGCTGTGGCATGTTTTGTAAAAGTAATGAAGTCACTGACCTTATAAAGGGCTGGATCATAGTATGTTTACCCATACGAGTTCTGGTGATTTCAGTGGGACTGCTCATGTAAGTTAGGCTAGCAGGATCAAGCCTTTAGAGACCTGTCATTGCTTTAATGACTCTGGTAGTTCTGTTTAAACCCTTGGGCCTACTTGTAAGAGTAAGGTAAACAGAAGGTATGTCTACACTTAGTTATTGTGCTGTAAGTTTCACCGGTGATAGGGAACCGGTAAAAGTAAAGCGCTGGTTTGTGTACTCACTCAATTCCTCAGTGTAAACACTCTCTGACACCTATCAGCACTTCCATCGCTGATGAGAGCAGCGCTGTAGGGCAGCTGTCCCACAGTGCAGCTCTCTTGAGAGGTCTTGTGGGATCGGGGGGTGAGCGGAAGGCATTCTGGGTCCCTTCTCAGTGCCCCGTGCTGCCCTGCTTCATGTCTCAGGAGCCCCATTACTTCCTGGTTTCTTCCGTGGCATTTTTGTAAAAACCGCCACATCTACAAGCAAAAGGAAAGGGAGCTTCAAACTTCCCAGAGCTTACAGGGGGAGGGGCGGACGTCCATGCGTCAGAGCAGTGGAGCTGCTGGCCAGAGTGGTCGCTTTTGGAACTGTGGGATCTCCTCCAGAGGCCAAACGTTTTGAGTTTCACTGCAAAAAGTCATTAACAAGTGTAGATGCTCCCGCGGTTTTAGCGCAAAAAAGGGACTTTTTGTGCCTTAAATGGTATGTGTAGACATACCCAGAATTTACCTTCTAATGGAGTGGAATAGAGGAAAATTCCTCTATTGCATAGTTTCATTTGGTCAAGCCAGAACTGTTCCACTTAACTGAATAAGTAAAGTGTCGCACAGTTCCGACCAAAGCTGCGTGAATAATAGCGCTATATTGGTTTCTATTATAAGCTCCACTAATACCTCAGGTTCGATGTGCAACTTATGGTTGCTTTATAGCAAATATGTTAGCAGAGTCTGTCACTTTAAAACCTTTAATTCTCAGGCTTGACTTTCCTTTTTTTGTAAAGCTCTCAAACAAAATGGCTTAGTTTTTAAGTTATATTTTGCAAGCAGTTGTTTAGTCCTCTTCCTGTAGACTAAGCTAATTTTCTTCTAATTTGGAAAGTGTCACCTAGACCTAAATATAAAAATGGTCAAGATGTCATAATCTCTCCAAGTAAATGGAAAGGAAATTAAAACTTTATAGTTTTCCAGTTACTAAATTATCTGAACTCTTAAAGAACAAAGAATAGTGATGAGTCGGTGCCAAAATTAAGGACCAATTCCTGTTTTTTGTGACTTACGCAAGCAATTTCTTTTTTTCCTGGTGGGTTTTCTCACACAAATCAGGTAAGAAGGGTTTGGCCTGTAATTAACGTCTGCAGAAACAAAAATGAAACCATTTACCATAATAAATTGGAGTGTGCATGCTAGTTAGTGTTAGGAAGCGGGGGAGTGGCAGTGAGTTTATAAGGCTAATCCAGTCTTGGGAAGAAAGCCACCACCTCTCTTCTTTAATATCCAATTGTATGCGACCTCCACTAACGCTCCTCTAGGAAGAAGAGTTTCCCTACTTTGATGTGCAGCTGTCATCTGAAACAGCAGTAGCCTAAAAAGATCTGCAGTGAGAGTGTGAGGTTTACCCTTCCAGCAAAAAGTTCCACCCTGTGGATATGGTGCTGAGAAAGAAATACAGCAGCCTTACCAGTCAGGTCTGAAGGCACCTACTGAAAGCAAAGCAGGAGAAGCTTCTGGGTGATCAGCAGTACGTGCAGTCAAACTGACTGTCAGCTTGCCTATTCTGACTCCTCACAGCCAACTGTACTCCCATCCCCCTGGGTTCTTTATGCTACTCTCTGGAAGGGGATTGGACATGAGGTTGAGGGAGTTTCCATGCTTCTCAATTATTCTCTGAGCTGGAGATGCCAAATCCCCTTTCTGCTGGCCTGTGTTGGCACCTGCCTCCCCCTCTTTTTAGGCAGGAGTTGATCACTGAAGGTAGCAGGAAAGAAAGGGAGCACTAGAGAGAAGATTATTTAATCTCAAGGTAAAACGGCCCATGGAACACACTCTACCTTCCATTTTTGTTAGTTTCTCAGAGCTTAATTTGTAAAACATTTAACATTTATTTAAGAAGTTAGAACACTTGCTTGACAGTACATGCTCTAGTAACTGTATGTTGAGCCTTGCACTGTAACAGGCTGTTCTTGCATTCCCAAAGCTACCTGAAAACTTCTTTTCTACTGAAACTTTCCATTGTGTTTCTGCTCAAAGGTAGAAAACTACTTTGGAAAAACCTAAGCGCAATCTATCAAGCCTTTATTTTTATTTATTTTTTTTATTTTATTTTAGAAATTGTAACTCAAAAGTACCTGACACTTTCACTTCTTAAAAAAAGAAAAAAAAACCTTACCCCTTTATTTTCAGACCCTAAGAAAGGGTGTAGTAACAATAGCTTGTTGCAGATCATATTGCTCCCAATGAACCTGAAAGATAAAATGTTTCAGATATGTCAGCCAAGTATATGGGGACTGTACTACACTGACCGCTCTAATGGCTATTTGATGGATTAGTTTTATATGATACCTGAAAGCTGAGGAGGATGTGGGACAAAAGAAGGGGAAAGCGGATAAGGAGAAGTCTGGATGTCTTGGATGGGGAGAGACAGTGTAGCTATGTCTTGATAAGAGGTAATTGTGGGGTATGACAAATGTCTTGTAGAAACTCATAGGATAAAAATAGCTCATCTAGGTCTTTGTTAGAGAGGATGATCTCCATTACAAGGTGAATGTTGCCTGCTTCCAATCACATAAGAACGGAGGGTCTTGTCCTTTTTGTGAGTAAAGGACAGTTTTTTAAAGAAAGTCATTTCTGCTAAAACTGATCTTTTAATCTAAAGTGCAATAGGGAATCTTCCCCCAAGTCCCAGGGGTGCTGGAACACTTTTGTATAGTGGGTGGTGCTGAGAGCCATTGAACCAAACTGTCCGCGCTGTATATGATGGAAACAACTTTAAGCCAGGGGGTGTGGCAGCACCCCTAGTTCCAGCATTTATGGCAAGGCCTGGCTTGTCTCAAAGTACAAGGTGAAGTTTAGAGCTTAAAAATATGGCTACACATTTCACGCTGTATTTCTTGCAGGAGTCAAAATATTGGAGAAAAGGGTTGAATTGGAGTTATTAAAAACAAAATTTTGTGTCTGGGATGTGTTGCTGCTGAAATTTGAACCAGAAAGAACACAGCTTGGCTCTTATTGAGTTTTCGGGCCCACGGAAAAACCATTGTATTACTTGTTAAAGGAATACATGTCATGTCATATATGAACCATTGAGACACACATGGAGCCTCATGAAGGCATTCTTTTTAATAATAATACTTTTTAAAAAGTGACTATTTTACAAAACTTGCAATTTACTTATTCTCAATCTGTCAAGAACAGACTGGGCATTAATAAGTCAGTGGAACATAATGCTCTCCCTGCTTAATAAAACCTAAACACAAAGTAGAATTTCATATTGCAAAGAGTCATTTTGTCAGACACATGTATTCATGGAAAATCTCTCTCCCATTAATCCTTTGCTGCTGTATTGCAAAGAAAGGTGAATTCCCTCTTCTAAGACAGCATTTTTCATATTGAAGCTGTAAACCTTCAGAACGATAAACTGATAGTTTAGTGTGCAAAGCCCAGTCCTTGGCACATAATTGTTAACCCTGATCCTGAACAAGCAAGAAAATCCTGAAGGCCAGGCCAAGGAACAGAAATGAACCACTGCAGCAAAGTATACCCCAAACGTGTGGGTAGGGAAAGGGAGGGGAAAATCTACAAAGAGCTGGTGGTGTGATGAAGCAGTGTTTCCACTCGTTGTCTTGGTTTTACATTCCCCACAGACATGACACTGGTCCTTGCTTGGCTAAGACTTCAGAGATTAGCACAGATACAATGTCTGGTCCAGCAATATATCTGCTGGCGCAGCTGGCTGTCGCTATTCAGAAGAAACCTATGGAAATAAAATGTTCGTACTTACTTACTTTAGAAAGGGCCCTGTGACATACTCAGTGTGTGCAATACTGTAATATTCTATGATAACATTTGTCATTGCATAAATGACATTTTCTGCTTGATTTGGCTAGCTTGGAGATATAGCAAGTACATTTAAAAAAAAAAAAAGGTGGAAGAATAAGGGCTCAGGGTGAACATGCATGCTACTATAAAACCCCATGCTTGAATATGCAAGTTGGGAAATTAGTCATTCAGTGACCTGACTTGCACGTGGCTCAACTGTTGCATGGTAATCTAAAAATGTAGTCTTAGAAGTCTAGCATACTGAAAGAATTGTTAATAGTTCCCCAAAGACTTGCAGTGTTCTACTCTTCTATACATCATCTTTTCCATGGTATTACTGGCCTGTTGAGTGTGGCTGTGATAGGAGTAAAGTACTTGTTCTGGATTGTGTGAATGGTGCTAGACTAGAAACAAAACATGCGCACACGTCACTAATACAATGGTAAGGCTGAGAATTCAGTGCACAGGTCACTTTGGACTTTCCACCCAAAAAGTGGATTATACAGTCTATCCATTTGGAGATGGCTCTTTCTCAACAGGATAAAATTAGCTGCTGTTTAAAAATGAAGGGAAAATGTTGACCTCTTAGTGCATTGGGAAAATATTCTTTCAGAAAATGGCATTTTTGGTAAGTTTTTTAATTTTTGTCAAAGAAATCTCTGTTTTCACAGTTCTGATTTGTGTATTTTTTTTCCCCACACTGCTATAGGTCTGGCTTGCTCTGTCTTCCACCACCTTCATTGCCAAAGCAAGAGGACCCTCCTGCTGATGCTTGCACTAACTGGGTTCCTGAAAACAGACGGGCTGCGAAGGGTGAGACGGAGTCCCAGCTTTCTAGTGAAAAACCTCCCAAAGGAAACAATGATGAACAGGTTCCTCCTCTTTTGCCACCTCCATCGCCAGGCAATGTTCCTCCTTACCCACCCTATTTTGAGGGAGCTCCTTTTCCTCCTCCCTTATGGTTAAGACACACATATAACCAGTGGGTTCCTCAGCCACCACCAAGGACTATAAAGAGGACAAAAAGACGGTTGTCACGAAATAGAGACCCAGGAAGGCTTATCATGAGCACTATTAGGCTGAGGCCCAGGCAAGTGCTCTGTGAAAAATGTAAAAATACTCTGAACCCAGAGGAAGTGAACTACAAAGCCAGGCAAAATGCTAAAACAAGGAGGAAGCTAAGCATTCAGGATAAGGAGCAAAAAAAGCACAGTGATTCTGATTCTGTAGAGAAAAGGAACAAAAGAGAAAAGAGGGAGGAAGACAAATTTTCTGGGGAATTAGTGCATCGAACTCCAGTTATAAAAATATCCTACAGCACACCACAAGGTAAAGGTGAAGTTGTGAAAATTCCCTCCCGGATTCATGGATCAGTTAAACCATTTTGTCCACAGCGGATATTGCAGAATGGAGGGGAGGACCAAGAGGAGAACCGAGACTCTGAACGATATCAGGAAACCAAATGTTTTATGGATAAGTCGGCAAGCAGCCAACTTGCTTCCATTCCAAAACTGAAATTAACTAGGCCTGTGCATTCCAATGCAGATGTTCCACCTCCAAAAATCAGACTGAAACCCCATCGAATAAATGATGGTCAGAGTGTTTCCATTTATAAAGCAGAACTTATTGATGAGATAAATGTCCTTCAGAGTAGCAGGGAGTCCAATCCTGCTGCATTTTACACTGATGAATCTGCAGATAGAAGTTTAGCAGAGATGTCTTCAGGGAGTTCAGGTGAAGATGATGACTTCAAAAGATTTCCCCAAGGTAAAGATGGACATGATAACTTGGCTTTTCTTATGAATTATCGTAAAAGGAAGGCAGATTCTTCTAGTTTATCGGTGTGTAGCAATGACAGTCTAGATGAATCCAAATCCTCTAGTTCAGAAGTAACATCACCAGAAATGTGTGACTTTTTACCTGGTGATGATGCATCTGTTTCTTCATCTTCAAAAGATGACCGTAAAATTGTGCCACCATTAACAGTTAGACTACATACACAGAGTGTCTCTAAATGTGTCACTGAAGATGGAAGAACTGTTTCAGTGGGGGATATTGTTTGGGGTAAAATTCATGGTTTCCCATGGTGGCCGGCACGTGTTCTTGACATAAACCTTAGCCAGAAGGAAAATGGAGAACCTTCCTGGCGAGAAGCTAAAGTATCATGGTTTGGTTCTCCAACAACCTCATTCTTATCTGTTTCAAAACTCTCTCCTTTCTCTGAATCTTTCAAACTGAGATTTAATCGTAAGAAGAAAGGGATGTATCGGAAAGCTATTACAGAAGCTGCAAAGGCAGTAGAGCATCTGACCCCAGAAATAAGAGATCTCTTAACCCAGTTTGAAACATAACTTTGCCTCCAGTACCAGGTGAGTGCATACTGGATTGATGCTACCTGTACTAACATTCTTGTACAGATTGCATTTGTCTTCTTGTCATGTCTGTTCTTATTTCTCTTTGTTTTGTCTTTGAGTTGCCTAAAAGATCAGGGTTAAACTTCTTCTTATTCGGAGGTCTAGAAAAACATGTTTAAATGACCTTTCAGAAGAGATCTTTAGCTCTCACAGACTTCAGTGAGATTCACAGGAAGCAGCCCCTTAATTCTAGTAGGGGACTATGGGCCAATTTATTGCTGTGGGGAAAGGAGCATTGTTGCTCAGGGTGGCCCCATACTACCTCCCAACCAGCTTTGCTAGTGTACCATCTGGACAGATGAGGGAACAGACGTGTAATTACGTGGGATTCTAAATGTGGGTATGTGAGAAGCAGACTCATGCAGTCTTGTTTTGACTGACAATGACATTGTAGGTAAGTGACTTGACTGTCTCTGTTTTGCTATCTAAGTACATATCGGTGTAATAATACTTGCCTACCACACAAGGGTGTAATGGGTATTGACTGACCGTACTTATGTGCTAAAATTCATCCTGCTGTGGCTGAAGACCTAGTGGCCCCTAGGCCCTTAGCTGTTTTGGTGAACTGTCCCTTGAAAAAACACTTTTATAAATGATAACTTACGTGTAGACACTATACAAGCAGCTGGCTTTAATAATCAAAGATGCTCACGATGGCCCTCTCTCCACCCCCTTCATTCTTCTCGAAGTCTAACAGTCCACTTGGGTTTGCTTCCTTCTGCAAAAGATATTCTCTTCTCCGTGTGTCTCACTTTAAACTACAATAATCACATCCGACTATTTGTCCTAAAGCTATGAACAAAACACTTGGTTCCTTTTTCTCTGGCAACTTCCTGAAAGTACAATACCCTGAGTACCACTGAGAGAAGGTGGAAGGACATCAACATAGTAATCAGTTCTTGGGAAACAGCTGAGAGCATAATATTGGTTCTCCTATGTGATTGAAGAAGAGATACTTTTTCTCTTACTTTTAAGTTGTAATATGTCTCTCTGTTGTGATCAGTCTTCAGTGTTTAAAATTACAAAATGTAGCGCTATTTCAATTGCAATTTGCATTTTATAGGGCCTGTCCCTGCTCCAGTTGAAGTCCATGGCAAAACTCCTGGTGACATTGAATAAGATCAAGATTTGTCTCTTGGCATCCTGCTGATGGTGGCTATCATGCTAAACATGACCACATGCATGACACTTACAGATTGGGACCCCAGTGAAATATTATTAAACCAGGATACAAACTAACTTTTTTTTTTTCTCTGAAATCACAATCCTAACTGTTAGAAAAACTTTTCCTCTTTTAAAATCTAGTTTTGTGCTCTGGCTCCCACAGAGCTCAATGCTGGTTCATCACTTTGTCCCTTATTTTCCTCATTTGCCTTATTTAAGAAATGCATACACAAGCCAATGATTTTTTTTTTTCTTCCAAGTTTCTAGCATGAGGAAGCTTACTCATGATTTATAGCAATATTTGACTCAACACTTCAGCTATTGTGACTAAGCTGGTAAATGTTTGTATAATTCGGAGGCAGGCAGGTTTGAGCTAGAGGAAAATGAAGGGAAATTCTGCTGACAGTTTGCTTTTGCAAACTTATTCTGGATAGTTAAATCTTGAAAAACTGCACTAATGAGAAGCACTGGACGTTCTTTCAACCTCCATCAAATGTCACCAGTTTATTTACCTGAATGTGAGAGAAACCCAGAGTTCTCCCTCTTTCTTTGTACCATGACCATTGTGCCAAATTCCTCACTTCTCCTACGTAAAAACCTGAATTGAGCTTAGAAAGGCCTTAAGGCATTCCTGGAAACTTTCTTTATCTTCTCTCTACCCAAGTGCCATATCTGACTCACCTTTTCAGTTCTTTCTGCTAAAATTATCTGTCAGTTTCCATGAGAAAATAACTATCTGCTAACTACAATAGTAACATGCATCTAACGAAGTAGATATTCACCTACGAAAGCTTATGCTTCAATACGTCTGTTAGTCTATAAGGTGCCACAGGACTCTTTGCCGCTATCTGCTAACTGTGCCACAACCTAATTCTGTACCAACCAGGAGGCAGCCATCACATCTGATGACCTGTAAGGAGGGAAAGGGGCAGGAGATCAAAGGTCGTCATCACTTGGATCTTCAATATGACATTGTACTGCTGCTACACTGGATTTTTCTTGTTTGTGGCTCCTTTTTTCCCCATTGTGTCTTGCTTTTACATAATTTTTATGACATGCATCAATATCTAGATGATACCATATTTGAATACCTTGTCTAAAACTAGCTTTCTGTCCCTTCAATGGGACAGAGTTTCATTGCTTTCTGTGAATTTTCTTAAGACAACTGAAGTTTTCTCACCACTTTTCAGTAACTGACGACGACTTTTCCTTTTAGTTGCTGTAGGTCACACTGGCTCAGTTACTGTTGCAATCAGTCGTGCCAGGAAAAACTTATTTGTGTTGTAAATCAAAGTGTGTCTTGATTGTTTTAGGATGTTCAGAGGTGAGTCTTTTATGTCTCTGATACGGTAATTAACAAGATTACGTAGCCATATTTGTAATAACACACTTTGTGCCATTGCAGAAATGGGCCCATTAATACTTGTGTAAGGGGAGATCTGTTTACAAACAAAATCCAATAGAACCACATAATATTTATAACACGGAGTCCGGTGGCACCTTAAAGATTTAACAGATTTATTTGGACATAAGCTTTCCTGAGTGTGTGTGTGTTTAAAAAAAAAAACCCACTTCTTCAGATGGGTTTTTTTTTTTTTTACCCACGAAAGCTTATGCCCAAATAAATCTGTCTTTAAGGTGCCACTGGACTCCTTGTTGTTTTTGTGGATACAGACTAACATGGCTAGCCCTCTGATACATGGCCCACAACATTTATGTTTACAATTAAAGTAATTGATATGATCAGACTAGATCAGTAAGTAAAACAGTCACTCACCTGTCACAAGTGTTCTACTGTTAACCTTCTCAAATATCTTAGGTGGCTTCTGGCCTATAGGGGATGGAGAACACATTGGGGAGTTACTGGAGACCTCAATATAGAGCAGAGGTGGGCAAACTACATTCCGTGGACCACATCCGGCTTGTGGGACCATCCTGCCCAGCACTTGAGCTCCTGGCCGGGGAGGCTAGCCCCCAGCCCTCCCCTACTGTCCATTTTTCTCTCTCCTCTTCCCCCCCCCCCCCCCCGCCTCAGCTTGCTGTGCCACCAGCAGACTGGGCGGCGGGGCTGTGAGCTCCTGCCGGGCAGCATGGCTGCGAGAGCCGCCAGCCTGTCCCAGTGCTCTAGGCTGTGCGGCGGCGTGGCTGGCTCTGGCCGGGTGGCGTGGCTGCCAGTCCTGGTGCTCTGAGCAGCATGGTAAGGGAGTGGAGAGTAGGGGGGTTGGGTAGGGGGCAGTCAGGGGACAGAGAGCAGGGGGTGGTCGGATAGGCATGGGAGTCCCAAGGGCCTGTCAGGGGCAGGGGTGTGGATAGGGTCCAGGTCGGTCAGGGGGAGTTGGTTAGGGGGTGGTGGGGTCCTGGGAGGGGGTGGTTGGGGACAAGGCATAGGGAGGGTTGGATGGGTCAGGGGTTCTGAGGGGGGCAGTCAGGGTGTGGGCAGTGAGAGGGGGCGAATAGGGGGTGGGGGCCAGGCTGTTTGGGGAGGCACAGCCTTCCCTACCGGCCCTCCATACAGTTTTAGAACCCCAATGTGGCCCTCAGGCCAAAAAGTTTGCCCACCCCGATAAAGCATCTACAAATGCAAAATAAGCTGAATACATGTGGATTCACTTAATACTAGAGCTGATCAAATAATGTTAACCATATCTGACTAAATTATTTGACCAACTATTACAAAACAAAACTTCCAGTTGGCAAGGTTAATTAGCCTACTTTTTGCTTCCCCTGCAAAATGTACTTTGGGTAGAGAGTTAACCTTGTCATTAAATCGCCAATAAAAATATGGCAACGGGGAAAAAGCAAGGCAGAGTAGTAACCTGTAAAATCCAGTTTCATAAGACACTCTTGATTCAGCAGATAGGGAAAAAATCTCCTACTAAACATGTTCCCATGCCTCTTTGCAGCTGTCTTTGATATACAAGCATAACTTGCTGTTTGAGAACTGGTGGCTTCATTAATGTCTTTTGCACTGTAACTAAATGCTTGTAATATACAGACTCTTATTTCAGTGGTATGTTTGTTTTGGTAAGCATTGAAACTCGGACCAAGTTTGCTGATTTTGCTTTTAAGATTAAAATTTTTTGTAGTTGCTCCCATTATTTTCAGGACTTGTCCAGCTAATTTTCAGTAGCGTCAGAATAGTGGATGATATTTAACCTTAAATCTAAATCCCTATTTACAGCAGGCCTGCTTGAAGGCCGGCGTAGAGCGTTTTAGCAAGGGTCATGTTGTAAATGGGAGTGCTTAATGAGGGTTGGGAGCCAAAATGTAGTCAAGTCTTCCGCCAGGATTGCTTTTGAAGGCAGACCTCCTTGGGGTAGGGTGGGGAGAAAAGTGTGGGAAGATGGTTACCTCAAACTGTATTCTGTGTAAGACCGAAAATATGGATCTGGCTTTGTCTTGAGCAAAGGCAAGCCTGTATTCACTTGCTGAAGTCTCAAGTGGGGCCGAAGCTGCACTGCTATCACTTTTGGCATAGCTTACTTTTAAGCAAGCTTACAGCAATTCTTGGTTCTGCCACTTTCAGATTATTTGAGCAAAACCAGATCAGGTTCCAAGGATGTAACCAAGTTATATTTATTGACTTGGCGTATGAAAATCATTCCATATTCTCCCCCAGCCCTCCTTGTAGGAGTTCATCACTAGTGTTGAAGACACTTATGAAATCACCTATAGACGACATTAATGGGTAAATGGGTCTTTAACGTCAGAAACAAAACCACTGAAGATGTATCTGTGGTTGAGGGAGAGGGGTGCAGCCTATATGTACCTAGATAGAAACATGTTTCACGTAACTTAATTTTACAAATGCATGTATCATTTCTCTTAACTCAGATTTTACACATCAAGCAAATTCATGGAGTATTGATCCATTGAATAGTAAACAACACCTTTATCACCACAGTAAAAAGTTCCAATATTTCTTTAAGGTCTTGTGGTACATGGGTCTCCATCCATCCATCCATCCATCCATCCATCCCAGGGGCAGGCAAACTTTGTGGCCTGAGGGCCACATCGGGTTTCCAAAAGTGTATGGAGGGCCGGTTAGGGGAGGCTGTATCTCCCCAAACGGCCAGGCCTGGCTCCTGCCTCCTATCTGACACTTTGCCTGCCCCCTCCCCCCCTGCGTATCGCCCCCTGACGGCCCTACTGGGACTCCTACCCCATCCACCACCCTCTGCTCCCTGACCGGCCCTGGAACCCCTGACTGCCCCCTGCCACACCATCCAACCCCCCTGTCCTTCGTGACTGCCCCCCTGGGATCCCTGCCCCATCCAACCCCCCCGACTTCTTACCATGCTGCCTGGAGCACCGGTGGCTGGCAGTGCTACAGCCATGCCTGCCAGAGCACTGGGTCAGGCTGTGGGTCTGCAACTGCGCTGCCCGGCATCCCAGAGCATTGTGCCAGTAGTGCGGTGCTCTGAGGCTGCAGGGGAGGAGGGACAGTGGGGGAGGGGCCGGAGGCGAGCCTCCCAGGCCAGGAGCTCAGGGGCTAGGTAGGAGGGTCCCGCAGGCCGGATGTGGCCCGTGGGCAGTAGCTTGCCCACCTCTGTGTTATCCTCTTGTTTGTGAATTGCAATGAATTTTAGGTAGTGTGATCACCTAATATTAGAACCAGAATTTTTTGGATTTGCCATAACATCCAAATGTTCAGATGCTTATTCAAATCCCTTCCTGCCATTCTCCGTCTTCCACTTCTTGCCTGGAAATGGCTTCAGCCTAATTCTTCTCCCGAAGAGTGGAAGCTGCAAAGAGGAAGTGTATTGTCCTCCCAGCCCCGGCTGTCTTTGAGGGGAGATGCTATGCCCCTCCTTCATCTCTGCATTCTCCGTGTATTCAGGGGCATTTTGAATTTTAGGACTTACCCGTTCTCTCTTTGGGTATATCTACACTTCAGCTGGGGGCGTGCTTCCCAGCTCAGGTTGACAGACCTGCGCTAGCACATTAACACTAGTGCAACTGGGAGCAGCACAGGTGGTGGCTTAGGCTAGCGAGCGGAGTACGAGCCAGCGCAGACCCCCTAGGTATGTACGTAGGCCACTAGCTTGCACTGCCACCTGTGCTATCCCCAGCTACAGTGCTGTCTTTTAGCACGCTAGCTCAAGCAGAGCTAGCGTGTCTGTCTGCCCACCCTGGGGGATGTGCTCCCAGCTGCAGCATTAGCTATCCCTGAAGAAGAGGAATCCTACCTATTCCTAGTTCCCCATCACTGGTAGTTCATTCCTGCTTTTAAAGGAGGTGGGGTCAGTGCTTATGGGAGCACAGATCCTGACTGTAGAGCAGCAGGTAACAGGCAGAGAACAATCTTGGAGTAGCGGAGGGGAGTAAGCAGCAGTCTGCCTCATACTCTGATCGATGGCCCCCTAATAGCGGGGGAGGGGGGAGGTGTCTCCCTCCGCTCCCCCCCCCTCAGCTAGTTGCCAAGGTCTACATACACTCAGCTTTGGATTCAAACACTTGGCGAGACTAGCAGTGCACCTGCAGTAGGATTGTAGGAGCATATATCAGAAGACGCCAAAAATTTTAGAACAAACTGACTCAGAGATCTACTCTACAGGTTATGAAATGGGTGGCCAGCTCAACAAGTGAGTGTGAGAATTACAATTCTATAGTCATTTGGAAAAATGGAGGCCGGAGGCTGCTCAGGTCAACTAAAGTTCAGAGTGTGGGATGGCAAACATTCATATTAAAATCTCATCTGGGTTGACCTACCTACGAGTCGCTCATGACTTGAAGATGAGATTGGTTTTAGTCTGATTTCAGTAATGTGCTTTTGAGACTGTCTGGGGTTTTGTGTTTGCGTGCGTGTGTTTTTTCTTTGCTACCTTGACTGATTCACGATGGGCTAGAGCTAGTCAAAAAAAAATACCAAATCTTGAATTTTTTGGAGAACAGTATACACTTCTGTGTAAAGCTTTTGTGAAAAATGTATGTTGTTTGAGCAGTTCTGACATGCTGACCACACGTTCATGAGAAACATTTACTAATATATATGGAGGGGAGTTATCCTATGTTGCAAGCTTTAGTAGTGTAAGCTAGAATTGGGATTGATATAGAGGCAAATATAGATGGGTGTTCTAGTTGCAGTGACTGAGGCAGTGTGTGTGTGTTTGAACTCTGGTCTATAGCTGTGAACGGTTCCTTAAACATAAGAAAATATCCTTCTTGCACTCTTTGGTCTCTGCTTGTCTTTTATGATAGAGAATTTAGGCTGGAAGTTTCATAAACCTGAAACTCTGAAAACTGAGCTGAATGGCTTCTCTTCTATATTCCTCCCTAATGCCAAGTACCCCAAGAGCTTTCTACAGCTTTCACACCATAAATGGGTTTGTTAGCATATCCAGGTCTGTTTTTAAATGTTAACTGCCAAACCTATGCATGATATAGCCCATATTAGGCAAACTTCTATGGTAACAGGCTGCCCAAAAGCATTGTGTGCACCTGTAAGAAGCACAAAGAACCTCAATGTGGAAATCAGAACTCAGGGGGAAGAGCACCTAAGGTACCATGGCACCTGTGTGGTCCTGGGGTCTGGAAAGGTCCTTGGTGTACTGTAGACAACCCCAGGGGCCTGGCTAAGTTAGAGCAACCCCAGAAGTCTGCTGCATCTCCTGCAGTGATGCACAGAAACTCGGCAGCACTATACGCTGTTGCCTCACCTGTGCCAGGGTGTGTAAGGGGATCCTCAGGAGGCAGCATTATGGCTGTCTTACTCAGTGTCTGTGCCACAGCAACCTCCCCCAGCCAAAGAAGGGGATTTTAGAGTCCCTCCTAAACTCTGGCCTCGTACGCAGCAAAAGAGGTTAGCAGTGAGAGTCTTGCTCACTGTGACTGTGAACACATTTAGGAAAATCCTGCTCCAAATTTATCAGATGCTTCTCTTAAATAACTCGCTTTAGTGGGTCTAATGAGCTTTATCTTACCACCTTTTTTTTTTTGCCTGTATCCTAGAGCTTTTTGTGGGACAAGAAAGATACCTTCGCATACAGTACCTCTGAATGTCTGCATTAAATGGCTTTATAGTACTGATGTTCCTTTGGCATTTCACGCCAAGAAATACAGCTCTCTTAACTTGACCTTATTCTCGCCTATATCTCTTTCTACTGGTAATATTTCATATGGCCGTGATGCTACTAAACTTTAAAACCTGCTGTGGCATTTTGTAAGTTAACTCTATTGCTATTTGATTAATATAACCTTTTTTGTGATGACTGGATCTGTGTATAGCAAAAATGAACCACAGTACATAGACTCCATGTACTAAGTTCTAATAATGTAAAACTGGGTTACAATTTCATTTTCAAAAGAGGTTTTCTGGCATTGTGTGCATATTCTCTGCATTCCTGGCAGAATAAGAAAAAGGGCTGGAAGAGGGACAGTCCTAGGGCCACCTTGACTGAAGCTCCCTTCTGTTGCACACCTGTCTTAGTTTCCCTCCTTGAGATTCCCCAGAAATAGTCCAAAGCCTCTTCCCAAGATAAATATAGCCCTTGTGTAGTTCATTTATGGCCAAAGTCTTGTGCACATACATCATAACAAAACAAGTCCCAATACCATAGTCCAGAATTCCTTTAGCATAGTGCACACAGCACATGCAACATACAGCTCCAGAGTCCTTCATCACGCCCTGGCTCTCCAGTGCACTCCTCTCTTTTCCTTGTACCAAGGCAGCCACCCCAGCCCTTCCAACTTGAGTGCAAGCCTAGTCTTCCCCAGGGGAACCCCTGCAGCACCTCTGCTGGGAGCATCCTTGCACGGGAGCATCCCTCCCTCTCCCTGGGCCTCACACAGTTCCTCAGGATCCAGCTCTCCAGCCCTGGAGATGTCAGCGGGTAAGCTCCTCAGCAGCTATCCTGCCTTTGGCCTTCTCTGGCCCTTGGCTCCGGCTCTCTCGCTTACAGCTAGCGGGCAATTCCCTCTGCTGCTGATCCTAACGTCAGCCCAGGCTCTCTGGCTTGGGGGTGCAGCCAGGAAATCACTCTTGCTGCTCTCCTGCTTTCTCCCTGCTCCCAAATATAGTTTCCTAGTCAGTTCCTCCTTCAGATTCTCCCTGGCCTTGTAAAGCCTCCAGGTGCTGCCCCACCCTCTTAATTGGTAGCACCTGTTCTGGGACAGGGGATCTGGACCTACTTCATTTACTGGGCTAGCCATCCTGTGACCAGGACATACACAGCCCTGCTGTGTGACTAGACATTATGGTGGTGGTGAGGATAACTATGTAGTTAAGGTTGTAAAAACACTTGCTGTTCTTATGTGAAATGACTTTCTGAAACATTTACCTTTTCCGGGCTGAAACTTGCTGTGCTTCCTCTCACCAACTCAGACAGCTGATCTGAAACATCAAACTTCATATGTGAACAGTTTAGTCAGCATATGTATGTAGCTACATTTGAGGCAGGGGAGAGCCTCAAAATACATTACAAATGTCTGAGATTGCAGGGCTGCCCATGTGCTGTGGGTTTCCAGACTGTGGTCTGCCGAGCTGGCTAGTTGCAGAGTGCTTGTTGGCTCTCGTGTTTCCAGCTGAGAGCGTGCAGATGGACAGGACATTGGCTCTGTGATTGCAGATGGTCCTGTCTATGGGCCACCTGCCCTCCTAAATTGTGGCTCATGCTGTGGAAAAGTTTTGAGCCCCTGCTGGAGAATATTCAAGTGGACTGCATGCTCCAAGTGCTCAGGGGGGCACTGTTAACGAACGAGCTATCTACTTACAAGAATTTACAAGTTCAGGTGCTGAAAGAGATTATAAAACTGAAAGGCTTAATGATGCTCCTAGGACATGCAGCAAGCTGTTTTAACTCCAGACTAAGCAGATTATGGCACCATTTGGAGCTGGTGGACTTGCAAAGCTACAGAGAAAAGAACTGGTAAAGCCCTGCCAGCAAAGTTTGTCAACTAGAGGCCAGCTAGCTGTGCAAGGACTCCTGTACCTTGGGAGCTTCAGCCAGTTTGGTCTGGATAAGAGTGCTGACAAGGTCTGCTGGAGAAGCTGTCAGAGACAATGGCTTGCTAAGCAAGCCAATGAGTGCGGAATAGGAATTAACTGTATAGTTGGCCAGTGCAGTTTGTAAACTGAGCCAGCAGACGAGCTCGATGCTTAAGAATGTGATCAATTCTGCAGGACCAAAGTGCTTTACAGCTCTTCTGTTGAGCTGTGATACTCTGCAGGATCTGAGTGACAGTCAAACGTTGCAGCAGGTAGTGAAGGCAAATGTATCTCTTCTCCAGATAACCACGAGTTTGTTTTATGAGGATTCTTGTGATCAGTTTGACTGCAGTTCAAGGAATTTATAAACTCAGTTGGCAAAGTTTGAGACAGTTGTAAACTGCACAAGTCAAATTTCTGCAGACTTTCTTTTAGACATTTACACTGAAATCCAAGTGCAGACACCAGATATGCAAGATGGAGAGAGAAATCTCATTTAATTGGGTTTCTGTTTTCACTTGTGTAATGTTGCAGCGAGTGAAGTGAGCTGGTTTATAGGATCCCAGGTACAGGAATTGCTGCAGAACTATGTTTTGAGATGGGACTTGTGTTGAAAAAATAAGGGAGATAAGGCCATTCCAAAAGGAGTCCTGTTTTCTGTGGATGCCCTCCAGTGAGGGTCAAAGCCTCTTTTTTTTTTTTTTTTTTTTTTTTAATACCTCTTACTTTCCAGGTGTCTGCTTAAATACTGCACTAAAAACACTTGTCAAGTCACGCCACAAAGTGAATGCTGTACAAGTGAGCAATATAAATAACTTTTTTTTTATTTTTTTTTAAACTCTAGAACCAATTCTATGTGGATACTTTCCTTGCTACCTGTTGGGGAAGGAGAGAAGAGATTTGGATATGTGGTAGTAAAAATAGAAATGTTAAGGCTACTCCAGGTGCTGTCACATGGGACTTGATTGTGAAGGAATGGAGTTTAGTATAGAAATGCATAATTTCCACACTTGAGTGGCACATTGATAGTAGTCTGTTTTTAACATCGATGCAAGATTTCTTTGTCAGTTTTTAATTTGGCATGAATTGGAACAGAATGATTTAAAGATTTTTGTTTCATTAGGCAATGGCTGTTTGCAAGTCTCCTAATCCCCTTCTTTGTCTTTTCCACACAAGTGCCTATAACTGACATTGTGACAGGATTACTAATATTGCTGAAGGACAATGCCTGCCTGCATCAATCCCTAAAACCAGAGTGACTTGATCTATTTTTGTTTGTGTAAAAAAATAAATAAATAAAGCCAGCAATAGAAAGTAGATTAGAATGTGCCATTTATAGTTCAACCTTCAACGTGTCTTCATTTTGCACCTTTCAGTTTTAAGTGTGTGTGTGTGTGTGTGTGTGTGTGTGTGAGCTTTTCCTAAGAAAACATACTTCGGATCTATTGTTGCATTAACTTGTCACGTGGATCTCTATTGTGTATTCTCATTCTTAGTGCTTGAAAAATCATTCCCACAACCAGGTTGTAAGACTTTCCCAAGTGAGTCAGAGTGGAGCTTCAGCTATCAATTTTTGGAGAATTTATGCTTTCACAAAATAAAACAAAAATAACTAGCCCTTTAACCAATGGAAATTTGCCTTTCCACATCTGCAGAGGGCTTAGCCAGCAGCAGCAGTATGGAATTCTGCTGTGACAGCAGTGAAATGTCAAAGAATCCTATCACACTCATGCTGCTGCTGGACTCTTCTGTGATGAGGGGTGTAGCTTGTCAGGCCATTATACTGTAGTTCTGAATAGTAGTGTCGTAGGTTGGCATCTTAGCGTGCCCCATCCTGGGATCCTGCAGGCACCCCACCCTTCTCAAGATTTTTTCAAGAATACTTCCCCAACACAGAGTGGGTTATGCAGTGGGTTAAGTTATTAAGGTGGTCCCCTCTAATCATAGAATCTCAGGGTTGGAAGGGACATCTAGGAGGTCATCTAGTCCAACCCCCTGCTCAAAACAGGACCAATTCCCAATTTTCCCCCCCCAAAATTGTTAAATAACAAAATAAAGTTCAATACAATAACGCTAAAGGTTCTGGCTCTGCCATCTTCTATGACTCTAGGCTGATCACCCTCAGTTGTTCCCTTCAGACTTGGGGGCTCTCCGGCTTCTCCTGGGAGTCTCCTATTAGAGTTCAAAAGCTCAGATGAAGCAAGAACATAAACAAAATCCACTTGCCCTGGGCTTTATAAAGATTTTGCATCCCTTCTGGCACCCTGCCCTTTGTGTGGGCCATAGGGGTCCTCCCCTGGGCCTTCCCCTTGCTCCAGAGTCTTTCTCTCCTACCTAGGCCTCCTGACTTCTGGCTGGTCTCAGTGTTCCCGGGGAACAGGCAGTGAGAGCCTCCTGTCTGTGCTCCCTCCCTCTCTCTTACCTGATTCTCAGGCCTAACTTACCCAACCTCTGCCCACAGGGCCCAGGTGCTGCTTTATACCCCAGCTGGAGCTCAGCTGGCAGTCACAGGTGCACTGGCCTCTTCCCTGTTTAAAGGGCCAGTGCTACCCTGTGACAAGTAGGCTTGTGGTAAGGGAAAACTCTTGAAGTTCTGAATTAGACAACAAACATGGGAAGATACTGAAGTCACCTATGCAGTTTCTTTGTCGGGTATGATGTGTGGCCTGTGTAAGTGAACATAATGGGTCATCGTCACTAGGGCAAAAGGGTAATAAATTCTCTCTGGCAGCTTAGTCCTGAGCCTTTCCAGCACAGATGCTGTCAGCTGCCCTGAATTAGTCTAGTAATTGTCTGGTCGCTAGTCACTCATGTATTTTTCCAGAATGGGGGACCGGTGTCTCTTTACTGAACTTTTCAAGACGTTCATTAATATCCTGAAGGAATGGACACTTCCAAGTGGTTTGACAGTTCCCTTAATGCACGTTGGATTGTGCTAAATACTAAGAGTCTATTCCCTATGTAAACTACGGAGTTGAGGGCAATGAAGTGTAGTGAGGTTATTTGACTCGTGAGTAAGATAACCTGTTACGTCTACATACCTGGGAAGTGTGCCTTCATCTAGGCCCAAAACCACATGACGTGCTAGCGTATGCTGGGGCGCAAGCATGGTAGTCTGAGAAGCCTCAATTCCTGTTTTGTTTTTTTTTAATTGTAAAGTGAACCTTTTTCAAAGAATAAAAAACCTGTGAAACTATTTTATTTCATAAATAGCTATTCGGGATGATGACAGTTAATACTTATGAAGGCATGTCTACTAACCCGTCTAAGTAGGCTGCATATTGCTGCTCTGGGATTTGGAAACTATTCCAAAAACCTGTTGTTCGTGGCTAGTAAGGCTGCTGGGGCAATGCAATAAATTTTATGATGCTTCCATCCTCTGTTTAGATCTTCCTCTGGCCACTTCTAACAATGGCTCTTGAATTATTTGCTCTTACTGCGCGCCTGCCTTCTCCCCCCCCCCCCACCACCACCACTCCCCCCCCAAGAAAGATTTTTCCCTCCCACACCCCATTTTATTTCTGTTTGAGAAGCTGAGTCTAGGGAATCTTGTTGCTAGGGGGGAGGAGGAGAGAGAGGGAGACTCTACATCTGAGCTCTGCCTTGAGGGAAAACTTCTGACTCTCTTCTGGTGTCTAGGTGAGCGGGATATTCTCTTTTGATTGCAGCTGGGACTTGCAGGAAATGGTTGGGTGGTTTTTACTTCACCCCAGTCAGAGTTGTAGGAAGAAGCAAGCAAGGAGGATGGAGATCTGGAGTAGATGGATTTGGCAAAGCTAAGTGAGAGTTTACCCAGTAGCTGTTCATCAGCTGGATGATGGATGGAAAATATCCCTCTGAAGTAAACTACTGGGGAAAGGAGAAGGTTTAACGTTGCCTTCAATTTTTAAAACTTCCATTAACTTCCAACAGAACAGGTGATCCCTTTTGGTATGCTGTTTTGAATGAGGAAGATATTGGGAACAAGCGCAACAGAGAGAAGAAACCACTCAGTAACTTTTCTGACTGGTCCCAGTGATAGGTATGCACTTCAGCACCCCTTTAACACTAATAATCCAGGAAGCATCTTCAGCCTGCTCTTCTCCAGGAAAGGCGGAATCCTAAAATTTCAGTTCTGAGGTTTCAGGATGAATCTTAGGCATGGTCTACGCTACGGGGTTAGGTTGAATTTAGCCACATTAGGTTGATTTTAAAAATGACTGTGTCCACACAACCAACTCCCTTCCGTCGACCTAAAGGACTCTTAAAATCAACTTCTGTACTCCTCCCCGACGAGGGGAGTAGCGCTAAAATCAACCTTGCTGGGTCAATTTTGGGATAGTGCAGATGCAAATCGATGGTATTGGCCTCCAGGAGCTATCCCAGAGTGCTCAATTGTGACTGCTCTGGGCAGCACTTGGAACTTGGATGCACTAGCCAGGTACACAGGAAAAGCCCCGGGAACTTTTGAATTTTATTTCCTGTTTAGTCAGCGTAGCGAACTCAGCAGCACAGGTGACCATGCAGTCCCCCCAGAATCATAGAGCATAGATGGTTTCTACGCTCCCCTTATTATCTCCGTCCCTGAGGTTATTGCAGATTAGAAGGCGAAAAAAACGCACTCATGATGACATGTTTTCCGAGCTCGTGTAGTCCTCCCGCGCTGATAGGGCACAGCTTAATGCATGGAGGCATTCAGTGGCAGAGGCCAGGAAAGAATTAAGTGAGCATGAAAAGCGGAGGCAGGATGCGATGCTGAGGATAATGGGGGAGCAAACGGACATGATGAAGCATCTCTTGGAGCTACAGGAAAACCAACAAGAGCACAGACCCCCACTGCATCCACTGTATAACCGCCTACTCTCCTCTCCATGTTCCATAGCCGCCTCACCCAGACGCCCAAGAATGGGGAGGATCCGGGCACCCAGCCACTCCACTCCAGAGGATGGCCCAAGCAACAGAATACTTGTAGCCACACTAAAAAATCAAACTGTTTGAATGACAGCTATGTGGCCTTGTCCTTCCCTCCTCCCCCACCCCACCCGGGCTACCCTGTCTGTTATCGCGTTTTTTAAAATTAATAAAGAGAGAATGCATGGTTTCAAAACAATAGTTACTTTATTTCAAAGGGGGCAGGGTGGTTGGCTTACAGGGAATTAAAATCAACAAAGGGGGTGGGTTTGCATCAAGGAGAAGCACACACAACTGTCACACCAAAGCCTGGCCAGTCATGAAACTGGTTTTCAAAGCCTCTCTGATGTACAGCACGCCTTGCTGTGCTCTTCTAATCGCCCTGGTGTCTGGCTGCTCAAAATTGGACGCCAGGCGATTTGCCTTAACCTCCCACCCTGCCATAAACGTCTCCCCCTTACTCTCACAGATATTATGGAGCAAGCAGCAATAACAATGGGAGTGTTAGTTGCGCCGAGGTCTGACCAACAGCGCCAGCGAGCTTTTAAATGTCCAAAGACCCATTCTACCACCATTCTGCACTTGCTCAGCCTATAGTTGAACTGCTCCTTACTACTGTCAAGGCTTCATGAGCCATAGGAGCAAGGGGTAGGCTGAAGTAGGTGCGACCGCATGGTGCTGCTGGTTGGGAGAGCAGAGTTACAGCAGAAGCAGTGGAGCCGTACACCATGGACAAGGACGGCTAGCAGTCCTACTGCACTGTCTGCTGCGAAGGCACTCAGGAGCTGCTGCTGTGTAGCAATGCCAGCTGCTGCAGGTGCTTCTGTGTCGAATACTTTGAGGTCCTGGTAGGGCAAGGTACCTCGGCCAAGGCAAAAAAGCAAGAGCCCTGGAGCTGTTACATGTGTCAACCACAGAAGTGCTATGGGGTGTTACAGCACCTACCGGACTGGAATGTACGGCTGCAAGACTTCTTCACCAGCGACAAAGGACAGGAATATGAGGCACCTAAAATCTAAAGAGGCCCGCACGTTTCCCAGAGTCACTACCCTTGATAGTAGAACATCAATGATTGCATTGGCTACTTGGATCATAGCAGCCCCCACAGTAGACTTGCCCACAACAGCAGCAGTCACAGTGAGCTGAGTGGGCTCCATGCTTGCTGTGATATGGTGTCTGCACAGGTAACCCAGGAAAAAAGGTGCAAAATGATTGCCATTACTTTCACGGAGGGAGGGGCGACTGATGACGTACCCAAAACCACCCATGACAATGTTTTTGCCCTATCCGGCATTGGGAGCTTAGCCCAGTATTCCAGTGGGCGGTGGAGACTGTGGGATAGCTACCCCTAGTGCACTGCTCTGAAAGACGATGCTAGCCATGGTAGTGAGGATGCAGTCCGCTGACTTAATGCGCTTAGTGGGGACATACGCAATTGACTGTATAAAATTGACCTAATTTTGTAGTGTAGACATACCCTAAGGGATACAGTATTCTCAGCTGACCATTTTGCACTGATTTTTAAAACAATTCAGCCTCCCAGGCTCCAGCCAGACTAGGAATAAATCAAGAATATTTCTAGGAAATATCTTCCTTCTGGGCTCAGAGATATGAATCCTTTTGATGTGTGCTCTAAATGATGTACTATAACAATTGCCTTCCCTAACAACAAAGTGGAGGCTAAATAGCTGGTATATGAAATTCTGTAAGTTTCAGCGGGAGGGGAAATACTCCATGATCTAGATAAAGGACTAAAACCAGATTCAGCAGTAACTGTGCTAACTATAGACCTCAGTAAGTCCCTCTAAAAGGACTACTCCCTGACTTCTAGCAACATAACTACTCCGATATGGGCAGAGAGAACTTTTTTTCCCCAGGAGAAATGTTGAGTCTGGGCCTTCACAGGCACAAGTCCTGTCGACATGAGTGAAAATTAACACTCCTGCATTATTGGCCATAGTGGAAGCTCTTGTGTAGACTGATCTGGGTGCTGTCACTCTTCCCCAAGCACCATGTCTTCCAATCCTGCTGGAAATGGGCTTTACTGGCATTTGATATGCTGGCACCAGGCTGCCTATATTGGCTTCCAGTGTTGCTAAAGCCATTGGAGTTGAACCAGTGTTGGCAAAAGTAGGAAACTTTGTGTAAAATTTCCTTAGTGTAGACAAAGTGATGTTGCCCCATGGTGGCTCAGCATGAAGAGAAAAGCCACTTAAATAGAGGGTCAGAGGGGGAATAAATCAAGGAAGCCGATGAAAATGCCTTGTTCCCAGGACACTCTTCTTCCTTCCCATCACATTTGTGCCACTGGTCTTGTGATCACCTCAGCTACTCCTAACTGCTTCCTCTACTTTCTCCACGGGACCTGATCACTACCCCTCTGGGGCACTGTGTTTCAGAGGCTTCCATATATCAGTGTGGTCAAGACCAGTGGTGGGTTTAGAAAGGGAAGTGGTGGTTTCTCTCCCTCATGCCAACCTGCCTGAATGAAGAATCTACCTCTTGGGGCTCCCATTTGTCTGCCTTACCCACAGTCTGCTCATTAATTAATTTGGGTGGGGGGGGGGAGGGATAGCTCAGTGGTTTGAGCATTGGCCTGCTAAACCCAGGGTTGTGAGTTCAATCCTTGAGGGGGCCATTTAGGGATCTGGGCCAAAAATTGGGGATTGTTCCTGCTTTGAGCAGGGGGTTGGACTAGATGACCTCCTGAGGTCCCTTCCAACCCTGATATTCTATGATTCTGTATCTCAGATAGCAATACTTCTGCCACTGCTCTCAATAGTGGGTTAGGGTTCTGATACCTGGCAAACCATCAGGGCTAGTAATAAGGCACTAAGATTCAATTATTGTACCTCGCCATGTATTTCCATATGTAATCTCACCTTAAAACCATACTCCACCCATCCATCTCCTCCCTCTCGGCCTTCCCCTGCAAAAAAAGAAGAGAAAGCTGACTTACCCATGTAGAATGTATATTCCTAGCTCACAGGCAATGTTTACAGATTACTTACACTTTGTCAGATCTCTAAGGGGATGATTTCCCAGATAAACCCCCGAGTGAAATGTATTTTGATACAGAGGTTCCTTGGCAAAGCATCCCCTATTCTTTGTAAACAGCTCTCACTTCAGACCTGACAAACTCACTACACTAAATACGTATCTTACATGATATTTATCCATAAAGGATAACATGTAAGGTAGCTACAGAAAGCTCACAACTTGTCAAGATTCATAATCAATGTGAGATGCACATATGGGTAATATGTAAGAAATAATGTACAGTAGGACCTCAAAGATAGGAACATGAGAGTTGCGGACACCCTATGGAACCGGAAGTCATCAATCAGGCAGCAGCACAGACCAATAAATAAATATAGTACTGCCTCGAGGCTCAGGGCTTCAGCCATGGGGGGTTGGGGTTGCAGCTGCAGGATAGTGGGGGGCTCAGGGCTTTAGACCTGGGGCTTCAGCCCTGCGGCTCTGCTCTCCGTTTCAGTCTCGCAAAGGGTGCTGGGGCTTAGGGCTTCAGTCCCATGGCTTTGCTCCTAGCTTTAGCCCTGTGGGGTGGGGTGGGGGCTTTAGCTATGAGGGAAGCACCAGTTTCAGCCCCAGAGCTTCCCCCGTAGCTAAGCCCCAAGCCCTGGCATGCCCGCCCTCCATGCTGAAGCCAGGAGCAGAGCTGTGGGGAGCCCTGAGCCCCACCGCTCCCCCAGGTCTAAAGCACTGAGTCCTGGTGGTCCCATGGGGCTGAAGTCCGGAGCCCCCTGCCTGGCTGCCTGAGGGTTAGAAGCCACAGAGCCCCCACACACCTGGTGGCCCCCTCTCCCCCATGTGCCTGAAGTCTGTAATTTCTTTTTCAGAGTTACGGAACTCTTCAGAGTTACGAATAACCTCCATTCCCAAGGTGTCCCTAACTCTGAGGTTCTACTGTATTTGTATTGAAAATAAGGTTGATGGACTTGGAGTAAAAGTTAGTCACCAGTAGATACAGTTACAAACTTGACTAGTTAACCACACACCTCATTTGGAACTGGACATACAAATCAGACCGCAGCAGAGACACCCCTCCCGCCCCCCCCCAGAAAAGCAAATACAGTACATTACTGTGTTAAATGTAAACTACTAAAAAAAGAAGGGAAAGCCGCATTTTCCTTCCGCATAATAAAGTTTCAAAGGTGTATTAAGTCATTGTTCAGAATTACGAACAACCTCCATTCTTGAGGTGTTCGTAACTCTACTGTAACATGTCCTGGTGTTGGCCCATTCAGGCAGAGGGAGTTGTCCTCTGCAAGGATCACGTCTAGCCTTGCTCCAAGACTACCAATTGAAAATAATCAGAGATAACTGCAACAGTGGAAACTACTTGGAGGTTAAAAAAAAAAAAAAAAAGGAACATTATAACATATGTTTGCCCTGCCTGTGAATAAAGACAAAAGTCTAGTTCAGTATATGAGAGGGGGGAAGAAAGATCCTCTGCATCCTTTCACTGAGGAGACATCTTGGGGAGTGGGGATTTATGAAAAATTGGATCATTGTTCCTGTGAAGCCGGCTTGCTCTGCAATGGACTGAATTTGGGGGCGGGGGGAGGGCACATACTTTATTAGATAGAGGTAACTATTAAATGTAGACCCAGGTTTGTGTGTTATGATTTTATTTTTGCATTGTAACCATTTGTTTCCACTATTTTGTTTCTAGTTAATTCTCTATTGTTTCTTACATAAACCCACTTTAAAAAAAAAAAATTAGACATGCTCATGAGTGCTGTGATTTTACTGGAGCAGTGATTTAAGATAACATTAGTAAACTGGGGAACATAGCCTTTTTATTTTTAAGGACAGAGGAGCTGGGATTAGAGAGAGTAACCACTGACAGCCTGGATATCACAGGGGAATGATTCAAAGGGGCTCAGGGACCTACTGTTAACCTGTAAGACAAAGACAAAGCTGGCAAAGCCCAGAGGAGAGTGCTTGAGGTAACAGGCTGGTGGCATTAGGGAGTTTACACCCAGTCATCATAAGCAAGACTACCTGTCATGAGAGGCAGGGGGCTAACACGGTGATTTCCAGTCCTGGGTGCCTCAAGAACAGTCACATGGACCTCTTTTTATCTTGGGATCTGATCCTGAGATTGGATCCATGCAAGCACCCCCTCTGCTCATGCCTACAGAGACATGCCCATGCAGGTCTGATTATCAGATTGAAGATTGTCTCTGCAGGGATTGACTTGTGAGGAGTAAAAATTTTAGGTGTAAATTGAACAGCCTTTACATAAAGTGTAACTCAGTGTTTCCAACTCTCGTGATATTTGTTTTCCGTCTCAAAGCCCCAGCTCCTAAAATCAAGTGACTGGGGGAGGATCTCTGCTTCAGTTTATTTAAAAAAAATCTAGTCCCTGTGATTGTGGAGAAAATCTTGAAAATGTGAACAGTGTGTACCTTAAAGGCTAAAAACCCAGTGAACATAAAGAATCCAGTGAATTTTTTAAATCACTATTTTTAAGCAAATCTAATCTTATTTTGAGGATTGAAGAATGAGTTTTCAGTGCTTGAGGTTGGCAGCGCTGAACTTTTCTCAGATAATGACCCATGATGTCTAAATTGGCATGAAACGTAAATTTATTGCTACTTTGTGTTTGGTTGAAGCCTGAAAAACTTTTCCTCTTTTACTTGGTTCATTTCATTATCCTGCTTTATAAACTATTGAGATTTTCCAATGCACACCTGATGAATAAAAAGAGGAAAAGAGTGATCCATAACCTTTTGGCTAGTATTTTTGACCCATGCTAGTGATTTTTTTTTTTAATGTTTCCCCGTTCTATCAAAGGGGCCTGATAGTTTGTCGCTTTCTGAAAAATCTGTCCTCCTCAGATCATCTTAAATTGTCTTTAGTGATTTTGAGTGCCCAACTTGTTGCTTCAAAAAAATAAAATAATAAAATCTTGACCTTTAAATATTAGTGCTAGTTTTAACTTTTAGATTCCATCCAGCTATGTGGTATCTGATATTTCTTTGTAAAATAGAATTAGTGTGGGGAATGGTGTCTTTTCTTAAGGTAGCAAAGTATATAGTATATTAAAATGCCAAATGACTTCTGAGAACATAATGCTGACCCAACTCTGTATTTGACTTTTCCCTGGGGAGAAATGTCTTAAGCAGGTTTAATAACACAGTTGTATAACATCCACCACCCAGACGCAAGGCAGGAGTAGACTAAGCAGAAGACAAAAGTGGCACATTTAAATCTTGGGTGTGTGTTTAACTTTCATCAAGGGGACTTATATAGTTGCAGCAGATACAAAATGGCTAGTCATATACAACAAGCCTGCAACAGGATTCACCAGCTGCATTAAGTTGGGCATAGGGGCTGGAACCGGGGTGCTACAACACTTCCTGGCTTGAAGTGGTTTCCATCGTATACAGGGTTTACAGTTTGATTCAGTGGCTCAGCACCCCCACTATACAAATTGTTCCTGCACCCCATAGGTGGGGCTATTCTTTACCCTCCTCTTCCTCTGCCACCTGGATTATTCCAAACATCTCTAGCTGTAGCCCTAGTCACTGGACCATGCTGCCTCTCATGCTGTTGACCTGAATCAGTAAATCCATAATATGTAAATCATCGGGGACTTAGAAGTTTCCAGAATCTCAAACTTCTCTTTAAATTGCAGTTTTATTTTGAGGTGTTGTACGGTACTAGCCATCTGAAGCTTTAGAGTAACTAGGTAAGTCTCTCTTCATTCATCTGATAAATATTCCTTCACTAGTCAAATGAACTGCACTTGAAAGCTGCTGAATCTATCTGGTATAATATATTTAAAATAGCCATTTGTGGTCTCTTACTTTTAAGAAGCTTCATCTTTCTATTTGAGCCATGAGCTCCTATATTCAAGGTTATTAACTGCTGGTTTGTAGTGGCACCAGAACTGTAGGTTAATGTGAAGAGAAGTTATAAGCATTCACCTTTAGGGACAAACAAATAAATTGGTTAGTCTCTAAGGTGCCACAAGTACTCCTTTTCTTTTTGTGGATACAGACTAACACGGCTGCTACTCTGAAACCAGTGTTTATCAAAGCTGTTGTAAAAGCCAACTTGCAGTTGTGCCAGTCCTATCAAATTTCTGTTGTGAGAAGATAGTCTTTGATCCTGGTCTTGAAGCAGTTGCATTAAAGAACACACAGGGCAGGTTGAGTTATGTACCCATTCAGTAAAAAGAAAAGGTGGGGTGGGGGGAATGGTTGTTGTCATAAGATTAAATCCTCTAACAAAACTACCTAGGTTTTTGTGAGTTTTGTTAGTAATGCTTCAAAAATTCAAACCAGAAATTGTCAGTTGCTATGTGCTTAATATTTCTTCCCATACCACAAAATAACTAAGTTTCTCTATGAGCTTAGTTTGGGAATGTACAGTCTGACCAAGTTTGCAGAATTATTTTTTTAAGGCAAACAGTAAATGCTGAAGTGATGTAGGTATTTTTCAAAATTCCACCTGTTGTGTTTTATGTTTCAAAGGTGCAAATCACACATTGCAGATAACTTTCAGGCCCCAATGTGCTTGATAAATTGATTGTTTTCGATCAGTTTGTGTTTGGGTTTTTTTGCGGCTCTTCTTTTGAAGTAGCTGAGTTTTGAAAGTGTACATGAAATTTCTGAATACAGACTTTGCTGAAATATAAAGGTGCTTTAGCATAGGAGTTTCATAGGAATGTCAAAGGAAGTGACTTAAAAACAAATTTTCTGTCACTAACAAGATTGTAAATTATTAAAATACTGAATTTCTAGCTTATCATGTTTAAGGGCTATGGGTTTTTTTGTGTTTTTCAGTCACCTTGGACAAGGACAGGCAGGTCAGTTTCACCTTTAGTTTCTCATGCTAACAGGAGGCTGTGGTGCATTTTTAGCAGTGCAGAGAAATGTGATAATGTAATTGACTTATTTAAATCATTATATATTGGATTTTTCTTCTCATAATTCAACTTTTTAGACTTAAACTCTGAGGGTTTTATAAAAAAGGACTTTGACCCTTAACCATAGTATTACATCTCATTCTATTATTCATCAGAAAGGTAAATGTGAGGTCCTAAAATCCTGACTCTGTATACTGACAGTATTAGTTTCTGAGTTAGGACTGATCATGGATTTTAGTGCTAGGCCCTGATTGAATTGCTTCTGAAGTCCATTTGTGATGACCTGTTTTCTCTGGAGGAAAATATTAAAAACTTATAGATGACCTCAATGTTTTCAGCCACTCTTCTGTCAACAAGATGTCCTGACTTGCACTGCTCAGTCACTATTCTTAATCAGTTTTACTCCAGTCAGTCTTCAAGATAAACAGAAGGGTGTGTGTTAAATAGATATGCAAATGTTTAAGGCCACTGATCACGCCAAGATACTGAAGCACAATTTCAGTACATTTTGCACAGCAGAGTTAATTAACAGAATGGCAGGCATAAGTTGCATGGACTTCTAGGTAAAATCTTAGCCTTGTGAAATGTTGCCTCTTTCTTTAAACAAACAAACCCTCCCACTGATATGGCCTTCTGCCCAAGACTACTGCAGGCCAGATGACAGGGTCCACAATCCTACTTTCTGCCTAATAGTCTTAGCACATGCTGTTCATGTCAGAGTAGGAGGAATGCAGCATTTTGAATGTTGTGACTTCATTACATATTAGTAGCAGAAAGCCCATGCTGTTGCATAAGTATGATGCTTGGGCCAAATAATCCATCTATTCAGTCTTCCTCATACAACCAATCAAACTGCTGCATGCAAATTATCTGTTGAGTAAGGGTGGTGATTGGTTGTTACCTCTAATGTGGTGGTGATCTAGGATTCTTGGCATGACATAAATACATGCCTTGCTGTCATGTGTGTAATTTGTAAAGTCAAAATGGCTAAGAATTTAAAAATTGGTTGGTAATAGACTATGAATCCCAGTGATGATTGAACTTGGTGATATTCTGAACAAAAAAACCTCTCAGCCATGTTCGTAGCTGTTTCATCACTTCACACTGATTCCACAGACGTTCTAGGCTTCAGAGCGAAACACAGAAACAGTCCTGGAATCTTATAATATTGACAGCTTCTCTTTAAATGCAAATCAAGTGTTCCAGTATAGTCTTTGAGGTAACCAGGTAATAAGAGCTTCTGGGGCTCTTAGTCTAACTTTAAAAGGCCAATAAAATAGGTACATATCACAACTATTAGAGATTGCTATAGTGGGATATGAATAACTTCCTCTGCTTAGAGGTGTGGATTGGACTATCGGGAGCGTTGATGACTCTCATTAGTATCCTGCAAGAATGGTGTGGGAGGAATACTCTCTGCCAATCTGGTTTGACAGCAGTATCTCACAATCGTCTCAGGTCTCTCCTTGTTTCAACCGTTAAGTTGAAATGAAATGTACTCATTTCTGATTTTTTTTCATTTCCATTCTGAGCAATGTGTATTGGCTGGAAGGAAACATCTCTTGCTTTTTTTTTTCTTTCTTTTTCTTATCAGAAATGTACATTTCTACCTGAAAACTCAGATGTTAAACATGCATCAGCTAATTTAAACAGCTGCAATTCCTTACGCAAGCTTAAATTAAGAGTTAAAGGGGTTGGATTCCATGAAGAACCTTTTTTCCTATTTTATAAATTTTTTTGAGAAGTACAGGTCACAAGGGAAAAAATGGACTATAAGAATCTTAAAAATTTCTGATAGGTTTTAACCAGAGTCCAGTATAGGAAAACTTATTATATCCCTACACCAAAAAGTGAATTGTTTAAGATTTAAATACTAAGCTAGCCAGCTATCACATTCTGTTCTTCATCATTAAAATGACAACTGCATTCTTCAAAAAATATTTCAGTGGTATTATTGCTTACTTCCAACTTTTATTTAGATCTGTTAATTCAATGAGGCTATTATTAAACTGTAGCTATTATGTCTTCAGTTTACCATGCAAATTTACACCACAAGAGTTGCAGGTTATATTTAGATGAAGTAAAGGAGAGTGAGCCTCTCACCGCTAATATTGGTCAGTTCTGTGCCACTTACAATAACCTTTCTCCCTCTTTCACTTTCTTCAAGGTAACAGAAGATAAGAACACAGCTGTTCTCCTAGAGTTTCATGAAGTCTGTAAACATCCTGACATGCTCCCCAGGAGAATCTTGAGGTTGCCATGCAGATGACAGCAGGATGAGTTTCCTTGTCAGATTGCACTGCTTATCTGTGAAGGGTGACGGGCACCTGGACTGGAGTTAGGAGACTCTTCTGGTGCGAGGCTGACAGGAAAGTCTTAAGGATATCTAACCGAAAACAAGGGAATTGAAAAGTAAAGCAGTGAACTAGGAGAATAGTGAATACCACAACTTGGAATGTATTTATTACTTAAAACTAGCTACTCTTGATAAAATCCCAAAAATTATTGCTGCTGCTTATTTTACTTACAGATTTCACACACTTGTTAATTTTAAAGCTACAAAACTTTTACTCTATACTGTATTCTAAGAAATGTAATTGGAGCAGGACATGCAATAGAATGAAATCAGTGTAGTGTCTTAAGTACAATGGACTCACTTTTGTGTCAATTAAAACTTGGAAAATGTGCAACACAATTATGTGGCCATTATTGTGCACACTTTAAAGCTTTTCAGTGATGTTTACTGCAGAGCTGAGATAATCAATTAAGAACACTATGATTTCAAGCATATAAACAAGCAATCAACTAGTAATTCGGATTGTGAGGTATTCTAAATTAATCTGTGCATCTTTCAGTGATCCCTACACATATGCTGTACATCCTAGATGCATTCATCCTAAATGCACTGAGGTGGCTATTCACCTAATGCAGTTCATTAATGAACTTAATCTTGCATTCACACTTTTCTCTTCAACCAGTGTAGCTTGTGGCCCATTGAGAGTACATGCTGATTGATAGGAAAAGGATTTTTCCACCCTTAACATTGCTGATAGTTACTGGTACTCTTTTTGAAATGTTTAAAACATTAAAGAATGAAAGCCAATTTAAAAATCAACTGAATTACAGTGAAGTTTGGGATGTTTTCAGTATCACTTAAACAATAGCTTGGATCTGATCTTCCTTTTATATAACTTAAAAAAAAAAAACCCACCCAATAGCTCCAGTATCTAGTAACATATATCTGTGATACTCATTTTAGTAATGGGGAGGAGAGTTCAAAATTGCCTAATACAGTTAACGTGGCTTGTATATACTAGAATGAAACTAAGTGAAGTGTCATTACAACATATGCTATTTTGTATTTTTTTTTCATAAAACCTTAGTCCATGTCCCCTTACCAAAAATAAAAAACTACAGTTAGGTTTGCTAACTCGGAAATATTAATGGAAAGAGACAAATAAAAGCTCATGTTTTTTCTTGGCTCCCATTGGTTCTTTAACAATATGATGTTTCTAATGGCCAATATTAAAGGGGCTAAATTTTAAAACCTTTTCAAAAAGAAATCCATTGTACATAAACATTATGAGCACCATAGATATAGTGAGGTAGACACACATGTCTGAAAATGTAAAAAGTTTGTTTTACGTTTGTATATGCTGTTACTCTGAATTTCACTTATTCAGACAATGAACGTAAACTAGTCATTTGTACTAGTGTGGTAAGTTTCTAATTTAACTATATTTCCCTTAACCAAATACTGATTTGTAAGAGTGGCAGTTCTCCCCGCCACACCCCCCCTTTTTTTTTTTTTAGGAAAGTATGTTTTTTTAAATTGTTTTTAAAAAAAACTTCAGCTAGACTTAAATATGATGTCAGAGTCAATTTTTTCCAAACTGAAATCAGTTAGTCATGTATAGACTCAATCATTTCCCATTAAAAAATTCTTAATGATTAAGTTATTCTTTACTACACTTTTTAAGTAGCATTGCTTTAAATAGAGATGTTTTAATGGGTAAATAGCTATGTGCAGATCTTTTCAAAACTATTTTAGATTACTCTCTCAATGTGTCCCAACCTCTATTTGGTTTGGAATTCTAGTACTTGTTTCATCCACAGATAACTACATTAGGTACAAATTATGGGACTGGCTTTTACAAAGCTAGAATCGCCTATTTGCAAAGAGGGTGAGGTATGGGCGAGAGAAACCTAGAATCATAGAATATTAGGGTTGGAAGAGACCTCAGCAGGTCTCAGGAGATCAGAGAGACCTCAGAAGATCCAAGCCGCTTCCTCTTACCTTACATTTTTAATTTTTGAGCCGAGACACTTAAATATTTTGTAATACTCAGCAAAAATACACAAATATTCTCAGCAAAAATACACAAATATTCCAAAGAAATTTTACCCAACGAACAGCTGTGACCATGAGCCACAGAATCTTAATATGCAAACTAAGATGCAACACTGAACAGAGACTCTTGCAAGGCCCAAGTCTGGCTACCTCAAAATGGTGCAAGAGGACAGCTGCATATGAAGAAAGGGAAGTGTTTCTGCACATTGTATAACTGCATGTCAAAGCAGTTGTGCTTACCTGTTTACTTAATGTCCCCATCTTGGGAGATGAGGTAGGCTGCTTGGCTTCTAGGTTAAGCTCCCCTTGCCCCTTTCTTCTTCACAGGCTAGTGTGCATGGAGTTTTGCAGTGTTTTCTAGAGCTGCATTTAAGGCTGGCTATGTGCTTTGTGTAGTGATCTTCTACTGTCTGCTCACACAGTTCCTCTTGATCCTATTGCACACCAGCCAAAATGTGGTATAAAGATTTTGGGCTGTAGCATTACAGCAGTTAACTGTAGGGAAGTTTTAAAATAACTTGTCCATAAAAACATGTTCAAATGAAACTTCTTTTCCAGTCTGTAATAGTATGTTAAGGGCTGTTTCTACCTGCCTTTCTGGAAATGTAAAGGGAGCACTCACTTGCTATTAGTGATGCCAAGAATAGCAGGTGAGTAATTCTTGCTGTTTGCTAAACTTCTCATGAAACCAAGTGAGACCAGAAATACACAGGTAGAAGCATGCTCACTAAGGCTGGTACTGTTTTCATAGAGTTCACTCAAAATGTGATTCCCTGCCCTCCTTCCTCCCAGCAGATAGTCAGTCTCCACTGGGGGGGAAAGTAGTGATACTTAAGACAGTGTTTTGCTTTGGATTTGCGATAGTGCTGCGTATGAATACAGAGAACCTGAAATAGCCAAAAGTTTGAGAAGTGATTTAAGATAAATGTAGTATCTGTTCTTCTTCAACATCTGAAATGGTCCCTGGGTAGAGAGCCTAAATTAAGTAGAATTTTGAAACTGGGACATGGAGTAGGAGCTTATTCTATTTCCTTTCCTTTCCTTTCCTTTCCCCCTCCCCCCCAACCACCCCCCCCGTTTCCCCCCGCAAATGCAGTGACCTAGCGTTGCAATGCATTTTCAGGAACAGCATGTGTGTACACTTCTTCCCAAAAAGCCTGACGTGTGCACCATTTAATGGTAACCTGTGTATCTTCTGCCTGGCCTGGATAAGGCACCAATCTCTTAACACAGAGTTGAGTGCATGTAACTTACACAGCACTTCTGAAATTGTTGGGCCATTTTTAAATTAAGATGACCTTGTAGCATTCCCATTTCCTTCTGTAAGTAAAGGCTGATGTAATTAACAGTCCTTCCAGTCTCCAGGTAAATCCTCAGCATTGGTTCCTGCTCCAGGTGGAAGGCTTGGTTTCTTATTTTCTTCCTCCACATGCCACACGTGAAGGGCTATATCTCTTTGATTATTATTTTTGCATATTGTAGCTTTTGCCCATGTGATATTAAAGAGGTAGCCTGGTATACACCTGCAATAATGCAAATGCTCCATGAATAAGCAGAGCAGGTGAAAGCTCAACATTGTGCATGACAGTACTTAAAGTTTGCCACTTTATATTGAATTTAGCCATAAAGTGTTTCCACCAAAGAAAAAAGAAAAAACCCCAACCCCTGGTAAGTTGTGTTTAGAGTTGCATGACTACATCAAGCAGAAAAGTAATTTCATTTGCCAAATGCACAATTCCAGGAAGCAGAGCTTGGTGTTTAAACCTTTCAAGGCTTCATACAATGGTACTAGAAGAGGATCAGACGTATTCTAGCATACCAGCCTTTGCAAACAATATTCCAGCGAAAGCTCAACTTGGAATCTACATGTGGGAAACTGAAGAAGCTGGCTCAGTTGGCCTGACTGAAAAGATCCATCCTGCAATTTTCGTTTGTCCTGGTGCTAAAATCTAGTGCAAGACTTACCAAATCTGGATTTTTTATTTTTAATGCTGTTCACAGTAGTTCACAGTGACAGATGCAGAAGCATAAACCCAGAGAATATACCTCTATATCATGCTGAAGTGAAATTTACTCACCTGAACAAAAATTGTCCTACAGTAGAAGTTCCTGAGCACTTTAAAATTTGTTGAAATTTATTTAAAGTAATATGTAGCATAGCATTTGGGTCTCGGATTTTTATTTATTTATTTATTTATTTATTTTGAACAGTTAAAGCCTCATTAGGCTAAAAACTGAATGGATATTCTCCAGATATATCAAACATTTACTATCACTTCCATAAAATATTTTTAATGCTAGCCACTGAAGTGTGCTTATGCAATTGTGTTCTGTAAAATTCCACATTTTGCTCTATTTAAAAAAAAGCCCCTTTAATTTAAAAATTTATAATAAAAAATAGGTTAAATGTATATCCCAAGTAAACTAGTGACTTCTCTAAAAACACTCTGAACAGATTTTTTTTGCTTTTTTTCTAGTATTTGGACTCAATATTTTTCTTAAGTTTCTTTAGTATTGTCTTGTCTAATCAATATCATAGGCACATCCATTGTCTGTTTTTGTTTTTCTTAAGAGACTCAGCCCTACTTCTGTAAGCCTTAAATTGAACAGTCCTGTTGACTCAGTTTGAATAAATCTTGACTATTTGAAGTTACTCTGACTTCATTCAGGTAAAGGCTAAATCTTTTAAAAAGTAACTTTTCAAAAAGCATTTGTCTAAATTTAGACTGAAGTTAAAACATCTAATACACAAAATCCAAATTCCTTTTACTATGTCTAATTTGTAACCATGTGCCTCAAATAGTGAGTGGACATTCCAAGACTTAAGTGGGATTTGTTTACATCTGAGTTTTAAGACTGTGTGTACTGTATCTTGTATAATTCTCAAGTTCCCTTTAGGTTGATGGATTTTTAATAGGTCAGATACTAAGCAAACTTGTTGCAGCCCAAAAATAACAGCAGGTTGGGGGAGGGGGGTTTCTTCCCACTTACATCAACACACTAGAAATCAGCTGTGTTATCAGTTAAGGTGGCTTAACTTTTAAATAGTCTGTTGAATCTCTGCATGAAATGTAGCAAGGCTCATAAAAAGGTACAGTGTGGTACTGCAGCAACATGTCTGTCTGCCACAGCTTTGTTACTTCCCTTCAATTTTGAAATGGAAGCAGGGGGTAATAGTTGGTTTCACTTTGTATAAATTGTGGGCTACGGGGACGTGTGACAGTGTTACAAATGCTAATCTGGGAACAGAGGGGTAATTTAGAAGGTAGTAATTTATCTCTGAGTGTTCAGTGGGTTTGTCCAGAAATTTAAACCAATTAATTTGGATAATTTATGATACTTTTAGCCAGAGTTAATTTTACAAAAATAATACTGGAGGGGGTGGCAGAGTTTTCCTCCTTCCGGCAAAGGCCTTCTAACGTGTGCCCTGGCCCTCCTGGATTCCTGACACCATGGCTCCACTGGATCTGTTGTCCGTAACCCAACCAGACTGTGACTTCCCTGCTGTTGAGGCCTCCCAGGGGTGGGGGCATCCATGTAAAAGGTCATAAGCCTGAGCCTCTATTGCCTTCTTCAGTAAATTCCATACAGCTGTGAGGGTGCAGAATGATGGATACTCCAGCCCCTTCTTACTTCCCTGTGCAGACCTCAGCCTGAGGAGAGACACCTACAGGGTCTGGGAAGAGGGTAGGGGATGATGCCATAGGCTGCAGGGCTCGCCAGCCTGAGAAGGAGCCAGAATTTACCAATGTATATTGCCAAAGAGCCACAGTAATACGTCAGCAGCCCCCCGCCCCCAGCTCCAGCACCTCCCACCTGCTGCAATCAGCTGTTTTGCATGTGCAGAAGGCTCTGTGGGGGAGGGGGAGGAGCCAGGGCAGGGCAGGGGCCTTGGGGAAAGGGGTGGAGTGGGGGCAGGGCCTGTGGCAGAGCCAGGGGTTGAGCAGTGAGCACCCCCCAGCACATTGGAAAGTTAGCATTGGTAGCTCCAGCCCCGGAGTTAGCACCTACGCAAGGAGCCGCATATTAACCTCTGAAGAGCTGCAGGTTGGCCACCCCTGCCATAGAGGCACCTTAGTCCCTCTTCTGCATGGAAAATTCCTCTATGTGGATTGGAGGAGGAGCTACAGTGTAGCCCATAATTAGCATGCTAATGTAGATCAGTGTATAGGATAATCCCTGGTTTAATAGAGCTGCCGGACTGAATGGCAGGGTGTATGGAGCTACCAAGTTCTATTCTTCGACTAGAGCTTTACAGACAGTAGCTTTACACTGACTTTGCTAAATAAAATGAATATGATGAGATGATGTAATTTATCCCATAATTACTGTTAAACCTTGCCCCATGCAAATGTACAGTAGTGGATCATGACAAAAATCTTAGCCCTAATTATGGTTATTTTTAGTAAAAGTCATGGACAGGTCACGGGCAATGAACAAAAATTCACAGAAGCCCTGACCTGTCTGTGACTTTTGCTGCTGCAGCTCCATGATTTCCCCCACCACCATTGTGGCTGGGAGCTGTGGGGTTAAACCTCCATCCACGGCAGCTGGGAGCTCTAGGGTGACCCTATTTCCCAAATTGAAAACAAAACGGGACTCCGCTCGACTGAGGCATCCCCCTCTCCCCACATGAGGCTGTCCCGTGTCGCTGGAACCCTGAGGAGGGCCCCCTCAGGAGTCTGTCACCTATTGCTGGAATAGGGGGGGCCCCTGTTGCTTGTTGCTGCTGTCGCCTGTCGCTGGAACCCTGTCAGGGCCCCACTGGCTGTCAGCTCCAGAGTCCTGCAGTCGTGTCGTCCCCCCCCCCCCCCCGGGGCGGAAGCAGAGACTGTCAGGGAGGTCTCTGGAAGTCATGGATTCCATGACTTCCGTGAGGTAAATGTAGCCTTAATCGTAATCCATTAGTATGACGTACAGTAAGAGCTGAAATAACAGTTCATACATGGGGATTGCTGTGGTTATTTTGATTTTAACAGGCATGTCCACCGTCACTTAGTAGCATTGCTAGGAAATTCTGCTGCATAGACGTTGTGCATGATGATGCTCTTCCTGTTAATGTTGTCACATGAACAGTGTCAATGAGGCCAAAAGGACCATCATACAAGGCTGTACTTGGTGAAAAGCTTCAGAATAGCTCTTATGTTTAAAATGTCAGTTAAGAAGGCAGACTGTTTTTCAGACTGAACTTAATAAAGTAAATGGCATTCTACACTTTGCAACCCCAGCACCTAATAACAAACTATTGATCCCCTTAACAAGATTTTTTTAAAAAAATCTCTTCCTCCACTGTTTATTTTACAATAAATAAAACCAATACTTTTGGCTCCATAGAGAACTCTACAGCACTGGCCAGATTCTGATCTATTATATTAATATATAATATTATCTATCAGGGTCAATCTACTGCAGATTTACACTGGTGTAATTGAGATCAGTGGATCTTATGGTCTTCTCCATGCGCTACTCCACAAAAACACTCTTGGTAATGATTTCAACTGAAAGGCTTGCTGCATAACTGTCGAGGAAAATCCACTCCCAATATTACACTGCTGAATTACAAGCAAAGAGCAGATGATACTAGACAGGATTTAAGTATAGTGTTTCTGTTTTCTATCACCCTAAAGTCTCCTCTGTCAATGCCAAAAGGACATTGTTTAACACTTGGGAAATACCTTTCCAGCTGTATTGTGTCACAAAGATTTCAGTGAAATTGCTCTGCTGCTCTAATTCTTTAACTAAATCAAATAGCACGGGGTGGGGGGAGCAGTTGTAGTTTTATAGCTTGTGCTATGTTTCAGCAAACACTGATAATTGGTGGTGGTAGAAATAAAAACAGGCTCAACCTTGGCATTATGGCAGAACCTTCATTATCCTGTGTCCCTATTTTCCCCTAACAACCAATGCTGTTTCCCAGAGATATTTCTTCTGTATTATCTGGGCATGCAGTGTCTTTGTTGGCCTTGTTTTCTCCTGCCTGTACAACTTTCCCTACAGATGTTCCCTTTTTGTTTATTTCCCCAGCTTCAAGTCTGACTGCTGCTTACTGCTCTTTCTCTGCAATCATCTTCCTTCTCTATTTGCTGTTCTCTCTTTTCCTGACCCTTTCTCAGTCTCCTTTATCCCCACCAACATCCCAATTTTAGCTCACTGACTGGCAGTGCTTGGACAGAAGGCCTAAGGATCCCTTCCTTTTGACCTGTGGATGGGAGCCGCTATTGTTGCATCTCTCAGCTGCTGATGGAGACAGAGGTGACGTTCCCATGCTGATCTGCTGAGGGAGCAGCTGAGAGATGGCTGCTGCAGGCACAGCTTTGTGAAGCTCACGCAACAATACACTGGGACCGGGGCTTATGAGCCCCTAGTTTGACCAGCTGTCCCAGACAATGTCAGGTTTTGCTAAAACATGTGGGAACAGCAGTGCTGCCCTGAAAATCCAGGACAGTCCCTTAAAACCGTACTGTCTGACTGTCCTATGTGGCTGTGCAACAGTTTGCTTGAAAGTGAAGCTTGGAAACCGGTTACACAAGCAGCCCATTACTGCAATGCTTCTTGTAACAGATTTATACCATGATGTAGTAAATAAGACTAGGACAGTGGTTCTCAAATTTTTGTACTTGTGATCCCTTTCACAGAGCAAGCCTCTGAGTGCAACCCCCCCTTATAAATTAAAAACACTTTTTTATATATTTAACACCATTATAAATGTTGGAGGCAAAGCAGGGTTTGGGATGGAGGCTGACAGCTTGTGACCCCCCATGTAATAATCTTGCGAGCCGCTGAGGGGTCCCAACCCCCAGTTTGAGAACCCCTGGACTAGGACAATGTATTTTTTTTAACAAGCTCTTTTACCTAGCCCTACAGCAGTGATTTGGTTCTAGGCAGTGTTCGTGCACAGCGTACTGTGGATTTCCTTAACTTTACTGCTAGCCGGATTAACAATAGCAAGTCTCTGATCAGAGCTGGCTGGAAAATTTTTGACGAAACAGTTTTCTGTTGGAATGTGCCATTTCAACAAAACCAAACTTTTTTGCAAAATTGTACGGATTTTGGTTAGGAAAAAAATAGAAAAAGTTTTTGAAAATGTTGAAGTGTTCCATTTTCAGAACAAAGTTTACATTTTTCATTTCAAAATGGTTTCATTCCAAAAATGATTTTATATAAAAATTAAAAGGATTGAAATGGAAACAAAATATTTGAAATCAAACAAAATGTTTTGATTGCAACTCAAATTTCTGACAATTTCATTTTGGCCTGAGGCAGGATGAACACATTTCAAAATCTCAATTTTTCAAAGGATGGAAAATCTTTTCTAGCCAGCTCTGCCTCTAATGTCAGTCCTGCTGACACTGCATTTTAAAGAGATCATTTCCAACAATGGACTGCAGTCTTCTGTCTTTGGCATGGCTCCCCAAAAGCTGCTGCTAACTGCTGTAATCTCTGTAATGGATCCTGCTTTTGTGTTCTAGAAGAGTCAGCTTTAAAATATCTTTAGGCATGGCCCTGAATCAATACTGCACAGATTGCCAAATGCAGACACTAATATAAATATGAATTTAAAAATAACCCTGAGTTAAAAACCAAATACTAGTCAGGGTCAGAGCACACTCAGTTACATAGCAAGTGACCTAGCCCTCATATTGTATGTACAGTAACTTCAAACTTATGGCTTGCCTCAATGAGGTGGGTTAAGAATGGAGTTTCAGCATTATTTCCTTTCACCTGGGACTCAGTTTTCCCAATGTGGCTATTGTTGCTGACAAAGGGAACTATAGAAGGCACAAGCACCTTGGAGTTTGACTGGCATAAAGTAGGTTGCTGTAAATTAACCTGATTGAATCTTATAAGTGAGATGATAAAACTTTGTTCCCTGGCCCTTTAAATTAAATTACTGTGGATTATGTCCCCCACAGCCAAATTAAACTTTCCCAGATGTGTAGGGGTCTTGTTAATACATCCTACATGGGTTCAGTTTATCAAGCAAACAAAATATCTACACACACACACACACACACACACACACACGCGCTACTTTTATGCTTAGTGATTGATCCAGGGGAAGGCAGCATGCTCTGGAGGGATAAATCCGAGTACTGAGGGCCAGTCCTGACTCTGGCACCTCTTTGCTGTGTAGACTTTGGCAAGTCACTTCACTTTTCTGTTTCCCTACCTCCAAAATGGAGATGATGATCCTTACCCATGTACCTTTTGGAGGTGTTGTGAGGACTAATTAATTAAAGTCCTTACAGTGCTGTGAACATATCTCAGAATACTATTTTACGGCATTAATACTAATGGGTATGTTAAAGATATTGTGAAAAAGTTAGTTTTGACACTGACAGATCCTTAACTGACACAGCAGCAGAACCAACAGGATAAATAGGCTATTAGCAAGTGTAATTGTTTTTTGAGCAAAAAAACCCAAACTGAAACAAAACACCTGCATCAGTATATTGTTAAGTCTATACAGTTAAAATGATAAATCTAGAAAATGCAAAAGCATTCCAACTGCAGTATTAATTGGCTGCTACCAATCCTGTACATTTTATGGTTCACACTATGACAACCCAGTGAAATATTAAGCTGCACACTGTAACAGATAAGAAAAATGGGAATATAAAATGTTACATACCTACAATGTGGTGAAATTAACATTCTTGTTGGAATGTTGGCCATGATTTTCAACACCAGACATCTGCTCTTATTCAGGAGGCTAACTCAGGATTTTAGGACCCTGAAGTTAGGATCCTATTTTGGAAGTTCTTGATCATTAACTTTTATACTTGGTGACATTTTACAACTTGGCTATATAGGGAAATTGATTCATAGCTATTACAAAGTGATTATTCCACTATAGGGGAGCAGTGTGATCTAGTAGGTAGAGACAGGGATTCTCAAGACCTGGTTTCAATTCCAGGCTGTGCCACTGGCCTGCTGAGTGACCTCGGAAAAGTCACTTAATCTCTCTGTGCCTCAATTTCCCTATGTTTAAAATGGGAATGATAATAATACCTCCTTTTTGTAAAGCTCTTCAAGATCTATTGATAAAAAGCGGTATAGAGTTAGGTATTTATTTTTGTAACTATGTTGGTATAACTCCATCATGTTGACTTTACTCTGGAATAATAGCTATGCCGATCAATTTCCCCATGTAGACAAGCTCCAGTAGTTTGTAGGTATATAGGCTCAGTTTTCCGTTGATTCAGTCTTTTGTATTTAGTTTTTTAAATGGAGGTTAAAAACAGGAGAAATCTACTCTTAATGTTAACATTTCAGTGTTCCCAGGTGCACTTTCAAGTTCCCTTTCCACTTACTTAAATGCAATGAAGGAAAAGTGAGTTCCCATCTTGGCTGTTGCTCTTGTTTGACTGGGGACAGCTTTGGGCAAGATCAAGCTAAGAAGTAGGTGATGCTTGGGCTAGCTTGTGGTGGGTTACTATGTATTTTCACAGTAGAAAATGATCCAAAAATGTCTTAAAAATGAAAGTTCAGAATGGAAAGAATGCTGCCAAAATTATGAAGAGGCCCTAAAATAATGGGTTGTGATAAACTTCAGTTTTTTTCGGCTGTCCTGATGTCAATGCAGATTTAATATTCTTAATGGAAGATTTTATATTTCGTACAAACCCTTATGCTCTCCCTCCTGCATATTATTCTAGCAACAACCTGTTTTTGCTGGATTGAGAGAATTTGCAGTGATGTCAAATGCAATGAAGCTTTATTACAGTCCAATCAAAATCTTAACATATGTCCATGGAGCATGCCCAGAAGTGACTTTCCCACCATCAGATCTAGCAAAGCACATATTCCTTATCCATGAAAATATTCAGACTTCAGCCATTTTTCTTATAGGCCTGTCCAAAGAAGGAGTGGATAGAATTCTTCCACTCACATGCCAAAAACTCAAATATTTTATTCAAACTTTCCTAAATAATTTTACCTTCAGGCATAAATCAAGTACTGAAAATACCAATGCAAAAAGTGAATGTGCACGTGAAAAGTCAATTACAATAGAATCTGCTATTAGCAATCCTTCTAGTTAGAGGATGTTGACTAAAATCAAAGTTTGTACTTGATCAAATTTTGTTTAAAATAACGTTCTGTGTAGTTTAGCTCTATGATTGTATTGTCCCTGCTAATTTATCTTATTTTCCATTGGGCATCAGCCTCATTTCTGTTGTGGTTTCTGCTGCTTCCCCACTGAAGCTGCCTTTAATGTTGAACTTTTGGGATTTTGGTAATAGATGGGTTTCATGTTCATATCCTTCTGGACAGGCTTCATCTTAAAATCCTAATCCATTTTTGGGTTGCAGTTTCTCTGTAGATGGGGTGGGAAACTCTGTCTACTTTTTTCAAAGGTGAAAATCACTTGCCACATTTGTAACAATGTATCTAGCTGATACTATTCTGACAAAAAGTACTGTACCTATTTCACTAAATCCTCATACTATCGAGTTTGAATTCATTACTATTAGTTATACTAAGTGATTCCAGAGACACACAGATGTAGCTCTTTAGATATAAAGATTAATGACTAATATAAATAGAAGAACATCATGTTTTACTATTCAGCATTTTTGTTGACAAGCTCAGGTGAGGCCTCATGAAATGAATGGCTATGTGACTGGACCATCCTCCCCCTCCCCCAACACATCCTCTTACAGGTGATCACTTCCAGGGTTAAAGCATATTTGCAGAGCAGAGTACATCACTTGAACTGCCACTACCCATCATGCACCTGCTCAATGGAAAAATACCAGTTAGCATCTATAGCTGTCAATTACGTAAATTACATGAGCTCTACATTTATTTTGAAAAGTCTTTCAAAAGGAGAACTTGTCTTCCGGAGGTGTAGAAGCCTCATATAAGGAGGGTTTTTGGAGTTCTTGCCTGTTTAGGTGCATTTTAAAACACTATTTCTACATCTTCAATCAGAGCTTTCTGTTTGTGCATGAAGGATCAGTAACATGTTCGACTGAACTCAGGAAATGGAGGTCATTTGAGCTGACATACATCACAGAGAATTAGTCATGGAATTCTGACTCTAAAAACATTGCTTCAGCCATCCTAATTAAAAGGGAAGCTGTCTCGAAAAAAATTGCCATTTAAGCCAAACTCCTAAATTTTGCTTTCTTTCCTGCAGATAATAAAACACAAAATTGAGCAGACTGTTATTGCTGTTGTTTTTGTTCATTTTTTTAATCTACTTCCTCAGGGGGAAAAAATAGATAAATGGTTGGGTGTCTTACATTATATATCCAAACCTAAAGCTTTTGAACCAGTTTACGAAAACTGTCTTTGAAATACTGAGGAAAATCTTCATTACAAATCAAGTTAATTTTTTCTAAAACACTGTCTAAGTTTCCCATGATTCCACCCCCACCCCCACCCCCACCCCCACCCCCTTTGGCTGGAAGGGAGGAGCTATAAAGTGCAACCATTATTAAGATTCAACACTCTGGATTACATAAATTGTTCCTTTGTTGTGGATGGAGACACTGAGGCACAGAAAGGCTCAGTGACAACCTCTGTGCCAGAGTTTCCTCCTCTGTAAAATGGGTTGCCTGAGATGCACCAGATATCTTTTAAGGGGACAAACAGGATATAGCCCAGATCTGTTAATTCCAAGTCCTGTGTTTGAATAACTAGATTCCGCTCCCTTACAGTAAAAAAAAATCAAAAATAAAAATTGCCTTATTGGTCAACTGCAAACCATTCCTGAGCTTTCAACTTTTAAGAAATACATTTTGTAGAAGAGTAACTGTCCCATAAGTGTCAGATTTTGTCTTTAAAAATGAAATGGTTGGTAACACTGAAAAGTAAGTATCATTCTTATCATTCCCTGGGTGAACATTCAACTTTTCTTTTGATTAATAAGCTGTTTAGAGAAGAGTGTTTGCAGCTAAGCCGTGGGCTCTTATATCCAACCCATCTGATTCTCCTGTGTGTCCTGATTTAGCCCTGAGACTTAGTGAAGAATCATGTGGGGCTGTGGTAAAGGACATCAGCAATTTGGTATGAATAAAGAAGAGAGAGAGAGAGTTTCAGAGAAGGCTCCCTTGTCATGAGTTCCTAACCAGAAGATGTACAACACAGCCTGGAGTGCTGGAGTTTAGCAATCTGATACTAAAAACTCCTACATAAAACTGTCCATTATTTTGGGCCACATCCTGTTAGTGCAGGAGATACTTCATACTTATCTGAATGTCTTCCACTTCCACTAAAATCCGTGTACTCAACAATTTGTAAAATTGAGCCCTTAATTACCTTCTTATATATTCTAGAGTAAAGAGGGATTTAGCTTGCACTTCTTTTTATGTATTTTTATAATGTCCACTGACCAGGCCAATTTGCATCAGTGAGATGTGAAGGCCAGAATAAAAATACTGTGATCCTAGAAGATGATGAGAGGGATGTTGAGAACCCTTTAAGAAAAGCTTGCAGGGATAGGGATACTGCTTGTATTAGTACTATATATTTTTGAGAAGTTATGAGATAATAAAAATGTAGAATCTGGTGACGTTATCCAGTTGTTAAAACTAACTCTTGTCAGTCGTCTTTGTCAAATAGTCAGCACTTCGGTGTTTGGGCCATTCTTGAATTAAAGTGTAATGAGCCTCTTTAATTTTTGCATCATAGACACTGAATTTGATGAGCCCAAAAATATATTGATGTTGATATGAAGAACAAAAGAATCACTTAAGTGTATGAAGATAAGGCCTTTATGAAATACTAACTTGAGCTGTAGTCGCATGTGAATTGGGGGGAAGAGGATTTGACCTTATAATCTTTTGTTTGTTTATTTGTTTGATTATTCTCTATTTTAGTTTAGATCTTCTTTTGCTCCTTATTGTCAAACTCTTATACATTTTTAACTACTTTGATTACTACTCTGTTTTCTGACTTGTCCAACTTTTTTCTTTTTCTTTTTTTTTTTGCTTTCAGTGACACTGTTTTGCAGATGCTTTTTACAAATTGGTGCAAATTTGACAAGTCTGTATTGGTTTAATTGGCTCATAGGTGTAAGCTAATTAAGGATTGATTGATTGCCCAAATCGTTTGAAAACAGGCTCTGATTGTTTGTGGTAACTTATCACCAAATGATTATCCCAACTTGGCTCTCCTTTAAGTCTTTAATTCATGGCATCTATCTTCTACATATTCATGTTTTTAAAAACTACAAAAATTTGAAATTAATTCATTAAGGATGCATCTATATTGTAGAAATTCCTAGACATCCTTCTGCACCAGTGCAGGTCACTAATGGTAGAAATAATGGAAATGCTAGGGTAAGATGGGGCACAGGTATGTTTACCAGTGTGATTTTAAACTGCATATATTGTATCCTATCTACACTGCAACTTTCTCTATTGTTTCCACTGGTGAAGTTACGCAGCTGCAGAAAATCTCAGACATTTTCCCATGAACACAGGCCTAGGTGATGAATCATTGGTTTCATTCTTTTCATTTAATAGTTTCAGTCAATAGTAGTAGGTTTCATTCATTCTCCGTCAAGTTATAATTGCTGTTCAGTGCTTTGCTTTTCCAAATGAAGCATAATTGCATTTTATCAACTAAACGGCTCAGTGATTGCTGGGTATAAAGCAGAATGAAAAAATACTAGTTCTGGCTACTTTAATTTTAGAAATTAGAGGGCTGTTTATTTTAGGTGACTACCAGCATTCTAAATTTGATCTCCTAAATGGCTTCAGGCAAGCAGCCAAAAAAATGTGGAAACCGTCTTGGCTTTTGCTTTAGATTCTCTGGATTTGCCTTCTTTCTTACTCAGCAGCCGTTCCAGCTTTTGGAGTATTATTCAAGATATTCTATACCATACAAGGCAAATTCATAGGTGCAAACTGAGAGAGATTTAAAAGTTGCGGGTAACCTAGCTGACATTGAATAGAAACTAAAAGTAGAAGCACAGAAATGCAGATACGTCACAGTTCACTGCATAGAACCCTTCAACAATGTTAATATAAACCTTCTAGCTCTAAACAATCTGAATTTGCCTTTTTATTAAGTGCTACCTTAAAATATGAAGGCAATACTGAAATGGCTCATATTTCATTAAAATATGCACTAGTTTTTTAGTTTTAAATCATAGTTCAGTTTCACTGATGCCAGAATGATTTTAAATTTTAGCATTAATTATACTAATCTATTTCTGTATTTAATTATGAGGATTATGTAGCCAAATTAGAGGAAATGAGCCCCTGGAGAGAGAAAATTTAGGGGAGGTGGGAAAACTTACCCGTAATAACACTCGAGTGGTGATGGGAGAACATGAAAAGGTTCTCTTCAGATATTAGAGCCAGCTCCTCTGCCCCGTTAAGTCTGTGTTGTGCCACTGTGCTAGTGCAAATCACATTTAAAGTCTTTTTAAGTGGCCAGCCAGAGATTCCTTTTGCACTGGGATATCACAAATTATATAGATCTGCCTATACTTGCTCTATACCATTTGCCCTCAGCTCCTGAGATAGGGGTGTGGCCAGAATGCTTTTGCTCACCACTCAGCCCCAGATGACATAATGCTACTTTTTGAAATCATTGCAGTTAGTGCAACTTAGAACAGTCCTGAGGTGGTTCTAAATTGCTATTTGGGATTGGAGGATCAGGAAGCTGCAACAATGGCATACAATCACTTCTCTAGTCATGTTAGCTGCACCAGGCACCAAATAGTTGGTGTCAAGGATCTAGACCATCAAGGGTTGATGCTCATTTGAGCCTTATAAGCCCTTTGAACATTTTAAGGTCTTGTAGCATTAGACCTTAGCAACCTGTTTCCATCAGTCTCACCCATCCATCTAAACTCCAGAACTAAACAAAAGCACCCTAACTTTAACAGCAGCTAAACAGAAATTCTGGCCTTTATGCAAAAATTACTGCTTGAGGTTCTCTGGCCTGTGGAACACAGGAGGTCAGACTAGATAATCATAATGGCCTCTTCTATTGTTAAAAATCTAATGTTGCAGTTCTGTTCTAACACTACTCGGTGTGTATGGAGCCTAAGATTGTAAGTAATGGGTTCAAATCCCATGCCCTAGTATAGGCCAAGATGTGCACCCTAAGTCTCCATTCAGATCTCTCATGGGGAGGGATAGTTGTCTGCTGTCTCCAAAATACTCTCATCCCCTTCCTGAGAGTACATGGAAGGATGAGTAAAGTTAGTGCGATGCACATCTATCCTCTTACCAGCCGTGTGGCGATAACTGGTAAAAGTAAAGTTCCTGAAGCTATAACATCTTTTCCACTGAATCCTCTGCAATAGGAAATCCCTCTTTATGAAGGGTCCCTAGCAATGCAACTCTACAATCTGTGCCACTGAAAAAGACTTAGTAGCTATGACAGATCCTGGAAGATCATCTGGGTTTGGGGTGGGGAAGCTATGGTTCATTCTGCTATAGAGCAAACTCTGTCCCACACCCCATCCCCAAATGACCTGGGAGAAATATCAGAATATAGGAATTGCCATCCCATGTCAGACCAGTGATACTTCTACACCAGTCTTCTGAGTGTCTTCAGAGGGTGGTACAAGAAACCCTGTTACGGACAATTGTAGAATAAGGAGAACAGGATTTGGCCCTATACTCACTTTTTAAATTATTATTCTCTATTTAAGTTTTATATCTAGTTTTGCTTCTTATTGTTTGTTTTGTTTTTTGTTTTTTGCTACTTTGACTGTCTTTCTGACTTGTCTCACTTTTTTAGGGGAAGAGTCTTCCAGGCATTTAATGACAAGTTTGTGACCTAAAGCATGGGGGGAGGAATAGCTCAGTGGGTTGAGCATTGGCCTGCTAAACCCAGGGTTGTGAGTTCAATCCTTGAGGGGGCCATTTAGGGATCTAGAGCAAAACTTGGGGATTGGTTGTGGTTTGAGCAGCAGGTTAGAGTAGGTAACTTCCTGAGGCCCCTTCCAACCCTGATATCCTATAAGGACTGATATCAAACTTTGTATAACAATAAATGTTCTTCTCTTGGATGTAAATACCTAATTCTTTTTTGAGTCCTACTCTTGTCTTTAGTAATATCTTGTAACAATGAGTTCCACAGGTTAAATTAAGGGCATGTGTTTTAAATTAGCATTTACTTTTGTTGGCTTTAATTTTTCCTTTCAATTTCAATGCTAAACAACAATACTGGCATCCTTAGGGTACCCTGCTGTTAACTTCTTTCCATGTTAAAGTGGGATGTTTTATTATGCATACTCCTCCATCTGTCTCTTAGCCAGTTTCTAATCCATGATCTCTACCAGAACTTAGTTTCCGTAATAGCTTATTTTGAGGGACTTCTTTGTCTATTATTTTGCTGACATACTGGAGAGCCTCACAGATTTCCTCTCCAGAGTCCCTCCTGTGGGGGTGAGCCAACTCATAGCTTTTAAATCTGTGTGACATTTTGATGCCAGTTCTGACATCACTTAAGCCTCTTTAATCTATCCTACATACTTATGGTGCTAATTATAAAAGTATCTGAGCCCCTCACAGTCTCTGATGTGTTTATTCTCTCAACACCCTTGTCATACGGTTAGGGTAATACCATTATCACATTTTACAGAGGGGGAACAGAGGTGCAGAGAGACTGACTTGCCAAAGTTCACAGAGGTAGTCCGTGGTGGAGCAGGAGTTGAACCCAGCTCTCCCACATGCTAGTCTAGTTTACAGGCTAATCACAGGGCTATCTTGCCTCTCAGTTATCAGGTCAGTCTGAAATGTGCTGTGGTAGAGCAACAATTGAGTTTAGTTTAATAACCATTGTTAAACTTGTTTGTAACGTAGATATGACATCTGTACCCCCTGACTTCCTCGCCCTTGCTTAGTCCCTACTCTTCTAGACACTGCTGAAGCCATCTTTAATTGAGCACTAATCTGGGATTGCCACATGAAGTGGCAGTTCATTCTGGGTCAACACAAAACAAGCTCCGGAGCAACATTCTGGGTCCAGCAATACACAAAGTGGGTGCAAGTACCTATGAGAGTTTATCTGAATTGATTATGAACTACCAAAAGGACTGATTTACAAAATGACTACAGCTTTGGAGGCTGTTCTTTGCCCAGATAAGGTCACTCACCACTATTTGACATGTTCACCTGTCAGTCTGATGACAGATACCTTGTTTCAGAGGTAGTTGGGATATTTAGCTATTTTAAATATGTTGGTGAGTGTATCTTCTCCAGTTGAGGCATGCAGGCTTACTATTCACTTCATTGGCATCCTGCTCTGTTGCTCTGTTGGGCCAGTTGCATGGGAACAGATTCTGCAATGCATTTCACTGAGTCTAAGCAATGGGAAAGCGACAAGTGTAGTCTGTTCAGATGGAGCACAGTGTTCCCTGGAAGCCTAATCAGAGTAGTTAACAGGTGTGAGCGGCTGTTCATGCTATCAAAATACCCGATTTGTGGCTCCTTGTTCACTTCATAGTGCTTTCCTGTTCTGCTGTGTCTGACAAGTCAAAGTAATTTTAGGACGGGGGGACCTTTAAAAGAAAAGACAGCACTTTTCATATTTCTTCCCTTTTTTTTCCTTTCTTTTTTTTTCTTTAAAGTAGTTCATGGAATTTACCCCACCGGGTGTGCCTCAGCAACTATAATGATTTGTCTGACAGGCAAAAGTTTCCATTGCAGCTTGAACTAGTGAAGAAGTTTTCTTTATTTTAATACATACATAATTTTCTCACTCTCATGCTAGATGTCACCAGACTCTAATAGTGGCTGTCTGGCTCATTTCCTGCAGCTTGACCCTCACAGATGTAGCTCTTCCTGTTATGAAAACTACATTAGTTCCAAGGAATAGGGAGTAGTGGTCTGGACAGGAATTACCTTTATAAATGTCTGTTCACCTTTCTAGCTCTGATCTCTTAATAAACATCCTTTGAATTGTGATCCTACTATGTATAATACCAGGGCTTTGGAGCGGAGCCCGGAGCTGGAGCAGCTCCGGAGCAGTGGAGCTGCAGGTTTTTGCCTGGAGCTGGAGCACAGCTCCAAAGCCCTGTATAATACAATTACTAGAATGATTTACAAACCAGTGCAGAAACCTACAGTGCTGTTACAAATTGAAACTCAGTGGGAAGAAAACCCCGTGACCTTATCTCCCATTAGGTTTAGGTTTGGAATACTAATATAGCTTTCTGCATTTCTTGATGATTGATCAATTGTAAAGAAATGCAGAAAACTACAATGAAATTGCTCAAACACTTCCCGCTATGACTACCATTTGTCCAGCTACACCATTACTAGAGCCCTGTCAGGAACCTGAGGGTAAACAGGCCATCAGCTGCAGTGGTGTGTGAAGTGCTGACGCTCTGAGCAGGAAGAGAGGACAGTGGTTAAAACACCAGCAGCCTTTCTGCAAACTGAACAGATACCGGTAGCATTGTAGGCAATAGCAATGAGGGGTGTTTCTGTTTTCATCAACTTTCTCCTAGAGGCCCCAATGAAGCTCAGGGCCCTGTTGTCTTAGACACCGTACAAACACATAGGTACAGTCTCTGCCCCCAAATAAATGACATTCCTATTAGGGAAGACAGACAGACAAAGGGTGGGAGGAAAAACAGGGGCACAGAAAGTTGAGGTTACATGCTCAGTGTCACAAAGCAGGTCAGTGGCAGTCAGCAATACAACTCAGCTCTTCTGGATTGCACTATACCACACTGCAGCTGGGAGGAGGGAGATGTTTGTCCAGTACTGGTAAGTGAGCAGCAGGGTATGCCTCTGAGAACAAGTGGTCCCCCACAAATGTGCTGGAAGCCAGGGCCACCCTTAGTTAATCGTTTAGATTTATAACATGCCTAAAAAGAACAGCCTAGCCACAGCTCCATGTGCTTTCCCAAAATCAAAGACACATTTGTCCACACTAAGGATTTTCTCAAATTCTCCCATCTTCCTCTAGTACCAGGCAGAGCAATGGTGGAGGATATTAGTGTAGACTGGACCATACTGTAGATAGCACTTGGGTACTGTTGCTACAGCTTCCACTATTGCTATTACTGGTGAAGCTGCACTGGCTGTGAATGACGGTCCCATTTTTGCCAGTGTAGAAAAGGCCAGTAAAGCATGGATTGGGGAAGGGAACTAGTGGAGTGTTGCGGGCTGAGAAGATGGGGATGTGACCAGAAGAGTCTGAGAAGGTTGGAGCTGAGTCTGTTTCTTCCCTCACAGGAAATCTCACCCTCCAAGCACTATGTTAAGTACCTTTCTATTATCCATGCTCATTCTATTCATTTGCATAGAAGCTGCAGTAATGTTGGGTCTTTGTCCAAGAGGAGGTTGCAAGCAGCCTAGCCAGGGGCAGGTGCTACTGAGGTGAATGGAGCAACTAATAAACCTAGAAAATGCTGAGCCTTGAAATATTCCAAAAAAAAATTTTAATGCCCTATTTGTAATCCTGCAGAGTTCTCTTTTTTAAAAAATCCATTTTATAATCACAATAAACCACTCCAGCTTGTGCAGCAATTGCTAATTAAGCCACTTCTCAGGTACAATGGAAGCAATTGGTTTTGCTTCCTGCTTCACTGCACACCTCATGTGTATGTTAATTAGCAGTACCACACCAGCAGTCTGTTGCTTAATTTACCCTATCAATACTATTTAGTTCATAATCTGTATTAAATATTTATATTTCTTACTTCTGTCCAATCTTTAAGGTCCTCTGCATCCCTGTCTGAGCCCCAAGTCACGATTTTTTGTTTTTTAACTTCTGTTCTGAGGCCACCAGTGCATGTATGGAAGACTGGATGTGATTTCCCTCCAGATCCCATCAGTGTTGCTTCCACGGCTGAGTTTATTGCCTCTACAGTGCTCCTAGCCCCTGCTGGCCCAAGCTGTGAGGCTGGTTCTCCACTGCCTTGAATATTATGCAGTCATTGCACCTGTGTAAAGTGAGTGTAAACTGCTGCCTTTCAGGTTGGTTAATGTCTTACACCCACCCGCTGCCCCTTTGCTCAGGTGCAAGGAAGGGAAGAATGAGGCCCGAGACTGAACTCCAATCTCTTGCTTGGCAAAGCAGAGAGCTGAGCCTGGGCATCTTAATCATACAGCTCATGGGTAGGTGTGTTCACATTTTCCCTTGGAATTACAATGATCTACAAAACCAAGCAAGGGGTTTGCAAACAACTTTAGTTGTCTCTGTCAGCTTTTGACTGTAAATCAGCATTAACAATGTGTTTAGACTACAAATTCTCCAGTGCAGGGATATTACCACTTCATTTGTCAGAGTGCCTTGCATCCCTGACGCCCTGTATGAATAGTCCCTTACATCATGGATAACTTGCTTATGGTAAAGGTGGAATTGTTAGATCACCTTAGCGCTGTATAGTAAAACTGCTGGGGATGTACTAATCCACTTGGGACACCTACATTTTGCAGGTGGAGAGCTTGAAAGATAGGGCCATGATGGATGTGGCTTGTGGCAGATTGTGAAACGTGGGCTAATAAGGCACAATCTAATGGAGAATTTAATCTTAGCCCTGCTGTTATGTAAATGGGAATGGGAGGGAAGGATGATGTGATGGCATTGCTGAATAAACAGTGCTATACAGGGTTTATTCAGAAACCTGCTGGATTAAGAAGATTGACGGTGTCATCACCAGCCTACACAAGGTCTGGAGACCTTACTGCATTTCTAAAATGTAGTGTTGACCTGATTTTTCTGTTCATGTCATAGCGGAGGGCCACGTTTTCACTACAAATTTTGGCTGATGCGAGTTATGTTGCCATAAAGCCACTGCAGTTAGCATATTGCTTGTGGTGTGTGTGCATACTTGGCTCCTTGTGTTGGCACTGTGCTTGGGTTGATGCACAGTGCAGAGCACTATGGGTAGGTAGTCCAGTGTGCAACCCACCACTGTCCAGCGCACTGTCTTCTCAGAAATTTTGGCAATGTATGATGGGGCAGAAATGAGGCACATTGGTGACTGGGAGCAAAAGGGTCAACTTCCCAGTGAGCAACTTTCTCCATCCCATAATGTCATCTATATCCCTGGATCAGCAGGTGCGGAATGACAGTTGAATGTGCTTTTGGTGGATTGAAGGGACACTGGCATTGTTTACTCACAAGACTGTATATCAGTGAAAAGAACATTATAACTGCCTTCTGCATCCGGCATGATATCAGTGAGGCAAAGGAGGGAAAGCTGCCACCAGGGTAGAGGGCAGAGGTGGAGCAGCTGTCTGCTGAGTTTGAACAGCCAGACATGAGGGCTGGTAGAAGAGCTCAATGTGGAGCTATACAGCTTAGGGAGGCTTTGGAAGAACACTTTACAGTAAGCTACAATGATGTGTTGTGGTGAATTGTTCTACACTTGGTCCTGCTGTTTTGGGGCCTGTTAGCAATTGTGTAGTACTTGTGTACATCTCTGAATAGAACACTGCCAGTGCACCTATTAATTTTGTGGTACTTGTTGTTCATTTACAATTATTACACTGTGTTTGTCACTGGTCCTATGAGTTGTGTCACACTGTGTCAGTAACAAGTAAGTGAGTGCTTTCGGTGCCATTAGGCATTCTGCAGCATATGTTGTGAACTAATAAAGATGAATTATTTCCCAAAGATTAGAATTTTATTCAGTAACAAAACCAGTGTGCAAACATCTGTGCAATTTAAAAGCAAATACATTAAAAATGTAATACATTAATGGAACAGAACTTAACAAGGGGAAAGAACATTCATGTCCATTTTGGCTACATGTACAGCAACCATGGCTTTCACAGGTCAGTGTATGGAAAGCTGTGGTTGTCCTTAATGTTCTCCAAGGCATGAAGCCCATGATACCATGTGGAATGTTGGGTGGGAGGGTGTATGAAGGTGCTGTAATGGATTTCTCCATGGACTGCAAAGGGAGGCGAGTCCATGATTGTTGAACCTGTAGGTTCACAAGAGTCTGCAGCAGGAGAAGCCCCATTATGTCCTGATGCATCTCCCTCTCCTCTTGCTGCTGGGACTCCTGGACCTTTCTCCTGTCCGCTGTTTCCTTCTCGGGGCTGTCTACAGTGTTCATGCTCCAGGCCCTCTACTCATGATCTGATGCAGCACTGGCTTGCAGGATTTCATTGAACATGTCATCCCAAGTCCTCTCCTTTCTCTTCCTCATCTGGCTCAGGCGTTCCATGGGTGTGGAGAGGGAACTCTTCCAGGCTGCAAAGGCAGCAGCTACAGAAAAAACATACAGAGGTATCATTGTCATTATAGTAAAAATGAAAAGTGAAAGCTGAGATTCAGAACTTTCATCCCTTGTTCCCCAACACGTCTTCTGGGTTGTGCTTCTGCATGGTGCCACTCACAGTACCAGCCATGGTAAATGTGGTTGTCCGCGGCAAGAGAAATGAGGAGAGAATTGCTCAGTTGTTTGAAACTATGCGTATAGGGCAATGGCACTGAATACTGGCACCTTTTCCACAGGCAGTGGTGAGTTTAGCTGATATTTCACTCCTGTGGGTAACAAAGGCACAGATAGCACAGCTGCTGCTGGTGTCCCAAAGCCTCCCAGAGCCTGTACGCTGCTAACTTGCTTACTGCAGTGGTGCCTGTCAGTTATCACTGACCAGCATAGGAAAGTATTCTAGTGTGGAGAAAGGAAGTAAGGCTGCCATCCCTAGAAACCTTTGGGAGAGTATTGCAGAGAATCTCCTTGGAAGTTGCATCGAGATCTCTCAGGAGGATTCAAGGGGCATCCCTTTGTGATCTGCATGGCTCCCCTTGCCTAATCCTACAGGGGAATGAAAAGCAGATAACTCTACTTCTCTTTGTTGTACAGCTACCTCTTCTGGTAGGAGTAAATGAATGAAAAGTGGGGTGGGGGAAGTGTCATCAGTTCTTCATTGTAACGGGAAATACTATTAGACACCCAAAGTTCTTTCACCTGCATTGGGCTCGCCTATGCTCCACTGCCAGGACTGACTAAACTGCATCAGAGTCTCCAACGTGTCCTGGCTCGCAGCATAGCTGGATCCCCAGTCATATGTCCTTCATCTTCCTCCTCCACATCCTCCTTGTTCTTGTTGTTCAGGCCAAGGGCCTGTGGCTTAAGCTTCTCAGAGGTATCCACGGTGGTGTGCAGAATATTAGTGGGATCTCTGCCAAGTATAGCATGCAGCTTTTTGTAAAAGCAGCAGGTCTCTGGCTTGGCACTGTGTCAATTTTTGGCCTTCCTGGGCTTCTGGTATGCCTGACACAGTTCCTTCACTTTCACATGGTACTGCTGCTGATCCCTGTCATACCCCATTTCCTGTCTCACCAGTGCAATCTGCTCATAAATGTCCAAGGGCATCTATGGCTGGTCCATAGCTATGTTTGCACAGCCTTTTCATCACCCCCACCCTCCTCCCTGTCCCAGGAGATTCAATATTTTCTGTCTACTCCAAACTGCAGTGTGTCTGGAATATGTAGCAGGCATGGTTGGCTTGGCAGTTGCACATAACGATGGAGAGTTGCTAGGTGCGCTTGCCAAGCTGGACTAGCAGGAAAAGACATTTCAAAGATTCATGGGGCTTTAGAGGAGAGGGGGACCTTCTGGTCTCTATTACCTATGGGCAGTGGAGTTCACAATTGTGACCAGAGCAGTCAGTGTTGGGCATTGTGGGACAGCTGCTGGAGAACTGTTAGAGTGGACCTTAATAATGCAGCATCTACACTCATGCTGCATCAATCTTAGTACATTGACCATAGCTCAATGCCACTCTTGGAGGTGGTGTTACTCTGTTCCTGTAACAGGGCACTTGCATGAGTGGAAGACAAATTTAAGTGTAGACACATGAACAACTAGGTAGATGGCTTACATCAACCTAACTTTGTAGTGTAGACCAGGCCCAGGTAACAAATCCATAACCATAGTGTGTCCCAGGCCCTTTCCGAAGAAGAACTGGTCAGGAAAAAATAAGTGCAGGAAATGTATACAGACAGAATGGGTTAGAGAACAAATCCCTTATCAGGTTCAGCGTTATATAATGGGGAGGTGGGAAGGGCAGATACAGTTGTACAAATAAATGAAATTATATATATATATATATATATATATATATACACACATAGCTGTACAGGGCCTGATCTGAATCAAATGGGAGTCTTTCTATTGACATTCAGTGGGATATGGATCAGTCCACCAGAATAAATTCAGAATAACTCCATTAGAGTTAAACTTGTGCTTAAGACAGTGCATGTGAGATCAAAATTAGGCCCACAATGATAATCTGAAACTCAATGTTCCCAAAGCACCAACTCCTGCCATTTAAATGGAGTTAATGTTCAAACCACCATGATACATCTTCAGAATGTTTCCATGTACTAGCATGTAATGCAGTGTTTATTACTATAGAATTGCCAGCATATGGTTACGTTGTTTAAACTGCTTCTGATTTTTCACTGAATAGAACAAATAAAATCGGCAGCTGGGCCAATGTGCTAATCAATATTTCAGTGTTTGTGAGGACTCTTTAAGCTGTAGGGAGAAAACTGCCGCTTTCCTGGTTTAATTAAATATTTTCTTATTTTTTATCCTTTCTATTCTGTGATGTCTGGTCTCCAATACCCTACCATCTTGAAAGGATTTGTGATAAAGATAAAGATTTGTGGTTTCTCCAGTGCTGCTTCTAACTATGGGAAGCTTTGGACCTAAATCCAGTTCACCCTTCTCTCAAGGTTACACCATTCTTTCCATCACATACATTATCAGCTGTAATTAATTATTTTTTCCTCCTCCCATTACAGATACTGGGGATTAGTTATGATCAGCCAGTTATGACCAGCTGCTTGCACAATGGAGATGAACTGCATTTCAATTTATTTTTATCGCATGTTCTTCTCCAGGCTATATCATTAGCATTTTCTTTATCATGAGCTGCTGACAACTCTGGGGGAAATTTTGAAAATCATTCCGTTTAGAGACTATTTTGCTTAAAAAATATCTGAGATACACAACCATCTCTAAACATGATGTTTGTATTTCAAAGTTTTCCAGTCAGGCCTTGCTTATGGCTGCAAAATTCAGACCTGTAATTCATCACATGTGGTAACAACAGTGGAAGTGCTAGTGGAGAAAGGGCTCAGGTATTTTTATCACCATGTCAGGGTTAAATAGCAAGGTGGTAAAAATACCTGAGTCCTGTCTATAAGAGTGCTTCCACCATGGATAATTATGCAGGTGAATTTTTCAAGTGCATTCATTCCCCAAATGTCTGTGGGTCTTTAATACATTGCAGGACAGATGGTAATGTTCATATCATTAAGGCACTTGTAAACAGACAGAAATGGCTTAATGGCATGCACAGAATCTGTTCAAATCCAGGAAGAGATGTTTCCAGGAGAGTCTTATGTCAGCTGTGGTGAAGAAAGCAAACAGGATGTTTAGAAGAAGTCAGCGTAAATTAAAGAAGGTGGGTAGTAGATCTTATTAAGACTGTCATCTGCTGTATCATTGCCTACTAATGAACAGGATTCAGCTCTGAGAACAGGGAAAGTGACGCTAAACATTAATAATGTAAGTGCTGAAGCAATTGGTTTTACTGGAAAGGGGAAGGCCAGTTGACCTACAATAACTGAAGAAACGTCATAGTCCAGAGAAATTATAAATCAGGAGAAATGAGATCATATAGGCCAATGGTAACAAAATATGAAACAGACATTCTTGGCCAATTGGCTATTTCCTGTCCAGAGAATGTGCTGTAACATTCATGTTTTACTGGCAGAAATGACTGCCTCCAATGAAAGCTAATGTGTTTTGTGGTGCAAAGTGGTTACAAAAAATTGCTAAACTTAGTGTCCTGAACATATTTATTAAACAATCCACAGTGCAGTACTGGGGCCTGCAGCGAAAGGGTAACAACAGTGACATAGCTAATGGGGAATGAGGAAGAAACAGACATTCAAAGGCCCTTCCCCCCAAAAATATGTTGCAAGGGTTCTTTTATCTGTTAAGCCACTTGCCATATGCAATGCTTCCCGGCTTCTGTGTAGCAAACCTCTGTAATGGAAACTGCCCATCTGTTCTGATGTGGACCATGAGGAGATTAATTCAGGATATCAGAGAGCAGAAGCTCACTAACTCTGAAACTGACCAGATTCAAGCTGACTCACCAATTTACTTTTCCTTCCTACTTCTAAAGAAAAAAAAAGTAGATCTAGTGCTCAATCAGGAAAAAAAAAATTCCTTGGGTTATTTGCAGCCTAAGATTTGCCCTGCTTTGCCCTTGCCCTCCCTGCTAAAAATGGTTATGAAGATTCTCCATCCCACCTTTTCCGCCAGTAAATAAGATTCTCAATCTGCTTTCAGTTCCAGTGCCTGGCACCACAGTGGGCCCCAGAAGCAGTGTAGGAAAGTCCTGCTCAAAGTCTGCAGATCTAGGCTAGAGAATGCCCAGTACAGATGGAATTAAGTTGGATAGTTAAGCACTGGGACAGGCTTCCAAGGGAGGTTGTGCAATCCCTGTCAGCGAAGCTTTTTAAGAACTGGTTAGATAAACACCTCTTAAGGATGGTCTTGGTCCTGCCTCAGTGCAGGAGGCTGGATTAGATGACGTTTTAAGGCCTCTTCCAACCCTTTAGTTCTATGATCCTATAATTATTGGATAATTTAGCTGTCAAACTCTAACAAGTCTCTACTGAGCATGTGAGAACTGAGATTTTTTTCAAAGGCTTATAACTTGGTCAAATTTGAATAGTTTTTCACAGGGACAGCAAATGGCACATCCCTGTCACAAAGTCCCCCTTCTGCTAAATTCAAGTCCCTGATCCAAGGCTTCTCAATTACACAACTGCAAGAAATTTTTTAACATGGGCAAAAAATGTGTTTTTCCCTAATTGCATTCTCAGAAATGGTTGAACCATTTTAACTGAAACTTTCCAGAACAATTCAGCTTTAGGCAAACACCTGGCATGGGAATGTTCAGCCCAAATGGTTGAAGTTTGGCAAAATTATAAGCAACTGAACACAGTGTCTTATAATGGATAGTTTGGGGCAACCTTAACTATAGGCAGCACTGCCAGTTCCTTCTGTAATAAATAACTCTCCTGGACTTCCCTTGGCGTACATGGAACACAACACTACAAGCTGCTAGACAGGTGTACCTAGAAAAATATTGTATAGTATTACTTGAGAGATAGTATGTGATTACGTAACAGACAATAGTCCAGTGATCTCAGAGTAGAGAGCCAGGAACTTGTGGATCAGTTTCCATCCCACCTGTCACTGAATTGCACTAATCTCCTGTTCGTATGTTTCCTTATCTGCATACTCTGGACAGTATTTACTCACCTCACAGAAAAGCTGAGAGATTAGTCCACTTAGACTATATTCTCTAGATACAAAGTGTTCCATAAGTGCAAAGAGTTATTTCATGGCTTCTGGAAGGTATTTGACTTACGAAACAGGAGTGAGTACTGGATACCAAGGCTGAGAGAAGCTCCAGGAACAAGAGAACTACATGAAAGTGACTTATCTCCAGTTGGCAGACTGGCTAGGTACACACATCCTTTACATATGCCTCAGGGTGTGCATCACAGAGAAAGGAGGTGTATGTAACAGCAACATCCTGTTTGCGTGCAAGAGCAGGCACCTCTCCCAAGTCACTAATAATTAGATGCGGGGGGAGGAAGGGAGGGGAAATTGTGTGTAGAAAATATTGTTCTAAAATCCTTTCCTACAGTGAGTGGTTAGAGACAAAATTATGCAATCTACGGCATTAGCGTTCTATTGAGAACACTGATTTATTTTTGCTCAAGAGGGTAGGTGCTGTTAACTTTTCTGAGGGGAAAATGGCTGACAACAGACTTGCAAACAAAATTATTTTTTGTTAATCCTGTGGCAAGGCTGTCTTATCATCTTGCTTTTGTTTCCTGTTTCTCCACTTCACTCTTCTTACAATTAAGTTCAAGTGACTCAAAAGATAAACCACAGGCACAGGCCTGTCTATGGTAGCAATCCCCCAAGCAGCTCAGTGTGAGTCTGACCTTTTTACAGCATCCTTTAACTCTTTGTGCTCCATGTCTTCCCTATTTTGCATGACATCAGTGGACGTTACAAGGTGATCTGCCACTGTATCTGCTGGCCGGTACCATGTGAAGCCTTGCAGAGCTCACTGCTTTCTGATGGGACTCATGGAGCCTGGCTTATTTAAGTCAAAGGGAGTTTTGCCATTGACTTCAGTGAGGCCAGGATTTCCATGCCCATCTGGTATCTTGGCATGGAGGAAACCTAGAAAACAAAGGCAGATTTAGAGTTAGTGGGGCCCTGTGTGCAGCTTCATTTTCAGCACCCCCACCCACACCCCTGGCCCTGCCCCCTGAGACCCAGGAAAAAGAACATTCTCTCTTATCTCCCCCATGTTTTTCATTCTTTTTTTTCTTCCTCCTCCTCCTATATTATAAGTAATGGGAAGTAAATGAAAATAAAGTGGGGTACCTTGATTGTGGCAGGGGGTTGGGCTCTGGGAGGAAGTTTGGATGTGGGCTCTGGGCTGGGGCAGGGGGTTGGGGTGTGGGAGGAGGGGGAGGAGTGCGGGCTCTGGGAGGAAGTTTGGGTGTGGGGTGCGGGCTCTGGGCTGGGGGTTAGGAGGCAGTGCTTACCTCTGGTGGTGTGGCTCCAGCACACACACCCCTCCGGCAGCAGCTCCTAGGCGGGGGAAGCCAGGGGGTCTCTGTGAACCGCTGCCCACAAGTGCCGTTCCCACGGCTCCCATTGGCCGCAGTTCCCAGCCAATGGGAGCTGTGGAGTCGGCGCTCAGGGCAGGGGCAACACTTGGAGACACTTCCCCGCCCCCCCCGTCCCCCCCCCCCCGGGGCCTCAGGGACATGCCAGTCGCTTCCAGGAGCGAAGCGGCATGGAGGAAGAGACGCAGAGCAGGCAGGGAGCCACCTTAGCCCTGCTGCTGGCATGTCTCTGTACACCCCTTATGGGGAAGGGGACAGCAGACCTCTGTGCACTGCCCAGGCCAGGGGGCAGCACATAGAGTCGCCTTCCCCCCCCCACACCAGGGGTACGCAGAGATGTGCCAGCAGCCGGCCACTTCCGGGAGCGGCGTGGGGCCATCAGCCACGGCATACAGGCAGCCTGCCTACCTGAGCCCTGCTGCACCGCCGGCCAGGACTCACGGGCAGGTTGTCAGATATTTGTCCTGCATTTTGGGGAGGACCCCTGTTGTTGGGGGCCCCGTGCCACCACAAGGTTTGTTTCATGGTAAGTCCACTCCTGCTGGAAAATCTGGGTGAAAATCTAGAAGAAATAATTGATAAATTCACCCTGTGCTTCAGCAGGTACAATGAACTACGCCTGCTCAGGAGACACTAGGACAAAGCACAATATATTTTGTTAAAATTAAGACAAATAGGGGTGTACATTTTATAAACCGTCACTTCAGGATGTCAGCCGGCTTTGCTTTTGTTTCAAATGAAGTCACTTGAACAAGTTACTTCAGTGCTGGTGCCTCCAGAAGTACAGAAATTTTATACCCATCCAAAAAAAAAAAATGCATGAACTTTTTTGTGACCTTCAAAAGAAAAGTAGGTAAAGAATCACTTATAGCATGGTAGAAAGCATCTGAATACTAGCTCATCTCCTATCAGTCCTTATTTACCAGTACTTCAGTAATTCCTTTTATGTATTCTAGATTAATTCTAGGATAATCTTAACCCAAAAAATAAATAAAGAAAGAAAGAAAGAAAGAAAAACCCTAAGGAAGCTATAGGAGAATATTACAGAGAGTGCATTACACTAATAGAAAACTGAAGTAGCCCACACACTCCCCTCTCTGGTTGGAGGTGGGAGGAATATTAATCAAATATTCATGTAAATTATGTCACCTTTAAGTGCCATAGTTTCCCTTTGATAAAATGGGGATAGTGATTATTCTGCTACTTTGAAAAATGCTGTTGATGGAACATGCTATATAATTCTCTTCTTGTGAGTTTGGCTTTTCAGCAAAATAAATCTTTGACTTACAAATTATTGCCTTCCAAATTTTCTGCACTCTGAAGAACCCCGGGTGAAATTCTGGTTCCACTGAGGTCAAGAGGAGTTTTGTTATTTATTTCCTCAGAGTCACAATTTCATCCTAGATATGTAAGTACATGCACAAAAATAGGAAGAGGCTGTATATGTCTGGAGGGCGGGGGAGGATGGGAGTGGGGCGTTTACATCGCATTTGGAAACTTTAACTGTCAAAGGAGGGGGAGTTAGAAGAAATTGGCTTTTAGAATGTGTGAGGGGGCTTGACTTGATTTAAGAGCCTGCAGAGACATCTACCCATGTGAAACCAGACTGGGGGAGGAGCAATGAAGAATTCAAAGCAAGGTTCTGGCTTGAGCTGGATACTGCAAGAAGCAAAGTAACATATATAAATTCAAGACGCTCCCATGTAACAAGAGGCAACCCTAGGAAGACTTCAAGAAAGCCTACACAAATGAACATCATTTGTGTTGGAGGTGTTTTGGATATGTGTGTGGTGCACGTTTGGGGAGGGGTGTTTACAACACTAAAATTCTGGTTGGATTCAATGCTTGGGAGTATTGCATGCATCCAGTTAATTTTCTTCATTAAAGCAATCACTATGGGGTTACTGTTGCTCACCGGCTCTTATGAGAGAAATATTTTTGCTGGCATCGGACATTTTTAACTTTCTGAAACAAACCCTAGGAATTTATTTAACTGGGAGAAAACAAAAACAAACAAACAAAAGGATGGGAGTGCCCAGAAAGCCAGACTGTAATTTTTCAAATAGTTTCCTTCAAAATGCTTTCTATGTGCTGCTGTTACTTTCAGATCCAAGACAGATTTAACAGTAAATAACATTAAATTTAAAAGGTACTGAGTCTCTTTAATGACATGAAGACAGTAGATTGTTGGGACTCCTCCTCTTCCTTCTCATTTCTATGGTTCCTTTTCCTCTGGGCAATCTTCCATGATCCATGTTCTGCTTATTTGGCCTCTAGCATCTAAGCCCCTGTCTAATGGAGCTGGCCTACTAATCCCCTCTTTTCTCTCCAAGCTGATTTCTTTTTACTCAAATAATACTTCATGCCCCACAGCAAAGTAGGAATTTTAAGAAAGGCCCTTAATCTAGCACAAGATTGTCATCCTTCTGTGAAGGGCTGTGGACACCAGAGCCGGCTGAGGTCACTGTGGAAGAATTGGCAGCCAGAACGCTGGCTGGACTGTTGTTAGGGGGGTTTCTGATTTTATTACTAGAATTTTCTGAAGCAATACTCGGGAAGGATTGCTATAAACACGGTGGGCAGCCTGAATGGAGGTGACGGAAGATGATGCATGACCAAGCGGCATGCTGCTCTCCTAGCTCTGTAACTCTTGGTGCCTTTAGTTATTTGCAGGACGGTGTGTCAGAGGGGAGATACAACGCTGAACAATAAACCTATTTCTGTGAAAGATTTGTCATCTTACTCCCATGCCTTTACTGACCAGGAATGGGACTGTGTTTTCAGTTTCACATAAGTGGGATCTGAGTTACCAAGCAGTGTCAGACATAGCTAGTGAGAATTGATATTAGTAAAGACTGGCTTAATCTGGCCTACTGTAATTTTTGTCATGAAGAAGTTTGAAAATGTTGGTTAAAATCAAACCAAGGGCACAGTGTTAATATATATCAGCACAGCACTCTTCTGACAACAGATACATTGTGAGGCACAAAACATTCAAACTGATCAGATTAAGATGTACCACAGTGTCAGGATTTCCAGAACAGCTCAGTCAGAAGAAAATGAGAGAGACTTTCCTAGTGTAATGGGCATGGATAATATTGAGTTTCCTATGCACTGTTGCGTGATGCATCCTATGTTTGTGAAAGCCAGATTGGGCAGCATATTTCCTTTAATTGTAACAGCAGCATTTATTACTCTTGAAATAAGGAACAACATTTTGAAACCATCCTGACAATCTGTCCTAGGTTTTTACAGTTTAAGAATCTTATTTATATCTTATGTTTTTTTGCTCTCAAATTAGAATTTTATCTTTCCACCCCTTCTTTCTCACTGAAGCATTTTGAGGCATAAATGAGAAGCTGAGTGGAAAAAAGTCCTACACAGGACAATTTATCTTCCCTTACTCTAAAAATGCTCCATACAATTAGTGCAACATTATATTGCAGTCTGAGCACAATCTGCCCTTATTTGCATGGGTGTAACTCCTGTTGTATGCTTGTGTAACTTGTAAATTAGGCCCTATGTACATGTTATTATCAGGGAGCAGTTTTGGTCTAGTGGATTGAACAGGGGGATGAAAGACAGCTGACATGGCTTTATTCATGATTCCCACTGATTTGCTGTGTGACCTTGGGCTCTTTGCCTCACTGTCCTCAGCTGTGAAATGGGGATAATGAAACCCACCAGGGGGAAGTGCTTTGAGATGTGTGGATAAAGCACATTAGCAAAGTGCAAATTGTTGTTCGTGGAATCATAGAAATGTAGGGATGGAACAGACCTCAGGAGGTCATATAATGCTTCCCACCTCCCCCGTGCTGAGGTAGGACCAAGTATACCTGTTGTTATTAGTAATTTTTCTTTTATGTATCTTCTGCAGAATTTGGTTTATGATGCTTCTATCTAAAGGTTTTTTTTAATTAATTCTTTTATTAAGACTCTCTTGAAGGGTCTTTGGTCATAACATCCCTTATAGAAAAGCCCTATAGAATTTAATAGAGAACAATATGCTTCTAATTTTTTTAACAATACGATCATGTAGAATAGTTCAAAAAACCTATAGAGAGGCTATTGGTCCCTATTAAGTTGTCTAAATCTTACACATAATTTTGCAAAACCCTCTTGGTTTCATCTCTATGAAGTTCTTTAGAACTTTTCCATAAGGAATACACATACACTAACAAACAACTTATCCCTATGAGGTTTATAGGTACTTCTGCAGTGATGCAGAAGTGATACTGCTATGTAATGCTGTACCTTACTAGTCATCTCAATTGACTTAAAATAGAGCATTGCATAATAAAATCACTGCTGCAGAAATCCTGACAGGAGAAGAAAATGCCATTTACGTCAATAGACAGTTTTTGCAGCAAAGCAAAAAGCCAGAGGGAATGGGGAAACCTATGCTTCAAACCATTCAAATCCTTTCTAATGGAGTGGAATTGTTTTTCTATGAGAGTTTTTCTTGCCTCTTTAAAATTGCACTATTGGATCTTGCTAATTCCAATATCATTACTTGCAATTGTTTTAAAAACAATAGTTTGGGTAAGAATTGGCTCAATATGTCCAATGTCAGCATGCCAGGCTCCTGCTGCAGAGATAATGCAGACATAATGTAACCAAATTATCCTCTAGCAACTCCTCCCAACATTTTGTTGCAAGGGTAGAAGGAAAACTGCCAAGAGCTGTACTTTATCCAGCCAGTTTACTGTCTCTCCCCCTCATTTTGAAATGCAACAAAACCAACGTCTCTGTCAGCTGGCTAGTGAATTTTGCACCACCACCACCAACAAAACAAAAACAAAAGAACCACATATTATCAAAAGTATCAACGTATCAGACACTCCAAATACAATCAAGGTAGGCCGCCTCCAAGATGGCAGAACTTTGTTACTAATGCCATTCAGCCGATCAACCTATGGAAGCCATACTTCTGGGGAGGGACTGGGGAATTACCTCTTTGCCACATGGATTTATATGCCTTGATGCTTTTCATGTGTATGTTTGAAATATATAATATAATAATCTAGGCTGAATTAACATTGTCTTCCCTCAGCCCTTCTTGATGGGTCCTACTTTCATTCAACTTTGAGGAGAGAATATCAAAACAGCTCCCTTGCCTCGATCAGACAGATGCACCTTTTCACTGTTTGCTCTTTTGCTTCTGAGGTACCAGCATTGAGAGCCATGTGGCAGTGAGATTTCAAGGGATATAGAAGAGAGAGAGTTCTTTTATGTCCTCTAGCCATGGATCTGAGTAGGGGAAAACAGAGGCAAAACTAAAATAATAACAGGAATAATAAAAAGATTAATAAAATACACTTAACAGAAATAGGGATACGGTACATGAAACAAAGTGGTCTTAACAGTTCAATAAGCTGAGACTTAACAGCAAAAATGTCACCTGAGTCACTGCTAAGTAATTCAGAGGTAGTGCAAGCCTCCTGTTCTGAGGAAAGGCGAGCAGAGAGAGTGAGTGAGATGGCAAAGCTGAAGTCATAACGTGTGTCAAATCAAGTCTTGTTTTCCCTCAGAACTGTACAAAGTAGTGAACATCCTGGAGCTAAGGTGTGTCTCTGAAAACAGAAGCAGTCCAGAGACTGTAAAGGGGGGAGAGAGACAGAGAGAGAGAGAGATAACAGTTATAGAAAAGCTTCCAGGGAAACCTTGGTGTACTCTAAATAATGGGCCTGACATGCTTTTTTGCCAGCTAGCTCACCAAAGGTGAAGGAAGAGTAGGAGCTGGCAGTCCCTGCATTCCCTAAGGTTCCGGGAATGCAGGAGCTGCTATCCTGGGATTATCTTCCACAGCAGAGGGACAGGGAAGCAAATAAACTCACCTCTGTGCAGCCAGCCAAGGGCATCTCCTGCTCTAGCTAAAGTATAGGAGCCTAGAAGACTGAGTTTTGCTGACCACATCCTCCTCACTAATTCAGATTGGTATTGGGTTTGGGGGCAGGAGAGGATCCTGAAAGTATGTGGTTCTGAGTGAAAGTGCCTTTTGCTTTGCATTGCATGTAACTCGCAGATGCAGACCACTCTCCAAGCTACTACTGTTTTTCATTAGCTGATGAACATTATGAATATATTTATTAGGGAGCTCTCCACTGATATTCTATGCACCTTAGCTTATAAAAATAGCAGACTTCAAGGCAGAACAATACATCAATGCACAGTGTTGCAGGACTTCAGAAAAAAATAGCATTCTTAGAAGCAACTCTTATGGAAAAGTCCTTTAGAATTTAATAGAAATAAACTTTCTAGGCTTTTTGAAAGTTGTTAAATATAAAATTCTCTCCCTGGTGTATGTTTCTATGGGATGGTTAATAAGAAAAAACCTATAGAAAAACATTCTCTGTTAAATTCTATAGGATTCTTCTATGAAAGAGGATAGGATTGTATAGCATTTCTCTATGAAAGTTTAATTTAATCATATGGAGATAGAAGACATTAATTTTTTTAAAATTAGGTCCAGTTTTCCATTACTCCTTTGACTAGTTAAAAATAATACCTTGTATTCATTGTTAGAGGCCTGATCCTGCTCTCACGGAGATTAGGAAACTAGGTGTTTGTCATAGTTTGTCATGTACTAATTATGCCAGTCAGTTGTGTAATCAGAGCTATAAAATATACTGCAATTAAAACAAGTGCAATGTCATTGTATCTGGGAGTGGGAAACACACTTTAGTCTGCTCTTACAGTTAGTACAAGAAAAGCTGCCTTGTGTCACTAAACAAGCTGTTGTAGTTGTTTTTTGTTTTAATAGATAGAAAGTGATTAGTCATTTTAAACTACTGGAGAGCAAATATAGAGATCTTGTGTATAAAAGAATCTGAATCTTTTCCACTAACTCAAAAAGAACTGATTGGTAATAATTCCTAGCTAATAGCATGGATTAAAGTCTTTGAATTATAGTTGTTTAGTCCCAGCTTCCACAAACAGACAAGGTTAACTTTCAGCATGTGAGCTATCCCATTGTGGGATTACTCATGTGTTCAAAGTTGAACACATGAATAAGTGCACGCAGGATCAGAACCTTAGTAAGAGCATCCTGTGAATCTGAGGCCAAAGTTTGTAGGTTGGGGAATAAAAGGGCCAAATCCTGATGGTATTTTCAGGAGTGAAGAAGTATCCTGAACTGATACGAAGGCCTCAGTCCTGCAATTGGATCAGCATGGGGAGACCTTTGAAGACAAGGTGCTCCATGTGGGCCCAGTATTCTGCCTGCATGGATCTGAATAGAAGATACTAGTTCCAGTGTAACCATGTTGCTCAGGTAATTCTATCTGTCAATCACCATAGTATGTAAATATCTTCCACATAAAATCAATAGCAATGTCCCTCCTGGACTTCATGGAGCATCTAGCATTTGTCTGTTTTTGGCATCAAAACTCTGGTCAGAGTAGGGGGGTTGTTTTGATATTTTAGATTTTATTAATTTATTATTTTTAAAGGTTGATTTAATAGAATCGTAGGACTGGAAGGGACCTCCAGAGGTCATCTAGTCCAGTCCCCTACACTCATAGCAGGGCTAACTATTATCTAGACCATCCCTGTCAGGTGTTTCTCTAACCTGCTCTTTAAAATCTCCTATGATGGAAATTCCATTTATTTTAGGGTGTGGCATTTTTGTTTTTGTTTTTTTGGGGTTGGTTGGGGTTTTAGGGTAGAAGGGGCATCCGTGCTGAAAGTGTCATTCCTATGGTGGAAAGGCCTTTCTTACGTGCATTCCTTTATCTTTTAAGGAGATGGGGAGAGTGCACATGGAAGCCACAATCACAGGTGTACAGTAGATTAAACCATTTAATATGTTCCTTCCTTTAGCAGATCTGCAGAACTGCTTCCGTGTCCAAACTCAATACACTGTCAGGATTGCCTTGTGAGGTCTGCTTTAACTGAACAAGTTTACTCCTTGTTCACATATGCCCTGTATTTGGTTTTAACGGTGCAAGTCTGTTCTCCCTGTGTGTGTAATTCCCTTTCTCGTTAATGGAAACTGAGAAGGTACATTGGATGCAGAAGCCAGTTTACAGGTTCACTGGTGCATCAGGAATAGACTGGAAAGTTGATTTGCCTGTACAGATCAGAAAAGGTCATTGTCTGTTCTTATAGCTGTACTTATTGCAAAGCTCTTGTGCTGCGGTCACTGCCAGACGCTGTGATCCCTCGGAGGAGCAGGGTGCGGATTCACAGAACACACAGCAGGAGTTAATGCTGCTTCAGGCTGCATGAGCTTTACACATTTTTCTGTCCATTATGCCATTGTCTTAGGGAGCAGGAGGAGGGGGGTAACCTCCTATTTGTCTCAGCAACTCACCCCTGCCTGGCCTGGCCCAACCCATTATTTCTGCACAAGGGAAATGCATGTATTCAAAGGGGTGGGGGAATGAGCATCTCACCGAATAATTCAAGTCTTCAGCAAAGCTCCATGAGGCTGTACTCAGTGGATTTGCTCCAGTGCACACACTGTACAGTGCAGGGAGTGTAGAGGCCAAAGGAAGTAATAGAAAGTGAAACAAATCTCTTCTTCCCCAAATGGGCAATTGGAAGGCTTGTCTATTTCCTTCAATGGGGAGCAATAACTTGATCTGCTTTGTCCCTTTCATATCTGCTGTTCGGAACAATAAAGTGTCTAGTCAGGCACAAACATATGCCTTAGTTTGCATCCCCTTGATAATGCAGAAGATATGGTCAAATGCTACTGATCGATCTGTATTGATTGGTTCTTACAGCATTTTAGAAACCATTGGAGTAATACTAGTCATTACCCTCCATGGCGTATCTCATCTGATAATTCTTTCTTTTTCGTTAAGTGAAAGAACATTGCATTTGTATATGCTTTGTTGGGCTATAATTTCCAGGTGTTTTGCGGACCATTTCTCCCCAAAAACTCTTCGTAGCTTTTCAGTCATGCTTGTTAAAGGTAGTGCATGTTATATGAAACTAAAACTTGAAAGGGAAATGCATTGTGATACTAAAAAGATACATTGTAAATCTAGCATTTTTATTTCATTAGTGTATCTGTTTTACCGTGTAAAATATTGTTTAGTTTTGACTCTACACACAGCCCAAAATCTGAGCATCCAAAGATTTTGCTTTACATAAAATAAACATTTGTGCCCATTTCAGACTCAAGTACAATGGCTATAAAGACAGCAAGAACCCTCGGCTATGTATTATCATGTAATTTGTCTTACTGAGCTGGGCTCGTCAAAATGACAATCAAGGAAGATTTCGCTCATGTCTCCATTTCATCCTGAGAAACCCCTTAGGTCTCAACTTTCTATGTGTTTGCCCTTTCCAGTATTGTCTTCCTATGGGACTGTTTGCTTGCATTTGCTTTTACCATTTTTCATAGTGAAATTGGTGTTCCCAAAGTCACTTCTCTCTCTCGTGTCAGGGAAGATGCTGAGAGATTAATAATGGAGAGCAGCGTTGCTTTGATTTCTGCATTTCCTTTGTCACTGCTGGCAAAGGTTCTGAGTGAGGAGGAGGTATGCAGCAAGCATGAAAAATAGAATATGGATGCTAACACACATATTACAGGTCCTGTTTTAATTTGACTTTGGATCTTCCAGATCTGTTAATTGTCATCTCCCCTGTTAGAGCCAGACAGTTCTATTTATTGGCATTAATTTCATAAAGATACAGTGTATTTTATATGAAATGTGAAGCCATGTTATGAAAGATACTATTTCAGTGGCTTTCCCAACGTGAAAGGATTATAGTTAATGCACCAGTGTTACTCCCATATCACAGCATATTAGACACTCTGCACATGTTATACATATTTATGCATATCATTCTTTTTAAAATCGTATGAGAGAGAGAGTTATAAGTAGGGTGACCAGGTGTCCCATTTTTAAAGAGACAGTCCTGTATTTAGGCCTTCCTGCAGGTGTCCTGACTTTTTCTTAAAAATGGGCAGATTGTCCTGTATTTTCTGTCTCCTCATCAGTACTGGTGGGTCCTGCTGCTGGCTGGATCCCTGCTTGCCAGCTGCTTGCCCACCAGCGGCAGGAGGAGGAGGGGTCCAGTGACTGCTGATGGGTGTGCAAGGCTGGTGGTGGGGTGAAGCTGCAGCACGTGGGGCCAGCCACTCTCCCTGCTGGTCTGTCAGCGTAGCCCCTGCTGCGTGCCAGCTCTCGGCCAGCAGGGCCCCAACCCCTGTCCCATTTCCAGCCAGTACTGGCTGCGCATTGTGAGCTGCGGTGGCTGGTGCGTGCGGGCAGGCGCCAGGCATTGGCTGGTTACATGTCGCCTCTGCTGCCCACCCATCGGCCCTTTACGTGCTCCCCATCTTGCTGTCCTCTCCCTGCTTTGCCACTTCACCCCCCTCTGCTCCTCCATATCCCGCCCCGTGGGGTGCGTCCCACCTCCCAGCGCTGTGTGGAGAACCAGCCCCTGGCCGGAGTGCTCAGCTCACCAGCAGCCTGGCTGGCAGGCTTCTTCCATCTCCCACTGTCTCTGACAGGGCCAGGGCCCCGGGAAAGCCCAAGACCGTCTAGCCCGGGGCGCTGGCCAGGAGGAGCCGAGCCCTGCGGGTGCTGAAGCCCTGCACAGTACTGGCACAGGGAAGCCTCCCTGCCTCTCAGCTAAGCTCTAGAGTGGGGGGTTGGGGAGGGAAGCAATTTCCAGCCTGTTCATGCCCCGAATCTTCAGGCTCCACAGCAGCCCCCAGGGCAGGGGCTTAGCACTCTCTTCACCTCCCCCACCCCTGGTCCTGCCTCAGGGAATGCGGGGCTGCTCCTTCCCCTAGGCACCCTCCCCTACTGAGCCACCTCTCTGGTTTACTGAAGCCCCTGCAGTCAGGTTCCCTGGGCATTGGTGCACAATGAATCTTTAGAGCTTAACTACTTCCTGCCCATGCTGTAGCTGTGGGACAGGAGGTGGCTGGGTTATGTCCGTGGCTAGCAGCAGCCTGGAGGCGTTAGCTGCCTTTTGACGCTGTGCGGGCAGACAGGGACAAGCTGCTTCAAGCCACACGGGTGGGGAAATAAGAGATGAGCTCTGCAAAGACATGGGCCAGGTCATCCCTTCCCCCCCTCCACTGCCCCTGTGGCTAGAAGCAGCTCACATCCCTTCCCTCCTGCACAGTGCCAAAAGGCTGCTGCTGGCCACATACTGGTGTGAACCCTTGCAGAAATCTGGAGGGCTGTGGCATGAGACCCAGCGTGTCTTCCCCCCCGCACCCCCCCTGCATGTGTTGCCTTGGGAAGACACAGCACGAGGTACCAGGAGAGGCGGGTCTGTCCTGAGGGCCCAGCCAGGCATGGAGGGCAGAAAGTGCCAGGCGGGAGGGTCGGTCAGTCACCCCTCCTGTGTGAAAGAGGTGCATGGGAGGGAGTGAGTGTGTGTGTGTGTGTGTGACCCTTCCCCATGTGAACCCTAAAGTCTTAAAGATAAGAAGGTAAATAAAAAGAATCCAACTATGCAGGATTTCTTTTTAACAGGGGTCAGTCAACTTGATGTTAATTTGAATGTTTGTACTGCATAGTTCTGATTGATTGCCTTTGAACTCGCTTGAATATGAGTAATTTTACCAGGTGTCCTGTATTCCACACGGGGAAATATGGTCACCCTAGTTGTAAGAGGAAGGAAGAAATGGGCAGCCACATCCTAACTATTTCTGGCAAAGGGAAACTGAAGGACAAGGACAAGAACCCAGACAATTAACCCTTCAACACACACAGACATCTGCATGTCTGTATTATTAGCTAAGCTTGAATATCGTCATTGTGCAAAGAATTGTGTGAATGTCTGTGTGTGTGTGTGTGTGTGTGTGTGTGTGTGTGTGTACATATATAATGTTTATGTTTAAATATTTTAGAGAATACTAAGCCCTTTAGGGCTGAATAATATTTTCAAAAGTACCAGATGTCTAAATCACTTTTGAAAATAGGTCTGAGGCTTTTATGTAACTTCGGTGCTTTTGAAATTTTGACTTCATAACTTGTCTCAGCTGGAAGAGCAATGCTGCTCCTATCTTTTTTGCAGTTTGAAAAGTGGAGCTGACGACCAGTTTGTATTCTCTATTTCTTTATCTGAGATAGAAGATCTGTGATCTAAATCTTAGAGTTGATTATTTTATGCAGTTTAGCTATTGGGATACTTTTTTGCTCAGCTTGCTTTCTGAACAAATCAGTCTACAATTGTGATTGAAATTGGGGAAGTTACGGAGTTAATGATTCACTCCAACAAAAATAAGAGATTTTTAAGAAGAGAGAGTTTTGAATGAAAGGGGTTTTAGTACCTTAAACTATTTTTTGACAGGTAGTGATGGTAGTGGAACGTCCAGAGAAATTAAAAGCTGTGGAAATGCTGTAAATAATAATGTGCTGCATTGTACTGCACACTGTGCAAAGATAAATGAGTGCAACATTGGCTTCTGCCTTGTCTCACTTTTTTAGTGTCACTCTCTTTCACAACCCAGGTTCTTACAGACACTGTGCACATTAGGCCCCTAAGGTAGTGTGTAATGTTCCCTTTTTGCTTTTTGTCCCCCAGAAAAGTCTTTGCAATTTTTTATATAATCTTTTTGGTTTATTGCTCTGTCCAGCAACAGATTTACCCAACTGGTTAGAGTAATACTGGATCAGTATCTATCTCAATAACAAGCAATCCATTTATAGAGAATGAGGCTTCTGACCCAAGTAAGGAAGATACTGTCTGACTTCAAACATGAACAAAGCCTCCCATTTAGGCTGTATTAGTAGTAGATTATGGCTGGATCTATGAATCTGGGCTCTGCGCTCAAAAAATCTCCATCATACAACATTTCCATTATCGACACATCATGATAAACAAAACAACACAATGTTAATCCAGGCACTTAGAAGCCAGCCTATTCCTGGGTTTTACTACTGCTGTTGGTACGTTATTGTGTCTTTCGCCACTTCAGCTCAGACAACAATGACATTGGTTGTTTCCAGAAATAGCACTTTTTGTGCCTTTGCCCAGTTAATGTTTTTAGCTTAATTTCCTGTAAGAAAAGACAGTTTTCCATCAGCAATTCTTGCACTAACGCTACTGTGGCATGTGTAATACTGGGGTGACATCTGCAGTCCCGTGCATCCTATCAGGTTTTCTATCTGCTCTGAGTAGCTTGTCTTTAAAAGGATGGAGGTAGCAGTGGCTAGTGGTTAGAACAGCAGATGAGGAGTCAGGACTACTGACTTGATATATAACATTGGGAAAGTCGGGTCCCTCTTTAAGCCATCACTTCTCCTCAACAAAATAAGTATAATATTAACGACCTACCTCACAGTTACCAGGAGGCTGAATAAATTGACTTTTATAAACTAGATTAGCTCCTCAGATAAAAGGCACTGTATAAAAACAACATTATTATAATAATGCAGCTTTAGATCCTTGCATCATTTTCAATCACTTTGTTCTTTATTCTGTGCCCCTTTCTATTCTTTATGCTACTATAGTAATTTCTCGGAGCTGCATTAGGTTTCTAGGGGCAGTATATTGACTAGAACAGACGGACATCGTTGTACAGTGTACATTGCTAAAATGAGGCTCCACTTGTTGTGAGATTCCTTCACATACAATGTGAATCCGTATTCTAGTTGCACTGCACTAAGATAACAAGTACAGGATGTGGCTGCCCATTTACTTAGAGGGGCTGGATTGTTTTCATAGCATGATACCTATTGCACCTGGTTTTTGTAGAGATCCCTGGGTGATTCAAGATGGTGTTTTTATTTATAAAGCCCTCTGTAACTTGGGCCCTACCTCTCATTGAGATGGACTCTACTGCTGTGCTCTCTCCAGGCTGAGGGCTGGTGAGACACTTGACAGATTTACACATGCAGTGGAAGGGAGATCTTGGGAGTGGGACCCTTAGCTCTGGAATTTGCTTCCCTAAGAGGTCTGAAAAAGCTTGACTTTGCTGACCTAAGTTCCTGGAATGTTGCAAGAGCCGTATATAAGACAAGTCTTTCCTGATGAGAGTTGAGTCTTTGGGATGGTTGTGAGGATGCTGTGTCATTTTAGATTGCCAGAATTTGTTTATATATATATATTGGTTCTGCTCCTAGAGTGCACCTAAAAACACATTCAAAACATTGCTAACAGGGTGGGGTTTCCAAAAAAGCCATGGGGAATTTGTTTCTCAAATTCCATTGAATTTTAATGGGATTTGGACATGTAATTGCTTTAGGCTCCTTCGTAAATCCCAGCCTAAACAAACAAAAAGATCCTTGTTATCCGCTCACATGGTATCCTGTGCATTCAACAAGTCTCAGACCATTCCATTATTCCTGAAATCTGCCCCTTATGAGTGGAACCCCTTCTTTGTCCCAGTCATAAGTGCTTCCATCTGTAAGAACCCCTCAGTGTTCTGTAACAGCTACTCCTAACAGACCTGACAAACTCACTAAACCTACCACACTGCTTTCATAGTATTTATCCATAAAGAGTGTCATATGTGGTCTTCAATAAAATCTGGGGTCACAGTAGTCGTTCATATTGTTGTGAAATGTACATACAAATATTACCTAAGAAGGTTTTTGTGTATGTATATGTGTGTGTGTGTGTGTATATATATATATATGATGCACACTGAAAATATGTTCCTAAAAGTCTGAATCAAGGCAGCATTGACAAACAGTTTTCTGCCATACAAAGGATGTATATTCACCTATTTGCCTCAGTTTACATGTAATTTAAGCATTGTAGGCCAGCACAATGGAGGCCCCCTTTGCATGTGAAGTCAACACACTAGCAAGCTAGAGACTGTTTGTTTGTTTTATATGTAACTTTTCTGTTTCCATTATCCTCACTATCTTCAAATCTTAATCTTTGTTAATAAAATTATGGCTGATTTCACTATAAATATAACTCATTACTGTGGTGTTATACAAGAACTGATCCTGGGTTGAATCAGTCAAGCTGTCCACATAATAAACCTGGTATTTCTGTGAGTAGCCTGTGATGGGCTGGATATCACAGGGGAACACTTGAAAGAGGCTCAGGGAATGGGGTGCATTTATTGTGAATTTACAAAATGAGCGCTAGCATTGCCCTGAGGAGAGTGTTTGGGAGGCTGACAGGCTGGCGCTGTCAGGGAGCTGACACCCAGTTAAGCACCAGCAAGTCTCTCTCTCTCTCTCTCTCTCTCTCGCTGGAGGCAGATGGTCAACAAGGTGACTCTGAGTCCTGAGTGCCTCAAGAAAGCATCACACCATCTTGTCCTCCATCAAAACTCATGAAAACACACTATAAGCCATAGCTCACCAATCGCTAACCCTTTAGTTTATTTAAAGGGCTGATCCAAAACACATTGATGTCAATGGAAAGATTGCCATTGGTATCAATGGGCTTTGATCAGCCCCTAAGAGATGTATTCAAACAAAAATCATAGAACTAACAAGACACAGGCTTAGCTTGTATTGTGAGAGCTCAGGTTTACAGTGTGCTGGCCTAGGACTTGCTTTTTCACGTGATTTTTTAACAATAAGCTTAAATTAACTCTGCAAAGGAAATCACTCACTTCTTAGTCCATCAGACAGTGACTTGGCAAGAATTGCTGTCTATGATTGCTCAGCAGGATATTTTTTTTTTTTAGAAAAAAAGGAAAAGAAATCAGGCAGCATTTCCTAATTATTAATAGGGGTCATAAATCCCTCATCAACAAACTGCTAATTAAAAATGTTAGCACAACCTTGCACGTAGTTTAAAGTCAAAATATTTTAGTGGCGAGAGTGATGGTTATCTACTAATATACTGAGCATGTCTATAAAGCCACTCTCCACTCTTTGTTCCCTTCTGTTCTGCTCTAATTTATATGGGTTTGTGCCTATGGACTATGCAGTCTTGGTACAGGGACTTTTACTCAGCATATTTTACTAACACTACAATGCCGTTTCTATTTCGGCCTTACAGACATGAAAAATAATAACTAGAGTGGAGATTTTCAAAGGCACAAAATCAGATGTCTATCTTACAATGACTTTCAGTGGGAGTTAGGTACCTCGCTGCTATTTGTTCCTTTGAAAATATGCCCCCTAACACTTTTCAGCCAAAGATTTCAGTATTTTATAATGTCTGGAACTTCACAATACTACTGTGAGGGAGGTAACATATCCCTGTTTCAAAGATGGGGAAATTTCAACATGACAGTTAAATCCTGGTTCTTCTGAAGTCAAGGGGACTTTTGCCACTGATTTCAAGAGGGCCAAAATTCACCAGGAGGATTTAAGTCATTTCCCCAAGGACACACAGTAAGCCTGTGGTGTGAATTCTAGGAACCCAACCCAAGTCTCTTGACTCCCATTCTGGTTTTTTTATATCAGTTTACCAGGTGTGATAGACCCAGGCCAGTTGGGTCCTGGCCACTGGATTAACAGTTTTCTGTTCCCTGACTGACCAGAGCAGGGGCTGCTCCAGGCTAATGAGAACACCTGACTCCAATTAACCTGCAAAGAGTCAGGTGAGGCCATTAAGCTAATGTGACTACCTGACTCTAATTAAGGCCCCTCTGATAATATAAAGGGGCTCACTCCAGTCAGGCAGAGAGGAGCCAGGGGAGAGGAAGTGTGGTTGAAGGGCTGTTAATAAAGATACCCTCAAGTCATTGGTAAGGGAGAAGCAGGAGAGCTGTGGGGAAGTGGCCCAGGGAAATGTAGCAACTCTAGCAGTAAAAGGTTGGCTGCCAACAGCTACTACCACTAGGGTCCCTGGGCTGGAACCCAGAGTAGGGGGCAGGCCTGGGTCCCCCCCCCCAACCCACCACTACAGAAACATCTCCTGGGAGGGGAAAATAGGCCCCTGTGAGGACAGGAGGCTAAACTGTTTTGGCATGAGGCTGTAGGAGCAACAAAGACTGTGGGAATTCTCTTCCCCAGCCTCCATTGCTGGCTTATGATGAAAAGGGCTCAATGATGTATCCCTGGCCCTAGAGAGAGAAGGGCTACATGGAGGGTTGCAGTGAGCCTCTGAAGCTAGCATAAACAGCCTGGAAGCGTGGGACCCATGGGGACAAGGTTGGAGCTCTGCCACACAGGACATAAATAACGTTAGCACAGGGTCATACTTAAAAAGTATGGCTTAGACTTCGCAGTTCCTTTGGGCTAGAAATGTAATGAGTGCTCCAGTACTACATTTCTTTGCCAGTGAGGAGAGTTGTTGCTTCCTGGTTTGGGTTGAGATCAGAATCAGAAATACTGCAGGAAGTGCAGAAGGGCATAAGAACCTCTGCTACTATTTTAATGTGACATTAGCAATTGGGAAAAGTACCAAACTCTCAGCCTTGGAGACTGATTCCTATTTATCTACAGAACAAGCATTCTTCTCCCCACTGCCTCAGCCCTGACCTGGAGGGACATCTTAGTGAGAGAGCTAGCTGAGACTTCATGCCTATTCAGGCCTTGTGATATGAATTCCTGCATGCTTGGAATCTGGACCAAGAACACCCAACTCTAAGCACCAACACCATCAAAGAGCCATCAGCTTGTAGCAACTAGTGGTCACTGTTGACCTGTTTTGAATTATGCTTCTGGTGGTAGCATGGTGCTTCTTCTAATGAGAGATGCAAGTTCAGCCACCCTGCTTGGTAAGTGCCACGTCTATGTGAGGCAGTGTAGATAGTGGGCTGAGCATGATGGGAAAAGCAAAGAACCTCTACTGAGTCACATTGGCCCATCTCACTTTTTAAATAGGCTTTGAAGTACAAAGTGTTTTAGGTAACAGCTCTTGAATTAGGTAAGACATGGATACTTACCCCAGTGAATAGGTCACTCCATTGGGACTTTGGAATAGAACCCTAGTCTCCTAGGTGATATTGGAAACCTCACGTTAACCTTCTATACCTCAGTTTCTTTACCTGAAAAATGAGGATAATAAAGTTTACTCTCTGTTGTATAGTGCTTTGAGATCTATGAATGAAAATCATCATGCAAGGACAAAATATTAAGATTATTACAAAGATGGCATTCAATAAATGCCAGGATTGCATCAATCTCTCATAAGATATAGATGTTCATAATGTACTTAAATCCTTGCAGCTTCACACACCACATGATTTCTCACAGAATGAGTCGGGGTTATACACTGGCTATTTCAACAGTTGCCCCACTATATTTTATTTGTATATGTGACGCTGGTAGGCTAGGTGCCAGCTCATGCCATGGTCCCCATGTCTCAACTGGACACTAATACATAAATAGCTGGAATGTGTCTGGCTCACTTGAGGGTTAAATAGTGATAAAATAGGTATTAGAATGGTAAGAAAGCGTTTAGTATTTTGATTCTATTAAATGCTTGTGAGTTGCTGCCTGCATTAATCTTACCTGTAATATCAGTGTTCCTTACCGTATTGTAATATCTGAGTGGTTGTTTTGTAAGCCTCTGCGACTGTATGACTCGCCATACAGGAAAGGGACATCCATTAGTGTGAAGATCTGCTCTTCTACAGAAATTGTTACACTCCCTCCCAAAAAAGGAGACCCATCAATGCCAGACAGGATATGGATGGATCTTACAACTGGAAACTCCCCACATCTGGATTGAGAAACCATCAACAACAGAACTAAAGACTCTTATTGTTCTGCTCTCCTCCTGGTGAAGATGAGTCATGCAAGTGAACTCCTCCCATCAGCTGAATTTGAAGCTCAGAGCACATGACAGGAGGGCGATAAAAACCCCAAATGAAAGGAACTAGGTATCTCTATGCTGCTTGGACCTTGAGAGGTGTTTCTAGGCACAAGCAAGAGATCCCTAGCTGCTTAGCTTGGATTAGCCCTATATAGCTTGGTGATTACAGAAGCCCATATAAACTTTGAAACCTAAGATCGTAACTTCTCATGTGTTTGCTTGCTTTAACTTTGTAAATAACTCTCGAAATTCCTTTTCCTATTTAATAAATCTTCATATAGTTTACTATAGGAATGACTACAAACATTATCTTTGGTAGGAGACCTAAAGCGCAATTGTCCTGGGGCAAGTGACTGGTCCTTTGGGATGAGGAGTAACCTGAATGTTGCTGCTGTTCTTGGTGTAAGGGGCCATCTGTCACAGAGAGATACTCACCTGGGTGGCAAGACTGAACGAAGTACTCAAGGGGACTGTCTGTGACTCCGTGTTAGGGCTGTTAAAGTTCCTGAGGAGTTTGCACTTGTTGCAGTGGGTTGGTGAAATCTAAGTTTAGAATTTGCAACCGGTTAAGGGATTGTGCTCTGATTTTTAATGCTCTGCCCTGAGGTTGCTACTCATGCTCTTACTTCCCTTTGGGGAGTGTTATCGTATTTTACTTGATTTTAATGTTATACTACACTAGCTGGATTCTTGTCTAGTAGCCTGGCACAATATTCGGTCTTATTTTAGTTAATTTTCTAACTGCAATAAGACTCTGTGTTACCGTGAGATTACAGTGCAGCACTTAGTGAGCACATAAGGGGCAAAGTACAGGATTACTGCAATATGCTGACCATTTGATCAGAAATACCTGTACTGCAACTGACAGATTCTAACAAAAACAGTGCATAAACCAGGACGAAAAGCTGTAACTGTGAGGCAGAGGCAATACAGAAGCTTTATATTCGAGTAACAGGTCTCACAGGAAGGTTGGATTGTCTAACAAACTGCATACAATTAACTTAGGCTTGAATAAAGACTGGGAGTGGATGGGTCATTACACAAAGTAAAACTATTTCCCCATGTTTATTCTCTTCTTCTCCCCCCCCCCCCAATTCCTCAGATGTTCTTGTCAACTGCTGGAAATGTCCCACCTTGATTATCACGACAAAAGGTTCCCCCTACCCCCCACTCTCCTGCTGGTAATAGCTCACCTTACCCGATCACTCTCGTTACTGCTCAGGATTTTGCAGGCCTGCATGAACACAAACTATCGTAAGTTGTGCACTGTTCATAGGACACTCAACTCGAATATGGCCCAAAATTTAGATATGGTTTAAAAAAACCAAACAAGCTGATTAAAACCTAAGACCAAACTAAACAGTTTTATGAATCTTTTAAATTTCAAGAGAAACAGTTGTTCTTTAGCAAATAAACACTTCCCTGTGCCAGTGAAAGTCTGAAAGCGAAAAGCAGTAAATTAATTTTAATGATCCAAGATGTGTAAAATGCCACCCCCCCCCCAAAATGAGATCAATTCAGATTAAATAGTGAGAACAGTATTGTCAATGCTAAGCATTTAAAATGTCAGATCAGACCTCCAAAATGACTTTTTTCAAATAATAAGTTTTGGGTTCTTTCTATTTGTCTTGTAGGTATGAAGTGTTTAAGGTTTATGTTGTCAAGCTTCTTCTCTACAGTTGTGATGGCTAGAAACTTTTATTTTTAAAACCCTGAAAGTTGAGATTCTCATCTAATCATCTGATTCCAGGAGGCTTTAAGAAAAACACCAAATATTTGCAAGAACATCCTGAGAGTTGGCAAGGCAATGTATGTTACGTAAGACGTTAACATTTCTCTTTGTTTTCAGTCTCTGAAGCGTTGGTGGTGGAAGGAAAGAAATGTGCCCAGATTGCACCTGCTGACCCACATGCATTGCTTCCACCATGTGCAGATCACATTTGCACAAGGAAGCAGGGATGGGGAAGTACCATATGTGCCAGAGTTTATTATTGATTATTATAAGCTCTGTAATGTCTTGGGGCCAGGTTGCCCCAAGGCCAACTGCTTATATAACAGTTTGCATATATAGTGTTTGGGGAGGGTATTGCACTATTTTCCTGGGACACTGAGGGTTCCCTGTGGCATTCAGGATCTTCATTTGAAGAGGGTGCTCTGGGGAGCACCCATTGTCCCCCAATCTCCACAAACACAGTGAGGAATCTGCTCAGGAGTTAGGACAACCCATGGCTGCACAAACTCCCAGGAAAGATGTTCATGTAATGGACACGACTGGTGCTCCCTTGGCCCAGTGTCCTCTCGTTGGGGTAGCTACAGGGAGGTGAGTCACTGGCAGCTTAGCCTCATCATGCTTTCAGGGGATCTGCTTGAAGCTGTGTTGCTCTTAAAGGATCCAAGAGGTTTGGAGAATGAGATTTTGCTTCTATGAGGAGGAAAAACACCATCATTGTAGGAGAATTCAGAGAGTTTCTGCCCCATAGGAAAATGTGTGGGAAGGCACAGTCTAGTCCATGTGACAAAATACAATTTGAAACAAATATGAAAATAGGGCAGTAAATAATCCTCCCATGGAAATGATCACAATTACAGCATCACAGAATATCTTCCTGTCCTTATTCAGAACCTGGCTCTAAGTGCATGTGTATTCTTATGCAGTTGGAGAAAGGGACATTTTCTCCCCTGGGTGTGCAGACTCCTAGATTTAGCTTCCCAAAAAGTTTGTTCAGTGATTCATACTGGAGCCTAAAACTTCAGAGCTTCACACCCCATCTTTAGAGTGGTGACAATGAAATGATTAACAAACTGGCTGTGGTCCAAATATTTTCCTGGAGGAAAGAGGTGTGTGGAGATGTTTGAGTTTTAATTAGTTATTTATGCAACCACCGATCCCATTAACGCTGGAAGTTCAAATTGATTGAAAAGTTAACACAGCCAGCTGAGACTGTAATGGCCAATCTGTGCCATTAGCCATGAGGCTAGTTCTGTGTTTCTAACAGAAGGCTATGGCTGCTGAGTCCCACCTATAATTAAATAGATTCTTGAAGCACAGCAAGATGTCTGTGTCACAAGCTTGACGTCTTTGCATTGGATTTGCAGAGATGTGAAACATTCTTTGTAGCTGAGACATTGTTTCAGTATTGCCAACCTCAACTGTTCAAAAATAATGAGTCAGGCCCCAAATATCTTAGAAAATAATTGTTTGGTTTCTATTTGCCTTTTGGTTTTTGGGGGCACACAGGTAATGTTTTCAGCCTTTTCTCTGCAGCCATGAGGTCTAGAAACTTGCTTTATTTTTATATAAGCTGAGATTTTTCACCTAATCATTTGACTCCAAGTGCTGGAGCTTTAAGAAGAATATTAAATATTGTGAGATTTGTGATAAACTGGCAACACTGCTATTTTTTTAGTCTTGATCATGCTGTCATGGTACTTAATGGAGATAGGCAGGACAGCAGGGAAGCCTAGCCCATTAACACCCTATGTGCGGTATGTAAATACACTCAGCTGCATTACAGAAATTCTTACTGGCATTTGCTGAAGAAAAAGTGCTATTTGCTCTTAGGGTATGCTGCTTCTCCAGGATTTGAGGTAGGCCATCTTTTTTACTCTCTAATTCTGTGCCACTGTGAAATTTACCATTGGAAATGACCAGAATGATAAACTTGCTAGAAGCCAGGTTCCAAAGGACAATCTTCTTGCAGGTTCCTTGGTCAGAAAGGGCTTCAGAGCAGCAAGGGATGAAGAATGGGGCTATTGGAATTATGATTAGTCACTGAGCGAGCTGCTGTTGTGCAGTAAAACTCCCTAACAGTTTATGGCTATGTGGAAAACTGACACGTCCCCTGAACAGCTTATTAAATGGAGAACTAAATTTAGATGGGGTTGCTTGGGTAATACTGTATGTAATGGCATATTCAATGTCTCCATGTGCACTCCGTGCACCAAATTCATGCCTGGTGTAACTCCACTGAAGTCAGAGTACCTCAGGAATAAATTGGCCCTTGTTGCTCTAGGGAGGATGTGTGCTCCAGCATGGGAATGAGTGATGTCAGCCACGCACTGGAGCACAAGAATGCCATTTGAACTCCTCTGTGTGTCTAACTAGAGCAGAAAGCACCCAGGACGTTTAGATAAATTGCAGTTTGTATCTCACAGTTGCTGAAAAGAGTAGTTGAGTAATTGCGTTTAATCAATCAAGGAAAGAAATGAGTTAGCAGCTTTCATTTTTAAATCGCAGGGTAACTGCCAAGCAGACCCAAATGTCGGGTTTAGACATGGTTATCTGCATTGATTCATTGGTGCCTCTGTGGAGAACAGAGTTTCTGACTGGGGAGGCATGGCAGGGTGATTTGTGGTTTCAAGCAAGTTTCCAGCAACACAGAAGATAGGCAGCAAGAATATGAACATATAGTTTCAGGAATGAACAATTCAAGCTCTAGAGCAGTGTTTCCCAACTTGTTCCACCGCTTGTTCAGGGAAAGCCCCTGGCAGGCCCGGCCGGTTTGTTTACCCGCTGCGTCCGCAGGTTCGGCTGATCACGGCTCCCATACCGACCGCCGGGAAGCGGCCAGTGGGAGCTGCGATCGGCCGAACCTGCGGACGCGGCAGGTAAACAAACTGGCCTGGCCCGCCAGGGGCTTTCCCTGAACAAGAGGCGGAACGAGTCTGGGAAACGCTGCTCTAGAGTATAGGAGTCCTGTAGGCTATCAAAAGGCAAATTATGGTAGTTAGCACCCTCATTTTGGAGGGCCAGGTGACTGAAAATCATGTGACTCCATCAGTCTAAATGTTTTTCCACCTTTCCTACTTATCCTCACTCTCCTTTCCCCCCCCCCCCCCCCCGCCATCAAGCTCTGTCACTTCTCACTCTTCTTGCCTGTCTGCCCAGGAAATATTAAAGGCTAGAACTTCCCAAAACACTGCCTAGGGTAGAATTAAAAAAAGTGGAAGCTGATCTTCTAATTCAGTGTGTGTGCATGAGGGAGAGAGAGCGAGAGAGAGCTCTGCTTGCTCTGCTATTCTCTATATCTTGCTGAACAAGAATTTGAGAACTTGCCTTGTGGGACAGTCCCAGGATGGTACATCTGTCAAATCAGTTGTGTTTAACATAGAGAAGATTATTCAAGGAATTGTATTAGGCTGGTCGATCTAAATCAATCCTATTTGATTTTGTAAATAGTCTGTGTATGCTTCAGCTAGATGTATATTTTTATAAACTGAAATAAATGTTATCAAAATCTGAAATGTCGCAGAGTGAAAATACTGTACCCTGCAGTCCTGAAGGGTACAGTATTTTTTGTCACCAATACCAGAAATGGGAGAATGTGGTTTTTTATATGATAAACCTTGGATCTGGGATGCTTGGAAAATAACCACTATAGCTGATGGAACCAGGAATCATAGGATTTTAGGGCTAATGCAAAAACATATGGACAAATTATCAAATGTCCTCTGCCATCACCCCATCTTGCTCTGTAATCCCTAAGAAAGGTCAGTATGGGATGGTTACCAGAGAGACTACCTCTCTCCCCATGTTATACTACCATAGTTTCAGTTAGGTGAGGCATCCAGTCAGGAGTGCTCTCAGGTGAGGCCTAAGGGGGCTGCTGGAAGGCAATCTTTCATGAAGGCCCCTGGATTAGAATATGCTACCTTCCTTGCTCTGGTATAACGTGGATTTGTTAGCCTTTAGGGTGCCCTGCAAAACCCAGACTTTTGGGAAGGGGTAGTTTGATTGCTGTGGGGGGTTTATGCATGGTGAATATGATCATCTCAGTGAGGTGTTATATAACATCTCAGGACTATAACAGGGTTTAAAAGAGAACTAGATAAATTCATGGAGGTTAAGTCCACTAATGGCTACTAGCCAGGATGGGTAAGGAATGGTGTTCCTAGCCTCTGTCTGTCAGAGGGTGGAGATGGATTGCAGGAGAGAGATCACTAGATCATTACCCGTTAGGGTCACTCCCTCTGGGGCACCTGGCATTGGCCACTGTCAGCAGACAGGATACTGGGCTGAATGGACCTTTGGTCTGACCCAGTATGGCCATTCTTATGTTCTTATGTGTTATTGGACAATTTTTTTGGTTTTGTTCTTTGAGCATTTTAAGGATTGTGTAGGTTTTAGTTCTTACTCACGGCCTACGATAGGTGCATAAAATGGAAAATAATAGAACAAAGCATACCTAGGGACTGGAGGAAACGGTGTTGTTAATTCAGGCACGGGAACTTCCCCCAGAGTCGGCACTGAACCAGTGCCCCGTACACAGATGACTGTATTCAGGAGGCAGTCATGCTAGCCCCTTCTTTGTTACGAAGTGTTTGTTACACATGTAAAGTAGCATTGTCACCCTTAGAGAGAGCTTTTGTACAACCTTGACTGAACATTACTTTATGCTATTTATTATATACCAACCCTTTGAAAATCAAGACAGCTAAGGTGGCAATCTCCCTATCCCTGCTAACACTGTATCCTTGGGGGTTGTCCTAATTACATAAACCATTGGTTCAATGTATTACAGAGCATCAGACTGGTCTTGTCACCTTTCACATCAACCATCCCTTTGTTGTGGTACAGTGTGTGATGCTTCCCCGGGGTGCCCAGGGCTGCAGGGCACCTCGCTTCCACCTGCCCTTAGCATATAGAAACTTTGTCTGTGCCCACTGGGTGTCAGCTCCCTGATTCCCCAGGTCTGATGTCCCTCTGCAGGTTAGTGATAGGCACGCTCCAACCTCGAACCCTCCATGAGTCCCCCTGCAGTGTCCAGCCCCCGTCACGCTGGACACTCACAGAATTCACAGATCCACTGCTCCCAAAGGAACAATATCCACCCCGCTTACCACCCATACCTTAGATCTCCGCTTAACACACAGCACTTAGAGATGTTTATAGTGAAAAACATGTAAAACAAAGTATAGAGATTTGAGAAGTAGCAAGTACAAGTATTGAAAAACAAATGGTAACACGAAAAACAAAATTATAACACATTTTAGAGCCTTGACTTAATTAACAAGATACTTTCCTGTCTAATGAAGTTTAGCTCACCCAAACGTTTTGCAGTGTTTTCCAGCCAAGTTGGCTGTGATCCTTTCATAAGAGAGAACACACTGGCCGTTCATCTTCTCCATGAAGGATCCAGGGTGTGCCTCAGTGCTTCCAGTTATACCCAGAAATCTATTGTCTTTACTTATAAACAGGTGCCCCCCCCGCCCCTCCCAGGTGGTTTGTTTTTTCTGGCAGCTTTCCCTATTCTGTGATTTCTCACTCTTTTTTGATTAGCATCAGTCTCAGTAATGCAAATAGGACTCCATTATGATACATACAATGCACAATAGATCCTTGACCAGACAAAGGGAGATAAGAGTCTCAGTCCCCCTGCTGGAAGAGAACCTGTCCAAGGCCTCTCACCCCCTGGTGATGTGCTTTAACTCTAAGGCTTTAAGAACATAATTTCAAGTATAGATAATTTCTTAAATATTACTCGTGCGTACATTTCACAATGACTATGATGACCAGTAAACCACTAGCTTTTGGGAGAGACCTTACATGCCACCATTTGGTGAATTATTATGCATCTTTCTGCTCCAGGGGATGCCTGTAAAACTGCATGCATCCAATCTATTGGCATCAAGAGGTCCCTGGGTCACCCAGTATTCATATAAGTGCATTCCACTTGAAACTGTGACATTTTAGCTCTGTCTCTGAGGCCTACTATTTTAAAACTGCTCATAGTTCAGGTCATTATGTGCACAAATGGCCAGTTAGACAAGTAAGAGGGAAACGATGAAGAGATTGCTTCTTTCATCTCTGTCAGTTCCTTTCTCCTTTTTGTGCGTCAAAGTGAAGGAGATATCAAATGAGGTCCCACTAGACTGTGAGATGTGGAAATAACTTAAAATGTGATCCTAAAGGGGCTTTTATAGTGTGACAGTGTAATCCACTGGTCAGTGTGTTTTGTGTGTCCCCCTTTTTGTTCCATCCACACAGGATGTAAATCTGTTACAGCTCTCAGCCTGGGAACCTGCCTCTTTGACTCAAGCTGTGAAGACTCATACTTTCACCTGTGGAAGGCTCCAGTTACAGTGTTGGCCAAGATGGCAGCCACTACAACAGTGTCTTACATCATTTTCCAGGACTGGGAGAATGCACCTAGGCTGAAATAGGGGACATTTTTCATTACTAGAGAAGATTCAAATTCCAATTTCCACGCAGAATTTGGAGCAAGGTGTTGATTCCCGCCCCCTCCCCCATTTTAGTGTAACTCTATTGTGTAAGGTAAGAGCTGCGAAGACACTCTTTTTCAGATAGCACGGCACAGGGCCATCCAAAGGAAGGACTCAGAGGCATTATGGGGAATAAGGCCATGTAACTACTGACTTGGCTAGCTGGATAGATAGAAGGCCAAGGAGGCAGTGTTTGAAAGAACGTATGATGGAATAGTTCACACTGAGCACCTTGACAATTAACTTCTTGATACTTGCTTTGGTTTGAAGCCTAAATGCTAAGGAAATTATTTTTTCAATCAGTTTAAGTGTTGACTATTCATTGTTTGTTTGCATGACAGACCTGTTCTTCTGCCCTTTGGACCCATTTGCAGGCTTCTTACTTTCAGTGAGTCACAAAAGCCTTTATAAAACCCTGAATCAATGGTTAGTCGGGCCCATCGTTGTATGAAGTGTGTGTGTGTATATATACATATATGGAACAAGTGAATACCAAAGAATTTGTACTTTGTTACATGTGATAACTTAGCAAACGTTCTCCTCTTAAGCTGCAGTGGAATGTTTCACGAAGCGTAGGTGATTAAAGCTGGTGCTGAGTCCCAGGAAGGTGTGGCTAACGTACCGTTTTGAGTAATGGCTGACAGCTGGGATCAACTATCATATCCAAACTACCCCCAGAGCAAATCAAATACACCTTGGACACACAGGAAGTCTTATCTTGCAGATTTTAAGCACTTTACATTCTAAGCCAGCTATACAATTCCACTGGGGAAAGACCCACTAAGATCTTGTCAACTTAATCTGGTTAGGACAAAAATAAGTTTTTAAATAGAAATCCTCTCACCTAATGTGAAATAAGAAGTGGATCATGATCTGCTGGACTCCAGTCAGAGGGCCAGTGATCCCTGGACAACCTGTTATTGACAGGACACCCGTGGAACAGAGAACTTGGGGCAGTTTGGCTGAGTTACTTCCAGTCTATGTAGAGAGAACAGACCACAAGGTTAATAAAGTTTCACTGGTTCAGTTTAACCTGCATTCAGTTTCACGCATTGCAAATGAAACAAAGCATGTGGTTAGGAATGGGGAATTTAGCACATACCTTAATCTAAGAATTTGCTGAGTTGTACCAATAAGAATTAGTACAAACAGGTAAAACATTTGTATTTTAAATTACTTTGAAAAAGTCTCAGTAGTTTGATGCACAGCAAATGTCTGCTAGCTTCCTTCTAATCACAATACAGGGCACAGTTTAAAGCAGCTTTTTGGCTGGACATTGGCTAAGATTGAAACATACCAGCTGCTGTATTGACCAAAGGCCCAACACCCTAAATAAGTTCTATAAGGTATATTTAACTCTTAACATGGGTATACCTGCCTGATGAAAATTCCTGGCAATCTGCTGTCAACGGGTTGCTCTGATTACATAAAGAAATCCAGTGATTACAAAGCTGTGGAGATGTCAGCAAATGCATTAAGTACCTCAGGGCTACAAATGTGAGAGAAACTGTAATAGATCTGCACTGGCCCTTTGATCTTAGGGGAACCCTCCTCTGAGCTAATCCCAGGGAAGAGAATTCAGTACGTTGGCCTTCACTACAATGGACCATCCAGGTGAGCCTTGTTTATTTGTCAGTTAGGGTTTTTGTGGCTGAGGTTGGAGGGGAAACTCAGAGACCAGCCAGGTAGCTCCTAAGAAAGGCTTCTAGTATAGAAATTTAGGAAGAGAATTCTCCTGAAGTATGTTTTTTATGGTGATTGCAGCTGCTAAAGATTATAACCAGTAGCAGCCCTATACTTGAGATAGAGAGGCCCAGAATGGGTTTTATGTTTTGTAGGGTTTGTTTTAATGATAGCCAGGCCAACCCTAGGACATCTCAAGAATCAACACAGAGGAGGGACAAGGATCCACAACAATTGTTTGCACTTAATGAATCAGGTGAATTCATAGTAAGATTTTTCTCTGCCCAAGTTTTGCAGGTTGAAGGTGTAGATATTCCGGTTAAACTCCAAATTGCACAGACATCTGGCTAAAATATGGGCACAAAATGCTGTCTTCTAGGTAGCCAGTGACAATGCAATGCCATGTAGGTAATCCATGTTCAGTCCTGAGCTCAGCTTATCAGTTGTAAGACGGTAGAAGTATGGGATGTTGTACCACACCTGGTGGTTTTAATATATGATGAAATGTTTGATTTCAAACCAAGCAAAGCCAACAGAGCGAACGATGAGGCTAACACTCTAGCCCAGCATTTCCCAAACTTTTTTGGCCACGGAACACTCTTTAGCCTATTAGGGAACACTCATAATATTATTTTGTAGTCGTTTGGTTTTCAAATAAGAATTGTGTTATTTATGCTCAAATATATTTTATTTTATAAAACAAAGCAAAAATACAAATTTAAAATAACTTGAACTAACAATTTCTAACTGGAAAGCACGTATAAAGTAGTACAAAAATCAAGTGCAAGTGTCAAAATTAAAAACAATGTTCTACTTAACCTGTTTTTATATATACACAAACACCAAACAAATTAAAGTTTTACTAGGAAAATCTATTTTTATAAACAGAAATACAAATTTGGATTTAATGGGATTGGTGTTTCTGCATTTTTCTATCACAAATTTGCTTAATATTAGGAATAATGCTGGAAAGTTGAATCCCTCATGTCAGGTGCAGCATCAAGTCTATTCCTATATTTGTTTTTTGTTGCAGTATAATATGAAAATCCCATCTCACACAAATAAGTTGTAGCAAAAGGAAGGAGCACTCAAACTGCACGTTTAGCCACATTAGGGTACTCTTCTATTAGGCTGCTCCAAAAATTATCCAGCAGAAGATCCTTAAACTTTTGTTTCAAGTCAGAGTCAGTTAGGTTTTCATAATCATGCGCAGTAAAGCCAACTGGTTTGGCTGTAATTACAAACGGATTTTGAACCCAAGCATTATCATCAGTAGTTGTAGGAAAATATTCTAATAAAGAGGCCTGCAAGTCACGTAAGTGCTGTAAAATGGTGCTGGAAACTTCTTCATGGACTGTAGAATTTATTTCAGTCAGAAATTCATGTAGTGTAGGGAAGCAACCCAGAATTCCAGTTTCTTTTTTAACGACAAAATTTTATCCATTGTAGTAAAAATGGTCACATTCTTTCCTTGCAGCGACAGATTAATTTCATTTAATTTTGCAAAAATATCTGCAAGATATGCAAGTCTCATCAGCCTCATCAGAGGAATTTGTCAGACAGTCATTAAATTTTTGTCCTGAATTATCTGAAGTGAAGAATACCAGTTGTTCACTACGAAGCTCAAAAAGCCTCACAAGCACTTTTCCTCTGCATAGCCACCTCACTTCCATATGTAAAACAAGTGTTTTGTGCTGACTACCCGTTTCCTCACACAAAATCTTAAATAACCTGGATTGAAGTGGTCGAGATTTGACAAAATTGATAATTTGTACTGCTTCATCAAGCACAATTTTCAGATATGCTGGTATTTTTTTAACAGCAAGTGCTTGTCTGTGTAGAACACAATGGCTCTTAGTGCTTTCTGGTGCCACACTTACGATTCATATTACAGCTCCCTTCATCTTCCTGATCACTGCCTGAGCACCGTCAGTACATACATCAATACATTTTCCCCAACTAATTTCTGATAAAATTGTTGATGCAGTTGAATATTTCTTCTCCAGTCATGTTGCTTTGCAGAGATTCACGTAAGAGCAGGTCCTGTTCAATAATATTATTAAATCTATATTGGACAAATACTAGTAGCACAGCAAGTCCTGAAACGTCAGTGGATTCATCTAGCTGCAGTGAATACTCATGGCAAATTTTCAGTCAGCAAAGTAGCTCTTTTTCTATGTCATCAGCAAGATCTATAATACGGCATGCAACAGTATTATCTGACAACTGTTCAGCATCAATTTTTTTTACCAGACTGCTCGCTCAACATGCACGTTACAGTATCTTTCGCGCAAGGCTTGATAAGCGTTTCTCCAATAGTGTGAGCTTCTCCGGCAAGCGCTATACAGTAACTTACTCGATAAGATGCCTCTGTTGCACTTTCATTGTCTGTTTTAGCAATTTTAATCATCGAAAGTTTACAATTTCCAAGTGAGTCACGCTGCCTCTTGAAAAAACTTATATCTATGTATTTATATTCAGGATGCTTGGTTTCCAAATGCCTACGAAGTTTAGCAGGAGCCAATGAACTGTTTGCTAGTATTTTGTTGCACACGACGTACTGCGCATCAGGAACATCTTTATTTCCAACACATGTAAAACCGAAAGACAAATAACTTTCATCATACTTTCGTTTCGGTCTTTTAACACCTGCTTCTTGTTTTTTGATATACTTTGGTGGAAATTCTTTCACCGTGGATAACTCACTGGTACTAACAGATTTTTCGGCAACAAAAGACTGCGATTGTTCATCCTCACTTTGAAGCGTCACGATATTTTGCTTGTTTATTTCGGCCACGGTTGGAGTACCAGAAAAACTTGCTTTTCGTTTCAAAGTTCCTTCTTTTAGCCACAAATCCATGGTGATTAGGTTTAGTAGCAATATTTAGAAATACTGATTTTTGTCAAATTTTGCTTGTCACAAATATTTATATTGTTTCGAGCGAAGCTAGTTTGGTTGTGCTTATCGCACACACGGTAAAGACCCACAGGTTTTAACATATTGAGTGAATATGTTATATTCAACATGGCGTAAACAGAACGGTGTGTGTGCATACTGCTGCAGTTTGCGCAGCCTCGAGTGGAAGGGGTACGACATCATTAACTGAAACGTGCCCAAAAGGGGTAGACGTCAACATGCTTGTGTGCCGTGTTCTCTTTACGCCATGATATTCAATACAAGATCTATCAATAACCGGAAGAAGAGTTTTATGTTAAATTATAGTCATTCAAAAAGAGTTGTAAACTATGCTTCAAATAAGCCAAATTTTAAAAAAAATGTAAAGACCCTTTTTTAAAATTATGATTCTTTCACGGAACACCTATTCGCATCGTGCAGAACACCAGTGTTCCACGGAACACAGTTTGGGAAATGCTGCTCGAGCCTTATCTCATATTCTTGTGGGAAAATATAAGGCATATCACTACAAGTGAAGCTCAAAGTGCAACACTCTCAGCCAGACACCCTTCTTGGCTTGCGTTGGGTGAGGTTGTGGGTCAATATTTTATAAGCATTCACCTTTGCAATTCGATTTTACATATGCATGATATATCCTGTGAGATAAATATATGTAAAAAATTAACTCTGCTCGGAAGTAGATGGAACACGGTGTTGGGAGGGCGGGTGTGATATTTTGGCTTGGCCAAGGGATATTTTTCAAAACGTATTGTTTTGAGTAAACAGGATATAAAGCAAATGGTTTAAAATACCTCACTGAAATATCCGTGGAGTCAAATTTAATCTGTGTATGGCAAAGCTGGTTCTCAAAATAAAACAACACTCATCTACTTGTCTCTAAATGTTTCTTATGAATTGAAGGTAAAATTCAGCCCTGTGCAGAGAGACTTCGCCTGGCTTCTGCACCATGTCAGCCAGTGGGACTTACTGCGCAATGCTTTGGACAGCACTTAAGTCCACAGAAGAACGGAATTCACCCTGAGGCCCTAAAGCATTTCAGGTACCATATAGACATAAAAACAAGTACAGTGCCTGCCCCAGAGTGCTTACAATCTAAACAATGTAATGAAGGATGCGGCACAGCAGTGAGATGATGCAATTATTCAGTAAAGGCCTGTGTGAACCACAGTTGGATATTGAAAATGACAAATAAAAGAGAGCTCCTGGAATTGCCTTGGTTGATTCACATTTTGTGAGCATCCCGCTAGAAGTGGGTCTTAAGTAGGAACTTGGATGTGGGTGGTGACTAGGTGAATCTGTTTGTGGAGTATGATGGAAAAGGCACAGAGACATTTGTGAGAGAAGCAGCCAAAGTGCTGGCAAGGCTGCCATCACTAGTGGAATAGAGGTGTGAGAGTCAATAGTGCAATAAGAGTAAATCAGATAAGCAGAGCCTGGAGGAAAAGGTGCTGGAATTTGATGCTGTGGAGAAGGTTTCAAAGAGTGGAGTGATGTTGCCAGATTGACAGGCAAAGATGATGATCTTGCCAGCAACAACCGTATGGACTGAAGGGGAGCAAGATCTGTGTAAGGAAGGCCAAAGAGAAGGAGGGTGCAGTAGTCATGATGGGAAATGACTTTAAAACCCTATTTCTTGAGACCCAAGGCTGGGTTTAATCCCTGTGGTATTATCCCACTGTGGTGTTGCTGCCCCTAAAGACTATTTGCCTCCCACCTGTTGTACCAATAAATTAAAAACCAGCAGGATCTTATTAAAGGGAAAAAGGCAAAATACCACATTTATTGTGAATACAGAAAGAATCATAGTAAGCAGTTAGTTATAGCTATAACATTCCATTCAATCTCATATTTATTCACACATTCACACACACACACACACACACACACACAGGTTCTGCAAGGTTGTCATCATAGTTACCAGCCTTAGAGTTGCTCATGCCAAGCCACTGGCCAGGTGGCCTGGACATGAGGAGGGAGCAGGGCCTTGTCAGATGCTCATCTGATGCTCCTGGAAGTTGGTTTGCAGAATCAGACCCCAAAGTTCTCACTTTTTAAGAGTCTATTTTTATAGGAATTTCTTCCTATGCCAGACTATGGGAATTGCTTCATCATGCTGTTGCTGAATCAATCAGCAGATAGCACATTCCTGACGGCTCCAAGAAGTTATCTTGTTCTTTGGTTCTCCCATTCTTGAGGCTGTTGGGTGGATTCCAGTCTGCCCTCCGGGGGTCCTCTGGTTATTTCCACTTGACGCCTTCTTCAGCCGATGGACACTGGATTCTTAGGCTGGCACCTCCCTGATCATTCAGTTCTTATCCACACCAAGCATCCATCCACATCCATCCTCTATCTCTATTTTAATCACAGTTGTTAATACAACAAAAGGGCGGGGAGTCTCTGGGTGCTGTGTCTGTTGTTAGAGTATTGCTTTGAGTCTCTCTCTGTGAATTGCTTTGAGAACAGACTCTGTCTTAGAATGTACTAACGCAATTAGCAGCTTGCAAGTTTCACATACAGAGGGAGAGAAACAGTACCAAAAACCAAGAGACCTCTTAATTAGTAATACCCTGGAATTTAAACTATGGGGAATCAAACTCATTTGTGATTTTAATACAGAACTTCTTTAATATGATCCAACATAATCCCCCTTTTGACACTAAGATTTATAATCGTCAGTGTCACTTTCTATGTAGCCAATTCAAGAGAAGGTACTGTGAGGCAATTTGAGTTTGTGATTCCAATTCATGCCACATACATGATCCTAGTGATGTATCTTTACTACAAGGTTCTGGGGCAACAGGCAAGGTGAGGCACACCCACTTTTGAGGAGTCCATTCGGTACAACCTCTAGTGTCCAATAGCTTCCCTCCCTCCCCAGCCCACTGGCTCGAGGTCCAGGGTAGCCAGAAGGATCCCACGTGTAATATGGGGAGTGGGCTAACCTTCAATACCTTTGCCTCCAGGGACTGTTGGTGTGCAATTTTGACAACAATTTCTCCCATTAACAAGTCTGGTTTTACAATACTGGAAACATATTGCATCCATTCATATTGATAAGTGTCAAACAATGATCTCTTTCTTTGTTTTAACAAATGCATCAAACCCTTAATATTTCCCAATATGACCCAGAACATTTCGTGTTCCAAAGTAGCTAGTGCAAGTATCTGCATTTCAGTGCATCCCATAGCTATGGCTGTGTGGTTTCCTATTTCTAATATTTTTTTTTCTTATGCATAAGCCATGTGGTAGTATTAAGCCATTGCCAAAGATTCCATCGGGCTTTTAGGTTACCCAGACCAATTTGGACCAAGTCTACATTGGCATGTACTTGTTTTTGTGTCAGGCTGTCCTGTAGCTGGGTCAGAGAGCTTAATTTATTTTTAAGTACCTGCAGGTCTTTAGTATTTTTTTTTTTTAAACACACAACAGTGCTAGCAACAAGACAAAACATAGAACACAAAACACAATTTCTATTGTGACAGTAGATTCATGGTATTGGGTTGCTTTTCAGCTGGCATCAGCTTTTCCTGATTTTCTGAAAGACAAAAAGAACATGTTTCTACCCCTTTTGGGGTGGCAGATTATTGCTTAAAATATTTCTTTTACAAATACCCTTGCTGATTGCAGGCAAAACAGAGGAATTGCCCCCACATTTTCCTGTTTTTGTTCTATAGGCAGGCCAGGTTTCAATGGCTTTTATCTTTTAAGGGTTATGGGGAAATTATCCCACTGTTTAGTCATTAAATCCCTGAGTTTTCCTTCTTATACTGCAGACCAAGTTAATAATGTTTTTCCTGCTGTGTTAAGCTTTAAGTTTTATTTACAGGTAATAACTGAGAAGCATCATTACCATACGACGTTAAAGGGTTTTTCCAAAAATCATACACACTATACATTGTTACAGGGATACTTATTATCATTAAATTTATTAAAATTATCTTGTTATCCCATGCCTTTTATTTAGACAATTTGTTTGCTGACCAGGTATGTCCTTTATCTGCAGCTCCTTTGTGCTGCTAATTCTTTCCTTCCTTTATCATTTAGGTAATTTGCATTTTCACAGAAGCTTCCTGCTTTTGGATTTAAAGCCATCAGCAGCTCACTAAAAGGGACACCATCAACTTTCACCAGAGTTTTGATTACTTTTAACTTCTGCTTCCAAAACACACAGCAATCTGAAAAAGAAAACCCAACCTATTGTGGCTCCCTTTGGAGCCCTAATAGCATTTTAATTAAGTAGCATGGTATGTTTGCATTTCTTTTGCCCCTTCTACAATATACCCTGCACATGTTCTGGGGCAAATGCACATTCCTTCCATAGTTTAACTTCTATAACATTATCCAGATCCATTTTTACATAAGGTGTCACTATTTCTTTTTTTGCTTACAGAGGTTTCATGTACCTTTATCAAAGTGACAGTCTGTTTACTCAGAGCCATTTTAAGACTCAGTGTTTCTAACATTGCTTCTTTTTGTTTTGTGCACCTCACCCCTGCTGTTGCTTCAGAGGGGCACTGTCTTTAATTTTTTTTTTTTGTACTACAACTCTCATCTGCTATTTTGTTACAAAAACAAACAAACAAAAAGAATCCAGAATTTTTTTTTTATATTCTCCTGATTTTGACTGCCCAGCTGCAGCCACAACTTAAAAACATTTTAAATTTTGTAAAGCATTGAGTTACCTTTTAAGGGTTGAATGCCAAATCCCAAAGCCAAACAGCACTAATTACCTGTGTCTAGCAAAAAGGTCTGTCAGTTTTGCAACTTTGAATTAAAGAGTCAAATGGATTTTTAGTGGCATTATTTAAAACAAAAACAAAACCAACTGGTCCTTAGAACTTTACATATTTACACACACACAGATAGATACATACACATTTTCTTTTCTTTAACATCCCTTCCACGTTGCTCTGTTTTTTTACATCTTACATTCCCTTTATACATTTGAGGCAGTTAAGTTCCAATAGAACCCCCTTATGTTCTTTTAGCAAATTTGACTAAATTGTCCAGTCAAATGATTTTAATCAGTTTCTTTTGCCTGGCTAATTTACAGACATTCCTTTGGAAAAGGGCCCATTTTTCCCTCAGAATGGCTGCAAAGAAACCAAGAATGCTCTTTCTCTAACACTTTTTTTTTCCTTTTTAACATTTTCACAAAGTTTAGCTGCTTAATTCCCTCCAGCCTCTGCAGAGTTAACTTTTTTTTTTTACTCTTTCTCTTTGTAATTATGCCTGGGGGTGCCATACATAGGACCTTCTCCCCCTTTACCTGCCTCCCTCCAGCCTCTGCAGAGTTAACTTTTTCACTCTTTTTGTATTCCTGGAGTGCCTCTTTCACTATTTTCAGCTGGCTTTGGGTATTTGTAGCCAGCACCTTCCAATTGTCTGCTCCCTTTTCCGTTTGTGCCTTTTCCTCTTTACATGAAGACAAGCGGAGGGAAGAATCCTTACATGCCTCCCACAACAACCAAATTGCTGCTGCATCTCTTTTGGCAGCACTAGAAGGTTTGTATATGAGGATATACTGAGCCAATCTATCCTCTAGGTCCGAAATAGTGCAGAGATCAGCTAGGGCTTGTTTAGTCCAAGGACTGTGCCCAAATTTTTGAAGGTTTTGTTTAAAAGGTGTAATTTCTTTAACAAAAGGTGAGGTTGGAGTTCCTTCTGACTCCATTCCTCCCTCTGGTACTGGCTTACCCTGTTTTCTTTTAAACATCTTAACATGGATATTTCAATCTCTTTGTCACTGCTGGTATTACTTAGCAAGTGACACAGCCTAGATTCTGAAATCATAGCTTAATCTATGCGTTTTTCCCCTGCTACCTTCCCGGAGGCCAGCAGGTCCCCTGCTACCTTCCCGGAGGCCAGCAGGTCTGGTTAACCTATTTCTCCCTGCTACCTTCTCGGAGGCCAGCCGGTCCGGTTAACCTGTTCTTCCCTGCTACCTTCTCGGAGGCCAGCAGGTCCCCTGCTACCTTCTGGGAGGCCAGCAGGTCTGGTTTAATCTGTTTTCCCTGCTACCTTCTCGGAGGCCAGCAGGTCTAGTTTAATCTGTTCTTCCCTGCTACCTTCTCGGAGGCCAGCAGGTCCCCTGCTACCTTCCTGGAGGCCAGCAGGTCTGGTTTAATCTGTTTTCCCTGCTACCTTCTCGGAGGCCAGCAGGTCCCCTGCTACCTTCTCGGAGGCCAGCAGGTCTGGTTTAATCTGTTTTTCCTGCTACCTTCTCGGAGGCCAGCAGGTCCCCTGCTACCTTCTCGGAGGCCAGCAGGTCTGGTTTAATCTGTTTTTCCTGCTACCTTCTCGGAGGCCAGCAGGTCCCCTGCTACCTTCTCGGAGGCCAGCAGAAATGACTTTAAATGACTTTAAAAATGACTTTAAAACCCTATTTCTTTAAAACCCTATTTCTTTAAAACCCTATTTCTTTAAAATAGACTTTAAAACCCTATTTCTTGAGACCCAAGGCTGGGTTTAATCCCTGTGGTATTATCCCACTGTGGTGTTGCTGCCCCTAAAGACTATTTGCCTCCCACCTGTTGTACCAATAAATTAAAAACCAGCAGGATCTTATTAAAGGGAAAAAGGCAAAATACCACATTTATTGTGAATACAGAAAGAATCATAGTAAGCAGTTAGTTATAGCTATAACATTCCATTCAATCTCATATTTATTCACACATTCACACATTCACACACACACACACACACACACACACAGGTTCTGCAAGGTTGTCATCATAGTTACCAGCCTTAGAGTTGCTCATGCCAAGCCACTGGCCAGGTGGCCTGGACATGAGGAGGGAGCAGGGCCTTGTCAGATGCTCATCTGATGCTCCTGGAAGTTGGTTTGCAGAATCAGACCCCAAAGTTCTCACTTTTTAAGAGTCTATTTTTATAGGAATTTCTTCCTATGCCAGTCTATGGGAATTGCTTCATCATGCTGTTGCTGAATCAATCAGCAGATAGCACATTCCTGACGGCTCCAAGAAGTTATCTTGTTCTTTGGTTCTCCCATTCTTGAGGCTGTTGGGTGGATTCCAGTCTGCCCTCCGGGGGTCCTCTGGTTATTTCCACTTGACGCCTTCTTCAGCCGATGGACACTGGATTCTTAGGCTGGCACCTCCCTGATCATTCAGTTCTTATCCACACCAAGCATCCATCCACATCCATCCTCTATCTCTATTTTAATCACAGTTGTTAATACAACAAAAGGGCGGGGAGTCTCTGGGTGCTGTGTCTGTTGTTAGAGTATTGCTTTGAGTCTCTCTCTGTGAATTGCTTTGAGAACAGACTCTGTCTTAGAATGTACTAACGCAATTAGCAGCTTGCAAGTTTCACATACAGAGGGAGAGAAACAGTACCAAAAACCAAGAGACCTCTTAATTAGTAATACCCTGGAATTTAAACTATGGGGAATCAAACTCATTTGTGATTTTAATACAGAACTTCTTTAATATGATCCAACACACCTGCCCCCGGCCCGCCTCCCCAATTATCCAAACGCAGCTTATTTCACTCTTGCATGGTTCCCCTAAAATCTCTGAATTTTTAATGATTTATTTTGTTTACGTTTTAAATACACTTGAATGGGGCCTTTTGCACTGAATGTGCAAGAATCCTGCATTCTCAGTTTAGCATAGGGTGCCCATTCACTCAGTATCCTGCCTGCTCAGAAGAATGGAGGTGTGATAACACAAGGACAGGTGCATTAGGAATGCAGAGGATGATATTGTGCATGAGGCATAGGCATCACTTAAGGCCCAGTTAAACTCTCAACATAAGAACGGCCATACTGTATCAGACCAAAGGTCCATATAGCCCAGTATCCTGTCTTCTGACAGTGGCTAATGCCAGGTGTGCCAGAGGGCATGAACAGAACAGGTAATCATCAAGTGATCCACTCCCTGTCACCCTTTCCCAGCTTCTGGCAAACAGAGGCTAGGGACACCGTCCCTGCCCATCCTGGCTAATAGACATTGATGGACCTTTCCTACATGAATTTAGGAGGGCTAAATTGGGCTTATGTGTGACTTGTCCATCAGCCGTGTGCTGGCCATCTGCACAGGGGTGAATTTCACTGAGATAGAGTGAAAGGACACTGACATACATGTGAGTACCTAACCCTGCTCTTAGAACAAAGCTAGCTCTAATTTTAGCCCAACTAGCCTTGAATATTTCCCTTTAGTGTTAACCAGTTATGGATTGCTTCGATATTTTAGCACATCTAGCACAGAAAGTAAAATGTTACACAACTTTTTAGAAGGGCAAAGAACTGCCTTTGTGTTAGCAAGGACCTACCTTCAAGAGATTTGTTTAAACTTTTAAAAGAACAAATCTACTGAGCATGAAACTTTAAAAATGCAAACCATTTTTTCCAGTTAGATTTATTTTATTCTTTTGTTTAATGTCCATGTTTGTTACTGGAGGAAGGACAAAATGGAAACCCTGTGACCAAAGCTGCTCACTGCACTAGCTTTGGCATGATGCACGGCTTTGGGCTGCTCATTTCTGCCCTATATCAATGCATAATACCTAGTTTGGAGCCTGCCAGCAGGACTGTAATTTCCCCAACAAGTCTGCTTCCAGCCTGAGATATACTGTAAATACCTCCCTTCTCTTAAGAGGTGCATTTGCCCTTCAATTGCACACACTGGTTTTCTGCTAACTGGAGCTAAACCCATGTATTGAGAGGATATTAAATTCTTCTAAGAGCAGGAAGGGACTGGGAAGTATTTTAAAGCAGTACATTTCCACAGTACAGCCAAAATTAAGACAAGCAGGGGACCTGTATTAAAATGGTTGCCAAAGAAAAAGACAGTCTTCTCCTGGAGCTATGGCAACTCCAAGTTTACCTGTTGAGTTGATATATCTAGGATTAAAGCAACCCATTTTCCTCAAGATTATATACAGGAGATTCAGAACTATCAACCAGGGGTGTCTTATTAAGCTCATAAGAGCTTATTATATAAAGCTATTTGAGATGAGAGGGAAAAAGGGAAATATCTTCCACATTAATATATGGGACTGTTTTTTAATTCTAAATCTGAGTGCTAATTCATCTCTGAACCAATACGTCAATTTAATTTCAATGGAGAGCCTGGGCTTTTCTCTGGTGGTTAATGTACTTTAACAGCAAACTATTGTGCCAATGCCTCAGAAACTACTTTGATACCATTCGTCTGTGCTATGCTGTGTCAGTGGCTGCTGCTAGAGCCACCAGAACCTTTCCACGGCTTTCTTGTAATGGACAGTTATTTTATTTATGTCCGTAATATATTAAGCCTGGGATTTTCAAAGGCGCCGAAAGAAATTGGTGCTCGTATCTCATTGAAATTCCCTAGGAACTGGGCACCTGACTCTCCCATGCCCTGATCCTGCAAACAGTTATGCAAGTGCTTAACTTTGCTACTGTGAGCAGTCCACGCTGAAATCAATGGGATCACTCATGATAGTAAAGTTAAGAATAGGCGTAACTGTTCATAGGATGGGGGCCTTAGGGGCCTTTGAAAATCCCAGCCTAAATGCTTATGTCCAGATAACAGTAATAGCTCGAAGATTTATAACATAATATCACAGTGAGGCATCCTGGGTTGACACTTGATGAATATGTGATTCTTGTGTAAATGTGGGAGCCTGATGCTTGCAAACAAGCCAAATACGATTTGTAATACGCCCCAGTTTCTGCAAACCAAGCAATAATAATGAACACTGTGAACGGTGATTACCAAAATCTGAGACTGCCTAGGGAACTCCCCAATGTAGGCCATGTCCGGACTAACAAATAGGTTGTGTATTAAAACAAGTTAGCTAACACAATTTAACAAACAAAATGCTAAATAGGACTTTGCACCTAGACAGGGCAAGTTGTGCTTAAAAAAAAATGTTAACTGGTCATGGTTGACTCTCGGCTCTCCACCACCAATCAGCTACCACACTGTTTCAGACACCACTTTTGCCCTGTGTAAACTCCATCGATGATGCATCTATATGGGGTGCAAAGTCCTGCTTTAAAATGTGTTAGCTAACTTGAACTGTTTTGCTAGTTTAGACATGGCTATGGAGTCTAGTACATCTGGGCCTGTATCTTCCCAATGCAGGGCCTTCCATGTTGGCACTCACTTCCCCATTGGTTCAACGGAACCTGAATTTGTTGACCTTCAGAATCCATCATAAGGACTAGTCTCTGCCTGAGATGAAGATGATGGAGGATTTCTAAGGAGCTGTCTGCCAGAAAGTAAGGCTAATTTATGTGTAGTCTAATTATGTCTACCTTATTCGCCATACCTGCACACAGAGCAGGTGACGAGCACATTTCACAAGTCTAAGGGATTGTGTCCCTAGCCTCTGTTTGCCGGAAGCTGGGAATGGGTGACTGGATGGATCACTTGATGATTACTTGTTCTGTTCATTCCCTCTGAAGCACTGTCATTGGCTACTGTCAGAAGACAGGATACTGGGCTAGATGGACCATTGGTCTGACCCAGTATGAAGAAAAGGAGTACTTGTGGCACCTTAGAGACAAATTTATGTGTTAGTCTCTAAGGTGCCACAAGTACTCCTTTTCTTTTTACGGATACAGATTAACATGGCTGCTACTCTGACCCAGTATGGTCATTCTTAAGAATAAACTCAGGAAATGTCAGTGAACTGACAACCCAAAGATTTGCTGAGGGACTCCAGTGTTGCACTGAAAAGGAGGATGGGATATGCTGACAAGTAGGAATATGGAAATCCATCCTCTAACTCGGAGGGAGAAGATTACTGCTTTGGCTTTTAGAACTAAACCGACTGCTAAAGGTGACCTGCAGAGGAGTTAAAATGATTGTATGCTCACTTTTGCTTTTTTATGATGCATGAAGAGAGCTCAAAGGCTGTTGTTTTCTCCTTATAAAAAAAAATTCTGCTTTTTTTCCGATTAGGTGATAGGGTTTTGTCTGCCCAGTAATTCTTTGTAGAAATTATGACATGACAAGAGATGAAATCTGAGCAATTGAGAACAGATGGGATTTTTAGTTGGACTGTTTAAAACATTTTGGTTTTGGTTAGCACCTATTAAGCTCCAGTGCTTTACAACATTTGGGAGAAGGGAAACCTTTGTTAAAAATGCAATAGTCCTACCCCTGCAGCTAAGGGGTAAAATAGCTCCCAGTCTATAGCTGAGACTTCCTGAGGCTGTTTAGGTAAACCAGGGGTGACCAGAGAAAATCCATGATGTTTCTGTAATTAAAAATCAAGCAGAAAAAAGCTTTTTAGTAATAATTCTTTCATTGTCTTTATATATCACCAGAGGGCACAAATCCAATTTGTTAAAAATCCCTTCCCCCTCTACTCCTGGGTATTCCATTTCCCCTCCTATGCTACAGAAGCAGCGGCTCCTGGGCGCACTGCTCCCTGCTTCCACTTGGCCTGAGAGGGAGGAGATGACCACACATCCAAGCATATTCATGAAAACACCTGGTTTCACTCTAACTTACTGTGGTACTGGGAAGTCTATTCACCCTAAGCCAGGTTTAGCAGAGGCCAAACATGGCCTGCACAATGTGTGAGAAGAAAACAACCCAGTTTGACTTTCAGTTCACAGGCTGAGTTTGCAGGACTGGCAATTGGAAGAAGATTTACTTGTAGGCCGAGTGAGCAGGAGCTCCTTGGGAGACAAACATGGGACCTCATGCCACCATTTTCACAGATTCACTTTGCTTTGAGTTGACCCTTCCATTTGCAGCTGAAATTATCCTGATAATATCACCTAGCACAGTATTATTATTTAGTAAGCACCAATAAAGACAGTTCCTGCCTGGAAGTGCTTGCCATCTATTATAGACTCTATATGCCTTTCCTGGATGGAAAAACTGTCCATAACCAGAGCAAATGCTGACTCTGCTCATTGTGCTGTATTGATTGTGCAGCAGACACACAGGGCTCTGCAGATACACTTTCTTGGCACATAGCTTGGTGGTACTAGTTTAATGAAAAAATGTTTTCAAGCAGTATTCTACAGCGCCTTTTAATTCAGCCTTAACAATCGGTCAGTATAAGGCATCAGTCTATATGTCTGGGTCAACACAATCTAAAATAAGAGTATGATGTACAGTAATATTATGCATGAGTCATGCATTTCTGTGCACCCTGTACAGTGTCCAGAACAGTGAGGTGGCCAATCCAAAAATAATTTTATCCTCAGTGTCAAATCCTGATGAAAATGAAGAAAAATGCAGGTTTCCCCCTCCCCGCCAGAGTCTCTGGATTGCTTTCACAGGGGCAGGTACTTTTTATACTCTGCTGGCTGGGCCTGATCTTACAGTCCATACACTCACTGGTCCCATTACTTACAGTGGGAGTCTAGGTGCACAAGGAAGTCAAGATCAGACATTATTGGCTTGCAGCCCTCCTTGATACAACTAAGGACGCAATCCTGCTGAACACGTGTACTTTACCTGAACTTCAGTGGGAGAAGTGGGTTCTCAACAACTCTCAGGATCAAGCTTAAGGTCTTGTCTACACAAGGGGAGTTTTTGAAATCTTTCCCACCATTGTTAACACCAGTTTAGCTGAACCTGTGTTAGCAAAGTTGGAACTCTACGATAGACAGCTCACAAGCTGCAAACAACATTTTCAGTATTGTGTTGATTAGACCTGCTTTCAGCAAACTAACTGACACGGTGTTGATAAGGGCCAGCTACGCTATGCTCCAATGTTATAGCGCTGGTTCAGCTGAAGAACTGGTGTGTTAACAATAGTGGGTAACTTTTCAAACACATCCCTAGTAAAGACAAGGCCCAGGAGTATGCTTGGTGAAAGTTACAGGGTGGAGAATAGTTTAGCTAAGTTCTTCTGGTAGCAAAACCTTAATCCTAAATCTGAACTGAACTTGAATGAATCCATCACTAGGGTTTGGCGATGTTGGGCGGACTATTTTGCACACTTCCTCACTTCCTGTTTCCAGATTATCACCAGAAGGTGGTTCTTGTTGTACTTCCATCTTGACTGGAAGTCAAAGATACCAGAAATCTAATGAAACAGCTGGGTCTTATGAGATTTCCATCTCGGTCTTCCCTCCTACCTGGAGGGTGCTTATCTGTAGAAAACCTTTAGAGGTTTTCCCATCATCAGTAAAAATAGGGCAAATCTCAGAGCTGAGAAGCAGAGGATAGGAGGAAGCTGTCAAATGATCAGAGTGGCACAGAAAAGCTGAAAGAAAATGAGCGATGCACAAGGGACCCGAAAGGGGATTTGGAGACACTCACTTTTCAGTGTTAATGTATTGTTCTGATGATAATGATTGCATTTATAGAAGATCTGTGTAGACAATAGCAGTGTTCATTATGGATGATGTGAATTTATTTTTCTTTCTTTTTATAAAGAAGATGTTGTATTTATCTCTAGAACAGTTTCGTATAATTAGAAAAGAGAAACTAGGACAAGGAAGGCCATTTATTTGTTAGAAGGGTGACCAGACAGCAAGTGTGAAAAATCGGGATGGGGGTGGGGGGTAATAGGTGCCTATATAAGACAAAGCCCCAAATATTCGGATTGTCCCTATAAAATTGGGACATCTGGTCACCCTATTTGTTAGAAATAATCATTCTTCCAAAAATAGCTACCCCTTTCTACTGAATGAAACCAGGTTTGTGTGACATGTAAAAATGCATCTAATACCCACTCTAGAGGCAGTGTGGTCCTGTGAATAAGGCACTGGGCTGAATGTCAGAAGAGCTGGGTTCTCTTCCTGTTTTTTCCCCACTAACTTGAGCATATTGCTTGAGCACCCGGGGCTTATTTTCTTTATCTGTAAAATGAGAATAATGATGCCTAACTTCCTTTCTAAAGTGTTCCGAGGTTCTCCAGGGCTTGTGCACATGTTTAATTTTATGAAGTGAGAGTAAGGCTGAGTGTCTGTCACAGATGTCACGGATTCCTTCACTTTCCATGACTTTTGCAGCCGCCAGTGAGGCTGGCACAGGGGCTGTCTGAACACGCAGGCAGCCCCTGGGCCAGCAGCAGTTTGGGTGTGGGAGGGTGCTCAGGGCTGGGTCAGGGGGTTGGGGTATGAGGCAGCGCTTACCTGGGGGGGCTGCCCAGAAGCAGCTGGCATGTCCCTGCGGAGGGACCAGGGGGCTGTGTGTGCTGTCCTTCTTGCAGGCACTGCCCCTGCAGCTCCCATTGGCTGCAGTTTCTGGCTAATGGGAGCTGCAGAGCCAGTGCTTGTGGCAGGAGCAGCACGCAGAGCTCCCCTGGCTTTCCCTTACTAAAAATACCTGTGACTAAAATGTAGCCTTTACTATGACTACGAGTAATCCCACTGAATTGGGTCTCTTCACATGTATAAAGTAAAGTGAGTGCATGGGTCTTTGCAGGGTCGAGGCCTATATAACTAATTATTAGGGCTGGCTGAAAATTTTCTGTTTTTAAAATTGTTTTTTCACTGGAAAATTGGGGTTTCAAAGAAATGTAAGTTTTCAAAAAAAAGAATGCCCCAAAATCAAAATATTTTTATTTTATAATGAACTGCCTCCCCTCTCCAAGAAGTGAGACCAAGTGCCATTTGGGAGATGTAGTCCAACCAGGGAGCCCAGCCTATACAAGAGAATGGAAGCACAAGGCACCCAAACTACAGCTTCCATGAGGCACAGGGTAACACTTCTGAATCAGAATATTTTGGGTTTTGACTAAAATATTTCAGCATTCAAATTTTTGCCAAATAATCAAAATTTTCTGTAGAAAACTTATACTTTTTTTTTTTAATTTAGAGGGAAAAGCCCACTTTCCTACCAGTTCTAGTAATTATTATGTTTACTCCAACCATTAAGTTAAATACAATGGCACGTCTCCACCCTCTAACATACCCAAAGAAAGTTGAATATCATTGTGCAAATGATTAAATGGGGGAAAATATGGTAGAATGATCTGCAAAATTATGCTAGAGATCTGCATTACTTTTGAAAACAAGGACCACATGCATTTAGAGATTAAAGGCCTCTCCATTGTCCCCTTCTGACAGAGCTGAAAGAGTTATCTGATGATAGGCAGATGATACAAATATATTTGGATAGCTATAGTATGCCTTGGTTCAGAACTGCAGCAATGGTAATGCATTAGCAGTTGCACTGAATGCCCTTTTCGATGTAATCCCTCTTCATTTCCAAGCCATTTCTGCACCATATATGTCAGTTATGTTGTATTAATGAGCTCTCCTCACAACCCTCAGTTTAAAGGGCTCCTCTAACAAGAAAAGAAACTAATGTGAGTAAGCAAGATGGTGCCATTACAACTCTCTCTCTCATGCAATATTACTCCTTGCTCAGCTTTCATACAAGGGGTGTAACTGTGTTCAGATGTGCTTCAAAGAACAAATTCATTGGGGCCTCGCCTTCCCCATGTCCTCCTGCCCCTTTTGTCACATGCTGAAAATGTTCTACTCAACCCACACCGTCCTCACCTTATCCTCTATGCCTGTCCCCAATGTCTCACTTTCCTCTCCACCTCCTCCAACCCCTGAATCCTTATGACCCTCTCTTCCCCTCTCCTTTGTGATGTAATCTGATTAAAATATGACCATGTAGATCATTGTTGCTGCCACTATTCCATAATTGCAACAAATCTCATACAAAGTATGTCAAGCAAGGTGTCAATAGAAAAGTTATGGTTTGCTGAATATGATTATGATATTTTGTATACATGTATCATTTTTGTATCTGAATTTATGAATATTGTGTACCTGTATTTCAAATGTTTGCTCATGTGGTAACACCCACAACGTATTTAGCCTGCACATCTTGAGGGATTGTTCAAAGTAAATGGCTGTTCACAGAACACTTAACTCACAATGGATCATGGAACACACCCATCCACACCTGATGGACTTGCCTGTGAACCTCCTAACTAGAATATGGGTGATGGCTTCTACCATGACTAAGTGAAGCATGCATGGACATGTGACTTGCCCATGTGACTCCAAAAACCATCTTGTTCCCTTTAACTTTCCACAGTGAGAACAATGGGTTTCCCTTCTCTTGGCAGAGGCTATAAAAGGCCCTGGGAACAGCTCCATTTTGCCTCTTTCCTGCTCAAACCTCTGGACTATAGATTTATACTAATGGGAGCATTCTAACCAAAGGACTGAGGGCTTCCAATGATTTTGAAGTAACCAGAGACTTGACTTTATTCTGTCACTGTTACAAGCCTGACCCAAGAACTTTGCAATTGTTGTATGTATTTGATTCCTTAACCAATTTTAACTCTTCACTGTTTTTTTTTCTTTTTATAAATAAACCTTTAGATTTTCCATACTAAAGGATTGGCAACATTGTGATTATTGGGTAAGATCTAAGTTATATATTGACCTGGGTATGTGCCTGGTCCTTTGGGATCAGAAGAACCTTTTGTTTGATTAAATTGGTTTTAAATAACCACTCATCATTAAGTCTAGTGTCTGGGTGTTGAATCAAGGACTGGAATACCTAAGGAGGTAGCATTTCTGACTTCTTGTTAGCCAGTGTGGTGAGACAGAAGTTTAATTTTGTTGCTGGTTTAGTATATCTCATAGAAGAATAACCACCAGTTTTTGGGGTTTGTCTGCCCTTTTTCCCAGCAGCTTGTCCTAAATTTGGTATTCTCAGTTGTGACCTGTGGAGGCATGGTGACATCCTTACTATCATCTCTGGTGGCACTGCTCACTTTAACTGGTAGCAGTATCCTCTTGCCAACCATTTATTGCCTTGGGAGGGTGGCTGCCTTCTGTATGCAGTGCTTCCAACATCAGCTAGCAGGCAGATGGGTAAGGCCTTTGTTTAATTTTAAGCACATGCATTAAAGTCCCATTGAAGTTGATGAAACTTAAGTACCTATCTAAGTGCTTTGCCGAATCAGGGCCAAAAAGAGTTGGCTTTTGGAGCCTGACTCACTCCTACATCAACAGTAGCTCCTGCAAGGCCCCCAGGATGCGTGGACTCCCAAGTGCTGCTGGATTTACACAAATATTTCTGACTCTTCCCCTCTTGTTTATATTTCTATCTATTTTATGCCCTGTCCGCTTGACGAGAGAGAGTATCCAAGAACAATTTGTATTCCCCCAAACTGATGATAGCTGCTGCAGGACAGGATTATTTTATTTTAATTTCCTCTGCCTGCCATATCTTCATTGGCAATTTATCTGTCTGTCTGTACACAGACCTTTCCTCCACTTCTGTCTCTCAAATCATCATGTGATAATAAGCCCCAGGGCAGGGCAACCAGATTGCAGTTTTCCTGGGTGCTGTGTCTCACTAAATACATTCTGACCTTTTTGGTGATGCTTTCCCACCAATGACAGGTTTCAGAGTAACAGCCGTGTTAGTCTGTATTCGCAAAAAGAAAAGGAGTACTTCTGGCACCTTAGAGACTAACCAATTTATTTGAGCATAAGCTTTTGTGAGCTACAGCTCACTTCATCGGATGTGTTTTACTGTCTCTTCTCTGTTGCAGGATGCGATTGAGTCCCTACTGGATAGGGGGAATTGTGGTTTTGCCTCTCAAAAGAAGTGTCTTGGAGAAGTAAAGCGTGATTTCAGGGAAGTGCTCTACATCTTCCTATTAAAAACCAGTTGCCTTAGCTCGTTATATAATAATACTTACCACTTAGAGTGCTTTTCATCTGCAGTGCTTTACGCTCATTAAGCCTTGCTACACCCCTGTAGAGTAGGTGCAGTAACTATCACTGTCCTCATTTGATAGGTGTAAAAATGGGGACAAAGCAGTTAAATGACTTACCCAAGTCTGTGGATGGAGATGGTACCAGGGATCATAACTAAGAAGTTCCTGGCTGCCATATCTGTGCTCAGACCACAGGGAGGACCCTGATTGCACATCTCTATGAAGCTGTGTGGGTGAGTAAACTATGTCTGAGAAAGGAAGAAACAATATTTTGATTATGGAAGGTTGTACTGCTATGTGAGGGTATGGGTCAGGATTGTGCCTTTCAGTTTGCTTACATGATTGAATTGGTAATGGTAAATGGCACCACTGCAAATAGTCTCCTTCTTTGTTAATAATTACCTGCCATATTGAGAGGATATTGGTTTCTCTGTGAATATGTGGCTGTGAAATTTTATCTGTGTTTTCCTTAGGCTGGTGATCTTCTCCATTATTCTGTTCTTCCTTGCCAGGTTTTGTACCTATGGTTCCATGTGCATTTTAGATGATGATGTTTCTGGAGAAGTATAACATGGAGTGTGAATCCAGAGGAAGGGCCCCATGTGGTAAATCAGGGCTGTGATTTTTACATGAACAATTAGTTCTTGTTCAAGCTGGGAGAAGAAGGGGAGGCAAAAGGGTTTGAAAGGATCTGGGCTTTGAAGGCGTCTGTAGGTTTGTTTTGTTTGTTTGAGGAATAAAACAGCTGAGAATACCTACACAGTGAGGTTATTTCTGTTCACTTAGTGTTCTCCGCTTCACCCCTTACCCCCAAGTAGTCCCCCCCCCCCAAAAAAACCCCAACCCGTCAGCCAAATACAAACTCTGACAAAACAAAATGGAGTGGGAGAAAGGAAACTGATTTAAATCAGGATTCTGGATTGGAGTGAGACCTGCCAAACAAAGGGCCAGACCATCAGCTCATATAAGTCAGTGCGGTCAATAGAGCTATACAGATTTTAGACCAGCTGAGGTGCTGACCCAGCTGTGTTAGAGAGAAGTGGGGAGCTGGTTCTGAAGAGGGTGGGTCCAGGAGACCAGAGCCATCTTGGTTCCTTTATAATTCCTTTAAATTCATTTTGAGATTATTTTGCAGGAATCGATTAAAAGTGATGGCTGCTGAGAAAACTGGGAAAAACATCAAAGCTTAACTTAAAGTTGCATAGGAACTTTAGTTGTGATATTTAAATGGATATAAACTGCCTGAGCCAAACACTTGTCAGTTGGAAGCTGTGTTTTTTCTGGGGCTTTTTAAATGAATTTATGAAAGGTAGATACTACATCAAGCGGGCAAAATTCCCAACGTGCAATTTGAAATCTTCACAGTGAACAATAACCGTAATGGAGGGATTGTTTGCCAGTAGTTAGAGATGAGGACAGGGAGCTGGTGCTTCAATACTCCAGTGGTGGGAAACCCTCTAAATGTCACAAAGAGATATCAGGTTCTAGTTGCTAGTTGTGACACTAACTGCCTATATCGCCTTACACAATCATTTAATTTTGTTGTGCCTCAACTTCCCTATCCGCAAAATGGGAATCATATCACTTACCTACCTCACTGGTATTTTGTGAGTCTTAAGTAATCTTTGTAAAATTTTTTGGAATAAAACTACTATAATAATAATGATTGATTGAGCCTTACTCTGAGAACATACATTTTAGCAAAATGTTACCAGACCTAGAAAAAACTGATGAATAAACTTTGATTCAGATCCTGCAAACTGTTCTGCATGGGCAGACCCTTGTACCTACACAGACCAGCTGGTGGGATTGGGTTAAAGACACTTCTGTCACTGAAATGGTGCCATCTTGAGGTTGGGACCCAGTAGCTGTTGAACAGCATACAGCTACACTGCACAATGAATAGGGCAAGGAGCAAACAATATGTTTATGAGACTCCCTAGTTACCATGTCTGCCTTCTGTGTCTGAGTGTTATGGACTAGGATGTAGGCAGTCTGGCCTAGTAGTCAGAGCAGGAGTCATGTCTAGTGGGCAGAGCAGCCATCCAGGTTGGGGGATGAAGCCAAGGGTCAGCACTAGAGTCAAGTGCCAATTATCGGAGCCAAGGGTCAGACTGAGGGTCAGAGCTGAGTCAGATATCAAATGCCAGAGCCAAAGGTCAAGCCAGAGTCAGAAGTCGGAACCAGGACTGGTAACTAATGGTGGAAGTGAGGTAGGGGCAGGCACTGGAGGAGAAGCAAGGATCAAGCATGGAACAGGAGCAAAGGCAGGGGTGAGGTGGGAGCCAGGAGCAGAGCAGAAATCAAGAACAGGCTTGGGTGCAGGAAGCAGCACAAGCAGGGTCCAATGGAGCCACGACAGGAAATCAGGGTATTGCTCAGACAACTTTCTGTGCCTCCTTCTGGCTTAAACAGTGTGGTTGGACCAATCAATGGAGCCTAGGCAATCTTCCAATCAGGGCTCCTGTGGAGGGTGCTTTGGCTGAGGCTCTAGTCCTACTAGTTGCTTGGCCCACTAGGTTTCAGCAGACACTGGGCAGAGGCGAGGATGTGGTGGCTGTCTGGAAAACTCACAGGCCTTGGTTCAAGACCTGAGGCATCACACTGAGCTGCAGTAGGAAATAAAATGGGATGCTACTAGGGGATAGCTTAGTTGAAAGGAACCAAGCGAGGCTAAATAGCAACCTCCATGGACTGAGCTACCCTCAGCGTCTCTTTGCGGGTGGTGATAATTCCATATTTCAGCCAACAAATGTTGATCAGAAGGGCCTGTGCGTGGAATCTGACTTGTGTTGATGAGCCATTTCTCAAGGGACTCCTTGTGTGAGTCAGCTCAGCTCATTAAAGTGTGTAAGGTTGTCACACTCAGGCCCAGAGTGTCTTTCTTTTGGACAATTCCCTGATGCCTTTGCCTTTTCCTTCAGACATGGCAAAGGAAACATGGCAAAAGTTTCAGTATTACAAGTGCTATATAGTATTAGGAGCTGTGCAGCGTAAGCAGACACTACTCTGGGAGCTTGTTGCCATTTTTACTTTAGAGAAGATACTAAAAAAATGTTAACTGTGGACCTGCTATGGATAGCAGCCAAAACAGGTGAGCTTAAAATAGGCTCCAACATAACAGAAAATGTGTCACTGACAAGTGAGATTTACAGCAACAGCTGAACCTCTGAGGGTTTTCTCACTGCAGCAGGAAGTTGGGTGTGCATGCAAATGAAGCTATTGTAAAGATAAGCAGGACCTAAAATTAAGACTATATTCAATGTTACTGGTTCACACAGTGAGTGTGGGAGGAAAAGGCAGTTAAAAGTATTTATTCTGAAACCATTTATGACTGTTCCACAGGTCACCAGTAAAATTATCTCTCCAAACCAGGAGTAATGTCTGTATAAGCATAACCACAAATATAAAGGTCAAATCTGGCAAACATCTCCAAAACTGGGAATAGCTCCAGCATCAAACCCATCCAAGTGTACAGTTTGCAGTGAGAGGAATAGTCCATTTATTACTGAAACGTGAATTGTGAGTTTCCACAGTAATACAGGACAATCATTTTTCTGGTGCATAGACTGGGGTGGGGGGGTGGGAGAGGGGCTTTCATTATGAAGGCAGAACAATCTCTCCCATCTGGATCCAGAATTTAACAGCATTTATTTTGTTAAATGTCTTGCTTTTCAACATTCACTTTAGTTATTTACTCAGTCTAGAGCTCATGTTTAAGGTCCAGATCCTGCTATCCTGATGCTGTTGAAGCCAATGGTAAAGCTCCCACTAACTTCAGTGGAAATATCCCTCTGTCTCCCTAATGCTGAATAGGATGCTGTTACATCCAAGGTCTTGAAATCATATTATCTAACACCAATTGGCTTTATCAGTCAAATATCTGGCTGCTAGTGAGAGTGCTGTGATGAAGGTGTAAAGTGCTTTTAACTGCTAAACCCAGGAAGATGTTCTGTTTGTTGGGTGAGGAACAATCCAGGCACTCTGATTGGAGAGAACAAGCCATGTACCCCTGTCATAGACCCCTAATAATTCCCCCAGGACAGCATTCTGAAATGTATGGGGCTTAGTGTCCTTTAGGAGCCTTCCTAGAGACTCCATTCCTACCTGCAAAGGGAGCCCTAGTGACTCTCCTAATAAGCAAAGAGGATCTAGATGTTGGCAACAGGGAAGTGGGGAAACTTTTTCTTCCCTGCCCCACTGATTTGAACTTAAATAAATATAACCTGTGTTTAATAACATCTAAGTTTGCGAGATGCTTGTCCATTGGCTTTTCTTCCTACCCCACCTATCTTGAACCATTGTGACAGAGTAGTCCAGAAGACAGTAAAAGTTAACATTTTAGAAAACTAAATGGCACTATTGTCCTTAATCTATGTGCAGAATAAGCGGTGATGGCTCTGGGTTCAGAGTGAGGGAAGTGGGTTCTATTCTTGGCTCTGCAATACAGTTTCTGTGTGAGCATAGGCAAATCACTTAAGCCCTCCCTGCCTCCATTTCTCCACCAGCAAAATAAAAATACTTTGTAGAGTTGTTGTGGAGCTTGATTCATTTCATTGTTGTGGTTGCAATAGGAGACCATCATGGACCAAGACACCATTATACTAAGGCAGTGTACAAACATAGAACAAGGTTGTGGTACCTGTCCTAAAACACTGGCAATCTCATATGTGTAAAGTTCTTTGAGATGCTTTGTATTTCTATTGCACCTTCCACTGGAGTATCATTATTGTATATTGAGGAATGTATTGGAATTTCAACTATCACTTGAAGAGTATGTGAGTGTGGGGGCAGTTTCCTGGTCCTACTTTCAGGCTGGGGGACTCTACTGAAGTGTGCAATCTGGAGAGCAGCAATCGGTCTGGAAAAAGCCAGCCTAGAACAAGGTGGGGTGGATTGGGCCTCTCTCTATTTGGGAGCAGCCTGCTTTATCTCTCTCTATTTCTGGTGACTGTGTTATTCTGAATTCTAAGAATGAAAATAGTGTTATGTTGCCACCTTCTTAAAAGATTATAAAAAAACATGCTTTCTCTGTTTGTATGCCATGAACATGACAATTATTACGTAAGGGAAGGCATCAAAGATAATCAGTGTGATATGGACGCATGGATATATCAGTCATTTTAGGAAAAGCACAAGATAGGGAGTGATTCAGAATCATGCCACTCTAGTGGCAGTACTGGAAGGAATTGTGTCTAAGTGAGGGCAATATGCACACTGTACTATACATGGCCTTTCTCCTTCTTTCCCCTTTCTGCCCCTCTTTAGTGTGATGGTGCTCTGCTCCTGAGGGCACATCAAGGAAGCAGTACCTGCATCCCTGTTGAGCACGTGGATGAGCAATGGGCTATGGGGGAATGGCTTCTTATGCCTCCCTCATGTGCATGGGTCAGGAGCTACCAGTCTTCCATTTGTCCAGCACTTCCTACATACTGCAATGTCAGACAGTATGGTGCCATGTGATGTAACAGGAGTCTGAGACAGTTCTCCTATATTTCATCTCCACTTGATTTAATTTGCACAGGAATGGAGCCCATCCAGTCCCTCTGCAAAAAGTTTAATGAGTGTTTTGAGTCAGTTGCAACATCCTGTCCCTTAAATGTTGATAAACATGTTGAAAATCACAATACTAACACACATCCACTAAACAGTTTCAGCATGTTGCTTTGCCTGAACAGAAAATGTAAAGGAAAAAACTGGGGGGAGGGGGGTAGTACCAAAAACTGGGACTGCAGTTGTATATGAAAGACAGAGAAGGCTGGCGGGTTTGACATTATCTACCCATATCTCTTCTAAATATGCAACATGGACATATTTTTCTCTTAGAACACTGCAGTCACTCAGAAAAATATTACTTGGCTTTAAAATTGCCAGATGAAACATGGGAATTGGAGAAGAGAAAGTGGTTTGGTGTGTGTGGGTTTTTTTGTAAAATGTGCACGTAGACAAAGCTATTAGTTTTATCCTATGCTGCAACCAGTCTCCTTTGTTGCTGGTTTCAGTTACACATTACATTCAGTTCTGTATTCGTGGTGAGGAAGCACCCAGTTCACTCTGTTTTCATCACAGGTCAGCAGCAGATATTCCTAAAATATGCATATTTGTAGAGATTTATAAAAAGATCAATATGAGCAAAACCTGCAGATCTAGAATTCTGTAAGACATTTTCCAGCTGTGTCTTGCTAATGTGCCAATATGTGCATGGCATTGCATCTGAAGAATCTCTGGAAGACTGAAACTAAAGCTCAGATTTCCTAGCTGTAGCAACCTGAACTGACCTTTAGAGTTAACTAGATAGTCTACTTTCAAGGACATCACTCTAAAGGTAAAAAATGTAGAAGATACATTTGCTTCAGCTATGGCAAATTTGCTTCTGTTATGATTAATCCTCACTGGTAATACCATATGTAAGTAAAACAAAATGCAAACACTCACATGCTTATTTTTACATAAGTAGTGCCACTGAACTCAAAGCTGTGTATGGGTGCGCGCGAGGGTATACAAACCACACACTGGGCAATAAAGGGTTAAGGAGCTCTCTGGGCTCAGCCAGCCCCACCACACCTGTGAGAGGTGCACAAACTGGAGGAGTTAAAAAGGAGCAGACCAGCTCACTTGGGGGCAGACCAGGGAAGAGAAAGGACCTCTACCTTATAGCTCCTGGAGAAGGCAGGATGTCTTCCCTCAAAGGGCTGAGGGAAGGGAGGACCCTGCTTCTGTTTATACGTGGAGAAAGAGGAATCTCCCACTCTCTCATACTAAGTTGTTTTGATTCCCCATGTTTTGTTTATGGGCTACCCCTTGAAGGAGAGAGACTGGGAACTGACCTGGCAGGAGGGCTGAGGCACAAGAGGAGGCAGCCACTGCTTCAAGAGGGAGAGAACTATCACACCATCCTCACCTGCAAAGAGGTGCCAGGTGGTGAACAGCCACCCTTCACAGCCTCCTGTGATAGACTACAAACTTTGGACAACAGGAAGGAGGTAAGAAGTGGCCCAGGGAGGGCAGCCTTAAGGTGCTCCTGGGTGTCAGACTATTGTGTCACCCACACGGGGCCCTGGCCCAGAGACTGGTGAGGTTGGAGAGCCCGGGCTCCCCTACCAAAACCCCACTTTCCATGTCGAAGTGCCTGATCCCTGACCACTAGACAACACTCCCCGTTAGTAAAGACCATCACGGTGTGTTTATAAGATCACAGCCTATGCTATTCCTTTTCCTATTATCCCGGGGGGGAGGGGAGCAGAACTAGTTTTTGAATTATTTTATATAATTATTAAGGGTAATCTAAAAATAACAGAAAACTAGAACCTTTGTGTCCTGCACCTGTTCTCTTGTACATGGCACTCCAGCTTGGCTAAGGAATTCAGTAAGTGTATTTACTACACACAGGACTTGGCCTATCAGAGCAGACCATTGGTCTGTGCAACAAAATATTTAATCCTCTTCCAAGTTAGTGAGAGTTCAGTCATTGTTACAGGTACAACATTACTGGCATGCGTGCCACAGCTGGCAAACCATTTATCCTTCATTAATACTGCACATGGCATCAAGCGATTACTATTGAACTGGAAATACAGGGGGCGACAGGCACTCATTTTTGCATTTTCAGGAGCTAATGAATGCCATTACGTTTCCAAAGCAGGGGAGTAGTAAGTCTTTCCAGCTGCTATTGTTTTCTAGGAAAACAATGGCATCTGCTTACCATTCACCATGCAAATGTCCTTGTGGTGTTTAACAGATCATAAACGTTACTCTGTAATCTTGCACAGTAGTGTACATCGATATGTATGTACTCTAACCATTTAAAAGGGATCTTTTATTACACATTTCTAAATAGCAATTTTTTTTCAATCTACTCTTCTTTTGCTTGTCGTCTTGTCCGTAGCAGCGGTATCTTTATTGCCAGCTGGGCAACGACACTGATCTCTAAGTTCTTCTCAGCAGCAGTCAGTCATATATCTAATTCCAGCAAAGTAGCCAGCTCAGTAGTTTCTCTCCTGCCTCTTGTTTCTTTCTGTCTTGGCATCACTTCAAAGGAGCCTTGGTCCACCTGAAATTTTAAGATGATCAAACTTACAACTTCGATACAGTATCTACTCTAGCCTTCCAGCCACTGGCATCAGAATTCTAACATATAGTCTGAGTATTCAGCGTGTATTTTTTGTGATGCCTAAAGCACATGTGCCATCAAATATCTGTTGATAATACATCTCATGGACAGGTTTTATTACAGTGTTATAAATGTACTATAGGCTAGGGATGCACTTTTGTTGCAGTGAAGTCAGCAAACCATTATTGTGACAGCAGACAGGGCAATTTTACTAAAGGTGCCTTTTATATTTTGCTTACATATGGTGTCACCACTGAAGAAGATTAATCATACCTCAAGCATTTGCCATACCACTGAATGTATCTGCTGCTCTTTTTTTCATTGTAAAATATAAATGAGCAAAATTATTCATCAACCCAGTGGTCTTGAGAAATACTTATTTTCATTTAGTCTGTCTTAGGCACAGAAACAGTACCAATATGCCCCATTGTCATATCTTGCTTGGGGTGTCCACAATTAAGTGCCCGTGTGTTACTCCTCTCCGCTTCAGCAAGTGAGCTTTGCGGCTGCTAAGCTGTGTGTCAGTTCCCTCACACACCAGCTTGTCTGCCTTGCCAGCAAGCTCTTCAGGACTTTGAATGTCCAGCACTCACCTGGCAGGTATCAATGAGTAAACCCCAGTTCCTGAGTACCCCAGAGATATGTCATCTGCAATGTCTAGCCCCCCTCACTGGACACTCAGAGAAATGATTAAGTTCGCTGCTTTCAAAGAGACAGAGTACACACCAATCTGTTAGGATAGCAGAGGACTCATCCACCAGTTTAATATGCAGCACTGAGGTGATTCTGTAATAAAAGTATAAATTTATTAATAAAGAACAGAGATTTTAAGTGATACTGACCAAGAAAAAAAGAGACAAGTATGGTTACAAACAAAACTCACTTAATTGCTGCAAGTTACCATCTTTGTCTAAGCAGGTTTCTCAAGTCTCCAGCAACTCTTGCTGGCCAGGCCAAGAGGATCTAGCTTTCATAGGCTCAAAGCAGGGCCAGCTCCAGGCACCAGCTTTCCAAGCAGGTGCTTGGGGTGGCATTTAGAATGGGGCGGTAGTCCCTGTCCTGCGGCGACAATTCGTCGGCAGCTCCTCTGCTCTTCCCTCTGCGGCGGCAATTCGGCGGCAACTGCTTGGGGCGGCAAAATTGGTAGAGCTGCCCCTGGCTCAAAGGGTGCTGTATCATATCGTCCCCTAGATGAAGGATAACTAACATGCATTTTTTTCTCCCCTTTTATTACCTAAAGTCTATTGTCTTTGTTTTAAGCCCCAGAAGGGCTTACTGGGGTGAAGTTTCAGTCCCCTGGCATGACTGTTAAACTGTCTTCTCCCCCACTTGTTTAGCTTGATGGCTTTGTTTATCGTGTATGTAAATGTACTGCCATTATTCTCTGCCTATAAGCAAGCAATCCAGACAGGTAAATTCACATTCCTTTGTCTAGGGCAGGCTGGATTCATGCTCTGCCTCCCAAACACATTTTAAGAACATATTTCCAGCACACATCTATATCTTTTTGCACACAACCGGTACATACATCACACAATGAATTTCAGAACCAGCATGTTATCAGTTTATATAAGATTCCTAACATGACACCTATGTGATATATATTCTGACAACAATGTGTTGAGGCAAGGACTGTGACAGGACTGATGTGAGTTACAGTATGGGGGGAGATCCCTCTGCCAGTTAGCATTGATTGAAATTATGCCTTTATGGTCTATTGATTTCCAAAGATAAATCAATTGTATTAAAAGATCAGAACTGCTAAAAGGTCATAATCAGACATCCCAAACCCGTGCAAAAAATGCAGAAATTGGGCTTGTTTTTGGCTAAATTGGATTGTGAGTTGCTTGTTGGCTAGTTTCTGGCTTATAACTTGTTGCTTGTTGTGGCTTGTTGCTTGTGGTTTTTTGTTTTTTTGTTTTTTGATCAGCTTCCGGCAAGCATGGGCAAGGGGGGGGCAATGGGCAATCAGGGCCAAGGTAGAGGGAGAGTCAGGGGTGCACAGCGGGCCCACTACAATCCCAGACTCCATACCGGGGGATCTAGTCACATAAAGTGTTGGGGTTCTTAGGGATTGGCTTGTTTTGAAATGGGATTAGCTTGACTTTTGTCTTAGAGTGAAAGTCGGGGTGCTTATTTACCATGTGAAAGTTGGCAACTGTGGTCATAATGTGTTTCAAACAGTTTTTAAAATGTGGGTTTTACAGAGTTAAATAAAATTATCCTTGTTCTTGGTTTTCTTTACTTTCTCAGTCCTTTTCATGGTTAAAATTCAAGTTTTTCCTCTAATCCAATAATATTAATTAATAACACTGGACTTCTCAGCAGGCAAAGTAGTAATTAAAGGGCAGTGTATTTAGAACCAATAAAAAGAAATGTTCTTTTCACAGCATATTGTCACTCTCTGGGATTTACTTATGCAGAAGATTGATACAAATACTTTGGCTAGAATTAAAAGAAAAACTTTGGCTGGATCATTTTATGTCCATTAATAACATCTGTTGTTATGCAAGCTCCAGACAGTTATATATGGGCAATCAAATACCTTACTTCGGGATAGACAAGACTTCACAATTAGCTGGAGACATTATGAGAGGGCATAGTTTATGCCTTTCTCTGAAGTATCAGAAAAGCAGCTCACTGGGCTAGATGACAGACCGCTGGTTTGATCTTTGATGGCCACTCCTCTATTGTGCTACAGTGCAAAAGTTTGAGGAATTAGTAACTTCATGCTTGAGTGAAGAATTTCTAGGAACATTTGTACATGTTTTGGGTAAAATTTTCAAAAGCACCTATATGACATAGGAGATTTAATTTCATTTTTATTTGTGACTTACATCCAGCTTCTTAAAAGTAGTTAGGGACCTAACTCCCATTGTGGGAGTTAGTCACCTAAGTACCTTTGAGGATCTAAGCCTTGGGAGCCTAAATCTCATTGAAAGTCAATGGGACTGAGGTTCCTAAGTGACTTGGCTGCTTCTGAAAACTTCACTCTTTCTTTTAAAGTTAATTTAGAAAAGTCCAAGTACCTACAGTGAATATGCCCCTGAGCATATGTGACAGGTTGCAAGGCTCTAAGACCTGCATGGTAATGGTGGCCTGTTTGGTGACTCGTCCTGGCAGGTGGGTCTCATTAGCCCCAATTCAGAGAAGGTGGACAGTCTGAGAGGCAAGAGGTAAGACAGAAGGTCTTGCAGGGAAAAGCCCTAGAACAGCTGGTTCGGGAGGAAACTTGCATTAAGGTTGGTTTGTTGTTTTTAACACTAAAAAGCATATACTAAACAGTGCAAAGACTTGGGTGTGGATTCCACCAAATAGACTAAAGGATAATCAGATCAGTCATTCAGACTCTCCAACATATGGGTGTGGCTAAAGCTATTCTGTCCAAGGGTTTTCCTATAGGTAGCTTTTGGAATTAGTAATTCTTCTAGATGTGTTGCCCAGCTTCAATCCACTTCAGATGTGTATGCACCCAGTGCACTAGTGACAGAGATTTTTCCCTTAGCAGTACCTGTCAGGGGAGCACACGTGCCCTCTGCTGCCTCATACCGCTGCGTGATTGTACAAAGGGCAGAGCTATCTTCAACCTCCTTCCATTCCTTCTTCCCACCCATGATGGTAGTTGAAGCGTACTAAATTGCTACTGCAAGTGTTCCCCTTTTCCTTAGTCTTTTCTATTGTGTATGTATTTGGTACTCATTACTAGTTAATAGTCTTAGTGTAGTGTTTTACTAATAGGTTTCCTTGTTTACTAGTATACTTAGTGTACGCTTTTTGGTTCCTGCCTGTTCTGGGTACCGATGCCTTGTGCTGGGGCATGCCTCAGTCCCCGGGCTTCAGACGTTCTGATGGATGCAAGAAGCTGATGCCAGTCAGCAACCCACACTCTGGGTGCCTGAGGTGCCTTGGAGAAACTAACATCAAAAACTGGTGCCAAATCTGCAGGGACTTTAAACCAAGAACTAAAAAGGACAGGCAGGTCAGACTAAAGTGATGGCTCTCAACCCAGGGTACGTGTACCTCTGGGGGTACTCAGAGGTTTTCCAGTGGGTACCTCAACTCATCTAGATATTTGCCTAGTTTTGCAACAGGCTACATAAAAAGCGATATTGAAGTCAGTACAAATTAAAATTTCATACAGACAATGACTTGTGTATACTATATAACATTTCAGTGTATAGAAGTACAATATTTATGTTCCAATTGATTTATAATTCTATGGTAAAAACTTAAAAAATGGTTCACTTGCTCATAACAGTGTGCTGTGACACTTTCGTATTTTTATGTCTGATTTTGTAAGCAAGTAGTTTTTAAGTGAGATGAAACTTGAGGTACACAAGACAAATCAGACTCCTGAAAGGGGTACAGTCGTCTGGAAAGGCTGAGAACCACTGGACTAAAGCACCTTCTTATGGAGGCAACCCTGTGTCCGTTCTTGGAGCCTTCCTGTTCTGGGTGGGTATCAAGCGCCTCTATGACATGGAGACACTCCTCCTGACATGGCATAGTCTCAATGCTGATCTCCTTCTCCGATACGGAAGATTGCATTGCAGGGCCTGCCATCCAGGAGATCACAGTTGCCAGTATCGATGTCCAGCAAACAACCTGGGAAGGAGGGTAGAGTGTGCTTGGTGCCAAGGCACTCCACAGTGCAGATAGCACCTGAGGTGGGGTCATCGACTCCAATGCCGGTACCAGTGCCATTGAACTAAATCTCTAAGGGAACATCCAATTTGTTCTCACTGCGTTCCTGAGGAAATCCGGAGTTTGAGTGTTTCCCTACCTGGACAACTGCCTGGTGAGAGGACAATCGAAGAGCCAGGTGCTATCCAGGGTGGCCAAGATTCAGTTCATCTTTGGCACACTGGGATTGCTGATCAATGTGGAGAAATCAATTCTCTTACCAGTTTGGAAAACAGAGTTTAGGAGTGGCCTTGCATTCTAGGGAAGCAAAAGCATTCCTCCCGCAAACCAGATTCCAGACAATGCTGGCCATTTCATTAGACCTGAAGGCCCATCCTACCACAACAGCATGGAATTGCCTCAGCCTTCTGTGGCATGTGGCCTCGTGCTTACGTGGTTTGGCATGGACATATTAGTTTGAGTGCCCACAGAAGTCTTAACCTCTTAGGACTGGTGGATAGACTCAACCAACATATGTGTGGGAGTTCTTTTTGTTCCCCCATAATCTACTTTGATTCTAGTTACAGATGCTTCTGCCCTGGGTTGAAGATCTCTGGTCTCAGCAGGAGTTAGCTCTCCATATAAATGTAAGAGTGGAGAGCCATTCATCTAGATTGTCAAGCTTCCCCCCTCGACCCCCCACCTAATCAATGGAAAAAATTGCTAGTTCTCTCACAACACAGTGGCAGTGTAACAGACAAGGAGGGGCCTTATCAACACTTCTATGCCAAGAGGCAATACTGCTTTGGGAGTTTTGCATCACCAACTCAATCCACCTCCAATCCTCCCACCTTCTGGGTGTCCAGAACAGACTGACTGAGCAGATCTTTCACTAGTCACCACGAGTGGTATCTCCACCCAGCTATAATCAGATACATTTTCCAAGTTTGGGGCGTTCCCCAAATAGACCTGTTTGTGACCTGACACAACAGGAAGTTTAATCAATTTTGTTCTCAAGCAAGATACAGTCCAGGGTCTCTGACAGATGTTTCATCTTTCCAGGGCAACAGGAATCTCATTTAGGTATATCCTCCAGTTCCACTTCTACACAGCGTGATGTTAAAAATCAAACCAGACCATGCTCACATGATACTCATAGCACTGGCATGGCATGATTCATTTTCCATTCTGCTGTTCCTGTCAACCAGGTCTCCATTGACACTGTCTCCAGATCCAGACCTGATCTCACAAGACGATGGTCACCTCCTGCATCCTTACCCTGATGGCCTTCATCTTATAGCCTAGATGCTCCATGGTTAACACCTCAGGAGGAGATATGCTGAATTTATTCAGTATCACTGAGTGTGCAAAATGTCCTCTTGAATAACAGAAAAATCTACTAGGTACACTTACCTCCTGAAGTGGAAGATTCTCCTTCTGGTCTCAGCAAAAAAGAGTTTCTCCACTCAGCACTCCAATACAAGATGTGCTGGACTATTTGTTATACCTGAAACAGCAAGGTCTTGCTAATAGTTCCATCAGGGTGCACGTAGATGCTCTCTACTTTCCACTCTCCAATTGATATTTGCTCTCTTCTCTCCAATCCCATGTCACTCAGGTTTTGAGGGGTCTGGACCAGTTATATTCCCAAATAGAGGATCCTATTTCTCCTTGGGACTTAGACTTGGTGTTGGCAAAGCTAATGGATCCATGCTTTGAACCAATGCCTACCTGTCTTGCTTCATTTTTCAATGAAAATAGCCTTTTTGGTGGCAATTAGTTCTTCAAAAGCGAGTAGAAGACTTAGAGCCATGGTACCTGACCTACAGTATACATTTTTCTACAAGGACAAGGTATACCTATAACCTCATCGAAAATTTCTCACCAAGATGGTTTCTCATTTCCACATCAATCAGGCAAAATACTTAGCAACTCTCTTCCCCAAACCTTAAGTGAATAAGGATGAGGAGAAACTCCATGCATTGGATGTTGGGGGAGCATTAATATTTTATTTGGATCCGACTAAACTGTTTGTGGCAGTTGTGGACGGGATGAAGGCCTTGCTGTCTCATCCCAAAGAATCTTGTAATGGATTTCCTTCTGTACACATTTGGTCATGTTGGAGCACAAACAGGATGCTAGCACATTCAGTGAGCTCAAATGCAGCCTTTCTAGCTCAAGTGCCTATGCTGAACATTAGTAGAGCTGCAACTTGGTCTTCAGTTTGCTTCTCATTATGCTATCTCTCAACAGTTTACAGATAGTGCCGGATTTGTGTGTGGTCCGTCAATCATTATTCAGGTAGGCTCCGACCCCACCTCTAGATCAAACTGCTTGTGAGTCACCAGAAGTGGAATGGAAATATGCAATCTCTTGAAAAAGAAAAAAGTTACTGACCTGTTCTTTAACTGTTGTTCTTTGAGGGGTGTTGCACATGTCCATTCCATACCCCACCCTCCTTTGCCTCTGTATTGGAGTCTGTCTGGTAAGACAGAACTGAGGGAGTAGGGCCCCCTTTACACCATTGTGCAGCAGCATGAGGAAACAGAGGATGCATGCACCACCCCAACGGGTGCCTCTAAGGGAAAAATCTCCAATGCTAGGTGCTCTCAAACTTGAAGTGGAATGAACATGTGCAGTAGGCCTTGAAGAACCACAGTTACAGAACAGGGTAGTAGCTGTCTTTCCTTGTGGAGGACTCCAAGTGAACTGGTTTCACTCTTGTTTTTTTGAGGAAGAAATTGTTCAAAGTGCTATATGTCCCTTCTGAGATTGGTGGGATGTTTCAATGCTGGGTAATGGAAAATCATCTTGTGTCTCAGCCTGGCATAATCCTACTAAAAACTGTTTATCAAAATACGTTCCTGGAAAAAAAAGTATAAATCAGATTGTCCTTCCAGTACCTATGAGTAAGTGTCTGTCAGAGAAGTGTAGCTCTGACTTAATTGAATGGATGACTTAATTCACTCTTGTTTTTTTCACATTCAGTTAAACTACTATAATAGAGCAGTTAGTTGAATATTTAAACAATCCAAAACAAACATACTTATGCAGGGTAATATTTGAGATGTATCTTGTTCTTCTTAAGCACCGTCTCTGTCAGGAGCTTTTACAGTTTCAGTCAGCCGTGTGAACTCAAGTATTAAAGTGACTCCTGGTTTTAAGGCAATGAAATAAAACCTTCCATTTAACCCTTATGTGTAATAAAATTAAAAGCTTGTTAATATGCTCTAATAGATTTTGAGGTCTTGGTACGGAGGTTGTTTTTTAAGTATGATAACAAATAGAGTAAGTTTTGCAGGAATATGTCATTTTGACAAAAATGTCTACAATAAAAAGTCTAAATGAATTGTTTCAGCTTTCTTGTTTCATTTTGACAGTACTTTTGACTCTATTTTGATTTCATTCTGACTTCTATGTTCTATTAAAACTTCATACTATTTCAACTTTCTTATTTCATTTTGACAAGGTACCTTTTGACTCTATTTTGATTTCATTCTGACTTCTATGTTCTATTAAAACTTCATACTATTTCAACTTTCTTATTTCATTTTGACAAGGTACCTTTTGACTCTATTTTGATTCCATTCTGACTCCTATGTTCTATTAATTTTAATATAATAAAATAGCAAATATTTTATTTAAATATTACACATATATTATAAGTCAGAATTAATCAAAACAATAAAGTCAAAATGAACCAGTTTTACCTTATCAAAATAATATAATTCAGTGATCCTGAATCAATCACCCTCTTCCTCCCCCCCCACCCCCGCCGCATTTTTCATGGTAAATTTCAGCTTTCTGTTCTGAGTCAGAAAGAATTTTCTTTCTAAAATGCTGGAATTTCCCACAGTACAGAAATTCTGGTTCTAGAATAGCTCTAATAATAACCCTCTGTATTGCAATTCCCCTCCACCCCAAGTCGTACAGCGTGATGCTAGTCTTCATTGCAATTTTGAGCTGGTTTGATATCTTCCAGGAAGAATGGAACTAAAGCCACTACAACCTGTTCACCCCTATATTGGTTAGTGACCAGCAAATATTGACTCCTCAGCAATGGCCTGACCCAACACTTACTGAAGACTCAGTGGGAGTCTTTCCATTGACTTAGATGGGCATTAGATTGGGCCCAAGGGAGCCACTCTTAGTGATAAAAATGGAAGTCCAGCAAGAGGAAAACTAGAATCAGTATCATCCTGGTTTATTGGCACCACAATTATGCCTATTACAATTTTCTCTGAGCTAACCCACTTCCATCACCAATGCTGCGTCATAGCCTGTGTGTCTGAATGATGAAACTCTCACCACAGTTATGGTCCCCAGTGGTTTCTAGATGCATTGGTGATAGGCATGTCATCTAAGTAACTTGGATAGATTAGTAGGATTGAGAGTGGACCATTTTGGAGCCAGTGTATCAATGGTGTTGGCTTCTGTGCATGGTCAAAATGATGTATCAGTTCCTTGTCCTTGCTGGTATCTACCAATCTTGACTTCAATAGTGTCCATGATCCTTTGGTGCTGAACAGCTTTTCATGGTCCTCATGATGTCTAGAGGCAGGGAGAGCCCATTTGCAATGGTCAGTCCAAGACATGAGCTGGACTGTAATATTCTGTGTCACCATCTGTAGTGGTACAGGTGGTCCACTCCAGAAGGGGGTGGGGCAGAAGCAGCCAGGGAGGCTGTGGAAACCTGCAGCTAACTAGGGCGAGGCTTGTTAGGAGCCAGACAGGAGGCAGCTGCTGGGGCAGCCCGGATCTAAGGAGCTGCCTAGCAGATCAGAGGGAAGTCTCTCTCTGAGAAGCAAGGGAGGAGGACTGGCGCCCAGAGATAGCACCTGAGATAGAGCAGTGCTGGGCAGGCTCAGTGAAGCAGAGGGTGAGCTCTGGCCTGTTACCTGCTAGGCTGCAGGCCCCTGCCAGAAAGGGCCAAGAAGGTGCAAGGGCCAAGGGGAAGTGGCCCAGGGACAATAGGCAGACAAGGGGAGAGAAGGAAGGCAGAGAGGCTGCCGCTAGAGGGTCCCTGGGTCCAGACCGAGAGTAGCGGGCGGGCCTGGGTTCACGCTGTCCCCCTTGCACTGCACCTGGCCGCGGAGGAGCATGGCCAATACAGACTGCAACTTGCCCCTGAAGTGAGGGGCTAGACTTTGGGTTGTGGTTGGCCCCTGCAGCGGGTGCAAGCCAAAGGACTGCCGTGACCCCCGGAAGGGGGGTGATAAAGAAGTAGTGGGCACTGCCAGACGGCAGTGTCCTGAAGAGGACACCGCTGAGTGGGGGAGCAACGCAGGTCCGAAACAGCGGAGTAGCGCAGACAACAGGCAAGACACCACCCACAGAAGGCGCTCTGGAACTGGATTGAGCTAGTTCCCGGAGCAACCAGCAGTGGTGAGACCATGCCGTTACACCATCTCACCAGAGGATCAGGTCTAAGGTGTAGCTGACAGTTTGGTTTGGACTGGAAATAACCTCAGAGCATCCTAGCATGGAGAGAGGAACTTAATTCCAGGATTTTTGCCTCCAAGGCCTTGTTAATGGGGATCTTGAAGTCTTCCAGGATAATGAGTCAGGGGTTTCTACCCACCAGTGGATGAGTCAGCTCTTCTAGGAAATCTTTGGCCTTCAGGGATCTGTAGATAAGTGGAATATCTGTGATGCTTGGGCTCTGGTTTCCATGTTGAATGGCAAAATTCAAAGGATTTTGTATTTCTTGGGGTGCTGTGTTCATATGAGAAAATGTGTATTTCTAATGTGCTCACCTCTGAGGTAATTACTGCCGAGGAGTCATTATGCTCAATTCAATCTGCAGCAAGTCTTATGCCCGCCCACCTGGGGGAAAAAATATTTTCCCTCCAAATTCTGTTCTGCTCTTGTGCTGTGTATTTCCATTATATTTTACTTTGAAAGTAGCTGAATTGGAAATTATACTTTCTGCATAGAGAAACTTTTGAATATCACTCTTTCAATGAGGTAACTTATTTGTTAAGGAAGAAGAAAAAATTTGCTGTCTTTTTTTTTTTTTTTTTTTTGTCTACAGCCCAGTCTGTTCCCTGTTCCGTTGTAAAAGCTTTTGAATAGTACATAACAAATTAAAACCTTTTATGCCTAACCCTGCATGACACATTGAAACAATTTCTTTTAAAAGGAAATGGAAGAGAAACCAAAGCAAATATGAATTCCCAGTCCTTGCTCCTTTTATTTTTTTTTAATCAAATATGCAGAAGGAAGTAACAAAGAAAAGCTGTATATTTGCATTAGTACTATGTTAGGCATGCTGGCGAAAGAGAGATTTCCTTAGCCAGTATGTCTAATGTTGTATTAATGCACCACAACAGAACAATATCAGAAGAGGAGTAATGCCCAAAAAGGTTTTTTGAGGTAATGCAGGCAAGTGATGTCCACAGAAACCATTGCCAACCAAGCTGTTAAATCCTTTCCTTCAGTGGAGCTACAGTTTAAGAAGGTAAATGTGACAGTGTCTCATTGGCTTCAATGTTAATGAAAATGTCCCGTGTAATGCATGAGTTGCAATGCGTTATATTGGGTGATACGCTCAAGGGGCCAAATTCAAAGCTACCTGTGTACGGGGAGGTAAGTTATCCATCAGTAAGTTGGTGCAAATGAGTCATATTGATTCCAGTGGAGTTTCATTCACTTATACCAAGGCTCAGTTTGGTCTAAAGAATGTATGTTGGTAATTGGAGGACTGCTTTATCATACACCTTCCTACTTCATTCTCCCTATTTGCTTTCTCATCGTGCAAGTTTCACAATTTGCGTCAAATTTAAATTTGACTTAAGGAGCCTTTGTATGCTAGTGGAAAGATCCCTTTTTGTTTTATAGTTCAATAACTCCTAGCACATAGAGATCCAGCTCCCCGGCTGTGAACAAGCAGCTGTGGAGATTACTTTAAGCCACCTTTACATCTAGTCCACCTTTTGTGATTTTGGGCCATCCTGTCAACAAGCTAGTCTCAGGTGTGAATTAGAGCAGCCCCAGGGCTGCTTTATTTTATACTGACTGCCAATGGCTGTAATGAGCTGACCTGACAACTGGAGCTCAGTGACATAAAAGGAGGCCCCTGGTTGCTCCTTTTCCATAGCTATGGTAGCTCCTAAGCCACCTACTCAGAGAGAATTCTCAAGTAGCTAATCAAGCTAGCTTTCAGAGCAGCACAAAGCATCCTTATTGGCCAAGGCTTTGTATATGGCAAAAATATGTGAAAAAAAGAAAGGTAGCCAGGTGCAATGGTCAAATTGAAAAACTGCTTTAGCAAAAAGTGTCTTTCCCCATATTAATAAAAATGCTAGCTTGGTATTCTCTTTGGTGAGGAGATTGCTCTGTGTAACACTTCTCAAGCTGTCCTTCCCCATTTTTTTTCTCAAACAAGCATTTATTTTTCACTTAAGCAATTGACATTAATGTTTACCAAACGTTGGTTGATTGCTCCAAGTATTTCTTGAACTGATTATTTCTCTGAGTCCATGAATACTCAGACGGGCTAGTATCTCTTATGGCTCTTGACCTCATAATACCAGGAAAGCCAATGAAAGCCAGTGCATAGGCTTGACACCACTACAATAGGCCATGTTGGGGCACGAGAAGAAGGAAGTCAGTATTGGGGAGTGATGTGATGCCCACATCACCTTGAAGTGAATGGGATAGTTTAGACTGCAACAAAACACTCCATTCAGATAATAAATAGTGTTTGGCACACAGAGAAATAGTGAAGAGAGCTGTAAAGGCCGAGCAAGCAGCAGATACAATTCAGACTTGGGGAAGAGCAAAGTAGGCTGTAAGAACCAAGGGAACTGTGGAGAGGATGGGACATATGCCAGAGAAATTTCAGTCTCCTGTGAGGTGTCCTGGAGGCTATAGGAATAATATATAGGAGTATGTTGCAACCGTCTTCCTGAAAAGCATTTTATATTGTGAACATGTCTAAACAGATAAGGACCTCGACAGGGAGACAGATAAATGAATGCACCTGTAAAATTATGTGCATAAAATCTTATGTGGCCCACACTGCTGTGGTCTCTGACCACCAGGTATTTTATATGTATGTACATACATATAGTGAATGTACCCTACTCTGTGACCCTTACAGCAGGATTGAAAGATTAGGCCGTTATTTTTATTCACATTATTATAGATCCTGATTCTCCACTGTCTGAAGTGGCTGTTTGCACACATGCACAGTATGTACACAGTGGGTGTAAAATGCTATCATTCTTCTTTGCATTCACTGTGCCAGGGGTGCAAATAATGACAGAAAGTGTGAGGCAATGGAGAATCAGGTCCCTACAGTACAGGCTTGGTCCTGCACAAGCAGGTGGACTGATGACATATTGGCATAGAGTGAAAAGTGATGAGTCAAAACAGGAATCTGATCCAGCAATAAAAGACCCTGCGGTGTGGCCACCAAGCTACTTGAGCCAAAGAAGGCAGTGTGTAGCTGTGTACCTTATTTACGTGTGGAAAATCATGCTCATACCTGTGTTGCTTCAAACACACCCATCGTGTGGCCATTCTCCACCCTTTTTCACCCTTCTCTCTTGAGAGTAAGGAAGTTGGTATTCAAAAATCTGGATACTTCCACCCAGGCGGAGTACTGTACTCCTTGTGCTCCACCATGCCTACTGGGTATAACTCTATGCTCCCTGCCATGCTCTAGGCAAGAATATGCAAGAAGAAGGCCCACGTGTTAACTCTGACAAGACCATATTCAGCTTGCCTTAGTTAAATATTTCCCTTTACCTGAAGAACTCCTCATGCCTGCATTATCATTGCTGACTTTATTTTCAGTGTTTAAAGAGCATGGGTACACAATAAAGACCCCTCTTTCTTATACCCTAATCTTGATTAGCATAGTGAACACTTCTAAGATCAGACATGCCAAACCCGTGAAAAAAATGCAGAAATTGGGCTTGTTTTTGGCTTAATCGGCTTGTGAGTTGCTTTTTGGTTGGTTTTTGGCTTGTAGCTTGTTGCTTCTTTTTTTTGATCGGCTCTCAGCAAGCAGGGGCAAGGGCGGGAGAGAGTCAGGGGTGCACAGTGGGCCCACCACAGTCCCAGACTGCATGCTGAGGGGATCTTGTCACATAGAGTGTTGGGATTCTTAGGGATTGGCTTGTTTTGAAATGGGATTAGTTTGATTTTTGGCCTATTGTGAAAATCGGGGTGCTTATTTATTGCATGAAAGTTGGCAACTGTGTCTAAGACCTCAGCTGTAATACATGCTTTAGTTTCTCATAAGAAAATCATCAAGTGACTGCGTATTAAGGCACTAGGTGATGATGATGAATTTTAAAATCTCCAGAATGGAGGATTAAAGGCTCTGAAAATTGTGGTTGGAGGAGTCGGAAAGAAGATGCTGAGGAAGTCCTGAGACACAACAGGAGAACTGAGAAATACAGGCCCAAGGGTCATGAAGATGCTGAGAAACACATTGGTGGGAGGCTTCTGGGTCTGACAAACAGAAGGCCTAAGGTAAATAGCACAGGAGCTGAGAGACTCTGGCTTCAGCTTCTGAGACGGGCATGGGGGAATAAAGAACACAATAAAGATGGGTCTGTCCTGAGGAGCTGAGATACTTTGGCTGAGGTAGCAGGAAGATCATGGTGTAGGCAGATGAGTGACAGGAGCTAAACAAAATTATTAGAAGATCTGAGGCATAACAGATGAGCTGGGAAACATAGATAGGGCTAGCTCAGGCCGGAGGGGGGGGGGAATGGGGGAAGGGGCAGGGTATTTGAAAAAGGCAGGCAGCAAAAGGGTTATAAGTCAAGGAGGAGGATGGATCAGTGTGAAACAGGCAGGAGAACTCAACTGAGAAATGACCTACCCTGCCACTTTCTGAATGCTGGCTAGGAAACTATGTTAACCTTGAAGAGTCTGGAAAACCACAACTTCTTTGGTTTGTTGGATTGTAGGAATTAAAGTTTGAGATGTGGAGGCGCCAATGGGCAGTGCAGCCTGTACATTTTAATAAGCACTGTCAGAGCTAATCCACCTCTGTTTTGATGTGGAGTAATTAAAATAGATAAAGAAAGTTCTTGGCTCTGTCCTTTCTCATACTAGAATAGAGGTTTCATGTCACAGTGTAAAGCAGCTGTTGCCATGAGATTATTAAAGAACCCTGCTTTATATTTCCATAGAAAATTCCTCTTTCTGCAGAGTCAATTCATTCTCGTATGGCTCATTTACACTTCAGACACACACACACATTCCAGCTAAGGATGACATTAATGACGATAGTTTGGATGCAGCGATAGGACTGAAATCCATTCCTTCAAACCACTTCAAACCACTCTTCTAATTCAATTCATAATACAGTGCTGTGAGACTATGGCCATGGTAAAAACAATTGTTGAGAGAAGATTTCTATGGCACAGAAATTGATGACATGCCATATCAGTCATAAAACTGCCATGTGCCTGGTATACTTGATTTAATTACCCCTTTGATCCAAGGCAAAATGTGGCCCTTTATATCCCAGTCTCCAGGCAACCCAACTGAAGTCCACGTGCATACCTTCAGAAGAAAGGGGAGGATGAAATATGGTTTCCCAAGGGTGTAGATTTGGGCGGGGAGGTTGCCGCTCCATTTCTCCCTTCTTTCCATTCTTCTGCTGACCTAACCCCTCAGATCAATTTCTCTTCTTGCCAGTCACAGCAGTAGGAAGGGAAACTGTGGAGAACAATGCTGAATGTGTACACAGTGTTATCAGTGGGAAGCGAAGTGATATGTGTTGGTTCAATACATTGCTTCCTACTCTCTTGTGGACAGCACTGATGCCATGTGAGGGACCAGCTGGCAGAAAATCAGGAGAGATGCCTGTCGAGGGTTTGGGGGAATCTGGGGTCATCTAGGTTAGCCATCCCCAGTTCCTATCCTTGTTCACACAAGTGGCTCCAGGCCAGCTAAAAATGCCCACTCATCCTCCAAAGCATTTTAAAGTGCTTGGGAGGAGGTTTTTGTCACTCACAAAGTGTGGGTGAGTTAATAGCCTTGCAGAATCTGGCTTTGAGAGTCTACAGGAACTACAGGTCAGAGCCTTGTCTCATCCAAACTTTTCCAAAAGTGTAAATAGCATGTCTTCTCACAGTTAATTTCTAACAGCTAAATGGTTATACTAGCTCAGGGAAAAGCAGCAAAATTGCTGGTGAAAGACAAGATGGGAGTTAATGGTTTCCATACATCTCTTGGATTCATATAGTTGTTTCTCATTTTTGCCAATTACTCACGCTATTTCCTCTGACCCTCTCTCCTCCCCTCCAAACATCCTCCCAGCATCACTTTCCATTCAGAAAGGCTGTGAATTTTACCACCTTTGAAGTTCTTCCTTAATCCACTTGTGGCAGATATAGTACTCCTGTTCATTCGACACTCAGTCCCTCTGGAGCTAAAGGGCAGAGCTGGGCTAAACTAGATGATGGTGAAAAACACCAGCAGCTGGTCTACACTAACAGTCCCAGCATTGCTACCTCAAGTGGGGATGCACCAATGCCAGTGCAACAGTGGGAGATGTAAAGAAAAATGCCAGTGTAAAACTGCCACAAGCGACTGTAGTACTGTTGAGATTGATACCATGAGAGACGAGACTGAAAGCTGGCCAGAGCCAGAGATTCTTAGTCATTGTTACAAACACACAAACCTCCCAAAGTTGGTTTTGTGTGTGTGTGTTTTATTATGATACCTTTTTAACTCCCAAGTCTAATAAACACTACATTGAAAGGATGTCTTTGTTAATGTTTCAACATTTTACCACCTATTCAATTAAAGTGTGTGAAAGCTCACAATAAATTGTTCTGAAGCTTCCATGAAATCCTACCTGAGAAAAAACAAGGATGATCAGACTTGACATTCTTGATATTCCTAAAGTAAAAATATGTAGGGCAAGATCCCACTTTTTTTTTTTTAAATAAAAAAGCTTTCTGGCTTTCCGCGTACATCAAAAAGAACCAAAACAAACAAACAAAAAAAGCACAGACTCAACTTATTTAAACAGAATTTGCAGATCCCCTTTAATAGTTACAAACAATAGTTGTTTGCTTTGTTTTAAAGCAACTCTCATTTTACAGACTGTAAAAATTGAGGTGTAACTTCCTCAATTATTATTTTTCCTGTAGAATCTACTTATCCATCTTAATATATAAAAACTCCAAATGCCTACATAACACTTTATACATGCTTCCTGCTTTATATCACAGGCAACCAGGGAGGGACTGATTCTTATTTCACGTAGAGTTTTTTGTAAATAAAAAGTAGGCTTGGGAAATTCAGTAAACTTTCAGTATGGCTAGAGTCCAACTCAAGTCCTGCCCTAAACTGCCAAACTAAAATAAACACAACTAAAATTATACTGTCACCCGTATAGTTGATTTCTTAGAACTAAATGACATTTTAAAAACACATTACATAGCAAATATAATTGCTGTAGATTATGCTGAATATTATGAAATTTTCTAAGCTAAAAATACTCTTGGCTTCAGACAATGAAACGCTCTTAGTCCTTCTACCCAGGAAACTTGCACTGTTTCAGTTTGTGTGTTCAGCTGGTCTCAAACAGCAGAAAGTGGGTGGAAGATTAAAACCTACATTGGGGGATGGCCTGATAATGCTCTGTCATGCAGCAGGCCTAAGTATGATTTGCCTGTGCTCCCTAGGAGGAGACTGACCTGAAAGTCCACAGATTGAGTTTAGTGGGACCAGGATTTCATCTCATGTCTACAAAGTGCAGAGACCTTTGGATTAAACTAATTTAAGATAAAACTGCTCTAATTTCAGATGATCTCGGCACACATTAAGCAGAGAGATGATCTCTAGGTAACCAGGATCCAGCTCCTTTAGGGGTTAGCTTTCTTTTTCTGCTCTAGTCTGTACAAATCCCTCTCAAAATCTTGTGCAGCTAAAATGCCACACAACATTTTCAGTACTTCTGTTTTTGTACAGAGTAGTCAAGTTTGCCTGCAGGGGTGCTCTGTTTTGAAGGTCTGAGAAATGATGCTGTATGTCAAAGTATCAGTTCCGCTCTGCATATGTTGCCAAAAAAATCTTGTGCTAAATTGACCAGCAGTGCAGTAAGATTCCCCCCACCCCAAGAGGCCCAACTTCTCATAAAGTTCTTCACAAACTTCTTGCTGAAATCATGGTCAGCTCGTGTTTTCCAGTCTTGATTCTATCCTTGAATACACTATTCCAGTAGAATCTCTGTCTCCTAGAACTTAAAGTTTACAGATCTCTTTGGCATTGGCTATTTTCAGATAGATAATCCTAGAAATGTAGGGCTGGAAGGGAACTCAGGAAGTCATCAGGTCCAGCCCCATGAGCTGTGGCAGGACCAAGTAAACCTAGACTATTCCTGACACGTATTTGTCCAACTTGTTTTTAAAAGCTTCCAACGATGGGGACTCCATCACCTCCCTTGGAAGCCTTTTCCAGATCGTAACTACCCTTATAGTTAAATTTTTCCTAATATCTAACCTAAATCTCCATTGCTACAGATTAAACACATTACTTTTTGACCTACCTTCAGTGGACAAGCAGAAGAATTGATCACCATCCTCTTTATAACAGCCCTTAACATACTGGAAGAGGTTATCAGGTCACCCCTCAGTCTTCTTTTTTCAAGACTAAACATGCCCAGTTTTTTTACAACCTTTCCTCATAGGTCAGGTTTTCTAAACCTTTTATCATTTTTGTTGCTTTCCAGTGGACTCTTTCAATTTGTCCACATCCTTCCTAAATTGTTCTGCCCAGAACTGGACATAGTACTCCAGCTGGGGCTCACCAGTGCTGAGTAGAGTATGTGCCTTATGTACAATGCTCCTGTTAATACAGGTATGTTCTTGGCAAATGAAAATAACTTTTGTAAAGCTTTAAAATGAGCAGAGATGATTCTTCTTCAAAGGAATAAACTCCAAAACAATGGCTGCTGGGTAATATGTTTAGCTATAAATCTGTATCTGAAAAAATGGGTCATCTTAGCAGCTGCCAGACCATGGCCTGGAGTTAGAACCAACGATTGGGAGTAGGGACTTGTGACACCCAGTATACAGAAGCTCTTCTAATCTGGGTGCACTACAGTGTGGCTTTAATTGGAGCCATTGCTATTTGTCTTTGTTTTGTGAACAGAGTATTATCACAAGCCTTTAGGTCTTAGATCTATCCTGTGCCTGTCTCATTCAAGCTGCATTGTGATTTTTTTCCACAACTGTCATATTTCTTTAGTGACTTCTCAATATTACAGCTTTCTTTCATAAGCCATGATATGGTGATGCAGTTTCTTCCTTCTATAGTTAAGGTTATGTACAAGCATCATTTTTTATTATTGTGAAGATTTATTTACACAGAATTTAATTTATAGACTTTCAGGCCAGAGGGGACCATCATGATTATCTAGTCTGACCTCCTGCATACTGCAGTCCGCAGAACCTCGCCCACCCACTCCTGTAATAAGATTTTGTAGAAATTAAGTGACAGTACATAGAAATCAATCTGAAAACATATAAAATTTAAGAGAATGATATTCTTTCCATAACATGTTTCAAGCATCCTATGGGATCTGATAGAGAGTTATAGCTCTGCTATAAGTGATTTTAAAAATTCTTTAGAAAGGTTGCCATTCTCTATTAAATTCTATATGACTTTTCCATAAGGGTTGTGCATTCTCATTACCTTTTAGAGTAACAGACCACAGTAGAGAAATTGCTGGTAATTCCTCTAGCATTTGTTGAAAATTTCCTGCACAGCAATAACGATTAAAATAAGTCTGAGTTTTGCAAAAGGACTTGAGCCATTCATGAAAAGGTTCTGAAATCATCTAAATATCTGTTCCAGCACTGAGTCCTTGCATTGCTTAGTCCACATTGTAAAAAGGAGAAACTGTTTCTGTTCACTCTCAGTACTGCACTTACCCTGAATGAGTAGTGGATTTGTTACACAAGTGCTTGTGTAACACCAACAGACCCTGGTTGTCATCTGTTGCCAGGCAGGATTGAACTGGGGACCTATGGGGCTTAGTGAATGAGCCTCTACCGCATGAGCTAAAAGCCAACTGGCTCTTAGCTAAGGCTCTAGAACAGACTCATTTAACTCTCTCTCTAAGTGGTCTCAGTGCCACTAGATGGGCAGAACACCACACCCAGGAGGTGTGTGGTTTACACTTGCTTTCCACTGTTTGCTCACATCTACCCCCATATCAAATAGAGTTGCCAGGTGTCTGGTTTTTTACCAGACAGTCTGGTCAAAAAGGGAACCTGACTGTATCCAAAGTCCTGTTACTGCAGGCAGGGGTGGCAGGGAGGTGTTGGGTCATCACCTGTACCAGCCCCTACTCAGCTGTGGCCACCTCCTACCTACATTGGGCAGCTGGAGCTCCCAGGCCTGGCTCTGCAGGTGAGTCCCTCCTGACCCAGGTGGGGGTGGGGGGAAGAGGGAAAAGCAGCAAGCAAGTGGGGGGGTGGGAGAAAGAGGAGCAAACGGGGTGTGGGGCCTTGGGGGAAAAGGTGGGGCCACAGGGGCAGGGCCTTGGGGCGAAGGAGCAGGGCAGGGGCAGGGCGTGGGAGGTTCCAGCACTCCTGCTGGAGCATCCAGTTTTAAAATATTATAAATTTGGCAACCCTAATGTCAAATCATTTAATTCCCAAACGCGGAAGTTGTTTTTGACTTAACTCTCATAACTCCTCTCTGGACTCATTTGTGGAGATCATGTTAACTTCTTAGTTGCCAAGAACAGTCTGTCCTTTTTAAATATGGTGTAATGGACTGTAATATTTCATGAAACTGCCTGTTCTCTGGGCTTAGCTGGCTCTAACATCAGTAAAACCACCAATTAAATCACTTAAATCTGCTCTTGACATTGGTCCATTTCTTCTTTGGTATACTCATATTCTTGTCTTTACTATCTGCATTTCAAATGGCTTATTCACCTTTATAAGGCTGGCTTTAAAAAAAAATAGCCCTTATTTCCTGTTTCAACACAGAGAAAAAGCAGCTCGTAAGGGAGCTTCAGTTAACTGCTGAATAATTACTGCAGTTTATTTGCAGATTCTGTTTCGTAGTTCTTGATTATTTCTCCAGGCCTATATTAAGGCTGGTGAATAGATTATTCCTAGCCACGAGGATGGTTCTAATGCTTTCTTGCTCTTTTTTATTTTCTAAAAAAGAAAAGGAGTACTCGTGGCACCTTAGAGACTAACCAATTTATTTGAGCAAATAAATTGGTTAGTCTCTAAGATGCCACGAGTATTCCTTTTCTTTTTGCGAATACAGACTAACACGGCTGCTACCCTGAAACCTTTTTATTTTCTGATGCCAATTTAAATTTTATCCACCTCTAATCAGAAATAGTGGTGATATCAGTAGTTGCTATGGAATGGATGAAGTGAAATACTTGATTTATGGAGCACCACCTTGTATTAGACTTACCACCCAAAGTATTCTCCTTAATATCTTTCCCTGTAATGCACCCCTGAGCAGAAGTGTCTCACAAGGTGTGTGTACTCTACTCCAGAGCCCATTGAAGCCTATGGGATTCTTTTCATTGACTTCAGTGGCCTGTGGATTAGGCCCTAAGGACAGATTTTGAAAGGTATTTAGGTGTTGCTCCACTGAATGTTGCAATAACTAATTGATTTAGGAACCTAAGTGTTATCTACAAAAGGCATTTAGCCACTTAGGATCCTAAATCCCATTTAGGCTCCTAAATCAGTTAGGTATTGCATAGATGAGTAAGGCAATGCCTAATATCTGTTTAAAAAAAATAAAATCTGGGCCTAAGGGCCTGTTTTTCTGCTGCTGTTACTCATCTTGAATAGTACTTACTCACACAGTAGTAACAGAGGCAGTGTAAAGTCTGAGAGAATTTAAGAGGTAGGGAGGAAAGAGGGAGAGGTTGGTGGTGAGGAAGTGGGCTAGAAGCTAAGATAGCAAAGGGTGGAGGGCAAAAACAAGTGATAAGGCAAAGGGGGGGGGGAATCAACTGGCAACTGAGTTTAAAAAATGGCCAAGTGCTTTCGTACTCAGATAATAATCAAGCTAAACTGTTTATCACCATCTGCTTGTTGGAGTTACATGGACATTGCCTGAGGAGAAAAGTACCTGACATTCCTTAAGGCTGGATCTAAGATATTAATAATCAAGAACAAGGAGGTAGAATATAAACTAAGGAAACCTCAGCCCAATGAGGTTCACTGATAAAGAACCAGTTTTAGCCTTGGGACAGTGTGGTGTGGTTGTGTGCCCTGCATAGATCCTGAATGGTTTAATGTGAGCCTGAGAAGCCAGTTATTTTATCTGGCTGCACCTGGAAAGAGAGCCAGGCTTAACTGACCATAAAGCACAGCTGGCAGGACCAAGCTGATGAGTGTAAGGAGAGGAAGTCTGTAGCAGAAGGGGGCTGCAGGAAGAGAGTCTGCGGTCACATTATGGGATAGAGAGGTGGTGAGGAGGAAGTCCAGGGGGAGAATAAGGCCTGGGATCCTAGCCTGACTAGAGAAGGATGGCAAGTGGCCTGGGAAGCATAAAGCAGCTACTGGGGATGGTGCAGGCCCTGGTGGTGTGCCCTGAATCAAGGGCAGGATTTGGACTGCCAAGGAGAGGGCAAGCCCTGTGTTCTGTGGAGGAATAGAGTAAGGAGAACTTAAGAGGCTTAAAGGGCAAGGCTGGATAGGAAAGTGCCCAGGGAAACAGCAGCAAGGAGTGGATTTGCACAGGCCTGGGCCAGGGGCTCCAGAACAGGGGGATCCTTGGGGCCATGGCATCGTCACTTTTAAAAGTGGGAGGGCATAGCTTTTTACCAGCCATAAGGGTGAGTGATGGGGGAGGAGGGGAGCGAGTGGAGAGGAGTGAGCGGGGCCTCAGTGGGAAGAGGCAGTGCAGGAGCAGGACTCAGGGAAGGGGCACTGTGGGGGGCCTGGCCCATTGTTTGGATGCCCTTGGTCCCCCACTTTTAGGGAGCTTCTGCCACTTCTGACCTGGGCTGCTATTTGTAGGGTCCATGGGCTGGAACCTGGTGTAGTGAGAGGGATTGGGTTCCCCTACCAGTCACTGGTAATGTGGCCTGAATCTGGAGAAGGAAACAAGGACACTAGAAACCCTTGAGGCAAGTGAATGAAGACCAGAGGCAGGGGCCAAAGACCCTCTTGTGAGGACACTGGACTGCTTTATGTTGAGCTTTCTGTTACCCCAAAAGGGGAGAACTAAATCGTGACCTGGATGGAGGGCCAAGTTATGGGAAGAGGGACCACCACAGCAACAGAGTGACCATTGGCAGGCGGTGTCCAGACCGATGGCTACTATGCCCACCTGGCCAGAAGGGATGCTTTGCAGTGAGTGAACCTCTTCACAGATAGGCATGTATAATCCCATTTCAAATCAATGGGTGTTATGTGTATGTATCCAAGGCAAGAATTTATCCCAGAGGCTTTTCGACTGTGTCATGCCTTGCTCTGGCTCAGAAATTGTGAGCAACTGCTCCTCATGCTACACAGTTTATGAGCACTGGTAATTGCCAAAATAAATATACAGGAACAAAATGAAGTCAGCTGAAGGCTTGAATATTGAAGCCTCCTATGCCAGGAGGAGTAGATTGGCCAATTGAAAAAGGATTTCTTATTGTCTGAAAGACAAGAAAGGAATTTGAAACAATGTGGTCTATATTTCTAGCTAGATCATTATGGCTAATAAGGGCTTGGAGAAAGTGAAGTGCATATGCTGTTCTTTTTTCCCTTCAGAATATCAGAAGTTTGTTTTATCTTGTTCACAGTGTTACTGAATGTAGTATGTATTAGAGAGGGGCCCGCTGCCCCAAGTTCCCTCCCAGCCAGCTGCCTGCATCTGTGCTTGTTCCTCTACAGGGTAGCCTGACCGCAAGTAAGACATCTCTGCAATGTGAGATGCACCAGGGGCTGCTGGGCTAAGCCCAGGATTGAGAGGAAGTAGAATGTGGTCTCTAATTAGAGCTGGTCAAAATTTCTGGCACAAAGTTATTTCTTTAAAAAAATGCCCTTTCCCCAAAAACTCTATATAAAAGAAGTAGACACTATCAAAAGTGTGCATTTTCAACAACATTTTCCACAATATTCTAACACATTTAACCAAATTTGTATCAAAATAGTTTTTAAATAGTTAGTAACTTTTTTAATTTACCCAAACCCATCTTTTCTTTCTGAAAATTGGGGTTTCAGTAAACAAAAGGTTTCAAAATAGATGTAGATCCTTCCATACACAGACTTTAAAAAAAAAATCAGTTAATTTGAGGTGTTAACTATCAAATAAACTTGCTAAACGTCTCCCACCACAGGCCAGCCTTGTATATAGTGGTGTGATCCTGTCTAGATTCAGTTATCCTTCTGGTTGGAGTAGTCAAAAATTATTTTCACAGGTCCATCCAGAAATGGAAGGTTAGCTCTAGGGATGGGGGACTAGACCAGGGGTTTGGCTTTGGGCCCATCACTAGTATTTTTTTAGTACATGTGTGTTTATATGTAGGTGTTTCCTTCGGACTTCTCTCCTTCTCTCTCCATCAACAAAATAAAATATTTTAAACAGCCAAAAAGATGCTTCTATCAATTTTGTCCTTTTGCCAGTTTTATCAATATGGCCCCAAATCAACAGAATGGCTGCAGACTGTGGAAGATCTCACAAAATTTACTTATGGTAAAAAATAGGTTTTAGGGAAATTGCTCTTTTTGACTGTTTTTTCATTGCTATAAAAAGCATACAAAAATATTTTCCTTTGGTATGTCTACATCTTTTTCACTAAATAGCTAATTTCCTTTTTCTTTTTGCTGAATAGTAGGTTCTTCTGCTTTGATGTCTAAGAAAAAAATCTGATTAGAAAATCTACAGTAAAGAAGAAACAGGAAACACTGTCATCTATATAGGATTTACAGTTTAACGCTTTGGCTTCCATAGATTCACACAATTTTCTACTGGTTAGGAAAATGGCAATGTGCAGACAAAGAATGGATACTGTAATAGTTTTTTATTATTTTTTTTTTCTGGAAACATATTCCATATCACCTTCTTTCACTTCCCAAATTATCCTACAAAAATCAGCATATAAAATTAATGCTCAGTAAATTTAGAACAAATAAAAGGAACTCTCACAGCCTATAATCAACCTGTGGAATCACAGGAGAATCTCAATTTAAATACCATGGATGGATTTTTTTTTGAAAGGATAGGTAATTTTATAGTCAGTTATAAATATTCTTAGCTATAACCAGCAACAGAAATTAAATCTCAAGGCATCAGGGAATAAGCTGATTGTAGGGGTCAGGAAGGAACATATATTTTTGCACAATTCACGAAGGGCCAACTTCTGCTTTAATTTATGTTGGTGTAAATCAGAGTAACAACGCTGAAGTCAGATTGGTGCAACAGAGACCAGAATTTAGAATTATGTGGATTGTACATGAGGGCTTCACATCTGTCTGATGCATCAGTTCTTGTCCTCTATGGGGAGGAAGGCAGACATTATGAATCAATGGGGTAACTAGCTATAGAAAAACCTATGCTCCTATATAGCCAGGAAGTTTTTGTTTGGAGACTGAAATATATGCAATTTCAATACTTGGTTTTAAACCTGAACATGGACACCAAGGCCTAATACTTGAGTCCAGCCCACCTTTACAATCTCCCATTTCCCTAAGTCTTCTGAGGCCAGTTAGGCCTCTGGCACAAGCATCCATGAGGCTGTGCTGACTATTGCTGGCTTACAACAGTTCCCAGGAACTTTTTACAATGGCTGCTGGATTGCTAGCGCACAACAGTACTCTGCCATGACACCTTCCCTGTCTATGCCCCAAATGCCTCATATGCTGCGGGGGAGAGGGCTGAGAGAGGTTAATGTGGATCCGCTATGCTGGCTGTATACAAAGTAGGGATTCCCTCCTGCAGGGGGAATCTTCAAATTCCTGAATAAGTTGGCTTTATGGCTCTTTTGCACAGTCAGGACCTGGCCCTAAGCATGAATAAAACCAGATGAAATAATTACAATCCAAGCTGCCTAGCAAAAAAACCCTCTGAACACAAAGGAAATCCACATGTTAGACATATTTGGAGTTCATCCCTCAATTCGATCAGATATAAAGTGCTTTTCCTCCTCAAGGAAACTCAGATGGAATAGTTCAGCCTAATATGAGTGTTTAAAGTTAATGAGCAGCACATTCATAGCCTTTGTATTTTTACATTCCGAGAATCTTTATCCAATAATATGGCGGAGGTATAAGGTTAACTCGTGGTGACCTTTTTTTAAATGTGTTAAATATCAGCATAATTCTTCTCTATAATGATCCTAAGTCCAACAGTGAATGATTGAGGTCTGGGAAGCATGGGCCATGTAAATACTGTTCCAGGGATGGATTTTCAGGCACTCAGTACCCACTCTCAGGGCCAGGTTTTTAAAAGAGCTCAGCACATTGGTTATTGGTACAGGTTTTACGAATGAGGCTTTATTTAGGTGTCTGTGGGAGAAGAGTTCTTTTGAAAAACTGGCCCCAGTTGAGGGTGCTGAGCCCTTCTGAAAATTCTAGTTCCAGTGTCTGTGTTTGCTTTGGCCTGTGTCTTTCTTTGAGTATCCCTGCCATGATCTAGGAAACACTATTTTATTCTTGTGCTCTCTGTAGCTTGCCTTGCACAAAGCAGGTGAGCGCTCTCCTTTGAGGCAGCCAGAGGGAATCCTCCTGCAGGAGGGACTTGTAACAAATATCTCCCAGGCTCCTCGTACCATCACAAGCCTCAGCCACTGTAACACAACTGTGCTCCACTAGCTACTGGGAGAAAGAGACTCAGACTTATTCCTGTCGGATACTGATGTTGCAGCTGTGGCACTAAGCCAACATTCATTAATAAGCCTTTAAATGCTGTGACAAGGGTAAAATTTCTGCATCTGTATGTACTATTGTAAATTTTTTCCATATCCTTCCATTTAGCAAACTCTTTAGCTTGTTTTATCTCTGCTACAGATGTATTTTCCCCTCTCCTCATATCTTTTCATTCTGTCCAACTCACTGTGGTCAGTAGAATAGGGTTATTTTTAAAAACCCGATTAATTTTTTTCCTACTGCTAGTGTTAAAAATGAATGCATAGAGAGATCAAACAAGGAGAGATTAAAGAGAGAGAACTGTAAACAGATCTAAAAATAGATCCTTGTCTCTTTAAGTCTCATGAATCTGTTGCCCACAGTACAGCTTAGTTTCTTTAAAAGGAACAAGCCCCTTCATTTCTGTTGATGATAAAAGCACTGTTTATAAATCTCCTGATGAAAGCAGAACATAGTTTAAACACTGTACTGTAGAAGATGTTGGCATCTGTTAAGGATTTTTGTGTGAGAGAGTGAGTGTCAGATGTTCTAAGACTTTTTCCAAATTTTTCAAAAGTTTATTTCCAAGTCACTCTCAGCACATGGTACATTTAACATTTTTTCAGGATTGTCTGGTTCTGAATTCCACTGCTTTATTTATTAACCAGCCATGTGTGTAGAAGAAAGAATTTTAAAAATCATAGCTCACATTTTTTTAGCCTTACCCTAATGCTTGAGAGGTATCTGTTCTGTAAACAATATGTGGCAGAGAGCTCAAAGGAAATGAGTAAGCCCCTTACAGTGAGACACATTTTAGCAGCTTGCTTAGCTGAGTGCTTCTTGTTTATTTGTTAAAATGCATTGCCAAATATGGAGTGAAGCTTTACTCAGAAGAAACTGCTTCACCAAGGAATTGATTCTGTCTCACTGACTCAGGGCTGTGTAGAAGAGATAAGTAGTGTCTTGGCTTCTTGAGTTATCAGAGTCACCAAATCATTACTTTTTTCCAATGACTGTCTCAGCTCCACGGAATACCTTGTCTGAACTAGCAGGGGAAATAAAACAATAATAGGCCCTGACTCTTTCATCCATTTTTTTTCAGTTTCTCATTTCCTTTTCTCTATCAGCAGCAGTGAGAAGCTTTGCTCTGCAATCCCACCTATAAGGACCTCAAATCCTTTTGGAGCACAGACTTGGGAACCCTGTTCTGGGACCTGATCTCTGGTGAGTTCATTTGCACGGGGGGTGCTGATCCTGACAACTGAAGAGAGACTCATGAAATGGCTAAAGCATTGTAGGCGGAGGACGGGAAGTAGTTGGCTCACTTTGAATGCATCCCTCTTCCCCCCTCCACACACTTTTGTTATTGTTTGTAAAGGCCTCATAGAGAACAGTGGTATTTATGCCTAGCACCACTACAGGTCATGACATTACTTTTAGATTCTGGTTTTTTCCCTTTGACATATAGAAGTGTGACAGAAAGGTGTGTGGGAGAAAAAGTACAAGATCTATTGTGCATTTTACCACTCCCCCTTCCTCTCAGAAGAGAACACATACTTAAGTGTGGAGGTAACAGTGTGAGTGGTTTAAAGGTATCAGAGCTCCAAAAGGAAAAATATAGACAGTGGGTGAAATCTTGGCCTTTTGAAGATAATAGGAGTTTTGTCATGGACTTCAGTGCAATCATCCAGTGACATCAATTACATAAAATCATGTACTTTACTGCTCTGGGTGGAAACATAAGCTGCACCACTGATGTCAGCTAGTAACCAGCCTTAGTTTACAAATGATGCCTACCACCTGCAATGTTCCAGTGGTCTGGCACTTCACAAATAAGTGAAGGCAATGCAGTAGGACTTGTTCTGTTGAGCAGTTGGTTATGGAGAGGCAGCACAGCTGTGCATCAGTGGAAACACCACCTGTCAGTGGGGATGCAAGTCTCATTCTGCTGGTTCTGCACCAACATATAACAAAAGTGTTGACCACAACACAATCACGGACAACACCCTTGTGCAAAACAGATGCCCTCAAAATGCCCTCATGTGTGATCACAACTCCCATTGACTTCAGTGTGTGTGTGTGTGTATATTTGATGGGAGGATTTGGCCATGGAGGGCTTTCTGCACAACTGTAGAGCTCCAAAGCAAAGTCCCTGGCACATGGGTCAGATAAACATTATTCTAGGTTAATTAACCAAAGGCTATCAGTCGTCTGTGGGTATTCACAGATGAAGGAAATACCTCCCCCGCCCCCCCCGGCATTCAGGCAAGGGACCTAGAGATCAGTAGGAGGTGAAGATGTTTCATGCCATTGGAAGTTCCTTGGAAGCCATTTACTGCACAAGATGCTATCTAAATACTTGTTATTGTTTTACAGTTATTATTTATTACCCATGACTGTGTATCCATACATGTTTCCCACTGAGCAGTGCACCACACCTCAGGAGGAGGCAGACATTTTCGTGTGCCACCCACAGAGCTGCTCAGAAATTCCAAGCTACTTGCAGATGCAAAGCACGCTACCATGAGCTGTAGCTCACGAAAGCTTATGCTCAAATAAATTGGTTAGTCTCTAAGGTGCCACGAGTACTCCTTTTCTTTTTGCGAATACAGACTAACACGGCTGCTACTCTGAAACCTACCATGCTCAAGTCACTTTTTGATTGTTGATTGACTAGAGTGAAGCAAGGGGTTAAATTATGCTGCCAATTTTGTTGTTTATAATGTAACTATCTCCTTTGCCTTCGTGAAACTGAAAGGGCTCAATCTGATGTAAATGTGGTAGCTCAAAGAAAGAGAGATCAGAGTCTCTGAACAAGCCCCATAGGGGAGGAAATGGAAAATTACAGATTAAGGGAGGGTAAATCTGATTTCAGAAAAGGAAGGTCATACCTGAATAATGTAATGGAATTTTAGCTGATACCATGCTGCTTAGCTAGACAAAGCAGGGGGGGAAATAGAGCAGACAGGCACTGTATGCCATAATTAGAGTACATGTAGTTCCCTATCAAAGGCATTAGCAAAATATAAGGTGTGGAGTCATGGAAAATATGGAAAGCTGGCATGCTGGATTCAAAACTGGCTAAACAAGGGATAATCATATGCTGCTTCTGCAGGTGTATAATTGAGAAGTATCAATTATGTATAGCTGGTGCATAAGAGGATTATTGAGTCACAGAAAAGCTTTCTTTGTTTGGAAGAATTACCAGTTGAGAGTTATTCCCATCCATTCCCCATTATGTAAACATTATTTGTGTATTTATGTTGGCTTTTCATTTTTGAAGATGGAAATGCATTTGCTAAGCATATTCATGTTTCAGCACTGCAAGTAGTTTAACCACTTCACTGCTGGTCCTTCATGCCAACTGCTATTCTGCTAAGTTCCATGGAAAGCAGAAGAAACAATCTTTTGTTTATCTATCCATATGTCACTAAGAACACTGTTGGCACTCAACAAATAATAAATCATAAGTCAGCAGCCGAACAAAAAGTTCATTCTGCCAATATGCATTCTGTTTTGTTTCTCCAAGCCTGAATATTAGCACAAGTATTACACAAAGACTTTGTTAAACAATTAGTATGCTTTACTATTAATTATTGAGTTCTTTGTGGTAGGGACACAATTTTCCTATATGTGTACAGCGCTTATCATAATTTAGGTTGCAATAGCACCCAAAATGTACTAATTTAATAGCATGACAGTGTTAGGCCAGACTGTCTACATTCTGGTTCCTAATGGTCAGAGCAGAAACCGGAATCAGGAGTTTAGCCAAGGATCAGAGGTGTAATTGGAGCTGATGGTCAGGAGCAAGGCATAGGGGCAGGAACCAAAGACCAGACAAGGATCAGGCATGGAGCAGGAGTAAAGCAGGAACGGGGAGTTGGGGCAGGAGTGAGGCAGGAACAGGACAGGAGCATAGCAGGAAGAGCATTGGTTACAGAACACAGGAGACAGGCAAAGAACAGGGTCCAATGCAGCAGCAACCGGGAGTCTGTGTGATTGCTCAGAGAACCCACCCAGATCACATCTTGGCTTAAGCGGGTGCTAGCCAATCAGGTACTCCTGGCTTTCCAATAGGTGTTCCAATAGGACTTCCTCTGCGGCCTGACCTTCCAAGATTAGTGAGGTACTCCTTTGTCTGTCTCCCTTGGTGACAGCGAGGCAGTATCAGAAACCTAGGGCCCAACAGTTCCAGTTTCTAGACCAACAGAAACCAGGGACCTGCACCCTTTCATCCTTACACTGCCTGTGCACTCCTCCAGGGTGGCACTGACCCTGGCTTGCTGGGATGATATCAGCTTTTCCACTAGCTTGGGGACATGGATATAGGCACTCAGGATCTTTCCTTGGGACTGTAACCTTCCTAGTCTGTGAGATACTGAAGGCAACCTTGCCTCAGATGGGATTCAAGGATTCCGTGCACTATATAATCTTGTGCCCCTGAATCTCGACTGGTGGAGGCGTTTGTTGAAGCTGATCCAGAAAGGGATTCTCTACATAGGGCTTGAGGTGTGATGTATGGAATACGGGATAGATGAAGTGGGACTATTGAAGTTGCAACTTAAAACACTACTGGGTTCACCAGCTGGTAGATTTGGAAGGGACTGAGGAACTGATGGTCTAACTTCTGAGAAGGCTTGTTTGTCCCAAGGTGTTCTTTGGAAAACCAGACCTTCTGGCCCACAGCAAATGCCTGACATTTGGGGTTGCTGGTCCGGAAATCACTTGTAGGCCTTTTTAGCCTCTTCCAGGTGACTCTGGAGGAAAAGTATCTTGGATATAGTGAATTCTGGACCCAATTGACAGACTCCAGATAATGCAGTGTGGAAATGGGGATGATATCCATAATTTGAAAAGAAGGAGCTCTGTCCTGTGTAGATGATAGGTATTACTTTTAAGAGAATTTGGTATATTGTATCAGGGAAACTCAGTTGTCTTGATGGAAGTTAATAAAGCACCAGTACTTGATTGACCCTCACCAAATGCCTGTCGATATGGCTGTGATATATGGTAGAGGTGGATGCATTAGGCAGAGTGTCTCCTGCCAGAAGCGAGAGACAAATTGTGGCTCTCGATCAAAGATGATTTGGTCTGGAAGCCTCTGGAGGTGGATGATGTGCACCACCAGCAGCTGGGCTGCTGCTTCATCCAAAAGCAGATGGCTGCAGGGAATGAAGTGGGCCACCTTAGTTAGTTGGTCTATGAGCATTCGGACTACAGTGTGACCCTTGGAGCCTGGGAGTTCCAAAACAAAGTCCAAAGTGATTGAGATCCAGAGTCTCCAGAGGTTTTAGGATGTCAAGGAGTTTCCCATGAGGCATCTTAGTACAAACACATGTAATACAGGAGTCTACACAGTCTCAGACTTCAGTACACATACCAGGACACCAGAAGAAATGAGCAAGAGTGCAAAAAGTCTTGAGGTGACTAAAGTGGCCTGTGAGCAAGGTGTCATGGCATAAATGTAATTGAATGCGTAACTGTGATGTATGTCACCCTGTTCCATGTGGATTGTTGCACTTTGGCCATTCCCTTCTCTGGGAGTCTTCTCAGCAGAGGTGGCCGTCTGCAGGCATGTCCAGGGAGGTCAGGTGTTAATGAATTTACAGGTCTTCAAGAGATATGGGGTGATTCCAGTTGGGCTCTTCATTTCCCTGGTAATATTCCCCTTTATGTGATGGGGCATCTGCTTTCGCATTTCTGGTTCCTGGATGGTATGAAAGGGTGAAGTTAAATTGGGAGAAGAATAGTGCCCACCTGGGCTGTCTTTGGTTCAGTGCCTAAGCCATCCAGAGATATTCAAAGTTTTTATTGTTGGTGAAGACCTATAGTGGGCATCAAGCTGCCTACAGATTAGAATTGTCACTGTTCAAAAGAGGATTTCACAGCAAGCAGTTCTCTGTATAGTATTTCATAGTTAATTTCAGCAGGTGTGAGCTTGTGAAATTAGTATGTGTAAAGGTTCAATACCAATTGGGGCCCAAGCCTTTGGGACAAGACAGCACCAAGAGCCACGCTTGAAGCATCTGCTTCCACCATGCATGGCTCAGTGGCACCCAGATGTGTCACAATGGGGGCTGTTATGAAGGCAATCTGGAGCTAATCAAAGGCTCACTGTGCTTCAGGTGACTAAATGAACTTGGCAGACTTGCGGAGAAAGGAAGTTGGGGAGGCCTTTTGCCCCAAGAAATTCAGAATGAATCGCCAATTAAAAAATGTTGAATCCCAGAAAGATCTGCAGCTCCCAGATGGCCTGGGATGCTTCCCAGTTGTGGATTGCTTCAGCCTTCTGAGGGTCCATATGATACCCTTCAGGGAGATGATATACCCCAAGAACTCAGTGGACGGCTGGTCACTCATGCATTTTTTGAGTTTCACATATAGTCCACATTTCTGTAATATTTCCAGGATGAACTAGGTGTGTTTATTGTGATGTTAGGGATCCTCATAAAATATCAATATCATCCAGGTAGATGACTAAGATTTCCCTGAACATGTCATACCAAGTGTTGGAAGGGGGTGGGAGTACTGGTTAATCCAAATGGCATGATCACCTCCTCAAAGTGCCTCCAATGAGTCCAGAATGCTATCTTCCTTTTGTCCTCCACTTAAACTCTCCCCAGATTGTAAACCCAGCAGAGGTCTAATTAAATAAAGATTTTGGTGGATCACATTCAGTCCAGTAGCTCTGAGATTAAGGGCAGGGGCTGTGAGTTTTGGATTGTTATCTGGTTCAAAGCCTGATAATTTACACAGAGGCATAGCATTCCATCCTTCTTTATCACAAAAAGGTCCAGGGCCCCTACGAGGGAAGTGGCTAACCAGATAAAGCCCTTCACTAGGTTTTCTTGGATGTGTAGGCCCAAAGGGCTTTCAGTTATGGTTCTGACATAGGGTATATCCACCCATAGGGAACATGGTTGTGGATCTATGTGTCAATCATAATTCCATTGTGGAGATAAAATGTCTGCATTTTTCTCTTCAAAGACTTCCAAGAAGTCTTGATACTTGCTAGGGGGATGGTGTCCTGTGGGCTAGGCCCCAAGGCCTGGGTTTTTTTTCCTAAGTGTCACAGTCCTGGGTGTAGCTCTAAACACAGGGCTAGAGAATGGGACTCAGTGGGTTGCAGGCAGTAACTGAAAGAAAAACTGATCTTTTCCATCAGGAAATAATGGGGTCATGCTGCACCACCAAGCAATGCCAAGAATCAGGGAAAGTGTAGTGAATGGATTGCATTTAGTTGCATAACCTCTCAATGTCCCTAGAAATCAATATCTAAGGGCACAGTTTTGTAGGTCACCAACCCTGAAGACAAGGGACACATAGATAGTTTTGACAGGATACAGCCCACTCTTGGGCTGGAGGGGGCTGCACAAGGTTACCTCGGCATTGCTGAAATTTGCTGCAGCCCTGGAGTCAATCATTGGCGGTGGAAGGGTGTGGCTAGATCCAGGAGGCAGATCTGTATCAGAGCTTAGATATGAGGAGAAGCCCCTCTGGTCTCAGTTCACGTCTGGGTGCCCAGTCAGGAGGTAGTACCAGGATGGTACTGTGAAAACTAACAGTTCCCTTTACCTTGTCCTTACCCAAGCCAGCTCCCCTTACCTTGCATGGGCCTGTTAAGTTTCCTGGCAGCTTTCTGATCAAGCAGGAGGTGAGCATGTGTCTAGATGCCCCCCAGTAGATACACAAGTTCATGCAATAGATATACAAGTTCCCCTAATATCATCAGTGCCTTTTCTTCCAGGGTCAGGTGGCAGCTTAGGTCAATCGGTATTGCCTCAGGGGTTGGTACACATGGCTTTGGTTCAACATACAGTGATGGGGGTGGACCCACACTTTCTTTCTTTCTTTCTTTCTCATAATTGGGTGTCAATTCAGAGAGCTATGTCAATGAAAGCATTCATTTGGGAGAGGCTCTTGACATGGGACAGTTAATCCTTCATCTCTTCACTCAAGCCTCACCAGATTTGGTGTGATTGGGCTGCCTTATTCCTTTCCACATCTGCCACCAGTCACTGAAAGTGAGTGGTTTATGTGGTGGCGGGTCTCTGCTCTTGCCAGAACTTCCACAGTGCCACTTCAGTGGTATGGGCTCAGTGAGGGTTGTCGAATGTAGCAGAGAATGCTTGTATGAAAGTGTCCCAGTTGGTGAAAACTGCGCTGCCCTCTTCTAAGAGGGACGAAGCCCAGTCCAATGCTTCCCTTGTAAGTAGGCTCACCACCAGTCACCATTGAGCAGAGATGGAATCAGAGTCAGGAGTCAAGGCAAGGGTCAAAGCTGTAGTAGAAGCCAAGGGTCAGGAGAAAAGCTCAGGGGCAAGAACCAGAGACGAGGCAAGGATCAGGCATGGAGCAGGAGTAAAGGAGGAACTAGAAGCGGGGGCAGGAGTGGAGGAGGATTCAGGAATGGGGTTTGACACACATCCTAGGAGACCGGCAAAGAGCGGCGTCTGATCCAGCAGCAACAGGGAGCCTGCACGGTTGCTCAAACAACTCATCTGGGTCACTTCCTGGCTTCAGTAGTGGATGTGAGCAAATCAGATGCCCCAGGCCTTAGTTGTTCTCACAGTGCTTTCTGTGAGGCTTGACCTTCCAAGATGAGTGAGTTGCTGCTTCATCTCTCTCCATTTGTGGGGGTGATGGAGTTTCGGTGACCTAGGCACCCCACAGTCCTAGGTTCAAAGCCGGCTGAAACCAAGGACCTCTGCCCTTGGATCCTTTCAGATAGATCTTGTATTTCTAGTGGGAGCTCCATTTCCCTCCCTTGGTGCTTACCCATCCCCACTGGAAACAAAGGGCTCAAACTTAAGAGGGGTTGGCTGCTTTCTTTAAGCAAGAAGAAAATCCCTCTTCCTGAAAACATTACTTTAAACATTCTCCAGCTATTTCCAAACAAATCGGCCTTTACATGGTAGCAATGATGGAAACATTTAGGAATTAAGGCCTAGTTTTATAAAGGTATTTAGACTTTCAATGAGACTGAGGATCCTAAGTGCCTCTGTCACTTTTAGAAATGAGACTTAGGCCCCTAAATCACTTAGGCATTGCAAAGCTTAGCGGCGCAATGACTAAATACCTTTAAAAATCTGGGACTGAGTCTTAGTAAAGAGTAGGCTTCTGCAGTCATGACCTGCAGTGATAGTCATGTTCCTCTGCAATAATTAAACTACCAAACACAAGAGTGAGGCTAGTGAGTATGGGAGACAGATCTCTTGTAGCTGGATCATGATTCTGGAACTAATTGCTGAAAGAGATCAAAATGCCCATGTATTTCTCTGTCTCCAGAATGATTTGGTAATATATTTTTAAAAATCCCAGTAATAGGAGAAAGGTGAGTGGAGAATAAAACACAGAGATCTGTATATGTCACTTAAAATGTGTAAAGTGATGAGTTCTCAACTCCCACCGATATCAAAAATCTAATGGTTGATGGGGCTGTGTATTTTATACAAGCTCTCTGCAAATAAGGGACTTTAATATTAAGTTATCAGTATTTGGGAAAATTATTTATGGATTTAATATGCGGTCAGACTAGATTGTCATGATGTTCCCTTCTGACCTTAAAGTCTATGAGTCTGACATTTTAGAAAATGAAACTCTTTTAAAAAATAAGTAATAAAACAATTAAGAAATGTTGCTTGGCCTAATTTAACAGAATCTTAAATCCAAGATGACGTGTGTCAACTGAATAATTCCACACTGCTACATTTTTTCCATGCAAGTTATAAATTGTGGTAGAAAATAACCCATTCAAGATGGCACTGGTGGTCTAGTATCTGTAGCAATGAGCTGCCAGTTGGTGTGAATGACACATAAGGCAGAATTGTAACTTTCTGTCACCTGTAATTTGTTTCACATGTAAAATCCAAAGTCCAGCTGAGTTGTAGATTTCAAACTGTGAAATATCTTCCATAACTACATCTTTTTAAAAAAACCAGTGAAGTTCTGCATAATGTCTGAATGATTTACTATTCCATTCTAGATGGGATGGCGTGGCTTTACCCACAACTGCATAATCAGAAAAGGTGTATATGTATCAAATAATCTGTTACACTAAACAAAACAAACAAACAAACAAAAAAAGTAAAAGTCTAAGCACCAATTCCTCCTAAAATAGAAAACTATATGGCATAGACACTATTAGATGCCAAATTTTAAGTAAATCTGATATGCTGCAGAAGGCCAGACAGGATCAGGATCTGTAATAGTTGTGTACTGATCTGATGGCAGTCTGGAGGCTGTTGGTTCATGGGATTGAATGTATTTATTGTTTTTTATTATTGCTAAAATTCAGCTGTTTTACAGCTTTAGTTATGTTGTTACTGTTTACTATTGCATGTATTTGAATGAAAGGGTAACTCAATGTCATTGGTAATTTAGCCCTGGCAACTGTAGCCATTTTGTATTATCACACACAATTGAGCAGACCTGTAAGACGGTAAATAGAGAGCTGTACATTCTTAAAAGTTTTCTGTTTCTGGCCTTCTCTGCTCTGAAGGAAATGCTGAATGTAGTCCAGCTTTGTCTAACTTCCCTCTGGGTACTGTTATCAGGGCTGTTACTAGCAAATATTATTAAATTGCAAGATTAAACAGCTGAAAAGTTTCTGGATGGACCTTGACCAGGCTGGGGCTATTAGGAGTTTTTCAAAAAGGCATTGAGGGTAAATGGTGAGACTTTGACTGGAGAAATAAAGTGCATTGCCAAAGTCAGAGTCAAGACTTCTATGAGCCTTTTAATAGGAAGTTGGCTAAATTAAAGGTATTAGTGTAAAAGGGAACTATCCAGAATACGGAGTCTAAAATTAGAATTATTAGCTCTTTTTTTTTTTTGTTCATGAGCACACTTGCCGTCCCTCTGCTTTATCCATTTGTGTGAGCAGGGATGATACTGATATACTGACTCACTTTAGGTTGTCAGTTTTCTAATCGCACAAAACCGAACACACTAGGCCCTACCCCCGGCTCACTACATTCCCCACACCTTGGTGGCTTGCTTTCCCCCACCCTCACTCACTTTCACTGGGCTGGGTTGAGGCAGGAGGTTGAGGTGTGGGATTGGGTGAGGACTCCGGCTTGGGGTGCGGGCTCTGGGGTGGGGCCAGGGATGAGGGGTTTCTGGTAAGTATCTCTCCTCACTTGGCGTCTGGCTGCTGACCTAGCATTTTTCTCAAAGTCCTCACAGCAGAAAAGGAGTTCCAGGGCACAGAAGGCATTTTTAGTGCGCAGTAAGCATGTCCACATAGTGAGTTAGCACAGAGTAGCCAGTGCACTGTAAATTCACACCCTAGCTTGAGGCACACTAACTTCACCATGTAGACAAGCCCTTACTCTCTCAGCCACTGTCCTCTGAGAGTCTCAGTTAAGAGTTGGGAAAGAGGGTAGGTAGACTTCTATTGCTATTGGCAATCTGAGGATGATATTGCCTTGAGTCCCAGTCTGGGAGTGGTTGCTGGTCAGAGGTCTCAGGGTGTGGCAAGGAAGGGAATTCTCCTTGAGTGACTCACCAGAAAAGCAATCAGCAGTGTCTCTCCCTTGAGAGTTAGTGTTTGTAACAAGAAAGTAAAAAATTTAACACATGCAGAAAGTAAAACTGGAAAACCATCTAGACTGGGGTTCATCTAGTCCAGTAACCCCAGAGTGGAGAGCCTAAGGCAAACTCCCCTCTCTTTCCCATACAGCCATTACTATGGCCCTGAGCTAAGGCAGAGGAAAGCTGAGCTGAGTAACTCCTCGTTCACTGGGAACCAGGCAGTGCCCTGGCATGCTGTCACAGCTTCTTCATCCAGTAGCATGGCAGCAGGGGAACAAGCTCCCCATACATGCTGCTTTCCTTGGCAATGTGATTGATGGCAAAATACTGCTCTCTCAGGCCTCTTTCTGACACAGCTTTGGTGTAAAAGAGAGGGAGGGGAAGCTGGTGAGAGCACCAGCCAACACCTTCAAAGAGAGGAGCATGGGAGTAGCTAGGGAGCCTTCTATGAATAGGGGGAGAAGGGCATCTTTCTGAGAGGCAAGCACTTCCCTCAGTTCCTGAGTAGCTCTTGAGAAGCAGCACCCAGCTACCTGCAGCTGTGTTTGATTTGTTTGGGTGAGGGAGTAGTAAAAGTTGGTAAAGAAACCAATAGTTGGTAAACTATTGGGAGGTTTAGCTCAAAACTCCAAGATTCTCCATGTCATTTTATATAAGTGAACATCTACCAAAGTCTTTCTAACCCTAGATTACATGGTAACAACTGAATGAAACTTAAAGGACACCCAGACTTCTTTCAAAATGTATTGTTTAAACAGTTAACGTTAAAACAACCATTAACTCCCTTCCTTTTCCCTAAAACAATACAGTGGCCTTCAACAAGCCTTTGCACTATTGCTGCTTTATAGCCAGGTCTTGATCCATCTAATTATGTGCAGAGGAATTAGGGGGCATAAAGTAACTACATATGGCCCTATCCATGGGACTTGTAGAAAAGCCACAATTTAGTCCTCCTCCTTAGTATATTTTAATTGCCAAACCATACTCTTAAAACTTATTTCTCTTATTTTGAATTTTGATAAATGGTTCCAGTGTTAATTGCTGATTTTCAGTATCTATTGGTCCACTGAATATATCTTCCAAATGTGCTACTTTATCTAGGCACACGGGGCTGAACTTTGCAAGCCTCAGTAATAATTCTATAATTAAGATTGTGGGGAGCTTTTTACTTGAAACAGAACCAAAATCCCTCTCTCACACACTGAATTTAGTCTTCACATTTACTACAACTTCTTTCCAGAGGCAACTGAATTTTCTAGGATGTTTTCTAGATAAAATGCTTCCTAACCTTTGCTAGAGAACTTTAAAATCATTCAGTTTTCAAACTGAACACCATGCGTCTGCCTTTCCCCCTTCACTATTGCCAAGCAACCAAACAAACCACTCCAAACTGCATTCCCTTTCCATTTTAGTATACCAAACCTTAATTCTGATGTTAGACTTCCTCATGGAGAAATAACAAATTATAGACTTATACCAGGTGTATCTATCAGTAAAATATCATCATCTGTCTGAGGCTGGAGTTAAGATTTTTCATTTGAATGTGGGTGTGAGGAAATAGATGTGTGCTTTGTGTGGTGGCTTCAGATTCTCAGAGTCTATTTTGGTATCATGATGTTTGGATGGAAAGGAACGGGAGCTGACGTTAGTGTGCGGGTGACTGTTAGTCTAATGCAGGGGTGGCCCGAGGGACATATCTGGGTATGGAAATTTTATGGGGGCGGGCCATGAATGCTCATGAAACTGGAGGTTGGGGTGCGGGAGGGGGTGAGGGCTCTGGGGTGGGGCCAGAAATGAAGAGTTCAGGGTGCAGGAAGGGGCTCTGGCCTGGAGCAGGAGGTTGGGGTGTGGGAGTGTGTGTGCATGAGGGCTCCGGCTGGGGGTGCAGGCTCTGGGGTGGGGATGAGGGGTTGGGGGTGTAGGAGGGTGCTCCAGGCTGGGACCGAGGGGTTCAGAAGGCAGGAGGAGGATCAGCGCTGGGGTGCAGGAGGGGGGCAGGGGTGCAGGCTCCGGGAGGCGCTTACCTCAAGCAGCTCCCAGAAGCAGTGGCATGTCCCCTCTCCGGCTCCTACATGGACGTGTGGCCAGGTGGCTCTGTGTGCTGCCCCATCTGCAGGCACCAACCCTGCAGCTCCCATTGGCCGTGGTTCCCAGCCAATGGGAGCTGTGGGGGTGGCGCTTGGGGCGGGGCAGCGTATGGAGCCCCCTGGCTGCCCTAAGTGTAGGAGCCAGAGAGGGTACATGCCGCTGCTTCCGGGAGCCATGTGGAGCCATGGCATGTGTGGAGCGGGGGCAAGCCCCCAACCCTGCTCTTTGGCTGGAGCACCAAAGCGGGGCAAGCCCCAGACCCTGCTCCCTGGTGGGAGCTTGAGGGCCAGATTAAAATATCTGAAGGGCCCGATGCGACCCCCGGGCTGTAGTTTGTGCACCCTAGTCTAATTTTTGCTAGTGTAACTCTCATATCAGAAACCATAACCCTAAGTTACCAAAGTTTTTTGTTTGGTTTAAGATTGAGTTTCAGTCTGAACTCTGAATGTTTTTTGATGTCTTGTTTTTGAGGTTTAATGCCACGTTTAATTATCTTTTAGTTTTGTGGTTTCATAGAAATCATGAAAGCCTTCTTGCCACTACTGTGGTTCTTAAGACTGGAGCAGTATCTGATGAAAAAGTGCAAATAGCTCCAGGTGCTGCTAAGAGACTCAGACATTTCTCAGCAACTACCTATCTGGCCCATTGGAATGGCAGCAGTAACATCCTAGGGCTCAGGAACTCCTTTGGGCTGGGAAAGAGTGTGAACTTCCCCTCTTCTTGGCCATTTCTTCTGGTTGATCCATGGAAATAATACTTATTTACTTCTCCAGTGGATTTTGATGATTAATAATTGGTTAATAATTACAAAGTACTTTGAGATGAAAAGCACTACATACATGCTAAGTATCAGTATCATTTCACACAAAAACCATAGTTTCCACTAACCATATACTGCCAGCATCTGAAATAGAACTCATAATGGCTCCAAAAGAATCAGTGTCTAAAAGAGAGTGATTTCTGCTAAAAGAAGATCTCCACTAGCTATGGAAAGAACACCTGTGGCGATCTGATATAGTCCATCCACTAGTGGCCAGTGGTTGTAAACAGAGATCATTACACTTTTCCGCATATTATATCCACCTTCCTGCAGGGGCGGATTTACACCTTGCGTGCCCCTAGGCACAGCATCTTCAACTCCCTCTGCCTGCAGCTGACCTTTGTGTTGCAAAAAGTTTTAGAGCAGTATGGCACATGCCTACTGTGCCAAATTGAAAATCTTGCCCTGCCTTTCTGGCTGCATAAAGTTTTCTTTGATGCAGAAGAGAGCAAATGAAGGATTACTGAGATAAGGAAGAAGACTGTCTAATTGTGAACACTGAGGAAATGACGTCCTATCATAGCCACTGTTCTTAGCACCGCTAACACTGTTGCTGTGCCTTCAGGGTACCCTACGGAATGAACATTGGTGCAGAAGAATTTTGCTTGATGCATTATCCACTATAAAATGTAGAAGCAGCATATTGTGAATCATCAGCTAGTCTCATTTTAGTTTAGTTACTTTACCACACAGCACATTGGGGAAAAAAAGACCCATTTTTTCATTTAGAACAAACTCATAATGAAATATCAGTCCTTATAGTTTAAGCTTCACGGCTGCCAGGCAACCACTCAAATATTCATTAAAAAATTAAAGGACTAGTAACAAGGGTAACCATGTAGAGGCATTCGTTAGCAGTCTTAAATAAGAAATCCAATTCATATTTTTCAGTCTAGAAATGCATTTTGTGAAATGTTATTTTTTAATAAAAAATAAAGTATACTGTTAAAAAAAAAACCCAAACAAATGGATAGACACATTAACCAACCAACCATGCAGCAATCAACCAAAAAATACCATCTGTTATGATGCAGATGCTGACTGTACAGTCAGGGCAGGGAAACAAGCAACCAGGTGGATATTAATGAGGTGGGGTTTTGGGGTGGCGGGGGGTAGGGTTAAACTGTTCCTTTTTAAAATATATATATATTTTAAATTCATTCTGAAATCTTGACATGAACATACTAATTAGACTAATTACAATCTGTCAGTGAAAATCATCACATTGTTCACGCTACTTGTATGTTATAGCTCTTTCCCCATACTACGTGTCTAGATTGCAAGCTCTTAAACCTATTATGACCTATAGAATGCTACAGAACTGTCTAGAACAGGGGTGGGCAAACTTTTTGGCCCGAGGGCCACATTGAGGTGCAAAATTTTATGGAGGGCCAGGTAGGGAAGGCTGTGCCCCTGCCCCTTATCTGCCCCCTCCCACTTCCTGCCCCCTGACTGTGCCCCTCAAAACCGCCCACCCATTCAATCCACCCTGCTTCTTGTCCCCTGACCGCCCCCTTCCGGGACCCCCGGCCCTAACCACTTCCTGGAACTCCACCTCCTATTTATTCCCTCCCCACCCCTGACTGCCCCCCGAGAACCTCTGCCCCATCCAACTGTCCCCTGACTGCCCCCTGGGACCCCTGGCCCCCTTACCATGCCACTCAGAGCAGCATATCTGGCTGCTGCACTGCCCAGCCAGAGCCAGACATGCTGCCCTGCATGAGTGAGCAGCCCTGCCACCCAGAGTACTGCCCACATGACGGCATGGCTGCGGGGGGGGAGGCCGGGGGCTATCCTCTTGGGCCAGGAGCTCAGGGGCAGGGCAGGGCAGTCCTGCAGACCGGATGTGGCCCGTGGGCTGTAGTTTGCCCACTTCTGGTCTAGAAGCATAAAATAGAATAACAATGATTTTTGACAGGTTTCAGAGTAACAGCCGTGTTAGTCTGTATTCGTAAAAAGAAAAAAGAAAAGGAGTACTTGTGGCACCTTAGAGACTAACCAGTTTATCTGAGCATGAGCTTTCGTGAGCTACAGCTCACTTCATCGGATGCATAGCATATCGTGGAAACTGCAGAAGACATTATATACACACAGAGACCATGAAACAAAGACCATGAACACACAATGATTTTTGAACATTTGGTGTTGGTAGTACCAAGACCGATACCAGTTGTGGACTAATTAGCCATGCCCATGAGATTCACCCACCATGCCCATAGTCCCCCCCCCCCGGTGCCAATTGGGAGGGGCAGGGGACAGCAGAAGCCCCCCCTGAGTTTCATACAGGAGGCGTGCAAGCTCCCAGATGGAGCTCTTAACTACAGCACAGCATTAGTGTGAAATGTAAGTTCTGCAGAGGAGAGGTGCCCCTGGAGCAGGGAGTCAGTATTTTGTTTACAAAGGGAGGCCGGGTGATTAAGATAAGATAGGGCTGGTGATTAAATTAAGGATCTGGAAGTTAGCCTGTAGAAGAGGAGTCCCTCTGTGGAAGGGGGAGAGGTTATTTTAGACACAGGGGACTAAGAAAAAATACAGCCAAGCACTGAGCCAAGGTTACATTCAGAAAAGGGGGAGATTTGGGGGCATAGGTGAAAAGAAGGGGGTCAAACCCAGAGCAGGGCTAGGAGTGTACAGAGAAGTTCCCACTCTACCTGTGGTACTTATGGGGCCCCATCACTAAGCCTGGGCCTCACAATGTCTAACCTATTTCTCCTCCCAGCTCCTCAGTGAGGTAGAGCAATGCTGTTATCCCCATTGTACAGATGGGGCACTGAGGCACACACAGAGTAAAGGCCAGATTTTCAAAGGTATTAGGCACCTAGTGAGATTTTTCAAATGCACTTAGAAGGTTTGGTGCTTTGTAAACCCCACTACATATGTAGCTGCATCTTTGGGTCCCTAAAAACCTTTGAAATTCTGTCTTTAAAGCACTGGCCTGGGGTCAGAGAGGAAGTCCATGGGGAGAGTAGAACCCAGGTCTTTCAGGGCTAGCTCCTTATCCAGCACACCAACGTCTCTCTCACTCCTGCATGCTGCAAAAAAAGAGGACTCTGATAGATGGGAGCAAACCCAAGGTGGCTATTCTCTAAGACTCCAGCAAATGGTCCCAGGATGGATGTCATGGTTGACAGTATGAAAAGCAGTACAGTGATTAGGAAGGCTGGAGAATGAGAGTCAGATGAGAGGAGATCACTTAACTCCCAAAGGGTGGCAGGTTCTGCCCCATGCTGGGTTGTAGAGCAATGACTGCTTTGCAATTTTACATTTTAACTGAATATCATTTTGTTCAGTCGTTTTTTGTTCTGAGTTTGAGAAAAGGAAGGAATGAGAAAGTATCAGATGTGTTTATGCCTCAAATTCTCAAGGTTTCAGCTGTATTCAGGCCAATTCCAGAACAAAGAACAGAAACTGCATCCACAGAGTCCATAAAGTCGACAATTATTGTCATGATTTGCATTATTCACTGGGCACCATCTCTGTGCTTGGCACTGTTCACAATATGCCAGAAAATCCAGTCCCTGAGCCAATGCACATAAGATGTGTAACTCTGGATAAGATGGCTCCGATATTTAAGTTTGAAGTGTATAGCTATTGACCACACGTATTATCACATGTTCACTCTGATGTTTATATCTGTGAGTGGAGGCGCTGATGGCAATAGAAGTTTTAGTTGATAAAGGACCAGACGATTTGACCCTTCAACTTTCTTTCTAAAGGACGAGCTGCCCAGAGCTCCTGTGCCTGTTTATTTTCCTTTCCTGCCTGCAGTGGCCCTGATGTCTCAGTTTTTTTCTCAACTTTAAAATATAAAATTTTCTTTAAGTAGTCTCCTGTGAGAGCTGCAACTCAGTTGCTGCAGTGTTGTGTTTAAGAGCCTTCTGGAAAGTAACTCGCCTTTAAATAGAAGTAAAAGCAGTTTTGCCAACTCTCATGATTTTTGTTTTCCTTAAAGCCCCAGCTCCTGGATTCAAGTGATATGTGGTGATTTCAGCCTTCATTCTTAAAGAAAAATGAAATTTCTAGTCCTCGTGGCTGTGGAGAAAGCTTCAAAATGTGACCCCAGTGCACCCTAAAGGCTCAAAAAGCAGAAGGCAAATAAAAAGAACTCCAAATCTGTTGTTTTTACATAATCTCATGATTTTTGAACATTTCTGATTGGCAATACTGTGAAAATGACTTGAAAGTGTCAGTTTCACTCCTGTTTAAGGTTAAAAGAACAGGAATCCTTGTGGCACCTTAGAGACTAACAAATTTATTTGAGCATAAGCTTTCGTGAGCTTGACGTCTGATTTGTGTTCATTTATTCTTTTACATAGAGACTGTCCAGTTTGGCCAATGTACATGGCAGAGGGGCATTGCTGGCACATGATGGCATATATCACATTGGTAGATGTGCAGGTGAACGAGCCTCTGATAGTGTGGCTGATGTGATTAGGCCGTCACGGCAAACCTGGTGGCTGAACTTTGTGACTTTGTCCTATTTCACATTTGGGGACAATGTATTCCTTCCAATCAGCGGCACTGCTATGGGTACCCGCATGGCCCCACAGTATGCCAACATTTTTATGGCTGATTTAGAACAACGCTTCCTCAGCTCTCGTCTCCTAATGCCCCTACTCTACTTGCGCAACATTGATGACATCTTCATCATCTGGACCCATGGAAAAGAAGCCCTTGAGGAATTCCACCATGATTTCAACAATTTCCATCCCACCATCAACCTCAGCCTGGACCAGTCCACACAAGAGATCCACTTCCTGGACACCACGATGCCAATAAGCGATGGTCACATAAACACCACCCTATACTGGAAACCTACTGACCGCTATACTTACCTATATGCCTCTAGCTTTCATCCAGACCACACCACACAATCCATTGTCTACAGCCAAGCTCTACAATACAACCACATTTGCTCCAACCCCTCAGACAGAGACAAACACCTACAAGATCTCTATCAAGCGTTCTTACAACTACAATACCGACCTGCTGTGAAGTGAAAAAACAGATTGACAGAACCAGAAAAGTACCCAGAAGTTACCTACTACAGGACAGACCCAACAAAGAAAATAACAGAACGCCACTAGCCATCACCTTCAGCCCCCAACTAAAACTTCTCCAACCCATCATTAAGGATCTACAACCTATCCTGAAGGATGACCCATCACTCTCACAGATCTTGGGAGACAGGACAGTCCTTTCTTACAGACAGCCCCCCAACCTGAAGCAAATACTCACCAGCAACCACACACCACACAACAAAAACACTAATCCAGGAACCTATCCTTGCAACAAAGCCCGTTGCCAACTGTGTCCACATATCTATTCAGGGGACACCATCATAGGGCCTAATCACATCAGCCACACTATCAGAGGCTCATTCACCTGCACATCTACCAATGTGATATATGCCATCATGTGCCAGCAATGCCCCTCTGCCATGTACATTGGCCAAACCGGACAGTCTCTACATAAAAGAATAAATGGACGCAAATCAGATGTCAAGAATTATAACATTCAAAAACCAGTTGGAGAACACTTCAATCTCTCTGGTCACTCGATTACAGACCTAAAAATCACAATATTACAACAAAAAAAACTTCAAAAACAGACTCCAACGAGAGACTGCTGAATTGGAATTAATTTGCAAACTGGACACCATTAAATTAGGCTTGAATAAAGACTGGGAGTGGATGGGTCATTACATAAAGTAAAACTATTTCCCCATGTTTATTCCCCCCCCCCAATGTTCCTCACACGTTCTTGTCAACTGCTGGAAATGGCCCACCTTAATTATCATTACAAAAGGTTGTTTTTTTTTCTCTTCTGCTGGTAATAGCTCACCTGATCACTCTCGTTACAGTGTGTATGGTAACACCCATTATTTCATGTTCTCTGTGTATATAAAATCGTCCTACTGTATTTTCCACTGCATGCATCTGATGAAGTGAGCTGTAGCTCACAAAAGCTTATGCTCAAATGAATTTGTTAGTCTCTAAGGTGCCACAAGTACTCCTGTTCTTTTTGCGGATACAGACTAACATGGCTGCTACTCTGAAACCTGTTTAAGTTTAGTTTCTAGTCTATTATTTGTAGGGAAGTAACACCTCTAGAGCCCCAGGCAGGTGCAGTATAAACTTTTGGGGCCTTGCCCTAGTAGGATGTTTCCGAAGTTAAATGATCTATTCCAAGCTTGTTGCCGTTCTAACACTTTTTTGCAGTTCATCTAGATTTTTCTACAATTGTTTTAATTGTTGTATTCAAGAGTTAGTAACAAAGAATATACATTAAAATTTTAAACCTAACTAGTGTTACTTAAGTGACTTTACACAAGATGTAACGACATGTTAGTATTAGAGCTCAGTGAGTCTAATATTTATTAAATCCTCTTTTTTTATATATAGGAATTAGATACAGTGGTCCTATCAGCTAATTTCTAAGTTATCTGCAAAAAAACCCTCGAGTTTTCAGGTGCCTAAGCAGCCATTGGAATCACGGTTAAAGTTGCGCCCCCCCCCCACACACACACACATCTGAAATGGCGCTCCTGCCCCCAACATGATGAACTGCAGAGATCTGTCAGAGACCTCTGCCGCATAAGACAAGGCTGTGGAATTCCCATGCACAGGGTTTTCACTGCTTTCTCTCACACTTCACCGCCACGCAGCAGTTCTCAGGTTTTAAGCTTCTTTTGGACTTTCTAGGGGTAGGTAAAATGTCTTAGGATTTGGCCTGCCTATATTTGCCTAAAACACTGGGAGGCCTGTCATTTCTTGTCACTACCTTTGAAACACTGCCTCTACCAGGAAGTACTTTAAAGAGCAATGTTCTAGCATTGAGCAAATTGATATGCGGACGTCACAGCTGGGAGTTGTTTAAGGGCTGATGTTTCTACAGACAAGGATGTTCAATATGGCTGTGTGCTCTTGGTTGAAAAGTAAAGTAGGTTGTGGAGACAACCCTCTAGTCCCAGGACCTTCTGTGAGAGGAGAGTCTCACGCCCATCTCCTCTTCCCTCCTGAGCAGCAGATTAAAGAGTTGCTGGCAAGGAACTCAGGGAGGGCTCCTCCCCGCCCCGCAGTAGTAGCAGCAGGGAGCAGGAAGCTCTGCATTCAAGACTGGGAACTCTGCCACTGAGTTCCCAGCAGTGATGTCTTCCACTCTGCCATTATTCATTTTGTTTTGGTGCGATGAGGGAAGTGGGTGTTTCATCCTTCTGCTCTCCTAGCAGCTCCTCTTCCCCGCCCCCTGAGATTAGGAAAGGTCACAAGTAGGGCCGGTCAAACATTTTCCATCAAAATGGGTTTTCAGCGGAAAATATGGTTTTCAACACAACTAAATTTTTCTCAAAAAGTGTTTGGTTTGTATGGAAATGTTTGACATTTTGTCACAAAAAAAAAAAAATCATCACCTGGAAAACTTTTGGGTGAAACCTAAAAATTTCAGTTCAGCAATGCCACTGCAGTGTGTCACTGGATTTATAATTCACGTGCCTCATGTCCCCATTTCTCTCTATAGGCCAGGTTCCACAGCTGGACTACATCTCCCAAGATGCACAACGGACATGGGACTTTCATGATGAATGGCAGCAATTCAGCCAGAGAGGAGACTGTGCTGCATCGTGGGAGATGCAGCCTAGCTTGACTCATAAAGGAGAATAGGGAAGCACAGAGGCACCCCAGCTACAACTCCTGTGAGGCAGTGCAGCAGCATTTCCAAATCAAAATGTTTGATTTTTGGCTGAAAAGTAAAAAAATTCTCTGGGGCCAAAAAAAAAAAAAAAAAAAAAATTCTGACCAGCTCTAGTCTTAAGGGCTCCTTTCCATCTCTGCTCTATACCTGAAGAAGGGGATGAGGATTTGCCCCTATCCATGCACACCCCTTGACTACTCCCACTATCTATGGGGAAAGTGGCTCAGCCCAGATTTCCCTCCCAAACAGCTCTGCCAAAGTTCCCTCTTTGTGGGAGGAAGGTGTTTTCTTCAAAAAATCACCCCAGGAGAGGAAGTAGGAGAGCATGGGGAGTACATGAATCATCTCTCTCTTCCCTGGTCTTCCAGCTGCAAATTGGAACAGAGAATTTGTTATATATCTATGTCTATAGGTATAGATATCTATGTGAACAACTCTAGGCATTTATTCACTCTGTCCCTCACTCTTACAAAAAGGATGCTCAGTGGAAAAATGAGTGAAGCCACACATTTACATGCTAATTATAACTGCTTCTCATAAAGCAACTCAACTTGCTACTAAAGGAATGAGGGGTGTTTGTCCTCTGCATTCTCCTCTGTGAATTTTTCCATCAGCAGGCTCTCCTTGAAGAAACCTACCTGAAAAAGAAGAGGCAAGTACTCTGGATTTGTTTCCTTGATAGGGAGGAATGTACCCCAGTTTATTTCTGATCCAGGCAAAGAACAGAACAGTATGACCAGAAAGGCAAAGGAGGTCTTGCTCCATGTGTGGCAACTTCTACTTATTTTAATTCTCACTAGAAACAAAAACATGCGTGAAAGGAACTGTTTTAGAGAATCAGGAATAACATGGTCTCTTCTAATTCAGAGCTTCCTTGTGTGGGTTAATACAGGGTTAATTCTAACTATGTCTTATTAAAAATGATGTAGTGTCTTGTGATTCCAGACAGCAGATCTCTGAGAACAGTAGTGTTGCAGTTTGCTCTGTGCAGGAGTTTTGAATCAACTGCTGTTTTGTTTGTTCCTCGGTTTATTACACCACCATTGCTTTTTCAGCCTGCATTAATTTCTTAGCAGTCTACACATGCTATACACGTCCATCTCTATAGGGCTTCACTCACTTTACCTTAGCCTGAGCCTTCAATTACACCAACCTGAATTTTCCCTAGGAACCCTCAGACATCCTGTGCCTTTGTTTATTTTATGCAGTCTCTTCTCTCCCCCATTTCAAAAGCAGCAATTGCTCATAGAGTGTTTACAAGGTTGCCAACTCTTGCAGTTTTACTGCAAGTCTCACAATATTTTGTGGATCACTTAAAGCCTTAGCTTCTGAAGCCATGTGATTATTTAGGGATCTCAAGCTTTCATTTTAAAAAAGTAAGTGACCTGTGCACCCCAAAGGCTTAAAAACCAGAAGGCATTAAAAAACCGCAGTGTGTTTTTTTAATCTCATGATTTTTTTATTTGGGCCAGTGTGTCTCATGGTTTTTGAACACTTGGGTTGGCAGCACTGTGTTTAACGCAAGTTTTGTCAGTCATCCTGTGTCACCCAATGCATCCAGAAACAATACATCTCTTAGACTGTTAGCTTTTGGGCAGGCGCTGTCTCTCACACCATTTGTATGGTGTGTGGCACAACATGGTTGCGATCCTGGTTAGTGTCTTTGGGTACTATCACAATACAAACCAACACCAGCTTAACTAAGATAATCCGTCTCCCCAGATGAACATGTCTAGACCTGGTATGGATCCCTGTAATCTTAAACCTCCACCATTTACCTTTTGGCTTTTTTAAATATCTGGAGTCTCTAACTCTGCTCACGGATCCCTCTCTCAAGCCCATTTTCTGCGGGCACCAATCTCTTTAAGTGTCAGAGATACAAACTCTTTTTGCAAGCTCTGATTCATTTCAGATCTGGATCTCTTGGCCACTGCCTGCTCCATGTTTCCTCTGATTAATTCTCCAGAAAGCTACCATGCCCTGCAGTGCTGTATAATTATAATTCTTTGATATTTATATTCCAATAGTGTCCAGAAGCCCTATTCAGGATTGGAACCCAATTGTGCTATGCAAATACATACAGTGTCTCTTCCCTGAGGATCTTACAACCTAAGAAGACAAATGACATCTGAAGGGTGAGGCACAGAAGGCTACAGTCAAGTCTTTGCATCTATGTAGCTATATAGCAACCATTATTTTTTATTACACCCTTACAAACAGATAAAGTGCTGTTGCGTGAACTATGTTCATCTGCTCCTTAAGTCAGCATTGAGGAGAGGATACTGGCCTTATGGATTTTAATTAACTAGGAAAATTGGTTAAGCCAGGGTTTCCAAAGGCAAGCAGGGTGAGAATGGTATTTTCAGCCCCACTGAAACCAAATTAATGCATTATGCCCAACAGCTCAGGACTACATTACAACCTACTGAAATAAGAATTCCCAGTGTATTGATTTACTGTTGCAGGCAGCCATACAACAATGTCAAAGCAAATGGTTCTCCTGTGAAGCCAGTGATTTTCCAGCAACAGCAGCAAATGGAAATGCACAAAGGAACCACAAGGGACTAGCTATTACATGAAGCAATCATTTCTCTTCCTGAAAGGAAAAGCAGTAATAGCATCCCATAATGTCTCTCCTAACGCATAATTCAATAATTAATATTTGCTTTTCGTCATTTGTATGGTATAATAATGGCAACTTAAAATGGGGATCCCGGAGCAGGCGTGGGTTCTCCCTGATGGAAGGCATACATTTTGTTAAAACTATTATAAGATAAATGACTAGCTAGAGGATTCCTTTACTTTTAGGGTTACCTAATCCCTGGGAACCATTTCCATGTGAGGGTCTAAGTCAGGTCTTCTCTATAGAAATGTGATTAGTGGGTACTGGGTCTGACTTGTTGTGCCTGGTCTGAGCAGGGAAAAAAGTAAAAGGGGGAAATAAAAAAGTCCTTCTGAGCAGTGCCTGTCAGTCTCTTGGAACTGCTACAGCCAGTTGCTTTCTTTCTTTGGGGCCCTGCCTGCTGCAGACGTATTAGGCACAAATTCTTGCATCAGGTCTTTTTGTAATTTATTTTTAAAACTACAGAATGACCGTGACCCTTGGCACTGAACCAGAAACCCTTTGATTATGTGTCTTTGTAGAGCTACAGCAAGGTTTATATATGTGGTAGCTACTATTGTACAGTATGTGCTGTCTCTGCCAGTGTTTCACAAAGTGTCCTTAGCACACAGGATGTGCGACTGGTAAATAATCAGTTGAAACATTTTTTCCTTTTCAGACACATGTTATTCTTATCCTCCAGACCCTCCTTCCTAACCCTTTATATGCCAAATCCCAGATCAGCACCCAGTGATATTGACATGAAATTATAGACAATTATTGTGGGCTTCTTAGTTGCACAACGAAGCACATAAAATACTGTACAATGAAGTACCAGGGCACAGTAATCTAGACCCATTCTACCACTCCATTTCAGATTCTAGTCCTTGTAGCAGACACTAGATTGAACTATAGTATTCCTAAAATATAGGCTCCTTTGAGGAACATACTTTGGCCATGTTGGGTGGTGGCACCGAAACTATCACAGAAGTATTGCAGAAAAACAAAGGTCAATGACATCATTCAGTAAATGAGCAGCATTTCCTGTTGATGATTCACAAAGAGATATTGCATTTGGCTCCAAAGATAGTGCTTCCTAACCCAGAAAACAGCTAACTTTGATACATCCAGGACACCCGCCATAGGACGATGTTTTCTGTAGAGCAAACATTTGATTGCTTTATGACTACGGTAGGTTTACCTTGTGACAGATAATAAAATCAGGTTTCAGACATATTTATATGTAAGTTAAGTTGCACATAAAAAGTCTGTATATTCTTGTCATAGTCATATATTCTAAGGCCAGAAAGGAGTACTGTTATCATCTAGTCTGACCTCCTTATAACACGGGCCACGGAACTTCCCCAAAATAATTCCTGTTTGAATTAGAGCGCGCACAGAGAAGAGCCAATCTTGATTGAAAAATTAGCAGTGATGGAGAAACCACTAAAGCCTTTGGTAAATTGTTACAATGATTAGTTACTTCACTATTAAAAATGTATGCCTTATTTCCAGTCTGAATTATTTAGCATCAACTTCTAGTCAGTGGTTCTTGTTATAACTTTGTAGTACTGTATCTCTAGATAGGTCATAGAGGCCTGCATTAATATTACAGTCTCGTACTTTCATAGTTTTGGCTCCATTGTGCTGGCCAATGTACACACAGAGAATGTTAAAATGTTTTCTGGTCTAAAGAATTTACAGACTAAGGAGACATCCTCTCCTTTCAGTTACATAGCAATACGTACCCAAAAGAGAACATTTAGATAGGGTACTACACAAGTCCCATATACTCATTGACCTTTTGAGCATCCCCTTTTTGACAAGAATATAAGCTGAAGCTGAATGCAGTCTATTGGAACACTTTGCTAGATTCTGCATTGTGCAGTATAATGGAGTGCTTTGCTAGATTCTACCTTGAATTGAAGGACATTTTACAGTTCAAGTGTTGTGGCAAGACTTGTCAAGCTGGAGATCTACAAGGAAAATATCTAAGTGATCTGAGACAGAAAATGCTTTGCTGTGTATCCTCCATTTAAATGTCCTTACATACAAGTGCATCATGTATGCTAATTACTTTTTCAGTTTTGTTCCTGAGTTACCAAGTTGCCCAGCATGCTCTGTGTTGGCCTCAAACTTTTCGTGATTGATGTGGTTTTTCAGACTTCCATCCTTTGCTTCCATGTTTGTGGATTATTATATGAAGCTGATGCCTAGATTTATATCTCATCCTCCACACCTTTCTTCAGGAAACTCAATAATGTTAACTTGTCTGATGGGGTTTAGATGACTCAGAGCTGTTTGCACTCAAGAAAGCAAGATATAATAAAGATTTCATGTGCAAGAAAAAGCAGCTCATCTAAGTTGTTGTTGTTTTTTAAGGTTGTGGCCAGTATTTCCTATTTGTTTTTTAAAAAGTTACCTTATATTTAAGATTCCCTTGAATTCAATTTTAAATCCTGATATTTTTAGCGTTGCTATTATTTTACTGTTGTTTTTATTCTTTTTTATTAATTTGTGGAGACCCCATCCCTGAGGAATCTGGGTATTCTATTCGATTAAAGATGTATCAGTTATCCTCTGAAAGAATCTCCTCAATTTTCCTGCACTGCTTGGCTACTCTTTTTCTTGTAAAGTCTATGTGTACATAGTAATCTGAACTCCTTCTGTGTACAAGGCAGGTGACGGAAATAATCTCCTTTGTGTGAAACAATAAGGGAAGAACAAGACTGTTCGGCTAAAACGCTCGCTGACTCAAAGCTTGGCACAAAACAGAAACTTTATTGAGGTTTAAGATAGTTCAGTTAACTTTTCCTGCAGTTATTTTCATTTCCAAACATACCTCAATTACCTGGTGACAGCCAAGATTGGAAGGGAGTGGGCAAAAATGTGACAAGGAAAGCTGTTCCTGTGAAACTTCCAGCCCAGCTCTGAAGACCCAAAAGGTTCAGCTATGATTTGAAGAAGAACACAAAGTTGGGGTGCTCCTTGAGCCAAACCTCTGACAATTCTCTAATATCTCTCTCTGCCCCTGGTATTTCTAGGGTCTATCAATATATCTGAAATAATCTAGTCACTTCAGAGGTGATTCTGAAACTGCAGAAGGTGAAAATGTGAGCCCTGTGCTCAAGTTCAAGAAACATAGTAGTTTTAGAGTTGAATCTTCATTTTGCAGTCTAGGATTATCATATGGATACCATCAGAATGCTCACACATTGATTTATGGATAACAGATTTATATATTCCATGCCTTTGAGACCAGCACAGTAGATTACTGGAGTGCTCTGATTCTAGGACTTTCTGATAAGCACATATGCATATAGAGCTTGCTGCAGCATTTTGAGTCCATCAGTTGAACTAAACATGCAGAGCGAATGTTTCCAGTGTTGAAGAATGTGTATGGCTTTTTTTTAAACAGTGTTTTTAGTACAAACTAGTATTTATTGTTTAGAAAGTTTCCAAGCAAATGGCCCTTAGTGTTGTTCAGATGCACCTTACGTTTCTTGATCTTTTCATTCCCCCCACCCACCCAAAACAACAAAAATGCTTTTTACTTCTACAAATCATCTTTTCCATGAAAATGGTGACTTCTCACCTCTGGCACATAAATATAATACCATGCTTTGGGGGTGGGAGTTCACCATTATTTAATGCCAAAAAAATTGTGCTTACTGGTAGAAATGGTGCTCTTTTGCGGATTCACAAGTTGTAGAGTAAAGTTTTGTGGAGAACTTTCAGTTTTGCAAACTGAAAATGAATGGTATCTGCCCCCTTTGCTCCCCATGTGCCTAGGAGTATCCGGAAATCTGTGCACTCGGGTTATCTCCTTCCTGTATAGCATTTTGGTCTTTAAGATCTTACCTGACTACTTGCAGCCTAATGATCTGTGGATGGAAGCCCAGCCTAAAGATCTGTGATGGAAGCTTTTGTTCTTTCCTTGGAATGAGCAAGCAACAGCAGACACCCCTCGACCATGCTGACATTACCACGTTTAAAAACTGAGCAACAGATTCCACTCTGATGGTGGAAAGCATCTAATAATACACTTGAAATGGCCCCTTGAGAATTCTTCTTATGCAGGTGGTGTAGACCTGGGATAGTGGCTTTTACACCATCCCCTTTTCTGGTCTGTACAGGGGCATGACTAGTACAAAAGGGACACTGGTTGGGTTATTCCTATCTCCCAGTGATCCCCAGCTGCTGGAATGACCAACCAGGGTTGTGAGCTGCTAGCGCAAGATGGAGCAGTCTTCAGGCTGCTCTACATCCCATTGCGGACTGGCCTGGCATCTGGCAGTCCAAAGATTGGAACGAAGCCAGGGTGACTTCACACCACCTTCCTCCAGTGCTGTACAAAGGCTGAACTGGGACTTGGTGATTGGAAAGCCTGTTGTTCTGCTTCAGAAAGAACAAAACTGCTGATTTAAACCCAACAATGTGATTACAAAACTATCTCTGACAAATGTATAACTGAAAAACCCCGTTCAGATGAAGTCAATAAGTTGAGATTTGTTCTGACCCTCAGTGCAAGTGTAACCAGAGTTTTTGTTGGTGGGTGGTTCAGGGATTTTTTTGCTCTAACTTTCTTGTTTCCCTGGTTGTAGGGGATGAGGCAATTTACGAAGAAATGCAAAATCAGACAGTCATGCCATATTATTTACTCAGGAGACCAGATGAGCTCATTTAGAAGAAAACTTCAGACAACTTGCCATGCCGGTTAAAAAGTAGCTGGGTGGGGATGAATCAGGCCTCTGCTTGCCCAAAGCTAGAATGCGTGCTAAAAACGCATAAAGATAATGACAGTGCACTGTTTTCAGCTGATAACTTCAGCATTGCTGTTTGAGCGGCTCAGAGCCAAGCTGATAAGTGCTGGGAAATATCAAGCTGTGACAAGGTGCAGAGAGCTTACCCTGGATCCAGAAAATGCCCTTGGGGTTGTGGAGCAGAGCACCTCAGGGCACCAAGGAACTTAATTACTTGATTTAAAAGGCAACATCTGTAACTCCCATTGACTCCAGTGCGAGCTCTAGGTGCTCAGCATCAAGAAAATCACATAATGAAAAAGCTCTTTAAAAGCAGGCCATTTGTAGGCAGATGGGAAAGGCATGGTAGGGAGCTAGGTGGCTGCAGGGATGGAAGCCAGGCTAAGCTATGTGAGGGGCTGATTTTTGTTATAGCCCAGATGAGCCTTTTTGTTTTGTTTGAAAGCCTTTTGCCTATTGTTAAAGATCAATTGTGATGAACACTCAACATGTTTACGTTTGCACCTCGCTGGGGGTTAGGGTGCATTAAGACTGCATCGCTGTTCTGCTTGCTTTGATATCTGAAATAGCAGGGATGTTATATCTTCACTTCCCTTGCTTTGTTGAAGAGTATCAGCACAATTGTTGGAAGGCGACACAAGGCTGAAACCTGAATTACCACTTCCCCTCTCTCATCTAGGATGGTGAGTCAGAATCTATGACAGTCTATTTTTCCTGGTTTTCTCCCTCAACCTGCATTCCTGGCATGAGCTCCCTGAGCTGAATGGCTGGCCTAAGAGGGGCAAAGGAGTAAATCAATCACTCGTCCATACAGCCAGATCCCTCCTGCTACTTGTCTGCCAAGCCAGAAGTGTGAGCAGAGTTGTCATTGATGATGCTGACACAACATATCAAGATCAGGATTCACCAGACTCTGGCTCTGAGTGACCTTGAGCAAGTCTCTTAACTTCTGTGTATCTGCCCATCTGTAACACTGGTACAGTAATTATATGCTTCACATCTCCAGGAGAGAGTACAGTTTCGTTATTTGTTCTAAAGCACTTTCGTTCCTTAACCAAAATAGCAAAATGAATATAACAGATTCAGATTTTGAAAACTTCAACCTCAAAGCCTCCTTTCTATTAATAAGAATATGCCCAGTTTCCCTTATAACTTCTTTTGCAAATCTGGCTTCTCTTTTGCTTTCCTGTCCAGCACTGACTTCCAGGCAATAGCTTGTCTATGCACTAATGTCCTGCCCCACTGTTAATGAAATTTAGCGTCTTATCTCTTTGTGCTGCCACGCTCTGGCTAGATGAGTTTTCCACAATAACCTAACTCCCAGACTAACTTATTTACACTTGTTGATACTGATCTTCCGGTTCCATCTGCTAATCCAGGACCTGATTCTGTATCACTGATTCACATGAGCAGTCCCTTATTCAATGGAGCTCTCACATGTGTAAGAGCAGTTGGGTAAGGCCCCTAGTTACTCAGACAATCTCTTTGAATCTGGTTGCACTGTTTCTCCTTTCTTTGCATGAAAGCTGTCATACTTGGGTGCCTGGAGGGGTAGAGATCCAGCAGTAGATGGGGAGGGGTAGAGTAGAGGGAATACTAGGATAGGGAGAGCAAAAAAGAATAAAAACATTAAAAAGGGAAAAAATGCACAGAAAAAAATAAAATAAACAGTAAACTACAAGAAGAGAGTGAGTGTGCAACCACTGTACATGGAGCCAGGGCCCTTAAAGACAGGGAACCTATCTGCCTATACACTGTGAGATTAAGCATTCCAGGATGGGCATCGCTGCTAGTTTATCTATAAATTCACCTCATAAACTCATAGAATTTAAAGACAGAAGGGGCCATCATGATAATCTAATCTGACCTGCACATTTCAGGCCACAGAACCTCACCCACCCACTCCTGTAAAAAACGTATAACTTCTGGCTGAGTTATTGAAAAACTTCAAGTTACAGAGAATCCACCATTTACTCTAGTTGAAATCTGCAAGTGACTCATGCCCCATGTTGCAGAGGAAGGCGAAACCCCCTAGGGTCTCTGCCAATCTGACCTGAGGAAAATTCCTTCTCGACTCCACATATGGCAGTCAGTTAGACCCTGAACACGTTGGCGAGACCAAACAGCCGTACACTTGGGAACAAATTCTCTGTAGTAACTCAGTCTTCCTTGTCTAGTATTCTATCACCAGCTGTTGAAGATGTTTGCATCTGGCAGTCAATGCTTCTATATTACTGCTATAAAAACTCTACAGCTGGGGCTTGTGTTTTGGGGGGACATTAATTTCATTGGGGGTGTGTGTATTTTTAGCAATTTTTGAGTTCTATGTTAACACCAGGGTGTTTCAGGGCTTTCTCTTTGTGTGTACACACAATACTGTTTCAAACTGCACTACGTTAAAGTACACTAGGCAACCTTTAGTGCACACCAGCAGGGTCTACACGAACCAACCAATGTACAACATGTTAGTCATTGTCTTTTGGTATGGCATTTTAAAAGCAATAGGCTGGATTATAATTGAATCTTGAGAGTCAAAAGCTATGCTAATGCTTCTGGGGTAGCTAGGTGGATTCCCCCTTGTGCCACCACTGTAGCATGAACAGGACACTTGTCCATGTTATGTTGCATGGCTTGTACCTCACCACAGTCACAATTCGATGAGTCTTTGAATTTCCATTTGTGGAAGAGACTCCCCCACCTTCTGTGCGTTGTCCGAACGTGGTTGAGTGCAGTCCACTGCCTATGGGAAAGGCAGAATCCCAGGAATTCTTTCATTGGCTCTTTAATCAGGTCTTTGTTTGGGATGTCATGAGCAGCCCGCAATTCAAGCCAGTGAGTGCTGGTGTCCTTTCTGTTGGCCTGTAGCATTGACGGGTGCATCCAGAAAGGCTTCCTGGATTTGAGTCAGGAGGGTGGCCCTGAGTTGAGATCTTGGTGTATCTGCAGGCAGCCAGGATTTTGTTGTACTCCTGGACCACAGCAGTATCTCACCTGATGTTGGCTGGTGTGATGCCCACCAAAACTGAAAGCTACAGTATTGGCATAGACCCAAGACAACCGCTAACAATCCAGCGGGTGGCATTCATTTCAGTGTCAATGAGATTGGTGTGGGAGCTGTTGCACCAAACTGGTGTGCAATGCTCCACTGTTGACAAGGCCAGGGCTTGGACAGACGATCAAAGCATGCATGCATCACGTCCCCAGGATGTGTCAGCAATCTTCTGGGTGATAACCCTTGTCTTTATCTTCTTTTTGGTGTTGTCATGGTGTTGGCAATAGCTCAGTGTCCATTCAAGGGTAACCCCAAGGTACCGTGGATTGTGGTCATGCTAAAGAGACAGCCCACATGTTAGCGTACTTTAAAAATTACACCCCTGTACTGCTTATTACTGCTCCATGTCAACAAGCCCCTAGATTCAAGTTCGGGAGCAGAGACATTGCTCATATAAACAAACTGGCCTGGGAAAGGGGTGAAGTCAACACAAATTGAGTAACCATTCTCACTCTTTTTCCAGTGTTTATTGGATAAACACCAATTTCATTTTTATTTATTGATTAATTGGGGGTGTTTGTTTATCAGTTAAAACCCAAAAGCAGACACCCTACCTATAACCCACCCATTAAGCGTTTTGTTAAAACCTTTTTACTGTTTACAAAGCACCAAATATTTTAAACATGCTGGGCAAACAGCACCACATGCTTCCAGTGTGAAGTAGCAGCTGCTGGAGCCCAGATACATTCACAAGCAAAACACATGAAGCTGAGTAAAGGTTTCCAAAATGTAAAGGCACCTACCTCAGAGGTCTAAACCCACTACCTATGGGGTAAAGAAAAGGAGTACTTGTGGCACCTTAGAGACTAACCAATTTATTTGAGCATAAGCTTTCATGAGCTACAGCTCACGAAAGCTTATGCTCAAATAAATTGGTTAGTCTCTAAGGTGCCACAAGTATCCTTTTCTTTTTGTGAATACAGACTAACACGGCTGTTACTCTGATACCTATGGGATATATCCTAAATGTGGGATGTTTGACTGAAGGGTTTTGGTTCAGGAGGTCCTCCATTTTGGGGACTTTCTTAATCACCGAGGGAAAGGTGCATTAATCTGGACCTGTTGCTGCATATGTCTCTTATTTTGAACATATAATCCTCTCCTCCTCCTACCTTTTGCACAACACACATTGCACACTCAGATCTCTCTCAGTCCCACCCTCCACTCCATTATTTTCCCCCTTCCCTCAGCAAGAGCTGCAAGACAGAAGAGTCTTTAACAGCTGGAGCTCCTTAAAACCATTTAGCACCTCCTTTTTTCTGTAAAGATGAGACAGAGAACTTGAAAGTCTGCTAGTCTGGTAACTGGAGTGCAGTCGTTTGTCAACAAGTGCATCAATGTTTAGCATCCTGGGGTTAGTATGATCCACCAGTTTCAGGTGTTCATGATCAGTTCCGCTTAAGTTCACAATAAGAGCTGATCAGATATGGAACAAACAGTATTTGTGAACATCCATTTGAATTCCAAATAGGTTTTGGTTTGATAACCTTCATAAGTCTTCATAATTAACTTTTTCTGGATGAAGTGAGCTGTCGCTCACGAAAGCTTATGCTCAAATAAATGTGTTAGTCTCTAAGGTGCCACAAGTACTCCTTTTCTTTTTGCGGATACAGACTAACACGGCTGCTACTCTGAAACCTGTTCTTCTGAATGGGTTTTTGTTTACAAAAATGTGTAAGAAATGGCCTTTCTTCATATGCAGATAGGATATTTACGAATAAACCAGATTATCTGTTTGCTGTCCTTTATTCATTGTTAAAACTCATTGTAAATTTTCCATTGTAAAGTGTTTTCACTGGAAAATATAGTGCTTACTAAATTTTTATATTCCAAGAAGCAACATTTTGAAATGAAACATTTTCTTCCAAATCAACATTTTGTATTTTATTCTGTTTCAAAATGTCAAAATTGTTTGTTTAGACATTTCTTAATTGAAACGTTTGGGAACTTTTCAGTATTTCTTCTTTTCATCATGATCTGAGAGAAAAACAAATGTCAAAATGACGGAATTTTCCCCAGGATGAAAATTCTATTTTCCTGCCATCTCCATTCATTATTTGTCATGTGTTAGTTGGAGGTTCAACGTTACATTTGCACAGCACAGAAAAGAAGAATACTTTGCGCTTATATAACATTTTTCACCTGTAGATCTCAAAGTGCTTTACAACAGATAGTAAATATTGGGAAACTGAGGCACAAAAAGTGAAGTGGTTTGTCCAAGCAGATCAGTGGAGGAGTGAGGAATAGAACTCAGTCTCTTAACTCCCATTGTCTTATCCACTAGTCCAGAAACATTGCCATATTCTCAGCACTTAGGTGACTGCTCATACACTATTGACAATGAACAGCAAATAGTGTAAATGAACAGTTCATGAGCAACCTGTAGTGTGAAAATTGTTCATCACGTTATTTGGTTAACTACAGACTTGATCTGGCAATGATTCACAAACGGAAAAAGGAATATATTTGTATTGTGGTTTATTTGCAATGTAGAGTCTGATCAGCTCTATTCATAATGCAGAATTTCTAAAGTAACTGTGTGAGAAGATGATTATTTCCTGGGAATTTAATATTAGCTCCTTCCACTGTCCTCTCTAAGGCGTACTAACAGACTAGTCAGTATGCCTTAGACTAGTTAGTATGCCTTATAGCAATACAAATGGAGGTTTGTGGTTGTGTTTGAATGGCTTACACGTGACTTAGTACTTCACACGAAAGGATTAAACATTTATAGGAAAAGAATGGCATCTGCAGTTATACTAGCTAAAATAATAATGATCATTGCTACCAACCCTCCTGGTTCAGGGCACATGCTGATTCCCCAGAGTGGTCAGGAAGAAAATTCTTCCATGTCATAGCAATGCCCTGTTAGGTGTTGTGTGAGGATCTTACACCTTCTTTTAAGACATCTGGCACTGGCCATTGTTGAAGACAGGACATCAAACAAGGGGCCAAATTCCAATCTTGTTTACACTGGTTCAAAACTGATGTAAGTCCATTGACTTCAGTGGAATAGCGCCTACTTTACACCACTGTAAGTGAGATCTAAATCTGGGCCTAGATGAACCAGTTTTCTGTTCCATATGTCAACCCCTAAATTCTTGTAAATCATTGGCTTCTTCATGTCAGTATTTATGAAGTGAATGCAAAAACTGCCTGGAGAAAAAGGCCTTTCAGTACAAGTGCCTTTGGAATCAGCTGTTTGGGGCAACATTTTATAGCACAGGGAAACATAATATTAAATATATGTTACAAGGTGGGGGTGAAGATGGGAAAGTCAGCAGCTGGTCCAGTAAAATATATTACTTTACCCACATTGTCTCTCTAACATACTGGGACTGTCATGGCTACAACTACACTGCATATAGCAGAATGATAAAGGCAATTGTGCAGAGCATTATTGCTGCCAAGCTTATTAGCCGTACCCCATGATTCATAGAGGACTCATTTATAAGGAAAATAGCTAATGATTTCAGTAACAAAGACCGGTGCCATAGCTCCAGTTATGCAAACACATCACACAGTATCAGGGGGGGAAAAATGCCAGATTGAACAATCCGTATTGTTATTGGCAACATCTGTAACTGAACCTTTGAGGGACTGAGTTTTTCTTCCAGGCCAAAATGTGTGAAGTAGACAATGATGTGGTCAGAATTGTGATTATCCTGCAAGTTAATAATGCTTCAGTAAAACTCATTACAGAGCTAATGCATTAAGGCACAACATTTTATAATTCTACTCCACACAGAATAAATCATGCTGGTAAGTGTCTCATTTCAGCCATGGGCATCTCCCACTGCACTAGGCTGAGGAGCCCTTAAGGAGAAAGAAAAACATATTCCTGTTGTGAAATATTCTGTCTGTATTCATTTCATTTGCTTATTCTGCAGGAGGCCTGTTTCCTGCACTACAGAGTGAAAAGGATTTCCTTGTTGAAATGTCACCATAACAAACACCTGCACACTATGTACTGTGGCTTTGTTGTGTTTTCTTTTAACCCTTGAGTGGCTGTTTGATTTTTTAAAGAGTTAAAAACGGGCTGCCCCACAAATTTTGTTTTGAGGTCTAAAGAGGCTAGAATACTGGTTTTAGCCTTTGTTTTTCATTTTCACATGTCTCTGACTATCTAGGTTCAATCAGAAATAGCACATTATTGCAAGAAAGACTGTTCTCATGGTGTTTGCATCCTGCCTGGAACCACTGGACATCTGGGAAGGAGGAAGCCTTTTCTTACATGACTCCAGCAGATGCAAAAGGTTTGGAGGTAACTTAGATAAGGTATGTAACTTATCTGAATCCTGGAGGCTTACGGTATTTACACCCCTCCCTACCTAGAGGCACAATCCTGCTAACACGTATGCATATGACAATGAGGCTATTCACAAATAAACTTATTCACATGCTTTTCTGTGAGTATGCAAGCAGACTGAGGTGTCACAGAAACACCACAGGCAGACTGAGGTAACCCAACCTGCCTTGTATACTCTCAAAACCTCAGCAAACAGCTCCAGGTTCCTATGCGTGGAATCAAAACCTGTAAGCAGGCACAAGACTTCCTTGAGGTATCTGAGTAAGACCATTTAAGTTGTACCCTCAGGACCAATCATGAGCTGCACTGGGACAATTTTTGTCCTCAGTATTTTACCTTACTGTTGAAGCTCTGTACTGGCTGACAGTTGAGATGGGAGTCACCTTCACTAGCAATTTTTTTACCCTTTATTACCAGTGAGCAGCGCTGTACCCATGGAAGCGCTCGTATAGACCTGAAGCAGGTGTTTTCACCACCAACTATGTCATTTAGCCCTGCTGCAACAGTGGAAATTTTTAAGGGAAAAAAGGCTCAAGGAGACATAGCCTTGGTGTCTGGCCTTGAATTTGATTCTGACTCATAGGGTACACTACTGCTTCGACAACCATGGTTTTGACATGTCTGTGCTTAGATCCTACTGTGATTAGCACCTTAAAAATACCGTAGATAGAAACCATCCCACCTGGTTCCCAAGGGGGTAGTGTGGGTAAGTGAAACTGGTGTTGAAAGGCATTTGCTTAAGAAATTGCAATGATGTTCATTAGCATTAGGCTGATCCAGTTATACAATTCTCAGTAGTCAGGGAACACTGATTTTTGTTCTTGTATATGCCTGGAAGGTGGGAAGCCTCATGAAAAGCTAGAGATAGGGCTGGTCTGCATCTAAAATTTAGGTTAACTTAGAGACGCAACTGTAGTGTCTGTAGTGTAAACAAGCCCTAAGACTCCCTGCCTCCCTCTTGCGCAAATAAAGCTTTTTCCTGCAGTCTGAATGTTGGTAAATATAACCTTGAGACCATCCACACCTGCTGTTTGGGTTTAGGCATTAACAAAGAATTCAGTCTGGCTGGTCATTAACTTTGCACAGAATAAGCGACTTTAGAAAGCAGAACTTTATCAAGGCAGATTATCAAACAGGCCTTTAAATCTGTACTTATAATTTTTCATGTTGATGACATTGGACACGAACATTTTGGGTGCCAAAATATTCAGAATAGCAAGATCAGTGTGCCTACACACGTGCTATTTTCACATACAGCGCTGAGGTTAGATATGTCAGAAAACATGAGCGCCCAAAATTGGAGGTCTGAATGTGTGAGCAGGGTTGAGGACACTTTCAAAACCAAGGCCAGACGTGTGTTCTCATAGCATCATTCTCCTTTCTGTCTGTGCTCAGGGTATGAGAAAAAAGCTGCAACATAAAAAACACAACTGGGAGGTTACTGATTAAAAGTGAAGAATACAAGACAGGAACAACTGTTAGGCTGGGCAGTTGTTGAAGATAATTCAAGGTGAGCTAAAGTTCCCTAGCTCACCTGTAGTACAATGTGTTCTCAGTGCAGAGCCAAGCAAGCCATCTGATTGTTGAATTAGATTTATACAGTAAAAATATCAATTGTTTGCAAATGTCCTGATTTGAAAAAGGAAAGGTTCAAACCTTATTTTACTATTTTACTGAGAGATTTAAACTGGCTGCAGTTACAGGCAGCCTTGCAACACATATAAATGTCTAAGTGTAAGTCCATTACATTGTATTACGTTTTTATGTCATTCAGTGTCTTAGAGAAGGGGGAAATGTAAGGCCTGGTCTTAAGAGGTGCTGAACTGCTTCATTCCCCAGGGACAATCAGCATCTTGCAGAATTGTGCCCTTAATTTGCCCACAAAGTATTTCTTCAAAGAGAGTTTTAAAATGGCAAAACAAAGTTATCCAGTTCTCTAATAGGAATGACACAGTTAAGCTCCCCTTGCTGACTTATCTGTGCTGTAACTGTGAAATAAAGCACGTGAACATATGGGACCTCAGGCAGGGAAATTGGGTACTTGCTATGTAACCTTCACAAATCAGTTCATTTCTCTCTCTGTCTCTCTCTCTCTTTTTTTAAATAGCATCTGAAGGAAGCTGAATTGAACAGCAAGTAAACAAATGAGAAGAACACCCCACCCTTCCTCTTATTTGAAGGCTGTGCAATTAATGGAGAATGTGATCAACCAGTCCTTCCCTTGCTGCCAGGACAAACTCTTGTTAATTCACGTTGCCAGTGTTCTACAGAGCAACAGCAGCACTTGCCCTTCGCTTGCCTTTTGTTTGGACAGCCAGTGGCACTGCTCAGGGAGAAAGTAAGACACAATGGATCTGAATCTCACACCTGGGTGGTGTGAATGGGTGTTCTGCATACACTGTTGTGTCGTGGGAGGACAGGGTATCACTGCCATTTCGGTTGCTGCAGTAACTCCACTATGAACAAAAAATCTCTTCCCAGTCAGTACACAGAGAAGAATATGAAGAAGGTGCTTTGCAGTCCCTGCTATATTGTGCTGTTTGTTGTAATAACAGGATACGTAACAGCCAGAAAAAGATGGAGTTGAGGGTTTCTCCACCCCCAAGTCTGTCTATCCCGCTTGACCTCTAAGCATCACCTTTCAGATAGCCAGCTAACAGCATCTGTGAGCTGGAGTTCTTTGTACCTTTTCCCTAGACCAAAATTATCCACCGTTTCAGAACACAATTGGTGAGATCTTCAGTTAGTGTAAATCAGCACAGATCAATTGATTTCAGTGCTCTGCACAAGTCTGGTGACTTGCATTGACTTCAGTAGAGCTAGCCAATTTACACCAGCTGAGAGTCTGCTCCCATAACACTAACTCTTTTAAACCTGTACGTGTAACCTCAGTTCTTCATTCAGTTCTTCCTGAGGCACAACTCCAGTTGAAGTCCATCAATTTTGCCCAAGTAAGGGCTGTTGTACACCAGAAAATTAAATTGACCCAGCTCTGTCGCTCAGGTTGTGAAAATCCACAGCCCTGAGCTGAGCTAAATTCTCCAGTAGTCAGTGCTAGGTTGATTGGAACAATTCCTCCTAGCTCCTGCCTCTCCGGGAGGTGGACTACCTTTGCAGACAGGAGAACCCCTTCCACTGGCATACGTAGTGTCTATGCTGAAGTGCTACAGCAGTGCGGCAGCAGCAGTGCAGTTGTGTTACTGTAGCATTTCAAGTGTAGACAAGCCTTAAGTATGAAGTAAAGAAGTGAGTAAGGACTTCAGGTTTGGGAGCCTTTTTTATTGTTATTCTTTAATTATATATCTTGTGAGTTGTTCACTTCTTGGATGTTTTTCCATATGAAAAGTTTTGCCTGACTCTGCATGCTCAAACAAAACCAAAACTACTGCCACAAGAGCTGTGAACTCAGAGATACAACTGAGAACTCTCTGAGCCATTGAGAAGTCTCTCTGAATCTCTCTTTATGTCAAATTCATACCCATGGTAATACATCTGAGTGAGACATCTGCACAATTGGCTAGCTAGAGACAGGTACCAAAATATCTACCCTGTCTTCTGGCAGGCAGATTACATCACTATCCAAAGTATTGCACATTTCTGAACTAGTCTGACCTATCTTTTTTTTAAAGCCTGTTGCTGTAAAATATGCTTCGACACACGCACTAAAAAAAAGCAACAAAGGTTTGTCTTGGGTTTCAGTTCTCCGGATAGAATATCCCCCAAACTGGATATAGAACCTATACTACAGATTTAAGAGATTAAATCCTCAAGAGAGTCCTAATATGCACTGAGTGAATTCAAAGTCCAAAATACAAACTCCTGGCAGATAAGATTCACCTAAGGAGAGTTCCCAGGAAACAAAATGCCATTGCTCTGTTGGATGGGGGCGGGAGGAGGGGGAAGGAATCATTAGCTGAAAGCATAAGCTGTCTGTGAAGACTTTATATGAAGAACCGATGTGTGGTGAATCAGTCCTGAAGCACTCTCTTGTGCAATAGGCAGTCAGTGGGAGGAACACACTGTCATTTCCCTGGGAACACCCACAAGTAGCATCTTACCCACTTCGCTACAGTTGGAACACACCCCAAGGAGCAGAGCATGTAGGGCCCGACGTACACGTTGCCTATCTTCCCATTTCACCGTGCAGGCAGCAGCACAGGAATGCTGTCTGAGCACTCTCCAGGATGTGGTGTATATCGGAGCAAACGTCAGACTGAAGTGCTGCTGTCTTGACTACCTTTCTATTAATAGAACAAATCAAAATGTTTTGAAGAACTGGAAAATATTGGATCAGAAGATTTGGCCTGTTTCTCAGCAAGTGGTTATGTTCCCTTGAGTGTGATTCACAGAACCCAAACTTCCTGCACTCGTCTCATGGACTGTTAGCTGCAAACATTTAGTCTTCCTTTAGTGCAAGGAAAATTTCAGTTCAATACAGAATACTGACAATACCGGTCATAATTGATTACAAGATATCTTAGATTTTCAGAGAGACCTTTTGAAAGCATTGCATGGGGGGAGTTTGACCACATGATTACTATTCCCATCAATGGTCAATGACACCTAAATATCCCATGGCTACAAAGTAGGGAACCCTTGCACCTTATATGTCATCTTTCATGAGAAAATGGAGGAACTTTGGGAAAGTCAGCAGCTGTCGGTAAAATGGGACTATTCTTTAGCATAGTCTATCCTGCTAGATTACATAACAGGAATAATGAAATCACATCATGCTGTATTTTTAGAAATAGCAAGAGCCTTGCTCCCTTTTCTATAGAATCTTCCTTCACCATTTTACAGTTAAATTTTTATAAATTTCCAATCCTATACCTGTAGTAAAGGAAAGCAGGAAAGTGTTACAAGAGTTAGAAACATTAGAAACTTCCAAGAAAAAAAGAACTCATCAGGAAGTCCACTAAAATGATGGGTTCTAAGTTAGCTGTTAACACTTAAGAAGGAGATTGAGTTATTATTGAGCAGATGTTCTCAGAGAGCTATCCACAATGTGCAGCGGCAGTCAAAAAAGCTAACAGTATGTTAGGAACCGTTAGGAAAGGGATAGATAATAACACAGAAAATAACATGATGCCACTATATAAATCCATGGTATGCCCACACCTTGATTGCTGTATAGAGTTCTGGTCACCTTGTCTCAAAAAAGATATCTTAGAATTGGAAAAGGTACAGTGAAAGGAACAAAAATGAATATAGGTACGGAACAGCTTCCATTTGAGGAGAGACAACTAAGACGGAATATCTTCAAGATCTATAAAATCGTGAATGGTGTGGAAAAAGTGAATAAGGAAGTTTTATTTACCCCTTCACATAACACAAGAAGCAGGGGTCACGCAATGAAATTAATAGACAGCACATTTAAAACAAACATAAGGAAGTGCTACTTCACAGTCAACGTGTGGAACTCTTTGTCAGGGGATGTTGTGAAGGCCAAAACTATAACAAGGATCAAAAAAGAATTAGTTAAGTTCATGGAGGATAGATACATCAATGACTCTTAGCCAGGATGGTCAGGAATGCTACCCCATGCTCTGGGTGTTCCTAACCCTCTGACTGCCAGAAGCTGGGCCTGGATGACAGGGGATCACTCTGTAATTGCCCTATTCTGTTCATTTCCAGTGAAGAATCTGGCACCAGCCACTCTCAGAAGATAGGATACTGGGCTAGATGGACCACTGATCTGATTCAGTATGTCCATTCTTATTTTCTAAAACACTGTAGGGGCAAATGGAGGTGGGGGGTGGGAATTCCTTGGGATTAAAAGCCAAGATCAAAGCGTGCTCATGTTGCATCTCGGCATATAAAATACCAGATACACAAGCTGTCCATTGACTATCAAATATGTCAACTGTTCTAAAGAAACAAACTGTTCAAAGAATTATCCAAACAGCTTTAGCTTCATCAGGATCTACATCATCATCAATTGCATGGACTTCTTTGACTTAATAAGATTACTTTATTGTGATGGCAACCCCTCTCCTCCTCTTTTTTTTTAATTCTTGTCATTAACAGGAATTCACCCAGATGTGCTGGTCTGGCTAAGCTGTGCTCAGTGTAGGACCAGGGACCATTAATGTCACTTTTGCATTCCCATTATCCTAAAACCAGCTGGAGGCTGGTCCTGCTCCTGGTTTAATTCAGTATAACTTGAATGTTTAAATTAGAGGAGCTGTGAGGTCATTTCAGCAGCCAGGGATTATCAGGCCTATGGATGTCCTGCCCAGGTCCCTTTCCCCAGGGACCATGTAAGGATGTGGTGTGAAATTGCTATAGAAGGCCCACAGCACCCACGGGGAATCCTCAGCGGGCCCTTAAATTGTAGCTTTGACTACTTTGCAAATATTAGACCTACATTTCCAGATAGATTCAGACTGCTCCTGTATCTGGTAACAACAGATGAGGCACAATGCTGTTCTCCTACAAAAAAAAACTGCATTAGAAGTGAACTGCAAAGGAAAAATCTGTTAGCAGTGTGAAGCATTGTCTGAATTAGAGAAATTTACTGTTTTTGTTCCTCTTAGAATGCTTGTAAAGCACTTTGTATCAACAGCCAGAAGTGCCCCCCAACACTTGATGTGCATGCCAGATATTGGTATCGTTTGGCTTCAAAGCTGTTTCAATCTCAACTGTTTCGGTTTTGGCGTAGATGAAGGTGGGTAGGGTGATAGCATAGGTAATTCAAATAATTCCCCTAGTACAGTCCTACTGTGAACCTGTGGCCGTTCAGAATCTACTGCTGTTCTAAAATGTTTTAGAAGGAAGAGCAAAACAGCACGGTTCTGATCACAAATCAGCATGGCAAAGGGGCCATATAGTACCCCTTAATACTTAAACCAGTTTTATCACACAGTCCACTATGAAGGGATCAATTCCTTAATGCAGACAGGCCTAAGACTCATCAACCTTTCCCCTCACTCCTTTACTGAGGACTGGTAAAGTAGTAAGTGTTTGCTTGTGATATCAATATTCCCTCAGTCCTCCAAAGAGCTGTCCATCAAAAACAGATAAGTCCAGAAAGACCTGATATTTATAACAATAGAAAAAATAGCAGAAGATTAAAAGAAACCATCCTGAGAATGCCTTTATATCTCCTAAAGGAGAAGTAAATGGTAGATTTTTCTTTTGCAGTTCACCTTGAAGGAAAATTTGTTGTTGTATGAATCACTTTCTTTATCTCTGCAAACTCTGTTCCTTTATTTCTGCTGCCAACATTTGCTAACTATAAATAAAAGAAATGTATTGACACTTGGGAGGGTCTGAGTTTGGAGAGTTTGTTCTTAGCAGCCAAATACAGGTTGCAGCTGGCAGTTAGGTGAGTGCCCATAATATGTTGATAAGCGTCTTTCTTTAAAAATGTACTTTGTACTTTTCAGATAACACAAGTGAAACAAAATCTGGCTCATGGTAATTCAATTACTACTTTTGTTTTTTTGATTAACAAATTGAATAAGCCCATCATAATGAGACAGATCATCCCACAGCTCCCTCCTATGGAGTTCTGGCACCTGTCTCTGAAACATCTGGTGCTGGTCACTGTCAAAGACAGGATCCTGGATTGGATGGGCCTCAGGTCTGATCCAGTCTGGTAGTTCCTATGTTGTTATTCAATTGTTTCCACATAGCTTAAACAAAAGCACCTTTGCTCAAGATATATTTTGAGGTGGATCTGTTTCCTAATGAATATTGTCACCTACACTAAATGTCTGCCCCCCAATTTGTATTGACTTTGCCTCATTCTTGGATTGCAAAGAAACCTAAAATATGCCATTAATAACATACAGCTCTTTAGTTTTTCAAGTAAAATGCATAGGAGCTCCCTGGAAATACTCTGATATTGCGATTTTGTGTGCATGACATAAGTTGTTTTAATTCTTTATTTATTTTATAGAGCATGGACTACATTTTCTACTGTATCCTGAATGCACTTAGCACAGTAGAGGAGGGGCCAACGAGTCAGCCAGTTGCAGTTTAGAGCAGTGTGGGAGCTGTTCTAAACTGTACCAGCTGGCTATGGTCCCCTAGGGCCCATATGCTAGCTGCGAATAGTCGGAGCTTTGCTTGGCTTTGCTTACACTACTGGTGTATAAGTAAGGACGGAGTTTAGCCATATGAAGTATAGATTTCGATGAGTTTTTCTTACTAGATCACACATTGCAGAAACGAACTACAGCCTGGTGCCGTTCAATATTAGATCTCCGCCAGCTGTTAGGCAGTCAAATAATGGGGCTCCATTAAGTTTCCGTAAATCTCAATTTCCATCGTCACTGGGTTCCTGCAGTGCTGTAAGACTAGAACTAGAGAGTGGCACATACAGTATGTTTGTTGGGTTTAACATGCTGTAGGTCATGTATAAATTAATCTGCATTCAAAAACTAATGAAACCCCACTTTATCCCTCCCCTTCCTTCCATGTAGTTGGGATTCCATGGGTGGGACTTGCCCAGGGAAGGAGAGAGCAGCGTCAGAGCATGACCTCTCTGTGCAGCATTATCCCCTTGGAAAACACAGATGAAGTGAGCTGTAGCTCACGAAAGCTTATGCTCAAATAAATTGGTTAGTCTCTAAGGTGCCACAAGTACTACTTTTCTTTTTACAATATAGGTAGAAATTCATGCTGGGTGTAAAAGCACTGAGTTACACAGAGCTTTCCACTCATTGTGATTTTGGTTGCCCAGAGATAGTCTGGCAGGACAGTTATGTGCCTGCACAGATAGGTACCCCAGAAATCCATAGACTGCTGCAGATCCCCTAAGAGGAGATGTGGCAGGACTGCACTCCACACTACTCCTGAATTCTTTATGGTGACCGGCAGTCACCTTAAACCCTTGGCACTCTTCAGGGCCAGCAAGTCATTCCTCTTTAGCATCTGGTGCCTGTGTTTTGTGTAGCTGCAAAGCCATGGAAACATTCACATCCATTTTTTTCTCCTGTGAACTTTATCTTTGGGAGGAAACAACAGGGCCCCACGATTGTTAGGGTCTGATTTTTTTTCTTCAGAGGCTCTAAACAATCCAGCTCCCATTGATTTGAATTAATGTGATGTGTAACAGGCCTTGGAGATTTTAAATAATGGCTTTCTTCATTAAATGTATTCCCAAATTCCATCCTCTTGTCCTGGAATCAGAACACAGCTACTTTCTCACTTCTCCCTACTCTAGGATACTGTCATCTCCCTGAGCAATTGGAAAAGAGTTCTGGGCCTATAAAACCTTGTAGTAATAGCCAACTGTCCCCTTTCGGCAGCCTTTATCTGTCTTACCCAAATCTGCAGCCTACACTCAATGTCCTTATTGCACTTTAAGGCAAATACCATCAATGCTTTTTCAAAGCTGTTGAGTGTTTCTGATTGGCATCCAACCACACCATCTGAGGAAGGCCACGTGACATGACTTTGTCTGGATTTTCATACATCCTAAGCAGCTAAAATAACTGTGAAAGGAAATTCATCACTGAAGCAAGTCAGTTTCCAAGCTAGATGAATAACAGACGGCTGTGAGTGCAGATAGGAGAGTACTTGAGTCATAAGGGTATTACATGGTTGTTACAGGAGCACAGTCATGCTGCTGTAATACTGCACAGCTAGCACTGAATGAGGGCATTGTCTGTACTCCCTGTGCCATTGGGGTACTGTGAGTTAGGGGAACATGTGACTGCTTTAACTTTTCTTTGCCCTATCATGAGATTAACTCTCCCCCATTCTTGAGCAGGGCTGAGTGGAATCTGAGGCTGGTTTCTGAGCTACCATGCTGAAGTTGTTTTAAGGCCTCCTCAGCCTGCCTTTCCTCAGCCTGCCCTTGCAGTGAGCTCTTTGGGGCTGTGCTGCTGTTTGGACTGCAGAGGGAAGCAGCCCTCAGTAACTCAGGGGATGGTGTGGTGTTTCCGGCACATAGCCTGGGAGGAAGTGTGAAACATGAGGCCATGAATGCCAGCTGCCAGCCCAAGATCTGGGAAAACATAGAATCATAGAATATCAGGGTTGGAAGGGACCTCAGGAGGTCATCTAGTCCAACCCCCTGCTCAAAGCAGGACCAATCCCCAACTAAATCATCCCAGCCAGGGCTTTGTCAAGCCTGACCTTAAAAACTTCTAAGGAAGGAGATTCCACCACCTCCCTAGGTAATGCATTCCAGTGCTTCACCACCCTCCTAGTGAAAAAGTTTTTCCTAATATCCAAACTAAACCTCCCCCACCTCAACTTGAGACCATTACTCCTTGTTCTGTCATCTGCTACCACTGAGAACAGTCTAGATCCATCCTCTTTGGAACCCCCTTTCAGGTAGTTGAAAGCAGCTATCAAATCCCCCCTCGTCCTTCTCTTCCACAGACTAAACAATCCCAGTTCCCTCAGCCTCTCCTCATAAGTCATGTGTTCCAGTCCCCTAATCATTTTTGTTGCCCTCTGCTGGACATTTTCCAATTTTTCCACATGGAAAACTACACACAGTGGACACAGTACTCCAGATGAGGCCTCACCAATGTCGAATAGAGGGGAACGATCATGTCCCTCCATCTGCTGGCAATGCCCCTACTTATACATCCCAAAATGGCATTGGCCTTCTTAGCAACAAGGGCACGCTGTTGACTCATATCCAGCTTCTCGTCCACTGTAACCCCTAGGTCTTTTTCTGCAGAACTGCTGCCTAGCCATTTGGTCCCTAGTCTGTAGTGGTGCATGGGATTCTTCCATCCTAAGTGCAGGACTCTGCACTAGTCCTTGTTAAACCTCACCAGATTTCTTTTGGCCCAATCCTCCAATTTGTCTAGGTCCCTCTTGACCCCATCCCTACCCTCCAGCATATCTATCTCTCCTCCCAGTTTAGTGTCATTTGCAAACTTGCTGAGGGTGCAATCAACTCCATCCTCCAGATCATTAATGAAGATATTGAATAAAACCGGCCCCAGGACCGACCCTTGGGGCACTCCGCTTGATACCGGCTGCCAATTAGACATGGAGCCATTGATCACTACCTGCTGAGCCCGACAATCTAGCCAGCTTTCTATCCACCTTATAGTCCATTCATCCACCCCATACTTCTTTAACTTGCTGACAAGAATACTGTGGGAGACCATGTCAAAAGCTTTGCTAAAGTCAAGGAATAACATGTCCACTGCTTTCCCCTCATCCACAGAGCCAGTTATCTTGTCACAGAAGGCAATTAGATTAGTCAGGCATGACTTGCCCATGGTGAATCCATGCTGACTGTTCCTGATCACTTTCCTCTCGTCTAAGTGCTTCAGAATTGATTCCTTGAGGACCTGCTCCATGATTTTTCCAGGGACTGAGGTGAGGCTGACTGGCCTGGAGTTCCCCGGATCCTCCTCCTTCCCTTTTTTAAAGATGGGCACTACATTAGCCTTTTTCCAGTCTTCCAGGACTTCCCCCGATCGCCATGAGTTTTCAAAGATAATGGCCAATGGCTCTGCAATCACATCAGCCAACTCCTTTAGCACTCTCAGATGCAGCACATCCGGCCCCATGGACTTGTGCTCGTCCAGCTTTTCTAAATAATTCCGAACCACTTCTTTCTCCACAGAGGGCTGGTCACCTCCTCCCCATGCTGTGCTTCTCAGTGCAGTAGTCTGGGAGCTGACCTTGTTCATGAAGACAGAGGCAAAAAAAGCACTGAGTACATTATCTTTTTCCACATCCTCTGTCACTAGGTTGCCTCCCTCATTCAGTAAGGAGCCCACACTTTCCTTGACTTTCTTCTCGTTGCTAACATACCTGAAGAAACCCTTCTTGTTACTCTTCACATCTCTTGCTAGCTGCAACTCCAAGTGTGATTTGGCCTTCCTGATTTCACTCCTGCATGCCTGAGCAATATTTTTATACTCTTCCCTGGTCATTTGTCCAATCTTCCACTTCTTGTAAGCTTCTTTTTTGAGTTTAAGATCAGCAAGGATTTCACTGTTAAGCCAAGCTTGTCACCTGCCATATTTACTATTCTTTCTACACATCGGGATGGTTTGTCCCTGTAACCTCACTAAGGATTCTTTAAAATACAGCCAGCTCTCCTGGACTCCTTTCCCCATCATGTTATTCTCTCAGGGGATCCTGTCCATCAGTTCCCTGAGGGAGTCAAAGTCTGCTTTTCTGAAGTCCAGGGTCCGTATTCAGCTGCTCTCCTTTCTTCCTTGGGTCAGGATCCTGAACTCTACCATCTCATGGTCACTGCCTCCCAGGTTCCCATCCACTTTTGCTTCCCCTACTAATTCTTCCCGATTTGTGAGCAGCAGGTCAAGAAGAGCTCTGCCCCTAGTTGGTTCCTCCAGCACTTGCACCAAGAAATTATCCCCTACACTTTCCAAAAACTTCCTGGATTGTCTGTGCACTGCTGTATTGCTCTCCCAGCACATATCAGGGTGATTGAGGTCTCCCATGAGAACCAGGGCCTGCGATCTAGTAACTTCCCTTAGTTGCCATAAGAAAGCCTCGTCCACCTAATCCCCCTGGTCCGGTGGTCTATAGCAGACTCCCACCACAACATCATCCTTGTTGCTCACACTTCTGAACTTCATCCAGAGACTCAGGTTTTTCTGCAGTTTCATACCGGAGCTCTGAGCAGTCATACTGCTTTCTTACATATAATGCAAATCCCCCACCTTTTCTGCCCTGCCTGTCCTTCCTGAACAGTTTATATCCATCCATGACAGTACTCCAGTCATGTGAGTTATCCCACCAAGTCTCTGTTATTCCAATCATATCATAATTCCTTGACTGTGCCAGGACTTCCAGTTCTCCCTGCTTGTTTCCCAGGCTTCTTGCATTTGTGTATAGGCACTTGAGATAACTCGCTGATCGTCATGGGTGAAAGAGTGTAGAGGAGGGATGGGAAGGAGAATGTGAAATGGAGGGGGGAGATGAGGCTGAGTAGGAGAAAGGAGTGAAGGAGACATGAGAGAGGTAAAAGGGCCACATGCATAACCTAGGATGGGATCTCAAAGAAATAAAGACAGAGGGTCAGATCTTGTTGTACAGCCAAGCTGTGCACGGTGCAAGTTAGGAGGGAGAAAAGCTCACCATTGCACTCCCCTTAATCCTGGGCCCATGGTGTGCAGGGCCAGTCCCCTGGCAGATGTTAGTACCTAAAGGCTGTTAAATTTATACCAAATGTAAAACCACCCCCAGAGGCTAAAGCTGTAGCCATGGCCTCCAGGCCATGCATTGCTCCCTTTGCTCTGACCACAGGATCTTACCCTGGTATGCTGAGAGCAGGGAGTGGGCTGATGTTAAGAGCCTCTGTGCTAGCTCTATGCCGCAGAGGATCCTCCTTGCAGGGGGTGATGATCTAGTTCCAGATGCAGAATGCCGTGGTGAATGAAAAAGAGCCAGAGGAGAGAATGAAGAGACAGTGTTAATTTAGCTGCAGTGTCTGATGCACGAATACATTTCAATCATTAACAATTATAAAAGCCTTCTGTGAGATTCTGAGCATGGCACCCCTTGTAATAACAATGTACAGAACAGGCGAAAAGACACAAAAAAGTAATCATGACAGAAAGAAGCTGCATATGTCAATGTGTATCAAACCATGTACCTAACAGAAAAATGTCTGTAGTGGATGTAGCTAGAAACACCCACTGCAGAGATAATTAAACTGCAGATACTAGGCTAGATTTTCCCCAGAGCTAACATTTTCTAGAACTGGCCTAGCTCTCTGATTGCTGTGGAGTTTGTGTTTGCAAGTTTGTTCTTGGATTTTGAACCTGTAAATATGAATTGCAGGTGCAAATCAAAGTACTTCCACCTCTAACTGCCTGATTTGCACCACGACTATGTAACTAAAGCACAAATGCTCTGATTTGCGCCTGTGGCTGAATTGTGGTACAAACTGCACCCCAAACAGGGTGGCTGGGCCTTTGGGAATGTGACCACTATTTCAAGGAAGATGGGGCGCACTGCACTTCCAAACATATGGCAGCATGTCTGTCAGAGCTTCTTGCAGTCACGGTGAAAGGATTACATTACTTATTCCTAAAACGAAGCCACTTATGGAGTAGAAGGCACAGCAGATTAGGGTAAAACTGAGGAATACAATATCCAATTGAAATTAGGAGGGAATTAGGGAGGCAGAACATAATTACCTAAGAAGGAAATTGGCCAGGACACCATACCAGTGTTAACATTGGAATTGTGTGAAATGCAGCAGTCTGTTTGTAAAAAATCCTTGCAAATCCCATTTTTGCTCTGTGGTGTTCCTTGCTTTCAGTATAAAAGTACAGACAAGCTAGAGCTGGTCCAAAAACTGGGAGGAATTTTTCACTTGTCAATGTTTTTTGTCAAAACATTTCAATTTTTTTTAACCAGCTGTAATACAAGCTTCAAATTCTAAAGAGAAAGAGCCCAAACTGCTGTGTTTTGCCTCATAGCAATCTGAAACCATGCAGAATGACTGAGTTTTGTATGGCATCCAAACGCTGGTAAATATGTCCTGTATTTCAAATTGGGAAGAAACCAAGTTGGAGCATTTCCCCAGATTATTAGGGTTGCTACCTTTGAGGTACAAAAAAATGGGGTATCCGGAATGATCTTGAGCCCATAAAACTTGACAGCTGGTAGTGTGCACTGAGCACTCTTATTGATTTCCCAGGGCAGCTACCTCAAAAAAAGGAATAATGCTGGGAAAACCTGGATAGGTGGCAACCCTGCCGGTCATAAGTTCCCTCATGAAAATTCTACATGGCTCTGTAGGACCCCTAACTTTTGCCAAAAGTGTCATAGGATCTATAATAACCACAAGGTTATTACAAAGGTTTGCCTAGCCTGAGTGTAAAGGCACATGATGGCCGAGTGTTTTCGGGAACAGGACCTATTCGGTTGACAAAGTTCCATCTGAATTGATAAATGTAACATGGCCCTCTAGTGGCCATTTGGCATAAGTGAACAAAACTAGTGCAGTACCATACCCAGTGATGATTTGGAAAGATTGTCTGATACTGAATTTTTATGTTTGCTTTGGATATTAGTGTTGCTCTAACAATGCTATAGTGAGAGCTGCTAATTCCATTATAAGACCCTTCCTTTCAGATGCATATAGATGATGTTTTGGGGGGAAGGCATTTTCCACCAACTCATTATTCCAAAACAGAATTTTTTTTACAATGAGGAAATATAACAGTGCTTTATCAGGATGAACCCAAAGTGCCTGAGGGGTAGGGAGGCTGTTTATTACACAACATGTTTGAATACCAGTTTACAGAAAAATATGGGAGTTGGGAGGGGGAAACCTCGAGATTAAATATTCCTCTTTGGGGAGTCTAAGCAGCTTTGCTGGTGGGGCCTAACATAGCAAAGGTAACAGGCCCCTTTTGCCTGTCCCAGGCTTGCAGAGGAAATGAAAAAATTAGGGGCCTGGTCCAAAGCCCATTAAAGTGAATGCCTCTGCCCTGTGCTGCATCCCATTTCCTGAAGAATGAGCTATCTATATAATGGGAGGCAAAGCAGACACTGAAACTATGCCTATCCTTGTATTTTGCATTTTTCCTTTCTATGGAAACCTTGGTGGATTGGCATTTACCTCCCTCCTCAACTGGCTCACTCCCTATGTCTTGTTCCTTTTCCCCATCTATCTTTTATACGTTCCCCCCAGTTAAACTCTGCCATCTATTCTCTCTCACGGACAAAAGCTAATGTACTATACTCACTAGTGGAGTACAAGCAGAAGAATTTATAAAAACAAATGCTGTGGTTTGAACTATATTTTCAATTTCTGGTTTCCTCTATTTCTTCTCCTGAGACCCACAAACACCCCTCTCTTGCCAAAACCATGTGGTGCTAGATGCTGATAAAGTATCTGTGATGGATATACGATAGGTAAATCAGGTTAGATGGTCTGCATTCGGACAATGTGCAAATTATTATTACAAGAACAAAAAGCTATTTTTTCCCACTGAAAACTTATTTTCACTTCTAGTGAAAGGGGTAAAAACACTCAAGTTAACAGTGAGTAATTCCAAAAGACAGATTTTGATGAAGACCTATGCAGTGTTGTTCTAGCCATGTTGGCCCCAGCATCTTAGAGCGATAAGGTGGGTGAGGTAATATCTTTTATCATCAAGCTCTTCTTCCTGATGAGGCTGTGGCATTTGTACACAGCCAAGTCACTCATAGTGGAATAATACATGATAGGCTGCTGAGACACTCATAGGAATATTCCTTTGGAGGGTTTCTTGTGACCTCATACAACACAATTGAGTTATGATTTTGCCAGAAGCTGTAAATGGAAATAATTCTTCTTGCGAAAAACTGCTTCTTGTGTTTTGTTGTTGTAATTCAGCGTATTGATCCGTGAGTGGCTGTCACAATGCAGTCTTGTTTCTCTGCAACAGCTGGTGATAGTTTCTCATAGTGTACCAGGACAAGCAGATCCACTTGCACTGAAATTCTAAAGTCTTGGGTCTAAGGAGAAGATCAGAGTTCATTTTTCTGAAAACAGATCAGTGATGTATTTCCCAGAGCTCTGATGCAGTGATGATTTTAGAGACTTGCTAGTTGCCTTACCAGTAGAGAAGAAAAGACTATCAGTTTGCTCACTTCAGTGTGCAGGAATCATGTTATTTCCTGTAGCAGTGGTTCCCAAACTAGGGGCGCTGCTTGTTCAGGGAAAGCCCCTGTTGGGCCTGGCCAGTTTGTTTACCTGCCGCGTCTGCAGGTTCGGCCAATCGCAGCTCCCCCTGGCTGCCCTTCCCGCAGCCCCCATTGGCCTGGAGTGGTGAACCACGGCCACTGGGGGCTGCGATCGGCTGAACCTGCATACGCAGCAGGTAAACAAACCAGCCAGGCCCGACAGGGGCTTTCCCTGAACAAATGGTGCCCCTAGTTTGGGAACCACTGTCCTATAGTGAGTATAAGGAAGTACAACTGAAGAGTACTGATATGATGAGTTAACTATATTTGTTTACCTTGGATTAAAATTGGCAAGTGTTTACGGACCTCCACTGTGGTGTAGTGTATAAGATTTGGTTCAGCATCTGGTGGATTGCATTTATTTCAGAGCAATATGTGACATCTGTAAAGCAACTTTAACTCAAGGATCCTGAAAAGTTCCACAGTCTGTGAAAACCCATTTTAAATTATTCAGGAATTATTTTATCCCTCAGTGAAATAAAGACCCACTTGGGTGGAAGGCAACAGCCATTAAACACCACTTAGCAACAGTTCCAGACAAAAATAAGCTATATTAAGTAGTTACCCAAATGTACTTCAGCCAAGACATAAGAGTGAATACCCCTATGTTAGCAGATAGACTCTGTAATCTCTGCAAATCTTCAGGCCTTTAACTATGATCCAAAAGAAAGCAACCACCTATGCCTAGACATCAGTAGCTGATTCAGAGGGAGCAGTTTTACCTGAGTTGTAGTAGTGTGCAAAGGAGAGCAGGGGGCAAGGAACTTCCTCTCTTAACACCTCCCTATAGTGTGAGACACAGTCTTGGTCCTTGCACTTAAGAGCCCTTCCTAGTACCCTTCAGAGTGCAAACACCTTACTGCTCTAGCCAGCAGAGGTAGTCAAGGATATGCTACTCTGCCCTGAGGAATGGTTCAGCATTTACACTTCTCCTTGGCATCAAAAAGGTACAATCCCTCCTGGAACTCCCTATGGGCTGGTATGGCTCAGCACCACCCTAGCACAGGGCTGTGGATAGCTTACACTGCCTGGCTCTGAGTCACTAACAGTATGTTTACACTGCAGCTGTGAGCAAGCCTCCCAGCCCTGGTAGACAAACAGGTACTAGTAGAGCTTGAGCTAGCATGCTAGCAGCGTGGCTGTTGTGGCTCCAGAGGAGACTCAGACTAGCTACCCAAGCTCAGAGCCAGGGGGCTGGGTGGGCCTGAAAGCCCAAAATATTGCTCAAGCCACAGCGTCCACACTGCTATTTTTAGCTTGCTAGCTCGAGCCCTGCTAGCATGAGTCTGTCTACCCAGGTGCGGAGGCTCACTCCCACTAGCTGTGTAGACATATCTGAACACTACACCCTGCAGGACCCTGGGTTTATTGCAGCCTAACCCTGCTAAACTCTTATGAGGACATTCAAATGCATCATTCTAGATGTAGGTGGCATATAGGTGGAGGCTGGTAATGTGTTGAGGCCTCCGAATCCAGAGAACGTCATGCCCAAGTTCATATTTTGAACTTTTGTTGATTAAAATCTTTCAAGGTCATATTTTTGGAACAACAGAGTGTGTTTCAGGGGGAACAAATGCAGTATTTCAAAGCCCGGCTTACCAGGCCAATCTGAGACACAACAATGAAGTTCATGTTAAGAAACTGAATGCAGCTTGTACTTCTGTAATTCCTTCTCCTAACATTTTGTGAGACATTCTATTAAAAAATAATCATTTCCCTCTTGTAATGTTAATTCTGTATCTTGCTGTGTGCTATTAAATAGCTGCTATATTCCACCTCCCCCCAAAAGCAGCTGTAGTTGAATTGGGAGGGAGGAAAGGGAAATGATTCTTTTATGTGTATGCAAACACAGAGAGAATATATGACAGCATGGGGTGTTATAAAGGTTTTATTGATGGCAGCCTGGGATGGCTGCATTACTCATGAGCATTAAAGGCATGGGCAATTTCTGAAGGTCAACCCAGACTTATGGTAATAAAGTCTTTATGAACATCCTATTCCATCCTGTTTGCAGAGGTGGTGCTGGTGGAAGGTACAAGCTATTGAGCTTCACAGAGCTTTTCTTCAAGTCTGAAAAAGGAAGATAGAGTGTCAGAGCTAAATACAAGTGGGGACGGATTATGAAACAGAAGGGGTTAACACATGTTGTGGGATACACTCGTTTTCTTCCCCAAACCTGAAGAAGAGCTCCGAGAAGTTTGAAAGCTTGCACATTTCACCAACAGAGGTTGGTACAATAAAATATATTACCTCACCTACTTTTAGGGACTGTAGGCCTTGAACACTGGTTCACGGGATTATTAGGCACTAGTAAGTGCTAACCTCACACCCAGTGACCTGCTAATGGTGGTCAGAATAGAAGCTGAACTCTGGAAGAGGACTTCAGTCCTGGGAGCTGATTGGCAGAAAATTGGGGGCTGTGCTTGGTTCCCAGTTTCTATTTAAACCAAGCACATAACAGGAAGTTGTCCATGCAACTTGGTTCTCTGTATTTAGGGCTGCCTACCCTGCCATATCTGCTCCCACTGCCTGACTGTGATCTCCTGGTAACCTGATCTTGCCTGACTCTTGGTTTTGCCCTCTGGCCTGTCTTGGACTTTGACCTCCTGGTGTCTGATCTGCCCTGACTCCTGCTCTGGCCACCAGTCAGCCTGCCCATGTCCTGATCATGGCACCTACCTTGTCTCTCTCACATTTCAGCCTGAATTTTGTTTATGCCATCTATTTTAACGGTAAACTATTTGGGGAATTATCATAAATAATAATACTTTGAACTTCTCTAGCCCCTTCCATGTGAAGATCTCAAAGTATTTTATAAACCTTAACAAAAGAAGAATCATGCTATTATCTCCATTTAACAGATGGGGAATCTGTGGACCAGTGAAGTTAATTGGCATGTCCAAAATCACAATGTGAACATGGGACAGAGCCAGAAAATGAACCCCAACATGATGCTTACTTGTGGAGCTTAGCCCCAGGACAATGCTTCCTATATGTGGGAGAGTTTAGCATTTTTACTAATGCACTGGAGAGTTCAACATTTTCCTAGGTGCTATTTTTCATATTCTTCCATCTGGAAAGTTCTGTGTTGGCCCAAACTCTACCCATAGGAAACCTAACCCTCGGGCAGAGAGCCCTAACAATAGGAACCCTAATCCAAGCTCCAAGTACCCTATCCATAGGAAACCTAACCATAACTTGAAGGGCCGTGCCCATAGGAAGCCTAACCCTAGTGTAGGGAGCCCTACCCATAAGAATGCTAACCCTAGCTTGAAGTACCCTACCCACAGGAATACTAAACCTACGGCAGGGACCCCTACCCATGGGAACCCTAATGATAGCTCCAAGTGCCCTACCCATGGGAACCTAAATGCTAGGGTGGGGAACCCTAAACATAGGAACCCTGACACTAGGGCAGGGAGACCTCCCCATAGGAATTCTACCCCTAGGAACCCAAACCCTAGGGCGGGAAGCCCTACCTTTAGGATCCCTTACCCTAGTTCCAACTGCCCTTTGCATAGGAACACTAACCCTAGTTCCAAGCGCCCTACACATGGGAACCCTAACCCTAAACCTAGCTCCGAGTGCCCTACTCATAGGAACCCTAACCCTATGGCAGGGAACCTTACCCATAGGAACCCAAACCCTAGCTCAGCCTCCAAGTGCCCTACCCGTAGGAACCCTAACCCTATGGTGGGGAATCCTAACCCAAGTTCCAAGTGTTCTACCTATAGGAACCCAAACCCAAAGGTGGGGAACCCTACCCATAGGAACCCTAACCCCATGACAGAGAACTCTAACCCAAACGGTGAATGCCCTACCCCTAGGAACCCCAACTTTAGCTCCAAGCACCCTACCCATAGGAACCCTAACGCTATGGCAGGGAACCTTACCTGTAGGCACCCTAACCCTAGCTCCGAGTGCCCTACCCATTGGAACACTAACCCTATGGTGGGGAACCATAGGGTTCCTATGCATGGGGTTCCCTTGACCAATGTAATTTTTAGTCCCTGCTTTTAGAGGATGCATACCCGTGAGGGGGAAAAGAAAACATTTTTGTGGTGGATTATTTTTATTTAAAAGTTGGGCTGCTAGGAAGCTGCTGAGAGGTGTGCAGTGGTTGAGATGGAGGAGCGGGTGCAGTGCAGATATGGAGGCCAAAGGCCCCAAATAGATACAGATTTATTCCATGGTGAAATAAAGATATACAGTACTATGTAAATACTGCTAATACAGCAGAAATGTATTTACTAGAGTAACAAGTAAATATCAATATTTTAATGATGCTCACTCTGTGGGTATATAATTAATAATTGTTTTTTCATATTTTATGGTATGTCTTAGATAGGTGCTTAAATTCAAATGCTATCAATGCAACCCTGGGAGGTGCTGAGGGCCCTCAACTCTCATCCTAAGCAATGAGCCTTCAGGGTATTCTTGAGAGTTCTGGACCCTGTGGAAGATCCAGCACTAAATGGCTGTTTCTGGTTAACGATAAGCTGCTACACTGTGCTCAGAGTGAGACTAACAATAGTACCAAACTGAAGTGGGCTTGTGATATACACAAATGTTTAAAGGGAGGCTGCCCAACCCACTGCTCATGATGGTAATAGGGGTAAAAAGCTAATCTAACCCTCCACCCCTCATTTTCTGAGGGTTTATTGCCACAGTGCTTTAGTCCACGCCAGAGAGGTGTACATATTTGTCCACACTCGTATGTCGTTCACTAACTGGCCTGTGTGGACCATGCTGATGTGCCCTGTAATTTAGGGAACTCTTAGTATGCACTAGAAGAGTCCATACAGACCAGTTAGTGCATGACGTGAGTGTGGACAAAGATGTACACCTCTCTGGTGTGGACTAAAGCACCATGTAGAGAAGTCCTCATACACTATGTGAAACTCATTGTTAAGGCCTTAAGAAGAAATACAGAGGTGAAGAATGAATAATACCTTACCTACATTTCCACTCTCCTTTTTCCCTCTGCTACATATTGATTACCATAGCACTGTATTAAGATTTGTGAGGGCTTTATATCACCACATCTCATCTTTCTTACATTCCTGTCTCCTTCCTCCTTTATGCAGCAAAACAGCTGTATTGCTATCACTTTATATAACAGAGTGCACGGAGGAACCTTGATACTTGATAAGGAAGTCTGTGAAAGCCACTGCCAAGCTCATCTGTATTGTGACAGATGAGGAAACGGGAAATGGAAAAGTTTTGAAATATTGTCTTGTGTGCTGCCTTTTGTGCATTTCTGAGTTACTGCAATTACTTTGTTTAGGAGAGTTTGAACGAGGTGAAATGTAGCCAGAATGCTAATTTTAATAAGGAAGTAGTTCTCTTTGGATTTAACTTCTAATTCCACATGCAGTTCGTACAAGCCCCTTTCTCTAAGACTTTATGGAAAGCTTGCAGCGCTATATGGGGTAGGGAACAGTAAGTAAATGTGGATATTTGTTGGGGGCATTAATTGCACTTCTTGGAAGCCAGTTTTCTATACTGTTGTGTTCATTATTTCTTGATATTTTCATTGTGTTTCCCTATATTCTTGAGCCCTGTCCTTTTGTGAAAAGTAAGCAACAGGGCAATCTCTCCTCCCTCAACAGCTCCTCCTGCCACCCCCTAGGACACATAGAAACATAGACTATCAGGATTGGAAGGGACCTCAGGAGGTGATCTAGTCCAACCCCCTGCTCAAAGCAGGACCAATCCCCAATTTTTGTCCCAGATCCCTCCATGGCTCCCTCAAGGATTGAACTCACAACCCTGAGTTTAGCAGGCCAAAGTTCAAACCACTAGGCTATCCCTCCCCCGACATGCTGCCATTTCTCCTTTTTTCCATTTTTCCTCTCTTCTTTTCTTGTCTGTTCTGCTTTTTCTTTTCTTGTCTTTCTGTTTTTCTCTGTATTTTTTTTTTTGCTTTCATTTTTTATCCATTTCTTGGTTTTGTTTCCCCCCCTCAGTTGTTCTCTTCTTTCTGCCTTGTCAATTCCCTATTCATCAGAAAGTTATCTGTTGCTCTGGGCAGGAGTGTCCACAAGAGAAGAGAATGCACCTAGCCACAGGAGCCACGCTTATGTGCTACCACAGCTCTAAGAGAGGTAGGGGATGGCTCTTCATTGGTCTAAATGTACATTGGGCATGTCTACTAAAACATGGGAGGTCTCATAAGATGAAAAAGGGAGCCTTCATGGAAGCTGTCTGACTTGGACCTCAAGTTTCGTCAGCCCATGTTGCTTTTAGGGGGATGCCTTTGAGATGGAGGGTACAGAAAATAATAGCAGTGGTATAGTCCAGGGCTGGTGAATTAGTGTGAGAATGGGCAGAGATGGCAGTTGTGTGGCAGTGGAAGAAAATGCCCAAAGAATAATAGAGGAAGCAGCAGTCATCAGCAGCAGACCTTCCTCTCCCACTTCTCTTTCAAAAACAAATTCTTTCAGTTCCACCACTGGCATTTCCCAGGGCATTTCCGCTGTACTAGTCACTAAAGGACTGGGAACTCCCAGGATTCTACCAAGAATCAACAACGTGACTGCTTAAATCCTGCATATCAAGATCTCTTTTGCCATGTTCATTTGTACAAGGCGTTGTTAACAGGGGAAAAAAATGTACATTGACAATAATGGATCTGGCCAACATTTTATCCTTGTTACCCCCACCAATAAACTTTTCTTGGAATTCCTGTTTTTGTTGATAGCCAAGTCTCATAAGCTTTAGTTTGGACTGACTACAATTCCTTGCTTAATGGCTTTATGACAGAGAACTAGGGTGTGCCCTTTTCCATCCGAAAGCTTTACTGCGAGGTTGGTTTGGTTATATATCAATGAAATATTTGTGTCACTGCAATAGTCATAAGATATGAATGTGATAGACATAAGAACAGCCCCTAAAACTTCTTCTATGAGAGTGAAGAAATGCAATGTTATAGAATTGTGCCACCTGGTGGTGATTCAAATTGGTAGCTGCTTTATTTTACCTGTGAAAATAGAATGGTCACATACACAGTAATATCTGGTTCAGTAATGCCCTTTTACGGTTAGAGTGAAGGTAAACGCACATTGTGGTCATTGTTAGAATTGGAAGGGCTAAAGAATTGTGATCAATTTCCTTTTTAATGTACGTCTCTACTCAGAAATAGAAATAAAAGAAGAGAAGAAAAATACAGATGGAAAAAGGAGATCTCAGTCCATTCATTTCACATCCATACACAGTAGATGACGGCTTATTTCTCAGAGCAGCCCTACTTCTGCAGAGTAACCATGGAGTGGCTGTATGCACTAAATTAGGAAAGTCAAGACTCTGGGGATTCAGACTATGGGAGACAGGTTTTGTTTTTGTTTTTTTGATACAGCAGCACTGACTTTTTACCAGACTTCCTGAAGAAATGTGATTAATTCACTCAGACTTTCTTATGGGGCCTAATATTTTTCAGGAGCCCATATTTTCACTAAATGGAGGTACTAATGAAGGCTCTTTCGTCTTATTTTCAACTGTGCACAGATAATATTTCAGCCATTCCCTTTCTGCTACTTTATATGCAGGCACTTTTTCCTCCAACAGCCTCCACATCCCAGCATCCTTTGTTTCCTATGGCACTTCAGAGAGTTTTGGTTCTCTCTCCATTTAAAAGAGTTCCTAGCTGCTGGGAGGCAGGAATTTGCTTATACAAACAAAACATGCTCTCCTGCCTCTCCCTCTCCTGGCTGCTAGGGAGTTTTTCTCCAAGGGGAGCGCTCTGCTCTATGCAAGGGCTTTTGGCAGGTCTTTGTCACCACATGGCAGTTTTTCAGTAGCTCTGAGGTGTTGAGCACATTGCTGCCCACTTACTGAAGTCAATAAGAGTCAGGGCCGGTCTACACTAGAAAATTAGATCAATGCAGCTACTTTGCTCAGGGGTGTGAAAAATCCACATCCTTGAGCAATGTAGTTAAACCAGCCTAAATTCCCATGTTTTGAAAATCCCATTAGGTACCAATCTGCATCTTTAGGCACCTAAATACCTTTGAAAATCTGGCTCTGAGTGCCTGTGGAAAGATAGGGCCCCGTACCCAGGTGCTAAAGACTGAATTGTTCCCCAGCCCGGATCATCAGGTTAAGCTGAATTAGCAGAGTGAGGGGTGTGTTTAAATGTGATCCACGTAGAGCATGGCTAAAAATTGTATCCCTTTGTTTTCTGTATTTCACACCCTTTCTCTAATTACTGTGCCTGTGTGTAATGACAACAACCATTTTCTTCTCTAGCGGCTGCAGCCTATGCTAAGAAGACACATACAATGGGCTCTCTCCTGGAGACTTTACTTCTGTTCTTTCTTGTTTCCCCCCCCCCTCCTTCATCTGAAACAAGTCATTCATTCAGAAAGTATATGGTAGCTCTTACCAGTACATAAAGAGGCTGCCTTCATGTTATGGAATATGGAACAGCTTTTCCTACCCATCTCAACACTGCAACATTTCAAAGAATTTATTTTCCATTTCTGTGTGTTGCTTCTGTGTTTATAGTTGAAAGACCTTTTAGCTGATTTCTCCAATTTGATTCAGGACTAGGGGGAACTGTTCCTGGTACACTGTTATGTTAATGAGAATTACACTTCACACACAAAGCAAATTTTAAGGTCAGGCTTGACAAAGCCCTGGCTGGGATGATTTAATTGGGGATTGGTCCTGCTTTGAGCAGGGGGTTGGACTAGATGACCTCCTGAGGTCCCTTCCAACCCTGATATTCTATGATTGTATGAAACCTGCAACTCTGGATTGCTACCAGTCAGTGGTAAATCATTCTGGAGTTGGGAAAATCCACTATGGGGGCAGTTGTCATGCAAGTGTGCAGGACCATTAATAGACTCCTGCTACGCAGGACTCTAATTCTCGGCAATGTCCGGACAGAGTGGATGGCTTTGCAGCTATAGGCGTTACCGAATTGTGGTGGAGCAATAGACACATCCCTCTTTTGGTTCCAGGGCATTTTGCCACAGATTATATCAACAGAAAGATATACTTTTCCATGGTTATGCAAAGCACTGATGGATCACTGAGGATGCTTCATTGACATGAATGTTAGCTGATCATGACACTCACATCTTCAAGAACACAGGACTATTCAGAAAGCTGCAAACAGGGAACTTCTTTCCCAGCTAGCGGATTACCATTGGTGATGCTGAGATGCCAGTAGTGATCCTGGGGGATCCAGCCTACCCCTTAATGCCCTGGCTCATGAAACCTTACACTAGCCACCTTGACGGCACCCAGGACAGTCAGCTATGGGCTCAGAAGGAGCAGAATGAGAAATGAATGTGCTTTTGGTAGATTGATAGGACGCTGGCATTGTTGATTGACCAGACCGGATCTCAGTGCAAAAAATATCACAAAGGTTATAGTTGCCTGTTGTCCTGCATAATATTTGTGAAGCAAAGGGGGGAAATCTTGCTGTTGGGGTGGAGGATGAGCAGCCGTTAGCCCTTGTGTCTGGCTGTTCAAAGTCCACAATCAGACATGCTTAATGAGGAGCTATAACATGTAGGGAGGCTTTGGAAGAGCACTTTAACAGCGAGCCACAGTAATGTGTCGTGGTATACTGTGCTCAGCCTGGCGCTGCAGTTTGGAAGCCTGTTAGGAATTGTTTGCTTGCTGTGCATATATCACTGACAGTTCACCCACTGATGTTGGGGTGCTTGTTGTACGTTTATGACAGATACACCGTTTGGCGCTGATCCTACAGGTTGTGAGGGTACAAGACCACTACTTTCACTGCCAGCATGCATTGTAAACTAATAGCAATGAATAACTTTTGAAACAAGTCTTATTCACTTACAAAAACAGCTCAAAAAATCTGAAGAATTTAAAAGTAAATACATTTTAACTTAAAATAATTTAGGAATTTAATAGATAAACAAGAGGAAGGAACATTGATGTCCATTGTAGCTACAAATACATCAGCCATGGTTCTCACAAGTCAGTATGTGAAGCTGTGGTTGTCCATGCTGTGTGGAGTGGTAGGGGTAGGTGTGCAGGCCCTGAGGCCACATGGAATGTCGGGTGGGGGTGGTATAGGAAGGCACTATACTGCAGTTCTCCACCAACTGCAATGGGAGTCAAGCCCTGGATTGCTGACCCTGGTGGTCCACAAGAGTCCACAGCATCTGAGTTTGCTGACAGAGAAGTCCCATTATGTCCTTGTGCATCTCCCTTTCCTTTTCCTGCACCTTTCTCCAGTCTGCTCTTTCCTCCTCTGTACAGTCTGCAACATTCACCCTCCAGGCCCTCTGGTCAAGGCCTAATGCAGCAGTGGTTTGTAGGATCTCGCAAAACCTGTCCTCCCACATCTATTTTTTTTCCCCTTTCTTATCTGGGTCCATCATTCTGCTGGTGTGGACAGGGTACCCCTCAAAGCCATAACAGTCATAGCTACAGATTAAAACACAGAGGTACTATTGTTAGTACAGTAGATATGGAAAGTGAAACTTAAGGTTCAAAACTCCCCCCGTCCCTTGCTCCCCTAAAGTGTTAAACAAAAGAACTTATTAATATGTCTGCCCTGTGCCACTCTCAGCTCAAACCATGTGAGTAAGACCCACCAGGGATGAGGCAAACAAGGAAGGAATTGCTCAGTGGCATAAAACTGAGTATAGGATACTGGCATCGTTTTCCACTGGTGGTGGTGGTTTTAGCTGATATCTCACCCCCTGAGGATAACAAAGGTGGAGAGAGCATGGCTGTTGCTGGAGTCCGAAAGGTGCCCAGGCCCATATGCTGCTAGTCCGTTTACTGCAACGGTGCCTGCCGAAGTTCAGTGACTGGTGTGGGAAAGCGTCCTACTGAAGAGGAAGAAATAAGGCAGGAATCCCCAGAAAACTTCAGGAGAGGATTGCAGTGTACCTGCATGGAAGTTTCATCGAGATCTCTTGAGAGGATTCAAGGGACTCTGTAGATAAACTGCTCCATATGCCCCTCCCACCCCTGCCTAACTCTAGAGGGGAATGAAAAGCACATAGCAAGTCTACCTCTTTGTTGTACGGCTACCTCTTGTGGTACCAGTAAATTAATGAAAACTCGATAGCTGTGTCCTGCTAAGTTGAGGCTACCATCACTGTAATGGGAAACTTTATTTATACGCTTACCCTAGGTTCCTTCCACTGCACCGGGCTCACTCGTGCTCAACTGCTAAGACTGGCTAGACTGCGGCGGAGTCAAAAACAGGTCCTGGCTCACAATACAGCTGGACCACCCCCACCAGGTGCCTGTCACCCATAGAACTACTACTAGTGTTCCTCACTCACCTGCTCCTTGCTGTTCACCTCAGGGGCTTGTGACTTGAGCCCTTTGGAGGTATCCATGATAGATTCAGAGTGGTGGTGAGATCTCTGTCAAGTATGGCATGTAGCTCTCTGTAAAAGTGGCAGGTCTGCAGCTTGGCAGCAGGTCAATTGTTGGCCTCCCTGGCCTTCTGGCATGTCTGCCACAGTTCCTTAGCTTTCACAGAGCACCGCTGCTGGTCCCTGTTGTACCCCTCCTCTTGCATCCCCCGAGCAATCTGTTTGTAGATGTTGTTTCTGTGGCTGGCTCAGAGCTGTGCCTGTACAGCTTCTTCTCCCAACAGGCCCGGGAGGTCCAGGATCTCCTGTTTACTGCAGGCAGGAGTGTATCTGGAGAGAGAAGACGGCATGGTCAGCGAGGCCGTCATGCACAACAACAAAGGGCGGATAGAGGTGCGCTCACCAAGCTGGACAAACAGGAAAAGGCATTTCAGAAACTCTCAGCTGTTCTGAAGGGAGTGGGGGGAGGGAGGGCTTCTGGTAAGTGTGACCCCTGGCAGTGGAGTTAACAATTTTGACCAGAGCGGTTAGTTTTGGGCAGTGTGAGCTGGCTGCTGTTAGGCTCGACATAGGTAATGCAGTGTCTCAGCTCACGCTGCATTGACTTCCAGACATCACCTCGTGGCTCAATGCTGTTCGGGGAGCTGGCGTTACTATGTCAGTGTAATTGGGCACTCACATCAGGGGGAGACAAATTTAAGTGCAGACATATGCACTGGGTCACTGCAAGGTGGCTTATGGCAATTTTGTAGTGTAGGCTGGCCTTAGATTGTAATCTCTTCAGGGCAGGAACCATTTCTTTGTGCTTGTCTACATGGGGTCACTCAGGAAAGTGAAGGATGCTCTAAATGGGTTTAATGCAGTTTAAATTATGTAGATTGACTTCACACCTTTAGCTGATTCTCTATAACTTTCTCCTTGGGATCACTCAGGACACAGCCTGTTACATATCTGTAAAGCAGTCCCTAGGTACTACCACAGTAGAAATCATTAAAATAAACAAATAAAGACATTTTGGACCTGAAATCCTCAACAATTTTCTTTTAAGTCAAATAAAGACACATCATTACTATATGGTTAACTTGGAGAAACAAAAAGTACATTTCATATCTTCCCACTAGCTGCTCTGCACAGCAGAGGCTGAATTTGTAACACTTGTTAGTACATCACAATTTAATAAGAAATAGTTTTACCCTTTGCTGTGTGATCTATGTGTCCAGCATACATTTTCTGTTAACAATCAATACACTGTTATGGGGTGCATCATGTAGTAGACACCAAATGCCAGCTACTATAGCTTGACTTTATATGAACTGAAATACAGTCATTGGCAGTTGTGTGTTCTACATAGGATTTGAGGCAGTGATAAAGTATGACTGAGCCAAACAAGCAACTGATTACAAAACCACAAACAATCATTTGAGCCTGCCTGGGACATGAATAATCCTGCCGCAAAGAATTGTGAAGGCAAATAATTAATCCATTACCTAGTGTTTGTTCCTTCAATTTATAGACATCTTGTCGCACCCATTGATTTGAAGACAAAGACCTGAAACTGTAAGTCCTTTAAAGGCGCCTCTGTATGAGCAAACAGGTTTGATTATTTAGAGTCTGCATGTGAGCAATATGTCACAAAATCAGTTGATAGCACAGTACTCTGCTTAAATTCTGCATAGACATTGTTTTCAGAAACAAACATCCCTCTCCATATCAACTTTCAAAGCTTGAAGCTAAAGAAGACAAAGGCACAGTTAGTAAGTACCAACCAACTTTGTATAAGAAGGAAATAGTAGAATATTTTCTAAGTACATATGACTTTGAAATAAATAGCGGGAAAGGGAACATGGTGTAAATCTTGTATTTTTACACTAACATGGTTATCTTTCATGTCCTCTTCAGTGCACGGGTCTAATTCGCAAATAAAGGGAAGTGATTTTCAATGTAGTATGTTAATGATTATGTAAATGCTTAAGATCTTTAAAAGAACAGAGCTCTGTAATATGTACACAATGGAAAGATGGTGCTATTTAGATAAGCACACCTTGACCTTTAGAGCTGTTGGAGATAGCTATGTGAACAAGAGAGCTTTTGTCTGCTAGCTACAGCACTGGGCCTCTGCCAGGCCTGCCAGATCTGTGCAAGAATCGCTGTTGATCAAAGCCTTGTAATAGGATTTTCGGCTAAGTTAATGTAGTGCCTCCCCTCCAGGGTCTGTCATTTAAATTCCAGCTATGGTTATTCTGCATCTTCCCTATGCTGCAGTCCTGGGAAGTTTGCTATATGTGTTTGAATTTCTGTCAAAATACAAATTAAATACAAAAGTAAATCTTCTAGGCTCCACAGGTTCCTTTCCAAAGGCTATCCTGCTTCCAGTAGTTTCAGACTGTAACAGTGGGGATGTTTATGACTCTAAGATAATCATTTGACTAATGGATTAGGTAGTCTTTGGACTGTACCCCAACATGTGGGCTCTTCTCCACAAATTCCACACGGCTAAGAAATCTGTCAGCCAAGGAAAGATTTTTATATTGTTGTAGCCCAAATTGATTCGGCTCTAGTTGGCTGATCATATGACCTTTGTCAGCTAGGGATAGAGACACTTCATGCGAAATACATTAGTCCCTTCATTTTCAATTAAACTCTAATGGGGTAGACTGGCATTTCTTATGAATACACTGACCAGCTACAGAGCCATCCACCATTCCAGTCCTTTGGGGTTTATTCAGCAGATCCGATCATGCACCTGTTCAGGGCAAGTAGTGGGAGTGAATGGCAATGTGATGAAACAGAGAAACTTCCTGCCAGTACAGCAGGGGTTAAAGAGAGCCTTTGGACCCAGCTAGCCCCACCCCATCATACCTGCAGCCAATGCCAGGCCTAGAGGGGGGAGAAAAGGAGACAGCCTAACACACTTAAGGACTGACTGGCAAAGAGGCAGGAGCTAGCTGCCTCCCTATTTGGCCAAGGGAGACTGTGGAGGAGACCTAGGAGCCTCCAGCAATTGAGGTAACTGGGTGACAGAAGCCTAGAGACATTGCGGTGTTCGCCCTCACTAAACTTACAGGTGCCCTGCCCAAAGGAGCCTGGAACAGCGGCAGGGCAGCTTCCAAGGTCCACAAGAGGGCATTAGTAGAGATAAGCCACCATACCCACTTGGCCTGTGGGGGCCATACCGCAAACTGAAGGGACAGTGGTAGGAAGTAGCCCAGGGCAGTGGATTTAAACTCCGTAATGGAGGGCCCCCTGTTCAGGGATTGACTAACACAGGGCCCCGGTGGAGAGGGAGGGTCCAGGTCCTCCTACCCCACCACCTAAAAGACTGAGGCACCTCAACCATGGAAGCAAGTCAGGTGCCCCAACCACTTGGCTACCTGGCTCTCCAAGCAGTATAACAGGCAGTGAAAGATATCTATCTTTGTTTGCCCTTTTGGTTTCTTTTTTAAAAATTGTTGTTTGGTTTTACATTATAGGTTTGTTTTTACATTCTTTTGGGACATGTACTGCAGTTAAATCTTATCAGATACTGTATCTATATCAGTAAAGGCAGTGATGTGTGACATTCAAAAGCATTAGAGGTTCCTTTATGCACCCCTACATTTGCAAATTTATCCATCCTATCCAGACTTCTTGCATCTGCAAAATTAGCCTGGAAATCTCACAATTACTGGCTTTGCCAGAAGACTTATGGCAGTGGTGGGCAACCTGCGGGTCGCATGCGGCCCATCAGGGTAATCTGATTGCAGGCCGCAAGACATTTTTCTGAAGTTGATTGTCTGCAAACACGGCCCCCCGCAGTTCCAGGGGGCTGCGGTTCACCAGTACCAGCCAATGGGAGCTGTGGGAAGCGGCGGCCAGAACATCTCTGTGGCCTGCCGTTGACTTATAGCATGTTTTGCAGTATATGTCTGAACTGACTTGGAAACAGGAACAAACTTCTTCACAGTATTTTGATATTCCCAAACCTGTCTAAAATTAGAAAGCACCAAAAAGATGGTGACCCAACTTTACAAACCTCCATCTAGTCATTGCCAGCATGAGGAAAACATTGACAAGTAGGAACAAGCTCCCAGGATAATATAACAAACAGTACCAGAGCTGGTAGTAACAGCAGCACCCTTCAGAGCAGGATGCAAAGAGGACATCCTGCATACTAGTCCCTTCCCTTACAGCCAAAGCTCCAGGATCTGGCAGTGATGATCAATAACAGTTTGGACCATGTGGAGAAAGTGGACAGTGGTTGTTACTGTCTGTGGCTGCTTATTGTCCGTTAGAGGAAGGAGAGCCAGACCTATGTTGCTGCTGGTACTTTCAACTCCTTGAAAGAGACAATGAAAGCTGTTCCCCTTAGGCTTCCCTGTTGACCATGGTCCATGTTTGTGCTGCTAGAAGCTTTAGCGGGAGGGGCTAGACACAGGGGTGAAAGTGATATTAAATTCTTACTGGTACGGGGGCCCAGCTCTGGGTCCCCAGAAGGGGCAGGGCCTCAGGCAGAAGGGGCGGGGCTAGGGAGGTCAGCCTTCCCCAGCCAGCCCATCTGCACTGCCTGGCCTGCGCCACCTGGGGCTCCGGTGGCGATTTAAAAGGGGCCCGGGGCCCTTTTAAATCGCCAGCCCCAGGGCAGCTCCTCTTCCCCCCCCACATCGGCAACCCTGCTGGTAGCAATGTTAAAGTGCTGCCGCGGCAAAGGACCCTCCTGAAAGCACAGCCACGGCAGCACTTAAACATCGGCTGGGTACGGGCCAATACCGGCTTCTTACCGGTACACCGTACTGACCCGCTTTCACCCCTGGCTAGCAGAGATGGCTAGTGGTGCCTCTGGCCGTGTTTCACATCTGTGCATATTTTATGTTTTACATTTCAAAAAGTAAACAAATGTTCTGTCACATATTTAACAACTAAAAATAAAACACTCTACCTCAACCAGGAATAGCACCACAGCAGCCAGTATGTGTAATGAAGCTGAGTTACCTTTGCTGTGAGAAATTTAACTCGTGATTACTGGACTTTGTTAAAAATTGTAACTGTGACCTTCATAGTAGCATAGTTTATGGTTTTTTATTATAAAAAACAGTGCATGTGACATGATGGAATGATGGAATTAAGTTACTGAGTTCTCGTATCGTGAAAGGGTGGTTCAAGCTAAGTGTCCATTAGAAGTACTGGGGGATAAAGATCCAAGGAAAGGCCCAAAGAAGGAAAATCTATTTCACATTGGCCAGTAGGAACCTGTTATGAAGGGTGTCTATTGGAGCAAGCTTGGGACATAAATACAGACACATGGCAGATAGATTCGGGCTTATGATCGCAAACTACACAGGGGTTTCTGGGATACAGAGTGCAGACAAGATTCAGCTGGTAGAGATTTCTTGCTCTTAAATACTCAGCAGGGTGAACACTTGTGTTGATTTATGAATGAGAAGAAATTTATTTCACTGAATCTGGGGATTTTACCCATCGTTGCATGTCTGCTATGAATAAAATGGGTTGTTTTACATCTAGCCCCTGATGCTGCAGATAGCAGTTCACATACTCTTTACCAAACGTTCCTTACAATGGATTACCTGACAGAATATACTGATAGGAGAATCTTGGAAGGTTCGTTTTGTATTCTGAAACTGATGAGAGAAACAAGATGGATGAGGTAATATCTTTGGTGAGAGACAAGCTTTTGAGCTTACACAGAAGTTGGTCCAATAAAAGATATTACCTCATCCACCTTGTCACTCTAATATCCTGGGACCAACACGGCTGTAACAACACTGCATGAAATGCATTAGACATTATTAGACCTGGGTGCATTAAAGGAGACAAAATCTCTTGAAAGTTTAGTATTTCATGTTAGGAAACCATTAGCTTTATATAGGAAAGGGGAAAGTGATTATGAATTAAATGATCAGCTGAGTGTTTGATTTGAATCCTTGCAAATGCTAAAATAGCAGAGACACACGTACACGAGAGAAGAGGGAGACAGACACACAGGAGGAGCTGAATGTTGCAACAGAAATCTGGGACATTTCTCAGTGTTTGACTATTACCATTGGGTTGTGGGAAGAATAGAAATTGTACCTGGGCAGGAGACAACTCTTAAATTATAGTCCCTAACTTTAGAACAGGCTAGCTGGAGGAAATAAAGGGTTTCTTCATATCCCGTTTAAGATATTGTCTGATAGTAGGAAATTAATCGTGGGTTACTGAAAAGGAGAAAAGGTGAACTCCCTTCATTTCTGTCATTGGTTTGAAAACTGATGGACAAGAAGGAAAAAAGGCTTCTTTTCATGTTGAAATGTTACCTTTTAACATGTAATATACTGTAAATTCAATTTAATCCATAGTGCAAAATAGTGTATGATCAAGATGAGCTATTAAATGAATAACAGTTGCAGAAGTAGACATGGGTTACATAATCTGTTTCCAAAAGTATGCATGCATCATCTTATATCTGAGCATGGCTTCTACCAGAGGCTCATTTCCTGCCTGAAAGCAAAATAAAAGCTTCTAAAGATGTAAAGGGAAATTACAAAAGTGAGGCAAATGGCTTTATATAACGTAGCACGTCATTCTAAAGGCAGGGAAAGTGTTCAGCTCTGAGGTAAAGTCACTTTTTTCCTGGGATGTCAAAATACTAAAGCGATGTCTGAGAAATGTCAGACAAGCCACTGACTTCAAGAGAAACTAAAAATCTTCCTCTCCCTCCCTTCCCTACACCTGTTGCCAATTCCACTATTCCAGATTCACAAACTTCATGCTATCTTTGTCACCTCTCTCATATTATACATCCCAACTCTTGCTACATCCTATGGAAGAAGTAATAATATTGCTTTTAAACCATATTTCCTCTCCAGCCCATGTGCTAAAATCTAGGCCTTCTGCTTTGGCCATCCCTTGTTTGCTGCATTTTCTGTGTTCCCCTTCTCCAGATGATCCAAACTGCAGCTCCAGCCATATTGCCCCTGAGTCCCTTCATAGGTCTTCTGTCATGTTTTACTGCATCTAGTTCAAGCACCCTGCCCTCACCTTCAGGTTTCTGCACCACTCCAACAAGTGCTCTCATATGTCCCATGAGGACACCTGGTATTCATCTCTCACACCCATCTTCCTCTTGTGTTTTCGTTCCAAGCAGACAGTGTTTTTTGATGACAGGAGGGGACTGGGGGTCAGACGGAGGTGCCTTGCTGCATCTGTGGGTACACCTAGACAGCCAGTGGCAGCCTGCAGTGGGACTCTGAGCCTGGACCCACAGACTTGGACTCATGCGACCATGCTAAAAATCGTTGTGTAGACAGCATTCTTAAGTTGCAGCTTAGGCTGCAGCTCGGGTTCTGGAGTCCCGCCCTTCCCCCAGCTCAGAGCCCAAGCTACAGCCTGAGCCACTGTATACCTAGATATTTTTAGCACTCTACTGTGAGCCCCAGAAGTCCAAGTCTGTCAACCTGGGCTCGGCGAATCATTGCTGTGAGCTGCATAGACATCATGTGGCCTTGAGCAAGTCACTTACCCTCAGCTTCCTCATCAGTAAAATGGGGCGCATACTTTACCTTGACAAAGTACTCTGCAGCCACGAGGTAAAAGGCACTAGAGAAGTGCCAAGTATTATTGCATTATCCTGTGTATGTTGTTGGTCTGAAGTTACTTGGGACAGGGTGGATGTTGTCTATATGTCTGCAAAGATGCCATCCACACCTGGCTCCCTATAACCAGTAACAAATACTGTACTTATCCTGTCCCCCAGCTCCCAGACTAACAAAATACAGCTTCTGCTGCTGGGCGATCACACAAACTCTGCCTAAATCTTAGCCTGGCCTGGACAGATTTGGAAGGGATGGTGGACCTCATTACAGTTCCTGAACTGTATAGAATTTTTGCCTGATGTGAAAGACAAGCATCTAAAAGCATTCGGAAAGTGAAGCTTCCACCGCATTCTTTTCTGTCCTTTCAGAACTCTTTCTATACAGCTTTATAGGGATATGTTTCCAAGTAGTTTGTGGGCAGCTAGTCACACAACAGGCAGGTGCTTGATCGTGGCATTTAAGTGTAATTCCCTGCAGTTTGCTTCCACTTGACTCCCAAGAGCATGTGGTGAAATGAGAAAGTTCTCCTGAAATCAAAGCAGCAAAGGGCTGTTTTAAGCCTCCATTTTTCAAGAGTCTAAATTTAGTGATGTTGGAGGCAGAAAATATCCACCTGTTAAATCACTAACCTAATATTACCAAGGATGTATGACTGAAGGAAAGAGAAGCAATTTGACTTTATAAAAGAGTATGGCAGTAAGCTTTGTGACAGCTTCGTTGTGTTACCAGTCACATCAATAAATAAAACGCAACAATGCAGAGAAGCTTTGCATAAAATATAAAAATATTCTACATCTAAAAAATGGAGTGCATTATTCAAACAGATCCATGCAGGTGGTAAGAGGTAAATCATTCAACAGTAACAAGATAAAGGTAATTAAATAGTTTTAATACATCTTATTATAAGCTGCACATTTAACTGAAGACTAAAGTTAATCAAGTTTTTATACTTACACACACAAAAGTCTCTATCTACAAATGCTAATAAACTTTTGTCTTCAATATAGGGGCTCCATTCAATAACAAAACATGGACTTTGTTGCTGTGTCACTAGCTAAAGTTCAGCAGGCTGGTGTGATTTGGTAGCTATCTACTCCTTTTGCTTGTTGAACTCACTTAGGATTTTAGCTAAATTTCCTACCATGCAGTCTCAAACTAGCATACCCTCAGTTTTCCTAGCAGGGAGGTTGCCTAGAATGATATTGCTGGTAGTACTAAACTGAGCATGCTCAGTAGAGCCAAAATTGTTGCTAAAGAGACGGGAATGAACCCAAAAGAATGTGAAATGAGAAACAAGATGGAAGCTGTTTGCATGGTAAACTCAGATCAATTGAGAAAGAAGAAGCAGGGAGCCAATATTTGCTTTTCTAAAATAAAAATCATTTGAATAGTTTGTACCCTAAGCTCACCAGATCTGGCTGGTGATCAGGGGGCTGTAGGTTACTGTGTAGGCTAAAGCTTGTTTTCCATGGCCCCTCCCATGTCATGCTGTTGTGAAGAAAGTAGAAACCAGTTCTGTGTGCCAGTGCTACCTTACTGCCTTCAGTGGGGTTGCTGCTCTGTAACTAAGGAGTATTTGGCCTAATGAAAAACATACAGTCTAGCAACACTACACAGGCACTCTGCCTCCTCACTTCAAGAACTCTTTAGTTACTCTTTGAGATGCAGTACAAAACACCCCTTCAGACTTATTAACAGAGAATGATAATTCCTGATGCAGCACCTTAAGATGCTTTACAAAAGAATAAAAAAGTAGAGCTTAAAAATGTATGGAAAAAACAAACAAAGTGCCACAAGCCGAGATTTGAAAACTAGAACAGTGCCCCTTCCGATAAAACAAATGTATACTAAGCCTAAATATTTCTGTGACGCATGTGTGTCTGGGACTAGAGACAAGGTTCTGTGGCAAATGGTACCATGTGCATTACAACCGGCTCATCCCCATTATATGGTGTGTCCCAGTCTATGAAGTAGTTTAGTAGTGTGTGGTAGAAACTGCTTGTCACCCAGGCATGAGCCAAGAAAACACAAATGCTTCAGAGTAGATGGGATAATTAAAAGTAAGACTCTGTGGGATCACAGATACCAGATATGTACCAAATAATCAAAGATATTTACGTTCCAAATTTCCATTGAAATCAATGGGAGTTGGGTGCCTAAAAACCTCTGAGGATCTAGCCCTACAGTTCTGCCATTTACCTACCGCTCTCCTCAAGCCATCTTTACCTGTTGTTTAAAAAAATCAAACAATGTTACCTTTTTTTTTTAGGAAATCATATTTGATAAAGGTTTCAGAGTAACAGCCGTGTTAGTCTGTATTCGCAAAAAGAAAAGGAGGACTTGTGGCACCTTAGAGACTAACCAATTTATTTGAGCATAAGCTTTCGTGAGCTACAGCTCACTTCATCGGATGCATACTGTGGAAAATACAGAAGATGTTTTTATACACACAGACCATGAAAAAATGGGTGTTTATCACTACAAAAGGTTTTCTCTCCCCCCACCCCACTCTCCTGCTGGTAATAGCTTATCTAAAGTGATCACTCTCCTTACAATGTGTATGATAATCAAGGTGGGCCATTTCCAGCACAAATCTAGGGTTTAACAAGAACGTCTGAGGAACACTGGGCGGTGGGGGGAGGGAGGAATAAACAAGGGGAAATAGGTTACTTTTTATAATGAATCAACCATTCCCAGTCTCTATTCAAGCCTAAGTTAATTGTATCCAATTTGCAAATTAATTCCAATTCAGCAATCTCTCGTTGGAGTCTGTTTTCGAAGTTTTTTTGTTGAAGGATAGTCACTTTGAGATCAGAAATCGAGTGACCAGAGAGATTGAAGTGTTCTCCGACTGGTTTATGAATGTTATAAATTCTTGACATCTGATTTGTGTCCATTTATTCTTTTACATAGAGACTGTCCAGTTTAACCCTGGATTTGTGCTGGAAATGGCCCACCTTGATTATCATACACATTGTAAGGAGAGTGATCACTTTAGATAAGCTATTACCAGCAGGAGAGTGGGGTGGGGGGAGAGAAAACCTTTTGTAGTGATAAACGCCCATTTTTTCATGGTCTGTGTGTGTAAAAACATCTTCTGTATTTTCCACAGTATGCATCCGATGAAGTGAGCTGTAGCTCACGAAAGCTTATGCTCAAATAAATTGGTTAGTCTCTAAGGTGCTACAAGTACTCCTTATATTTTATAAAAAGCTTTTTTTGGCCATTAAAGCTACAATCGTGTGAGTCTTTTTTTGGAATATCGAGAAATACATAATCAAACATTAAAGCATTTCACAGGAAGAGTGATGAGCTATTTTAAATCTAAAGCTGCTTCCTTTGCATAGATCATTTTTAGTAGAGGACAAAGTCGTGTGTTGTGTGATGTCATGTGTCTGTGGGAGCGACATGATAGATGGTTGTAATTTTCAGATCCCTATACCGTTGATTAAAAAGGAGTGAAAGTAATTTTTACATTCATGTGGCCTACATGATTATACAGAAAACAGTTCTGATGAACTTCCACCGAGAAGTTCAAAAAAGAACTAAAAATACAGATGTCTGCATGTTCATAAAATATAGAAGTTAGTAAAGATCTTTTTTTATTTATAATGACAGACTTTGGTTTTGACTAAGTTGGGACAAGTCTGCCTCAGCTAAGTGCTCATTAAAATAAAAACCCTCTTACCACATGAAAAGAATGGCTTCATGCACTGGAAAGGTAACCACCACTTTGCTATCCCTGAGTTTAATACATTGCTGAATGAAGAACTGAATGATCTCAAAGACCTAGGAAGTGAAACTATTAATTATCAGCCTTCAAAGCCACATGGATGAGCTATATTAGAGCATTTTGGCAATTGCGATGTTCAATGTGCCTGTAAACCTCTCGCATCCACGCACCCAACTTCTGTCAGCAGTGCACACTAACTCACACCACCATTCTGATTACATTAGCTTAAGCAAATCTCACTAGCATTTCATCCTGTTCCAGGTCACTCTGCACATTTGCAATGGCAGGCTGAACAGAAAATGCATGTGTTGCAGCTACAGGTTTGCTTAGTCTTCCCAGAATAATCCCATAATGATCCTGTGCACCCTTCAGTAACAGGTTTGACAGCCCAGAGCACTGCATCTTTCATCTGTCAAACCACTCATCTCCCAATTATATGCAGTAATCAGCCTATTTCCCTCCACTCTCCCACCCCAGCCCGTGGAAGAGAAATGAAGTACACCAAAATAATGCAAAAGGTAACTTTATTCAAACTACTTCTGTAGTAAGATATTAAACATGAGTAAGGGGAGCAGAATTAGGTCTTAAGGAATTTTCTTACAATCTGTGAGACCATAATCAGATAGTAAGATGTTAATTCCACCCCGAATTTGTATAGTTCTGCCTAGACCTTTAGAATTCTGAGCTACAGTGATGACTTTTTAGTGACAGTTTTTCATTTTAGTTTCATGGGATCCTGGACTATGAATTTTTGTGGACTGAACATTTAATCTGCACTGTGAAAAAGCAAAGGGCATCTCTACTACTGTACCAGCCCAGTGCTTCCACAGCTGTCAGCATCAGCTGAAGAGTCTCTGAAACTTGTTCACTGGAAACTATAGTTAAGCTATCTAGGTTTGGTAGAAGGTCAACCCCAGCTGGTGGCCTAGTTCCAATTTAAGCTACATAAGGAAACACAGAATGTGCATCATGCTGCAACAGGATGAGCAGTTTTGCAAGCTGCAGCTTATGAAACCAGACACGCACATCTCAACTGTGACAATGCATTACAGATTTCCAGCTCTGAGAAATCCCAATGGCTCATATAAATGAAATGTGTGTAAGCACCGTAATACCATTTAATGATGCAGCAAATCTAAACGGCCACTAAAGTGAGTTGGCTCGGTTATCTGAACCATATGCATCCTTTCAGAAAGATTCACTTTCACAAAAATGTATTTTATTAAAATAATAACACCGACCAGAAATAAATATGATTGATTGATCTGATTTCCTTATGTTCACTGGGTAATGAGCATGAGACATCCACTCAAGGGTAGAAATAATCACCAGGATACCTAAAGCACGCCCCGCCAAAAAAGAGCAGTTGATGGCAAGGCACAGGAAGAGGAAGACAAGCTTTTTGTTGCTATTGCCCAGGATAGCTCAAAGAAAACTTATCAATGAGCGTATTTTCCTGATGATTTGCATGTTACTTTGTATAGCTGTGTTCAACTGTGTTTCAGAAAGCAGGAGCATTTATGACAATGGGAAAATCTTCTATGTTGACAATGTATGCGCACTATTGTTCCCCATTCATACTCACTTTTTAAAAATAACCACTTCCTTCACTTTCTTACAAGCTAAAGTAATGTACCACAAGAGGGCACACAATTCTGTGTCAAACCAGAGAAACTGGTTATTTACAGGGTCAGCTGAAATGAAGTAATTGTTCATGTTGATGTATGGATTTTTAAAAGTGCTCAAAACAATACATTTGTTGAAAATATTCTTCAGGGAAATAGCTCAATCTTATATGAGGGGAAGACAGTCCTGCAGGTAACATGCTGGACTTGGACTCAGGGCATAAATTTCTGGCGGTGTCACAGACATTCCCTGTAATTTTGGGCAAGTCATTTAATCGTGCAGTGCCTCAGTCTCCCATCTGTAAAATGGGAGTAATATGTCCTTTTTCTCTCCTTGAGTGAAATCATGGCTCCACTGAAGTCAATGGGGGCTCTGTCAATGACATCAATGGGGCATTTCTATTTAGATTGTAAACTCTTCAGTGTGTGTGCGTGTGTGTGTGTGTGTGTGTGTGAGAGAGAGAGAGAGAGAGAGAGAGACAGTACAGTGCCGAGGCCCCCATCCTGGGTGCTACCACTATACAGATAATAAAAATAATAGCTGAAGCCTGAACACTTTTAATATCAATCCTGTTTCTTCCTAGATCAAGAGTTCAAATCAGTGTGAACCATATTTTAATAAAGTTATTGTCTCCTGGATCCCACCCCTCATAATCACACAGCGTTCTTGTGGCAACTCCAGCAATTGCACATACTTGAAAAAGCAATGTTGAGAAGGTAGTGTGTATTTTTAGCTGTCTTTAATGCAACAGTTGTTTTTGTACTTTTGAAAAAAATTAATCACACTATCAGATTGCCTTTTCGCTTCATCTCTCTTGACATCTGTTCAGTTTGACAACGGCTGTCGTAGAGAAACTTCCTCTGATCATAAACAGTTGTGAAATATTCCATTCTATTATCTTGCTCTTTCTCATTTACATGATGACAGCACTCTGATGTTTATATACTGTCATATGTCAGAGAAAACATGTAACTGAATGTTCTGGATTTTTCAGATTCCTTCTATGAAATGCCACATAGTTCAAAATACATTTTTTACATATTTTACAGAGCATATAAGTGCAGATTTCTTATAAAATGTATTCAGCATATACAATCCACTGCTACACTGCACAGTGAATTTGATGTGCTGCATAGTGAAATGGTTTCAATTCACTTACTGAAAAAAGTGGACTCTGGAGAATATTAATAACCTGCTGAATCAGATATACCATTTACTGAACTACAATAGATATTCTACCAACTGTGCTAGGCTATATACTGTTATACATAGCACCACTGGTGTGCATTGTGATTTACAGACATAATAATAAATAAAGACTGAGCTCCCTGCCCAGAAGAGTTTACAGTATAGTTAGAGAAGCTGTGAAATTCATCCCCCAGTAAATCAGATTCCATAAGCCCCCTATTTAGCTACTGTAGTACTGTACTTATTCCTGGTGAATAAGCTATATCCTTTAGTGAACCAGGAGGATTACATGCTGAATCAGAAATCTGAATCAGCTACTTCAGATAATGAGTGACTCGGTTTCGGTATATTGTTTTGCCATCACTGTGTGTAACATCAAAAAGGTCTGACCCTACAAAGTACACACACATGGTTCTGAACACTGCAGGAAGAAAGACAAGACACCTTGAATGTGCTTTAACTAGTCCACAACGGTATTAAGAGAGAGCTGGAAACAATCCACCAATAACTCACCCAGACAGGTCATCCTTCCCACTGTAATATGTTCCACTGGATGGAGAGCTACTGGGAGCCCGCCCCCAGCCTCTCTCCCCTTATTAATCCAGTTCCAGCACCATCACTGGGACCTCTCTGCCCTCCCTCATCTAAGTGTTAAGAAGGCTGTACGGAGGGAGGGGGGGGGCTGTCTCCATGCTGTGCCAGTCATTAAGAGCCCCAGCTCCACTTCCCACCTTCTTTAGGTGATGCCTTCTCCTAATCCAATTCCACTTCCTAATCCAATTCTGATTTATCAGGGAACTGGGCCCCTTTGTTGATTGATTTACCTGCACTGCATACCTGTTTAACATGAATTTTACAATCTAACATACCCTGGGCTTCTGAGAGGAAGGTGAAAAACCCATCTCACCCAGGCCAACCTAGCAGTGAGGGAAAAATTCCTTCTGAGTCCCAAAAAGGTGACTAGCATGATGCCACTGAAAGGTCCAAAACCTGGTCATATTCTAAACCCAAGGAGAGGGTGTTTTGCTTCCTGGTGGAGAATGGTGCCTCCAGGCAGGGGAAGAGCTTAGGACACCTTTGGGTCTGAGGGAGCCAATTTGTTTACACTACACCCTTCTGTCCAACCAATCAGCCAAAAAGATCTCTCCCCCCGCCCCCAAAACCATAAGGTGACTGAGTGGTCACAAGGAATGGAAGAAAAGGGTTGGGGGCGGGGGGATTGCAATTCTCAAAAGGGCCTAGGAAAGAAAGGGTTTTCCCCTTTGTGACAGGGTGTGCTTGCCCCACACTGATCCAGAGGGTGTTAACTCCACCCTATGGGCGGGGGAGGCCACGTCCCCTTGGCCCTGATGGGCATGCCCCAGCTGGAGACCTGGTATAAAAACGAGCAGATCAGCTCAGTCTGGGCTGACTGCTGAAGAGGGAGGATGCACATTGCAGGCTCCAGCTTGGGAGTCACTGAAGGCCCTGGATGAGGGAAGACAGAGGTGCCAAGCCCCAGGTGGATCCCCAAGCATGCCTGAGGAAGGTGGGAGCTGCACAGGCTGAGGAGCCCAGAGATCCTGGAGACACCTGGGCCACTGCATCTGAGATAGGGTAGGAAGGAGCCTAGGGGGACTAGTCATTGTGCTGGGTGGCATCAGGGTGTTTTGGCTGGATCCCTGCTGGCTCAGGGGTGAGCACACTTGCCACTGCCAGGGCCCTGGGCTGAGACCTGGTGGAGTAGAGAGTGCCTGAGTCTCCCTACCTGAAACACCACCCACCCCTAGCTGGCAGCCCATTTCCCTGATTCTGGCCACTAGGCCACACAGCCCTGCTGGGGAGGGCAACCACATTGACTCTAGCCATTGGGTGACTCAGCCTGAGGGAGAGGGCAGCCATATTTGACTCTGGCCATTGGGCTGCACTACCCTAAGACTAAGAGCGATCACACAGATTTAGCTGTAGGGCTATAACAACTCTTACCCTGCTCCAAAAGGGGACAGGGAGCACTTGCTCTGCGACATCCTTGTTGGCCTGGACAAAACTTTCTCATCTCTCAGGCTGCAGAGAGCGGGGGCATTTGTGCAAAACACTTATTCCTTGGGAATGTGCACTGTTATTTTTTCCATCTTTCATAATGCCATTGAATTCTCTTAAACTTTATAATCAGACATGCAGATTGTTTGTTTGCTTTTCTAGAAGGCTTGCTCTGCCTGTAGTCATTTGGCAGCCTGGAATTCAGATGGTTGTATGGCCTATAATGAGTTGGTGCCCTTTTTCACTTTCTACCCACTCTACTGTAAGGTTTATGCACAGAAGAGCACATGTCCCATTCTTTTAGAGGCTGTTTGCTATCTGATCTGTAGCAAGTTTTCAGAGGGTGGGTCAATCATGTTGGCAGAAAAATAATTCTTGCTTAAATATAAATTTCAGTTTTAGATTAGATCTAGATTTGCATTAGATTTTTAAATCAAAGCCTTTAATGGGCATTAGCACTTATTGCTGTTGCCTTCTGCAGTCATAGACTCACTGAAGACTAACCCTGTATTCTCTGTTGGGAACTGTCAACTATCACCTTGGAAGATGCTTTCTAGAAGTTAGGGGACAGAAATCCTGACTCAGGATTTCTGAGTTCTAGATTTGGCTCTGTCACTGACTGTATGATATTGCATAAGTGATTTCACCTCAGTGGGCCTCAGTTTACCTATCTGTGAAATGGGTCTCCTCCTAGGGCTGAGATGAGGTTTTGATGAATGTTTGCAAAGCACTTTGAGATCCTTATTAGAGGTATTATATAAGTGCAAAATTTTCTTCCACTGACATGCACATTTTAACTCTAATAAGGAAACCAATTTTAAATTTGGGGGCAGGTCTAGAGCTACCATGCTTCTCTCCATTGTTACTGTACCCGAGTGGCAACTAGTGACACAACAATTCCTTTGTCCCTACTACAGCTGCAGAATATCTTAAGACAACAGAAATTGTCTTACTCTACAGACATTTTGTGAAAACAAATATTTATCTACCTGTACATATTCAATTTTCCTGGAAAGAACATTTAAACTGGCTCTGATTTTCCATAGCATATTGTACCCTGGCATAATGCAACCATAGTGTGGCACTTGGATCCTCTATTGACATTTCAAGTCTCACTGAAATCTATTGTAAGAAAGCCATGGCCTAATAGAACTCTCACTGTGCCACAGCAGCAGGAGTCAGTCCCAGGCCTCCCATTCCAAACACACAACTTCTCATCCCTACCACTTGAGCTGAAGGAGAGTTTCACTTTGCTCTTAGTAGTATAGGAGCCATGACACACAACTTAGCATTTTGTATTCCATTCAGTTGAGCGCAGTGTCACACATACATACTGTAGCCCAAGTTCAACACATTCTCCTAGTTAGATTAAGCTCATCCTGATCATAGTATCTCATTTGGTTTCACAGTCACTGTGGACCAGATTCTTCACTGTCTTGCATTTTGTGCAGTTAGTTACAGCAGTGCAAAGTCAGTGAACAACACTATCAATCGGGAGTGGGGGGTTGTACCCACACTTTGCAGTGCTCTAACTACATAAAGTGAAAAGCAGTGAAGAATCATCATGCCCTTTGTGTTTCATTGACAGAAACATGCTCATTTTTGAGACAAGACATATAAACAGATAATCATTAACATCTCACATCATAAAAAATAGCACCACCCCTTTCCTAAAATGTGAAGCCATCCTGCCTCTACAAAGCAGATAACTCTAGGCTTAAATCTGTTTGGTGACCAGTTAGAACATGAGTCAAACAGGCACAACCCACTGTTAGACTAGATATATTTCAAATAGGATTTAACAGGCAAGATGTACCACCCTCCAGGAGAACAATGAAGTCATGCACAGAAGAGCCTTGAAATTGTAAAGTAACCCCCATGGTGTATATGTCCCCACACCTATTGCCCATTCATATATCCGGTAATAAATGATACAATGAAGAGAGAGCTCACCAGGTGACTGTCTCAAAGCTCACAAGCTGAGAAGGGGTTAGCACACATTTTGCTAGTTGCTTACTGCTGCTATCCGTTTCAGTAGTCAGTGCACAGACATCTGGTGCATAATGTCGTGACAGTCTGTCTGAATTTTGAGTTGAATGACACTTTGTAACCATCTATCATATGCAGCCTTTAAGGGGGGGAACCCCCTACCGGAAGTATTTTTAATTCAGTACTGATCAATTTATTTGACTTCCAAAATATATTTCAGACTCATAAGAGCCCATCTGATCATGTGCAAACCTAGCACTATGGGAGGTATTGGTGCTGTACAAGATATATAAAGATACATAGAATAACTGACACCTACTCCTAACAAAAGTCTTGACCAACTCTCCCGCACCCAAACAATGAAAAACAAAATCCCTACCCCAAGCAGAGCTTTTACCCCAAAGGAGAAGTACCAGAAACTCCATGCATTCCACAAGGGACCTTGCTATTGCTATTGATTTTATATGGAAGACACTCCTACTACAATGATGGGCAGCGGTGTAAACCCTCAGACACATAGATGCCAAGTTTTGTGAAGCTCCATGTGTAACATTTAACAAGAGGAATCTTCATATTTGCATATAATGCTAAACTTCATCTTAAAAACAAAGTGTAGCTTTACTATTGGTGAAAGGCATTGGCTACAAGCCTTGGTGCATGAAGCCTCTGTTTATCTAAAAAGCGGCAGTAGGACAAGTTTTCCTCACACCCTGCCTTGCTATCAAGCCATGATTTGGGGCAGGGGAACTTATTCTAGGACAACAGGGACAGTTCACTTTTCAGGCCCAGGCATTTCTTAGTCTTTGTGTTGAGTCAGCCACTTAGCGCAAAGTGTGGTAGTGGGTTTGTGATGGAGAGCTGGAACTGAGACCCGTCCCAGCTCATCCCTCATCACCAGGGGTCCAACCCAGGTCCTCAAGGTCCACAGCACATTTTGCTGCTGCTGCTTGAGCTAGACAGTGTGAGTGGCAGACTGGGAATCTGGCATAGTCTCCAAGGGTTGTGGTAGATAGGCAGTTGAGCCTGGGGAAGCCACCAGCCTTATCCAGCTCACCCACTCAAGGTATGTCTGTGCTTTGAGCTAGGGTTGTGATTCCCAGATAGAGAAGACAAACCTGTACTAGCTCTGATTGTGCTAACAAGCTAAAAATAAAGTGTAGATGTGGCAACAGAAGGGATGGGAGGGACTAGCCAGCTTGAGTACATTCCTAGCATCTTGGATGCATACACACTTGAGTTGCTAGTGCTGCTGCAGAATAACAGGTTCATGGATCTGTACTGGAGGTCCTCAGGGGTGCACTATGCCATGGAGCCACTGGTCTGGCTTTTCCTTGCACCCATCTGTGTTCCTTCTGCTTGCATATTCAGAAAGAGAAGATCAGGCTGCTAGTAAACATCTGTGAGTGTGATTCATAATTATTAGATGCCTATATATTGCATGTAATATGTTAAGAACTAGCTTTAAAATGCACCATTGCAAAGATCTCAGCCTTTACAGTTATGAGCATCAAGCCCACGGACTGGTGGTAGCATTTTTACTACTGTTACATAGTAAATATGAGGCTTTGACTTCACCGAATTGTGTACAGGAACTGAGGCCAGGGTCAATGCCCTGTGAGGATCACTTTTTGTTGAGTCACAATGATAGCAATCTTTTAATTGCCAGTAATGTTGCAACACGTTCCACCAAATGTTGTTTAAGGCCTTATGCTCCGCTGTTCAGCACTGTGTTCCTCTGTACTAAAACACTCCATTGTAATTTTCCACTGCCAAATGCCTTTCTGTTTAGAAAAGCCTTCAGTTCAAATAGGGGAAAGGATTAAAGCAGGGAAGGGGATATATTTCAAAGAGAAATGTATTGTTAAAACAGAACTAAATGTTACTCTGTGAACTAGATGTACTAAGCAACATTTACAAGTCTTTGGACAGTGGAGCTCAGTTTAGAGTACCTTTCACAGCTTCTATACTGTGGTACATAAAGCTTTGGAAGTGACAGGTTTCAGAGTCCCAGGAATCTATCCTTGCAACAAAGCCCGTTGCCAACTGTGTCCACTTATCTATTCAGGGGACACCATCATAGGACCTAATCACATCAGCCACACTATCAGAGGCTCGTTCACCTGCACATCTACCAATGTGATATATGCCATCGTGTGCCAGCAATGCCCCTCTGCCATCTGCATTGGCCAAACGGGACAGTCTCTACGCAAAAGCACAAGTACTCGTCGTTCTTAAAGCTTTGGAAAGCATTCTGCCCTCAGGCATGATTCCAAAATGTTGAAAAATTCAAAAGTAAAACATTCTTAAGAATGGCTTTCCATGCTCTGTACACAAGGAGCTCTGGAACGGATAGTCTGTCTCGGCCAGTGCAAAGACCAAGTCCCCAAGTAAGTAAGGAACCATTTAGCCAGTGCTTAATTTGTATAGGAAGAGGTGCCAGGCGTCAAGCAATTTTTCTTTTTCACCATTCATAACTGAGGCAGTAAGCACACAGGTGCCAGGGCTATGAACTGCCAAGCCTAGAGGTGCTGGGGCTTAGCCCTGTCACAAATTTAGCACTGCATACAGCATAGTCTAGGTATTTTACACTGCATGAACAATCCTGCCTTTAAGTGCAATATATATATGTAGAATCAGGCCCCAAATGAATAGGAAAGCATTATCCTTCCCAATACTATTCTCTCCTCCACATACTTTGTGCTGGTTGGCTTGTTCCTCTCCTCTCCCCCTCCCCCCCCCCCCCCCCCATCATTGCTGAAGTTGTTCAGACTAGAAACCTGTGTCCGTCCTTTTCTATTTTAGTTGTAACAATTAATAGTCATGGCACCACATTTTTACAAATAATAAATGTAGCTGATATTTATTTCATATTTTTGGTGCTTAGAGCTTTACAGACAGTAAAGAGATAAAGTTCCTGCCCAAGAGAGGCCATTGTAAAAGGAACAGAAGTCCTAAATATCATCACTGAATATAGGAGCTGAATTTGGCTTCCTTCCAATCAGAGAGCTAAAGGCAACAGCTCTGCTAGCTTACCCAGAAGAGGGAGCCTCCTATACATACATATGAGCAGATCTAATTCCATCCAGGAGAGGCCCATATCCCAAGTGAGTACAGTGCATGCTGTTGTAGCATTACTCATCAGCCAAATGGTCTGCCGTAGCTTTGATGTAAATCCCTCTTTTAAGAGCCCCATATAAGTTTGTCATAAAATTATCTGCAAGCTGTACCTAGAAGACCTAGCAGTGTTTATTCTAATGTGAGCAAGTTCGGGGGTTTTATTCTTGTTTTTTGCTTTTCCTGGGAGAGGGCGGATGAGGTTTTTAATATGTTAAAACATTAAAAGGAAAAGAGAGTAATCAAACCCCATTAGGATACTTTTGATTTAGCTACACAAAAAATGTATCTAATCTGAAAGATGTTTTGCACTCCTGTGACTAAGAACTGATGTGGCATGTCATTAGTCCATGATGGGAACATTAATCTTCTTGCCTATGCTACACATAGGAACATAGCAGTTGTCAGACTACATCAGAGCAGTGGTCAATCTAGTCCAATTTTCACTTTGGGGTGACCAGGAACAGATGTTTCAGAGCAAGGTGCAAAAAACTCCCTGTCGTGAAGAAATAAGAAAAGAGAGATTTGTCACTGGTTTAAAAGAAGATATTACACATGCTCAGGAAATTCCATCCGAAATCTTATCTTTCTCAGACTTCCGTGATTCTATTCAGGAGGCCTTGAAGACACAAGTCGCTCTCAAGGGTCTTGGAGCGTGTCAAGGGTCTCAAGGGTCTACAGACCTCAGGACATCAGATCCTAGGTGGATCTATGAAAAATAGGCTGATGGAAGCCTATCTGAGCAACAGAGAGAACTTGGTTTGCTTGGGGGGATTCTATGGGGGAAGGGAAGGGAACAGAGTTACTGCGGTTTAACCCTATTTTTCCACCTCTATTATCACACCCTATCACTTTGAAAATGGTTGGACTGATATAAATACCTCACCATTCCTGCTCTCTAAAAACAGAATTGTTTCGAGTAATTGTTTTTAAAATGTGAATATTTCCAATTGTAAACTGCTCCCCAAACCTGAAGTATCATAAAGTGGGAGAAAAGAATGACATATAAAAGTGGGGGGAAATCCTCTCCTCTCCTAAAGACATTAAAAACAGAGTGCAAGTAAGTGGAAGAAGAACAGCAAAAATGGGAAATGACTCTAGTTCTAATTCTGAAAGTCAGATTGTTTTCCAAAGGAAGGCAAAACTGGACAACCAGCGGATCAGATGTTTTACAACCACCATATCTTGCTTCAGCTCTTAAATACATGGATCTACCTAGCAACTTTATAAAATCATTGTTTATTATTTGGAATACCAAAGGCACGCAAGATGCCGTACAGAATATAAAGTAAGATATGGTCCCTGTCTCAAGAAATTTACAATCTAAGGGCCAAATTCTGCAATTGTTAATTGAGCAAACCTCTCACTGAAGTCAGAATTGGGCTGTATGGAAACAGAAGTTGTCAGTTTTAATAGCAGTTGGTAATAACACTTCTCTTCCAAGCCATAAGCTCAATTTCTTTTATTTTCCATTGTCATGTCGTAACTGTATTATCATCGTGTCGAGCTACAGTACATGACACAAATAGGGAGAATCCTTAGGAGAAAATCCTAACTTGAGAGGTATTATGAGATACAGGAACCAAATGGCTTTAATTGACAGAATGTTATCACAATGCATTTTAATGCAATGCACTTCCTGCAAGTGAAATGCTGCTTTTCTTTTTTGCTTTTTTTTTAATTTCATACTCTTCTCTTAGAAGAAGCTGCAATACTGATTTTAAATGTTCAATAGCTTGTCCTTAATGACAAAGGATGACCTTATCTGCGTTATCTGATAGCTTTACTCTAGGTCAATATTTAGAGCATTTAGAATCCCTGTCACTCCAGCTGTATTAAAGGGAAAGGGCATATTAGGTTGAAAACAACTTAATTGCTGCATATGCTTGCACTCCATTTCCATACCACCCCCTCCCCCTCACCTTTCAATAGAGATGGTCCTTTGTTCCATTAAAAAAAAAAAGTTTTCCACTGGAAAATGCAGTTTATTCAAAAGCTAAATGTTCCAAGGGAATGTGTCAATTTTGACAATTTTAGATCTGGAGAAATGAATCATTTTGACTCCTTTTATTTCCTTTTCATTTTATTTCAACTCTTATACTGTGTGTGTGTATATGTATGCGTATATATCTCAACATTATCAAAATGAAACATTTTGATATTTCCAAATTAACTTTTTTAAAATTTCTATTCCACAGGAAATTTTGAAATTTCAACTTTTTGTTCTGATTTGGAATGAAAACAAATTTCAAAATCTCAGAATTTCCCAGGAGATGGAAATTCCATTTTCTGGTCACCTCTACTTTTCAAGCCTGCTAAGTTTGGGTAAATGCAAAGGAATCAAATCCTTCAATGAAAAATGTAAATTAGCAATAGTGTTTGAGATGCATGAGAGAAGCCTGAAGATCACTCAAATCTTGCTGTTGCATATTCATAATAGTAAAGTTATCAAAAATCCCCTCATGATGATCTTGTTAGACAAGATTCAGTTTGTTCCCCAGGCATTCCCCAGGTTCTTCAGATTGAGAAATATATTTTCCCAAATATTTGGTGAAGAATTCTCTGATCTTGCATTGGGTACAATGCAGACAATCTAGCTTTCTACATAGTGTCTCAAAGTATGAACCATAGTCTAATAATGACCATCTCATCTCTCTTAGTTTGTGTGGCTGCAAATGATATCTCCCGATCATGTGCAATTGTGTAATGCTCCTGAAGCAATTACAGCATTTGCTTACACATTAAGAGGTTATATGGGGGCAGTATCTGTCTTTAATTCAACAAGTGTTTCAGGGGGAAAAAGTTAATCAATCCCACTATCTATATTTTTGTTTCCTCTTCTGTCATACCTGTTCTGATTCTCTGGCTGGAAACCCAGTACCATGTGACCAATCAGCGCTCCAAAGACCACCAGCAATCCATGGATTACAGTTTTAAAACCACTATTGTAGTAAAGGGGACATCAAGATGTTAATCTGAGTATTATGGGATGGAGCCTTATTCCATCCTCTTCCTTCCTGATAAATCAGTGGGAGTTTTCTTCCCCACCCTGTTTTGGAGTTCAGTAAAGAAGCAGGTTCCCAGCCTGCACTCCTGTGAGTAGTCTTATTTTTGTTACACTTGAGTCATCCTTTTACAACAGCTGCTGTTGAAAATAATCAAAGTTCTTGTAATGTGGATAAAATAAATGTGTTGTGCCATGTGGGGGAAAAAAATCCTCATAAATATAAAACTTCCTTTGGGGGGGAAGCAAAGGGAAGAAATGTTGCTCGCTCTAGCCTCAAGTTACCAGTTTCTAAAAAGCAAATGCTGGGGTTTCCTCTGTGAAAAGAATGGTAGCTCACTGGTAACACTGACTGCAATTGTACAGGGAGGTTTTTTGTTCAGTGAGGAGGCAAAACAGTCATGTGAAAACTCCTTTAATTCCAATTAATTGTTCAAACCAAGCATGCCCACCCTCATATTCTCTGTATCAGCATTTCAGCTGTTAACCTTCTGAGGTTCACACATAGCATTATTGTGCACCTACAATACTACTAATCTACTCTAGAGGGGAAGGGTCTGTGTAAGGGCAGGGGGAATATTCTTCTGGCCTTTTGAAAGGATATTCTACCATCTGGCCGTGGGGGGCTTTTAAGTAGATGGGCTATGGGGTGCTCACAGAACCCAGCCCCCAAACCTCATCTCCCAGCTACAATCTGTAACTGTATCAGACAGGTTAAGGGTTTGGAGAGGTAGATGCAGCTGGGTCTCATTAATCTACTAGGTCCAGAAGAAAGGTGTGGCTAGTGTTTTGGGGGGGGGGACTCTAGTTAGTTAAGAGCTGTGGCCAGGCTGGTTGGTCCCTAAAAGAGGATTCTCGCTTTGGGATCTTTATATACACTGGGGTGTGACCTCTCATTTACATTTTAATCCTACAGAGGGAAGAAATTGAACCATTTTAGAGTTTGTTTTGGGAGTGGGATCGTTGCACCATTGAGAAGAGGCCCGTCAGAGCATCAACCTGTCTTTAGGATTGAATCCTATCTATATAAAGGTTACTTTAAATTATTTTCATTGTTAAATGGAGGGGGGGGGGTTCTGTTCTGTTTTAGCTCCTCTAATGTTCCCACTCAGTACCTGAGACAGTTTTAGAGCATCAGGCAGGTGTAAAATGTATTCCTTGTTAAGTTTCATTCTGGTTTTGAAATTGTGGCTGCTGGAGGCATCAGGTGGATTCCAATGTAGTAATAGGACCCGAACTAAATCAAAAGCCAAAACATAGTGCTATGCTACAGCTAGAATAGATGCTTCAGGGCAGCTGGTCAGAAAATCCTGTCTTAGGAACTAAGTCGTGTTGATCTATTTCTGATTCAGGACTAAAAGCATACATAATTATCAACATTGCTGTGAATAGTTCATTTTTGTTTCCTCACTCAAGTAAGAGAGTGAAATCTAGACAAGCAACTCAATTAGCAAAATTAAAGGCCTGATTTAAAGTCAATAGGAAGGCTGTTTTGGATTTCAAGGGGAGTTGGACTGAGCCCAAATTGGACATGACAAGTATTTGGTTAATTGCCCAGCTAAATTGCAGTAAAGAGGAAGGAAAGAAGAAATGGAACAGTTTTCACTAGAAATATTCATTCTTCAGCGTGTAAATAAAACCAAACACAGCACTAAACTCTGCCCTTGGACTTGTGCACAGCTCCCATTTCCTTTCATTGTTGCGTTTTTTTCCCAAAAGATGGTTTGAGAAAAGTTTCTCTCAAGGAAAAAGAAACATCCTCCAACCCAGTTAACTCCCTGAGAAGTGTAAGGGAGTTTTGCATGTGTACCTAAGGGCAGAATTTGGTTCATAGTAATTCATTCTGAAGACCAATTAGGGAAGAGTCAGCTGTTTCCATAACCAGCATCTGGAATCCAATAAATTCCCAGATGAGTATAATCTAGAGTCCTGTTTTTCTTAACTGATTTATAGATGAGTAGTACCATTACCAACCTCAGAACATCAGATTTTTTTTTTTAAAAGGCTTTCAAAGTGTTTGCCATCACTACCTTGTTCCTTACCTTCAACTGGCATAACTTTTTTTTTAACTAACCCAACAAGGAGCAAATTTGTTTTGAACACTGATGGAGTTAATATCTCTGCTGTGTTGCTGCAAACCTGCAGCTGTCAGCATGAGATCATGCTGTGAGAGGAAGAGTAGTACATCCATTTGTTCTTAATCTTGGTTTCTCTGCTATCTGAGTTTCTAGAGAAATAGAGACCAGGACAGCTAGTTGGAAGAGTGTGTGATATCAGTGCCCCAGGTCTGTACCCAATGGATTTAAATCTGGCATGGCTGGTAGCTGACCAACAAGTCGTCATAGGTTGAACATCAAAGACCTCATGGCATCAGCGATTGAAGTATTTCCTAGTGAAAAGTTGTTAGAAACCCAATAAAGGCTTTGAACCAAGCAGTGTGGGGACAAGATAGGCTTCATACCCATGACCCCATGAAGGAGCAGATCTGGTTACGTTAGGGCTGTTACACTGAAAACCCAAGAATAATTTCTAGTTCCTAAGGGGTTAACACTGGGATGCTGGGGGAGCCAGAGGACATCACACACTTTTTTTGCACTATGATCCATTGGTTTAAACACGGGGGCCCAGATCCACAAAGGTGTAGGCTCCTAACTTCCTGTGAAATCAATGGAAGTTAGAAGCCAAAATACCTATGTGGATCTGGGCCATAATGACTATTCACAATACTATATAGCAGCACTCTGAGATTTGTGTATTGCAGAGTTTGTGCTTTACCTAGAAGCACTGTGCTGCAAGTGCTACAACTTGGGGGCCAGATTTTCAAAATAACGTAGGCTCAGCACTTCAAAGGCATTTAGGTACCTAACTCCAACAATGAGATTTAGGCACCTACATACCTTTGCGGATCTGGGTCTCACGTCCCAGTTAGACCCCTAAATGCAATGGTGCTAGATTTTTCAAAGGAGTTCAGGACCCAATAACTCTCTCTGAAAACTACTGAAGCTATTGGGTGCTGAGCACTCTTGACAGTCACACGACTCATGTAGAAGCCTCAAATGGGAGGTGAAAATTTTCCCAATATTGTTTTCAGTTATGAGAACTTTCTAATGTTTGTAACTTATGGTTGTAGTAAAGTGGTCAGGATAGCGGTAAGTGGGTATTTTGGGATGAGCTGTACTCCACCACTCCTCAAATTCTCTAAGGACTACCCCCCCACACACACTCTTTTGTGATGTAGTTGAATAAAGCAGCAAGTTTCCAGCCTGGAGCCCTATTTGTAGGCTTATTTTTATTGCACTTAGCACTCCCTTTACAAAAATGGTCACACTTGACTTTTACAAATAATATTTTTAGTTGCTTGAACAACTTTGTGAATATTTCAACCTGTGGATTGTCTGCAAACTCTTTTTCCATTCAGTATGTCTTGGACTTCTCACAGCATGTGATTGGTCTCCTTAGTCAGGCAGTATTGTCTCTGCTCCCTGATTGACTGAAACATTAAAAACAGGTGAAAGCACTTCTGGCATGAATACTAAAACTACACGTGCTCCCACATGGATATCATTATTTTCCAGAAGAACAGCTGCTCCCGCAAACATTGATTTTGAACAGAACAAGCACTTTGTGTCAATTTCTTTTTAAAGGAGAACAGAAGAGGATAAAATGTGGTCAAACTGAATAGCTAGTTCGTATTAGAACAAATGTTTTTTAGGACTCCAGTCTACTGGGACTTGGGAGATGTGAGCAGAAGACTGAGCTCCTCACTAGCTATAGGAAGAACTGACAGTCACAGCTGTCTCTTGCTCAGCTTTCTGGCTGGACTGTTGCAAAGGTTTTAGGGTGAAGAAGATATTAGTTGTAACAATTTAAGGTGTGCTTTTGTGCATGCTGCAAAAAAACTATTTTTCTCACTAGCATGAGGTCTGGTCTTCATTACATAAAGCAAGACACCCTTTAAAATGAATGGGAGGGAAATTTCCTTGTAGTCCTAATTAATCTGAACAACAGGAAAAAATAGAGCTAATTAAGATCATTGAACAGGCTCCTGTTTTAGGAGACTGTAATCTAGCCCTGAGTGGATAAACCATAAAGCCAAATAGTTTATCTGCACTAGAACCACATTACTGCTGGGCAAGATGTAATACCTGTGCTATTGTATTGCAGGTGATACTAGGTTTCTAAACCAGGACCTGATTTACAAAATGTGGAATAGATTAAATTTAAACTCTCTCTCTCCTGTTCTCCCCACTACCTGCTTGCACTTGTGGCCCAACCCAGCCCCCATTGATTGGAATTGAATCAGGCCTTAAGTGCAGTTGTCTGCTTCTGTGATTTTCTCTTTTTAGGCTCATCTTGTAGACAGGTCTGGTATTTAAACCAGCTGAGCTAGCAAAGTCTCTGTAGATAAATATGAACAGCTATATGCAAAGGAATTTGCAATTAGGAAATAAAATAATTCATTTCAGGGTGATACAATCTTAAAAATTCCACAGACCCAATCTACTCTTTCTACTAACATTTATTACATATGGGAAGTTCTTCATATGAGTGGGAAAACAAGATAGTGTTTTTATTTTCACTATACATCCCTGTTCATCTCCAAAGGAACAAAACAGGAGATGCCAGAAACCTGGCTCTCAAAATATTCAGCTCAAGAATCTTAGCAGACCCAAGTGATTTGAACACGGTATTCAGGGACTATGCAGATAACATTGTCCATAATGATCCTCCAAAACTTTTTTTTTCCCCCAACTGTATTTGACTGATCCAGATCTCCATGTTCTTGGGGAAGGAGATTTCAGTGAGACATGGAACACCTAGGAAACAGACATTGTGTAAGAAACTGCAGTGGCAAGGCCGTGTTTGTAGCTTGTGAGGTTGGGCATGAATTAAAATGGAGAATGAGATGAGTTAGTATTCATGATTAGTGCCACTTTGACAGAACTGGATGCAGAAGCTTCCCCTCACCTAGTTGTCAGTGTGCTTCCATCCTGCCTTCCTGAAGGTATGAGTGAAGTCCCATCTAAAATCCCCATCAATCCTTGGCCCCTCTGCAGAAGATGCCAAATATGGTGCCAATTTCAGTATTATTGAAGTCTATCTACTAAGAAATGGCTGATCGCTTCACACTGCCTATTGACCACTTTCCATCACTTCTGGCCTGTAATGTACTCAAGCCAAGTAACCTAGACAGAAGAGCTCTCCTCCTTCCATCCCATCAAAAGCCATCCAGTCTCCCACATGCTGAAATGAAATTACATTTGTCTGTAGCCAATAAAGACAATTATCGGAATTTCTTTTGGACAGGCAGCTTTATGGAGGCCAAAGACAGAATAAGTAATAAAAGCCCATGCTTAATCACAAAATTGTTGATATGCTGCATGTGTGTTGACTGAGTGGCCGTAGGATTATTTTGTTACTATGATCAGAACGTAACTGATATGAACACTAAACATAGCCACACAAGAATAACATATCATTTAGCTATTTAAAAATATATAAAAGCAACTAGTATTTTTAACTACCTCTTTCCCAATCATAAGCAAAGAGTGAGAATTTTGAAATTTCTGTTCAATCCATTTAAGAAAAGGGTCTTATACCAAAGAGAAATTTAAATGGCTAATAGAAGCATTAGGATGCCCTGGATTGTTAGATAAAGTACCAAAAAAAAAAGTGTAAATGAGGTTGGGGGGAGATGCTTTTAGGGCCTGAAGACTCCCATTGACTTTATGGGCTTTGTTAGACTCTTAATCACTAGAAAAGAATAAGACTAATCTAGCTGTAGCGAAGCCCCATGTTGTTCATTCTGATGTGCCTGTTAAGTACTGTAGGTGGCACTCTTGCAAAGACAAGAACTATCTTAAAAGCAGGTACAGTATTCATGTTTCACTTTTAAAATTTGGTAATGGATCTGTTAATCTGAAATGGTCCAAAGTTTCCTAGATCCAAAGATCTAGTTGTGTGTATACATATAAATTAAACATAAAAAACCAAGTTGTGTAAGAGAGTTTCCTAGGCCATAGAAGGAGTTCCTCCCACGGACTCTGATATCATCAGAGCTGTTTGTGTTCTCTAAGTATTATGCAGCAAGTGATATGGCAGAAGCACTCAGACTTTTTCATGATCTCTGGCATCCAACAAATGAATTGACTCCATTAATTTTGTTTCTACCATGTGAGGCTTGTAGAATTTTCTGCGGAGAATGAAATAGATGTTTACAATACATTGTAAGTGAAGATATGGGACTGTGAATCTCTGACCTGATCTATTTTATGTTCCGCAGTGTGATTTTCCCCCCCCCCCCTCAGATGCAGTGGGTCAATTTGGCAAATGTAAATGTTGAATAACCTGCTAATATAGCCACTCTAGATTTACACCAGTGTAAATGGGAGCAGCATTTAGCCCAGTATTTTCCTTTTGATATATTTGTTGACTAGGTTACCCATTAAGTTTCTCTTCCCTGTAAAACCTATTTTATTAGACACCAATATACATTTTTCAAGACCCATCTTCTGTAATGCAATCCTCAACATCCTCATTTCTTATTGAAAGGATTAAATGTAAGGATAATCTTAGATTATCTAAAAACTACTTCAGAAAAGTTCATTAGAAAACATATAGGAATGATGATACGTTCATTTTATTCAATGGTCCTCCTTGCAGTTTAATAATCAAAAGAAAAACTGTACAGGGTTATGTTCTGCCAGTCAGATGCTGACTTCATTAAACATTCTTGACTCTAATTTTGCATCTCTAATGCGTCTTTTGAGATTGTCTGACTGCATCTAGAGATGAGACCAAACAAAAACCCAAGAACCAAACACCTCAAAATGGTCTGAGTGGTGTCTGAAGCAAGGCTAGAACATGTTCTCCCTTTTATTTGTCTTCAGGTTTTTCCCATAGTGCTCATTAGGAAAGCAGTTTGAATTTAGTCTCACAACATCCTTGTTGGCAGTGAAGTAACATTTTCCCTATTTTATAGAGAGGGGGAAGTGAGGTACAGAGAGCATGTGATTTGTCCAAGGCCACACAGGAAGTCTGTGGCAGAGCCAAGGACAGAACCCAGATCTCTAGCATCCTACTCCAGTATCTCAGTCACAAGACCCCACTTCTTCTCTAGGAATAAGGATCAGAATTTTGTAGCTGATCTCTACTTTTATAATAGGCCCAAACTCCAGGGTGGCCCTTACCAGCTGTCATGCAAACTTGTACCTCTCCAGTAACTGAACAAGATAGACATCAATTACATTAATCAGCCCTCCTGTGGTGTTATCTGAGAAGCAAGACTGCACCCTGTGAGACCTGGCTCCCTGTTCTTGACAGTTTTTGCCATTGTGTTCTCTTGTGTAACTTTAGCACCCTCGTGGCCGAGAGTCTGCTCTGCAGGCAGCTCTGGCCAAGAGAAGGTGCACACAGGAATGCAGCAGGGAAAGTCCCTTCCACCCTAGGGGCACCTGTTCCAAACCCCCTAGAGCGAATACATATACACCAGCAGAGTACAATGAATGTAGGAAAGGGAAATATTTATTTACGAAGGATGAAAAGAGGAAAAACCTATCCCCTCAGGAAAAAGATTTAAAGGGGCCATGCTTTGGAAACCCCAAGGGGGTTGCACTTACTTTGTCACCCATTCCCTGTCTCAGTTTGCCCCCAACGGAATATAGTGGGAGATTGGGCTCTTTTTCTCCGATTCCTGTTGCATACACGTCCTTCCATGCTCCCACTTCTTTCACCTCTTCCTTTGTACAACATTCCATCTGACTCGTCTCTCTATGTTGCCATCTTCTATTGCCCATTAGCCTCCTCCCTCTCCACCTTCTTCTCTGATTTTGAGGCCTGGCTCTCACTTTTTTCAATACAATCTACCACCCTTTGTTTGCAAATACATATGGAAATCTTCAGATGGAAGCAGATGTTTGTCCTCAAACTGGCTACAGCTCACAACTAACAAGTCAAGGGGGAAAAAAAAATCTGGGCTACAAGCTATTATGCACTCACCTTTGAATGTTTAAATCTTGCTGGCCGGAAGTCCTCATAGATGGGAGTTAAAGGAATAACTGGCTCCTAAATGTCTGATTAATTCCCTCAAACATTGCATTGCTGAGTACTGATCATTAGACATCAGAACTCTCTGCAGTAAGAAATATTCATCTCTTTGGATGAATCCTCATATTATATGAATCTGCTATATATTAAATTGGAGAGGTTAAGTGGGTAACAATGGGAAGTTCCAAAGATCTACCATGACAGACTTTCACTTTTTTGCTTCATTGTAATGAATCTAACCCCCCTACACACTGAAGTGCTGTCCTAATGTAAAAGCTCTGGACACTGTTGCCTCTACTACGTTTGACTTTCTGCAGGATCAGTAAACTGCTCTGGGGTCTTGTTTGGTCAAATCAATGAACCATGTACCCATTCGAACTCATTCCTATACTGGACAGGGAGCATTCTCGGAAGAAGTTGAAGGAAATATAATATTCAGTGTAGGATATACGTCTTTTTTAAAAAATGTATATAACACTACCAAATAGTAGTAGTGGGATATTGTGCATCTATGCAGATCCAGCTGAAGGGGTCTGAAGGAGAAATTGTAGCAATTTAAGTGGTTAAACAAAGGCTGTCGAGCAGAAATTATGGAGATGAGAGGCATCAGGTGTATTTTGAGCTCAGACAGGGTTATAGATTTAATATACAAAACTGTAAATCAGCATTTAGATATGGGTAAGTATTATTATTTGTATTATGGTAGCACCTAGGGGCCCCATCGCACTGCACAGTCATACAACAAAATGGACCGTCCCTGCTACAGAGAGCTCATGGTCTACGCTTCAGACAGCAACAACAGGTATATGAAACAGACCAGTGAAGTGGATCTGGATTAGGAGGCTGATAAAACAATAAACCAAAAAGAATTTAGCAGCAAAGCAGAAGTATCAATTTGTCACTTGTCTAACCCCTGCCAGATGGGAGTGATCTGTAGCTATCACAGCAGAGAGCGGCTTTAAGGAGGGATTTGAAGGAGGATAGCTTGACCAATTTATCAGTAGTGACAGGGTGCTTGTCCTTTCCATAGTGGATTGCATGGGACAAAGCACTGAAGTAGTGCTATGATGCTTTAGGCAACAGGCAGGTGATCAGGGCTGGATTTCCTCGCAGAATAAAGGAATGCTGAATGCTTAGTAAACTAGTAGATCTGATAGATAGGATAGGACTAAATGATGAAGGACCTTAAAGGTAAAAACAAGGAGCTTGTGTTTGAGACACTGGGGGGGGGGGGGGGAGCCACTGGAGAGACTTGAGGAGGTGGTTCACATTGCTGAAGCAATGAGCCAGGAAGATGACCCTAGCAGCAGCATTTTGAATGGACTTGAGGGGATTGATGTGGCTGGCCAAAGAGAAGGAGATTAGAGTAGTCAAGGTATGAGACTATATGAGCCTGAACAAGAGCCTAAAGGCTAAACCTTTTGAAATATGATGTACTTAAAAGACTTAGGTATGGCCAAGTAAAAAATGACACCCAGGCAGGGAAAATGGTGGTGTTATCCAGTGACAGAAACACTGGGCTTGTGGAGGTCGAGGAAAATCAGAAATTCAGACTTCAGAAATTGACCCCATGGAGTTTTAGTTACCAGGTGGACAACCATGAAGAGATGGCAGCAAGGCAGGCTGAGATGTGGGACTGGATGGCGGAAGGCAGGTCTTAAGTGGGGAGAGAGAGATGTCTGAGCTATCAATCCCAAGTGGCATAAAACACAGTTTTAACCTCTGAATATGAGGAAAAGCAGGCTTGTTTTATTAAAATTATTTTCTTAGCTCAGTTTCAATTTTGTGATTTCTGGGCTTTACAACAATTAAGTTTTGCAATACTCTGTTGGAGTCTGTGTGTGTCATGCAGCTTTATTATAGAAGTATCTACTATATAAATTATCTAGATTTTAACAAAAGATCTTTAAATACATCTCAGTAATGTAAATCTTAATTTGTATCTGTTCAATGTGCTATGCAATTTAATTGCTTCTACTGGAAACTCTTCTTAAATATCTTAAGATTAAGAAGAAAATTAATATTTCAAAGTACTACTGTGTATGAGAGGAAATAATGCCCAGGATAATGAGAATTAAACTGAATGTGAATGATCTTCTTTCTCAATAACTTCTATTGCTGGGGGACTTGGGGCTGAGGTTGAAATGGAAGCTGACCAACTTAAACAATGTATAGACTATCAGTTACCTAGGCAGCTTGACAGACAATCAAACCGGCAACACTACGGAGCTGCCAAAAAGACTCCCCTTATACATCCCCTCTACCAGCTCCTGCTATGGCCAAATTGTGCAGAAAGACTATAGCAACATGCTAAATCTATTTTTTCAAGGCGTTATTACAGTTCACTGCCAATCAATTTGTGGTCTTACAGTGGCATTTTCAGGTAGCTAAATAGTAAAAGTCCAAACCAGTCCAGATAACACATAGAATTCTTGGTGTTGTATTTCCTTTAGTGTGTGGTGTGCATTAAAGAATCACACAACATTCCTTTGGATTTCCTTAACTTGCCCATCCCATTTAGTGTGATGGGGAGTGAGCAGTGCAGGAGAGGGAATATCTGAATGGACACTGCTGTGGCCCATTACAGGAATATGAAATTGAACCACAGCATTAATGTTCTCGTTTTATAAGTTAGGCTGTCATTCAAAAGGAATTATTGTGAGGAAGTGCTGTGGCCTGTGTTACACAGGAAGTCAGACTAAATTATCACAATAGTCTCTTCTGGCCTTGGAATCTATCCGTCTATGACCATCAAGGCGTTATCACAGATAGCTAGGGCACTGTCATGATGGATCACTCATGAGATGTCTACCGCTAAAACTATCATGAGTAGTTTCTTGGTGTTTAATATATGCTACATATACTTTTCATCTGCTTAGTGGTATGTAAGTGTGTTTCTTTCAGTTCTGTTATATTTAGGGGGACAGTGCTTGTCCCCTGCTTTTTAATCCTGTCTCAGCCCAGCTACACCTGGTGAAAGGTCATATAATGCAGAACAAGGGAAGATACTGACCACACTCTTAGCCAAGATGAAGCTGCAGTTTTGCAGCATCCATCCCATAGGGGACTTCTGCCACTGAATCCTGATGAAATGCACCAGCATTTGTAGTAATATGCACGCTCCATTGCACATACTAGGAAGATTCCTGCTCAGTAAATGTAGAAAATGCAGCTTCCTGAGGATACACCTAGGCCTGAGGGAAGAGTGTGATCAGAATCAGGTTAGCAACAGATGCAAGTTGCAAGTCTCCATGTGTATTTCCTTATTAAGAGAATAGTTTTACCTAAAATCAGAGTGAAACAGATTTTTCTTCTTTGACATGTACCATGCACTGAGTATTTTAGCTGGTAATAAGTCATTTCTAAAGTGACATTTTAGCTCAGCAGAGACCTGTGCGGACTAAAGAGCTGGTTTAGCATTCCCATGTCTATGGATAGTGGCAGCATTAGTGATTATGATATATGTATGGAGTGATCATTCTTATGAGGAGGCATTCTTTTGTATAAGAACAACACGTTTTCTTTGGACTTTGTCCTGTGAACGATTTTAGTTGGTTAATGATTTATTGTGATCTGACCAACTGGATAGGGTTTGGCCCAGAGGGTTCCCTCTCATCACCTGAAGATAGCAATGAGTCAGAGCCACCAAGACTGTGCATAGAGGAGTTGCTGACATACTGTGCATGTTGAGAGCACGCATGTGATCATGGACACTACTAATAGTCTGAGGGCAGCCCACTTGGCTTCTTGTCATCCCCTTTGTGGCCAACAGATTAACTGGAGAATTGCAGTGACAAAGCCCTACAGCTGCGTAGACTTCAAGGGCAGTAAGGAGTTTTACTATAATCTAGCCTGACTCCCTCTTGCTTCTACTTTAATCTTTGCTGATTTCCATTTCCAACTGCTGGACCTTATTATGCCTTTATCAGCTAAATTAAAGGGTTCTCTGGTAAGTGATACCTTCTCCCTGTGTAGGTAACTAGAGATTATGATTAAGTCTCCTCTTAAATTTCCCTTCCAGGACTCCATACAGCATGTATTAACTGTTTCAATTCCTGTTTGCTTCTGGTGGCTCCCCATTACTTAATTGTTGGGCTCAAGGGGAGTAAGTTGTAAGAACATATCGGAAATGGGCATTCTGCAAATGAGTTCAGTAATTTGGTAATCCTAGATGGAAAGGCTCAATGTTGGGAGCTTAATCCACTTTCCACATTTGTTCTGTGGCTATTCTAATCCTTTTTTTATAGAAATTGTGTACACCACATAATAAGGTGAAGCAGGCAGACTCACTGGAAAGACTTCCAGTGCAGAAGAAAATTGTAGGCACTTAGTTATCTTGCTTGATTATCCTGCTGACAAGTCGTTTTGTATTATATTACATTGCTATGGAATAGGAATATTATGCACCAGTTGTGTAATAGCAATATATAGACTGCCTTTGATATCTTGTGCAGTATAAATATTTTAAACTCTGCTAGTTATTCTATGCAGTACTATATGAAAGAGCAAGTTCTGACCAGGACATTTAGGATATCTACCTGTAATGCAATATAATCTTTAACATTATAAAGGACTGTGAAAGAAGCAGTTGACATCTTGGATTAATGTAACATGTGAAGAATGTTATTTTCCCCAATGCTGCACCATCTCTGGGAGTCAGCTTTTGTGTGTGTGTGTTTGCAGGCGTGCCCTGTTCTCCCCTTCCCTCCCACCAAATCATTCATAGGGAATTGAACCTGCATTTGGATCCAGGTTGAGTTACATTGACCCACAAAATGAGTAAACTGGGTTGTGTTTTTATTATTGTAGTTCTCACACAGTAAAACAGTTTATAGTAATGCAAAGAAAGGCAAAGGCATTCTGAGCAAAATGAAGAATGTTTAGATTATACATATCCTGAATATTTATGAAGACATCCTGAAATGGTGGTGGATTTCACTGTTTAATAAAAAGTAACTTAAATATTCAAAAACACCTGATTAGTTGTCCAACCTTTTTCTAAAGTACTTAATTCATGCTAACAACTCGAGTGCTATTGAGTCTCTTTTAGTGTCATTTTCTATAGCACGAACTTACAAAACTTTTGAAACCAACAGTATCATATGTTCAGTATCTTTTAAATAATCTGTTTATAACCCCATTCAGCCTTCTAAACACTCCCCCCACTTCTCTTAAATTACTTTCCCCTACCCAAATAAAATAATATTTGGTGTTTTGGTTGGTAGGGCCATGTCCTAATATTATGCCTAAGTCAGTGCACTCTAATTAATAGTTGGACACCAATGATTTGGAGTGGAGTCTCTTATATTCACTGAATGACCAGAAGCCTGTGCGCTTGACTCAGAGAAAAATACACACAGTTTTGTTCCGAGACATTCTCTCCTCTTCAGAACCCTGGCTTGTTTTTCCACACTCACTAACTGGCTGTCATCTGGCTTCATGAACCCAGCTCCTTCTAAACCTGTAAGAGATGTCTCATCTTATTGTCATGGCAGCTCCCTGCTGAAGCCACCTTCCTCCCCCCACCCCTTTTACCTCTGGATTATGTACTGAAAGATTTGAATCTCCTGATAGGAATTGCAAGGCAAAACTGATTTTTGATCTTGTCTCCGGGGTAGACCATTAAGCTCTTTCTGCCTTTGCTGATTATGGAGTTTGTGCATGGGCACATTGCTGGATAAATATTTGTGACAGTTCACACCCTTGTCTCTCCTTGCACAAGACTGTCAAGGATTAGTCTCAGATACACTGTGTAGCCAGTAGCAGCCATCACTGCGTGGTTTCACAGCATCCAGCTAAGTTCTCAGTATTTGCATGTAATTACAAAGTGAGTTTGTTCTGAAATTGGAGTTGAGAACTGCTAAATGCCTGTGCCCTCACCCCAGCCTGACTTGTGTTACTGCAGAGATGAAGGTAAAATGGTTATTAAAAAAATAAGCCTTAAAAGTTCCTCTGACAAACAGAATGCTCTGTGAATTTCTGTTAATACGTTACAGTCCAGAAGGTACTAGCATATACATCTATAGTAGCAGTGATAATGCTGTGCAGTAGATCAACATTAATGTTGCCAGGAGATATGACTCTCAAATATAAATCTAATAAATGTCATATTTCCATATCTATTTCTTTAATTCTGATGTCACTGACATTAGACTTTTTATTATGATTATCTGATGCTCAATTATAATTCAGAAAGGCAGCAACAGCATGTAATTGATTCAGGCTCTGACGGTTCTGCCAATATTGTTCCTTTGTAATAGGGGAAAAAGACTACTAACTAGCTTCAGAGTAACAGCCGTGTTACTTATGCTTATGCTCAAATAAATTGGTTAGTCTCTAAGGTGCCACAAGTACTCCTTTTTTACTAACTAGCTGTTTATTTTCTTGGCTCTGAAACTACTTGAATTTTTTTTCAGCCAGTGGTTCAGTGACTCCTATTAGGTCAAGCAAAATTTGGGATGAGATCCTGGCCCTCCCCACTGTGTCTGCCTTACTGTGGTGCCTAAAGCCAGCAAATCTGACTGCCTGAGGATTCCCCCATCACAGGGGAAACCTTTTGGTGGAATAGAGCCAATGCAGCAGCCCCCTTTGTCACTTCCCCAAGATTCCCAGGAAAAAAAGGCGCATTCCTAAGAGAAAGGAGCCGTAGCTGGAGCAATGTTGTGTTCTGGTCATTCCTAAGTTGTGCAATGGCTCCTTTGGGTTGTGATCAGCTGCCACAAAATCCAGAAGCCCAGAGATTACCTTAACTTGTACCAGGGCTAGCCCAGTGCCTGGTGGCCCCAGGGAGAGTGAGAAGATGACTCATGAACGTGGCAGAAGGCTAACTTTGCACCCCCTCTCCTGAGCCACACCAACTGCACAATGGCTGGACCCAAGGATCTGGCTGTAGGTTTCTAATTATGAATAGAGTTCTAGAGCTGATACAAGGCCATGCTGGAGGACTAAAAATATAATTGCCTGATTCTCCTCTCATTTACACTAGTTTTGCACTTGTATAATTCAGACTTTCATGGAGGTATTCCCAATTTACACCAGTGTGAAAGGAGTATCAGGCCAAATGTGTTTGTCTGCAGCATTATACGAAGAGCCCAGTCCTGCAAGATGCTGAGTGCCTAAATTCCTAGTTTCTGCAATGGCTGACAGTCAGTGCCACTTCAAAGTCTATCTGTCTGGAAAAAATATCTGTTCCATCAGCCAAAATTACTCTTATGAAGTTGGGCAACCATGGAAAAAAATCTATGCATCACTTTTTTCACTAGAGAAGAGGGCAGAAGCCAAGCCAAGAAAACATAATTAGTATTTCAGTCAGTCACTCTCTGTGGTATTGAGCCTGTGCAGTCTTGCACATAATGAACCTAATGGGAATCAGGCTTCTGGTGAACGAGATACTGTACTGCAAGGAGGATCTTTAATTTATCACTTTTTTGAATGTGGTTTATTTCCAAGCATAGCATTTGGTGTCGAATAATGGTCTAAGCATTTCTTAAATGTCATCTTAGTCTTAAATGCTGCCTCGATTATTTTACATTAATCTCTATATTCTCATATTAACAGTTACCTGTTTGGGCTTCTAACCCTAGGAAAATGGCTGAAAGACAATGCTGTATAAAATTGTATTTAAGTCCCCTGGAGGAGAAAGACAAGTAGTTGCTGTTTCTTCCAAAAATATTTTCAGCACTTTGTACTGTCCTGGTACAAGTAGTAATATACCAGCAAACCCCAAACACAGATGTTTCGCTCTAGGTCCTATTTTTACCTATCTGCATGTCCATAGTCTGGGACAAATAGGCTGGAAAAAGTGCTTTCAGTTTTAATCCCTAAAAGCTGGTAGGAAATAGCATGGTTATCTCCTTTTGGGGGGGGGGTAATAGAGCAAAAAAATTAAAATTCCCTTTGATAATGCAATGCCAACAGTTCAGGATGCAGTTTTTCCATATGTGCCATTATGGTCAAGTTCATAGTAAAAGCAAGGGTATTATCATCATGTTACATGTATTGCTAAAGTTGTGGCTCACAAAAAATCTGCAATTTGGTCCTGTAAAGATGGAGTTATTTGAAAAAATAACATTACTAAATCAAAGCTCTTAATAGTCCCTTTCCAAAACAGATAAACAGTTGAGTCAGTGATACAGTATTGTTGCTGACAAGATCAGTTGTCATAGTTTCCTTGTATTGCTCATGCAATACCAATAATTATGCACAATAAAAATTCTGCTTTGCAAACCACAGGAGCCATATGGAATATTGATATTCCATTATCCTTGATTACATTTTTGCCACATGAAAATCTGCAGATCAAATTGATTTGTTTGGGAAGGGGGATATTTACTGCATCTGATTTTAAAGGAAAGTAAACAAGCAGAAGAAGGTTAGCATTGAAATACTGTGATATCTGTACATAAGCTTTTGAAGATTTCTTTAATAATCCAAATGCTGAAAAAGAAACTGCTCCAATATTCATAAATGTTAATAAGATTGATTTGATTAAGTGGCTTGAATACTTCACCTCCTCTAAATTTGACAGAGGAGCAGGAAAAGGTCATGGAACTCAGAAACCATGCTTTCTATATAAAGAACCTAGTGCTCCTGCTCTTTAGACTCTATCATGTTTCATTTTGAAATAACAGAATGGAAGCAGCCTCTACAAATGGAGTTTTAGCACAGCAAGGTGGTAGGCAAGGTGAAGGCACATACATATAGATGCAGGTGGAACATATTTAAATATCGGTATATTTCTAGGTATTCCTCTGGAAGGCAGAAAGCAATACATATACCGAGAAGGTATAAAATCTAAATGGAACTCCTCTTACGACTGAGAATTAAAATGGAATAGAAGATGTAAAAAAATAGTAAAATGTGTTAGTATCAGAGTATTGCCAATCCTAATCAGTCAAAAATCATTAGATTTTTAGAGAACAGTTTTTGTTGGGTTTATTTGCATTCTAGTTTTTGAGACTTTGGGATGGACTTGGGTCATGTTTTCTAGCTTTTTCTCTGCAACCATGAGGTCTAGAAACTCTCTTTTAAATGAAAGTTGACTCAAAGAGCTGGGACTTGAAGTAGAACATCAAATAGTATGAAACTTGCAATCATGAGAGTTGGCAATGCTGGTATCATGTCTCACCAAACGTCTAAAGAGATTTAATTACCCTTGTATCCTAAAATTGTCAAGTGTTTGTCTTGGGGGACCCAACAAAACTTAGGCTCAAATAAATTTGTTAGTCTCTAAGGTGCCACAAGTACTCCTTTTCTTTTAGTCATAACAATGGGTATGTATTAGTCTCCAATACAACAAGCATTGCAGACTCCAGATCAGACTTGTCAGTAGCCCTGTTACCTCTGATGAGACGCCCATGAGGCTGGAGAGTGATGTCTACTCCACTAAGATTCCCATATTGGATTTACTCCAGGACACTTGCACCAAGTGAACTCATGTGAATGACAGTGTATCCAGGGTGGGGCCCCTCTTTCTGCTGAAGTCAGTCTCTAGTAATGTGGTAATTTGCTTCCATCCTCCCTAGGCTGGTGCTACCTGAGGGAAAATGAGTCAGCACATCATATCGCTAACAACCTCAATGCAGGTTCATCTGTGAACATCCATTCAAGGGTAGGAAAGAGAAGGCAGTTTCAATGTAGGGAAAGTGAATACTTCTATTTGGTCACACAGGGAAAGCAAGTTTAGAAGAGTGACACCAAAAAATAGATCCCAGTGTGTCTATCATGTTGTGCCAATATATTTACTTGGGAATAGGAAATGCAGCTTAATCGTTAAAGGTAACTCTGTGTCAGACGTAAATGAATTACTTTATTTCATGGGTGCGTATTTAACATTACACTCAGGCAAGCATCAAATATCAATACTTGGCTACAGAATGCATCGTTTCAGGGATTCTCACTGGTTGTTAGTAATGTCACACAGACATCAGTTACATTAGAGCCAATGACAGATGGCTAGTTTGAAATGACACTGTCATGGTTTACAGACATACTAGCAGAGCTAGTAGTATGAAAAATTACTCACAGTGACTTCTAAATACAATTTTGCTTTGACAGTTTTTGCGCCTCTGTTCTTGTTTGCTTTTCCCAAACATTCATCCCTGTGGAGAGAGTTGAGATCCACTTACTCGCATAGCAGACTTATTTCTGATGGAAACAGAAATAGTTGTTAAAGGTTTGGTCATCCATTTAGGGAGCAGAAACAATACCAAGTCACTTAACTTGCCAGGCAGACGATGTAGATATCAAACCCTGAATATCCATATGGAAGGAATCCTCGCAGCAAACACTTTGCAAGCAATCCAATCTGTCAGCTGAAACTTGTGTAAGAAATGTTGAGTTGTGAACAAATTAATAAAAACATCACTCTTTTCATGGATCTTTGGTAAGTGTTTAGTTGTGAACCAGGTGTCCAACTTTTAATACCTCTTTCAATGTGTTGTGTTTTTAAAAGCATGATGGCAAAATAGTTTAACAGATTCCAATGGAAGCAATATTTCTTTTAATTTGAAAAGTGCCGTAATAGCTCTTTGATTCAAGAGCTTAGAGGCAGAAGATGGAAGGCCCCTATGAAGGAGCCTGATTTAGAAAAGATCTTGAATTTTTTCTTCCATTCTTCAGGATGGGGAGAATAGGCCTAGATGTGGGGGTAAGGCAGCAGTGTACCTACCAGCTGTGCCAATATAATGGATTTCCATTCCAGAACCCATTTATATTTCCTTCAGTCTGTCTCTCTAACTGCTATTACTAACCCAGAATGTCTTTATATCAGTCTCTTATAGTAACTTTGTACTGGGTTATAAATCCATTGTATAACTTGTGACAAAGTTCCTGCGCTACCTTGGTGGGTCTTGCGCTTATTGGCGGATTTGCTCACCTTGGAGCTTCACGGCAGCCCTCAGCTTGGCCGTTTTTCTGAATTCACAGTCTAGGTCAACTCCTCCTGTGTCTGACCAGGAGTTGGGAGGATCTGGGGGGAACCCGAGCCTGCCCTCTACTCCGGGTTCCAGCCCAGGGCCCTGTGGAATGCAGCTGTCTAGAGTGCCTCCTGGAAAAGCTGTGTGACAGCTACAACTCCCTGGGCTACTTTCCCATGGCCTCCTCCCAACACCTTCTTTATCTTCACCATAGGACCTTCCTCCTGGTGTCTGATAATGCTTGTACACCTCAGTCCTCCAACAGTCCGCGTTCTCAGCTCCTAGTGCCTCTTGCTCCCAGCTCCTCACACTCACACCACAAACTGAAGTGAGCTCCTTTTTAAAACCCAGGTGCCCTGATTAGCCTGCCTTAATTGATTCTAGCAGCTTCTTGATTGGCTGCAGGTGTTCTTATCCGCCTGTCTTAATTGTCTCCAGAAGGTTCCTGATTGTTCTGGAACCTTCCCTGTTTCTTACCCAGGGAAAAGGGACCTACTTAGCCTGGGGCTAATATATCTGCCTTCTATTACTCTCCTACAGCCATCTGGGCTGACCCTGTCACAAACTTTTAGCTCAAAAGTAATTGAGTTTTATTTCAGAGTAACAGCCGTGTTAGTCTGTATTCGCAAAAAGAAAAGGAGGACTTGGTTAGTCTCTAAGGTGCCACAAGTCCTCCTTTTCTTTTTGAGTTTTATTGTCTCTGCTCTTCCCCCTCCCCCACCCCACAAGAAGAGGACTTAGAGCAATCAATTTTAAAACTCTGTGCTATCCCTGATTTTAGAGCCATAAGTGAAAATAAAAAATGCTTGTAATCTCATAAATATATGTAGAATTTTTTTTAAAAACCCCATATAATAATGAATTGGGAGAACCTCAGACTCTGGGTCTAAGGTGACTCTGTGCTCCATCAGATTCTTGGGAAAATTCTACAAGAGAACTCCACACAGATTCACAACATATAAAAATGCCATGTTGGTTTGTGTCATTTTGTAAAGCCACTTATGTATCTTAACTACGCATCTGATGATTCACACTACTTTTAGAGATGAGGCTGCTCTCTAATAACTCAGACCAACTGCCCATGTTCTGGAGTGTTTGCTATCCTTATGTATCTTAATTTCACATAACTTGTAAATGTACTTATGCCACATGTCCCGTATCTGAGTAATCCGACATAAATGACCATGAAGAATGATAAACGTTAGTTAAATTATCATGTATTGAAATTCTCTGCCCACAATCCAGCTACCAAAAGACACCTTGCAGCAGTATAAAGAAGAAATTATTTAAAATTCTGCTTCAGTGCATTCCCTGAACTTATGGTGAAGTCCTACTTGTGCTCTCTTATAGGTGGCAAGCCTGTGGTGAATAGCTGAAATCAGCAATATTATTCAATGGACTCACACCCAGTTTTCTAGAGGAAATTGTCAAGTTTCATGTTCTGAATTTGCAATTACTTTGGGTTTCTTGGGGGATATTTGCTCTCTAAACATTGATGTTCTTCCTAGCTATTCACGGTTATCACAAATGTGTTGGAGAATAATATTTTTACTTTTTTTATTGCACTAATTCACTCTTTATCCCTTAATTTTTTTAAAGCTACTTTAAAATGCAACTTGACATTTTTTACTAACCCAAGGAGATACTCAGATTCTCCTTTTGGTCACTTGAATTTCCAGTCTATCAGGTAGCAACACACAATCTCAGGAGGCATTCCCACAGAAGGGAAGTCTCCACTTGCACCATGACTTCAGGGCAAATTCTAGATTTCTTTGTAGAACTAGTGAAGACATGCACCATAGCCTACAGCTAACTTTAGTACTTCCTTTTCTTCAACTTTAATCTTTCCCCACAGTTTTGCTAGACTATTTTTTTCTCACTAAGAAATCCTGTTTTATTCTTTTTCTGGGTCTAAGGAAGGTTTCATTGTCAAATTGTCAATTTGGGATTTCTATTTTTTTGTTATGGATTTAATTTTCATTTAAGTTTGCAGTCTAATGGAATCTAAATTCAGTTAAAGCAACAGTCTAGTAATTCAGTCCTCACTATTTGTGGAAAAAAATTTTAATGTTAACAGTATTTTGTAATATTAGAGCTGTATGGTAATGCATGAGAATGGTAAAGGGAAAATAACCAGTCGAGTTCCACAGTCCATGAGGAGTGAAGTGCAACAAGCATAAATAGCAAAAAGTGCATCAGATTTTTAAAATAATTTCAGTCTTAATACTCTAGGATGTTTTTAGTCACACAGGTAAGGATTTTTAAATCCCAATTTTACCTTGCAAATGTCTCTTTAAAACTTGAAATGCCACCAGAAATCAAAATGATAAATATTCTAAAGTAGATAGCTGAATCTTATTTAAAATGGAGGAACAAGGAAAGGGGCAGGGGGAGAGAACATAAAAGAAAAATGCAATCTATTTTTCCCAGACAAGCAATGTATAGAGGATTGTTTTATCTCATCCATTTTTAAGCCAAACTGGCTACTATGAAAGTTTGTTTAAATATTCAAATTGTCGTATTTTTATAACGAAGCATCAATCCTGAGGACACAGCTTTATATTATGTGCTCCAGCTAGTGGCTTTTTGCCATTAGTTGGTGCTGTTAAACTTCCCTCTTCAACCTTAATTTCTCCTCATGCCACAAAACTGTCACCACTAGCAGCTGTGTCCATCATTTCATTTAGGGGCTGTTGAGCACGTCACCTGTACCAGACCGTTAACTCAAAGAAAAATAGCAGACAGTGTAAACAGATCCATTTGTCATTGCTTCAGTTCTTGGTTGCCCCTCACAGTGATGTCTGACAGCTTAATTATCATCAATCAGTTGCAAGCTTTTGTAAGCGGCTGCACATGTGTTGGCAAACCAGGGTAGAATAAAATGGGAATGGCTGAGATGCAAATCTTTCTGGACACTCGGCAGCAGTGATGTGCAAACATTTTTTTCAAGGAAAGGCCTGTTACCTATCATTTCTTTGTTCTTGGGGAACCAGGGTGCAGTATCCAGCCTGTATCACAAAGGACCTCCCCTTCCCCGCCTCTGCTCGAACCAAAAATCGATCAGGAGGATGACTTACAAAAAGCAATGAAAAGGCAGTGGGAGACCCACCTAAACCTCTCCGGACAAGGGTGACAGGATTAAGGCAACTCCCCTAGTCTCATTTGCATCAAAGACGGGACAGGGAGGTATCTCCATTAGCATACAGAATGGAGAAAATAGATTCCAAGGCAAGAACTGCATGGAACTCTGGGACCAGAAAAGCAGGGAAGCACTGCAAGATGGGGGATCTCTGCTCCATATATTAATAAACCCATGCCTTCATGCGCCCAGCTCAGTAGTTATCAGACCAGTTCTAGTAATAAATCCTTTATTGGTATCCAGAAAACTGAAGCTGTCTAACTGCATTGTGAGCTCCCTCGAAGGAACACCACCCATAGCCAGGAATTATCAGTTCCTATTGTCTAGCCTGAACAAAATAACTTCAGTATACTCCCTTGAGCCATCAGTTTACTCATAAACAAATCTAGTGTTCTCCCTTGAACTAATGTTTCCCTACAAAAACCCCTACCCATGCTCAAGTAAGTGTTCTGATGCCTGGATCCAAAATCTGCATCAGTTCTATTGGGACTTCATCTTCTCTTGACTGATCATGGTGGGGGCTCTGCCTGTGTCCAGCACTCCAGACCCTCCGCTATGACCACCATCTGGGAACCCTGATCAATTCAAGCTTCGCAGAGTGGTAAGAACACAACTCTCTCTCTCTCTTTTTCCCCCCCCCCCCACTCTAGGTATAGCTTTCTAACCCTGACTTGTGTGATCAGTTTTCTAAACCTGACTTTTGTAATCAAATTTAAGCTAGATTTAATATTGTAACTGTTTTGTTTGTTTGGCTCTCCTTGTATGGTTATTACCTGGCAATTTTATGGTTAAGCTGGTTGCTTTGCTCGCTTGCGCGCTCGCTCTCTCTCTCACTCATATGTTTTTGGCTTTCCCATTTGCTCTGCAGCAATGCTTCTCTTACCTAAGCTAAAGCTCCCTGCAGCACCCAAAAATCCTGTGGGGTTTGCTCATCAAGTGGGTTACTACCAGAACAATTCTAATGTGAAAGTGGGGATACGGACATACTGAACCTGTGGTGTAGGAGGGCGGCAGCTTGGAAGTGCTGCTCGACCCAGCCTGCTCAGGTGTACTCTATCCCGGTGCAGTGCCCGTGGTATATGAGGGTGGCAGCTTGGAAGTGCTGTTCAACCCAGCCTTCGGAGTCCAGGGACATATAAGGGGTCAGCTTGGGAGTTCTGATTGACCCGGTCCTCTCGGACCCACTGTGTGTGTTCATCTGATGCTGGGGCTGGAGGAACCCAGCCCTGTGGAACCAGGGTCCTGCAGGATAGCTCCATTGGGCAGGAACTGGCAGAAGGGAGAAGTAGAGCTCCCTATGAGAACACAAGTGACACAATCAGTACATTGATAGAATTACAGAAACCCGCCCCCATGCTCCAGAACAGTAACCCTAATAAATGAGTGTACCACAAAGTAACGGGCAAATCTGGTAACAGGCCTATGAGTGTATCTGGGAAGAAGTGGATGGGGAGAAGGGTAAAGATCACATTTATTTGATAATGTAACAATTAGCAGCAATAGCAGAGTCCAAATTGATGCCTATTAAAGGAAGGAGAGGGATATTTTAGTACTAAGAGCATGTCTGAGCAGAGGAAACTTAACTCGAATCTGAATTTGAACCAGCTTATTAAATTTGATCTTGTGGCACATTTCCAAGCACAGCAATGTGCCTTCTTTTCCTTCTCTCTTCTTACTTGTGTGATCTCTGGCCTTGCATTACTCATCACAGAAATGACAAAAATGAAAATTACCACTGGGGAAAAAATCATAAAGTATACTAGGTTAGTGATTCTCACACCCATCTCAAAAATCAAGGGGTAAAATAAAATGTCTGTGATGAACTAGATTTAAACCCACCTTGACTTTTTTTTTAAACCATGGAACCATATTTTAGTTACCACCGCTATACCAAATATTTCTTTTTTCATGTGCCAGAGTTATAGTGTCTTACAAAGGACATAGAGCCAAATTCTGTCCTTAGATAATAAGCGCAGCACTCCTATTCAAATCAGTGGGAGTTGTTTGTGCCTATTTGAGAGGAAAAAAATGTGGCTCTCAGAAGAGCTGGCTTTTGGCGCTTGCAAAGTCCATGGTTATGCTCTTTTCCCTTCTCAGTTTAGAGGCCTAGAAAGGAGACTTTCTATTGTTAAATAAAATGGAAGTTTTGTGTGATGAGAACCTTCAACATGCAAACTTATGCAAACAGGCTAAGTGGTCCGGGATATTCATGGTGAAGGGGAACTGGATTTGTAAATCCTCTTTTTTTTTATTATTGATTGTAGAAGTAGGGGATTAGCTGAGTATATTTTATGTGAGCAGGCTAATGTGCTCTATGTTGATAATATGGAGAAATCACTCTGGAGATTTTGCAGGCCTTGAGCCACCACTTCTCTGGTATACCTGTGCAGCTCCCTTGAAGTCAACAGGGTTTCATATATGTGATGAAGAGGAGAATCTGGCCACACTTGCAAATTTTTGTTATACTAGTGTATTGAAAACTGGGCTTATTTCTACTTGAACCTGAATAATTACTCACATAATGCAAGTCTAATCCTGCAGTCTTTACTTGTCCAAATCTCATGATGTTTTCAAGCAATTGTATAAGTACACTGTTTTGCATGCTTATTCATCTGGCTTCCATTTACAGGGTTTTTATTAATACAGTATCCCTGGCATAACAAATGTATTAAATATACAGTGTGCATGTTCTGCTTATAAGGCATTTTACTGCACAGCTCAGGCTCATTAATTTGATGAGACAGGGATTACTCTGGGTAGTTTGGAAATTGCCATGTGTTATGAAACCAGAATTTATTTCCCACTCCTCCCATGGCTTCATTTTGTTTTAAATGTGTATCTTTCAGTAAATCTTGTCTCCTGCTTATATAAATTTCTGGTGGTTGTGTTTTAAAATGCTTTACTCTCATTACTTATTGAATTCATACTCCCCTAGTAAGGTACTTATTTCTTCTTTTACTACCAAATCAATGATGGTACCTTTGATTACCACAGTTTGTTTTTGTTTTTATTTTGATTAATACCTTAAAATGTCCTTTTGTCCCACTGATTTAAATACTTTTGTACCTACTACAGTAATGTAGAAATGGGTTTTCAAGCAACATAAGTCAACACAATTCTTAGGGAGAAATCTTCCCAGTTGCAGTAGTGCTTCAGAAAGCCCCAAAATAGTGGACCTACTATGCAGAGTTCGGGAAAGGCTGGGATATGGCTATATGATAGGGGACTTAAGACCTCCTGTGTGCAGCTCTAAAGGCACCTATCCCTGGAAAAGCTTAAAAGGGGAAGGTATTAGGGCTAGAGCGTTCAGACAGCAGACTTGCAACTGTGTGGATCCACTGGCCAAAACCAACAGCTACCACCAGAGCCTATGGGTTGTAGTACTGGTGGTGGAGTCACTGAGTAGATATCCCACACCCTTCTGTGTTGTGTTTGGAAAAAAGATTCCACTCCCCCTTTGTCCCCACCCCTAAACAGCTTGAAACTCCCCTGTACATAGTGGAATGAGCCATGTGCAGAGTCCTGGATTTGGCCCTAACTCAGGATGATTACTTTGAATCCAGATATGCTCCTTTAAAGCACCATTGATTCTAGGCATGCTGACATTGAAACACAGCACTTACTGTACATTGTTATATATCTAACCTGCAGGTATTGTGCTGAATAGTGAGGGAAGATTGCACATATAGTAGTCACAGAATTGTTTCAAAACCTTGGGAAAACATTTTAGTCCAATTATTTATGAATAGTTTATCACATCTGCAATAAGTCTTGAGTACTTGATTTCTTAACAGCCTTGAGGCTGAAGCTGAACCCACAGAATTATGATGTTTGTAAACTCTGAGCTCAGGTTCTTAGAACATCACTTTGATTCTACTTGCAGAGGTCACTTCTGAGACATCTTATATCTATATAGTATGTGGCTTTTGCGAGTAGAAAAATGTTCTCTCTGGACTGTGGATTGTAAAGTTAGCGGTAAGGGAGATTCTTATCTGATTAAAGCATAAAGGTTGGATAGCTTATTTTCATGGTATTTTGTTGCAGACAGAGGGAGTCAGAGACTTGTGCAGCAACTCGTGATGCTTATTTTTTTTTATTTTTTATGTGCCTGGTTTCAAGACAATGAATTGAAGAGCTGGGATTTGGTATAGTTAAAAATAACCATAGTAAATTCATTCTTTAGCTAGCCATAGCTACAGGTGAGGTGCTCAGATACTGGGGTGATGAATTTGGTATAAATGTTTAGATAGATGTTTAACCTAGCACCATCTACTCTTGGAATTCCCAAATATACTAAAGAGTAGGGAAATTCCAGATAAAAGGAGGTTTTACTCATAGCTTGTCAGAGACAAAAGGGAATGTTTTATAGGAATCTGTGATAGAGGTGTATGCCCCATGCTGGCACAAAAAAAAAAGCATTCACAGGAGTTGTAGGGCTTGCTTAGCTCATCAGGTTACATCTGGGAATGGTCTGGGAGTGGTCAGGCCCAATTTAGTATCGGGTCCAGTGGAGGAGGAAATTGGGGGACTCCATAAAGGCAGTCCTGAAGCCGAGTTATAAGGAGACTCTGGAGTCAGGGTGCTGTCAGGAAGTTTGGACCTGGCCTTGAGGAAGCTCCCCAGTAGTGGGATGGGGAAGAAGCCACATGAGGAGACAGAACTCCAAAGTGGGACATGTGGAGGTTGCAGCCCTCTGAGAGACGCTGATAAGCAGAGAAAAGGTAGGAGCAGCTCAGGGAAGCAGCAAGGGAATGTAAGAAGCAGTCCTTAGTTGCCTCAAATTGGGACCCTCAGCTGGAACCCAGAGGAGAGGTAAGCCCTGGGTTCCCATCCCCTGCCCCAGCAAGAGGGGATGAACAAGCTTTGGGACTAAAAGAGGCAAAGACTGATGAGTCCAAGGTAGGGGCCAAAGGTCTGGCATAAAAACCATTAGACTGTGGATTTGTTTTGTTTGGACTTCTCTGTTATCCTGGAAGGGGACTGAACTTGAAAGGTGACTTGGCTAGAGGTCCGGGCCATAGAAGCTGTAAATCGCTGCAGAACCAGAACAGTAGATAACGGGGAGCTAGAGCAGAAGAACCCCTGCAATGCTGCATCCTTTCTCTAAGAGGGTGCTCTGGCACCCTCTTAGAGAGCATCTTGTTAAAATATTGATAAAGAAGACACTTGTGAGGAGCATTGTCTCATATTGCCCTTCCTGTTCCATCCAGCCTTGCTGTTGAGCATCATTGCACAGTGGGCCTTGCTTCATAGAAAAGCCTAACAGTATGCTGGCCATATTCTCTAAACTGCCCTGTCTTTCCCACACTGCCTCCTCCAGCTTACAGGCCTCTCTCACACTCTTCCTATAACACCAGCCTACTTTACATTCTGCTTCCCTGAGACTTACATCTTCAGTTTCCTCCTCCAGTCCTTGAGTTGGCAAAGGCCCAACTGTCTCTCAAAGTCACAAGTCACTATACTTTATATCTCCCTTTGTTCTTCTTTTCTTGTTGTTTTGAAGTGGAAGGACACAAAGGAATTGGTTGATTTAGAGCCTGATTCTTCACTGTGAATTTTTCAGGGTTAGCTAACAAAAGCAGAGAAAATGCTGCTTAGTGCAGTAAATCCCACTGGATTTTAATTTATCAGGAGGTGGCGTGCTGAGTGGTGGAGTCTGAGAGGCAGGTGCAGATGGTGTGTCTTGCATCCCTTAATCCGTAGAGGTAGGCTTACTCCTTAGTAAACAACTGGCTGTGTTTCAGGAGTATAAAACTTACCTCCATAATAAGTTAAACTGGCACACTGAATACAAAAACACCTTCCAATTCATTTTTCAGGGAAGCAATGTGAGTGTTTCAAAACTAGAAGCAGCATCAACATTTTGTGGCCTGGGACCTTCCTTGGATTAAACATATAAAATACCAATTTGCTCACGAGGTGCTTGTAAAACACGTGTGGTCATAATGTAGAGAATTTTAATCTCTTTTGTCAGGGAAGAAAATTTGAATTTCCCACTTAAATGTGCCACAAATACCTAAAATCTCTGGAACTTTTGCCTAATGATTCTGTAAGCCATGTCCGAGTATGCACTGCTAAACTGATGCAGCAAACCAGAGGTCTCAGCTATGACAATGAAAATTAATTGTAATAGATGCCAGTTTTTGTGGGGTTAACACCTGTAACTATTAATGACTAATATAGCCTTGCTTCTATGATTCTGAAAATAGATAACTTAGAAAATCTCTTCAATTTGAACTCTCCCATAATAGGATGACATCTGATGCAGTAAACCTCACCTCATCTTGAGCTGACAAACTGACTTGTACTAATAATACTTCATACTCAGTATTCTCATTGTGCTCTAAAATATGAATGAAGTAAGCCATACAATACCATTACGAGAGGTAAATACTCTTATCTTCATTTTACAAGTAAGGGAGTTGGACCACGGACAGATGTTGAGTGAAATCCCAAAGTCAATGGCAAAATTCCCATGAACTTCAGTGGTCTGGAATTTCCATCAATTATTTGCTCAAAGGCACAGAGGGAATAGAACCCAGATCTCCTGAGTCCCAATCCCATGTCATAACCATATGGTTATCCTTTGTCAGTGATTTATGTAGCTAATACATTTTTTATTTGTGCTTCCCAGTGAAAACACAGTAAATTGTAGATTGCTGCCAGTGTTAAGTTTTTTTTTAAATGACTTCCATTGGGACTCTGAAGGGTGTATTCTGTCTACGATATCCAAGCTCTCAGTGAACTCATCCACAGGTCTTGCCGTTGGTTGGTTGGTTTTTTTTTGAGCAAAAGCTTCGTATTCAGTAGTTCTCGATAGTTTTATACCATAGTATCTGAGTAATTTCCAGTAGTTTATTAAGCAATGTGACGAACATTGTCGCATGTGGTTTGTTCTTTCATCCTGGAGGAGAAGTGCATGCATTGGAGTGTTTTGTTGTTTTTGTCCATTAACATGAGGATAGCATCAACCAGTGCCACTAAAGTGGCTTTAGATACATGTCCTGGTTTGAATCAAATTGTGCCGGGTCTAGGATATTAGTTTCCATTAGATGAGCTTGAAGACTGCCTTTGGCTAGCTTCTCTATAGAATCCTAGAATATCAGGGTTGGAAGGGACCTCAGGAGGTCATCTAGTCCAACCCCCCGTTCAAAGCAGGACCGATCCCCAATTAAATCATCCCAGCCAGGGCTTTGTCAAGCCTGACCTTAACTCCTAAGGAAGGAGATTCCACCACCTCCCTAGGTAACGCATTCCAGTGTTTCACCACCCTCCTAGTGAAAAAGTTTTTCCTAATATCCAACCTAAATCTCCCCCACTGCAACTTGAGACCATTACTCCTTGTTCTGTCATCTGCTACCACTGAGAACAGTCTAGATCCATCCTCTTTGGAACCCCCTTTCAGGTAGTTGAAAGCAGCTATCAAATCCCCCCTCATTCTTCTCTTCCACAGACTAAACATCCCCAGTTCCCTCAGCCTCTCCTCATAACTTGTGTTCCAGTTCCCTAATCATTTTTGTTGCCCTCCGCTGGACTCTTTCTAATTTTTCCACATCCTTCTTGTAGTGTGGGGCCCAAAACTGGACACAGTACTCCAGATGAGGCCTCACCAGTGTCGAATAGAGGGGAACGATCACATCCCTCGATCTGCTGGCAATGCCCCTACTTATACATCCCAAAATGCCATTGGCCTTCTTGGCAACAAGGGCACACTGTTGACTCATATCCAGCTTCTCGTCCACTGTAACCCCTAGGTCCTTTTCTGCAGAACTGCTGCCGAGCCATTTGGTCCCTAGTCTGTAGCGGTGCATTGGATTCTTCTGTCCTAAGTGCAGGACTCTGCACTTGTCCTTGTTGAACCTCATCAGATTTCTTTTGGCCCAATCCTCCAATTTGTGTAGGTCCCTCTGTATCCTATCCCTACCCTCCAGTGTATCTACCTCTCCTCCCAGTTTAGTGTCATCTGCAAACTTGCACCACACCATCCTCCAGATCATTTATGAAGATATTGAACAAAACTGGCCCCAGGACCAACCCTTGGGGCACTCCACTTGATACCGGCTGCCAACTAGACATGGAGCCATTGATCACTACCCGTTGAGCCCGACAATCTAGCCAGCTTTCTATCCACCTTATAGTCCATTCATCCACCCCATACTTCTTTAACTTGCTGGCAAGAATACTGTGGGAGACAGTGTCAAAAGCTTTGCTAAAGTCAAGGAACAACACGTCCACTGCTTTCCCTTCATCCACAGAGCCAGTTATCTTGTCATAGAAGGCAATTAGATTAGTCAGGCATGACTTGCCCTTGGTGAATCCATGCTGACTGTTCCTGATCACTTTCCTCTCGTCTAAGTGCTTCAGAATTGATTCCTTGAGGACCTGCTCCATGATTTTTCCAGGGACTGAGGTGAGGCTGACTGGCCTGGAGTTCCCCGGATCCTCCTCCTTCCCTTTTTTAAAGATGGGCACTACATTAGCCTTTTTCCAGTCTTCCAGGACTTCCCCCGATCGCCATGAGTTTTCAAAGATAACGGCCAATGGCTCTGCAATCACATCCACCAACTCCTTTAGCACTCTCGGATGCAACGCATCCGGCCCCGTGGACTTGTGCACGTCCAGCTTTTCTAAATAGTCCCGAACCACTTCTTTCTCCGCAGAGAGCTGGTCACCTCCTCCCCATGCTGTGCTGCCCAGTGCAGTAGTCTGGGAGCTGACCTTGTTCATGAAGACAGAGGCAAAAAAAGCATTGAGTACATTATCTTTTTCCACATCCTCTGTCACTAGGTTGCCTCCCTCATTCAGTAAGGAGCCCACACTTTCCTTGACTTTCTTCTCGTTGCTAACATACCTGAAGAAACCCTTCTTGTTACTCTTCACATCTCTTGCTAGCTGCAACTCCAGGTGTGATTTCGCCTTCCTGATTTCACTCCTGCATGCCCGAGCAATATTTTTATACTCATCCCTGGTCATTTGTCCAATCTTCCACTTCTTGTAAGCTTCTTTTTTGTATTTAAGATCAGCAAGGATTTCACTGTTAAGCCAAGCTGGTCGCCTGCCATATTTACTATTCTTTCTACACATCAGGATGGTTTGTCCCTGTAACCTCAATAAGGATTCTTTAAAATACAGCCAGCTCTCCTGGACTCCTTTCCCCCTCATGTTATTCTCCCAGGGGATCTTGCCCATCAGTTCCCTGAGGGAGTCAGTCTGCTTTTCTGAAGTCCAGGGTCCGTATTCTGCTGCTTTCCTTTCTTCCTTGTGTCAGGATCCTGAACTCTACCATCTCATGGTCACTGCCTCCCAGGTTCCCATCCACTTTTGCTTCCCCTACTAATTCTTCCTGGTTTGTGAGCAGCAGGTCAAGAAGAGCTCTGCCCCTAGTTGGTTCCTCCAGCACTTGCACCAGGAAATTGTCCCCTACATTTTCCAAAAACTTCCTGGATTGTCTGTGCACCGCTGTATTGCTCTCCCAGCAGATATCAGGGGGATTGAAGTCTCCTATGAGAACCAGGGCATGCGATCTAGTAACTTCTGCAAGTTGCCAGAAGAAAGCCTCGTCCACCTCATCCCCCTGGTCCGGAGGTCTATAGCAGACTCCCACCACGACATCACCTATGCACTTGGTCAGGAATGGAAGGCTTGATGCTGGGTGGTAGGTGGCTAGAACAGAAACCCATGGTGGGTTTCTTCAGTGTTGGTCAGATTTTTGTATGTTTCCCTGAATGAGGCATTGGCTATTTCAGCCAGGAGTAAAACAAGTTGTTGACAACTTCCTTTCAAGAGCCAGAAAGTGCATGGGTCAGATTCACAGGTCTTGGATCAAATCTCCTTTAGGAATGAGTGAATGAATATACTGAACTTCATAAATACAGGAGGTCTTATGGTTGGTGAGTATAGGTTTCCTAAATGTGTGTGATTGTTTCAGTGAACTGATATGGTAGCTTGCATCAGAATCACCATATGAAGAATTGTGGGCACTCAAGATTGATGAAGTGATTTTAGACTCCGTAAAGCCCTCTTGGGGCATGATTTGGAAGCTTCAGTGGAGGCTAATAGGTCCTCGTTGCTTGTAATACAGCTTCAACATAGATTTGGAGGAATGTGTGTGATCACGTCTGAATCCTCCTTCATTTTCCACCATACGCACACCTCAAGTTTATAGCCTCTGCTCCCCTTTCATTTGGCACAGGGTGTCTGAAAACCAAGGAGATCAGTGCAGGATAGGAGAGGAAGGGGCCATTTGGTGGCCAGTGTGCCAGTGGTCTAGGCTAATGTACAATGATGATGATTCACTAGTTTCTCAACTCTTCATCCTGTGGACAGAGTGCTGCTGTCCTCATTGATGGGGTGTTAGAGAAAGACTTACTTACTTTTTGTGGCATACCTTAAATCAACTTATTTTGTTTACTTTGAGTCTCACCTACTCTTCTTGCTATTTCCAGAAAGGCGCCCCCCCCCCCCCCACACACACACACGGCCTGTGGTCACCAATTGGTAGATCACCAATCCTGGAGCCTCTGACAGTCGATCACGATCTCCGGCCACTAAAAGTCTGGCAGTGCAGCAGGGCTAAGGCAGGCTCCTGCCTGCCCTGGCCCACGCCACTCCCAGAAGTGACCAGCATGCCCCGAGGCCCCGGGCAGGGGTCTCCGCACGCTGCTCCTACCTGCAAGTGCCACCCCCATTGGCCGAGAACGGGGAACTGCGGCCAATCAGAGCTGCGGGGATGATGCCTGCAGAGAGGGGCAGTACAAGGAGCCATGTGTTTTCCCCACCCCCCTCCTCCAGGGGCTGCAGGGGTGTGATTGCCACTTCTGGGAACAGCGTAGGGCCAGTGCAGGCAGAGAGCCTGCCTTAGCCCCGCTGCGTTGCCGACCAGGAGCTGCCCAAGATAAGTGCTGCCCAGCAGGAGCTCCCTCCTGCACTGCAACCCCCAGCCCTGAGCCTCCTCCCAGAGCCAGCACCCCACAGCTCCTCCTGCACCCCAACACTCTGCCCCAGCCTAGAGCCCCCTTCTGCACCAAAGCTTCTTCCCAGAGCTTGTACCCCTCACCCCCTCCTGCAACCGAACCCCTCAGTCCCAGCCCAGTGAAAGTGAATGAGGGTGGGAGTGAGCAAGCAACAGAGGGAGGGGGAATGGAGTGAGCAGGGCGGGGCTTTGGGGAAGAGGCAGGGTAGATCCTGGGTTGCACTTTAATTCAAAAAGTGATTGTAACCGTGCCTCAGTGGGTCACAACTGAGGATGCCAAATTCAGGACAAACTGCTGAGAAAATAGGGCAGCCACACCCCAAGACTGATGGCAAATCCCCCATAGGATATACCAAACCAGCAACAAAAGTAAACTTCTGTTTTACCACACTGGCTAACAACAAAACATGAAGGCAGTTTCCTCGGGCATTCCAGTTCTTATATCACCGCCAAAAACACTAGATTCCTAGACTATTAGGGTTGGAAGAGAACTCAGGAGGTCTAGTCCAATCCCCTGCTCAAAGCAGGACCAGCACCAACTAAATCATGCCAGCCAAGGCTTTGTCAAGCCAGGCCTTAAAAACCTCTAAGGATGGAGATTCCACCACCTCCCTAGGTAACCCATTCCAGTGCTTCACCACCCTCCTAGTGAAATATTCAGAGATGAGTGGTTCTTCACAACCAGTCTCATCAGATAAGTTCTTCTGATCCCAAAGGACCAGCCACACACCCAGGTCAATATATAACTTAGATCTTAATAAACTATTGGCACCAGCTTGATTTTTGGGTATCTAAAATCTAAAGGTTTATTCATAGTAAGAAAGATGAGAGTTTAAAATTGGTTAAAGGAATCAATTAAATACAGTAATGGCAAAGTTCTTGGTTCAGGCTCGTAGCAGTGATGGAATAAACTGCAGGCTTAAGTCAAGTCTCTGGAGTACATCCACAGCTTGGATGGGTCATTCAATCCTTTCTTCAGAGCTTCAGTTTGTAGCAGAGTTCCTCCACAGGTAAAAAGCAGGATTGAAGACAAAATGGAGGTGTTTCCAGGGCCTTTTATAGCTTTTGCCATGTGGAGGGCATCCCATTGTTCTTACTGTAGAAAATTACAGCAACAAGATGGTGTTTGGAGTCACATGGGCAAGTCACATATTCATGCCCAATTTCGCTCAGTCACTGCAGGAAGCCATTTCCTACACTCCAGACAGCATGTTTACATGAGAGTCCAATCAGTGTAGATGGGTATCTCAGTGTCGATGGGTCCATTGTCAACCAAGTGTTTCTTGATGAGCCACTTAATTTGAATAGTCCCTCCAAGATGGGCTGGCTAGCTACCTTGTGGGCAGTACCCCAAATGCCAACATTTGAAATCCAGGTATAGAGTCAATACTTACAACTTCAAATACAAAACTGATAGCATAATCATAACCAACAAATCATAACCTTTTCATGGACACCTCACTTGGCAATCTTCGTACAAGATTTGTTGCAAATATATAACGGTGGTTGCAACAATGCTCTGTGTGGTCACATTTTAATCAGATAATGTCAGAGTGATCTTGTTTGTAAAAAGATTGGAGACAACTGCACTAGGCCACATATTTATGACATTTGTGCCGGGATCCCTGCGGTGCAACCTGGGACCACTGTGCCCCCTTATTTTTCCAGCCAGGGCTGACTCTCACAATGCTTTACTAGTGGCAACTGCAAACCCCTCCAGGCACTGTTGTCACTCAGCACAACAGCATGTGGAACCCCACACCCAGCTAGATTGCATGAATGCTCCCAGAGCCACTCATGAATCACACAGGGAAAGACACCAGTCAAATCCCCGCAGCTTTCACTTTGTACCTCAGGAATATACCATCTTACACTGCTCAGGTCCCTTTCTTGAGCAATGCAAGTTTATTAATTGATCCACCACTTCATCAATGGAAAGTGGATACACCAGCCTTTGTAAACCTGAGCAGATTTGCCAAAAGCTTCAGGCAAACTGTCTGGTATAGATAAACAGTAAAACAAGTTTACTGATTACAAAAGATAAATTTTAGGCAAAAAGTCAGAGTGGTTACCAAAATAAAATAAAATATATAAGCACGCAGTCTAAACCTTAACCCTCATCACACTAGACAGTATTTAGATCAAGCAATGTTCTCACCCCACTGGATCTTACAGGCCTTTAATATACAGGTTTGTCTCTTAAACCCAGGCCAGTCTCCTCTGTTGGAGTCTTCAGTCTTCTGAAGGTTCTTGTTGCTTGCATTGTAATTGGGGGGGGGGGGGGAGAAGAAAAGGCAAAGCATGGGGCCACTGTGTTCTGTTTTATACTGTTAGCCCATGTGCTTGGAGAACACAAGTCCAGGCATATTTGGTGGGCATTGCTGAGTCACCAGGCAAGGTTGAGGAATTACCCTGGTGTGGCCTTGTGCAAGTGAGTCATTGCATTGTAGCTCCCTTGCTGGACAATGGCTGTTGATGGGTTGTTCAACACCTGCCCCGGCTTTGGTTAGCCCCCTTGTTGTTGTCTTTGGGGAGCTAGTATCTGGGCGCTTCCCAAACCTACAGTATATTTTAGTGACAATCCTACAACACAATTCTCATAACTTCATATGCATATTATATATATTTAGAAGGAGCAGTGGGTTTCAGCAGATCATAACCTTTCCCATGATACCTTACAAGGCATGCTTTATATTCAATATCACAATTATATAGAAATGATTAATATGGGAGTTACAGGGTGCTCCCCTAGGGTGTAGTGTCACAACAGTAGCCAAACTAATTTAAAATAGAGACAATTTCATAGCTACCATATTGTTTGACCTGCTTGAGGGTGATTTTTCAAATTGTGTGATTCTTAGTTCTCAAACATTTTTCATTTTTATTTCAGCATGTTAAGATCAATCCTGCAGGTGTATTTTTTTTTAACCAGTTTTGCTACCGCTATTGATACTTTTCCCTTTCCGTGATGAGCAATGCTCATACTTTATTTCACTGTTCTGTAGCCAGATAAGTCACTATCAAAAATGGCAGATTAACAAGATAGCATTTGTGTGAATCTCTAAGACAACTGAGTTGAAATAATAAACTTTTACTGACACTAAATTGTACAGTTTGGGCTAATTCAGACATCACTTGCAGCTCTGAATCAAAGCTGCCTTTTTTAGCACACCCATCTGCTGTCAATTTGGTCACGATCAGACATTTCAGGAACTTCTTTTCCACCTCCTCCAAAACAGGTAATGCATTTATTATATACCCACCACCAAAGATTTTGGCTGCTGACTTAGCTTCAGGGCATTGAAAAGGAATTAGATCTAGTTGTTACCTAGTTGATGCAAGATGTCAGTACCAGGTGCAACTCTGTTGAGAGGACTGATGGAGAAATAAATGGTCTATCGCTGTCTTTTGTTCATAAGATCCTAATGTCAAGCTGCTGAATCCATCCCAGTGGAGTCAGACTGACAGTAATTCTAGCAATGGAGCCCTTCAAGAAACTTAACCCATGAAATCAGTTCTGAGCAAGCCTGCATTTTTGTAGTAAGGACAGCTGTGACCTAAACCACAAATGCCAGATAAAGGCATCAATAGCATGAAACCAAAGATCTCTAAATTTAAGGTTCAGGATGATCTTGTGGTTTAAGCACATGAGTGAAAATCAGGAGAGCTTGTTTCTGTTTCTGGCTCTGACCAATTTCCTTTGACTTGTAACCAGTTAGTGACTGACTTTCAGAGGTGTTTGGTGCACACAGCTCCCATGGACTTCAGTTGAATTTGTGGCCACTCAGCACCTCTGAAAACCAGGCCTTTCTTATGCCTCAGTTTCCCCATCTGTAAAATGGAAATTTAATCCGCTTATTGCACAGGAATGTGGTGAAGCTTAATTAGTCTTTGTTTGCCCCCCCCCCAAAAAAAAAGAGAGAGAAGGAAAAAAAGGGGGTGGGAGAGATTCTTGAATGAAAGTTGGCTGTGTAACTGCAACCACATTGAAATAGATTGAGGTTGTAATTGCATATGTGCCAGACCCCTGATTTAAGATCTGAAACTCACTGAAGAAAATAAGCAGTATTTAGTAATATTTTCTCAAACTTTAAAATCTATGGGCCACCACTTTTGGGGAGTATATTGAAGGCACAGATAACTGCAATGAAAAATCCTTAGCAGATTTGTACCAACAGAAATGGAGGCCTGGTCAAGGCCTGTCCCTAAGACTTGTCCAACTTAGAAAATTAATTATGCTCTGTATGTGAGTCTGTGAGGCTATAGGGTATAAGTGAAGATAGAATTTGTCCCTTTATGTCTCTTGTAATGATATGTGCCTAAGTTTGTGAGTCATCTTGACAGACTTTATTGTAAATGAAAAACTGTTCTCAGCTGGTAAAAAGTAAAGCTGTTGGTTTGTATTGTCTAATTAATTCCATAATAGCTTGTATGGGAAAGCACATTTTTCAAGCAAGGTTTTTTTCCCCAGCTAACTTCTTAGTCTAATAATTTGTTCTTTTTGTCTGATTTTTACAGAAATGTTAAAAATTATTGCAACTATAAGTGGTGTTAAAATTAAACAAGCACTAGAAAGCAAGCAAGTAAGCAAAATCAGTAACACACATTTTGTTAGAGTATACAAGCAAGTAGCTTTAAAGCCAGAATCAGTTGGCTTTGTTCTATATATTATCAGGAAACAATCAGTGAAACGCTGCCAACAATTTCACACAGGCTCTTACAAAAATAAACTGTGTATGCCAAGGATGTGCATGCTAGAGTGAGGAGAGAGTAGGAAATCTATTAATTTCCTATTTTATACTCTCTCATAATCACAGTAAAAAGGGAAGCAACCATACTTGGCAAACAAACTTAAATTAAGGGCATATGCTGGAAATGTTTGTGTCTTCTTCCTGACACCTGATACCTCCCCTGGGGAAATGTTTAGAAAATACCTTTATATCCGCTGCAATTTTGCACATTTCAAAGCAAAGCATTTGCTTTCTAGAAGTATTTTCAGAGGCCCCAGAAACAAGCCTTCCTCAATATCCAAAGAAGTGGTGAACTGTCTCAGAGTCAGGGAACTCCCCATAGTGATCTCTTTGTTTTGGTGGGGAATTTTAACAGAGGGTATCCCAAAAGCCCCTCAGTACATCTCTGGCTTTTAGTACCAGGCATATCCACTTAATTCCAGGAAGGTATTTTCCACACTAATCCACTAAGCGGCCTAACTGCTAGTTCTTGAGAGATCTTTAAAAAATAAAAATTGAAACCAGTTCAAGCAGGCATGTTGACTTCTTGATTGGTATCAGGCTTTGCCCAACGTGGTTTATCTCTTGCAGGTCTTTAATTTTAGCCAATATTTACATGAGAGTAGATGTCAACGTATGTAAATCGGGATGATAACCCTCAACTTCCCTTGGAAGTAGGTATTTAAGGTTTATAAATCCTGTATAGTGCTTTGCATCTTTAAGTTTCTATTAAGAATAATTTCCTCCCATTAAATATAATGTACATTATATAGGGCCTTACAGGATTGGAACCAATGTGATTTTTGGATTTGCAGTTCACTATTTCTTTCCTATATGCTTTCAGTTTTCAACTTGATCCTCAACTGGTGAAAACTGGCTACATTGATCTCAATAGAGCTATATCAATATACAAAGGCAAGGGTCTGGCACTCTATACTTACACAACTGGAGGAAGTCTAGGTTTTGATACCTGAATGCTAAGTGTGGTGTCAAATTGTGTATTTTATTTGAGTTTATAAAAGATGGAAAACATCTAGAACTATTTCCTATTCTGTAGGATAGATAGTGTCACCACATTAGCCCAGACTTAGAGAGGCCTCTGTCAATGTGCTGAATCAGAAGTCGGTTTCAAAATCACTTTACTCACAGTATTTTGTACCAAAGCAGACAGTGCAGCACTGGCTGATGCAAAATTACAGTATTACAAATATTGTTACAGAAAAAATTATAACTAAGAAAAAAATTGGGACCAGAATGAGTTAATATCACTGCCGTATGAGGGTACCTGCTCCAAATCCTGAATTCAATTTCCTTGATTCAGCACACTACACTAATGAAGTGTACTTTTTTTTTCTAAAAGACTGTTTGTTAAACTTTGATAAAACTTAGAGACAATTTCTCTAGCCAGGAGAGCTGGCTGCCATATTGATTGTGAGCACATGTACTGCAGTTTTATATCTGAAGGCACATAATGTGAACCGCACATAGGTGAATGGAGTAGAAAAGAGAGTGTGGCATCCTCCATCCTTATAGGCCTGAAGGAAATGAGTCCCTGTTAAAGGGAGAGAGTTGACTAGTTGCCAATATATGGGGAGCATATCCAGATACTATATATTCTGGCTTCAGGAGAAGAGTTCATAAAAGGATTTGGGTGAGAAGAGCCATTTGTGTTCATATAGAACTTCATGATCATCACTGGAAATACAGAATACTCAACTCTGATTAGATAAGGTGAAAAATTAGACACATTTCTGTACTGTCCCCTACTGTCACAAGGGTGCATCAGATGTGTGACCTAATCAGAATGGAAATCTAAAATGTGAGTTTGCTAGCTGTGTATGCTAAATGAACATCATAGCAGCTAGGGGTGTTATAATCAGATTTTAGCATGTTGTTTCATAGTGGCTGTGATCTTGAGCTTATGTAGACAAGGGTGAAAGTAACTTAAAGGACTTACCGGTACTCCAGAGTCCTGAGCAGTGGGGACGTGGCCTCACCTGGAAGAGGCAGGGCCTTTAAATACCCAGGCCCTTTAAATCAAGATTTAAAGGCCCTGGGGTTCTGGCTGTGTCTGGGAGCCCCAGGGCCTTTAAATCACCCCCAGAGCTACCAGCTTCAGAGTTGGCTGGGAGCCCCAGGGCTCAGGGGCGATTTAAAGGGCCCGGGGCTCCAGCCGCCACTACCACAGTGGAGCTCCGGGCCCTTTAAATCACCGCCGGAGCCCTGCCACCGCTACCCCAGGGCTCCAGCAGCCGGGCTTGGGTGGCGATTTAAAGGGCCTGGGGCTCTGGCCACTGCAGGGAGCCCCAGGCCCTTTAAATCACCAGCCTGGGGAAGCCGGTCCAGTCTGGCACGGCATACTGGCTTTTGCCAGTACGCCAGACCGGACCAGCTTACTTTCACCTCTGGATGTAGATCAATATAACTCCGTTCAAATCAATGGTAATACATCAATTTATACCAGCTGAGGATCTGGCCAGTACGTCTAAGGGTATATCTACACTGCATATTCCTTGCGGCAGTGTATAGAGTACATACACTGCATTCCCTCCTAGCACAGGTATAAATAGCTGTGTAAATGGTGAGGCATTGCTCTGACAAGTAAAGACACACCTGGACCCTTTGGCTATGTACCCTACAGACCTCTCTGCACACACAGTGCCTCCCCAGTCTATATTGCTATTTTTAGTTGTGTAGTGTCCTGCTGCTTCCCTTTAGCTGTCGTCTTTCGCAGTGGAAGACTCCGGCAGCAGGAAAAGGCTCTGGCATATTTGGCCTAGGTATCCTAAAAGCACAAGTTACAAATAGAGACTGGATACTCAACTCACTCCATCCTCTCTTAAATATGTGACTAAGAGCAAAAGAGACCATAATGATCATCTAGTCTGATCTCCTGGGTAATGCAGGCCATAACTTCTAGTTAAGCTAAAGCTTTTATTTTAGAAAAATATCAAATCTTGATTTTGAAGTCTTCAAGTGAAGGAGAATCTATAACATCCCTTAGTAAGTTATCCCAATGGTTAATTACCATTGCTTTTAAAAATTTGCATGTAATTGCCAGTTTAAACTTGTCTGCCTTCAATTTCCAGGCATTGGATCTGGTTATGCCTTTGTCTGAAAGCTTTATTTTCTTAAACTTTTTTTGTCATTAATATACATGAACCACAGATATATTGATTATAAATCTATCTGCTGTTTATCCTTCTAATTCATCTAATATGTTCATTTCTACTCAAAAATATTCCTCTAGTATCAGATATAGTCTCTTTCTGTAGGTGTCATAGTCAGTGATTGTTCCCTCAGAACTTTCTCTTTGATACACTAAATCGATACCCTTCATAAGTCTCCATTATTTGATGTCTGGAAAACCTGCAGTGAAAGACAGGAGGCAATGGATGTGGTTAAATTAGGCTGCAACTTTATTCACTGAAAATATCAGGGAGTACCCAGCAACAAATTGTACAGTGCAGGTCATCATCCTTTCTTTAATCATTTCCAAATAATCCCCAACCAGGTGCCAGCTATCATTTTGCTGGGACCCTGCCACCCTCCCCTCCTATGCGGGGAAAGGGAGCTATAAAAGGAGGGGGGGTTGGTTCCCTACAGCTTCTACTGTAAGAGCCCTAAACCCCCTTCCTCAGCTCCCTTAAAAGGGGCTAGGAAAAAGAGGGGTTGGCTCCTTGCTGTAAGAGATGTCAGTGCCCAAACCCCATTTACTCAGCTCCCTTAAGGGATGCTTTCCTTCAAATCATTTTCTAATCCATTTTCTCCACTTACTGTATCCCTTCCATATTGAGTATCCGCACTGGAAATCCCACCACAGGTTTTACATATTAAGTTGTGACATTATAACCTAACCCACCTACTCCTCCCCACCAAGTCCCAGACCAGCTGTGAGGAAGGCAAAAAACCCATTTTGCCTTGGTCATTCTGGTGGTGAGAGAAATTCCTTCCCTCACCCCTAGGGAAAAGGGCAACTAGTATAATGCCCGCAGCAGGTAAAGAGGGAATCCAGTCCTTTTGCAAAGTTCGTGGGTGGGTGTTACTGCCAGCCCAACACCAGTAAAAGAGGGGCCTCTCCAGGGCTGCATATATAAATACTGTCTTCCACCCCACCCTCTTCCAGTCAGCAGGAAAGGCAGAGCAGTAACTTTCTCCTGACCTGTCCCCAACTGCTTCCTGTCCATCCCTGCAAACTTTCTCCTGACCACACCTGTTGCAAGGGAGCCCTTGGAGGGCCAACGTCCCTAGTCTTCCAGCTAGCCAGACAAAGGCCACTCCCTCTACCCCCACATGGAAGGTTGCGGTGAGCACATACTTTCTACAGTGCAGACACCAGAACTGCACATAGTATTCAATGGCAACTGTAGTTTTTGCTGTACTCTTTTCTGTATAAGGCTTTTGAAATTCACTTTGAAACTGTTTGATAGAATGTCCCCTAGATCTATTTTAGTAGTCTTTATTCTCATTCTCCCTCTCCCCCCCCCATCTTTTGATATTATGACTTCTCCACTTTGAAGACTTAACCCGTTCACTCTATAGTACTGCTGTTTCTATAATATTCATGATTATGGAGAGGAGTTTAACTTATCTGCAAATGTTGGTGGAGAAAAGTCAAATATAATTCATACAGTGTAATTTGTCAATATTCTAGTTAATCAAATTTAATCTGCTGAGACAGATTAATGTTTATTAATTCCATACTAGTATTTGGATAAAAGAGAATGTTAAATATATCATCTCACACTTTAGATATTTTTTTGTTCACTTCTTCTGATGAATATTGTTTAAAACATCATAATGTACTTCAGTTTACCACATAGGGTTGGATCCACCTCCCATAGAAGACAGTGGAAAATTCCCACTTCAATAGACTTTATATCACACCCTTGTGAAACTGCAAAATGCATGTAGTTACTCTTAAAGTTGTTTAATCTCATCTTGTTCCTTATTACTACGCTCTACATATTCTGGCAGAGCTCAGATTTCTGAAACTCTAATGCCTGTGGCATTGTTCACAGTAGCTTTCTTTGTGTCAATAAAAACTTAGTGAGCTCATTATTTCATAATTACACTTTAGCAAGTCTAGTCCCCTTCACTCCTGCATATACCTGTGGGTGAGTCATCAACATCTTAAGATCAACAGTACCAAAGGCAGCTGATAAATAGATCTAGAGATATCAGCATTGACACCTAATGGTTATCCATTCCTAGGAGGAGCTCACTGGCCAAATCAACAAGTTTAGTCTGTGTACCATATCCAGGGGTATAGCCAGATGACCAGTGTCAAAGAGGTCCATAGCAGCTACATACTGCATGAGTTGTCACCCCAAACTTCTCAATCGTCATACTCAAACAAAGGAGATTTAAGACAGGTAATTAATTGGCCAGATTGTCAAAATTAAGCAATGATAACTTAAGCAAAGGTTGCACATAAGCTGCCTTCAGAACCAATGCCCTATTTAATGGAGACCGTGACACTCTCCACCAATAACAGAGTTCTGCACTAGCCTACACTAGACAGGAAGGACCTGGATGTAAAAGACCCCATAGCAGAGAGTCTGAGCCTACATGTACAGGCTTGGGCTCATGCTATGGTGCTAAAAAGCAGTGTTGGTTTTTCTGCTTAGGCTGGAATTCCAGCTCTGAGACCCCACCCCTTTTTCCAGTTGTGTTTCATAATTCCAAGTTCTGTTCCATACAACTCCAGCATCTCAGGGAGTGACACAGGCAGAAAATCAAGCAAAGACGACCTTACATTCATCCCTTATGATGATATGGTATATCACCAATGCAGAGTTTTGGTTGAGTTTGTCCCTCAAATTCTATTGAGTCTTACACTTTATAATTATAAATGTGAAACAAAAAAGTTACAACCACACCATACTGATAGATTGGAGAAACAGATCATTAGTCATCTGAAAAGCATGTACCAAAGCAACTGAACCAAAGTACACTGATCCTTGTCTTAGGGTATGTCTACATTATGAAATTAGGTCAAATTTATAGAAGTAGGTTTTGTAGAAAGCGGTTTTATACAGTTGATTGTGTGTCCCCACACAAGTGCTCTAAGTGCATGTAGTCGGCGGAGTGTGTCCACGGTACCGAGGCAACCGTCGACTTCCGGAGCGTTGCACTGTGGGTGGCTATCCCACAGTTCCCGCAATCTCCGCCACCCATTTGAATTCTGGGTAGAAATCCCAGTGCCTGATGGGGCTAAAACATTGTCGCGGATGGTTCTGGGTACATATCTTCAGGCCCCCGTTCCCTCCCTCCCTCCGTGAAAGTGAGGGCAGACAATCGTTTTGCGCCTTTTTTCTTGAGTTACCTGTGCAGACGCCATGCCATGGCAAGCATGGAGCCCACTCAGCTAACCATCACTGTATGTCTCCCGGGTGCTGGCAGATGTGGTACTGCATTGCTACACAGCAGCAGTGAATTACCTTTTGGCAGCAGACAGTGCAGTATGACTGGTAGCAGTCATCAACGTAGTTCTGGGCGCTCTTTTAATCGGGCGCCTAGGCAAACGTGGGAGTGACTCAGCCAGGTCATTTCCCTTGTTTCGTGTCGTGGCGATTCAGTCCTACCGGCAGTGCGCTGTCTTTTAACCTCCAGCCAGCAGAAGATGATGGCTAGTCGTCATACTGCACCGTCTTCTGCCGAGCACCCAGGAGATGATGATGGCTAGCGGTCATACTGCACAGTCTGCTGCCAGCAAGATGTATAAAGATAGATGAAGTGGCTCAAAACAAGAAATAGACCAGATTTGTTTTGTATTCATTTTCTCCTCCTTCCCTCTGTGAAATCAACGGCCTGCTAAACCCAGTTTTGAGTTCTATCCTTGAGGGTGCCATTCAGTTTCTCGCAAAGCCACCCCCTTTGTTGATTTTAATTTCCTGTAAGCCAACCCTGTAAGCCATGTCGTCAGTCGCCCCTCCCTCCATCAGGGCAACGGCAGACAATCATTCCGTGCCTTTTTTCTGTGCAGACGCCATACCACAGCAAGCATGGAGCCCGCTCAGATCACCTTGGCAATTAGGAGCACATTAAACACCACGCGCATTATCCAGCAGTATATGCAGCACCAGAACCTGGCAAAGCAATACCGGGCGAGTAGGCGACGTCAGTGCGGTGACGTGAGTGATGAGGACATGGACACAGACTTCTCTCAAAGCAGGGGCCCTGGCAATGTGGGCACCATGGTGCTAGTGGGGCAGGTTCATGCTGTGGAACACCAATTCTGGGCTCGGGAAACAAGCACAGACTGGTGGGACCGCATAGTGCTGCAGGTCTGAGATGATTCCCAGTGGCTGCAAAACTTTTGCATGCGTAAGGGCACTTTCATGGAACTTTGTGACTTGCTTTCCCCTGCCCTGAGGCGCAAGAATACCAAGATGAGAGCAGCCCTCATAGTTGAGAAGCGAGTGGCAATTGACCTGTGGAAGCTTGCAATGCCAGACAGCTGCCAGACAGCTACAGTCAGTCGGGAATCAATTTGGAGTGGGCAAATCTACTGTGGGGGCTGCTGTGATGCAAGTAGCCAACACAATCAAAGATCTGCTGATATCAAGGGTAGTGACCCTGGCAAATGTGCAAGTCATAGTGGATGGCTTTGCTGCAATGGGATTCCCTAACTGTGGTGGGGCCATAGACGGAACCCATATCCCTATCTTGGCACCAGAGCACCAAGCCGGCGAGTACATAAACCGCAAGGGGTACTTTTCAATAGTGCTGCAAGCACTGGTGGATCACAAGGGACGTTTCACCAACATCAACGTGGGATGGCCGGGAAAGGTACTTGACGCTCGCATCTTCAGGAACTCTGGTCTGTTTCAAAAGCTGCAAGAAGGGACTTTATTCCCAGACCAGAAAATAACCACTGGGGACGTTGAAATGCCTATATGTATCCTTGGGGACCCAGCCTACCCCTTAATGCCATGGCTCATGAAGCCGTACACAGGCAGCCTGGACAGTAATCAGGAGCTGTTCAACTACAGGCTGAGCAAGTGCAGAATGGTGGTAGAATGTGCATTTGGACATTTTAAAAGTGCGCTGGCGCAGTTTACTGACTCCTTAGACCTCAGCGAAACCAATATTCCCACTGTTATTACTGCTTGCTGTGTGCTCCACAATATCTGTGAGAGTAAGGGGGGGAGACGTTTACTGTGGGGTGGGAGTTTGAGGCAAATCGCCTGGCTGCTGGTTTCGCACAGCCAGACACCAGGGCAGTTAAAAGAGCACAGGAGGGTGCGTTGCGCATCAGAGAACCTTTGAAAACCAGTTTCATGACTGGACAGGCTACGGTGTGAAAGTTTTGTTTGTTTCTCCGTGATGAAACCCACCGCCCCTTGGTTCACTCTACTTCCCTGTAAGCTAACCACCCTCTCCCCCTCCCTTCGATCACCGCTTGCAGAGGCAATAAAGTCATTGTTGCTTCACATTCATGCATTCTTTATTCATTCATTACAGAAATAGGGGGATAACTACCAAGGTAGCCCAGGAGGGGTGGTGGAGGAGGGAAGGACAAGGCCACATAGCACTTTAAAACTTATTGAATGCCAGCCTTCTGTTGCTTGGGCAATCCTCTGGGGTGGAGTGGCCGGAGGTTCCCCCACCGCGTTCTTGGGCATCTGGGTGAGGAGGCTATGGAACTTGAGGAGGAGGGAGGTTGGTTACACAGGGGCTGTAGCGGCGGTCTGTGCTCCTGCTGCCTTTCCTGCAGCTCAACCATACGCTGGAGCATATTGGTTTGATCCTCCAGCAGTCTCAGCATTGAATCCTGCCTCCTCTCATCACGCTGCCGCCACATTTGAGCTTCAGCCCTCTCTTCCGCCCGCCACTTACTCTCTTTAGCCCGCCACCTCTCCTCCCGGTCATATTGTGCTTTCCTGCACTCTGACATTGTCTGCCTCCACGCATTCATCTGTGCTATGTCAGTGTGGGAGGACAGCATGAGCTCAGAACATTTCATCATGAGTGCGTTTTTTTTCCACCTTCTAATCTTCACTAGCCTCTAGGAAGGAGAAGATCCTGTGATCATTGAAACATATGCAGCTGGTGGAGAAAAAAAAGAGGCAGTGGTATTTAAAGACACATTTTCTAGAACAATGCTACACTCTCTTTCACAGTAAACCTTGCTGTTAATATTACATACACAGCACATGTGCTTTTGTTCCAAGGTCGCATTTTGCCTCCCACCACCACGTGGCTAGCCCCTCACCCTCCCCTCCCCCATGGCTAACAGCGGGGAACATTTCTGTTCAGCCACAGGCAAACAGCCCAGCAGGAATGGGCACCTCTGAATGTCCCCTTAAGAAAAGCACCCTATTTCAACCAGGTGACCATGAATGATATCACTCTCCTGAGGATAACGCAGAGAGATAAAGAACGGATGTTGTTTGAATGCTAGCAAACATACACTGCAATGCTTTGTTCTACAATGATTCCCGAGTACGTGCTACTGGCCTGGTGTGGTAAAGTGTCCTACCATGGTGGGTGGAATAAGGCTGCCCTCCCCAGAAACCTTTTGCAAAGGCTTTGGGAGTACATCCAGGAGAGCCGCAAATGCCAGGGCAAATTTAATCATTAAACATGCTTGCTTTTAAACCATGTATAGTATTTTAAAAGGTACACTCACCAGAGGTCCCTTCTCCGCCTGCCGGGTCCAGGAGGCAGCCTTGGGTGGGTCCAGGGGGGACTGCCTCTAGGTCCAGGGTGAGAAACAGTTCCTGGCTGTCGGGAAAACAGGTTTCTCCACTTGCTTGCTGTGAGCTATCTACAACTTCATCATCATCATCTTCGTCCCCAAAACCTGTTTCTGTGTTGCCTCCATCTCCATTGAAGGAGTCAAACAACACGGCCGGGGTAGTGGTGGCTGAACCCCCTAAAATGGCATGCAGCTCATCATAGAAGCGGCATGTTTGGGGCTCTGATCCAGAGCAGCCGTTTGCCTCTCTGGTTTTCTGGTAGGCTTGCCTCAGCTCCCTAAGTTTCAGGCGGCATTGCTTCGGGTCCCTGTTATGGCCTCTGTCCTTCATGCCCTGGGAGATTTTGACAAATGTTTTGGCATTTCGAAAACTGGAACGGATTTCTGATAGCACGGATTCCTCTCTCCATACAGCGATCAGATCCCATACCTCCCATACAGTCCACGCTGGAGCTCTTTTGCAATTCTGGGACTCCATCATGGTCACCTCTGCTGATGAGCTCTGGCCAGCGTGGCAAGCTGCAGGTGACCATGCGAACAGGAAATTGAAATTCAAAAGTTTGCGGGCCTTTTCCTGTCTACCTGGCCAGTGCATCTGAGTTGAGAGTGCTGTCCAGAGCAGTCACAATAGAGCACTCTGGGATAGCTCCCAGAGGCCAATACTGTCTAATTGCGTCCACAGTACCCCAAATTCAACCCGGCAAGGCCGATTTAAGCGCTAATCCACTTGTCAGAGGTGGATTAAGGAAATCAATTTTAAGAGCCCTTTAAGTCGAAAAAAAGGGCTTCATCGTGTGGACGGGTGCAGGTTTACATCGATTTAACGCTGCTAAATTCGACCTAAACTCCTAGTGTAGACCAGGGCTTAGCAGAGATCTTAAAAAGTAATAAAGAGAATACAAAATAATGCTACTAATTCTTTAGACACTAAATCAGCAAAATAGAGTTTGCCTGTATCTCCATGTTTAAAATATGGCTCAAGAACCTTCAGCTCTGAAAAGGTAAAAGTTTGCTTGCATATGGGAAGTAAGCAATTTTAATACATATATTTATTAAAACAAGGTACAAAAAGCTGTTGTCATAACTTACCCTTGAAATGACTCTTGCCTGGAGGGTTTCCATAGTTACAGATGTTGTTTCTGATTCCAGAATGTTAGCACAATTGACATTTACTGCACAATGAGAACCTCTAATTGATTTTATGCAGAGAGGAAAAAAACAACTGTTCTGAAATATATACAGTACATAATTGTAGTTTTCTGAGGGATACTATGATGGAAGCATACACTTCAGGGTAACAATTATCTGAACAAACAGTAGCACTCACAAATTTGACAAATTACAAGATAATCTCATCAGATGACAGGAACATTCAAAAATATAGCCATAATTTATACACAGCTAACCAGAAAATTTTGACTGAGAATCAGCACAGTCCATATTGCAATTGCTTTGGGGTTTTCTGATCTTTAATTTCTCATACTGAAACACTAGCAAGCAGTTGAAAACAACTAACTTAATGTGTGCTGTACCATTATGGATCATGGCCGTTGGGAACAGTGCACACATTCAACCTTATATTAAGGATGTCCACGATTGAGTCCCCAACCATGAATGTATCACGGGTCCTCAGACAGTCAAGACTTCGAATTTGATGGCCTGACAAGAAAAAGTGGTTGGCCCAATCTTCAGGCAGAGGTCTTATTCTCTTTACTTTGTATTTTAAGCTATTTGGGGGCCATTTTTTGTTCTGTTTGTACAGTGCCTGGCACAAAGGGGTCTGTGTTCATGAATGGGGCTCCTAATCGCTACTTGGACACAAATTATTAACAATACATTTAAATGAACTCTAACTGCAACTGTGATTATCTAAGTCACTTCTCCGCTTGTTTTGGCCAGTTGTGCCAAGGTTTTTCATGTTCATTCTCTGGTACTTAAAAATAAGAAACAGAATCACAGTAGGGCCATCAAGTAATATCAGGATTGCCAGGGGTGCCTGTAAACTAAGTATATCAGATAGGAAATATTCACTTCTGGAAAAGAGATCTGAATCTTCTCCCTCCGTGGAGCTTGCGTTAACCTTCTCATTGTGGTCATGGCCATCTGACCTTTCATGGGTGATAGATCTGAGAGCTTAACTAGCATCTCTTTGGTTTACATCCTCAAGGTTGTGCTACACCTTAGAGGGAGTTTCCTCCAGTCCCAATAATCCTGACTGCTCACCCACTGCAATACTGATCAAGATAATCAACGTCTCTTATTACCACCTACTCATGGCATGTAGGCTTAGATGCTCCTTGATCTTAGTTACCAAGAAGAGTAGTCCTCCAGAAAAGCTATTTTGTTTTACATATATGCCTCTTAAAGTATAAATATGAATTTACTGCTATTATCCATAAATGTGCACATCTCATTCTACAGCTGATTTTAGAAATGTTAGTTCTGCATAGTTACCTTGTGTTTTCATGCCTCTTTTTAAAGGAGGACTTGTATGTATGCAAGAAGATCATCAGTTTTCATGGAGACAGACCAAGAAACAAATCTTTTAACCTGTTCTCTTTGCTTTTTTGTCTTTTGGGACTCATTTCCACTCAGTGAAATAAGTGAAAGCTCTTTTTATAGATAAACCCATTTACTGAGATCTCTTTTTACTAGGACATTTTTTTTTCTCCTAATTCCCTGGTGGATTAGTTCTTTTTGAACTATTTTCAAATAGATACCATGTGGGGTGTGGGAGAAACAGTATCTGGGAGGAAAGCCCAAGGTAAATTCAAGCATTAAAGTTGTATCAAATGAAAAGAGGCTAGGAGTTTATAATGTGAGTGGCACCCTATCTTTAATAATTTATAACTATGACAGCAGCACTGTGGGGTGACTTGAGGAACACCAGTCTGAACTTTTAGTCTTTTTAAAATATTTTTGCCTTGTTTCATCCCATTATCTAAATATAAACTTCTTTATTTGGGAGGAGAGAGAATGAGGGCATGAAATTTAAAAAAGTAGAGACACTTTAATTTGTGAAATAAGCACTGTTTACAAGTTGCTCTGGGGCTGTTCTAGTCTCTAGCAAACCCACAAGTAGGCAGTTAAACACCGTGGGCTCGCCTACACTTAAAATGCTCCAGCCGCACAGCTGGGCCACTGCAGCTGTAGTGCTTCACTGTAGACCAGTGGTGGGCAACCTGCAGCCCATGGGCCTCACACGGCCCGTCAAGGTAATCCGCTGTCGGGTTGCGAGACAGTTTGTTTACATTGACCGTCCACAGGCACGGCCGCCCGCAGCTCCCAGTGACCGCAGTTCACCATTCTCAGCCAGTGGAAGCTGCGGGAAGTGGTAGCCAGCACATCCCTGCAGCCCATGCCAGACAGTATGGCCCAGCATCCAGAGTTAATGGGATCGCCCTTTGGCACCAGTCAGTAGGGCCCACTGCTACCAAAGGGGTTTGGGCCCTCACCCACGGGTGGGTTGTCTGCCTGGGTTGGTGCCAAGGGCCCTATCAATGGTGAGTGTTCCCCTGGGCTGCTTCCTACCCTGTCTTCCTGCTCCATAGTTCACAGGTCCTCCAGGGTAATCGGCTGGCGAATTTCCCAACAACTCCTTCCCCTTGTGGGCTTCTGCAGACAGCCGGGTATTTGCCTGGGTCTCTGTGTGCCAGGCCTCTGCAGTCTGGGGCTCTGACAGCTACTGGGCGGGAGTCTGCAACACACATTCTCTCTCCTCTCCGGTCAGAGCGGAATGAGCTGAGCTGCTCCCTTTTATACTGTGGTTCCAGTTGGCACATGCACTGTATGGGACAGGGGGAGTGACTTCCTCAGTCCATAGTATGGGGTTAACCCCTTCCAGCCCAGTGCGAGGCAGGTATAGCCCATCGCAGTAATCTTAAGACAGTTGGAATTGTTCAAGAAAAACATGCCATATATTATACCACAATATGGTAGGAGGGAAACAAGAACTTTTAGCAAGACTACAAAATGACTCAAATCAAGGAGCCCATTTAATATTGGCAGAAGACAGGATTACCACATGGAGCATTAGATAGGAGGCCTGTATCATCATATGGTGAGTGAAATAACAGTTTAGCCATCACTCTTAGTAGTCCAGTGGAGAATATTGAAAATGGAGACAGAACAAAAAATATGCCATTATAGGACCCTGAGGGGGGATGACAAAGCCAATACTCATTTTAAATAGATGTTGCTGCTTCTTGAAGGGAAAGAACTGGTAAGAGTAAGAAACCACTTTGTTCTTTTGCTCTTATCACCAGTTTTGCTGCAAATATGAATGAAATGCTAAGCTAGTGACCATTAGAGTCCATAGTGCTAGACAAAGGAAAAAGCATGCTAGCTTTTGCAGAAAGCCAAGAAATACATTGAAGTGACTCTCTCAAAACTTGAAATAACAAATCTGAGGTTACAGACTACAGCACTTTAAATGGGTCCCCAGTACCGAGTGACAAGATAATTTAATCAGGTGCAGTGATTATTAGACTTTTGATCACCATATTGGAAACCTCAATATCTTAGCAGTTTGCTCTAGAGGAGGACTTTGTCCCATGATTTTATTTTACATATTAAGGCTGAACCTAAATGTAAACGAAGATTTAATGGCACAGTGCAAACTAAAGGTGGCCAGTGTTAAGCTTTTTACTTTTCTGTTCTTTCTTTATCAACTGCCCGGTGAATATACATGTATGTACTGTTAAACGTGTAGAGTATATTCTTGAGGCTTTTGATTCTAACACTTTTTTTTGTTTCATGTGCCTCCTAAATGAGGAAGGAAAGATTTAAGAGTTTATTTTAAAATAGCAATAGTATTTATCTGATAGAAAGATTTTTTTTTTAAATGTATTTACATGTTATGCTGGAACAGAATCACCCCAATACAGAAAAACAATAAGTATACGACAATGCATTATTATTTTAAAAAATGAATTAGACATCAGTGATAATATTAAAAGTTAGACTGTTTGGGGGATTGGTGATTAAAGATTTGAATAGGATTGATTAATAAGGGATTCAGATTGCGCTAAATCTGGAAGAAAAAAATCCGTTTTTGTCCATTAGGTTTGAAGTAATTAGAAAGGGAAGATCATTCTGATATATATTTTTAGTGTACCGTTTTCTGTGTGCTGCAGCCTAATCCTATATGATGACTAGTCCTTCTGAGCACACACGCACACACCCACACACCAACTCACACGAACCTTTCTTGTGAAGCGGGGGAAGAGACAGAGAGGTACTTACATGTTTCCCATAACTGTAGTATGTGAGTGCCTCTGCATAAATTTATTCTCACAACACCTCTAGGAGGTAGGAAAATATTATCTCTATTTTAAAGATGGAGAAGTGAGACAGAGGGCCAGGTCCAAAGCCTGCAGAAGTCAATGGAAAGTATGGTTGCCAACCTTCCAGGATTGCCCTGGAGTCTCCAGGAATTAAAGATGAATCTTTAATTAAAGATTATATCATGTGATAAAACCTCCAAGAAGAGGTCCAAACAAAATTGGCAACCCCAATGGAAAGACTCCTAATGAGTTCAATGGATTTTGCATCAGGCCATAAGTGACTTCCCCAAGGTGACACAGGAAATCTGTGGCCGAGCTGAACATGGAAAACAATCCTCTGGAGTCTCAGCCCAGTGTCTTAACCACAATAACCTCCTTTGTCTCACTAACAGGGACTGTACATGCCAATTTCATATAGCCATTTTGATTTTTTTATTTAACAGGAGCAATTAGACTGTATTGTAAACTATTTGTCTTCTATATTTCAGTTATTTAAAATGGATATTTTTAGGATTTATGTTCGTTCAAGAGGGAATATGAAACCAGCAAACATTTTTGTTCTTTAATAAATCAAATTCCCTCACAAACTTAAATCTTTCATTCCAAGTTTCAGGCTGGAGCAAATTGAAATAGGTAAGCTATAAAGCCTGTGTATAAGGGTTCTTAATGTAAATACTAATAGACTACAGAACAGTGAAAATGGAACCATGTTTCTTTTTGGTAGTACAATACACTTAGGAGTTAATTCTCTCCCAGTGGTAGATACCCTTTCAGGCGACATGTATCCAAAACCAAAATAATGTCATTGCAGTGCTATTGGTTTTGTCTGGCAAGTGTTTCAATGCTGCAATGATTCCCTAAATAGGTGAGATGCACACGTGGGAGGTGGGTCTTGCCCACATACTAGGAGTCTAACTGATCACCATATTTGGGATCGGGAAGGAATTTTCCCCCAGGTCAGATTGGCAGAGACCTGGGGGAGGGAAGGTGTTTGCCTTCTTCTACAGCATGGGGCATGGTCACTTGCAGGTTTAAATTAATATAAATGTGGATTATCTGTAACCTGAAGTCTTTAAATCATGATTTGAGGACTTCAGTTACTCAGCCAGAGATTAGGGATTTATTACAGGATTGGGTGGGTGAGGTTTACTGGCCTGTAATGTGCAGGTCAGACTAGATTTTGCAAGTGTACGCGCATGCGCACGCGCGCACACACACACACACACACACACAATCACCTCTGATCAAAGAATGGCGCTATATCTGAGTAACATTCTGGAGACTCATGCTCCAGGCACTACAGTATAGTTGACCATGATATGATCTATATATGGGTCTTACTCCTTGCTTTCTGTCTAAAGCATCTTGAAGTTGTTAATTGAGTCTGTGACTGATTTGGAGCTGTCCTGTGATCATTTACAAATACCGCATGTTGGCCAGGTTATCAGGATGTTTACGGTATGACTATTTTGGTTTAACTCAGTAGGGACCTGTCTGGGAAAATAAGCAGGAAAGAAAAGAATGGCTTAAGATAGCCATGTCTCAACAAACATTTTTAGAGGTGTAAGACTCATTAAAGTGATAACTGCTTCTGATTGGCTATAAACTGTGCATTCAGCTAATCTGTGCTAAAATCCCATTATGTTAGTCTCATTCACCTCTTTTTTTATCTTGTCTTTCAACTTGTAAGGCATTATAGGCAGGTATTATCATTTAATTTATATAGTACAGTGCCAAGCACAATAGGGTCCTCTGGAAAAAATAGCATGTGATCATGTACATAAAGACTGTACCATAATTAAGGCTCCGTGTCTGTTACGGAGGTTGCGGAAGTCGTGGATTCCATGACTTTCCACAAACTCCGTGACTTCTGTAGGGGGCAGTGTGGCTGACTCCAGGGCTGTCCAAGCAGCTGGGTCTGGGGCCAGCTGCTCAGGTGGCCCCCGAGACAGCCAGACCAGCCACTGCTGGAGAGGCCCCAGGGACAGCCACACCAACCGCTGCTCCAGCTGCTCCTGGAAGTGGTCCCGGGGCAGCTGGAGCAGCCGCGGGCCGCAGCCCTCGACAGAGGTCCCTGGCCATCTGGCCAGAGCAGCCGCAGCCCCCAGCAGCTGGTGCCGCTGGCCCCGGGTGCCTTCCCAGCAGCACACCCCCTGCCCCGCCCCCTGACAGCCTCCCAGCGCACCTCCCCCCCCCCCCCCCCCCAAGATTTAGTCACTGGTACTTTTAGTAAAAGTCATGGACAGGTCATGGGCCGTGAATTTTTGTTTGTTGCCCATGACCTGTCCATGACTTGTACTAAAAATATCTGTGACTAAATCGTATCCTTAACCATAATGCATATGCACAAGGGAGTTAAATTAAAGGTGCATAGGCACAATGGAGCTTCAAACTAGTTGAGGTGCCTAGGTGCTACAGCACCATAAATGTTAAATAGCAATACTAACACCACTAGGGTGGGTGAGAGGGCTCTTCAGGCTTGTGTAGAGCTACTCACCATCCTGGGAGCTCAGTCGTGGAGCAGCATGGTGGAACCTGCTAGCCAGAATGTTAGTGTTTCCATTGAGAACTTGTGAATGTGACTAAGGGTCTAATACCATTCCCTCTTTGAGTGCTGCCCCACACAGATAATAAGAGGTGTCGGTGCCAGCCTGCTGCATTGAGCATGGTGGATCTTTCCCTGCACCATCCTCTTTTTGCAATCACAGCTGTTGATCCTGTGTGGCAGATCTGCAAATGTGCTTCATCCTCCAAGATGCACAAGAGTTCATGGGATCAGCCCTTTGGGATGTGTGCAGTAATCATCTGTTGCTGTGAATGTATTTTGTGGAGATATTGATATTTTGATATAAAACTGGTGAATGTGACTCAGGGTCGTATCTTGGCACAGTTTCCCTGCTCTCTTTCTGCAACAAAGCCTTGGCGAATCTGCCAGAATACACTGTAACCCAAAGCTCCATTTCAGTATTAGGGGGTGTGATGAGGGGTGGGAAGGAATAAGTAGACCTAACATTCCTTAGAGCACACCTGTATCCAAGATCAAGAGAGCACGTGATTTATGAATTAGAAGGGGTGAAATCTTTGGTGCAGGGTACATCTTTTTGTTTTGCTTGCACAGTAGCTAGGACAATTGGATCCTGGTCTACGACTAGGTTTCCTAGGCACTACCATAATGCAAATAATAAATAATAATAAGGGGGGCCATTTATAAATTAAGTTGATATTTTGATGAATTATCGACAGTGTTTTTGCATGTGCATCTAAAGGAAAAATTTGGCCCTGCGTGGTGTGGGTGTGTATGAAACTACATAGAATATAGTAAAGGGAAGATGTAGGAGAGAGTCAGTAAATATCCTTACCTTCTATAAAAGCAGTTTCTGAAAGAGAAGAGAGTGAAGTGGCCAAAGAAAAGAATCTGAGTACTAAAGAAGATGTAGCATTAGCTGTAAGAAGGATGACAAGAAAGAAAACGCCTGAGGGAGCCTACGTAGAAGTTGATATAATAAAAGATGGAGGAAATCCCTTCCTTGATGCAATTTGCAAAGCTATTCATATTCTACATCAAAGAGAAAAAACTCTACAGTACAGGGAGAATATTATCTTTGTCCTATTATCAAGAAAATTCAGTAACTGCAGACTACTATTCAGCCTGTTGCCCTCAGCCTATAAAATTTTCACAAAAGCACTGACTCACTGCACTGCTGGATTGGAACCATCAAAGTGTGCTGGCACTTTCAGCCAGGAGCTTTTTCAGTTAACTGCATGCATCCACATGATAAATAAACTGCAAGAGAATGGTGAATTCATTCCACATTAGACGTTGAAAATTCATCTGGGTTGTGCGTGGGCTGAAGGACTTTTCAGCAAACAGAACAATTTGAAATGTAGGGCCAGTTTAATGCTCCTATTAAACTATCTTTTTTGTTTAACGTAAGATTAACAGCACATAATAATTTCTCCATGTATTAACAATGCAAAAATGCAGGGCTCCTCTTAAGTTTGGTTCCAGTGCTTCCAGTAATAACACATGCTGAATGATACGTTCTAAAACTTAGCATAAGATGCTTCAAATCTTTACAAACAAATTATATTTGCTTTCATGTTTTTCATCTCTCAGTTGACTGGGCAGGAGGCTCTTTAATCCTCATTCTCCCAGGGAAGGGGGAGGGCCTGGGAGAACCAGCCAGCTCTGGCAAAGGGTGAGGAAGGGCGGGGCCACACGACAGCATGTCTCCCGGTGGGACAGTAAAGAAGTTGGGGGGAGTAAAAACTCTGGGGGTGCTGGTGTCTAAGGGCTGGCCCGTGGCTGGCCTCTCTGGGCAGGAAAGGGGGCTGCCCCATGGCTGGGCTCTGTGGGGAGGGGGGTGATGGTGTCTGGGGGATGCCCCACAGCTCGGCTCTGTGGGAAGGAGGGGCTGGTGTCTGGGGGCTGCCCAATGGCTGGGCTCTGTGGGAAGGGGGGGCTGGTGCCTGGGGGATGCCCTGCGGCTGGGCTCTGTGAGGGGGGGCAGGAGGGAAATGGTGTCTGGGCTGGGGGCTGCCCCACAGCTGGGCTCTGTGGGGAGGGGGGTGTTGGAACTGGGTTGTTGTAGGAGTTTAACTCTCTACTCCTGGGGGAATCTTTTATGTTGTTGTCTGTATTGTTGACATACTTGTTGACAGGTATTTTGAAATAAATTACCAAAATAATTGAAACTGGAGTGATTTTATTGTGTTTTGACAAATAAAATTTGCAAAATTTTAAAATATTGTGTGCAGAATTTTTAATTTTTTGGCACAGAATTCCCCCGGGAGTAATATTTCATGCGAGTAGAATAAAGTGTGTCTTCTCTTCAGGATACACAAGCCTGTTATTTAGTTAGGATCTGATCCAACTCCCTTTGAATTGAATTGGAGTTTTTCCTAACTTCATTTGGAACTAGACTTAGCCCTCAGCTGTAGCCGCTTGCGAAGTGATGCTGTCCCTATATTAAGAGCATGACATGAGGGTTCTGATAAAAGAATGATTTTAATTTCCTGGCCCCAGTCACAAGACATGCATCCAGGCTACAAAAGGCTATACTCTGGAGGACAGGAGTAGATTTCAAAATGACCTTGTCAAATTGGAGAATGGATCTGAAATCGACAAGATGACATTCGATAAAGACAAGTGCAAAGTGCTACAGTTAGGAAGAAAAAAATCAAATGCTTGACTACAAAATGGGGAATAACTGATTGGTAGTCATTCTGCTAAAAAGGAACTGGGGCTATATTCAGCCACAGGAGGTAATTTGTCCTGCTCTGCTCAGCATTGGTGGGGCCTCAGCTGGAATACTGTCTCCAGTTCTGGGTGCCACACTTTAAGAAAGATATGGACATATTGGAGAGAGTCCAGAGGAAAGCAACAAAAATAAGTTTAGAAAACCTGACCTATGAGGAAAGGTTTTAAAAAAAAAAAAAAAAAAAAAAAAAAAAACCCTGCATATTTAGTCTTGAAGAAAGAAGATTGAGGGGAGACTTGATAAGTTTTCAAATATGTTAAGGGCTGTTAAAACAAGGATGGTAACTGATGGTTCTCCGTGCTCACTGAAGGTAGGACAAGAAGTAATGGGCTTAATCTGCAGCAGGAGAGATTTTGGCTAGATATTAGGAAAAACGTTTAAGGAGAATTAAGCACTGAAATAGGCTTCCAAGGGAGGTTGTGCAATTCCCATCAATGGAGGCTTTTAAGTACAGGTTAGATAAAAACCTGTTATGGATGGTCTAGGTAGAATTGGTCTTGCCTCAGTGCAGGGGACTGAATTAGATGCCTTTTAAGGTTCCTTCCAGCTGTACATCTTTGACATTGATTCCATTTGAGAACACTCTTCTTCAGAGCTGGAGCTACAGAGTTTTACTTTAGTAACAAGATGATTGGAGTCTTTCCAAAACACACTTTGCTGTAGGGTAGCCACTGCTACATCTCCAGAATACTGGACATTCTGGTACTTCTGGAACTGGCATTGGGTCACTCCCAGCTGCATGACCCCACCCTTGCACGATAAGCGCGCATTCACTTTGATGGGATGGAGCACCACTCTCTTCAAAATGGCGTCCCCCACCTTGATATTGGACAAAATCACTTCCAGTTTTGCATCAGTATCAAAAAAACAAAACTATAGAAAGAGAACTGTCCAGTTTAAAACTGGATGAATGGCCGGCATACTTCTCTGCCTGATTCATACAATATATGTTTGTTTGCAGTTTTTTATTTAAATTTGCTGATTATGGGAGAATTTGTTGTTTCACAGGCTGAGCCAAAAAAATATTTTAGAAGCAGGTAAGTAAAATTGAAAACCAGAACAAACATTTTTTTCGGTCTTAGATTAAATCAGTCTTCTAATACAGAAATGTGTTTTAAAATCCTATTAATTCTTCAGGTATAATCAGGGAACCACTCCCACATTTGTAAACTATATTCTTTTACATAGAATTTTCTCTTTGTTGTTGTTTTTCTGTCTCCAGCACCGAGCTTATGAATTTGGTTGAACCAAATGCCAAGAAGCCTGAAATGCATTCCACTTGATATTCATTCAAAGTTTATATCTTTGAATAGCAGGCACATAAACATAATGTCCACTTTTTTCTTCTGTGTTTGGAAGACTGAAGGACAAAAGTTCTGCAACTGATCAGATAAACACATGGTTTTAATCTCCAAACAAAGAAGCATTTTAAAAAATCAGCATGGTTCAGAAACAAGTAAGAGCAAACAGTTAAAAGAAAAGTTTTTTGAATGTTCTGACTGAGGACCATTTTTCTAAATTAATTTAATTCCTGCTAAAGGTCACACTGATTTGTGGGTGGGTGGGTGGGTGGTGCCTAGCACAATGGGACCCTGATCCAATAGCGGGTTTTGAGTGGTAACACAATAAAAATAATAATCATGATTTGTCTTACACTATATGAAGAAATGGAAGAAACACTTTACTCCCCTGCATGGGCTACCTGTGTTGCCGATCTGTCACATCCATTCCCATGCAGGGGATGAGGGGAGGGCAGGCAGAAGTGGAGGGAATCTTGACTGTACCTCCCCACCTTATACACATGTACTGTATCAGCCAGCGCAACTAAGCCCTCCTGGACTGGGAAGTAACCTACATAAACAGCTGGCACAGCTTTCTTCCCTTGGAGGAAGCAGGGACAAGATTGTAATCTGCTCCCTGCCCTGTTCCCTGGGCAGCACAGCTCTGATAGATTATAAAGACAAAGGCCCAGATCCTCAAAAAAATATTTAAGCTCCTAACTTCCTTTGATTTCATTCGATTGATTGAAATCCATACAAGTTAGGAGCATAACTACCTTTGAGGATTTGGGCAAGAATGTTTGTTGTGACCACTTTTACTGGCAAAAATTGCATAACCCAAAATGGATCATATGAGAGAAATTAGGATTAGTGTGCTGTAAGGTGGGCGAAGCACAACACTGTGAAAAACATTCTCTACCCAAATGTTGCAAATCAATGGCAGAGCTTATCATACATGTGGTGTTAGAGTTGTCAATTAATCGCAGTTGATTCATGTGATTAACTCAAAATTAATCGTGATTAAAAACACTGTTCAACAATAGACTACCAATTGAAATGTATTAAATATTTTGGATGTTCTTCTACATTTTCAATTATATTGATTTCAGTTACAACACAGAATATAAAGTGTACAGTGATCACTTTATATTTTTATAACAAATATTTTCACTGTAAAAATGATAAAAGGAATATTATTTTTCAATTCACCTCATACAAATACTGTAGTAATGCAATCTCTTTATTGTAAAAGTGTAATTTACAAATATAGATTTTTTTATTACATAACTGCAATCCAAAACAAAACCATGTAAAACTTCAGCGCCTACAAGTCCACTCAGTCCTACTACTTATTCCACCAATCTCCAAGACAAACAAGTTTGTTTACATTTACAGGAGATAATGTGCCCGCTTCTTATTTACAGTGTCACCTGCAAGTGAGAACAGGCATTCGCACACCACTTTTGTAGCTGCCATTGCAAGGTATTTACATGCCGGATATGCTAAACATTCAAATGCCTCTTTATGCTTTGGACACTATTCCAGATGACGTACTTCCATGCTGATAATGCTCATTGAAAAAATAATGTGGTACTTAAATTTGTGACTGAATTCCTTGGGGGAGAATTGTATGTCTCCGGCTCTGTTTTACTTGCATTCTGCTATATATTTCATGTTTATAGCTGTCTCGGATGATGACCCAGCTCATGTTGTTCGCTTTAAGAACACCTTCACCGCAGAGTTGACAAAAAGCAAAGAAGGTACCAATGTGAGATAGCTACAGCATCGACCCAAGGTTTAAGAATCTGAAGTGCCTTCCAAAATCTGAGGGGGATGAGGTGTGGAGCATGCTTTCAGAAGTCTTAAGAGTAACACTCTGATGTGGAAACTACAGAATCTGAACCATCAAAAAAGAAAATCAACCTTCTGCTGGTGGCATCTGGCTCAGATGATGAAAATGAACATGCAGTGGTCTGCACTACTTTGGATTGTTATCAGGCAGAACCCGTCATCAGCATAGACGCATGTAATTGTAACCAAACTTGTTTGTCTGAGCGATTTTGGCTGAACAAGAAGTAGGACTGAGTCGACTCATAGGCACTAAAGTTTTCCATAGTGTTTTTTTTTAAGCAGTTACTTTTTGTCCATAATTCTACATTTGTAAGTTCAACTTTCATGATAAAGAGATTGTACTACAGTACTTGTATTAGGTGAATTGAAAAGTACTATTTGTTTTTTACAGTGAAAATATTTATAATCAAAAATAAATATAAAGTGAGCACTGTACACTCTGTATTCTGTGTTGTAATTGATTTCAATTACATTTGAAAATGTAGAAAACATCCACAAATATTTAAATAAATGCTATTCTATTAACAGCATGATTAATTGCATGATTAATCACAATTTTTGTAATTGCACGATTAATCACGATTCATTTTTGACAGCCCTAGTTCTTAGAGTTTTGGTGATGAGACTAGGGAGAGCCAAGCATAGCACAGGGTTGAGCATTAAATCTTCATACAGCTGTGCCGGTGATCTCCAACACCCCTCATATCCCACAACAATGACTTTCTTTTTAGAGAAGAAACTGCTGATTGTGGAAAAATCTGATAGTTAAATGTCCATCCAGATCCAAACTGAGTATCCCATTGTTGATTCCATTTGTGTCCCAAGACATTTGAACAAGTGGCTTCAGAAGTGAAAGACTAATAAATTAAAATCTCTCTTGACCCCCACATCTACCCCTTAGCCAATCAAGAAGCTGTTTAAAATTAGCAAGGACTGTGGAATGGATCAGCTTTGCCTTGTATTTAGGAAATGCAAATATAATGCCATGTAAAGTGTGCTGCACAACACAGAACTAATTCAAGTACTTCTAAAAATGGAAATAAATGACTCTCTAGGCAGATTAAGTATTTCTTTTCACTCTCCACAGTAACCAAACTGGGATACTTCTGGCAGAGATGGGGCAGGTATTACAATTCAAATAGAAACATCTTTTCTCTCCCAAAGTAAAATATGTTCAAGATTTAAAGTTTTAACCTCAACTAAATATTGGGCAAGGAAAGGGAGGGGACGGTTAAGCATCCCAATCCCTTGTGGATTTAAGAATTTATCCCCATTTTCTGTGGCTGAATATTAATGGAAAAGTGTGTGTGTGTGTGTGTGTGTGTGTGTGTGTAAATAAAGTGTAAAAATCCCCAGGAAAGGGTAATGTGGTACATATTGGTTAGTGAAAAAGATTGCTGGTGATAGTCAAGGACTGATTGTTCCTTTCCCTGATGGAGAGATTAGGAAACTTGGTATATCCCAAGTAGGAATGTGAAGAAAGGAGGTGCCCTAACTGCGGCACCTTTGTGGGTACATGGCAGGAATGGGAAGTCATAACATTTTGGGAAGATGTTGGACTGAGGGTCTGGAATACAAAACTTATTGGAGAATTACACTTCATATGCTACTTAATAGTAACAGAGCATGGCACTGAAATTCTTTTAGGAGAGAGAAGAATACAAACATTTTATGACTTTGCTCAAACTTCTAAGCTATAGGAAATTATGCTGTCAATAAACGTCTCTTCTCAGCCACTTGAGCTCTTTGATCATTTTAGAACCAGTGTTTTCTAACTGGAATGTGATTAAAACATAAATATAAAATCAAGGGCCCAACTCACCTCCCTAGAGGAAAAGTCCAGCGATGGGAAATCATGTGCTGCCAGGCTTCAGATACCCTTAGAACCACTTGGGAGGGAGGGAGGGAAGAGCATAAGTGATCAAAACCTCTCTGCAGTGACTTACACCCCCTAAACCAGAATGTTTTGGTGAGGGGGACAATCCAGATAGAGACCGGGCCCAGATAGACCTACTCAATACAACCCCTTTAGGGTAATTTTCTGCCTAGCCCTTAAAAGGATGTACAGTGGCAGGGAAGGGGGAGCAAGAAGTGTCCCTCACCTTGCACAGCCTGCATAAGGGCCAACCAAAGCAGGCATTTCTCAGGGTATGTCTACGCTACGAAATTAGGTTGAATTTATAGAAGTTGTTTTTTTAGAAATCGTTTCAAAAGAGGTGTGCCAGGAGGAAGTGGGGCTGTGAAGCAGAGCTGGGGATAGTCCTGGCCAGCTGCACCGGGAGAATGAGCTGCACCCTATAAAGAGTATGTATCTAGGAGCTCCAGGAGGCATTCCCTCTGTTCTTTTCTAGGGGCTGTGCTTTCAAGGCATAATAGAGCCCTTCATGAGCATTTCTGGGTGGGCCTTTGTATCCAGTAGAGCTCAGGGAGGACGATTAAGCAGCCAAAAGCTATATTAATGTTCCCCAAGAGCCCCCACAGTGTTGAGGAGACTCTTAAAGACAAGGTTTCTAGGTTCAGCTGTACCTGGGTCGCTCAGCAAGAAGCCTCACTGGCTGGGAATGAAAGCAGAGCCATCTGGAGCCTAGATCAGCTACTGAAGGGTCTCCATTCTTCAAGTAACCAAAAAATAGTTAACATTTTCCAGTAGAAAACATAGAAATTTTTTTCATATAGAACTTTTTTAGTTTTTGAAAATCAAAGCAAGGAACCAACCACAAAATGTCCTGCTGTTATTGAGGGGTGGTGAGGTGTTTAAACCCCATGCTGGCAGAGAAAGGGTAAATGGGAGTCTCAGAGTCTAATGAACCCACCTGTTAGCACCTGGAGGGGCAACTCAGTTATCAGGTCTACCTGGAAAGGATTCGGGTTTTCCTTAGAAAGGCTGGGAGAGCTCAGTTAAAGGAAGACCTAGGAGAGAGGCAGTTGAGAGTTTTCTGCTTGCAGGGAAAAGCACTCTAGAGAGGCCTGCAGGTAAGTGCCAGGAAGAGACAGGACAGTGTGGATGAAGGGGACTGTGGGAAGAGAGCGACTCCAGGGAAGAATCCCTGGAGGTCAGCAGCTCGGCCTCTGGGAAGAGAGTACTGGAAGGTAGTGCACTGAGCAGTGCAGGAAAAGGGCTCTGCAGAGCATGCAGGTAGAGGGGTGAAGTGTCAGCCAAGGAGTGAGCCCAGGAAGAGGGAACAGTTTCTCTTCCTTTGTGTGTGAGTTTAGACGTTCTTACCCAGAAGGGGTGAGACTCTCAGCATGACCTGGCTGGAGGGCTAAATCACTGTACAGCCTGCTGAAGTGCTGAGGAGAAGCATGAGACGGAGAAGCTGCAATGATGGGCTTTGCTAGGAGGGGATTGCTCTGGGATGGTGAATCTGTCAAATGTACTCATACACTTTTTTTTTTTTTTTTTGGCTACAGTCTACATTTCTTCCACTCAGAAGTTATAAACAGTGACACTCATGATAGCCCTTGTCCCTTAGTATGAATGGTGGTGCATGATTTTTACAAAACCAGAGGGCTCTCTTTTAACTGTTACCCATCTATTTTAAGAATGTGGTATTATTGTTACTGTATTATTTTAGGTTTGGTTTCTGTCAGAGTCAGTTTGTTTAATTGATAAGGCAATTTATTTACTGGAAGAGGAAGAATGAAAGCAGCAGTTAAAAGGATAAAGCAAAAAAAAAAAAAAAAAGCAAACATTAATCTTGTCCCTAGCAAGAATGTGGCCAGCATTTGAGCTTTGGCATTTCTTCAGCTTTTCTCTAAGGTCATTAGGCTATAACCAAAAAAAGTCCCTTAGTCTGTACCACCCCAGCTCCAGAACTTTTCTTTGAAGTCTCTGTGATGCTCTGGCACTCCAATATTCACCACTGTCATGTAATTAGGATATGTTTTATACAAAGTATGCCTTGTGATGTATCATTCTAAAAGTCTTAATCTGCTAGACATTAATATCTTGTTGGATTGTATGTGCTATCGTTGTATGTGACGTTATGAAGTTTGGCTACGTATGTGTTTCTCAAACATGTTGTGAGGTTGAAAACACCCACAAGCAGCCTTTCAGGCACAACAGTCAAAAGGCCAAACAATGTTAATGGCTTACTGAGGAAATGCACACAAGCACAAGGATTACCCCAGGAGCTAAGTACAATAGAAACCTCTCAGAGATAGCACAACACAATGGGAACTGTTTGACCCAAGTCATAGCAAAGGAGCTTTCCAGCAAGTGGGAAGAAGATATAAAAGGGGGGAAATTACATCATGATGGGACATCACCCTACAACAAGACACCTGAGAAATAAAGACTGAACAGGGGGGAAGTGATGGTCATAGGCTAAGGGATTGCTGTGTATGAAAACCTGGGGAAAACCCAAGCTGCAAAGCCAAGGAAGCTTATACCTTAAGAATCTGCCAGCCTGTTTATCACTCAGGGTGAGAATTTGCTAATTCATATCCTACCTATCTAATATGTTAAACTCAGTTTGCAGTTTTATTTACTAGGTAATCTGCTTTGATCTGTTTGCTATCACTTATAATCACTTTAAAATCTATCCTTTTGTAGTTAATAAACTTATTTTATGTTTTAATCCAAACCAGTGTGTGTTTGACTACGGGCTAGTCTACACTGGCAATGCTAAAGAGCTGCCGCGGCAGTGCTTTAACGTGGCTTGTGTGGTCATGGCGCAGCACTGGGAGAGAGCTCTCCCAGTGGTCTAAAAAACCCACCTTCACGAGGGGCGTAGCTACATTGGGAGCTCCCAGCACTGGGGCACTGTCTACACTGGTGCTTTACAGCACTGAAACTTGCTGTGTTCCGGGGGGTGTTTTTTCACACCCCGAGGGAGAAAGTTGCAGTGCTGTGAATTTCCAGTGTAGACAAGCCCTAAGGTGTCTGGGGAAAATCTCAGCTTCGTTACCACAAGTGTGCATGCTCCTCTTCACATTGAGGGAGAGGCGGACCAGGTGTTAACCCCGAATACTGGCCAGATTTGATGAGGGAAGGATGGTACTGCTCTGGAGTCCTAGGCTGGGAGACTGGGTGTGTCCCTATCTGTGTGAATGCTAGTGAAAGTGCAAGCTTGGAGGGCTTTTCAGCTTGTCACAGCAACACAGTATGTGGGGGAGCCCAGGCTGGTGGGTCAGAGGGTTCAGTGGCAACCCAGTTCCTGGTGGCACCCCAGGGAGAACGCGTCACAGTTTCCAAGATTACATTTTCTTCCTAGAGCAGTGTGTTTCCCAAACTTGTTCCGCTGCTTGTGCGGGGAAAGCCACTGGCGGGCCCGGCCGGTTTGTTTACCTGCTGCGTCCGCAGGTTCGGCCGATCGCGGCTCCCACTGGCTGCAGTTCGCTGTGCCCGGCCAATGGGGGCTGCAGGAAGTGGCACAGACCGAGGGACGTACTGGCCGCTGCTTCCCGCAGCCCCCGTTAGCCGGGCACAGAGAACCGCTGCCAGTGGGAGCCGTGATTGGCCGAGCCTGCGGACGCGGCAGGTAAACAAACCGGCCAGGCCCAACAGGGGCTTTCCCCGCACAAGCGGCGTCCCAAGTTTGGGAAACACACTGTCCTAGGGTAAAAAGACCCTCCACAAGGAACCAACAGAACTCATCTGTTAATCCCAGGGCCTGATCCTGAGATGTTAAGTAGCCACTATAATTTCTTTTGAAGGGTGCTCTGCACCTCTTCAGATTAGTCCCCAGATCTCTCTACCATTCAGTATCCCTTTCCTAGAAAAGTGTGTAATGGGGATCATCTGTATTAGAAATTAATTCCTACTACAGTTCGTCATTGCTTTCTTCCTGTTTTAATAAACAGAGCTGGACAGAGGATGACAATTCTGTTTTGTGGCAACATTTGAGGTTTTAAAATTTGTTTTTAGTTCTGTACTGGAATGCAAACAAAACCTTTCAAACAGCTTTGCAAATAGAATTTGTTGAATTGGGTGGGGGTGGGGTTGGGGGTTGGTTAAAAACCTGAGCTCTTCCATCTGTATGTCACTCTGAGTGACTAGACAGCCATGGACCAAAAAATTATTTTTGACAAAAGTATTATAGAAACAGATATGTCTCCATGAAATGTTTCAGCTTCAACTAAATGGCATCTTTCAATTACCAGCTCTACTAATAAACCTTAATGTAAAAACTTGCAGCCCCTATCTGCAAGGGTTCATAATGTTTTCCATGCTAGAAACCTTACTTTGTAAATGAGACTGCCATTCACCATTGCACTGTGTTTGTTGTTTGTTGTAGTGTCATATTAATACATCCAAACAACCAACTGTTTCAGAATACTGGAACTAGAACTTGGATAGAGAATATAGCCAGTGGGCAATCCAGTGTGGATGTGTACTGAAATTTTAAAACAGCACAACAACTTTTCAAGAAGAAGTGCACTGAATATTAGACAACCACCTGAAGCTTTTGATACCATTATCTAGAGCAAGAACTTAGTTCTCTAAGTATGATGATTATCTTTAAAAAAAAATTAGGCCTATGAGAGAGAGAACACTGACCAAGTTTTCATTCTTGACTATCTTCCATTATCACATCTGTAACGTTTCCATACATACATATATATACATATATGTCTTTGACCAGCTACATTCTCTGAAACTCTTTGTAGGATTTAAATGTTACTATTTTCTATGTAACATAGGTGAAGGCTGACAATCTGTAAAACCCTTAGCTGAAAGACTCAGCCAACAAATTGCTCTTGATTTTTGACAACTAAGGATCTGATCATGAACTCTTACCAATGTGAGTAAGAATTACCCGTGCAAGTAGTCCTAGTGAAATCAAAGGGACTACTTATGTGAGTGGGCAATAATTGGAGAGGATATTGTAATAATTAGTCCTCTTTGTACATTGGGTTTAGGATTGTATCCTATATCGATACAGATAGAGGACAGGCTATTTCCAAACTATTATTGAAGATATGGTATGAATATGTTGAAGTAGCACAGAATTTTTGGGCCCTTTTTATTATGACACAGCACAAAAATTCAGCTTCTCTTAATTTGCATAGTTAAATAGAAGAAGTATTTTTATGGTCAGTTTATTAATTTCTCTTTCGCCTTCCTGTGTGCAACTCTCCAGTGTTTGGGCTGAAAACTCAGAAGATAAAAATGCATTTGTTTAGAAAATGCTTACTCCTGGTATTTTTTAAAAAAGGTTTCTATTTGTTTTAGGGGAAAACAGCTTTTTAACTAAACCTGTTAAACCAGACTGGTTTCTTTGTTTCATTTTTTTTTTCTCTTCCTACTATTTGTCTATCAGTGTTCTTCTTGTGGAAGGTTTTAGACTGATAGCTCCAGAGACTGAAAGTTCTCTTTATCCACAAAACAAACACAGCACAGGCAACAACAGCACAAGTTTCTCTGTGCTGTCTGATTGCAGAGAGGACAAGGGAATAGTTCAGTCTCCACTTTATAGTTTTCTCCACTGAAAAGAAAGCTGTGAAGTAGTGCCTACTGGTGGCTTTTGCTCACTTGTCTGGTGGAAACTGGACTGAAACCACACGATCATTTTGGATGCGAAGCTCTAATTCTTTCTCTCCTCAAGAGCAGACTTTGGCAGCTGTCTCTGTCTTCTTATGGTTTCGCCATGGAACTGTAGTGTAGCTCCTAATTTCTTACCTACTTTGGGCTGTCACTGCCTCTTTTTTCTCTTTGGGAATCCTAATAACAAAATTATCTTTAGCAGCGTGTATTGACCTGAACTCAGCATTTTCTTTTCTTTTCCTTTGAAACTTTAGGGCCTACTTTATCTCTTACTTGCTGTTCCACATTCTGTCTGTCTCTTGCTGTTTCAGTATGTGCTTCTGACCCAGTCTATTCTATGTCATTGCTATATTTATTCTCTTCTTGATTCTCTCCACTAAAGTCAGTAGAACACCAGGGATGCATTTCACCCATTTTTTCCCAATCTCTATATGCATCAAAGATCTACTCTCCTGGAAATCTTGCTGTCTTTCACCATAATATCAAAAGGCCGCTTCCAGTTTCAATTTAGCCCCTGTAACTCTCCCTACACTTGTTCATTCTGAGAGCAAGAGAGCTTGAGAATAAAAATTATGTCTCTCTTGCTAGACCCTGTCCCTCACAGCAATTTGAGATTGGCTAAATGCCCCCACCTGTCCCCCCAAATAAACCTTAGTTTCTTATATCAACAGCCAAACCACTTAAAGCTCTCACCATATCAGATCTCACAAGCTAAACAGCCTTTGGCCTAGGCCTTTTTTGAATGGGGGATTTCCAAAGCAAGTTTCGGGTCAGAAAACCATGTTAGGGATTCAAGAGTTGGGATTCTTCATTTGGTGTCAGTATTGAACCTAGGACCGAGCATGATGTTAGTGGGCACTGTCTTTTGGGTGAGAAATCCTGACAACTCTAATCTTTACCGATCAATAGCCCTTTTTGTAAGGGAAGAAATGTTTAGCCTTAATATCCTGGTCAAATTCTCATTTGGGTAATCATGTTTCCGGCTCTCCAGTACTCTTTACTTTTCAGTGCACTGCTAAACAACTGACATGATGCTTTCCAAGGGTAGCTACAATGCAACAGCAGGTTAAAGGATTATATTATTAAATAATATATTAACAAGCATGTACTTGGTGCCTGTCTACAAGTGTGGATCCTTCTGGCTGAAAGGCACTATGGTCATGTAAAATATAATAATCATGATTATAAGCTTATCCAGCAAACCACCTTATAAAAAGACAAAATTATTTAGCTTCCTGAAGGAAGCACTTGTTCCTGATATTTTGTTTCCCTTGGGTTTTTGGGTTGCCAACCCTGAAAGTCGTGAACATTTGATTATTCCCAGCACAACCAATAATTGTTTTCCTGAAATACATTTAAAATATTAATAGCTGCAAAGTTAGAGCTTTCAGATGTTTAGTTTAACATGGCAGTCATGATAGGTATATTCCTTATTATGGGGGACACAGTAATATCCACCATACAACTTTTTAAATAACTATTCAGCAGAACTAACAAAGGAATTTCAGAAGAGGTTTTTTTAGGATGCATTCCCAGTAACTTTTCTAATGTAAGGGCTGTAGTAGATCAGCAGCTGCTGGATCTAGAGACCCATAAACCAGCCTCTTACAAATTGTCAGTGCCAAAACAAATGAATTAGTATGGTGGGAAAGCACAGGGCAACATTCCACTGATTAGTCTTTCTCTCAACTCAAATTTTGCCAAGCAACAAGCTTTTAGTGCAAACTAAATTTTGTTTTACATCTATTTGGTTGGATGTTTTGAGATGCTAAATTTGCTGATGTTCAGCTGCAGTCAGATCCTCCCCTGCTTATGCTTGTCATCGAACTTTATTAAGAAAACAAAACAAACAGAAAGGATTTAGGGCAGGGATCTGCAACCTTTGGCATGCGGCCCATCAGGGAAATCCGCTGGTGGGCCGGGACGGTTTGTTTACCTGCAGCATCAGCAGGTTCGGCCAATCACAGCTCCCACTGGCCGCAGTTAGCCATTCTAGGCCAATGGGGGCTGCGGGAAGCGGCGGCCAGCACATCCCTCAGCCCACGCCATTTCTCACAGCCCACTTTGGCCTGGAACGGCAAACCGTGGCCAGTGGAAGCTGTGATTGGCTGAACCTGCAGATGCTGCAGGTAAACAAACCGTCCTGGCCCGCCAGTGGATTTCCCTGATGGGCTGCATGCCAAAGGTTGCCGATCCCTAATTTAGGGTAAAGGAAAATATATACATAAACAGTCAGGGGAAAAGTAGAGGCAGCATGGTTCAGTGGTAAAGCAATTATAGAAGAGCATAAAAAAGCTTAATGATTAACAGAATAAAATATCAAAGCACCTGATGAGGCTATAGAAAGGCAAACTGGACAAAAGTGAGACAGGAGTACTCAAAATATGTTCTGCAGAGGAGTGAGTGAGTGAGTGTAAAAACAACAAGGAGTCCAGTGGCACCTTAGAGACTAACAGATTTATTTAGGCATAAGCTTTTGTGGGTAAAACCCACTTCTTCAGATATATGGAGTGAAAATTACAGATGTGAGCATTATACTGACACATGAAGAGAAGGGAGTTACCTCACAAGTGGAGAACCAGTGTGACAGGACCAATACAATCAGGGTGGATGTAGTTCACTCCCAATAATTGATGAGGAGGTGTCCATTCCAGGAGAGGCAAAGTTGCTTTTTGCTTAAGAGTGTGTGTGGGGGGACGGGCGGGGGTACTGAATTGACAGCCTGGAGATTAAAATTCTCTATTTAGACACAGCAGTTTCGACAGATAACCAGGAGTACAAGTATCCCTGTATCATCCATGTAATGTGTGTCTTAGAAAAAAGGACTGACAGTAGAGTTCAGAGGAGAATTCAGCCTCCACAGGGAGCCGACACTGTTGACAGGTGTTTCAATTATGGAGATGGATTTTCTCATGTGTATTTCTCTGCACTTCCCTGGAAAATCTTTGAACACAGGGTGATAAAATGCAGGAAGGCTAAGATGTATATCTTGTACATGCAATGTCACACTGTCTGCTTTGGACTCACCACAATAGTATGCTATTATACTATGTATTCTCTTTAGTCATGAGTCTTTTTCCAGCTTTGATCTTTCCAGTAGATCATAAATGTGGATCATTAATCAAAGAGATGGATTCTTTGCCCTAATCAGCTTCCTCTGGTACAAAGGGAATGGAAACAAGATATAAGCCCCCTGGCTTTCACAGGGGGCAGAGAGCCAGCAGGCGTGGTAATAGTGGAGACATCTCCTATGCCACCATCCCCACTGCCCAGGTTCAGGTGGTCAAGAGGTCAAGTGGCTGGACTGCAATGTGCTCCACCTAATTTCAGATGAATTATGGTTTCTAGGGGACCAGAGCCTCTTAGAACAGGCCTTAGGCTACTGTAACCTGTGCTAGGACTGGAGCAGAAAATCAGACTGGCTCCCTTACACATCCGTGCTCTGGCACACGACAGGGAATCTACCCCAAAGTCCGCTATAGGAAAGACCAGTATTTACTAGAGGGCATTCTGATTTTTAAATTATAGTGAGGGTGATGCAGAACTTAAGCTTGCCCAGGATGTGGTCTCACCAAGCCCAGCTCAGTAAAATAGCAAGACTTGCTTTTAGGTAACTACCACTGGTTGGTTAATGAAAACATTGATTTGTGACAACTTTGTGTACATGATGCATTGAGTTTGGTTTGCTCTGATTTGTGGAATTATATTCTTCATTATCCACACAGATTTGGATAGCCTGAAAGCTTCATGAAATGTTATCTAATTTTACACAAATGATTGTTTGCCTGAAAATTGGGAGCAGAAATCCATTGTTCTCCTTTATAAAAATTTCAGGCTTCCAGTGTCTGATCTTGTATGATTAATTTTATATCTTAAACATACTGTTTTTTCCATATGTTGTCATTATTTATATATTGATTTTCTTGGTTTGGGAATGTGAACTATAAGGCTCATCAGCAAGAAGTGAAATCTTATGCTGTATATTATTAACTTCAAAGTCTTACATTTTGTTGTTGTTTTATTAAAGGTCCCAAAGGTTCAATAATCATATCTGAATAGTAATGGTAACAAGGGGTGGTCCTACTGCTTTCCCTGTCTGACTTAAAATTAGAGGATACTAGTCCATTTATGATAGTAGCTACGTAGAAGGGTGGGGAATCCATTTTATGAAGTTTATCTGAAAGCCAAACTTCTGTATTACCTCCTGGAAATGGCCATTCTTTGCAGTCAAATACTTCTGTTGCCACTGAGATAATACACTCTAAACAACGTACATAAGAGAGATGAAGTACACAACTTCCTTAAATTATGAGAAGTGTCACGTGCAAATATAAAGGACCTGATATTGATTTATTATAGTGAGTAGTGTTCTTTTGAGTCTACTGGCCATTGTTTACTGAATATTTTTGCATTGTTAATTGAAGGAGTTGGTCTATGTGAAGAGCACAGCTGTGAAACTTTCTGTGGCATTGGCATAATTATCATTCTGGTCCCATTCAAGGATAGAGGGACATTGTAGCAATAAAAAGCTTCTTTTGATAGATGAAGGGGTTTTTAATCTCTTGGTGGAAGACACTGTAAACTTCTGTGCTAAGGCAACTTTGTTTCGTGACTTTTCCTCCCCCACCACCCTTTTTTTCTCTTTGTTAGGCACTCCCTATTGCTGACCAGATTTCTACCTTGCTCACTGGTGGCTTCTTCATAGGAGTGATTCTCCCTCCCGCCACTTCATCTCCCATAGAAAAGCTTTTGGGTGGCTGTCCTTGTTTTGCAAATACACACACACACAGTTAAACTGGAGTGGCCCTTGTTACCCCTGCTTTGATCCACTATTACCGTGTCTTTTAAAAGATCTGTAATGATGAGGTATCTTCTGTGAAACAGACTTTGTAATCCAGCATGTCTCTGACACTCAGCCTCTGTTGCTGTTTCTTTTTGCATCCAGTGAGCCAGATGTAGTCTATCTAGTACTTTTTAATGCCTTAAAGATTGAGTGAAAATGTGACATGTGATGATAGAGCAGCATGTTAACTAGCTACATTATTATAATTTGGACTGCAGCTGCATTTATATCTGAAATCCACTAGAGGGTATGAGGAAAGTAATCTCCTTCCAGCTACTCGTGAACAATTCTCCAACTGCAATAAAGCAATCAAGGGATAGTTAGTCTTGATATTTATTCCCAATGACTCAGGATGCCACTTTCAAATAGTGGTCCTCGGAAGCCATTGTACCAGATATTTTGGATCAGCTGTGAGGAAACTGTAGCTACAATACTCAGTACACTTTTTAAACTTTGCAAATATCATGAGGGAGTCAATGAAGTACTAGATTTCAATCACAAATAATATCCAGAGTTGACTGACAGGAGTGTATGATGGATGTGAGGGAGTCTTTCTTGACAGGGTTTCAAATGGGTGCTGATCTGGAAGTCACAAAGCCAGTGGACCCAGACTCCTGATAGCTTTCCCCTGCGAAGAGAGATCGTTGAGCGGTGTAGGACTGCCATAGCAACTCCTTTGCTTGGCTTTCTGTAAGATTGTGGGCCTGTTTTTCCAGCCCAGGAAGGGCTAACACCATGGCCAAGTGTGCCCAAGCCTTTCCTTCAGTTTATTCTTCCAACACAACAAAACAGTTCAACATAAATTCTGCATAGAAACCTGGTCTTGTCTGCTAACTTAGGGTCCATTCCCCCCCATGTCCCAATGGTCTGCTACATGATCAATGCTACTTCCTGCCATTCCTCCCCCAACTGAGCCACTTGCTAGCTTTTATAATCACTTGATTGGTCTCAACTGTGTGGTAGCCCACAGGTGAGACTGAGCCCAACTCCTCTTAAAGGGTTAGCTATCCTGTAACAATTCCCTCCCTGGCAAAGTGCCTTTAGCTGTACTCCAGTGATGCCTGGCAAATGGAATGACCTTGGCGTGCTGAATGTAAATTTGAGTAATATCAGGATAGGGGAGAATACATATGGCTTAAAACTATCTTTGCTCACCTAGGCCAAGCAGAGCTCAGCTGGATCAGAGGACTTGACCCTGAGCCTGCTACATCAATCCAAGTCCATATGAAGAAGGGTATGGATTATTACAGAGACAGGACAAAATCACTTCACGCTCAACCCCTAAAATCTAGTGATAGGAATCACGTGTTGAGGGAGTAGATGGTCATTCTGTAATAGGCCTCATGAAAAGGAGGCAATGGAGCATGTGCGCCTTGTAGAAACACTGCAGGTGTGGCAAAATCAGGCAGTTTCTCCCAGCTGAGGGCCCATCTGAGGGAAGTGAATTTCCTGGCATCCTGACACAGCTTGGCTCTTGGTATGACTTGTGGTTCTGATCCCCAGTTTGTCTCCTGCCTCTGACCCCATGGTGTCCTGATCCGGCCTTACTCTGGTTCCTGACTTATGGTTCTGATCTCCAGTGTCTCTCTTGCTTCTGACTTCCCAGTGTCCTGACCCAGCTGACTCTTGACTTGTGCCTCATGACTGCAGATTCTGGCTCTGACTATTAGGTTTGGCTGCCCACAAGCCAACCATGACAGTATGGCTTTTCTTATGTTCTACTTCTCAGTCACCTTCAGTCTTTTTTTCTCCTCTTCCTGCTCCCTTTCATTTGCATGCTACCACCAATGCTATCCTGGCACAATCCAGTGTTCACCTGTGGTGCAGAATATGTGAGAAAAATCACAGACACCGCTCCTAATCTGCATCAGTAGCCAGCTGAATATGGGGATGATCCAAAGGAGCTGTAGTACTCAACTCACAACACTGCCTAGAGCCTCAAATGCTATGTGGATCCACATGGGGGGATGATAGGGGATTGGCTAGAAGTGGTTCTCATTGAAATGTCTCCTGGAAAGTGGGCTAACAGTATTATCGTATGGCAGACCTGGGTGTGGTTCCTGAAGTGCATATGTAAGTATTCAGCCTGCTATCCATTTCCCTAGCTCAGCTGGCCTGTTAAGTCCTCCAATGGCCAGTCTGCTTTGGGACTGTTTAAAAAATCTGGACAAACCACTTTTTTTCCCCCTGTAAAACTCTCATAGACAGGTCCTGCAAGCAATTTTAAAAACTGTTATTTACAATTGGGACTGTTCTGTCCATTTACATTAATGCATAATGGGGTATGAACATGGTGGATGAGAGTCATTTCACTTGTTTGGGGGGGTTGGCAGGTAGAAAATGGGATAAGAATTTTTATTTGTGGGGAGAAGGGAAAAAATATATATGCTAGATTTGGCCCTGGCTTCTGATTTTATAATATACCTTAGTGCAAGTCCCAAGCAGAAATGAGACTCTGGTTCTGTCCATGTTAGCAACAAATATTTTGCTTCCGTGATGCCAAACTGCAAATGAGCATCTGGATAGTACAGCTCTCTCTGGCTACCAGTCCACATTGCAGGAGCATTTCTCAGTACATTAGGTCCACGGTGAAAAGCTTGCCATTGATTTCCACTTCAGAGGCTGTGAATAGGAGAAATAATAGGAGAAGTGCCCTCCCTCTGTAACAAACAGGGAATTTCCAGACTCAACAAAAATTCTACTTGACTGGCTAATTGGAAAAACATTAGACACCTGTTTGTGAGAAATACACAGCTGTGGGTGTGCTACAGCACACCATCTGAAAACGTGGGCCACTTTTAAGAGTGGGTTGCTACAGGAGTCCTTTAAAAATCCATTCTTCTTTGGAGAATCTGAGACGAAGATGAACTATTGGGTCACTTAACCCATCCCTGGCTAGTGCAAGATTGTGCCCTACAGTTCTTTTCCTAATGATTTTGGCATCTGTGTCCACAATTAAAAACTAGAAAACTTTTATTTCTTCTCATCAGTCTATTGTTATCTCTTCTCCTTCTCATGTTTTTCCAATATTACCCAATTATACCACAGTGACCTGAAAGGTGTTTATCAAGGTTTTACAAAACATATTTTGACCAGTAGCAGAACTAGCAAAATAATAATTGTGACGGTCTCCACAATTTGATTAGTTTCTATGACAATGAAATCATTTCCATAAGGCAAGAAAGCTGTTTCCATGACTGGTAGAATTTCTGCTGGAGGCAAAGGTGGGGAAATGTAAGTGCAAAACACCACCACTCAAATTAAAAGCTGTGTTCACCATTGGAAACTTTGCTTTGGATCAAATTCTTTGAAAGGAAAATTGGCAGGCTGGCACAGCTCTTCTTGTCAGTTAACTGGTGTGCCAAGTAACTTCCAGCTATCTATATGGTAATTCTGAGTTACAGATATTTCAATTTAGCCTCATCCCTAATATGTAATAATGATTATGCAGAACTATTCTAGTTCCAGTTATTACACTACTGTTATTACAGCACTTTTTCTAATATAGCAATGGAGACAGGGTGTATCTTGCCCTTCTTTCCTAGTTAATATTTGCTTCTCCTGTTAATCTCACTTCATTTTCCCTGCCCTTTCTTTATCGTTGAATCAATTTATATCCTGATTTAATCAGATCACACTGTATGATTTCAAGTAAGTGTAGTCATGGTAATTTTCTATTCTATTTAGGTCAATCAAGATGAAACAATTTGTAAAAGTCTTCTCATAGCAGCCAGAAATGGATACTTGTTAAACAATTTATTCCCATACTGCTCTGATACTAATATTGTAGAGTAATATAATATAATAAAGTATAACTTTAGTTTATTCTTTCAGCTTGCCCTCTAACATATGGAGTTTGGTAACATGTTATGGGGCAATTGTGAAAACTTTTACAGACATTAAATACTTTATAAACAAAGAGGAAACCCAGCCAAGAGCCTCTTTCCAAAGGTTCAGTTTAAACTACTGGTGGGAAAAGCCCCTCTGCATTATATTGGGCCAGTTTCTCAGGAGTGGCTGGTGTGAGGATGCTCACAAAAGGGACAGTAAGCCACTTTTGCATCTGCCTGCTCCTCATCACTGGGTACCAATCTGGTCTGAGAAGCAACTTGGAGAGTTCAAGTGAAGCCTGAAGCCTGCTTTAAATGGTACTGACTAACTGGCCCCATGGGAATGTTCTTGAAGCTGGGAATTGCTGGAGCACCAGCGTATTCCATCTCTGCCATCTTTCCTTCATCCATATGTATACAGTAATGAATGGGATAGAGTTGGCTATGCCATACGAATCCTTAGCAGTGTAAGTTGTCCACTAGTCTGTTTTGTGCCACCAGTCCAGCATAAAAGACTGAGGATCTGGCCCATTATTTCTTTTTTTCCTGAGGTGGTGTTCAAATAATAAAGTACCTGATACAGTGTAAATTGGAAAGAATTCCATTGAGTCAATGCAGTTACACTAGTGTAAGTCAGACCACAATGAGGTCCAGCGACTGTAAGCATATGTTGGTAACAGATATTTTGCTTAATGGGTAGCTAGTTTCTTTCTTTTGTACGACAATTTTATTGTGACCATAACATGGAGCTCCAGAGGATAAAAATCTAATATTGTTTCAGCTCAGTGAGGATCTGTCTAAATGGGTAGGTTATCTGACTAAAAATCATTAAGGCCTTTGAGTTCTTCTGCAAAGGACAGAGAAAGTTAAAAACCAAGTCTCTGATTTTGTTCCAATCAGAAGAAATCATCCTGTCTGTGCTTTGCACACAGCCTGGAATATCTTTCTCAGCCTGGAATGCAACAGTGCACCTGGCTTTTTAGCAGTGAAATGAGGACAAGAACAAGACATTAGCGTAAGAGCCGAACAGTTATTTCCGTGAGAATCTGAAATATCACAGATACTAGTGGCTTATATTATATCCTATGAAGGGTAGGTCTTCTGCCTGGCTATTTAGCTAGGTGCGTGTCTTGGAACAGCCAACTGCAAGTAAAGGATTTCTGCCAGTTCTGAACTTCAGTAAATTCTTTCTGGTGTGTCTCCATTGAAGACAAGTAACTGACTACTTCATTGGCAATAGATTTGGCCCAGAGTGAGGTATTTCGTAATGAAGGGAGTTCCATCTAGTCAAATAAGTCATCCTTTCACCAACCCTTAATAATAGAATATTGATACAGCATGAAGGAAAATGACAGGCAGCTCTACAGACTATGGCCCTGATCCTTAAATCGAGCCACACTGCATGTACCATGTGGCCCAAAAGGGGGCACACAGGGGACTCAACACTGCTTTTGTGCTCACACAATCCCTGGGGCAGCCAGGGGCCAGTCCAACCCCTGTGTAAGTTAGAGTAGCCTTAGAGGTTAATTGTGCTCTTCCTCCAGCATGCCCCTGGTATGCCCTCTGTTGCCTCTACCCGAGGTATTAACTGTATTGGGGCAGCTTTGAAGCTCCAGGTAGTCTTGGCAAGGCCCAATATCTAGCAATACAACTAAAGCGGGCTGTGTATTGTCTTATGGCTTCTGCATTTCAAATTTCCTGCCAAGACATCTGAAGAATGTCAAAGACATTGAAGGAGCATCTAAAGCAATGAAAACCTGCATAAATCTGCACTGATCTGGTAATACAAAGTTCCAAAGTCTGCACAACTGTATTCAGTTTGGCAAGTTATAGGAATGACTGGGAAAACAGTGCTTAAAGACAGGCTTTTGGTTATTCAGGCACTCTCGGGAATCCTAGTGCTTAATGCACTGGACTGCTCATCATGAGACCTTGGTTCTAGTCCTGCCTCTGCCATTGGCTCACTGTGCGACCCTGAGCAAGTCACTTAATCTCATCTATGTCTCAGCTTCTCCTTCTATAGAATGGAGAAAATAATACCCCTCCCCCACCACACACACATACACTTTGAGATCTTTAGTTGAAAATAACTATTTACGCTAAGTGTTAACCATAGTAACATTCCTCCTGATTCAGGCAGGCCAGGAGCTGAGGTGTAGAATGTCAGCATTCTTTTCATTCCGTGTAGCATGGTTTTAGAGAACACACATGTGCCAAGGCATCTTCTTTTCTTCTGTTTTATGATTTCTCTGTAGATTGTATTAGTTCCAACTTTGAAATGCAAATGCAGCTCTCAGTGCTCTTGCTTCCCTTATAAAGGTTAAAAATACATATATCATGCTGTTCTTGGCTGCTTTGAAAAGGTCAGGAGATGAGGGTTCCACTGTTCAATAGACTTCAATGTTGCCACGTAGGTTTTCATAATTTTGCTGGTTTACGTTGGCCTATTCAGTTCAGTTTAAATTTAGTTTACATATAATAGGTTATTTATATTTTAGATGGTTATTGTTATTTGCAAAGATACAGACATCTCTTGAAGGTGGGAAAAGTAAAATGAATACAAAAACATTGAGTATAAACTTTACTTGGAAAACCTCAAAGAAAGCCATTTACTGAGATGAATATTTTAATACCAAAATCTGACTGCTGCACAGTAGGTTGTGTAAATACCCTGACAGCAAAGATAGATAAGATCACTTACAGATGTAATCAGGTATGTAACATCAGAGTTCATACTCAGCTATTCTGTGAGCAGACATGGCAGTGGGAATAATGGTAAATTTGACACCAGATGGCAAGCTCAAACAAATCAAGGCAATTTAGTGCCAAACACCTGCTGTGTATTTGACCTCGAAGAAAAAAAGAATAAATGGCTAATTTTAATTAGGTAACAATAGGCTCTGCAATATGTTGTAACATGGAGCAAATACAAAAGAGCTTGCAATATGTTACTTCTGTATATTACTGAATGTGCCTAAAAAATAAACAAAATTCTTGCCTATTCTTTCTGTATCAAAGCAGATGAAAACATCTGGTTGTAAGCATCTTATTCCCAACTCTGGACATGCCTGTTGGAAGAATGCAGATGTTTCTAACCCAGTAGCATGTGTTTTCTTTTAAGGGCAGTGGGCAGAAGGGTTGTTTTCAACCTTTCTTTGAGATTCCCAGCTCCTACAGTTTGAGTTGACATATGCCCTATTGAGTCATAGTACTATATCAGTACAAACAGCTTTCCATATATGTACACAGTGGGAAAGTATGACTCCTTGCTCACCATTAGTCAAGTGGTTATTGCCAGCAGCTGTGATATATGCATTCAGAGAAGAGTAACTTTTACCACACACATAGAACAAGGAGAGGAAAATGGGGCGGGGGGAAGAGACTAGGAAAAGGAACTTATTGATGAACAAGTACAACTTGGTGCTTAATGCATTATAGCTACAGATTAACTGTTGCACTAAGTTTTTACCTACAGTTTCTTGGCAAAACAGTGTGAGATTCTTTCTTGTACCTTTGTTTCACTTAAGGTTCAAGCTTCATAATATGATGCTTAAAGTAACATCAGAGTGACAAGGAAACAGAAGCTCCAAGGTGTGTGATACTTTACATTTATATAGCACCTTGCATCCTGAACCTGTACAAATTGTATAGATTCAACACCACTGACATGCAGCCATTTCTTGAATGGAAGATGGCAACCAATCAGCACATGCTGATAGCAAACAGGGAAGAGGACGGAAAACTTTAGCCAGAAATGCCATGAAACTTCAATGAACACACAGGACGTGGAATTTTCAGGTCTCATTCAAACGACTTGTATATAGCAAACTGCACGGAATTCCATGTCTCTATTTTGGAAGGATGAAGAGCTAAGTAATGCCTGAAGCTTAGACTATAAGCTGTGCCTGTTTAATCAAAAGAGGCAGCACAAATTGGAATCCACATGCCACATCTAAAATCTAAGTGAAGTATGTCAACTTGCTGGAGCTTTTAGTGGGTTTTTATAAATGATGGGTCCCCAGGATAGAAACCCTATCTTTGTGCTTCCAGATGTTTGGGGGAAAACTCCAAACCTTCCCATCTATCTGGCACCTATTCCACATTCCTCACTCTGGTATGTGAGACTTTCCGCACAACTCATCCTCCTCAAACCCCACCCGCACCCAAATCTTTCACTCTCAGCCACTGAATATTTGAACCTAGTCTCTGTGTGACATGGTTTTAAGCCACTATACATTGATATGGGCACCCAACAATGGTTCATCATATTTAAACAACAGCCAAGTAGTGCCAAACCCAGGCATTCAAAAAAATCATGAATCTGACATCTAAAAAATCATTTTTTAAAAAATCAACTTCTTAAAAACCCTGCTTATTTTTAAAGGTTTAATCTGGGCACAAGTTAGGAAGTAAACAGCACTTAAATCAAGTGAGTTTTATCAAGAGTATGGTGCTCTAATTATAATTATGTAATTCACATTTCAATTTGATGGGGATATTAAAAGAATTCCTGGGAGAGTTTTCAGGAGTCTAAAAGCACAACAGTGTGAAAGCTAATAAATCTTGCCTTCTTAAGGAGGGCATTTCTTTAAAGGGCCACACTGAAAGTCCAATCCTGCAGTTTGTGCACAGGCAAAATTACCACAAAGTCACTTAAAAGATTCATGGAAGCTGAAGTTTACACCAGAATTTTCCTTCATCTTAATCATGAAATATTTATAATCAGTTGTTTATTAGCTCTGTTCCATACCTAATGTCAAGGCTTGATTCCAAAGCATTAAAATAGTATTTGGAATATGTGTACGCTAAATATTCTCCATGAATGGAAATACAGAATGTATCTGGTTATAAAGGGTTTCATACAAACAAAGGACTGATGTGTGTTGGGACGCAACTCCATTTTGGAGGATGGGGGGAACAATAAATGAAGTTCTACTATAGCATTGCAGGAGTAAAAATGTACATACTTTACCCCCTATTTAATGGCCAGAGCTGTCATTCTTTATACCAAATTGACAAGGGCTAGAGGGCTAGAAATCTGCTGGATATTATTTCCCTCAATAAAATATCCTCCTCAAAAGGAGCACTTATCTGTTTTATGATTCAGCATAGATTTTAATAGTCTGTGCTATAATTATCTGTTTTACGCCTGTACCCAGATGGTACCCCAAATAAACTAAAAATTCTTACTGAGCCCAGAGTAAATGGAAGACTGTAAACTCTCAATCTCGCTTGAAAGATTTGTCATGTCCCTGACTTGTAGAGGTTAAGGACATTCAGGCACCACAAGCCTCTGACCCAGTGGTGAGAGTCTTGTTTTGTTTCTTCTTCTTCTTTTTTCTTTTTTTTCTTTCTTTCAGTTCCTGGCTGCTTTTGTACCAAAGCTTAAAGGAGATATGAGAATTATAGCAGTTGAGTAACACAATTCTATTACTTTTGAAACAGCCTTAATGATTTGGTACAAGATTGCATAATACACGTATCACTTGAACTGTGCTGCTGGACAGGTTGATGGGCAAAACTAAATGTCTTTCTCTACAGATGATAGGGCTGGATTAAGCAATAGGCTGCGTAAGATACTCCTGAGGGCATTCTGCAGCAAAAAATTAAAAATTCTATAAAATTCTGCAAATTTTATTTGTCAAATAAATGTGGAGACTCTAGCATGACATTGGGGAGCACAGGCCAGATGCCGTGCAGGGGAAGAGGAAGTCCCATCCTCCCCAGCCCAGCCGGGACTAGCAGCTGAGCCCGGCACAGGGTAGGAGCCACCAGCCGGGTCTTTTCCAGTCTTGACTCCTGCCACACAGTGATTTACCTCTCTGCCAGCTGCCCTGGGCACCCAAAACAAACTGCTGGGGAGGGTTGCATGACCGCTCTTATGGCTTCCCTTTGCTTCCCCATCAAAAAGTCATTTTTCAGCAGGGAAACAAAGAAATCTGTGGGGGACATAAATTCTGCACATGCGCAGTGATGCAGAATTCCCCCAGGAGTAGTAGGATCATGTTGTCTCCTGAAGTCATGTGATTACATCAGAATCTCAGATTTCTTTTTAAAAAAAAATCTCTAGTCTTCTAGACTCACTACTCAGAGGTGCCCAACCATTATCATTCCTAGAGGAGAACTGGGCCGGGGTGGGGAGTGGAAGGGGAAGGGAGGAGGAAGACCAAAGTATAGCAGGCACAACCCACTAACCCAAGCAAATACAATTTAGCTGCTGGAGTTCCCCTGCTACTACCTCTACCTCTCTGGGGAAGACATGGTGTCACCGCTACTCCCAAAGGGAAAAGGGTCTTTAGCTGCTACTCCTGGGAGGAAGGGAGCCCTATTCTACTGCCTCTTTAGGAGGGAAGGAAGTGGCTTCTGCCATAATTTCTTGAAGTGGGGGTTTGCCAGGGCAGGACTATAGAGAGCCATAGGGTAGGGCCCATGTCCTGATATGTCTATTGCCTTGGTTTTAATCCAGCACTGACAGAGAGGGGTGAATCACTGATGGGATTCAGATCAACAAGGATGTATCTATCTAGGGCTAGATTGTGACTTTGATTAAGGGGCAGCTAAATTGATTTAGGTAGATCGATGCAGCTTTTGTGTGTAGATAAGGGCTAAGTCAAATAATCTAAAAAGCAAGATTTTGCCAACACACATTAGTAATATTAGGTAAACTTCACAGCCAAAACTATTGGTATGTTTTTATGGTTTTATAATGGATGGTTTTATACAGAACTCAGAAATGTGTCCACTTGGTTAATAAAAATTCAAATGGTCCCATTTTGGCCCTTTCACAGGTAAGGGCTTTAATTCTAGTAACACTAAGCTAGCTCAATGCATTTTTGTTTAATTTCCTGAGCAATATAATTCTTTCTAAACAGTCATTCAGGCCTACTTATATTTTGATTAGTTACTATAGTCTTGTATCTCAAGACAAGAATGAAATGTAAACATTTCATCTCCACCTTGTTTTTCTGAGGCGCTTGCCTTCTTGTTACAACTTGCATTAGATATTCACACACTGGTGTTTTTTGTGAGTTAAGGCAATTCAGTGTGATATATCACAAACTAATGAAAAACAAAAAATTAGAATAACTGAGGTGAGCTATGACTGCAGAAACTTGGGCTGGAGGTGGAGGGAAGCTTGCTTTTCTGACCAACAGTTTGCCAGTATTTTGCCCATGAGTCTGTTGTTCTGGTAGGTTCAAGGATATGAATTCCAACTAGTGTTTAGATTTGCTCATCTTTATCCTTGAGGATCTACAGCAGAGGTTTACTGTTAAAATCATTTTTCAAACACGATATTCATTTAATCTGTACCAATTATGCCCAATTATTCAACGGTATTGCCAAACCTTGAAGGAATAATTGAAGGCTAGCTAAATTGTTAGAAAAAAGTAGTGACAAAAGACTGTATTATTATTATTTACTGAGGCTATGCAAATATGTTTTCCACTCTCAGTTTCTGAGGGGTCAGAAGTTATTCTTCATCTTGAGAAAAGAAGCTGTGACTGTCTTATTCAAATAAATGGCTGGAACTGATTTGAGGGAAGAGTTATACATTTTTATTATGAGGCATGTTTTTTTACCCTATAGTTCCATTTTCATATTTTTAGTTTCTTTACAAAGTTATTCAGTCAGTATCTTGGCTAACTATGAAAGAAAAAACACAGCTGAATTGTATTCCTTGATAATGCAGTATTCAACAAAACCACTTCCCATAGAAATATAAGGCTGGAAGGGACCTTGAAGACAACAAGTCCAGTTGTCTATGGAACAAGTATACTAGACCATTCCTGACAGGTGTTTGTCCAACCTGTTCTTAAAAGCCATCAACGATGGAGATGCCACAACATCCCTTAGAAGCCTATTTCAGAGTTTAATTACTCTTTATAGTTAGAATTTTTTCCCTAATATCTAACCTAAATCTCCCTTGCTGAAGATGAAGACTACTACTTCTCCATGTCCACTGAAGGTAGGACAAGAAGAATTGATCAGTCCTCATTATAACAGTGCTTAACACATTTAAAGACTCTCCTCTCCTTTTCTTTAGGTCTCCCCTCCTCTTCTTTTCTCAGGACTAAATATGCCCAGTTATTTTAACCTTTCCTTATAAGTCAGGTTTTCTAAACCTTTTACCATTTTTGTTACTCTCCTCTGGACTCTCTCCAATTTGTCCACATCTTTCCAAAGTGTGGCACCCAGAATTAGACACAGTACACCAGCTGAGGCCTCACCAGTGCTGAGTGGAGCAGGACAATTAGCTCCTGTGTCTTACATACAACTCTCCTGTTACTACATCCCAGAATGACATTAGCCCTTTTTGTAACTGCATCATGTTGTTGGCTCATATTCAATTTGTGATCCACTATAGCCCCTACAGCAGGGGTGGGCAAACTTTTTGGCCTGAGGGCCACATCAGGTTTCTGAAATTGTATGGAGGGCCAGTTAGGGGAGGCTATGCCTCCCCAAACAGCCAGGTATGGCCCAGTCTGCACCCCCTATCCAACCCCCCACACTTCTCGCCCCCTGATAGCCCCCCCCCCGGGACTCCTGCCCCATCCAACCCCCCAATCCCAGACCCCCCCACCCTGACTGCCCCCTGCTGCCCATCCAACCCCCCTCCTTCCTGACTGCCCCCCTGAGACCCCTAACCCCATTCAACCCCTCTGTTCCCCGCCCTCTGACCGCCCTGTCCACACCCCCACCCCCTGACTACCACCCTGAACTCCCCTGCCCTCTATCCAACCCCACCCTGCTCCCTGCAATCTTACTGTGCTGCCTAGAGCACTGGTGGCTGGCGGCACTACAGCCACGCCGCCCAGAGCACCAGCACCATGCCCCCCGGCTGGATCTAGCCATGCCCCCGCGCAACACAGAACACCAGGTCAGGCCATGGCTCTGCAGCTGTGCTGCCCGGCAAGAGCTCGCAACCCCAGGTGGCTGCGCAGTGAGCTGAGGCTGCAGGAGAGGGGGGACAGCAGGGGAGGGGCCGGGAGCTAGCCTCCTGGGCCAGAAGCTCAGGGGCCAGGCAGCAGGGTCCCACGGGCTGGATGTGGCCCGTGGGCCATAGTTTGCCCATCTCTGCCCTAGAGCCTTTTCAGCAGTACTACCACCTAGCTAGTTGTTCCCCATTTTGTAGTTGTGCATTTGGGGTTTTTTCCCCCCTTCCTAAGTGAAATACTTTGCACTTATCTTTATTGAATTTCACCTTGTTTAATCAATTCTCCAATTTGGCAAGGTAAATTTTAATTCCAATCCTGTCCTCCGAAGTGCTTGCAAACCCCTCCAGCTTGGTATCATCTGCAAACTTAATAAGCATACTCTCCATTCCATTATTCAAGTCATTTAATTAAAATATTGAATAGTACCAGACCTAGGACTGCCCCCAATGCAACCCATTATATGCACCTTCCCAGTTTGACAGCAAACCATTGACAACTGCTCTTTTGGGTAGATCTTTCAATCAGTTGTGCACCCACCTTTATAATTTATCTAGACCACAGTTCCCTAGGATGAACTTTAAGTCAGCAGGGCCTGATGTATGCATCGAACTCATCTAAATATTCTTTAACCAGTTCTTTTCCCATTTTGGCTTGCATTCCTTCCCCCTTGTTATTAATATTAATTACGTAGAGTATCAGGTCACCATTAACCTTTTTAGTGAAGACTGAAGCAAAATAGGCATTAAACAACTCAGCCTTTTTGATGTTGTCTGTTATTAGCTCTCCTTCGCTGCTAAGTAGAGGACCTACACTTCCTTTTTTCTTTCACTTGATCCTAATATATTTATACAAGCTCTTCTTCTTGTCTCTTATGTCCCTTGCTAGGAGTAACTCATTTCGTACCTTAGTCTTTCTGATTTTGTCCCTGAATGCTTGTGCTGTTGTTTTGTGCTCCTCTTTAGCCATTTGTCCATATTTCCACTCTTTTAGGATTCCTTTTTGATTTTCAGGACATAAAGAGCTCCTGATGGAGCCATATTGTTCTTCCTATCTTTCCTTTGCATTGGATTCCTATTGCCTTTCAACACTGTCTCCTTGAGAAACTGCCAACTTTCCTGAACTCCTTTTTCCCTCAGATTTTCTTCCCGTTGGACCTTATCTACAGTTCTCTGAGTTTGTTAAAGTCTGCTTTTTTGAAGTACGTTGTCCTTATTCTGCTGCGCTCACTTCTTCCTTTCCTCAGAAAACTATCATTTCATGATCACTTTGACCCAAATTGCCTTCCATCTTCAGATTCACAACCAGTTCCTCCTTGTTGGTCAGAATCAAATCTAAAATGGCTGTCCCCTTTGTTACTTCCTCATTTTCTGAAACAAAAAGTTGTCCCTAATATATTCAAAGAACTTATCGGAAATTTTGTGTGTTGCCATATTACCTTTCCAGAAGATGTCTGGGTAGTTAAAGTCCACCATTACAACCAGGTATTGTGCTTTAGCTATTTCTGTTATATGTTATGAGGAATACCTCATTCAACTATATTTTCCTGATTTATTGGTCTATAGTAGATTCCTACCATGATGTCACCCCTATTTTTACCCTTTCTTGACTTACTTTCAGCTGGTCTGCCTCTTATCTCTTGCTCGACCACAGAATAAGCTTATGTATTCTTGATGTACAATGCAACACCTTCTCCCTTTTTAACCCCACTTGTCTTTCCTCAAGAAGCTATTCCTTCTATACAACATTCCAGTCATGACATTTATCAAATCAATGCTCTATGATGCAAATTAAGCCATAATTTAGATTATGTACTAATACTTCCAGTTCTTCCTATTTATTCCTCATAGTCCTTGTATTTGTGTATAGACATCTACGTCTACGATATTGGGCAGATTCCCCCACTGATTTCTCTCTTGATTTTCTTATAATCCTGTTGTAATTTTCCATGTTCACCTCCCTCTCCTCTGTCCAGGTTACCTTTGTTATGCTTACAGGTGGGCTTTTGTACCCTTTGCACTTAGTTTAAAACCTCCCTCGCTTTGTTGGTGAGTCAGTGTGCAAAGATGCACTTCCCCATCTTGGTCTGGCAAACCCCATCTCTTCCCAGCAGACCTCCTTCCTGGAACATCATCCTGTGGTCCCATAAGCACCTAATAAAATATTCTCTATGCCCCCATACCCAAGATGCAAAAGTCCATATGTAACTGGAAAGGTTATACCTTTAATCTATTAAATAAAACAGTTTCAAGAATTGAAAGTGATCCTATTAGGCATTTAGGTAAAATAATAGCAAATAACATATGGGGTCTGACATCTACTGAGGAAGAGATTAGAATTTCTTATTCAGAAACTCCTTTTCCTTTTGAATATGTAGGGTGTCATGTGACAGTGGTAAAGAGTTGCTTTTATGGAAGACTAAAGAAGCATCTTTATGAGACTAAGGAAAACAGTATTATCCCGAAATCTATCCTATCCAATTTCCCTCTGTACTTCAGTGCAAAGCTTCTGACTAGAACTTCTCCAGCCCTTCCCTCCTTTCTGGCTTACTGATAGAATTTTAGAGAGACATTATGCACGTAATACAGAATATCTAGAGATAATTTGTATCAGGGTTTTTTTAATGAGAGATTTAATTGTAATTTACCATGTTACAGAGAGCTAAAATATTAGAGATGTCTGTAGCAATTCCATAGTTAAGGTTGAGGCTAGACTTCTGTCCTAAGCACTCTTTCTGCTACCCTATCTAAATTTTGATCAAAGGAAACAGCTTGTTGCATATTCATATGCTTAAAATAGGACATGAGATATTTTAGGAGAATTTCAAAAGTGTACGATACAAGATGTTTGTTTGCTACTTCACTATTATTAATGAAAAATTGTCTATTTTAAATCTTACCCAATTTGTTCTGTTTTCCTAGCCCAAATGCCTCCAGCAGAGGTGGATTTTAAATATGCCAAACTACATAAATAGATGCAGTTCCTTAGGCATTCAGGAATACAGCCATTTCAAATCATAGGGCATTTTCCAGGAGAGAACTGTTTAGGAATATTAATCCTAATGGATTAGAGCAACAGGAAGTAGAAAGGGATCTGGCAAACAAGATAGTTTTATTATCTTGGAAAATAGCCTTAGTATTTTCATACTTTCACCAGTCCTAGAAGAACTTGCAGGAGCACTGAGCAACACGAAACCAAGAGAGCTTAGACCCTGATGACATACCTACCAAAGCATGGAGGTGCATGGGGCAAGTAGATGTGAACATATTGCCACAACTGTTTAATTTCATCATGAGGGTATCCTGAGAAAATGCCCTGAGAGAGAGCACATTAGCACCAATATTTAAGAGGTAAAAAAGACATACAAGACTGTAGTAACTACTGGTGGTATTAAATTATTGATCCACAGGATGAAAATGTAGGAGAAAGTTATTGACAAGAGACTATGAAGAGAAGTACACATCAGTAACAATCAGTTTGGATTTGTGACAGGCAAGTCAACAATGGGTGATATCTTTGTATTAGGATTGCCTGTGGAAAAATATACAGAATCGGAAAACCCAACACATATAGTATTCATTGATCTTGAGAAGGCATATGACCAGGTTCTAAGAGAAGTCATCTGGTGGTGTATGAGAATGAAATACTCTTTGGGTATCTATCTCAGACTTGTCCAAGACATGTACAAGTGTGCTGTTACCACAGTTAGAAGACCATGCAGAGAAAATGAACAGTTTCTGGTAAGAGTTGGAGTACATCAGTGCTTGGCACTAAGCCCCATTTTCGTTCAGGTTTGTGCTTGATGCAGTTACAGGAAACATCCAAAGAGTGGCACCCTGGTGCATGCTGTTTTGCAGATGATGTAGTGCTCAGTGGGGGAGAGAAAAGAGGAAAACGGAAGAAGATTTAGAGAGAGGGAGGTGCATACTTGAAAGTAATGTCATGAAAACAGTCAAAATAAAACAGGTTCAATGAGATTTTGCAGGAAGGCAATGAGACTGTAAATCTGGGGGGCCAGCCACTACCAAAGGTTTACTTCAGGTACCTAAGTTTGATAGTACAAAATAATGGCAAACTGAGTGACAAACTTATGAGGAGAACAGAAAAGATATGGACTGAAGGGAGAGAAGTGAGCAGAGTGACCTGTGATAGGAGAGTGGCTGTCAAAGTGAAAAGTAAGATCTACAAGACAGTAATCAGGCCTGTGCTTTCTATGATTGCAAATGCTGGGTGTTGAGGAAGAGATGAGCAGATCTTAAATACAGTGGAAATGAAAATGTTAAGATGGATGTTTGGAGTTACAAGGATGGGCCATGTTCAGAACAAACAGATATGGGGAATTGTGGAAATGATACAAATTACAGAAAAGATGGTGGAATCCAGGCATAGATGATTTGGGCATGTGAAAAGAAGATCAGATCAATATATAGAAAACAGGATATTACCCTCAGCTTTTACATTTTAAGAAAAGGTTTGGAAGACCCATAGCTAGATGTATGTATGTTATGCAAAAGGCTTTGCAAAGTTTCTGAGGAACTTGTTCAAGACCGATGAATGCAGGAGAAAAACTTGAAGAGCCAACCTCAGAGATGGGACTAAGCTCTAGAAGAAAATTTTCATCCCTTTAAATGTTTGGGTTTCTTTTAAGTATTTAATCTTCACTCCTGAATTTGCTGAGTTTCTAATGATTTGTTTTTTGCTAACTATAATATTCTTGTAAAGTTATTTGCCATAATGTTACTATATGTAATCTCAATATTGATCCCATCTTAGTGACATTTTTTTGTCTAGAAATATAATTTGAGGTTTTTAAGAATAGGTTAGACAAACATGTGTCAGGCATGGTCTAAATAAACAGGAGAATGGACTAGCTGACCTATTGAAGTCCCTTCCAGTCCTACATTTTTATAATTCTATTATGCAGTTTTAACAGGGTTTCTATTATAAACCACTATGCTCAGAGGTTCATTTCACTTTGTCAGTGAAATGTTGTCAGCCCATGAGTAATTTGTTTTTAACATTAAAAATTAGGGTAGTAATTTTGTTATGGTAATTTTTTTTTTAAAAAAAGGAGTGGCATAAGGTTTTTTTTATCCTTGAATTATGCAACTTTCCCTAGTGTTATATGCCCTTTGCACAGTGTGTACTTAATCAATTAAAGGGTTAATTAACTAAAAATCTGAGAATCCAATCCAGAAATCCTTACTTGTACACAGACTAATGGGACTACATACATAGGTAAGGATCTAAGCCAATGAGACTACTCCTGTGAGGAATGATTTAGGAGGAACTGTTGGGGGCCTGATTTCATATCCCACTGAATTCATTGGAAGTCTTCCCACTAACCTCAATGGGAGCTGGATTACACACTTCAAGCATTGTTTGAGAAAACCATGTACCTTAGATGGTTCATAATTTGTCAGTACACAACGAGACAATCAGCATTCTAAGCAAAGGCCTTATAGCAAAACTTTGGAGTGTGAGATTGGTGGATCCTCTACACAGAAAGCTAATTTATGGGTAAGAAGAAGTCAAAAGCACCAGTAGGTAAAATCTCCCTATCAAAATGTTGGTAAATATAGCGCCCTTATGATAGATGCCATTCACCTACAAAGGCAACCAGTCACACTCTCAGCTTTTTCTGCTAAAGAAGTGATTGTCCCAAAATATCCACCCAAATCCACAAAACTTCTGAGCATTTCTCATATTTCAGATTTTTTCCAGTATTGTCTGCCTTATTTTAGCTCTACATGAAGAGTGAGTCAAACACTGGGATATTCGCCTCAAGGTAAAGGATGGATTAATCACTGAATAAATATTTCAGGACTCATATCAAGAATAGACTTCCTGTTTTCCCTCTCTGCTGTATAGTCTCTTTGAGCCAGATACTGATACTCAGGAGCAATACCTTACTCCACAAGTTCTCGTATTTAGATCAGTAGAACTGTTTGTGGGATGAGGTACTACTGAACAAGAGTAGTATCAGAATCAGACCTTTTTCTGTTTAGTAACCATTTTTGAACAATGCTGTGTCTTACATTGAACTTACATAGGCCCAGGATGTTCATATCTTCAATGGAGATTTACATGGTGGCTTTTGAGTGTACCAGCAAGACTGCATCAGGTGGGTAGGTACTAAGAGGTAGATCCGCAAAAGGACTTGGGTGCCTAGCTACCATTTTAGGCATGCAATCCAACATTTAGTCACCACTGAGCTCATTGAAACCCCGGCTCAGCTGCCACTTAACCCTGGAGGCACCTAAGCTCCCTAGGCACCTGAGTTTTCAAGTTTCCTAGTCAGGCACCCGGGTGCCCACTATCTCCCCTGCAGAGCCCAATCCAGTTGGCATTCCCAGAGCACACCTAAACCCACACAAACCAGCCAAAGGCTGGGTGGAGGAGGAGGAGGCAGCTGAGCATTGCCAACACCTAAGTCTCATTGTTGATCAAGCCCCAGGGGCCTAAATCAACTTCCATTAACATGAATAACAAAACTGCTTTGGAGCAGGATTAAAGAGGCTGCTAGATTAATAAAGATGCACTTCAGTAAGTTTGGAATGAGGAAGGAATTTTAAACTGTTTTACCATTTACTTTTCCAAACAAATATTATGTCTTCACATAAAGGTCATATGTCTGACTGTTGTTATCATGACAAGTTAGTTAATGATCTTACCTATTTTCCAAGAAAAGTGCAGAGCACTCTTGAGACTCTAACTAATAGCTTTGGCAACTCTATCTCAGTCCTGAAGTCCATCGCATAGAGAGAACGGTATTTTTCTGTGCCATTTAATTGGGACAGCTGAGAGAGAGCAGACTGAAGAAATGTCCCTTACCTTATCCTGCTAGGATAGTGATAGCAGTAGCTTTTGTTTAGCAGCTGCATAAAAAGCCAAATAGTGAGACTTGATGAGCACCCTAAATCAGAGAGTTAGGTTTAGACTAAGGGCAAGTCCTCACTACAGAGCTACATCGGCACAGTTGCACATCTGGTGAAGACGCACTGTGCTGACAGGAGACTGCTCTCCTGTAAGCATAATTACTCCGAGGGATGTGCTGGCCGCCCTTCCCACAGCCCACATTGGCCTGGAGCGGCGAACCATGGCCAGTGGGAGCCGCGATCAGCCGAACCTGTGGATGCGGCAGGTAAACAAACTGGCCTGGCCTGCCAGGAGCTTTCCCTGAACAAGCGGCAGACCAGCTTTGAGAACGACTGAACCAACTTAACAGGTATTGTAGACCTGCCCTAAGTGTGTAAGTTGAATTCAGTGATCAGCACTTCAAGAAGATGCTGAATGCTTACCGTACCAGGCCTCAAATATAAGGAGATGCTTCCAATTGCACTTAATTCACCTCTATTAGAGGACAAGTCAATAAATTATGGTTTCACTAAAAATACCTTTTTCTGAAGTTAAAAATAGTTGACACAAGAGATTTGCAATATTAAAGAGCATTGACATTTATGACATCAATTAACTGCTGTATAAATTTTACGATGCATTATAAATTACTCAACTGCTGCTGTTTCTACCCTGGAGAACATGTATGGAGTGGGAGGGGAGGGATTAAATTCCCTCTTTGCAGCAGTATATTTTGCAGCTGTTTCCTGACACAAGCTAGTAGCAAGATGAGATTTTGTGTCGGTTAGTTCTAGCTAAGGGCTGGACTGCACCTTTATACTCTGCTCTGAGACTCTGCCCTAATTCCTTCCCTGCTCCTTTTTGCTCTAGAGGTGGAATAAGTTATTTTACGCCCCCCCCCTTTTTTTGAGGCAATTTAGTCCCTCCAACCCCCCACCCCCAGCTCAGACAACTACTTTCCCTGCTCACTTGCTTAAAAAGGTGGGTATTGAGTGACCAAAGCCTGGTTTCCCGATTGTCTCCCCTTGCCAAAATGGCCAGTAACAATCTAAGCGCAGGAGTAAAAGGGAGTCTTACTCAGTGACATGGGACTAAGGGCTATGACAACCCATCTCCAAGCTTTTTCAAGAAATACTGGATGGAAGAATATTAGGAGCTATATTTTAATAATTTTTATTCCTATTGGAATCTATATAGATTATTGCTAAAAGTGTCTTCTTTCTTAATATAAGTGTGCAATATGCTTACAATGTGTAAGACATTTTGGAGTGACCACAAATGCTCCATAGTTAAGGAACTGCTAAACTAACTTTCTCGGAAAGAAATCTGTCTTCTGGAATATCCCAAAGAAGAATTTTTCTGATAGTCCGGTAAAAATCAGAAAAGGACTTGTAAAGTGTTGGAAATGTACCTTGGTGATTAACACTTTTTTTAGCTTCAAATATGGCTTGGCCAAGAAACTCCACGTTTACTTTTACTTTTATTTTGGTGTTACCTAGCTAAATTGATGTGTAGTGTCTTCATTTGGGGAAAAGAGTGGGGGCAGGGTGTAGTGGGGAATTGGGAAATTAAAATGATACCATATGTGATACACCATACCAGTGATTGTAGTTTTCAGGGCCTTTTACATTGTATTCACATCACTAGTCAAATCCTGATCTCAGACTTAAGTTAATTTTTACAGTTGTTCGCAAGGTAACGTTGAATTAAACAAAGCTATGGTTAATCAATCTAGCTATGGCTAGTTTTATATAAAGACAAAAGAATTAGGGCAATGTATTCTCACCTCACAAAATTTCATTTTTGGGAGTGGATTGATTGTTTCCTTCAGTTCTGCCATTCACGATGCTTATCAGCTAAGAAAGGAGGTCAACCAAGTTACATCTTCACTTTCACTACATCTTCAACTATTGATAAACCTGCTTTGGTGCACACCACCTACTGATGCATGCCGTAATATAATCAACAGGCCAACTTTCTATGAATGAAACCTGCATTACAACTGACCATGCTAGGATCTCCATCATTTGTTGTCATTGATACAACATTAAAGATGTGAATATCTGCTTTTGAACCACTGTTCTGAATAGATCTTCAGTTTAACCATAGTTATTTCAAGCAATGTCAACAATTAAATTAGGTCTTCTTGCCTTTTGTAGTAACGTGCTAGTTAGACCTTTGTGCATATTTTTGCTAATTTTACACATTTTTATTAATAAGTTAATATTGTTTTCTGGTGTTAGCTAAATTCCCCTTGAACACTTTCAACTTCAATTTTTTTGTTAATGAAGGTCATTGTTTGTGATTGTTCAGTTCTCTTTTGATTAAATGCAGCAACAAATCAGAATGCAAGAGTGTTCCCTTTGAGATAGCAAAGAGGACTAAATAAAGTATTCCAAAATTCAACAGTGTTGTCATGACCCTTCCTCTCTCTGATAAGGCACGATAATTAGTACACACAAAATTAACCAACAATATAAATTGTAAATAGATGGAATTAAACTTCCGTAACTAATTAGCTCAACTCTCCAGCCTCTTCTACACAGTGGTATTATAGACCTACTCCATGACCTTTATTTATAGAGATCAATGAGGGGAAAAAAAGCTCCTTCACTCAGGCTCCTCGTTACACTCTTTTTGTTTACTAGGCTTGAAACTAAAATAAATGTTAATATGACAGATATTACCTCCTTGTTAACAGACTTATCTCCATGCTGCCTTGAGCCTGAGCCCATCTTACCAATTGTATTTCCAAACTGTTGTGTAACTGTCTCAGCTACCAGTAGACTGTAAACTCCTTGCAGCACCGGCCTTGTCTTTGTATGTGCTTTTAGAGTGCTGTGGACACAGAAAAGTCGCTATACAAAATAATTCCATCCAGTCACATGATTCTGACAGTGTGTTACTGTCAATTGTGTATTTTATTGATTTCAGGGCTTTGTGTAGTGTGGTTTTTTGGGGGGTTAGGATTGTTTTTGATGGAGGAAGAGACGGACTACATTTGGTGGTTCACTTTTTTGCTTTCTCTTTTTCATTTCTTGGAGTTCACTGTCCTCGATGTGTCGGAAGGAAACAACACATTGTCAGGAAGCCTGATTTTAATGAAATGTCAGTGGGAATATTATATCAGGAAAGGAGACAAGCCCTTTCTGCATTTACAGATCTTCAAAGGGGAATTTGCTTATAGTTGCTGCCGGCCCTCTGCAGGCAGACACTCCCTCCTTGGAGAGAGTGTGTGAGTGACCATTTTGATAAGACAGGGCATGTCAGAAGTGACTCAGTTCTACAGGAAAATATTTATTAGCATATTGTGCATGTTTCTTTCCTGTAAACTAAGGAGGGGCTAGCTGATATAGCTAGTGAGAATTATGTTTTCAGTTCTTCTCTGCTTTTTCTTTCAGTATGGTTACCTATCAAACCCTGTTTAATATGGCTAGTATAACACATAATGCAAGCTATATATTGATTACTGGTCATGTACCTGGAGACAGATCCCTAGAGGATGTCACTGAGAAACCAGAGGGTTCAGTGGATTAAACAAACTCAAGTTATAGCTTCTATCTCAAACATCAAAATTAGCTTTTTGTAGCACAGGGGAAATTTATTGCCTTGGGAGACAATAAAAAATGTTTTAAATATCACCACATAGGCTCTTCAGGGGAGAGGAAAGGAAAGTCCAGTTTTTCTTCATAGATAAATGTAGACATTAGCTACGCTATTCTATTCAATTCAGTTTGTTATATTTCCCCCATCACTAGAGTATCTGAGCAAAACTCCAGCGATGTGTTAAGTATGTGACCAATATCTGTCACGTGTGTTTCCTTTACCATTCCTCTTCTCAGGGGAAAATGTTATATGGTTGGGGCCTGAAAGCCTTTGTAATGGCTCTGATAAATTAGGTTTCTCTTATAGGTCTGATCTAGTATCCTTTGGACAGTGAAGTGTGAACTAAACTTATCCAGATTGTGCCATTCACTCCTGAGGTTATTCAGTGTTTAAAGGGACACCATCAATTTAAAAACCACAATTCTGTGTGAAAAGTGTCCATAGGGTTGTTATAAGTAACAACTAATATTACAGTACAATTCAAGAAATCTGTCTTTTCAGTTTAATTTTATTCATTTGCTATCCCTTTATGTACAGTTTTAGTTTTTCCCCAATAGAATGAATGATTCAGTCAGTTTCCTCCTGTTTGTTGTTGGCGTGAATCTTTCACACAGCAACAGGGGGAGAGAAAATCATGGAAAAGCATTTTTAAAATTAAAATGGGATTGTAAAATCTCTAAAATTGGCAGAGAGGCCAAAAGGGACGTGTAGGACCTGAAACCATGTTAATGGTTTATACAGATTCGATGAGATTTCAAGTTGACAGTGACTCTTTACATAAGACTGCTCTCGTGCCTTTATGCATACTGGGCCTGGTTTATCTCCTGCTTACACTAATTTTACACTGGTGTGAATTTTAATGGAATTACTCCTGCTTTACATAGGTATATGTGTGGGGAAAGTCAGGCCCACTGAGTTTGGATCTTACATCTCCTAAACAAGCTCCTGAAGGAATAGAAACAAAATTACCAGAAAGAAGCTTTGAAGCCACAGCGTTTGGTACGAGAGTAGCAATAGTGTATACAGTTATTGATTCCTGATCTCGCAGTGAGAACTATGGGGGCAGAGCACTGTGCTGGTGTTGACCCCATGGAAATCAAACGGCTTGTAGGGTCCACCTATGCAACACTTATTGCAAGCTCAGGGCCAAAGTCAGTACACTTTAATAAGTCAATAGGAGCAGTATTTTGTATCACGTATCTATGTAAGGACATGGTCATCTGAGCCATTTGGGGTTATAAATTAGGGTATTTAACAAGTAAATTGAAAGAGTACTTATAAATTTAATAATTATCTGTATTTAACATAATAGCAACAGTTTCCTTCCACGTATACTAAGCATATTTAGACATGGTGACAGTTAGTAATTAAAAACTTGTCTGGTTTTTAGTAAAATTTTGTCTTTGTAACACTTGTATCCAATGTGGACACCAATGTGAAAAATTATAAATATGTATTAGAAAGCCACTTACGTTATACATACAGTGTCTTACAGACGCTTCACTTTCTGGACCCTGAAAAACAAAGAGAAGGCTCATGAAGCTATCTTCCAAAAAGACTGGCTGAAATTGTGGGCATGATATGTTTCATCTGGTTTTAAAAAAAAAGACTTCTACTCCTAGTACTTCGTGAGAAGTATGTCATCTACTTACACTGATGTTTCCCAAAGGTGTGGAATTCTTGAGGCAGCTACACTTCCAAAAGCTGGAGATGGGATTTCTGTTTTGACTTTGGTATCAGCCCAGAATCATCTGCTTAAAAATAGTCTCCATTTCACCTTGTTCTCAATGTTCAGACACCTACAGCACTGCTGTAGGACAAACTGAAGGAAGAAGCATTCTTTGGGTGTTGCTGTTTCAGTTTAAAGCTCTTTCACTGCAGTTTCAGTGTCTGGACTCTGGAAACAATTAAGTTCTGTGAGCTCCTGAGTTCTTCTGTGGGTGCTTTGTAAGCAAGTGTTGTGCTGTGTTTACCTCTGTTGAGAGAGTTGGATAAATGTTTTAGTCAAGAAAATTTGTAAGGTACTATATTTGCTATTTTTATTATGGCCACAACATTTAGAGTACTTTGGGTTCAGGGTTTTGTTACCAGGGAGATGATAACTCACCACCAAAGAAATTCTTTGTAACATTTATTAAACATTTTAGTCCAGATTCTGACTCCCTGATTCACAATAATAATACCTAACTCTTGTATGGTGCTTTTCCTCTGTAGATGTCAAAGCACTTTACAAAGGAGGTTAGTATTTCCATTTTACAGATCAATCATGCTTACTTGAGAAGTTGTCCCAATCAACAAGACTACAGTATTTTCATAGTAATGTACATTTCCATGCGAGTGAGGGTGGCAGAACTTGGCCCACAGAAGGGGAAAATCAGCTTATTAGACCATTTAAAACACGATCTCAAACAAATCTGTATTTTAACATACTCCTTATTCCCTCTGTCTGTGTGTATGTGGAATGTCTGAAAGCGAAAACACCCTTCCTGACATGTCTTAAATGGCCTTGTTAAGGGAAAAGCAAGAGTCAGTTTCAGGTGGTCACTCTCAACTCTTAAGCTGTGTTGTTAAAATGATGATATAGCTTCTGTCTGTCTCTGGGTTTCAGTTCACTTGCTCAAAGACTAGGGTACAGCACGTGGCCTAGAGCTCACTGCAGGCCCCCATCTTTATTGCTCTGGTTTTGGAGCACATTTAGCTCAGTTGTCTTCATTTTTCTCTTACCAGTGTGTGGGAGGAAGCTATTTACCGAGATCCAGCTGTTCAGGTATCCATTTTAGCTTCTCAAACTGTGTAACACAGTGGAGAATTGTCCTGGCTGCTTAAGCCACATTCTTATTAGACAGCATACAAAAAAGAAAAGAGTAGGAGGAATTAAGGCACTGCTGAATTTGACCCATTAGCTGGGGATAACAGATATAAACCTGAGGTTCCCAAAGAGGTTGTTCAGGACACAACTATGAATATGGTGATGTTGGCTGGCTTCCTCTCCTCATCTGGTCTGATTAGAACATCTTCCAGGATCAAGAACCTGAAGATTCAGTGAAGTGATGGTGTTTCCCTGGATCTCAGTATGTGTTGATGGTGATGTTGGAGGAGTTGGTGGGAATAACTGTGATGTCATGGAGCCTCAAGAAGGTTGCCACATGAGCTCCAGTGAAAATGTCCAGAATGCTTAACAACATTGTCACCTCAGAAGTGCCCATGCAAAACAAATATCTGATGCTTTATATTGTGGACACTTCTTCACATCTTCAGGAAATTGAGCTCTGTTGTCATAACAAATTTAACATCACCAAAAGCCTTGAAAGCCCATAATACCTTTTTTTTTTAAGGCCAAACAAACTCACTTCATGCCATATTTTTAATTCCATTCTGTGACATTTTTTTTCCTTTCAAGCACAAGTTACCACAACACATTTGTACATTAAGATGACTTTCCTGATACCTTTCACCCATTTTGGACAATTTTAAAATTTCAAGCCAATGTTGCTCTGCAGTTTCTGTTGAGCCACTATGAGACAGTGTTGAGTGCTGGTGTTATCTTTCCCTCAAATTACAGGTGGAATTTGGTGAGTATATGCATGTTCCTGTGACATGAAGAAGTGAGCTTCCTTGTGAAGTCAATGGATAACACCATTAATAATGAGACTGATTTGTTAGATAAACTTCCTATGGTAGGATCTTCAATTGAGAAATGGTATATTGGACTTTGGATTTGATAGTTCTTATTTAAATTCTATTACTTAAATTTTCTAGGTCACCATCTTTAAATTACTGTAAATTATAATATTGTATTGTGCATTCTTAAAAATCTTTGCTGATTTGTGGCCATATTAGGCAGTAGAACTGTGTGAGTGAACCTAGTGTGTGCTCCTTTGATCACTGATATTGATCACTGCCACAGGAAATAGAATCCAAGTTCCGATATTGGTATCTTCAATTGTATATGTTCACACCGATGTCATCATGATCTCATGGTAGATGGCTTTTTGACCTTTTTCAAGGGATCCCACATATTGTTAGGTTTGTGGCTGCTATATTAAAACACAGCTTGCCAGCTACTTACATCCCGATACCAATGACTTCATAGCACAACACACAGTTAAACTGAAATATTTTTTTGATTGTACAAGTCTACTGCTAACAGCTTTGATTTTTATTTTCGGTGAAGAATGAGTGTCTAGGCATTTAAAGCTTGAGATGGAATGAAAATAAATATGATCTTTGAAAAAAAAAATTTTTTTTACAGTGGAGTAGCATTAATTGCATTTTAGTAACAACAGATATACAGTAATGTGAGAACTTTGTTTCTACAACTGATGAAACTGTCTTCAAATGAAAAAGATTTTTTGGCTTGTATTATGTCCTCGCTGTATCAAATATATAATACCTTAAAATTGTTTTGTTTCTGTTATTGAGATAACAGGTAAATATGCATGTTGAATACAAGTAGGCATAGAAGTTTGATATGGTGTTATATAAGGTAAGAAATTGGGTACATGGTACAGTAGTGTTTTTGTTGTGCTTAGTTTCTGCACAGGATACAAGGGGAGGGAAAGCTCATAGGATAGTCCCTTGCCATGGTGCAACCATGGAAGTGCAAGTCACAGTCTAGTCCTATGTAAATAAGAGTTGCATCCGGTATATCGCATTGTACCTTGAGCTGAAGGTCATTCTTGTTTTGCCTTTGTTGTCAGCATATTACAAATAACTCACTGGCCAATAAGTCACTGGTTTGGGGACTGTCTAGTCTGAGCTGTGATCGACTCCGTATCTTGTATTTCTCTTGTTTTGTTTAGCTACACTGTAAATGTTGGATGTTAAATTCAGGGCCATAGTGTAGTGATCCAGTTCCTGGCTGCTGGTTTAGTCTTTATTCTGAATAAATGTCATTGTTGAGTTGATTTGATGGATTCTACCAGAATACAGTGTACAAGGCTAAATTTGGTATGGGCAGTGCCAGAAAATAATTTTGATGACTTACTTGTCCACATCTTCTCCAACAGACATTATGGTGAGTTAACTTCATTTGCACTGTGATTACTGGAGGGTAGAAGAAAGAATGTGTTTATCTTCTGCCTTGGAGAAGGACTAGTCTTTATGGTCCCCTGATATTCTGCTTTTTGAGGGAGAGGGGTTTTCTATGTGGGCCCCAGTTTCCATACTTCACCATTGATTCAGTGCTGCCTAACGAATTGTAATTTGTCCTTTACCACTTTTTCCTGATTTTTTTTTTTGGCAAATCATTTTCAAATCCTGACATGAGTTGTACCAGTTTGATCTGGTGTGAAACTGGAGATTTTTATTAAACACCTTTTATTTTTGTTGTTGGTGGTGAAATGCTCAAACAATTTCAAGCCTGAAATCTGAGAGCTGACCTAGTGGTGTCAGTTATTCTGTTTCTATATGCTGTATAGTGTCATTGGAAAAGCCCAGCACGAAGTCTGAGATGTTGGAAGTGTGTACTGATAAAGAGTGGGATAGGGTTTGTTTTTTTTTTCCCCTCATGCTCAGTTTCTATTTTTTATTGGTTTCCTAATATTTAAGGTGTGTTAGACCCATGCGTTTTTCTGGAATTGCGTTGTGATCTTTATGGTGTCTTCTGTGAGTATTGATTCTGGTGATGTACACAGAAATTGGAAGGTGTGTTTATTTTCTCATGCATATCTCATCTATGTGTGATATCTTATATTCTTTCTATTACATGTTTGAATTGGGCTCCCTGATACTTTTATGAAGTTTGGAGGACTCAGTCCTTGGTTTCTTGCTGTCCTGCAAAAAAATGGTATAATACTTCTGGTCTTTTCCCTCTCCCATGAAAACCTGTATGCCACAAGACTGAAATAAGCTCGTTAGGAGTATCCTAGGAAGGAATCTTTCGTAGGATATTGAATACAGTTGTTTCCCCTACTCTTGCTAGCATCAGCAAAAGACCTGACTACATGTTTAAATCTTTGTTAAAATAATGTGAGATGCTTTCTGAGGCTTGTCATCTTCCTTGGGCCCCAGTCCTGGTCTTTTACTTCAGTGGTCCAGAATTGGCCCCTCACACTGTGTGGTCTCAGTCCTCAGGTGTGCTGAGCTCCATGGAAAACACCTTTCCTCCCCACCCACTTCCATCCTTGGGCAAACCACAGTGCAGTAGGATCCCCAGAACAATTTAGAGTATACTCAGGGCTACTCTAATTTACAATGTAATGTAATGAGCTTGTAATGTCCCCCAGGCACTGTTTTTCTGGCTGGGGATAACTGGCGCACAATGCCCTGGGTGTGTATTTGACAAGTAAAAATAATTACTACATTTTCTGATTACTTTTGTACAGTATTCTCTTAATAGTACATGTCAAAAAGAATTCAGCCATTCAGAAATATATTCATCTAAAATATTGAGATTAATACAAATTAATCTGGTTTTATTTAAAGACCAAATACAAAAGCTCATCTCTGTGGATCACAATGCCTTCTTTTCGGTGCTGCACTAAGAGTCTAAGGATTAGGATACCATAACATCCTGGAGGATCCGTGTTTGAGAATCAGTGTGATTTATTACTTCCTAGCCAACAAGAGCTGGAACAGTGCAGAAGAAGTGTGCTCAGCTCCTGAGAAGGAAAGGAAGGGCTCAGGATGTTCGACAATAACCACAAATGGCATAGGGAGCAGCCTTAGTAAGCTCTGGCGCCAGCTCTATTGAAAGTGTCTCAACCAGTGGGAAAGTTACAGAATTGTGAGACTACAAAAGTGGGAAAGGAACATTTTAGGTTAATCTCTGTGCCTCCCCCAATAAAGTTGGGACTTTAAATATATTATAGGACAAGAAAGATAAAAAGGCTATTGTGTCTCCTTCAGAAATCATGTCCTAAAAGCGTTATTCCACCCCCATTGATTATATTTTGGCCTCTGAAATTTCCACCTGTAGTTGTTCTTTTTGTCTCTCCCAAAAACTGTTGGCTGCTGTACAGAATGACACAAAGTTTCACCTCAAGCTGCTGCATTTCAGTGATGAGTGAAGTAATCCTTTTATGTACAGTCTGTAGAGCACACTGTAATTTTTCTGGCTGAAAAGAGCTATATAAAGCACCAAGTAATAGTAGTATGAACTGCAAGGTATTGCTATTCATTTCAAAGTGGAAGGAAGCATCTTTGGTTTTTATTCCTGCAATCTACAGAGCCAGGTGATTCTGTCAGAATTTTAATTAGGGGCTCAAATTGAAACTAAATAGGATTTCACATAGAATAAGTGGCCCTTTGGTTTATAACATGAACTGAATGTCGGTGTTTTTTAATCCTTCTAACTTTATTAGTAAAGTGTTTTATTGGGTTATTGGAAATGTCAACAATGAACTTAACTGAAATGCAATCCAAATGCCGCAAAGTTATAGCCAGGCTACAAATTTAATTCCCTGCCCTGAAACATTCAGATGGCAATACATGATTCAAATCTAAATCCTCAGAGTCAGAAGGATGCTGTAGGATTGCTGAGCAGTCCTGATCCCAGTGGGAGATGTATATTATAAAAAATAAAGAACTACAACTTGCAATGTATTTAAATGAGAGAGAAGTAAATTTACCATAAAGAGCTCTATGTATCAGTTTTCTTCCAAGGATCTCAAAATGATAAAAAGACATTGTCTCATCACTCCCTTGCGAAGTAGACAATTATCCATACCTGTTTTGCAGCTGAAGAAATGGAGGCAGAGAGAAAGTAAACAATTTGTCCAAGGTCAGAATAAGTGGTGAGAATAGAAGCCCGTAGTCTTCATGCTGTCCTGCACATAAACCTCTATACAACATTCTGATATGAAGATGGAACATTGCAAACTACTAAAATAAATCTAGCATGTTGACTCGATACAGAGTGATGTGGGAGGTGGCCTATGGACACTCTCTCTGCCCTACACAGGTGGCGAAATTCCCCTGGGTAGAAGATGTTCCCCAGGTGACTCTTCGTCCTGGTTTTACACCCCTCATGCAATGGAAGAGCGAGTGTATATGGGAGGCGCAGAAGCCAGAATCAGAGCCATAATGCTTAAAAGTGAAGTGATCTGTTCAACTTTGTGCACTTTTTGTGAATAAAAGTTAAACTAAGATACCAATGTGATAGGTGCCCTATAAATGTCTTAGATCTATATCAAAATTATGGATAGTTTCCTGACTACTTTATTGGACTATTCATGGTTTGTGATTCATGGTGTATGATTTGGCCACGTCAGTCACATAGTATTGTTTCAGCTCCTTGATGGAAGACTGTTGTTCTCATATTCAAAAAGTTTTAAATAGTGAATAATGATTAGGGAATAACCAATAGTGACCACTCATGTTCATGCACCAAACCCTTTGGTCACGTGCGGATACAGGTATCGTATGAATAAGACTTTCACCAAGCAAAAATCTATATGGATAACCAGGAATATGAATGTCCGTGAATAAAACAGCTGTTGAGAATGGAAACAAAATTTGTGAAGAGTGTTTTGAAGGAATCTGTCAGCCTCGATGCATGTACTTTGGATAAACATCTGGCATTTTGGTGGTTCTCTGAACGCACACTGTATAAGTCAGGGTAATTGAATTATGATGGTGATTAGACCGAAGCTGAGCGCCTCATTGATGTTTGCTGTCAAGATGTTTTGATGTACTCTTTTTTTAAAAAAAAATTCATCATCCCGCCAAGTGAGATTTCATATCCTGGACATCTCAAGCAAAAGGTCATTAGTGGACAAGATCTGAATTCTCGCTGGGGGGAGGTTTCCAGGCTAGAGTGGCAGCTACTACATGCCATGAGTCATTCTGATGGGTCCTTTTCAAAGTGTGTCAGACAGTGTAACAGATGGATTAGATTCCCCTACAAAATAGAATTTCGTAATTCCTTATCATAAACATGTCATACACTGCTTAATATACCTAAACTTCTGAAAATACTGGACCCAACATGCACTTTCTGTGGTACACATACAGTTAATTTTTTTTCAAAATTTAATTTCCTAATCACTGCCCAATCCCCTGATATTAACGGGATTTAGCTAATTATCTGCTAGCAGTACAGTTATCCCTCAACAATGTAAAGGTTTTACTATTTTTGTCTGACTTTGGATGTTTTCAGTTCCTAGGGGATTAAGGTCAGAGGGCACATATTTATTCAGACACTGGAATTCTTACATCATTTTTCCATTACTTGGTTCAGAAGGAGGAGCCTCAGCCTGGCTGCTTTGCTTTTCAGATAGTGAGGAACAACTTCTCTAGGGTACCAAGATTCTCTTTCTTCTAGAATCTTTTCACAGTTAGTCAAATGTTTTAAAGGTCATGAAACAAGAATGCCATTCGCTATCCTAGATGACACAACATGCTAACCAAATATTTTCTTTTTAAACACGGTTGGAGGCTGGACTGAAGTGAGAGCAACTCAAAAATTGTTTTGCAGCCATTTAGTACAGTGCAATGTTGTTTGCTATTTTTAAATGTTCCCTAAGAGTACGCTGCAGATTATGAAGTTGTTGTTAAGACTACACATAGAGTTAAAATAATGATGTGGCCACCTAAGACAATTTAATTCTCTTTGGGCCAAATTCTGCATGGCTGCAATCCTAATAAAAATCAAAAACAGTGCTGACCTAAGAAAAAAACTAAAAAAAAAGTCCTTACCTTAAAAAGAAAAGGAGTACTTGTGGCACCTTAGAGACTAACAAATTTATTTGAGCACAAGCTTTCGTGAGCTACAGCTCACTTCATCGGATGCATTATTATTCCCATTACTACAGGGAATAAATGAAGAATAATTCAAATACAGAGGTTGCTTTATTCAGTTAGCTAAGGCAGTTAGTAAGTTTTTAAGCCCAAACACTGTAAACCAAAAACAATAGTGTTCCCAACTATTAAGACACAGAGGGGTCAAATTCAACTCTCAGTTACCTCCAAAAATACTAGAATGACAGGTTTGGCAAGTCTTTAAGCATTACCACGCTATTGCCTCTAATATCTGCTTCAGAATAATTCTGTTCAGCACAGGTTCTTATATTGCCCTCAGCTGCAGAGTATCTGAGCGCCTTCCCAATAGTGCATTTAGTGACATGATTAATGTCTGTCATGTGTATGGTTTTTTCCTCTCCTCTTCTCCCCCGGGGGAGAACAGTGTGTGCAGTGGAGTGTTCTGCTGACTTTTTGGGGAGGGAAGAAGTGGTTCTTGGGTACATCTTGATGTGTGCAAATATTACAACAGGCAAGGTCAAAGAAATGTGCTTTGCACTTGCAGTGGAAGGCAGTGAGGCTTGTGATGGTCCTTAGTTCTGGAGGCAGTTCATTACACAGTCTGGGTCTGGCCTCTGAGAAAGCTCTGCCTCCCATGCAGAAGAGCTTTATCCTCATTGTAGAAAGATCTTTTGCACCAGAGGAGTGAAGTTGTTGACCACAGCCTTCATCCTGGAGCTTCAGGTGATCTTTTAGCTATCCTGGGCATAGGCAGGGAGAGCCTTGAAGATAAATCCAGAGATGCTGAGCTTGGCTCAGTATTCTACGGGAAGCCAGTGTAGAGAGCAGAGGACAAGTCTGATATGCTTGTATTATCCCTGAAGAAATGTGCTGTGGTGTTTTTGTAGAAGGGCTGGCGTTTCCTAAGGGTTGATGGCTTCATCCCCAGGTATAACCCATTGCTGTAGTTCAGGCAAGAGGTGACAAATGCTTGTAAGGATGAGATGGAGTCTTTGGGAAGTGTTACTTATGGATGCTGCTTTGTGAGAGTTGAGCATGGAATCCATGAGTACTCCTAAAAGCCTGTATTGACCAATTGTAGGTGTGCGTCTTTAACCAAAGGAAGACTGCACATTGGCTGCAAATTTTTCAATGTACTTTTCTCTGGCCACCAGAATCACCTAGGTCTTGGTCTGGTTCAGCTTGAATCAACTCCTGTTCCACCAAGCACTGGACAGTTTTGGTCGTAGCGGTATGGTCATATATGGTAAAATACATGTAAAGTTGTGCGTTACGTTTTCAGTACAACGCACTTAGATAGGGATCAGAATTCAGGCTCTGCACTCAGTCCCTTAACTTGGCAGGCTAGCAGCACAGTGGAAGTGGCACATATAACCTCTTTTGAGGAGAAACTTCCTTGCATTACTTTCAAGTGAATCACCCCACTAGCCAACAGACTGCAGAGGGAGCTGTGCTCAGCTGTTAGCCAGAAGAAGGGTCACCATGGGGAAGTAACTTTGGTGGTTGGAAGAAGGGAGATCCCTGGAGTCAGAGGATGTGGGGCGGGGGAAAGACATAATCATTAAATGGGGTTACAGCAACTGTAAATTAAGGGTGGGCTTTTCAAAAGTCAATGGGAGCAGCGTTAGGACAATGAGCACTTTTGAAAATCCAGCTCTAATTTCTTTTCACATGAAGCTCTCATTCAGATGTCTTTATATCTCCTGACCATTTTTCCCACTCCCTCACATACCAAAGACACAGAAGTCAATGGCCTTCCCAGCCCAAATTAATTCTGAGCCATCTTTTTTTTTTTTAATTTCATCCAGTACAAACCTCATAAAATAAAATGTCTTACCAAGTAAGTGATCAGGAAAAAAAGCCACAGAAATATGGTGCACATTTAACGTTAAAGTGTCTATATAAAACTCCAGAGTGTATTGAATCTCTTTTTAATGAGTTTTTCAGATTAAGCTAAAGTCTAGGGAATTTTATTATAATGCCATATTCCATAAAAATATCCATGGGCCTGAGAGAGTAGACACCATGTTAATCTATTTTTTCAGTGTTAGGTGATTAGGTAATAGACTTTTTGCAAAACATCTTTTGAAACCATTATTCTTGGCTACATTCAATTACAATTCATCCGTGATGATACATCACATACCCCCAAGAACACTAGTCAAAAATGGGCAGAACAAACCTAAATATACTTGGATTCTAGCGATATGGATTCAAACCTGAACTGTCATGACGTGCAACAATTACTTTAAAGACATCAACGCTAAAGAACCTGTGTTCTGGGAACCCATTGCCAGAACATAGATGGATGGAGGATACCAATCCAATGAAGAAAGAGAGAGCACTCTGGAAACTCATCACTGCCACAGGGTTGGAGACTGCAGCTAATACTAATACTAGTATCTTCTACATAGGTTCTGGTGATAGTATTTGGGACATGGTCTCTTTGTAACATGGTAATGATGTGAGACACATGTCACCAAGCTTCATTGGAACATCACACCACCAGGTCTGCCAAGCCTGAAATCACAGAAAGTGAGGTTTGCTCAGCGGACTTCAGGGAAGCTAGATGAGCGTATCCCCCAGGCAAAACAAATAAAACCGGCATGAAGCTGGAGTTAGGATTATAACCACATCTCAGTGACTTGAGTATTAAACACCCTGTGAAGACATTGCAATTAATAATTAGGAAATTGAGTTGAAGTTTCAAAAAAAAAAGCTACAATATTTTGTAGTTTGATTTAAAAGAAATCAAAAACCAAGAAATTTTAAATAAAAAACCCTACAAACGCTTGAAAATGAGAAAATTCAGTTAGGAGCATACAAACAACCTTAAAACACCACCTAATGTCCCTCTGAGGGTGGAAAAAAACAAAAACTCTTAGACAGCCTTATTGATTTAATAACAAATGGCTTTATCCTGTCAGCAGCGGCAACTATTACCGTTCCTTACTTTTAATTATAGAGCACATGCACTGACTAGGTCTCCTTTACGGCCACATGCTCTCCACAGAAGTACTTGACCAATTCCTGATTTGACAAATGCTATAATTGAGCCAATCCTTCCCAGTGCTTCATTAAGATTAATTGTGCTACCTTATAATAATCAGTAAATACAGAATTAATGACAGGTTTCAGAGTAACAGCCGTGTTAGTCTGTATTTGCAAAAAGAAAAGGAGTACTTGTGGCACCTTAGAGACTAACCAATTTATTTGAGCATAAGCTTTCGTGAGCTACAGCTCACTTCATCGGAATTAATATCTCTCTATATTCAAACCCAGGCCCAGATCATTCATCTATAACACTTACATGAAAATATCAAAGGTTAGTTTGGTTAGTCTGTATCATGCTTTATTATCAGGGACATGTATGCATGAACCAATTTTGTTCAGTTGTAGGTATAGCAACAAGAATCCTGGGAGATACGGTAATCAATAATAGCAGTCTGCTCAGATCTAATATTTTCCATTCATGTTTGGTTTTGATAATGTCTATATGAATGGTTCATAGATCCACAGATTATAAGGCTAGAAGGGACCATTGTGGTCATCTAGTCTGGTGGTTTTCAAACTGTGGGTTGTGACCCAGTATTGGGTCGCGGAACGTAAGGCACTGGGTCGCGGCGGCTCTGGTCAGCACCGCCGTTTGGGCCATTAAAAGTCCCGTTGGCGGTGCTGCCCGGCTAAGGCAAGGTAATTCCTACCTGTTCTGACACCGCACAGCACCCCGGAAGTGGCCAGCAACAGGTCCGGCTCCTAGGCGGGGGGTGGGGGGGACTGCGGGGCTCCACACGCGGTCCCCGCCCTGAGCATTGGCTCAGCACTCCCATTGGCTGTTTCCCGGCCAATGGGAGCTGGCGGGGGTGGTGCCTGTGGGCGAGAGCCATGCGGAGCTGCTTCCGCGCCTCTGGCTAGGAGCTGCTTGCACACCTCTGTCTGCTGCTGGCTGCTTCTGGGGTGAAGCACAGTCCGCGGTGCCAGGACAGGCAGAAAGCCTGCCTTAGCCCCCACCCTCTGCGCTGCTCACCGGGAGCTGCCTGAGGTAAGCCCGTGCCCCAATACCATGCCCCAATCTCCTGCCCCAGCCCTGAGCCCCCTCCCACGCCCTGAACCGCTCATTCCCAGCCCCACCTCACAGCCCTGAGCCCTCATCCCCAGCTCCGTTGAGTCGTGGGCATCAACAATTTTCTTCAACTGGGTCACGAGAAAAAAAAGGTTGAAAACCACTGATCTAGTCTGACTTCCAAAGAAGCAGGACAGGGCAAAGGAAGCTCAATGCCAGTACATCCTCTTCACCTGTGGTAGATTTAGCCAGCCCAGCAGGGGCACATTTTGTTGTCCTCAAAGGGACAGTGTTGTTACAGATCAGCCTGCCATTTGATTTTTTTTTTTTTATGTAGCTGCATTCCTGTGTCAACTGCTTGGGGCATCCCAGCAGAGCCAATGGTGGCTGGGGCCCTATCTGCAGGAGCACCAGTAGCTCAGGGTATGCCAGAGGTTGGGGTGTAGTCATCAGATAAGATGAGAGGCTGAGGAGAAGGAGCAACCAATGGTCCCCGGAGCAGCTGGATCATTCTGCTGGTGTTTGGTATCCATGTACCATCAAGGATATGACATTTTGACTGCTGGCAGGAACTTGATTGACACTGTCCATCCTAATCCTTAGGGATGTAAGAGATCTCCTGCACTGATGTGTTAAGTGAATGGCACAGGAATTTGAGCCATTGCGTCCCTTGCTTCTCAGCCTGTCTGACTTTGTGATGGCCTCACAGGTCTTCATTCAAAGAGCTCAGGAAACAAAAATTTTGTTTGCAAAAACAAACTGTTAATGGATGAACCAAAGTCATAGACAAATGCTTACAGAACAAATATTGCTGCTGTGCACATGAGTGTGATTCACCCAGACTTCATTTGGCCCTGCTCTTTATTACTCCTACTTACCAGGGTCTCACCTTCCCAAAAGTAAATTTCTGCAACAGCAGTGTGGAGCTCTTTCTTTTACTCTGGCTTAATCTATAGAGCCTGTAAGCCCATAGACAGCATCTAAAATAAGCCCATACACCTCATTATGATGACCGTCCACAAGACTGTTAAGGTTATAGGAAGGAACGTGTCAGGGTGTGTCTTTAGGCGCTGGGAAATGGTGGGTGGGGGAGCACATTAAGAACAGTTGAGATTCTTTAATGTGCTGTAGAAGACTTTCCCGATGGAGGCAAACTTATTGTGGCCTGTCATAGCCTCATAGGGTGATTGTGTGGTATGGGTTGCAGTCACTGGCACGGGGTAAGCAGTAGGCTCATTGCCACTTCCCAGCTCCGTGGACCTCGTCAGTAACATGCTATTCTAACCTCAGCTTTGCATCTTCCTGGGAAACAGCATTATTGTTGAAAGGGTGTCTTCTAGCAGGCCACAGTCCAGCAAAGCACTTAAGCATGTGCTTATCTTTAAGTACAAGACAAATCCAACTGAAGCCAATGTGACTATTCACATGTTCAAGTACCTTGCTGGATCAGGGCCATCAGCTGGAATTTCTGCTAATGGGGATAAAGGTCATCCACCATGTTGTCCCAGTTTAAAGGATACTAATGCATTTCAACACCTGAAAAGCATTGATATTTCTGTTGGTCACCAAACTTCAGTGACATCTTTCCTCTTTTTTACTTTTGTCAATAAACAGTTTTTTGCATCAAGTCTAGGATTCCAGGCTACGTCTTATTATAATATTTTCAATTACAGAGTACAGTAGAACCTCAGAGTTACAAACTGACGGGTCAACCACACACCTCATTTGGAACTGGAAGTACACAATCAGTCAGCAGCAGAGACAACCCCTCCCCCCAAAAAAGAAAATACAGAACAGTACTGTGTTAATTGTAAAAACAAAAAAAAAGGGAAATTAAAAAAAAATTTGACAGGGTAAAGACATTTTCTGTGCTTGTTTCATTTAAATTAATATAGTTAAAAGCAGCATTTTTCTTCTGCATAGTAAAGTTTCAAAGTTGTATTAAGTCAATGTTCAGCTGTAAACTTTTGAAAGAACAACCATAATGTTTTGTTCAGAATTACGACATTTTGGAGTTCCAAACAGCCCCCATTCCCAAGATGTTCATAACTTTCAGGTTCTACCGTACTGTATAAGCATTCCAGGCATGTGAATATACTGATTTTGTATTTGTAATTGGCTACTGCTACGGAAGGGTCCTTGGGTCAGAGGTACTATGTAAAAGGCCCTTTTACGCAGCTGTTGAGTAAAATGTCTCATGCGTAAGACGAGAGAAGAGATAAAACGTACAGTAACCTTGTAAAAAGCTCCCAGAATTCTTTGTGCCCATGACCCATTTTTCTCTTGAGACCTGAGTTAAAAAAAATAGTGACACTCCTCAATGGAGAACTGTGAACTAGTTAATAATAACTTAATACGTCCATAGAATTGGTATCCTTTTTTACTGAGAATGACTAACTGGTCTCTCTGGATGAGGTTTTATTAACCTTCCTCAGGAAAAGGTATAGATAAATAGTTCACCTGCTGAAGCATCCCACTTTAATTAATTAATTTAATTTAATTTAATTAATTTAATTTTTTTTTGTCCTAGCAGACATAAATTGGCAACTTACCCAGCCCAATGTGACTTTCCGTAAATGAGCTTTGTATTCTGGGTCTCGACTTTGTGTGTATGTTTGTTAGACAAACAATGTCAGGATGTGCAGTGAGCATATTTCACACCATTTCACCTACCACCTATATCTTGCAATGTTGTATGTGTGGTTTGGGTTTTTTTAACTTTAGCATTTTGTGTGGAAAGAGGGACTAATAACAATTACTAGAGCCAGGCGCTTTATAAGCATCAAGAACGTGTGGAAATAAATTGGCCATGAATGAACTCGGGCAGGAAATTTAGAAGAAGGTTTCTCACCAGGGTGAGGTTTTGGAACAGATTCACACTAGGATTTGTGGGGGCAAACAACTTAATTAAGAGAAAGCAAGACAAATTTAAATGTGCAATTTATGAGTGTAATGATAGGGTTACTTGTGCTGGTATGGGGCAGGGCTCAACAGCCCTGGGGCTCACTTCCAGTGTGCTTTATGTTCCTAAAAGCTCATGCCTCAGGGTTTCAGTTGGCCTCCTGTGAAGGTCAGGAAGGGATGTTTTTCCCCCCAGTGTATTCTAGTTCTTGCTCACATGCTCAGGGTCTAACTGATTCCCATATGTGGGATCAGTAAGGCGTTTTCCCATATGTCAGATTGGCCGTGACCTTGTGGGGGGGGGGGCATTTGCCCTCCTCTGCAGCATAGAATGCAGGTTGCTTGCAGGGACTATCTAGATGTATCTCAATCATTTCTCTGCCACTGTGAGGGGGCCTTGGACACTGGTGCACCTCTGCCTCTCCTATTCTCTGCCTACAGCACATAATAATTGAGTTTCCTGTGGACTGTAATAGTGCAGTCTATATTTGGTTGTTGGGTTTAGTGTGCTGGTGGGTGGTGTTGGTGGCCTGTGATATACAGGAGGTCAAACTAGATCATCTGGTGGTCCCTTCTGGCCTTAAACCCTGACATCCCAACACAGCTCTCTGAGATCATGCTCTGAGCCCCTTTAAAGCAGAATCAGCTGACTGTGTCAGGCTTTGGGAAATATACAGTGGTCCACTGAGAACCAGACTGAACAAGCCCAGCCCCCACCCCAACTCCTCAGCTAACTGCCTATATCAGTGGTTCTCAAAGCCGGTCCGCCACTTGTTCAGGGAAAGCCCCTGGCGGGCCGAGCCAGTTTGTTTACCTGCCGCATCCACAGGTTTGGCCAATCGTGGCTCCCACTGGCTGCGGTTCGCCGCTCCAGGCCAATGGGGGCTGCAGGGAGAGTGGCCAGCACATCCCTTGGCCTGCGCTGCTTCCCGCAGCCCCTGTTGGCTTGGAGTGGCGAACTGCGGGCAGTGGGAGCCGCGATCGGCCGAACCTGTGGATGCGGCAGATAAACAAACCGGCCCAGCCCATCAGGGGATTTCCCTGAACAAGCGGTGGACCAGCTTTGAGAACCACTGGTCTATATGATGCTTCAGAAATATAACTTGGGACTTTCAACTCCAAAAGCACAGTCCTCTGCCCAAACAGCTTAAACAGCAGCTGCTCTTGCTCTTGTAGCAGAAGGAAGCCATATGCACATAAGCAGGTCTAACACATATCCCCATTCAGTGGAAGGAGGCATCATACACACAAGTCAATGTGTTACTGCAGTGGCAACGCAGCAGAAGCATACGTGCTGTGATGGTGTGTCTCTTGCAAATGAATACGTGTATGTGCTCAGTAGTGTCATAAAACCCGAACAGAAAGCAAGAAGATGGAGCAATTTCATATTCCTAATTCTCTCAACCTGCATTATTGCTCATTTTGCTCTAAGCAGCAACATCCCATCTACTATGTTATTCCCACTACTTTGCAGTTAAATGGCTTCTCTGGAGTTCAAATGACTTTGCAGGGTTCAGGTCTGATATTATCTGTAATCTGATCTGCACAACTGGACCCCCCAGGCCTTGGCAAGTTTCATTGATTGCTCAGACCTGCTAGTGTGGAGTTCTACCACACTGAGCAATGTGCAGTGAAGGCTCTCAGTTCTGCCTGAATGGATCAGATTGTAGGATTGGAGACAGAAATAAACAAATGATAAACAAACTATAAATCAAAACTAATCTCAGGTGCATCCCTTCTCAAATGGCACCAAGAGGAAAAATCCTACAATCATTCTTCATCACTTGTAAAAAAGAAATCCGGTAGCTGACGCACAGACTAGAAAGGAAATGACAGAAGCTTTGAGTGATCACCATGTTTTTCACACAACTATAAGAAATATATTTCTAGATATTGGAGGCTTAATTCTACTTCCTGTGAGGAGGGATAATGGAAACTTCATATAAGACTTACTACTTTGATCCGTCTGGTGAGAGTTAACAAGTACTGCTCAGAAAACACCAAAGTGAAACTCTCATTTCTTGCTGTTGCAACAGTTGAAATTCTGTGTACCCCAACTCAAATGATGTGGTTCTTATATAAAAGACTCCAGATTGGGCCATAGTTTGCCCACCCCAGGGGCCACATCCAGCCCTCCAGACATTTTAATCCGACCCTCTTGCTGGGGAGTGGGGTCTGGGGCTTGCCCTGCTCCAGCCAGGGAGCAGGGTCGGGGGCTTGCCCCACTCTGCATGGCTCCTGGAAACAGCAGCATGTCCCCCCTCTGGCTCCTATGCATAGGGGCAGCCGGGGGCTCCACATGCTGCTGCTCCCCCCAAGCACCGCCCCCACAGCTCCCATTGGCCGGGGCAGCCCCTGCGGATGGGGCAGTGCACAGAGCTGCCTGGCCATGCCTGTACGTAGGAGCTGGAGGGGGGACATGCCACTGCTTCTGAGAGCTGCTTGAGGTAAGCATTGCCTGGAGCCTGCACCCCTGACCCCCTCCCGCACCCCAACCCCCTGCCCCAGCTCTGATCCCCCTCCCACACTCTGAACCCCTTGGTCCCAGCCCGGAGCACCCTCATACACTCCAAACCCCTCATCCCCAGCCCCACCCCAGAGCCCACACCCCAGCCAGAGCCCTCACCCCCTCCCGCAACCCAACCCCCAATTTCATGAGCGTTCATGGCTTGCTATACAATTTCCATACCCAGACATGGCCCTTGGGACAAAAAGTTTACCCACCCCTGCTCCAGATCCTGTAATCTTTATTTAGGCAAACTCCCACTGAAGTAAACAGGATTTTTGACTTAAGGACTGTGGGAACTGGTGTAGTTCCCAGTCCCTCTATAGTTCATCTAACTCTTAGCTATATGTATCTTGCACTCATCTACCTACTCCTGTACCAGTACCAGCACATGTCTCTAAAGACAAGTGCCAATACACAGTCAATTGTAAGTTCTAGTAAATATGGAAAACATCCCTAGAATGATATGGATTCCAGGTGGCTGAAAGAGACTTAAATCAATAGTTTGAATTTTAATCAGAAGTATTTTTAGCAGAGATTTGAATGGACATGGAAAACTGAGCAGTCCTCGCTGCTCTTCAGGAGTGAGACACTTTGGAATGCTGTGAAGCAGCTACACAGCTACTGCCCATGCCGTCCTGTGGATAACTAGAGGATTCACTCTCCAGCTCTGGCAAGCTGTCATCTTTGACAAACCACGTATTTACTTTTCAGACGTATACATAATTGTTTTTAAATTGCAGCAAAGTAAACTGTTTGGGATGTTTTTGTAAAAATAGATTGCTTTTTCCATGAAAACACTTGAAAAACTCCTTAACTTGTATATTGACGTAAGAAAATCCCAGAGACTGGGATGCATTTACAGGGAAAGGGGAAGCAAAGTCAACTGCTTTTCCCTGGTGTCAAAGCAGATAATTTGATAGAACTGTTAGCTCAGAACGAAGTATCAAGTTCAGATGCAGTAAATTGCAGAACTCTTTAAGATATTCCCAGAAACTTTTTATCAACTTTTCTTGATTATTTTGGTAATTCAGGAACAAATCAGGTCTAAGGAGGGTGGTTAATCTACCACATGTATTTATGAGAGGCTCGAAGGGGTTCAAAAATTATTAAACACCTATAAGGCAGGATTCTGTTTGTGGGAAATAAGGTGATGTAATTTTTAGCCACTAAACACCAGGCCGTGATCGTGTTAGTTCTCATGGGCTTAAGCAGTTTTAGACCTAAGCAGATTTTGAATAGGAGACTTCTAAGGAAATCCCAGGTGCTACATGAAGTGGTGGTGGAGGCTTAACAGCTGGTGCTCATCCTTCTCAGTCAGTGCTAACCCAATGCCGCAGCATGATGATGTTGTCATGGACCTGATTCTGCTCCAGTAACATCTGTTTGGGGTAAGTGATAAAAGAATCAACCATCATGATTTTTGGATTAGTCAAAGCCAAGGCCCTGACCACTTGTGATCATTAAAAATGCCAAGGTGTTTATTCTAATACTGGGTGTGTTACAACTGGTCAAATTGCAGCTGAGATAATTACATTCTGTTTACATCAATTCCCCTTGTTGTTTCAACTGAATACAGTAGTATTCTGTCCTAAACTGGCACGGCATTCCTAACCTTCTCAATTCCTCTTGTCACAAAGGAAATTTCCTGCCTTACAGCTAGGATATCCTTGAACAACACTGAGACTGACTCTTGTGGTTCCCTCTTAGGACATTCTCTTCTTGCAAGACACAACAGGAATTTTAAAAGGCCAGGACTGTGTTAAACAATTGCTGTGCTGTGTACCATTCCAGAGTTAGCTGCATTTCAGTGGTGAGTGAAATGATTCCTTATTAAGTTCATACAGTGTTTGAGTTATTTAAGAGGAAAGGGGTAATTCTGTAGGCATGCAAGATATGAATACTTATTAATAAAAGTAAATATTTGGTGTGTTGTACCAGTATTAAAGCTATCCACACAGATCTTCCCAGGGCTAAATCCTGCTAAGAAGCAGAACTATTAAAAGAGAATAAATACAGTGCTGGCGTAGAGACAAAAAATGGAAGGCACCAATAAAAGGAAATGTTCATTGTGCAAAGAGGCTGAAAGAAGGGAATTGCAAAAGTCTGTTTTTGAACTTTTATATCTATGATCTCTACACTGGCAAAAAATTGAAAGAGGTAAGATTCACTGCTAATATTGATTTAGTGGACAGCAAATATGAGAGCAAATAATTCAAACTGATTAGGATGGATTAATTGATTCAGTGATTCCATGTAGAGAAGTGTATGGTACTGATACTGGGGAACTAGAGTATAAGTTGAGAAGGAAGCACTCAACAGAATAGATTGTTATTTATTTCTTGTATAAGGTACCAGAGGCCCCAAGCAAACTAAAAGACCTAGTGCTGGGTGCTGTACAAACATAACTGCCACGGTCTGTAAATGAGTCTCACCAGTGGAAAAAGAAACAAAAGAAATAAATGTCCAGACCATTCCAACAGTAAGTTCCTTTTAGGGCCTACAGACAAGACTGAAGGTCCAGGGCACCACCTTACTTCAGGGGTCCATACATAACCATTTTATGTGCGGTCTCTCTATCAGTGTAGCCCCTTCAGTTTGTCCCCTCCTGGTCTGGCTTGCTTTGTAAGGTACAAGTTGACTTTAGGGTGCACTGAACTCCTTTGTAAGGCTGTAGGGTCCATGAGGTGGGGATGAGGAATCCCTCTTCTGGAGCGCCTCTAACCACTTCCTCCTGCAACTTCCTCCTTTTCAAGCTGTCCTCCCTATCACATGTGACTGGCATGAACAGAGTTACCTTAGTACACAAAGCCTCCCTAGCCCCTTCCCTATCAGTGAGGGGCTTAAGTCTCCGTCACATGGTCCCTACCTCAAACAGCTTACAGTTTAGGCCTACTCTTGCACTGAGATCTGAGAAGGCAAACCTCTGTGCTCATGTAGAGCGTTGTTGCTGACATTCAAACTGCTGATGCTTTGCTGGGAAAAATTCTTAAAATTCATATTTCTTGTTCCTGAAATGTCTTGGAAGAAGAAGACAGACGGACTTGCCTGCAATGGCTTTCTCATACTAGGGAATACTAACAATGGGTTTCAAGTTTATTTCCTTTGTTTATTACACCCCTCTAAAGTGTGAACACAATAGATTTACCATCCATTCTGCATTGTTGGGTGTTCTCTTACCATGGTCCCTTAAATAGTTCCGTCCCTATGATGAATATATGGGAATATTGTTGCCATATCTTTGAGCTTTATTATGCTTACATTTATTTACATTTACGTTTATTATGCAATATATTTTCAAATAGGAGTTCTTTTTAACAAAGGTATAGAAGTTAGGTTGCTAGGGTCTAGCTAGGAAAGATGATGCCTTGATGTGGTGCAGGGATCTGGCAGTGAGAATGGTGGCTCCTCCTGCTTCGTCCTGGGAAGAGGAGAGAATGAGGTGCTGCTTTCAAGATTAAAGAAATTATGTTAAATTATACTTTTCCATTTCCTTTTTTGACACAAATCCATTGAGATTCAAGGCTCAGCACTGCAGCTTTCCTCTCCCTGTTGTAACATGCGTAGAGTATTACAGTGGCCAGAGATCAGTATATGATTACATGGCATGCAAAATTATCTAGGGATATCAAGATGAGTTCAAGATACTTGCTTTTTATTCTTTTATGATATTTTCCCTATGTAATCTTTTAAAATGATCTTTTTAACAACAAAAAGGTGTTGAAGTGTATGATAGCTATTACAACTGTCCACCTTTCGGACTCTAGTTATTGGTTAATTACATATTTTGTAATTGTCTGTTTATCAATTGTTAACATATGTATGACTTACTGGCCCCAATGAAGGGATCTGGTAAGGTCATGCAAAGTATACTTAGGCACATTAAACTAGAACTGTCCAAGCACAATAGACATCACTGGTCCAATATCCAAATCTGAAGTCTGCATGATCTAAGACTAACCTGGCTGCTGAGACCATAGCTGAACTGACATAGCTTGATTCCAGTCATGAATTGCCAGACTAAAAGTTGTCCTGCACTGACCACATTCACGTCGCAGGACATAGTAGAAAGGAAATCCAAAAAGAATCCAGGGCTGTCCTAGTGAAGAGGGATGGGAAAATCCTTTGCCTCTGTTTCTGAAATGACCAAGATGAAGATATTTCCTCACAGCCTGAAGCCTTTTATGTTTAGAATGACACTGGATATGACTGGTTGTTTATGTTTCATAACATATATTTTTGATTGCTAGCTGGATTTTTTTGTCTTTATGGAATATTGCTGTCTTTATTGCTGATTGGAGCCATAATGAAGAGATAAGCTCTAATGTAAGCCATCATGTCCTGAGGTAAAATTGGTTAGCGCCAGTGGTGAGCTGGAGCCGGTTCGCAACAGTTCACACTAACCGATTGTTAAATTTTGAAGCTGTTTTAGAACCGGTTGTTATCCTGCTTCCCTGCAGGGGGTGCTGAGGCTTTGATGGGCTCCGGCCAAGAAGTGATGTAATTCCTCCTCCGGGCACTGCGGGTGCTGCGCTGCGGGAGCCATGTGAGCTGCCACCTGGCCCTGGACACGACCCCTGTTGCTGCTGCTGCTTCCCCGACCCCTGGCCCTAGGGCTCCCGCTGCTGCCTGGTAGGTCCCCAGCTGCTCTGCTGGGCCTGGGCTGCGTCCTGCTGCTCGGGTGCTCCGAGCCGCTCTCCCCGTGAGCACCCACCACCCTGCCCACAGCCAGCCCCTGTCTTCAGCCACCCTCTGCACCCCCTGCCCTGCCCGCAGCCAGCCCCTGCCGCACCCCCTGCCCTGTCTCCAGCCAACCTCTGCCACACCCCCTGCCCTGCCCGCCGCCAGCCCCTGCCGCAGCCCCTGCCCTGTCTCCAGCCAACCTCTGCCGCACGCACCCCCCTGCCCGAAGCTAGCCAGCCCCACACCCCCCGTCTCCAGCCGACCCCTGCCGCACTCCCCTGCAGCCCTGCCCGAAGCCAGCCAGCCCCACACCCCCTGTCACCAGCCATCCCCGCACCTCCCTGCCCTGCCTGCAGCCAGCCCCCACCTCCAGTCAGCCCCTGCCTTGCCTCCAGCCAGCCCAACATCCCCTTGCCTCCAGCCAACCCCGCACCCTCCTGTCTCCAGCCAGCCCCGCACCCCCTGCCTCCAGCTAGCCCTCCCCCACCCTCCTGTCTGCAGCTGGCCCCACATCCACTGGTGCCCTGCAGTTCCCAGGGCAGTAACCCTGCACACCTGCTTCAATGAGGGGGGCAGGGAGCAGCTGGGACCCACACATGAGCACACCCTAGAGTGACCAGACAGCAAGTGTGAAAAATCAGGACGGGGGTGGGGAGTAATAGGAGCCTATATAAGAAAAAGACCCCAAAATCGGGACTGTCCCTATAATTTCGGGACATCTGGTCACCCTAGCACACCCCCAGGGAGTGGCGGGGACCCACACATGTGAAACAGAGCTCATTTCTAGTTCAGGCCCATCTTTTTAAAAAAGAACTTTAGGTAGGGTTAACATACATCTGTATTTTCCCGGACATGTCATACTTTTTGGTTTAAAATTTAAAAATTCCTCGCAGGAAAATACGGACGTATGGTAACCCTACTGGTACAAAAAATACATACTGTGGCACATCCCTTAAATCAGAACTTTTTATAGGGAACTGGTTGTTAAGATTTTGGCAGCTCATCACTGGTTAGCACAGTATCTGTTTTCTAGCTCCATTGTACTTGTAGCATTTAAATTGGCATTGTCCTCCATTGGCTTGTCAAGTCTGCTCTCTCTGACATCCAGAGCAGGAAACAAATGTTTTTAAAACTGTAAATCCCAGCTGTGTTACTGCAACAGGATTGTGCTTAAAATAGCTACATTTGGTAAGGTTCTCTGTACAGCTTAGTCTTGTTGAAGAGGCTGATTAAAAAGAAAAAAAACCCTCAGCAAATTCAGTATAAATAGACTGCAAAAGAATGAAATGCCTTCAAAATCCTGCCTGTTTTCTTCAATAAATATGTAGGTATTTCTAGAATATATTTTGCTTCTCCAGTTTTCATTCTAAACGAGTGCCAACAGTGTGCAGAGTCTGATGGATACACTGTTTTGTGTGTGTTTAGTTTTAGTACAAATCAAAATGTTAATTATTTTTTAAAGGAGCAATATTCTAATGGCAATTAACTATATTAGAGCATGCATTGTTATGCTATTTGCATACTTCCCATGTAGCTGAAAGCATGAGGTCCTAAGCAACAGCAATATGTGTTAGTAGCCTAGTAATGGCTACTAATTGTTGTGGCTTATTGTTTTATTTATACACATAGCATTCATGACAGTATATAGATAATGATTAAACTAAGTTGTGTCCCAGTCTTTCATAAATGAGGAAACCTTTCTCATCTGCTCTTGTGGTGTCTCCTGTCCCCTGTACAAAAATATGGGGTCAGCAAGATTACAGGAATTCTGGCAACAATCATAAGCAAACAGTACAGCATATTTGGACGTTTGTTTGCTGAAGGTTATGGACAAATGGTTTTTGGTTTTTAAATGGACATCACTGGCTTTTAAGTGCCTGAGGCTGAAGATTATGCTTTCAGGAATAAGCAAAGGAATCATATCATTTGCGTCAAGGATTAAAGCTTAATACCAAATGCCAGCATAAAAGAGACAATCTTAACCAAAAGGACCAATACCAAAACCAAGGACCTAAGTATTCAATGTGGAACCAATATTTTCAATATCGGGAACCATAAGAACATAAGAATGGCCATACTGGGTCAGACCAAAGGTCCATCCAGCCCAGTATCCTGTCTGCCAACACTGGCCAATGCCAGGTGCCCCTGAGGGAATGAACCTAACAGGTAATGATCAAGTGATCTCTCTCCTGCTATCCATCTCCCCCCTCTGACAAACAGAGACTAGGGACACCATTCCTTACCCAACCAGACAGGTTTGCTATTTGTAAGAATACATATACCACAAATTGGAACTTATGCTCTACTTCCGGTTAATCAAAGCTCCTTATTTAGGCAGGAAGTGTTGTCTGGTGGTTCGATCAGAGGATGGGGAATTGGAACTCCACAGTTCTATTCCCAGTTCTACCACACACTCCCATTATGCCCTTAAGACATCACTTACCCTCTGTATGCCTCAATTTGTCCATCTAGAAAACGTGTAATACTTGTGTACCTAAGAGCTAGTCAGGATGGAGAGTTACTGCATGGTAAACCAGGGTGTGAGTTTACAATGCACCAGCTTGCTGTGCAACTACTGCTACAGTGCAGTGAAAGTCCTAGAGCACAGCTCAGCGTATTATGCTGTCAAGTAGTAATGCTAAGCCATGCTCCAGGACGTTTACTGTGTTGTACCAGGTCCATCCATTATGTTACTATATAGCAAGCTGGCGTACTGTAGATTCACACCTGGGCTTGCCGCAGAGTAACTTGCCATCTGGACAAGCCCTAACAGGATTAGTGAAGATTAGTTTAGACTGGCAAAGCACTTTGCGTTTAATCAGCCTTTAATTTGTATTAAATATTTTGAAATCCTCTGATGATCTATTTATAAATAGAGCGTGACAAACCTACAGGATGTGGTATATATGCATTGTCACAGAGTGGCTGGTTCTTTAAGGGGAGATGTGTCTTAGCTCCACCTCTGATACTTACTTTCCCAGGCAGGGAAAATCAAAGAAAGGCATGTGTCGGGAGGGTCATGTGATCCAGTCATACCTCTGGAGTAGATAAGGGAGAGACTTTGAGGTGAAGCAGGGGCTTGAACCAGAGTGAGCTAGAGAAGGCTGAAGCCAGATGTGACATTTTGGAGTTCAATGCAAAATGGTAAGGGGCTGTGTCACCACCTGCCCTGTACTTCTGGGAACCTTTAATGCTATGCTGCTGTGGCTTACAGCCCTGATACCAACAGCTAGCATACAAGCATGCAGGACACACTCTGTTTTCTACCACCTAGTTAATTTTTGCAGGGTGACCCCAACACCCTCTCTGTCCCAAATTTCCCCAAAATTGTTTGTCAGTGTGACAATCTGCTGAGGTTCCCAGAATTGTGAGCTACTGTGTTACTCTCTCAGCCTCAGCAAGTGAGAGTTTTGCTACTGCTAAGCTGTGTGAGAACTCCCTGACATACCAGCTTGTCTGCCTTGCTAGCAAAGTCTTCAGTACTCTGCTGGTCCAAACCTCACCTTGCAGGAAGCAAATAGTGTACCTCAACTCCCGAGTTCCCCAGAGATTTCTCCCTGCAGTGTCCAGCCCTCTCCTGGAACACTCACTGAAGTTATGTTTGTTGGTCCTTTTAAAGAGACAGTACACTGCAGTTCATTAATATAACTGGGTTTTGACAAACACTCTCATTTCAATCATAACACTGAATTGATTTATAGTAAAAATAAAACAAGTTTATTAAACATGTCATAGGTGTAATTGATACTAAGTATAAGGAGTAAAGAAATAGTTACAAACAAAAGTTTAAAAAAAATACTTTAACTTCAGCAAGTTACATTCTTTGCCTAAGCAGGTTTGGTACCTATATCAGTTCCCATAACATAAGAACAGCCATATTGGGTCAGACCAAAGGTCCATCTAGCCCAGTATCCTGTTTTCCGACAGTAGCCAATGCTAGGTGCCCCAGAGGGAATGAACAGAACAGGTAATCACCAAGTGATCCATCCCCAGTTGCCCATTCCCAACTTCTGGCAAATAGAGGCTAGAGACAATCCCTGCCCATCCTGGCTAATAGCCATTGATGGACCTATCCTCCATGAACTTATCTAGTTCTTTTTTGAACCCTGTTACAGTCTTGGCCTTCACAACATCCTCTGGCAAGGAGTTCCACAGACTGACTGTGCATTGTGTGAAAAAATACTTCCTTTTGTTTGTTTTAAACCTGCTGCCTATTAATTTCATTTGGTGACCCCTAGTTCTTGTGTTATGAGAAGAAGTAAATAACACTTCCTTATTTACTTTCTCCACACCAGTCATCATTTTATAGACCTCTATCATATCCCCTCTTAGTCGTCTCTTTTCCAAGATGAAAAGTCCCAGTCTTACTAATCTCTCCTCATACGGAAGCCGTTCCATACCCCTAATTATTTTTGTTGCCCTTTTCTGAAAGTTTTCCAATTCCAATACAGCTTTTTTGAGATGGGGCAACCACATCTGCATGCAGTATTCAAGATGTGGGCATACCATGGATTTAAATAGAGGCAATCTGATATTTTCTGTCTTATTATCTATTCCTTTATTAATGGTTTCCAACATTCTGTTTGATTTTTTGACTGCCGCTGCACATTGAGTGGATGTTTTCAGAGAACTATCCACAATGACTTCAAGTTCTCTTTCTTAAGTGGTAACAGCTAATTTAGACCCCATCATTTTATATGTATAGTTGGGATTATGTTTTCCAGTGTGTATTACTTTGCATTTATCAACATTGAATTTAATGTGCCATATTGTAGCCCAGACACAATATTTTTGAGAACCTTTGGTAGCTCTTCGCAGTCTGCTTGGGACTTAACTATCTTGAGTAGTTTTGTATCATCTGCAAATTTTGCCACCTCACTGTTTACCCCTTTTTCCAGATCATTTATGAAAATGTTGAATAGGACTGGTCCCAGTGTAGACTCCTTGGGGGCACCGCTATTTATCTCTCTCCATTCTGAAAACAGACCATTAATTCCTACACTTTGTTTTCTATCTTTTAACCAGTTACTGTTTCATGAGAGGACCATCTCTCTTATCCCATGACAGTTTAGTTTGCTTAAGAGCCTTTGGTGAGGGACATTGTCAAAGGCTTTCTGAAAATCCAAGTACACTATATCCACTGGAACCCCCTTGTCCACCTGCTTGTTGACCCCCTCAAAGAATTCTAGTAGATTGGTGAAGCATGATTTCCCTTTACAAAAACCATGTTGACTTTTCACAAACAAATTATGTTCATCTATGCATCTGACAATTTTGTTTTTTACTATAGTTTCAACAGTTTCCCCGGTCCTGAAGTCAGGCTTACCAGCTTGTAATTGCCGGGATCACCTTTGGAGCCCTTTTTAAAAATTGGTGTCACATTAGCTATCCTCCAGTCATTTGGTACAGAAGCTGATTTAAATGATAGGTTACAAACTACAGTTAGTAGTTCTGCAATTTCACATTTGAGTTCCTTCAGAACCTTTGGGTGAATACCATCTGGTCCTGGTCACTTATTACTGTTTAGTTTATCAATTTGTTCCAGAACCTCCTCTAATGACACCTCAATTGGGGACAGTTCCTCAGATTTGTCACCCAAAAAGAATGGTTCAGGTTTGGGAATCTCCCTCACATCCTCAGCCGTGAAGACCAATGCAAAGGATTCATTTAACTTCTCCACAATGGCCCTATTGTCCTTGAGTACTCCTTTAGCATCTCGACCATCCAGTGGCCCCGTTGGTTGTTTAGCAGGCTTCCTGCTTCGGATGTACTTAAAAAAAAATTGCTATTACTTTTTGAGTCTTTGACTAGTTGTTCTTCAAATTCTTTTTTGGCCTTCCTAATTATATTTTTATACTTCATTTGCCAGAGTTTATGCTCCTTTCTGTTTTCCTCACTAGGATTTAACTTCCACTTTTTAAAAGATGCCTTTTTGTTTCTCACTGCTTCTTTTACTTTGTTCAGCCATGGTGGCATTTTTTTGGTTCTCTTACTATGTTTTTTTAATTTGGGGTATACATTTAAGTTGAGCCTCTATTATGGTATCTTTAAAAAGTTTCCATGCAGCTTGCAGGGATTTCACTTTTGGCGCTGTACCTTTTAATTTCTGTTTAACTAACTTCCTCATTTTTGTGTAGTCACCCGTTCTGAAATGAAATGCTACAGTGTTGGGCTGCTGTGGTGTTTTTTCCACCACAGGGATGTTAAATTTAATTATATTATGGTCACTATTACCAAGCAGTCCAGCTATATTCACCTGTTGTACTAGATCTTCTGCTCCACTTAGGACTAAATCAAGAATTGCCTTTCCTCTGGTGGGTTCCAGGACTAGCTACTCCAAGAAGCAGTCTTTTAAGGTGTCAAGGAACTTTATCTCTGCATCCTGTCCTGAGGTAACATCTACCCGGTCAGTATGGGGATAGTTGAAATCCACCATTATTATTGAGTTTTTTAATTTTTATAGCCTCTCTAATCTCCCTGAGCATTTCACATTCACTATCACCATCCTGGTCAGGTGGTCGGTAATATATCCCAACTGCTATATTCTTACTGTTAGAGCATGGAATTATTATCCATAAAGATTCTATTGTACAGTTTTTGGTTCATTTAAGATTTTTACTTCATTTGATTCTACGTTTTCTTTCTCATCTAGTGCCACACCCCTACCAGCATGACCTGTTCTGTCCTTCTGATATATTTTGTACCCAGAGACTTCCACCCCCTTGGTTGAAGGTCCCAACATTCTGTGAATTCAAGAGCTCTGGCCCCTTGAATCCCTCAAGTGATGGACTAGTATGGGGTTCTCTCCCCTTTCTTTTTATAGTCCAGTAAATTTTTGAAATGTGTTCTTTGAAAAGCAGGCCCAAAACAAAGTTGCGCTTGCCTGCTGGGGTGCAATGGCCATGTTGTCTTCCCAAAATTCATTGACCTTTCTTCAGGAGGCAGGAAGGCTTCCTGCTGTTGACTTCCCTTCCCCCTGCTGATTTGGATGTAAATAGGGCTTCCATTGGTTTGATTCCATAATGCTGAATTCACATTGGAGACCTGTAAATAGCTCCATTTCCTTCTGTCTGGGAGAGAACCTGTTTCTCCCTCTCTTTGGTCACAGACTTTAAAACATAATATCAGGGAGTATCCATAACTCGTCATATAGTATTAATACATGCATTTCACAATATTAATCATCAGTGTGTCACCAACTTTCATAAAAGACCTTACTCAATACGCTTTTATAATACAGTAATATTGCATAGTCAGTTGATTTAAGTACTTACCATTTAAGGTTCAGACCCCCTGTCTTTATAGTTCAGAGGCTATCTTCCCCACTCACTAGTTTTGAGGGTTTCGTTTCCTTTTTATGTAAATGTACCTTCATTGTCTCTGCATGATGACCACACTAGTCAGACAAGCAAATACACATCCCTTTGTCTAAGGCAGACTGTTTATGCATTGCTTCCCAAACACATTTTAAGAACATAATTCTAGCACATATTTATAACTCTTTGTATATACTCTGTATGTACACCATGCAAGAATATTAATGATCAGTGGGTTATTAGTTTTCCAATGACCTATTACATGCCACCTTTTGGGTGGATATCATGACAACAGTGTGTGATATGTAGTGAGTATGTCAGGCCTGGTAAGCATTGTTGACAGAGTAGTGAACCACCAATGGGCCTCTGTGTGTCACCTCCTACCTGACATTGACACAATAGGATTAGCAACTGGTTACTCCACAGGCATCACTTCAAAGTTCCCCTGAGCCCATAGACTGGGGCACCTCTTCCCTCTTTAACATTCATACTTCTCCAGGTTCACACCCATCTGGGTTACCCAGGCCAGTGAAGGGTTCTGTCGCCCCCAAAAGCATGAAACCAGATCTCTTACAACCCTGAGTCTGCCCTCCTATCCTATGGCTATCCTCAGCTGTGCTAGCATTTCTCTGCACTCAGCAATTTTCCCCTGCTCCTAGCAGAGTCCTGACCCTCAGCTATTTATTTTCTAACTGTACCCGTGACTCACTGCAGTTTTGGGGCCACAGCACTGTCCAGTCGTGTCTCAGTTTCCCTACTGCCAATGGAGTGCTAGCCCACAGCTTTCCTAGCTGTTCCAGAGTCTCACCATTCCCAGGTGCCTTGCCTGCTCTCAGTGGAGTGGGGGCTTGCCTTGTGACTTCTTCAAGTCAGGAACCTAGGGAGCTGCAGGAAGTAGGAATGCTCCTGCAGGAGTCCCTGAGACACTAGGGGAGACAACTCAGTGGAGAAAGGACTGAGGTGGTGTGACCAGGCCTCCAGGCTGTGGAGGATGGCTGGAAGTCCTATCAGAGATTCCTTGAAGGAAGGACTATTCTGAAGGTTTTGATTTGAGTTCTGTTTCTTGAAAGCTTTTGTTGCCAGCCTGGGGGAAATTGGCAGGGGTCAATTCAAAGAGCCCAGAAAGAAGCACAGCACAAATCCTTCCCTATTGGCTAAAGGATTCACAGCCCTCTTTTTGCAGTTGTGGGTCTAGAGGGCCATTGGAAACTGTGTAAAGATTCAGTAAATTAGACACCAGAAAGGGGGTCTTGCTTTAAATGCTTTGAACTGTGGGAACTTACCATGAGACCCAGGAGGGAAAACTGAGGGTGAAGTGCCTGCATGGCCATCCTGTGCCATGAGGGGGTGTTTCAGAGGTGGTCTGAATACAAAACAAAATATTGTCACATGAAAAACAGAAAAAAATCTCAAAAACAAAAGGAGTACTTGTGGCACCTTAGAGACTAACCAATTTATTTGAGCATAAGCTTTCGTGAGCTACAGCTCACTTCATAGGATGCTGTAGCTCACGAAAGCTTATGCTCAAATAAATTGGTTAGTCTCTAAGGTGCCACAAGTACTCCTTTTCTTTTTGCGAATACAGACTAACACGGCTGTTACTCTGAAACCAGAAAAAAATCTGTTTAAAAGTGAGCAAAAGTAGGAGTCACTTCATTTAAAATAGGATGAAAAAATATCCAAATTACTTAACTAGTAATTTGCAAAGAGAAATGGGTCAGTCAAATAACTTTTAGCACTTGTACAATACATACTTTTTAACATGGTTATTAATGGAACCTGTAAACAAATTCAGTGGGATGTGGAGGTAAAAATTCCATCTTGTCTCCAACGAACAACAGGGGCGGGAATAATCAAGGGGTTTCATTTTAGCAGAAAGTTCACTTGGAAGCCTCTGTCAGTGTGGATTGAACAGGACAAGTGACGTTAGACTACACTAACATTCCACTACGCTATTTCCTCCGTTCAGCACTGTCCTTCTGGGATAGCAACAAGCAGAACTTTAAATGGTGGAGTGGGCTTTTTGCTGTAGTAAAAATCTTCCATTTATTTATCCATAAAGGGTAACATGTAAGGTATCTACAGAAAGCTTATAACTTGTCAAGATTCATAATCATTGTGACATGTATGTATTTATGTATGGGTAATATTCAAGGAATAATGTATTTATATTGAAAATATGCTTTATGGACTTGAAGTAAAAATCAATCACCAGGTAATGATGGGTCACAATGGTGGCCCATTTAGATGGGAGGGAGTTGTCACTCCACACTGTTTAACAAGTGATGCAATGCAAGGCTCAGTTGTTTAGTCTTCCTCAATCCCAAGACTTTCAATGGAAAACCATCAGAGACAACTGTGAACAATTGGAACCTCTAGAAGGTAAAAAAAGAACATTACAGCATGACAGGTTCACTTGTCTATGACTAGAAACAAGACTGTTCCAGTATAACACAGAGGAGGGAGAAGTCTTCCACCTTGAGGAGCAAGGAGCAAGCAAGCATGGAAAAATTAGATCCAGGTTCCTCTGAGGCCAGTCAGCTCTGCAACAGTCTGAACTGGGGCAAGGGGGAGGCTACTTTATTAGATGGGAAAGGTGCATTCTACATACAAGGTTACTTTAGCTACTGAACTAGTATGTACCAGTAACGGCAATGTTGGTGCTATTGCTGACCTAAAATTATCAGGTGAAGTGTAAGGAATGTTTCTTTAACTGTACTTACTAAATAAAATAAAAAATGAAATGTTAAGTGAATCAGAATCTTTCCTTCTGTTTTATTACAAATTTCAAAATTAATAACATGCTGAAGAGAAAATGTTGTAAGCAGTATTAACGTGCCAGGTCACAGGGCTTAGTCTCACTCCAATGCTCACCCTCTTGTAAATGTGGCTCCTGTGTATGCATGAAGTGGCTTGTTTCACAAGATGCACCTGGCAAGCCCACATAACCAAAGGCAAGCTCATGCTTGTGGTGGAAAAAAATAGAGCTGGGTGATTTTGGTGGTTTTAGAAAAAATCACAGTTTCTCGCATTTCATTTTGTGTAAATTTGCAACCAGAAGACTGGACCTAAATGTTATAGAATTAGGTTTTTGTAAATGATTTTCTTAAATTGTAGGGTTTGGGGGACCCTACCCCAATCTTCTCTCTGCCAATTCTCTCAATGCTACCTTTCTTCTAAGTGGATGGAGACCCCCTACTTCAGTTTCAGTGATGAGAGCAGAGTGTTTCTAGGAGCTAGTCAGAAAATGGAAACAAAAAAATTATGAATATTTAAAAAAAAATTTTTAATCAGACAGGGCAGGGACATGAACCTAAGTCTCCCAGGCCACTGCCCTAACGACCAGGCTATATAACTGACCAGAGGGCCCTGGACCCAAAACACCTTCCCAAATTGAAAAGTTCAGGTTTGGATCCAAAACCAGATATTTTGACACATTTTTTGCGTGTGAAAACACTTAAAGTGGTCTTGTTGTTGTTTCAACGCAAAACGAAAACAAATTTTGAAACCTTGAGAGTTGCTGTGGAATGGAGTTGTTGCTCTCCAGAGAGCTCAAGTTGATAGACAATACAGTGTGATATGGCTGAAAAAAAGCCAGTGAAATTTTAGGGTGTATACACAGACAGGTTGTTAATCCCTCTATACATGGCACTGGAGTGCCTGTGCCTTGAATCCTGCACTCCTCTCTGGCCACCTCATTACCAAAGATATGTAAACTAACTGGAGGGGGTTAAAAGAACAACAAAAAGTATTAGGGGACTAAACAGACTGAGAGAGATGAGGAAAGGAAATCTATATTTATACCTTGGTTAAGGGTATGTCTACACTGCAATGAAAACACATGGTTAGTGGGACTTGAGTCAGCTAACCCTGGGTTAGAGAACCTGGGGTTTGAGTATCTATATGGATTGTTAACTCTACATTAGGAATTTTCTAACCTGGGCTCAAACCTGCAGCTCTGGCATCCACATTATAGCATGTAGACTCAAGCCAAACCAGCCATATCCCAGATTCCCTTCTGCCCTCCCAAAATGCAGCTGCTATAACCCTTTGACGATGGTGCACTGTGGGAAAGCTTTTTGCTGTCCACCCTGCACATTACAGGAAGATTGAACAGCCCACCAACACATCCTGCTGAGTAACATGGAGGAGGCACCTTTACAAGAGTTTCTTTTGGATGCACTTTCACTCCTGTGTCAGGAATTGGGCAGACTAGTGGACGTTTGAGCTGCATTTTTTGACCCACCAAAGGCACCTGACAGAGTTTATGATGGAGCAGGAGCACGCAGAGTGCCCAGGCATGGCAAATCTGAACTGGCCGATGCTGCTCATGACACTTGGGATAGCTGCTGATGCCCCTTACATAGACCAGCTCTTCTGGCATGGGCCCACAGACTGGTGGGATCACATCATCATGCAGACCAGGGATGATCAGCAGTGGGTCCAACACTTGTGCATGAAGACAGCTACATTTCTGGAACTGTGAGCAGCTTGCCCTCATTGTCCAGTGTAAAGATATATAGAGGGGGGCACCCTTGCTGGTCCAGAAGTAGGTTGCTATAGCTGTCTGGAAGCTGGCTACCCAAGACTACTACAGTTTCAATGCAAACCAGTTTGGTGCCAGCAAGTTGACTGTGGATAAAGTGGTGGCAGAGGTTTCTGAGGCAATTGGGAGTCTAGTTTGCCCCCAAGTGACAGGCATAAAAGATACATTTGTGAAATGATGACTGGGTTTGAGAGAATGGGGTTTCGAAACCGTGTTGGGGCCACTGGTGGGATTCATGTGCCCTCAAGGAGCACATGTGTACATAAACTGCAAACTCCATTGTTATGCATGTGCTTCTGGACCACAGAGATTGATTTATGAATGTCAGTGTGGGTTGCACTGGGAAAGTTCATGATGCCAGGGTTTTTTGTTGATCAGGAGTCTACATTCATGTACAGGCTGGGACACTATTCCCACCATATGACATTATCATAAATGGAGTTACTGTTCCCACTGTTATTTTGGGGGACCCTGCATACTCCCAATTGCCTTTGCTTATGAAATGGTACTCTGATTTTAGAGGCCCTGGCAATGACTGTTTACACTCAGCAAGTGTACAATGATGGTTGAACGTGCTTGTCAGATTGAAATTCAATTGGAGATGTCTACAGACACGTTTGGATGCCAGTGTCATAAATGCTGTCCGCGTTACTGTGGCTTGTTGTGCTCTTCACAATCTTTGTGAAGCCAGAGGTGAGCCATTTCCCCCTGAATGGACCTATGACAGCAAGGGGCCACTGAATCGGCACATTCAGCCAGAAAATGCACCAACTGCAGCCAGAGCTGGATGCCCCTGGGCAACAGAAGTCAGGGATGTTTTGTGCTCCCACATTATTAACTTGTATGGGGAAATAGTACCTTTATGAATGTGCTTGCGGGGCTTGATTGACATGCAGTGTACTTAAGAATGACATGACCACTTATGAAATAAGGGTAGGGAGTGGGAGATGATTCACAGTATGAATTCATATAAGGAAGTGATTGAAGTATGGGTGACTGCAGCTAACCGTATAGAGGAATAGTGTTTGCTTACTAATTCCTAATTGTCCCTGATCATGTGTTTAGCTTTATTATTTCAAATACAGATTGTATGATGAGATGCAGTGACAGCAATGAACTTTCTTGATGACATAAAAAGCTTTATTTATAAACAGGTGTTATAAAAGTACAGCTTTCATCCATTGCCAGGCAGGCCAGCTGCTGTTATCACATCAAAACAGCAGGAACAAGAGAACCTTTCCAAAACAACAACTACAAGTGCAAACAGTGAAACTATTTACAATACAGGAACCCCCTATTGTTGCATGTACCTTGGCTCCTCATTCTCATTTCCCTTCTTTCCCCATTTGCCACACACTTGGCACCAGGGGCAGGGAGTGGAGGCATCATCCAGGGTGGGGGTGTGACGTTATCTGATTAAAATATAACCATCTAGATCATTGTTGCAACCACTGTTATATTTGAAGCAAATCTTGTATAAAGCTTGCCAAGTGAGGTGTCTATGAAAAAGTTATTACTCGCTGAATATAATTCTGCTATCTGTATGTATGTATCATTTTTGTATTTGAAGTTATAAATATTGGCTCTATACTTGGATTTAAAATGTTTGTTCCTGAGGTAATGCCCACAGGATAAGTCTCCAGTACATTTTGGAGGGACTATTCAAATTGAGTGACCATCAAAAGATCATTTAACTGACAATGGACCATGGGAGATGCCCATCTACACTTAATGGAATTTCCTGCTGCGGCTAGGTGAAACACATGGACATAAGACTTGCCCATGTGACTCCAAACTCCATCTTGTAGCTGTAATTTTCCACAATAAGAACAATGGGATGCCCTTCACATGGCAGAAACTATAAAAGGCCCTGGAAACACCTCCATTTTGCCTCTATCCTGCCCAAGCCTCTGGACTATGAATTTATACTAATGGGAGCATTCTAACCAAGGGACTGAGGTCTTTTCAATGATTTGGAAGCAACCAGAGACTTGATTTTAAGCCAGCAGTTTATTCCATCACTGCTACAAGCCTGAACCAAGAACTTTGCAATTACTGTACGTATTTGATTCCTTTAACCAATTTTAACTCACCTTTCTTTCTTTCTTTCTTTCTTTTTCTTTCTTTTTATAAATAAACCTTTAGATTTTAGATAGTAAAGGATTGGCAACAGTGTGAATTTTTGGGTAAGATCTAAGTTATATATTAACCTAGGTGTGTGGCTGGTCCTTTGGGATCAGAAGAACTGTTTATTTGATGGGACTGGTTGTAAAGAACCACTCATCTCTGAATCCAGTGTTTTTGGTGGTGATATAAGAATTGGAATGCCTAAGGAAACTGCTTTTATGACTTCTTGTTAGCCAGTGTGGTGAAACAGGAGTTTACTTTTGTTGCTGGTTTGGTATATCTTATAAAAGAATAACCACCAGGTTTGGATTGTGTTTGCCCTATTTCTCAGCAGTTTGTCCTGAATTTGGCATCCTCAGTTGTGACCCACTGAGGGATGGTTACAGGGGGTCTAGACTGAGGACTGCATGAGGCTAAGTTGTCCTGCCTAGCCATTCATGGGGCCTGATTGCATGGGCCAAAGAGGGACAGAGAGGACAAAGGAAGTTGACCCATGGGATTGTGGGATACTTTTGGCAGACTCCCAGGACCCAAGTCAAGGGGGGGCTACATCTACACTGCAAAGCAACAGGGCTTGAAGGCTGATTCATGGCTTGACTCAGGTTGGATTCTGCAGCCTTGCAGGATCCTAGGAGCCTGGGTGCAAGTCCTGGATTAGTATGATTTGTGTGTAGACAGAAAGGGGGTTAGGCTTGAGCCTGAGTCTGAGCCTAGACTTACACTGCAAGGTCGACATATCCTAAGTGACTAAGGTGATGCAGGATGTAACTGTGACACTAGTGGACCAAGTGCCAGCTTATGCCAAGGCCCCAGGCCTCACTGAACACTTACAAATGCATAGCTGGAAACCAGTCTTGCTTACCTATATGCAATATCAAAACAGATATTAGATGTTCAGTGGATAAGAATGTGTTCTGGTGTTTAGACTTTATAAAACGTTGGTAGGATGCTGGACGTATTGACTCACTTATAAACTCTGTAGCCGATGGTATAAAGCTTTATATCGAGTGTTTTTGCATTGTAAACCTCTGTAATTGTGTAACTCACCAAAAAGAAAAAGAAGCATTGATTAAGGTAAACTACTTGTACGTGGCCTATTGAAAGCAAATGAAGTATTGTGTAGCATCAAAGGACAGAGACTTTGTTGATGGCATTCTTAACTCTGTCCAGGAACATATGAACTCATCCCATCAGTTTTGGAGTCTGGAATGGAGGGAATAAAAATCCCTCACAAGGAGAAACTGGATCTCTTTCATGCTATCTGGACTCTGAGGGGCAAAGATTTCTTAACATAAGCAAAGCGATTCCCATGCTACTTGGCTTGGCTTAGCCCTGAAAGACACTTTGAATAGACAGATTACTACAATTCTGTCACCTTTTGAATCACCGAAACTCACTTGTGTATATATGCATGCTTGTTTAACCTGTAAATAACTCTTATTTGTTTTTTCTAGTTAATAAACCTTTAGGTAGTGTGACACTCTGTACCTCGGGGGAACACCCTACACCCCCATGTTCATCTTTATAAAATGATTGTGTGGTATCCAATGCAAAGTTTGTCATGTTGGGTGTCTTTGGAAGGCTCATAATGCACTGAGCATGGTTGTTATAGTGATGTTATAGTAAGGTTATAAGTTATAATTTCATGTATATAGTTATGAGGCTGAAAATGTATCCTCATGGCTTAAAGCAAGCCCATGCAAAAACTCTCCAAGAACAGAGAGGCAGTTCACACCTTGCCAGGGCATGGATGGGACAAACCCAACCCAGCCTCACAGGAACAATGGACACTGACTCAGGCAGCAACAAAAGAATCTGTTAGACCTTCGAGGGAGTCACCCCCTTCCTTTGGGCAGTTTGGGACTGCGATGAGGTAATGTTCACCTGACTCTGAAGGAGGGAGGGGGCGGAGGGAGGAGAGCAAAGCCAAGAGGAAAGAAAGGACATGATAAAAGGGGGAGACATTTTGCCATGCTCTCTCTCTTCCGCCTACATCTACAGAACCACCACCACCACCAAGCGACTGAACCACTGATCAAAGGGGAGAGCCTGGCTGAAGAGCCAGCCTGTGGCGAGAAGCATCTAAGTTTGTAAGGACATTGAAAGTGTTAAGATCAGCTTAGAATGCGTTTTGTTTTTATTTCATTTGACCAAATCTGACTTGTTATGCTTTCACTTATAATCACTTAAAATCTATCTTCATAGTTAATAAATCTGTTTGTTTATTCTACCTGAAGCATTACATCTAGTTTGCAGTGTGTCAGAGACTCCCCTGGGGAGAACAAGCCTGGTACAGATCAATTTCTTTGTTAAATTGACAAACTTATATAAGCTTGCAGCATCCAGTGGGCATAACTGGACACTGCAAGATGGAGGTTCCGAGGGTTATTTCTGGGACCGGAGATATTGGCTAGTGTCATTCACTTGCAAGTAGCTGGGAGCAGCTTACATGCCAGAGGCTGTGTGTGAACAGCCCAGGAGTAGGGGGTTCTCACAGCAGAGCAGGGTAAGGCTGGCTCCCAGAGTCAAGGAGCGGAGAGGCCTAGCAGATCACTGGTCCAGATAATGCCAGAGAGGAACATCACAGGTAGTTTATTATGGGACTGGCTACAAGTGTTGTCTGTGGTATGTGATCTGAGATACAAATTGATCTGAGGTACATGACTGGTCCCAGGACTCGAAGTAACCTGAATGTTTTGAGATTTTTGGTATAGTGACCAATTAGCACTAAGTCCGGCTTGCCTGGGTGGCCAGATAGACCGGAGAGCCGAAGGGGTCTGTCTGTGACTCCATGGTGATCCAGGAGTTCACATTTGTTACTGGGTTGGTGAAATCTAATCATAGAACATACCACCAATTTGGGGTGCCTGCCCTGTTTTTGACAGTCTGCCCTGAGGTAGGCACTCTCAGTTGTGGTTCACTCCAGACAGAGGGACAATAACAATCTACAAATAATTGAAGTGAGTAAATTTCAAGGGAGAGAGAAGTTGCTTAGGATGGTAAAGGGGGTTATAATTTGGATTAATGAGAGAGAGGGGAAAATGTAGAGGAAAAATGTCCTGATGTCTTAGACTGTATAATAATCTCCCATGGGAGATGGTGGAATTCGCCACCACCACCATTGCTTAGGCCATTTAAAAGTAGAGTGGAAAAACACTAAGTTTACAAAAAGCGACAATCCAGTACTGGCTGAGAGAGAAAGAGAGCAGATGACCTAATAGAGCTTTTCCATTTCCTACTTCTAGGGTTCTCTGAAAATAATAAACTTCAACAACAGCTCCATACATGACCTCTTATCCCTTCCTAGAAGGGTGAAAAAACACAGAGGGCAACATTAAAAGGAGGACAAAAACGCTGAAATATTTTGCTTCAAGCCATGTTTTGTGCAGTTTGCAAGGGACAAAACATCCCCATTTAATAAAGTGCTGAGATGGATTCAGAGACCTTGCTAAAATCAGTCTCTGAAAACAAGAAAGGGCCCATCCCTCAGGCCCATAAAAGGGCTTTCATGCAGCAAAACATTACACTGGATTTAAGATTTTCATCTGATATGTAGCCAGTATGAAATGCTCTATGTAAAGACATTTCTAATCATAGAATATCAGGGTTGCAAGGGACCTCAGGAGGTCATCTAGTCCAACCCCCTGCTCAAAGCAGGACCAATCCTCAACTAAATCATCCCAGCCAGGGCTTTGTCAAGCCTGACCTTAAAAACTTCTAAGGAAGGAGATTCCACCACCTCCCTAGGTAACGCATTCCAGTGCTTCACCACCCTCCTAGTGAAAAAGTTTTTCCTAATATCCAACCTAAACCTCCCCCACTGCAACTTGAGACCATTACTCCTCATTCTGTCATCTGCTACCACTGAGAACAGACAAGATCCATCCTCTTTGGAACCCCCATTCAGGTAGTTGAAAGCAGCTATCAAATCCCCCCTCCTTCTTCTCTTCCGCAGACTAAACAATCCCAGTTCCCTCAGCCTTTCCTCGTAAGTCATGTGTTCCAGTCCCCTAATCATTTTTGTTGCCCTCTGCTGGACATTTTCCAATTTTTTCACTTCCTTCTTGTAGTGTGGGGCCCAAAACTGGACACAGTACTCCAGATGAGGCCTCACCAATGTCGAATAGAGGGGAACGATCACGTTCCTTGATCTGCTGGCAATGCCCCTACTTATACATCCCAAAATGCCATTGGCCTTCTTGGCAACAAGGGCACATTGTTGAATCATATCCAGCTTCTCGTCCACTGTAACCTCTAGGTCTTTTTCTGCAGAACTGCTGCCTAGCCATTCGGTCCCTAGTCTGTGGCGGTGCATGGGATTCTTCCGTCCCAAGTGCAGGACTCTGCACTTGTCCTTGTTGAACCTCATCAGATTTCTTTTGGCCCAAACCTCCAATTTGTCTAGGTCCCTCTGTATCCCATCCCTACCCTCCAGCATATCTACCTCTCCTCCCAGTTTAGTGTCATCTGCAAACTTGCTGAGGGTGCAATCCACTCCATCCTTCAGATCATTAATGAAGATATTGAATAAAACCGGCCCCAGGACCGACACTTGGGGCACTCCATTTGATACCGGCTGCCAACTAGACACGGAGCCATTGATCACTACCCATTGAGCTCGACAATCTAGCCAGCTTTCTATCCACCTTATAGTCCATTCATCCAGCCCATATTTCTTTAACTTGCTGACAAGAATACTGTGGGAGCCCATGTCAAAAGCTTTGCTAAAGTCAAGGAATAACATGTCCACTGCTTTCCCCTCATCCACAGAGCCAGTTATCTCGTCATAGAAGGCAATTAGATTAGTCAGGCATGACTTGCCCTTGGTGAATCCATGCTGACTGTTCCTGATCACTTTCCTCTCGTCTAAGTGCTTCAGAATTGATTCCTTGAGGACCTGCTCCATGATTTTCCAGGGACTGAGGTGAGGCTGACTGGCCTGTAGTTCCCAGGATCCTCCTTCTTCCCTTTTTTAAAGATGGGCACTACATTAGCCTTTTCCCAGTCGTCCAGGACCTCCCCCGATCGCAATGAGTTTTCAAAGATAATGGCCAATGGCTCTGCAATCACATCCACCAACTCCTTTAGCACTCTCGGATGCAGCGCATCAAGCCCCATGTACTTGTGCTTGTCCAGCTTTTCTAAATAGTTCCGAACCACTTCTTTCTCCACAGAGGGCTGATCAGCTCCTCCCCATACTGTGTTGCCCAGTGCAGTAGACTGGGAGCTGACCTTGTTCATGAAGACAGAGGCAAAAAAAGCATTTGAGTACATTAGCTTTTTCCACATCCTCTGTCACTAGGTTGCCTCCCTCATTCAGTAAGGGGCCCACACTTTCTTTGACTTTCTTCTTGTTGCTAACATACCTGAAGAAACCCTTCTTGTTACTCTTCACATCTCTTGCTAGCTGCAACTCCAGGTGTGATTTGGCCTTCCTGATTTCACTCCTGCATGCCTGAGCAATATTTTTATACTCTTCCCTGGTCATTTGTCCAATCTTCCACTTCTTGTAAGCTTCTTTTTGTGTTTAAGATCAGCAAGGATTTCACTGTTAAGCCAAGCTGGTCGCCTGCCATATTTACTATTCTTTCTACACATCAGGATGGTTTGTCCCTGTAACCTCAATAAGGATTCTTTAAAATACAGCCAGCTCTCCTGGACTCCTTTCCCCCTCATGTTATTCTCCCAGGGGATCGTGCCCATCAGTTCCCTGAGGGAGTCAAAGTCTGCTTTTCTGAAGTCCAGGGTCCATATTCTGCTGCTCTCCTTTCTTCCTTGGGTCAGGATCCTGAACTCGACCATCTCATGGTCACTGCCTCCCAGGTTCCCATCCACTTTTGCTTCCCCTACTAATTCTTCCTGGTTTGTGAGCAGCAGGTCAAGAAGAGCTCTGCCCCTAGTTGGTTCCTCCAGCACTTGCACCAGGAAATTGTCCCCTACACTTCCCAAAAACTTCCTGGATTGTCTGTGCACCGCTGTATTGCTCTCCCAGCAGATATCTGGGTGATTGAAGTCTCCCTTGAGAACCAGGGCTTGTGACCTAGTAACTTCTGTTACTTGCCATAAGAAAGCCTCGTCCACCTCATCCCCCTGGTCCGGTGGTCTATAGCAGACTCCCACCACGACATCACCCTTGTTGCTCACGCTTCTAAACTTCATCCAGAGACTCTCAGGTTTTTCTGCAGTTTCATACCAGAGCTCTGAGCAGTCATACTGCTCTCTTACATACAATGCAACTCCCCCACCTTTTTTGCAGTGCCTGTCTTTCCTGAACAGTTTATATCCATCCATTCTAATAAAAGCATGAGCCAGCCAGTAAAGCTATAAAGATAGTGATGAAAGTAAAAGTCAAATATGATTATACTGGAATTGCATAACCAGCATGAGAGTGCTTACTTTATTATTCCTTTAAAGTGGACAGTACACTCTTTCCGGTGGAATGGGAGTTATCCTGTTACAACTGCTTTCCTCTGCAGCAGAGGACAGCTGCACTGCAACAACATTTTAACATCAACAGCTCTGCATGTTCCTGTGAAAATATGCAGGAAACAAGATTTGCTACTTTCTGGAGATAAAGAAGAGTACCATGGTTTGTTTAATGTTTGCAGTTTTATCATTTGAAGAATACTGTGTACTACTGACGACACAGACATATTATTGTTTCATGAATAGGACCTCCTGAAGGGATGAGCTACAAAACAACATCTTACCATCAATCTCACTTCCCCAAGAAGAGTATAGTTAATATTTTACAACTGACGTTTTAAAGGGAGTTGTGGACTTTTAAAAAAATAACTCAAAGCACAAGGTATTGATAATTGTGAATCAAATTACTGATTGCAACATCCCCAACCCTAACCACCAGCACTGAGCCTCTCTTAGGCTGCCAGCAAGCTCCAGCTCTGAATCTCCAGGCCCACCAAAGGGCCCCACCCCTAAACTTAGCCTGTACCTGCCAGCTATACTAACCCAAAACTTAGCCTGGGCCTGCCAACCTAGCCACAGCCCAAGTCTAGTCAAAGCCTGTACCCTGCCATAAACCTATCCCACACTTACCTCCTGGCCTCAAACCTAAGCTTAGTCCAGTCCCCTGCTAAGGGCCCCAAACTAACCCAGGCCCGCAAATTGCCCCCATCCCTAAAGCTAGCTTTCCCCTAGAAACTGGTCCCATTACTAACCATGAACTGGACCCAAAGTAGGATGGCCAAGTGTCTCATATGCTGCTTATTCATTTGATAGCTCTCTCACATATGCCCACATTTCAATTGGATTCTCACACATCAGCTGAGCTGTGGGTCTGCCAGAAATGGCAATTTCCTGTAGTATCTTTGGGAAATCTTACCGTATGAAGTTTATGTATCATTGGGCCAGGGATTGTATGTAATTGCATGGGGGAGGGTGACCACAGTCCCTTCAGGTACTAAGAACAGCATAGGGTGACCTAAACAAATTCACTTAGATTGTAACACCTCACAAGGGGCACCCCCTCCTGTGGAGGCGTGCATATACTAGTTGAGACTGGATTCTTCAGAGGCCAACAGACAAAGAAAGGACTTTTGGATAAATAACCTGAGTTTAAACTGACTCAGGGCCTTCATTCTTACATGGAAAACAGACAGGACCATCTGTCCAAGGGGCGGGCTCCAATCCTTAGGGAAGGGTTGGAAGGACTGATATTGACCAGAGCCTCTGTGGGAGATGGGGGAGGGGATCTCTGCTGAGCATTTTAGCATGCATGTAGATTCTCTTTTTGTTTTTAATGTTTTCTCCATATTGCTTTCACCTAAAGAATAAATGTGCTTGCTTAGAAAGAGCTGTGTGGTACTTTTATAACTGTGGCAATTACACTGTTTATAGCCTCTCAGGAGAAGGCAAAGCAGGCCTCCTTAGGCAACTTGACTTTGTTGGTGAATTCACAGTATAGGCAGGGAACTGTGTAGCCTGGAAAAGCCCCAGTGATGAGGAAGAGAGATGCAAGTCTCTGCCCAAGAGAGGTGACAGCTGAGGTACTGGGAATCTAAAAATGGGTGCCTTGCAGGACCAGAAGGGGAATACAGGTGTAGTTTCCTTGAATTGACAGTAGGTCTTTGCCTGCAGTTGCAACCCCAGGCTGTCTAAGGATATGTCTACAATGGAGTGGGAAAGGGTGATTTCCAGCTCAATGAGGCATACCTCTGATTGAGCTAGTGCGCTAACAACAGAGACGTGTGGCCATGGTGGTGGAAGCAGTGGGAGAGGCTAGCTTCCCCAAGTACATAGCATCTGGGACAGGATCATACTTGAGGCAGCTAGCGCTTCCTGCTGCTCGCATCACCACAACCTCATTGCTATTTTTAGTGCACTAGCTCAATCAGAGTTAGTGCTGGTATCTCTCCTCAAGTTGAAAATTAAACCTCCAGCTCCAGTGTAGACATACCCTAGCATTGCTATGGAGTCTGCTGCACCGATGACCTTTCTACATCCTATCTTGCTGCACCATGTGGGTTCCCAGACAGCAGCAGCAGCGAGGAAGAGGCAGGAAAGGGTACTGGATAATGTGAGAAGCCCATTAGTGGCTGCAGACTATCTCAGATGACAGGTTCCTATAGTCAGTAACTCCCCAGCAACAGCAGCAAACGACATGCAATGCCTCCACCCTGGCCCAGGAAGCCCCACTCTCTCTAACTCTAACCCTGGGAGCCTCATCACCCGCAGCCCTGCCAGTGTTGCCAATGCTCTTGATTTCATTGTAGGGCAATTTTGGTGTCTCTTGGAGCCAGGATGGAGATAAGGCCAGAAGCTCCACTCCTCATATGATTTCCAGGCCTACCCATGGGACAGCCCCTGCTGAGTGGCTGTTTTCTCCACTTACCCATTTCCTGCGGAAGAGAGGCCAATCACAGCTGCTGCAGGAGGGTGGCAGAACTCTTGCCCTCCCCCCTCAGGTGCAGAGGGAGCAGCACACACCATGCTCACAGGAGGTCAGAGGGGAGCAGAAAGAGTCCTGCAGCTCTGGCCAGCCCTGCTCCCTCCTGCCCTCTTGTGAAAAATGGGTCAGCCTGCTCCTCTCCCCTCCATCCCTTCAGCATCTGGTGAGGGGAAGAGCCCCTGGCACTACACGAAAGCAGAGGTGCACTAGGGGGTAAGGGGCAGGGTGTCTAATTAGTTGCAGAGGTGGATGCTATGGGAAGTTGAAGGGGGATGGCTCAGAACTAATTAATTAGAATGCAGGGGTTGGGGAGAAACTGGGAGCAATGCACCATGAGTCAGCTGAGAGAGCTCCTCCAGCAGGGGCCCCAATGAACTTGGGAGAATTGGCAACAATAATTGTCATATGTATATAGTGGGGGATGGACCTGGGGAGTTAAAAAATCAAGAGACAGATGGCAAAAATCACAGTATTATCTTTTTTTGAAAAAAAAAAAAAATTATTGGGGGGTGGGGGGGGGTTGACCTATTATTTTCAGATTTCTGGGATTGATAATACTCCAAACCCTGGCCTCGTGCCACCAGCTGGGTCCTCACCCTAACCCTGGCCTCGTGCCACCAGCTGGGTCCCCACCCTAATCTTGGCTAGGTGCCACCATCTGGGGCTCCACCCTAATCCAGTGTTGGGAACTCTTGTGATTTTTATGACAAGTAATACAATTCTGGCCCCTGCTGGAGCTAGCCTAGTGATGACACAAGAAGCTCAAGCCTTCAGTAACTTGTTTGTTTTCTGACAGCCCCCTCTGATTGGCTGCATTCCCTGTCCCCTAGTAAAGAAGAGTCAATGACTGCCGCATGCAGGAGGCAGGCAAGGCTCTTGCCTGCTCCCCTCAGAAGCCAGAGCAGTTTTGGGGAAGGAGAGGGACTGGGGGGGGGCAGGGGGGATCAGCTGACACCATTCTTACCAAAGGGGAGTGGGAAGGAGGGAGCAGAAAGCTCAGGGTGGTTTATGAACAATAGGTTAGCTTCTATGTAATCTGCTCTTCCCTTGTCCCCCTCTGTGCTTACCACACCAAGAGTGAGAAAGGGGAGTGAAGATCCCCGGAGCTGCCTGCCTGCCTCGCAAGCTGAAGATCTTCCATAGCTCCAGGAGGAGCAGAGGTGAGACATGGAGTTTGGGTGTGTATGTACAGAGCTGCCAATCAGCCACACAACAGTTGACATGTGGCTGGAGACTGGGACAGATGTGAAGGCTGGAGGGCACTAAATGAACTGATGTAGGAGGGCAAATCTTGTTTCTTGCTATAAATTGGCACCACTAATTTTCACATACACACACTGGGGATGGCAGAAATAGTTCAAAATCATTGAAACATCCTTAAAAAAGCCTCATGATACTGTGGCCAATCTCACGATTTTTGGGGGGGAGGGTCTGACTATTCATTTTTAAATGTTGGGGATTTGGGAATTTTGGTGGGATGATAAACGGACTCCACCCTAACCTTAGCGTGGGGGACACAGCTGCCACCAATGTTAACCCCAACTTTAGCCAATGACCACCAACCAACCCTAACTCTATCACCAGCCAGACCCCAGACTAACCCTAGCTTAAGGCCACCAACTAGAACCAGCCTCAAGCATGGCCATGGAAATGTTGTCGACCCTGGTCTAAATTCAATCCCAGGAATCCTTGTGAGCCCTGGACCCAACACCAGCTTGAGGAACATGACCAGACCCTGGCCCAGAAAACTGTATGAATTGCAACCCTCACCCTGGCCTTGGGAACGTATGCCTTGTAACTCTGGGCCAGAGAGCCTTACCTGCAATGACCTTAGCACTAGGCAGGGAGCCCCAGGGCTCCTCAAATGATCTGTAGGCTGATTTGTGCTATCATCCATAACCCTAATTCTGGTCCAGGGAGGCCTATCATCCCTATAGCCCTAATGCTGGCCCAGGGAGGCCTTTCGGCCCCACCCCAAGCTTTGTTGAGGGAGCCCTCCAGGCCCCAGTGTTGATTCTAGCCCCGATAAGTAGGGTTGCCAATTGTAGTTGGATATATTCCTGGAGCTTTCATCATGTGACATACTCTCAATGAAAGATTAATCTTTACTTCCTGGAGACTGCAGGACAATCCTGGAGGGTTGGCAACTCTACCAATAAGACCTAATTGACTCAATATTACAATAGCCCAGGGATCCCTACAATAATTCATTCTGAAAGTCACCAACATCCCTAACGCTAAACCTAGTCCAAGATCTTTGAACTGCCTGAAGTGTAACCTTTTCCCAGATCTTTCAACTGACCCAACCTACCCTAACCATACTCAAGGCTTGGCTTGATATCTAACCCTACGACTGGTGCAGCTATGAGACTGAATCCATTCCCTAACAGTCCACCAATCTTTTCTAGCCTTACCCTCAAGTCACCTGGTGAGCTAGGTTCATGCATTTTTGAGGGATGGGGACTTTGTGCTTGAAGGCCTGTGCAGAATACATAAAGAAATCCTACTCTGTCAGGAGATAAAAAAAAAAAATAACAGAAAACTAAGATCACAGAAGGGTTCGTTGGCAACTGCTGGCACATGAATGTTTATATGGAGCTGCTGGCTGATTGATTATCATTCATCAACATCTCCACTTCTCTGCTCTATAGGTTGCCTGATCAAAGCCACTCCAAACAAAGCATTACACAACCTAGGAAACTAATAAATAAAAATGTTTGTTGTGAAGTAGTTAGAGATTCTCCACACAAGAGGCCCTTACAGTAATCCACAAAAGCAATTAAATGAAAAGTTCAGACACTTGACAGTGCATACAACCACTGCATCATACAGACTCTGCACTCTGACCATAGCTCTGCCCCCTAGGGACGCTCGCCTTCTAACACCCCTTTTATCTGTGTACTTCTGCACAGAGCTCTTTTCCAAGGTACCTTTCTGATAAAACCAACTACTACATCAAACATCCACAACTACTAGTGTTGTTGCAGCGGGGGAGATAACCGTGCCCATATTGACATTCTGCACATACCCCTTTACCGCATTAAGACCGTGGTGTGTGGTCTGTGGTGTATGGTTGCTGAAGTAAGGGTAAGGTGAGTGCCTCTGGGTGTACAGCTAGGAGGTATGTACAGTTGGGTGGCTTATGTTTTAATTTCCTTGCTTTGTTAGTTAGTGTCAGATATGTTGTGTGTATAGCAACCTTAAATGCTTCATGATGAAGTGTGTGTATGTGTGTTTGAGAATAGTATAATAATCAAATCCATTAAAAAAAGCACATACTCAAGAATGTCACATATTAACAAACTATAATGGTGAGTAGATACTAATAAAGCAAGATGTTTTCTTATTAGGTCAAAGCCCTTCATTTCCATTTTAATGTCATCTATTAAAGTTGTCTGATAATAATATCTAGCTGTGGAAAATAAGGGAGTTATGTGTATAATTATTTTTTTGCAAATAGCACATGCACCTCAGTTTACCTAGTTGATATTATACTATCTGACTGCAAGGAGTTAAATCAAAGTAGGCTGCTGGAGGAGGTGAAGAAGAGGAGAACAAACAGGAAATAAAACCATGGCAAAGATAAGGTATAGTCCACAGAATATCAAGGGTCATTGAAGAAACAATGAGGAAACTATTGATTGGAAAATGGTCTTACCTGGCTCCAACCCGGCTGACAAGGTTTACTCTTTCCAGATCTAAGACTAGCTTCAAAACACATTGCACCTTAGAGATGTTAGAGTAGGAAGAAAGAGGGGGAAGTGTTGAGTGGGTTGTCAGCAGCTGCCCAGGAAGGAGATGCTGACAAAGATACAGAGAAAGGGAAAAACTGCAATGAGCAGACCCTTCTCTCTCTCTCTCTCTCTCTCCCAAACATAGATGGAGGTAACTGGGCTGAGTGGAATTTACCAAAGCTTGCAAGGAAATATTAAGGTTTAGGTAAGGGGAAATACAAGTATAGACCTTTGTTTTATCCCTTTCCTCTACTTGCTATATATCTTTGGATGAATTCAAAGGCAAAAAACTATGTTAATGTAGAATTAAGATTGCTTGGTGGTATATTGTCCCCTTGCAGAATGTTGAATTGAGTAAAAACTCAGACTTCTGAAAACCAGGAAATGCAGTTAAGGTTGTCCATCCAAACTTAACTCTGTCCTCTTTTAGCAATGCTTCAATTTGCCCTGTTAACACAAATCTCTTTACTTTGCAAACCCCACAGTTCCTGAAATGTACAAGCTCTTCACCTCCTTTTACAACCCATTCACTCTCAGCCACAGGATTCCATCTAACATTATTAAAGGACAACAATGAGGGAAAACAGCTGGGCCTGTGGGGTTAACATGGTTGAGAAACGGGGTTGCCCCCCCAGAGATGCAATCCAAGAGTGGATGGATCACATGGTTTGACCCTTCGAGAAAGGGGCAGGAAGCCAGGCCTGTCACCTGAAGGATATGCTTGAGAAGGGCTGAAAGGGGCCTAAAGTGCTGCTTGCCCTGTAACCATGTTACTAGCTCTTTTATAGATATATTAATAGGTGAAAGGGGAGAGATTATACTGTATTTTGCAAAGGATTAAAATTCATGTAATCCTTTGATCATCTGCAGTATGAAACAGTGATATTTGGTTAATGTATTTTCCACTAGTACTGTATTTTGTGTTTGTAAGTAATGTACTTCCATGATCATGGCCTTATATTTTATATCCCACCCTCAGGAGCAGGTAGTTTATGGGTTTCCTGTTGCATATCTAGAGCTGGTTCCTTTGTCCCCCTCCCGCAGGAAGAGTTTCTAGCAGAGCAGCTGGGACTCTGGTTCTCAGCTTCTTAGTGCTGATATGATGAATGCTGTCCCCTCTATCCATCGGCAGCACCTCCTCTCACTTGGAACCAAAGGCAGGCGATGAATTTTGAAATATATATCTAAAAATCAGAAAATGAGAGCTACTCTTTAAACAGAACAAAAAGACCCTATAGAACTATTAGGGATTGTTTCTTAATTTAAAAATTGGTAGGGGGAATGAACTACCCCTTCAGAGCATCCTAACTCTGTCAGATCTGTGATGTTATGAGAGTGAAGAGCACTGTGGCAGCCAAATGCTAGGAGCAGCACAGGTACAGAAGATCTGTGAACCAGTGGAGCTTGCTTATTGTCAAAAGAAAAGGAGGACTTGTGGCTCCTTAGAGACTAACAATTTTATCATGATGAAGTGAGCTGTAGCCCACTAAAGCTTATGCTCAAATAAATGTGGTAGTCTCTAAGGTGTCACAAGTACTCCTGTTCTTTTTGCGGATACAGACTAACATGGCTGCTACTCTGAAACCTGCTTATTGTCAGTTGCTCAAGTGACTAACATGCTGGGAGTCTTTAGAAAAAACAATCCAAGCCACCTCATCTTTTTTCCCTGGGAGCAATCTGCAGTGAACAGGGATTCAGAAGCCAGTAGCAGGAGGAGCTTTGCTGAAAGGGACCTAATTTGTTTAAAAAAAGAAAACTTAGGACAAAACATCCTCATGTCCACCTCGCTTGCTCCAGAGGAGGAAAAGAAGAGACAGACGGGGGAATAATGAACTCAGAGCTTGCAAGATATTGATGCCTGTGAGTAGGAGTGTGACACTCTATACCCCATGTTCACCACTTTTATATGTTTGATATATTTTGTACAAAGAATGCCTTGTGAGATATCATTTGAAAACTCATAATCTGCTGAATATTGCTATCTTGTTGAAATGGGTGTAACATCACTGCATGTAAAAATTATGAAATTTGCTATAGGATTGTTACTGAAATATGTTGTAGCTCTGGGTAATGCCCACAAATCATTTTCTCAGAGACAAGGACATGCTGGCACATCAGCAAAGTGCTAAACAGTCATTACCTATTTAATTGACCATTCACTGGCAGGGGGGAGGTATAAACAAAGAATTTACATTTTGTCCCAAAAACACTTCAAACCTCCCATACACAGGATACTGTTAGTCTACACTCTGGCTGAGGAGGGGTTACCCTCAAAGAGGGGAGTGGGATATAAAATGGGAGACTGACCTCCACCTCACCTCTCCCCTCCATCTCTACTCACAGCAGCAAGATCACCTGAAAGACAAAAGAAGCATCACTGAACTCGGGGGAGTGATCCTGGCCTGGAGGTTTTCCAGCCAGCAGACTACTGTAGGCTTTTGGTGAGACAAAGTCCTTGTGTTTTTCTATTAGCCTTGGTAAAGTTTAGGAATTTGCTTGCATGTTTATCTTTTTATTTCTTTTTGTAACCAATCCTGACTTATATGCCTCTATACTTGTAATCGCTTAAAATGTATCTTTCTCTAATTAACAAACTTGTTTTATCTTCACCAGTGTGCGTTTGGATTAAAGTGTGTGGAAAAATCCATTTGGGATAACAAGGCTGGTCATATATCATCCCCAGTGTTGGAATGAGGGACTTCTTATGAGTTTGCACTGTCCAGTAGAATACTAAGCAGTACAAGACACATGTTTCTGGGGAAGAGGGCTGGGGCTGAGACTGTATGGGTGTTGCCCTGTATATAATTTCTGGATAGCTGGGAGAGTATTCAGCTGGGAGTGATTTTTACATGCTCGTGGCTGTGTGTGAGTAGACCCTGGGGAGGTGGTTGTTTACCAGCAAAGTAGTGTAAAAGGCACCCCAGGCTAAGAGTTCAGGGGACATTGCTGTTCAACAGTCCAGACTATACCCTGGGGAATGTCACAAGGACTTAGAACACTTTCTTCACCTGCTTGTTTCTCCCATTAGGCAAAAGAAAAGTGGTCACAATCTTATAGTCTTAATGCAGGTGAAACCCCATTGGAGTCAGTGAGAGTTCTGATCAAAGTCATTGGGAATTTTGCTCATGTGGGAACTGCAAGATTGGTTTTGTTAACAGAGTAAAAGATTGACCATATTTATTTAGTTATTAAGTTACAAAAATGACTGGTGGACTTTCTTCGGACTGAATATGACTGCTAAACAATTTTTTCAAACTGAGAATAACCCTTCTTTACCTATATGAGTAAGCAGGAAGCATAATCAATCAGCTGAGTCGACTTTTTTGGGATCATGAGTGATCCTGTGCCAGGAGTGGAGAAGGAAGGTATCACAAGATAATATCAGTTCTTTCATGGAATCGGAGGGAACTTTCATTTTTTGAATAGCTTCTTCTCTCCATTTCTGTTGCCAATCATAGCTTTCTGCATTTGCCCAATTTAATACATGTATTAAAAAAAGTTAGGTTATGTAAAGCCGTGTTCATATACTCCATCCTTGATTCCCTCTAGTCTGGTTTCCGCCCTCCTGTGTTACTGGAAGTGGTCTCACCAATGACCCTTTCCTGGCTAAATCTCAGGGCCTCTTTTTTGGTCTTTAGCCTCCTCCACCACTTGGCTGCTTTTGATATCACTGATCTAACTCTCCTTCTCTTTGGCTTTTCCTGACGCCTACCTTGCTCCCCTCAGATCATTCAAAATAATCACCATCTTAACATCATTCTGACCATATAGCCCCTAGGAAAGAGTATACTGACCCTTCAAGGGTCAGCCTGGAGTTCACAGATCAGCCAGGGTGCAATTTAGGACACTCCCTGCTCTGCCCCAGTGACCTGTTTAAACAGAAAGAGGAAGCTGAGTGGGGGGAAAGAGCCTAGAAGCTGAATAGCCTGCACAAGGAGGTGATCTCTCTCCAGCTCCCAGGAGGTTAGTCTGACCAGGCACAGTGACTGTGTTTTGGATATATAATTTGGGAGATCTGAACCTGGGTCCTGAGGTAAGGGCGTTTGATTTGTTTTTACATGTACTCTTTCTCTGGGGCTTCAGTAACGGCGATACTTCTTTTCACTAGTTTGGTTTGGCTTCTTATTGCTTTGATCTGTGCAAGCAGAATGGTTGATACCCAGTGAGGTGGGGCTCACCTGCAGTGCCATATCTGGCCAAAAGGAGGTGCTTAGGGAGGCCCACCTCTTTACAATCTCCTTTGAGAGCCTCTTTTAATGATTAATTATTATCATTTGAATTGCAATCACATCTAGAACAGAGGTCCCTAAAGTGTGGGGTGCACCCCCGTAGGGAGCATGGAGGACCCTCCGGGGCCCATGGTGGGGCCGAGGCCAGGCCCCACAGGGGTGCGGAGGGAGTGCCACCCAGCCCCTTCCCACCCCCAGCTCTGCTTCGGTCTGGCCCCCAGCCACATCCCTGGCTCCCAGTCCCTGCATGCCTGGCCCCATCCCCAGCCTCAGCCACTGGCCATGGCTCCATTTCTGGTCCAGGGCCAAGGCTGGTGGCAAGGCCGGGAGTGGAGTCGCACCTCGCTGCGGGCCAGCTGCTGGTCCCCACCGCAACCCAGCTGTGGCTCCGCTCCCACCCCCACCCCTGCTGCAGCTCCTGGCTGTGGCCCCGGCCCAGACCCACCCGCAGTTGCGGCCCTAGTCTTGGCCCCCTAACTCCTGTCTTGCTCGGGGGAGGGTGGGGAGTCACAGACAGGGTAAGGGGGGGCACTCAACTCTCAAAAGTTTAGGGATTGCTGACCTAGAGGTTCCTAGGCTCCCCATTTTCATTGCATTAGATACAAATTACTTTTGCTTATCATATCATAGTCCTTCCACCTTTATCTTTCTTTTCTTATATTGCTCCACCGCCCCTTTCCGATTGCTGATGCCATCCTCTATCACCTGTCATCTGGTTTTCTCCTATGCATCTTTCTCATTGATTTCACACCCGTTTTCCAATTTATAAAGATTATTCTGGAAATCCTGTCCTCCAAAGTGAATACAACCCCTCCTATCTTAGTGTCCTCTTCAAATATTGTAAGCATAATCTCCTCTCCATCATTTAAGTCATAAATGAAAATATTGAATAGTACTAAACCTAGGACAGAACCCTGCAGGACCCCACTTGGTACATCCTCCCAGTTTCACACTGAATGATGGGTAACTATTCTTTAAGAATAATCTTCCAATCAGTTATGCATCCACCTTACAGTAACTTCACCTAGCCTAGACCATATTGCCTATGAGAATGTCATGTGGGACTGTGTCAAAAGCCTTACTGAAGTCCAGATATATAACTTCTTCTGCTTCCCCTCTATACACTAGGCTGGCTACACTGTCAAAGAAGGAAACTAGGTTGGTTTGGCAGGATTTGTTCTTGACAAATTTATGTTGTGTATCACCTTATTATCCTCTAGGTTTGATCAGATTAAACAATAAATCTGTTTCAATATCTTTCTGGGTATGAAAGTTCGGCTGAGTGGTCAAGATAGGAACTATGTTTGCCCTTCTCAAGTGGTCTGGGACCTTAGCTGTCCTCCATGAATTTTCGAAGATAATCACTAATGTTGAGAGATTGCTTTGGCTGGTTCCTTAAATACCCTAGGGAGAATTTCATCAAGTCCTGCTGACTTGAAACTGTGATGGCAGGATCATGTTGAGATAACAATGTGTGTGCTGCATCTTTGTCCAGTAGTTGCCTCAAGGGTTCACACACAACTGAGAGGCTTGGAAAAAATTTTCAGAAAGTTCACAAATCCTAAGGGCTTGTCTACACTGGCAATTTACAGCGCTGCAACTTTCTCGCTCGGGGGGATGAAAAAACACCGCCCTGAGTGCAGCAAGTTTCAGCGCTGTAAAGCACCAGTATAGACAGGGCACCAGTGCTGGAGATGGTTTTTTTAGAGTGCTGGGAGAGCTCTGCCACAACTACGCGAGCCATGTTAAAGCGCTGCCACGGCAGCGCTTTAATGTTCCTAATGTAGACTAGCTCTAAGTGTCTGAACTGATTTAACATCTTTAGGTGTTGGCATCTACTGTATTGCTCTTTCCTTTTGTTATAGCCTTTGGGAGGTCAGCAAATGTCCCAAGAAGGATACTATAGTGAATTGCAATTTCATATTGTATTTATTCAATTTCAGATACTTCCCTGGCACTTTCTTGTAGACAAGTGAGGTTCTGGTCATGATTACCACAGCTTCTGCCATGCTGTCCCCACGTTGGTATGCTAGAATATCATCAGCTGTGATACTGATCCCTGAGAGTCCTGTTGGTATGTATTGCTAATAATGTTGATTATTTTCCTGCTGGAGATTGGATCCCAAGAGGCATTCTCATCTATCTGTATCGACCTGCTGGTGTCCAATATGCCGCGAGGTACCAGCTTTCTTTATCCAGTACTGCTACAGGGAATGCTATGCTGCATTGTCTGCTCTGGATATGTTGGTTATTTTGCTTGTGTGTCTATTTTGTGAAACATTTGTCCCAGGAGGAGTGTCAGTAACTCCCTGAACTAATTTTTAGCTGAAAACAGGGTTTCCTGTATTGTATGTTCTACCTCAGATTTCAGCCTTCATACTTTTCCTTGGTATTCTTTTTGCAATTTACACTGTCTTAGTGGCATTGCCACTGAATAGTTTTAATTTGACTTTTCTTGGTTGCAGTTTTGCTTTTTTCTTCTGCCTAATGATGAGGAATTTTTGTAGCTTAGCATATTCACTAATGGCCCACTGTGTATTTGGCATTTAGTATCCTATTTGTGTGCTGCTGTCTTCTCTTTGCATGTGGTGCTAGTCTAAGCATTATATGCCATTTATTTTTGCTGAAAGAACAGGAGTACTTGTGGCACCTTAGAGACTAACAAATTTATTAGAGCTTAAGCTTTCGTGGGCTACGGCCCACTTCATCGGATGCATCCGGTGAAGTGGGCTGTAGTCCATGACAGCTTATGCTCTAATAAATTTGTTAGTTTCTAAGGTGCCACAAGTACTCCTTTTCTTTTTGCAGATACAGACTAACATGGCTGTTACTCTGAAACCTGTCATTATTTTTGCTGGTTTGCACTGCATTAATGTCAAACGTGCAAAATCTGGTTCTCTGTGTTACTGATTCCTTCATATGGTGCAATTTTTTTTCCTTTGCTTTTCTCATCAGCAAGCTTTGGCATAATGATTTTTCTTGGAACAATTATGGTATATAACCCCCTTATGTAGGGCATTTTTCCATACTCATGTTTTTCTCTACAGTTACCTTGCCTCCCCCACTCCCTGGTCTTCCTTTGTGTTTTGTTTGTCGCCTCTACTTTGTATTTGTACATTTACTTTTGCATGAATGTTGGTATGTTTTTCTTTGTGTTTTACTACTTTCCCTGAGCTGCTTGGTGAATTATCTGTGTGTCTGCTCCACTTATTCTCTGCATTTGGATATGAACTTGTTCACTAGCTTTGCACACATCTATAGCTCTTGGTAGAGTTATTGGGGGCTTTCTAGGCATTTGCATTCAAGCGTCTGTATCTTTCATCCCTATTACTAATCTATCCCAAATTCATTCATCTTTTAATCTTTGATAATCAGATGAGTCAACCATTGTCCAGTAGCCTGGCAATATTCTGATCTATTGTTTCTCCAGATTCTTGATCACAATTGTTGAAGATACTTTTCATGTACAACATTTTTTGTGGGTTGAAAATTATTTTGGGGGCACCACTAGGATTTTACACAGGTCCTCCTGATCTGCTGCTGATATATCTAGATGCTGTTGGAGCATATGTCAGCCTTTGTCCATTACAATGAATGTATAGTGTGGCTGCTGGCTGTTCTTTTTTTTGTTTCTGGGTTGCTCTTCTGTAGTTTTCTGTAGTGGTCTAAAGAATGTCCAATTGCTAAACACATCTCCTTTATGTCCACCTACTCAGGGACAGGAATCCGGTATGCTGCTATGATTATTGTTTCATTTGTGTGGTTTTGTTTAGTTGTTTTTTTTGTTTCTGATTTCCTGTGCCTGTAGGCGCCAACTCACTTCTGACACCATGTTCAGTGTTCAAGCATAATAGAGAGAAAGCTAAGACACTGCAATATTCAGGTTTGATTCCTTCCTCCACACATACAGTCCTCTCTTATCAAGCACTTTCGGAAAGTAGAATTTTTTACATTCTTAGAAATTATCATATACGTAGAATATGATAGTATGTTTAACACCCCTTATTGGGAAGTTACCTATTGTAACACTCTCTTTACAAATTATAGTTGCTATTATCACACTGATATTGACACTTCTTCCCAGAATAGCTTTACAGGACATCTGATATAACTCTGATTCCTCTTTCTTATCCTCTCACTACAATTCCCTTAGGGTAATGGAGAACCAGTTTTCACACTGGAACTTACATTTCATTTGTCAGATTGTGTAGGACTTGACCTCCATCTAACATGTAAACCACTATCCCAATGGAGGGTCTTTTTTCCCCAAACAAGGAGGATATTCTCATAGACACTTCATTAAATCAGTTAATTCTCACTAGCTTTTATGATGTCTTGTACTGTCAAGCCTTCCAGACACACTCTAAGCATCTGGTCCAGCACTTGAATTTGTGCTAACAGAAGACATAGATTTCCTTCTGTATATATGAATTGAAATACAAACTTTGTTTTTTCTTCTTTGTACAATGCTTTTCTCTGTGCTTAAAGTGGTCTGAAAAAGTGTGGGTGAGGGTCTCATTACCCCATCTGCCCATCCTTCTGCCCAGCAATTAATTCTGTCACAAACCCCAAATCAATCCTGTCCCCTCAGTCCTCACAAATCAGTTGTAGCCCCACATTTGTTCTGCCTCTCCTGCAGCTCCTGGGGTTCTTCACTCCTCTCCTCAAGCCTGGGAAGGGGCTTCGGGGGTTCTTCACCCCGCGCTGCCCCTTCCCAGGCCAGGTGTTTTAGAGAGGAAGGAGGAGCAGAGGGCCATCTCATTGCTCATTGGAGGGGAAAAGGGAGCAGCACCACGCTGAGCTGCTAGGTGTGGTTGGCTGCTCTTCCCAACAGCAAGTGGGAAAGACAGCCAAATTCATCGGATAAGGTGATTTTGGCACCTGCTGGAATCATTACTTACTTGTAATCCTGCTTCTCTCAAGGTGTTGTGATGAATCTGTGAGCTCCTAGAGGGCAGTGTTAACTTCCAGCACAACATCCTGCCAGTACAGGACTCCATACTTCATCCAGCACTGGGAAGGGAGGGAACCTGGCTCAGGAGGGAGCCAGAGGATGCATTGAGCAGGAGCAGTAGGTCAGAGGCAGCCTGTGAAGAGAAGGCATGAGCTGGGAGAGAACGGCTAAGCAGCAGCCTGTTGTTGGCAAGGGGGCCCGTGCTAGCCCCCTTGATAGTTGAATACTTGAGAATACCTGCAAATGGGGTGGCAGGACTGAAAGAACTGAACTCTGGGTGACTGCAGGCTAGTGTGTGATTGCTTCCTTCAGGGAGTGTCCCTGGTGCTAGACAGGAGCTCTGCTTTCATAGCATAGGATTGGGAACTATTGTGTGTTGGGTTTTTGTCTTTATTTGGATAAACATTAAAACAAACATACAAAGGTTAATTGGACTGTTTATATCGGGCAGCCCCACTAGGGCAATCCTTTGTTGTTCATGAGACTTTGAGTGTATATCACCATGGGCTGGAACCTTGAGAGCAAAACTGCACCTGAGACCGCACCTTAATTCCCCCATCTCTCAAAGCGTCCTGGCCTGCTTCATTCTGAGACCAACTGCCACCAGCTCAGTGCATCCAGAACATTCAATTTCAGTTCCTTGAGGAGCAGGAAGCAAAGAGGTCCCCAAATGCTAAGTGTAACAAATGTCCAAAGAGGGTGTATAGAATAGGGCCATAATGTATATAATTCAGAGAAGCAGTATTACATGTAATAATAATAGAACAAAATGCTTATATAGCACTTATTATGTGCTATACAAAGGAGATCAGTATGATCACTCCCGTTTTGCAGATGGGGAAGCTAACACACAGTGAACCAACGTGACTTGCCCAAAGTCACCTAGCAGGCAGTGGCCAAGCCAGTAATGGAACCCAGGTCTACTGAGTCCCAGTCTGGTACTTTATCTACTGAGCTAGAGTAGAAGTAAAGGGATCTGTGCATGGACCTGTATGCCAATGCCCGAACCTTCCCTCCCTCAACAGGGAGCCAGGAGGGGCCTCAGCCAGTGATAAACCACAGATCACCCACAGACAGGCACAGAGGGGGCTGCTGGTGGGGACACGCCTGCCAGTCGCTCTCCCCCCGCCCCTTGGACAGCAGCAGGGAGCTAGCTGACGTTGCCCTTTTAAGAGCAGCCCCGTCGTGTCAGGCCTGTGACGTCAGAGAGCGCAGAGCCCTAGTCCCCGCTGCCTCTGTTATTGCAGCCAAAGGCTGGGAGTAGCAGCAGCGGCAAGGGCAGCTCTGGCTGTGCCGGGGGCTTCGCGCAGTGCCGCTGCCCGGGCGCGTGCGGGGAGACCGCTGGAGCCCCTTCCGCAGAGCCTGGCCATGCACAGGGATTCAGCCGCCGCCGCCGCCGCCACCAGCAGGAACTTTCCTGGCGGGAGCCTAATGGCTGCGAAGGGGGAAATCTAAGAACAAAGTCTTCGCCTCCAGCCCGGGAGCCGGGGAGAGGGTGATCCGGCAGCAATGAGCCCAGGGGCTGCTTGGCACTGATGTCTCCGTGCCTCCCCCCGGCGGGAGGACTGAGAATCCCTCGCTTACCTTCCTGCTCCTCCCCTGGCGCACAGCCGAGCGAGTGAGCGAGGCAGGGGCTGCAGAGGGGCAGCAGCTCCCCCCGGGGGGCTTTGAAACTGACTTGGAAACTTCCACGGGGCCAGGGCTCCCCCGGCCCGCCGGTCGCACCCCGCCCACCCGCCGGCGTTCCCACGGAGAGCCCGCTTCGCCCCGGGTTTGGGGGCGGGTGTGAATTTGTAAACTCTCCCCCCCTGGCGGTGTCATGGCGGTGAAGGGGGCTGCGGCAGGTACCGGAATGTTGTTAGTAACAGCCAACGTTGGATCCCTCTTTGATGATGTAAGTAGCGTGGCTGGGGGTGTCTGCACACCGGGAGGGAGGCGGGAGCCCAGGTTCTCGCTGCCGCCCGGGGCGTTCCTGGGTCCCAGCTCGCCCGTGCGGCGCCCGAGCCCTTGGCCGGGCTGCGCGGAGGATGCCGGCTGTGCGGGGGTGTGTGTGTGTGTGTGTCTGGGGCGGCGAAGGTCCCGGTGCATCTCCCCGGAGTGGCTCGGAATAACGAGCAGGATCCCAGGCTGCTCACTGCCTTGGTGGGTGGGTTTTGCCCGGTCCTAGCGCCCTGCCGCCCCCTGGTTCTTCTTGGGCGAAGGGGGTAGGGGCTCGGAGCGCCGCCCAGTCCGAGCCCGGGGGCGGACTTTGCACGGGCAGCACCAGCGCTAGGGCACTGCCAGGGGGAGCACCGGCCAGTTGCAAGGTTCGTGCTCGTCCTCTGAGCCACCCCGGCGGCGGGAGGGGCCTGGAGAAAGGGCTCCGGCTCCAGCTGCCTCACCGGCCCGGGGCAAGGGGAGGGGGGCATCATCTCACCGTCACCGCTCCTAGCGCGGCTCTCACGGGCGGGTCCCGCACGTACGGGCGGGCCGGGGTCGGTCCTGCCTGCCGGGCGTGGGAAGCGACTGCCTCCGTGCTGCTGCAGCCGCCTCTTCCCCGCACGCCCTGCCTCGGGGCTGGGGAAGCTTCCCAGCCTCCTCGCAGCTCCGCTGTCCCGGTCCACCCCCATTCCCGGCAGCATGCAGCAAAGTCTGTGCAGTGCGGGGCCAGCTAGCCTTCTGCCTCCTCCCCACCCGTCCCCCCGCCTGAAGCAGGCCCTTCCTTGCCAGGGGTGGGGGAAGGATTCACTGCTTCCCATGCATCCTCCATTCCTAGATAGAAAACTGCTAGGGTCTGCCTCTGAAGACCCCTGAGCGGCAAATCCACCGCCCCAAGGCTTGCTCGCTGGGGAAAGTTTGTTTGTTTATCATCAGCCGGTTAGCAACAGTGTGTCATGTTCACTCCGTGCCCTGGTGACTTTGTTGTGTTTCTTTTTGTTTATACACGCTCCCCGAGGACTGTATAAACGAAGTAGACTTCCAAGTCGGAAATGCCAGGGAAAAGGTGGTAGCTGTCAGTGGGGCGTTGCTGTTAGAGAAATTGTTTCACGTATGAAAGGAATAAAGGCAAGAGTGTGTTAGTGCTTTTTAATTAGAAACTACAAATCGGAGATTGACTCTCATTTAAAGGATTAGCCATGTTCATGTACACACACTCCTCTACACTTAAGCCTTCAGAGAGCTCTGAGCAACTCAGTGAAACTGCTGTCAAGCAAAAGTAGTTTTCCTTTCTGTAGCTTTTTAGAATCTCTCCAATTATACATACATTTTTAAAACCAGAAAGGCTTGGAGTGATATCTGGTGATGACTAGTTTCAGAGTAGCAGCTGTGTTAGTCTGTATTCGCAAAAAGAAAAGGAGTACTTGTGGCACCTTAGAGACTAACACATTTATTTGAGCATAAGCTTTCGTGAGGTACTTCATTGGATGCACGAAAGCTTATGCTCAAATAAATGTGTTAGTCTCTAAGGTGCCACAAGTACTCCTTTTCTTTTTATGGTGGTTGTGTATGATAAATCTGTTTTTATTTAGCTAATATTATTGTATTTTTGTAAATATTTATAAGGTGTTGCACTTTTTTCCATAAAACTTGACTACTTATTTGTTTTTAAATGCCCTTTTCCCCAGCGTTGGTGTATTTTATGTCAGCTGTTTTGTTCTCCTACCAGTAAATTTGTAAGTTGAATATTTGCTGAAGGTGGACTTTTGTTTCTTTGGAGGCCTTAGTTAAAATGTCAAGGTAACCAGAGTAATTTAGTCTGCAGCAAAATGCTTTCTTGGAATATTATTTATACTCTTCTAGGTTTTTTCATTTTTTCTTAACATATCAAGCAATATATCATGGTCTCAGATGATACAGTTCCTTAGCTGTGGTTCTGAAGCTTCAGAAATAAAACCTTACATTGCTTTCATTCTCACGGGGGAGGGGGAAATCTACTGCATTCCTTCCAGTAATCTCAAAAATGCTGCAACTCAGCTATACTTCCCCTCCCCCCCCCAATATTTTTTTACATCATGTCATGAAAATATAATGCTTTAATTTTTGTTTAGCGCAATATATTATTCACAGAAATATTTTAAATATTTTTCCAGAGGAAAAAATAATATTATAGCACTTGACATGTCTAGGATTAAAAAGCAAAGAGGAGAAATTTTGTTTGTAAATTGGCAAAAGTTAGTTTATCAAAATGCTTTAAACTGCACAACCTTCAGAATGATAGCTGGGATAACAGCCAGGGTTCCGATCCTGCAAGGACTTACATGTACGGGGTGAATTCTGGTCCCTCTGAAGTCAATGGCAAAGCTCCAGTTGACTTTTTGATGAAACCAGGCTTTCACCCGCGGTGAACGGAGTAGTCCCATTGCCTCACAGCTCATAAAATTGAGAACATGCGTAAGTCTTTGCATGATTTGGGGCCCAAGATTCTCTTAGTTGAAGACTGTAGCCAAGTGAACTAACATTAGATTTGCCTCATGTTCATGTGTTATACGCAAATCATTGTTTAAGTGTACCTCAGTGAGCAAGTTCCAGTTTTTTTGTCGTTGTCATAGTTAAAGCAAGTGGAATTTCACCATTCATAGGACACTGATAGATGCCTGCATTAAAGACACAGTTAGTCTTTTAACTAATTTTATTAAACACAGTTTGAATTCAGCCTACATTTATTTTAAAATGCACATGTATTCAGTTTTGTATTATAAAAGGAATATGTACAAATTATGGCCTTGATCCTTCATACTTTTACTCGGGTGAATAACTTTATGTACATGGGTAGTCTCACTGAGTGCAATACAATTATAAATGTGTTTGCAGGACCAGAGCCTGAAGTGGCAAAGTAATTAGTCTCAGTATGCTTTCTCTCTTCAGAAAAATACATGCTAGAGCATTAGCTCAGAATGTGTTATGTAAATTCTCCTATGGCTGGTAGGGATTTTATCTCTTGACTTTTGAGCACTGTCATTGAGGTAATCCATGTCTTGAGATTCAGTGACTGCCTGGAAGCTCTTAATTTGTGTTGTAGGAGGTTTTAAAATTCTTAGAGGATCTGAAGCATTTTTATTATTCATTGAAATGTACATGACCCCAAAAAGGAATATGTTGGTTATTCTCTTAAAATGAAAACAAAAAGAGAGGGTGTATTTGGATATATCAACTTTAAGGTGGGCAATAAAAAGACTGGCCTGAAGTTTCTTGATTACAGTTCTGGTTTGGTGCTGTTTTAATTGTGCCTGGCAATTGACCAGTCAGGTTTCTGGAATTATGTTGGTTTCATTAAAGTATGATGAAGTTGAAATTAGACTGGTTTGTGGATTTAAGCTTTTAGGTTCCATATTTATGAGTTAGCAGATGATTGCTTTTGTTTGTTGGGATCTTATTATTCAGGAAAAGAATAAGAATCTGTTCTGTGGAAGAAGCTGTGACGTGAACTGATTGCACTAGCAAATAAGTACTTATTTTTGTAGATTTCACCCACTTAATATATATTGACTTTAAGATTTTTGCCTGAAAAATGCTTTCCAGTGCCCATATTTCTTTTATTCTGAGTTTTTAATTTTTCATTAAATCTAACTCCTCTCTGTACATTTTAGTATGGTATTGCTGGGCCTCAAAATGTAGTGTAATTCATTTTTAATGGTACAACTTGGAAATTGGAGGTGGGTTGGAGGTTTGAATCTGAATATTCTGTGCAACGCTATACTGTGTTCTTTGGCTCATTGGTGTGTAATTCATCCTTGTGCAGAAGGTTTGTGCAAGGCTTTACACACCTTAAATCCCATATTAAGATTGCCCAAAGGAAACTGCACTCACAGGCCTTGAAACCCCGTGTGCTGCCGTTTTGAAACTAACCATGAATGAGGGCAGTGTGGGGGGCAAGTTGAGGGGAGAGTCCAGGAGATCTACAGTTATATGGATTTACTGGACCTGGTTGCATCAAGGTATTGTGGCTGCTGCTCTTCCAGCCTTCAGACTAAAAAGTGTGTGTGATTTCTCTTCCCTCTGCATCATCCAAATAAACTGTGATTACACAGGCTTTATGGTAAATAACTTTCTCTAGTTTGTAGCACTGATGTTGCTGTGCAGCAAAAATATGACTCGCACTCCAAATAAGGTTATTAAGATTGGCACTGCTTACTTGGCTTATTCCTTATTTGAAACCAACTTTTCACAGTGGAGCAGATTAAAATCTTTTTTCATGGTAGAGAGTTTCAGTTGGGTGGCATGACCTTTGTTAATCTCAGATTAGTAGTATTGCTATTTTGGTTACCATTTTAGTAATGAGTGAGAATTGGTATCTTGTGCCCTTGTATTGGGGAAAGTAACTTCTCATAGCTTACTGATTTGCTCCCTTCAGTCATCTGCCCCATTTATAGCAGATTATTCACGAACTCATGAGTTCGTATTGCTGGGTTTAACGGTCATGAGTGACTGAACTGGGGGGAAGGAGAGATCAAGAAACCCAGTCATTGGGACTGTTTCATTAGAAGCATAAATGCAATGTTTCTGAGATTTGCGAATGTATTCTACAGATATGTTGGTGCATACAACTTGCTTTATGTTCTTATGTACTGTATTTAATCATTTAACACAAGTCTCACTGTATAAACATTTCCTGTTGATCACAGTATACGGTTGCTGACAACAGAAGATGGGAGTTCAGGTTACCTGTAGGCTACTGCTTTTTTTTTTCTCTCCCCTCCCCCCCCCCTTTTGCTTTTTCTGCTGCACTTACACAACTTCACATCTACCTGACAATGGATAGACAGTGTTCGTAGTAGCAAAGAACTTAATTTGACTGGCACATTTGTGTGTGTGTTTGTGTATAGTTTTGATTATATTAAAATCATAGTTAATGTTTGCATCAGATTTAGGGGTGTGTATTTTTTGTCTAGGTTGTTTTAGCACACTATTAAAACAAATAAACAAAACACCTGTTGCTGGAATGCTGAGTAGCCAGATTCTACTTGTGAGGAGTTTTCACTAAAACAGACAAACCATTAACTTCCAGTAAAAAAACAAAACAGTTTAGGACTTTAAGGTCTGCAGTTTAGTAAGATCCAGCGATGACCTACTTTCCTCCTCCCATCCCAGCTTTCTGCAGTTTGTTCAGTTAATTAAGAAGTAATAAATTACTTATTGCTGTTGCTTTTCATTTTCTTTAGAATAAGAGTTAGGAGCCCATCAGTTGTGTGTGATAAGATGGTGGTTGGGGAAATGGGTGAGTTGTTTAGGAAACATTTCAAATGTTAATCTTCCCCAGAAGTGTGTGAGGAGGGGTGAACAGCACTGAGGAAGGATAGGTCTGCTAAAGCTTATGATAAACATGTACCACGAAACTGCAAAGGGATCCACCAAAGCAGATCTTTATACAGTAACTCCTCGCTTAACGTTGTAGTTATGTTCCTGAAAAATACAACTTTAAGCGAAACGATGTTAACCGAATCCAATTTCCCCATAAGAATTAATGTAAATGGGGGTGGAGGGTTAGGTGCCAGGGAAAACTTTTTCACCAGACTAAATGATTAACTAGCTTTTGGCTGAGCCCTCAAGGGTTAACATGTTGTTAATGTAGTCTCTCACTCTACAAGGGTGCACAGATGGAGGGAGGGGAGACAGCATGGCAGACAGACACACACCCTGTGTGTGGGGGAGAGAGAGAGATGCGCATTGCCCCTTTAAGTACGCTGACACCACTCTTAAGTACATTGTCTTTTTAAGTTGATCAGGAAGTTGAGACAGCAGCTGCTGCCCCAAGCTTTCTCTGTCTCTCTCCGTCTGTGTCCCCACCCTGTTGTATATGGAGAAGGGGTAAGTGGGTGCAGGAACAGGGGGAGGGGAACACCCTGACATTAGTCCCTCCCTCCCCTCCCCCACCTCGCACAGCAAGCAGGAGGCTCTGGAGAGCAGCTCCAAGGCAGAGGGCAGGAGCAGCACATGGCAGTGGGGGGCGGGACAGCTGAACTGCTGGCAGTTGATAGCCTGCTGGGCGGCTGCCGCACAGGGAACTTAGGAGAGTGGGGAGCTGATAGGGGGCTGCCGGTCCACCCTGGTTCCAAGCCCCCACCAGCTAACTCCAACGGGCTGCTCTTCCTGCAAGCAGTGGACAAAGCAGGCGGCTGCCAAACCACATTATAAGGGAGCATTGCACAACTTTAAACGAGCATGTTCTCTAATCGATCAGCAACGTAACAACGAAACAGCGTTAACCGGGACGACTTTAAGTGAAGAGTTACTGTACCCACAAAACATCCTGTTAACTTCAGTGGGACTTAGCTCAGGAGGGTCTCTTTGCAGTGTTGGGATCTTAGTTTCAATTGTTAGTGTGTATCCGGGCAATCGTGTTTGCAAGCAGGAATATCCTGCATGAAAGTCAATAATCAATTTCTTAATATATTGTTGTCAATGAATGTAGCAGACTGGCTCACATGCGTACAAGCACAGGTCATACCTATCTTTTTTTTGTTGAGGCAGATACCATCACCTACTCCCACCCAATGCAGGCAGACAACCACTTCTCTTCCCCTCTTTCAGGTAGACAGATCAGATGGACCTTGAGGTTAGGGGTGGAGAAAGGTGAAACTTTAAGGTAGGTCACAATTTGGGCCTAACTAAAATTCCATCATCAATACAAAGAATGTATTATTTAAACAAAAATACTGGTTCTTAGTCCTGGGGGTAGCGCTAGGGTGTTTGTCTTTTAGGTGAGTAGCGGTGGGTGATACTCTTTGGGGCTTTATTTTGGTCATTGGTTCAGAACTAGTGTTTAGAAATGTTACTAGTTGTAAAAGTATTTGTGTCAGTGTGGCCCAAGTTCAACTACAATATGGAAAAATAACTTAAGTGAGAGAGCACCCGTTCGTAAAATCAGGTCATTCTGGTTGCCGTCTTGTTTTTTCCTCATTTCAGTTCTAGCAAGATTTTTACCTGCCAATATTATTACTGACTCTTTGACTTAGATAGTTAGGATAAAATTTTCAAAAGTGCCCAAGGCCCATTTTCAGTGAGTGTCAATGGGATTTAGGCTCCTAAGTCACTGAGGTGCTCTGGAAATACACTCTCTAATGCTTTATATGTTGTATAGATGTAATTACAAGCTTTTTGATGATACTCAGCTATCTGTCTAGTCCGAACAGTTCTCAAGGTAGTGGGCACTAAAATCAGGTCAGAATGAAAGTGTGGGTAAGAGAAAGATAAAAGCCATTAAATCTGAAGCATAGATACTTTTCATTTAGACATTTCATTTTTAAAACCAGTTTGTCCTTTAATGGACGGTGAATGCCGTACGTAATTCAATCTTTACTAAGTGTGATCCAAGTTTTCCGTGCTTGAAATAGTCAGTGTAGTTTGCTTCTCACACTAGATGTCGATGAGTTTAATTGGTATTACCTGATAGAGGTGATAAACACTTTATTCAGGAAAAAACTATTTTGAATTTTGTTGGATACCTTAATTTCTGTAGGATGGAAAAGTGTTTATTTTTTCAAGTGGGTATTAAGAAAAACCTTTATAGTACCTAAGCAAAGCTTGAAGTTTGATAAAGCCCCTTTTACTATTCCTTCAGATCTGAACTATTATGCTTTTTTACAAAATTATTTAACTTTTTTACTTCATTGCTAAGAACAAACATGTGCAACACTTTAGTTGTCATGCTCTTATTCCTTGAGCTGTTCTGGCATCATCTTGGATGGTGGTACAACAACAAGGAAGTAAAAACAAACAGTGTCAAGTCTGGCTGGATGAAGGCCTTGATTTAGCAAGGTACTTCAACACATGTGTGTAGTCCTGTTGGCTTCAGTGGGACTACTCACGTGCTTAAATACCTTGCGAAATTGGGACCTTAATTAGGATCAAATCCTCTTTCTAGCATTTAGCTCAAATACCGTGGTGAGGAGCACAGAGGCTGGGCTGCTGGAGGGGAGGAGGGAGAAGACACAGGGGAAAAAAGGAGGATTCCCCAACACTAGCTTGGCCAATGAATTTGTGTACTGGTGATCAACCATTCTACTGCTGCCCCACCCTAAGCACCCATCCATTAGTTCAGAAAGACCTCCTGCAAAACAGCATCATGTCACTTGGTTGTAAACTCTCGGGAGGGGCTCCCTTCATACTGCTACCAATGTACTTGGCCTTCTGCAACCCTCATTAGAGAATTTGGCCTTAAAATCTGAGTTTATTTTCTGGTCTACTTTGTTTCTGCATCCGGGGTTAAGTGACATTGGAAAACAATCCTATTATAAGTGGGGATTCCAATTTTAGGTCTAACCAACAAATACTGATGAATGCTGTTCTAGAGAGCCAAGGAAGAAGCATTTTTCAGTAATTGTGGGGGTTTGGTTTTTATTTTTTTATATCAAAACCTTTAACATTTCTTTCTCACTTTCCATCACTGTAATCTTTCTTTTCCCCTCCCCTCTCTACTGTCCCCTGATGTTGGTGTCTGCTTTTCAGTTTTCTTATTTGGAGGGTGGTATGCAGCCGCTGTCTGTGAAGATGCATAACATGAGCGTTGTTTGTTGTTATAACAATATTGCCCTTCCCAGTTTCCTTTCTTTGAAGTTAGAAGCGTACTGGAAAATGCTGCATACAGTCACCAAGTGCATTGATATCTTTATGGCAGAATCTTAAATCTGTCTTTTTTTTTTTTTTTTAAATCCTTTCCCCCCCATTACACTCTTCCATCTTCCCTCCCCCCAAAAAAGAATCTCAGTTGTATCTTTTCCCCACCTCTTTCACTTCTGTTTTGTTAGCATTTGTTAAATCAGGTGAAGCTTGGGGGGAAAAGTTGAAACTTAAATGTGGGCCTCATTTTGGCCCCACCTAAAATTTCCCCACTTGATATAAAAAATAGTCAGGTGGGGGGAGGGGCAAGAAATCATAGGGTCTCATTTTCCTCTGCAGCACTTGAGTGCCTTCTTTGTTGTGGCGTTCGTTATACCTTGTTAATAGGACAGGTAGTAACAATGCCTGAGAGGGGCAACTACATTATCATAGGATCGTTTTTTCGCGCGCACACAAGGAACAGCTTGAAACTGCGTGTATTCCCGCTTAATAAACTGCGGACGATAGTTGATTTGGGAGCCTGCATCAGTTTGTTAGCTCCTTGTTTGCTTGTGGCTTAGGTAAATGATGATAAACAGCACAACGTACATATGCACAGCATACCTGTTGCTCTCGCACATGCAGTTTTGACAATAACTTTCATAAGCCCTTTACATGGTACTTATATAAGTTCTAAGTGACATTAAAGCAGCTGTGTAGCTTTCCAGATGGCAGCATATAAGTAACTCATGCGTTCAGGACTCACTCGCTTACAGAAGACAGCAGTCCCCTTCTGAGATGATAGGGTTGCAAAATAGAAGACGTCTGTAACACAGATATATACCTCTTTCAGGTGGCATGTAGAATCCCTGTGGTTCTGTCCTATTTAGCTGTGTGACACACGCATATCACTTCCTCCACTTTTGAGAGGCATGCAGATGGTTAACTTATGCTCAGAATTCAACTTTTATTTTCAGCTCCCTAAGGATGCGATAGTCAATGACTGCTGAGAGGGAATTAAAGAATAAAGCAGTTTATTGTCCTTATTAATGTGAGAATAAATTAAGACTCTACAGAGTAATAAAACAATAAAACATTTTGAATGTACCTACACAAGAGACTCAAGTAGATTATTTTCTATTTGCTGAAGAAAATGGATGGAAAAAGTTGTGCTGGCCAATCTGCTTGGAATATGGGCTTCAGAAAGCTGTTTATTCGGAAATAAATAAGTGCAAAGTTTATATTATTCAAACTGCATTTCTGTGTTTAAAATCAGCTGTACTTTTTTTTATTAAAATACATACACAGGATTTTACAATACTCTCAGCAGCTGGGCTTTAATATTTCCAAGATCCGACATTGTTCAGTCCCCTCTAGGCAGGAGACTGAAGTGATTATCTTGTGGACCATCTTTTCTCCCATTGATGATGATTGTCTGGCACCTACAGCAGTTGCTTACATGGAAAAGTAATATGAGGCAAGTATGTATTTTAGCTCTCTTTTAATATGACGTGTTTTTTAGGTAAAACAAGGAGGAGAGTTAGCATCACTTGATATACTGAATTTCAAAGACCATCCATCAGTGGATCACAGGTCATGGCTTAAGAAACTGTTTTCAAAGTATTTGAATTTCAGTTTATTAGGCAAGTAGCAGACTACTTAAGAGAAAGTGTTAATACCAGTGTCGGTTAGTTTACTTTTGCTGCATGTATTGTTGCCTACTTACAATAACACGGCTGTTACTCTGAAACCTGTATTTCACCTATAATTGTATGTTGTAATTTGAAATTTGGAAACGGTTGATACTAGATATTTTCCATGTGGATTAAATCTGTATTTAAAAGGATTCAAACCTTGACTTTTATAGCAAGAGTAGGGTTGCCAGTTTTGGTTGGACTTACTCCTGGAGGTTTCTTTGCATGACATAATCTTTAAACATTAATCTTTAATTCTTGGAGACTCCAGGCCAGTCCTGGATGATTGGCAACCCCTAAGCAATAGGAATACCGATCTCAAATTTCAGAGATTTTGTTTGTTTCCAAGATCTCATCAGAGTGTTTCCTTTTATATAAATTGATTTCACTGGAAGTTTCACACACAGCGCTAATCAGGCTCTCAGTAATTGTATGATGTGTCTCTAAAAGGCCTCAAGTTAATGTGTTTTTTTGTGGTATTTACTTTTTCTCCATTCTGTTTCTTCTCATTTCTGTTCTCTTCTTCATTCCATTACTTTTGTCTCCCTTCAGACTGCTAAAAAGGCATCTCCTTTTTATCTCTTAAACGTTTTGTTTCCCTGTCTTAATTATTTTTTTTTAAAAAGTGAGGATATATTCAAAAAGGCTTGGTAGCCTTTTCATTTACAGGTTTAACAGGATCACTTGGAAATCTACCAGGAAAACAAGTTTCTGATGATCTAAGATTGATCATATTAGGAAAACAAACGTGGGTGGAGGGGTTCAAATAGTAGGTGGGAAAAGTCTATGAATCCTTGCTGCTTTCTGCACTATGTGTAATAGTTATTGTTTGGCTATGCTGAAAGAATGACAGGAGACATTAGATATGAGTTTAATCAGGCTGCAACTTTATTATTAGATGTCTGGGACTAACCCAGCAGATAAAATGTGCAGTGCAGATGAAACCCCCACAATTAACCTGGGGTGCGGTGTGAGTGCTTTTACCGCCCTCTTTTCTCCTCTTCCCCCCCCCACCCCCGACCTTTCTGTTCATGTCCCTCCAGCAGATCCACAGCCGGGAACGTCCAGTTCTGGGGGGGGTGGGGGATGGGGTGGAACGGGACAGATGACTTCCACCAGCTCCCTCTCCTTTTCATCCAGGTCGCTTCAGCAATTCCCTTGCCAGGACCTTACTGACCACCCCACCCCGTCGTAGGAGGGGTTAAGGTGGACTATAATGATGTGGGGGTTGGCTCCCTGCTGTACCAATCAGAGGAGTCCCTAACTGCCCCCAGCTCGCTCAGTTACCAAGTACCTCTCCTTAATTCCTTTTCCAAGCGGTTTCTCCATTCTTTTGTGCCTTAATTTATGGAGTACCTGCACTGAACATCCACTTTACACTTAAATAAAGAGTTGCGACATATGGCCTACAGCCATCATGCCATGCATGAACAGAGTCCACCTGAACCTGCTGCAAAGAGGGTGAACATCCCCCCCCTCCCCCTGCCAACACCACACCTGGCCAATATGGTGGTAAGGGAAAAAAATTCCTTCCCAGCCCCTCTCAACAAGGCAGCTAGCATAATGCCCACAGCACATATAGCTAATCAGCCGGCATATTTCTGACCTAAATAGGGAGGGTGGGTGCTGCCTAGCCTGCTCTGAGTGACGAAGGGAGGATCCAGGCACTGGCCAACCTTTTTAAACCCTAGGTCTTTTTAAACCCTAAATTCCTAGGTGGAGAGTCATCCACCACGCCGACTGCTTTTCCAGCAGTTTTACGTCTCCCCTCCTCCCCCAAGCCAGAAAGAATTGCCCTCCTCTCCCAGCTAGCCGTTTAAAGTGCAGAGTGGTGACTTTTAGCTAGTTTGAGTTAAAGGATATTTTGGAGGGGTAAAATGTACGTGTTCAGTTATGGGGGCAAGTCAAGCCATATATCACCTTGAGAACAACAGTACTCTAATCCTGGTTATCATGAACTCTACTGAACACATTTTTATTGCCTTCTTAAGTAATGAATTCTACAGCTCCAACATTGATAGAATGCACATGGAGGCTGACCTAATTTATTGATGCAGGTTCTCTCCTCCCTCCCCCCCCCTTTTCCGGGCACTTTATTACTTTTGAGATTAACCAGAATATGCAAGTTAGAGCCAGAACCACATAGTACTGGTAATGTAAACTCATGTTTTCGGGCAGGACTGTATTCTTGGCTTGTAAATGTCATTAAATCTGATTTACCATTTATGAGTGTCTTAACATCTATGACAGGTTTCAGAGTAGCAGCCGTGTTAGTTTGTATTCGCAAAAAGAAAAGGAGTAGTTGTGGCACCTTAGAGACTAACAAATTTATTTGAGCATAAGCTTTCGTGAGCTACAGCTCACTTCATCAGATGCGTTCAGTGGAAAATACTTTTTCCACTGAATGCATCCGATGAAGTGAGCTGTAGCTCACAAAAGCTTATGCTCAAATAAATTTGTTAGTCTCTAAGGTGCCACAACTACTCCTTTTTCTTTTTTGCTAACATCTATGGAACAACAGGCTTTCACAAGCTTTGGAACCAGAATGTGGCTGTGCGTATTTGTGTGCATACATGCTGATGGAGGAATTACTGAGACCTCGAAAGACAGAATGGCTGTAAAAATGTGAAAGCAGGGTTTTTTCCCAGAAACTTCTGGCCACTGCTTTAACACCCATTCTCTGCCTGGAAAGACTTTCTTCTCCTTAATCTAGCCTAACATGAAAATTAAAAAAAAAAAAAAAAAATCAAACTCTAGTTCATTTTTCAACATCCCATTGCTTTGAGAGAAAGATATTAGGGAAATATAATGTAGTGTAATTTAGTACTTTTACCCAGCAGATGTTTTGATTTGCCCCTAAGAGAAGAGGGATGTACCCTAGGAATGCATGTGAGGTTGTCTTCCTTTATGAGCATCTGCATGCAGATGCTCTTACATCATGATTTAGTGTACTTTTATGAGTGTATCATTAATATTAAAACAAGGAATCATTTTTTCAGATTAACTGTAGTAACGTGTAGTACCTGGTGTGCAACTTCATGGAAGCATTATTCATTGACAATAAGAAGGACATTGGATTAAATACAATGGGCATTAGACTGAAATAAACTGTTGTGGTATTCATCCTCTTGGCTTTTCAATACCTCTTCTAAAACTAATATACCGTTCATTGTTCTAGGTGTTCTTAGCAGCACTTGGATTATTTCATTACATCTTCCGTTACTTAATGTTAAACTAGTAACTTCTCAGATGTGGTATTTATTGGTTTATAGCATTTTCTAGGAAAAAGTGATTGGAATTTACATGTATTTAGAATTAGAGTGTAAAAGAAAGTTCTCTGTATCAGTAAACCAGATACAAGTCTCATTTTAATAAAAATAGAAGAGGTTAATTAAGATCTTCTAGACAATGAATAGCTGTTTACCTGGCACGATTGGATTTACTGGATCAGCTTCCATGAGGGTAATGCTGTATGTATCAGCACAGTATGTCCAATTTCTACCATTATTTGAGATGGTAGGTTAAAGACTGATCCTAATTCTCACATAATTGAACTGTTACTAAAATCTACATCCTCATTGTCCTTCAATATTTGAAGGAACTGTGCTCTCACAAAGTGACGATAATAAAACATAAGGATGTAACTAAAAGGCAGACTTCAAGGGGGAGATCTTTTTTCGGGATCTTTTGTTTGTGTCTCTGCTTTTTCGTAACAAAACCTTTATCTTTCTTCTTTCCACAAATTCTGTATTTACTGTGTCATGGTTTCTGTGCAACTACACCTGTATTCCTCCTGTGTGGTCCACCAAGGGTACCCACGTTAGGTGATGCCTGGGAGCCAGAAGCCTGTCTGGGAGGAAACCTATGTCTCATTCCCACCTGACTGGGGATTTTAAGACTGCACAGCTAACTCCCTGCTTTAACCTGTGATATCTTCAGCAAGCCAGACTGCCTAAACAGGCCAGTGCCTGCGCTTCACTTTTCCCTCTGCCCATAGTTATAAGTTATCCCACAATTCCAACTCCTGAGCAAGCCCATTTATTTTTAAGGTAAAAGGATTGCAGAGAAAACATGCATGCATGCTTGAAAGCTTACCAGAAGTCCACCCCAGTTCCATCATAGGGTTCTGATGGGTTTTAATCCTTCAACCCACAACTGGGTTTTCCCCATGGTTATGCATTCATCTGTCTTAGATTCAAAACTGATTAGAGAGTGGGCAGATCAGCTGTGCATTTATACAGTTCACGCCTTTTGATCTTGGCCTTCTGTAACAGGTAATCATTGGACAATGATCCCTTCTCAGGGCGTAGCTTCATCAAAATGCTGGACTTTTACGTAAGTGGAGGTAGGGAATTTGCATTACTAACCCAAGGAATTGTCCAGGAAATCCACTTAATCTTTATTGTCCCAAAATCCACACTTTTCTGGCACATTTTCAATATAATCTTTTGAACTCCCAGGTCTTATATCTGTTACTCCCAGGTTTCACATCTTCCTTCCCCAGAGAGGTTACATACAATCCTGGCTCACAGCAATACATAAACTCAATACAATAATGTCTTCCAAGGATATTTCAGGAAATTGCAATAATCTGTCACATGCTAAAAGCTACCCTTCTTATATCTGCTGCCAAGTACTTCTATTTTTGAAACACCCACCACTTTTCTGGTCTCCTCCCTCCCCCCTGCTCCCTCCAGTTTCATTTCAGCTCTCCATTTAATAGAATTTGATGTCTCAAACTCTTAAGAGGGAAAGATTTTCTGTGATGTGAAATAGTAACGAGGATAGAAGGGCAAAACAATCCTCAAATTCTTATTCTCATGCTGACAAAAGCATCATAAGAAAGAGCATCAATGTGATAATACAGTGGCACTTCAAAGTCTTTGTAACTGCCAGATTAGTAGTTTGGGTGAAACCAGGACTGATGCTGTCTGAGAAAATGAGGGAAAACTTCAAAAATGTGGTATGGTCTTATCAACTGACAGTTTTACCAATGTTGTTTGTTTTTACCGTTGTGTCTAGGAGCTTTTGTCATGGACCAGCACCCCATTGCTCTTGGTGCTGTACAGTCACAGAATAAAAAGACGGTCCCTGCCCCAAAGAGTTTATAATAATCTATATTCATTTGTTATCTCATTTTATACTTAGAGAGAACAGGGAGTACAAGGCAACAGTGACACAATGTTATGTATTCTTTAACAAAATTATGTGCAGTTATATATGGATGACATTTTTTAAAAGTAGCCAGGTTATTCTGAAGAATTTTTTTAAGTCCTTTAAAATTGCAAGTAAATTCTTTAGGGCAGGGACAAGTTTACTCTGTTGTACAACGTCTAGCACAATGCAGCCCCAATTCTGCTTTTGGCCTGGAGGCATTATCTTAAGGCAAATAATAGAAAGTAATAAATGTTTTAATCTCAGTCAGTGTTATTCCAACCTCAGTAATTTGCATCAATTCTGACAATTATGGTATCTGCTATATAGATGATTCTTATCATTACTATGTAAGCTTTGTCACAAAGACGTCCATTACACGTCTGAGAGGAGAATTTTTTTGGATTTGTTTATCAGTCCTTTTGGATTTATTTATATCAGTAAATGACTACAATGATGTAGGTTTTTGTTTTTTGTTTTGTTTTGTTTTTAACATTCTTTTCCTGCATTTGTTGTTGCCATGCTTTGAGAAAAACCAGTCCAATCTAACAGAAGGATAATTGAAGAGATTAATAGGGGAAATTCTATCTGAGCAATAAAAACGAGGACTACTTGTGGCACCTTAGAGACTAACACATTTATTTGGGCATAAGCTTTCGAGGGCTAAAACCCACTTCATCGGATGCATGCAGTGGAAAATACAGTAGGCAGATATATACACACAGAGAACATGAAAAAATGGGTGTTGCCATGCCAACTCTAATGAGACCAATTAATTAAGGTGGGCTATTATCAGAAGGAGAAAAAACACCTTTTGTAGTGATAATCAGGATGGCCCATTTCAAACAGTTGACAAGAAGGTGTGAGTAACAGTAGGGGGGGAAATATTAGCATGGGGAAATAGGTTTTTACTTTGTGTAATGACCCATCCACTCCCAGTCTTTATTCAAGCCTAATTCAGTGGTGTCCAGTTTGCAAATTAATTCCAATTCTGCAGTTTCTCGTTGGAGTCTGTTTTTGAAGTTTTGAAGAATGGCCACTTTTAAGTCTTATTGAGTGACCAGGGAGATTGAAGTGCTCTCCTACTGGTTTTTGAATGTAACAATTCTTGATATCTGACTTGTGTCCATTTATTCTTCTGCATAGAGACTGTCCAGTTTGGCCAATGTACATGGCAGAGGAGCATTGCTGGCACATGATGGCATATATCACATTGGTAGATGTGCAGGTGAACGAGCCTCTTATGGTGTGGCTAATGTGATTAGGTCCTATTAATGGTGTCCCTTGAATAGATAAGTGGACAAAGTTGGCAATGGGCTTTGTTGCAAGGATAGGTTCCTGGGTTAGTGTTTTTGTTGTGTGGTTGCTGGTGAGTATTTGCTTCAGGTTGGGGGCTGTCTGTAAGCGAGGACTGGCATGTCTCCCAAGATCTGTGAGAGTGAGGGATCGTCTTTCAGGATAGGTTGTAGATCCTTGATGTGCTGGAGAGGTTTTAGTGGGGGGGGCTAAAGGTGATGGCTAGTGGCATTCTGTTGCTTTCTTTGTTGGGCCAGTCCTGTAGTAGGTGACTTCTGGGTATTTTTCTGGCTCTGTCAATCTGTTTCTTCACTTCAGCAGGTGGGTATTGTAGTTGTAAGAACACTTGATAGAGATCTTGTAGGTGTTTGTCTCTGTCTCAGGGATTGGAGCAAATGCGGTTGTATCTTAGAGCTTGGCTGTAGACAGTGGATCGTGTGATGTGGTCTGGATGAAAGCTGGAGGCATGTGGGTAAGTATAGTGGTCAGTAGGTTTCCGATAGAGGGTGGTGGTTATATGGTCATCGCTTATTAGCACTATAGTGTCCAGGAAGTAGATCTCTTGTGTGGACTGGTCCAGGCTGAGGTTGATGGTGGGATGGAAATTGTTGAAGGACGATCCCTCACTCTGACAGATCTTGGGAGGCAGGCCAGTCCTCCCCCAACCTGAAGCAAATATTCATCAGCAACCACACAACAAAAACACTAACCCAGGAACCTATCCTTGCAACAAAGCCCATTGCTAACTTTGTCCACATATCTATTCAAGGGACACAATCATAGGACCTAATCACATCAGCCACACTATCAGAGGCTAATTCACCTGCACATCTATCAATGTGATATATGCCATCATGTGCCAGCAATGCCCCTCTGCCATGTACATTGGTCAAACTGGACAGTCTCTACGTAAAAGAATAGACACAAATCAGACGTCAAGAATTATAACATTCAAAAACCAGTCGGAGAACACTTCAACCTCCCTGGTTGCTCAATTTCAGACCTAAAAGTTGCAATTCTCCAACAAAAAAAACTTCAAAAAGAGACTCCAACGAGAAACTGCAGAATTGGAATTTAATTTTCAAACTGGACACCATTAAATTAGGCTTGAATAAAGACTGGGAGTGGATGGGTCATTACACGAAGTAAAACTATTTTCCCCCCTACTGTTACTCACACCTTCTTGTCAACTGTTTGAAATGGGCCATCCTGATTATCACTACAAAAGGTGTTTTGTTTTGTTCCTTCTGCTGCTAATAGCCCACCTTAATTGATTGGTCTTGTTATGTTGGTCTTGTTAAGTTTGGTATGGCAACACCCATTTTTTTCTGTGTGTGTGTGTGTGTGTGTGTGTGTGTGTATATATATATATATATACATACACACACACAATCTCTTCCTGTTGTATTTTCCACTGCATGCATCCGATGAAGTGGGTTTTAGCCCTCAAAAGCTTATGCCCAAATAAATTTGTTAGTCTCTCAGGTGCCACGAGTACTCCTTGTTGTTGTTTTTTTTTTTTTTTTTTTTTTTTGCTGATACAGACTAACACGGCTGCCACTCTGAAACCTGTCTATATGAGCAAAGTGATTTTCAGCATGTAATCAAAACGTCTGCTTGGACCTAGTGTCTTTATATTAAAATAAAACAAATCCAGAACTTGTGACATATGTAGGAAGCTAATAACACTTTTCTCTCTCTGACTTCTAATATTCCTTTGAAACCTCAAGATTCATTACGAACTCTGTATTTGTTGTTTCCTGTAAATTTTGGAAGTTTCAGGTTTATATGAGCACATCAGAGACTTCTCTAGCCTTTTTAGTGGCTACATGTACATACTGTTAGTATTTTAAAATGTGATACTAGATGGATTGTGGAAAGTAAGCAGGGGTTGCAAGCAGAAGGTTATTCTGGATTCATAACTTTTTCTTTTTGTTAAGTGACGTTGTGAGAACTTTTTTTGGAAGGCTTGTTGTATCTCAGTTGCGGCAAACTGTCTAATTTTAGAGATTTTTATCAATCCCCATGGGAACAGCAAAACTAATTTTTCCCATAGAAACATCTGACAAATGTGAGCTTAACTTTTTTTGCCAGAAGGGGTTTTGGATGTAACTGTTCTTTTAGGCTGTTTGCTTGGTATTTAAAGCATTCAGAATTCAATGAAAGAATTCTGTGTTCACTTGGTATCATCAACAGTAACTGATCCATATCTGACTGCTTCAGAATTCCTATTCATTATACTGTGTCCTAAGTTGCTTTTAATTGTACTAAGTGAGCACTGAATAAATCCAGATAATGTTGCAAGGGAAACTCACTGACATTATTCCTGCTATTTATTTCAAATTGTCCAGTGTGAAGTACTTATATGAAATATGGGACTATGCATACAAACAGCAGAGATGACGTTCTAGTTGTTAAAGACCAGTTACTCAGAACAAAAATGTGTGGTGAGAACTTCTGGGCCTCAAGAAAGAAATGGAGAAACTATTATTTGAATTTTTGGATATGGTCAAAAATCTGAGAGAGATGTTAGTCTGGTCTTCAACACAAATAATATCAACATTGTGTAAGAGAATATTTGGTCAGTCTAACTTAAAGCACTGGCTTCTGAGGATTGGCTGTGATACAAACTTTCTATAAAAACAAAGAAGAGTTCTTGTGGCACCTTAGAGACTAGCACATTTATTTGGGCATAAGCTTTCGTGGGCTATAACCCACTTCATCGGATGCATGGAGTGAAAAATGCATTAGGCAGGTATAAATATACAGCACATGAAAAGATGGGAGTTGCCTTATCAAGTGTGTGTGTGTGTGCGCGTGTGTGTGTGCACACGCGGGGGGGGGGGGGGGGGAGTCAGTGCTAATGAGGCCAATTCAATCCGGGTGGATGTGGCGGATTCCCAACAATTGACAAGAAGGTGCAAGTATCAACAAAGGGAAAATTACTTTATGTAGTGACCCAGCCACTCCCAGTCTTTATTCAGGCCTAATTTGATGGTGTCAAGTTTGCAAATTAATTCCTGCTTGGCAGTTTCTAGTTGAAGTCTGGTTTTGAAGTTTTCTTTGTTGAATAGCCACTTAAGTCTGTTATTGAGTGACCAGGGAGATTGAAGTGTTCTCCTACTGGTTTTTGAATGTAACAATTCTTAATGTCTGATTTGTGTCCATTTATTCTTTTGCATAGAGACTGTCCAGGTTAGCCAATGTACATGGCAGAGGGGTCTTGCTGGCAGATGATGGCATTTATCACATTGGTAGATGTGCATGTGAACGAGCCCCGGATGGTATGGCGGCTGTGTTAGGTCCTATGATGTCCCTTGAATAGATATGTGGACAGAGTTGGCAACGGGGTTTGTTGCAAGGATTGGTTCCTGGGTTAGTGTTTGTGTTTAGTTGCTGGTGAGTATTTGCTTCAGGTTGGGGGGGCTGTCTGTAAGTGAGGACTGACCTGTCTCCCAAAGTCTGTGAGAGTGAGGGATCATCCTTCAGGATAGGTTGTAGATCCTTGATGAAAAGTTTTAGCAGGAGAGATTGTGAGAAATCCACCCCAGAATAGCCTAGGATGCTCACCTTCAGAGATAGGAGATGGGAGGTCAAGTCCCTGCTCCAGAATGGGGATACAGACCCAGGTTTTCCACATCCCGGGTAAGTGCTCTGGGCTAAAGGTTATAAGGGGGTGCATACATCCTTCCCCCTCCCCCCGCAATGTGTTGTGATTTTTTGCGGTTTGCTAGCTGAACCATAATATCAATTATTCCCCCAGTAAGCATTGTCTCCATTTTATAAAGCATGTCTATACAGAAGCTTGGAAGCATGCTTCTCAGTATGGGTAGCCAGATGCGCTAGCTCTGGTTAAGCTAGCATACGAAAAATAGCAGGGTGGCCACAGTTGCACTGGCATTGGCACCTTGGGCTAGCCACCTGAGAACAAACCTGCCCACCCCCTTGAGTATGTATGTACTCACGTGGCTAGCCTAGGTCGCCACCCATGCCTCTGCCAGCCACACGCTCATTTAAGAGCTAGCATGTGTCTATCTACTCCGCACTGAGAAGCACACTCCCAGCTGCTATGTAGACATATCCTAGATGAGAAGGCTGAGGCACAGACGGGAAGAATTTTGCCAAAGGCCCCATATCAGGTCACTTACAGAGCTAGGAATAAAACCCAGGTTTTGTGACTCCTAGGCTAGTGTTCTATCCACTGGACCATGCAACCCATAGTCTTAAGTGATAACTTTAAAAATCAAACAATCTTACAAGAAACTTTGGGGATACTTTAAAGAGCATGTCTGCATTTCAGGGCTCACAATAATGGGTTATGTCTCATTTTGTTTTGACTTATGTCTTCAGTAGGACTTAGTTCAAACATTGCTATTCTGCTTACCCTAAAATTTGCGCACACAAACTGGACTGTTGTCTCATCTGTTGCAAAATTTTGTGTAAGATTGCTGTGGAGTCGTGTAGTAATAAAAAATTCATTTCCTTTACTAGAAGATGCTGTGTAGTATATTTTGTATACTGTGAACTAGTCATGTTAAACTATATTTGGCATGTAAATGAGAAAAGAACAGTTTGTGATTCAGTACTGTGTTTGTTTTTTACTGTAAAATTCAGTAACTGACAATGACTCTCCTAGTCCTTAATCTAAATTAATGACATTCTACTGTATTTGAGTTTCAATATGGATTTGGCTTATAAAAGTGTATGTGTTTGGGTTGACACTCTTCCCACAACAGAAAAGAATCACTCTAAGAGAGGGAAGGAGAGGTTCAGTAGTATGTAGATCTTTACCATATGGTCTAGAGACTTAGTAATGTTTTTATGTGCCTGAATTATAAAAGAGAATGAAATTCTGAATTCTCTGAGGTGCTCTTCATCTGATACAATGTTACAGTTTGAACTGACTAGAGGCTTAACTGAGTATATTAGAGATTCAAATATATTTAAGAAATGAAAAATAAATGAGTTTTTACTAGAGAATAAATCCTTTCCCCTTCCTCTTCAATTGTAAGGCCCCAAGTTACAGTGGAGCTGAATTTGCACAAGACTTGATAGGCTTGAGGTGGGGGCCTGTATCCTTGGCCAGCCAAAGGGGATGCTCCCTTTATCTGCCATGCTTTCTGGAGGCTTTCTGCATCTACCCACACATGTGAGTTTGGGGTGTGGCAGAGGCAAATTTAAGGGAAGAATCAAAATGAGGCTATTGAAGCCATTATTATGCAGATCCATGAGTCCCTGTGGAAATGTAGGAATAGCTCTTCCATATAACTTAAGCACTGAAGGATGTTGATGCTGTACATCAGGAATAGAAGATGAAGGGGCCATATAAGTACCTATGTAGCTGGATCTCCTGATTGTCTTGATCGGTGGTTCTCAACTTTGGTCCACTGCTTGTTCAGGGAAAGCCCTGGCATGTCGGGCTGGTTTGTTTACCTGCCGCATCTGCAGGTTCAGCTGATCGCGGCTTCCACTGGCTGTGGTTCGCCACTCCAGGCCAATGGGGGCCGCAGAAAGTGTCACGGGCTGAGGGGTGTGCTGGCCGCCCTTCCCACAGCCCCCATTGGCCTGGACCGGCGAACCACGGCCAGTGGGAGCCGCGCTCGGCTGAACCTGCAGACGCAGCAGGTAAACCGGCCCGGTGCGCCAGGGACTTTCCCTGAACAAGCGGTGGACCAGAGTTGAGAACCGCTTGCCTTGATGGACTGTTATATGATGTTTGCTTACAGTTGACAGCTGTTTTCCCAGAGAAATGAAATTCTGCCAGGTTACTGTAGCAGCATTTTAATTATTATTCATTTTTCTGTTGCCATAAGTAGGCATAGTGTTATGCAGTGGAAAATCAGTGCCAATCAAATAGGAAATTCCTACCTCCAAAGGGTTTATGTTCTAACGGCACTAACCAAGGCAAACAGTACAGAAAACAGGCATATAACAGAGTAAGCAGAGACGGAAGTAGTCACTAAAATTTGTCTACTTCCTTGAAAAATGTGCATTATCTGAGGCTTTTTTGTGGTAGAACTAGGTAACTATTAGAAGGCTATTCCCAGTCCTGAGGGTGGCATTATTATTGTAATAAACTTTATTTATTGAAAGAGAAATTCTTAATTTGAAGAGAAGGAAACCTGATTAGTATTTGGTCATTTTGGAAATTAGCTAGATGTAACGCTGGAGCTCACTTGAGTTGCTATATTAACATATATGTGTTTTGAAGTAAACTTCTTATTGTAGAAGTTTCTAGAGCACAGGAACTATTATCCATAGCTCAGTACTTGAACATTTCCCCCAGGCCTGCTCTCCAAGGCCAAAGTGTCCAGGCTACCGTGAAGCATACCTACTGCTCCTCAGAGCTATGGGTATTTAATTTCCACTGGCATGCCTTTACTCCCCCAAATAAATCAATTCTGATTCTTCCAACGCCCCTTTAACATTTCTGTCTCCAATCATGTCCTTCCAACCAAATGAGTTGTCCCCACCATTTGTTCCTTAGTTTCTGATGTTATTGCCCATTGCTCTTCTGTGCTTGCAAGAGACCTTCAGCCTCCCAATTCATCTTCCTCCACCTGAGCCCCTGAGTTCTAATTCCCGCTTACATCTTCTATAAAGGAGGAGTGGATGAAGCCTCTCTACTCCTCATTCCTCCCTTTCCCATCTGGCTGCTTTGCTTCCTCCCCCACCTCTCCTGAAAAACAACTAATTGGCTACATCTCTCCCCTCCCACCAGCTAAAGGGGCACCAGCATTTGGGCAGCTCTTTTGCCTCTCCTACGAGGAAACTACTCCTTAGCCCAATTCACCAGACAAGATTTCTCTTAGCCCTGATAGAGTAAGATGGCTTTTTTTTTTTTTTTTTAAATGCCTTGTTGGGTTACTGTTGCTTTTTGCTGATTGCTATATGGAAGCCTTCAACTCTAGCTTTGTTTCTTGAAAAAACATTTTTATTTAACTGGCATTCTTTCACTGCAGGACATGTATACAGGTTTGTACACTTTATCATGGGGCGAAAGGTGAGAAATGGTCGTAGTAGAAATTTCAGGCAAGCGGTATGACTTAGTGAATATATTACCACTTACCTCTTGAGGAAACCTATTTTAAAAATCTTAGTGGCTACGGATACTGCCTGGTCTCTAATGACTTTCACAAAACATTTAGACTAAATTATATTCCATCCACACTGACAAAGCCAGGGTAGCTAAAACAGTTTAAAAAAATCTATCTTGGTCACTGTTTAGACCGGGGTGGCCAACCTGAGCCTGAGAAGGAGCCAGAATTTACCAATCTACATTGCCAAAGAGCCACAGTAATGTGCCAGCAACCCCCCATAAGCTCCCCCGCCCGGCTCCCAGCGCTTCCCACCTACCAGCAGCCCTGCCAATCAGTGCCTCCCGCACCTCCCAATCAGGTGTTTCGTGGAGTGCAGGAGGGTTTGTGGGGGAGGAGTGAGGGCATGGCAGGCTCAGGGGAAGGGGTTGAGCAGTGAGCACCCCCCAGCACGTTGGAAAGTTTAGCATCTGTAGCTCCAGCCCCGGAGTTGGTGCCTCTACAAGGAGCCGCATATTAACTTCTGAAGAGCCGCATGTGGCTCCAGAGCCACAGGTTGGCCACCCCTGGTTTAGACTGAGACAAGATTTGTGACGAAGTTTGAACATTTAAATCTGGATGCTTGAGTTCGTTCATTCATGAATGAATGCAAACAGTTTAGATGAAAAACAGGGTTAACACACAGGTTTTTTTCTACATTAGATTGTTGGTTTTCTTTCCAGAAACACAGAGATACGAGATTTGTCCGTCTTTTCAGTGAGCAATGATATTTGAGAAAGGCAAGTTACACAGGTTAAATACAAATACAATTCTAAATACAGAGCAGACTTGCATCCAGTTCACCTGAATGTCATCTTATGTTATGTTTTCTTTCTGAAGCACTCATAAATTTGTGATCTGTCCTTCCATTTCTAAATGTATATCTTGTGTGGTTCTCAAACTGTAGTTAATGGAATACTAGGAGCCCACAGAGCATTTTTAAGTAGCTTGTAGAGCTGCTTTGGTGACAATGTTGGGGCATGTCCAGTTGAAACCGAAGACTATCCTAGAAATTTCATTTGTACGTGCACCAGTTTGTAAGCAGAATTTCCTTGAATTTCACTGGGAGCTCCCTTGTATTTCTATACCTTTACTATACAGAAACTGAAATCTGTTTGCTAGTCTTTTTATGTGTGCTTTTTGGTTTGTTTGCTTTTTTGGTGTAAATTCAACAGACAAAACAGTTTGCAGGTGACATTAGAATTGGAAATGTGGTAAAAGCCTAGGAAAACAGAACCAACTCCAAAGTGACTTGCAGTGATCAGAGCAATATGGCTGGGTTAATGGCTAATGCATATGAAGATTTGTACCAATAAAAAGTAACAGCACCGATACGTAATGGGGGAGGAGGCGAGTAAATGTAAGCCACATCACTTTTAAAGCAAGTTTATTTTCATCTTGTTTAATGTAACTAGGCACTTTGTTGCGGCAAAGAAAGTGGGTATTGGGACTGAAAGCAGCTATGTCCAAAGTGCATGTAATCACCCCCCATCACACACCACTGCTCTACTTTACATTTTCTTGACTTGGAACTGTATTTTAGACAGAAAAGCAAGATTATGCCATCTGCAGTTAAACTGTTATAATCTACTTTAATAAAAATACAGTATATAGTTTGTGGTTTGAGGGTGTGTTTTTTTTTTTTTTTTTAAACTTACAGGGTAAAGAGTTGCTACTAGTATTTTAACTTTTTTGCATCACTTTTCAAACATGAGATTTTTAATTATATATATATATATATATATATATATATATATATATATATATATATATATATAATGGTGAAGTTGACTATTCATTGTGCTGAGATGCACAGATCTGTTACAATGGGCACTTCCTTCTTGATGCTGGAAGCAGAACCAGACCTGTCAGTCACATCAAGAATACCTTTCCCCATAAAGATCCCTGCACAGCAGCTGGTAGGTTCAAACAGAGCTTGCTTTTCTGAAGAAAATTCCAAAGCTTGACTGCCAAGTTTTGGCTCTAATTCCCCACCGTGTTCTGAGGCTGTGTTTTGATTTTTGAGAGAGTGTCCCCTCAGCTCCATTTCCCCAGCTGAGGTGTTCACCGCAGCAGATGCCCCTGCAGGCTTCAGGGAGAGACCTGAGCTGAAAAATGCCAGAGGCAAAAGGAAGAGTCAGCATCCCTTTACCTCCAATCAAGTGTCTTGCTGGGGAGCTTTGGTGGCTCTTTGGGCAGAGAGCAGTTTCCATCACATCCCTGATCTGGGTGGCGTCACCACCGCCTCCTTCCCCTGGACAAGAAAGGAGGCAGGCAGTGTCATGATAGCTCTATCGGTAAACTGGCAACTGCAGTACAGGACTCTCCAAAATGCATTCCCCCATTTCAATGGCAAGGGCTGTTGCTTGGACGAGCAGCAATGAGACAGGGTCTGGAAGGGAGAGGAGCAGCAAGAATATGTGCTTGGTGAAGTAGAAGCTGGGTCCCTCCTCCTGCTGGGCTCCTTCACCATCCTTTGACCAGGCTGGGGGAAGTGGGTGGGTTGATTTGGCTTTCACACGCTGGCCCTCTCCCAGGTCTATTTAAACTTGTCCTAGGCTTTTCAAAGGCTTGTTGCTTCTTAGCTGTCCCGCCCACCCACCGCTTCTTTTTAGTATAAGAGCTGTTTTGTTGGGTTTTATTTTTATTATTATTTTTGGATGTCACAAGTCTGACCGATAGCCTGTTTCGTACCAGGAAGGATATTTTCCTGTCTGACCAAGTTGGCCGCAGCCCTTTGTTTTTGTTCTGTTTTCTGCCTTCCTGGATGCATTATTGAGGCACAATTAGGTTGAAAGGCCTATGACTTGAAAGTTTAGTATTAGAAAGGTAAGACTGTTTAACTCATCACAGCTTGTGGCTGGTGTCCAGTGTAGTGAAAGATTGAAAGGGCCAGTTCCCAGAGGCAAAAGAAATTGGGGGATTTGGTGTTGGACCTTGTGCCTTTAGCAGAAGGGGAGACTTGAAGTCTTAGAGTGGGGTCCCTCCTTGGTATCCTCTAACTCCTCCGTCCCCTCCCCTGAGAGGGCTGAGCAAGAGGATTCGGAAGTTAGCTGAGTCCTAGGTACAGGCTAAGGAGGGTCTGCCGCAAGTTATTGGTTATATGGTCAGAACCCTGTAACACTACACTAGACCCAGTTAAATGCCTGAAATCTGAGAGTGCAGGGTGGGCCCATTATGCTCCTCACCACTGTTAAATTATAGTTGTGGCCTGCCACTTAAATCTGTCCCTATGTCTGTTGGTCAGGACATGCAGGTGAATGAACAAATAGCAGCAGCAGCTCAGAACTGTCAAAGTTTGTAATCTCACTATTCTTCTTAGTCTTCACTTATTTTTTAATTTAATTTTTTTTTAAAGTGATGTCCATTTTGCTTGCTTTGAAGTTTTATGTGATGAGAAATGCTTCTTGCCATCTGCAAACTATGAATCATATTTTTAAAGGATGAAAATTTTTAAAGAGGCTGGAGCCTGTAAGCTAAGTTCCTGTCTATTTTATATTTTAAAAGTATGTTTCTATCAAGTGCTCTGAGAATGACTAGGGTCCTACCAAATTCATGGTCCATTTTGGGCAATTTCATGGGCATAGGATTTTTAAAATAGTTAATTTCATGGTTTCAGATGTTTACATCTGAAATTCCATGGTGTTCTAACCCTGGAGGTCCCCCACCAAAAAGAGGTTGTGTGGAATCGCAAAGCTATTGTAGGAGGATCACAGGGTATGGGGGGGTATAGTGGCTCTGTGGGGGCCCTCCTACTCCAGGTCCTCAGGAGGCCACCCTGCCTCACTACATCACTGATACGTCTGCTGCTGAGGGGAACGAAGCGGTCTCTGCTTTTGGCTGGGGCCCAGGCCTGTGCTCAGGCTGGGTGGGAAACAGTCAGTTGGCCCCAGCCTGGATCAAGGCAGGGCAACAAAGAGTCGGAAGCTCAGGCTTCAAGTGCTAGTTCTGGCCTGGGGAAGGGGAGACTGCTACCCCCCAATTGGGGAGGCAGGCCCGCCCACTCCACTGCGTCCTGGCCCAGGGCCTTAGCAGTGACAAAGCGCTTTGTCAGTGGGGATCCACACCGCAACATGCTGAGTTGCCCTCTGTCAACTTTGTGGCCAGTCAGGGGTGCGCTACCGCTGGGCTACTTCCACACTCCCCTTCTTGGTGTACCTGTTGCTGTAAGGAGGGGTTGAGGTTGATGGCAGCTTCCAGGACTGTGAGCAAGTCTTGGGGGGGGGGGGGGGGTTTGGTCCATCGGTAGTCTGGGCCAGTTGTCTTCTCCCTCTGGGGTCAGGTCCAACAACGGTCTGGGCGGTCCGGGTCAGAATCAGCTAGCAGCGCCGATGGCCCAGGCCAGTCCTCTGCTCTCTCGGCCCCCTCCGCCGCTTCCCAGCTCAGGAGGCATCTGATCTCTCTGGTGGTTGCCTCCCTACTGAGCTTTCTGGGCCGCCTTTTATACTTCCTTCCCCTCCCACCCACTTCATGGGGGAGGGCCAACTAGGCCCTGGTTCTGCCCACCAGGGCTCAGTGCGAGGGCCCTCCTACTCTGGGTCCTCAGAGGCCACCTCGCCTCACTACAGGAGGTCATCACTTTTGAGGGGGGCAGGACAGGCCTTATGGGTGGGCGACCGCCCGAGACTCCATGCTCAAGGAGGTGCTGTGGTCCATCCTCCCCATCCCCTCCCCTGTACTCAACCCAAGGCCCATTTAACCCACAAGTGCTGGGCTGCACTGCCCTTAGAGCCGGGCTCCCAGCCAGCAGCCTTGGAGCTTCCTACAGCCCAGGGAGGTTCCCGGTGTTGGGTCTGATCTCCCCGTGCTGCTAGGGGTGCCCTACTTTGTGCCAGGCTCCAGATGCTAGTCCTGGCCAGGCTGGGGAGGGTAGAACTTCCTCTTTCCCTTCAGGGACCACTCCTGGGGTCGGGTCAGACCTACCTCTGGATATAGATATATCTAAATTTGTATACAATGTACATGTGAGAATAAAATTTTCTAAATTCCCCTTTCAGCTGACTTGTTTTGGCAATAGACTTTCTTTTTCTAGTTAACTTGATCACTTCTGAAATGGTAAGTGGTTGGTAATTTCGCTACTGAAGCAGTACTCTAGTCCTCGAGTAGTTCCAGAAGTAAAGTCTCTTTTCTTTTCTTTTCTTTTCTTTTTTCTTAAGCCTGTTAACCTATGTTGTACAAGGTAAAATGAGCAGTAAAATTAAGGATACATTTTACCTCTAATTTATGAAGAACCTTATTTTTGTTTTTAATTTGACTGCTCTAGGATGCCACTTAATGCACACATGTTTGAGAGATTTTGGCTCCCAAGGATTATGATTTGGCATGCTGAATTTTTGTGAATGCTCTCCTTTTTATTTTTATTTTTTTGGTCAGTTTTCCTAGGTGAGTGGCTCTGAAGACTACAAACTTTGTATGAGTAGCCTTATTAAAGCCAGTGTGGTTTCTCATGTGAGTAACAGGAATATGATTTGCCTCAAATACAAACAGTGAAATTATTCTCTGCATCTGTTCAGGGTGCAGCTTTCAAGAATAAATATTTGGAGTGGGGCTGGAGGAAAAAAAATGTTTTGATTTAGTTTGAAATGGGGAAGCTACGAATGCAGAACAAGTATAACTAAATTTAATTATAATTTAGTTTAGTAATTTGAATTAATTCTTGTACAGAATAGTTTAAGAAGTTACATCTGAAATTCTTAGTTGTTCTATCATACAGCTCTGTAAAGGAGCTCAAAATATTTTGGAATAGGTCAGAATGTCACTTTAGTACTTTTGTCCTTATCTATTCCTGTAGAATTTTGAGATTTTAAAACATTGGTTCATATTCAGCATGTTTTATTATTGTATTTCAGAATATGTAAACAGAACTGAAAAAAAATTCTGAGATGTGAATTGCTCCATTCACCTTAGTGGTGTATTGATTCTGAAACCTAACGATAAAATTTTAAAAGTCAACATTTCAAAATTTTGTTACTGCAAATAATTTTAGCAGAAAGATTTGAAGCGTGCTTTATGCATTGTGGCTGGATACTGTGGAGGTTAGAAGGAGAGAAGATATTAGATTGTATAGGTCAGGATATTCAACCTTTCCAGACTACTGTATCCCTTTCAGGAGGCTGATTGTCTTGCGTACCCCCAAGTTTCATTTCACTTAAAAATGACTTGCTTACAAAATCAGACCTAAAAATACAAAAGTGTCACAGCACACTATTACTGGAAAAATTACTTACTTTCTCACTTTTTCCATATAATTATAAAATCAACTGGAATATAAATATTGTACTTACATTTCAGTGAATAGAGTATAAACAAGTCATTGTCTGTATGACATTTTAGTTGGTACTGACTTCGCTAGTGCTTTTTATGTAGCCTGCTATAAAACTAGGCTATTACCTAGATGAGTTGATGTACACAGAGGCCTTCCAGAGGGTACCTCCAGAGGTACGTGCATAGGCAGTGAGTTATGTGGGCCTGCGGTGCCTGTGCTCCACCAATATTCAGGAACGTGGGCCCAGCTCCACCAACGTTTGGGCTTATATTTAATCAGAGCCTTCCCATCCATAGGACAGACATGGGCAACCGCCCCGGGCTCCGTGCTTTGGGGGGCCCCGTGCTTCAGGGGGATGTGGGGTCCAGGACAGCCTGGGGAGGTTAGCGGGGGGCCTGGCGAGCGACCCAGCCCCAGTCTGCTCTGCCTTTTTCCGGCCCCACTCCACCCCTTCCCCCAAGCCCCTGCCTCTTTCTGGCTTCCAGCCCCTCCCCCGAGTCATGCCGGGAGTCGGGGGGCGGGCTGGGGCCTGGTCACTTGCTGCTGCCAGCGCCAGGCCCCCCGCTAACCCTCCAGGCTGCCCTGGACCCTGCGTGCCTCTGAAGCGTGGGGGCCCCCCAAAATGCAGGGCCCGGAGTGGTTGCCCCAGTCCATCCTCTGGACGGAACGGTTCTGCTTGGACCCATTCTGGGCACCACCAAAAATTATACAAACCTGGCGCCCAGGGGTATGCATACGCAGGTTGAGAACCACTGGTTTAGGTACTTCTCTAAAGGCTAATGTAAAATTGTTCTCATATTCCTCAGCGCTTACAGTGATGTATTTTTAAAGTTTCCAAATTATGAAACTTCTACAGTTTTCATTGGGAGAGGGTTCCATAGTCCAATAGCTCTCACCAATGGAAGCTTTTCTTATTTCCCATCTCCCCACCTCCTTGGTCTAAATCTTCATTTACTTGCTTTCATTCTGTTGTTCTCCGATACGCTCAAGGTTCAAAGTGAGACCCGAGGAGTGGAGACAAAGGAAAAGGGGAGTAATGATCATCATTGGAGGGAAGGAAGTGGGTGATGCATGAAAAAAAGTTACATGACTTCTTTCTCTTCTGTATGAGGGTGACCTATAAAGGTGATAAAGGAAAATATCTACATATATTTATCATGTTAAATGGGTGGTTGGCTTAAACAGAGTAAAGCCCCAGTGAAATTTAGTGTAAGTTTCCATATGGAAACTATGCTGAACATAATCAAAAGCAGATATGCTGGTATTAATGCTTATGCTTAGCAAATCCTTGAAGATCTTGCAAAGACCAGTATTCTTAAGGGAGATATTAAAATCTTTTCAATATAACTCTTGAAAGTGCATCGGTTACTTGAAAAGTGGACTATAAAATAGACACCGCACAATTAGATATAAAAGACCTAATTGTGTGCTCTTTTACACCAGTGTAGCGCCATTGAATTCAGTATCATGACTCTTGATTTACACCAGCATAAATGATTGGCATCAGAACCAAACTAAATTTCCCCTTCCTCTGATTTTTGTGGCCCTGTAATAATATGCATGCCATGCTTTTGCTCCTCTTCATGCCACACAGTGAGGAGTAGCATACAGACTAATTATTAAATGATAGTACATTCCCCTCTTTTGTTACTAAATCATGTTTGCAACCTTGAACTGAAGAACTAGTGTATTCAAATACATTGCCAATAACTAACTTGGTTGCAAATTTTTTAACACTTATGGAAGTTGCTCTGATAAGATTGAAGTAGAATAAGAAAGTGCATCCATTGCTTTGACTGAAGATCCATGTCCGAAATCTCTGATTCTGAATTTCTTCTAAAATCAAGGGTGTTAGTAGGCATGTAAGGAAGATGCTTATATTGCCTGAAACCACTGGGGCAGGCTTCAACCTTAGAGGTTACACCTTCAGTGAAGGTTTGGAAAACAAGGCTCTATATAGATATTTAGCATTAGGCCTGCATACCATGCTTATGAGGCTTAGGCCTTGGATAGTGTTTTGGATATGCAGAAAGTTAATTTTGTTAGAACAAATTACCATTCTCCTTTTGTATAGACTGAAAATGAATCAACACTCACCCTGGGATCCTTACTCTCCCCAATAAAACATAGCTTGTAAGTATTTGTTCCTAAATATGAAGAACAGCCTTATACTGTAACGTCTTTCTTTTTCTGATTGTTATATGTAAATATTGACAAAAGTTGTCTGTCTACATATGGAGGGTGTAGCTAGACAAGAGGTTTGTAGACAGTGAGGCCAAGGTTTTCAAAAGCAGGATCCTAGAGTTAGGGTTGTAAATCTATATTTAGGCACCCAATTAAGTTGCTTGATTTTCGAAAACATGCTGAGTTCCCAGCAAAATCAGTGAAAATTTCTGTGCGATCAGGAACTCTGAAAACCATTTCACTTATTCAGGTGCTTAAATATAGAAATAGGAGCATGGCTTTAGGCTCCTGTTTTTCAGAATCTTGGTCTGATAATGACAAGTGTACTACGTTTGCATCCAAATAGTCAGATTCTTCTTGCTCCAAATTTGTACTTGTGTTATGCCATTGGCTATGGTGGATTTACTTGTGATTTACATTAGCGTGACTGAGATCAGAATCTTACTTGATTTATACTTTCTTCCATATTGAGAATGATAACCTTACATTTCTCATAGTGATTTTAAGTTCTTAGAGGGGCACCAATATCTGAGCGAAGAGACTCAGAAAAAATTCTGTTCAATAAGCTTTAGAAAGAGATCTTTTGTATATTGTAGGGCATTTCGGTTCCATGTGTGAGTACTACAGAATGTAGATTTTAAAAATAATTTGAAGATCTTGGCCATGAGTGTGTATTTTTAAGAGATCAGTGATTTTTTTTGGGTGCCTCAGTTTTTTGGGTGTCCATTTAGGATACCTTAAAGAGATTTTTCAAAGAAATGTTGAGACTTCCACCTTCTGAAAATCAGGCCCCTGGGAAAAATACATGTGAAACTGGGAAAGCAAAATATTGCCAGTGTTTGTTAGAATCTAGTCCTATTACTTGTAAAGTAGAATGAATGTGAAACTGAACAGTGGTTGTGTTTTTAAGTGGGGAAAAATATCCTCTCCATATAGAATATGTAGTCCTGATGTTCTTAGCTTTTTCAGGACTTCAAGAGAACTATAGAACCTCTTTCTATTCTGGGAAGTGATAGCTTGAATATTTTGTCCGATGTCCTCTCTCTCTAATACTGAAGTCTTTAAACTGATGTTGCTGAAGAGGATATGTAGTCTGTTAGGGAGGCGGTGTAACCTGTAGTAGATCATGATTATATTCTATTGCATCGTGTTTCACTTTTTGAAGTGAGTTTTTGTGATTTACCGTAGATGAAGAAAAATGTTTAGAGTATACTATGCTTTCCAATTTGAGAAACTGCGTTAAAATTCTTGCTTTATTGTGGTTGCTATTACCTGTATAGGACCTGCCTGATCCAAAGCCCCTTGAAGCCACTGGGTTTCTTTCCATTGGCTTTAGTGAGCTTTGGATCAGCTTATACAAGGAGACAAGGTCCTCTGTTCTCAGAGCTTAGAGCCTAACCAGTGATGTCCATTCTGTGGTTTGGGGGAAGTGGAGAGGGCAACACTTGGTAGAGCCACACAGTCGGCCTTCAAAGCCTTAGTTTTCAGTAGAATATTTATTATAAATTGATAATTTATGTGGTATGACTATGGTAATGAGTAGCCTGTTCTGTTACTCGGTGATCTCTTTAATAAAATGTCTAACCCACCCATACAACATTAGACCTAATGTCTAACCCTTGCTTTTGAGGAGAGGCCTGTGGATTCTGAATAAGAAATTTGATAGTTTTTTATTGTTAAATTTGTGTTGCCAGCTGTTTCCCCTCCGCCCCCCCCCCTTCCCTTGCAATTCTGATGCAGTGTTTGCAATTTTCTATAAGGAGATGGAGGTTTTCTATGTATGACACCACCCAGGTGGCCCCTTAATGGGGTGGGTGTGTGTGTGTGTGTGTGTGTGTGTGTGTGTGTGTGTGTGGTGGGGGTGGGTGGGGTTGCGTGGCCTTTTTGTGCAGTGATACTTTCTCTGTACCTATTCATAGTCCAGACAGCCTCTCATTGTAAATATCTTATTATTTACTAGATATATTTTTCCGTATCAATCTTTCTGCTGCTATTTCTGTATCAGAAAAGCAAACACATTATAATGAAAATCTGCACAGGTTTAGTAAAATAGGACAGCTATTTCTCTTTCAAAGATAGGCCAAAAGAGTCTTTCACTTAAGCTTTGAATGACTAGTTTTAAAGATCAATCCTATTACACTCATAAATCCCTGGCATTAGGGAAGACCTATTTTGAGAGGAATATAATCTCTTGTGCTCTTCTCACTGAATTTGCTGGCATCTTGAAAAATAAAAGCATTAATTAATGCTGGAGAATTAATCTGATTGTAGTTTGGGAAATGAAACTGGTTTATGAAATATTTGATATGCATCTCTGGATAATGTCTTTGTTGACTGACGGACAATTTTTAAGGTAGGTACAACCATTTAGAACAATATATTTTGGAAAAGAATTGAGGATGAGACCTGTTTAAAGCGATGGAAATATTTCTCAACTATGTTGCTAAATGCTCAATTTCTTGGAAAACCTATTTGCTTCGTTTAGCCATATCTTGTGGAACTTGGCATTCTCCTTTTACTAAAAATTGCCATTCCCATAGATACGTAAGGCAGCTATCCCAAGACAGCATCTTTCCTTCCTCAGAAAAGTTATACCTTTTTATTTTGCTGTAGATTGAATCTTAGAACCTTTAGCCCAGACTACACTACCATTAAATAGTTGTGGGAAGAAGTATTTTATATTAAGTATAGCCAAGTAGTGGCTATCAAATAATTATCCGTAGCTTTACATCAGGCTTATGTAAATTTCTCCCTGAGGATCTGGCTGTAACTTAAAGGGTGTGTGATTTACAGAAGATCTTGTACCACTCCTTGCATAAATGATCTTAGTTAAATAAAAATGTGCCTTATTAAAGGGCAGAGTCACTATAAATTCCGTTGTGTGTGATCAAAGCAAATTGGAAACTTTAATGCTGCTTTTATTTGCTAGTTCATGGGAAAGTTAACTTTTGCCACTGAACAGTTTCAAAGTCTTTTTCTCATATGAAATCTTCTCTTCTGTGGGTGTTTGGTATTTACTAAAAAGAGAGGAAAGGGTTGCAGGTAGTGGTTAAAAAAATTGCTGCATTTATAGAGCGCTCTTGTAGCTCTCTTTCCTTCCGCTCTTTCTCTCCCCCTCCCCCTTTTTTCCTCCACTCAGTAAAATGGGTAATTTCAGGTGTAGAATATATTTTTAGCATCAGATTTCCACACTTCGGAGGGATATTGTTTTGGAGGGGGAAGAGAATGAGTTAAAGGGGGATTCATTTGAGACCTGTGTCTAGATGAATGTTTAAGAGGAATCATACTTAGGGAAAGAACATGTCTTCTGTTGTAAGTATCCCCCGTTCCCCAGTCACAACTTTTAATCCTCTTCTTAGAGTTGAAAGTATGACAACTACATATACCATTTTCAGTACATTGTGACTTACTTAACAGGCTTCAAACAGGTACGAGTGAGGGGATTCACAAACTTTTTCATAGTATAGACTACATCTTAATAGATTATCTCAAAGATCACCTTGTCACCTATTCATAATTATGGCAATTGATAGCATCTCTATGGCAACAACAGTCCCTTGCATAGCAAAGTAACTTTAAGAAAGTAACGGGTTTTTTTTAACTTTCCTTAATGTGCTGTGGCAGCTGGAGAGGTAGAGGAACCCAGCATGATGTGATTGTCTAGCAATCTTTCCATGAACTTCCAGAAGCTGTTGGCTGTGCCATCTTGAGAATTACTGTACTACTGTCTTTATTTTTCCCTTCCTTTTACTATTAAAATATATTTTACACTTTTGAGTACCAATGCATTAGATCTCAAACTGTGGTCTGTGGAGCTGCTATCAAAATGATGCTGCCTCCCTTGGGTTCCTGATATCTGTAGCTCTGTCCAATTTCTGTGCCCACCATCATTGCTATCAGTGGAACCGTAGCATTGTTTATATAACAATGGGAGATTCCCAAAATAGTAGAGTGTAGATGAGCCCTAACTAGCAGGACTTAACTAAGGTTTGACATATTAAGACCTAGTCCCCCTCTATGTAGGTGGTATGTCTGAGGTGGGGCACAATACTTATTGCCAGCTGATGCAGTGGTCCCTGTGGGTTTGCTGCAACTCATATAGATTAGAGCAGTCTGTAAGTGATTATAAATAATGCCTGAGATCACCTCGGTGTGATGTCCTGGATCTTGAACCCAGGCCTGGGAGTCCCCAGACACTTGCCACATCCTGGTCTCCACCCAATGGCTACTGAACCTGGCTGGGCTGAAAAGCTACTAGGATTATAGCCCTAACCAAGGCACCACCCATGGGAGCTCTGACTGGAGGATCGCGTGGCTCTACAGGTTTGGTCTAACTACATTATTTTAAGCCAGGAGGAGGAACAGGAAGTTTGTATGAGCAACAAGGTGGTTTCCTGTTGTGACTGCATTGGACCCTGCTTGTGCCTGCCTCCTATATCTATCCCTGTTCCTGGTTCCTGTTCCCTCATGCTTGATCCTTGTCTATCTTCCTGCCTCCAGTCCTCAGTGACCAGTCCTGACTCTGACCCCGGTCTCTGACTTCTGACCTTGGCTCTGGCATTTGGCATCTGACCTCGGCTCTGACCCTCAGCTTTTGATTCTTGCTTCTGCCTCTGGCATGACCCCAGCTCGGGTAACTGGCAGTTGGCTCTGGTGCTGACCCTTGGCTTCGTTCCTCAACCTGTGCACTTGCTCCACCCACTAGACCTGACTGCCTACCTCCTGGTCCATAACACTGTGTTCCCAGCTTGACTAGAATTGGGGGAGCAGAAAAGTGGCTTATAGCAGCCTTTCCCTTTTGCGTTTTTCAATTGCACTGAGTTTGGACTTGGCACAGCTCAAAATCTCTCCCTGAGTTCAAAGTTCCTATTTCCTTGCCAGTCATTGCAAGCTTGTCTCTCTCACCAACAGAAGTTGGTCCAATAAAAGATATTGCCACACCTTGTCTCTTGTGATACCAAATGCAGTTTAAGAAGAGCAGCTCCCTGCCCTATGTGTTAGTGATGTCATCAACTACTGCATAAGAAAGGTCACTGAGTACCTGATCTCTGCTCTTAACAGCTAAAAGGAAAGGGGAAAAAAAAGAAATTGGAGGGGAAAGGGGGCAAGGAACAGCTTAGTTTTTTAGGGAAGAAGAAAAAAATCTTTAAAAGATCCTGGGGGCTGCTAAAGAGTTTTATTCAAATTCCGGTGAATTTGATATTTTCTCTTGCCCCTTCTCCAAGAAGGACCTAAATTGAGATGTACTGGAATGTACACCCACATTTTTGGCAGCACACTGATCTCCAGTTTACCAGGAGCGTTGTCTCTGTACATGTAGTGAGTAACATCAAACTGATTAAGAGATGCCTGTGATACTAGGCATAACAGAACAAGTGAAAGAATGTGAGTTGTAGCTTAATGGTCTTGCTTTTGTTAGTATCCTGGCTATCATGTTATAGTGCACAAATATTGAATTGTATGGGGTTTTTAAAAAGCCAGAAAAGACCCTCCCAACAAGTGAAAGTTTTTCAAGCTGCTGTGATAAAAACTTTGCAGTAGTTTAGTTCTCCTAGTTTGGGTCACATTACCAATTGATGATGCATAGTTCTGTGTTCAGTGTTTTAAAAAGATAGTGATTATTGACAAATAGTTTTGTTTTCTTTAAATGGAAAAAATACTTTGTGCTGGTGATTTGGTTTTATTTGTATATTGTTGTAGTGAAGATTGCTGTAAAGAACTTAAACACAACAGCTAACATTATATACAGCAACCACAAATTAAATCCAACCCCCAGTTTTATGTGAAACTAGTAAATCTGATGATGATGAAACACTATTGTGATTTAATTCTTTTATATTTTGCGTTCCATTTGGAGAGTTCTTTTGAAGTGCACAGGTTCTTAGGATGTCAAACTACTTGCTTTTTTAGCTACTGTATTAAGTTTATACATAGGAGTGGCAGAAAACACTTACGCATAAGTCAATGCACTTTGTGTTGACATCACAAGAATGGTTCTCATCTGTGAACAAAATACAGTAGAGGAATATATTTTTAATCTTCAACTAGAATTCTAAATATAATTATCAAATTGATATTGCCCCTGAAATTTTATGCTTATCTTTTGCTCTTATCAAAGCTCAGTGAGCTACAGTTTTTATGTACAAAAACATAAATAAAACATACCTAAATGGAATCTGTGACAACAGTGATCCAGTAAAGTTCCAAGACCAAATTTGGAAACCCCTATTCTACCAAAATTCTACTTGGCAGAAAGCCTTTTTTGTAGCATTGATAGCAATAATAGTAAGAAAGGGCTGATAATGTCTCAGTTAAAATGTTATTTTGCTTCTGTATTTCACCTTTTGATGTACAATTTTGTGTGGATTGAGTCTGATGGAATTTGTCCTTTTTCTTTTTTTCCCTTCTGACAAATAATTCCCCTGCACTCCACTACTGAAGGATTTTGCATTTTAAAATGGCAGAAAAGAAAAAGGTCTTAGTACTTGTTTAAAGATGGCCAGCTCAGTATGAGTGTGTTTTTTGTCATGCGTGTCTATACACTGTTAGAACTTAACATTACTTATGAGAGATGTAGTCAATCCAGTTTATAATTTTACATGCTGTAGTACAGGGGTGGGCAAACTTTTTGGCCCGAGGGCCACATCAGGGAATAGAAATTGTATGGTGGGCCATAAATGTTCACAAAATTGGGGTTGGGGTGCAGGCTCTGGGGTGGGGCTGGGGATGAGGAGTTTGGGATGCAGGAGGGTGCTCTGGGCTGGGATTGAGGGGTTTGGAGAGCGGGAGGGGGATCAGGGCTGGAGCAGGGGGTTGGGGCATGGGGAGAGGCTCAGGGGTGTAGGCTCAGAGTGGCACTTAATTCGAGTGGCTCCCTGAAGCAGTGGCATGTCCTTTCTCCGGCTCCTACGCAGAGGTGTGGCCAGGTGGCTCTGCATGCTGCTCTGTCCACAGGCACTGCCCCTGCAGCTCCAATTGGAGCACCGGAGGAGGCCATTGGAGTGTGTAGGAGCTGGAGCAGGGCCATGCCACGGCTTCCGGGAGCCGTGTGGTGTGGCCCCCAACCCTGAGCCCTGGCTGGACTCTGCTGGTTAAGTGACTATAGTTCAGCCATTTGGAATGCAAAAAGAGTTTAAAACAAAACACTATTCCATTATGAAAACATTAAGGCCTGCTTTGGGCATTTCTAGCACTGAAATGATTGAGATAGAAAGTTTAACTTTTGGCATGGAAATACCCTTCATCAAGGAGTGTCTTTGAATATTCCAGTGAAAATTCAGTATTTATTTGACTGAGTAACTGCCCATTCAAAATTGCATTCTGCAATGACAGTCCATTTTGTGTGGTTTCATCTTCCTGAACTCTTAGTATGTACAGCTCAGGAAAGTCATTGTGTGTGCATGCCTGCCTGCTTGCTTAATTTAGCTGTGCAGTAAAATACACAGTGAATGAATCAGCTCCACAGAAACCCTAATCTCAGTCACTAGACATGTTATGAATCTGCACAGCTCATAAGGTTCACAGGTACAATATATAGTTAGTTCTGGTGGTATCTGGACAAAGTACAGAATATTTCTCCTCTTTTGTTTCCTTTAAAAACGAGGCAAATTCCATCCATATACAATATGGAAAATATACAGTGAAAACTTCTTTCTGTTTTTAGACATGTTGTGGGTTCTAATGTATTCCCCATATGCAGTATATGGAAAATCAGTGGAATGGGTAATATCTCTGAAAGAATGAACTGCATAGGTCAGAGAGAGTCATTTTTTTTAATGCAATATCTTCTGGATCTCTCAAATGACAAGGCTAATGCCAGACTTCTCAAAAAAATGCTTTTGAGCGGACAATAACTACTTAAACCACAGTTCTATAAGAGACCCATGTGGACACAGTGACCACACAGTTCTTACTGCAGAACTGAGACCTTAGAAAATATATATACACACTTTCAGATGGTTTTTTTTTTTTTGGTGGGTGGAGGTTAGGGTTTGGAAGTTTGGTGGTGGTGGTGGTGGTTTGGAGGTGGTCTTTATTCCTTCATGTATTTTAGATTTTACAAAACTTAGCTGATCCCATTAAATATTCTTTAAAAAATCTAAAACTTTTGTAGGCCAGAGAAAGTGAAAAATTTATACATTTTGCGTTTCAAAGCCTTTCTCTGGTGTCTAAAATTAGGATATATGGGTTGAGAAACTAGTCCCTGCGCTGAGTCTGTACACCTCCTCTTTAAAAATAGAACTACAGCTAATAAATAAAAATTGTGATTTATTCAGTTTTACCGTTCTTGAGAGAGACTCTTCTGTTGCATTGGCCTCATTAGCAGCTCTGGAAACAAACATTTGATTAATATCCAGTTGAGTGTCTGTAATTTCTGGTTTGCTTTCAAGTACCACTACAGGAAATGTTTCCCTACAAAGGGAAACCAGTTATAATTTGTCTTGCATTCAAGCTGTATAGTACTTTTGATTGTATTAGTAAGACCTTTTTTTGTTTGGTTTTTTTTTTTTTTTAGCAAGACAAATTCTAATAGATTATGTTGTCTCTTCCTTGATCTGCACACTTTTGTTACATTTGTGATCTAGAAGCTTGTTTGACTACTGTTTCTCTTTTAATTTGTTTTCCTTATAAATTGCTAATCCTTTAGCTCTTGCATTCTGTTTCTATTTAGTTCTGTTGAGGAGTACTGGATTTAAGATACTAATATCTAGATCCACAAACATATTTAGATGCCTAACTCCCACTGAAATCTAAAATCCTGTTTCTACAACCCAGATAAAGCAAGGGCACTGGAAGTGCAAACTTCTCTGGCATGAAGCATATTGCTCATCTAGCATGAACTAAACAGGTCATTTTAAAAGGGGAAATTGCAGTTCATAGATATTTAGGTCAGAAGGGACCATTATGATCATCTACTCCGACCTCCTGCACAACGCAGGCCACAGAATTTCACCCACCACTCCTGCAAAAAACCTCACGCTTATATCTGTGCTATTGAAGTCCTCAAATCGTAGTTTAAAGACTTCAAGGAGCAGAGAATCCTCCAGCAAGTGACCCGTGCCCCATGCTACAGAGGAAGGCAAAAAACTCTTCGCTTTTCTTTCTTTCTTTTTTTTTTTTTTTTTCAGACCTGCTAACAGAGGATTTCAATTATGGTGGTATTTGAGGTAAACTGAAAAAAGATTGAGGCTTTCGCAACACATGAACTTATACTGTTATAACTAACAGTACGGTTAAACCAATGAAGTTAAACAAGTGTCAATACCCATGGGGGGACACTTGTATCAATTTAAAAATGTATTATAGGTTAGCTAAATTTGTTAAGGAATCTCCTTAAGCTAAATTGATATACACCAGTCTTAAATTGATACAAGTGTCCTTACAAGATTTTTTTTTTTTTTTTTTTTTTTTTGGTTACCAGTTAACTGTTTTAAAACTGATTTTAGTTAAACTGTTGTAACTTGGTGTGTAGACAATGCCTCACACCACCAATTTATTTAATCTAGGCTGCTGGAGAGCCATCTCTTACAAGATGTACCAGAGACCAAAAATTGAAAAAACTCCAGATCATATTTCCAGTTCCTATTTCTGAATGTGCACCATAACTATACCTTTCCCCCCAAAGTTGACAGCGCAGTCATTTAATAAGTAGATCTTGGATACCACTGCATAGTGCCTGGTGTCCATTTATGCCATAGATCAATCCCAAAATAACTGAGGTGGAAAGAAAGATGTTTCAGGAAACAACGTTGTAACATTTTGTGTGGAAAGTACTAGTATATAAATTCTAGCTTTCAGTTTTGGTTCCACAAAATAGACTCAAAGGAAAGGTAAAAGAGCAAAAATGGGGAACCTTACTTGAATGTACTTGAGGAGTTAGGAAGACCTACAGGTATTAATCTGTAATGACTGGATTTTAGAACATATAGTTGATTTTACAAATCTTTTTTTCTGACTAGACTTCACTATGGTTCTTGCTCAGGCAAATAGGATTTGTTACTGTTAGAAATGATAGACATCCCACTTCACAATCGGAATACTTTTTCTGCTGAATATCAAGTAGTTGATTGAAAACTGAAGTGAACTTAATAAACATTTAAAAATTAATACAGTGGAATAGAAGCCATCTAAATGGAACACACGCTGGAGTGGGATGGCTGTCCAAATTTAGATGTAGGGTAAAATTTCAAAAATACTGAAAGTTAATGGGACGTAGACTCTAAGTCACTTAGATGCGTTTGAAGATTTGTATCTGCAGTCCTCTGGGTCAAGATAAAAAGGATAGGGAAGGGGTAATGGAGAAGAGGAATGAGAGAGGAGGGAGAAGTTTTGGATTTTAGCAAACTTAGCTTAAACAATATTTCATGGCATGAGACTCAAATGAGTGAGAGAAGAGCAGTTTGGGAGTAGCTGTCCTTATAGAGGATCAGAGGAAAAACCTTGGTGGTCTTAATAGCTTCTTTCATGCTTTTCTGCCACCTCCTCTGTCATATTACCTGTCCCTCCCTGCATCTCCCTACCCCCCAATTTTCCACCCGCTAAAGACATTTACAGAAACATTTAAACTGCTCATCTGAAATCTTCAATGCTCAAAGTAAAGATAAGTCTAACTCTTAATTTTAACTTCCCATTGTCTCCTAATGTTAGATGCTATTAAATTTCTTGTTACTTTGCATTCTGCTTTGCTGTTACTTTTCAGTCAATGTACAATACATCAGACACAGGAAAATTTTCAGAAGCCCCTAAATAACTTGTAAACCTATGTCCCATTGATTGTTCAGGATTTAAACTCATAAATTACTTCAGTACTTTTGAAAGCTTGACCCTTAATCTCTGTGTATGCACCTTATTTTCCACCTCATAGAAATGTTGTAAGGCTTAATTAATGTTAAGTGCTCTGAGGTTCTCAGATGAAAGATCCCAAACACTAAAGTCTTGCATTTCTTCAACTAAGCTGGCTAGAAGAACTATATTTCCCATATTTCTCCCAGAGTGGAAGCTGTTCTCTAACACATATTACATATTAGAGATATCTTGTGATAGTACATCTAACATTCATACATATTTGCTGTGTAAATATTAGACATATTATGCTACTTAGTTTTTCTTCCTTTTCTTTTTTTTGTTTGCACTGGAGTGTATCTAATGCTGTGCTGAATGCTTAAATGTCAAAGCACAGATATTTTTCCATATTCTGAGAATGAGTTTTAAAGAAACATTTGCTTATTTTTTTATTTATTATTAGAAATATTTGCTCGGTAGCTAAAGTAGACAACATAAAGGTAAAACTGAGAATGTTTGTTTATATACAATACATGTACTTTAGAACTCTCTTGGGGGCGGGGGGGGGGGGGAGTATACAGCTGGCCACTTTCTCTGCTTACTAGGTAGACTCCCTTAAGATAAGTATTTAAAACTCTGCAGATTTTTTGTATATGAGAGCCATCTGCACATGAGGTAATAAATATAATCCATGTGTTTCTATAATTTCAGTAAACCATTTTTATTCTTTATCTCTTGTGTCATATTAACATACAAGATTTGTGTCAATAAGTGAAAAATGATTTTCTTTTTAACCAGTCCATTGCATTAATAGCTATTCAGCTTAGTTTCCACTAAAGAATTTTAAATAGCAAATGTTTGCGTTAAACAATGTCCTTATGTCCTGTAAGTGTATAGCTGCTTCAAAAGTTGCCTCTGTAAAATCCAGCGGATTTTTCATGCGTAATCCTGACACTGGGCTTCAAGCTTTTGATACGGTCTCCCACAGTATTCTTGCCAGCAAGTTAAAGAAGTGTGGGCTGGATGAATGGACTATAAGTTGGATAGAAAGCTGGCTAGATCGGGCTCAATGGGTAGTGATCAATGGCTCCACGTCTAATTGGCAGCCAGTATCAAGCGGAGTACCCCAAGGGTCAGTCCTGGGGCCGGTTTTGTTCAATATCTTCATAAATGATCTGGAGGATGGTGTGGATTGCACCCTTAGCAAGTTTGCAGATGACACTAAACTGGGAGGAGAGGTAGATACGCTGGAGGGTAGGGATAGGATACAGAGGAACCTAGACAAATTAGAGGATTGGGCCAAAAGAAATCTGACGAGGTTCAACAGGGACAGTTGCGGAGTCCTGCACTTAAGACAGAAGAATCCCATGCACTGCTACAAACTAGGGACCGAGTGGCTAGGTAGCAGTTCTGCAGAAAAGGACCTAAGGGTTACAGTGGATGAGAAGCTGGATATGAGTCAACAGTGTGCCCTTGTTGCCAAGAAGGCTAACGGCATTTTGGGCTATATAAGTAGGAGAATTGCCAGCAGATCGTGGGACATGATCGTTCCCCTCTATTTGACATTGGTGAGGCCTCATTTGGAGTACTGTGTCCAGTTTTGGGCCCCACACTACAAGAAGGATGTGGAAAAATTGGAAACAGTCCAGCGGAGGGCAATAAAATTATTAGGGAACTGGAACACATGAGTTATGAGGAGAGGCTGAGGGAACTGGGATTGTTTAGTCTGCAGAAGAGAAGAATAAGCAGGGATCTGATAGCTGCTTTCAATAGCAGGGAATGAGGGGGGATTTGATAGCTGAAACGGGGTTCCAAAGAGGATGGATCTAGACTGTTCTCCGTGGTACCAGATGATAGAACAAGGAATAATGGTCTCAAGTTGCGGTGGGGTAGGTTTAGGTTGGATATTAGGAAAAATTTTTTTTTTCACTAGCAGGGTGGTGAAGCACTGGAATGGGTTACCGAGGGAGATGGTGGAATCTCCTTCCTTAGAGGTTTTTAAGGTCAGGCTTGACAGAGCCCTGGCTGGAATGATTTAGTTGGGGATTGTCCCGCTTTGAGCAGCGGGTTGGACTAGATGGCCTCCTGAGGTCCCTTCCAACCCTGATATTCTATGATTATAAAAGCTGAAAGATTGTGTCCCTGACCACGTTTGAATTACGAATATGGTAACCTGTAATTCAAATAAAGGTAAACCCAAAGTATTTAAAGATTTTGCTGGGAAGCATGAAAAATTTTCAGTAAAACTGAAATCAGTGTCCAGAGAATCCTTTCTAATATAAATTTAGATTACTAGTTCTTGGTCCCTTCTCTTCCTCATGTCTATGTAACAATGCACTTCTTGCAATGCAAATTAGACTGACTCTATTGGAATATTTTTATAAACATTTTTATATCGTAGCATGAGGTACTGATTTATGTTAACCCTTTGGTGTTCTGAACATTCCTGAATACTTTTATAATGTCTTCTGTAGATTGTACTGTATTGCTAGCCTGCTGATAGTTGCGTGAATTATATTCTATGCTTTTTAGTTTAACTTTTATGCCTTTGGGCCTCAGTTTACCCATCTCTGAAAAAGGTATGAAATTTTACCTAATGGGGTATTGGGCTATAGTTAGCACTTTGTAAAGTGCTTTCAGATTCTTGCATTGAAGGTGCTATAAAATGCTAAGTTTATTTTATTATTACTAACAATCTTTTCAAGCAGATGAGAGGTACTTCCAAAAAATAAAAGTATGAAACGTTATATTATATAGATGCCAGTTTAAGTGCAGCATGGATTCGAAACCATAGTAATTACACATGCTACGCTCTCCTGGTGTTTTTTTAATTGTGCAATTAATTGATGGCAGTACTGTAGTTAATCTTGCAGTAATAACAGTAAATGTCAGCCAAAGTTGTGCCAGAGCTCAAACTGCACCCAAAAACTATTTTTTCTTCAGGAAGCATTTATGTTGAGATGCTGCTTAACAATCCTTTTGTATAGCTAACTGATCTTTCAGAGTAACAGCCGTGTTAGTCTGTATTCGCAAAAAGAAAAGGAGTACTTGTGGCACCTTGGAGACTAACCAATTTATTTGAGCATGAGCTTTCGTGAGCTACAGCTCACTTCATCGGATGCATGCATCCGATGAAGTGAGCTGTAGCTCACGAAAGCTCATGCTCAAATAAATTGGTTAGTCTCTAAGGTGCCACAAGTACTCCTTTTCTTTTTGCTAACTGATCTTGTATCCTATAATTGGAATCCAGACTGGGCTGAAGTCAGGTCCAGCTGTAGTTGTTCTCTTGAGGGCAGCTTCTACCAGGCTTTAGCTAAGTAACCATGATTAATTCTGTGCAAGTAATATGAATCTGGCTTGGTCTTGTTTGCGACTTCTTGAAGATCTGCTAACATTTGCCTTGCCTTCTCATGCCTTGAATAACTATTGATAAAGGAACTTTCTTTACGTATGTGTAACTTGCAAACTAGTCTGTATACCCATTCACAGTGTGAAATTCCTTCTTCCTTCCCCCCCACACCCTCCCAAAAAAACAAACCCAAAACCAAATCAAACCTAAAAATAGTGGCTGATTCATAATATTATCTGTACAAAATTAAGTATTTCTAAAACAGGCTGCTCTATTAATTGTATTTTTAGTCAATTTCATTATATTTGTATGGCAAATGTTTTTAAAAATTGTTTTTATATACCATTCCACAAGAACATACATATACTTTCCAGCTACAACCATTAAAGGTACAGAACACTACTGTAGTTTTCACACTTCCATTTATAAGAGTATACATTTCAAGGACATTATACTTGAAGTCATGCTATCCACTTGTAACAGGGTGTGACTGAGTGCACCTTGTATTCACACCCGCTTGTTGTGATAATCTTTACATAGAGTATGCCTTTTGGGGTATAATTTTGATAATTAATAACTCACTGGTCAGTAATATGGTGGAATGTATGTGGCAACATGATATATACAATTATGAACATTAAACTGAAACTATGACTGAAATGTGGCTGCCAGACAAGCATTGTGACGCACCCAAGGTGGCAGGGCAGGTGGTGATACATCCCTTGACTAATCTGGACTGCACCCTGGAATGTCATACAGAGGGTACAGGTCTTTTGGTGCTCCATGGAGAGAAGCCTTGTAGATCTGCTTTCCCTCCTCCCAGCAGTGCCCCTGCTAGGCTGCTCTGCTGCTAGACAGCAGCCTGTAGTTTCATAGATTCCTTCCCAGTCAAATTCCAGCAGCAGCTCAGGAAGCCACTTCCATCTGGGAGCTAATTAAGTGTATTTGAACCTATTTAGATTCAGCACTTTTAAAGTGGGACTGGGTTATTTCCACTGAAGAGAGTCCAAGGTTGTGCCAACCAGAAATCAGGTCAAGGAGCTCCAGGGGAAACCTAAGAGCTACCCTTTTGGCTTGTATATTTTTGTCTTGGTCCTTACGGCCAACAAAGTTGCATGAAGGGGATGCAGCCAGAGATTCTTTCCAAGTTTTTCATTTTAGTTAGAACTCCTGAAATAAACGCTGGAGAGGATTGTTGAACTGAAACCTAACCCTCTGGTGAATTGGAGCACAGCTCTGGACCTGGATTACTCTGCAAAATAAATTGTCCACTGCTGGTCATAATAAAAATGTTCGGTATTTAATTTATACACCATCACTAGTACAGCAAGAAGTAGATTTGTTAATTGAATTGTAAGCAAGTAAGCTGAGTTTGGTCTCTTGTAATGCAGGATCACTCACACTTTTTTTTTTAAATGGGGAAGATAAAAATAATCTTCCAAGGTATTAGTGAGGATGGGTTGCTCTTTCAAGAGATACTCACTCATTTCCCCCATCCCCTTAGAAGTTCCATGTCATCACTGCACAATTTCTTACTACACTACTTACTTGTGTTTGGCTCCCTCGGATGCCTTTTAATGCTACTTCATGTAGCAGCCAAAAATGATGGTCTCAAGAATAAAGAGAGGTGCTGCTTCCATAACCTTCCTACCTCTTGGTAATCAAGAGCATTCACAACCTCTGCTCTGATTGGCTGTCATACTACTGGGCTGGCCACTTGTGCACATCACAGATTCAGTTTTTTTTTCGTGCCTGCTACTGCACCTCCTTGTTTCAACAGTGACTCCTGTGTCCTAAGAGGATGTACTGGAGGAGAGTAATTAGTGTTGACACTTTTGCCCTCATTTGGACTTTGTCTATACAGGGAGATTGCCAAAATACCTGTTAACACATTAACTAACATGATGATAAACACTCGGGGCCAGATTTTCAGTCCTAACAAGGTTCTCTTTTCGGCTGATAACACAAAGCAGTCATACAACTGCCCGAAACGTGCAGTTGAGGATTCTTTCTGAGATTTTTGACCAGCTACTTCAGCCGTATACCACCCATTTCCTTCATTACCCCAAGCTTCAAATAGAAGGCAGATGGAGGTGGTGCAGAGTACATGGTGTTCTGCTGATCCTGGGCTGGAGTAGCAATGCCTTTGGGATGTTGTGGAAGAAGCTGATGAGTGGGTTAAATTTTTTTAAGATTGAAATTTAAGAAAAACATGATGTTTATGTTCAGTAGTCTCTCGCACTGTTCACAGTTGAAGCTCAGATAAATAACTGCAATTTGCCAGTCATTGGCAGCTGTATGTAGCTGTTACTTTTTAGAACTGAAATATACAAAGTTACTGTGACGTCTGAATACTCTGCAGAAAATTTCCATAGCTGGGGATGAAGTGCAGGAAAGTCACTGCATTCTTTTTTTAAAAAAGCACAACAGCTATAATTCATACTGATTTATTTAAAAGAACTGTACAGATCAAATGTTTATAATATGATTGCAGATACTGTAAGGACTTTTTTTTTTTTTGGTTAAAATAACAACTTAGGCTCCACACAGATCCAATGGCAGGATCTGACCTCAGGTTATTAACTGAAACATTTACTGAAATATTTGTTTAATTTGTGCATTATATTCAACTTTTACAGCAGAACTAGACTGATCTGTTTCTAGACACTTCTTGAGTCTCATGCAAGTCTCTGAACAACTTAAAACAAAATTGATTATTACTCAGATGTATTTGATTTCATTACTTGTAATCAGGAAACAGTAAAATATAGTAATATGAAAGCATTTATATTGTATATTTATATATAAATATTTATATTTATAAATAAATATAAAATATAAATGCTGACTTTTTTTAATAGCAATCGTACATTTTTAGCTTGCACTTGTTTGCATGGTATTCCTTTTCATACAAGACTATTTCTATATTTAAAAATCTAGCTATAGAGTTCTATAGCAGAGATATAGTTCTCTCTTAAATTTATATAGCATGGTTTAAACATTTTATGAATAGGATATTATTTACTATTTAAATAATGTTTTGAAATTAATCTTACAGTGGGACTCTATTGGTTCCACCCCTGTTAAATTTTATAACTGGTTTCCGTGAGGGATTAAAGATCACATATTTTATGACTTTTATATTTAAAGAAATGCCCCAGGTCACTTAGACTGTTACAGGAGCCTTTTTTTTATACTGGAATATTTAGTATACATAAAATAGAAAGCAAAAAAAAAAGTTTGAGCAAACTTTTATATTTACTTTCTTTTTTATAACTAGTGACCTAAATACTCCTGAGCAGGTAGAAATCTGAGAACTTGACATTTTAAGAATATATGTTCCAATGCTAAATAAGGCAGAAAACAAAACTCTTAGACATTCATTTTAAAGCATTTAGAACTAAACTTTCACAAGGAGGGGGTGGCATTTTGTGGACTCAGTTTTCACCCGCAGGATTTTTGCATGCATTTTGTGACTAGAATTGAACTGTGGCCATGCATGTATTTACATCTGTAGTTATGTGGTTTCTGGTGGATATCAGGTAATTAGGGCTGTCAAGCAATTTAAAAAATTAATCGCACGATTAAACAATAGAATACCATTTATTTTAAATATTTTTGGATGTTTACTACATTTTCAAATATATTAATTTCAATTACAACACAGAATACAAAGTGTACAGTGCTCACTTTATATTTTTATTACAAATACTTGCACTGTAATAAATGTATTTTTCAATTCATCTCACACAAGTACTGTAGTGCAATCTCTTTATCATGAAAGTTGAACTTATAAATGTGGAATTAGGTACCAAAAAACTGCATTCAAAAATAAAACAATCTAAAACTTTAGAGCATACTTCAGTCCTACTTCTTGGTCAGCCAGTCACTCAGACAACAAGGCTGGTTATAATTTGCAGGAGATAATGCTGCCTGCTTCTTCTTTACAATGTCACCTGAAAGTGAGAACAGGCATTTGTGTGGCACTGTTGTATCTGGCGTTTCAAGGTATTTACATGCAAGATGCACTAAAAAGTCATATGTCTTTTCATGCTTCAACCACCATTCCAGAGGACATGCTTCCATGCTGATGATGGGTTTTGCTTGATAATGATGCAAAGCAGTGCAGACTGACCCATGTTCATTTTCATCATCTGAGTCAGATGCCACTGGCAGAAGGTTGATTTTCTTTTTCGGTGGTTTGGGTTCTGTAGTTTCCACATCAGAGTGTTGCTCTTTTAAGACTTCTAAAAGCATGCTTCACACCTCATCCCTCTCAGATTTTGGACAGCACTTCAGATTCTTAAACCTTGGGTTGAGTGCTGTAGCTATTTTTGGAAATCTCACATCGGAACCTTCTTTGTATTTTGTCAGATTTGACAAGGTAAGCACTGCCCAGAGCCCTCACCCTTTTGTGTTCCCCAGCTCTGAGACCCCTCCCATACCCAAACTCCTCCTGTTGCTGCTGGGGGGGATGGGCACAGTGGCCCGAGACTGCTCCAGCAGCGGCAGCTGTGCCTGGCCCAGGAGCTGTCTGAGCTGCTCAGGCAACCCCCGGGCCAGCCGTCCTGGCTGCTGCAGAAGTCTCGGAGGGCCCAGAAAGTCATGGAATCCATGACTTCCATGACCCCTGTGACAAACTGGCAGTCTTAATTAGGAGGGGTGAGAGGCTATTGTCCAGGATAAAGCATAGCAGTAAAATATAGGTTTATGCAGGGGCATTCACTTTTTATCAGATTTATAGTTATTGACTTTAATCATGTTGAGTGAGGCTAACTCTCCAAAACACTAACTCACATGGAATTTGGGAATGGTTTTAGAAACTGGGTGGCTGTTTCATCTAATGGAGCAAAGGCAAATTTTAAAGCTAAATCACTGCCATCTTGGACACTTTCTCTTTCCTAGGGAATCCACTAGGGCTGCCTGTTATCTTACTACATAATTTATTGAAATGGAAATAACTGATTTACTATATTAGTGGAATTCCTGGTCTGCCTAAAAAGTCTGAACAATAAATATCTCCTGTTTTAAAATGAAAATCTAGAGGAAATTGATAATGCATATGGTTTTGTGAAAATCCCTCTTTTACTCAGGATATAAAGTTAACACTTAACTATTCAGTTCTCATAATAAAGATTTGTCTGTCCATAACAACTTCCCAGGACTGCAGACCATTACTTCTGAGAGTATGGGGTTTCCATTGTTTGCCACAAAATTTTCATATAGCTTTCTACACCTTCTGAAAAATGCACAGCTGCTTTTGGAATGTGTTCAGAAGAAGCTGGCAGTCCAACAGTTCTTACATTGCGCCTCCTTAAGTTATTTTTGCTGTGGGTGTATTTATAAAAGGTCAACTGGCCTCTTTTAGAATTATTTGAACTGGTCTGAGATCAAGTTTCATGCTGAACTTGCTATGAAGAATGAAATCTGTTTTGAAGGTAGAATGGATTTTAGTTTGTCATTGTGTAAAATAGGTTAATTGGTTGTGGATTATTTGCCATAACATTTGGCAGTTTACATGAAACATTTTTCCTCCAGAACTTATACTGTATGTATATGACACAATTTTAGATGCTACTAGAAATTTAAAATGAGCAGGTAATGGTCCCTTGTATGTTTTTAGAAATAAATAGGCTAAGCAATTGCTTAATAGGGTGTGACATAGGACAAGGTATTTCAAACTGACAAGGTATTTACTTGTATTCTAATATAGCATTCATCTTTTGCTGGAATATTTACAGGTAAACATAGATGTAGTAGTAAGAACAGTCTTACCTGGTAGAAAGTGTTATACAGAGAAAAATTAAATGCAAACTGAGATTTGAACCTGCAGTCCTTTTCTCAATAAGATATAAGCCCCTGATCCTACAAAGATTTAAGAATGAGTTTAAGTCTAGACCTCATGAGTAATCCTATCAAATATAGTGTGTAAAGTTAAGCATGTGCATAAGTCTTTCTTATTCATAATGAGGTACACAGATCCACAACATTTGGGTGTAGGCTTAGCCTTAGAGGCAGCCTATGTAGCCTTAGAGGCAGACAATATCCATCAGTCAGTGCTAGGGGAGGTTTGGTTCCACCTTTCAGAAATTGCTGTTTTTTGTCTCCCTCTTCAGCTGCAGGCAGGCAGACCATCTCATCCCTGCTGCAGTGCAAATTTGAAGAAGCCAATGAAGGAAAAGAAGTGTGTGTGTGTGTGTGTTTGTTTTGTTTAATGGCTCGGCTGCCAGGGTCTGCCTGCCTTTGTCTGAAGAGGGGTTGTACTGGGACTCCTTGTGCCCCTGCTCATCTGTGCGGAGTGCAGCATGGTGCAGAAGGAAAGCTAGAAATTGGGCTTCTGAACATCTCCACTAACTCAATGCCTGGATGGAGACCGGGGCCTGTTCTGTGGAAACCCAGGCCCTTTCAAGTGCACAGGCTGGAACAGGTTTCAGAGTAACAGCCATGTTAGTCTGTATTCGCAAAAAGAAAAGGAGTACTTGTGGCACCTTAGAGACTAACCAATTTATTTGAGCATAAGCTTTCGTGAGCTACAGCTCACTTCATCGGATGCATCCGATGAAGTGAGCTGTAGCTCACGAAAGCTTATGCTCAAATAAATTGGTTAGTCTCTAAGGTGCCACAAGTACTCCTTTTCTTTTTAGGCTGGAACAGGGTTTCCTTCAGATGCTCTCCCTTCCTGAAGACACTTATTCACTTCCATAAGGTTTAGATCAACCCCTAAGGGACTAAGTGAAACAGAAGGGCTTTACACAGGTGCTCTTCCCTAGAGTGAATTTTCTCCAAATAGCTTATCATAAATAAAATGCAAAAAATGTTTTTTTCTTTTTGCACATCTAACATAATATATTTTATAATTGTGCATTTTTAAATATTGAATATGACTGAAATTTACATTATAGCTCCCCTGCACCTCCCAATCAGTGTACTATTTTTGGATATAGAAGATACTAAAGTCTCTTGAGAGACTGACTAAATTGTTTCAAAGACACTTCATACAGGTAGTGATGTTATTAGCTTTGACTGAGACTGTAGCAAAATGTCACTGCCATAAAATTTAATATCTGATAGTATTAAGATGCTGTATTCTTTATTTTTCATATTCACCTTGCAACCACTCTTTTCCTAATAGATATATCCTTTAGAATTGTTCACATGCTAGCCAATGTGCAAAACACTTTTCCCCCAGAAAAGGATATGAGTCTTCCCTTATGGCAAACAGAGAGTTGATCAATACCAGAGAAATCTATTTGCCACTGAAATGAGGAAGAGTACAATGGCCATACATGAGTCTCACTGATGGGACTATTTCTTGAGATACTTTCTTGGTTTTGAGTCTCCATTTCACTTGCTTGCCAGCTTTATCTTAAAGTGAGCTCTATGGAGAATGATATTCTTGTCGTTCAGACATTGGCTGAGGCCCAAGAGATTTGGGTAAATTTCCTGGCTTGGCCTATGTGACTTTGTGCAAAGGAAATTATATGTGAGCTGAGTGACTAATTTCCTAAGGCTACTTTGAAAGTTCCAGCTTTTGTGCCTCCGATCTGAATCTGTATAAGGGGGAAAAGTGTTACTTACCTGCTTCACAGAAGTCCTGCTTACCAGAACTTTGCTCTCAACTAGCACTACTTGCAACACACATCAGAATTTTAAAATATTTACAGTTGTCACAATTGCCTTTTCATGTCAGTTCTCATCAAACAATAGTATCTGACAATTGGCTTTCCATTTTCCTATCTCCACTGAATCCCTCTTGAATTATCTGAACAAGACTGACATACTACAAAACGTAATGTTCTTCTTCCCTTATGTTCCATTACAAATCTGGAAGTCGGTTAAATATTTAGAAGCCATTTTAGGGTGGGGAAAAACTAAAAATTTTGAACTAGGTGTTGTCAGAAGAAGAGTTTAACTTTGGTTTGGGAACCTGTTTTCCTAAACAGGAAAAGAGCGATTCCAGCGCAGTTTAGAAATGTTGATACAATGTGAAGTGCGCTTCCTCATGGGAGAGAAAAATTAGGTGTTACCTCATTACAAACAGGATATCTCTTAATAGGTTTAAATATATAGGATTTTCCATGTTTTTTGAATTCGTATAGCAACACAGAAGAGTAAATTTTAGACTGAATTGCATTATTATTGACCGACTTAGATAAGACGTGCATTGGGATTTGAGTGATATTGTTGATTTAGGCTTTAGTTGATTTAGTAGCTATTGCTGCTACAATCCCTTAAGTATCTAAGGTTAAATCAAGCCCTTCAATATTACTGTTCTAAAATTATACTTCTCTAAATATCTTATGGTAAACAAAAGTCCCCCTCCCACACAGATTTTAGGGAAGGATTGGATCTAAACTAACCAATTATTTCAATGTGCCCCTGAAAGTGGACAGATATTAGGAAAAACAAAATACACCATATGTTTGTCTTTCTGGAATTACTTCTGTCTTTAAGGAAAGGGAGTGTGTTGTTAAATGAAAGTGCATTGGGGTCTTCGTCCTCAGAGTAATAAAAGGCAGATATGGAGGTAACCCATTTGAAAAAAAGAATTAAGTTCCATCACTTCATATTTTATATTCCTATCAATCTGTTACTGAATGCCTTTGAACTCCATGTTTTTACAATAATACACGCAGAGATAGATAGAATGGGAGCCTGATTCTCATATTGCACAGTGTGTTTCAGAAGAAATTCCACTGAAATAAAACTGGTGGAAGTGAGAGGAAACTCTGGCCCTGGCACTGTGAACCCCTTTTTGCTTTCCAGTAGTCTGACCTGATGAGCCACAGTTCTGTAAAATAATACAGGACAACCCTTACACTGTCTCTTCCTATCCTCATTTAATTCTAAATAATTGGCTTGTTATGAAAAACTAGATCACCTAAAGGGCCACTTTCATCTTGAATTAAATTAGTAAGTTTCAAAAATTCAAGTTATTTGATAGGGAACACTTTCAATAGTAAGTCTTCAATTGCTTAAAAGAATCTTTTAAACAATTTAAAACATTTTTTCTGCTTCTGCACTGAGGTTTATAAGCACCTTAACAATCGTATTTGTACCTGCCCTTCTTTCCCCCTTGCACACTGTGGTGGGGCGGTGCCCCACCCCCACGCCAGATTGGCTGCCGCCTTGTGCAGCCACTCTGGCCTGTTGTAGCCCAATCAGGGAGGGCCTGTTAGAGAGCCAATCAGGGCTAGGCTAGGCCCTATATAAAGGCTGCCCAGGAAGGGAGCAGGCAGTCTTTCCCAGGCCTTCAGAGGGTGAAGATCTGTCTCCTGCATGAGGAGACTAGCACCAGGGACAGCGCAGTGCTGGGCAGGTGGGGGGAGCAGATGGGAACTCCCACCTGGTACCTGCCGGGCTGCGGGCCCTGAGAAAAAGGGCCTAGCCGGTGCGCAGGGGCCGAAGGGGAAATGGCCCAGGGAGAGAGAAGGACAAAGGGAGAGAAGGAGGGCAGGCAGGAAGGCTGCTGCCAAAGGGTTCCTGGGTCGGGACCCAGAGTAGAGGGCGGGCCTGGGTCTCCCCCTTGCACTTCCACCTGGCTGTTAGGAGTGGCCATCCCCTGCACCAGACCCCTGCCAAAAGGGGTTAGACTTTGGGGTGTGGTTGGCCATTGTGGTTGGCCATGGTGGCTGGGGTGAAGAGAAGGACTGCTGATACCACCAAACCCCTGGAAGGGGGTGAGACCAGAGCAGTGGGCACTGCCAGAGGCCAGCGTCCTGAAGAGGACGCCATGAGCTGGGAGCAACGCGGGTCGAGATGCCAGTCTAGGGCAAGAGACTGACAGGACACCACCGGCAGAGGGCGCTCCGCATGAACTGAGCTAATTCCCAGAGTGAACAGCAGGAGGCGCTGCGGTGGTCAGTCCCAACTCCGTCACACACACCATTGCCTGTCTACCAGCAGCTCTGAAGTAGCACCTCCAAACTTCTGAACTCTTCTTGAGGACCTGCACAAGAGCCCCAGGGTGTGAAGAACTGCTCACCCCCATAAGGATCCTGTTGTTTCTCTACCCTTTGCAAGAGTCTGAGGAGCTAATGGCTCTGCTAGTCTTTTTGTGAACTATAAAGGAATCTGGAAAGGAAAGAAAGAGACATTTCTCTGGCTGTTTTTGGCTCCTGTTGTTCACCAGCTACATGCAGAACTCCTGGGGAGGGGAGACATCCTCCTACTTGCAAACCCTGAAAAACAGCCAGCTGTTGCATTACTGGTAAATATCCTCTGAGCGTCAATGCTTAGGAAGATCATGGATGTAAAGTCCCCCAGAGTGACTGATATCACTATGGTAGAGTCTGAGAGAGGAAGTGCAAATGCCCTTTAACAAAACTGTGTGTAGAAAATTCTGTCAAATGCGCAAAGTTGCAACAAACTGCAAAGGGAATTTGTTGTGCTAACTTCTTTGAATCATAGTAATCTTAGAGGTTATTTGTAACTATAGTAGATACATTTCTGTCTGAAAACTTTTATAACTTTTAAGCTGATGCTCCTTTAAAGTAATGGAGATTTGTCTGCTTTTTGACTTTAGAAGCAAGTCAAGAAGTATTAAACACCAGAGAAATCTTTTTCAATACTGATGATGGGCAGGCCCTTCCCCCCTCCCGCCTCCCTAAAAACCAGGTTCCTCTAAATACTGCAAATGTTCTTCTTAAAATGTCAGGCATGTACTTATTTTAGTGTTGTATGCCAAACTATTGTTTTACTGTGGGTCATGGGGAGTTCAATATTACTGACAAGTTATTAGATTGGTTTCTAAAATTAGCACTGTTAGTACTGGCTGTAGTCTCTTATTTCAGAGAAAACTGTATTTAACAAGAATTTTTAAATAGCCTTTGCTAATTGTCTCCCTTAGAATGAAAATTCTCTACTTTCTCAGAAAACTGTTTTACTAATTGAAAAAGCGTAAATAGGTTTAGGTTTCTATAGAAAAATATAGTATAATTCGAGTTGACTAAAAGAACCTATTTTTTCCTCTTACATCAACTAAATTGTCATGGGGGAGGGGAGGGAATGCCATAGTTCAGACAAGTAAGGAATACTTCTCTAACACTGATTTTTTTAAGATCTTCAGTATAAGAACTAAAAGCAAATGTATAAAGATTGGGCACTTCTGATATGAATTTAGAGAACATTATTTCTGATTTTGGAGAAAGAGGAAGCAGTATGTAAAATAGAACTGGACATTTCTTATAAGATACTTGATGAAATATGTCATGGAAGGCCAGGAATGTGATCTTAAAATTTACCGATTCTCTGGATTACTCATTATCTCAAAATCCCCATGAATCAGTGTTGCTAAGATCCAGGAACTTGGTCATATCCCTTTTGCTTCTAAAGTCATAGTTCTTATTGAGACAGTTGGTGATTGGGACACAGCCAGAAATAAATAAATTGACCCACTTAATTGACAAAGGATGGGGTAGAGGAGGACGGATGGTTGTGACACTAAGCACCCCTGTATTCACACTCCACATGCCATTGTAATAATCTTTGTACAGAATATTCCTTGTGAGGTATCATTTGAAAACTGATAACCCACTGATCATTACTATTTTTGTGTGATATATGTAGGTGGTGTGTATTAAGAGTTATCAAGAGATGCTGAAATTATGACTAATTTGTGTTTTAAACCAGACTTGTCAAGGGAAGTTGGTAAACAGGTATGTCCAAAACAAAGGAATGTGGGTTTACCTCAGTTTACATATAAGCAGCATCAAGAGAGTAGTGGAGAAGATTACAGGAAACAGAATACTTTAGATTTTTAGCAAACATCTGCTTGCGGGGGGGCAGGGAACGTAGAGGGAGCAGACTTCTTTTACCACCAGCGTCCATGTCACCTTCCTCACAGCTTGAATAAACTTTACTTTGTGGGGTAACCTTCCTAAGAATCCATTTCAAAGGTTAACTGAACAATAAAAATGGGGTCTGATCCTCCAGTGGTAAGCAATTGAATCAGCTGATTGTGTAGCATATTACTGTATTATAAAAGGTGTAAGAGGGGTCTTTTCAGAAAGAAAATGACAGCTGGTGATTTAATATCATTGTGAATTGTAATGTATTGACACTATGAGGAAATATGGATACTTACTGATATTATGAAGTTGGTTCCCTCACAGACCGGAGAGAAAGCATGTATTTACCTGTCTGACATATATTAAGGATGGTGGAATCAAAACAATGGAAGTCCCATTTATATACAGGAGGATGTGAAATGCACAGGAAGGGAAGAACTGTGTGAGGTCATCCTGCCTCTTGAAACAGTCACTGAATCTTGAAAGATATAAGCAAAGACAGACACCATCTTTGGCATCGCTAGACCGAAAACAGGGAACTGAGATCTTGCAAGCTGAGAAAGATGGTCCTTGAACCAAGAAGGGCCTGAAGTATTTGGAAACTTGAATATATGTGCTTTAGGCAAAGATCTTTCATCTAGGAAAACAAGTGAAGCCAGCATCTTGTACTTCTATGGAAGATTCTGACTGAGGGAAAGTCGGCCATGGCTGGGAAGAAGAAATTTTGGTGAACCGTTTTGGACAAAGCATGTACCTTGCTATATTAAGTTTTAGATTTTTAGATTTGTGTTTTTCACTTTTATTTGATTTAACCCTTTCTAACTTTATTCCTTTTACTTGGCATGACTTATCCTATGTTGTGTAGTTAATAAATGGTTTTATTTTTACTATAAACCAACTCAGTGCTGTGTTTTGCATATTTATCCCAGTTAAGATAATTAGTTGTGATGTACTTTTTCTCTTTAAAGGAAGAAACAAACATTATTATTTATCTGAACAGACTGAGGGCTGGACATTGCAGGGCACACAGTTTTGGGGAAATTTGGGACTGCGTATGCATTGGGGTGACTTAGCCGGTTATAACCAAGGTTGGTGCAAACCAGAGTGGGGCTGTAGATAGACTGCTGGGGTCAGAGATGCTGAACCAGGGATGGTTGCACAGCACACAGTCACTCATGGTGTGATCTGCATGTTTGCTACTGACTGTTAATCCTATCCTGGCAGCTACAGTAGCAAAGCATTGAGAGGCCCTTATGGTTACAGGGTAAGAAGTGGCAACCCCTTAGTGGTCTGGGTTGTACCCTGAACCGCATGACAGTGGTACTGCTCTTTTTGAGTAGCTTGTTAAAAATCAGCTCTGTTTGCTTCAGGAATACTCTTTTTGGAAAACACCCTGTAATATTGTTACAAAAGTAATTGGCAATATGGGTTGTTGTGAAAGTAGAAATTCTTTCTTTCCCTATCGAATGTCAGTTTCCATACTGACATTTCCCCCCTCCCCTGTCCCTCCCACCCCCCCCCCCGCTTTAAAAAAAAAATCTTACCAGTTAAACCTTGGTGTATCTGGGTGTTTGTGGGTGGTTTTTTGTTTTGTTTGTTTTTTTGTACAGATCTTAAGTAAACTTCCCCTCCATTGCAAAATATCTTGCTGACCTCATGAGCCAAACTTCAGCTCTAAAGAATATTCAGTTCATGATGTCATTTGAAGCAGAACTCTCTAGGGATTCTGATAAAGCTACAATGTCTCTTGGCCACTGGTTCTTGTATATTAGAAAAGCTGCTTTTTATATACAGGAAATACAGTTCCACACACTTTCCGTTGCCTGCCTTTGATTTCTAGAAACATTCCTTGTTCGGGGAACACAATCATGTAACTTCCATTTATTTTATATTTTTGAACTTTCATTGCTTTAAAAATTGTGCAAAGTAGAACTGTTGGACTTTTCTAACTATTTGCATTGACATCCTTGCTTAATGTCAAAATGTGCCATATTTCAAAGTGGGTTGAGCTCATGTAAGAAAAAACAAATGTACTTCAACATGTGATAAGGGGGCAGGAAGTGCATTTTTATGGACTAAGTAGCAGCTATGTATTCTATTCCTGTCCAACTCATATCTCCTGTGCAATGTGGGGGCTCTGTTGGAATTTGAGGGAAAGTAATTGACCAGAGGAGATGAAGCACCTCTTAGGCACCTGAGCTCTTGAAAATTCACAATGTTTTTCTGAAGAGGGGAAAAAAAAAGATTGGGGGTAGTTAATGCTACTCAGAGCTTCATTACTTGTTATGGAAAATGAGGGAATTTTCTATATTATTATCCTACCTGATTACATAGAGTTAAATCAAAGGAGGCTGTAAGGGAGAAGCTAACAGGAAATGACACAATGGCATTCTCTGTGAGTGTGCCTTATCTTTACCATGAGTCCTTGAGGGGAAAAAACAATGCAGTCGCTATTAATTGGGGAATATCCCTGGCCAGTTTCCAAATAGGCTGGTGCAGTTAATTTTTCCAGCCCGAACCTAGGATGGAAGCGGATGCTAGCGTAGGCAGAAATGGAGGTTATGGGTTGTCAGCAGTGGCTAGAGGTCAATCTCTAGACCAGAGGTCTCAAACTCAATTTACCTTAGGGCCAGTACCAGTTCTCAAATCCGCCCAGCGGGCCAAAAATGTCACTGAAGATGGTGTTCAGAAAAGAAAATGTTTGTTGTGTTTTTTTTAGTTTAATTATTTCTAAGAAATTCAAAATATCATACAACTTTATACAATTCTTTGCCTGGCAACACTTCAGTTCTGTCCGTTTTGTTAATGTTTGGCCTCCATGATGGAGCAGTTTAAACTTTCAGGATTGCAGCAAGGTGTGCATCAGATAGTTGTGTTTAGTATTTTGACTTGTTTATATTCATTGTGGGGAAAAAAGTGATGCTGCCTCCATGGCTGACTCTCTGCCTGGCGACTAGTGATGGTGTCCCTGTCCCTCTCCCCCAGCTGTGGGGGGGCGGCACCTGCAGCAGACATTGCCGGCAGCGTGTCTGCATGCGTCTCTCCTCCTTGGGCCGCAGTGGGGAGGTTCTCAGGCTGCAAATGGCCCACGAGCCGGGACTTTGAGACCCCCTCCTCTAGACGCTGGCAACATGCTACAGCACTGCAAGTCTACTTTTTCCCACCCAGAGATAAAGATAACTGAGCAGAATGACATTTACCGAAGTTTGCAAGGAAGGATTAAATAAGGGGAAATATGCATATAGGCCTTTATTGCTTTTAGCTTTTTACAATGCATACTATGTACTGTTTCAGTGATTACATAATGCTGTGTTTTGAAGAAGCTGTTTTTGAGCCACTAAATCAGCTTGCTGGTAACAGGTCCCCCAAAGGAAAACCGCTTTCAGGTGCCAAACACAGTTGGGCCTGTCATTGCTAGCATAGTGGGGGAAAAAGAAGGCTGCCATCCATGGATGCAGTCCAAGAGTGGGTGAACTGTATTGTTCCACCCTTGGGAGAGATGCAGGAAGTGAGGCTTGTCACCTTGAGTGCATATGGGAGGGATTGAAAAGGTTCTAAAGTGCAGCTCTCCCTGTAACCATGATATTTGGCTTCTATTCCCCTTAGAGTGTCTGGACAGGACAGGGAGAACCAGTATTTTGGTTAGATGCGTCTGCAGGGATGGCCAGGAATCCATGGAGTTAGGGTCAGATTGCTCACAGATCCTTGGACTCCATGTGGCTGACAAATAAGGCCCCCTGTCTTGGCTGCTAGACCATCCCCACTGAGGGTCTGCTGCAGGAATTCCAGTGGGTTTTATGAGCCACATAGAGTAGTGTGTGTCAGTAAAATGTATCTATAGTGCTACTACGGACAACTGCACTTGTTTTTAAAAAATAAAATGAAATCTGGTGTACATCTCCTTCAACCTGTGCAGCTGTTGTATATCACTGACATTTTTTATTTTTGTCCTCTCTGCTGTGACCTTTTCCCGCTATCTGCATCCTGTGCCTTGAATTTGTGCCTACTCATTTGGGTCCCCTATGCTCTTAGACTTACTCAGCTACAGATTGATTGATTGATTTATTTCTTAACCCAGGCAATTGATCCTCTCCTCTCAGGATGAAGACTGTGTTTGTTTCTCCCGCCACTCCCCTTTTGTTGTTTTCCCTCCCACCCGCCCCCAACCAAATACAGCAGGCAAGATTTTTTTGGTCTGTTCTCCCAGGGCTATTCTGGTCTGCAAACTCCCATATCCCCTCACACATCAGTGATCACAGTACAGGCCTCATGCACTAGCCTTTCTTTCCTTATCTTTTAAAAGTATTTGGCTGAGGTTCATCTGCAGCCTGTTTTAAGGGCTCAGACTCCTACTTAAACCCCTTGTTCATTTGACTATCCTTGTCTGGTCAGTAAAAGCTGCCAGGATTTCTGTGGGAACTTCATCCAGAGGCTGATGAGAGTAATGGACTTTTTTTTTTACATATTTTTTTATTTTCATGGATGATGGCAGTATATAAATTTGCCTTTAATGCTCCAAAGGTCATTACCCGTCACTGCACCTCACTAAGCTTTCGTGTCCCTGTTGATGTCTGGATTTATCATCTTAAAAATAACTTAAATTTCATGGTGTCTTTTAATAATGTGCCAGTCCAAAACTCTGTAAATGGCATTGAAATATAGTGTAATGTATTCTTTCAGGGTAACATGCTTATAAATACAGTATGAAAATGGCAATTTTGCAGAAAAATGACATTGTATAATTGACACAAGCTGCACTATGCATCATCTCTGTTTTACACTCTGGTACATTTGTATAACTTAAACCCACCAATTAGTTCTTAGTGGTGGAGAAAAGCTTCATTTTGCTTGTAAGACTTAAGGATCAAACAAAGAATCAGGCACTTACACCAAAAGAAACACATGCTGAACCTTTCTGGATAAAAAGATTTTTGGCCTTATATGCTCACACTGAGCCAAGCAAGTATGTCACAACGTTTGGGTCATATTCTTATTCTAAATGCTCTCATAAAAGAACAGAGTTTACAAAGTGAAGAGTATTGAACTGAGGCACTGATCCTGAGAAACCTGAGAGTTTGTACATCTGCTCTTAGAAAGTTTAAAAAAAATGACATGCTCAGTGCCACATTCTGCCCTTGGTTACCTCCATGCATCCCTAATTAAGTTAGTATGGGGGGGATGGAAGAGAGGGATTTGTCCCTTACATTTTGTGGTGTTGGTTTTGTTTTGTTTTTTTTTTTATTGTGGAAATGGAAGACAGAAATGGCTCTCTTCCGATAAAATGACCAGATCTTTCCCCACTGAAATATGAGCATCTAAAATGGCAACTGATGAACCTTTACTAAGAATTGCATCAGGATACCCTGTCTTGAATCAGCATGGCCACACCAGGTCAAAATTTTTAGTCATTCAGGCTGGCATGTTTTTAGTTGTCCAGTAATAGCACTATTTTCCTTTGTGCTGATGTGCTGTTTCCCTGTGATTTGAAATGAGAGGTTATAGAAAGATACAGGCAAGCCAGTGTTTGACAGGTAATGTGTGTTCACTTTTCTCTTTGAATTGGTGAAAAGAAATGTTGCTCTGCTGGAAAATTACTCATGTTAAGACTTCAACATTGTTAGTACCAAGTGTTATCTGTGCTAGTTCCTGCTCCATTTCAAGTGTTAATGTGAGCATAGTGACTTATTTCTATCTAAGCAGGAGCACTGCCTAATTTATATAGCATAGAACTGTAGTTAGGAGTGCAGCAGTTTACTCAGAAATTTGTCTCTCCGTGATTTGGTCAAGTCATTTAATTTGTTTTAGTTCCCCTCTTTGCAAAATGAGTATTTGATAGTACTTAGGTCTTGTGATGTTACATTAATTAACACAAAACACTTCTCTCTTATACAGAGTAAAGGCTTAGATGACACATGGTACAAATGCCTGTATCTTTTCTACACTAGTGATTCCACTGCTACCACCACTGGTGGAGGTGATGGTGGGGCAACAGAGGATGTGTGGTTTTTTTTTTGTTTTGTTTTTTGTTTTTAACTGCTACATAGACAGCCCTACTGACTTGCCAAATTATTGTTTTGTTTTGTACTGCAGTAGCACCAAGAGACCCTGATCAGGTATTTGGGCCCCATTGTGCTAGACACTGAGCGTGTGTGTACACGCGAACGTATCTACCTACATACACTCCTTACCCTAGAGAATTTATGCTCTAAGTGCAAGAAAAAACTGTGACTAAAACAGAGAGAAGTAGAACGAGGTAATAGTGACACAAGTGTGACTGGAGTAATAAGCAACAATTACAACACACCAGCTACCTAACCACTGTGAAGTGTGTTAGACCTTGCAACAGAAATCATTATTAAAGAGTTTTGAAGCAGGATAAGGTGGCTGGCTTTGAGGATTTTTACAGGGAGTTGCTCCCATGCTTAAAGTGTTGTGGGAGAAAGTATGATGATGCTTGTGGAAAATTTCACTAATAGACACAACAGAGGCGAAGATTGTCAGCTTGATTGATAATGTATAAGAGAGGTAACAGTGGGACTAAGCTATGAAAAGTCAAGGCGATCTTGGAAGCAGCATTTTGCATCGATGTAAGGGTGTTTTGTCAAGAGGAGAAAGGGGAAGGTTGTAGTAGCTAGCATGTGCTGATGAGTAAGAGATATTTTGCAGCAAAAGACAGTGATATTTAAACACAGTCTGGATGTGTGGGTCTTGAGAGAGAGCTGAATCAAAGATGATGCCAAGAGTATGTGCCTTAAGTGACAAGGAGGATGGTGAGGTTGTTTACAGTGAATAAGAGAGTTATGGTTTGGAGGGTCATGATAAAGAGCTCAGTTCTGGCACGTGTAGCTTAAGTTGACAGTTGGATACAAACAAGATGATGTCAGAAAGAAAGTTCAGATTGTAGCTTGTACTCAAAGATGGGTCTGTAGTGGAGAAGTAGCTCTGAGTTGTTAACACAGAGATGATAGTTGAAGCTGTATTTTGAAGGGGATCACCTAGAGATAAGGTGTGGAGGGGTTAAAGAATAGAGCTCTTTTGGATGTCCACTGAAAGCTGGTGTAGTGGAAATGATGAAGTTCCTCTGAATGAAGTGCTGAAGGTGCAAATAAAGAAGTGGGAGAACCGAGAGAGGACTGTGTCTTGAAACCTGAAGGAGGACAAAATTGTTAGAATGGAGTGGTTTATGGTGTCCAACACAACCCAGAGGTAGAAGAGGAGGAGGAGCAGGATGGAGTATAGGCCCTGAGATTTGGGCAGGAAGAGGTATATAACAACTGAGAGCCATTCCAGTGAGGTGCAGAAGGTGGCACCCCCACTGGAGAGGGTCTAAGATGGAATTAGAGGAGAGGGACTTGAGACAGCAGTTAAAGGCTGTGTTCTATGAGTTGAGAAATGAAAGGGCTAAGTGCGGGTGCTAGTTGGAGAAGCAAGAGAGCTAAAGGATTTTTATTAAGGTGGCTTATGCATACTTATTTTGAGAGGGGCATGAAATAGAGGAGAGGGAAAGGTTGAGGAAAAAGGTGGGGGTGAGGGTGGAAGCAAAGGAGGTCAGGAAATGGGATGTGATGGGGACCTTGGAGTCAGTAGAGGGGCTAGAGGAGGAGAGCAGGTGGAAAATCTCAGTTTCAGCCATGGAGAAAGGAAACGAGGGGTGAAGACAGAGGCTGGGAGGTTACATCAAAGATCTTGATGATTTTTCCTTTGAAGAAATCCTGAGCTGAGTGGGTAGCGGGGGCAAGAAAGGGGGAGAGGGATTAAGAAGAGAGATGAAGGTGGCAAAAAGACAACAGGGTTTGTGAGTATGGATCTCAATTAGAGGGCAGAGAAGTTGGTGCTTGGTTTGGGAGAGGAAAGAATGAATTTGTAGTGCAGGAAATCTACCTGGTCATGTTTTCCACCAGAAGCCCTTTGTTTCACAAGGGCAGTGCAGAGGAAGTTGATAGTGGGGGTGAGCCAAGGCTGAGGTTAGTTGACATCTCAGTTACTGCAAGATCCCTTTCTTTGGCCTTGACAAATGCAATCTCACCTTGCTCATACCCATTCAGAATCCTGTTGCAAAGATAGTTTTCCATGACCATCACTTTGATTGTGACACTCCTCTTTGTGTCCCTCTACTACAGTGTTTCCCTTCTCTATCATATCAAACTTAAGCTACTTGTCTTCACTTTCAAAGCCTTTCACAGTGTATTCCCACCTTATCTTCCATCTCTTTCACTATTGAAATGTCAACTCCTGCCTCTGATTGGCCCAGGATGCCATCTTCCATCACCCATTTATTAAGTTTTGGAACAAGCATCTTCATGCTTTCTCCCATGTTGACCCCTCTTGGGGTCTGCTCTTCCATTGTCCTACTTTAAAACTCCTCAAAACTTACCTTTTCTGTAATAAGAAAAGGAGTACTTGTGGCACCTTAGAGACTAACAAATTTATTTGAGCATAAGCTTTCGTGAAGTGAGCTGTAGCTCACGAAAGCTTATGCTCAAATAAATTTGTTAGTCTCTAAGGTGCCACAAGTACTCCTTTTCTTTTTGCGAATACAGACTAACATGGCTGCTGCTCTGAAACTTTTCTGTAATGTTTTAAAAAAAAAAAAATTAAGAATGGCTAGACGGCGGTTGCTCTGATATCTCTGCCTGTCATGCTTTTAGGGTGCACTTGAATCATGTTTGCAAGCTTTTCTCTACAAATATGAGGGATAGAAAATAACTTTATTTCCCGAAAATTGAAAACCGGGTTCTCGCTTAATCACTTGTCTCGAGGAGCATGGCTTTCTGAAAAAGTATCCAAATATTGCAAGACACTGAATAAAATTGAGAGCTGACAGCCCTGAAGGTAATACTTCGCATCAACAAAGGCCTGCAAAATATTTGCTACTAACATTTTGTGTGTGTTTACTTAGTTTCTCAACTAAACAATTGCATTTGAAGGCATTCAGTTCAAGCTAACAAATATATTTCCATGTGCTCTAATTACTAAGTAACGTGATCTGCCATCTTTATTTGGTATAAATCTAAGGAACTAAATAATTTAGGCCCCAGTTCTGCAGAGACACAAGCATAAGCTTAACTTTAAGCAAGTGAGCAGTACCATTGAACTCGTGTATATGTTTTTTTGCTGGGTTGAAACCGTCAATTGTAAATAACACAACTTCAAGGATTTATGTTGCTGGTTTAATGATTTGATCACTGTCACTGAAATTGTCATTTGATTAATAGTGTTTCCTACTAGAATTTGCTTTTTGATTCAGAAGAATAGATACTGTTTTAAAAGATAAGCTGAAAGACCAAAAAAGGGAAAATTCCAAGAAAAATGCATAGCAATCAAGAGTATTAAAATAAAATTATTATTCAGATATTGTTGATGTTCTAGGTTGTTGCTGTGTGCCATGAAAGCTTTGATACACCCCCTGGTGGCCATAGGTATAATCCAATCACCTGATCGAACCCTTTAATTTTTTTGTAATGCACCATGTTACTTCCAATTGTATTAATGTTAGAATTTAAAATAGATTTTCATAGTTTCTAAAGGGGAATGGGTATTGAATTTACATGGACTACTTGTGGAAAATGTTAATAGTTTTTAAATGAGATGAGGAAAGGTTTAAAACAATAATTAATTATCCAACATTTTAGGAATAACATGCTTGTTTAAAATACAGTATAATAGTCAAATTGAAAGGTTGTTTTGTCTTTCTTACAAGTATGTGTAGAAACTTCATTGTATTTAGAAATACAGATTTTTTTTTGTTGTTGTTCTGGGAATCATTTCTCATGCATTTCTTTAAATTTACCAATCAGTAAATGTCTCATTTAAATATGTTTGGAAGGATTATGGAATAAATAAGGCCTCATCTTGCAACTCAGGTGTACCGTAATAGTTCTAAGTCAGGACCACTTTGGACCACTTTGCATGAGTAAAGGTTGCTGGACTGGGCCTTTACTTTGTTGTTCAAAAGAAAAATATCAATTTAAATTATAATTAATTAAACAGTGTCTTCCTTTATGCTACAAGTAACATGAGATTAAAACTGGCAGAATTTTAAAGATCAAAACTACCCCTTCCACTATTAATGCTAATTATTTTCTGCATTTCACTTACCTTGAACTATGAATGCAGAAAAATTAGTTTCACTTTCTTAAAGTAGCTACCTTTACAGAAGTTGTTACCAGCAGCAAGGTCTGCTAGCACAGAAATCTTCACACAAACATTAGGCTACTAGCAAGACATTACCATTCAGAACTTGATGCTGAATGCTGACATTACCATTCAGAATTTGAAGAAGGGGATGATCACAGCAAGGCCTGTGGCACTACAGAGCTGGGTTGTTTAGATACCAGGTCCCAATTTCAATTCCTGGTTGGTTTGGTTTTGTTTTTAAACTTGTTTTTCTTGGGGGCAGGGATGTCTGGATGTGTGTGTTCAGATACAGTTGCAGCTTGGAAAGGTGCCTCTGTTCTTGTGTTAAGGGATCAGAGGGCTAAGGAAGTCAGGGATGTTCCCACTCTATAGCTGGAGAAAGGAGTGGCTGGGGAACAAGAAACTGTAACCAGGTGACAGGTTTCAGAGTAGCAGCCGTGTTAGTCTGTATTCGCAAAAAGAAAAGGAAGGCTTGTGGCACCTTAGAGACTGACAAATTTATTTGAGCATAAGCTTTCATAAGCTACAGCTCACTTCATCCGATGCGTTCAGTGGAAAATACAGTGGGGAGATTTATATACATAGAGAACATGAAACAATGGGTGTTATCATACACACTGTAAGGAGAGTGATCACTTAAGGTGAGCTATTACCAACAGGAGAGCAGGGGGGAGGGAAGCGGCCCACCTTGATCATCACTACAAAAGGTCCCCATTTCCAGCAGTTGACAAGAACGTCTGAGGAACGGTGGGGGTGGGGGGAATAAACAAGGGGAAATAGTTTTACTTTGTGTAATGACCCATCCACTCCCAGTCTCTCTTCAAGCCTAATTTAATGGTGTCCAGTTTGCAAATTAATTCCAGTTCAGCAGTCTCTCGTTGGAGTCTGTTTTTGAAGTTTTTTGTTGAAGAATTGCCACTTTTAGCTCTGTAATCGAGTGACCAGGGAGGTTGAAGTGTTCTCAGACTGGTTTTTGAATGTTATAATTCTTGACGTCTGATTTGTGTCCATTTATTCTTTTACGTAGAGACTGTCCAGTTTGGCCAATGTATGTGGCAGAGGGGCATTGCTGGCACATGCTGGCATATATCACATTGGTGGATGTGCAGGTGAACGAGCCTCTGATAGTGTGGCTGGTGTGGTTAGGCCCTATGATGGTGTCCCCTGAATAGATATGTGGACACAGTTGGCAACGGGCTTTGTTGCAAGGATAGGTTCCTGGGTTAGTGTTTTTGTTGTGTGATTGCCCCCCGCCCCCCCCACCCCCCGCCGCTTGCTGGTAATAGCTCACCTTACCTGATCACTCTCATTACAGTGTGTATGGTAACACCCATTGTTTCATGTTCTCTGTGTATAAATCTCCCCACTGTATTTTCCACTGAATGCATCCGATGAAGTGAGCTGTAGCTCACGAAAACTTATGCTCAAATGTTAGTCTCTAAGGTGCCACAAGTACTCCTTTTCTTTTTGCAAATACAGACTAACACGGAGGCTACTCTGAAACCTGTCATGAATAGTTCAGTTTTTCTTTTACACAGCTTGTGCCTTTGATCTTCAGCTCATATAACAAGTGATTAGCAGACAATGGCCCACTCCTCAAGGTGTAGCTTCAAAAAGATGGATTTTTGCATAACTGGAGATGTGGAATTGGCATTCACCTCCATCTGGGTATTGCCCTGGAAAACAACTTCGCACTCTTTGTTCCAAGAGTCCATTCTTGTATGGGGCACTTCAGTATACTCCTTTAAACATCCAGGTCTCAAATCTGTAATACATAAACCATTCATTTAATACAATGGACCCCAAAGACACTTAAACCTAACTAAATAAGATCTTCCAAGGATATTGTAGGAAACTGCCATATTTGTCCCAAATAGCACAGCAAACAGATCCATGTTAAGTAGATTAGAGAGAAGGATATGGGCAGCAATGGTTCTGTGTCAAGGATTTGTTTTGATCTAATACGTGGGAGTTCTAAAACTCAAAAATGTAACAGGCACAAATGGGTCATGCAAAGACTGTTTAAAAGAAGCTATATTAGGTAATTATTCACTGTGTTCTGTGATTGGCAGAATAATTTTATTTGATGGGAGAGAGAGTTATTTTTAGTGGCATTGTATAAAAACATGCACTGTTAACTAACTACAGATAAAGTCTGAATAAAATAATTCTGCAGTACACATGTAGATGTATGAGACAACTATACAGGAACAGTTCTGTATTCAGTAGGCTATACATCCATGCAGCTCTCATAGAATGTAATAGTTGGGTGTGCATTTTGGAGGACAGAAATAGGCCCACTGCATGTGTATGTTTTGGTTTTTGTTTTGTTTTTGTTTTTTTTTTTAAATGCAACCTCACTCATTAGCTAAGATGTATTTCCATGATTATGGAAAGCAACAAATAAACTGAAAAGTAACACGTGCAGGGGATGCAAACCTTTTTCAAGTGGCCATCTGTAGTAAGACACTAATTTTCATCAAGCACTCAGCAGTGAGGAAAATCTGTATGATCTCCACTAGAGTTAATTAATCTGCAGTTTCTGTTCTGTTAACATAGCATCTGTGTTCTCATATTCACTGCAATTTTCCACATAGTATGCACCATCTGACATAGTGCATACTAATGTTTCTAGCTTTTTGCTTTCTGCCTAAATATAGATTCTCAAGGAACAAAACATTAGTGTTTCAGTATATTCACTGCTGCATAGGACTAAACACAGTTTCCTTTCTAATGAAAGGAAATAGCTTTCTGTAGGGATAAGAGTGAACGAAGGGCAGGATTTCCTGTGGAAACTCATATGCATGAAAGTAGACCGTTACTTTGAACATAGTGGCAAGAAACATTATTAAACTAAAAATATGGACAGTTTGTATTACATCTATAAAGGACAGTGTCAAGGTTCCTCCCCCACTCTGAACTCTAGGGTACAGATGTGGGGACCTGCATGAAAACCTCCTAAGCTTACTTTTACCAGCTTAGGTTAAACTTCCCCAAGGTACAAATTAATTTTATCCTTTGTCCTTGGAATATCCACTGCCACCACCAAACTCTAACTGGGTTTACTGGGAAACGTAGTTTGGACACGTCTTTCCCCCCAAAATCCTCCCAAACCTTGCACCCCACTTCCTGGGAAAGGTTTGGTAAAAATCCTCACCAATTTGCATAGGTGACCACAGACCCAAACCCTTGGATCTGAGAACAATGAAAAAGCATTCAGTTTTCTTACAAAAAACTTTTAATAGAAATAGAAGTAAAGGAATCACCTCTGTAAAATCAGGATGGTAGATACCTTACAGGGTAATTAGATTCAAAACATAGAGAATCCCTGTAGGCAAAACCTTAAGTTACAAAAAAGACACACAGACAGAAATAGTCATTCTATTCAGCACAGTTCTTTTCTCAGCCATTTAAAGAAATCATAATCTAACGCATACCTAGCTAGATTACTTACTAAAAGTTCTAAGACTCCATTCCTGTTCTATCCCCGGCAAAAGCAGCATATAGACAGACACAGACCCTTTGTTTCTCTCCCTCCTCCCAGCTTTTGAAAGTATCTTGTCTCCTCATTGGTCATTTTGGTCAGGTGCCAGCGAGGTTACCTTTAGCTTCTTAACCCTTTACAGGTGAGAGGATTTTTCCTCTGGCCAGGAGGGATTTTAAAGCGGTTTACCCTTCCCTTTATATTTATGACAGACAGATTTTCCCGTTTTCCCCCAACCCAACTCCCAATATTATGTTTATTGCTTTCGGCATGATTAATATAGCTAGTATGAAATAGTTTTGGAAAAGATGAAATAATGACTGCTTTAGACCATGCTTGAAACTACAGCTTCACAAAACTGACACTTTTAAAAAGTCCAAATATTCTGTATTGCTAACCAGTCAAGCGGTTGATCGTTGGTTGTACGGTGCTGTTTGCCTCAAGGAATTGTTGTGTTTAAAATCCATATGTCCCTGAAGTTCCTGTGTTTTCAAATTGGTATTTAAAGCTAATTAGTATTTTGCTTCAATACCTGGGTGGGCTGCTGGAGGAGGGGAGAAGGATAGGAAAGGAAGAGTCATACTTTGCAAGCACTGAATATATTTACCTTTATCAAATATCTTTCAGGGTCAGATTAATACTAAATCATTTTTTTAACCATGTGGTGGGACCAGGGCAAGAGGGAGTCACCAACCCCATGCACATCAGTGAGAAAAGGTAAATGCAGTCCCAACCTTTTCAGCACTAAGTAAAATTAATAAAAGGGAGATTGCCAGGGCAGCTGCAGGTGGTGTATGGGTATAATTTTTAAAATGAGCAGTATTATATATTGAACAATTATATTTTCACTCTAAAATATAGTACACTTTGTTGTCTGGTGTACATAAAGCTTACCTACACTTCAGCAAAATGCTGGAAGTTCGGGTAGCTGAGGTTGAGAAGATCTCTCAGGACCTTGTCTCAAATCCTAGTCTTGAACCCAGGCCCACCGGGAAGCAGCCTTGGCTGTTACGCCATGCCAACTCATCCAATGACCAAGGAATTCACAGATTTGGGTGGACCAGCCTCCATGATTCTGTGACCTGCTGCCTGATTGGCCACATGATTTTTAACCTGATTGGTTAGTGACCATATATAAACTTCTTTCTGGCTTTGACTGAGGAATAGGCCATTGCCCTCTAGTTGCTAGTCAGACTCTGTCTGATCCTGCCAACTACCTTGCTGTGCATGCCCCTGGGACTGGATCTCCTGGCTATTAGACCTCTTGTGTGAACTCTGACCCTTGATCTGGACTGTCTTTTCACCTGCCTGACCTCTGGGTATTATAAGATCCGGAAGAACTAATATAATAATAATAAATCTTCATCCTAGAAGATGGGGCCAAAATATAGCACCTGTTTAATGGGATCCCCTAACTGCCTTCAATTTAAAGGTGGGCAAATTACTGTTTTTTGTTTTTAAAGTCTTTTAAAATATAAAGCCAGTAACAATTAGGACAAGTGCTGAAAGAAACAGATCTCTTAAAAAAGAGATTGCTACATAGCAATACTACTTATTTAACTCAGCTTAAATGTTTTGTTTCCTTTCTTAAAAGCTATAACACCAGACTGGTTTTCAGACAAAAAGAAAACAGCACAGAAACTTTAAAATATATTTTGTATGTAGGAGTATGAACAAAAAGGAAGACATTGCAATAAAAGATACAACGTGCGTAGGAAAGGAATGGTAATTGCTGTTGTATAGATTTCCAAGAATATGAAGCTATGTGTATTCTCTGTCATGGTTTTGATTAGGAGATATCTCTTAAACACACAGACTGATTTGTTTTAAGGTACAGGAGCTTAGGAATGTTTGCATATACATTTTTATCTTTCCTGTGACTAAGCCTTCCTCCTTCCCTGCGGGAGTCTGACTGCATGCAAAATTTTTTTTTTTTTTTTTTTGCCACATGGCATAAGGCTTGTGGGAATGACTGGAATGGACACAGGAGTGAGTTATTCCTAGGGAACAAAATGTACTAGTCAGTGCAATGACAACCAAAGAAGAAGTCCCCATGGCTGACAGTTGTGAATTGAAGCAAGATGTGAGAACCAGTGGGCCAAAGATTTCTTTCCTTATTTGTAAGGATGAGGAAGCAGGAAGGCGTCGTGGGAGAACCATCCTTACAGTGACAGTAACAGTCACCATCTCAAACTATAAAAGGCAGAACTGCCCCTCTTTATTAATGGGACCAAGGATAGGAGAGGTCCCATGTACTAAGTGCAAAGAAGACTTGGGACATTGCACCACCACAAAACAAAATGCATTGGGGAGTTGTTGCAGACTTGGGCATGCTGTGTGGCTTGTGAAGGGATAAAAGCTAAATGGACTCTGCCCTGGATAGGAAGTTAAAGGAGGCAAAGGATATGTCTCAACTTAAATAAGACCCATGCCTGGCCCGGGTTAGCTGACTCAGGCTCAGGTTGAAAGGACTAAAAATTGCATTGTAAGTGTTAGGGCTCTGAAACCTACCCCCCTTGTGGTGTCTCAAAGCCTGAGTTCCAACCCATGCCCAAATGTCTACACTGCAGTTTTTAGCCCCTGCAGTCTGAGCCTTGCAAGCCCAAATCAGCTGGCCTGTGCCACCCACAGCTCTGCCGTGGGTCTGTTATTGTAGTGTAGATGTACCCAAAGAGCCAGATAATTGGTTCTGAAATCCCTGGCGTCAGGCTGTGGTTACTCTTCTTCTCCTCAACTCCCCTTCTCCTCAACCACCACTTGATACTGTCTTGCATGGTAGGCAGGCTTACCTGTGACTTGATGCAATGTTGTAGGCTACCGTTCTGGCCAGTTTATGTGCCCTCCCCAGCCTTGTGTGACCTACTAGACTGTGTGTATTTGCTGCTTTAGTTTGTATATATCTGCTGTTTGGTGCTAATGCTCAATGAGAGGTTCTAAGGGAGAAGCAAATATTTCCTTGTTTTTTATTTTCTGTTTTCACAATTTACCCTTTTCTTTACACTTGGTGTGACAAAACACGCTTCCCAGAGACTTGCGAGAGCACCAACAGTGTAATGCTGCTGAGAGGATGAAGAGTGAGTTTGAAGGGAACTTGGAATGCTCAGCAGAATGACCTTTTTTTCCTTTTCTTTTTTTTAAAGACCAAGGCAGAAAGTAACATTTTTAAAAAACTGTTCTTTTTCCCCCCTCCTAGTGGAATCTATGGACCATGATCCTATTAAAATATGTACTGAGCAGTATTTTTGCTAGAATTAATTTACTTTTAAGATTAGCTTAGAGAAAACTACAAAAAAAGGTAGCGAATTCACTATTAGATTCACATTTATTTTACGTTCTGAAGCATCAGAGACCTCGAATTAGGAGATTAAAATTTGGAGCTGTCCTCTCATTTTACATGAAGGCACTGAAATGCTGTAGGTTCTCTAGAACCAAATGAGGCCAGAGTTGTCACATGGTATTGTTTAGCAGGGCTTGAAATGTCAAATAAAAATGTTTTGATGTTTATTTTCTGAGAATAACGTGACTTGTCCTGGAGTTCCTCGTGTGGCCTGTATACTTGTGTGTAACTATAGCACCCTTGTGGCTAAGATGGAGTCCACTCTCAAGGCAGTTCTGGCCAAGAAAAGGCACGGATAAGAACACAGCATGGAAAGTGCCTTCTACCCCAGGGTACCTGTTCCAAACCCCTGGAGTAAAGAGAGACACATGCTGGAATAGTACAACAAATCTAGGAAAGGGAAATATTTATTTGTAGAGGGGTGAATGGAGAAAAACGGGGGGTGAAAATTGGGGAAGTGGTAAATCAGGTTTGATCCAACACGAGGACCCAAGGGCTCCGTAGTACCACAACATAAAAGGAAAGACACCAAGCAATGCATCTACACTCAAAGTTCAGAAATCCTGGGCAGACTTCCAGCCTGGCAGAGAGTCTTGGGTGCTCCTGGTGATCTTCAGTGCCAGTAAAATTTCCGCAACAAACCCCTGCGGTAACCTCGTCTGCCACTCCTTGTCAACGCACACAGAGCGACAGTCTCCCCGCTTAACTAGCTCCAGCCTTCCTCCTTGTTCCCAATGCAAAGATACAAGCTTCAGCACTCTGTTCTGCACGACAGTGATACTGGGTCCAGCTCTGCTTTGTCCTTCTCAGGTGATTCCTTTCTGGCATGGTGCTTCTGCTGGCTCCCATCCTGGGACATCCTCAGTTGGCCATTCTGTCCCTCCTGGGCTTTGGGCTAGTTCTCGGATGCTTCGCTACATGAGGGTGTAGGCCTGCTCATTGTAGGCCCTCTTGTCTGGAGCTACAGAAACACACCCCCTCCCCTCCCTCTCTCTATTTCTCCCGCCCCGCCCCTAGAACAACCAGCACTTCCTCTGCCTCAGGACAAGGTTTTAAAGGGGCTCTGCTCTCTATACCCCAAGGGAGTTACCTGTGTTACTCCAAAGTAACCTTTTTGCAACCTATACATTTCTGACTGTATGGATATTGTTAGGGTGCTACAGGTGCTTCAGGGAAGGTTTTTCATAATATAGTCTGTAGATAACTTGACTGCAATACTAGTGGAAAGGACCAAAAAGAGTGCTCTCTCTCAGTGGTAGCTCTGGGAGAGAATCGTAGGTAGGGTACTGAACTGCCCAGAGCTAACCTTAGCTCTATATGTGCTTATTGACGGTACACTGGAAAATACCCCTCTGTGCTATGTAGCGGCTGGGCAGGCTGTTCAATTAAGTCCTCTCCTTGCTTCCTGGAGGACCCCTACTGGAATGTCCATATGAACTTGTTAACTGAGGACAGTGGTATGATTGCTCGCCTCTTCATTCAAGTCCTGCTGCTACTTTAGAGTACCCTGCAGGAATGTGCGCATATGCTCTACGGAGGTCTAGAGTGCTGGAGATGCTGCCCTGTGTGTATCCTTCATTTAGAAGAGCTATTTTGTTCATTTGACGTGTGTGGATAGCACATAGAATTTGAAGGAAGGTAAATGTATTGATTTCCCCCCAACCCTCCTCCCACCTTAAAAATGGGGGGTGGTGGTCCAGCATCAGCACTTCCACTGCTGCCTGTTCTTGCAACAATTGTCTAACTTGAGGAAATGTTTTAAAAAGGGAATATTAAAAAATGTTCCTGCACTTTTGGTTTAAAGCTTCATCTGTTGCTTTGAATGGAAACAATACACTAAAAATACATTCCACAGTACTACTCTACATTTTGATATACTTGATCATTCCCAAATTGTAAAGCATATTTGTTTTGTTACAATTCTTATAAACACAGGAAGCATAAACATTCTTAGACAAGCAAGACCAGAGTACATGGTGCTAAGTATTTGCAGAGACAAAACCATATGTGGTAATCCTTCAGGGTGATATTTTCAGAAGTGTTCAGTATTGGCCTAATGCTTAGATGTAGAGTCCCTGTGCATGTCTGGCTAGGAATTCTGAGAGCCGGGACCTCCTGCTTCCTTGCTACTATAGATTTTGCTGGCCTCTCTGCCATCTCAGTACCCCTGGTGGCCCCATGAATCAGTAATGGGACAATGAGTAAAATCAGTGACTCGGTAAGGGGTACAGAGTTTTTTGGGTTAGTTTCTTCCCCTGCACTTGTTTTATGGTCAGGCTGAGAACATAGCCCTCCGTCTTTACTCAGACAGAATTCCCATTGGTTCCTTGAGTATAGATTAAGTAAGAAGTGAAGGATGACTTTTGGTTTCTGTCCATCTGGTGAGGAGGATTTACTGTGGAATTACTGTTGGTTTCTGAAGATGGAAAAATAAATAGGTGAGAAGGTTTTTTGTGTGTGGCTTTTTTTTTTTGAGAGTTCATTTTTGTCAAAATGTTCCAGTCAGCTCTTATTAGTATCAGTACCATCTTTGTTCTCTGTGTTTGCAATCATCATCTATGATCAGGTGAGCAAACTGCTCCCAGACTGTGGTCAGTGCTATAAGTAGGCCAGCCAACAGTGATGAATGTATACTAATTGATCATGCTTTTATCTGCAACAGGTTACAGAATGTACATAAAACACAGCTGCAATAAAAGCTTGTTTAGTTAGCAATCTTCAAAAACAAACAGGAAATGGTGAGAAGTGTCATTTACTTGTTCAAATCGCTCGTGGTTTTTCCTGATTTTTTTTTTTAGCTTCTGTGACATCTCAAATGAGCAAAATAGAGAAGAAGAAAAAACAGCTTCATTTATGTAGCATTAGTAAATGTGTATGTATTTGTTTATCTAAGATAAAGTAAGAAGATTTAGGTGAATGAAAAGATGTCCATAAATATCCACTTATTTAAACTGCTTCACAATTTTATATTCTTGTCCAGTGGACTTTAAATCTATATATTGCAATGGAAAGTATGAACCTTCTTTGAGAGTAGAAGCATCTTGTGATACTGGTTGCTCTATTTGTGTGAAGTAAAAAAAAGAATGTCATGATGTGATTAGAAGATTATCTAATTGCGTATCAAATTCATCATTAACTACACCACAGTTCATGCTCCTTGTAGTTAATGAACTTGTTTGTGTATATTCTGAAATTGTTAATGTAAATCTTGCCTTCTAATATACCCTATAATAACTCTATAAAATTAAGTAAAAGTTTATGCAAATTAGAGCTGATAACACATCTCATTGATTTCTTATCTGCCCCACTCCCAAACTCCTCCCAAACTTTATACTGTAGTACATTTTTTTTCTCTTCTAAAAATCAAAAAAGTTCTAAATACCTTTGCATGTATAAATTCACTATTTTTTTTTTAGACTTTTTTTCTGGTACATGGTTTAAAGGTGTATCATGTCTGAACCAATACATGAACATGAATGTACACATGATGCTAGTAGTTAGTCTGAGACCCTGATCCTTTAAAGGGATCCACATGACCCTTACTCACATATAGAGTCCCATTGAAGTCCAGTGGGATTTGCATGTACAAATAGAGATTTGGGGAATTTAAAACTCTGTAATATCAATTTTTAGGTTCATAATATTCCTTTGATTTCATTCTGAGGGCCTTGTATTAAATGTTCATGCAGGATCAGATTGTATTTATACTTTTAAAACAAAACAAAATGCAGTGTTTAGATATTTCAAACAAAGGAAAGGGAATATGTGCGATGAACCACACTGACTTGAAAAGCCTCAGGCTTGCCTCTGAATGTGTTGCGTGGTCAGTTTGACTTGAATCTTAGATGTAATGTTTGAGTAAAAGACACAAGTGTCTGTCTCTTGCGGTCGAAGTTTTCATAACGTTGGCCATCACCAGGATATCCAAAAGTCCTCCATGAAAAGTAAACAAAAATAATAAGACTGTCTCCCCCCCCCTTCCCCCCCACTCATTATACTTCACTTAAGTAAAAATTCCCTCAGATATTGATCATTACATTGAGCAGAATTCTTTTAATTTTAGTATTTTATTTTCCAAAATGATTTTTATGTGGATTAATAAAGCTGGCAAGTGATTTGCAGGACTTATTCCCCCCCCCCCCCCAATATACTTTATTTACAGAATCATCTATATATGGAAATGTGCTCTAGTGAAAAACCTGTGTCAACGAAGTCTGATGTATTATCTATGTTGACAAGAGCAGAAGGTCTAAATATGACCCAAGCAATTGCATTTGAAATGCTCAAATATTATTTAAACACGCACATACTCTTCTTCCCACTACAAATCCCCAAACCTCTTGACCTTGAATGCCTTATTAATTTTAAGAATTCTTTTTTCTCTTTGCCTTCTTAATATAATTAATTTTATGGCCTTAAAACATTAAATGTAAACATCCTTAGTTTGCAATGTGGTTAAACCAAACAATCTTCTGTCCCAGCTCCACCTCCACAGGTTACTCAATATTAAAACTAATCTGAACACTTTCAACTAAATGAAATATCAAACTATGCTCTTTTGTCAAAATGTGTCTGCTTTGATGAAAATTTCTGTTGGGAAAGTTTACAGAGAGACTGAAGCCTTGTGGGTAGGGCACTGGCCTGGGATGGGGAAGGCCAAGTACAAGTCCCTGCTCTGTCTGATTCACAGTGATTAGGGATGGAAAAACTGCTCTGAATCAGGCAGAGTGAGGACTTGGAATGTGGGTCTCATACATGCTAAGCCAGTGCCCTAACCCACAGGCTAAAGAGATGGAGATCTAGATATTCAACGGACTCTTTTCATTTTATGAGAAATGAAAACAAATTTCAAAGGTTGCTGCAAAAGTGAATAGTCATCTTCCAGACAGCTCCACTCAATATCTAGGATTCCAGAGTGAGGTGAAAGGAGAAGTAAAAAGTGGATGGGTGGGTGAGTGAAATAGAAATCTGTTTCTCCACCTCCCACCCCATCCCAACGAATCCAGGATAAATACTTTAGAGTTGTATATAATAATAATAATTGTCGTCTTTGGTAAGGTGATATGGATGAACAGTTGTATCAAAATTCTTAGACTTAAAAAAAAAGTAGCTATGGTTTTTTATAAATATTGAAAACTTTTTGAAAAAACGGTATCCTTGTCCTGTAGCTAACCTGTTTTTTCCAAGATTATCTGTTACAAAATCTAGTAAGAATACCTTTTATTTACCTTAAATTTTTTGGCATGTGTTACATCAACAAATAACTTTGTATGAATATGTTCCATAGTTAATAGTAAATCCCAAACCATAAAGTTATATATTGCCAGACAAACTTGAGCCCTGACATTCAAGGAAAAATAAGTTTATCTGATTAGAATGGAAGGTTCAGTCTCTGGATTTATACTGTAAATTCTAAAATATTAATGTGGGTTGAGTCGTGTATTCCTGTATCAGTAAAAACTGTAATTAAATAGCCAGAAATACAAGCTAGTACCATAATTCCCATGGTCTTTTACAGATACAGCTCTTACAAATGGCAATTTGTTTTTCCAAGATCAACAGTATCTTGCTAAATGTATGGAAGTTATTTGAGAAATGTTTCATACTAATAAAGTTAGTCCAGCAATCAAAATAAAGCATTTCGTACATTGTGTAGAACATGTTTACTTGATTGTAATGCTTAAAGTCTGAGGGATACAAAAATTCTCCAGTCAGTGTAAGTCTAATTATCTTGATGTTTTGGACCTTCAAGTACATAGCATTTGTGCAATGGGATTTACTGGCAGAGATCTGCAGAATTTTAAAGTTTAGAACTTTGAAGAATTCTTGCCATAGCAGTTTTTAATAAGCAATTGTAAACTCCACTTTTTGGAATTGTTTGCTTAATGATATTTGTGAAATTTCAAACCTAAATTCCTAACCTCTTTATTACGCAGCCCTGGGAGGTGGAGAAGAATACTTCCTTATGTCACTCTTGTCTCAAGAATTTTGAAAATAGCCTAAAGAAGTCAAGCACCCAATTGCCATTGCTTTTCATTGCAGCTTGAGCTTCTAACATGCATAGGCTACTTTGAAAATCCTCATCAAGTTGCTTGAGGCCTTTCTCCAGTTTATTTCATATTATCTCCCCATACTCCACCACTCATGTTCCTATTACACAAAAATTGCACACAGCTCTGCTTATAGAATATTGCACACATAGTGCTGATGCTGCCAGGAGCCAAGTATCCTCATCTCCCATTGAATTCACTTTGTACCACAATAATATGTCAGCTTTTATCGTGCAACAACAATTCATCTATAGTGCCGTGTAATAAAGTCAGTCATCTGTAGGAGATGAGTCCCTAGTCACTAATCAAAATCAATAGAGTTAAAAGCTAGGTCTAGCCCACTCTGTTTGACTAATACTGCATATGATAAATTTGTCAAAATGTGAACCGGGAAGCTGTTGTATAATCATAGTATTATGCACAAAAGGCTATGTGTGGAAAGTGCAGAGCTTTCTCAACTTTGGTTTCCTTGCTGGATATGGCCCTTGGAACATAAAAGCCTGATTGATGATATATTATTTCTGATTCACTTTTTGACAGTTTATTATATGCAGCCTGAGTCAAACCGAGAGGACTAGTGTTAGCTTTTAAATCTGGTGATTTTGATTGGTGATGAGGGGATTCATGTCCCATATTTAACTGACTTCATTATACTGCACTGTGCAAGGCCAACTGTTGTAAACTACACCTGACACATCAGTAGTTGAGTGAAGTGATGTAAAGATTGCTGTAAATGTTGGTGTATTAATTTGGTTGTTAGTGCTTAAAGCAGAGATTAATGAGAAGATTATCTGAGCATCAAAATCTTCTGGAGTGCCTCTTAGGGTGTGTCTGCACAGCAACTAGGAGCATGCTTCCCCAATGTGATTAGACAGATTCACACGATCCGAACCCGTGTCAGTTTACCCATAGTGGGAAGTATGCTCCAGGCTGCTTTGTAGATGTACCCTTAAGGTTTGCCATCTCAGTATTTGAGATTACAGCTGAAGATGGGGAGAGTACTTCATCCAAAGGAAAATACTTTAAAATGTAAAATTATCTTCGCTACCTTCCCAGAGTATTAAATAACATTTCATTTCTTGAGGAGAGAGAAATTAAAAATACAGGTAAAAATATGTTTCAGAGTAACAGCCGTGTTAGTCTGTATTCGCAAAAAGAAAAGGAGTACTTGTGGCACCTTAGAGACTAACCAATTTATTTGAGCATGAGCTTTCGTGAGCCACAGCTCACTTCATTGGATGCACACTGTGGAAACTGCAGAAGACATTATATACACAGAGACCATGAAACAATACCTCCTCCCACCCCACTCTCCTGCTGGTAATAGCTTATCTCAAGTGATCATCAAGTTGGGCCATTTCCAGCACAAATCCAGGTTTTCTCACCCTCCGCCCCCCCCAAACTCATTCTCCTGCTGGCAATAGCTCATCCAAACTGACCACTCTCCCCGCAATGTGCATGACAATCAAGGTGGGCCATTTCCAGCATAAATCCAAGTTTAACCAGAACGTCTGGGGGGGGGGGGTAGGAAAAAACAAGGGGAAATAGGCTACCTTGCATAATGACTTAGCCACTCCCAGTCTCTATTTAAGCCTAAATTAATAGTATCCAATTTGCAAATGAATTCCAATTCAGCAGTTTCTCGCTGGAGTCTGGATTTGAAGTTTTTTTGTTGTAAGATAGCGACCTTCATGTCTGTGATTGCGTGACCAGAGAGATTGAAGTGTTCTCCGACTGGTTTATGAACATTATAATTCTTGACATCTGATTTGTGTCCATTTATTCTTTTACGTAGAGACTGTCCAGTTTGACCAATGTACATGGCAGAGGGGCATTGCTGGCACATGATGGCATATATCACATTGGTGGATGTGCAGGTGAACGAGCCTCTGATAGTGTGGCTGATGTTATTAGGCCCTGTGATGGTGTCCCCTGAATAGATATGTGGGCACAGTTGGCAACGGGCTTTGTTGCAAGGATAGGTTCCTGGGTTAGTGGTTCTGTTGTGTGGTATGTGGTTGCTGGTGAGCATTTGCTTCAGGTTGGGGGACTGTCTGTAGGCAAGGACTGGCCTGTCTCCCAAGATTTGTGAGAGAGTTGGGTCATCCTTCAGGATAGGTTGTAGATCCTTAATAATGCGTTGGAGGGGTTTTAGTTGGGGGCTGAAGGTGACGGCTAGTGGCGTTCTGTTATTTTCTTTGTTAGGCCTGTCCTGTAGTAGGTGACTTCTGGGAACTCTTCTGGCTCTATATCAATCTGTTTCTTCACTTCCGCAGGTGGGTATTGTAGTTGTAAGAATGCTTGATAGAGATCTTGTAGGTGTTTGTCTCTGTCTGAGGGGTTGGAGCAAATGCGGTTGTATCGCAGAGCTTGGCTGTAGACGATGGATTGTGTGGTGTGGTCAGGGTGAAAGCTGGAGGCATGTAGGTAGGAAAACCTGGATTTGTACTGGAAATGGCCCACCTTGATTATCATGCACATTGTAGGGAGAGTGGTCACTTTAGATAAGCTATTACCATCAGGAGAGTGAGTTTGTGTGTGTGTGTGTGTGTGTGTGTTTTTTTTTTGGGGGGGGGGGGAACCTGTATTTGTGCTGGAAATGGCCCACCTTGATTTTCATGCATGTTAAGGAGAGTGGTCACTTTGGATGGGCTATTACCAGCAGGAGAGTGAGTTTGTGTGTGTGTGTGCGGGGGGGGGGGGGGGCGGGGGGGCGGGGCGGCGGAGGGTGAGAAAACCTGGATTTGTGCTGGAAATGGCCCAACTTGCTGATCACTTTAGATAAGCTATTACCAGCAGGAGAGTGGGGTGGGAGGAGGTATTGTTTCATGGTCTCTGTGTATATAATGTCTTCTGCAGTTTCCACAGTGTGCATCCGATGAAGTGAGCTGTGGCTCATGAAAGCTCATGCTCAAATAAATTGGTTAGTCTCTAAGGTGCCACAAGTACTCCTTTTCTTGTAGGTAAAAAATATGAAATCCCTAAGCCAGCTCTCAAGTACTGTTGAGCAATGCCAAGGAAATGTATGGCATAGTTCATGTCATAAAAGCAGTGAGAAGCCCATAGCAGCTAAATATATACATGGAAATTGTTATTTCTGCTCCAGAAAGAATTAGATCAACATACAGTTATTAGCTTGCATAGTAAACTGCCTTTGATGCTAAGGAACAATATGATCCAACTTGTTTGGGTAAAATTAAGCAGGATCATATACGATCATTCAAGTGTGTTAGTTTTGCAACTGTAGAACAACTGTTATGTTATATTTTTATAAATATACTCTACAATTCTGTTAATTTACAGTATACTTTTATATATGGTTAAATATCACTTTTGTGAATGTAAAAATGCAGGGAATGGCACCATTATTAGCACAATAAACCTTTTTAGAAATATGTATTGATGGCAAGTAAATTAAATACATTTGTGGTAAATCTCACTATTATTTTGCAGTTAGTAAAAAGTGTCCGCCTTAATGGTACACTATTTTTTCCACTCAATTTTATGTAAATACTAGACACTTACATCTGTAGCTATTATACAGATAGTTTCCATAAAAACAATACTTAAACCAGTTGGGTTCTCTGTTTATCTGTAAAGTCCCATGTAGGGCACACTATTTGCAGGGGAAATTTGGATGATCTCCTAGATCTTTTATATAACTCTGTTTTCTATGAGTGGTGAAGTTCAACTTCTTATTACAAATTATTTGAAAGAAATGTAAAATTTTAAATCAATGCTATTTCAATCATGGTAGAATGTTGATTGTCCTCATGCTTTTTATTTGCACATAACATTTGCATTCTTACATTAACATTGCTTATAACTTTTGCATTCTTTCCTGGGCTTGCATTTTTGTCAGCAAGGTGTAATGCTGATTGGAGCTTGTGGCAGCATAGCTAAAACCCATGGATAGCTTTTGGCCTTCAAACTCCAGTGCCTCAGGGAGTTTAGTGGTTTTACTAAGTGTTCTGATTTGTTATGTGACTATGAAGTGTCAAGAACTGCCATCCAGATTTTGTGATCCACCAATTCTATTTGAACATAGTTTAGCAGCTGCCTTTTTGGTACAACTCGGAAGTTGAAAATATCAGGTTGCAAGCAGATCATAGCAAACCTTTCTAATCTCTTCTGAAAAAGAAGCATCTATCACACTTTTCGTAGTGTACAGTAAGGAAAACTGGGTTTTCTGCAAAACCCATCTAATGAATGAAGATCTACAGTGTGACTGGTCCTTTCACTGCCTTAATTGATGTTCCAGAAGGCCTTCACCTAATCTGTAAGGTCCACCTTCTCCTACAAATCCCTCTTCCAGAGATCTACTACTTCTGTGACTCCTACATTACATTAGTCAACTAATAATGGGTAGGGTTGTAGAGGCCAGGCATAATTCATGTGTTTATTACATAATATATAGTTACAAAATTGTATTTATTTAATAATATATCCATATAAAGATGTTTTGATTGTATCCCTCTCCTCCATCCTTCACGTGTTTCATATTGTCTTAGCCAATATTTGCAGGATCATGGTATATGTGCTAATTTAGACACATGAGTAGTCCCCATGATTTAAAATTAAGCACATGAATAAATGTTTACAAGACTGTGGTCACAGATTGTAAGTGTTTTGGAGCAAGACTGTGTCTTCCTTTTTATGCATATAACGGTGCCTAGCATATTGTGAGTGCTACTGAAGTACAAACAGAATAGTAACTGTGAGTTAGGCGCTAATTTTAATTTGCTCCATAAATGATTTACTACCTTAATCTGAATACTGACAAAAACGCTACTCATTCTCACCAAGAAAAAAGTGTCCTTGGCCTTATATACACACACGTAGTGTATTTAAGGATGTTTCACCACCAATACCTGGAGAGGACTTGTTCTTTCTCCTACAATAGAACATTGTACAGGTCTTAATGGATTATTTTGCCAAGTTTTGGTGAACAGTGCTGCCTGTATTTTGCTCTTAATTCTGCATTTCAAATTCAGCCTGCTAGTTGGTGTTAATGTAAGTGGTTTTGTAAATCACAGGTATTCTTATCTGTAGATTACAAATGAAAATGTGAATTAAATATGCAACATTTTAGATTAAAAGCTTTGGGATCACAAAAGACTGATTTAGAGAGAGCTTGCTATTCCAGAAGTGTGATTTCCACCCCCCCCCCATGACCTTTCAGAGTATTTTGAGAACAATTTTCTTACAAGATTGAGTCTGCTGTCAGTTATGCTTGTGCCACTCTGTTTTAGACAACAAAAGGGAACACTTACACCTGTGCAGCGTCCCCGTGAATTTAATGTGGCTCTGTACAGAGATGAGTCCCCAGGCATAAATCAAACTACATACATGTAATTTAAAGCAGAATTTGGTCTCAAGTCATTGGTAAGAGATTTCTCTGGTTTATACAGTAACTTCTGCTCAGCCCTTCATGATTTTATTAGATTGGACAAAAAAATGCAGACCTATTTTGATCTCTTCTCTGAAAGGTACCTTGTTTGTAAAAGCTTCCAGAGATGAGGAGGGTAGACATGACCTCCCTTGGAAGCTTATTTCGGAGCTTAACTACCCTTATCGTTTGAAAGTTTTTCCTAATATCTAACCTAAATCTCCCTTGCTGCAGGTTAAGCCCATTGCTACCTGTCCTACCTTCAGTGGACATGGAGAACACTTGATCACTGTCTTCTTTATAACAGCCCATCACATATTGGAAGACTGTCCAGTTTGTCCACATCCTTCCTAAATTGTGGTGCCCTGAACTGAACACAGTGCTCCAACTGAGCCTCAGCAGTGCTGAGTACAGTGGGATAATTACTTCCCACGTCTTATATACAACACTCCTGCCAATACACCCCAGAGTCATATTATCCTTTTTTACAGCTGCATGACATTGACATAGTCTAATATTCAGCCTCGAGGGAATTCTTATGGACATATAAACACCAAGGGCATTTTAAAAAGATTTTCAGAGTCTGTTTTGTCTACCCTCCTATCTGTGAAGAAAGTGTAAATAAAGTGTATTTGCTCTATTTCTCAATATGACATCTGGCATCCCTTAGCCTTCCAAAACTGAGAAACAAAATAATTGAAAATTACAATAAAGAAATTACAGGATCATCATGAATTCAAATTTGTGCCTGAGAGAGAGAATCATTTATTCTTGCTCCTTGCTAAGTATTAGTGTGTGTGTGGTGTTAATAATACAAGGTAATGGATTAAACTGTTTTTGCTAACACATTGGTTACTCAGAGAAGCCAATATCCTTAAATATCCTTAAATCTGGCAGTATGATTCGGTTAAAATGGAAGGGTTAAAGTGAAGATTCATATTTTTGGATTCATATATATGTACCAGTTCATAAGTATTAAGTAGAATTGTGGGACATATATATTGGCAATTATTGTATTAGAATTACATTTGGCTAGGTTTCCTTGCAGAGTTGGATTGTGGACAAAGATGAGAAACACTGAGTTGTTGCGGTTTTGTGATTTTATTTTATTTATTTATTTTTTGGGTAAGAAATTCTCCAGGGAAGGAGTAGGACTTCTAAAGAGAGAATGAGCATGTATATATTACTGTGGATGTACACACACTGTAAACTATTATTAGCTATGTGCATGTTGAACACCTGTCTTCTAAAATACATTTTTATTTATTAGTTTGTTCAAGGGCTATGTATAAAATAGTCTGATACATAGTGGTCCATAACACACAAACTAGAGAATTTAGAGAAATCACAGCAATCTATCTATATTTGACTGCGAGAAACTCAGTGCCAGAAGTGATTAGGTTATATAATTTCATTCAGAATAATTTTCCACACATCTAAAACAATTTCTGAAACTCTGACAAATATATTGCTTCTCATTTGTGTGATCTAAAATGCAAGAAAATTATTATTTCTAGTAAGGCAAAATCATTGGTAACTTCAGGAGGTTGGTCTTCTGTTTTTAAGCTGGTATAAGAGGTTTAAAAATAAAAGTTGTGTTATCAGAGTTGTAAAAAACTGTTTGTTAGTAACCGGTAGTTTTCCGCTCTTTCGATTAGAGAACATTGGATGGCTAAGAGAGGAACATGCGTAGGAAAGGTATTAATGTTTTGTGTTGACTAATTTTTACATGAATATTAATGAAGTTAGTGTTAAGAAAGGGAACAAGATTACTACTAACATGACTGGGAATGGATTGTTTTATTTATTTTTCTTTATGTATGTGTCTTGCCAATATTCTTGTCATTATCCTTCATTTTAGCCTTACTGCAGTGAACATAACATATGGATTATGCAAGCAGCGGAGAGTGTGTGACAATGTCTTTTGCTAATTGAAAATGTAAATAAATAGCTGCACTCACACTGCAGATATTTAGTTATTTTCTTTACATTTTTGGCAAGCATGCACTATAAATAACTGTGATTTGAAAGCCTATTAGAAAGTGCTACCTTTGTAAATCCTATAGTATATCATAGGAGGGGATTTAGTTTCAAATCCTAAACTTAGTTTGAAAGCTGTAAGAACATTAATTAAAAGTGATTTTTCCATGATATGTTGCAGTGCTAAATGCATCCTGCTAAGAACCATGGCTTGAGAATGCTATGTTTGTTTACATTTGATTTTGGTTTAGAATACTCACTGTTTGTGTGGGTTTTTGGCCAGCTGGTTGGAAATCAGTAACAACAAATCTACCTCCTAATTGGCAGTAAGACGCTTGTGTCTAGTCGTTTGATCAGATGACTGCAGATCTGGACTCAGTTTATTTTAGTTTCACCCATGCAACTCGTATCCAGACTTCCCTAGTAATGGCATTTCTCTGTGATCCACTCTACAAATTTGTAAAATGAGGACTATACAGAGGTGTGAGGTTTAATTAATGTTGCAAAGCCCTTGGGGATCCTGGCATGAAAATTGCTACAGTATATGTTCATATAGCAGGGTGGGCAAACTACGGCCCGTGGGATTGCCACCCCAGTGGCACCGCAGGGCTAAGGCAGGGTCCCTGCCTGCCCTGGCCCTGTGCTGCTCCCGGAAGTGGCCGGTACCATGTCCCTGCGGCCCCTCATGCTGCCCTCGCCTGCAGGGAGCGCCCCCCACAGCTCCTATTCGTCGGGAACGGGGAAACGCGGCCAATGGGAGCTTTGGGGAAGGTACCCATAGACAAGGCCAGCACGCGGAGCCCTCTGTTCCCTCCCACCCACCCCAGGGCTGCAGGGACATGTTGCTGGCTGCTTCTGGGAGTGGCGCGGGGCCAGGGCAGGCAGGGACCCTGCCTTAGCCTTGCTATGCGCTGCTGCCACCCTGGAGTCGCTCAAGATGTGTGGCACCAGGCCGGAGCCCACACCCTGAACCCTTCCTGTACCCCAACCCCCTGTCCTTAACCCCCAGCCCTGAGCCCTCTGCCACACCCAGCACCCCTCCCTGCACCCCTGCCCCGAGCCCCTTCCTGCACACTGTTCCCCCCCCCACACACACACAACGCACTCCCTCCTGCACCCCAACCCCCTGCCCCAGCCCTACATTCATGGCCCTGCATGCAATTTCCCCACCCAGATGTGGCCCTCAGGCCAAAATGTTTGCCTACCCCTGGCCTATATGATTGATAGATGCCTTATAGTGGCTGTTTCTGAATTATCCTTCATTAATTGCAAGTAGGGCTTCAGATTTTCAGCTTTAATAGACAAGACACTGATAAAAGGTGTTAAAAAAAAGTGTAAAAAGAAATATGAAAGAAACTGGTGTTTTTCTAGTGTTTATTGGATAAACACCAGAAAGGATTATTCTGTATCTAAGAGTCTGTCTACATGGAGCAGTAATGTGGACTATTGAAGTGGGGGGGGAGGGGGTTTAAGCATACAAGCGTGTTGTGCATTAGTTGGCCCACATCGATCCAGTTGGTTCCCTAGCACATGTTAGCATCGTTCTGTTTGAAACAGTATGATGCTAAAGTGCACTGGGGAACGTTACAAAGAGATTACTTATTACAGTATATACATAGAGAGAGCCCTGAAGAAACCTGATTTTTGGACATCTACATCAAACTCAAAAAATGCTAAAAGTAAACCCCGAAAAATAAACCCCGAAAAAGAGAAGCCTCACATGCAAGTACCATATACATACTGATTTAGGTCAATGGGATAAAGGTTGTCATATAAAATATAACTTGCTATCGCTATTTTTTCTTTGAATAATGTTTTTGGGCAAACGTTATTCCTTTACATGACGATGGAATTCATGAGGGCCTTGTGACTATTCAAATGCAGAAGCTAGGTTAGAGTTGCTGTTCATAGTAGTGGTAAAGAAAACTCCTAATGCTCTTACGAAGTGCAGTATTTCACTGTTGCTTCCTTTTAAAATACCTGTATTTTAGCCTTTTCTTGTTTTCACCCTTCCACGCTAGAGTCTCCTGACTAATATGAAATGGGGGAGGTGTGTTGCTGTTACTCTATTCTCTTTGCCAGCCTGTTGGCTGCTGCAAAGTGTTTTTTCTTCTACTCCTTTCCCAGTCTCCATTTTTAAGTGGTGGTCCTCCAGTGTCTGATTCTACTGTTTCTATCTCCAAACTGTAGCAAAGTAAAATTCTTGATTCTTGCCAATTTCACTACTGTCTAGAGGGTATAATAGCAGCAGTGGAAAATAACAGGACTGTTCAGTATCTACTGTGACAAAGTTCCTCTTCCGCCTTGGTGGGTCCTGCGTTTATTGGCGGATTTGCTCGCCTCAGAGATTCATGGCAGCCCTCCGTTTGGCCACATTTGCTAGTGGCTCAAACCTGCCATTCACTCAGCTAACCTCATCACTGGCCAGCATGGGAAAAAGGAGAACAGTCCCCGCAGTCTCTGCTGGTCCACCATGTGGTTTGGGGAACAGCCCAGAGACCTTCCCCTCTGGTGGAACCCACAGTCTAGGGCAACTCCTCCTGTGTCTGATCAGGAGTTGGGAGGTTTGGGGGGAACCCAGGCCCGCTCTCTACTCTGGGTTCCAGCCCAGGGCCCTGTGGACTGCAGCTGTCTACAGTGCCTCCTGGAACAGCTGAGCGACAGCTACAACTCCCTGGGCTACTTCCCCATGGCCTCCTCCCAACACCTTCTTTACCCTCACCACAGGATCTTCCTCCTGGCATCTGATAATGCTTGTACTTCTCAGTCCTCCAGCAGTACACCTTCTCACTCTCAGATCCTAGTGCCTCTTGCTCCCAGGACCTCGCACGCATGCCACAAACTGAAGTAAAGTCCTTTTTAAACTCAGGTGCCCTGATTAGCCAGCCTGCCCTAATTGATTCTAGCAGCTTCTTAATTGGCTTCAGTGTCCTAATTAGCCTGCCTGCCTGAATTTGTTCCAGCAAGTTCCTTCTTGTTCTGGAACTGCCCCTGATACCTTACCCAGGGAAAATGGACCTGCTTAATCTGGGGTTAATATATCTGCCTTCAAAAAAACTCTCCTCTACCCATCTGGCCTGACCCTGTCACACTACTAAGCTGCAGTTTGGGAAAGCTGTGAGCAGCAGAGGAAATGGATTGATTCATAGTCTGTTTACATTTGGAAAGTTATCTTTGCAAACATAACGGCTAGAAACCTAGTGTTGTTTTTTTAATGAAAGCTCAGATTCGGCAGAAGTTAATACACTTGTGTAGAAAAGCTTCCCATAGACCTTTGAGTATATTTTTCTCTCTTTTAACCCTACTGTTTTGTCTCCATTCCCTTTGAAATCTGGCTCACAAACACTTGAACATAGTGCATAGGTTATCATCCTTTTGTTTGTCAACTGTTACTGTAAATTTAGTACAAAATGCTATGTTAATTACTGCTATTTGTTGTGGACTTTTCTTTACCATGATCTGTACTGATTAATATTTAAAGAGCAACAATAAGAGCACAAGGTCATTGGGAGATGTCTGAATTTTTTAAAATCAAATATATCCTGTAATAAAAAAATTCAAGGAATTTCAAACAAAGTTTTAAAGATACTAGATGATTAAAAATCTTAATCCTAACCTTATTAGTTTTATTAAAATCATAACCATAATGATCGCATTTATGAACCTAATAACCAGTTTTTGGTAACTACAGTGAAGCAAAATTTGATAGGAGGGTTTTTTAATATAAATATTGTAAAATTAGCAAATATAGCCCCCAAAAGAGCTAAAATTTACTATTTTGCAGTGTTGAAAATCGGTTGTAAATGGAAACCGTAAGATCTAAAGATGTACCATAGTACCTGGGAGCTCATCCTTGGGAACAAAGGACTTTAACAGGGTTTATTTTATTGTTGTGTAATTCCAGGGAAACTTTGAGTACCAGTGGCAGTTACCCAAGTCCTGTTTTAGTGAGGTTAATCCTTTAACCCACATAGGATGCTCAGAAATATTTGAAGAGGCACAAAAAATAATTCTTACCTTCTTTTCGAACACCACATAAAATCATACTGCCCCTTCTCATCTGTGCTCATTTTCAGGCCTTGTCTACAGGGGGAGGTTGATCTGAGTTATGCAACTTCAGCTATGTACTTATATCTAGTTACTGCGGGGTCCACGCTATGCAATGTCGGCTGGAGATGCTCTCCCGTCGACTCCCCTTGTGTGTCTTGTTCAGGTGGAGTACAGGAGTTGACGGGAGAGCGATCAGTGGTCGATTTAGCGGCTCTTCACTAGACCTGCTAAATTGACAGCCGATGCATTGATCACCACACGTGGATCGCCCTGGTAAGTGTAGACAAGCCCTCAGGCTGGCTCTCAGTGAGTTTTTACACACTGATTCAAGACTTTATTTTTACTTCTTAAAAAATGAAGCTGCTATTTAGCTAAAAATAAACTCCACAAACCCAGAATTTGTCTACTATAATTTACTTACTTCCCTTCATTCAACATTGGGTGAAACTGAACAAAATATTCCAGGCTGTTAATTGGAGACTTCTTTCCTATCTTATTTTTTCAACTTGATTCTTTCTCTAGCATTTTAAAAAATCTTTTTAAAAAAAGTTGTCTTATCTACTCTGATTATGTGCTTTTGCAGATTATTTTGTTTATTTTCTCTTGGCTGTTATGTTAGCTTTTTTTTATAAAGAAATGGAGCTAGTGGGAAGAAGAGAGACTACTTATATGTTCATTTTGAAAAGCTGTTTGTTTTCAAGACCTTACCAACTCATGTGGTATCCATGTGTCTGCAAGCTTACTGCTTTTCTTTATGATCCTGACCAATACTGTAACTAGCATGACATAAATAGACTTCAAGTGGAAACTCAGCATAAAAAGAGCCAGTTTTGGTGGGACTCAGAATTCCAGGAAAAGGTCAAAATGGTATTTAATTGAAGGGAGCTGTGATGCGCCGTGCGTATATCCTGTTATTTTAACAAAGATTCCACATGATTTTAGAGTTTAAAAAATAGCAGTTGCATCTGGTGGAAGGTGTCTGTTTGTGGTTCTGCTTGGTCAAAATTTGCACAATACTGGGTGGAACTATAAGATAAAAATGAAGATTATAATCTAAGAATGCTCCTTTACTGCTTAATTTTAGGTGTTATATTTAAGATTTGTTTGTGGTATTTATACACAGCCCTTGCTAAAGGCAGACCTCCACTGCAGCTGTGTGAGCTAAGGGAGATATTTTGCCTTAGTTCATTGAGCCCACCAAAATATTTGGGTCTGCATTTATTAAGCGTGACTTATATAGCATCCTAGGCAGACACAGTGCTTTACAAACACACTGTAAATAAAGGCATGTTAGGTGTCCTGAGGAGTTTCTACAATTTAAGAAGACACAAATGTAGGCAAGACAATAATTCAGGCACATGTATGTTGGATGTGGGGATTTACTGATGAGATAACGAAGATAGGAAGCATTCCTGGAGGAAGAAGGTTTTAATGAAAGGATCTGAAGAAGAGAAAAGGTGCTAGATGGACAAAAAGAAGAATGCTTCATTCATAGGATGCAGCATGTGAAGCTAAGAGTGGGAGGAGGATTGGGAGTGTCCAGATGTTGTAGAGGGAATGAGATCAGGAATGTAGTGGAGGCAAGATTAGGTGGGATGTGGAGGTTGTCTGACCATAGAAGGTTCAGAAAGCCAGGTAAGTGAGGTGGTCTTGATACTGTGAGTAGAGTGATGGGAGAGGAAGAGGACTCTAGCAGGGGCATTTTTGATGGATTAGAAGGGAAAGAAATGATAAGCAGGGAAAGCCAGTGTGGAGAGGATTACCATAGTGAAATGTAAGATATGCATGGGAAATTATTTTAGCAGTGGAGAGTAAGGAAAGGGTGGTGATTTTTTGGTCATATTCAAGAGGAAGAAATGATAGGATGTAATAAGAGACAATATGGAGAAAGTTTAGAAATTAGGGAGAGCAGGTGAAAAGCCAAATGTGACCCCAGTAGTGAGCCTGGGAGACATGAAACAAAGTGTAGTTTTTCCTGGAGATATAGAAGGAAGAGGAATAAGGAAGAAAGCTAAGTATTTTGAAAGACTTGAGATGGTGGATCAACATCCAAGATGAGATGTATACGGTGCATTTGGAGATGTGAGAATGGACTAAGAGGAGAAGGAAGTAGGGAGGTAGAATAGGGAATCATCCATGCAAAGGGGATGGTGGAAATAGCAGGAGTGGATGGGGTCATCCAGAAAAAGGAGAGGATTAAACCATGAGACATTCCAACAGCTGGGAAAGGAAGGTGAGGAACCACTGTAGGAGATATTAGAGGAATGGTCAACAAGATAGGGTGAGAAACAAGAGAACACAAAATCAGAGAAGTGGAGAATGCAGAGGTAGGAGGAGGAAAGAGTAATCAACAGTAATGAATACAGAAGAATAAAGACAGAGACACTTCCTCTTTCATTTAATAAGTGACTTTGGTCAGGGTGGTTTCAGAGTCCAGGTAGCTTGAGCAGACAACAAGCTAAAGAATTTTGAAAACATGTTCCAGTATTGGAGTTCTCACTAGTGATTTGTGCACTGCTGTTGTCACTTCCTCAGGCCTTCCCTGTTTCCTTGGGAACTAAGAAGGGAATTAATCTGGAGGTTCTAAAGCTATGCACAAGACCTTATAAGATTTTTTTTCTAGAGGATTGTCTTCATCTACTCTTTATCATCTGTTTCAAGAAATGAGAGTTGAGAACAAGAGTCATTTGAAAATTTTCCACCTCTTACTTTTGGTCTGTGTTGTAATTATTCAAGACACTTTAAACAAAATTAAATCCAGCAGTTAGACCTCTTGTTGGTTCAACATTCAATTCTCATTTCCCATTAACTATATTGTCTTCCTGCTGCCATCTGGTGAAAAAATTCAGGGACAACAGCTGGTGAATTCTTTACTTGATTTGCATTCTCAGGAATAATGTTCTTTGCAGTGACATGAGCATGAGTGATAAGCCAATATGTTCGTAGTTGTAAGGTGACTACCCAATAATTAAAATATTTTAGACATTTTCTGTTTCTAATGAGTACTTCTAGTTTTATAGTTTATAATCATAATGAGCTGCTGAGAAGAGAAGGGGTGGAATCAGGAAAGATTTCTACAGTCTCTTTTAATGTTTTTGTTTCAGCTTTTTTAGCAAAAAATTTGGGATCTATATTTAGTGTAGAGCTGCCTTAATATAGGATTTCTCCCATGTGACTTTAATCTCCATTGTTGTTTAGTTTAAAAGGACACTGTGAACTCACTGTTTTTAAAATAATGTACACTATATCAGCTAAGTGTCTTTCTGTATACATTTTTTTCTTTCTCTCTGAAAGACTGAATTTTGAGAATGGATTTGGCAAATAAACATCTCTCGTTTGGTATTTTGAAGACCCCTGTAAATCCCAGCCTGGAAACATGTATGTGTTTGTGGAATATGCTCACAGAAGCACCGCTCAGGGGCACTCCAGACTTGGGCTCTTTCATCTTACCCAGAATAGTAACAGCAGCTTCCAGGAAAGCTAAGGAGATTAAGGAGAACTTTGTACCTGAAGCAGCTCATCCTCACAGGGGGATGAGTTGGTCCAGGATCACATCCACTGTGCAGTAGAACCGTAGAGGGAACATCTGGACTTCAGCTGGAAGCGTACTTCCCAGCATGGGTAGACAGACACACTAGCTCTGCTCAAGCTAGCAAGCCAAAATAGCAGTGTAAGCAAGAGTGGCACAGGTGGCTAGTCAGGCTAACTATCCAAGTACAAACCCACCTGATCCTCCCCCCCCCCCCGCACCCGGGTACAAACTCAGATGGCTAACCTGAGCTGCTGCTGGTGCCACCCCCAGCTATGCTGGTATTTTTAGCACACTAGCTTGAACAGAACTAGTGTGTGTCTGTCTACTCAAGCTGGGAAGCATGCTCCCAGTTGCAATGTAGACATAACCACAGAAAGTAGTACTAAAGCAAGGCATGGTCCACGGTTGATTAGGGAGGAGGATCAGACAGTGTGGTACAAAAGGGAGTCCACAAAAACAGTACACACATTTTTATAGAGTACATCTACATTACAAATGGGAGCATGCTTCTTAACTTGGGTAGGCAGAAGCCTAGCTCACTAATAATAGCATGAGGGTAGCATGAGCTTACCCATTCTGTAAAAGTTCTTGTCCCCCTGTTTTCACTGGTAGTAGCTTGAACAGTTTTCTGTATCAGAACAGCTTTCCGCTGCACTCTTTTGATCAATACAGGTAAACATGGATCTTGCTCCAAGAGCTGCCTGGCTTACTGACCACACCTCGGTGCTGATCAATGTGTGGTTGGAGAACATTGTCTTCCATGACTTCTCCTGAAGTGGCAGGAACATACACCTTTACCAGGAAACTTCAGAGGCTGGAGCATTTGGGTATTTGCTGGGCTCTGATCCAGTGCTAGGAATGCATCAAGGCAGGCAAAAGACTCCAGCAGCTGATCCAGGAGAGCTCATTGTACATGGCCCTCTATTACGAGCTGGACCAGATGCTGTCAAGGGCTCTCAGCACAGAACCTCGAGTGGCTCAGAACTCCCACCTCAACCATGCTGGCATCGTCGTCTGATGGGATGCTGATGAGAGCCAGGGCAAGGAGGCAGCAGGGAACTGCAGAGGACGCCCTGGAGGACAAGGAGTATATGATTCTGCAAATCTACCTGGAGAAACGGTTGGGAAAGCCCTCTCCGTGAGCTCCAGGAGGACCCTGAGCTGGGCAGGAACCAGAACCAGAGGCTGGTAAGTTATAATGGATCTCTAGCCTCCCTGACAGTACCCCCTCCTTCTTGCTACATTTCCCTCCCCTTCCTGGACCTTCAACCCATAAATGGTCCCCAATGGAAGACATGGCTACAAATCAACAATTTTATTGATTTCTAGTGAACCTCTGTGATGCATTTGGCAGAAGCTATGTCTGAGAAACAGATTATTAACACAAATAATTGTGCCTCACTGTCAGTGCATTTCTCAGCCAGCATGCAGGCAGTGATGATCTGGCCTCACAGACCGGGGAGCAGATTTAGAAAGGTCCCAGTTGGGGATGGGACAGTTGTAGAAAACTTTATAGCTGTTTGTCTAAAGTTAATGACCGCTGTCTTTTGTCCCTTAGAAGAGTACGTAGTTTCAGTGCTTCTTACCATTCCCTTGCAAACAGGAGCTGCGTGCAATGGGAGGGTTGAGGTGGAGGGAGGGTTCGGTCCAGGGAAGGGAAGGGAAGACTATGGTTGTCTGAGGAAAAGTTAGTCACAACAGTCTTTTTCTCCCTTGAAAGATTACAGTTTTTTTTACCATCCTTGTCTCTGTTGCCTGGCTTCACCCTGCACCGAGCCATGCTACACATGCTGTGCGGGAGGGAACAGATGTAGAATGATCCGGTCTGGCGGTTGGATAAGCAGAGTGTGATGTCCCTGTGCTGTAGGCAGCTGAGGGGCTTGTCGTGCTGATCTGAAACTTCGGGGAACCCAATAAAATTGTTTTGCCTGTCTATGATGTGGACTAATTGGCAGAAGTGTTAAATGACTGTTTCAGTTTTCTTAGTAGCAGTTGGATGTCTAACACAGCGGTTCCCAAACTTGTTCCGCCGCTTGTGCAGGGAAGGCCCCTGCCGGGCCAGGCTGGTTTGTTTACCTGCCGCGTCCACAGGTTCGGCCGATCGCGGCTCACAGTGGCCATGGTTCGCTGCTCCAGGCCAATGGAAGCCGCTGGAAGCGGTGGCCAGTATGTCCCTCGACCCGCGCTGCTTCCAGCAGCTCCCATTGGCCTGGAGCAGCGAACCGTGGCCACTGGGAGCCACGATTGGCTGAACCTGCGGACGCAGCAGGTAAACAAACCGTCCCGGCCCGCCAGGGGCTTTCCCTGCACAAGCAGCGGAACAAGTTTGGGAACCACTGGTCTAACATAATGAATGACAGTGAAAATGAGGTAAGATCAAGGCTAAAATAGAGAAATAATTTGTTAAAAATTACTTAGATAAGTTAGATGTCTTCAAGTCACCAGGGCCTGATGAAATACATCCTAGAATACTCCAGGGAGCTGACTGAGGCGGTATCTGAGCCATTAGTGATTATGTACAAAAAGTCATGGAAGTTGGGAGAGATTCCAGAGGACTGGAAAAGGGCAAATATAATGTCTGTCTATAAAAATGGAACAAAGACAACCTGGAGAATTACAGACGAGTCAGTTTAACTTCAGTACCCGGAAAGATAATGGAGCAAATAATTAAGCAATCGATTTGCAAACACCTAGAAGATAATAAGGTGATAAGTAACAGTCAGCATGGATTTGTCAAGAACAAATTGTGTCAAACCAACCTAATAGCTTTCTTTGACAGGGTAACAAGCCTTGTTGATAGCGGGAAGCAGTAGATGTGGTATATCTTGATTTTGAGTAAGGGTTTTGATATTCTCTTGCACTACCTTCTCATCAACAAACTAGGGAAATACATCCTAGATGGAGCTACTATAAGGTGGGTGCATAATGTGTTGGAAAACCATTCCCAAAGAGTAGATATCAGTGGTTCGCAGTCAAGCTGGAAGGGCATATTGAGTGGGGATCCTGCAGGGATCAGTTCTGGGTCCAGTTCTGTTGAATATTGTCATCAGTGATTTAGATAATGGCATAGAGAGTACACTTATAAAGTTTGTGGATGATACCAAGCTTGGAGGGGTTGTGAGTGCTTTGAAGGATAGGTTTAAAATTCAAAATGATCAAGACAAACTGGAGAAATGGTCTGAAGTAAATAGGGTGAAATTCAATAAGGACAAATGCAAAGTACTCTGCTTAGGAAGAAACAATCCGTTGCACACATAGGAAATGACTGCCTAGGAAGGAATGCTGCAGAAAGGGATCTGGGGGTCATAGTGGATCACAAGCTAAATATGAGGCAACAGTGTAACACTGTTGCAAAAAAACCAAAATATCATTCTGGGATATATTAGCAGGAGTGTTGTAAGCAAGACATGAGAAGTAATTCTTCCGCTCCACTCCATGATGATTAGGCCTCAGCTGGAGTATTGTGTCCAGTCTGGGCACCACATTTCAGGAAAGGTAAGGACAAACTGGAGAAAGTCCAGAGAAGAGCAACAAAAATGATTAAAGGTCTAGAAAACATGACCAATGAGGGAAGATTAAAAAAATTGGGTTTGTTTAGTCTGGAGAAGAGAAGACTGACAGGGGACATGATGATAATTCTCAAATACATAAAAGGTTGTTACAAGGAGGAGGGAGAAAAATTATTCTCCTTAACCTCTGAGAATAGGACAAGAAGCAATGGGCTTAAATTGCAGCAAGGTGGTTTAGATTGGATATTAGGAAAAACTTCCTAACTGTCAGGGTGGTTAAGCCCTGGAATAAATTGCCTTGGGAGGTTGTGGAATTGTCATCATTGGAGATCTTTCAGAGCAGGTTAGACAAAGACCTGTCAGGGTTGGTCTAGATAATACTTAGTCCTGCCATGAGTGCAGGGCATTGGACTAATGACCTCTTGAGGTCCCTTCCAATCCTACCTTTCTATGAATCTGTGATTCTATATGTGCCCATTTCACCATTGTTAAGCAGGCAGAAGGACAGGATTTTCTGGTGTTGGTGGGGTGGGTGTTTTTTGTGGTTTCCATCTCCCTTTGAATGGAAACACCGTACTGTAGCTGAGAATATAGTCAATTTCCAGTTGAATTGCCTCCCAATTGTGTAAACCTATTTCTGGTGTAGTAGAAAATCCAGCTAGATCTTGAAGTTCAATGGTAGTGCAAAACTGCTTGGTCCACCTACATAGCCGACGAAAACTCGCCATTCAGCAAAATATAGGGGGCTGACAATTAGTAGAAACAGCTCTCTGGCATAGATTGCCAGATCTCCTCCACAGGACTGGAAAGCCATGTCCCTTTTCTATTCTGGTGCCTTGAAACCCACTATTTTCTCCAAATGTTCACCAGTCTTTAAAGAAGAAATTGAAGGCTGTTAACATAGCCCTTGGAAAGAACTGCAACCCCCACCCCCTCTGGAGACATTATGAACATTTTTTTTTTTTAAAGTTAGTACATGTATCTTTCCATTCATAGCCTCTGCACTGTCCTCAGGGGCTACAAAAGTTGTCTGAGAACTAAGAATAGTCTAACAGTTGCAATCCTGGAATGTGGCCTTCTACAGCAAAGTTATGTTCTGTGGGGGGGATTTCTTGTCTTCTTACAAAGGAAAAAAATATATAATGCTACTGTTGTCTTTGAATTGGCAGGGCCTTTGGCTCCTGAGAAAGAAACCATCCTACCAGGAGGGCAGGAGCAATGACCCAGAGGCAGATGATGAAGGACCCTGGAGGACCTGCTCATTGGGATGGACAGCAGGAAGCAGTAGCAGTTAAGAACACAAACTGCACAGGAGGATCGCACTGATGAACCAGTTCATGGCACAGGAGGCATGCCATGGGGAACAGAAGCATTCCCTAATGGAGAAACTGACAGAATTGAAGATGGGGGTCCATCTGCTGCCATGACTACTGCCCCTATCTCTGAACTGCCACCATCTCCACCTCCTCCAGCTGCCCCCTAGGGTGTTGCTGAGCCAGAGGACCCAACCCCCATTTCCCTGAGTGATCAAGAGGAGTCTGCAGGAATCTCAGTATCAGACCAGCACCCAAAACCTCTTGCAAGAGACACCCCTGAGCATCCAGGAAGAGGAAGCTAACCCTGTGAGGGTGCCTGAAGTCCACCACGTGCCTCCCTCCCTAACTCCATGCAAGAGACATTCCTTTTGTCCCCAAGAACAATTTCCCTCTCATTATTCCCTCCTTGTCAGCAGAAGGGCCATGAGACATTATCATTTGACCATTGTTATGTTTGGTTGGTTTCCATCTTTTAAAAAAACATTTCAATTACATGTTCAATATGATACATTTAATAAATGTTACTGTTTCTCTGACTTGTGTGTGGACCCTCCTTCCTAAGTATGATGCATGTAGGATGTTTTCAGGTTTGGGACTGGGGCCCACGATTCACAGCACATGCATTGGAATGTTGTAATTGTCTGGGGCCATCATAGTGCAGACACTTTTTCTGTCTGCCCCACACCTACAACCTCCCCCCACCCCATGTCCAAACTTCCAAGGCTACATGGCAGTGAGGGGGAAAGTAGTTAGTGTTACATGCTTACAGAAAGCACTGATAGTTCTAAACGCAGCAGAACTAACACCACAGAAAACGGGTAGACAGATATTTTGATGGCTTGGTTCACATGCAGGAAAAATGAAGCACAATTCAAATAACAAAACAGGCGTCTGCCACTACACAATGATTAAATGGCCACTCCCCCCACCCCGACCAATTTCAACCTTAGTAGAGATTAATTAGTGCTCCATAACAGCTGCTAAGTATAGTGAGTGATGCTCATAAAGAATGGTTAAAAAATTGAGTGCTCCTGATAACACAGGTAAGCCAGTGTGAGAACAGTTAAGACAAAAGCATTGCACAATGACAGCATTACAACTTGGCCGCCACCCTCCAGCGCACATGCTTGACCCAAAGGTGTTAACCCAGTGGAGGTGCCCTGTTGTAATTGTCTATAATGTGTGAATTGTCACAGGAATGAATGGCTAATGACCTTCAGTTATGGGGGGGGGGGACAAAGTATGTAACCCAACATGTAAGTGCCAGTGTTCCCTCTCATGCTTTTCCGGAAGCTGCACAGGATGTGAAGTTGTCCCTTGGCACAGGTAGATGTCATTCTCTGCCTCCTGGCTGTGCCAAGATATTTGCAGACGTGGTATCCCTGGTTTCACCTACCTGCTGGGAACTAGGAACAGTGTGAATGTGGATTGGAGCCAGATGCCTGGATAGAGTTTGTAAACCAGACTTGTCTTGAGCCCTCTTAGTACGGATGCTCTCCCCTTTATTTTCATGAATGTTATGGAGTGTGCAGCAAGCAACAATTCTATGAATAGCATTTGCCATATTGGCATCCAGACAGGTGTGTAGGCAGCACCAACAAGATTTCAGCCTACCACATGCACACTCCATGCCCCTTCTGCAGCTACAGATGGGATTGGCAATTTTGGAGGTTTCATCACAGGACATAATCTTTAATTTCTGGAGACAGGAGAATCCTGGTGGGCTGGTGACCCTAGCTACAGAAGCTGTTACTGAGTCCCTTTTCCCATCAACGTTTGTGTAGTTTCATGAGCCAAATTAGGATGTGGGGTCTCTGAAAATAACTGTTGGCCCAAACACACACACAGACCCATAGGAGTAAGGAAGGACTTTATTTCCCAGAAGCAGGTACAATCCTGATCTCCTCAGCACCCTAGCATCATGAATCAGTGTTTCCTGTGTTGGTATTCATGACTCTGCCTCTGCGGTCCACTAAGGCTTGCAGAATGAGTGGATAGTAACTTTTTCAGTTCACTTACTCACTTGCTCCTTTTGGTAGGCAACGTGTTGGGATATGGAAACCCGCATCCTGTCAAATCCCGCTATTATTTCTGGAACTTTTCTAATGGCAACCACCTGTGGTTAGATCATATTGTTAATTGCCTCGCAAACCTGCACAACCCCAACCCCAACAGTGGACTTTCCAATTCCAAAGTGGTTTGCAATTGACCTACAGTCTGGTGTTCACAGCTTCCACAGGGTAATAGCCACTTGCCTCTGAACCAGTATGATTTCCCTGAATCGAGTGTTCTGGCATGGGAGGTTTGGTACAAGCTCATTAGACAGCTCAATGAATGTCTGTTTCCATATTCAGAAATTGTGAAGCCACAATTATCCCAGGTTATCCCAGGTTGCCAAAATGATTTGATCCCACTGCTCCATCCTGGTTCTCCTGTCCTAGAAATGATGGCCCACCCAGGGGCATATTGTGGCAATAGCAGCACTAACCATACCTGTACCATAGCTAAATGAATTGTCCTTCACCCTCAAGGTCAGTCATCTTTGTTGCATCAGAAAGTTCTGCACAAATGCCATCAGCATGTTGCCCATCGCCTACTCAACTAAAGAAACAAACATTTGTCCTGTGATAAGGAGCAGGAACAGAACCATGGCATCATCCCATTGCTCCATGTGTTCCACTCAGTGTGGCAAGTGGGGTGATATGATCAGTAACTGCCATTGGCATATGTATGAAGCCTAGGCAAGGGACAATACCAACAACACACAGCAAAGTCATTCATAGAATATCTCCTTGTGACTCTCAGAACTCGGGGATACCATCCCTGAAGTGGTAGTGCTAATGTTGTGTAACAATGGTGGCAGTGTGGACATGGGTACACTCATGTACATGGCATTATACCCATGTCCAGCACAGGATATGTGGACACTTGGTGTGGGTATGGGGAACATGTGTGCACATGTACACAGTCCAAGTAACCGGGTACGTGGGCCAGGGCGGATACAACCTATGTGGAAAGAAATTTCATTTTTAATTACGCTCCATGGATTGAGGGTATAATTTAGTATGATGTAGGGTGACCAGACAGCATGTGTGAAAAATCGGAACGGGGGTGCAGGGTAATAGGAGCCTATGTAAGAAAAAGACCTCAAAATCGGGACTGTCCCTATAAAATCGTGACATATAGTCATCCTAGTATGATGTGCCATTCTTAATCCACATGAAATGCTATCTGATCTCTGTGCAAATCTCCTATGAATATCAAAAGTAAATTATGCCTTTATATGATAGCCAATCTTTCAGTTATCATAATCTGTTCAGTAGCTTGTTGTAATTCAGCATCACTTACATTTATTAAACTTTATCTTTATATTTTGAAGACTAGATTTTGACCTCAAATCACAGCAACCCTTGTTTTAAACTGTTCAGTACTACTGTTCTTAGGCCCTGATCCTTATATCTGTGCTTCTCTTTTCTCAACGAGTTGTCTTATTGAAGTCAAAATGAAAAAAGTGGAGAAGCTGCTGTTACATTGCAGTTTTGACAGAGTTGGGAGATAGATTATAATCTAAGTGTGAACGGTACAGAACATGCTGGCATTCTTTTCCTTTTGTGAGCTCCTGGTCTTGAAGTCTTTATATTTTTGCTTTTGTAATTTTGTCAACCTGAAAAAAAATTATATAAGGACAGAAAAGAATAGATCATGTTCCTATTACAGCTGGTTGAAAATCTCCAAATTTTGAAATTTCAATAGAAATGTCACAATTCAGCAAGAAGGAAAAATTGTATGTTTTTCAAAAATTGCTAAAAATGCTTCCTATTTTTTTGAACTGATTGAAAATTTTCTGAATTTGAGATTTTGAGCAAAAAAAGGGGTATGAAAATTTTCATGAAAAAGTCTTTGTTTGACCAGCCCGAATTCTTGCATTATATGCAGAGTTTTTAGCCACTTGTGGCAGAAATATGGAGGTCTTAATTTAATAAGCAAGTTAGTAAAGAAGTATAAAATAATCTTAATTTTATTTAACTATGTAAGAACACCACTTGAGAGAGAACCCAGCAGACCAGAAATTTCTTATATATCTGAAAGAAGCACCAGCATTATTTTGTGTTATGCCTCTCGGTAAAGTAAAAGCCATGTATTGACGTCTTTTTGGCTTTTCACTTCACTAACTTCTATTCTGTGTAACACAAACGATGTTACTTCTTGCCAGTAAAATTTTAGGGAGCCTGCCTTGTGTTTTCAGAACACTACAAGAAATGCCCCTACTCAAGTCTAGCCTGGATTCAGAAGATTAAACAATGGTTTGTATCTTTCTCTAGGTGCTACATGTAGATTTGTAAACTACTGTACTGCCGTAGTTCTATTCAGAGAGTTACATGTTTCTGAAAGGGCAGGGCTTTGCATAAATAGCTATGTCCTTACAAATAAGGGGTAATCTAGAAATTCTCTTTTGCCTTTTTTCTTTGAAAGGGCACCATTCTGCTGTTTCTAAATTATGTACTATTTGTATTATTGTACTGCCTAGGAGCCCCAGTCATGGACTGGGCCTCCTTGTGCTACACACAATACAAACAGAATAACCTGACAGTCCCTGCCCCAAAGAACTTCTTTTCAACTCTTAACAAAGACAGAGGTAGAGTTTACTAAAAAGGCTTTAAACCTGAAACAGTTACAATCTACAGATCTTTTCATTTATGTTGAGACTGCGTACTTTCTACATGTTTATCTTTGGAAGGAGTTCCAATAAACTTTAAACACAGAAAGTGAATGCTGTTATTTTTTTAAGTCAGTGCTACAAAAGATATCTCAGTATAGTTCAGTGTATGTAACTTGAAGCCATAATCTCAAATGTATGAAAGATTAGATTTAAACAGTTTACATTGTTTTTGACATTCAGTTAATTCATAAGTACTTTAAATGCATAAATTAAAAACTATATTATTGCAGAATTGAGATTTATGGTTAATATTTTCAGCCTGTTCAACTATTTTACCTTAACACTTTGTACAGTGTTGCAGAGGTCAGACATGAAATGGTTTTGGATTACCTTTACTGCATTTATACAGGATCTTTTTCACCTTACATATTTGCACTGTTCATTGGTTATGATCTTGGCAGGAGAGGTACAAAACGAAAAAGGAGATTTGAGTGGTAGAGTTCTAGGAGGGACTTGCTAGTTTGTTTGTTTTTAATGGGGAAAAAACTCTCCATTTGAGTCAGTTAAGGAAATCAATGGGTATTAAGATATTCTTTTACAAAGTGCTTTGCTTCGTCTTAATGGGTTTTTGTATTTTGTTTTTCAGCCAGAAAATTTACAGAAGAACTGGCTTCGGGAATTTTATCAGGTATGGTAAGAATGATTGCACGTGAAGTTCTAAAAATGTATATAAGTTTAGTATAGTTAACAATGAGCCATTTTTATACAAAGAATTTTTGCTCTTTTAAACTGATAGTCATAAGCCATCTTACTTTAAAAAGCAAAAACAAGACTCATGAGCCAAAATGTTTGAATGGATAATAAAATTTAATAAAATGTGACTGTGCTTTTAGAAAGTGGTTGGGAGCTTTTAATCTTAGTTGTTTTGTTATGATGAAAGGCAGTTTATGGCATTTTATGTTGGGGCAGATTCTGGGTTCAGATGCTTGTCTTTATCATGACATACATAAAATAACTCTGAATCTGCCAAGGTTTCCACAAATTTTTTACAGAAGATGGGGTATAATCTATCATTTGATCTGTTGCCCATTCCAAAAACAAAAATTTCAACATTTTACAGAATCATTTATTTTGGAATTAACTCAGTCTGAGAAGAGGGACATTAAGGATTCAGAAAAGGGAATATATCTGGGTGAAAACGGGAAAGAAAAAAAACAAAAACCTGTTACAGATTGTAGGCTTACATTTGTGTTGGCCAGTAAAATGTTATGACTTTGCCCTTGTGGAACAGATCTTTATTCTACTGCAAGTTGTCTGATGTTCCTACTGTAACCCATAGAGTTAGCAGATTTTGTGAGGGCCAGGACCTCAAAACTTTCTTTTCCTCACAATATAAAAAAGTTCAGTTCCACTCCATAAACCAGAATATATCACAATCTTGAATTTTTAAGGATAGCAACCAAGAGCAGAGCTTCTGTTGTTGTGTACAGTTGAATGAGTCTCTTGTATCACCCTGAGAATTTACTACTAAAAAACCTTAGTGTTTTCTACCATGCAATATTTGGGATGAGGCCAGGACATTCAGTCCATTTTTTATTCCCGTTTTGATGTTTGCCAGAAATGGGGCAATTCTTTTATCACAAAGCTTTGATTCAAAATGGAGATTCTTAGCAATGATTGACTTAAGGTTTATTTTCAGAAGTATCGTCGTAACCCGCACTATCAGACATTTGCAGTGGACATGTTGCATTTTCAGTGCCAAATATTTCAGTAGGCCAGAGAGCTGTCCTTTAGGTCTTCACAAAATTCACTGTAATGATAGCTGCAAATTGAAGACAAGAAAATGTATACATAGTTCTGTACCTGTATCATGAATTAATACGGGACACTTATCCATTCCAACTTGGAAAATTTTAAGACTGGATGTTCTGTTTTCTTTGAATATTCTGGGCAGACATTCATGAATGTTCAGTGGCTGTGGCAAACTTGAACTTTTCTAGCCTTGTTCTATTAAGAATATGTAGTTGTGTACAGTACAGCAATAAAAATGAGGCATTGCTGTGTTCCCTCACAGGAATAAATGTGTTACTCATTCTAGTCATAAGCATAAGGAAGAAGGAACAGGAGAGAAGCAGTGTATCTTTCTACTTAGTGGGCTATTTAGAGGAAGATTTTCAAAGGCCCTAAGGGGAAGTGGGTCTTCCCTTAAAAGTTAATATTTACTGTGGATTTGATTAAATCTTATTGTGGTATATATTTTCTATACAGGAAATACAGTTTTTTGTTCACTGCAAGCTGCGTGCCACAGTAAAATATGCAGATATAAGGAGGGTCCATTCCCCAGAGAACTTACCGTCTCAAACAAAAACATAAAAGCATGAATTCAGTAAATACTGTGGTAAAGTCAATACCTTGGTATATTACCTGTTTATTTCTTAAGTAAACATATTTTATCCTATGTTTGCTACAGATTGTTGTATACAGTTCTTGGGAAGGGACTCTAGCAGTGTCTCATTTTTATTGCTGGATTATATTCAGCAAAAGTAAATTAGAACTACTCAACATACGGCATTACATATTAAACTCCAATAATAAAACAATATTCTTCATCCCATATTGGAGGTAACAGCTGTTAAAGTATATCTCCAAGCCTGGATGAGCACAAAGCATTCTGTAGTATGATTTATTACTATTATTCCTTTCCTATCTGCCACTGAAGACAGCAGTTCTAAATTTTACAAATTTACTGCAATCTTATCCATCGATTATATGAATTCTTGTGAAGAATCCTTATGTTTATAAAGGGACCTTTTGTTTTTGTTATGAAGTCTTGAGATGTGTGCTCACCTTGTAGGTATATTTGGAAGTGGAGGCTGCTGAACAAGGAACAGTGCCACCGTTAAAATCATAAATATAGAGCTTTAGCAATTTAATATTTCAATAGCTATGGCTTACTCCTAGGAATCTATAAGTTCCACATGCCCCTTGTAATGTCCTAGGTAGGAGTCAGTATTGAGACTCGCAAATAAACTGTAAATTAGCTGAAACTTAGGAGCACTGAAAAGATTTGTCAATTGTTAAAGTGTTTGCTCCCTTGCAGAAATATATATTCAAATGGGTTTTCAGTGAGTTGGATCCACTAGACTGGAAAGGCTTCCCATATTACTATTACCTGTATTACAGTAGTGCGTAGAAGCCCCAATGATCCTGGGCCCTGTATCAACCCTTTAAATAAGAGATATCCTTGCCTCAGACAACTCAGGTGCTGCAAGAAAAAAATCTATTTTTGTTGAGCCATTATACCACCTAATACAGTACTAGTTAATCACATTGACCAGCATGACTCATGGAAGGTACATATTTTTCTCATATAGCATGGAAGGTTGGGAGGGGAGAGTTCATGGAGTAGGAGCAGGCCATGGCAATACACCCAACCAATCCCACAGGGTATCAGGCTGTATTACCCTTTTTGTAGTGCTCCTTCCGTCCTGTGCTGTGGAAATCCTACACTTCGGTATAAGGTGGGTGGTGCTCCAAGAGCAGTGAGGCAGTGGATCCGTACTGTCGTGATGAGGCCCCAAAGGTATTTTGAGGCATACAGTCTTTGTGTGGATAGCCCTAGGTTTCAGTTGATTCCCCGAGATCTTTGGGAGCCAAATCCAGTGCTTTGTCCGCTGTGGTTGGGGAAGGGCCCTGTCCAAATGACCGGATAAATCTCAGCAAGAAGTTTCATAACTACCTCATTGTTGCTCCCATAGGAGGGAGTGGTCTGGTTTGTGATGACTAGTGATGGACATCTCTCAAGGACCTCAGCCAATCCATGTCTTTTGTTTAAAACTGGGAGAAATATAATGGGATTGATTGGCTCAAAAAGTTGATAGTGGGACAGCCTTTCAGCACTAGGTCAGTGGTTTGAATCGGAAACAGGATGGTAGTGATCGAAAGTCCTTAGTATCTGATGGTTTGTTCTGGCTTGTGTGATGCGAGTCATATACGAACCTAAACAGATTGTAGTCTCAATCCTAATCTTAGTGGAAAAATGTCTTCATTAGAATTTGTGCCTTGTTAAATTCTTTTCATATTCAGAAAGTGGGATAAATTCTATTCAAATGAGTTACGGATTACTTGCTTGATGCGTAATATGAGCATTAAGAATAGTTTTTTGCATATTGGCTTGAGAAGAAGGATAAGCAGTTCATATTCTTAAGAATAGTAATAGAGCATAAGGTTTGTTCATGTTCATATGTGCACAGTCATTAATAAGTGTGCAAATGAGCAAGACAAAGTATGTGATCTGTTACAGCAGCCAGGTGTCATCTTTTAAACGTGCAGATAAGTGTTTATGGTGTTTCAAACGCCCTGCTTCTTGCTTCAGACTTGCCTTATGCAGCATTGATAAAACGTTGAAAGTACTGAATAATTCCCCAAGTGAAAGCCAAAAGGGGTGTCCTTGAAAGGTGCTTTTGGAAGCTGCTGGGGCAACAGAAGTAATTCAGGGGCCTTGTAGAAAAAGTAAATAGTAGAAAAATCAATGCTGAATTTCCTAATTTTAAATGCTTAAAAGTAACCAACCCTGCTGTTCCAATCTTACTGTATAATTAAATTATGTCTTGATAATCAAAATTTTATCTGGTTCTTGTAGCTGAGACTAAATTATTTAGATGATGAGGTTGTAGTAAGAGGTTTTTAGTGTAATAACTTGTGCTATTAGCTTTGTTTTTGCACAGTTAAGGTTTTCTTTAAATATCTGAAATAAAGAGTAGTTTTTGAGTATCCTGCAGCATACCATTAGTCTTATAAAAAGTGGGATTTTCTTTCTGTGTTATCTTGGATTTATAACTACGTAAATATTCACATAATATTCCCTCCACAGTCATCGTCCAAACTAAATTAAATTAAATTAAAAATTAAAAAATGCCTCCAGATCCTTTAAAACAGATTTTTCTCCTCTAAGAAAACATACATCTAAACTGTTTCGACAGATTGCTGGGTTTTTTTGCAGTAGTATCTCTCCTACCTCCACGTATTTATCTAAAATTCTCTAAATTTGTTTGCTTATCATGAATGTCACGGAAGCTGTAGCTCACGAAAGCTTATGCTCAAATAAATTGGTTAGTCTCTAAGGTGCCACAAGTCCTCCTTTTCTTTTTACAGTGAAATGGTAAGACTGCTGAGAGTGTTCTCAAGAATAGTGCAGTGCAGTTTGAACAGTGATACTTTTATTGTGTTTAGTGGGGCTACTGTTTGGGGTGCACTTGTAATCATAATGAGAAGTAGCATGATGAAGCTCTAAAAAAACTTTTTGAGGCAGTGACTATTTGTACAGTGCCTAGCGGAATTGGCCTAGTTGAGGCATCTAGGCACTAATGCAATAAAAATGTGTCCGGGCACACGCGAAATGATAATAAATTGATTAATGACAACTGTTCAACTTTTTTTTTCGTTTTAAATATTTGGTTGCTTTTGAAATATTCTACAAGATTATATTAATCAACAGTACTGGAAAATGACTTTAGAGTCAGGCTTTTAACACTTCTTTGTAAACTTGGAGCCCAGATAAACCACAAACCACAATTTTTTCCACTCCTTCTGAGGAATTCATTTTGCATATATAGTTGTGTCAACACAGTTTGCATAACCTCTGACAACTGAAGGTTAAGTGCTTCTTGTGTAAGCAGTGGAAATGTTCTCAACAAAAAAAGAAGAGAAATTGCAAGTCTTATTTTCATCAGTTTCTAGAATGCAATGTCCATGATGGAAACAGAACCTGGTTTTGTCTTCTTTTATTAGTTTTAATAATTGGTTCTAACATTTTTCATCACTCCAGCCTTCTAATTATCTCAGATAACATGCTGATATAGTGACATTTTCACATGTTGTGTTTTGCTGTTTGAAAAGAAACATTTTTAAGATCGAGCAAATTTAAGATTTAATAAGAGTTTTTAATAGCATGGAAAACTATCCCATTTATTATTATTACTACTTACAACATGGTGGTTCCCAAAATGTGCTTAGGGGCTGGAGAATTAAAAACTTAATAGGAACATATCAGTTTAATTATCATCAATTAAAATTTAAACACCCTTGCCTATGCTGCAAATGAGACCTTAAATTATTAAAAATGAAACAACTTACAAGAACTAATAAACTTTCATTATACTCAAAAAGAACAAGAGTACTTGTGGCACCTTAGACGAACAAATTTATCTGAGCTATTACCTTACCTGATCACTCTCATTACAGTGTGTATGGTAACACCCATTGTTTCATATTCTCTGTGTATATAAAATCTCCCCACTGTATTTTCCATTGCATGCATCCGATGAAGTGAGCTGTAGTTCATGAAAGCTTATGCGCAAATAAATGTGTTAGTCTCTAAGGTGCCACAAGTACTCCTTTTCTTTTTGCGGATACAGACTAACACAGCTGCTACTCTGAAACCTTTCACTATACTGTTTGTCCAAGACATGCAAAAGAGTAAAAAATAGTTAACTCACTTTCCTTTGTAGTCAGTTTCTTGACAATTTAATTTTTCATTTCTCATAATTCATAACTAGTACAATATACTGTGTTTCCTGTATTGCAGAGGAATGTTATTTGTTTAATCCTGGTATCTGTTGGAATTAAAAATGAGTATTTGAAATACATATATTGATCATAGGTTTTCTAAAAATATTTAAATAAAATGTGAACTTTGGATCAAATTTGGCCTACTAATGCCCCTATAAATAAATTGTACTATCAGACACTTTGTAATTTGTCTGTTGGCTAATTATCAAGATTTTTGTTTTCCCAAGAGAGTAATATTGCTTAGATTGTTGTATTTTTACAACCGTATTTCTCCTACCTCCAAATTATCTACACTACTAATAGCAAAAGAAACACAGCAGTCCACTAAATATTCACTTTTCTAATATTGCTACAATCTGAGGGTCTTCCTTAAAGGTACTCTGTGAAAAATAGATTTAAATATTGATGTTCACGTTTTACAAATTGATAAAAGTACATTGGTAAAACTATTTTATTTAAATAACCACAAGCATTCAAAACCATGAGTCAGGCCCCCAAAATAGTGGATTTATAATATTAATACATTTTTGGGAGCGGGAGTTGTCCTCTTTATTTTGCCTTTATGTTTCACGTTTTCAAAGCTTTTCTCTGCAACCATGAGGACTAGAAATTTACATGATATTTAATGAAAGGATTTGTATGTAATCATCCAACTCCAGGAACGGTGGCTTTAAGAGAAACGCCAAGTATATATAAAATCATAAGAATGGGTCAGACCAATGGTCCCTCTAGCTCAGATCCTGTATTCTGACAGTGACCAGTGTCAGATGATTCACAGGGAATGAATAGAACAAGGCAATTTTTAGTGATCCATCTGCTGTCATCTAGTCCCAACTTCTGGCAGTTGGAGTTTTAAGGCCACCCAGACTATGGGGTTGCATCCCTGACCATCTTGGCTAATAGCCATTGATGGACCTATCATCCATAAACTTATCTAATTCTTTTTTGAACCCAGTTATACTTTTGGCCTTCACAATGGGAATGAGTTCCACAGGTTGACTACGCATTGGGCGACGAAGTATTTCCTTTTGTTTGTTTTAAACCTGCTGCCTATTCATTTCATCAGGTATTAGAGGTAAATAACCCTTCCATATTCACTTTCTTCATATAATTCATGACTTTATAAACCTAAGTGATATCCCCCTTAGTTGTCTCTTTTCTAAGCTCAACAGTCCCATTATTTTTAATTTTTCCTCAGCTGGAAGCTGTTCTGTATCTCTAATCATTTTAGTTGCCTTTCTCCGTACCTTTTCCAATTCTAATATATCTTTTTTGAGATGGGGCCACCAGAACTGCACGCAATATTCAAGGGGTGGGTGGACCATGGATTTATATAGTGCAGTGGTTCTCAAACTTATTTGATTAGGCCCTCTTTCTTTCTGTGTGTAGTGATTTTATGCCCTCCCCGCCCAAGTACATATACTGCTACCCAGCTCTGAAGGCAGAGCGAAGAGCAGCGGCTGTTTGCGTGGTGCCCAGCTCTAAAGGTAGCACCGTGCCAGCAGCAGCACAGAAGTAAGGTGGCAATGTGAAAAGTGATATTCGTCAATATCACTTTTCACAGCAGACTTAGCGTCCCTTTGCCACCCTTACTTCTGTGCTGGTGCTGCCACCGCCACCGCAGAGCCCTGCCACCTCCAGGTGAGGGAATGGGGGTGGGGAGAAAAGTCCGAGCCTGGGCTTCCTACTGGTGAGGGATTGGAGGGGGAAAAGGAGAGCTCAAGCCCAGGCTGCCTCCTGGTTAGGGATTGAGGAACGGGGGCAAGGAGAGCCTGAGCCCAGGTGACAGGCTCCAGCTATCAGCTCCAGGGCAACTGTCTTCTTTACCCCGCCTCCCTGTTGTGCACAGCCCTTCTGCATGAACCCCCAACACCCAGGGCTGACAGCCAGGTCTCTTTTATAAAAAAAAAAAAAAAAAAAAGGCACCATGTCGTGCCTCCCTTGACACATTCCTGTACCTCACATGGGAGGCCTGCCACATAGTTTGAGAACCGCTGATATAGTAAAATCATGATATTTTCTGTTTTATTATCTCTCCCTTTTCTAAAGGTTCCTAACATTCTGTTAACTTTTTTGATTGCTGCTGCACATTGAGCAGATGTTTTCAGAGAACTATTTACAGTTATTCCATGATCGTTCTTGAGTAGCAACAGCTAATTTGGACCCCATCATTTTGTATATATGACTGGTATTATATTTTCCAATGCACTGTAATATGCACTTATCAACATTGAATTTTTTCTGCCATTTTGTTGCCAAGTCACCCAGTTTAGTGAGATCCCTTTATAATTCTTTGCAGTCAGCTTTGGACTTGATTATCTTGAGTAATTGTGTATATTGTCTGCAAATTTTGACATTGGACAGCACAGGTCCCAGTATAGATCCCTAGGGTGTTACCTGAGGTTATCTGAACCCAAAGCTATGGTAACTAGTCTCTATTTTCCAGGTGGTGTCAGGAAATAAATCAGTGGAGGACACAGCACCTCCATCTGATAAATGATTGGTACACACAAGACTGCTTTCATCCAAAAATCCTTGTTTTTGAGTACAACACACACATCTAAAATAGCAATTGGTCTAGAGTACCCTAAAGAAATGTAGTTACCCATAGTCTGAGGTGGTGTCAAATGACAGTAACAGGATTATGGTGGCCAGCCTTCTGCCTAGCTGCTGGGGCGTATTTGTCAGTGACTCCTTGTTCGTAGAACATCCAAACTTCTCCAAAGCACACTTTTTTTAACTAAACTCTTTATAGATTTTCTCCAGACATAACTCATAATTGCCCCAAATACGCTAACAATTTCCCTATCAACAACCAATAATAATTCATTATTCTACTTATCAGGAAAGCAGCTTGAGCAAAAAAATAAACAACAAACAAACAAAAAACCCCTTACAAACACAGACAAACAGAATCAAGGTCAGTTCTCCATGCTTCTTTCCTTCTCATGAATCTGTCCTTTCCCTTTATCCATCCCAGTCAGTAAAACTGCAGCGTGTTTTTGTTCTGTCTGAGCCAAGGCCGGATTTCTGACTCTGTTGTTTTCTCACTCCCAGTTTACAGGGGCTAAGTGCACAAGATGGCTGCAAGTTATGTCAAATCCAGTTCTCTCACAACAGGGGGACCATGCTGTTTACCTTTGTCCTTTGTGAAAAGTGACCATTTATTCCTACTCTTTGTTTCCTATCTTTTTAATCGGTTACGATCCACGAGAGGACCTTCTTTTAACCCATGACTGCTTAGCTCACTTAAGAACCATTGATGAGCGACCTTGTCAAAGCCATTCTGAAAGTCTAAGTACACTATATCAACTGGATCACCTTTGCCAACATGTTTGTTGACTCCCTTAAATTAGTGAGACATGATTTCCCATTACAAAAGCCGTGTTCACTCTTCCCCAAGATATTGTGTTTATCAGTGTGTCTGATAAATTCTGTTCTTTACTATAGGTTCAACCAGTTTGCCTGGTACTGAAATAAGGCTTATCAATCTGGGTCAGTTCCTCAGATTTGTCACCTAAAAAGAATGGCTCAGGTGTGGGAATCTTCCTCGTATCATCTGCAGTGAAGACTGATGCAAAGATTTCATTTAGCTTCTCTGCAATGGCCTTGTCTTCTTTGAGTGTTCCTTTAGCAACTTGATTGTCATAAGAACGGCCATACTGGGTCAGACCAAAGGTCCATCTAGCCCAATATCCTGTCTTCCGATAGTGGCCAATGTCAGGTGCCCCAGAGGGAATGAACGGAACAGGTAATCATGAAGTGATCCATTCTCTGTTGACCATTCCCAGCTTCTGGCAAACAGAGGCTAGGGATACCATTTCTGCCCATCCTCGCTAATAGCCATTGATGGACCTATCCTCCATGAATCTATCTATTCTTTTTTGAACTCAGTTGTAGTCTTGGCCTTTACAACATCCACTGGCAAAGAGTTCCACATGTTGACTGTGTGTTGTGTGAAGAAATGCTTCCTTTTGTTTGTTTTAAACCTGCTGCCTATTAATTTCATTTGGTGACCCCTAGCTCTTGTGTTATGAGAAAAGGAGTAAATAACACTTCCTTATTTACTTTCTCCACACCAGTCATGATTTTATAGACCTCAATCATATCCCTCCTTAGCCGTCTTTTCCAAGCTGAAAAGTCCCAGTCTTATTAATCTCTCCTCATATGAAAGCTGTTCCATACCTCTGATCATTTTTGTTGCCCTTTTCTGAACCTTTTCCAATTCCAATATATCTTTTTTGCGATGGGGCAACCACATCTGCACACAGTATTCAAGATGTGGGCATACCATGGATTTAGATAGAGGCAATATGATATTTTCTGTCTTCTTATCTATCCCTTTCTTAGTCCTTGGAAACATTCTGTTTGATTTTTTGACTGCCGCTGCACATTGAGTGGATGTTTTCAGAGAACTGTCCACAATGACTCCAAGATCTCTTTGTTAAGTGGTAACAGCTAATTTAGACCCCATCATTTTATATGTATAGTTGAGATTGTTTTCCAGTGTGCATTACTTTGCATTTGTCAACATTGAATTTCATCTGCCATTTTGTTGCCCTGTTACCCAGTTTTGAGAGATCCTTTGCTAGCTCTTTGCAGTCTGCTTGGGACTTAACTATCTTGAGTAGTCTTGTATCATCTGCAAATTTTGCCACCTTACTGTTTACCCCTTTTTCCAGATCATTTATGAATATGTTGAATAAGACTGGTCCCAGTAGAGACCCCTGGGGGACACCACGATTTACCTCTCTCCTTTCTGAGAACTGACCATTTATTCCTACCCTTTGTTTCCTATCTTTTAACCAGTCACCAATCCATGAGAGGAACTTCCCTCTCATCCCATGACAGTTTACTTTGCTTAAGAGCCTTTGGCGGGGGACCTTGTCAAAAGCTTTCTGAAAATCTAAGTACATTATATCCACTGGATCCCCCTTGTCTACATACTTGTTGACCCTCCCAAAAGTAGATTGAGGAATGATTTCCCTTTACAAAAACCATGTTGACTCTTCCCCAGAAAATTATGTTCATGTATGTGTGTGTCTGACAGTTTTTTGTTCTTTATTATCGTTTCAACCAGTTTGCCAAGTACGGAAATAAAGCTTACAGGCACTTTTTAAAAATTGGTGTCACATTAGCTACAGTAATTTGGTACAGAAGCTGATTTAAATGATACGTTACAGACTACAGTTAGTAGTTCTGCAATTTCACATTTGAGTTCCTTCAGAACGCCTGGGTGAATACCATCTGGTCCTGGTGACTTATTACTGTGTAGTTTATCAATTTGTTCCAAAACCTCCTCTAATGACACCTCAATCTGGGACAGTTTCTCAGATTTGTCACCTAAAAAGAATGGCTCGGGTTTGGGAATCTCCCTCACATCCTCAACCGTGAAGATCAATGCAAAGAATTCATTTAGTTTCTCCGCAACGGCCTTTTCGTCCTTGAGTGCTCCTTTAGCATCTCGATTGTCCAGTGACCCCACTGGTTGTTTAGTAGGCTTTCTGTTTCTGATGTACTTAAAAAGTTTTTTTGCTATTACTTTTAAAGTCTTTGGCTAGCTGTTCTTCCAATTTTTTTTGGCCTTCCTAATTATATCTTTATACTTCATTTGCCAGAGTTTAGGCTGCTTTCTATTTTCCTCACTAGGATTTAACTTCCACTTTTTAAAGGATGTCTTTTTGCCTCTCACTGCTTCTTGTACTTTGTTATTTAGCCACGGTGGCTCTCTTTTGGTTCTCTTACTTTTTTTTTTTTTATTTTGGGTATGTATTTAAGTTGAGCCTCTATGGTGTCTTTAAAAAGTTTCCATGCAGCTTGCAGGAATTTTACTTTTGGTGCTGTACCTTTTAATTTCTGTTTAACTAACCTCCTCATTTTTGTGTAGTTTCCTTTTCTGAAATGAAATGCTACAGTATTGGGCTGCTGTGGTGTTTTCCCTGCCACAAGGATGGTTAATTTAATTATATTATGGTCACTATAACCAAGCAGTCCAGCTATATTCACCTCTAGAACCAGATCCTGTGCTCCACTTAGGACTAAATCAAGAATTGCCTCCCCTCTGGGGTGGGTTCCAGGACTAGCTGCTCCAAAAAAAAGTTTCCTGACACTTTCAATGACTGCATTTCTGCAACCCGTCCTGAGTTTACATGTACACAGTCAATATGGGGATAGCTGAAATTGCCCATTATTGTGGAGTTTTCTATTTTAATAGCCTCTCTAATCTTCCTGATCATTTCACAGTCACTATCACCATTCTTGTCAGGTGGTCAGTATATATCCCTACTGCTATATTCTTATTGTTCGAGCATGGAAATACTATCCATAGTGATTCTATGGTATAGTTTGCTTCATTTAAGATTTTTATTTTATTTGATTCTACGCTTTCTTTCACATATAGTGCCACTCCCCCACCAGCATGACCTGTTCTATCCTTCTGATATATTTTGTACCCTGGTATTACTGCGTCCCATTTATTATCCTTATTTCACCAAGTTTCTGTGATGCCTGTTATAGCAATATCCTCATTTAATATGAGGCACTCTAGTTCACCCATCTTATTATTTAGACTTCTAGCATTTGTATATAAGCACTTAAAAAACTTGTCACTTTTTAGCTGCCATTACATGATGTAATTGAATGAGACTTTTTTCATTTGACTGTTTCTCATCAGATCCTAGCTGTATTTTATCATCTTCCAGCCTCTCCTCCTCAGGAGGACACAGGGAATTTCCATTAATAAATCCTCCCCTAAGAGATGTCTCTGTCTGAGCCACATGCTCCTCTGCACCTATCGGCTTTCCCCCAGCCCTTTGTTTAAAAACTGCTCTGCAAACTTTTTAATTTTAAGTGCCAGCAATCTGGTACCATTTTGGTTTAGGTGGAGCCCATCTTTCTTGTATAGGCTCCCTCTTTCCCAAAAGTTTCCCCAGTTCCTAATAAATCTACACCCCTACTCTGTATACCATCGTTTCATCCACGCATTGAGACCCTGAAGTTCTGCCTAACTGGCCCTGTGCATGAAACTCAAAGCATTTCAGAGAATGCTGCCATGGAGGTTCTGGACTTAAATATCTTAGCTAGCAGCCTAAATTTAGCCTCCTGGACCTCATACCTGTCCTTCCCTATGTCATTGGTACCTACACGTACCACAACCACCAGCTCCTCCCCAGCACTACACATAAGTCTATCTAGATGTCTCGAGATGTCCACAACCTTCACACCAAGCAGGCAAGTCACCATGCGGTTCTCACGGTCATCACAAACCCAGCTATCTACATTTCTAATGATCAAATCACCCAATACGAATACCTGTCTCTTCCTAATAACTGGAGTTCCCTCCCCGAGAGGTATCCTCAGTGCAAGAGGATACCACAATATCCTCTGGAAGGAGGGTCCCAACTATAGGATCATTTCCCTATGCTCCAATTGGATGTTCTCCTTCCCTGAGACTTTCATCCTCCTTAATAGCACAGTTCCCGTCAGACCTTGGGGTGGCCTCTACTGTGCCCCGGAAAGTCTCATCTGTGTACCTCTCTGTCTCCCTTAGCTCCTCCAGTTCAGCTACTCTTGTCACCAAAGCCCGTATATGGTCTCTGAGGGCCAGGAGCTCCTTGCACCGAAAATGCACACACATGCCACCTGCCCATAGGGCAGGTAATCACACATGCTGCATTGGGTGCAATAAACTGGGTAGCCCCCACTCTATTGCTGGACTTCTGCCTGCATTTTCTTTTTACTCCTGCAGCTCGTTCCTTTGTTGTTGTTTTGTTTTTATCAGGGGTGTTTTTTGGCTTTAAGTTTAAGGAATGGTAAGTGTATCTAGGGCCCCCCCCCCCCCCCACACACACACACTCTCCCCTCTAAACTCCCTCGCACTGTCCAGTGGCCCCATTTCCTGTTTGGCAGGCTTCCTGCTTCTGATTTACTTAAAATATTTTTTGCTATTAGTTTTTGTGTCTTTAGCTAGTGGCACTTCAAATTCTTTCTTCCCTTGCCTTATCATATTTTTGAATGTGACTTGTCAGAATTTATGCATCTTCCCTTTTTCCTCAGTAGGAATTGCATTCCAGTCTTTATAGGATGCCTTTTTGGCTCTAACAACCTTCAATACTCTGCTCTTTAGCCATGGCGGCATTTTAATTGGGTTATACCCTTAGTTTGAGCCTCTATTATGGTTTTTTTAAAGAGTGTCCATGCAGCTTGCAAGCATTTCACCCTTGTGACTGTTCCTTTCGATTTCTGTTTAACTAGCTTCCTCGTTTTTATGTAGTTCCTCTTTTTGAAGTTAAGTGCTACTGTGCTGGGTTTCTTTGGCATTTTTCCTCCTATAAGGATGTTAAATTTAATTACATTATGGTCGCTATTCCAGAATGGTTCAGCTATATTCACCTCTTGGGCCAGATCCTGTTTCATTTAGGAATAAATTAAGAATTGCCTCTCCCCTTGTGGGTTTCCGTGAGTAGCTGCTCTAAAAAGCAGTCATTTAATATGTCCAGAAATTTCATCTCTGGATCCCTTCCTGAGGTGACGTATACCCAGTCAATACAAGGATAGTTGTAATCCTCCATTATTTTATTAAAAAGAAAAGGAGTACTTGTGGCACCTTAGAGACTAACAAATTTATTTGAGCATAAGCTTTTGTGGGCTACAGCATCCGATGAAGTGAGCTGTAGCTCACGAAAGCTTATGCTCAAATAAATTTGTTAGTCTCTAAGGTGCCACAAGTACTCCTTTTCTTTTTGCGAATACAGACTAACACGGCTGCTACTCTGAAACCTGTCGTTATTTTATTGTTGTTTATTTTCTGCCTTTGTAGTCTCTCAAATCTCCCTGAGCGTTTTATGATCTCTGTCACCATCCTGGTTAGGTGGTCAGAATTATATTCCATCTGCTATACTCTTATTGTTCAAGTATGGAATTTCTATCCAGAGTGATTCTATGGTACAGTTGAATTCAGATAAATTTTTTACTTTATTTGACTGTATGCTTTCTTTCATTCATAGTGCTACTCCCCCTCCTGCGCAAATGGTTAACACTTGGTTGTAGAGTTCCCATGGTTATAGGGAAGGCAGAATGCACCAGAATCCTGAGTTGCAGTACTAAATTCACATAGATGAAAGATTTCCCAATCGGTGGCTGCAACTCATGGTCCAAGGCAGGTGGAACTATGGAGAAAGGCCTCTGGTCTGGTTGACTTTTTTTTTCTCAAAGAAAAACATCAGGAACTTAAAAATCTAATCCGCACTGTTTGAGATCTGGGCTGGCATTATTTATGGGCGTCCTTTAAAGCAGGTGAGAGAGTGGTGAGGTCTGCTGCTTTAGAGGTGGGAGGCCATAGGTCGTCTTGCTTGTAAGCAGCTGGGTTCCACTAGAAGGTATAGACTTGAAAGCCCATGGTCCTGTCTTTGACCAGAGAGAATTTGTTTGGGGTGGAGGTGGAGGCTTGTTGGCTGAGGGAAAAAGAGAGAAGGCCACATTCTGTTCTCTTGGGACTGTATCTCATCCGTTTAGGTCCTTTTTAAAGGGAGGGGATTAACAGGCTGTGCTTTGCAAGCCAGCTTTCATGTTTTTGCACTGGAATGGTACAATCGAGAGACCAAGTACATGAGGTTGATGTGTCACAGCTCTCACCTTTGTGCACAGAGATGTTTTTGCGCTAAGTGTGCAGACAGAGGGAGAAGAGGGAAGACAGGGCAATAAATTAATTGACTGCCCTCTGAGAAAATAGCTTTGTAGAGTTTCCCTGTTAGGTTTAAAATTGGAAGACGCACAGCTTTGTGGCTGCTTTGCTATTTTAAACATACTCTGATTTATTTTCTTTGTGATTCTTGGGACTGCCAAAAATAAATACAATTATCTCTTCATTGCTGTGTTTTTTCCCCTTCTTTTTCTTAGAAAGGAAGCCCCCAAGATTATAGCAATAGAGCAAAATAAAAATAACAATTAGTAGCAATAGGAAACTAGAAATATGTGTGGGTTGCTACTATAGACAGACATATTTCTGACTCTACAACCTTTAATCCGATGGTTTGAAATGTGGTTGTAGAGTATAACCATATGCAGAATTCACCCCATTTACTTTTACTTTATTTTTGGTAGGAGTTCTATAACTTAGTTTGCACAGTTACTACTTCTCTTATGATCATGTGAGCGAACTGACCTATATTAAAAAGTTAATGAAACAAGTGTGATATTCTAAGTATTTGCCAAACCTGCTTGGAAAATATTTTGATGACACAGTGAAATAATTTAAGACTGTGGTTCTTTCATGGCATTATAAAGTATTTTTGAGAATATATATCTGATATTTGATTTGCTGTTTTCACTGATATCTTATGTAAAGTCTGAAGAGTTTAGTTAACTGAAAGATTTGCTCCTGCGATAGCAAAAGATTTGATAGCAAAATGACTTGCTTTCTAATCTAGTGGAAGAACAGAAGCTTTTTTGTATTTTGAAAATGCTGTTAGTACTTTGATAATATGACTTTATGAGAAATTTTCCTACATGGTTCCTATGCTGTATTTTTCAGTTTCTAGTTGCGGTTCGGTCAGTGGTTCTCTAACTTTTGTACTGGTGACCCCTTTCACATAGCAAGCCTCTGAGTGTGACCCCCCCCTTATTAATGAAAAACACTTTTTAATATATTTAACATCATTATAAATGCTGCAGGCAAAGCGAGGTTTGGGATGGAGGCTGACAGATCATGACCCCCCAGGTAGTAACCTCACGACCTCCTGAGGGGTCCCGACCCCCCAGTTTGAGAACCCCTGAGTTAGGTTTTTTTAGCTGTTGAGGTCACAGTTGGTTCAGTCAAGATTGGTATCTTAGTATTTTCCAATAGCTGTTAGTAGTTTGCCTTTAATACTAAAATAGCGTTTCCAGACAGAGCTATGTGAATCCTCCTGATTCCAGTTCCCAGGGTGTTCCATGCATTTTCCTTTCAGTCCACCTCATTTGTGACTTACAACTCACCTGCTTGTAAATATTATCTGCTTGGCACAAAGACATATTTGTGTGTATGAAAAAGCACAGATTCCTAGTTCATAGAGAAATCTTAGGTGTAGTTTGTGACTGTGACTGTAGCTTGTGAAGTAGAGCAAGCAGTCACGCTGTGAATGTTGCTATGAGTGAAGTAGAGCAAGCAGTCACGCTGTGAATGTTGCTATGAGAGAAATAGGTATATATGAGATCCTGGTTATGTCACAACAGGCAGGTGTTTAAGAATATTTCCTAAAACTAACCCTAAGGGCGTGTCTACCTGAACACTTATTTTGTGTATAAATCTATCGCATACTAAGAATACTGCACCCCCTCCTATACACCCATCCACTGCCTCAGCCCAGAGCCCACAACTGAACTCCCTCCCAGAGCCTTAGGCTGGTGTGGGGGGAGGACGGGACTTTGATCCGTTCTGGGCACCACCAAAAATTATACAAACCTGCTGCCCCTGCATCATAGTGATATCACAAAAAGCAAATTGGCATAGATCAGTAGTTCACAAACTCTGATTTAGCAGAACTCTTGTTGAAAGTCGTTAGAGAGTTGCCTGCTCACATCTTCTTGTTTTCAGCTGCTTCTATGAGTGCTTAGTGTCTTTATTGCAAAGAAGAGAGTGTAGGCCTCTAAAAGCATCTGGAAATTATGAGAAATAAGCATAGCTGCTTATATAAGGGACTGTTTCTGCACTGAAAAGAGGGAACAGGGGCCATCAGGGTAGAGAAATGTACAGGGAAAAAGGGAATGAGGTAACTGGGATAATATATCCAACTGAAAAGAAGACCAGATGATTGGACATCACAGCTGGGGGAGAAGAGAACCAAGCTACAGGGAAGCATCTGCAAGCAGAGAAGAGTCTCATGAGCCAGAAATATATGAGCAGGGGAGTGGTAGGAGAGACAGAAAGGGCCACAACAGATGGAAGAGGAAGTGAAAGGGGAGAAAACTTTAAAAACAAAAACAAAAAAACCCCCCCAACACTACATGTTGCATTAAAGACAGATGCACTTGCATAGTTGCCTATTACTTTCCCATGTAAGCAATTCCTGTAGCTGCCACAAGGGTGTTGTGCAGTTGTGAATAGGGAAAGGGGGTGGTTCGCCTGGTCACAGATGGATTGGGAGTTTGTCTACAAAATACATTTTCCATAAATATGTAGTTGATACCTTGGCCAGGTTTGAGACCACCTGTTATACATGATGATCCATCTTTCCATCTCAGGTGATTCTACAGCTCAGTCTAGGACACTCATGTTAGTCTAGTTTCTATGTTTTCATAGAATCATAGAATAACAGAGTTGGAAGGGACCTCTGGAGGCCATCTAGTCCAACCCCCTGCCCAGAGCAGGACCACTCCCAACTAAATCATCCCAGCCAGGGCTTTGTCAAGCCTGACCTTAAAAACTTCTAAGGAAGGGGATTCCACCACCTCCCTAGGTAACGCATTCCAGTGTTTCACCACCCTCCTAGTGAAAAAGTTTTTCCTAATATCCAACCTAAACCTCCTCCACTGCAACTTGAGACCATTACTCCTCGTCCTGTTATCTGCTGTCACTGAGAATAGTCTAGATCCATCCTCTTTGGATCCACCTTTCAGGTAGTTGAAAGCAGCTATCAAATCCCCCCTCATTCTTCTCTTCCGTAGAATACTATCTTGTATAACTTATTCTGCAGAGTCTTCTAACTGTGTTTTGCACTTGAAGTGTTGAACTAGGTGATATGAGTGGGATGATTATGATGTCACAAAGTGTATTCTGAAAGGGTGTTCTGAAACTATTGCGTATGACCCAATATTTTCATGGCAGTCAATCATTTAGTAAGACTGTACCACCTAAATGAGCTGTGTGTGAAGCAAAGTCAGTGTATTGTAACAGAGAGTGCAGTCATTTGATGCAGTACAGCAACCCATTTAGCCTCAGTAACACCATAGGCGGCGGCACACTGGTGGTGGTCCAGGTTTTGTTACTTACCACTGTGCAATATTTTTTACTTCTGTTTGGAATGTTTCACATGACATTCTGCTAAAGTATATTGCATAATTGTTCGTTCATTAGAAAGCAGTGATGTAGACATGTAATGATGTATAGAGTTGTTGCAGGGGGTCTCAAGGATCACAAGATTAACTCTAGTTTTTAGTGTTTAAAGAGAATGCAGTTCACACAGCTGAACAGACTCAAAAGAGACAAAGATACTTTTGAAATTTTTCTTGCAAGCCAGTATATGTTGTACCACACATTTCATAGAGTGGAACATGTGATCAGGGTGGAAAAGTAAATAAAATAGAGACGTTCTGGTAATGAGGCATAATTCAATGAGATCCTAACAAGGTGAACAGTTTGAAAAACACTGGTGTAGAACCGTGCTTTAGCCATATCTCTGGCTGAGGACATGTTGTGGATTATGCTCTGGGCAGGTGGTAAGCTTGAGGGAGTGCATGGATGTGGAAACTTAAAGGAAGGGAACCTGCAGAACCAGACATAATGGAGGAGGGGAATGTATTGGGAGCTAAACCAGAGAGGGGGTGAAATTCCAGAGGGAGAATTGAAGAGTTGGGGCAAACTCCAGAGAAGGAAAGTGGGGAGCTAGAGATAGTGGAACATGAGCAGAGGGGAGAAAGGGAGAGGACAGGAAAATGGAAAGAGGTGATGTAGGCACAGGGTGACCAGACGTACCAATATTAGAGGCTTTGTCTTCTATATGCAACTAGTCCCCGCTCCCCCCTTTCCCCGCCCCCTCCCAAAAAAAGTGTACCAATTTTTCACACTTGCTATCTGGTCACCTTATGTAGGGAATTGGGAGCAGGGAGGAAGATGTGTGTGGCAAACTTAAGGGAGAGCCAAGTCAGAAGGATGGGGAGAAATAATAGATTTGACGTGTTAGAGGAGCAAGAAACTTGAACAATTTGTTTACCTTGGAAGTATGTAAATGAGGTAATGAGTATTTATTGATATGCAAATTAGGCTATGTCATCACATGCACAAAATGTCCAGCTTTCCAATTTTGCAGACTTAACAGGTATGAGCAAGAGAAAAATAGGAGGAATGTGGTAAGTGCCAGAAGCACAACTGAGGAACCCTGTTGTATGGGTGGGCCCCACGTGTCTGGAAGAAATGCTTCGTGTTAATCAGACGTGGACTTTCTCCATCTGCATTGGATCAGTATTTACAAAATGATCCCTTGGAAATGTGTAGTAATTTTTAGAAAATTTCTTGGTAATCAAGGATATGGCAGAACTTGTTAGTTAGCATAAAAGAAATAAAATCTTTAGAGGTAGAATGTTTTCTGATCCATCTAACAGGTGACATACCGCTTAATATGTTTGAGACTAATTAGAACTTTTATTTGTATTACAAAACAAAATGAAAATGCTTGCCTACAATCTAGAGGTCAAATGAACATTGTCGCATGTGCAGTTAGTTTCTCTTCTGTGCAGCACAGCATGTACATTTAATTGCGGGAGGAAAGACAAAAAAAGCATCTCAGAAAGTTCCTTCTTTAATAATTTTATCTAATTACAGTAGATCTAATCCTTACTTTCAACGGAAGACTTTAGCGGAAGGGTTTAATTACAAAAATCGACAAGCCTTAAATGTTTAAAACTGGGCTTTTTTCAGATAGACCTTTGAATTGAGCTCCAAATTCCCCAAGTGAAGACGAAAACAGCTGTCTACTGTATAAATGTAACAGAACCTAGGTGTTCTTGGATTTTCTTTAAGGTATAGCTGAATGTTTCTCTAAGGTATAGCTTTACTTAAGATTTATTTGGTTCAGTGACTTCAGTTCAAGTGGAAAAGACTTGAGGGCAGCCTGGCTGGCTTAATAGGAAAAAAATCTGCTCTTTTATCATATATGAGCCTGCAGCAAGCCCTGTTAGTGACATCATGGAAACTTGTGGTATCCTGTGTATACAGTAGTAAGAAAATGTGTTGCCCACATAGACTGTCTCTTTGCTGTTATGATACAGCAACAAGCTGTGACTTGGCATGCCATTTCTAACAGACAATAATTTAAGTGGCATGTCATTATCATTTCTAAATAAAGGGACTTGAATTTTTAAAAATATGTGTTTGAGTCCAGTGAACGGGGGAGGTGTCAGAGAAACATGCTTTTCAAAACCATGTCGCCATTTCCCCTTTTAAATTTGTGACTACTCACAGTGAGTTGCATTTAAATCACCCTGAATTTGCTGAATCATTGCTTGAAATGGTATTTATACCCCATATTCTGAATATACCCAGTTCCCTAGACTGAGGCTAGAAATCTTAGGACCAAATCACGTTTACTTTACTCACATGAGATGTCAGAGAGCTTGCTTGTTAGGGAAAGCAAATGGGATTTGATATTACAAGATTATGCGAGACTTTCATATTTTGGGTATTGAGCCCAATATAAGTATCTCCTTTTTTTCTTATTGCTGGTTCTGACTATATGTTAGTGTATGGTACATAAATAGATTACTTTTAGATTTTGAAAACGATCACAGTACATTTTAGCTTTTAACATTGCCTATTACTTGTGAAGATGGACAGTATATCAGGCAATGAATTATACATTCTGTTCCCCAGAAATAAGCCATTACAATATATTGAACAACAGAATTCCTTATTATATTTGCAGTCCTTCACCTTACTTAGCAAGAGTGGGAAAATAGCCTTGTCAAAGAGGTGAGACGCCCTCTTGTAGACTACTACTTTTTGGCAAAAAAACAAGTGTGGAAATACATATAAAAAAACTTCTAGGAGCCAATTGAAATTGTAATGGTTTAAATGCTTTAAGACGATCTGTGAAAAATAGGTAATATTATGTAAAATAAATTGTACGCATTTTAAAATGTTTAAGGCTGCAGTAAAACTAATTACTATTTTTTCTTACTAAAAAAGAATCTCAGTTTTGAGGGGCAACTGTATTGTGTATGTTACACATCATAATACAATTAAAGGCCCATATTTGTGTATTGTATAATACATATTTTGTATATATGTGTTGTGTACAGTGAGATAATACATGATGTCAGAGAAAGGTACAAAGGTTTTTGAGATTTCCCAAATAACTTGCTTAGGGCACTAGACAGTTATTGGGAGACTCAGGTTCAAGTCCCTGCTCTGCCACAGACCCCCTGTGTGATCTTGTGCAAATCAGTTAGCCTCTCTGTGCCTTAATTTCCCATTGGTAAAATGGGGATAAAAGATTTTTCAGTCTGGGAGGTTGTGAGAGTTAATACACTAATAATAGTGAAGTTCTCAGCTACTATGGTAATAAAGGACATAAAAGTGACACTTCTGTCTTTAACATGATATGCATATCACCACAATATACGTGTAGGTTGAAGTACACTCACCATTGTAAAAAAAAAAAAAAAAAAAAAAAAAAAATCACTGATGAATTTTGTCAATGACTACTTTCAGCCATGATTGAGGATGATTGTGAGAAGCGTGGAGGGATGCAAATTAAGAGTATTTCACAATGCCAAGAGTTACTGAGGTAGAATTTAAGATTGTTTAGAACATAAGAATACAAGAAAGGCCATACTGGGTCAGACCAAAGCTCCATCTAGCTCGGTATCCTGTCTGCCCACAGTGGCCGGTGGCAGCTGCTTCAGAAGGATTGAACAGAGCAGGAAATCATCAAGTGATCCATCCCCTGTCGCCCATTCCCTGCTTCTGGCAAACAGAGGCTAGGGACATCATTCTGCTTGTTGTGAAATTTGGTACCATTTTGTGCAGCAGAGTACACGGGGTCCTGCATGGGAGGTAACCAACTACTAGACTACCCCCGCCCCCCCATTGTAGGGGGCTGACAGCTGAGGCCCTGAAGTTGCAGAGGTCACAAAAAAATCACGGAATCTGTGACAGACTTGTTGCCTTAACTGGGAACACAAGTTCTATAAAAGGGTAAAGTAGAAAGCTTGTTTACAAAAATAAAGAAAGTGTATGTGTGTGTGGTGGGGGTGAGTGGGGGGGGGACACCTACTTTCTGGCTGTTTTCTAGCTGGAAGAAGTTAGAAAAACAGGAAGAAGGTATGAATAATGGGTTTCCCCCACTTTCTCACACTTTTTCCTTCCCTAACCCTCCATTTTCCAACTGGGGGAAACAGTGGCAGGAGGTTGTTTTAGTTTTTGTTTTGTCTGAGAAAAAGTAGTGTGTCAAATACCAAAACTAAATGGGAAAACTAAAATTATTTGGTTTCCAAAAACTGAGACAAAACACACATCAAAATGAAGTATTTTAACAATGCTGAAATTTTCCAATCAAAATTTGTGAAAATTGGCATCCTCTTACAGAAAATTTTACAACTTTTTATGCAAAGAATTTTGACCAGCACTAATAATTTATAAAAAGATTTGTGTGATAGAACATTATGCTCAACTACGCCTATTTCAGAAACTGGGGTCCTGATTCTGAACTCATTTACACCACCTTTACACCACTAAATTTCCCTTGACTTCAGTGAAGATACTCCTGGTGTGCACCAGTCTGAGTTCAGAATAGGCCTTTGAGATGTCTTTTGCTAAAATACTAAGCTATTAACAATACAGGTATAGGGATTATTGGGCCATCTATATCGTTAAATGGCCTTTAGCCTTAACTTCTATGAATTTTAAACCCTGAAATGTTCATTATTCATTATAATGAAGAAATTGTTCATATATTATAATGGGAAAACTAATAAAAGGTAATGAAGCAGAATCAATGTGCTCCTAGCTGAGATTTATTGGTTAACTTGGAAGGAATTTTAGTAAATAATACTTTTTCTGCCAACTCTCTTCTATACTATACACTCATACTATACTGTTCACTCATTAAAAGATGTAACATATTTTAGGTATTAAGCTTCATATTTGCTATCATTTTAATCCCTCGAAGATCAGATTATGAACTGGAAGAATGTTTCCCATGCCTAAGTGGGGTGAATGTCAGACAGCAAATGCTAATACTTAGTACATTATAGAGCATACAACATTTCACTAATGTCATTGTGATCGATTCAAAAGATTGCTCTTTTACTCATTCTTCCTGCATGTGAGGGGTTACATGTCAAACATGATGCAGGTCTCTGGAACACATTTAAAACATCTTATCTTACTTGTATTTTTACTAGCTTATTAATACTTATTAGCTAGATAATTAAAGGGAGGTTATAATGAAGAAAACATTTATATCAATTAAAAAATTTTAAATGGCTTTTTTTACTCTGTGTTTATTATCAATTTAGCAATAATCAGTTGCTAAATATGTTTCTTTTCATTGTAAGACATATGTGTTTGCTTTACAAGATAAAGTAGTTGTAATTGTTTTCTAATTATGGTAATTTCATACAGCTATCTAAATGGATAAGATCAGTATCTGTTATCTAAAATTCATTTGAAACAATACATGAGACAACGTGATACAGACTAACACGGCTAGCGCTCTGAAACATGAGACAACGTGTTGCTAGAGATCACAAATGAGTTCTATTATGAATGTGGGATTTTATTTACAAGCTTGCTTTATTTGGTTAAAAATTTATCTCCAAGTTATTGAAGATAAATAACAGAAATATCCAAAACACAGTTCCAGGTAGTAGTGGGGGACTTTAACTACCCAGATGTCTCTTGGAAAAGTAATATGGCAAAACACAAAATTTCCAGTTGTTTTTTGGAGTGTGTTGGGGACAACTTTTTGTTTCAGAAAGTGGAGGAATTAAGCAGGGGAACAGCCATTTTAGTCTTCATTCTGAGCAACAGAGAGGAATTGTTAGTGAATCTGAAGATGGAAGGCAATTTGAGTGAAATTAACCAGGAAATGGTAGATTTCATGATTCTAAGGAAATGAAGGAGTGAGAGTAGCAGAATAAGGACTATGACTTCAGAAAAGCAGACTTTACCAAACTCTGAGAACTGGTAGGTAAATCTAAAGGAAAAAGGAGTTCAGGAGAGCTGGCAATTTCTCAAGGAGACAGTATTAAAGGCACAATTACCAACTATCCCGATGTAAAGGAAAGATAGGAAGAATAGTAAGAGGCCAATATGGCTCCATTATGAACTCTAATACAGTACTGTATCCTGAAAATAAAAAAAAGAATCATATAGAAAGTGGAAACATGGACAAATTCCTAAAGAGTACACAAGAATAGCACAAGCATGCAGAAACAAAATCAGAAAGTCTAAGGCACAAAATGAGTTATATCTAGGAAGAGACATAAAAAGCAACAAGAGGAGGTTCTTTAAATACATTAGGAGGAAAAGAAAGTTGTTGGTCTTCTACTAAGAAGAAAAGGAAAGCTAAAAACAGATGACATCAAGAAGGCTGAGGTGTTAATGCCCATTTTGCTTCAACCTTCACCAAAGAGGTTAATAGTGACCACATACTCAACATAATTAATATTAACAAGGGGAAGGAGTGCAAGCCAAAATAGGGAAAGGAAAGGTAAAAGAATGTTTAGATAAGTTAGATATATTCAAGTCAGCAAGGTTTGATGGAATACATCCTAGGATACTTAAGGAGCTAGCTGAAGCAATCTTGGAACCATTAGCAATTATCTTTGAGAACTTCTGGAGAATAGGTGAGGTCCCAGAAGACTGAGAAGGGCAAACATAGTACCTATTTTTAAAAATGGGAACAAAGAGGACCCGGAGAATTATAGATCAGTCTGCCTAACTTTGATACCTGGAAATATATTGGAACAAATCATTAAACAATCAATTGGTAAGCATCTGAAGAATAATAGGGTTATAAGGAATAGCCAGCATGGATTTGTCAAAAATAAATCATGCCGAACCAACCCAATTTCCTTCTACTGGCCTTGTAGATGTGGGAAGCAGTACACATGATGCATCTTAATTTTAGTAATGCTTTTGACACAGCCCCACTTGACAGTTTCGTAAACAAACTAGGAAAATGTGGTCTAGATGAAATTACTATAAAGTGGGTGCACAACTGGTTGAAAGACAATACTCAGTGGGTCGCTGTCAAACTGGGAAGGTGTTTCTAGGGGGTCCTGCAGGGGTCAGTCTGGGGTCAGGTACTATTCAGTATTTTCATTAATGACTTTGATAAAGTGAAGAGTATGCTCATAAAATTTGTGGATGACTCCAAGTCAGCAATGTGATGTCGTTGCAAAAAAGGATAATATGATTCTGGGCTGTATTAACAGGAGTGTTGTATGTAAGACACTGGGGGTAATTATCCCACTGTACTTGTAGGGTTGCCAACTTTATACTCGCAAAAAACTGAACACCCTTGCTCGGCCCCCTGTCCTGTCCCTCTTCCGAGGCCCCGCCCTCTGCTCACTCCATCCCTACTCCCTCTGTTGCTCGCTCTCACCACCTTCCTCACTCACTTGCTCATTTTCATGGGGCTGGCTCCGGGGGTGGGATGCGGGAGGAGGTGAGAGCTCCAGCTGGGGGTGCAGACTCTGGGGTGGGGCTGGGACCGAGGGGTTCGGAGGATGGGAGGGGGATCAGGGCTGGGGCAGGGGGCTGGGGCATGGGAGGGGGTCAGGGGTACAGGCTATAGGTGGTGCTTACCTCAAGCAGCTCCTGGAACCAGCGGCATGTCCCCACTCCGGCTTCTTTGTCGAGGCCCGGCCAGGTGGATCTATGCACTGCCCTGTCCGCAGGCGCTGTCCCCGCAGCTCCCATTGGCTGGGAACCACAGCTAATGGGAGCTGCGAAGCTAGTGCTTGGGGTGGGGTCAGTGTGTGGAGCCAAGGCAGGCCAGGAGCCTGACTTAGCCCCGCCGCGCCGCTGACCAGACTTTTAATGGCCCAGTCAGCAGAGATGACCGGAGCCGCCATTTCGATTGGGTGTTCCGGTCCAAAACTGGACACCTGGCAACCCGATGTACTTGGCATTGGTGAGGCTTCGGCTGGAATGCTGTGACCAGTTCTGGGCCCACACTTTAGAAAAGATGTGGACAAATTGAAGAGACTCCAGAGGACAGCCACAAAAATGATGGAAAAATTAGAAACCCTAACCTGTGAGGAAATGTTGAAAAAAACTGGGCGTGTTTAGTCTTGAAAAAAAAAATGAAAGGGGAATGTGATATCACTCTTCAAAGTATGGTTAAAGGCTGTTATAAAAGAGGACCATAATCAATTGCTCACAATGTCCACGGAAGGTAGAAGAAGTAGTAATGGGCTTAAACTGCAGCAAGGGAGATTTAGGTTAGATATTAGGAAAAACTTTCTATCTATAAGGTAGTTAAGCTCTGGAATAGACTTCCAAGGGAGGCTGAGGAATCCTCCTCATTGGAGGTTTTTAAGAACTGGTTGGACAAACACCTGTCAGGGATTGTCTAGGTTCACGAGGTCCCTTCCAGCCCTACATCTCTTTGCTTCTATAAAAAGTTGGATCTGGGTTCAGATTCTGAACGTACCCCTTACAAAGTTCACATGTCTTTTTGCCTGGGGTTTTCTTTAGGCTCATCTCTACTTCAAAATCTCATTACAATTGAGAGAGAACTGAGTGATCTGTAGCATTTATTAATATGATCTTTTTAATGCATACAGTTAACTCACTAATGCCAATTTGTGGTCTAAATAAACTGTAGTGAGGTCTATCTAAAACATCATGTATGGGAGAGAACATTTGTTATTCCCTTTGCTGTGTTAATTCTAATTTAGATTGGAACTAATTTTATTTTATATTCCTGTGGCGGCCTATTAATAACATGCAGTATTAGTGTGTGGAAGCTGTTGTGTTTTAAAACTGCTAGCACTACTTAGTTTTGTGCTTTAAGCATTGCTGAGCCCACCGGCTCCACTAATATCTGCTCTGCTCTTACTGTTGGTTTGACTGATATTGGCTGTTCCTTTAATGGGTTGACTGCCATAGATAGACAATGAATGGATCTTGACCTGCTGCTCATGGCTTGAGGGCAGATTAAAATACTGTCACTAATGATATCACTTGGAAGTGACATACTGTCTGTTGCTGATAAAAATCTGCTTATTGATTAACTCATTAGTATCTGACTGGCACTTTTCTGTAACGAATTATTTTAAAAGAGATGATAATGCCACCTTTCCCAGAATGACTGACTTGTTCAGCTGTAGAGCTGATTCACTGCTCTACATTTTGTACTGGAATTCAATTCATGCTATTGAGTTATATTGGTATGGTGGAAAGCAGTATACGGAAAGTTGGTTGGGACTTCAATTTCTCTCTTGTCTATGGACAAGCTATTGTATTTTAAATTCAGTTTAAATTTAGGGCATCGCCTCTGATCCTGATTTATGGCAAGGAGACTTAGTTGTCACAATCAGAAATAAAGGCTTTTGTTTTTCTGTCTTCAGATCAAGTGGCAGTGTGTGTCTTCATAGATACGTATTTTTCCTTAGTACTCTGGTAAAGGAAGAAACAGATTTTAAGACTTACAATAAAAAAAAGCTAGTCAAGGTTTATTTACATAACTGGAAGTGTAACTGCAACTGTTTATATTCTGTCCCTTGTGAAATCAGATTCGTAGGATTTCAGCAACAGGAGTAAGTGTGAAAAAAAGAAAACCTGTATATTATGTGATCCTTCTTCATTGTGATCTGTTGAAATTAGACATTTTAACAGTAGCCTTATCCATCCCCTGGACATTTCTGCTGCCCTTCACCACCTGTGTAGGACAAGAGCCTCTCTCTCTCTCTTCTAAGAGAGTGGGCTATGAAAACTGCCAAGTCTCACTGTGAATCAGCAGCATTAGAGCAGCAGGGAGCATGGAGTCCCAGGTGGAGAGCCTCCAGCTCCCTGGTGTCCAGGATGCAGAGAAGACTATTAATTTATTCACTCTGACTTTTAGTAAGATAGTAGGCTTTATGAAGCCAAGTCATTCTCTTGCTGTGTGTTTATACAACACCTAAAAAAATAGCCTCAACACTTACTGGGACCTTTGGATGCTACTGAAATAGAAATAATAAATAATGTGTATTCAGAATTCTAAATATGCTATGTAGTCAGTCTGTGTGCACCAGAGCATGTAAAATAACTTTATATTATGACTATTTTTCTAAAAAACTTAAATGTAACTCTGTTTTTTTTAGATTTGTCCATCTTAAATTATTTCACAAAAGACAGACCATAAATGCAGGTTGTGTAGACAGATTTTAACGTGTGCCCCAAAACACCAAGTCCAGAGTGCTCTCCATCACAAAAACCTTTTATTGTTCAATAGACAATGTTTTAGTAGCACTGGATATGTTCAGTTTGAACAAAGGCCATAAAGACAAAAAAATATAAGTCATGTTATTAGTGAGTGTTTATCTAAAACGAGTAAATTTCCAGGTGCTGCATATTTGACTTGGTGCAGGAACTTTATTGCTTTATCTAATTCAAATATTAATGAAGCATTACATTTTCTGTGCTATTTTTAAAAATGTAGTGTATTAAACAGTATACCTAATGTACAAAATAATGAAAAACAGCAATACTAAATCTCTGAATACTTTTTATTTAAGCTAAATAACTATGGCTGTTAAGAATAGCAGAATTATTTTTGCTCTCGACTAGGGTTGCCAGGCATCCGGTTTTCAACCGGAATGCCCAGTAAAAAAGGGACCCTACTCCGGACACTTTTTTATAAACTGTTTCTGTGCTGGGATTTTAATTGTCAATACTCTACTTATCCAAATGTGTGGGTTATCACTAAATTTGAGAAAGCTCAAACAGACAGTGGACTTTGTAGAATAAACCATCTACAGAGACATCAGCTTGGTAGGTGCGAATCCTTAAAAGCTCAACGCCATGTCCAAGAACTTAATTTTACATCAATTCATGGCAATGGCTAATTTAAGAGTCATATATCTTTTTTAAAACTAAATTTAGCTTAGTGCTAAATGCTAACTTAATTGCAGTTTGTAGTGTGATTGCCAGCAAAAGAGCTGCAGGGAAGAACACACATAATTGCAATGTAGGCAGAGGACATTTATAGTCAGAAGCTTAGCGTTTTTTGTTTGTCATGTGCTATGTAATTTTATTTCTAAACATAGTGTGATTTTAAAAACATGTGATGAGGTGCATGCACTCTACCCTTCTGATAGTTTTGCTTAAGTAAATCATGTAAGTTTAGACATTTGTTTGCTGTAAAATTATTGTAGTTCATTTGCAGAAATTATGTTTCTGTGATCCCTTTATGCTCTTTGCTCCCTAAAATCTGGAAGGAGCAGGGCACCTCTTCTATATAGGAAACAAGTAGGAACAGCCTCTTCCAGACTGCGAGCCTCCCATACACAAAATCAGTTTACAAGGCAAGACCAAAATCTTTCTTTTAATTTCACCTCTCTTTATCTTTCAATATGATTCATCACTTATCACTTGCAATGGTGTAATTTAGGAGCAACTTTGCTGAAGTCAGTGAGATAAAACTGGTGTAAAAACAGAATCAGGCCATATAACTTCTTTCAAAATACCCATTTTTTGTGGGATTTAAAAAAGCATTTAGGTGCCTAAGTCCTATTGACTTGCAATGGGACTTTGCACATTGGAAAATGCTACCATTTATAGATTGGAGCAGTATACGTCTTTCTAACACACATTTGAAGTCCACTCCATAACTACTCATTTTTCACTTATGCATACTACTATCCTGTACAAAAGTGTTTTAACATGGGATTAAAGTATAGAAACCATTTAAAGAAAAACATGTTACATCAGTGCAATGCCCTACATACAGTTTAGTATAAGGGTGCTTGACTAGTTACAAGAAATTCTGCTCAGGATTATTGCAGATTCAACCAGATCACTTTCAAGGTGACTATGCTGATGAGAAAGAGACTGGTGATGTTTGCATTTTAGTCATAAGTTACAGTATAGTGCTTTTGAACCAAGGCCATTTTTTAACAATCTTTTTCTCTTTTCTCCATTTCATTGCTATGTGAATTAATGAAATAACTTGGAAGGAAACCATACTTATATTAGTGAGATACTATTCTCCTTTAAAGAATCAGGTTTCCATTCACTTAGGACAGTGGTCCCCGAACTTTTTACCTGGCGCTCCCCCTTATCCCTGTCCACACCTCCCCTCCCTGTGAAGCTGTGGCTGGGAGCAGGGCCGTGTTTCCGAGGTGGGGGCACGCAGGCGAGGTAAGGGGGCAAAGGGTTGCGGTGAAGCCTCGGCGGCCAGCTGGGGCCCTGGGCATGGGGCCGGCGGCCGGAGCCTTGAGTTCCGGGTGTGGGGCCAGCAGCCGGAGCCGAGGCCAGGAGCGGAGCTGGGTGGAACTCCCTCTCCACCCCCTGTGGGTCCCAGCCATGCCCCCCCCAACATTCCTCCATGCACCCCACAGTTTGGGGACCTCTTACTTAGTAACTGACCTAGAATAGCATATTTGCTGCTCAAAAGATCAATTCCACCTATAAATTTAGGTGCAGGAACGGAGTGATAGATAATTGAAATCTGAGGCACTAATCTAAAGCAGTTGGTATTCTGTTACTGAAATTTAACTATTACTGTCTTTGGCTCCTGGGTTCCCCACCTGTGTGAAAGCATATGTGGTTAACAAATGAAGACCCAAAATCTGTAGTTCTGCTTTAAGTGTGGAGTTTGCACATTTTCTCCCTTGGGGTTGGCAGGCTGGGCAGGCAGGGGTGGGTATTACAGGAGGACAGAAAGTGGGCGAGAATTTGGGGGCCATTACAGCCCCAAAAATTTAAACTTCAGGCAGCTGAACAGTCAAGTTTTGTGAGTAGAGAACATGGTCCTCTAATTCACCATTTGTTTCTGGACTTTTTATTAGATAGAATAATGCACAAAATGATTAATGGAGAAGGCAGTAGACTGGAGAAGAAATTGTGTTTAAGTGAAGGGGGGGGCTCTGAAATTTTGTTCTTAGACATGCCAAATAAATGTTCTGGCCCAGATCTTAGAAATATAGGACTGGAAGGGACCTCGATAGGTCATCTAGTCCAGTCCCCTGAATTCCTGGCAGGACTAAGTATTATCTAGACCATCCCTGAAAGGTGTTTGTCTAACTTGTTCTTCTGTCATACCTGCATCCAAATCTACACGTGGAGGCTTGGTGGAAAGAGGGCCAGCTGTGTCCGCATTGCAGTGTCCTCTCTACCCCATACCGTGTAGAGGGGCCTTCATGATCCAGGGATGCAGATTGGGCAACTTGAGGGACGTAGTGGGTTGGGTGGGAGTGGGGCTGAGGAGGACACACAGTTCCCCTTCTTTCTAGCCATATAGATTCCCTGAAAAAGAAATTACAGTCTGAGGCGGTAGTCTCTCTTCCATCATGCCAGAGGCCAGAGCTGATGTGAAAGTTTATAGCCACTGCATTGATGGCCCTCTGGCCTCAGACAGATCTCTGTGAACTGGGAAGCTATCAAATTTAGCAGCAAGTCCCATAGTCTTTTCCACAGGAGCCAGATCCTACCTTCTCTGATGTAACAATAGAGGGAGGAGCTCTGTGAGGGTATCTTTGCAGAGATTTCCCTTTTATTCCCTTCTCCCAAGTTATGCCCCTGGGCAGGGTGGTCTGGACCGTATTAGAACCCTGTAGTTTTGTATATTTTAACTTTACTAAAATATTTTTACTCAAAACAGGTTAAAATATTAAATTAAAAGTATTGGTTTAACTTTTGGGAGTTAGTTATAAAATAATCGATTTCATTGCCTGGTTTTGCAGGAACTGCAGTATCGTCTTACAAATGTGATAGAAATATGTTTTTTGTTCAGTGTCATTGTTGGTACTGTGTATTGTGCTAAACACAATGTTACTTGCACGGTATAGCTGACAAAAATGACTCAATTAATAGTGTGGCCTTAACCATTCAGTTCACAAATCCTAGTCGTTTTGCACTCTGCTGGACAAGGAGGTCAGACCTCTGGTTACCAATTTAGAGTAATGCAATTTTGTCAAGATTACAGATCACCATTAAGTTGCTAAACCACTGGTTATTTCTGATAGCTAATCTGTATTCACCAGGAAATTCCAATAATATACAGTGAAAGAATGGCTGCTGAAAATAAAAAAGGATGTGTTTTAAAGTCTCAGTGCTTCTAGATAACTTGTGAATGCTACTGAGTTCCTTTATTCCAGATTAGTGTATGTGGTACTTAGGGCTGGAGAATTAGAACATAAGAATGGCCATACTGGATCAGACCAAAGGTCCATCTAGCCCAGTATCCTGTTTTCCAACAGTGGCCAATGCCAGGTGCCCCAGAGGGAATGAACAGAACAGGTAATCATCAAGTGATCCATCCCCTGTTGCCCATTCTCAGCTTCTGGCAGAGGCTAGGGACGCTATCCCTGTCCATGCTGGCTAATAGCCATTGGTGGCCCTCACCTCCATAAATTTATCTAGTTCTTTTTTGAACCCTGTTATTGCTATTAACATAACCTGTGCCTAGGCTAGTTAGAGATTTCCCCCCAGTAGTTCTGCCAGCAGTCAATTGACAGTGGCATGCCCCCTCATGGGAATTCCATGAGGCATTGTATCTCAGGTACAGGAAGAATGTGGCCAATGTACCTACTTTCCAACAGAGTATAGTATCCCACATCTTGGAGCGCTTGGGTAGGAGGTGCAGAAAAGAATGAGCGGAACCATAGTAAGGTTATTTGCTGTGCCTCTGCCAACTCCTGCAGTTGTCAAAAACACCTTATGATGAAAGTGGTGTAAGACTGAGCCAGGTTAGGAGGCATATATGTCCTCTGACTATTTCCCCGAGGGAGATAGTCAACTGTTGTGATTAGCCATGTCATGGTCAGGTCTGAAGCCTGAAGGAGCTTCTGTGTGTCACACATTGCTGAAGTTGGTCTGCCACCATCTTCACAAAAGTCTTTTATAGGATAGTAAGTTCTGAATCTGGATGAATTCACCGTTATTAGTCTTTCTCAGCAAAAATACTTTGTGTTTAGTATGTTTTCCAAAGCCTTTTGTCTTTCAGTATTGGCTAATAACCTATTGCATTTCTAGCATTGGATTTTTTTTTAAAGCTAATAGAGTATAAAAAACCTCAGACCAACAATAAAGCACATATTTTGTTAATTTTCTTTTTGCAGTTCAGTACTGTGAGCACTTGTTCACTCTTGAATTTTTTTATTTAAACTCCTTTGCTCCTATTTTTTTCTTCAGCTTGGTTGAAAAATAGAAACGCCTATGGATATAGAGATAAAATCTTCCCATTTCTCCCAGTTTTGCCAAATCCATGCATTCAAAAATCAAAACTCAAGCCCCAAATTGCAATGAGATCAGCTTAATCATGATGTTTTTAAAATAAATTATTGGACTTTAAAAAAATATTATGTGTCTTCTGGTTTTTGAGCCTTCTGAGAGAAAAGTGTGATTGTTTCAGGTTCAAAGTCCAATCTTAAATGTGTCTGCAAAAATGCAGATTTCCATGTCTGCTCTGTACACATTGCTTAATTTTTAAATGAATGCTGACAATGTGCAAAGCTAACTGGTGCTCACTGAGGGTAGATTAGTATGTGCTGTGGGCAATTATATTGGTCAGTTAGAAGCTACTCATGTTCTATAGTGATTGGGGCCATATAAGCACCTAACTAGACAGACCTATATTGAAAATACCTGCTGTGCTGCAGCTAGGTGGATGAGACGATGCATATGCTTGTATGTCTGGGGACAAGGGCTACAAAATTGTATTTTCTGGAAAGTAAATATTAACTTAAAAAGTCTTTTTGAAATTTAAAGTCAGTACAGTAGAACCTCAGAGTTATGAACACCTCAGGAATGGAGGCTGTTCGTAACTCTGAAATGTTTGTAACTCTGAACAAAACGTAATGGTGGTTCTTTTAAAAGTTTACAGCTGAACAGTCATTTAACACAGCTTTGAAACTTTACAATGCGGAAGAAGAATGATGCTTTTAACCATCTTAATTTAAATGAAATAGGCACAGAAACAGATTCCTTACCTTGCAAAATCTTTTTTTAACTTTCCCTTTTTTTAAGCAGTTTACATTTAACCCAGTACTGTACAGTATTCACTTTTTTTTTGTCTTTGCTCTCTCGTTGCATATTTCCTGTTCCAATGAGGTATGTGGTTGATTGGTCAGTTCGTAACTCTGAGGTTCTACTGTATCTTGTATTCTGAAGCTAGTAAAGTTATACATTTACAAAGATCATTTCCAATATTTTGATAATTCTGCCAGTTGTTTGGTTTTGTATCTAACAGGCATTAGCTGAAAGAAATCCTATTAATTAAACATTACATATTTAGTCTTACTTCATATATGCCATATTTTAATAGTTGTGGATATAGCTTTGCTAATATTTGTAACTTATGTTCATTTATTTCAGATTGTACATACACACAAGCCACACTTTATGGCTTTACACTGTCAAGAGTTTGGTGGAAAAAACTATGAAGCTTCCATGTCTCATGTGGACAAGTTCGTTAAGTAAGTAACTGGAAAGGTGCATTTCTATCCTAGTACATGATTTCTGCTTGGAAGTGTAACAAATATTAATGGATAACATCTTATCCTGTAAGATACTGAGTGTCCTTAACTCCCATTGACTTAATTTCATAGAATTGGGCAATGGTCTTGTGAAGGTATGCTAATTTGTTGTAATACCGCTACGAGTCTGTAGTGAAGTCTGGCACAAATTTAAGGCTTCATTTTCAGTTCAGGTTTCAGAGTAGCAGCCGTGTTAGTCTATATCCTCAAAAAGAAAAGGAGAACTTGTGGCACCTTAGAAACTAACAAATTTATTTGAGCATAAGCTTTCGAGAGCTACAGCTCACTTCATCGGATGCATTCAGTGGAAAATACAGTGGGGAGATTTATATACACAGAGAACATGAAACAATGGGTGTTACCGTACACACTGTTAATTCAATTAATTTAATTTGCAAACTGGATACAATTAATTTAAGCTTGAATAAAGACTGGGAGTGGATGGGTTATTACACAAAGTAAAACTATTTCCCCATGTTTATTCCTCCCCCCTGCCCCCCCCCCCCAGCCATTCCTCAGACGTTCTTATCAACTGCTGGAAATGGCCCACTTGATTATCAGTACAAAAGGTCCTCCCCCCCACCCCCCCGCACTCTCCTGCTGGTAATAGCTCACCTTAAGTGATCACTCTTGTTACAGTGTGTATGGTGACACCCATTGTTTCATGTTCTCTGTGTATATAAATCTCCCCACTGTATTTTCCACTGAATGCATCCGATGAAGTGAGCTGTAGCTCACAAAAGCTTATGCTCAAATAAATTTGTTAGTCTCTAAGGTGCCACAAGTCCTCCTTTTTTTTTTCCAGTTCAGAGTCTCTGCACTCATTACTGCATATTTAGATGTGGCATATGTTTTTTTCAGAAGCACAATACTACTGTTTTTTGAGGTATGTGCTGATGACCTCTGTGTATCTGATATTAAAATCTGGACCTTGGATCATTTGTTTTCATGCAGCAATTTCAAGTTTGCTAATATACTTTCGCTTCTCAGTTAACAAAAATGATATTTAATTCTGTTGAAGGTAATTGGCCTTTAACATGAGGCATGGTCTGCACTTAAAAGTTAGGTCGACATAGCTAAATGGATCAAGGTATGAAAAATCCACACTCCTGATCAATGTAGCTCTGCTGACCTGACTCCCATCACATAGGCAGCTATGTCAATGGAAAAATGTTTGTTGATGTGACTGCCACTATTTGGGTAGATGATGTAGCTACACTGATGGGAAAACTTCTTCTGTCGGTGTAGGCTGCGTCTACGCTATGGGGTTATGCCAACATAGCTACGACAATGTAATATGTAGTATAAACATACACTTAGGTAAATAGATACTGTTACCTCAGTATTAACAGAATTACCTACATGTACTATAAGGGGAATACTTAAGGACTATTTCAGATGGTAAGATAGGTGTAACAGAGTGGTCTGCCCTTTTAAGGACCAGCGGCTTGGGGCCAGCCAGCTCTGTTCATTAATCAGATGCAGCTGAGGGGGAAACAGGTGTTCCTTATGAAGAGCAGTGCTGTCATCAAGATGGGGGAAGCAAGAGCAGCAGGGAAGTCCCTGGGAGAGGCTGCCAGAGTCTGCTGGGGCACAGGAGGCCGTGGGAACCTGCCGGGGCCTCAAGAGAGAAAGCCCTGGAGGCAGTGCTTGGCTGAAAGAGCAAGGAAGAATGTTTCCAGAACCCGGGAAATAGGGACAAAGAACTTGCAGAAGGGGTGTCCAGGAAAGGGTGTCCATTGTTTTAGTATGGACATAGTGAGACCATTGTTGAAGGTGATCATGGAAAAGGAGCCTTGGTAGTGGCAGAAGATCCTTTATTTATGACTTCAAGTCTGATGCACATTGTTGGGTTTGGACTCTGAGGATGTTTTATTTGGACTTGGAAGCCTTGTGTGTGTTTTAATACATGAACATGGAAAAAGGTGTTATTGAAATAGGGAGTTTGAAGTCCTTATCAAGAACGTGAGGAAGAATATTGCAATGCTGAGTCTTGCCACCAGGGAGTACTACAAGACAGGATGTCATGTGACAGTAAGTTTATTTAGTTATCTTCAGCCATTGGCAAGCTCTAATAATTAAACAATTCTATCTTTTGAGAAACTGTTTTCAGAATGCTAACTGCTAATGTATTTTCTTATGCTGCTACTTCGTAGTTGAAATCCAAACTCCTTGTGATAAGAGGTTGAGTCACAGCTGGTAGCATGGAAACCTGATATGAAGGAAATAGAAGGTGAGATAGAGGAAGTGTAAAAGGAAGAAAAATTTAAGCACAAATAATTATTTTAAAAAAACCCAATATAAGTACTGCAGGTTGAAAAATTAAGATATTCAATTTGCTGAGCAATTGAGATGTCATTTTGTTCTTTCATACTGTCTTCAACAATCTAATATGTTAGGAAGAAACATTAATCATAACAAGTATTAGCTCCAAAATACATACCTAGACTGAGGTAGAATCTCAAGCCAATAAACCATGCTGACTCGTAACCTTCAGCAGTTGCTATTGTTACATTTCCTTTAGAATTTTCCCTATTAATTAGATAATATACTATGAGAAGACAGTATGAATATATTGGGATTTTAAAATACAGGCCTGGAAATCAAGTAACTGAGTCTACTCTCCCAACTCAAAAATAAATATAAAGGTATTTTGGTCAGGGCTTTTTCTGGGCTAAATGACTGTAGGAATGTAACAGTATTGATGCCAGTGTCACCTGAGGGGATTAAAGACAACATACACTAGTAATAAGGTTAACTTTTGTTATTTTTATCCTCTTTGACATTTAATTTTGTATGTAATGATATAGTGCACCAGAAGATGAGATGAACTGACAAAAGAATTTCAGAAGCCTGATACTTTGGATGCACTGAGTCAAGGATGAGTACTACAGTACTACTGTCCTTTGGCTAAGCTTTTAATTCTCTAAATGTATAGAATTCAGATACTTGAGATCTTGCATATTTGAATAATTTAACTGAGTGGCTTTGTCTGCAATTTTGATTTGTCTGTTTTGATAGTTAACGCAGTTTTGAATGGTGACTTTTCAACCTGATGAAACTGTTATTTTTATTAAAGGGAAGAGGTGCAACATCTAATTTAATGTTGAAACATTTTTCATTTAAATAAAGACAATAAATGCCACTGTTAATGAAATGTAGCCATAGTGAGTTCTTTTCAGAAAGTAAATTATGTCCTGAAACCTCCTTGTTCTCAAATATTTGATTTGCTAATAAACCTTAATTGACATTACTGATGTAAATATTCAAGTTATATCAACATCAGATTTTCAGTTACTCCTCCAACGCCTTCAGTACTTTGAAATAATGTGAGGGTACTATTCCATGGAAAGTAGTCACACAGTGCCCTCTGCTGATTTTATTCATCAGTAGTTGACTTAGTGGACCTTTTTATTTTAAATAAAAAAAAGATAGCCATTAAGTAGTCCTTTCATTTATAAAACTGAATTAATTTGCTGCATAATTTTGTGTAACTGTTCTGTTGTTCTTACTTTTTTATAGTGGGGCCAATTTTATGCTTCAGTGGATTTGAAATAAAAATTATAATTTGGAATGAGCAACTTTTATATTGTAAATCATCAAAATGCAAAATTATTACTATGGATTTCCAGGGCTGAACATTTTCCTTCCCCCATCCCCTGCAAAAAATAGTTTAATCTTAGGTCAGAGTAGATCCCATGCATTGTTATGGGTTAAAGAATATAGATCCCATTCTAGGCTATAGGACAGGATTAAAAAAACACAAAAGAGGGAGGGAGAGACCTTCTGTCCCAATCTTAATCTCAGTCATGTTTCAATAGCATGTATCCTCCTGATTGTCAAGGAGGGCAAGGGGCTATCCATCCTATCACAGTTTGTATGTATGACTCCCTCATTCTGACTACTGTCTGAGGTAAGCAGGAGGGTGGGGTAAGGTTGATATTTGGATCACCTGGCTCTTGCTTGCTGACACAATGCTTTTGGGCTCAGGCCCTTTGAAATTTGTGCTAGGCTGACTGTCATTTAGTCAGTCGAAAGAATGTTCTCTGACATAGCTTCCAAAAGTCTTCTCCCGCAAACAAGGTAGATGGGCAAAGTCATATGTGCCATTGCTAATAAATAAGGTTAAGATTTTGTCACAGTTATTTTTCAGTAAAAGTCACGGACAGGTAATGGGCAATAAACAAGAATTCACAGATGCCTGATCCCCACTGCTGGGGGCTGACAGCCCGAGCCCTGCCGCCCGGTAGATGGGGCTGATAGTCCAAGCCCTGAAGTCCCAGAGGTCATGAAAAATAATGGAATTCTGACCTCCATGGCAGACTCGTAGCCTTCCTAATAAATAGGGGGAGTAGCTTCTTCAGCTGTGGAGCTCCCATGGGACAGCAATTGCAAAGACTCATTAGCTGGATCCAAGTTCCTCCAACTGCTAAAAAAAGGCAGCTTCTTCAAACTTTCATTTTTTTGTTACTCTCATGCACTCCTGCCTTAAAAACCTCGTGCAGGAGCACCTTAACAGCACCACTTTCAGGGCTGCCAGGTTTTGTTCAACTTGTGCTTGACATTTTTTGACAGAAAGCAATAAGAACTGAGCAGGTGTCGGGGGAAATAAAACCTATTCCCTTTGTACCTTAGACACAAAGGAGTTTGGCCAGGTAGGGACAGAAGGGAATGTTGAGTGGGAACTGAACTCTGTTGAAAACCTGCCCAATAGTGCAGCTATCTGTCTGCCAAGTGAGCCAATATCAAAACTGTTTGGAACATCTTCACTTCTCTTTGGGTTTCCCAAACCTGGAGAGTAGCCTGCCACCGATGTTAGAGCAGCCAGCCTTTGAAGCCAATCATTCTACAGTCAGGTGAGCTGGCCAGCAAGGTTTACAGACTGTCTTCCAGAAATTGGGAACCTGGAGCTCAGATTTTAAAGCCTTCTAGGCTGGCTCACCCAATTTTTAAGAAATTTTGATATGTTGAAAGTTTGTGGTTTTTCTAAGACCTTCATATAATATAGATGGCACTTTGCAATACTATAGCTCTTCAGGTTTCAAAGTGGTAGCTGTGTTAGTCTGTATCAGCAAAAAGAACGAGGAGTACTTGTGGCACCTTAGAGACTAACAAATTTATTAGGGCATTATTATTATTATTATTATTATTATTTATTATTCAGTAGCCTATGTGGAATATATTGGTTGATCTCAGTCCAGTCCTTAGTAGACAGGTGGCTATATTACAAAACCATCAGTTGTCAGAAACTGGCTCCCTTGTTAACACTCTCAGTGGAAAATCCAAGGACTGAATGGACGTGCAGACTGAAATACCCTCTCTTATTGGTGCTCCCTTCAGGTTAGAGTTAAGCAGTATTGGTAAAGCAGTCTGAGGAAGATTGAACTGCAGCTGTTTGCACTGTAACTGTTCTGTGGGTATATGGAGAACTTCAGTCTCCAGGGCTGTCAGTGTGACACATTTCATCAACACTTACGTTCACTTAAAATGTCTTTTAAAAATGAGAAATAATATGAACTAGGCCACACTTTCTTTGGTGGGTGTTAGGGACATGTTGAATATAGTGGATGAAGGTGAAGAGATACAACAGATTTGCATATGCCTTCATACTGACAGTCTTTCATTTATGTCTTTCAGAGAATTGTTATCAAGTGATGCAATGAAAGACTATAACAGAGCCCGGGTTTACCTGGATGAGAACTACAAGTCACAGGAACATTTTACGGTAAATTTCCTTCTTCCATGAGATTAGTTTAATACTCAATTCATTTATGTTTGATCTTGAAATTGTTTTATCCTAACTGATGTAAGGATTGGCATTAGCATCCTCTGTGATGGTGGGGATTACATCTTTTCTAAATGTACTGAATGTGGGTAGGGATGTTCAAGCTGATTTGTTTAGAAGAAATGTATCTGTAAAAATGTTAGTAGAATGTCAGAGTTCATGAAAGGCGAGTTTCTGCGTTTTTTTGTGCTGGTCATTGGTAGATCATTATACCTCCATTCAAGGAAATGTCACCAGGCTACATTTTGGGATGGTGCCACACTTGCAGTTTTATTAACTGAAAAGAGATTGGCAAACATTGGAAACTTTGTTATGGATCTTGAGTCTGATTCATATAACTGTGAAGGGAAAAATCAGTGTACAAACAAACTTACCCACGTATCAGTGTAACATTTAGGTAAATGTGAAAATGAAACACGGGCATAGGAAAATTCACCTTTATATCTATAGCGGAAGAGACCATTTGGTGACAGCCTGAATTTATACAATAAACAAACTACAGCTACCATTTTATTGCATGCCTTCCCAGTACAGCAGTACTCCCAATACACTATTCAGCCCCACTGTACCTTCTTCCCTGACTCTGACCAGACCCCTCCCTCCATGCAAGCAGCCTATTTTCATCCATCATAGCCCATCCTGTATTGACTTATCTTTTTTTCTACATTGTTTCTCCAGGGTCCAGTCAAGGCAATCCTCCTCTTTCTTCTCAGGGTCACTAGCATTAATCCAAAATGTGGTGTTAAAGCAAATTTTGTACTGACAATTTTGCTTTCCTTTGCTGCTGTTGCTGGCATGTTGTGCTCTCCTTTATGCTTCTCTGTCAGCAGTTGGTCAGTCCACCGTCCCTTGTACTCCTCAAAGCAATCTGATAGCATATTCAATGAGCTTATGTAGTCGAGTGACTTAACTGCTGACACACAGAACTATCCAGCTGTATAGCTTGTTCTTCTCCAATTCTTCATATTGTCAGTCAATCAGAGGGTCCATAATATGACATTGTGATATGACCTGCAGCATTGTAGAGGTTGCTTAACATTGTTGGTACATCTGCAATGGTTACTCTGGCTTCTCCGCTTGACTATTCTGCTGCAGAAGGTAGCTGGCCCATTTTGGCCATAGCAATAAACTATGAGGCATCTTCACGTCTTCTCCCATTCTTCTGTGAGTCCTAATTGCAGTGTCCCAGCATAATCCAAATGGCCCTCAACAAGTTAGCACTATACAATATCAATAAAGCACATGTTAAATGTATTCAGATCTGGCTAAATGACAGATCTCAAAAACTAGTTTATCAAGTGGGAATTTCTAGAAGAGATTCTTACAGGTCTGTTCTGGCCTGGCACTATTTTATACTTTTATCAATGATTAGGAAGTAAATATAAAATCGCTGCTGATAAAAATTTGTGGATCACACAAAAACTGGTTTAATGGCAAATAATGATGAGGACAAGGCAGTCATACAGAGCAATCTGGATCTCTTGGTAAGCTGGTCTCATTCAAACAGATTGTGCAAATGCAAATTTATACATCTAGGAACAAAGAGTGCAGGCCATACCTATATAATGGGGGGAGGGGGAATGTAGCCTTGAAAGCAGTGACTCTAAAGGATTTAGGGGTTATAGAACATGAGCAATGCTGTGGCGAATAGGGCTACTGTGATCCTTGGATATATATAAACGGGAGAGTAGTAGGACTACAGCAGTTCTGGTGCCCACATTTTAAAAAGGTTATTGAAAAATCTGAGAGGGTGCAGAGAAGAGCCACAAAAATGAGTTGAGCGCTGGAAACAATGTGTTACAGTGATTTACTTGAATTACTTCCTTCAGTGAGGGCAATTAACCATTAGAACAACGACCAAGGGCAGTTGTGAATTTTCCATCTCTTGAAGTCTTGAGATCGAGTGGATGCTTTTCTGGACGATATTGTTTATTCAAACACAAGTTATTGGGCTTAATAATGGAGTAGCTGAATTAAATTCAGGAGGTCAGACTAGATGATCATAATGGTCTCTTCTGGCCTTAAATCTGAATCCTTGAATAAACTTTAACTTACAGCGGTGGCTTAAGGTCCCTTAGGAGCTTAATTCACATGTGGAACTGGTCACAGTGGAGTGTTGCTTTGCCATGCTCCCTTTCCACCTTTTCTCCTCTCCCTGCTCTCATACACCTTCTCAATCCCCTTTGTGCCAGGAGCTAAGGTATGACACAAGAGGCAGCATAGTGGGTGGAGTCACCTCTGCCAGCTTTACTGCAACAAACATTCCCCTTAGACTGGAATTTCCCAGTGCAAATATCCAACAACTTTAAGTTCAGTTTGCATCACTTAAGTGTAAATGGCAGAAAGTGACTTGGTGGATAGGAGAAACTAGTCTAAAATGCGTAGTGAAAAACTGTGAAGTTCAACCCTATGTAAATATGATGTGGATTTTATATGGATGTGACCTATGCTTGTGGTGTTAGTTTTAGACAAAGGATTAGGGAAGAACTTGTGTGATTCCTTTCCATTGTATGTAGTCTTAAGAGACTGAACCAAATTAAAAAAAAACAAAGCTACCACCTGCCCTTACTACACAACAACCTAAAAGCCCAGAAAAGCATGCACAAGAGAGAGGGGTTCATCTTCATCGTAGGCTTTTTTTTTTTTATCTTGTCACTTGTTATAGATCACGTACTGGCACTTTGTATCAAGGAATCTTTTATATAATTTCAAAGACTACTATCACAAATTAAAGATACATTTTTAATCATCATGATTTGAACTGATAAGAGACTTGAGTCCTGAGCTTTTAGTCTTTGAGTTCATGCACTTTCTGCACTAGATAGATTTTCAAAAGGGATTTTAACTACTAAGTTGTGTCCATTTAGGGTAAAGTTTTATTCTTATCTTCAGTGTGGCTTGGTTCTTTCAGGATGTTATTCATCTCCCCAATTCCTCATTAGTTTTGTTTCTGGTTGCAAAGGTCTTTAACTTTGTGTCTTTTTTTTCCATTCCTTCTAAGGCATGGAGTTGGCAACAAATGTAATCCCTAATAATTGTGTGTGTGTGTATAATATGCTTGTATTATATATCTATATATAGATATATCTGTAACTTTTTATTTTTTTAAAAAAGTAGAAGTTCATCATATATGTTATGAAAATTCTATTTTCTTTAGAACTACAAAAGCCCAAGTATTCACAATGTTGCTAACTTATACCTCTGTTATTCTAATATCCCTTTTCCTTCAGTATTGGCAGTTGTAGCCTCTGTGGGACTTTCCTTGGCTTGGTTTTTGCAGAGCTAATCCTGATTTTGCTGCCCACAATTGCACAGCTTGGCTGCCTCGGAGCGCTGATTCAAGGCTTTGACAAAACACCTTTGGGTAACATGGATCCTCAAAATACACCTCCCTCTTTGAAATTATAAGGAATGTTGCTAATTGGATATATTTCATTAACACTATTTAGAGAGTATAGTGCACTGACAGTGATATTCAAGGAGCTTTTGTGGACTTCTTGGTAGATAGGATTCTGCAATAATTCACTGTATGGTAAACAATCAAAATAGTCCATCTCAAACCCAGACAATCTAAGATTAGTGATTGTGCCATCCGCAGTTGTGTATGGTGAGGTTTTTGGTTTAAAGACACTTCCCTGCAGTAGCTGTCAGTACCCAGCTTGTGAATTCAGATAAAACCTTAATACATTTAAAAATAATTCTCTACAGCTGCACTGTTTAGCCTGAAGGAATTTGATGAACACCTCTACTGCTTCTGCAGCGGACAACTGGACTCTTACCTCCTGTTGGCTTTTGCAGCAAGCATCCCTCAGAATAAGAAAAAGGTCAAAGGTGAGAGATATCATTTGGCAATGGTCACTTGTCTAGATGCAGGGAATTGTTGTGCAGCTTTTCAAACCCTGCTACGATTGAGCCTGCAGCTAAAATTTCCTCATACGACTCTACAAAAACAAAAAAATCAGCCCTATCAGATTTCAAAATGAACAGTTATATAACATCTTTTTAAATGATGTGAAGATTAATTGCTTGGCACAAGGTAGGACAGCAGCTACTACATTAGGGCTCATGCATGTCAGCTTTGGGAATATGACAGTGTTAGAGTTAAGAGCTCCCAGCAGTTATGAATGAAGCTTGTGGGTGACAACCATTGAAAGAGTAAAGGTTGTTTCCAAGAAGTTTCACTAGCTGAACAGTCTGCATCAGTATTAGTTCAGTTGTGACCGGAAACAAGGATGGCCAAACTGGTTTGAACAAGAACTGACTCACACCTTAGCCTACAAGCCTAACTCAGGATTTTTCTGGCAGTTCAAAATACCAGTAATTTTTTAAAAATTCTGCTCTTAGTAAATCATCATTACACAATCATACAACTGTAGACAATTTTACATATCCTTTGGCTAATACTAAACAATACAATCTAGATATCAGTCCCAGTCTCTGCCAGGAGAGTTTGTATAAGGCCTTTATAGGGAGGGTGCTATATGGACGCTGAGAAAAGGTAAGAGGCAAGGCCATAGAAATACCTATAAATAAATACGGTGAGTCTTATAATTTTTATTGAATTTCCTGTTCTTAGTGTTTAAATTCTCTGCTATAACTTTAGCTGCAATCAGTGTAGTTTTTTTGTAAAGTCAATAAATTATCAGTCTTCACTCTCACAGATGTTTTGCAGATGGAAAAAAAAAAGTAAAACTTTTAAAGGGATCTCTCTATTGGTATTAGATGAGGGACAAGCAACACTGAAATGGGCCATGAGGAACAGGTTTTCCCTCAACAATTATCTTCTTAGTAATAATGGGATGGTTCCATTTTTATGTTGTTTGACTAAATACCAACTAGTAACCATCACTATTCAATCAGTTCTGACTTGAAATGCCTCAGATCATGGCAACCTGAGTGACTTCAGTGACTGCTGTATGTATTATGTTAGGGTGGTATTTGGCCGATAATGTCCTTGAGACTGTGCAAGACTATACAGTAATGGAGACACTTCACATGTTTAGTGTACACCAGGCTAATTACTGGTCCGTTGAAGTGTAGCATGTGTGGGTGTTTGCATATGTTCTTGGCATACAGGAGAACTGATAGTTGATGAAAAAAGGCCCTCTGATTTCTTTTCAATTTTAACCAGGCAACTCCTTAATTTCTGTGACCATTGCTTTCTTTGCTCGGCATAAGCAAGGCTACTAGACGTGAGTAAATTAGGAAATTATAGTTATAGGGCACACCCATGCCTCTCCCACCCTCTCCCCACTCCCACATAGAATTTGAAAGTTTGTACCATGGTAGCTACAAAATGCCCAACCATATTCCTAGTATATACAGGAAAGTCCAGTACAAACCATCAGTCTAGCAACACTCTCCTTGTCAAAAGTCAGAGAACTGTGAGCAAAGAGTCTGCAGCCACAAATTCAGAATGCAAGGCTCCTGCGTGGCTGCACTGAAGGCTAGTTTAGCTCACTGACCTATATTTATTAAGTTTCCTCTGATTTGAGGCTTTTTTATTTCTTAATATATACGTTAGAAAAGGTTTTTTACTAAAAACCAACAGACAGACAAAACTCCCCAGAAACCCTAAATACAGAAACCATTTGAACATGAGGATTTAATATTGTGGGAGGAATTTGTGAAGGTGGGTTTTTTCCCCACTGGGCTAACCCCTACAAAGTCCTGACAGTCTACCCCCTTGACTGTAGAACATGAAGGACCTCACAGGGCCTTGAATTTGTGAGAGTGTATTTTGAGGGGTTGTATATGTCTGTGAGGATTGTAGCTGTATTCTGGAAGAGGCTTCACATTGGGATGGAAATTTACTGTTGAGTACAGACTTATTTTTTTAAAAGGCATAATTTTAATAGATAATACAGCATTCTCGAGCACTTAACTGCAGTAAATCAAACACCTTGTAAAATACACTGTTGGTGTATATATATTTGTGTATTGAAGATTCATCCTGTCCCTGTTAAGAGTTGATTGAGTTTTAATTGGTCCATTAAAGTGCTGGTCTTACCTTTAAAAACAAACAAAAAAACCCCCTAACCCACAGTTTTCACAGTGGAGAGATATAAATGATGGTGGCGTCCCACAGTGGTCTGTACTGGTACCAGTGCTGTTCAACATATTCATAAATGATCTGGAAAATGGGGTAAACAGTGAGGTGGCAAAGCTTTCATGTGATACAAAATTATTAGAGTTAGTTAAGTCCAAAGCTTACTGAAGAGTTACAAAGGGATCTTACAAAACTAAGTGACTTGTGCGACAAATTGGCAGATGAAATTCAGTGTTGATAAATTCAGAGTAATGCACATTGGAGAACATAATCCCAACTATACATACAAAATGATATGGTCTAAATTAGCTGTTACCACTCAAGAAAGAGATCGTGGAGTCATTGTGGATGGTTCTCTGAAAACATCTGCTCAGTGTGCAATGGTAGTAAAAAGTGAACAGAATATTAGGAAACATTAGGAAAGGGATAAGTAATTATAGAGACTTATATAATGCCACTAAACCAATCTATGGGCCACCTACACCTTGAATATTGTGTGCAGTGCTGGTAGTCCTACCTTAAAAAAAAAAAGATATATTACTCCTGGGGGCATTCTGTGCCAAAAAAAAAAAAATTCTGCACACCATATTCTAAAATTCTGCAAATTTTATTTGTCAAGATAACACTACATAATCATGCCAGTTTCAGTTATTTTGGTAGTTATTTCAAAATACCTATCAGCAAGTATGTCTCTAACAATAGAGAGAGAGAGAGAGAGACAAAAATTTCCCCAAAAGTAAAGAGTTGAAGAAACCCCTATGACAACCCAGTTCCTGTTTCTCTGCTCCCCTCCCTCCCCGCAGAGCCCAGCCATGCACCCCTGCCCCCAGCCAATACACCCAAACACCCTCCCACTAGAGCCCCCTGGCCCAGATACCCTCACTTCCTCACGCCCCCAGATCCCAGCTGGGGCCCCCCAAGCCCAGACACCTACCCCCTTCACCTCCCAGAGCCCAGGAACCCAGAGGGAGAAACAGCTTGATGCTCTGTCCCAGGCTTGTGTGGAGTTTCCTGCACGCCACCCTCTCCTTCCCTCAGGGGATGCTGGGAACTACAGTTGCCAGGAACCCTCTAGCTCCTTCTCCCTCCCCCCAGTAGTGTCTTCTATGTGCAAGCTGAGCTGTAATTACCTAAAAGTCGCAATTCTTCAACAAAAAAACTTCAAAAACAGACTCCAACGAGAAACTGCAGAATTGGAATTAATTTGCAAACTGGACACCATTAAATTAGGCTTGAATAAAGACTGGGAGTGGATGAGTCATCACACAAACTAAAAACTATTTCCCCATGCTAATTTTTCCCCTACTGTTACTCTCACGTTCTTGTCATCTGTTTGAAACGGGCCATCCTGATTATCACTACAAAAGTTTTTTTTTCCTGCTACTGATAATAGCCCACCTTAATTGATTAGTCTCGTTAGAGTTGGTATGGCAACACCCATTTTTTCATGTTGTCTCTGTGTGTGTGTGTGTGTGTGTGTGTATACACATACAGATATACTCTTCCTACTGTATATATATACTCTTCCTACTGTATTTTCCACTGCATGCATCCAGTGAAGTGGGTTTTAGCCCACGAAAGCTTATGCCGAAATAAATTTGTTAGTTTCTATGGTGCCACAAGTACTCCTCATTCTTTTTGCTGATACAGACTAACACAGCTACTACTCTGAAACCTGCTCCACCATAGACTTCCTGTGTGACCTCGGGCATTTAGTTTTTCTGTGTCTCGCTTCCCCACCTGTAAAATGGAGATAATAGTATTTCCTTACCCCATACAGTACATAATAAATTAAATACGGGGGGAGGGATAGCTCAGTGGTTTGAGCATTGGCCTGCTAAACCCAGAGTTGTAAGTTCAATCCTTCAGTGGCCATTTAGGGATCTGGGGCAAAAATTGGGGACTGGTCCTGCTTTGAGCAAGGGGTTGGACTAGATGACCTCCTGAGGTCCCTTCCAACCCTGATATTCTATGGAATTTCAAAATTACATTAGATTTAAAATTTCAAAACTTGAAATGGGCTATAAAGCATTAGGTATCCTTGGAGGGGAAAAAATGAGAGAGCGAGAGGGCTGTTCCACCCTGATGGTGGTCCACGTAAGTACACTGAGCTAATGTTAACGTTTAACAAGAGGATTACAATAGCAAGTAAGTGTCCTAAAAATAAAGAAGGGTAACATTTATTTAATAAAGTGCATTATTTTATCTTAAAATTATGTCCTCATTACTAAGAGAATTGTAAAGTTAATTTTTATTAGATTAATGATATTTGAGTAATATTTTCAGTTGAGTCTGTTTCAAATAATTGGCCATTAATTGAAAAAGGAAATTGAATTGAATTTATCTTGTACATAAATCCTGTCAAAGTTATTAATGGGTCTCAGAAAATATCGGCCTGTTCCCAGAAATGAATGGAGCACACTGATTCTTCTGAGCTGATTAGCTGTGGCAGTTTGGAGTTTTGTTAAATAAAAAAGATGATTTAGGAAGAGAGACATAATTGAATTTAATACAGAAGGAATTCAAATGCCTGATTAGTTCTGAGAGACCATTTCTTCTATTAAGCAGTTTCATCAGTAATTTTTATTTTTTACAAAAAATGCAGATTTTCACCAGGAGGTGGAGCTAAAGTATTAACTTGTATTGTAAATGGGTATCCCAATACTGAGAAAATCTGTGATTTAACTTGTTCCTTTAGTAAGCATGTAATAAATACAATGTTGCTGCTGTGAGCATTTTTCAAAAACATATATTTAAACAGTAAAAGAGAAAGTGAATTCTACTCATAGGTATGAGTGACATGAATACAAAAGCTCCTTGGTTACAGGAAGAGGCCCAGAAGATGTTATGTTGCACTGATGCGTAAGCAGGGCAGTTTGGGATACAAGTACTGGGATTGCCCTAGAAGCCAGAAATTTGAGAAAGTGGCAACACTGAGTCCAACAGAAACTGAGTGGGTCACCAAAGACCTATGGGATCAGGGTTTTTCTATGTGGGAGGAGACTTGAGGTTGTATCACAGGGCAGGGTAGAGCACAAAGAACTTTCTAAAGGGCAATTTGTAGCCTCAAGAGACTGGTTTTAGAGAAAAATATTTAGAATCTGACTTGGATTTCCAAGTATTCAGAGGCTCACCTATCATTTCAGGCCAGATTTAAGTGTTGTTTGCACCTTAATATATGGATGTGAAAGGTGGAAATCCACCAATGGTATGGGCAGATGTTTAAATGCCTTTGAAAGAAAATGCCTCAGAAAAATACTCCATATTAAATGGAATGAATTCATTTATAACAAATGTCAAGATTTGTCAGAGAGTTCAACAACTTCTTATCTCCAAAGTTTTCCAGAAAAGAAGATGGAAATATCTGGGACATGTGTTAAGAATGAAGCCAGATCACCATTGGGCAGCTGGAATAACACACAAAGGAGCTGACCAAAAGAGTCCCTCGATCAAACACTAGTTAGAGAGTGAAAACTTATGGGACTTAACAACACAGAAAACGTGCAAAGAGCGGCTCAGGTAGACAGGATGGCAGTCCATTGTGCCCTAGGTGATGTCTGATGGCAGAGGAAGGATTCATTTTTCATTGTTCTACTGTGGTAGTTGGGAAAATTTTCTGTAGATCAATCTGGGGAAGGTCAGAGAGATTTTAAAACAGTACACTCTAGAGTGTACCCAAATAATGTTATAAAAATTACATTGGTGATATTTTTCATGTCTGAAAGAGGCAGGTAGTAATGGGAGAAAGCAAAGCTCTGCAAACAATAGAGAGCATGCGATCTTGTTTAAAATTTTTGCAGCCAAAATAATGGTATCAAAGAGTAAGAAATTTTACTTGTAACCTTTAGAGGACTGGATAATTCTAAGGCTGTGTTAAGGACCGGTCAGTTTCTGAGCATGGGATCCAGCTCACTATGGGGTTTCGTTGCAGGAAGAAGAATGTCTGGTTCTAGGAGACAGAATCATGTTAAGACTCTTGTCTAAAGTGAGCCAAAAATTGCCCCATCTTCCCACTAATGGGAACCCTCTTTTTTTCTTTCCGCTCTTTTCACTGTGAACCACTTACATCCATTTCCTGTTTCAGCCATGGGCCGTGTCCCACCACTGCACCACATACAGCTGTTCTTCCAGGCAAGACTTGGGGCTGGTGTCAGCCCACATGTCCAGGCTTGCCAGGAGCAGTGAGATGCTCTGGCACAGACCGGAGCAGCTCTGTGCAGCAAGATGTGCTGGTGGAGAAGACATGGCTCCTTTCTGTGTGAGGATGAGGATTGGAATCCTCCCCCAGTCAGTGGACTGGGACAATACAAGAAATTTTGTTTGAGACAAAAGAGACTCTTGATTGTAGAGGGTTGTGGGGTCACTGTAAAGGAATAAGTGTGACTTTTGCATGTGGAAGGAGACATATGGGAAAGAGATGGAAACCGAGTTAGTTTTGCTTTTCTGCCTCCACCTTAGAACACAAAGGATGAGTACACTCACCCTTAAAATTCTATCGATTAGGAGAACATTGTTTGGTAGTGGTAATGTTTGATTGGTGGGTAATATTTCCCTCACTCAGCTGAGATTTACAACCTATGGCTGCTCATATTTCACCGACCGCAGTGACCAAGCATTCCTATTTCTGGTTGCTTAGGAGGTGCAACTTTTCCTGTCTGATGTGAGCTTCCCAATTATATTTTTTTAACCTCCAAATTATATTACTGGAATGCATTCTATATGGGCTGATTGGAAGGCCAGTCAGATGCTTCAGCCAGAGCCAAACTCAGCTGCTAACTTACTTAGAAATGCTAGATCTTCTTGTTTGATTCCCATCTGTTAGCTCAACGACACTGATGGGGCCAAATGAAGTCACTTCCATTCCTTATTGGATTTATATGGTCTAATATTTGCCAAGTGTTTGACCACATCTTCTTGGCAATGCCCTTCACAAGTGGTTGCTGCCAGTAGCTGCCCTTACTAGGTTAGTATGCCAGCTGAGGTAGGGTCCCAGGGTATGACACTGTGGAGCACACGCAGCTACTTGGAGCCACCAGTGAGAAGTGAGTGAGTTGCCAGGACTAGCTGCAAGCCAACTGCCTTTCATGGGTGCAGCTGTCTACTACACAGAGGTAGTTGAACTCACTTCATGCATCCCAAAGTGCTAGTTAAGTGAAGCATATTTCAGCTATTCTTCATAGACTGCACTAGCATCCACCTCACTTCCAGTTTCAGGCTGCTGGCTAAGATCTGCATTTATAGGTCTATCATAGATGCCACGTATATGGAAAGTTTTTCTTTTTCTGTTAGTCTCCAGAAATAAAAATTATTGTAATACTCTGAAAATCGTTGAGCACTTTTACTAAAATATTCTGGAAAGTTACAAATATATGCTCGTCACCAGACTTTGTGCATCATTTCTAATCAAATGTCTCCACTCCCACACAGTTGACTCACTTTATCATTGTTTTATTTTTTTTCCAAAAGTGCATTAGTACAAACTTATAGTAGTTTAGTTCAGCTTTAGCAAACCTTTGAATTAATGTGTCAAAATGTTTGTAGTCTTAACATACTGCAAAGACATTTTGAAACTCTAATTTTAACAAGTTTTATATATTTCTACTTTTTTCTAGTTGTTCGTTTACTTAGAAATGTGAAACTCAAATACGATTCTTTAACAGTATTGTTTTCTACTTGATTTTGAGAAAGCTACTTACCATGTCTTCACCTCTGATTTACCCTTTATTAAAAAATAGAGATAATGAGGCTTACCCACATTTGCAAAGCAATTTGTGATTTTAGGATTAAAAGCTCATTATCAATGCTAGGAAACATTTTTTTCCATTTTAAACATTTTGAAAGTGTTACTTGCATTAGTTGATACTGAATTAAATGTAAATATATAAACTAATTACCATTGAGCCATCTATTAAAATAAACTCTTAAATGACAGATGAATGGTAGGTAGAAATAGCTCCGATAATTTTATCTTGTAAAGACAAGACTGCACTATTTTCTCTAAGAATGCATGTGCTACTATTATACTTATGCTAAGGCTTTCTTTAACATGTAAGAAGGTTTACCATTTGGTAAACGTGAAGGTGCTGTCATACTAGACATGGAGATGGATACCTGCTTGGGGACTGCACTGAATTAATGGTAATTCTAGATGTTGATTGATATCTTTCTCTAGCTCAGGCAGTACCAAACAAGCCATTTTAGAGGACAGGCGTGGTACAGCTAAACCAAACTTGTCATTTAACAAAGGACTTGTTCTTAAACATATGATTGGAAACATTTAAAAAATACTTTCAACTTCCTTTCTCTCCTGTTCACCATTTCTGGCATTCAAGAATGTTAAAAGAAAGAACCTGAACATGAAGGGAAGGTGCCCTGTTAATTTATGGTTTTGTATTGTTTGATTCCATAGGTCAAACGTGCTAATTTCTCCCACGTGTATTAGGTGATCCCCTACATTATTTCTTATAAGGTCTTAGTTTTTGTGAAAAGGTTGGTTCCCTGACAGATGAACCAATGAAAACATCAAGAACTTGTGACAACTCAAATCAATAAGAGTTCAACAAAATGATGTTAAGGATTTTGAAACAATGCCCAATGCATCAAGTACAGGGAAATTACAGTGGCATGATAAACCACAATTATTTTCACCCACTATTGGTAATTAAGTTAAAGACTCAAGAAATGTTTATGATTCATAAATCTTGAATAGCAAAAATAAGGGTTAGTTATGGAGATTTTTTTTATCATAGGCTAAATATTCTCTTGTCATAATGACATCTGCAGAATTCTCAGTTAATTTCTAATTATTTAAATGTTTCAGGAAACATAAAGCAAGGATTGATATTTTGCTAAGTAGAAAGACTTTTAAAAGGCATGAGATATTATTTTTGCTACTAACATGCTTATCTGTGAGTATATCAAGCTTGTAATTTATTTTAATTGTAACAGTACTTTTGATTTTTGTTGGTGCGCAAGTGTGTAGGAAAGTGAATAATATTGTTAGACTAAAAGAGAATCACCATGCAGGTTTTCCCCTGACATGGGGAGGCAGGTGTCCTTCTGTTGGTCCTCTTTGGAGCTGTGAACAGGCTCAGATGAAATGTTGGGTTTTTGTTCTAGATTGTCATTTGGTAGAGATTTAAATTCTTCAGACAGTCCTTTACCTAGAAACTTAAATTGGCTTTGAGAAAGGGCTCAGAATTAATGGTTACAAAATATATGTCATTCACATTTCCCTGATACTATTTTTATTAATTCTAAAATGGCTTGCATGAACTAGGTTAGTCACAACTTCTACCAATTCCACATAATGGCTTTAGAATTTTTACTAGTCTATATTAAAACAGATACCCATTTCAGTCTTTCCTGTCTACACATTTAAAAACCCCGAAGGCAAATCAACAGTAATACAAAGAAGCTGTTTGTTTTTGGGATATATATATATAGTGTGGAAACCAGGTGGTTTTTTTTAATTGAATTCCATCCTGAAAGGGTGTACAAGAGAAATTAAAACAGAGAGAAGTTTTAAAGAAGAGAGAGAAACTAAAAGAAAAAATACAGATTGAAATTCCTCTTAATGTGAAAGTATAAATGATGCAAAGCCAAGTAAGGCCTCATGGTGGCACTGCCTTTCAGTGATTAGATATGTTTACCTCAGTTACTGGAATACTTTGTGATACTTTGTAATGTTTTTGCACATTCCCTGTGAGTCGTCTTCTTTCCCCACCCCTATTTTCCCCAATACCGTATCCGTTTCCATCATAAAAGCCTGGTTTCGGTGGACTTTGGATTAGATGTAAAACTTTGTGTTGTTCTGAAACTTGTCTTACCACATTTCAGTGTTTATTTTCTACTTTTTAATTTTGTAAATGAAATTATGCCCTTGAAAAGTGCCACATTAACAACTCTAAACCTCTCAATTGAAGTACAGAAATCGCTTAAGTGAAAGTTTCCCTCCAGTGCTAAATATTGTAGTTTTTGTGATATGGACACATCCACAAAAAACTAAAGTGAGGACAGCAGTTCATTTCACATAGGTTACCAAACTGCTGTCAGAAGATCACTTCCAACCTGTTTGGATTTGAGTTAGTACCTGAAGAGTATAACCCTGAATATACTTCCCCTTACCCCACTTGAGTGAGCTTCTTAAATCTATTTATCTGTGTTAGTTTTGGTGATTTTATTTTTAGTGTTTCCTGACAGTTCTAGAACTCAAAAAGTTTAATTACAAACAGGGAAGAGAAATTTCACAGCTCAGTAGTCCGTAATGTAGATTTAAATCTGTTTTGTTTGTTTGTTTTTCATTTATAAATATTTACTACTCTTTAGAAAATTGGGTGTTGTGCATGCATGGTAGCTTTTTAATTTGTAGAATCATTCCAGTGTTATGTATGTATGGCTTGGATTTATATTCCACTGAATTCCATACTACAGGCTTGCACAATATACTGCAAATGTTCTGAGGGAGAGTGGGTTAATTAGTAAATAATAATTACAAAGTATATATTCATAATAAACCATACTTTTTTTAGGTAAACGATATGTATTTCTAAAATTCTCTGAATACGTATCTGCATAATAGTTTATAAATGCTTAATGAGAATTGCTAATTCAGTTATGTCAACTCATATTTCCATTATTTGTATTTATTCTTTCATTTATTTTTGGTGTATAGAATCTGATCTATAGCATTGATATCTGTGAGAATGCAGAAAAAAGTCAGCCATTACTAACCAAAGCAAATAAAACACAGTTACATCTAATGTGGCTCACATTCCACTCAATTCAAAACTCTCATGTAGATTTATGTTCCCATAGACAGGGGACTCCTCACATTTTCCTTTATTGTGACCCTATAAACAGCTAACAATTTTCTAATGTTTGTTTAATAATTATAACTGGCACTTGTGTAATCCAAAAAACAAACATAGATCTCAAAGCTCCTTACAAAGGCAGGTGAGTATCTTCAGGGCAGGGACTGTGTCTCACTGTGCCACTGATCCTGTACTGAGCTCTGTTTTAACCATTGACTGTTTTTAGTTAAATTTGCTTTTGAGATGAAATCTTTTCAGAGAAACTGCTCAGACCATAGATGGTGGCGATGTTATAAAACTTTACTTTGTGAAGACTGGAGGAGTAGTATGTGCATCAGGGGAGCTAGAGAAGGAAGAGAGTCTGTCACAGAGTAGTCAGCTAAATGTAGATTTCTGTATTTAGCAGTAGAACCCATCAGGTGCATAAAGGGTCTTGTACTGAGCTCTGTATTTCAGAAGCTGCACAGGTAACAGAGTATTTAACATGGGATCCCATTAGTTATATGGAAACTATTGGTTTATCTTGACTTACGTTGAGAATCTGTATTGAACCAGGAATTTCAGCTTTCACGCAGGAAATGATATCCTTAGCTTGGAAAAACTCTACTTCCAGAGAAAATTATTTACCAAAGCAGGGAGTTCCAGCAATTACTTAGAGAATCCTCCAATTAATAAGAGAATATTATGGAAGTATTTATTAATACTTATGATTTATTAAAAAGAAAAGGAGTACTTGTGTCACCTTAGAGACTAACACATTTATTTGAGCTTAAGCTTTTGTGAGCTACAGCTCTGTAGCTCACGAAAGCTTAAGCTCAAATAAATGTGTTAGTCTCTAAGGTGCCACAAATACTCCTTTTCTTTTTATGGGGAAATAGTTTTACTTTGTGTAATGTAACTTTACTTTGTGTAATGACCCATCCACTCCCAGTCTCTATTCAAGCCTAAATTAATTGTATCCAGTTTGCAAATTAATTCCAATTCATCAGTCTCTCGTTGGAGTCTATTTCTGAAGTTTTTTTTTGTTGAAGAATTGCCAATTTTAGGTCTGTAATGGAGTGACCAAAGAGATTGAAGTGTTCTCCAACTGGTCTTTGAATGTTATAATTCTTGACATCTAATTTGTGTCCATTTATTCTTTTAGGTAGAGACTGTCCAGTTTGATCAATGTACATGGCAGAGGGGCATTGCTGGCACATGATGGCATATATCACATTGGTAGATGTGCAGGTGAGCGAGCCTCTGATAGTGTGGCTGATGTGATTAGGCCCTATGATGGCGTCCCACCATCAACCTCAGCCTGGGCTAGTCCACACAAGAGATCCACTTCCTGGACACTACAGTGCTAATAAGCGATGGTCACATAAACACCACCCTATACCGGAAACCTACTGACCGCTATTCCTACCTGCATGCCTCCAGCTTTCATCCAGACCACACCTCATGATCCATTGTCTACAGCCAAGCCCTAAGATACAACCGCATATGCTCCAACCCCTCAGACAGAGACAAACACCTACAAGATCTCTATCAAGCATTCTTACAACTACAGTACCCACCTGCTGAAGTGAAGAAACAGATTGACAGAGCCAGAAGAGTACCCAGAAGTTACCTACTACAGGACAGGCCCAACAAAGAAAATAACAGAACACCACTAGCCATCACCTTCAGCCCCCAACTAAAACCTCTCCAACGCATCATCAAGGATCTACAACCTATCCTGAAGGACGAACCATCACTCTCAGAGATCTTGGGAGACAGGCCAGTCCTTGCCTACAGACAGCCCCCCAACCTGAAGCAAATACTCACCAGCAACCACACACCACACAACAAAAACACTAACCCAGGAACCTATCCTTGCAACAAAGCCCGTTGCCAATTATGTCCACATATCTATTCAGGGGACACCATCATAGGGCCTAATCACATCAGCCACACTATCAGAGGCTCCAGAGTAACAGCCATGTTAGTCTGTATTCGCAAAAAGAAAAGGAGTACTTGTGGCACCTTAGAGACTAACCAATTTATTTGAGCATGAGCTTTCGTGAGCCACAGCTCACTTCATTGGATGCACACTGTGGAAACTGCAGAAGACATTATATACACAGAGACCATGAAACAATACCTCCTCTCACCCCACTCTCCTGCTGGTAATAGCTTATCTAAAGTGATCATCAGGTTGGGCCATTTCCAGCACAAATCCAGGTTTTCTCACCCTCCGCCCTTCCCCCACACAAACTCACTCTCCTGCTGGTAATAGCCCATCCAAAGTGACCACTCTCTTTACAATGTGTATGATAATCAAGGTTCCTGGGTTAGTGGTTTCTTTTTATCAGAGGCTCGTTCACCTGCACATCTACCAATGTGCGATATGCCATCATGTGCCAGCAATGCCCCTCTGCCATGTACATTGGTCAAACTGGACAGTCTCTACCTAAAAGAATAAATGGACACAAATCAGACGTCAAGAATTATAACATTCAAAAACCAGTTGGAGAACACTTCAGTCTCTTTGGTCACTCAATTACAGACCTAAAAGTTGCAATTCTTCAACAAAAAAACTTCAGAAACAGACTCTGACGAGAGACTGCTAAATTGGAATTAATTTGCAAACTGGATACAATTAACTTAGGCTTGAATAGAGACTGGGAGTGGATGTGTCATTACACAAAGTAAAACTATTTCCCCACGTTTATTCCCCCCGTCCACCCCCCACTGTTCCTCAGACATTCTTGTCAACTGCTGGAAATGGCCCACTTGATTATCACTACAAAAGGTTACCCCCCTCCCCCCGCTCTCCTGCTGGTAATAGCTCACCTTAAGTGATCACTCTCGTTACAGTGTGTATGATAACACCCATTGTTTCATGTTCTCTGTGTATATAAATCTCCCCACTGTATTTTCCACTGAATGCATCTGATGAAGTGAGCTGTAGCTCACGAAAGCTTATGCTCAAATAAATTTTAGTCTCTAAGGTGCCACAAGTACTCCTTTTCTTTTTGCGAATACAGACTAACACAGCTGCTACTCTGAAACCTATGATTTATTAGTTATTTGAAAAATTATAATGGAAATGGCCATCAGAATTTGTTGAGTGTTGTATAAATGCAGAGAAAGAGAGAGCTCCTACCACAAAACGTTTACCTTTCATTTTAAGACAAGATTCATAAAGTGCATTTAACAAATGGTAAGAGAGAGTGGGCCAGGGGGAACTTAGCTAACTGTGATTGGACCATTTATATAACACAACATTTTAAAAAACCTGCCATTCATGCCAAGCTTCCAGTAATGGATTATAGGAAAACTGGAGATTTTGAAGGTGCTGAAAGACAGAGCAATTGAGTTGATTATTCATGCTAAAGAGTTAGTATAGATAACTTTCCTGAGGTCTGAGCAATGCCGCCCTCTTCTGTGAGCACACCATAGACTGAAGTGTTTGACACTATCATTGGAGAAGACTCAAAAGTTTGTGTGTGAAAATAAGAAGTCGATTGCCCAAGCAAAAGAACTCTACTCGTCTAAACTGGGCAAACAGCCACTGCTATGTGATTAGGCATATATAGCACAAAGTAAGTAGTAAAAGCACATTTATGTAACAATTCAAATGAGTTACATTCATCACCTGGATTGGTTTAAAGCAAGTACACATGTTGTGCCATTTGATCTCTGCTGTGATACTGAGAGCAGCATCAATGTGTTTGGAAGGCTGCTAGTGGACATAGTGAGACAGTTTGGGTTTTGCCATAAATATGCTGTTAATATTTTCTCAATATTATTGGATCCAGAAGGTACCATCTCTGTGTTCTCAAGGTCTGGCTAACACTAGGCTTGAATGAAAGCAAGTTGGCTGAGGTTCAGTCTAGATAACTGAGATAGCTGAGATAATGTTAGTGGGGTGGGGAAGCACCTAGAGGAAAGAGTGAATATGATATCTGCCCCTTGTACAAAGGCATGCCTGTCTTTTCTTCTTCAGATGTACAACTGAAGGGTTTGATTGGACCTTCACATGTTTTTGGATATCCAGATAGCAGTAGTCGGTAAAAGAGTTTTTATTTATCCTCGTGTGGCAAGAAGATCGTGACCTTCTTTATTAGGTCCTAACTCGGGCCCAAGTTGTCTAAGAGCTGTCTCAACTTCAAGACTTTCACTAGATTAGTCGCTCTCAACCTTTCCAGACTATTGTACCCCTTTCAGGAGTCTGATTTGTCTTGCGTACCCCCCCAAGTTTCACCTCACCTAAAAGCTGTTTGCTTACAAAATAATAATTAAAAATACAAAAGTGTCTCAGCACACTATTACTGAAAAATTGCTTACTTTCTCATTTTTGCCATATAATTATAAAATAAATCAATTGGAATATAAATAAATATTATTCTTACAGTTCAGTGTGTAGTTTATAGAGCAGTAATGGATTGTCTTTGTCATTGTCTGTATGAAATTTTAATTTGTACGGACTTTGCTAGTGCTTTTTATGTAGCCTGTTATAAAACTAGGCAAACATTTAGATGAGCTGATGTACCCTCTGGAAGATCATTGCATACTCCCAGGGGTACACGTACCCCTGGTTGAGAACCACAGCACTAGATTATCTGGAGATTTGCAAATCGGGCATGGATCAGAATACTCTTATTAAAATAGTGTTAGCTAGATTCACAATGAAGGGTTTTTAGTTAAGTTTGGAAGGACCTTTTATAGCTTCTTTCTGTCATGATGTATATTTGATGACTGTATGTGTGTTTAAAGTTCCATATGATCCTAGAGAGCTATTGATAGGTTCAATGCATAAATCAAGTTTCAAACATATCTCTTTTGTTCATTTGATGACTATTTCTGAACATTCAGTGACTCTCTGGGGATATTACCAAGGGTTCCGTTCTGGTCCCCTTGCTATTTAATATATACAAGTTCCTTTTTGCATGGCATCTTTTTACTGGCATTCTTCCCACTCTAATGTACATGACACTTAGAATCACTGACATGTTTAATACTGTATCTTTAGTGAATAAGACTGTATTTCAATTTATTTTAGATGTAAATTTGTGGAGGGCAAAGTATTATAAGGACAGTCATATCTGCCAATAGGCAGCGTTTGTTGTAGCCGTGTTGGTCCCGGGATATTGGAATGACAAGGTGGGTGAGGTAATATCTTCTATTGGTCCAACTACTGCTGGTGAGAGAGACAAGCTTCCAAGCTCAAGCTCACATGGGGCTCTGAGACTTGAAGAAGAGCTCTGTGTAATCTTGAAAGCTTGTGTCTCTCACCAACAGAAGCTGGTCCAATAAAAGATATTACCTCATCCACCCATCTGCTAATAGTGAACTTCACTTACTTTAACTGGACTGACGGTCCTAATTTGCTTCAGTGTATTTTAATGGACTTGTCTCTTATAGAAAAGCCTCACTGTGAAACTAAATATGTGAGCTGTGAACCTGGGAGGTCTGCTGGGATTGGGAAGCTATGGCTATGGAGCAGCCACGGAATTGATCTACAACCACTAGTAAAGATTCAGGGCTGTAGTACCTTTGGTGACTGCTTTACAAACACTTACGTAGGGCCTTGGCTAGTGGATTCATGTAGTTGCAGATCCACTGACCACACTATATATCCCACAGAATGACCATCCATTGGATTGGAGGGAAGTCCTGGAGTGCCACATCAAATTAGGAAAGGGAGTTCCCCCTACATATGCCCCCTAGCCTATGCAGTGGAACTGCACTGGTTCCATTGCTTTCATTGGTGTCACGGGAGAAGAACAACATTTTTATGAGAGAAATTCTAACTTGGAAGCCTCTTTCCAACCATGCTTTAAAAAAAGGGGTGTGTGTGTGTGTGTGTGGGTGTGTGTGTGTGTGTGTGTAAAAAGTATGCTTCTGAATGTGAGAGAAGAGGACCGTTTGGTGCGATGTTCACTGTTGTCATCTCATACAGAAAGTAAACCATAGCCAAAGATTAGTATTTTTGAAGCAGCCATTCATTTTAAATGTTTCTGGACATAATCATATTCTGTAAACTGGTGAACATATGCTGGTAAATATTTAAAAGCTGTGAAACATATTTACTCTGAAATGGCAGCCAGATAGCCAAATTATTTCCCTCCAGCACTCAAACTTAATGCCAGACTAGGTTCTAAGCATGTCAGTCAAGTGGCTGGGGTGGGATAGGAATCCCTTTTCTTCATCTTGCCCTTCAGGTCATACAGTCATTACCCAGCCACTACTGCAGTACAAAGGCTGCAGTAGTCCTGGCAGCCCTATTTACATCCTCTGTAAGGTGTGAGGGAAGAAGAGAGGGATCCACCAAACAGCAAATCCTAAAGCCCCATCCCCAGCTGATCATCCTTCCACCTGCCTTGTGCATGCCTAAGTGCTAAGAGCTACTGTGGATCTGAGCTCTATGTAGCACAGGGGCTGACACCTCCCACCCCCACCACGCGCCCCTTACTCATATTCAGGGCATATGGGCCCACAACCAGAGAGTTCTCAGCAGCTACAGAGGAAAGGATTTGGTCCAAGAGAGATTATTGAAGCAAATTTTGTAGAAGTCTAATTTTTGAATATGGTATTAGTAAAGGTGTTAGAGCTGAGGAAAAGTGCATAATGCAGAATCTCAGTAGTATTGTGTTTAATGGGAGGCAGAATAATAATGCAGAATATTCTTCACTGAAATAAATTAAAAGTACTACACACAAACCACTTCTCCCACCTCCTCCCCCCCAACTGTTTTAATTTGCTTTACAAAGGCTTTTAAAATAGAAGAGAGTCCACATTATCCTCTTTTAAGACATAAGTAACAGGATAAGCGAGTTTGAGATGTGAAATGCTATCATGTTTGTGAGATATGGTCTACTAGATTTTGATTTTTGTCCATCTGTGGAAGAGATTCTTATTCATTAATTTATACAGCAACCCAAGTGTGTTATTTGTGTTACGTGCAATAGGATTATAGCAGTGCCATTTTTATATAGCTTAATATCTTGGCAATGATCTTAAGAACCATTCTTTTCAAAGTATTACATATAAGGAATTTGTTTTAGTGGATGAAATGTTTGACTTGGAACAGTTTTGAAAAATGCTAGATGGGAAAATATGAAAATAATTGCTTAAGAAATAATTAAATGCTGTTGAAAGAACTTCCTAATGTGTTTGCATGAAAGCATTTAATTCTTAAATAAGAGCAGTGTGACTCCTTAGAGAAATAATATGAACACTATGTACTGATATGAACTAATGAGTTTATTAGTGTTTGTGAATAATGCTATTATGAAGTATTTATAGTAGAAAAGGGAGCAATACTTCATTCTGTACACTCTCTTTTTTTTTAACTAATGTCATGTGACAGTGGTTTTTACTGCATGGCTTCTCTTGTCTGGTTTCATTCTTGAAATATGTATCCTTTTTATGCTTGACAGTGTATCTAATTGTTTTGTAATTAAAACAAAAAAATAAACAAAGATTCTCGACCCTTCCCACCTCCTTCCCCTGGCCTCGGGTTGGGATATATTTTACTACTTAATAATTAACTCAAACTACAGCTACAAATGTAAAAAGTCAGAAAAATTATATGATTTCCAGAAAAACTTTGAAATAGAGGTCCAGGTTGGCTACTAGATGTACGCACAATTCACAGTGAATAAAATTCATGGCTATGCTGTGGCGGCTTTGCATCTGTCTGCCTGTCCAAAGTAACCAAAGGGTAAATCCAGTCTGTGGAGTATTTCCCTTTCATATGGCGAGAGCCAATAAAAGAGGTACAATTGTCCAACACTGACTGAATGGGAGTAGTGTCTCCCTTTATATGACTAACATCAAAATTAAAAACAAGAAATTAAGTTTCATCCAATATTGTAAAGAGAAGTTAACTTTATGCAATCTGATGCCAGTACTAAAATGTCAAAGTAACATACATTGATACTTTGTTAAATTTAACAATGGTTGCAATGTACAAACCCAAACTAGAACCCTCTGACACTGAGGAAGTGTTTCCACTTGGTTTTCAAGGGCTTTCCAAGTGTCTATTGATCAGTGTTCTCTAACAGCACAGAAATAATGTGTCTAATTTAACTGGCCACATGGAGGAGTATAGAAAAAACATTACTTATTCCTTGAAAGGCTTGGAACATCGATAGGAGGACATAACATTAATGACTTTCCTATACACCAACTTCAAAAATGGCTAAATGAGGAAGAAATTACAAATTTATTTTCCTATAATTTCAACAGTTGTCTTGTTTTACTGCAGCAGTAAGGCATTAAGCAATGAAATATCACACAAGGACTATTTTCCTGATAATTTGTCTGACATGCAAAGCATATAATACAAAAGAGAAAGAGATGGAAATGTGGATTTTATTTATATAGACAAATTCAGTGGATTTTATTGCTCATAAAATGGGGCAAAGAGTCTTCAGCTACCATGCAAGCATCTTCAAATATTGCTCTTTCATAAATGACACACTGTAACTACAACACCTTTACTATCTCAGTACAGACCTTGCCCTGAACACAGGCTACTAATTTTGTGGTTGCTTACTAATGTAGATAAATGTCCACTAAGGACTAATTTACAACCCCAAACTCCTTTCACTTTTCATATAAATTAAATAAGTACCAAAGTCTCCAGAGATGAATCACTGAAATTAGAGCTGGAAAAGAACCATGGTTATCCAGTCCATCTCTTTGTCAATGCAGGATTAAAGCATGAAAGCCTGAGTTTTAACTTCCTTTCATTTTACCCCCTTTTTTCAGATGAAGAAGAACTTTAAAGAAACAATTTATAAAATCCATTGTGGAATATAGTAATGAAAGTAAGTTTTTCTAACTGAGTTAAATTAAAATACCATGTAGCTTTCATATTGGAATTGCCAACTCTTTGAGTTTATTTTACTTCAGGCAGCTTTACTAGTCTAAGTAGTGTTTTGTCCATGGAACCAGTGATGAAGGATTGCACTATTGAATTTATTGGCTATTGTTAGTGCCAGCTAAATGAGCTTGACTTTTATCACTGTAATCTTTCACACTACAAGGCACGTGTAAATTGTTACATACCAATCAGATACCATTTTTGTTAAGATGCCTGTGATGGTTTAAAGGCAAGAGGTCATTATTTCTTAGAATATATGAAACATGACGTCAAAATATGGATGGTGGTATACATTGTGAATATTTTGCTTCCAAAATATTGGAAGACCCTTCATTATGGACAAGAATTTTTGGGAGTAATGCTTTTTCTTTTAAACAAGCTATTTTTAAAGTGACGTGAAGTTAGAGATCTAGGGAAAAAAAAAGATCTTTTGAGCCCATGAAGCAGCATAGAGTTGCATATGCTTTCTGCCTGTGTACATATGATGCTAATCTGGTTTATCAGAAATCAATCGTGTTGTTTTACTGACCTCATAAGTTCCGCATTGGTATGTGTTTGCTTCATATCTCATTATTCACGTCTGAGAAGGTTTCTGACACATCGAATGAATGTGTTCAGCCAATCATGAGTTAGAGTGTTCTTTATCTGCAATGGGTTCCATTAAAATCAATATTTTGCCAGAGTTACTACACAGTATTATGACAAACCTGTTATTTCTCTGTACTTAAAATAGGAGATAGTGTGTCTTTAGATACTACTGTGTGGTAACTGGTAATTTTGGCTTTTTAAATGATAACTATGTATGTGACAATAGTAATTATGATCCTGTAAAGACTCCATTACACAACAGGAGTTGTGCACACAGAGCCCATACCAGATCAAGCCCTGTTTCTTTTCATTGTCATTCATACACAAGTATCACAGATCACTATATGGCCAATTTATATTTTATATTTGCAAAAACAATTACACTATACAGATTACAATATGCAGATTATACTATGTCAAACAGGTTGAACAATAGTTTGGTAGAAAAGAAGAGTTCAAGGATCAGATTTTGCAGACAAGGACCACACATGGGGAACTTCAACAAGGCTGTTAAGATTAAGGGGGCTGTGTCACAAGACTCAGGTTGATACCCTCCACCTTCGGGAAACACACAGACGACAATACATTATGATTTTTTCATGGTAGTGCAATAGGATGTAATAATGCTTCAGGAAGGCAAGACTATTTTAGGAACAGAATTGTCAAATTCTGGGTCTGGTCAAGCCAACTAGGAGGCAGAGGGCATAGGATTTTGTTTTATTAGAAATAAGATTTCAAGTTATAGTATAGGTAGAAGATACTGGTCTTGAGATTGTCTCCCTAATTTTTCAGATCCAGACAGTAGCAGAGAAACTGTTCCAGATAGCAGGGACAGTGTGGGAGAAAGATCTACTGCCTGAAGAGATAAGGAAGAGGTACACCTAAGAATCTGGTATTTCAGGGAATACGGTGTTTCTGGTAGAAGGATGGGAAACAGTTCCTGGAAAAGTTTGAAGATCAAGAGGAAGGTTTGGTACTAGATTTGAAGATTTGAGAATGGAATGCCTATTTCTGAGGATTGGTGATGAGTTGGGCTTCCACATTTTGGACAGTGGGCACAGTTCTCAAGTGTAGATACAAAAAGACTGATTGTTCAGAGATACTGAATAACCATAGTTCCTATTAATTTCATTGGGAGTTGTGGGTGGCCAGACCCTCCAAAAGTCAGGTATCTATTTAGGTGCCTAATTATAGACACCCAAGATAGAAAATTTTGTCCATTAATGTTAGGAGACTTGGGTTTAGTGGGAACATAAGGGAAGTAATCATATGAGAAGAGATGAAGGCCTAAATAGGAGTTTTGGCATAGGGCAGTTGAGAATGTTACTGATGTGAGGAATCGTGCTAATCGGCAGATTTACAGACAGGGATAGAGAGGAAAAAGTAAATTACATTTTAAATCTGATTGTTGCATAAATTCCTGTAAAAATGGCTGTCAGTTAAATCTAATGTTAGATCTGAACCCCAAGATGAGAGAGCCACAACCTAACATCTTTTTTGCTGCATTTCTGCAAAGGTCTCAGCAAAATTTTAACTATTTGGGATTTATTGTTTTCCATGCTCTCCAGAGGGGGAGCTTCTTCAATTATAAATATAAGTGGTATGTTTAAAACATCATCATTATTTATACTCTCCTGTAATACTAACTTTCTATTAAAGTTGAAAATCAATCTATTACTGAAAATTTTTAAGATGTCTGTCACCTTGATATCTGATTGCCAGGTGGTAATCTGAAAACTAGTTGACTTCTAAAGTAAAAGGAACAAAAGGAGCTAGGAACACTGCTCATTCAGTAATAATAGCGGCTTCTGATTTCCAGTGTACTTAAATTTACATTTCTTATACATACATGCTAACACAGTATTCCTCCAAGACAATGATTTTTTTTTTTTTTTTTTTTAATTTTGGTACTGGAGGATCTGCACACCTAAATCCCACACTAAGATACATATGCACGTATGCTGCTGCTAGCAGATTATATGAATGTCTTCTTTTGACACTTTACTTTTCAAACAAAGCTACAGTCTAATCCCTTAGTTATTATGGTGCATGAAAATGGAAGATACACTGATGGGTCTTATGTATATGTGGGGGGTTTAAGGTGTGATAGAAACAAAATACCCAACTAAGAATTACAAGGAATCATGGTACTAAGGAAGCCATTTAATGTGATATTATTTATACATCAACTTTGAAGGTTCTTTTATAATTGAAGAATATTTTTTATTTGAGAATAAAGAAAATTAACTCCTTTCTTTTTAGTATAGAAGTAAAGGCCAATATTTCCAAAAGTGACTAGTGATTTTGGGTGCCTCTGTTTTTGGACAACCAGATTAAGACACACCTGAAAGAGACCTGTTACTCAAAAGGTGGATGGTCAAGCACTTTCTGAAAATCAGTTATCTTTAAGGTATCTGCAGTTCACCGCCCAAAAATTGAAGTACCCAAAATCATTAATGCTTTTGAAAATCATGGCCAAAATAATTTATAATTAGACTTCTAAGAGTACAGTTTTTGCGTACTTGAAAGAGAATACTATAGTCCATAGCTGCTGAAACAAACTTCCTAAGAACAATAATTAACTTGCCAAATTATCTGTATTTCCTTTTCTCTCTCATGCCCATCTTGTCTCAACTATGCCTTAAGGATGGCTGAGACAAGGTGGGTGAGGTAATATCTTTTGTTAGACCAACTTCTGTTGGTGAGAGAGACAAGCTTTTGAGCTTATACAGAGCTTTTCGGTCAGTATGGCTGCCTTGCAGAAAAGTATAATCAGGACTGCACTTAAGCATATGTGCTTAAAGTTAAAAAGGTGCATAAATGCTCTCCTAAATGAATATTTTTAATTTATTATTTTGTACATTCACTGGCATCACAGGGTGGCTGGACCCTTGTAATGTCTCATCTGTGACACACTTAACTCATTTCACCTGTGCAAGTACAAAACTGATTTTTTTCAATAATTTTTATAACTTAATTTTTTTCAGATGGTTTTATTTTGTTTGCAAATTCGCCTGAAGACTAGACCTCAGTGAAGACTAGCTACTTGGGAAGTTTATCTATTAAGTTCAATTTTATTCTATGTGTTCTCCAGTTATGTGCAAAAAATTCTTTGTGTTACTATATGAAACTGGTTTTTTTCCACCATTGCGTAAGTTAAAATATTCACCTTAGAGATTAGATGAAGCACTGAAAATTTCAGCTATAAAATAGAATTTAAGAAAATTATAAGCATATGGAAGTGGGAGGGTTTGATGAAAGTCTCAACAGACTCTTAACTATCCTTTTTGTTTCAGGTGAAAGTTATTAAGCAGTATTGCTTCATCATATAATTTATTGTAATAAAAATTAGAAGAATTGAGACTAAATTCAGTTTAGCAAAGGAATAGCTAGGTGTCTTTGTATATCTACCTCAGGTAGAAATGTGGAAAACTCAGGTTTAGGTCTAGAGCAGGTTTAGGAAGCCTTTGAATCTCAGTGAGTGGCGGTAGAGAGATGCAGGCTTCGATGTCTACATATAGCCTCCCATCCTATTTTTTGCTGCAGTTATACACTGTACACACACTTTTGGAGAGGAAAGGAATCCTGGGCAAATCTTTTGCTGGCATTGCTAAAAAGAGGGGAAACTGAGAAATTAGAAGGAAAAATTCCAAGGCTATAGAGGCAAATAGAATCAATCCAGTTTCCTTTCAGCACAGGTTGTGTGACTGTGACTATGACTACACTAGAGAGCTTACAGTGGCACAGCTGTAGCAATGCAGCTGCATTGCCATAAGATCTCTTGAGTAGCTGCTCTATGCCGACGGGAGAGAGCTCTCCCATCAACATGATTAAACCACCCCCAACGAGCGGCGGTAGCAGCTCTCCCACCAACATAACGCTGTGCACACTGCCACTTATACCGGTGTAACTTATGTCACTAGGGGGGTCTGTTTTTTCACGCCCCTGAGCGACATTCATTTTGCCGACGTAAGTGGTAGTGTAGACATGACCTTAGAAATTCCTCTTTAGAGTAACAAGTAAACAAAGCCCTCATGCTTGAGGACTAGATAAGAAAGTGGTGTACGGAGGAAATGCTTTTCAAAAATATCTTGAATCCAGTTGTCTTTGTTTCCTAAGCTCTGTCCACACTTGTGTTAAAACTGTATTAGAATAGTTACTAGTTTCAGTGTTATAGCACAATTTCTCTGACCAGTGTGGACAGGTTTTCTTTCCTGGAATACTGTGTAGGTCTGATGTGACCAGGTGAAACAGACAGGAAAGGATTAATGGTTACCGCCCTGTCACATGACACCACAGAGAATTTAAGGAAGGGCCATGTCCTTTTTCTGGGGACTGAGAGAGGCATAGGGAAAGACCTTTGGGGCGTGCCACCTGTTTTGGTTAAGGTAATCACTTTGTTTTCAGTTACTGAATGAGTGCTAGCATTTGAATAATACATTGTAGCCTGAGGCAAGGGCTAGAAACAGACTGGTTTCTTTCCTGGGAAGCATCAACATACACTATATTTTTCTCACACACCACTTCTATAACAATGTAACTCTATTGACTTCAGAACATAAGTAAAACGAGGGAAGAATCAGGCCTCATGTATTACCATGCTATGGATTACTTGTGCTAGTTGTTGGTATGGTTTGACTAGTACATAATTTTTAGGAAAAGATTTTTGTCCACATAATTGTCTGCAGAATCGTCTGGGGAAAAAGAAAACTGGCCCTACTGATTTGGGGAATCTGTTAATATCAGGGCTACTCTCCACTTTCATTTAAAAACTAAAAAGTAAGAGAGCTGTTTTCCTTGAAAAGATCACCTTGAAATTGTGTATCATAATAAACAGATTGTTGTCCTAAGGACCATCTCTTCTTGTTTACAGTTCACCTGTGAGAATCAGATCCTGGGGTGCCTCAGTTTTCAAAAGACTTCAGGCCAGTTTTGGTTTCTGAGGGGCAGTGCTGCCCAGGTTGCTGCTGGCTTTGTAACCCACTGCTGTGTGTCTGTTATAGGTCCCCTTCTGTGCTAATCTGCAGATGATATGAGGTGTTACAGCCCCCAGCTAGTAACACCTTGTATCGCTCTAGCTACAGCAGATTACGCTGTTAGCTCTGGCAGTCCCCAGTTCAATCCCCAGTGCGTCAGCCAAGAAGGCAGCATTCACAATAACAGGATGCTAGTATAGACACGATCTCAAATAGATTTTTTTTCTGTGCTACAGTTCTATGTACAGTTACGTTGTGGTTGTCCCCTGACCTGGTTACCACACAGTTACAATTTGTAAGGAAGATGGAACCTAACATTTTCTCAGTTAGGTCCCTTCCTAACTGTGGGACTTGGGAGTATTCAGCGTCACATAAGGAGAGGCACTTTCGAGTTGCAAAAGGAAATACTTTCATTTCTATCTGTACCAAATATTGGGGAAAATATTCTAGCAGACTGAACAAAATAATACATTCAAAATATTCATCTGCTTACAGCAAGGTAGAGTCAGGACAGGTGTGAAAAATAGGAAAACCAGAAACTTTTACAAGCTAATGGGTGCTATTAGGAAACATTTCCTTCAACAACGCTGAACACTCATAGGATATGTCTATATATAGATATAATGTGTCTACATTCGAGCTGAGAGATGTGATTCCCAGGTCAAATAGACGTACCTATGCTAGCTCTGCTCAAGCTAGTGCAATAAAAAGAGCAATGTAGCCAGGGTAGCACAGGAGGTGACTCAGACTAGCTGCCCGAGTATATACCCACCTGGACCCCTTGGCTAAGTCCTCAGGTGGCTATCCTGAGATGCAACTCTAGCTACACTGCTATTTTTAGCATGGTAGTTCAGGTAGAGCTAGGGAATCACACCTCAAAGCTAAAATAAAGATGTACCCTTACTCGGTCAAGACTTCTTATTCTCTGACTGGTATCTCCACTGGATCAGACCTCAGTAATAATTCTGTACCCCAATCAATGCCTGGGGAACAAGAAAGTTCTGCCCTATTCCAGGGGTCCTCTGGAGTTCTGGAGACCTTCCGGACCTGCTCATCCTTATGATGCAGGGGCCACTCACTGTAGGGCTTCAGAGCCTAGGGACTTTCTCCTAACAGGTTCGACAGAGAAGTGGTCTTCACATAGAGCAAGTCTGTTTCTAGTGGGGTCCCACAGGGATTTGTTCTTTGCCATATGCTATTTAACATTTTTTATCAAAGACCTGGAAGAAAACAAAATCATCACTGATAAAGTTTGCAGATGACACAAAAAATTGAGAGATTGGTAAATAATGAAGAGGACAGGTCACTGGTACAGAGCGATCTGGATCACTTGGTAAACTAGGTGCAAGCAAACAATATGCGTGTTAATACAGCTAAATATAAATGTATATATCTAGGAACAAAGAATATAGGCCATACTTACAAAATGGGGGAAGCAGTGATTCTGAAAAAGACTGGGGGTCATGGTGGATAATCAACTAAATACGAGCTCCCAGTGTGATGCTGTGGCCAAAAGAGCTAATGCGATCGTGGGGTGCATAAAGAGGGGAATCTCGATTGAAGAAGTGTGTTGATAAATTGAAGAGGATTCAGAGAAGAGCCATGAGAATGATTAAAGGATTAGAAAACTTGCCTTATAGTGACAGACTCAAGGAACTCAATCTATTTATTTTAACAAAGAGACGGTCAAGGGGTGACTTGATTACAATCTATACATACCTAGATGGGAAACAAATATTTAATAATGGGCTTTTCAGTCTAGCAGAGAAAGGTATAATGTGATCCAGTGGTTGGAATTTGAGGCTAGACAAATTCAGACTGGAAATAAGGTGTAAATTTTTAACAGTGGGAATAATTAACCATTGAAACAATTTACCCTGGGTCATGGTGGATTCTCTACCACTGACCATTTTTATATCAAGGTTCGACATTTTCTCTAAAAGATATCATCTAGGAATTATTTTGGGAACGTTCTATGACCTGCACGGTGCAGGGGGGTCAGACTAGATGATCCCAATGGTCCCTTCTAGCCTTAGAATCTATGCATCCATGATCTACATCCTGGAAACTGGTGAGATCTAGCTGCCTTCCTGATTTCTCAGATTTTGGAGGAGTTAGTAGCAGAGGAGGAAGAGAGTAAGGTATCTGAGTGAGAGAGACTTCCATCGTCTTTATATTTTCCAGATGAGTTTGTTGGTTCTTCATCACCTCCCATCTTTTAGTGGGTATATTTTTATATCAGATTTCTGAAAAGGCTTTGGAATACTTTTACTCACACTTTATTTTAGGCTTTCCAGTTTGTGCAGCCAAAGAAAATCTGCATCAGACTGGAACCCTTACAGGCACCAAGAGACTGGATTTCTAGAAGCACAAGGCTGATTCCTTTACCTCACAACAGATAATAATCATCAGCTGTCAAGAAATGCTGATGAAATATGACTTCCTCATATGCGATAAGTTCTGCCCCTTTTGGATCTTTTTGCAGACAAACGAAGAAGGAATCTGAAGGCAGCATTCAATGCAACTGATACTGCTGCCAAGCCAGCAGCCCTGGCAGTTACCAGACACTGATCTTCCTGGCTGAACAGTTCTAGTTTGCCACAGGAGATTCAGACCAAGGTAGAGGATCTTACACTTGAGGGTCCCAATTTATTAGCAAAAAGACAAGCGAACGTGGAAGACAGAAGAAGGCTCTGTAGCAACCCTTGGATCTGTACACACCTTACCTTTGAAGGAAATTCATTCCCCTTCAGTTTTCATAAACAGGCCAAGAATTCCAAGAATTACTATTGATTTTCCATGTTTCAACTTGAGACCCCTTAAAGTGACCCAGTTTTCAGAAGATGCCAAGAAACCCACCGTCTGAATACTAGGTTCATTTAAGATGTCTCTAAGTGGCACCTGGAATTACTAGTCACTTTTGGAAATATTGACTAGAGCTCTTTATGACCACTAGTAGATCACTCACAAGTTGACCTAGACACACTTCTTTTTCAGGCAGCGGTCCAAACATCATCTCCAATGGCCTACTGATGAACTGACCCAATATCCTGTGGATTTGTGTATTCTTCTCACCTTTCCTGTCATTTTTCAGGGATCCAAAATGTCCGTCAAATGGAGCAATAGAGAAGGTCCCTCATCAATATAAAGGGAAGGGTTCTATTTCTGTTATTTTTTAATACACAATAATGTCTGTACACTAAAATGGACATGAAGAACTGAAACAAATACATCAGGAAACTGAAATTCTGTCTGATGGCATTGGCCTCTATTATTCTTTCTTTTATGTCCCAGAATATCATGTCATTAGAAATTCATTTGGCTCCATATGAAAGAAGGCAGAAAAGACTGTTAAAGCTTTCTTTCCAGAAGACAGGTTACATACAATCTAAGAGATGCTATCCTCTATAAGATCCCAGTCTTAAGGAAGTGTGCTGTATTTCCTGTGGCTGTTAGGCCTTGTGGTTTCATGTACCACATTACATCATTTGCCAAGTTATGTCTGAGACCTTTATAAGGGCAGTAATAGATGGTGTACTGTTCCCATTGTACAATGACACCTTAGTCACAGTGACTTGGGATGTTGAAGGCTCTTATAGGTGTTTCCTTCTCACCTGCACATCATCTGCAGTACTAATCAGAAACCACAAAAGTGGGCTGCGGTGCCATTCAAGAGTTGACTTTCCTTCTTATGATCAAACACAAAGTTGTTCAAGTCTTGACAGCCAAAACCACAGCAGAATATTACACCAGCCACCAAGGAAGAGACTGGGAAAGATGTGCCAGGGAAGGATAATATCTTAAAAGACTCTTTAAGTTAAAAGTATACTTAGCAGAACAAATAGACCCCTGGAGGACTGAGTCTTCCAAATGTAGCAAGTTTCTGCAAAACATCTTGGCTACCAGGGAAAAATACAGATATCTGGGTCTTTTCCAAGGTTGGGCAAGACTTTGTCTCTTACAGATGTCTTTCTCCCAGACTGGGGTGGTAAGTTCTTTCATCCATTCCCTCTAGTCTTGTCGGTGATTTGGAAAGTATGACAGGACAGATCCAAGAATATAATTGGTCTCACTCTGGGCTTTTATGTTCTCTGATCTCCTAGTACTCATGTAAGAACTGCAAGTCTTGCTTCTTGATCCAGTTCCAAAATTTGTCAAGCTGACAGCTTCGTTTCTGAATTGCAAAAAGTATTAGATAGAGAGGGTTCTGCTGAGTTCCAAATGATTTATTTAGAAATCAGGAAGCCTTTTTCCAGGAAAACGTCTTTAATGAAATTAAATTGAAGAGATGCTTCTACTGGACAGCTCAGCAACGGGTAGACCCGAGACAGTCCTTCATCACTTTACTGTTGGACACCTTACTGTAGTTAGACAAATCTGACTACTGTGCACTGAGTTGTCTCAGAGTTCCCCTGGCTACAATTTCTGTTTTCTACCTTCCAGTACATGGGTTTGTCAGCTTTGACTCAACCTTAGACCTATCAATCCTATGGGTTCAAATCCTGCTACTGGTCTGGTGGGAGAACACCCAGTTTGCCAGGAATTCCTATCTGATTGGCTGTCCTTCCTCATTCACTGCCTGCAGGGCAACAGGAGCCAATCAAAGCTGGTCCACAAGCTGAGGAACAGCTTGGTCCCTTAGTATGCAGAGCAGGCAGAGCTACCACCTTATGGTTGCCAAGAGTTTTAAACAAAACCGTTGATCGCTACAGTAGCACTCAATCCTTTGATCTGCGAGCCACCATACCAGGGAGTAGGTGAAGGCTCCTAGAATCCCCCAGTTTCTGAGATATGTTACCCCCCATTTGCTGTGACTCCTCCCAGAGCACCCTCCCATTTGTTGCTGCTTCCCCCATCTCGCCCATGAAGTAGCTGCCCTACCTCCCCACCCCCACGCCTAATCCCAGATCCCCACTGCCTACAGGTGCGTTGTTGTGGAGGTGGCAATGGTCTACCTCCTGTCCTGCTGGCTTTAGTGGATGGCCAGTGGTCCCATGCATGTTTTTATGGCATCTGTGGATAAGGCCAGGAGCCAGTTCATCTCCACACAGACTGTCCAAACTGATCAGAATGCATATGTTTGGGTACTCTGGACAACTCTGGGGATTACAGCACATCTCACCAAGTTCTAAGGCAGTCTCCACAGAATGATTTTGCAGCATCACTATAATTAAAATATGCAGGGATGCTTCTTGGAACTCTGTACACACCTTTACATAGCATTATTATTTTAACATGACCTCTAGCTCTGATACTTAATTTCAAGGGGTAATGTCCTGTTTCCGGTTACTGCATAGGGCACTGAGGGTACAAAGAGCAGTACAGTGGACATGGAGACCAAACAAAAGGCAGGGATATGAAGGACTTGATCCTACTAAATCTTACACATACAGGTAACCCCTGATCTCAATGAGACTATTTTATAATTAAGAAGTGACTACTTGCATGATCAAGGTTGCAAGATGAGTCCCCAAAAAATTAAAAGGTGGACAGATGCGAGGATCTTCATGACAAAAATAATTTTTTATTCTCAATTATGTCATCAAGAACAGTGATTAGTGACAAAAAAAAAAAACCATTTACTTACTGGTTCTTTGAGACAATAGCCAATTTGGAACTACGCTCTTGGGAGGAAGCACTCCTAGGAAGCTTCTAGCAAGTAGCATCCTTTGGGAAGTCTTGCTGCTCCCTTCTCCCTCAGGTCGTGTTTCCGGGGCATACGATAGAGCCTGCCCCAATCACCCTTTAGCACTTTTCACTAGCAAGAGACTCCAGAGAAGTAGAAGTGGGTGCAGAAACTGGATCCATATGGACAATCATCTCAAAGAACCCCACTATTTCCTATAAAAAATAACTTTTCTCCCTCAGGAATTGCCTACATGAAGCCCCACACTTGAGAAATTAACAAGTAGTAGTGACCATTCAGGGGTAGAGCAAAGAGTATTAATTGAAAAGTAAATGTAGGACTGCCCCAATGGGAGTAGTTTGGTGTGGGTGGAGGGACGTTCCTCCTCCAAAAAAATTGCAAGCCTCAGGCAGGCATAGAATTTGTCCCCCCATATATGGCCCTGTTGGCCTGACTGGAGCTGCCTCCCCAAATATAGAAGTCAAGCTGCATCTATGATTGGCATACGTGTCTCTGTATGCATATCACTGACTTTCAACACTTTAAAAGTTTAACTTAATATGTTTTTCTTCTATAAGTATTTTACACTGTGTCCCTTGTTTCACAGTGTTGTCTGAGGCTTATATTGTGTAGCCCCTTGATGGAATCTTACCATTCCTCCTGGCAGGATGGATTCCGTTGAGAATTTTAAAGCTCTAGGACTGTATATGTAAAAGGTGCTGTATAAATCAGTACATAATAATGAAGTAGAGGTAGCTAAATTCGGACTAGAGGTAAGTTAGCTATGACAGTAGGTGAGGTAGTACATACCATTTTCTTTGGCTATTGGAAAGGCAGCAGACACTTAAACCATTGCAGTGAAAGAGATGTCAGGGCAGTGATCCACTGACTGGGTCCATAACTCTCCTGGCCTGTCTCCACCAGCCCCAGCAGCAAAGATCAATAGAGCCACCAGGGCCTATGAATGATGCCTCTTGCTGCAGGAGATTCTCCCTCTTCCTTCCCACCCCTCATCCATTCTGTGCTACCCCTCTCAGCTTTCTGAATAATATTTTGGAAAAATATATAGAAAATTAATTATAGTTTATTGAGGTTTCCTAATTCAAGGGAGTTCAAAAAGAATGAATGCATTTATGATGAGGGATGTAATCTGCTTTATGAAACTGATCATGTCTCTTTCTTTGCTCCTGCTTTCCCTCTCTTTCTCTATCTCACTCTCTCTCTCTCTTTCCCCCTCCCTCTTCTGTTGGGCTGGGTAAAAGACAGGCCTGATAAAGTGAGAGAAACAAGATTGGTTTTCTAAGGGCAGCAGGCCCTTCATGATCAGCTAAATCATGGGCTGTCTGGCTCCCTGGCTGGGTAATGACCTGCTCCCCGCGCCGTGGCACCTGCACCCCCCTGCGGGACGTTATGATGTGCACCCAGGCAACTGCAGGGGGCTGCAGTGAAGGTGAAACTGTCATATCGATCTTTTTAGCACTAAAATATGAGCCACTTTACTCCGCTTCCCGATGCTGTGATGTGAAAAATAATAACTCTGATCCAAATTAAAAATATTGATCTCTGGAAGGTGTTGAAAGTAAATAAACACCTTCCGAAGTTTTCGGGTCAGCCGAGAAATGGTATTCAGCAATAAATGTGTCGGCATGTCAGAATCCAGGGTTCTTGATCTGTTTTTCCTTTTGAATTGATTTTTCATTATTTACTTCCTAAAAGTGTTGGAATTTGGTCCTCGGCCATTAAATCCCAGTGTTTGGGCAAATTATTTCTTTGGGGCTTATGAGGTGCTCCTAATCCACTCGCTCATTGATTGATTGATTTTTGACTCAATAAACTTGCATTACCCTTGCTTTATTTAAGGCTTCCATCATAATTTTTTGTACATTTAGGCTTGACTTTTTTATTTCCCTCTAACAGATGAGCTGACATTGGTCTATCAAACATGTGGGAAAACAATTGCCACAAGGTTAATTTTATTGCTAGCTCCATGCATTTTAAGTAGGTGCCAGGTATTTTCCACTACAAGCTGATAAATTGCAGTTGAACCACTAAAGCATAAGAATGAATGGAAGCACTGTAACAATAACAAAAAACCTATATAAATGCATCACAGAGCAAAAGTATTAAATGGATCATTTTTGCTTCACTGGTTTAACTTTGTTTTACATCAAAGAAAAAATAGACACATAATACAGTGAGCTCTTTAACTGTTATGCAATTCATGCATTCATGTTATAGTATTATGAATTGTGGTGGTGAAGATATTTCTGATTAGTAGGTGCAGTAAGATATAGTAACTTACACTTTAACCAAGTATTTTTCTTTTACTAACTAGTCGGTTTATAGTTAGATGGTGAAACATTCTTTGGTAATAGAAGTATTGATGCTATTGTTCTCCAGCAATTTAGGAGGCTGCTTTTTAACGTTGGAATCAAAAATAGATTTGTGCCTTCCTTCCTATTAAAGAAGGTTGCAGGTTGCCATTGCATGAAGAAAGAGAGAATACGATTAGCTTCCTCCTCTTAGCAAAGGATCAGTTTGTCCAGTCTTAAAAAATGTGTGTTCTAGAAACCCTCCTAAATACTTATTTATATGAGAAACCCTTGTTTCTCATAAATGCTCTTGCCCTTAATTGAGCCAATAATCCATACTTTAAAAGTCCCTGTATAGATATTTTTTTGTAACTTGTATTTTATAAAGTTTTTAACTAACTAGAGTCTGATGCTCAGCTTGGTTAATTCTTGTGCTTAAAAACAAAGGGATGCAGTCAATTTAAAAATATTTTCCCCCCTGAAAGTGTATATGTATTATTATCAATCATACCCAAATTTACTGTAACTGAAAGAAATTAGAGGAAATATTTATTTTTTTGGTTTTGTGTTCTTTCAACTTTGTGGATTTGATAGCACTTTATGTATAGTTAGTTTTATGGCAGAACTATACTAGTTAACTATACTAGTTAACAATGTGAGTCACATTGGCATCTGGGCTCAGTGGCAGGTGCAGCCCCTGCATCTAACTTTTAAATATTGTTTTTTAAAAAAAACATTAGATTTTTAAGTTGACTGGTGTCTTTCATGTCTGTCCATGTACTGACAAGATTATGACACAAAAATACTAAAACAAGGGAATGTTAATGTGTGGTTCTATCTATCTAGGTTTTCATATGCCCCCCATCACTGTGGTATCTAATCACCTCCCACCACCACCACCGTCAAATGTTATGCATAAAATACAGTGTTTTCTCTCTTCCTTCTTCTCAGCAAGAACTAGACTTAGATAACTGTACAGGGATTTGGGGTGGGTGGGTGGGTTGATCGGTAGGGTTTTTTGTTTTTAAATATATTACAGTTGAAGGTAGGCTAGGTTAAGGAGGTGGGATTTTCATTTTGCTCTGAAGGCACTTAGATTCATGGTCATCCTCATCTTTTTGGGGAGTTAGTTTCAGAGAAAGCTGTCTCCTACACACGAGTTTTGCTATTGAGAGTGATGGTTGAATTGTTCCAGGAACATAGTTGTCATGGGACATGACAATTACAAGGGGTGAGGTGGCTCATTGGTTAACCTGGACAAATCCGAAATAAGACTTTGAAGATGAAGCCTGAAACCTTGAATTTGACAGGGTATTCCATGAGGAATTTCAAAGGAGAAAGTGTGGCTCTGCATTGATATGTGCTCTCAGTGGCATCTGTTGCTAGGAGACTTAGTAGGATTCTGATCTCCACGTGGATGAGCTAGTGTGCAGGCAAGGAAAGGGTGGTGTTTCTTGTGTTCCCTGTACCCATGCTCAGTCTGAAAGGTAGGCCAAGGTCTGTGCGAAGATCCAGAGATGAACTGGGGGGAAAAAAAGGAGGAAAGTGTGAATAGGAGGTTTTGGGCTATTGCATTAAAGGCATTTTCAACAGATGCTGAACTCCCCCAGTACAATACTTATTTATTACGGTAGCACCTAAATGCTCATATTAAGTTTTAAGACATTCATCACCATGTGAGACAGCATCTCAGTCAGCTCCTCTGACATTTGCTTTTCGGAGGTGTAAAGATAAGCAGGATGCACATGTAGACTTGTCTCTAAATTTAGAGTAGTTGAGTAGTTGGATAGCCTCAAAGGATTTTATCTTAGGGTGGTCTCTCCTGCATTTGAGATTGGACTGGTATAGGATAGCTACTCTTCCTCCATCCTTGTCTTCTATGGGTCTAGGTCTGTGCTGTAATGAGTAGTCTGGGTGGGGTGGAGGCTGAGATTAGCTGGCAGTGGACATGCTGTATCATTCAGCAAGGTTTCTGTGATGTAGGTGAGGTTGAAACCTTTTGCCATGAGGTCATGAATGATCAAGGGCTTACTGAGCACTGACTTTGCAGTAATCTGCAGGTATCTGAGACCCTGATGTTTATCTTCGTATTTGATACGTTTATGTGAAGTGGCTTTTTCACAATTACATTTCACTGGCGGTAGGTGTCTAGTGCTGAGCCTGGCTTGCATTTTCTTTGGGGTTTTTGCAAGAAAGATTGGATTGGGGAGAAGTGTTTGGGTGTTACTAGTGGCTGTTGATGAAAATGTGTGGCTGTGCCAGACACACAGTGTGACCAGTGTGCTCAACACCCACTTCCCAACCCTCCATGGCACTTTGCTGTTCCAGTTGCTGTCAGACACCAGGACATGGGCAGTTGTGCCTAGTGGTCGGAGCAGGAAATGGTAGAGAAAAATCAGAGGACAGATGCCAGCGCCAAGAGTGAGAGCCAAAGGTCAGAACCAGAGTCAGAGACCAGATGCCAGAGCCAAATTTCAGAGCCTGAGTCAGAGGCAAATGACAGAGCCAAGGGTCCGAGCAGAAGTCAGGAATCAGAGCTGGCGGTCAAAGCTGGGTTACCTGGAGTGAGGCAAAGCAGGAGCTCTCACAGCTGTGGGTGAAGGCTTTGAACAGCTGCTGCAATGCTGCTGGGCTTAAGAGCTGGTCTGCTGACTCCTCCTACTGAGCAGGTGATGTAGCCAATCAGGACAGCTAACCTCATTCGTTTGTCCAGAGACTAGCTCTGCTACAGGCTCCGATTCTTGACAGTTGCTGTGCAGGGCAAAGCGGGTTAACCTTCCTCCAGGAAACTGGAGAGTTGAAAAGTTAGATTATAACTGTGGGAATTATCTTAAAATATATATTTTAGGCACAAACATTAGGCTAACCCTCCCACATCCCCAAGCTGCCTCTGTTCGGAGGTGTTGGTACCTGGCACTGGGGCAGGGGCCCTCTTCTTCTTTCTGGCAGGGGGAAGAGTGAGGTGCTGATTCCTGGCAGCTGAGGATGGGGTAGGGTGTTCCTGCATTTTGCTGGGATGGGGTAGGGTGTTTTTCTTCTGTCTGGTTATTACTCATTGGTAGTAGGTGTTCTTTATTTTAAATTTTAGCAGTTGTGATATCATTTATTTGTGGTAGCCACTGCTGTCCTGTGTGGTGCTCTAAGGGAAGAAGCAGAGAAATGAAACTGCAGAGCCTATGGAGGACACTTTTAATCTCTCCTTTAGACTCTGCTTACAGGTTGTTGCCAGTTTGCCGTCTGGGGATCTATAAAGAGACTTTGTAAAATGGACACCGTGTGGTTACACATTTATTTTGTGTCAGTGACTTTCCAGATGAGTGTTGCTCAGCAAAAAGATGTTTTTACTAATTTCCAGGCCTGCAAACTCAGGCTGTGATCTGTGTTCTTTTCTGGTTCATACAGAAGTCTGGCATTTAATGCACGTTCATTAATAAGATTCTGGTTCTGTTTTCAGGGCCACCTGTAAAGCCCCATTGACCTCACGTTACTCTCTCAATGACAGCTTTCCAGCCCTATTACCTTCTCTGGGTGATGTAAATGAGCTCATCATTTGATGATAGTGGAATTACTTAGATGGTCCTGAAAATGGAATGTGACATTTATGTTGATGTGCAAGCCAGAAAAGTAAAATAGTAAAAATATAGGCTCAGGTATTCCTCCAGATGAATATTTGGTAGATGATCTAACAAGAAAGAGAGATGGCAGGGCTTTGAATGAAGCCAGTGGAAAAGACTAGTGGTGATTGACAGAATGCTCTCCCTTTCTTTGTGCATAAATGTGTGAACATCGGGCAGGATCCATAGGCTATGGATGGAGGGTGTCTGGTCTGCAAGTGTTATAGTTTGGGAGTAAATGATCTATACATCATCCTTCCTTTCACTTTCAGTATGTCTCCTGTTGGAAAAAACATGTTTCCTAAACTCTCAGAACGAGTTTATGCACTGCAGGGAAAGCCAGTGACAACATGTAACTCCGGCTACAAAGGCTACTGAGCACCTAGGAACAAAGAATATAGTCCATTCTTATCTAAGAACAAAGAAGAAAACATAAAATCATCACTGATAAAAGTTTAGAAAGATTGGGGTAGTGGTAAATAATGAAGAGCACAGGTTACTGATTCAGAGCAATCTGGATTGCTTAGTAAGCCGGGAGCAAGCAAACAATATGCGTTTTAATAAGGCCAAACTTAAAGATATGCATCTGGGAACAAAGACTGCAAGCCACAGTTACACAATGGGAGACTTTGTCCTGGGAAGCAGTGACTCTGAAAAAGATTTGGGAGTCATGATGGATAATCAGCTGAACATGTGCTCCCAGTGTGATGATGTGGCCACAACTGAAGAAGTGTTGATAAATTGGAGAGGGTTCAGAGAAGAGTCACGAGACTGATTAAAGGATTAGAAAACTTGCCTTATAGTGATAGACTCAAGGAATTCAATCTATTTATCTTAACAAAGAGAAAGTTAAGGGGTGACTTGATTATAGTCTATAAGTACCTATATGGGAACAAATATTTAATAATGGGCTTTTCAGTCTAAGCAGAGAAAGGTATAACATGATCCAATGGCTGGATGTTAAGCCGCGACAAATTCAGACCAGAAATAAGACATACATTTTTAATGTGAGAATAATTAGCCATTGATACAATTTATCAAGGATCGTAGTTGATTCTCCGTCACTGGCAATTTTAAAATCAAGATTTTTTTTTTCTAAAAGATATCCTCTTGGAATATTTTCAGGGAAGTTTTATGTCCTGTGATATACAGGAGGTCAGACTGGATGACCACAATGGCCCCTTCTGGCCTTGGAATCCATAAACATATGAAGATTTTCAAAATCGCTCAGTATCCACAAAGGGACATACTTTCAATAGCTCAGCTGCCGTTCAAGAACCAAAATATGTGACCAGATTTGCAAAAGAGGTAAACATGTTGGGTGCTAAGCTCTTTTGAAAATATGGCCATGAGTGTCATGGTGGGAGCAGTTGAATGCTGAGGAATTCTGATAATCTAACTCTTAATTAGCTTAGTGTGAACTGGGCTCTTTTTAATATCTGTTATGAAATCATGGTACCTTTGAAATCAAAGACAAAAAGAATATTTCACTCTTGGCCTTTAAAACCTATTTGCCAAGGAAATCAGACATTAAGGCAAAATACACATCCAACATAATACCAACATACAAGAGTTAGTCCACTACCATCAGGACATTTTTCCACACCATTGCACCAGTACATTCTCTAACATACTTAATTTGAATTCTACAGTATTATCAAAGGACTGAAAATTGCACTGAAGTGACCACCTTAAGTCCAGCTTTTCAATGCTACATTATTTCATAATTCTAATGTTAAAATTACAATCCGATTATATGCCAGACAGGAAAAGAATGCTAAATTGATTATATTCTCAAACTTTATTATCTTATCAAAAATAAGCAATTGCTACTCTTATAAATTTACATTATGACTTCTGAAGTATCAGAACAAGACAATGCGCAGTACTAAATAAGACCATGTTTCATCAGCACGTTTATAATATGTTTTATAATGAAATAAATTAACTGGTGACTGAAAAACTAGTGAAACTGACATTACATGAGATTTGGAAACTGAGATGGGAAATTATGTTTAGTTCAAAACTTTTTTGTCAGCACCTACTTACCTTTAATGCCTAATTAACTTGTGAGAAAGAAAGTCTGTGTTAAAGATTTCATAGCATCCTTCCCCCTTCACTTAGGCTCCAGTTCAGCAAACAAATGTGTTCATCTTTACATGTGTGAGTAGTCCCATTAACTAAAATAAGCACAAGTAGTTATTTGTAGGGTCAGAGGCTTAAGTTGTAAGAGCTCACAACACACCTGTGTTTCCCTTTTCCAAAGGTCCTCAAGCAAAATAGTAAAGACCAGATTTGATATATGTAATATTTCTAACAAATTTTTTAAAAAGCTTTCTGTATGGAGGGGACAACAATGTAGGTGTTCTTTATACATGACAAAAAAGTGGAAAAAGTACAAAAATACTTTTTAGTCCATGTTTTTTAAAAAAAAATTCCACCATTCCATTACCCATGAATCCAAAACAAACAGAAGTTTCCCTTCCCTAGCTCTGCACTGACAATTAACTAACCAAAGTTTTCCAGAATTCTGTTGACACTGTAGTGACACTATAGTGGCAAAGAGTCCTGTGGCACCTTATAGACTAACAGACATATTGGAGCATAAGCTTTTGTGGGTGAATACCCACTTTGTCAGATGCATGTAGTGGAAATTAGTGGTGATGCACCAAAGATATTTTGGCCTAATAATTACAGATCTACATAGACTGAAGTAGTTGATAAGGGAAAGCATCAACAATAAGTTCAGCTGTATACAAAACATAAGAAAAAAACATTCAAGGTTAAATATAAAAAAAAAAAATTGTAGTGAAAAGATATTCACACTTCTAAGATGCTATGTGATATAGAGGGTTTATGACTCAGTGAAGCGAGCTGAAGTCATTACAGCTGTGTGAGACGAAATGAGAAAGTAGATGCCCCTACATAACGAAGCACTGAGGGTATGTGGCAGTGGTGGTTAGTAGAGCAGAGTGAACATGAGGGTGCTTCTCACCCAAATGAAACACAATGAAGTTTGCTCATTTGTGGAACCGCCTTTGTTACGTGTTTATATGACGGATGAGGATTTAAAAACTCTGGGTAGAACTCTGGCACCATTGAGATAAATGGGAGTTTTGCCATAGACTTCAGTGGGACCCGGATTTTGCCCTATAAGTTATTTATACATGTGTTTAAATATATACATAATCTTTGGTCACCTAAGTTTAAAAATTTGGCCACAGTTTTTCCCATAGCTCACAGCCCTATTGAAGCATTTGACATAAAAAATCAGAATGAGTTCCACTATGGTGAGGGACTGTTTTTTTTGTTTTGTTTTGTTTTTTGTTTTTTTTTTTAAATCTGATGTATTTAAAAAAAAAGAGCTTTTGAGTTTCATCAATTCAAATTACATTACCACCTGGAAAATGTGAGTACAGTAATGCTCTATGGCTTTATGGAATTATTACAATATAAGACCTTCAGCAGGTTCTATAGTAACATGTTCAGTTAGCTTTCTGTGGGTGGCTAATTATTCTATACAAACGTCTACTCATTATGATAGTATATAAAATAAAGTAAATAGCTATTTTCACAGTTTCTATAATATTGGTGTTAAATTTGTCCTGTTGGGGTCACGTGAGAGTTTTTGACAATATTTTTTTATTTAGTCACTTGTCACTAACTTTTCTCAAACAGTGAAAAATATGCAACTGACATGTTGGGAAAGGTCTGACCATGCTGTTGTAGCTAGCCCATACATCAGGAGAAAAGACAAACATGATTGAATACTATGTCATAACAGTGCATGCAGGAAACAAATATTCTGTAAGAAATGTATTGGTGAACAAACTGAAGAATTGTAAAGCTCTAAAAGAGTTTCAGGCTTGTTAGCAGTTTTTGACAGAAAACCATTGAAGCAGTGAACAACAACAAAAAAAAAATCAGCCAAAGAGAACCCCCTTCTCCTCCTCCTGTCCCCGCTTTCCCCTGGTAATGACTGATGCAGAATTTAGCTTTGTTCTGTTCATTTAACCCGAAGTTACCCTTCAAGAGCTTTCAGCACTTTTATCAAAATTGGTTGCCTTGCGAAGAATTTACTATTCTTAATCTTTAACTCCTGCACTCCCTGTGGTTCTCAGAACACTCTCTAATTATTTACAACAAAGTTTGGGGTTTTTTTTTCCATTTTTCTCAGTTGAGCTCAGAGTATTGATCGAGTTGTCTTATCAAAACCATAGTGAAGTCTTACTAAGGCAGCACATGTTTGTTACTTTTAAAAATACAATTTTACCTCTCTGACAACCCTTTGGATAAATTGTCTGTGGAGATTTAACCCAGGATGTTTGGATCTAAAAGCATGACCTTCTACTGCTTGAACTAAAAATTAAGTTCATAAGCGTAGAGGCAGTAGCCAGCACATAAACCTTTTTGTGGTGCAGCCACCAGAGGGGGACAAAGGCTCATATGGGGTTAATTTGCGTTACACCTTCATTAATCAGATTAACTACATATGAAGCAAATCAGTTTAGCAAGTACAAAGATGAGATTACTGATGTATTTTAATAATTTTAATGTTTTGACATAAATTCTTGTGTGTAACAAATGTTTCTCAGAAAAATTATCTAGAACCTGTCATGTTCTAAAAAATATAAAGAATTCATTTTAAAACAGACAAAAAATTAGATTCAGTTAAACTGGCACCAAGTCCCCAGTAGTATTAACTTTGTTGTTGGCAATCACCATTCTGTATCAAAATACATTTTTAAAAATAAACTGAAGTTGATCATTTGCTCCATATTCAAGTGGAAAGATATATTTGCATATCCTAAATGAATTCTATCAGTCAAGGTAAATTTTAGTGATGGCCTCTTCATTCCTGAATCACCAAGCTCTCTGATAATTAATAAGCTTTGTTAAGCAAACACAGGCCAACATGCACATGATGAATAGGGCAATTGTACATTGAGAAACAATTAGTTTAGTGCTCCATATGGCTTGATGTCCATTAACATGCCCTATTAATAATGCAGAACAGAAACAGCTATAATTAAATTTACAAAGGTTTTAGATTATATGAAAAGGAAAGCATTCTGATAATCTATTCTGATGCTAATTTTAAAGTTTGGAGGTATGTAGTATTTAAAAAAAAAGAAAGCGATTTCATCCTATGGGAAGTGAGGTTATATAGCTGTTCTCAGATCAGAGTTTAATAATCTCAGCTTTCTAAACATACCTTGAGAGACGAGACCAGTTTTCTCTCTTTTTTTTAAACTGCAAAATGAAGTAAATTTGAGAAAAGCTTATCTTTTCAGTCGTTCAGCTTACTCAACTCTGTATCTTGTTACATTTTATAAATTGGAGATCAATAGTAGTGTTAGCACTAGAAGATAACTGGTATTAATTAGAAGAGTTTAGTACCAATTGCACAACTTCTTTATCAGTACTATTTGGCATATGGAAATACTTTTAAAAAAATCAATGTACTTCCTACAGTAAATTATAACCAGAGATAATTATACTGTGATGTCATGAAATTGCAATGATAAAAAATTTTGTTTTCAGATTAAACAAAAATGTTTTCTGAGAGAGTGTCTGACATCCTTCTAAGGTCCCCTGAGTTAAAATAAAAGTAACCTCTGACCAATACGTATGCTTATTAAGGTGTTCTGTAAAAACAGGGGAACCTAGGAGCCCATCACCAAAGTAGAAGGAAAAAAATAAACATAAAGGTATGTCTTGAGAACACAAACAAATCCCTACGTAATGTCAACTCTGATGCACCCTATGTTCATTTATATAAAGTTGGAGATGTTCATCCATATTTACTTTTGATTTGTTGAACATCCTTAAATGCTTTATAATTGAAACTGATGATAATGATTATGGTAAAATTTAATTAAGATGAAAAGAACATTTCATATCTTCTTTTTCAAATCCCTCTGAACACAATAGCCCATTATTAAACATTGTCTTCTGTGGTTTGAATCAATTGCTGTTTTAGGGGGAAGGTATTTTTAATTAACAATGGAGGGTGCCTGGCATTTTGGTTTGCTTCCCATTTTACTGATGCTTCTGATCTGTCAGAATTTAGCAATGAAAAGACCATTCCTACAGTATACGAATAAGTCTTTTTCAGTTTTTCACTCCGTGTTCTATTTTAGTGGATGTTAAAATAGGATTTAATTAATTTATTTCTATTTCCTTCCACCATCGTGATAATTATTTCCCTAACTATATCTGTGGTTAAACTTGTGAATTTTTCTTTTGACAATTTATGCAAGAGAATCTGTGATCTGGTAGATTGCATGCTGAAATATCTGGAAAATAATAGAGGTTGTATAGTATATTTAGTTGGCATGAGAAGCATGTTTTTCCTGAGATCGTATAGCTATATTGAATCTGTTTTTAGAAAAACTGATGAACTCGAGATTTGTTTAATAATTAAAATAGAAATTAATAAGACCAAGACAAGCCTACACATATCCCACCCGCCTTAAAGCACTTTAATATATATCATTTATTATTCAAAGAAATGCATGCCAAAATGTTTCCAACATGCTAATAAAAATTCAATGTAATTATTTCAAGGAACTTTAGGAAATGTGTAGGGTCAAGTAAACTGAATTTACGAGAATAATATTTAGCTATGACTGCCACCCTATTCACTGCTGGTTGACCTTCCTAGTCAGGACATTCATTGTGTGGCCATAATCTTGAGGACATTGAATGTGAAAGCTTCACTGCTGCACCATTTATGCATCTTTCAGTAAGAGACTGTTATGCTATTCACTTCATCGAGAAAGTAGTTTTTCATCATCATTTTATTGCTGTATTAAATCTGTGGCATATGAATCTTCACTTTTGATTTCAGTACTTTTGTTCTTAAACTATCAAACATCAGTAGTTCTTCCAGTATTTTACCTAAAAGGTCTTTGCCAGGGCTATATTTCTTTTGTATCTTAATGTCCTATTTCTCATATATGGGACTGAGTAGAGAGAATACCTTTATAATTAACTTTTCAACTACAGTCAGACTTGACATACATACTGATTTCTATGGATATCACATAAAGTTTAAGGTATGTTTTTATTATTAAAATCTCTCCTTGAAATAAAAAATGGCTGCAGGTTGTCATGGCTGGTTCTAGAAAGGCCAGCATGTAGAATAGGCTAAGATCTCATCTGAGTTTAGTTGAGTTTTATGGATCTATTTATGAGATCCAATAAAGTAATGATGTAATTTTACTTGTCTAATAAATGTAGCTGTACAAGCAAAGGACAGCAAACATTTTCATTGTGACCAAAATCTCTCAAACTGCAGCCACTTTGAGCTTAGAGCTGATGCTATTTAATAAATGTTGGCTATTCTTCTAACAATCACAATTATTTAAAGGGTTTTAAAAAGGGATAGAGCAAATCAAATAAAACAATTACTGTTGTATCTCATTCTGAAGTTGTGTATTTTTTATGTGGGTCTTGTTTAATGTCTCCTCCCAGTTTTCATCCATTATCACAATAATTGAGTTTGTAGCTGGAATTAAATTTATCAAATTGTGTTATCCTCTTTTGAAATTGGATACGTATCCTGGCAGTGGGAGCTAGAAGTTAATCTGCTTTGCTAAAGCCTCCAGTGGCACAGCAGCAACAGGATTGAGAAGGCTCAAACATTTTCCTGTCACCCTGGACACGATGTAATTTCTCCTCAATCCCTTGTGCAAATAATGACATTTGAATCGAGCATTAACAGGCTTAATTACTTTAAAATTGTCATTTTAATTTACACTGATATAGTATTGATCATACAAGCAGAGATTAAGCTGTTCACTGGAGCAGATGATGGGGAATTAAACATTAAAGGGTCCTCGTGGGGCTGAGAGGGCCGTCCAAAGTGTGCCAGAAGAGGAATGATATTTCTCTGTAATGAACTGGCAGCATGCAGGGACATGAATCTTTGGCCTACTGGAAAAAGGGAAATAATGGGGTTTGGGAAGCATTTGCAGGTTATTCATTCGCTGCCATGCACCAATTCTCCAGTGATTCATCCACCTCACCAACATTTATTTATCTAGCAAATTCAGGAGCTCTGACCTTTTGCTAAGTGCATTTAACATACATAAGACTGTGAATTTTTGGGGGTGTAACTTTTTATAAATATTGGTTATTGTTTCTTATTTTTAGGTAATATTAAATAATTTTCTTTAATCTTACAAATATACTTATGTCCCCTTACCATGCTTATGATTATCATTTAGACTTCATAAAAAGATCTGAGTATGGTGGGATTAAATGAGGTCTTCCAAAGTCCTTGACCTCATTTAGTTCCACTATGATTTTATCTTTTATAAAGTCTAAATAAAAGCCATAACAAAAGCAAGTTGACACGAGTATAAAGGGAAGATTAAATAACTTTGCTTCTTTTTTCTGGGTCAGATTAAACAATGACTAATATTTATAAAAGATAAAACTAAAATTTCACTCAGTTTTATGTTAAATGTACTTAGAACATTTTTTTTTTGAATGTTTTAAAATACAATCCTGTTGTTTTGTGTGTTAAAACATTTTGGTTTGCCTATAATAAACAAAAGTTATATCTGTTTTAAATATTACTAATGAAACAAATCCTACTGAGGTTCACTGTTTTTGCATACATTATTATAGAAAAATGTCCACATTAAATATTTGAATGGTTGTTAAATGGTAGATTTTTTTGAGCCAAATTAAAGGATTCATCTGTTAAGTGTTGATGATGTAATAACTAACAACACTAGACAATCTTTTTTCCCCTTAATTTAATATTACCTGCTAAGTACAAAAATAAATATGGTGTTGCTGTATACCTTATAAATAGGGTGGTAATATCAAGGAGTCAGCAGTAATGTGAAATAATTGTAGATTAGGTGAACCCAAACATGATGTGCTTCTTCTGTTAAAATTGTTCCAGTTAAAGTCAAATGAACGTATCGTCTCCAAATTATCAACATTGTCCCTCCTAAAAGGACTGAGGTCCTGAACCAAAACCTGTTGACCTCAAGCCTCAAATCCTAGTCTTATTTACTCAGGTAAAATTCTGAGTAAATCCAGTGAAGTAACTAGTGATTCTGGATTTACATTGGTATAACTGAGGAGATTCATTTCAAGAACTATAACAGTTTTATATATAATTTCCCTTTTGTGTTATAATCCTTTTGTAATGCAAAATTCATGAAGATGATGTTATGTTGCAATATGAGGAATTGAATTTTTAATCAATAATAATTCTTTTGCAGCCAAAATATAAAATGCTTTATTGTGTATACTTAAAATGGAAACTACTGATGTAGACAGAAATATAAAAAATACATCATTTTAGGATTTTTAAAAATATATTCATTATTTTAGCTAATAACAGAGGAAGATCCCACCATGTAGTTCTTTCACAGTCAAAACTAGAATGATAAGAATTTTTTATCCATTTTGACGGTGTAGCTGCTTTTTGTCATTCCTGCTCCTTTTCCTTTTCTTTTTTTTAATCTAGTGATGCAGGGCCATATTGCATCACTGGTTTTTAGTCATGACCTATCACTGCTTTCAATGGGGACTGCATCTCCATAAAAACTGGTAGAATGATACTGCCCACTCTGTCTTTTACAGCAGGGGTTCTCAAACTGCAGGTTAGGACTCCATGGGGGGTCGCAAGCTGTCAGCCTCTACCCCAAACCCCGCTTTTCCTCCAGCACTTATAATGGTATTAAAATTTTTCGTTTTTATATATTTTTATATATATATATATATATATATATATATATATATATATATATATATATATATAAAAAAATTTATAAGCGGGGGTCACACTCAGAGGCTTGCTATGTGAAAGGGGTCACCAGTACAAAAGTTTGAGAACCACTGTTCTACAGCATAATAATACAAGTTTCATTGTTAAATTCTGTCAATTTTTTGAGATGTTAAGATTAGCAAATTTGGGGCCTAATACTGCTGACAAATAATACTCACTATTGTAGGAAAAGTGTACTTAGGTCTTGTCTACACTGACAAAATGACCTGTTGCTGACAATGTGCCAGTTTAACTGAATCTAATTTTTTGTCTGTTTTAAAATGAATTCTTTATATTTTTTAGAACGTGACAGGTTCTAGAATGCATTCAACTGAATTGGTGTTCACCGTGATTGTGTTTCAAGTATAGATAAGGATAAAACATTCAGATGTGTTTCAGTAACTATAATTAAAACCCAGCGGATCAGGTTAAAATCCACCTAAGGGCTGAGAAGTTTGTTCAGTGGGATCATGTGATGAAGCTAACTGTGCTCTGTACTAGCAGAAATTAGACAGTTTTAAATTGAGAGGAAATGCCAGGACAGGGATAAGGGGGTAAAGAGAAACAGTTCAGAGTATTTGTGCTGTGGGAAAAACACCCAGAAGAAGCATTGAAACTTCCCATCTAAAATAATGTAACAAGCATCAGGATTAATTTAAGACAAAATGTCTTTGTACCGAGTAACGCAGAACAGGGGAGAGCTGTTGTGCTGCCTGGTATGAACAGCAACCCATATAGCCGAAACATATTGCACAAATATTTTGAAAACAGATGAAAATATATTTTCAGCCTGAGCAACCTGTCTTGAATATCATAAAAATGTCACCATTTGAGAAAAATGAAATATGGATATATTAATGTGGATCATATTTCTTGCTGTATATTTTGTCAAATGTACTATGTAATACACAAATATGAACCTGATGTAATCAATATCATTTTTATGTACTTTCCATTACCCTATTTGATCAAGTAACTACTAATATTGTGCATAACTTTTTGTGTTTCTTTCTTCAGGTTTATATGTATTTGTTGTACATGTACAAATATATGTGCTTTATCACTCCTTGTCTGCCAGGGCTCTGCTGCACGCCCTCCGATTTCTCAGGAGTTAGAGACAACATAGGCAATATCAGTTGGCAGACAATGGAGTGGGGGTAGGGGTGGGGGTGCAGAACTGATGATAATAGGCACCATTCTTGTCCTCCCATCACACTTTTATTTTTTCACTTATACTGCCTGTGTTGTTTCTTATCAAGTGCTTCTGTCTGTCTGTATTATTTTCTTTTGAGCACCTAAAGGATGCTAAGTACTGTACAGAGACAGGAGATGGTGCCTTTGGGTTTTGGACAATTTTTTCTTGTCATAGGGTGATTTGGTTCTTTTTAAACAAATTTGCTAGTTTTTGCATCTCCTTATTGCATTAGTACATGTTTACTTGCAGTTAGTGTGAACACCAAAATAACGGTCAAGTCATTTCCAAGTATATCTTTGGAATTCAGTTTGCAAAATATGGTTGAAAAGTTTTAGTAGTAGTTTAGAATATTTTTAATCCAAGAGGCGCTTGCTCACCCATTTTTCTCCTGGAATGGATATTCATTTTCTTCTCTATTTGCTATGTGTACTACTAGCAGTAGATAGAAACTCTCAGTCCACATTGATAGCTATAATGACAAAGAGGCAGTGCATCTGCAATTCTTTAATACTCTAATTTATGTGTGTGGACACAGATATAGACATATGAAATATAATAAAATGACAAGAATTTTCTATTTGTCCAAACAAGACAAAGCATAGAATTGTTTCATTTGACTTGAAACGTGTAATTAGCATAACCTTTATGGATTGCTTGTTTTATCATTTGCAGTATAGTAAAAGATTTATTGTCGTAATGCACCTTTTGAAATTGATTAATAGAATTGTTTTGTCCACTTGATTAATATGTTGCCTCAACCCCAGAATAATCAGATTAAACTGGGTTCTCCTGTCCCTTTTGACTTGGTACGTTCTTATTTCCATACACTGACTTATCACTAAGGCCCTGTGTAAATTGGTCTTTTGTTTATTTTGTTATCCTTAATGAATTTGTGTACATTTAACTTATGATCCTTATTAAGATTACAAAATCTGTATTTTGCTTATTGCGTGCATTTGATAAACTAATTTACTAATTCCAGAGAAGCTTAAATGACCATTTCTTCTCTTGCAATAGTTCATCTGACAAATCAAGTTGTTCCATATTATTAAACAAAAATCTCTAAAACAATAAAGGTATTTAAGTATTTTATTTAATGCACATATGAATTTGTACATATCATGAATTCCCAATTTTGAAAATTAACTACAATCATAAAAAGAAACTTTTTCTTTAGTGTCTTAGTTACGTTCTTTGATATATTATGATTCAGTTTGTTTAATAAGATAAAACAAAGCTTAATGCTTATACTGTAGTTAAAGAGATCAAAAGATTTAAATTGTATAACATTTGGTAGTCATGTGCTTTCTTTCTGTCTCTTAGCTGTGAACTGCTCTAAACCAGTGCCATTCTAAAATCTAAATTGACTTTATTCCATTTAAAATAACCTTTTGATTGTTTTGAAAAGAATTATTTTAAATCCTTTTAAGTGTGTTTAAGGGTAATTCTTGCCCACTGAACCTACTTCCCTATATGGGGGAATAGTATCAAAATAGGAGTGAAGCTAAAGAAGTTCTGCTACACAGGAAAGGTCATATTATGGATAGGACGTAGGGGTCTGCACCCAGTGTGTTGTGGAACTGTACTCCTGGGGGAACTCTATCCGGGAGAGTGAAGAAAGGTACTTTTGGGGTATGGTGTGTCAGATCCAGTTCAACTCCCTCTCCTGGATGCTCACTAGACTGCTGAGAGAGGATCCAAACACTGAATTCCTGTGGCTTCAAGCTTCCGGAGCTTGAACAGAGTTAATGCACTGCCTCTGGTTTGGTCTCTTGGCACACTCTTGGGGTGCAGAATTTGCAGATCCTCTGTCTAGCAGATCCTCCTGAAAGCTGAGACGTCCGCAGTCCAGCTGCCTAGGACCTGGGACCAGTGTTAACCCCCAGACCTGGGACCAGTGTTAACCCCCAGACCAGGAGTTCTCATAACAATCTTTTTGGTGGCCTCTGAGTGCAGCCACCAACTCTTGTTGGTGGCCACACTGACACTTTAGGAAAAATAAATAATTTTAGGAAAAAAGTTTTATATGTATACATGCACCCAAATCATTGTAATTTATTTATGTAAGGTTTTGGGGCTTTTTTTGCAGACTCAATAATAAAAATTATGCACAGTTATCTCTATTCTTTACTGGACTTAACAGAATAGAAACACAAATAAGGAACCTTGCATGTTCCTGTCTTTTTTATTGTTTGTTCTGCTTTTTTGGTAAAAGTGGTTGTCTGTACAACAATTCTGAAGTAAATTTAAAAGTGCTCTGACATAATAGAAGCCCAAATAATAATGAAAAACATATCTGGGCAGCTTGGGTCTGGGGAAGGGAGGAAGGAGAGGCACAGCTGTGGCTGCGGCTGGCCCAGAGATCCTCTGGGCAGGTTGTGGGACTTGGGGCTTTGGTGCCCGGATTTCCCCTGGCTGTGGGGGGGGGCAGGCATTGCAGGCTTCAGGCAATCCAGGGCTCCTCTGGGCAGGTGTGTGTATGTGGGGAAGGGTCTCAGGGCTTCAGCCAGACCGGGGCTCCTCCAGCTGTTGGTGGGGGACGCTCGAGACTTCTCCAGGCAGGGGAGCTCAGGGCTCCCGCTGCCGGGCGGGGAGGCACAGGCAGAAGGCGTGGAGTCGGGGACTAGCCTCCCCAAAGGGGGGCTCCACCCATTGCCCATGCACCCGCCGCTCGCCTCCTCTCACCCCCTCCACCTGCCGCTCCTCTCCCTGCCACAGACACCCCCCTGCCCGCCGCAAGAACCCCCCCCCCCACTCCCGCTGGTGGCTCACCGCTCGCCTCCTCACTCCCGCACTCGCAGCCAGACCCGCCCCCCCTCACCCCGCTGCTGGCTTGCCGCGCGCCTCCTTACGCCCCTACCTGGCCCCCCGCTGCTTGCCTCCTCTCTCCCTCGCTTGCAGCCAGACCCCTCACCCGGCTGCTGGCTTAGCCGCTCGCCTCCTTACTCCCCCGCCAGGCCTCGCCGCTCGCCGCCTCCCCTACCCGCCTCCTACCCCTTGCTCCTTAAGCGTTTTGTCCCACCTCTGTCTCCAGAGAGGCGGGGCATGCAGGAGGAAGGGGAGGGGCTGATGCTTCCCCCCCCCCCAGGAAAGTGCCGTGGCCGCATTTGAGAAACGGTGCCCTAGACCATGTGGGTGTTGTGGGTCCACAGGTTAACTCGTCAAAGACACATGAAGAAATGCTGAACTAAAATAGCCACTTAAAATTTGCAGGTGATTTGGTTCTGCTCATAATGCTTGAAATCACTCCAAAAGTATTGTAAAGGCTAGAAAAATAACTCTTAACATTCTACCTTGTGGATTCTAAAAGGAGGAATTTTATGTAAATATGGTTTCTGTAAAGTTTTGATAAATGATTTATGTAAAAAGGGCAAGAAGTTTTCAAAAACTGGTGCCTAAGCTTTAGGCACTTTCAAATTAGGCTCCTCCATTCATAGAATCATAGAATATCAGGGTTGGAAGGGACCTCAGGAGGTCATCTAGTCCAACCCCCTGCTCAAAGCAGGACCGATTCCCAATTTTTGCCCCAGATCCCTAAATGGCCCCCTCAAGGATTGAACTCACAACCCTGGGTTTAGTAGGCCAATGCTCAAACCACTGAGCTATCCCTCCTCCCTAAATAAATTTAGACGAATTATTACACACTAACTTAAAAAATATTGACCAACGTCTCTTCTTATAATGCTGTTAATAATGTTTGAGAACTTTTTCAAAATAATTACATGAAGAAAATAACCTTTCTGACTATTGCTGTAGTCTTTGAGAAGATTGAAGTCAAAACCAAACTTGATATATATTGTATGAGAACTTACATAAATTAAAATTAGGTAACATGTAGTACTTGTATAGTGCTTTACATCTTCATGTTACTATATGGACTTTAATCAGCAGAGCTGTGCAGATCCTTCTGACTCTAGTTTTCCCAGTCCTTCATAAACTTTGTCAGTCTAATTTGTACCCAAAATGCAAGCCATAACTTCAGGAGGAATCTCTTTGTTTTTATAAATGCACAATTCCCTATTTGCATTGACATGAGCATAATGTGTAATTTAGCACAAACTCATTGGCATTGCCAAGCTACTGCTACCTAACATCAGGATAGTATGATGTCAGTAAATATAAATCAAACATCAGCAGTTGCAATAACAGTCTTGACAGCAAGAGTTTTACTTCAGCTGTTTTTGAGATGTTGCACTGGGATGAAGTGCGTTGTCTTTCATCGGCAACCTGTTTAATTGGTGGGCACAATGATGTTCAGTATTCTGCTACCTGAGTCCTTTATGCTCTGAACTGTACGTGATGACACTGAAATAATACACAGACAGGCCCCATAATGAGTTCTCATTTTGGCAACTTGTTGCTGGTGGTGTTACTGATGATGATGAAGAGGATATTGACTGTGTTTTGCTTCCCTTCCCATGAAGCCAGTGACCTATGAAGAACATTAGACAACCTGCATAGAATTGTCACCAACCTCTCCAGTACTCTCTGTGTCCTCTCTGCTGCCAGTCACAAAGTTTCTTGCAGATGTGACCCTAAGAACCCCCTCAATGCTGACTTGGAAAGGGATCACTGGTCTATAACAGCAACTCCTATCAGGCCCAACAAACCCACTACACCTACCACACCGTTTTGATAATATTTATCCAAAGAGGGCCAAGTGTGGTCTCTTCTAAGAGCTTATATCATACTGTTCCTCACAATTGTTGTTGGCTGTATGTCTGGATGATATTTAAGGAGTTGTATGTAAGTCCTGAAAATGTTTTAGAGTCTGTATCACAGGCAGGATTGACAAACATGTTTTGCCAGACAGAGGAATGTAGATTCACTTTTCTACCTTGGTTCACATGTAAAATAAGCACAGTAAGCCAAAACAATGGAAGTCTGTTTACATGCATGAGGATGTGAAGGCAGCATGGGACCAGCACACCAGGGAATAAACCGCAGAGGACATCCTGACTCTGGGGACAAAACAATGGACTTTGATGTATAAGAGGGCAAAAGGTCACTTTTTTTATCCTTCATTGAGGAATCAAAAAGGACAGCTGCTTTTTGCACTGATGAAAGGTAGATCCCACCCGTGTTGGTTGGTGTTACTGGGAGATGGCTTTAGGTGAGAAACTATGTTGGACAAGGATTTTAGCCTGGTAAAGTTTAATTTAGACTTGGGGGTTATGTCTACACTGCAAAAAAAAAAAAAAAAAAAGTACCCACAGCAGCAAATCTCCAAGTCTAGATCAGCTAACTCAGGCTCTCACTATGGAGCTAACAGTGTAGACATTCCAGCTTGAGCTGAAGCCCAGGCTCTGAAACCTGATGACAAGGGAGTGGGTCTCAGAGCCTGGGTTCCAGCCCAATCATGGACATCTGTACTGCTATTCGTAGCCCCCATAGTGCAAGCCCCACAAGCCTGAGCCAGTTGGCTCGGGCTCTGAGACTCACTGCTGCAGGTCTTTATTTCCAATGTAGATATGCTCTAAGAAGTGTGTAAAGCTTTTGTATGTAACCATTTCTGATTCCACTTTTATCCTTACTATGTCTTAAGTCTCAGCTGTTGATAATAAACCTGTGATTGTTTTCACTATACATATCTCAATGCTATGATGTTCTATTGGACCTCATGCTCAGTTGAACCAAACAGGTGTGTGCACTGTTCCTTTCGGGGGACAGCTTATCTGGTAATTTCTGTGAGTATCCAGTGACAGGGACTGGGGTACATGTATTGTTAACTTGCAAGGTGAAGTGAGGGCTGGCAGAGCCCTTAGGAGATTGTTTGGGTGGCTGACAGACTGGTGGCATCAGGGAGCTGACACCCAGGTAAGCACGCCTCTCTATCACTGAGGTAGTAGGGTAACAATGTGATTCAAAATCCCGGGTACCCCCAAGAATCGTCACAGCAGCAGTAATACTTCATGTGTTGCGATTTGAAAGAGGACATTAAAGTGGGATCTCTTCAGCCCAGGCAGCCTGGCGCAAGAAATCAGTATATTATTCTTCTGTCTGGCCACGACGATTCTGTTGACCTGTGGACCCACTTATGGCCTCCTATGGCTTTCTTCCATCATCCTCATCAATATCAGCATCCATCCAGGAATCTTCTCCATAACTGGCAGCAGCAGTATTTTCTGTATGGATCTACTTCTTGTCCTCTAGCTTTGATACATACCTCCCTGATTAAAGATATTAAAGATATATTTTGGGGTAGTATCACTTAGAAATTTGTAGCTGGAATGACAGGAGATAACCGTTACTAAAAATGCTATCAGCCTCTGCTGTAACGGACTTGACTATGACTTCTTGATAAGCCTCCCTCCTGTTTTTTTGCACAAGTGATACCTATGCTGTTTTTATCATCCTAAATCTAACTATTTCATGATGTGGAGAATGTCTGAAATTCAAATCAACACATGACAGTAATATCAAATAATAAAAATGTTCCCAGGCAATAAATAAGAGAATAATATTTAAGTCTCTGTCCAGGAATAATTTATTCTATGCCTCAGTATCATGCAGAATAGGGACCTTGGAATGGTGAAAGAAAAGTAAATTTTCTCTTTGAAAACTGAAAGAAAACTATGTCTGACCAAGTGTAAAAAAATATCCCAGAGAATTACAGAAGATACTCTTCCTGGCCTGTGAGTCACAGATCTGGCTAGCCCTAAAAGAAAATGTTTTCCCCCAGATTTGTGCATCTGGAATGGAGCAAAATTGAAACATGATTCCTTGAGCCAAGAAACCAGATGAAAATGGCTCTAACTGAGCTTGAATGAGATTCCTGCTCATGGAAAATAAGCCTCAGTCAATCAAGGACATGAGAGAAATACCATGTGACTTGCTCCATGTGACTCATCGTGGTGAATTATGCTCAGCTTTCCTTAATTTGCAAATAGTACCCTCAAGAAGTTCATAGGTATCTAGCTACTGCAGAAAAAAATTAGGGGAGAACATCTACAAAATGTTCATAGATAGGGACTATTGGTTCATTAGTGTCATTTAAGCCAGGCGAGATTTTTTATTTTGTGATTCAAGTAAAGCAGTTTGTTCAATACTGTTAGCTAATCCTGGCAACAACTCCTGTGAGATAAGTAGGTAATATTATCCTCATCTTACATATGGAGAAACTGATATGGAGCAGTGTAACATAGTCATTACTCAGGAAGTTCTGGCTACCAGAGTTGTGCAGAATCCATGAGATCATACCGTCTCAACCAGTATTTGCCTTTTATAGGTGAGTTACATGATCGAGCATTTACCAAGGAACCGTTATGAAAAACAGATAATTGTTTCTTTACTTGTGTGAAAGTCCAGGGCACAGCATAATATAAGGCCCATGTTATTTTCAGCAATCACGCCCAGATCCTCAGCTGGTATAAATCAGCTATATAGATTTATACCAGCTGAAGATTAGGCCCAAGACTATTACCTACTCATACAATGATTAAAAATATTGCTCTGCTACACTCTATCATGTACTAGAGTAAGAAATATTTCAGACTGGGTTGCTAATTGTGTTGATATTTCATGTGCCAAATTGGATTCCATAGTATGGCCTACAAGTTTCATCCATTTTTTTAGTTACAAAATACCCCAAAAAGCTAAAAAAAAGAAATCGCTTCAGACATCTCCTACTGGAATTTCTGGTTTGGAATTCTAAGAGAAGATATGTTATGACTGAAAGCATATGCAAGAGGACTTTTTTGGAAACAGATCTCTATATAAGAACTGTATAAAACATTTTCTAATATCTTTAACTACAAAACATGAATGAAGCCTATGCTGAGGTTTTCAACCTTGTGATTTAGGTATCTGTCCACGTGGGTCAAAGTTAGAGCCTACTGAAGTGCTGGAATCATTGAACTTTAAGACTGCATTCATCACAACTCTTAGACTTATATAAATTTTTCCCATTAAGTCAATAAGCCTGGTTACATCAGACAGCAGTACTGTCTAGAAACAGAGATTAATGGCTGTCATAAAAGTGATGTAAATAGACAACTTGCTAGATTTACACAGACTATTTTTGTCTTCTCAGTGTTTTAATAAAATTTAGCTTATTATTTCAGTCATTATATGTGTTTTCTTCATTACTTTACATTTTACCAAAACAATCTTTTGGAATCTCTGGAAACCTCCAACTCAAATATCAGACCCTCCGGAAAATTTTTCCACTTAATCTGTGGTCTAATAGTAAAACTCCTTCTTACAAAATCTTTCCCTTCTTTTACAAAGTAGATCTTGTGTCTTCTATTGTTTTTCCTTTACCCATTGCTATTTTCTTGGGTCAAATTATTCCCCACATAGGTTTATTTCCTTTTAAGAAAATGGAAATTATCTGAATTTGTGCTGTGAGTTTCATTCCTTCAGGGGTAGGGACACAAATCATTCCTTCAAGGGTAGGGACACAACTTATCCCCATGCAAAGCAAAAATAGATTTGCTGAGGTACACTAGAGTGCTGGACCAGCAGGATGCTTTTGACCTTTCTTCCAGACTTTCCCCTTATCTGTAGTGGCACTATTAGGTATCCCTAACTGCTGCATCATTCAGGATTCATTTCACATCATGGTGAGGGAACCATTGCAAATTAATTCTGATGAGAATCACCACAGGGTTGGAAGACAATGCTGGGTGAGTGCCTTTGGCTCTAACCTCTCCTTCACTACCATTGAGAGCTCCTGAGCGGATTCTATGTAGATGGGATCATATTGTGGAGTCCACAACCTTCTTCTGCACCCTACCCTCAATAGGTTCCGTTACTATTTTGCTCTCCTCCACTCACACAAGTGAAGGAAGCGTCAAGCTCTCTATGTGCTTTGCTGGAGGGTCAACCGCATAACATGCCTTATGACTTTAAGCTTCTCTTGAAACATCTGCTGGCAGCTCCTGCTTGACATTCATTTTATGCTGGAAAATGATGGATATATTTGTGATGGTGATAGCAGTGCCAAAGAGAGAGACTGCAAACAAGGTGAAATTTTGATAAGGGTCTATATTACTTGATCATTGTCACTGAAGCATAATTTATGGAATGGGTGTTAAAAAGAGCAGGTAAAAAAAAGTTTCAGGTTGAGATCAGACATAGAAGTTCACAAGTTCATCCTATGTAAATGTAGGGAAACAGACCGTAAGACAAACAGCCTCTGAGCACTTCTGGGTGGTTTGTTTTTTCCCAGCCCTGTAGCATGCATGCCTCCCGAGTGGTATAATTTGAGGTAATTTGGGCAGTTTTGAAGGTTCCTTGAGAACTTGGACAGTCAAGCTGATGATACATTCTATGACAACCGCATCTTTTACTTAATTTTTTGTGTAAGTAGTTTTCTCCAGACTTCTTGGGTTCTTCATAGTATAGGCATATCTGTCAACTCTTTGAAGTCAGCTTATCCAATAGAGGGGCTGGTTTACCTTCAGGACCCTTCTGACAAGAAGGTGGAATTGTAGTTCAGGATAACTCATGAGATCGTTACAAATATCATTCTGAGGATTCATCTATGGCCTTACGTTCTAATGCATTAACCATTAGGCTCTGGATTCAGGTGCCCTCAATGATCTCAAGTAGATGAAGGCCTGAGGCAACTTCTGCTTGGGTCTGACTTCTTGTATGATGCTTTCCTGATAGTTATGAATAACCTCAATGAAAGGACTGTCTAGTTAAGATCAGAGCACCTACAATTCCTTATCAAGCTGAGGATCATGACCACTGTATATTGTACAGGCAAGAAGTTTTTTTGATAAGTCATAGCTCTTCAGGTCCTCCACATTCAGAAAGAAATCCCTGCTAGAGCACAGGATGTCTTCATTGTTCTCCTTCCAAGTTCCCCAAAATTTGTCCAGTCACTCAGTTATAAAAGAAATGTGAAAAGTAAGACAGGCTCTACAGCATCTTTTGTATATCAGACCTGTCTCAGAAAGTCTGAAATTTGTAAGTATTGAGATTTAGAGTAACCCTCTTGGGGTAAGTACCTTTTTAAAAATTAACAAAAAAAACCCAGTAGCATTATTCATTATAACTGAAATTTATAAGCAGTCGGTAGGTGATAGACATTATCAGTCAGTTACTTCAATCCTGCAGTGTAACTGTTGCAAAACACTACAATCAAAAAATGAATTTTTGAAATTTCAAAACTAAAACATTCCATTTTTAAAAATTCATTTTTTTGTAAATTCGCATCGCATGACTTAGCAAACCAATCAAAAACATACATTTTTGAGAAAATCAAACATTTTTTATGGAAATGACTTTTAGAGAAGAATTTTTTTTAAAAAAATTCTACTTTCAGACTCCTCAGGAAAACAGTAATCACTGCCTAATGTCACATGCTTCCAGTGCCCTCTACTTGAAATTTGAGCCTATTACAATGGAAATGAATTTTTTTTTTTAAGCCAGCAGTATTTGTGTTACATGGTGGGAGATCTTTAACAAAGCAATAGCTAATGGTAGCCTATTTGTATGGAAAACAAGAACTTTGACAAAATGCCCGTTCAGGAAAGCACACCATCTGAGTTATTGGGGCATACTAATGACGATGCTGTTCTTCATGAATAGAGTTGCTTTTTAAATAACACAATTCACACAAAATCTCTGTATTGTATGTAATTTTAAGGTTGTTCACACAAAGCCATATATGCATCAAAATGAATGTTGTTGTTTCTTTGAACAGTACCCTATGGGTGCTCCACTTCAGGTGCCTGTGTGCCCAACATGCCTTTGATTGGATATATTCATTAGAAGTGTCCGTTTAGCCCATGCATGTGCTTGTCATGGCCCACAGGCCTCAAACCCGGGTCCACAGGAGCAGCCATGCTGCAACCATCCACTGGGCTGCCTGCTGACAGCAGTTACCCAGGACCTATGAAGCCCAGCCTCAGATTGAGGCTCCACCTGTGACATTGGCAGAGTCCCAGAGGAGCTGATTGGCCCACTGGCCCTACTTAAGCCAGCAACATGAACAGGAAGCTGTCTGAACAACTGGGATCTATCCTGTTCTGGACGGTATACCTTGTGGCTCCTGTTCCACCTGTTTGACGTCCCAGTGTCCTAACCTGGCTTGGCTACAGACCTCTGACTTGTGGTTCTGATCTTTGGTTTGTCTCTGGCTATCCTGACCCAACTGATTCCTGACTATGGACTCTGGCTCCAACCACTAGGTCTGGCTGCCCACTACCTGGCCCTGACAGTGCTTCTGATATCCTCATTCCCTGCACTGGGGCTATATTAGGCTGTGCCGGTGAACCACCTTCAGTTCCTTCTCAACTGCTGCTGCCTGAGACAGAGCTTAGGGTGTCCGCATTGTGTATGCTTTTGCTGTTTGCTGACTTTGTTCTTCTTAATTTATTTACTTAGTTTGTTAGTAATGGTAGTTAGTTACTGGTTATTGAAAGATTGCTTCGTTTCCTGCGGGGAAGATCTCCCTGTGAGAAATGTTCCTGGTTCACTGAGGTTTAAACATTGCCTCATTTAGAGAGGCTACCCTGGTCAGTGACGGACACTGCTGCCGGAGACAATGTAACACTTCTGAGGGACGTAAATTTGGAGCCAGCGCAGGAGAACTCCCCTGTACATAAGTCACCAGGCGTCTCTAGCACCCCTTGGAGCTTGGTACAACAGTGTCTAAGACAGGGGAGAGCCTCAGGCCACGTCTATGCTACCCGCCGGATCGGGTCTGCCGTTGCTCTGCCATCGACTCTGGAACTCCACCATGGCGAGAGGCGGAAGCGGAGTCGATGGGGGAGCGGTGGCCATCAATCCCGCACCACGAGGACGCGAAGTAAGTGATTCCTAAGTTGATCTAAGATACGTCGACTTCAGCTACACTATTCTCATAGCTGAAGTTGCGTATCTTAGCTCAATCCCCCCCCCAGTGTAGACCAGGCCTCAGAGACCTCTCTAAAGAACATAAAAAAGAGCTCTAATTCCCCTCCTAAGGATATCACCTCAAAAAGACCTCACAATTTCAGCTCTATGTATCTCCTGGGCAGGCAGAATGTCACAGCTGATTCTCTCAGCAAGTGTGTGTCCCAAGACTAGGAATGGGAGTTGGATTCCCAGGTTCTTGTCAGCACCTTCCTCCTCACTTGGATGAAGAAGCTGTTTTGTGCATTTCTCCCGATGCCTCTGATTCTCAAAGTGGTGAACAAAATCAGGCAGTTCAAGACCAGAGTTATCTTAATAGCCCCAATGTTGTTGAGGCAGATGTAGTTTACTTACCTGTTTCACCTAGCTCTGTAAATCTTCCAATTACTCCTCAGCTCCTCTCCTAGGATGCCAATCAACTGCTGCATCCCAGTCTGCGCATTATCCACTTCAAGGTTTGCCTCCTCAATGGTTGATGGGGTTAGAGTCAGTTTGGTCAACAGAGGTACAACAGATATTACTGAATAGCACAAAAGTTTCTACCAGAAATACCTTCAGAAGTAGAGAAGATTTAGTCACTAGTGTGAATTCCAGAAAGCTGATCCCGATTCTGCCTTGCTTCTACTTGTTCTAGAATACCTGCTGCGGTGAAAGAAAGCAAGACTATCACTTATTTCTTTGAAGATTCATTTGGCTGCCTTAACAGCTTTTCATACCACTGTTGACCAGTTCTTACTGTTTGATCACCTTATAGCCGTACGGTCTGGATAATTTCTTCCCCCCGGTGAAAGTCCCCACCCCAGTGTGATACCTTAATTTGGATCTTAAAAGTCTAATGAAATCTCCTTTTGAACCAATGGAAATCTGTTCCTTATGGAAATTGGCATAAAACCAGCCTTTTAAGTGGCTATAACATCAGCCTGCAAAGTCGGAAAGATTGGGGCCTTTAATGGCAGACCCTCCTTTCACAGTATTCTACAAGGATAACATTTCCTTATGAGCACACCACAGGTTTCTTCCTCAAGTATCTTTTGAGTATCATCTGAATCAGATCAATTACCTACCAATTTTCTTTCCAAAATAACATCATTCAAAACTGGAGGCTGCCTTCCATACTCTAGATGTCAGAAGGGTGTTAACCTTCTGTCTAGATAGGATTAATTCATTTAGTAAATCTCCTAGTCTGTTTGGTTCCTTTGCATACAAATCTAAATGTTCTTCTTTTTCTACCCAAAAACTATTGAAATGGAGTTGGGGGTGTATTATTGATCATTATAGTGCTGCCAGGAATCCAGTTCTTGCTGGCCTCCAGATCTGATGTGGCAGTTGGCAATGCAGTTCTTTCTTCTGTACAGACTCGATTCTGAAGCTACCTTCTCCTTTTGGGGATACTGCTTAGAAGTCATCTGAGGCGAAGCACCTGTAGGGACACTACTCGAAGAAGAAAAAGGGGTTACTCACCTTGTGCAGTAACTGCATTTCTTAGAAATGTGTCCCCCTATAGGTGCTCCACTACCCATCCTCCTTACCCTCTGCTTCAGAGTTTCCTTCTGAGATTCGGTGATACAGAAGGAACTGAGGGCAGTTCGCCCACGCAGACTGATATAGCCTCCGTGTGGGGCACAAGGATATCATCAGCACATGCATGGGCCAAACGTACACTGATAATGAAAATCTCTGACCAAAGGCACATGGGACACACAAACACCTGAAGTGGAGCACCTACAGGGACACAAATCTTGAAGAACTCCAGTTACTGCACAGGATGAGTAACCTTTCTTTTCCAGAAATGAGCAGAAAAGATAGTGGTGAGGTCGGATGGGGAGTTGAGTTGATGGTGGGATCTGGAAGGCCATCATCCTTACTGGGTTAAGGTTAAGAGAAGGTTGTTGTGCCTTGTTTGTATTTCTCCGAGTGGGGAAAGGCAGAGCATGTGCAGTTAGATGCCTTAACTTTTAATTTCCTTGCTTATGAGATATTTATTGTTAGGTAAGTTATCTGTATACTATTACTGACACAACAGTGTTTTTGTATGTCCAAGATGTGTTTGTTTCAGTCTGGATGACGGACTAGTTCACAAGGATTTCATGGATGTGAAATACTTGTTATATTTTCATAGGTTAATAAATATTATGCTCAGATAAAACTACAAAAATTGATTTTAGTCATTCGGAGAGCAACTTATCTTTATACATGCCAGCGGAGTATCTGCCACAGGTTTTTAGAACCACTTTCTTTTGTAGCATCACTATTCAGAAACTGTTGTGATACTAGAATAATAGTTTCAAGTTTTTAATGGCTCAGTGGATTAATCTTTCACTTGTTGGTAGCTTGGTTTGAATCCAGCAGCCCTGATAAGAGAAAGATGATTCTGGTTAGATGGCTTGAAAAGATAGCAGAAAAAAAAAGAAAAGGAAAGGAAACATGATGGATTATGCTCAGAACTCATTAGACTAAAGCCTACATCACACCTTAAATTATAGAATAATTCATAATACTTGATCTTAGTAAAGAGATTAAAAAACAAATATGCATCAGAACTGAAGCCTTTTAAAATAAGGAAAGGAAAATAATGTAAGTGCAATTGGCAGAGCAATTGGGAAAGATGCAGTCAGACTAGATTTAAAAAGCATAAAGAGCCTCCAATCCTGCTTTTTCAGTATTTCATGATAGATATTTTCAGTTATACTTTTTCCCTTCTCCATCTTTGAACTTTGATCTCTACATTAAATATGTTGCTGTCTACTCAAATCAGATATATAGCTAGTCTATAGTTAGTGGCTGCTTTATATCCTCATTTTGCTTTTCCCCCATAATATCTTTTAATCCTCTGTTAGTTGTGTAATAAGGTTTCCATAACGTGAGAGCAATCTGCAACTAAGTTTGTGTGCTGATGGCTCCCATACAGTAACTATCTACCAGAATAAATTCCTGTGCAAGTTTAATATTTCATATACACTTATTCTGTAGGTTATCCTCTCCTCTTACCATATATTATTTGAAAGAGATTGAAAATAAAGGTACTTTATATAAATACTGTATGTATATGTGCAACATAAATATGTAATTATTGAGTCTGTAAATCACATCTTAATTCCCATGTTTGTTTGGAAAATGGATTAGATTTTTATGCAAAATGGTAATGGGCAATGAATCTTGTCTGTTTATATACAGTAAAATCAATACCCATTACTATTTTTAATTTTTATTCCTCTGTATCAGTTGTAAAGACATTTTCTAAGGGTTATTTGTATATATTATAGTGGGCAGTTTGTCTATTCATTTTTTATGAAGCATTTCTATTTTGTTCCAAATCATTCTACAGAAGTTAAACTGTGTAACTGGGAAGAAGATATTGTAATCTATAGTATTTAGTGGGTACAAGAAAGTTGATGATGGTAATAATAAGGGACTGTTGATATCTTTCATGTAATCAACTTTGAATTTAGGATCTTTTGTCTTGCTTTTCTTAAAAATAAGTGCCTAATTCAACAAAACATTACTTTTAATATTTTAGCATTACAGTTTACTCTAGATTGTATTTGGCCCTTGTTGCAAGACTCTAGTTTATATTTCTTCTTTTGATGAAAGATCCTTCCATCAATAACATGGTACTGAGGATCTGTTTCTCTGCTTCAAATCATTAAAAACAAGCAAAAAAATTGTAGTTTGTAAATTGCACCAAATTATTGCTCTAAGAGCCAGTGGAGCACTAGTTGGGGGCAGTGCTAGTTGCTTGTATAATACTTCCAGAAGTGCTCTCTAAAGAACACTCAAAAGAAGCACCTGCTATAGCAGACCTGCACAAAATGTGTAGTGTGTGATCTGCTTATGCTGCTGTCATTGTGTTAGCTGGTAAACAGAAGTGAGGAATGTGACCCAACTACCTCCACTCCTTTGAAATGTGAAGCACTGCCAGCAGCGCTGGTGGGGCCTCCCTTATGCGAAGGAAAATCAAGCACTAGCACTAAGTTATTAGGAGGAAAAGTAGGCAGTGATTACACCACGTTATCGTAATTTTAAAAATCAGTTAAAGCTTTTCAGTAACAGTGCGCATGCAGGCACAATCCTAATGAATGACAGTAGTTTGTAAACAGTTTAAGTTAAATTATTGGCCATCTCTTAAAAATGCATTTTATTTTAATTAATTTATACATATAATGCACGCGATATGATTCCCACTAAAAATTATGAGATTGAAATTGTGATTGAAAAGGCTCTGAAAGATCAAAGAATATACTGAGGTTTTAATTATGATGCAAATTTCTCACGTGATTTAATTAACATGAAATTTCATTGATTGCATTTTTAGATACAAAGAGTATAATTTAATCAAGTTATTTTCATAATTAAAAGCACAATTGTGATTGCTGTACTAAATACTTTTTGTTGGTAGTGGTATTCACTGAGTTTCAATGACAATGACAATTCAATGACAGAAGTTATATTAGTGAAAATATTCTTTTAAAAGTGTAAATGTAGTCTGGACGGGAGCAAGACAACATAGGTAATGCGCATGAAATGATAGCCAGATTTTTTTTAAATCAACTTGCACAAAAGAAAAAAATGTACCTCCCAATTTTACCTTTTGATCACACCTCAGAAAATCCAGTAGTAACAACATGCGCTTTGCCTAGCTGCCTTACTAGCACAATACAAAATTCCAGAATGTAATTTCACAAGAAAGGCAACACTGCCACTATACACTCTCAATAAATGGACAACTGGGAAATGTTTTTGTCTATTTCTATCCCAGGTTTATACTATTTTTTTTTTTCATCGAATACTTAGAGTTTCTGGTTTAGGTAAAAACTGATTCAATCCCACTGAATAAAAAGTGTGATAATAGATTTTTATAAAACATACTCTGAAAATACTCTACATCTGCCATTTTTACAATATTGAAAATTGTTTGCAGAAGGAGCTGCACTTGTCAGACTCAGTGCAAGCTGGTTTCTAAGAGTGATTGATTTATCTGATTTATTTTAAAAAAATTATTGTTGTAAATGTTGATAAAACTGACTTTTACTCTTATGAAAGGAAGCGTAATTTTAATGTAATCTGATACAGGCAGGCAAAGTAAGCCACACTCGGCCCTGCTTTTTGTGTGTCTGTGAGGCACTGGGGAGGATAGCAAGGTACCATCACTGGCAGGCCTGCTGACTAGAGAATGGCATTAGAAGGGAAGGAAAGTGCTGAGTGCTTGTAACTCTTTCCTCTTCCAAGTCCTGTCATTCTCAACTCTTTGTTGTGCTTTGCTTCCTCTAGGTAGGAAGGTGGCATCTGCAGGGTTACTGTGTGCCCGTCCCTTCCCAACCTAATCAGTTAGCTATTCCTATCCAGTTGTCACCAGCCTCTACTACATAGTTAGCTTAAAAATATAGCTTCCAGTTGACACCAAAGAGTACCTTCTCAGCAGAAGGATGGTATGCGGTAGCCTTTACTCTCCTTCACTTCCGTCCTCTGACCACATGTAAAGTTGCAATGTGATTTACCATGACATTGTCTGGGTGCCAGAAGCTGCTTTTACAGATATCATTTGATTTGAGACTGATGACTGTTGAATCAGAATTTTGGATTGTAAGATTTTTAGGGAGATCTATCAGCACTGCAGTCAGACCCAGATAGCTAGGCCAAAGCTATGAAAAGCAAAGTTTGATTAAAGTTATTAATTTTAGTGTCTTTAGCATCTTAGCTGATCTCAGTGCATGTACTGCCTTCCTGCTATGATTTTAAAATTCTTAAACCCTCTGCTTACCCGCATTATAACCAAGAATACCCTGATAATTTGTATATCTGCAGGGCCTGATGTCCTTGCAAAAAGCCATTTCTTTCCCTCAAAACTGTCTTTTTTTTTTTTAAAAGGCTGTCTTGTTACACTGCAGTTCATCTTTGTTATGGTAATTTAAAAATTTAACAGGTTTATTAATCCTGCAGAATTTATTATAGTCAAACATGAGATATTATTAAGTTGCTGTTGTACAAAGCATTTAGCCTCACTGTTGGAATGACTTGTCCTCTGCATTGGCAGACACAGAAACATTCATTTTGTTTCCTAATTAGAAGAGTTGCAATCAGGAGCTATGACAGAGTTCAGCTTCTCAATGTACAGCATGCCAGGTTCCATAGTGCAGGCTTTATAAAATTCTCTTTAATTCAGGAACAGAATATCATTAACTTTGTAAGTGGATGAATACAATGGACAAGCAATTTAATTAACTTCTAACATTGGATGTTGGACGGGAGACAAAATGAAATTATGCACATATTTCTCATGCAGGCAGTCAACCTTGAAAGGGGCTTGATTGTGGTGGGTCAGACAAGGGGACAGCTTTGTCCAATTATTTCTTGTTTAGCCCTAGAATATGAAATTTGAAATTTGGTACTTTGTAAATCAATCATCTCTTATTTTGAGGCAGTTACAAAGGTTCTTGGAGATACAAAACAACCTCCGGTGACTGTGACATGCTAAATAGAGTCTTTTACCACATGATACCCTTCCTATTCTGGGCTGACCTGGATAATACAAAATGAAATGGGCAATAATGCCGTCTTGTCAAATTGAATTTGCCATCCCTGAGTATATTATTTAAGAGATCTATGTAATACTAAATTGATGTAAAGCCAAGTGTTGTTTAAATTATAATGGTCTAAAGTCAAGTGAACGTAAGAGTGGTTCAGCCTTAAGTTTCCCACAAAATAAAAGTTTAAAGTATTTTTTTAATAAAGAAATCTATTTTTTGTCCCCCCAGAAGGGGCTAGAAGTTCTCATTTGGTCAAACTCATCCATATTGTAATGCCACTGAAGTTGCAACCTGTGTATCATGTAACATTGTTAGGGGTCATGGTTACTGGATATCAAACTATGCAGATTCACAGGCCAACCTCCCTACCTTATGGGTGGGAGAAACTAGCAATTGTAGAGGCTAAGCGCACAGCTGCAGAGTAGCTCTCCTGCTACTCCATGGTCTGGGGGAGACTGATGTCTTCCCTGATTCTCTGCAGACATTTCTGGTGTACAGTTCATTTACTTGACCTGTACAGTGATATTAGTGTTTGTCCCAGAGTGAACTGGCAATTGATTCAAATGCATAAACATAAGCAGCAAAGTAATTTTCACTTCACCTATAAGAGGTGAAGCTACTGTTATTCGAAGCAGTGTGACCTTCAGTTACACTTGTAAAATATTTGAAAATGGAGAGAAACAAGAAGTGCTTCGACTGCACTTCTCTTCTGAAAAGTGGCTATAAAAATGGCATTATGTGCTTCCATGTTTATTGTATCCTGCAAAGTCAGCCTGAATCTGAGTTAAACTTGATTCTTTCAGACTCATGAGTCATCACGAGGGATCCTAGTTTTCTGTGATTAAAAAAAAACCCCAAATTCTCTGATTAAAAAATAAATAAAAATTCACATTTTTTTCGTTAAATGAAATGCTGAACATTAGTTTCCCCAGCCACAATAGCGATAGCTATCAGTTGAACTCAATGTTTTATTGATATATTTATCATTTTTAAGCAAGTTCGAAGCCTATCAGTGCCGTCAATCATTATAATAAAATTAATAGAATTGCAATTTTTATTTCATACGCATACCAAATACTTCCAAGTGTGTATTCTGTATTTTCAGAAAATTGTGGTTTTTTTAAATGCACAAAAAAGCTGGAATGGTCCAGTCACATTGCATTGTTTCTTTACTGTTGTTGATGGCCCTACTGTTTCAGCCTCTTGTTTTCATTTCTTTTCATTCAGTTTGTTTAGCACTTTCCGTGTGTTCTACAGCTGTCTGCCTTTGAACGTAATCTACAGCATTGCTGCATACAGTAGAGAACAGCACATTACCATCAACGTGAAATTTGTCCTTGCCAAACGCAGCAACATGATCTTTAGAGATGATTTTTAAAGTTTTCGGCATCTTTTCATAACATTGATTACTCATGTCTGGAGGCTGAAGTGAAATTTGAGATGCATTAAAACACAAACCACCTCTGAGTAACCTCTATACGCCGGAAGCAGTTTATTGTTTAGCTATGTAAATTTAAAGCACATTCAAAAATCAACCACAAGGGGGAGGTTGCACACGTTGAATAAATGACACTGGTACTTTCAGTAAAATGTAGTTACTAGTTAATATATGTTTTTATTTTTTCACAAAATGTAAAAACTAAAGATTCTCTGTAAAAATGCAAGTTCTGCATTTTTTCGTAGCAAACAAATTTCTGGTATCCCTGGTCATCACCAGTATCTGCTTTGTTACACCTGTTCAAGGTATTCATAAAATGTTTATCCCTTTGTTTTTCAAGGACCAGTGACTGCTCACGCTTTTTCTGGCTCACTGTGAGGTTTTACCCTGCCAAGTGACTTTAAAAATAGCACTTTCTTTCTCAATAGCTCTGTTCCCTTTGTCTGCTTAGTGTGATATCTGTTGCATTTACTGACAAAAATACATTTGTTCCTTTTTCTTCCTGCACTGAAGAGCCAACACAACTTCAGGAAAAAGAGCTGGATTTTGTTCTGACTCATGCATCATCATCAGAATTATTAAATAAGGACCAAACTCTGTGCTGACTTGCACCCCTCTTAGTCATAGCCATTAAGAGATTGCTTGGGTGTAAATTAATTCAGAATTTAGCCCTAAATTTATATTGCAAATGCTGCCTCCAGTTACACCTTTGTAACTCCCCTGGAGATTGAATAGGACTGTGTCTTCCCATGTGATTGTACAGTACCAAGCACAATGTGGCCATTTATCCTGATTGATATCTCATTATGTTACGGTAATATAAATATTAAATAATAATAGAGAGATTGTGACTTGTTCAGGATTCCACTGTAAGTCCAGTGATTGAGCTAAGAATAGAATCCAAGAGTCCTGCTCTGATCGCTAGATAACTTTTCCTTCTTAACTGTGAGGTATTCACATTTTCCCTTTCTGAGCTATTGAATATTCTGTTTTAGTCCATGGGTTATATCTGTCTGTAAGTAATATCTATTTAAGGAGAAGAACTCGTGATTTTACTGAATTGATTAAAATTTAAAATGTTAGAGCTCTTGTTTGAATGTTGTTAGTATCAAAAGGCATAGATGACATTCTTTTGAATTGCAATAGATGGCAGATGGATTATTCATTTACTTATCAAATACTTTTATGCACAGTTGTAATTTCATTCATTAATTTGTTCAGTTCTTGTTAAAGAACTGAATCATAAAAACTCTTTGAAAATGGAATGTGAATTTGCATTTGCTACTTTGATATAGCAAAGAAAGTACACATGGAAGGTGTTAGAAATGTTTCAAGTTCATACAAGAGCACACATTTTGTTCATTAATTGTCTTTAAATCATAAAAATCAAAATCAATGTGATTTAAGTGCTTTTGCAAGTTTACCCACTGACAGCTGCAGTCAGTGGAAATACTTGAGCTGAATTCCACTCAAAGAGAGGGGGATGTTGGCAGGTCTCTTTGTAATGACTCCAGGACTAGGCTCCTAAGTCCCATCAAAAGTCAGTGGGACTCAGGCTCCTAAGTCACTTAAGCACGTTTGACAATTTTACCAAACATGATGTGTTGAGTGAGGAAGTCTGTCAGGTAGGCAGGACCCAAGTCGTTTAGAGCTTTATAGGTCTGACTCCACCCAGACCAATAGGCAGCGAGTGCAGATCTTCAGACATGGCATCGTGTTCTCTTGGTGAGATGCCCAGATGGGGAAAAACAGACTGAGGGTGGTGAAATCACACAAAGGTTGTCAGAACTTTTGTAGACCTAAACAGGGATTAGAAGCTATAGTAGTCTAAACGATTGCTAGATAATTACTATACTCTTCAGTGAAATTATTTTGTTTTATTGTTTATAAGTATATACAGAATCAACAAGCATGTATACAAGCCAGTGGCCCATTGTTTGAACAAAGAATTAGAGATTTTTGGAAATATATACCATTGGAAAACCATTTGGAATAATGTATCCAGTGCTTGCTGGCTTAATGTAGTGAATGTATTGTTATATTCTATGAGTATTCTATGATCACATAATATATGATTTGTGGGGTCACAAGGGAGTTTTGATGGGTCATCTTGAACAAATATAATGAAAAAGCACTTTCAGTATCCACATGTGGAATATTCAGTTTCAGGTATTGAACTACACAGAAAATATTAATAAACAGGAGATATATATATATTGCTTCTGACCACAGATTGTGCATATTGCATGACTAAGCATTTCACTGCTCTGTTAATTAGTTTTGTGGCAGTTTGAACTGTTAGCAAACTGGCAACACCTCCTTTATGTATGAGTGAATGCCTGCTATTGTCATATTATTTCTAAAGTCCCACGGTTTTGCTATTAAAAGTGTTAAAATGAGGCTGAATGCCACATTGGTGACATAGGTTATGGGTAGCTAGCAAATGGACAAGGTAGGATCCAGAGAGAAAAGGCCATCTTTAGAAAAGTTGTATTTTATTTTGGCTCAATCCATTATCAGTTTTTGCAATGGGAAAGACGCTTCTTGTGGGAAAGACACTTCTCTGGAGAACCTCAAGATCTGTACAATCTATTGAGGTTTCATATTCTGCATAATACATGTGGTGGGACTCAAAATACAATGCATAAAACTGCATGGTGTATTTTGTGAAACTCAATATTTAAGTAAGAAAACATTTATGTTAAATTTGTTGTTTATTTTATTAATTTCTCTAGATTTTTAGTTCTTTACAGTAAGAGTACCCAGGGAATGTTTTGCGTGTCCTCTACAATCTTCATAGTGAAAAACAAACAGACCCATCTATTACCCTAATATCAGATCAAACAACACAATAACAATATAAATATAACAAAAATTAATCTCTACACAAAATCCCAACCAGAATTTACACCAAAGCTAACCCCTCTTCCCCCTCCCACCCCCCACTCAACCATCACCTATCTGCTTATGGACAAGGATGGATGAAAAGATGGGCCTTACAGTATTAATTGAAGATTAACAAATTCAGTGATAGACCAAGAGTTGAAACACCTTCTAAAGACTTAGGGCCCTAACGGAGAACTCCTTTCCAGGCATCCTCTTTCTTGAGGCTTCAGCTCAGGTGTCTCCACTGACCACAACTGTGGCAGTATGTTATGTTGGTCTCTTAGATGGGTGGGCTTTATAGGTCAACCCAGAAAGTAGACAGCCGGTGGAGATCATAAAGCACCAGTTGTTAACTTACCTTACATACTTATGTGGCTCCTGTTACCATAATCTTTAAGCACTTCACAATCTGTGTATGTAACTTCATAACCCCCACACCACCCCCAGTGAGGTAGGGAGGTACATATTCCCCATTTTACAGATTGGAAAATGAAGCACATCACGCAGGTGGAGCAAGGACTTGAACCTAGGTCTCCTAAAAGCCAGGGTACTGCCCTAACAACTGGAACATCCTTTCTCTCTTACTTTAAAAATCTCTTAGTTTAATATGCTCATGAGAAAAAAGTGCTTTTTAGCAGGCTGGTCACTGCATTCTGCACCAGCTGCATTGTCCAGGTGGATTTAAGACTTTTGCTGTCCTCCTGTTTAAAAACTTCAGGCATCCAGTATGCGAATTAATGCCATGCAACCTAGAAAATTAACTGTACAACATAAAGAACAATTATTTATTGAAAGTATTACATGAATACTTTTTTATGAATAATAAATACATGAGCAAAAATCAGAATTGTTTGTGAATGATTCAAATACAAAAATATTGGACTAAATCTGTAGTGAATATTATTCTTAATTAATAGCTTAATAAGCCCTGGGTATAGATGTATCACAACTATGCTGGAGAAATAAAGAGGAGGGGAAAGTGAAGGGATAGTGTTACATGTCAAGGGTATTTACATTGCCAGCAAATTACAACACAAGGTAGATTGTGTCAGTAAAGTTCTTTGCGTGTGGATAGAAGAGATGAAAAATAAAGGAGAAATGTCACTGGATAATTTGATACGACTCATCAGGATTGGAAATTATTGGACCAACCTTATGCAGTCAAAAGTACAGGGTATTTTGCATGGGAGATTTCAACTACCTATCTGTTCAGTAACAAACATAGCCAGAAGTAATATCAGAAAGGTTTAGTTACCTAGAAAAAAACTTTAATTCAAAAACAACTGGATCTATTTCTTACTAATAGGAGCTAATTAAGAATGTGGGCATAAAAGGGAGACTTGGAACTGTTGACCAGTATCTATGTGAATTCATCATAGGAAGAATTAGATTTCACAAAATACAGAATTATGGTGTTACAGTGCTCACCATTAAAATTTCCATCATAAAACACATGATAATTAGGCTTTGCAATACTAGGACTATTCTCACCATTTGCCTAACACTAATGAAGTCCCACTGGTGCTAGCAATGGTGGAAGAGTTACTAGAAAATGAGTGCAGCAGTCTTTAGCATCATATCATGAAGGTTTGATGACATGATGGTAAAAATACCTGCATCCCATTTTCACTGCAGCATCCTCCATTCCTCAACAAATGGTGCAGAATCCTAGTGTAGATGCACTCTTAAGATGAAACAGATTGTAGTTCCTCTGAAAAAGAAGAATGCAGGGTACAATGAGTAGCTAATATTGCTCAATAAGGGACTTCTCAAAGATTTGGGCAAAGAATCAGTTTGGGGAGTAAGGGACAGGGAATCAGAAGGAAATAATCTGGTGGGGGGGGCGAGGGGAAGAGAGAGGGAGATTGGGGAGTATAATAGGGTGGTCTGTCCCCTTTAAGGGGTTGTGGGGACCGGGGACAGCCAATCCTGTTCCAGGTCATAATCCTTTACGATTCTGGAGTTCCGGAGCAGATGAGGGCCTTGGGAATGGAAGAGGCAGATGCTGGGAGAGAGGAAGTGGTCTTGTGGTAATAGTCTGGGTAAAACCCAGGTTCCTGTTTCTATAAGGACCTGGGATCAGGAGCTTTGTAATGTAGGGAGGGAAAGGCTCCCCTATCTCTCACCCAACCATGACAAGGTCTGGGAAATAAGGCAGTATAGAAGCTGCCTCTTCCTTCCTCCAGGAGAGACATTAGCTGGGGAAGGGCCCCTTTCCTCTCCCGGTCCAGGGGAGAAAGGACTGATGTGTTGAGCCCTGATGTCCAAGCCACGGAGGAAGGCTGGAAGATTACAAGCAGCAGAGATACTTGGGAAGAAACAAATTTTGTTATGTCATGTTTTGCAGTCTGTTTGTTTTGAAAGACTTTGCTGCTAGTCCAGGTGGAACTGGGGCCATCTGGGAGAAGCTGGTCTGAAGCAGAGCTCAGCCTCATGAAGGAGGGCTTTTCCGCATAGTCAAGGGATCCCAGGGTTTGGGCTAAAAGAATTGTTTGTAAAGATTCAGCAAATTAAATGCACACCCTGCTCCCCGCAGGGGAATTGTTCTTTTAAGTACTTTGGACTGTGGAAAGTTATTGGGAAACCCAGGAGAGAAGGGAGGATGGGATGCCTGCAGGGCCACCCTAGTCCACCAGGGGGCATACTCTGGAGACACCAACCTGCCACAGAGAGAAAATCAGTTAATGGAAAGAGGAGACTTGATATAGAAAATGGAGGAGGTGCCTTTGAAGTTGCCAGGGGTGTTTTAACAGCCTGCTGTCCTCTCTGTAAACACAAGGCCGCGGGCCTCCTCCCTCCATCCTTCAAAAAGAAACTTTCAGATGAGAGGAGGCCTGCCGCAGGAGGAGAGTTGTGTGAAGAGGGTGGGTGGTGGGGTCTCCACTGGTTTTTCTGTTATTTATTTGGATTTATAGAAATGCTAAAAAGTGTATCCCTAAGCTCTAGGCAGCACCCTGGACATAATGTAAAAATATTCTCTAAACGCCGCACAACAGATCACAATAATTCAACAGTCGTGAGCCTGGCAATTTAAAAACTCAAATCCCTCTCCCCTATGAACAGTTCTGCACTCTACACCATTATTACCACTCTCACCCTCACCTTCGATTGTCAGGGGGAAACAGTGAGCTTTGTAACTGATTGGAGCAATTTCAGACCAAGGCATGTGGGGAGCGAACCCATAGCTGTGGGGTGCTCATGGAGAACACCTTGCCAGCAGCCTTTATTTATTTATACCAGTGGGGCTCCAGAGGCAGAGCCTGTGTTGATCTCAACTACAGCAGAGTGGTGTAATGACAGAGGCAGTCACTAGGTCACAAGCCATGTAGAGCTTTAAAGGTCAAATCCAATACCTTAAATTTCACCCAGAAACATACAGGTAGCCAGTGCAGTTTGGGGGAGTACTGGCTCAATATGCATGAGGTAAAATACTCCACTTACCAGGTGGGCCACCACATCCTGCACTACCTTCAGTTGCTGGATGGTTTATTGTTTCACCTCTTTTTCACCAGCTCTGTGCACAACCATCTGGTTGGCTGAGGGCTATATGGTCCTCACCCCGTGAACTTAACTGAGAAATTGTTCCTGGGGAAAATGTCTTGATTCATTTGTTGTCTCTTGTTTTACACTTAGATTATAAAATCTCTGGGTTAGGGACGTGTTTGTTCTGTGTTTGTACAGCACTTAGCTCAATGGGGTCCTGGTCCATGATTAGGGCTCCAACTATGCAACCAGTTGTACACTGCTATAAGATATGATCTTGTAGGCTGTCCTTTATGACCGATACTAGGCACATATTATGACATGCGCCATTCTTTTAGATTTCATGGTTGAAAAAAATAGAATCCTGAGCCTAAATATTGTCATAAATTACACACAAGTATAACTTTAGCCATCTGAACAGTCCCATTTAAGTCAGTGGGGCTACTCACATGCATAAAGTTAAGCAAGTAGCTCTTGGTAGGATGGGGCTCTGGTTTACATAGCTTGATGGGATTTTTTTTTTACGTTTCACATTATGAAAACTTATGTGTGAAAAAATTAAATAGTATATGAACTATCTATAATTTTTGTGTGAGTTGGTTCTATAATTTGAAGCTATAAATACAAAAAATAGACTACCTATGTAATATCATAATTATGCTAAATAACAGAACTCTCTTCCTTCTTTATCAAAATTGTCTGCGATGGGGATTCTGAACATACATGTGCTGTAAACTGTAGTTGTTAGTAGCCAACCTTTTTGGCCCCATTTATTTTCATTTTTTCATGTCACTGTTTTTAAATGTTTGAATTTGTCACTGGATATTTGGAGTCTACTGTATTTTTTCACCTCCTTAAAAGTATAATTATTCAAATACTGATGAACTAAAGTTTATATCAGGGTTGTATGGCTCTGAAATAACTTCTGTGTTGTTAGAAATTGTTTGGTCCATTTAAGTTCCAAATGTCTACATGTCAGATAGACAAGGCCTCATGCAAAAAAAGCACAATGGCAGTTTAAGTGTATGTACTTTGGCTGATAAGTCTAATTCAGGAAATGATAAATTGCTGGATACCTCATTTGTTTGCAAATAAAAAGTGACAGATTATTTTTTAATGAGTTGATCTGTGTATCCAGTCAGTTTTATCCACCTTGAATGAGTAATAGACATTGAGTGTTAATTTAGACATACTGGATCAAGTGGACTATGAACACAGTTGACAAATATATATTTTTATATTGCTCATTATTTGTAGTTACTTTGTCATTTTCTAGTCAAATGTAGTAGAATCAGCCTGTTCTTACATCACTTCTTTTGTTCACTTCTTGGAAAATGAAAATTATGTCAGAATTACATTGTAAGAGTTAATTGAACTAATTTAGAATAGATGTTTCTGTGTAGTTTGTCACAACTATTGTGCAATTTAGAGTAAACACTATATGTTTTTCTAATAGGAGTTTGGAATTGCTTTTATTTTCATTAATGTAAATACATTATATATATATATATATATATATATATATATATATATATATATATATATATATATATAACATGGTGGTAATACAAGCAACTGCTTCATGGCTAAACAATGTACAGCCCCAATCCTGCAAACATATTTGCATGTGCTTAACTTTAAATACCTGAGTAGTTCCATTGAATTGAAATGGAAATTAGACTGTCATACACAGATTTATTTATTTATTTTTTGCACAGAACAACTTCAGCTTCAGTGAAGGTTCGCAATAACAGGAATTGCAGTGCATTGAGCTTTCCATCTACATAATTAAAAGATTGTTTTAAAATACTATATTAGTGCTAATTATTACTGTCAATGTGTATTAGTGCCTACCAGAAAACCTAACCACAGCAGGAGTGTGTGGCAGAAGTTTTTCACTCAAGTCTGGCTCCTGCAAGTTCCACAAGAAGGTTTCCATACATACCCTATGTAACAGGAACTGTGGAGGGTGTTCCAGAGCCAGGTGTGCAGTTTGTTTGTTTTTGTATATACATGCCCTAACCGGAGACGACTATGCACACCCTCCCACACCAAATATTTTTGTACCTGGCAGGAGTAGTGCACCTTGTTGTGGAGAGTGTTGTGTGCTTTCTCAGTGAAAGTGAAGGGTGCATGGGGCTGCTGCTGGCCAAAATACAAGTGTACCTTACTGCAAAAGAAGAGTTACATTTGTGCACGGGCATATGGGTTATTCATTTAGTGGACCAGAATTTGGCAATAAAAATTGAGTTTCACTGTAACAGGGTTCCACTATGTCCTCTCAGAGCAACCCCTGATTTTTACTCCATACGAAAAGATAACAGTGTTACTTACATCCTTGTATACTTTTCATTATCAGTAAAAAATAAATAAATGTCTTCCTTCAGAGTTTCCTTAAGGAAAGTAAGAGAGCCAGGATCTGACTTTGTTTTTAAAAGTGGGTTCCTATGTAATAATTTTCCATCTGAGGACTCTCCAATTTCATTGCTACGCAAATGAAACAGGACAAAGTAACCCCCTTGCTATCCCATAAGAATGTGTTTATGTAAAATTATTGTCTTCTCGTCTAGAGTTATTGCAATTGCTTATTTGGTTCTTTTTCTCTGACTGAAATATGGCAGCTAATAGACTGCATTTTACTAATGGAAAATTAATAAGCACTCTTGATAGTCAGGTTTATAAATATGTAAAATATTTTTAATTGTTTTTAGCAAAACAGGCAGGTAATCAATAATATCAGACGTGACAAACATACTGTTGACATGCACTATAGTCAAAAGGGTTGTAAGAGATAAGGACTTCCTGTCAGCAGTGGCCCGTGCTAATTAATATTCAGACATTGTCATGTTCAATGATAAATGGATTCCTTGAACTATATTGATATAGTAGGTTAAACATTGAAAAAGTTGGGTTGAACTTTGACTTTAAATATTCATTAGAGCTAATTATGGATTTTATGACTACATGAATTACAGTTTCTGTGTCATCATTGGCAATTTATTTTAAATTTATTTAAAGCAATTTCATAATATAATATTGGCTTTATCACATTCATTGAGGTAATGCAGTAAATGTTTACTCTGCACAGTAATTAAACTTTTGTACATAGCATTTCCTTTGAGTGTTAAACTTATACAATAGAAATGACGTACTTCTAAAAGCCCTGTGTCAACACCTATTAAAAAACGTTTATGGGTGTACAGTTTGGCAGATTTTTATACTAGGATTTCTATATAATCAAAAAAAGATACTTTTGTAATGCCAAATGTGTAATGCAACAAGACTACAGTATTCTCTGATTTCAGAGTAGCAGCTGTTTTAGTCTGTATTCGCAAAAAGAAAAGGAGTAGTTGTGGCATCTTAGAGACTAACCAATTTATTTGAGCATAAGCTTTCGTGAGCTACAGCTCAGTCTCACTGTTAGGAGTAATTAATCCAAACTACGCATTTGGCGTGGAATCATGAAATAGACTTATGATATTGTATTGAATATCTAAAGGCTAATTAAAGACTAAAATGGACATTTGGCAACAAATTATTGGCAAAATAAAAGCATAATATGTAAAGCACTATTAATATAAATGAAACTACCTTATTTTTTCTCAAATGTGTATCTATGGGTATGTATAGATGTGTGTATATCACCCACAAAAATACACTAGTTTACAGTTTATTGCTGTAGTAAATTATATTATCCTTTTGCAAAATATGTTACCAAAACTTTAAAAGTAAAAACCTTAAGCGTTAAAAAGAATGGAAATGATCAGTAACGGTAGTTTGTGTAAATAGTGTGTTACCCTTGAAATGCAGACGTTTGGTTAATGACAACATTGCCATAAGAAAATCACCTTGCACATTCCAGTAACAGCCTGAATTTTGACACACATGCCATATTTATAAATTCTTATGAAATCTATAATGGTATCTTGGACTGTGTGACTATAATTAATGATGGGTGTATTGAAAGAATGTCTAGGATTTTACAGCCAAAATATGTGCTGGGAGCATAATCCTTTCTTACACAGCCCACACTCCCTTTTGGTTCACCTCTCTTCCTACAAATCACCTCTTCTTCATCTATGCATCTTGGAGGAGCTCCTGTGCTGCAGACTTTAGGCAGGGTATGGCAGTGGGGCTCTCTTTCTGCACTCCTTTTAGGTGCATGTCTGGCAAAGGTGTCTGTTTTGGGATGTCCCTGAGATCTTTGGAAGCCCGCAGTCTGCTTTATGGAGCTTTGAGCTCCTCTTTCTAGGCTTCTTCATTTCTCTCACAAAAGATTACTAATTACTTTGTTGTTCTAATTTCCTATGTATGATATTTTGTTTAAAGCTGCATCTGGAGTTTGAGGTGTTAAAAACAAAGCCATTTATCTGTAAGTTTAGAGCGGGTGGCGGGGGTCAGAAAAAATAAACACCAACCTTAAAATTTCATTTTGAACTCTTTTCAAATAGTAAGCCACTTACTAGATGTATGTATAACTTTACAGAAAATTAATTTTTTACTCTGACAGTAAGTTGTGCAATTTTGGTTATGATCAATATTTGTTTTCATGCCTAGACAAGCGATTTAAACCCTGCTTTGGATGGAATTCTGAATGACTACAGAACCACTAGCAGTGACTCCATAATATCTCTGTGGGCATGGTGTGTAAAATTGTTGTGTGTGTATGTGTGTGTGTGTGTGTGTATAGATATAGATAGTTATATATGGAAGGGCCTGGATGACTCATTGGGTTGGTACGGAGTATTTTCTCTCTAATCCATCAGTTCAGATCTTTCCCCAGCTAGTGGAGACTGAAAGTCATTTATCATGGAAGGGTAAGGTGGCCAATATGAACTAAGTTGGTGGTCTCAGATCAGGCCGTGTTGCTGCTTTATTTAGATCTTTTAGGAACCTCTGATATTTTTGACCACAAGGTGGTGTTAACACAGTTACAGACACTGGCAGAAATGTGGATGTTTGCGATGAGTTTGTTTGTTTGTCTGGTTGTTTGTTTGTTTAGAAAATGCCCAGAGGGGAGGAATGAGTATTTGTTCGTCTGCCCCAAAGAACTATCCTGTAGGTTTCCCTCTCCACTCTTTTACCCTTTTTTCTCAATGTGTTGTGAGACTACTATGGGAGATGATGAGGGTGATGATAATACTTAGCTCTTATATGCACAGAGTGGGCTTCAGTATAGTGATGACATTTGGTTCTATATCTCGGTGTCATCTGACACCAATAGTAAGGATTTCAGCTTTCTGGGTGTCTGGCTGAGCCTGGGGCGTGGATGAGAACTAGTTGACTGAAATTTAACCCAGACAAGGTAATTGTGATGCTGGTGGGTTGTTGGAGGAACTGAAGAAATGGTGGAAAAAACAGCTGCCCCTTCAATTGAACGCCTCGTTTGCTGTCTCCCCCCAACAACCCCCCTGGTTTGTAATGTTGGGAGCACACTGGCTCCTTAACTGCTTCTGAATGTTCATATAGTAGCAGGGCCAAGTTGCTTAATTCCATATGTGTTTGTTTTAGAAGGTTAAGAGCTTTTCCTTCTGATATAGACCTCACTGTAAATTATCCATGCATAACACTTTGAGATTGGATTACTACAGCGCAGTATTCTTGATCCTATATACGAAGACCACGTGGAAACTTCAGCTAGTGAAGACAGTAGCTGCCTGCCTCCTGAGTTGGTTTCACTCTGGGAGCACATTACATGTACCCCAGACCCTATACTGTCTCCCAAGTCATTTCTGGTTCAGTACAAAGTTTTGGCTTTTATTTAGAATACCTTTATGGTTTGGGTCCTGGGTATCTATTAAGAAAGTATCTTGTTCTGTCTGTGCCTTACCCTGAGAAATGAGATTACCTGATGTAAGGGGACTGTTGCCCCCTTACTAACATTCAGTGTGGGTGTTTTAGTTGCTAGCTCCCAGTACTAAAAAAGGGGGAAGGGTCGATAGGGAATCAGGACCCTGAGACTGACAGCCTCCAGGAACAATGGGGAGAGGCCAATGCTCCAGGTCGGCCTGAATGACAGGGCGGGCAGGCTAATCAGGGAGTCAGAAGGCCAGGGAGGTCCCGTCTTCCACGTGAGCTGGAATTGCCTGGGTCAGACAGAGTGGGGCCGAGCTAGGGAGAAAGCAGGGGCCCAAGCTGAGCTGGGGAGCAGAGCTGTGCCAGATCCAGAGAGAGCAGACCCTGTCCTGGAGCAGACCTGCAGCCCTAAAGCCAGAGGCACAGCCCAGAGAGAGCAGACTTGCTCTGGGAAGAAAGCTGCCGCAACCAGAGCCAGAGGGGCCAGAAAAGCAGCTGAGGAAGCAGGTCAGTGCTGGGAGCAGAGTCACAGAAGCAGCCTGCAGAGCAGACCTGTCCTGGGAGCAGAACTGCAGCAACCAGAGCCAGAGGGGCCAGAGAAGCAGCCCAGGGAGCTGGAGGCAGAGCAGCAGCAGCAGTGCAGAGACAGAGTGGTGCAGCTGGGGCTGGAGGAGTCCGGAGCTGGGTGCGGTGAGCAGCTGGGGAGAGCGAGGGGGACCCTGGGCAGCGGGCCCAGCACAGGGAGACGCCTCAGCCAAGAAGCTCTGCAGGCCAGGCTTGGATCATAACCCCGACAGGGCGAAGGCGACACTGGGAAAAAGGGTCCTACCACTTAGAGTCTGAGAGCGTTTGGCCACCACCAGAGCAAGTGTCCAACCCACAGCATCCCTGCAGCACAGCCAGGGCCTGAGAAGGAGGCCTGGGACTTACCAGACTGTGAACTGCTGTGACATTCCAGAGACACTGTTCGTGATGTTCCCTGCCACAGAGCGGGTTGATGTGTTTCCTTTAACCTTTCCCATTTTTCCTTATTCTTTTTAAAATTAATTGGTGATTAAATAACTTGCATTTGCTTTAAATTGTATGTAATCATCAGTGGGTCAGAGAAGTGCCCAGTGCAGAGAGAGTACCCTGGAGTGGGGAGACCCTAGCCCCTGTCCTAGGTGACCACAGCAGGGTTGGGGGTCGAGCCCCCCAGGAATCCTGGGCCCAGCCTTGTTGGGGTTACGAGGACTCTGCCAGACAAGAGAGTGGAAGGGGAGCCCTCAAGGGCAGGGAGGCCACTGGGTAAAGGAAGTGGGAGCGAGGACTCAGATCCTTTTGCTAGCCCACTTCACCGGGGTAGTGCAGAAGCTAGGAAAGTTCTCCACAATACCGGGACTATTCCCCCGCTTACACTGAGATGATCAAACTGACAGTCATCAGATTTATTCATAAGATTTATACATCAATGTATTTTCAGTGGAAGGCCCTCAGTTCTGGAATTGCTTTCTCTTTTAGTCTGACAAAACCCACGTTTGATTACCAACAGGGCACTTTATTTTCTCAGATGTTTTCCTAAGCAGTTTTTTTTTAGGGAGAGTTCAGTTTTCTGGCTATTGTTGACCAGTGTGCTTCCTAAATTCTGCTGTAAATGGCAGGTGCATTACGTAAACTGAACAATAAATACATGTGATAAATAAACCTTTCTTTAAAGATATAAAGTATGTAACTACACTTCTTTGACTGCATCTTATAATTTACTTAGTTAACGTTTGTGTTTGTGTGCTGTTTGTGTAGAATACACTACACTACGAACTGTTTTTTATTTTAGTTTTTATTAACTGCTCGAATGATCAATTGAATAGCCACCAATTTAGAATAAGAAATGTGTTTCCTACTGTAGCTTCCAGTTGCAAAAGATGAGTTATGTTTTGGGCCTAAAAATGTGGGTGCCTTTGTAATCTCTATTTGTGCTATGCAGTTTCTCTGTGAAGTGCTTAATGTTCTGTAAATATTACTGCTGAACAACAATTAGTTGGGCCTTCTCTTAAAATGGTGGTGAGCATAGAGTGTGAATAAGTTCCTGGAACAGCTTAATAAACCAGAGTACTGAAGTTTTAATTTGTATGTGTAACTGCTGTTGATGTACTCTAGTGGAATCAGCATGACCTTATCTAGGAAAGGATGTATCCATATCTACACTCCATCGTTTTTATTGGTTTCCACTTCTGTACATAAACCTGATTAAGTCTGTTTGAATACGGAAGGTGGTGATAACGATAATTTCCATTCCATTAACATTTACCTCCAGTGAGTGGTATGTTCAGAATTAATATACTTGCGTATACTGTACTATATCCCAACTCAAAACACATCTTTTCATGTCGGCATAATCAGAAACTGACAGAGAACCTGTAAGGTATTATTTAATAGTTACCAGTGATCCTTTATGTGCACTATCAGCTGAAAGTCTACTAATGCTACAAACATTGATTATCAAATCAAACAATATGCTATGTAATTCTACATATCAGCTATAAAATCCTTTAGAGAGAATAAGATTAAAGCTGTAAAAGTGGAGCAATGCATGAAACAAGTCAGCACCTTCAGAAAGTAAACTTGTAGCCTGAGTGTGAATATCAATTCTTTTTGATAGAATCATGGCATCTGTAAATAGAAAGGTACTGTGATGTCACTTCGGTCCTTCCTAGCATATATAGTCACGTCTAAATTTAACTGTCATAAGTGATGGAACAGTAAGGGTTCACAGTCCTATAATGTAGGCAGAAATTTTCACTTGCTTTTAAAAACTTTAGTCTGATGAGGACAGGCCCCTAGAGTCCAAATGTACTTTGAGATGGTTTTAATTCGCCATCTGACTTGAGAAAAAAAGAAAAACTCGCACTATCCACTATTTAAATATTATAGGCAGGGCAGATAGCACTGCTTATTTTTAAGGTTGCCTGACACTTCCCACTGCTGTATAAGGCCCTGATTTCTGTTGCTTTTAACTTTGCCATACTTCAAACATTTGGGCTGAAATTTTCTATACCAGGTGTCTGCCTCAGTCTGATTTTTTTTATTTAACTTCAGCAATTGCTGAGCATGAGAATAGGGGGAAATGTGTTCTTTTGCCCATGTTAAAAAATTCTGAGGGCTTTTTCTTTGAAAATATCTAGCACCCCCAATCTTTGGAGCAGAAACTTGAAATTTGGCAAGGATATATCTTTTACCATCTCCATGAAAATCTGGCCAATTTATAAGCCTTTTAAAAATAACAGTTAACATATGTTCAGTAGATACTTACTAGATTTTAGTAGCTAAGTTTCATGAAGATTCTGTCCACATTGGACATGCTGCAGCCCCGCGGCTGAACAGGGCTTTCCCTGCATTTACAGCTCAGGCATGTGGCGGGCCATTTCAGGTCCAGGCAGCTGAACTGAGAACAGCGAGACTGTCTCTCCTATGCTCTCATTGAGCCTGCGAGGCCCAGGTAGCACATGGAAGAGGAAGCTGCCTGATTCAAATGCAGAGAGGACAAGTGCCAGACTGTGGGGGAGGGGGCACAGAGAGGGAGCATGGAGCATGTATAGGTGAGACTGGGACTGGCTAGATAAAGAGACTGGGGAGGAGGAGTTGGGGAAGGTGACTGGGAATGAAATTGGGAGCCCAGCAGTCTTTAGGTTTATGTCTGGCACCTTTTTGAGGCTGGAGAGTGAGGCTGCCCTGCACTCACCTGGCAGTGGCTCGGCCTGGCTCCCCACTCTGAGTTTTGTGACATGGTGCACAGGGTGCATGCCACTGTGACCCCAAGAACCAGGTCGCAATGCCAATCATGCAGATTTGGCCCAGTTGCCCCTCCATAATGATGCCCAGAGTGGGGAATCCGGCCCAGCCCCATCTGCCAGGAACCAGTACTGCCAGGTGAGTTTGGGGCAGGCTTGCTCTCCAGGCCACCGCCAATGGCCCATCACCCTGGGCTCTGCCTCTGGTCATGCTTAGGGAGAATGAACAGACAAGTCTCTGCCCACTAGAACCCACACTGCTCCAGAGTCTGTAACAGAACATGTAGGTCTCATCATGCCTCTGTTCCCAGCAAATAGCTGTGAAACCCACTGGCTAGGTGTCCCATCCCCCACTAGTGCTGTTCCACATACAGCATGACAGTCTATTACCACTGTCTGTTACTCCATCAGATCAAGAGGCAGAGAAATATGTGCGATGTATCTAAAGGTTCCAATTCTGCTGATGATGCACGTGGGTGCCAATATGATGCCACAAAATGGATTTTTTGTTATTTCAGTTTACTTTTTAAAAAACCCTAGGAAATTACACACATACAACTAAGTTAAAAGACTATTATGGTTGTAAAATCAAGCACTCAAAAGTTAGGAAATACCAAATTAAGGCTGCCTGTGCAACTTAATTTTGACCCCGCTTGGTGTAGGCAGTATGATACAGTCTTTATTTATATGATCACATACTATTTAATCCACAGGAACTCTTCCTGATTCAGTACACAGACTAGGACCTGGTCTGGAGATGAATCTGTGGTGTGTAGTAAAGGAGACTGTTGTCTGCAGTACCGCTGCTTCATTTGTTGTAGAAGTTTTGAATGAGACAGAGAGCTGCTGGAAGAAAAAGAATGGTTTCATAGTTAAGACAGCTGAGTGCTGCACTAGAGAATTGGATTTTATCCCTGCCACTGAATTCCTATGTGATGCTAGTCAAGTCACTTAAACCACATTTTTCGTAGCTGGTCACTAATTGTGTGTACATCATTCTTTGATGCCTGACATGAGATCCTAGGGTCTGATTTGCAGAAGTGGTGAGCACTCACAGCTGCAGCTGAAATCAGCGGAAGCTGTGCCACACCCTGAACATGAACAGAATACAAAATATTAAATAGTTTCTTCTTAAATGGGAACTGTCCATCCTCTGCGCTGAATGAGGCAGGGATCTTATCAAAGAAATAGTATATGATCAAGTAATTAAATACTATCATACTGGATATGCACAAGGGGCTGAATTAAGATTGCACAGGCAACCTTGATCCTGGCATTTCCTGACTTTTGAGTGCTTGACTTTGCCTACTTAATGTTCTGTTAATGTGCTTTTTGTGTGTGTAACATAGTACTCTGATGCTCCCTCTGCTGGCTAAGCAGCACCAATGTCCTCATATACCCAAAGAGTAACAAACAGCACCACTATCCTCAAATGTCCTCAAGGATGTGCTGATACTATGAAGGATGCTGGAGAACAGAGTAGGCATGATGTAGAAATAGTATTTTAATTTCAGCCTCAGTCAAAGCAGAGGTTTGATGCTGCGGATCATGCATTGGATTACACAATTGGGACTTAAATCACAAAAAATGAGTTGACTATAAAACATTTGAAAACAGGACTAATGAGGAAACATCATGTTATAGTTTTATTTTTTTGTCTTTTTCTGATAGGGCAAGCATTTTCATCACAAAGCATAGTTTTCATTTTAGTATTTTAGTGAATTCAGATCAAGTCTGAAATTTACTTCCTTGTACAAGTGGATCTCAGTAGCTTAATCATGATACTTCACCAAGTGAAATAAGTAAGAGCGGTTCCATCCACTGCTTTATATTGCCTCTCGTCTGTGATATAGATCAGATTCAGAGCATTGCATGTTGCATTTGTATTTGTGTTGTCAGCTTTGTAAAGTTAGTTTCTCTAAATAAATGACCATGTAAGGGCTAGATCGTAATACCCTTCCATTGAGAAGTTCTTTCCTCAGCAAAAAGAACAGGAGGGCTTGTGGCATCTTAGAGACTAACAAATTTATTAGAGCATAAGCTTTCGTGGGCTCAGCAGTTATTCCCGCTGATTTCAATAGGACAACTCAGGGTGTTAGATACTATTCAATAGAAGTGGACACAGCAGCAAAATGAGGACAGACACATACGTGGAATTAAGCAGCAGGCTGCAACTTTTATTAAACTGTTAGCACAAGGGAGGGACACTACGCACCCATACCTCCTATACCAGACATTTATTAGGTTCCAGCGCGGGGGTTGCAAGGCTCGTTATCATATAACCTGTGTCTGGCACCAGGGTTACAGGGCTCCTTGCCATAATCTGTAACTGGCTCCAGGATTATAGGGCTCCTTACCAGATAACCCATAACATGGAGTAGGCTTTCCTCAACCTATCCCCCAGGAGTCGGCTCTCTATGAGTCCTATCACCCTTTCTCCTGTGAGGGGGAGAGATGGTGCGGCAGAGTAGTGACATGGACCCACGAGTGCCACAAGGTCTGACCTCAGCCCACAAAGGCCACAAGGTCCCAACGTGTCACGAGCCCAAGGCCCATCACTGAAATCCCAGGCCTTTAACCTCTTGGAACTGTTCATTTTATTCCCCTAACTGCACATGAAACAAGCCGTGAGTTGCAGTGAGTAAGCAACACCACCCCAGTACCTCAGTGAGCTACCATGCACGTTCCTGCTTAACCCACTGTGGCTTGCAGGTGCTGCAAGGAAGGCAAAAAACTCCCTGGTCCTCCACCAGTTTGGCCCATGGGAGAAAAAATTCCTTCCTAGTTCCCTAAACAGGTGACCGGCTAGACCCACAGTGTCTGCCAGGCCAGGTTCCAATTCTTAGTTAGGGTGGGTTGCTGGAACAGACCTGAAAGATGCTGTACAGCAGTGGTTCTCAAAGCTGGTCTGCCGCTTGTTCAGGGAAAGCCCCTGGCGCGCCGGACCAGTTTGTTTACCTGCCACATTCTCAGGTTCGGCCAATCGCGGCTCCCACTGGCCGCAGTTTGCCACCCCAGGCCAATGTGGGCTGCGGGAAGGGCGGGCAGCACGTCCCTTGGCCTGGAGCGGCGAACCGTGGCCAGTGGGAGCTGCGATCAGCCGAGCCTGAGGATGCGGCAGGTAAACAAACCGGTCTGGCACGCCAGGGGCTTTCCCTGAACAAGCGGTGGACCAGCTTCGAGAACCACTGCTGTACAGGGCCCTTGGCAAGTGCCTCCCTCCCTTGCTATTGGGACTGTCCCCCTGTCACTGCCAGCCCCATCAATTTTTCTCACCCATTGATGCAGGTGGGTGACATTTTAAGTATATCACAATTTGGCACCATATAATAAAATTAAATAATATAGGGAAAGATTGTGAGACCCCTACTCACATCAAATAATACTTTACTCCAAAAATGGCCACACTTGCTCCAATGGGATTATTTGTGAGTAAGGATATCAGAGTCCGGACCACGGTTTCGAGATATAGTTGCAAACTAATGTCAGACTGCTGTCCCCATTTTCGGCCAACCTCACATCAACTTAATTTTACAGAAAATATTCTGAAAATAAATTGTTTGAGTGGTGATATTTGTTTGATGCCATTCCTTAAGAGCAGCATTGCTTTTTATTTTATATTATTTATTTGTAATTAAGATTAGCGAAGAGATTTTCATGTGTGATTTAGCTGCACTCCAAATACAGCTAGAATGGGTTTCATGTGATTCTGGGTAGGGATTTTATCTACATGAATGAGGGAGGTAAGATAAACCCTTCTATACAAGCAAAAATACTCAATAAGCATATTACTGTTTAAGAGTAATCTCCCGGGGTTTTAAAAAGCCAAAGGCCAGAATATAATCAAAGTTTAGCCATGAGGTAGCATCTCCTTTTTATTAATTGCTAATATAATTCCATTAAGTTAAGAAATTAAATAGCAGATGTCAGCCTTTTTTTTTTATATATATATCTTGTATCAGAATGTTTTTTTCCTGGCAATCTGTCCTTGTTGCAGAATAGTTAACCTTGAGTCCTGTACAAGAATGTCTCCTGCTTTTTCTTATTTGCCACCTCCATTAAAAAAAAAACCCAACACTGGAGCAGGTTGCCTGGGTCACAAGGAAGTGTACTCATCAATTAAATGTGTGACAGTGTTTTCCGTTGGATGAACTAATATGTCAAGGAGATGGGCAGGACCTCATGTTTGTGCTTTTGACAAATCAGCAAATGTTTAATCTCTAAATGTGCAGCTTCTCATAAATAATGCAGCAATCACTGAGCCAAAACACTACTCTGCCAGGGAAGGTATCTCAGTCAGTAGAGAAGTAAAAAGGCAAAATAAAACTAAATCATCCTATTTGTTTGGTGCTCTTAAACTTGTCATTAAGACTTCGTGTAATGGCAAGGATTCTTGTTTTTTTCAGCTGAACTGCTTCTATTTAACTTAGCCAAGAAATTTGAAAACTCATCAAGGAACTCCTGAACTTTGGGGGGGAAATAGAATTAATAGATTTTATAAATGCAGATTTATATTTTTTTCTTGATATTTCACGGACTGCTAATGTGTCTTCAACCCCCAATCACTAACTAGAAGAAGACAAATTATAGAAATGGGGAAAAGTTTAAAAAAATTAAAAAACCACCACTGTGGGTTAAATTCTGGCCCCAGTAAAGTCAGTGGCAAAACTATTATTGACTTAAAAGGGGACAATTTTGTTTCTTTCTCTCTCGTATATATACATGATTATGCACCCAACAATATGTTAAAAGAATGCTAAGGTTGCAAATCCAGGCACTCAAAAGTTAGGAAATGCCAGAGTTAAGATTGTATCTTAATTCAGCTCCCCTGTGTATGCATTATGATAGTCTTTAATTACATGAGCAAATACTGTCATTTCCATGGACCTCTGCTTTATCCGTTGGCTCACTTGAATGGGTTCACTATTGAATTCATTTTTTCTATTTATCCTTTATTCTTTACAAACATTAATGAATTTGACCTGACAACATCCTGTTAGGAGAGGTGGTATTACTATCCCCATTCTATATATTTCACATTATATGCTCAGAGCAGCACTTCCATTATCTCACTTGCAGTTCTGAGTGCTCAGCACTTCTGCAACTCAGACCCAAGATGTCTAAACTTGGGGCCTCAGAAAATGGAGAACATGTATGTTCTTATAACAGAAAGTCATGGGAAGTTTTAACAGTACTTGTTGCTGTCTGTGCCACCTATAAATATGCAACTGTATGTGTATCCTTAACGTTTTCTCTAGAAGATGGACCACGGAGGGTACAGAGCCTCATTAATGATGATTAATAACGAGTAATCAAATTCTTAATGCCTGAGCTCAAATTCTGCCTTTTACAGACTGCTAGGCTTGGTTTAGCCAGTTTTGGTCAGGCCTCTTGGGAACCCTCTTACCCTCAACAGTCTTTTCAGTTTTCCTTTTGTCATGAACTATGAATTATGGACAGGGACCCAGACTTTCAGTCCCAATCTCTATTCAGGACAGCACTTACGCACACAATTAAGTCCCATAATTAAGCAATAATGTGCTTTCCTGAATTGAGACCTCATGCACTTATGGACATGTTTAACGTGAAGCACGTGCTTAAGTGCTGTTGTGAATAAGGATGCTTTCCTTAATCCATGGCCAAAATGTCTTGCAGGGTAGGGATGGATTTTAGCATGTCCTTAAGTGTTTTGCTTTGCTTTGCTGAATAGGGGCCTATGTGCTTTGCTGAAAAGGAATGGGAATACTGGTATGTTTATTTGCTTAGCTGAATCATAGACTACTTATTGTGACTGTTGGAGCATGGGAGTTCAGTAGTTGATGTAGCCTGTAATGTTTCAAAAGAGCCAAAGGAAGGCAGGCATGCAGCTCACAGTGAATTCCAGTGTGATTTGGACACTTAACTCCCTTAGTGTCCTTGGAAAATCCCAGCCCTAGAGAATATTTTTTGGCACAATGATATGTATATAATGATAATTAAAAACACAAAGCTCTTAATGAAAGAGGATAGATTATAAAACTAGGCCAGGATTAGAAGCACAGAATTTTGAGTATGGCAAAGCAAACCTAATCTGGAGAATTAACTTTCTTCCCCCAGTGTTTGCTTGAGTTATTCAGCCTTGTTTTACTGTTACCTCATACATCAATCTCTTTAAATAGCTAGGAGACTTCCTGCATGTTGATGAAGAGAAGCTTTTCACAATCAACAGATTTCATTCCCTATGAAAACTCTCTATTTTGAAACAAAATTCTGAAGTTAGTTCCAGCAGCAGATTAGTTGAATTTTGCCTGAGCCAGGTCAGTTTATACCTTTCTTGCATCCTATGCTTCTAAAAAGATGACCAAGTTTTGCTCCAGTTACACAAAGTCTAAGATCACTGGGACTGACATTACTTGTGTATTATGTTTGGCAAAATGCTCTTTGGAGTGTGGCGGACAACTTTTACTAGTTTGTAAGTAGCAGAAGGACTTGATAACTGAGAAATTAGCTTTCAGTGCTCCTCAAATTATAGCATTCTGGCAACCAGAGATTTATGGGAAGCTGAATTATGTTATGGGTGATATTATCCTTAGTAATATTCTCAGACAATTGATACAGTTAATGGCCCCTAGAAATACCTGTCATACTGGTACTGTATTTTACTGTTTTAGTAATCTATATATACTTTAAAAATTAATAAAATTAAGTGTGGTCTTTATGCAAATGACAATGTTACTGTAAATATTAGCATGGAATAGCATGCAATCATCTGTATACAATGGTTGTTATTACTGAAACATTCAATAATAGAAAAGAGCTGTACAAGCACAAACTAATCTTTACAACACTCCTGTGAGATACATAATTATTACCCCTTGACAGTTCTCGGGGTGCCCAGGACTCTGAGTCACTTTGTTCCACCCCTGCCTCCAGCAAGAGGGAGGCTTGCTTGTGCTTAACTGGGTGCCCAGTCCCTGACACCTTCCGGCTATGAGGCACCCAAACAATCTCCTCTGGCCTATGCCAGTCTTTATTTTCCCTTGAAGGTTAAGAATAGATGCACCCCAGTCCCTGAGCGAACCCCTTTGAAGTATTCCCCTGTAGTGTTTAGCCCCTCATCCCCTGAACACTCACAGTAATACCAGGTATGTTGTCCCCAAGGGAATAGTGTACTCACCAACTTGAATGATTCAACTCAGGATTAGCTTGTTGTCTAATACCACAACACTCAGATATATTTATAGTGAAAGATTTATCAGTTTATTACCAAAGATCAAGATTCAAGAGATAGTGAGTAAAGATAATGGAAACAGAAGGGTTACATATAAAACAACATCAGTACACACTTTCTAGAGACTAAACTTAACAGGCTAACCTCCTGTCTAGAGCAATCTTCTTTCACCCAAAACCTTTTTCAATGCTTCAGTCAAGTTGTAATCCAGTTTTCATTAAGGTAAATGCACTGTTCATTTTCCTACTAGGTGCAAAATAACAAGCTGTTTTCTTTGTCCCCCAGTTATAGCCCAGTAAACCTTTGACATGCGCACCCCAGATAAGGCTTCTCTCCCCCTGCTGTTCTTCTCTTCCTGTTAAATCTCACAATCCTTCATCTTCATTTTGCTCAGACTGGTGATTGTTAATGAGATAATACTCAATTTACATTTCAACAGAGAGATGGAGAAACATCTCTGGTCTGGTAGGAAACCAGTTTTCACCTCTGTTAACACCTTCATACAAACTATAAGAACATATTTCCATCATATATACATAACTCCTACATAGTATCAGTACATACATGTTCAACTATATTCATAACCAGTGGTGCTGGCTTTCATTTAAGACCCCACATGATATTCTTTATGGATAAATACTATGAAAGTGGTGAGCTAGGTGTAGTGAGTTTGTTAGGTCTGTTAGAAGTTGCTGTTGCAGTGAACCCTTTGCCATCAGGCACCAATGGGCCTGTCTGCCACATTCCCATTCTACAGATGGGAAATTATTACAAAGAGGAAATGTGATTTGCTCTGCACTATCCAGTGAGAAAATGGCTAATCTAGGATTAGATTTTAGGACTCCCACCACTGTGTATCATTCCTGCAGTCCACACTACATCCAAAAACATTTGTTTTGCCCTGTATCTGAGGCAGAAACTGTTTGGCAGACTCTTGCAAGGATGCAGTCATTGATGGACCTGCAATCCAGAGGAATAATAAAGTAGACTATATCGGGATTATTTCAATGGCAGATGAAGGTGCTTAGCACCGCCCCGAGGAGAGCTCTTAATACGTTTATTTCTGAATGTGTGATGTACTTATTAAGTTGTTTTTTAAAATCACTAATTAAGTCTGTTTGATATTTTTAAAGTATATTAACTATTTGTGTCCTTAGCAAATTTAGGGTATGTCTATGATAGAAATGTAAATCAACCTATATTAGATCCATTTACAGCCACTGCAGTAATTACTGTGGTGCTGCATGTCCACACTACCCTCCTTGGGTCGGTGGTATGCATCCTCACCAGGAGCACTTCCACCAACCTAAGTGTGGAGAGACTGGTCTCTCAGCTCCGTGGGCAGCCTCCTGCCAGGAGCCTGGCTGCCCCACAGGCTCCCGGGCTCCAGAGGGGCTGCCCCCTCCCCTCCTCTCCCCATTCCCTGGCCGGGAGCAGAGTCCCAAGCTGCTTGGGCTTTTCCCCCCAGTTTCTCTTCCTGGCTCCCAGCTGGAAGCAGGGTATGAAGCTGCTAGGGGTTCTAGTGGGGGTAAGGGGAGCCGCCAGCTTCCCGCAACTCCCATTGGCTGGGAACAGTGAACCACGGCCACTGGGAGCTGTGGGGGGCCATGTATGCGGATGGTCAATGTAAACAAACTGTCTCATGGCCCACCAACGCATTACCCTGATGGGCTGCAGGTTGCCCACCACTGCCCTAACTACACCAACATAAGCCTGACACCTCTCAGGGAGATGGTGTAGTTATGTCTGTGCAGAAGGACACTTACATTGGTGGGAGCAAGGCTGTAGAGTAGACACGACATAATTAGGTGGACATAAGCTGTCTTATGTTGACCTAACTGTGTAGTCTAGACCAACCCTAGGTAAACTGCTAACGGCCCTCATTATAGCTGCTTATTAAACTTAAAAGAAACAAATAAATAAAGAACTCAATTATTTTCATGTGATATACTGAAAATGTTTTACTTATCAAATGTAGTATTTTTAATTACTGATATTTAATTTCTTTTATTTTTTGCATTTGAAAAGCTGTATCACAATTTTGTTTTTTACTAAAAGCAGACTATTCTTATTGCTATTTATTTTTTGTTTTTCTACAGGCTCTAGGAAGCTTTTACTTCCTTCATGAATCCTTGAAAAACATCTACCAGTTTGATTTTAAAGGTAAGCGCAGAAATTAAAAGTCAGTAATTGTCAAAGACTTCTCACCATTTTTCATATCAGGAAAAATCTAGGGCTTTCTTTAATCCGAATCCATGTGGTTGGACCCTTCGAGCCTTATACAGAGCCCCACTGACTTCAGAAGAACTCCACATGGGTGCAGAGGTCCGTCAGTGCAGATCAGTTGCAGGAGCAGGACCTTAAATGGCAGGCAGTGGTAATTGCCTTACAAAAATTGTGGCAGAATTTTGTTTAGCACTTACGAATAGTGTGGGTCAGTGGGAAGAACAGATTGACAAAGCCAGACGAGTACCCACAAGTCACCTACTACAGGACAGGCCCAACAAAGAAAGTAACAGAACGCCACTAGCCGTCACCTTCAGCCCCCAACTAAAACCTCTCCAGCGCATCATCAAGGATCTATAACCTATCCTGAAGGCCGACCCATCACTCTCACAGATCTTGGGAGACAGGCCAGTCCTTGCTTACAGACAGCCCCCCAACCTGAAGCAAATACTCACCAGCAACCACACAACAAAAACACTAACGCAGGAAGCTATCATTGCAACAAAGCCCGTTGCCAACTGTGTCCACGTATCTATTCAGGGGACACCATCATAGGGCCCAATCACATCAGCCACGCTATCAGAGGCTCGTTCACCTGCACATCCACCAATGTGATATATGCCATCAGGTGCCAGCAATGCCCCTCTGCCATGTACATTGGCCAAACCGGACAGTCTCTATGTAAGAGAATAAATGGACACAAATCAGACATCAAGAATTATAACATTCAAAAACCAGTCAGAGAACACTTCAATCTCTTTGGTCACTCGATTACAGACCTGAAAGTCGCAATATTACAACAAAAAAACTTCAAAAAGAGACTCCAACGAGAGACTGCTGAATTGGAATTAATTTGCAAACTGGACACCATTAAATTAGGCTTGAATAAAGACTGGGAGTGGATGTGTCATTTCACAAAGTAAAACTATTTCCCCACATTTATTTTTCCCCCCTACTGTTCCTCAGACGTTCTTGTCAACTGCTGGAAATGGCCCATTTTGATTATCACTACAAAAGGTTTTTTTCTTTCCTGCTGGTATTAGCTCACCTTAACTGATCACTCTGGTTACAGTGTGTATGATAACACCCATTGTTTCATGTTCTCTGTGTATATAAAATTGTCATACTGTATTTTCCACTGCATGCATCCGATGAAATGGGCTGTAGTCTGTTAGTCTCTAAGGTGCCACAAGTACTCCTTTTCTTTTTAGTGGGAAGAGTGTCTTTTTTTTTTTTTTTTAACAATAGACTCTGCCTTCGTGTGGCAAATTTTTGTAAATCTCAGAAGTTTTAATAATTTGATATGATACTTCTAATATTTAAGTCAGTGTATCTAATCACTTCCTGGCTGAAGTTACTTCTAATGCTTCTTTAAAGTGGATATGCAAACAGATTATTTAAAATTTACAATATTTTTAGTTGTGCACTGTCTGCATTTAGGTCATTGAGCTGGATCAAATTAATTCTACATCTTGCATCACATTAATTTGAAACATCACTGAAGCTGTGATAATTATGGAGTGAACTAATTGTCTCAATTGTACAGATTCATTAATTTTGTTCTCAGAAGAGACAGATTGTCTCTGTTCATGTAATTGAGGGTATAGGGTCTTCCCTTGGTGAAATATTTGAATAGCAGTTCTGTAGATATTGCAATTTGAGGTTTAGCCAACATAAATCCTTCTACTCATCATCTTTTCTGATGCCCAAGGAAAATTTCAAATATTCTGTCAGTGCCTCTTCATATTTTATTTCTGAAAGAGAACATTGTAAAATGCAATAGTGATGAAGGAACTTTTAATGAGAGGTCAGCTTGTGCTTCCAGCCATTCTCCCCACCTCAAACAGTTTAATAGACACGGAGCAATAATGTGGAGTGTTCTGATTCAAATGAACTGGGAGCAGGACTGCTATGTGAGAGAAATTTTCAATACACTGCACAGGAAGCCAGGTGCACAACTTTCGTTAATGATACCTGGGATTGTGCTCCTTACTACCTCAATCGCCACACTGAACATTTAGCCCCTGGACTGATCTACTGTATTTTTGAGGGAAAGGGGTTAATGAATAAACCTATGAAACTTACATTTATATTGTGAGAAGACAGCAGTCACAACTATTTATTCATTTTTCTATGTGATTGGGCTTTGTGCATCAGTAGTATGTGAACTGTATCTGCCAGCTGATTCAGAGCCTGCAGTTTCGTCGCACCAGCTGTACAGAACTAGAGCTTTAGCTCTCAGTTCCAGTTAAACCTCCCTCCCTCCGGTCATAGATCAAAGATGTCCAGCTCTAATGACATCTGGCGGAGTGAAGTGACATCTACACCAGGGAAGAGGGGCTGTTTGGATTTATTCACAGCTGATTGACAGCTTATATGCTGTTTTAGAGCCTTGAAAGGAAGGAAAGAGAGTGAGTGAGTGTCTCTGTGTGTGTGTGTGTGTGTGTGTGTGAGAGAGAGAGAGAGAGAGAGAGAGAGAGAGAGAAAATGGTTACAATGTAAGGAGAAATCAAAAGAAAGATAACCAATATAAAAGTAAATAGATACTGGTTGTGCCAGCTAGAGGGAAGGTACCCTTAGATGCTCAATGCTTCATTTGTCCAGTTCAAACATGAATCAGCTGTCTCTCTGCATCCTTCCAGCCACACCACATCAAGCTGTGATCTAGTTGAATCTCAAACATCCCCTGACAATGAGTTCCACAGGTTGACTATGCACTGTGTGAAGAAGTACTTCCTTATGTTTATTTTAAACCTGTTGTCTGTTAATTTCATTGGGTGACCCCTGGTTCTTGTGTTAAGTGAAGAAGTAAATAACACTTCCTTATTTACTTTCTCCACACCATTCATAATTTTATAGACCTCTATCATAAACCCCCTCCTCCAGTCGTCTCTTTTCTAAGCTGAACAGAAGCATCTCTTCATACAGAAGCTTTTCCTCACCCCTAATAATTTTTGTTGCCCTTTTCTGACCAGTATTCAAGGTGTGGGTGGAGCATGGGTTTATTATAGTGGCATTCTAATATTATTGTCTTATCTCTCTCTTTCCTAATGGTTCTTAACAGAAAACTGCTGCTGTACATTGAGCAGATTTTTTCAGAGAACTATCCACAGTGATTCCAAGATCTCTTTCTTGAGTGGTAAAAGCTAATTTAGTATTTATAGTTGGGATTATGTTTTCAAGTGTGCATTACTTTGCATTTATCAACCCTGAATTTCATAGTCACCCAGTGTAGTGAGATCCCTTTGTAAATCTTTGCAGTCAGCTTTGGACATAACTATCTTGAGTAATTTTGTAGCTTCTGCAAACTTTGCCACCTCACTTTTTACCCCCTTTTTCCAGATCATTCATGAATATGCTGAACAGTGCTGGTCCCAGTACAGATTCCGGGAGGACCCCACTGTTTAACCTCTCCCCCGTTTAACCTCTCCGACCATTTATTCCTCCTTTTGTTTCCTATCTTTTAACCAGTCACTGATCCATGAGAGGACCTTCCTTCTTATTCCATGACTGCCTACTTTGCTTAAGACCCTTTGATGAGGGACCTTGTCAAAGGCTTTCTGAAAGTCCAAGTACACTATATCTAGGACCCTACCAAATTCAAATTTGATCAATTTCACGGTCATAGGATTTTAAAAATAGTAAATGTCATTATTTAAATCTATTTTAATTCTATTTAAATCTAAAATTTCACAGAGTTGTAATTATAGGGGTCCTGACCCAAAAAGGAGTTGGCGGGGGGGGGTCCCACAAGGTTATTGTAGGGGGGATTGCGGTACTGCTGCCCTTACTTCTGCACTGTTGCTGGTGGTGGTGCTGCCTTCAGAGCTGGGCAGCTGGAGAGCGGCAGCTGTTGGCTGGGAGCCCAGCTCTCAAGGCAGAGCCGCTGCCAGCAGCAGTGCAGAAGTAAGGATGGCATGGTATGGTATTACCACCCTTACTTCTGCGCTGTTGCAAGCAGGGTGCTGCCTTCAGAGCTGGGTGCCCAGCCAACAGCCACCACTCTCTAGCCACTGAACTCTGAAGGCAGCGGAGAAGTAAAGGTGGCAATACCATGACCCCCTTAAAATAACCTTGTGACCCCTGTGCAACTCCCTTTTGGGTCAGGACCCCCAATTTGAGAAATGCTGGTCTCCCCTATGAAATCTGTATAGTATAGGGTAAAAGCACACAAAACACCAGATTTCATGGTCCTTTTTTCATGGCCGTGAATTTGGTAGGGTCCTAACTATATGCACTGAATCACCTTGTCCACATGTTTGTTGACCCCCTCAATGAATTCTAATAAGTTGTGAGGCATGATTTTCCTTTACAAAATCTCTGTTGACTCTTCCTCAGAATATTCTGTTCATCTGTCTGTCTCATAATTCTGTTCTTTACTATAGTTTCAACCAGTTCTGCTGGTACTGAAGTGGTATTTCCTGGCCTCTAATTCCCAGGATTTCCCCTGAAACCTTTTTTAAAAATAGGTGGTACATTAGCTATTCTCCAGTCACCGGATACATAGGCTGATTTAAGCAATAGGATATGTACCACAGTTTGTAGTTTTGCAGTTTCATATTTGAGTTCTTTCAAAACTCTTGGGTGAATACCATCTGGTCCTGGTGACTTATTACTGTTAAATTTATCAGCTTATTCCAAACCCTTGTCTACTGGCACCTTCGTCTGGAGACAGTTCCTTTGGTTTGTCACCTGAAAAAAATAGCTCAAGTATGGGAATCTCCCTCACATCCTCTGTAATAAGGACCAATGCAAAGAATTCATTTAGCTTCTCCGCAACAGCCTTATCTTCCTTGAATGCTCTTTCATTCAGTGATCCCACTGATTGTTTGGCAGGCTTCCTGCTTCTGATGTACTTAAAAAAAATTGCTGTTAGTTTTTGTGTCTTTGCTAATTGTTCTTTAAAATCTTTTTTGGCCTGCCTAATTATACTTATACACTTGACTTGCCAGAGTTTTTGTTCCTCTCTATTTTCCTCAGTAGGACTTAGCAGGAGGGTTAGCTCAGTGGTTTGAGCATTGGCCTGTTAAACCCAGGGTTGTGAGTTTCCTCCTTGAGGGGGCCATTTAGGGGTCTGGGGCAAAAATTGGGGATTGGTCCTTCTTTGAGCAAGGAGTTGGACTAGATGACCTCCTGAGGTGCCTTCCAACCCTGATATTCTATGATTCTATTCTATGATTTGACATCCAATTTTTAAAAGATTTCTTTTGTCTCTTCCTGCCTCTTTTACTCTGTGGTTTAGCAATGGTGGCGCTTTTTTTTTTGGTCCCCTTACTGTTTTTTTTAACTTGGGGTGTTCACATAGTTTGAGCCTCTGTTATGGTGTTTTTAAAAAAGTTCCAGGCAGCTTGCAGACATTTTACTCTTGTGACTGTTCTGTTTAATTTCCATTTGACTACACTCCTCATTTTTGTGTGGCTCCGCTTTTTGAAGTTAAATGCTACTGTGGTGGGTTTCTTTAGTATTTCCCCTACAAGGATGTTAAATTTAAGTATATTATGGTCACTATTACTGTGCAGTTCAGCTATATTCACCTTTTGGACCAGATCCTCTGTGCCACTTAGGCCTAAATCAAGAATTACCTCTCCCTTTGTGGGTTCCAGGACTAGCTGCTCCAAGACGTAGTCATTAATGGTGTCGAGAAATTTTGTCTCTGCATCCCATCCTGAGGTGACAGGTTCCCACTCAATATGGGGACAGTTGAAATCCCCCAGTGTTATTGAGTTTTCTATTTTTATAGTCTCTCTAATCTCCCTGAGCATTTCAGAGTCACCATCCTGGTCAGGTGGTCGTAGTATATTCATATTGCTATAGCCTTATTATTCAAGCATGGAATTTCTACTCATAGAGATTCTGTGGTACAGTTTGAATTATTTAAGATTTTTACTATAGTTGACTCTGCTTTCTTTCACATGTAATGCCACTCCCACACCAGCGGGAGCTACTCTGTCATTCCTGTATATTTTGTACCCTGGTATTACCATGTCCCATTTATTATCATTGTTCCTAATAAACCTAAATCACTCCCCAAGTCACCATCATCTCATCTTTGCATTGAGACCCTGCAGTTCTGCCTGTTCAGTTGGCCCTCTGTGTGGAACAAACCATTCCAGAGAATGCTACCATGGAGGTCCTAGACTTTAATCTCTTAGCTAGCTGCCTAAATTTGGCTTCCAGGTCCTTTTCCCTATGTCACTTGTACCTACATGTACCATGACCCCTGGGTCCTCCTCAGCACTGCACATACATCTGTTGAGTTGTCTTGAGAAGTCCGCAACCTTTGCATCCGGCAGGCAATTCACTAGGCGATTCTGCTGGTCATCACAAACCCAACTGTCTATATTTCTAATAATCAAATCCCCTATTACTGTTACCTGTGTCTTCCGAATAACAGGGCTCCCTGCTCCAGAGAAGAATCATCAGTGTGAGAGAATACTATGACATCATCTGGAAGGAGGGTCTCAACTATGGGATTGTTTCCCTCAACTCCAGCTTGATGTTCTCCTTCCAAAACTTTCATCCTCCTCAACAGCACCGAGGCTGTCAGATGTGGGGTGGGACTGCTCTACTGTGTCTTCAAAAATCTCATCTGTGTACCTCTCTGTCTCCCTTAGCTCCTCCAGTTCAGCCAGCCTGGCCTCAAGAGCCTGTACCTGGTCTCTGAGGGCATGAGCTGCTTGCACCAAATGCACACACATGCCACCTGCCCACAAAGCAGGTAATCCATACATGCTGCATTCAGTGCAATAACCTGGATAGCCCCCACTCTGCTGCTGGACTTCTACCTGCATTCTTTTTACTCTTGCAGGGGTGTGTGTTTGTTCTGTGTGTGTGTGGGTGGGGGGGGATGATTGGCTTAAGTTTGCAGAATGTTTATTAGGTGTATCTGGCTCTCCTGCTCCCTCTCTAAACACCCTTGCTAAACTCCCCCTTTTTGCTGCTTCCATTCACTAGCTCCTCTGGTTGCTTACATGGTTGTCTCCATTTTTCACCTTTCCTGGGCCATGTGACCTGAGGATGAAAACTCTTAACACTTTTAGAATTAAAATCTTGACAGCCAAAGCTGATATGTGACCTCCCACCGCATGAAAGGCATTGGATTTTTTATGATGAATAGAACCCTAAAAAATTAGCTTATATTTTACACACATTCTAATACACCAAAAAGAGGGTTTGCTGACAGACACATAAGGCCTGATTCTGATCTAGGGCTCACCAATTTTACCCTGTCATAACTTTGAATTCTTCAGTGGAGTTACTCCCGGTTTACACTGGTATGAGATCAGAATCAAGCCTATAGCCCATAAAACTTTTTCTTCTTTGAGTGATTGCACATGTCCATCCCAGTGCAGATGTTTGTGTGCTCCAGTACACAGTTCTCGGATAGTTGTTGCCCTTAGCAGCACTTGTCAGGGTAGCTTGAGCACCCTCTGCTGTCTCACACACCTCACAGAGGCATAAATGGCTGAGCCACCCTAGACCCTCCTCAGTTCCTTCCTACCACCCATCGGTTGTTGGAGCTCCCTATCCTTGCTTCTGCCAGTCTTTTCATCTAGTCAAGCTGGTCTACCCCGTTCTTGCTTCTGTTCCGCGTATGCTGGACTACCTTTGCATCTGAAACATCAAGGATTAGTGATTAGCTCAATTAGGGTACACCTAGCAACTATTTCCACATTTCATCTTCTGGTGGATAACTGCTCTCTTTTTTCCAACCCATTAGTCATAAGATTTTTAATTTTAATTATAGCTCACGAAAGCTTATGCTCAAATAAATTGGTTAGTCTCTAAGGTGCCACAAGTACTCCTTTTCTTTTTGCGAATACAGACTAACAGGGCTGTTACTCTGAAGATTTTTAAAGGGTTTGAACAGGATGTTTCTGCATTTTGAGTCCTGTTCCACCCTGGAGCCTGAATTTAGTCTTATCAAAGCTGCCTCCTTTGAGCCTCTAGCAGCTTGCTGTCTGTTACACCTTTCAATGAAGGTAGCATTTTTAATAGCCATTATATTGACCAGGAGAGTAGTGGAGTTGGGGGCATTAGTATCACATCCTCCATATACAGTTTTTTACGCAGATAAAGTCTACCTTCGTCCCATCTAAGGTTATTTATGAAAATGGCCTTCGCTTTTCGTATAAATTAGCCAATCTACTTATTGACCTTCTTCCCAAAACCTCATGGTAGCAAGGGAAAGGAGTCACTATTCACTCTAGATATTAGAAGAGGGTTAGCGTTTTGTCTGGAGAGGACTAAGCCTTTCAGATCATCATCTCAATTGTTTATCACATTTGCAGACAGAATCAAGGGCTGTCTGGTTTCCACACAGAGGATTTCAGCACAGATATCCAGCTGTGTTCACCTGTGTTACCAGTTAGCTAATGCAGAGCCACTGATAGAATACTGGGTTATTCAACTAGATCTCAAGTGGCTTGTGCAGCATTTCTGGTTCATGTACCAATATAAGACATTTACAAAGTGGCAACCTGCTCATCATGTCACACATTTGCTTCGCACTACATAATCTCTCACCAATCGAGAGATGCTGCTACATTTGGACAAGTGATCCTCTATTCCGTGTTCAAATAGACTCTGGTCCTGCCTCCAAACAGAACTGCTAGTGAGTCACCCACAGTGGACTGGACATGTGCAGTCACTCAAACAAGAACAAAAATGGTTAAACTTTTCTGTAACTGTTCTTCAAAATGTGTTGTACACGTCCATTCGACGACTCACCCTCCTTCCCTTCTCTATCAGAGTTGTTCCAGTAGGAAGGAACTAAAGCAGTCTGGGGTGGCTCAACCCTTTATGCCTGCGTGAGGCACCAAAGGGTGCTCAAGCCACCCCAACAGATACTGCTCAGGGTAAAAATCTCTGTCAGCTGTGCACTGGAGCACACAAACACCTCCAGTGGAATAGACGTGTGCAATACATCTCAAAGAACAACAGTTACAGAAAGGTTAATAACCTTTTTTTTTTTTCCACCTGAAAGGATATGAGAAGGCACATCCTCCTATGCTAAGGCTGCTTCTCAATGCCCGTGTAAATGACAAACTATTACTAGTTTACATTTGGCCTTGATCACAGGGTAGGTTGATAATAAAGCACCCCCTTTTGCCAAAATGGTACAGTTTACCAGTTAATATTCACTCACGTTGTCCCAGCAAAAGCCTTCAGTTTTCCCAGAACAGAAATTACTCCTGGCTGTGTTTTATATAAGCTGCCAAAAATGTTTTCTATGTCTTGAATGACATCAGGATCTTTTTGCTGAGATTGTCAAACTTGCTGAAAGAAGATACATCCATCCATGATCTACTTAGAATGATGCCACATTCGTTTATCAGGATGTTTATTTAGTCCTCCTGTGAGAGCCAAATTTTTAAAAGTGATAGGAAAAAAATCAAATCTTCTGTATGTGCCAAAGATATATTGGTAGCTTACGGTAAATGCGTCGTGATTATAGATACTACTTCATCTGGATAATTTACAGTGATTAATTTTTATGTTTGGGGTTTAACCAAACATTCAGTGAGAGTGGACAGCTCAGGATGTTTAGAAATAGTATATCCAGAGTCCTCCTTTTCTGGGTGGCAAGTTTGAAATCCAGTCCAACTTGGTAGTTATGAAAACTTGATGCCACCTAATAGTGGCTATCTGACATCTGCCCTGTGTCCCTCTTCCACAGTTGACAGTAATTGGCTGTAATCAACAGTGTGGCCAAGACTTAATGGACACAGAAACTGAACTACTCTTGGAGTGTATGTTCCTACGGGTGCTCCATCATAGGATGAGCGTGCACCTGTGCACTCTCGACCGGAGACTGTAAAGCAGTGTCTGCAAGCCTGCACCTGTGCAGAGCAGCTCTTCATGCTCCCACTCGAGGCCGTACAGGGAGGCACAGGCCCGCCACCACTCAGTTTCTTCTCAGCCACCTGTGGCTTGAGACGGAGTGCTTGGTGTCCGCTGTTCTACCACTTCCCACCCTCTCTCACTTACTGTAAATTTCTCTTTTTATTTAGTTACGTTCTTATTTTCATTTTTATTAATTGCTTCCACCGACCTCCCCACCCTTTCGGGGTTTTAGTGCTTCAGCACACCAGGTTATGCTGAAGACCCTGGAGTTTAAGCCCTGCCAGACTTTCTACACAGGTCTTTTCCACAGAGCAACAGGCTTTCTAGCTGTCACTAGTATTTGGAGACATCCTGTCAAAGTGCACAATCTATTTGGGATTTAAAGGTAGGACAAGAAACGACAGAGAAGCTAGGTTGAAGTTCCTCTTAATGGAATGCTCCCTAACTCCAGCAGGGTTCTCTTTGCCACTCCCCGTACATCCGCCTCAACAACTCAGCCTACCCTGGTCACAGCTGGAGCCCCAGCAGCAGCTCCAGAGGCTAAGACTTCGAAGAAAAAGAAGCCTTTCCCCCTTACGAGGGAAACAAAGAAGTGAAATAGGTCACCCCATAAATCTCGCTCCCGGGAGACCTTGTATCCCTTCAGGAGTACTTCTGAAGCATCGACTGAAATCAGTACCAACATAAGAAGTTGTGTGTGGAGAAGTCTTCCACCCACAGGGTGGCTCCTACCTCAGTACTGTTTGACACTTCTCGGCACCATGATGTACACAGGGCTTCTTCCTGCACTCCAGTACTAGCATCTTCCTACAGCTCTGAGGTCAGAGAAGATGGCCCATCAGCCTCTCCGGTACCACATGCACAGGCTCCTCCTCGATACCAATCCCAGTTCCAGCACCGACTCAGGCTATGATCATATGCTATCATAGCTCTCCACTCCTTTTCACTGAAGAACTGTCTTGTTTTGGGTGAACTGGAGTCTCCCCTAAAAAGGAAATTTACCGGAGCCCCCATCCTGCTACCACTCCATCAACTATAACCTGAATCTCATTCTTCCAACTCTCAGTACCAGCACTGGTGCTTGAGACCATCCCCCTTGTTCGCCCAGGGGATGATACTTCTGACTCTGAGGTCTCGGTACCTACCATCACACCCCTCTGAGCTCATTTACTGAAGACGACCTTCCAGGGACCCACCAGGCCCCTTAAGGATCTTTCCTCTATCCCTCTCCTCCTCAGTGGGCTTACTGGAACCTTTGGGGGCACTTTGGTGAACAGTTTTACAGGGTGCCACTAGATATGAAACCCAGCACCCACTGGTACTGCATCATTCACAGGCACTGACAGATCATCCTCTGGTGCTGTGTGCCCCCTAGGCAGCAAGAGAACTAAAGGGTCCCTTTTCGACCAGGCATTCTGGTCAAAAACCGGACACCTGGCAACCCTATCTTAGCTCCAGTTTTCTGGACTCCTGAGAGAGGAGCAGAATACTGTTGAAGACCATCTGTTTGAAAGGCCTAAGCCAGAGATGGGTAAACTACGGCCTGCAGGCCACATGTGCTGTGCCAGTGCTCTGGGCGGTGGGGGTGAGAGCTCCTGCCGGGCAGCACAGCAGCGTGGCTGGCTCCGGCTGGGCAGTGCAGCTGCCAGTCCTGCTGCTCTGAGCAGCATGGTGGGGGGGGGGGTTGAATAAGGGGCAAGAGGTCCCCGGGAGCAGTCAGGGGACAGAGAACGGGGGGGTTTGGATAGGGCAGAGGTTTTGGGGGGGGCAGTCAGGGGACGGGGAACAGAGGGGGTTGGATAGGAGTGGGAGTCCTGGGGGGCCTGGCAGGGGTGTGGACAGGGGTCGGGGCAATCAAGGGACAGGAAGCAGGGGGGTTGGATAGGGGGTGGGGTCCCTGGGGGGTGTTAGGGGCGGGGAGTTCCAGGAGGGGGCTGTCAGGGGACAAGGAGCTGGGGGGATTGGATGGGTCGGGGATTCTGAGGGGAGCAGTTGGGGGCAGGAAGTGGGAGGGAGTGGATCGGGAGCAGGGGCCAGGCTGTTTGGGGAGGAACAGCATTCCCTACCCAGCCCTCCATACAGTTTTGGAACCCTGATGTGGCCCTCAGGCCAAAAAGTTTGCCCACCCCTGGCCTAAGCTCTTCAGCATGGACACAGACTTTTTGCTCCATACCCTTAAAGATTCAACGGCTATGTCACAATCTCTGGGAATTTGTGTGTCTGGAGCAAAAAGACATTCTAGCAGATCTCAAACTGCATAGTCTTCCACACTGTTCTAGTACCACCACACAGGTTTTTCCCTACACCTTTTGAGCCTCTGAGGAGGAGATCCAAACCTCACAAAAGGGGACTACCCCCTCTGCAGCCACCTAATCTGCATCTCCTTCTAAGAGAGAGTTTTGACAGCTTGATCGAGGGCATAGATCAACCTATTTCCCCAGATTCTCTATTGTACAATTCTACTATTTCCCCCTCCCCTCCGCCCCATGCCACCCTTTTTGGAGACAGACTGTCCCACTTCCTACCTGCCGAGAAGCATATCACCTGAGACAAGTGGATACTGGAGGTGGTCAACATGGGATATTCCATCCACTTCCACTCTATCCCCTCCTTCTCCATCTCTCTTCAAGGATTTCCCTCACAGGGAGATCATTAAGCAGGAGATCCAATCTCTCTTGCTCTTGGGGCAATTGAGCCGGTTCCCTCTTTCCCCGAGTTTGTCAGAAGATGGTTCTATTCCAACAATTTCCTAGTCCCCAAGAGGGTGGATACCAATCCTCGATCTCAGAAAACTGAATACCTGTGTCCTTTCACAGCACATCAGGATGGTGATGCTAGCCCCCATAATTCCATGCTTAGATCTGGAAACTGGTTTGTTGCCCTCAGCCTCCAGGACACTTACCTTCATGTAGCTATCCACCCCTTCCACAAGCATTTCCTACATTTTATAATAGGGTCAGATATTAGCAATACTGAGTCTTCCCTTTTGGGCTCTGCATAGCCTCAAGAGTCTTTACAAAGGTCCTTTCAGCAGTAGTAGCCCACCTACATCAGTGGTGCATCGCAGTATTCCTGTACTCTTAATTCTGCTAAATCTGATCAAAGGAATTGTTTGAGGAGTTGAACAACCTGTCTGGGCTAATCTGAGGTGTTTCCATCCAGTAATAGAATTGATTGTTTCTTACAGTGAGGAGTTTGTTATTTTGCGAAGGAGACCATTCAAATTTGGACTGAGTTGTCTGTCTCTGTTAACAGCATTTTGTCATGTGAGTGGAGAGAGGGAACAATTGAAGAGTCTTTTCTCCTTTAGTTACAGCCGCTATGACTTGCTGATGTGCTTGAGGAGGTGCAAGCTACAACCTGTGATTTAGACCCTGATCCTTTTGGCATGGAGATGTTACCAGAGTTCATTACATTGTCTACCTAGGAAGATAGGAACTACCATTCTGCATGAGACCATCTAGTCCAGAATCCTCTCTCCAACAATGGCACCTATCAGATGCTTCAGAGCAAGGTCCAAGAAACTCCACAGTAGGTGGATAATCTGCACCCCAGGAGAGTCTCCTCCTAACCCTTAACATATAGATATTGGTTTAAGGCTTGAAGCATGGGGATTTATGTACTCTGTGTGTGTTTGTTGTAACTGTGGATATTCTTTTTATCCATTTAAATGTCTAATCTCTTTTAAATCTTCCTAAATTCTGACACTTTGTGGTAATGAGTTGCACAGTCTTATGATGTGCTGTGTGAAAAAATACCTCATTTTATCAATTTTGAAGCTGTTGCCTTCTAATTTCATTGAATGTCTCCTTGTGCCTGTATGGGGAGATAGGGAGAGTCAAAGTTCCCAATCTGTTTTTTCTATACCCGTCAGTATTTTGTATACTGTTATGTCCCCCATCTTAAGTTAAATCATCCCGAAGTTTTCAATTTCTTTTCATAGAAGAGCTTTTCCATGTCCCTAATAATTCTTAGCACTTGTCTTTGAACTTCCTCTAAAGTGCCTTAGGGAGGCCACAATGTCAGTTTGTCTTAAAGAAACAAGTGTTCACTCCTTATTCAAAGTATCATAGTTTGACACCAAAAAAAACTATCCAGTATTGCCCTATCTTGAATATTCCTTTTTTGGGAGAAGTTTGAGAAAGTTGCGATAAGGGAATTCCAGCAATATATGGAGTTCTCTACTCTCCTTGACCCCGGTCAGTTGGGTTTTGGCCCTGAAGTGTGGTACAGAAACTGCGCTGATCGTGTTAGCTGATGTCTTCCTCCTAGCAACCTACACATATATGCTGATTATTAGATCCCTTTTTGTACCACTGACCATGAGATTTTATTGACACCTGTGAACCTTGGAAGAGTAGCTTGGCTCGTTCCTGAGAGTTTCCAGAGGGTGGTATTGGGCAGTTATAACTCTGCTCCTTACAGTCTAAGGAAATATCTACACTTACTGGGGATCAATGCTGCTGCGATCGATGCACCAGGGGTTGATTTAGCAGGTCTAGCAGGTCCACTAAATTGACCACATATTGCTCTCCCATCAACTCCGGTACTCAACCGGAACGAGAAAAGTAAGGTAAGTCAACGGGACAGGGTCTCCCGTCGACACAGCGCAGTGTAGACACCGCAGTAAATGGACCTAAGCTACTTGAATAACGTAGCTGGAGTTGCGTCACTTAGGTCGACTTACCCCTATATTGTAGACAAGGCCTAAGGGAGTTAAGGGGGTAATAATTGGTAGTACTGCTGACTTTAAATAATTAGATATTGGCTTGTTTTGTAAAATGTGTAATTTTTATATTATGTCTGTGCCTACTGTAAAGAACAGACGGATATTTGAAAATGTAAATAAATTAAATGATAAAGTATACAATTACAATATTTTTAAATAACATCATTTACACTTTAATTTATTTTTAATAAATTTACTTTATTTATATCTGGTTTTGATCTGTTTGTACTGCAACCCAGTACAATACGCAAAATAAGCAAGAGATCCTATAACTTGTGTTCCAACTTTGCCTCTTCCTACCATCAAAAAACAGCTCTGATTTTATATACTAATTGACCAGACCAACACAGCCTCTCTCCTGTAGTTTCTGCTGCTTTTCTGATGAATGCTAAAAGCTGGTTGCAATGATATAGGTATATATGTTAAGTGTGTTTTTATATCTCTTCCTAGCCAAGAAGTATAAAAAGGTTACTGGCAAAGAAATCTACTCAGATACATTAGAAAGCACACCCATGCTGGAAAAAGAGAAGTTTCCACAGGATTATTTCCCTGAGGTATGTACAGCCCAATGGAGCGTTCCAAAGTGTAAGGGTCCAGTTCTAGTTTCTCTTGCACTGATGACTTCATTGGTGTTACTCCTGACTTAAAGTGGTATGAACTCCATCAGCATCAAATCGTAAGCCTCTAGTTTTTTTTGTGTCTCCATTTCATAGAACCTATAATAAACATTTTTGTAAACCAATAAGTATATTTATCAAACTCAATTGGAGTTCTATCTTTAAACAGTAATACGTTGTAAAGAATTTATTATTTATAGGAGATTCAAACTTTCCATTGTTTCTCTTTTTCATTTTATGCATTTTTTTAAAATGGTGTTGGTGAGGGGTGCAAACATGCTGAAAATATTTAGTAGAACATTAGAGTTCACAGAACAGGCAGAGTCCAGATTATGAGTCTGTTCCAGGCAAATAGGTTTTCCTCCTTAAAGGGATGGGACGTAGGTAAGTACAACTGGGTGCCTTTTAAAACCACATCTGCTTTGCCACAGTGGTGTGGTAATAGCATCTTTTATTCTGTGTGAAAGATACCATGGTTACTACAGTTACTGGGGGAGGTATATGTTGAATTTTTAATGGTGCCTATTGTATTTGGAAGAACCGCAAGTAACTTTCAAGGATACATGAGTATATTTTACTTCCTTTAAAAAAATGTTAATTATTACTATTTTGACACTGGTTTTGTGATCTTCATGGTGGTATTTTCTTCCCAAAATAAGGACTGTAACATACCTGACACTGAAATTGAAGTCCTGGACAAAACCTACCAAGTCAAGCTAAGAGCACTGTTTTTTCTTTGGGTACCACATGCAAACCTAAATAAAATTGCTGGATTCATTTCTGTTCTTTGACATTGAATTGTATTTTGAGATAGTACATTTTACAGGAGTGCACAGAGCATGGGATAAGCACTTACTGTTGGGTGGATTTTAAAAATCAAAAGAATACAAATAAACAAAGTCAATGGCGACTGACTTTTGTAGGTAAAATGCGCAAATTATTTAAGTTTGGTAGTAACTGAATTTAAAAATGAAATCAGAATATTTGTAAATATTTGCACAAAGACATCTAGCTAGTTCATCCGTGCCTGGGGAGAGCGCTGCCTAAATATTTAAGGGTTGATGGCATGAAGATCATCCCTTTTGATATATGATTTTTAGCAAGCATGTTCTCATTTATAGTGCACATACATCTGCTGAGAATGTAAACAGAATTAACTGCCTTTTTTATAACATTTTTGCTTCCATTGGGCCTCTTAAAATAAAAATAAATGTTAAATACTTACATTAGGAGTTTGGTTTTGCTCTACTTGAAGGGGAGCATTGGTGGCTGTTCAGAGCATTTTATTTATTCTTTTTCTCCATCACTGATAAGCTGTAGAAATGTGGCTGGTTGACAAAAGAAATAAGACTGACTGATCCATATTAAGGAATTATTTAATCATGCTATTGAGAGTTTTGAACAGCGGATTGCGAATGGATAAGACTATAAGAAAATCACAGGCCATGGTTGGTGTTGTGGAAACTGCAGCTTTTAACATACACTGCAACTTTTTATAGTTACTGCAAATGTGAGTGAGTAGCGTTGCTACCTGGCACACAGGATTGCAATGCTACTCAAAACTGGCCCAGCTGCCCCTTTATCATGACCCAGTGGGGCCACTGGTGGAGGCAGACAAGGAGAAGGATGGGGACTGGGGACTAGGGACCCATGCGGGTCAGAGGTGGATTCCCGGGGGGGCTTGCCCCACTCTCTGTCCTGGCTCCATACAGACTGCTGCCGCCTACACTCAGTCCTGCTGGCACTGCCCTCTCGCTTTGCCTGGGGCAGTACCACCTCTAGCAGCAGCAGCTCCTGCTCAGCCTTGAGGCCTACACCTTCCATAGCTGCCTGGCTGTACCAGGGGATGGGCTCAGGGAGGCCGTGGTGAGTGGGACCAGGCAAGTGCTGGGACAGGGGCTGCTAGTCCTCCACAGAGCCTTCAGGGGTCTCTGAGCTGGGGCCACCTTTAGGGCACAAGGGCTCGAGTCCCCACACCATGCCCTGGAAATTGAAGGAATTTGTGGGAAGGAGGGTTATCCAGCCCCTGTTGGAGAGTAAAGGACCCTGTTGCCAACTCAACATCTAGTCAGCCAGCCGCCCAGTCCCACCAAACCCCCACTTACTTCTGGCCTGAGGGGCTCCCATATCTCTGTCCTGAAGACCCCCACTTCCCTGCAAACTTACCACACCTCTGCTTTGAGGGCGTTTCCACTCACACCTGCACTTGCCCATTTACTGTACTTGAACTGACTGCACCAAAATTTCAACTTTAACAAACTGTGGCTACAACTTCTGGAAAAAAATAACCATACATTACAACTTTCCTAGAGCCTTATGCCTGGAGCACTTGATGTTAACCACAGAGAACTTGCTAGTCACACCGTGTAGGAGGCTCCTTCTTGTTTGCACCTGCTAAGGCACATCTGAAAACACATTAAATATTTTCTAATTTTATTTTTCTAAGTCAGCAATTCCTGTAGTTGTCCAAATGATGTTATGGAGGTGGTGTACAAAAAAGGAGAAACCTCTGGATCAGACTTTTTTTTCAAGGTTTAGGCTCTGTTTCTCCATATAACACAATATGTTATAATAATGTTGCTATAGCTACACTTCTGCGTATATTTCCACTCATTTCAGGCTGCAGTATGGCATACATACGGCAGGTACGTTTTTTGTTTACTTTGCAAAATTTGAAAGTAATGCTAGACATTTTTAATATATAGTTAAATTTTATGTTTCTTGTTCTCTTTCATTTTAAGGCAGAAAAAGGAAAAATCTCGCAAAAAGCCTATACTACATCTAACTTAAGCTTGTATACTTACAGCTGAAACCAGATCACTCTGTTTAACCCATTTTCCTCTTACCCACACATTGGGGTGATTAGATGGTCTTCAATAAATAGACCTCAAATAGTGGATATTCTGAAAATCTCTTCTACCACAATGAGATGCATGAGCGACGTATCAGTCTTCACACACAATTTCCAGGCTTTTGTGTGTTTTAGCCAGACTTTTATCATTACATTAACTTTTTTTGTATGTGTGAATTGGTTTAAGACTGATTTCTTTTCTTTTTATTACTGCCGCTTAAGGATGATCTAAAAGTAATTACAATGATTGAGGCATAATGCAATTCAAAATAATTACAGCCCACTGCATATAAAACTAACAAAACTTTCTGTGTTGATTTATGGGTCCTCTTGGCTGGGCATGAATCTGAAATGATGCCTTTGGGAGCAACACTGCAGATAATGTTAGGCCATTTAAAAAAGCAGATTTGTGTAGTCTATCAGGGCAGAGTAATGTTTTTTCCCCCATAGTGAGAAATTGGTTGTTATCATAGATCACAGATACTGCTCAAAGCTCTTATGAAAGATGAATTAATTTCACTAATGCTTTAATGCAAACCTTTCATGGAGAAGGCTGTATGGTGATAACCTTACTGCGGTCTCTCCTTTCTCAATGATGATTTATGTCGTCTTTTAGTAGATGAAACTGCCCGTATTCACAATCCATCTGCTGGCTAAAGGAATCCTATTAACAGGAGATCTGAGGAGAGACTTAATATTGTAAGGTGAAAGATGTGGTATCCCTTTCCTGGGGCTTGATTTTTGTTTGGTTGTTTCGGAGAGGGGGGTGTCCTGTTTTAATATTTAGATACTTCTCTCGGACAGCACTGATCTATATAATCTTTACCCGATTTTTGTGCTGGCTTACAAACAGTGACTCGGCTAACGAGTAGCTTGTTTAAAGTCAAAGCCGAGCTCATTGCTTTAAAAACTACAGGCAATTGTCTGTCTTCCTGTCCCTGCCTGTAGTTCTTTTTTCAACTGTGTTCCTGGAAGTCCTGTTTTTCCTAGTATTTACAAACAGTGTTTGGGTCCGTTAAAGACCAGGAAGCAGCCAAAAGGTATTGGATTGCCGTTTATACCTCAGACTGGTGATGGCATTCAGGACCACACTTTTTTGTTTATCTGTTCTAGCTGTATTTTATGTGCTGTGCTATTTTAGGCCCTAATCCTGCAAACCTTTTCACACATTCTTAATTGAAAGAGTGAGCACTCCTCTGAAGATAATGGAATTACTTGCATGTTTTCAAGCAAAGCACTTCTATAACTGTTTGCAAGGTAGGGTCCTTAGAAATTGTCCTATTAGGCAGGGAGATGATCTCCTGGTTTAAGCACAGGCAGGCAGATTGGGAGAGTGGGTTCTTGTGCTGTCCTGTCTCTCTCTAATTTGCTGTATGATCATGGACAAGTCATATAATCTTGTGCTTCAGCTATCCCATGTATATATAACAATATCTACCTTACTGGGCTGTTGTGAGGTGTAATTCATTAATGTTTGTAAAGCATTCTGAAAGCCTTGGAGAACATGAACTGTAGAAATTCTATCATATTTTGTTCTTGTGTGACCTACAAGATAGACACATCCATGTAGAGTCCTGGCAACCCTAAATTCTCCTGTCCTGTAGAAAGGAAGTGCTGTTTTAATAGGTATGTAGTTCTAGGTTGTGGTTTTTTTAGCGTAATAAACCATGAAAAAGCAGAAAAATCTGTAGGGCAAGGGAAATATTAAGGCTCCAAGACTGGAGGGAGTGATTATAAGCCTGTGCTCATGCATTTTTTGAGTTCTGTTTTCAAATACTTGTAAGTTCGTGATTGCAACTAATTATTTTTCGTTATTTTGGCTGTAATTATAGGCCAGAGAGCTGCTAGCACAGAACTTGCATGACTGCAGCTGAGTTGACTGTAGGGTCAACCTCTTCTTATTCCCAATCCCTTCCTCTGTGTTCTCCAACTCACTAGCTCTTTCTATTTAACACAGAGAGGAGACCCCCTGACCTTTCCTCATTCCATGCTCTTGTCCTGGTTGCTGACACAGAATGCATGTAGACCGCTTTTATCAGTTAGAAACACTTATCTAGAACATCCAATTAAAAATAATTAACTAAATCAGCCTTTCTTTCATAAGATGCATTTGCCAGCACCACAGGGAGGTAATCACAGAAAGGCCTCTGGCAGATGAGCCCCACTACAAGAAGCTGCCTGTGCTAGCAGAAAGAACTGTGGACAGAACTCATCTGACTGTTGTTTTAGTTTCCATCCAATTAATATCCTCCAGAGTGAAACTGTTCAGAGAGAAATCTTTGGGTTAAGTAACATCGAGACATACTCAGAGCACTTTTATTTATGTCCCATTTGATATGAATAGAAAGAAAACAGGAGACTCTGCAATCCTTACTCAAGCAAAGCTGCACAATTTGAGCCAAAATGTACTTGCCCTTGAAAATTACATACTGTATACAATTGTACTCTCTCAAAAACAGGGTTTTTCAGAAGTAGAACTCTGAGTTGAATAATTACAATAAAGAAATGATATATGTTGGTGGCTAATATATTATTACTGATCTATATAAATACATTTGCAATGGATGTAATTATTTAGAAATGATATGCTTTAGTATAAAACTGGATGGAAATGCATTTGATTTATCATAGGTTTGTTGTATTTATTAACATTGTGTGCAAATTCACTTTTTGAAATGTCAATTTTGCAATTAGATGTTTTCTTAGCAAATTCACAATCCATATTAGATAGTATTTTTCTGTTAGATAATTGGTCATTATAGCTCTATGTTAAGAGTAAAATTATCAACTGGCATGCCACATGGTGTTAGTTTTTCTATCATTATGTAGATTAACTTTAGAATCTTGAACTACTGATAAGTGTTTCTGAACATTTTAATAACTAAGAAAGCTACTATGCTACAGGCATAGGTGCTGACTCTGTGGTTGCTCTAGGGCCCACAGGGAAAAAAATAGTGGGTGCTCAGCAGCCCTGCGGATCAGCTCCTTCCCCTTCCTCCCAGCGCCTTCTGCCCTCCATGATCAGCTATTCAGTGGCGTGCAGGAGGTGGGGGGGAAGGGGGGAAGCGGGGGCAGGAAGAGGCAGGGTGGGGACTTGGAGAAGGGGTAGAGTGGAGGCAGGCCCTAGGGCAGAGCAGTGGTCGAGAACCCCCCAGGATCTGAGTAAGTCGGCTCCTATAGCTATAGGAGCACAGGTTTATAAAGATCACAGATTTGAATGTAATTTGAGAAAAATTCCATCATGAGCCAAACAAACTTAAAATTAAGAACTGAAAGGTAAAATATGCTGTATTCCCAAGTAGAAGTCTATAATTTTTGAATAGTGTTGTTTGTATTGCAATAGCATCCAAAGGCCCAAACAGGTTTGGGACCTCACTGAGCTGTGTGCTATACTAACGCTCAGAAAGGTTAGGAAGATACAGTCCCTGCTCCAAAGAGTTTATCATCTAATCTAATGATTTTACATCTGTACAATAGTGTAAACATTTAGAATCTTCTAAGGCGATCAAGGAGAGAAAAGCCATCATCATCAGGAGGTACATCCAGATTTTTTCTATGAGAAGTTGTAATAAGTGTTGTTGGTTTTTTTGCATTCATACAACTGGTATTATTACTGACTAGTGTAAACCACTGAACATATTGTAATATCCATGGAATAGCATTTAACACAAGTCCCTACATGAGGCTCTAAGGAGGAGTTCCTTTTACTGCAATGATAATATAACATGGGAGGTACTGATACTGAAGGTCACTTAGTGCATCAGCTGCATTTGCAGGTTGTTAGACCTGGTTTCTTTTGTTGTTCAATTGATTCATCTACAAATTTTTTCCCTTCTTCCTCTTTGAACCATGCTGTTCATTTAAGAAGCTGCAATTACAGTGCAGTCATTGCCACTTTAATCTGTCTTTCCTTCATGGCCCTGCTTTGTACGGTTGAATAAACCCTTGCTGGGCCACTATTTAATTTGATATGGTCCCTCACAGTAGAATGATGGAGAAAAGATGAATTAAGGCTCTGTGCTAGTCATTATCAATCATGGTTTGTGTTCATTACTTATTGCTCACAGTGCATTTTGACATTAGCCCTCCATAACCTCTCTCTTCATGTTAATGTTGTCTGGAGGTCCTTTTACCCATGTAGCTGAGGTTATTTATGTAGGTGGTGTTTCTAGAGGGTTTTAAAAGGTCAATACAATCTCCCTGGGGACCCTATTCACGAAGAGAAAGCTTGCACAATGTAACTGCAAGTTTTAGAAATGTGAGGTGTTTTAAACTCAGAGATTTCAGATTTTTAATTTAATTTATTACAATTAAAATTTGGCAAAGTGGGATCAAGTATATATTGCTGTGCATAAAACCAATAGTCACTACACAAGTGTAGGCATTAGGAAACCCCAAAATACCATAACAGACTTCTGTATTTGGACCCTAAGATGGCATATCAACTAATATGCAAATGCCTTAAGTCACATTTGGAAATTTGACAATAGATACATTTTTACAATAAGAAACACTGTATAGATCCTAATTAGATCAATATGCATATCTGCAAATACTTGTGTATCCATTCACCAGCCTAATTATTCCAAATCTAAAGAAGTTGTTGCAGGTCTGTTATTTTACCTAAAGACATGAGTAACTTCATCTAAATTGGCCTTTATTTAACCTAGTTCTCAGATGGAAGAATCTGATGTGATCTATTGTGTTAAAAATACACATTGCTATCCAATTTTTAAAATATCCATGTTCTCCTTCTCTCTTATATATTGCCCTGAGCCCCCAATCCCCCATCGAGCCTCTATTACCAACAAATAGACATGTCTGAGAAGAAAAAGAGCATGGAAGAAGCTAATCAAGCAATACCCTGATTTTGTGCCGAGGTATCCTAGTCGCAGCCTCAGGGAATTGAATGGGGCCCTTCTATGGATGTCCCTTCTTCGAAGTCCAGAGAGGCTGCTGTTTGCTAAAGGCGAAGCTGGTCTGAAAGGATATCAAAGAACTAATTTCCCTAGGGTCATTCAAAGGAGTCTTTTGCAGTATGAAGTTCTATCAAAACATCCTATTCCAATTCTGGCTGTGTTTGCTGCTTTGGTCCAATCAGCTGCCAAGAGTGCACAAATTTCAGTTGGAATGTTAGTATATCTTAAGTGAATGTCTGAAGCTTTGTTTCTTTAAAATGGAGAAGCTGCTCCATTGTAGGGTGAGGCTTTATATAGTTGACTACAAAAAACTTGGTTTGACCGTTGTTCAGGGGGCACTGTACAATGTTCCCAGTCAAGCATAGTTGACTATTTTGAAGATTACTAGTTGCACGTGGTAGCTGTGCTTGATAAAGCCATTTAATACAGGAGGCCTCTGGTGAAATCCTGGCCCCATTTAAATCAATGGGATTTTTGCCATTGACTTCAGTGAGGCCAAGATGTCACTCAGTCATACTAGTTAACACAGGGCTTTTTGAGCTGATACATTCCATAATGCATCAGACATCCTGAAAGAATATCTGTAAAGAATCCAATTTTTAAAAAACAGACAGCAAGGTAAGAACATAAGAATGGCCATACTGGGTTAGACCAAAGGTCCATCCAGCCCAGTATCCTGTCTACCGACAGTGGTCAATGCCAGGTGCCCCACAGGGAGTGAACCTAACAGGTAATGATCTAGTGATCTCTCTCCTGCCATCCATCTCCACCCTCTGACAAACAGAGGCTAGGGACACCATTCCTTACCCATCCTGGCTAATACCCATAAATGGACTTAACCTCCATGAATTTATCCAGTTCTCTTTTAAACCCTGTTATAGTCCTAGCCTTCACAACCTCCTCAGGCAAGGAGTTCCACAGGTTGACTGTGCACTGAGTAAAGAAGAACTTCCTTTTATTTGTTTTAAACCTGCTACCCATTAATTTCATTTGGTGGCCACTAGTTCTTATATTATGGGAACAAGTAAATAACGTTTCCTTATTCACTTTCTCCACACCACTCATGATTTTATATACCTCTATCATATCCCCCCTTAGCCTCCTCTTTTCCAAGCTGAAAAGTCCTAGCCTCTTTAATCTCTCCTCATATGGGACCCGTTCCAAACCCCTCATCATTTTAGTTGTCCTTTTCTGAACCTTTTCTAATGCCAGTATATCTTTTTTGAGATGAGGGGACCACATCTGTACGCAGTATTCAAGATGTGGGCGTACCAGGGATAGTTGATACTAACATTTGATATGCTCAAAGCCAGAGTTATTTTGAAATCCATTAACTGTTTATAAAGTCCTTAACTTTTGGAGGTCTCTTTTTTTTCAAGATACATTTATTGTTGTGGTAAATGTAGCAATTGCTGTGTTAACTTAGGTGAGGATGTTGAGATACATGAGTGGCATTTGACATAGGACTCTGGAAATAGGCTGAATGTAGTTGTAAGAGAGTTCTCTGTATTTTTTTTTAATTAGTTAGTTAATAGCTAGTATGATCACAATCTAAATATGCTAAAAGAATTCAGCTGGGAAAGAAGAATCAAGTAAGTAGTAAGATTTATCATCAGTCTTAATTGAAACAGAATCTGAGGCCACTGTTAAAAATAAAATTCAAATACAATTACAAATAGAAAATATGCACACAAACCTTATTCAGTGTTGATGGTTTTCTAGTAAATCTTTAGAACCCTGAAAGAGCTTTCACAAATTAGGTATATTGGTATGCACAGTGTTTCGGGTAAAGGAGAACTCTTCAAAGCTAATTTTATTAAACAATTTACAAAAGCTATCAAAGGACTAGAAAAATGGGTTGGAATACCACTACGGTATCTCTCATTGAGAGGATTGGTGGTGTTAAAATTATAACTCTCCCACAAGTCAACTATCTCTTCTCAAATCTCCCCTTTGGTATCCCTCAACTCTTCTTCAAACAAATTAATTTCAGTGTTTCTACATTCATTTTTGTCACTCAGGCACCCAAAGTTGAATCACAGACTGTGAAACATTCTTATGAAAGGACAACTGGCAGGCACAAACAAATCCCTGATGCAGGAAGAATAAGGCACAGAACCATGTCAGATTTTTAAAAAATAGCTAAAATGTCCTGAAAACACCCTTTGCCTGTATAGCAAACTATCTGAAATTATGGGGACATAATTCAAGTCATGAAAAAAAAATAGAAGAAAAAGCATTCATAGTGCAATCTGTTCACATTTCCAAATATAAATGTATGAAGCACTTTATTGTTAATCAATGTTCTTGAACTTTTTACTATTTTCAGTTGAACGTTTTCTTGTTTTTCCAATTGCTGAATCAATATAAAGCTGATGAAACTATATGAAGTGTATGAGAATGCCAGCAATCTTCACTAGCATGTTTCATCCAAAACTGTTCTTTAGTTAAGCTGCTTATTTGAGAGCTGCTCAACAGATGTGATTGTAAAATTCAGATCCTGGATATAGGTATTTAAAGGGACACTATCAAAAATTGTAGACTGGATCCCTTTTTTTCTCTTAAATTTATTTAATCCACATAATTGTATATGTTTTTTTCCAAAACAGATGCTTAAATAGTCTTTTTCTTAAATTAAAACTAAATCAGTGAGAGTAGCCCATCATTTCTGGATAACTCTACTTATACAAACCACTGTGAACTTGTGTTAAAAGAAAATATTCATGTAAGTTTTCACCTTCAAGCTACCAAGTTCAAGTTGTTATTCAGTCAATATAGATTTTAAAAGTATCTCTATAAACTGATGTTTTGAATATAAAGAGGATTTTGTTGGGGGTAAGGGAACCTTAGTAAAGGGACAGTTGTAAAGGGACAATGTATTTTTTGCATTCTTCTGATTGGTTACTGCTGATTTGTTGCCGCAAGAACCAGGGAGGTAATATTTTTAAATGATCCGGTTGCCAGGAAGATAGATGTACAATTAAAGAGAAGAAAATAAGAGGTGATGCTCATCTGAAAAATAATGAGAAAATAGTCTGCTTTGACTTTATGTATACAGTGTTGTTGTAGTCCTGTTGGTCACAGGATATTAGAGAGACAAGGTGGGTGAGGTAACATTTTTTACTGGACCATCTTCTGTTGATGAGAGAGACAAGCTTTTGAGTTACACAGAGCTCTTCTTCAGGTCTGGGAAAGGTACTCAGAGTTTCACAGCTAAATACAAGATCATATAAATAGTTTAGCATAAGTAGTGAGTATATATTCTATGAGACTATTCAAGGCGAAGTGGCCCATTAACAGCCCTGTAGTCATAGTACAAAAAGGGGAGGTTAGTGGGTTACATATTTTTGTAATAAGTCATAAATCCAGTGTCTTTATTAAGACTGTGACTTTTAGTTTCTAGCAAAGTTATGAATGTAAGCTCCCAAGCTCATCTTTTGAAGGTGTTGTGCAGGTTTCCTTTGAAGATGAAGGCTGATAGGTCAAATACAGAGTGATTGCTTTTTGAAAAGTGTTCACCCACAGGTGATATGGTATTTTTGTCTTCTATCATTTTCCTGTGTGAGATCATTTGAGAGAGTAGTGATTGTCTGTTTTCACCCACATAGTAGTTATTGGGACATTTAGTGCACTGGATGAAGTACACCACATTTTGTGATTAGGTAGGTGTAGGACCCATAGATCTTGAAAGGTGTGTAGTGTGTGTGGGTGTTGATCACTTGTAGCAGTGGAGATATATCCGTAGGTTTTGCATCTGTTGTTCTAGCAAGGCCTCGTGCCGCTTTGAGTTGGTAGTTCTTGGTCTGTGGGGAGCTTGCTTCTGATGATGAGCTTGGTGAGGTTGGAGGATCTTTGAAGGCCAGAAGAGGGGGTTCAGGAAAGATTTCTTTCAGGATAGGGTCCCCACTGGTTATGGGTTATAGTTGTTTGATGATGCCTTGTATGAGTTCCAGTATGGGGTTGTAGGTGACAGCTAAGAATATGCAGCCGGAGGGGGTTTTATTTCTGTATTGAAACAGGTTCTCTCAGGGTATTTGGGTGGTTTGGACTTTGTTAGGCACCAGTTTATTAGGGTAGAGTTTTGGGGGTTAGTGGAGAATTTCATCTAGTGTTATGTTCACAGTAAGGAGAAAAGAAAGCACCTTTCAGGGTATATGTCAAAAGTGTATATATTGCCTCATGAGAGGCCAGAAGTGTGATTACTTCAATTCTGAAGGATGCTGTACTATGGTTAATAGTTATTTATTATAAGTAGTTGCAGTCTTTTGCCACAAAATCACATGCATCATCATTTAAGTATATCTGGGGCAATGAATAGTCCAGCATCACAGTCACTGTAGCCATATATATATATATATGGGATTCAACATAATGGCTTTGTTAATTTAATTTAATTTTAATTAATTTTTTTTTGGGGGGTAGAGCAATTTAGGACCACGGCTGAAAGAGTTCTTTTGCTATGCCAGCAGGATTATACCTTGGCAGTAGTTTTGTATCTTACAGAGGATATTGCTGTTTTGATAAATGTATTGTTACACTCTCATTAAAATTCACTTTAACTTTTACAGAATTTTTAGGTAGGCAGAATCTGCAGAAAAAGTACAGTTTTCTAATATGTCCCATTCATTTAAATTCATTGTAAAACTCCATGATGCAACTTCTCAGTTTAGGTAAATTTACAAACAAGTTAAGGCATTTATGCACAATTGATAAGAATTGGTTGTGGGGTTTTTGGTATGTATTCAAAGTAATTTTATTTTTCTTCTGAAAGTACAAATGTAACAATCATTTCCTTGTTAGTACTCACTTATGTAAAAGTGACTAGGTTTTTTTAAGTAGTTTTTATTTCAAGTTTATAGTTAGACTAATGAAACAAAGAAGTAAGCCGTGTAATTTAAATCCTTATAGTAGAGAATAATATTTTATTTGTATAGTTCATAGTGCTCATTACTTAAACATTATATGGATTGTTCATTTTATGTTCTCAATAAACAGTTTAAAAATATTCTCTTGTAAAGTATAATTAACCTCTTCATACACTCCCATCAATCCTTCATTTAAGCTGACTTATTTAAATTGCTTATTTATTTTTCAGTGTAAATGGTCCAGAAAAGGCTTCATTCGCACAAGATGGTGTATTACTGATTGGTATGTTGCATCCTATTAAGTTATTTATGATTATCTTTATTTCATATATATTTTCTGTGAGAAACTTTATGTATATAACCTAATTTATTTGCTACAAAGAAGAGATGACAGATCATGCTTAGCTTTATTATGTGCAAAATAATGCTCAGTAAATTGTAAATGACAAGTGGTAAAACTCACTTTTATAAATGTGATTTTAATATTTGCATAGTTGCCATTAGACTGATCAAGAAAATTATCTGTGAGGCACAGATATCCAAAAAGCTTTGGAAGTATTTATGAAAAAATATACCACTCTCTATGTACTCATTCAGCTAGCCATTTAGAGCCCAAGCCAGTGCCTACTTAAGTCCATTGAAAAACTTCCAGTGACTTCAATGGGTGTTGGATCAAGCCCATATACATCAGTTCCTGCTACACATTTGTGCACTGAAACACATCTGCAATGAGCAATTGTTCTTTATTTGCAGAATTTAGGTCTGCCTTGCTATTTTGGGCCCAGATCGTGGCTCATCCTATGCTGGCCAAATATTTAAAAACTCGGAATCATAAATATTCAGTTGGCTATTATTTGTAGGGTTACATTTTTTAGTTATTATATGGTAGATGGGATAGTGCCACCATAAGAAATCAAAGGGAATTGAGAGGTTTATCCCTCATAGATGTCTCCTGTTTTCAATAAATTATTATTGCTGCACAGGTCTTTAAATATAAATATATTCAGTAAAAATGGTGAATATTTAAGATATTTAGCAATCCTTTCTGTTTAAGAATGCTTAGGAAAGTGTGAGTTTGTTGTTGTGTAACCCTGAGATGAATTAGTAACTTATCCTAAAATAATGTTACTTAGAAAATAATGTAAAAAGTTTGTGACACTGACTGTACTTGACTATCAGTTATGTGTATTACATCATGAGATTGCCAAACCTACTTGAGTTGTGTCTGATGATAGGCTTATAAGAGAGAAGGTCATGTGAACTAACATTCACTCTTATGTTAGTTTTGCATTATTTCTTAACTTGTCAATAGTTTTTAAAGCCCAGCATTATTGTGTAGAGTGGCTATTGGCTGAGAATGGGTCACATGTCTCTGTGACCTAAACCAGAGAAACTTCAGCGCACACTGACTCTGATGTTGTGGTACATTTAAGAGGAAAAGCCTCTATATTTGAGACATTTAAGTTTATTTCATATTTATTTATTTTGGGGCATATTTCTTTATTTGTCTTTAAAATTTAAAAGGAGTGTAAGGGACAAAAATTGGGAAGAAAAAAACTGGAAAAATTGGTTAAATTTCACCTTCGTTTATCCAGGAATGAATGTTTGGCTCAGAAAGAGGAAAGCTCTATCTCTCAAGAACACCAAATGTATATTTCTTATTCTTCAAGCTGTTGGTAAACTGCTGCTATGGATATAGAAGATTTATGGGGAAATTATTGTTGTTTCTGATATAATTTTGGGTAATGAGAATGGAAAATCTTGTTCTAAATATCAAAGGCATTCTGCCATCAAGAAAGCATGAATATGGTACCCTCAAATAGGTTGAGGCATAGTGACTGAGTGGTTAAGGTACTTGACTACAATCCCTGAGGCTCTGGGTTTGAGTTTTGCTCAATCTCACACTGAAAGGCTACCTCTAGTTCACCCAACTGCAAAATGGGTACCTGATCTGCAGAGGTGAGAAGTCAAAGCTATTGGCTATGGAAACTGATGTGCCTTAAACTGCATCAGCCTGATGAGCCATCTGTGCCTTGAACTTTTTTTTTAAACAACCAAATAATGTCCAACATCATTCCAATATTACATATAAAACTGTTTTCTGAGAAGAAGCTGTACCACCTATTAACTCTGTTTCTAATGGTCATCTGCAGTTGACTATTAGAAGTTTCTTTGGTAGATAGTTTATCTGTTTTTATTTGGTTGCATTAATATTGTTAACTCTTTGGGTGAGATAGAGAACTGGCGCTCTCTGAGATTCTGTGTTCTCAACACATTTGATCCAGATTTAGGACCCTTTACAGCAATGTATTTATACATGTACCTAATTTTAAGCTCATGAATAGTCTCTTTGAAGTTAAGGTTCATGTGCTTAAAGTTAGATATGTGCTAAAGTTCCTTGCTGAAATACATCCTAAATGAGTAACATTCACAGCAGAGGCATATGCAAGACAAAGGGTTTATGTAGGTGATACAGATTTTGAAGGTGTGTTGGAGTTTTTATAATCACTGAAGCTGTTTATTTTGCTTCTATGCAAATTATATTATTAATAATTACCTGTATTGGGATTGGGGTCTGATTGTGTAGGATACTGTACAAACACAGGAGAGTCCCAACCCCAGAAAGCTTGAACGTGGTTCCTATCTTATGACAAGAATAAACAGGAAAAATACTTAATATTCACCAAACTGCCTTCACAGATCCTTACTCTTAGAATCATGTGTGCTGCAGTATGGGTCCAGAACTGGAAAAAGCAGTAAGGGTGTAATAGGGTAACATTATGCCACAATATATGCACCATAGCCATATCTATAAGGGAGGCACCTCAGCCCTGTTCCACAAGTTGCAGCTTTTCCATTTGCCATTGAACTTGGAACTGTTGGTGTGTCACCACATTTCCCATGTTCTCTGACTCTCTACTGTAGCTCTTTGTGTGTTGTGTTGTTCAAAGATAGTTATAAAAAACAAAGGTATTTTTCTCTTCTGTGGATATTTAGAACGTGTAGCCAGTTCAGATCCTAAAACAAGGAGAGTTTGATTTTAAACAGTGTGACAAATGTTCACATGCAATATTCGTAAGTGATGAATATGGTTCTTGGTTGTTGTATTTAGCATATGCACAGTAATTGGCTGAGCACTTGGTGAGAAACAAGGGAAGGGCTACTTCCTCCTTTGCAAACTCTGGTTTGGCCCATAAATTAGGCAGGCAACTGTCGGATAACTTTAATGCTTTTTAATCTTCCTGAATCCAGGTGGCACAGCATGTGCCTCCAAGGATGGGGTTCTATGGAGGAATATATATTTATAGAACACCAATTATTGGTAACTAACCAAGCCTTTTCTTCTTGCCTCATGAGGGACCCCAAGGTCTATGCTGCCTTCTTGGGCTTTCTATTTTGGGGCACGTTGAAGCTGTGTTTAGAGAAAACATTGTTCACAGATGGGTTCAGAGTAAATTTTTACTCCAAGATAGGAAATGAATAATTGCTGGAGGGATTGGGCTGAGTGACTGACTGATCTGATTTAACTTCACATTGTGTATAATTTTCATAGGGCTATTTTCTGCCTGCCCTTTAGAAGGCCACTCCATGATAAAGAGTAAAAATGAGGAGGCCCCACAAACTTTGTGTGATCTGCTTAAGGAATGAGCAGAATTGCAGTTGCTGTGTTCAAAATTGTGTGTGACTACTATCAGGATGCTCTGATGGGCATGCAGGCATCCAAAGGTGATGGAGAAGGGTCAGACATAGGCAGAGAACATATACATAATGAAATAGGTGTAAGATTATAGTAATCTGTTTAAGCATGCATGTGCCTGTTCACTAAATAATAGGTGGTCACATGTGTAAGAAATTCTGATTTGTTTAAACACATTACTTTTCGTAATGATTTATAGAGTTCCTTTTACCCAAAGGTTTTTAAAACCTTTATAGATTGTAAATTTGGGGAAAATTCTAGCTTCTCTCACTCACAAAAAATCCTCTGGGCTGCAGACTGACAATTGGTTAACCACAGCCTCAAAGGCCACAGAAGCAAATGAAACTCTGTATTTTGGTAGCTAAAACTGCTTCCATTATATAAAACCTGGAACTTCATGGCTCCAATTTCTGCTTCTGTGCCACAGCAAACAGTTCCTTCAACACCTTTGCTCTGAGTAGAAAGACTAAGGATATGTCTACCCCGAAGTTAGAATATTTTCCAGCTCGAGTTGACATATGCATACGCATGCTAGCTCTGATTTAGTTAGTGCACTCAAAAGAGAAGTGTAGCTGTAACAGCGTGTGCAGCGGGAAGGGCTAGCCACCCCAAATACGATCCATTTGAGACCCTAGGTGTATACTTGGACCAGAGAATCCCTTGCACTGCTTGCAGCACCCTGGCTACACTTCTGTTTTTAGCACACTACCTCGATCAGAGCTAGCACAGTCTCCTCAAGTTGGAAATCACACCTTACACCTGTAGTGCATATATACCCTTAATCTCCCTAGTCAAAGCAAAGCTGTTGAAGGAAATGTTTGCTGCAACACAGAAGCAGAGGCTGGAACTGTGAAGTTCTAGGGGTTGTTCAATGGAAGCAGAATGAGATGCTAATGGTATAAGGTATAGGGGCATTATATTCATTAGAATGTTTCTTAAAATTGGAAGTAAAAATAGAGGGTATAGTGCAATTGACAGTGCAAAGGACATCATATAGACAGGAATATTGCCAAGATATAATTATTGTTGTTCCTATTACAACACTATCCAAAATATGCAAGGTACTGTACAGGCATATAGCAAGACACAATCCCTACCCCAAAGACCTTACATTCTTATGGCAGATATGACACAGCTACGGAAAGCTGCGATAACAGGGGGAGGGAAAGGAGGATGGGCAGACAAGGGTTACATAAACAAGATCAATTGCTAAACAGCCAGTAGGGCCACTGGATGGTCGAGATGCTAAAGGAGCACTCAAGGACGATAAAGCCATTGCGGAGAAACTAAATGAATTCTTGGCATCGGTCTTCATGGCTGAGAATGTGAGGGAGTGTCCCAAACCTGAGCCATTCTTTTTAGGTAACAAATCTGAGGAGCTCTCCCAGATTGAGGTGTCATTAGAGGAGGTTTTGGAACAAATTGATAAACTAAACAGTAATAAGTCACCAGGACCAGAAGGTATTCACCTAAGAGTTCTGAAGGAATTCAAATGTGAAATTGCAGAACTACTAAATGTAGTCTGTAACCTATCATTTAAACCAGCTTCTGTACCAAATGACTGGAGGATAGCTAACGTGACGCCAATTTTTTAAAAGGGCTCCAGAGGTGATCCCGGCAATTACAAGCCTGACTTCAGTACTGGGCAAACTGGTTGAAACGATAGTAAAGAACAAAATTGTCAGACACATAGATTAACATAATTTGTTGGAGAAGAGTCAACATGGTTTTTGTAAAGGGAAATCATGCCTCACCAATCTACTAAAATTCATTGAGGGGGTCAACAAGCATGTGGACAAGGGGGTCCAGTGGATATAGCGTACTTAGATTTTCAGAAAGCCTTTGACAAGGTCCCTCGCCAAAGGCTCTTAAGCAAAGTAAACTGTCATAGGGTAAGAGGGAAGGTCCTCTCATGGATTGGTAACTGGTTAAAAGATGGGAAACAAAGGGTAGGAATAAATGGCCAGTTTTCAGAATGGAGAGGGGAAAATAGTGGTGTCCCTGTACTGGGCCCAGTCCTTTTCAATATACACCGGACCCTCGCTAGAACGCACGTCAATATAGCGCAAATTCGCATATAAAGCAGTTGCGACCATGAATCCCAAATTTAATTACTTTAATTGCAATTCATTTTAATGTGGTCCCCGCTATAACACGGTCCCCACGTTAACGCGGTACCACACATGGATCCCAAATCCTGCATTCGAGCGAGGGTCTGTTGTATTCATAAATGATCTGGAAAAGGGGGTAAACAGTGAGGTGCAAAATTTGCAGATGATACAAAATTGCTCAAGATAGTTAAGTCCCAGGCAGACTGCGAAGAGTTACAAAAGGATCTCTCAAAACTGGGTGACAGGGGAACAAAATGGCAGATGAAATTCAGTGTTGATAAATGCAAAGTAATGCACATTGGAAACCATATTTCCAACTATACATATAAAATGATGGGGTCTAAATTGGCTGTTACCACTCAATAAAGAGATCTTGGAGTCATTGTGGATAGTTCTCTGAAAACATCAACTCAGTATGCAGCGGCAGTCAAAAAGCAAACAGAATGTTGGGAATCATTAAGAAAGGGATAGATAATAAGAAAGAAAATATCATATTGCCTCTGTATAAATCCATGGTATGTCCACATCTTGAATACTGTGTGCAGATGTGGTCGCGTCATCTCAAAAAATATATATTGGAATTGGAAAAGGTTCAGAAAAGGGCAACAAAAATTATTATGGGTATGGAACGGCTGCCATATGAGGAGAGATTAATAAAATTGGGACTTTTCAGCTTGGAAAAAGGACGACTAAGGGTGAATATGATGAAGGTCTATAAAATCATGACCGGTGTGGAAAAAGTAAGGAAGGAAGTGTTATTTACTTCTTCTCAGAACACAAAAACTAGGGGTCACCAAATGAAATTAATAGGCAGCAGGTTTAAAACAAACAAAAGGAAGTATTTCTTCACACAACGCACAGTCAGTCTGTGGAACTCTTTGCCAGAGGATGTTGTGAAGACCAAGACTATAACAGAGTTCAAAAAAGACCTACATACATTCATGGAGGATAGGTCCATCAATGGCTATTAGCGAGTATGTGCAGGGATGGTGTCCCTAGCCTCTGTTTGCCAGAAGCTGGGAATGGGTGACAGGGGATGTATCACTTGATGATTACCTATTCTGTTCATTCCCTCTGGGGCACCTGGCATTGGCCACTGTCAGAAAACAGGATACTGGGCTAGATGGACCTTTGGTCTGACCAAGTATGGCCATTCTTATGTTCTTATTTAGTTGTTATGCATAGAGCTGGTAAGAGAAAGGTAATTCCATTTTGCAGAGTATTTTAATATTTCAAGATTTGGTTTCATTCCAACGAGGACCAAAACCAAAAATGTAAAAATTCTCAGTGAAAGGGAATGGAACACCAGCTCTGGGGCTGTCTGCCTGGAAGGCTGCCCTGGAGCCACAGACCCTGGAAGTCCTGGGGTTCCTGGTAGCCCACTGGGTGGGCAGGCAGGTGAGCTGGCAGGAAGTCAGGTAGGTTCCATCGGATCTTCAGCGAAATCAAACCATTTCCACAAAATGTTTCAATTTAGCTGAATCTCCAAAACACTGTTTCATCTGCAATTTTCCAGCCAGCTCAAGTTATGCGTATGTCATGTTACAGTTTGCCCAGTTTGCCCAAAAATCCCCACCCCTCTTTCTGAGCTGTCATTGATCTCAATCTTTCTATTTTTGCATAATACATAAACCGTAAACAGAAGCCTAGCTGAAACCTTAACCATGGATCAGATTGGTGCTACTCTCCATGGCAATTTCTAGTACGATAGCATAACTTTGCACTGTCTGGATGAGTAAATGTAAGTTGCCGTAGCCGTGAATATACAATGTTGTGCTATGATGTTGAATGCTCCACTGCTTGCTAATAATGTTTTTTCTTTTATCCTGAGTCATTTTATTTGTTTTTCCTTTGTCATAGTGCCTTTGACTTGGTAAACATTCATCTTTTCCATGATGCTTCCAATTTAATTGCTTGGGAAACAAGCCCATCGGTTTACTCAGGAATACGACATAAGGCTCTTGGTTATGTACTTGATAGGTATGTATTAGACTCTATTAGTCTCTCTCATCCTCCTCTTCCCCTCAGTCATTTATAAAAGCTATGATAAAAAATACTTTCTAGTCATATCACGATTTTTATTCCACTGTCGAAAAACAGTTACACACAGTATACTGTTGATAGCATTTTCCTCCACTTGCAAAACTGCACGAATACAGATTAAAACAGTACACTTCTTAGAAGAGTTAAGAATGTTTTCACATGGATCTGATTAGAGGTCAATTTGTAATGCTGATTATTTTAAAAGAAATTGAAAAGACTGGGGAATTTCTATGGATTTTCTATAGCCTTTTGTAGCCTAGGGGGGAAAAAGTATATTTTTAAATGGCGTTAGCACATCTTAAAAGTACACCTTTTCCCCCCAGTCTACACAGGGGCTAAGTACAAACAAAAAGTGTTGCTGTTCAAATGTGTTTTTAATGCAAGGTATGTTAATCTCAACAGAAGCAGTGTACGCTAAACATCTAATCTGTTTGTAAAAGAGAATGTATTATTTGTACACAGCTGCCATAGCTATTGATAGCACCACGGTCTATAACAGTGTTAACAAAGTAAACTCGGTCCAGTGGGCAGTGCACTGTCAGAATATGCTAAAGAAACTTTTGATAATCCTCTTTAGCAGTTATGGATCCATAATAAAGGCAGCCATCAAGAAAAGATGATTTATGTATGGGCACACATGTATTGGCAATGTATAGGCAGAAAGGAAGTATATTTATACAGCAGTAGCCTGAACTGTCACATCTAATGATTCTCTGGAAGATTTGAATGCTTCTTTTATGAAGTATTGATTGACTTCATGTTTCCCAGAGAAATAGAGCCTAAAAGTTTATCTTTAAAGACGTTTTCATATGCAATGTTGTCTATGACGTAATGGTGATACTGAAAATGTAACTTAACTTTTTAGGAATCTCTCTAAGCAATCACAGATAAGTTAGGAATAATTTGATATCAGGAGTGAATAGGTTCATTCATAACATGGTTCTTTTCATGCAGTTCTTTCTCTTTCCCTTTCTTATCTAAACATTGAAATTTTCTCCTCTTCAAACACACATGCATGCTTTCTGTGACGTTGCTAGTAGTTACATCTCCCTGCTTCTTAACAGATTCCCATCACCCTGCACCCAACCTTCCCTCCCTTGTTTCTTGCAAGACACGTCCCTTCCACCTTCTTACATACACTCTCCCCAGACTTTGCCCCCTCACCCTCACACGTGAAGTCATCTGGCACCAGTGTGGCCTTCTTTCTAATATATATTAATTAACATGTTTAAAATCCTAATGCAGACAAGGCAAGTTGTAGCTGTAACGCACATAAGTTAGCTGGTTGAGGCAAACCATAGGGTCCTCGACCAGCTAACACACATTAAAACTACAATTTTCCTTGACTCAGTAGGATTTGAACATGATAGCTAATGTGCTAAAAACTGACCTTTTCTCCTAGTGAAGACTAGACCTCTCTGGATACCATGATATGCTGCTTTCCCTACTCCTCCTTTTAAGCCCCCATATTTCCCAAGTTCACTCCCTACAAATCCTACTGTAACCCACACACCTTCTGGGCGTGGTGTTCTGTCCCATCTAGTGGCAACAAGACCACTTAGAGAGAAAAGGAGTACTTGTGGCACCTTAGAGACTAACCAATTTATTTGAGCATAAGCTTTCGTGAGCTACATCCGATGAAGTGAGCTGTAGCTCATGAAAGCTTATGCTCAAATAAATTGGTTAGTCTCTAAGGTGCCACTACTACTCCTTTTCTTTTTGCGAATACAGACTAACACGGCTGCTACTCTGACACTTAGAGAGAGAGAGAGAGAGTTAAATGAGTCTGCTCTACAGCCTTAGTTTAGAGGCAGTTGGCTTTTAGCTCATATGGTAGAGGCTCATGCACTAAGCTTCAGAAGTCCCTGGTCCAATCCTGCCCACGGTGTTACATTAGCACCTCACATCACTCCTCCATAAAAGGTTTCTATCAATCTCCCACTCCCCTATAGCCTCCAGATGATTCCTCTCTGGAAGCCTGTGCCTTGGTTAATATTACTGCAGAGCTATGACTAAGGTCCTACCAAATTCACAGCCAGGAAAAACATGTCAGAGGTCATGAAATCTGGTCTTTTGTGTAATTTTACGCTATAGGTAATTTTACGCAAGGTTATTGTCGGAGGGCTGCAGTATTGCCACCCTTACTTCTGCACTGCCTTCAGAGCTGGGTGGCCAGAGAGCAACAGCTGCTGGCCAGGCGCCCAGCTCTGAGGGCAGCGCCCTGTCAGCAGCAATGCAGAAGTAAGGGTGTCAATACCATACTATGCCACCTTTACATCTGCACTGCTGCTGATGGTGGCGCTGCCTTCAGAGCTTGACTCCCAGCCAGCAGCCGCTGCTCTACAGCCGCCCAGCTCTGAAGGCAGCACAGCTGCTAGCAGCAGTACAGAAGTAAAGGTGGCAATACCCCAACCCCCCTTCAATAACTTTGCGACCCCCACCACAGCCCCCTTTTGGGTCAGGACCTCTACAGTTACAGCACTGTGAAATTTCAGATTTAAACATCTGAACTCATGAAATTTACGATTTTTAAAATCCTATGACCATGAAATTGACCAAAATGGACTGTGAATTTGGTAGGGCCCTAGCTAAGATAGCCTCTCTGTATTTAAATATAGCGTGGTCTGGGGCTCCTCCTGTCAGGGGTGCCAAGGTGCAACGTATGCCACTGAGAATGAGCTTTTCAGTAAAAGATATCCAAGACCAGTGAAGAAACTGTCATAGCCACATCTTTTCAGAAAAGGTTGAGCCGTAACATACTGGAGATCAGCCTAAGAGTGTCGCTATATGGGGAATCCAAATTCAGACCGGCAGGTACTGAGAGTGGCTTGTGAATCCCTCCCGCAAGCCATTGATTTGAGCAGCACTGGATGGGTAGCCTTATAAGGAGCACTAGTTGGGGGGGGGGGTCAGATGAGCAAGGGAGAAGGGGTAAATGGGTACAAATATGGGAGGATCTTTAAAAATCCCCATTCCTCCCCCCAACAAAGGTCAGGCTGTGCTCAAAGGTTGGGCTGAGATTAAGGGTGACTCATGGTCAATGAACCAGCTCCTCTCTCCATCATTTACACACAATGTCCCCCTTTGCATTGAGATGTTGCATAAAATAACCTCCTCTGTAAGGAATTCTCTACAAAAGAATAATAGTTTATTTTAGTGATTGTTTCCTATAGAAAATGAAGAGGAAATAGACCCAAATTTAGGTATGCAGCATAAAATATCTTGTTTGTATGTAGACAGTATTGTGCTTTTTTGTATTTTTAGATTTCCATTGAAAGGCTTTTAAAGTATAGAATTGGTTATAGATATTTTCTTATTTAGAAAATATAATAGCCAAAGCCTTACCTCTCTGCTTATGTCTCCAGGATAATTTTCATTTAGCTAAAAACTGGCCCATCTATTTAATGAAAGATTTCGCTTTTTTCCACTGCGTGCATACCCTACTTTTCCATTATATACCAGTAGGGGGTAGGTAGGAAAAGCTTTAACATTTAGTGTGTCATTCTCACTTTTGGGAGGGCTGGAGAAGAGAAATCATCTGATGCCATTTCTATCAAAGTAAAGCAGTTAAAACATTTTTTTAAAAATCATAAACCTTATTGATGTAACGTAAATAGGTTGGCTTTGTAAGTTTTTAAGATATACTTTGAATTAATGAACTGAGCTTCAGTGAGTTCTAGATCTGCTTGACTGGGAGTGCTTTTAGCCAAAAAAATTGATATATATTGTTACAGTACCCCAACAGATAACATAATTTTTCCTTTCCTTTGCTTTGTTTTTTTTTGTTTTTATTTGATTTTCTGTCCCTCTTCTCTTTTGTTCTGCATTAAGGAACCTAAACAGATCTATCTGTATTATTTATTGCTTGCTTGCCACAGCATGCTATGTGCTTCATTTAGCTAATTTTGGCTTTGGACCTCCCACGATGCCCTGGCAAGGGTAAGGAAATCAGACTGTAGTATTAGTGTTAACTGTGGGTCAAAGATGTCATGATGGTATATCATTAAAATGTGACATTGCCAAAAACTGCCCTAACTCCCCTGTCTTTAGAAAAGAAAACCTTCAATTTTAGGTTGCACTACTACTGTGGGTTTGCATTCACATGAATTGCTCATTTTCAGAGAGCAGCCAGCCGCAGATCCGGACCTCCATAGTGAAATGATGGGCTGACTAGCACAAAAGAGGAGTTCTGTAAGAGCAGTGAATAATGGGAAACCCCTTTCATGGGCACTGCTAACCTTTTGGCAGCCACCAGCAAACTCTATTCTGATCTGCTGATTGGGGAGGACAATACACTGAAGCTCACTTTGAATGAATGCTACCACCAACAGTGTCCCCATTCAGAAGGTTTTGGGAACCATCTTTGACCATTGTCTGCCATCACTCCTTCAGACAGTAGGAAAAGGAAAAGTGAGAACATCTATAGGGGGAAAAGTACTTCTTTTCTTGGCTTTAATCTCTCTTTAAAGCTTCATAGATCTACATTTCCAGCTGAGCTACTGGAGCTATGCAGTGTCGGATAAACATAGAAGAGAGAGTTTTCAAGCCAGGCCTTTAAATCCCCTTATCTGCATGAACTAATAATGCAGATTTAGTGCTGTTAAAAACAGAGGCTGATAAGTCTTTTCCTCTAAAGCCTTTAAACTGCTAAAGAGCATTTAACTGCAATGCAGTTCAGACTCAGTGAACAATACTGAGAAGGAAAACAGTTTAATGAGCTAAACCTTCAGTGAATGAAACAGAAACACCTTCTCACAGTTGATGTAAGTTATGGTGGGAGTAAGTGAACCACAGTTCTGTCCTCTGTGTGCATCAGCAGTTCTGTGAATATCTTCATAAACATTAACTAACTACAACCTCCTTAATGTGGGGTTCAAATGACCACAAGATTCTCTTATGCAAGAATTAAAAGCAATAGATACAAGTAAAACTTAAGTAAATTATTTTAACGTTACAAAAGTCTTGTTAACCACATATATTATTTTATGCCAAAGCTTTAGTACATAGGCATGAAGCTTCTAAAATATCTTTAAATTGTAAACTTTTTAAAAATGAAAGTTGATGTTAAAGGTATCTAGAAATGTTTGCATGATTATGAAGTAATTCTGAATAAGATTTTTTGAATGCAAATATTTAATCTAATAATATTAGAATAGTAAACAGCTTATTTTGGTTTTAAAAAACAAAAAGAGGAGGCATAAGAATAATGTGGTGAGGAGAATATGCAAAGGGCAACTGGAGTATGTGTGTAATGTGTCATGTTATTTTTTACCTTTATAATTCAGTGACGGTGAGGAAGGCAGAATTATCATGGACTTTTTGTTGTAGACTATATAGACAAATCCTTTTCTCAGCATTTGCATGAATCCAGTCTAACTTCTTGGAGGTCAGTGGTGTTACTCTGGATTTACACTGATATAACAGAGACTGAATTTACTCCATATGCTTCAGAAGTGAACATCTGAAAGCTGCTTCCCTTCCCATATTGGATAACGTACTTGCCTAATCCTGCCCCTATCTTCACCGCAACTGCATCTTCATAACTTCTAAATGTTGGGAATTACGTTCATGTGTGAAATAGGGAGAGGAACATGTGGTTAACAGTGTAGATCACATGCTTCACTTCACACCTACATAAATATTTTATTTACGAATTAGTCTTTTTGTCTGCATGAAATTAGACTACTTTTGAGCCAAATCCTACAGCCCTGACTCAGGCAAAATTTTTGTCAACTTCAATAGGATTGTTGCCTGACTAAGGACTACAAGAGGGTGTTCTTTATGAGTATTATATGAGAGTTAAATAAGAATCAGCATGTGAGATAGTAGCTTGATGCTGGCGTTCTTGATGTGCCAACCTTTGAAACTTCCTGAAATTATCCAGACCATTCAGATCCATGAAATGAGCTTTTTTTTTTTTTTGAAAGTGACAGTGCTCTTCTGTTTTCCTTTTGAAATGTTGCCTGGCCTAGTTCAACAGAAACATTTTTACATTACAACTGTGAAATCTTGGCATAAAGCACCCCTTTGTGCCCTTCATTATTTTCTCACAAATATAGTCCATTGTCACATAGCTGAAGTTAATTTGATCAACATTGGGACATTTAACTTTTATGTCCGGTCAAAGGAGCTGTTTCATGCTCATTTTGGGTATTCAAAAGAAATGATTGCCAGAAAAATAATGTTACTATTAACAATTCAGAGCAATTAGTTTCCCAGGGAGAGGCGATGTGATGCACAGGCTTCACACAACTATTCTTTGTCATTTTATGGATGCTCATCAGTCAACTGTCACATCTTCTCAAAGACCCCTCCAATCTAAATGTTTCTCTTTGGGCTTTTCCCAGAACTAGCAGCTGAATGAGGAAAAGAAAAGCCACTTCGTTTCTAGGCAAAGGAAAACTTCATTCTAAAGATCTGGGTCATTTGAGAAAATTCTAGGAGTAGCCCACATCATTTTCCCCCAGTTTTATTCCATCCATCTCGTTTTTACAATACTTATTTTAACAAGTGAATATTCCAACTGCAATCATGGCATTTTCAAGTTTATAATGAAATTTGTGATGTGCCCAAATAGAATGTAGTCCCAAGGCAAATAAGCCTTCCGTTCAAATATCTTCTAACCAGGGTTAACATCCAATGTCACATTCAGAAAAGCAACTTTTCATTAAACACATTGGGTCCATCTCATTAATATTCAGTCTCTTCTCCCTCCCGCTCTTTAAACTAGGGTTAAGTGCTCTCAAAATTAGTGTGTTTGTATAATATGTTCCACAAAGAATAAATCCAGCAAAATTATCTTGTTACTTTCAACCTGTCAGATAAAGTCAAAGGCTGGGGGCTTTTTCCTGCTGTTTTCCCACTGGCTCAGCCTTTTACATGTCTGACACCATCGGGCAGAAAATTAACTAATGAGTATTGCTTACATAACATGTACACATGGTTTTTGAATTTAAATTGGGTAGTATTTTTAGGGGTTTTTTGCATATTTATTACATAATTTTACAAAGTTAATTTTTCAAATGGGAAACATACATTTATATTTTTAAGGATATATTCAGACCAATGGCATGTGTTTGTATAGTAGATGAAGCACGAGATTTTAAAATTTAGGGAGACATTCTTTGACCCTCCCAGATTATACAGATTTGTTTTCACCACTGAGTCATTTTATTTATGTATTATCAGTGTTTTCTGCATATATGGTGGAGGACTGACTTAGTGGCTCCTTTTCTCCTACAGCCACTGAGCAATGCTTCCAGGCTGAGGTCATTGGAAGGGTAACGGTGGCAAGTTTCTGCCACATCTTGTACCCACCCTGTGAATAAAAAGAAAACTTCAGTGTGTCTATTTGGAGAGACAGTGGCCATTGTAGTGTTATTTAATCTTCTCCTTGTAATGTTGGTTACCTAACTAGGACACGCAATGTCTATCCTCTGATCACTTCTAACTATATCACAAAAAGCAAAGGTATGTTTTGCATTTCTAACTTTCGTGAGGTAGTAGAACAAAATCCCATGCTGGAATATTCTGCAGGTCATTTTATGGCCCAGTTTCCAGGTACGTTTTTTATTAAATGGTCACAGTGTTTTTTTGTTTTACCCAATCCTTTAATATATCATAGGGTAGCTATACTTACTATGTGTATTAAGACATACAGTTCTAAGAGTCTATTTTCTATCAATGAGTAAATATAAAGATTATTAACACTGTGAGTTTCACAAATTATTTGGAAGAGTTTTAATCTCCTATGACATAACAGGGAACTATTAAAAAAAAAAACCAGTTTCTAGAATTTCTTGATCCATATGTGTTATTTTATGGTAGAATCTCCTTCCTTAGAGGTTTTTAAGGTCAGGCTTGACAAAGCCCTGGCTGGGATGATTTAACTGGGAATTGGTCCTGCTTCAAGCAGGGGGTTGGACTAGATGACCTTCTGGGGTCCCTTCCAACCCTGATATTCTATGATTCTATGATTTTACATCTGATGAAGAGCAAGAGAATTTCCTTATAACTTAACCTCAGTGTAATAGAATTGTGTTCTACTGTAGTAAAATTGATAAGTACTTACATCATTATACATGGCTGCTATTACATTAGGTGAATGTCAGTGTCAGGTAAGATCATGGTTTTGTCAATATAATGAAAATACCAGTCAAACTAGAAAAAGTCACAATTTTCCAGCTCTAAAAATTGATTTTTATTGCTCTTCTTGTAATCCTTTCTTTGGATTAAATATTTATTATTGATGTGGTCTTTGTTTTAATCTTAATAGCTACTGACATGGTAATTAATTAAAAAATAGAACATTTTTTGCCCAAATGGCACTATATTGAAATTAAAAGTGAACATCACATATTAGTTAAACAGCCCTGGCAAATGCCTTGAGTATTAAGATGATTGCCTTATTCTTGACAACTCCTTTCATCTTGTTGTTTTCTGCTTGACCTTTTGAGATGTTTTGATATTATTAATAGGTTTTAGCTATTATATCAAAAAGAGTAGGGCACAGAGATGTGATAAAGTTCAGCTTTTTAATGACAATATTACCACATTTTGGACATGCCACTGAAAGCACTTACATTAGGTCTGTTTAGCTACACTTAGACTGTCACCTGTTAACTTTTCTTAAAAATTAATGATTACTTCTTGAATCTAGAAATCTAGCGGTCCTTTTTTGTGGATTCCTATAGAAAAATATTTAAGGAGGAGGTGGCCAATGTAAGTTCTAGGCTGAAAGTTTTTTTAAAAAAAAAAGTGAAGGTGGGATTGATGGGAATAGGAGCCTAAAGGCCACATGTCTGGTGCTGTGTTAGCCAAACCTTAATTGTCTCTGGTGGCTCAACCTTCAGTGTCCTGGCCAGGCTGTGATAGTGTAACAGAGATTTCACTGTCGTTGTTCCTTTGCTTTCCACCAGAAGTCACTATAGGAGTTGTTATTAGGACTCATTGGAATTTAAATATAAATAGAAGTGAAAAGTATATAATTTAATGCTCCATTACTGTTTTCTCTTTAATCTGATTGGGAACCTGATTCTGATTGTTAAATACTTATCAGTGGTTCTGTCTCCTATCCAGTAACCTTTCTGTGACCTTCACTCTAACACTACTCTGACTCCCTTTCTAGTTGCTGTGAACACTGGGGCTTCAGTGTCTTGCATTGCACATAGCAAGTATGCAAACTTCCCTATTGTTTCAACCTCTGCAATGCTTTCTGAACACTTCAGTGATCAGACTAAATGTGAAAAGGTTTTACCCCAGCATGCACAGACATATTTCAGCATTATTTTAATAGTTTCAAATTGAAATAGATCCCTTCTGGCTCAGAGCTCTAGTGAGATTAACAGTAAACACAATGAATGTTTTAACCTAAAAATTGAATACCACAGTTACTCAGTTAGGTTGTACTGCTATCTACCACCCCTATGCTGCTTATTTCTGGTTTTAAGATCCCTTTTATTATGACACTATGCTATATAAATATACTTACAACATACCTCTTTATCAACAACTTTATTTATGGATGTTGAGCTGCATTTTGTGTAAGCTGTCTTACTACAGTCCTCTAATTTCACATGCACGATGTGCCTTTGAAAATGCTAAAATGATCACTTTAAATATATTTTGAATTACTTTTATAATTCTGAAAAAGAAAAGGAGTACTTGTGGCACCTTAGAGACTAACCAATTTATTTGAGCATAAGCTTTCGTGAGCTCACGCAAGCTTATGCTCAAATAAATTGGTTAGTCTCTAAGGTGCCACAAGTACTCCTTTTCTTTTTGCGAATACAGACTAACACGGCTGCTACTCTGAAACCTTTTATAATTCTGTATTTCTCACTACCTCTGAGTTACCACTATATTAGCAGGTCTATAGCTTGCTTAATACGCAGACCAAACATTTTGTTACTGATTTCTTTAGTACTATAAGCTACTTTATTGATGCAAGAGCTATTTTGTAACTATTTTTCTAAATATATAAATATTTTTAAAATGTTGTTTTATACTACTAATTCCTTTACATGTATAATACACACAAAATACACCAATTCTAGTGAGATTGTTCACTACCCAGAAAAATAGGTAAATTTTAAGGGGTATCCACAGTTCCGTATTTGTTTCTATCCACTTTTTGTTATGATTAAAAATATGCTCCTTAAATAACATTTTTGACCCTTGGATTGTTTCTTCCCAAGAAATGTGACAATACCCTTTCATCTCTTCTCCATCCTCAGTTCAGCCAGTTTGGCAGAGCTATGGGGGAAAAGGATGGAGGAAGGTTGTTTTGTTTTGTTACTGTTTTTTAAAAAAACAAAACAAAACCCTCTTTTCAGTCGTGTCAAGCTAGGATAAATTGGCCAGGGGAAGCATGTTTATAGACTGTGTGAGGAACTTTGTCTTTGTGTGGGAATGTTGGTGACACTGTTATGGTTTGCCTGAATGAACTGCGATGACGCGGCTAATAAGGTATCCTGCTGAGTGCCACCGCAGGACTTTCTCAGACCTCCCACTTAATTCTATTCAGCTCCAGCTCAGTGTAGCTAATTTTTCCCATTCCCTCAATTCTTTAGGCCCCCTTACAAACAGAAAAGTCAACTTTCACACCGAAGGCAAGATAAGTGCTTTAGGAAATAATCGTGTAAACAGAATGTTACCTTCTGACCTGCTGCTGATACCTTGACTTGGGACAAAACCCGCCAAGCTATTGCATTAGACATGGCTATTAAAGGAATAATGCAGCTGATCCTCCTTACAAAGTACCCTGAGAAATGGTTTAGCCAAATCACTCTGCCTCTTGTCACACTGAATTATGTTCAACTGCTTCCCCCACCACCAAATTACTGATATTTAGCTGTTTTTTCTCCTGTCCTTTTCAATGACAGTATGTTAGGGATAAGTGTGAAAGTAAAGTGAAAGTCAGTAATGTCCTATTATTTTCTGGCCTAACCTGAATGAATTGAGAACACATGTACAGTAGGCCTGATAACTTTATAAATGAGAGTAAATTTTATAAAAGTACTGTTGATCTTCACTAGAATAATGCATATTTTGAGTGACACTCAAAAATAAATCACAAAAGGATTTTAATTGCTTTTGACAATTTTGAATTGCTGATTTAAAAATAAATGTTATGAATAAACTGTTACTTGTGATACTTCATATTATCTTTGATTAATTACATAATTAGACACTTTGAGATTTTCAAAGCCACTTACGGGTTTTGGGTGCCCAGTTCCCATTCATTTTAATTGCAAGTCCTAATTCCCTAGGCAACTTTAATCATCTCAGCCTTTGTGCCTTTACTTGATTAATAACGGTAGCCCAAATTTAGGACTTGGTTCTGCAAATATCTATGCATATGAGTAACTTTACTTGCCTATGGAAGTGCTTGCAGGATCGAACCCTGAGGGTATGTTGACTGCATAGTTGACTCAGGCACTCACTCAGGTTTGGTCCCTAACCTGATCCCAGCCACACACACAGCCCTCTGGCTTGAGTTTGCTGGTGCTCTCAGTACAGACAAGTGCACTTGTCTGGGGCTATAGGCTAAAGCCTGAGTGTCAACCCACTCACTTTGCAGTGGGATGTAGGCTAAAACATTTGAGTGCTGATGGTCCTCAAGTGCCTTCCAACAATTCTCTTCCTGTGTCCAACAGACAGAAAAGTTCTCCCACAATTCACTGGGAAAGAATCATAGAATGGCTCAGCTTACCGCAGTGCCAAGAACCATGATTTATGACATGGTGACACATAGGAATGAGTGCAGCACTGGTATGGATTGGTCCCTCCATTTTACTTTACCATTAATACAAGAAGTGTAGGGCTTTTATATGAAATTAAAAGATCTATTCATTTGGAAACAGTAAAAGGAAATACTACTTTGTTTGGCATTTAATATCTTGTGACTTCAGTGCCTAATAAGGTCATCACTGAGTCCCATACTGTGACTGGACTAAAAGAAGAATGGATAATTGTATGCCCACTAACATTTATAGCTCTGAAAATTTAAAAAATGAAGGGTGATCAAATATTAAGCATAAGCGGATTACCCAGGTCATTCAGTAAATTAAGAACAAAATTAATTTACAGTTGTGTTCACCATGAGCTTGTATGTACAGTGACCCCTGTTTATAACATTGAATAAGGTTGACATTATTAGAAATGTTATTCTGGTATCTAAAATGAACAGAGTCATAATATGGATCTAGTGTATGATGTTAGTACATACAAAATTATTTGCACTTAAGAACTGCCTTGTGGAGCAAGAGCAATGCATTTGTGACCAAATGATTATAGCAGTGAAAACGTTCTCCCACCCAATTCAAAGAAGAAACTTCTCTTTTGTAGAGGGAATGGCTGTAGTCTTTTTGGAGAGCTTTCTGTGGTCTTCTTATTCAAGGGTTACCACAAACACAACTTAGAACTTGATGGATTTTAGTTTGCTCTTTTATGTAAAACTGAAAAAAAAAAAACTTTGTAATTCTCTGCAGCTGTCACATTTTTGTTCACTGGTCTGCTGTCCCATATCCTGCCATAAACTGTTAAAAAAATAAAACTGTCCAGCAAGACCTAAAACTTGCAAGAATGTTAGGGTTGTTTTTTTTATAATCGGATACAGACAGCAAATAAAAGCTACATGAAATAGCACTAGATCCTCCCACTAAGAAACATTAAATTAATGCTAGTGACATGGGTTGGCTGCTTTCTTTTTACATGATTCAGATTTATCACTCCATTGGGTGATTCATTGCAACCTTTTAAAGGATTATTTGATTCATGGCATGTTCAAAGGAAATTGTGATAATGGCAAATACCAAAGTACAATAAAACAACTTCTAAAGCTCTCCTATCTTGTTTGAAAAAAACAAAACATCTGCTATTCCTCCCTTGTTGGGGAGAAGAAGGTGGTTTCTCATTTCTCCATGTATTTGACACTTAATGAACTGCATAAATTTATAATTGTAACTGGCAGGACCAAGAGGAATGGAACATTTTTCAGAGATGGTTCATTCTAGCCCAAACACCTGAATTTTTTTTTCTGAGTCTGTACAAAACAATATTGTATATTGAGTTCTCATGCATTCTGTTGCAGTCTGATCCCTCTAATGCAGGTGTTGCTTCTTTCATTGACCAATGGAAGAGCAAATAATTTCCTTTACTATCTCTGCCTCTGTCAACTTGGACCCTGATTCTGCAATCTTAATCAAGAGGAGTAGCTTTTATGCCAGCAGTTCCATTGATTTTAATTGGGATGACTGACAGGAAAGTAAAGATTTCAGTATTAGGCCCTCGAGGTAGCAAGACTACTGAAGTCTCTCTAGTATTCAGGTTTTCTTGGATAAAGGAAAAGTCTTCGTAGCCAGGGCACTTCTTCACATCTATATATTTTTAGTTTACCCATTTGAATCCTATTAAAAGTAGGTATGTGGCTATTAATCATTTTAAAAGGCTATAATGCCTACAGGTTCACAGATTCTCGTCTCTTTGGAAGTTAGAAGTAGAGTAAGCTTGGATGGAATTCTTAATTACCCTGGCAGGCACCAGTGTCTAAGGGAATGACCACAAAACTCAGGCTGTATATACACAGGCGTTTAAGCTGAAGCTTTTTGATGCACATCAGGAAACTCTCTATCTGGGTCACACCATAGTCTACATGCAGAATTCCTGATCCATTTTCAATTCACATCATGTGAACATACAGCAACACTTTGCTGTGAACTCAGAGTTTCGCATTCTCCAGGGGGAATCCCATGATTTGCTGCTGAACGGTGTGTGTCCTGGGATTGTTTTCACTGTGAACTGTGGGAAGTCAGGTTGGTTCACGTTTTTAAAAGAAATCGCATATTTCCACTGTCTCCATCCCATTTCTAGGTGGGCTCATGCCATTTTTGAATTGCTGTTGGCCAGCATGGACCCAGCGATGCTCCGCACAGCTATGATGACAAACACAAATATGCCTGGGCTACTTGGGCTGTATTATAGCTCTCATACCCAGATGGATTTGGCATTGGACTTTCGCACCAAGCAGATGATGTGGGAGCAGGAAGATACTCTGCAATGGTGGCATCAGGATAAGGCAGAAGAACAGGGGGACACCAAGCTGTTTCCAGGTCACCTACATAGTGTTCAGCGCCATTTCTGAGCCCAGGAAATCAGCGTGGATTGGTGGGAGCAGCTCGTTCTGCAGAGCTGGAATGACCAGCGGCAGTGGGAGAACTTCAGGCTGGGGAGGGCTACCTTTTTTGAGATCTGTGCAGAACTGACCACAAAACTGCAGCGACAACATACGAACAATACAATCCGCCATCACCATGGAGAAACTAGTCACCATTGCCATCTGGAAACTGGGGCCCCCAAAATGTTTCCAGTCTGTAGCCAATTTTGGGGAGATCAGCTGTTTGGGCCATTCTCATATAGTTCTGTTAATGCCATTTACAAGGTGCTGTCTGTCTAGGTCATGAAGCTGGTAATGCTCAGGAGATTGTTGATAGCTTTGCATTGCATGGAATTCCCAAACTGTATTGGGACAAATGATGGAATTCAGGTGCCTATCATTTACCCTCTCTCCCCTCCCCTAGCCTTCTCCCCCAGCCAGGGCATAGAATTTATAAGCAGATAGGGGTATTTTTCCATGGTGCTCCAAGGACTGGTGGACCACCATGGAAGGTTTACAGACATAAATGCCACGTGGTCTGGGAGGGTCCATGATGGCAGGATCTTTCAGAACTCAGTACTTTTTAAATTAATGGTGAACGGACTGTTTGCACTGTGGACATTAATGGTGTGGAGGTTGGTCCAGTTATTCTGGGAGACCTGACTTATCCCCTGTTGCCTTAGCTAATGAAGCCATAGAAAGGCCACTTTGACAGAGGGAAGGAACATTTTGACTATGGCCTGAGTATTCGTAGAATGGTAGTCAAGTGGGAATTTGCCTGTTTGTGTTAGGAACCAGGACGTAGGCGGTCTGGCCTAGTGGACACAGCAGGCATCCCGATCAGCTCTCTCTGCGTCTGCTGCTGCCTGGTTGGTTATTTTCACTTTCACATGGTGTCTGGTTGACTGGTCAGTCCATAACTCTAGTGTTCGTATCTTTGAGGTTCTGCTGTACTGAGATGGGTGACTAGGAGGCAGAGAAAGGTCTTATTCAAAAAGGCAAAGCGTAGACCAGCTTGATACTCTGTGAAGTTATGGTCCCCCCAGAACCACTGCAGGAGTAGAAGGGGCTTGCAAGCTGTACCAGGGGCATAGGGCATCCAGCCATTCCCTGTAACATGTGCAACAAAACAGCTATTTCTTAGGCTTAGGTCCTGCTATATTTCTCCTGAAGACTTCGGAGGAAGAGTGCAGAGAAAAACAGATAGGATCCTACAATGATTGTCAGCTACTATGTGAGTTACAGGGCTTTTGTACCTCAGCAGAGAGCAATGTAGTTTGTGCCTTGCCCGGACATGCAGTGTGCACTCATATCTCATGTAAACTACAAAAACCAACCACATTTCTTTTCCTCTAAGTCCTGTCTCAGTAAACGTTGAATTTTGCACAAATGAATGCTTCAGTTATTCATATTTGCTGCGGGAGGAAGGGTGGGAGAGTGGCACAGACTGCAGCTGCACCATGCTGGCAGGCACCATTTTGAAGCAGCAAAAGGGCTGAGTTAGGAGGGAGGTAGGAGCTCCTAGTTCACCTCAGCCAACAATAATAATATATAATACATTGTAAATATAAGTAATTACATGCCAAAGTTCCCTGCAGGGGATCAGATTCTTCAGTCTTGGCCTGGGTTTCTGGCTGGGCCTCGGGTTCAGCTGATGCAAGGCAGGAATTGAGGTCAGTAGTAGCAGGGCCAGACAGGGGCTGGCTTTCCAGCTGGCCATCATCAGGTTCCTGGGTCCCAAATGGATCTTAGCTGTCACGGGGCAGCTCCTTTCAGGCATCCTCCTGCTCAACCTCCAGTGGGTCTAGCTGGCCATTGTCTGGTTGTACTGTTGTTATGTAAAATCCTGTCCAGTTCATTAAAAAATGGACAGGTCCCATGTCCTCTACTCGATTGTCTCCTTTTATCCCTTGTTTCAATGTACTTTCTCCTGAGCTGCTTATTCTTTATCTGAGACTGATCAGTGTCCCAGTAGTGACCCCTCGCAGACATCTGCTTTGGAAAGTTCACAAAAAGGTCCTTAATCTTGTGGCTGACCGCAAGAGCTTCCTGAACCAATGCTTCTCCCCAGGTGGCGATGAGATCCAGCATCTCAGCGCGGCTTCGCGCAGTTGCACAAGGCATGTAATGGGGCTTCTTGAGTGCAATTGTGGTTGTATTGCCAGAATAATGATACACTGGGATCCAGGAGCAAATGGGCAAAATCTGGCTCCGCACCACCTTTTAAAGGAGGGAAGCATCATTCTGGACACTTGACACAAGGGCATGGCGGGCACACCAGTTACTAACAGGGACATGTTAGTAATGATCAACCTGCAAAGCATTATGAGATTGCCATTGGAGGCATGCAAAAGATGGTGTGCAACAATTGTGTGCACACACACAAAAGACGAAACTAATTCAATTTGAAGCAAACCTAGTCCACTTTGTGAGAAGACTCAAGAGTTTACAACAAATGTGGAGCTAGTGCACAGTGATGAGTTGTGTCATATGAATGCAAGCTTTTTCAAACCAGATTGACTTGATTTGATCACATTGACAAGCTCCAGAGGTCAGCTCTTAGCTGTGCCAACTGACTTGCTATGTCATCTTAGGCAGATCGCTTTACTTCTTTGCCTTGGTTTTCCACCTCTAACAGCGTACTACCACTTAAAAAAGACTACCCCACACTGACATTCGGAAGATGAAATTAGTTAATGTCTTCACAATGCTTTGAATATGTAAAATACAACACCAAGTGCTAAAGAAGGGCTCATATAAAAACTTTGGATCCAAACACCCTCCAATTTTGAGCAGGGAAGGTAAGGGGTAATTAAATTACTGCATCAGAATATAAGAATTGTACATCTTGGCCTCATTCTCTATTATTATTATTTTATTTATTTATTGTAATACTTTGCAACAGATAAAATAGGCATAAAAGTATGGAATAAAATGAACAAAGAGAAACAGTGATGTGGCCATTATCACCTGCATATTTTTCGGTAGGTAATAGTTTTGCTAAACAGTCTTCTGACCAGGTACAGTCAGTATGCCACCCTTTAAAATGAACATGTAATATCTACAACCTGTTAGTCTTATTTGTCCTGATCTTATAGTAAAATTTTGATTCCCTAAATTTATATGTAGTTATTAATTATATTAATTAATAACAAATTTTCAGCATTGGCAATCAGCTTTTTTGCCCATCAGTAACTGATTGGGATTTTTCTAATTAATTTAGCTATCAAAAGTTCTAACTGGCAATTTTTTGGCACAATGTGTTTATTTAAAAAATTGTCTTTGCATAATACAGTTACAGATTTCATCTTCATAATATCAGTTTGTTTTAAGAGGACTTCTTTAGACCTTGATGTCATTCCAGTGATATCTCTCAGCTTTTTGTCAGCAGTAAATGGCACCGAGCAAAGCCAAAACTGGGATATGAATCAGGAAAGTTGGCAAAGCAGACGGAGCTTTTCTTGTGTACAAATCGTATATCAGATTTTGCAATGATAGTGTGAGCAAATTGTGGTAATGTAAATGGTTTAACTTTTAAGTTCTCATTTTCCTCATAGTCCATGAGGGGACTAATCAAACTAATGTTATGTATAGGTCAAAACTGACAGGCTTTTCTTAATGGTTGGTTGCAGCTGACAGTGGATAGTATTTATTAATAGTACCTGCAATAATTTGTCAATTGAATGGAGGGTTTTGAGATTTTCTTAGCAGAAAAGGATAGCTCTTTGCAGGAGAATTTGCTTCAAATAATCACTGTCATAGGTTCAGTGTGCATGAGTTTTTCAGTGAAATAATATTGTTTATGTAATAGATTGCCATTGGGTAAAAATGTGGAGGGATACTTTACAAGCAAAGCAGTATCTCATTTAAAGACCCAGGTGTTTTCTTACTTTATAGCTTTGAAATGTCCAAATGGGGGTAATTTATTAAAACTTTTAAAGCCATTTTAAACAAATGTCTCCTATCTAGGCATTATAGCTCCAGAAGGCCACTTACTGTAGGTTTCTTTATAATTCTTTAACTATCCATGTGGGCCCTTACCTCCAGCTCAGTTGGGATTTCTGGCATCATCATGCTTATATATTTATTTACTTCCAGAGTACATTTACGTAGTGCCTTAGATCTATTGGTTCTTTGTTGTGCAGTGTGCTCCTAATATGGTATAAAAGTATTTTGTGCTTTTTGTCCAGTGATTTTTTTTCTAATTGTAGTCATAATATTCTGGTCAATTACTTCATGTCTTCACCAGTTGATAATAGGAGATTGATTAGTTGGTCTCTGTTCCCAAAATGAGGTGCTGATTCAATGACCGATTTACTTGATTTTATTCCACTTTGAAAGATTTGGCCAATACCAACATCTCTAGAAGCCTGTACAATTTTTAAAATTATTAAATAATAAACACTGACCTACGTTTTTAAAAAATCACTGAAAAAAGTAAATAAACAGCCACCCCTCACTCAGCTCCCAACTCTGATCAAAAGCCTGAGAAAAGATGTAAGCTTTACAACATATCCTGAATGTCATCTGTCTTGGTGATAGCCAATTCCAGAATCCAAAGCCTTCCAGTAAGAACATCTTCCTGCAGATAAGCAATTCTAAGGACTTTTAGCTCATATGTCTCGAATGTGATAATGGTACACAGAGAGGAGGTTTTTCAGTCAGCCATAACCTTGGCTACATAGGATTTCATAGATCAATATCAGGCCAAATAGTAACAAATAATACTTAGCACCTCTATAGCACTTTTCATCCATAGATCTCAAGGTGCTGAATAAATATGGGGAAACATTATGGACCTCTATTTTACAGATGTCAAACTGAAGCAACAGAGAGTTTGAGGCAGGTATTTTCAAAAGTGTCCATTAATTTTGGATGTCACAATTTTTAAGTGTTCACCCTGAGACACTTAGGAGCTGATTTTCAGAGGTGCTGAGCACCCCTAGCTCCCACTGGAGTTAGTCACTATTTCTACCATCTCCTCAGGATGCTTTCCCTGGCTTCTGAGCACCTCTTCACTTGTCTGGACTGAACTGCAGCTAGGTTACTCACATAGAAGCCCCTGTTTTAACTAGGGAAAGCAAATAAACCATACGCATATGGGTTTGAGGAAAAAGAAACAGAACTACATATCATCTGCATGCTTATAACAGTACAGACCAAACAAGCTGTTAATATATAGTGAAGTTTTATTCCAAATAAATTAATGCTGTTATTGACTGTTCACAAATAATTTTGCTAATGCTGTACTTAAAAGCGAAATGTGATTGTGAATATATAGCTTTTATTACAATATATTTTAACATTTTGCCATTACAATTCCAGGGATTTTTTTTGTAAAGGGCTTTTTTGTTTTTACATAGAAAGCTGCATAGACAGCAGTTAATGTATTTTTGTCTGCCTTTTCAGAATTAGAGATCAGCGGTTTGAGAAGGTTTCATATTTTGTGTTTGGAGATTTCAACTTTCGACTGGATTCCAAATCAGTAGTAGAGGTAGGACTTACTCCTTTCTTCATCTCTGGGCGCTATCTAAGGGTTTTCATTTCTAAAATTGTTTCCCTTTGGAGAGAAAAACAGAAAATAACTTAAGAAAGCAATCTTAATGTTGACATCAAACTTGCCAAGGAATACTTTTAGGGGCTTTCAACATGAACATCTAACAGGTAACTCAAAATTATTATTGAAAGAATTTTATTAAATGATAAAGTAACATCACTGAGATAGCAAAAGGTACTAAAGGTTTTCAGTCTCCCAAGAATACAATTGTATTATGATGATCAAACCTGTTGGAACACCAAGGTTGTTATTTATGCCATTATTGTGAAAAAACCAGGTCGTTTTTGTCCAAAAAGGCAATGAAGGTTCAAGAAGCTATAGTGTTAGGATTCGCATTTCTGAGGATCAAGAGGACTCGTTTGCTACCTGTAGAATGTTCATTTGCCAGCCAGTGATTCTCTCAGTTCAGGGAGTTTTAAAATGGACCTCAAACATGATGAATTTACTATAATCACTATGGGCCAGATCTTGGCAATTCCACTTCCACTGGGGCAAAGCCCCAAATGCAGCTGAAACACTACATTTCTATTGTGTGGGGGAGCATACTGTAAAGAGCACATGCAGAGGGACTGCACTGAAGACTATTGCTCTGTGATTGTCTTCTTTACTGGACAGCAATTCCCTAGGGGGAATTGCAAGTGTGATCAGTGGGACTTATATTTTGACCAAAGTCCCAGGGCTGCAGGATGAAGAGGGAGGTTTCTGTTCCCTAAACTGCTGCTTTGGTCATTTGTGCAAAGTACTTTCAGCTGGGCTTTGTGCATGAGGCCAAAATTTCATTTTAAGCTTGTGTCTGTTCTTATTGCTATATCTCATAAAGACTAATTCCTATTTGGCTTTATTTTTTTAAGCTAAATACATGTTGTTTTGCATGTGTAACTAATGAGGAAAATGATATAATGCTAGAGATATTTCATAAACTTCTATGACAGAATTCCACAAAACCCACAAACTCTGTGAAAATATTAATAGCTGACATTTATGCAAACTTTTGTGATATGAGCATCTCAACATGGAAATATGAACAGAAGATGTATCTGAAATCAATGAGAATACAATAAACCTTTTTCACAAGTTGAGATTACCTTGATTTACCTGGATCTGAGCTTTAGCAGTAGTCCCAGGTTTAACAACTACTTTATTCTCCTGTTTACCCTCTTTAAGTCTCAGAGGTATTTTAGTGTTCCTTTGGCATCCTTGAGGGCAAGTATGCATCTTCTAACCCAGGGGTTCTCAACGTTTTTCTTTCTGAGACCCCCCCCAACATGCTGTAAAAACTCCATGGTCCACCTGTGCCACAACAATTGTTTTCTGCATATAAAAGCCAGGGCTTGCATTAGGGGGTAGCAAGCAGGGCAACTGCATGGGGCCCCACACCGCAGGGGGCCCTGCGAAGCTAAGCTGCTCAGGCTTCAGCTTTAGTCCCGGGTGGCGGGACACAGGGAGAGTGTGGCTTTGGCTTTCTGCCTGGGCCCCAATGAGTCTAATACCAGCTTGGAGAACACCCTGAAACCTGCTCACGACCCCCCAGGGGGTCTCGGACCCCTGGTTGTGAACTGCCGTTCTAACCCAAAGGTTGATACTTTGTGGTTTAAGCAGCAGGAAGTACTGTGTCTCTATGCTCAAAGTCAAGGTACCTTTGCCTAGAGATGCAATGCATTCCCCATTCCTCATGTGATTAGTCCCTACTCTGATGAAAAATCGGGGTGTGTCACATGGCAGCACAGTATAGAGAGGTGGAGTTTAGATAAACCTTCATCTTTTTATTCACTGCAATCATTTTTAACTGTAGTTAAATGTTTTAATTGAAGTGTAATTGGAGTGAAATGGAAGGACTGATTCAGAATATGCAATTTCGTATTGTCTATGTTAAGGATCCCATCTTTGTCTGTTACACTGGTACTACCCCAGTAACTTCCATATTTACAGAAAGAAGAAGTAGGCTATAGAATCATCTATTTGGGAGTAGTCTGTGCTATTTTTTTACTTTGCTCAGGGTAAACTAATGTAACTGAGAGGACTTGTATATGAGAAAACATCTGTCAATCAATCTTCAGCAGTACTGTATATAGGACTTTATCCTGTGAGGTGCTGAGTACCCTCAGCTTCTACTGTTGTCAATGTAATCAATCAGGATTGAGCCCATAATGAATACTTTCTTAATTTGCTGATTTTTATTAAGATTTTAATTAACGTAACTACATTTGGATTCAATTAGAAATATTACAAATAGCTCACAATTTTTTCGGAAGTATGCATGTGTATATTAGATACAAGTATTATATTTCTTTATATGGTGTCTTCTACTTACAAGATATGAAAACTTATCAAAATCCACTCTTTAAAGAAGTAATTAGAAAAAAGGCTGAAGTTTTCTCTTCCTTTTTAACTAAAGTGGAATTGGAATTTTTTTCCTTTAAAAATGTATTTCTGTGTCAGTATGAGAAACCCAGGTTCAAGAGTGAAGCCTAGCTACTAGAAATGGAAAAGATCTAGCAGACTGTCTAATCTACCTGCTGCCTTTCTATTGCCCCAGCATCAGTCATGTATGGGATTATCCTTGCGGAATATTGTGTTCCTGTCTATCCTCTTTTTGAGTATCTACAGAGATGGAACTTCCACAAATGATCTTGCTAGGATATTCTATCATCTACACCTTCTTCCTGTAAAGTGTCTTTTCAAATATCAGATCTCAAAAGAGGGAATTATTATTTAGCATTAGAGTACAGAACTGGTAGTCAGGACTGCTAGGGTAAAATCCTGGCCCTCGGAGTCTTTGGTAGAATGGCACTAAATGGATATGAAGTGTAATTGATCATTATCCTAGCTGATAATATTATGTTTGTAAAGCATTTCAAAATGTTAAATGCTGTAAAAGTGCTAAGTTCGTATTAAATGAAGAGTAATGGTCAACCAACTAAAAATAACAAGAGTCTAAATTTAGGCAGGCCTCCTGGTGACATCATAAACCCAAAAAGTGAAGCTAGAGTGGCAGGTACAATTATAATCTTATGTATCATTTTGGTTTATTTTATTGATTAAATCACCTTTATGCTTGATTTTTCCATTAATTACTGTGGACAGGCAAATCCTGGTTTTTCAGTTCAAAATCTTTTAAAGAGATTCACTTCTAACAAAAGAAGTAATGACGCTAGTAATGGGGGACAATATGTGAATCATACAACAAATATGCAGTAATAAAAATGTTAAGAATAACCATCTTTAGTACCGGCATAACACTTTTCATCTTCCAAATGCTTTACAAACATTAATGTTTGCTACATATGTGCACCTAAGGTTATAGAAAAGGTGCAGTTTAAACATGAATCAAACTTTTTAATACTTTCTTTGTGGAAGAGCTCTTTTAGAAAAATTGCAATTGTTTTCTGTTTATTGCTTTATTAGACAACTAGTATGCCACATTGCCCTGTGCTGTATGATCATGTAATGAAAGATGCTTTTGAAACAGTGCATATGCATGCACAAGGAACTATAGTCAAAGTTGCTTTGAAAATTTTAGCTCTGAATTTCTTTACATATATACAATTCAAATCACAACCTTAACATTGTAGACTTTTGAGCTGAATATGTGATATGTACTGGTATGTCCATAGGATTTACAAGATTTAAGAACTGTCTATGTCTTGTGCAAATCACTTCATAGAACAACTGGCAAAATGTTACAGACATTTTGCCAGACATGGTGCTGGCAAAATGTCTGTAACACCATCTTGACACAGAGAGGTTGTTAATGAACTGATAACAGGTATACAGGATTCTGATTTGGAAAGATTTTGTGATATGGTGTAGGTTCTTAGAGGATAGACCAGAATCTGAGGTATAAACTGAAAGTGTTTAGTTATTAGTAACTTGTAATTAAAATGATTCCAAGATAGAACCTTAATTACTTGAGCTTGTGAAGTGTTTATCATGCTCAAAGATCCCCAATCACTTTACAAACTGACTTCTAAATATAACAGCCCTTTCCTGCAGTAGCCCCTAAATCTCATTGAAGTCAAGGGGAAGTGAAATGAGTTTGTCTTGGTCACACACCAATTCATGGCAGAGCAGGGAACAGAAACTGAGTAATTGTGATTCCCCAACCAGTACTCAATGTTAATGCAGTCAGATTTGACAAAATATTGCAAATGTATGGCAGGTTGAATTTGTGATTTGGTATCTAAAGGGAGCAGGATGTAATCTAGACTTGAACCTTTCAAGTAACAGGCTGGTGTCCTTTGGGTGTTTTGGATATATGCACATGCAAACATCTTAAGCATTAATTTGGTTGTCTGGAAGTCTCTAAAATGCTAGTGTTCTAAGGGTTAATCCAGGGTACTCTTATCCTTGTGTATGTTAGTAAATTTATCTCTGCTTTTTCTACTGACCTTTTCCCACACCTCATGAGACAGCAACTGCCAAGCACTTAGTTACTATAAGATGCTACAAGCAACAGATGCTATTTGTTAAGCTATAGGATATAATATCCAAACAGCAGCAGAATGTTGTATATTTCTAAAGTCTATCTCAACAGAGCCATTGAAAGAGGAGAGAGGAGGGCTACTTCAGATATGGACTCCTTATACCTAAGTACAGTGTGCTAAATCAGATGCCAAAATGTTGCTCCTATTAATTTATAATTAATATACAATAAATCATTAGTATATAATCCATTAAATGTTTTATGGGAACCTTAATCTAAAGCTTTATTGATTTATTTGCTAGGAAATTCTGCTTTACTGTTGTTTGAAGTAAACCAGGGGGAATCAATAAAACAGGGCTAAGCTTCTGGTGAGTCTGAGATCCCTGTGTGCATGAACCAGTGTGTCATCTACAGGGATAAACTGGCAAAAAAGAAATAGGATCTCAGTATCATAACAAACATAGCAAATACTGGAAAAGTGCAATTGTTTTACAATAGACTTCAATTATAGTACGAGTATAATCTATAGTTTAGCACCGTGATGCATAGTAAAGATAATTTTAGAAAAACAGCTGCTGCTTAGGCATATCATCTACTAAACTTTTCAATGGCTTTTTTTAATACTGAGGGAAGCTAACTGCAAGATTCCAATTGTGAAACCTAGTTTTGTTTGACCAAAGTGGGACAAAAAAGACAGAGCATCTGAAATCATAGACTATTATTTTCTAAAGCACATACATACATGACATTCCACACTACTTGCTGATTCGATCAGTTGGAGCTTCTTTGAGGGCAGGGGGGATGGCACAGCTTTTTTATTTATTTATTTATTTTTATTTTTAAAGATGCTGGTATTTTTTGGTAAATACCAAAAAATTTGGTATTTTGGGGGGCTACCTCTGAGATTGTAGCCAATCCTGTGCACCCGCACAGGGAGTTGAAGGTGTAAGATGCCCTGGCACTGGGTACGCAACATTAATTGCAGAGAGTGGGAGGGAGCTGTCTTTGTGGAATTGGTTGGGGGAGTGTGCGCTGCCTCTTCAGCCTGCAGGGGGACATGTTATAGGCAACAACATGCAGCCCCTTGCACAATGCTCATGGCAAAGCTATGATTTGACCAAAAGAATGTGAGAGCCACTTCATTAGCAAAAATGTTTGTTTCATAAACTGGCATTTGAAATACTTAAGTTACAATAAAAGGGAGATAACACTCAAGTGAGTTGGCTCAATACGAGTGAGTCCAAAATGGAAGGCCCCCATGATTATGAGGGAAATATACAAGATATGCTCATGCACAAGGTTTTTCATTTGGATTGCACTGACACTTTGAGTTACAAATCTTCTTAAAACAAGAATTTAAAATGTAAGCACTACCAGATCTTTAGTTATCGTGGCACTATGTTGCTGTGGCAATAAGCCACAAGAGTTTGTCTTTTAGCTGAAGCCTTGGTAAATCACCACTCTCGCTAACTACATTAACCCACTAAAGAATAAACATCACTTCATTGCTTTGTTACCCTGCACACCTAATCAATTGCTGGATCCACTAGACTACTGTTAATTGGTATCTACTTTGTCACAGTTCAGATAAAGTAGATGTAGATTTTAGCTCATTATTCTTTTAATCATAGCTGTTCCAGCTGTGTTTGCTCTAAACGGCATCATGACTTTCCTTATGTCAGTTCTGGGCTTAAAATAGTATTATTTTAGAGTTCCCTATAACCATATAATGGAAAGTACATCATATAATATTATAGGAATGATATGAGAGAAGGAACTAGAGAGTATTCTTATGGTAATATATAGCTTACAAATTGCATTATTTCTGGTTTTTGTCATCTGATCCTGAATATGCCTTTTTATTTAACCGTTGGTGAATTTTTAGCTGTCATGACATTGACAGATTGATAGCACCAACACCGTGTAAGTTTCCACTCACGTGTCAGCCAATGCACCCAAAATGACCTGCAACACCCACATGCATGGATAGTCTTGTGTATCTCCTTATTAGAGACTGCTAGATGTGCTGACTTGCTTTAGTGGTTTTCTGGTAAGGACACTAGGAACTTAAGGGCCCAATCCTGCAAATCATCATGTTCTAGGGTAGTTTCACTCATAGAACTATTCATGTAAGTGAAGTTAGCCCTTGTTCAGAAGGATTACTAAGAGTTTAGTATTAGGCTGTAAAAAGATGTGTCTTCTATAACAAGATGTCTTTTACAACAAAATAACTACATCCTTTTTACTCGTGATAAGTATCGGGGGTAGCCATGTTAATCTGTATCCACGAAAACAACAAGGAGTCCGGTGGCACCTTAAAGCCTAATAGATGCATTTGAGCATAAGCTTTCGTGGGTAAAAAACCACTTCTTCAGATATATCTTGTTGTTTTTACTAGTGGTGACACTGTTTTAGACTGAGGCCACCAGACTCAATTCTTTTGTACAATACGAGTATATTGTACCTTTTAAATGTAAATGTCTTACAGCTGCGCTTTTGAAAGAATACTTTTTTTAAGAAAACATTTTGTGAACGTTTTAAAAATATTTTGCTGACATAGCACTCTCTTTTACTGAAAATTGTCTAAGAGTCTTCTTTTTTTTTTTCCTAAAAGTGTTCCCAGCAGAGAGGCGGGAGAGTAGAATGTGTAGTGATTAATAAAATAGGTACAAGACAAAGTCTCATGTGTAATGAGTATGTTATATTTAGATCTGCTCAAGTTTTGTTCACTTTAAAATCTGATGTCTAATTCAATAATGTTTTTATGACAATCAATTATATTTAACTCATCCTCCATTTATAAATTTGGCCAACATGTAGTATTTATTGATAATAGAGTGGCAAAGCTTGCTTAGTAGGCTGATTTTTGAAAGGTCCGCATCTCCATTTGAAATATTTTACGGGTCCACAAAAGAAAAAAGGCTGAAAGCCACTGGTATAAACAGTAACAACAAGAAGTCCGGTGGCACCTTAAAGCCTAACAGATTTATTTGGGCATAAGCTTTCGTGGGTAAAAAATCACTTCTTCAGATGCACTTTTACCCACAAAAGCTTATGCCCAAATAAATCCATCAGTCTTTAAGGTGCCACTGGACTCCTTGTTGTTTTTGTGGATACAGATACTCGATGTAAACAGTGGCTTTTTTTGGTCATTTTTTCTGATGTTCTGCTGTTACCATGGTGATGGAAGTTAATAACACATCTGCATAGTGTAATGCTCCATCTCTGTACTTATCAAAAACGTGAATTGTGAATTTATTGCAATGTGTTATTACAAATGAGGATAATAATGTATTTTCTTTGAGACAAAATGCAAATTGCCTTGTAAGACTTAATAGCAATGGGGTTTGACTCTGAAAAAATCTGCAGTAACTGAAGGTATCATGTGGCTTGAAAATGAAACCTGTGCTAGAATGTTAGAACAGTTTTAAGAGTCCACAGTAAAGCCCCAGTCCTTGAAACACTTAATAGGCACCTGAGTAGTCAGCAGGACTAGTCCTGTGTTTAAAGTTAAGCCTATGCGTAAGTTTTTGTAGGTTCAGGGACTAAATGGGAACTGGATGACCATTAATTGAATAATAGATTAAAATAAGGACGATGAAATCTTAAAGCATGACATTTTAGGGCTAAGCAATGAACAAAACTTAGTAAGTAAAGTTTAGAGGGGAGGCACGTGAGGGATTTGATCACGAAAGTGTACGTTCTCTAATTTTGCACATGTAACAAAAATAAATGAAGTTAATATGAATGAATGAAATAGAACATCTCATTGGTCACCGTAAGTGAATTCTCTTCTGTCAATCACTGAGAGCAAGCAGCTTACTACCTTCTTCCTGCTGTGACTGTTGTAGACCACACAGGGTTTTACATTGTGACAGATCAGATGTCATTTTAAGCTCAGAATCTGGCATGCTTCTATACATATTTTATTAATTAAAACAACTAACCAGTGTCTAATGTGTTCCATCACTTTCAAAGATACTTCACTGCAGTAAATTTGGGAGTAGAATTGGTCCCATAAATCTTTCTTTGCCCCCCTAATTCATAAGGATATATGGAAGTGTTAGGGAAAAGGTCATGACCTCTGTCTGTAAATTTGTAAGGCTGCCTACACACTGGTGTCCAGTGCTAGCTGTCATTTTGTGCTTTTAACATGCCGAAATGCCCTTTCCCCTCTGTTTGTTAGAGCAGATGTTCTTGATTGATTTGCCTGGCATGGGGGAGGGTTTTCGCCCCCAGGGGTTTGGCTTTTCATCTATAGTTCTTCAAGCACTGAAGCAGGAAACAGGGAGCTTTCCATAAAGTGGGCAGTGCTCCTCTCTATGGAATTGCTAATCACGCTTTCTGCATGATCCGCCACCATAGTGTGTACCCTCAGATTAACTCCTGGTCCTGCAGAAGGAGACACAGTGCATTCTTTTGAGTTATCTTCAGGGCAGTAGTTTCAGTCTTGCCTCTAGAAGATACATTGCCTCTCTTACTTTTTTTTAGCCTCAAATTATTCAAGCCACAAGCTAGACCACTTTCCTTGTTTTGCAGTAGCATACCAGCCAGGAACTGCAACATCTCCTTCTTTCCTGCAGACACTCCAGGAACATGATTGTCTAATGAATGCTCATTGTTCCCTTTAGTGGATCAGTGGTAAAAATAGGCTACCTTACCATCTCCTGTTACTTCTAATTAGGTGAGCGAAGTTGGCATGTTGCCTTGTTTGTTTAGTCAACGCATTCCTTTCACAGGAGCAAGCAAAAGTTGGAACACTTTTCTATAATATAGGCCTCGATCTGGGAATATTGTCACCTTCATTGGGCAGCAGTACACTGCAGCTGGCTGTATTAAATCTCTCGGGATATCAGGGGTTCTTTCATAACTAAAAAAAAAATTATCCAACAAAAAGGTTGTAACAAGGTGGTCTGCCCCTTTAGAGGCTGGGGGCCTAGGGCCAGCCACCCTTGTTTGATATCAGACCCAGCTAGATAGAGGTCAGGTTTTCGATAAAGGACGGAGTGAGCTGGTTGGAAGGGAGGGTGCAGCAGGGAGATAGGTTCTTGCAGTTGCCCCTGGAGTAGGGGTCGAAGTGAAGGATGTGTCTTCCTTTCAGTATTCAGAAAGGCAAGGGGAAAGAAAAGCGTCTGTGAGCTGTAGCCTATGGTGCGGGCAGAACTGCTTTTTGTTTGAATGTTTTATCTAAGTTTGAAGAATAAAACTGTGCCCCAAAAGAGACTTGAGCACGTGAGTCCTTTGTGGGCAGGGGAGACAGACCAGGAAGCCTACAGCAGCCTACCAGTATATCTTCCCAGTCCCGGGTGTCCATCTTTGGTGATATAACCTGAGTTAGTATAGTAAGTGTATTTTGTCTGCTTTAGGATATAAACTTACCCTCTCTGAGTGAGACCCTCTGATACCTGATTCTCTAAAAGTTCCTTATATTTGCAGTAGAAACAAGAATGGTACCTATATTGCTTCTTCCCAGCCCCAACATTCCTTAGTACTGCTATTAATCTAATGAATAAGCAAAGCTTTTATAAGAAATAAAGTTCTCCTCATCCAAAGAAAAGACCATTAGGATAAACTTTTGTATCCACAATTTTTTTTCCTAGATGTGATCTCTGCCGTCCGCTTGTCCCAAGAAACATTATTACTTTCATTTTGCACTACCCCCAGCAGTAACAAAGTAGAATTTATAGTAAATTGAACATCAGAGGATGGGTAAGATGTCTGTATCATACATTAAAATTTATGAAAATAGTGACTCAAATGAACAACTCAGTGGTTTCCAAGTGCTATATACTACAATAGATTTAATGCTGTATCTCAAAACCCTGCACAAGAAGAATAAAAGCCCCTGAGCTTAAACTGAAACTTCATTCTAATACAGCTGTATCTCATAGGCAGGTGCCTCTGTGCTAGATTTCAGCAAAGAAACCATTTGAAAATACATGGACATTTAACTAAATTACTGAAATTTAACTAAATTACTGAAAAAGAGTGTTTTGAAAAATGAATACAAAAATCACATTGCTTTCAGTTGCCCCTCTTCCACACATTCATTCTGTTTGATTTTATATCATCTAATTGGAAGGAAGCAGAGACCTTGGCATCTTATCTGTCTGTTTAACTCATAGCACATTGTAGATACTATAAATAATAAAATCATTTTCATCAGATACGACAGTCTGTGTACAGTGTGGTCCTCCAGTTCTGAATTAAGAAATTGGTGGTTCCAGACAATACTGGCATCTCATTCTGCTCATGATTGTAAATTCAGGAGCCAGGGGAGGCAATCCAGATAGATAATTTGCTACTACTAGAAACATTTTCATCTCACAAACCTGGGTTTCCTACCATAAAGGCACTTCTATCTCACTTTCTATCCACACATCTTCTGTGATCTTCGTAGCAGAAGGACCAGTTTGTGGTTGCAATGGAATCACTTTCAACTGAGCTATCCAGAAGAGAATATAAATAAAGAACTTGTTTTCTCTTACGCCAAGCCAAAACCAGGAAAGTAAGGATAAACTTAGGTCTGCTTCTTTTAAAGATGTCACATTTTTAGAGCACTTTCCTTTTCAGTTGAATAACTAAACAAAGTGAAACTAAAAATGATACTATAAAAGCTCCCACTGGACAGCCCTGCATAGTGTTAAGGTTGCGAGGCATCTGGTTTTCGACCAGAATGCCCGGTCACAAAGGGACCCTAGTGGCTGCGGTCAGCACCATTGACCGGACCGTTAAAAGTCCAGTCGGTGGCACAGCAGAGCTAAAGCAGGTTCTCTGCCTGCCCTGGCTCCATGTAGCTCCCAGAAGTGGCCGGCATGTCTGGCTCCTAGGCTCAGGGGCCAGGGAGGCTCCACGCACTTCCCCATCCCCAAGTACCAGCTTCACAGCTCCCATTGGCTATGAACCACGCCCAATGGGAGCTGCGAGGGCAGCGCACGGCGTCCTCTAGCCCCTCTTTCTAGGAGTCGGACATGCTGGCCAGTTCCGTGAGATCCATGGAGTCAGGGCAGGTAGGGAGCCTGTCTTAGCCCCGCTGCGCCGCCAACCAGAGCCACCTGAGGAAAGTGTTACCCAGCCGGAACCCGCACCACACACCCCCTCCCACACCGTAACCTCCTACCCCATCCCTGAGCCCCCTCCTGCACACCAAATCCATCATTCCTGGCCCCACCCCCAAGCCCACAACCCCAGCCAGAGCCCGCACCTCCTCCCAAGCCCCAACCTCCTGCCCCAGCCCTGAGCCTCCTCCTGCACTCTGAACCCCTTGGCCCCAGCCCAGAGCCCCCTCCTACACCCCAAACATCTTATCCTCAGCCCCACCCTTGAGCCCACACCCCCAGATGGAGCCCAACCCCCCTGCCCCAGCCAGGAGCCCTTACCCTGAACATCATTTCTGGCCCCACCCCAGAGCCCACACCTCTAGCCGGAGCCCTCACCCCGTCCAGCATCCCTGCCCCAGCCTGATGAGGGTGCAGGAGAGCAAGCGATGGAGGGAGGAGGGATGGAGTGAGTGGGGGTGGGTCGGGCCTCGCAGAAAGGGCTCAGTAGGGGCAGGGGGCAAGGCAAGGGTGTTCGGTTTTGTGCAATTCGAAAGTTGGCAACCCTATATAGTGTTCTGATCCCACAGGGAAATCCATATTTGTGGTCTGAGCTCCTTAGTTTGGAAGCCTTCAAAGACACCACATTGAAATTTTGAGTGGCCAGGCCCACCTTGTGTGGCTCCCCAGTGTCCCATCTAACTGATTGAGGGGCTTCCTAGGGAACTGTGTGCATTTTCCATATCAGAAGAAGGGTCATTATGTTAAGGGGCCTTTGGGAGGGGAGGGTAGTTTGAAAGTGTGAGGAATCTCAGGAAATTTTTGTGTCCTGAAGGAACATACAGAAAAACTCCCCTCCCCTTGTCTTTCTCACAACGTACTTCTCTGCTTTTATGTCAGTAGAGAGTGAAGAGGCTGCAGTTATATTTTACATTATTCCTTATTTCTTACCGGCACATTTTATATAGACATTTCTCTTTTTCACAAGTCATGGATACCTAATTATCCATTCAAATATCCCTTAGAAAATAACAGGCTTTCCTATATGAAAATAAGACCTCGAGCTTTTCACCTCTAGGTCACTAGTTTTCCTCAAATCAGTAGAGGTGTTTGTCTGGGTTTTTTGTTTTTGTGTGTTTGTTTTAATTGCAATTACTTACACTATTTGGTAGCTGTTTGGTATCATCTTTGCAATAACTTGGATATATTCCAGGATCCAGTGATCAAATGACCCACATTATCATCCTAACAATTAGCACGAATTGGAACCTTTGTCAGTCTCCATGATGAGATCAAGCCCATGGGCATGGTACTCCTCTCCCCTCTCATCCTTGGAGATCTTGCACCCAGAACAGACCTGGGTTCACTTGGCAGCGTAAGGAAGCCTGCTCTTCTGTTGCCTATGCAGTCCAGGTCCCAGAGCTATGTAGCATTTTCATGAAAGGCACAAATAAAACTCCATCATTTTTAATTATGTATTATTTGCAGATAATATTAAAAATACACAAGTTTAAGTGCGTATAAGAACAGTGCATTCTTATTATTGTCACAATGTAAGCAGGCATTTCTCTTAAAATTTCTGGAAAGGACAACCTGTAGAAATTAATAACTTTTAATTGCACTCACAGTATTCACAATGCAGAAGTGAAATAAATGTGTACATAAATCATAAATCTACAGATAATTTGCTTTTGAGTAAACCATTCTAAATATCATTTTGTGGCATGAGGCCTCAAGCAAAATGTGCTAGAGCACTCTTGCCTTCCTATCCAAGTCCTCTAGGCTGTGGGAGTATTCGCCTTTCCAGGTCAGCATCATGACACTGGGTGCCTATCGTGTGCCCTTTGGATTTAAACTAAATCCATTTAATACACAACTTCAACTCCCATGTTACCCCCTCCTCTTCATTGACTGTAACCTTTTGGAGGTAGAGTGCTGCTAAAGCCCATGTTGCAGAATAAGACTATCATCTACATTATGTTAATAGTAAAGACAACACAAAATTATTTCTGAAGCACTTAGACGTCTTTGAATATTTTTTCCATATCTTTAGAACGTTGCTCTGTTTAATACAGGGTTTTTTTAAATGTTTAAGAAACAAACCTTGCATGCATCACATTTCATTCAGTCATTAGTCCAGTATTACTTTTCCTCTGGCAATTTGATAGATTAATACAAAAATTAGGAAACATTTTTCTTGTGCCAAAGCACATCTCAAGTGAAACTAATCTATCATTTCCATAGGTTAATTTATTCCTAAAGTGGTCCTATAACATCATTCAATCCAACTCAGTAATTTCCATAACTACAAATTGAATGTATATCTGCAAATGGAGGTTATCATATCAGTCTGCCAAAGCAACAAAGATTAAGTGATCTATTTTAATATATTTTGGAATATTATGGCATTATAGGAGTTTTTGATCATCAATATTCTTATTTACAGTACAACAGAAAATGTGGCTTATACTGGAAAACACCCACTACGATACTGCTGCTGCTTGAATAAAATGGGGATCATGCTAAAGGGATCCTATAAAAGCATTTCAGAGGAGTATTAAATGATATAAAAACACTTCTAAAGAAAACATGAAATTGGGACTATTGCGTAGTACCAGATCACAAAGAAAGATACGATTTCAGTGATTAAATTTCCCACCGCATTTACAAAATAACCTGTAGCCCAATTCTGGTAATCGCAAGGCTCAAAGTTCCTCCACAATTGGAAGAGACTATGTGTTGGAAATGTGTGCTACTACAGGACCCTATGTACTGTCTTAAATCCATTGCCCATGCAGTAGGATTGGAGATCACTGAGGCAGTCCCACCACTAGGCTAAGCCTCCTAATGCAGTTTTGAGCCCAGCATGCTATTGTGGGCCCTCAAATAGACAAATTTACATTCTTTTAAAATGGTGAGGCCTTCCCCTGAATGTTATAGTAGCTTCAAGTTCTTCAATATGTGAACAGCTGTCACTGCTCCAGCTGCTGACTTGGATCCTGGTTTATCAGCCAGCACTGCCTGCTTAGGATATAGATAAAACAAAAGTTGCTATCAAAACACACGAACTGCATCATAAATATCCAAGTGCACTGTGTCTGTGTGCTTCAAAGGAAAGTAGAAGCTCACTCAAGAGACCAAAAATCCCCAGCCTGAGAAGGGTCAAAGTAAGGTAGAAATTCCTTCCTCTCCCTGCAGCCAATCACTTCAAATCCCAGAGTTCCCTCAAGATGTGCAGAGTAAGTAAATAAAGTGCTAGTTTCAAACCACAAGTGGGTAGGCAACAGAAATCTGACTTAAGGAATGGAGATGAATAGATCAGACTACAGGCGCCTTAATACATGGCAGCAGTGGGGAACAGGAAAATAAGGTGGGACCTAGGTAGAGGAAGCAGAAGAGAAGCTTCCCAGCAATTGGATCACCCCTTCACAGCTAATCAAGGATATTACAGTAGAACCTCCAAAGATACGAACACCAGAGTTATGGACTGACTGGTCAACCGGACACCATGTGGAACCGGAAGTAAGCTATCAGGCAGCAGAGGAGACGACAAAACCAAACAAACAAACCAACCAGCAAATACTGTACTGTACTGTGCCTGTATTGCATCTTAAAGGTAGGCACATCTGGGTTGCCTGTCTCCATCCCCACCCCCTACTCGCCAGGGTGCGGGGCAGCCACTTACAGATCGGATGTGGTGAATGCTGTTTTCCCCTCTTCTTCCCCGCCCTGGTTGGGAGGGGGACAAGCCTGCAAGCTCAAAGCTTGGGAAAGAAACTTCCCGAGCTGTTACTGAAGCCTGGCCTGGAGTGTCAGCTGCTGAAGCCGGAGCCTGCCTGCACGCAGCGCTCTGGAGGAGCAGCTCCGTTTTAAAGGGCCACAGCCCGCACTGCGCACCCACTGACACTGTGGTGCCCCAGGGTGCCTCATTCATCACCCTTGCAGCCAGGGAGTTAGAACCAGCTGCCTGTCCCTACCCCTACTCACTGGCAGCCACTGCAGAGCTGTGAGCCCCCACTCCGAGCAGTCTGCCCTGAGGAGCATCCCATAACGCCTTGTTCAGACTTACGAACATTTCAGAGTTAATGAACAACCTCTCTTCCCGAGGTGTCCGTAACTCTGAGGTTCTGTTGTATAGCTGGTCAAACCATGAAATGCTGGACCTTGCATATGTGGTCAATTTAGTTGATTAGCTGCCTGAATCAGGGTCCCAAATCTCAGCCAGGAACCATAACCTCAGACCTGGAGCCTGGCTCAGCATGGTCATGAATTAGCTCCTTTTCCTCCGTCAGCACTATAGAAGAATGATAGTTATGAACTCTAGTGGAGGGAGCAAGATCCCTGCGCCAGCTGAGTTGAGGACTGTTCCAGCAAACTCATCCACCATCTAACTGCATGTAGGATAGAGTTCTGAGCAATGTTCCTTCTACTTCGCTATTCAGTAGGATCCTGCAGTTTTATATAGTTATCTCTCAATAATACATTAAAATTTGTACACAATTCCCAAATACAGAGGAATTTTTTGTGCTTTTCCTAATTGTGTTTTTGTAACACAAAATCACAGAGCCATAAAACATTCCATTCACAAGTAGATCTTCATGACTGGAATATAGTTGTGCTTTCATTTTTTTTAAAAAAAATTGGGATGTAGAAATATAGGTTATAGAACTATAAACTTGCCTGATGAGCTACTTGAAATAAAAATTAAGAAATTCATAGTCATCTTCCAAATGATACTTGTGAGGAGGAAAACCCTGTTCTGGTATTCAATAATCAGTTTAAGTTGAGGTCTGAATCTAATAGGTGTAATAATCACAGCCTGCTACATATAAAGTTAGAGCTAATGCCACTTGTTTAGATCATAATCTGGATCTAGATCCAAGCTTCCCCACAATTCAGCATTGCTTCAACCTGGAGTCTTGGCTTCAGCCCATCTGTGCATAAAATGAGTAGGGTGGCCTTGAGGATTCTCTCTAAATATTTCTCTCTGCTGTGGGAAGACACTTCAGGGTTTGGGGGCCTGATTTTCAAAGATAAGATATGATGATGAGTTATGATAATGAGAATTATTTTGGTGGAAGTTGTGAGTACTCAGCTCCTCTGAAAAATAGGCCATCAATCCCTCTTGATCTTTTGTGCGGTCAGGGTATTTTGGAGATTATTCTATCTCCCTGTGTCATCTTTCCTCATCTCTTATCTGTGCCCTCAGTTTGTTCTTTGTTTTCTTTTTGTAATCCCCATCTATGTGCCTCTCTGTACCTCTTGACCATTTGTCCCATCCATGACCATGTTCTCCCAGTCCCCTATGTCCCTCCTTTCCCTGTTTCCCATGTCCATATGGGTCTCCCCCACATCCCTAAATCTTTCCCCATATCCTAGCTCTGTGATTGGGTCCTAAAGGAAAGATGTGGGATATCCCATCCACACCCACCCCTCTTTTTTTCCTTCTTTTAACAGCACTTGAATTTGAACAACTTGACAATGCCACTTTATGCCCTTTAAGAAGAGAGAATACACATAAAAGTTAGAATTTTTTGCAAGTGGCTAAGAACAATTAATAGAAATCAGGCCAAAAACAGCTGGTGTAAAATTATTTATAACTCAGGTTATAAAGTACATATGCAGTGTACTTCAGTATTTGTGTTTATAATTAGATGATTATGTTCTCATGTGTTTATTTAAATCACTAAATGTTTACATGGTTACTGCCCGAAACTCAATGCTTGGGTACATTTGTACGTTCTGTTGTACTTGCAGTTTCATTTTCGGTATTCATTTACACCACAGTAGATGTCAAATATGTGTATTGTTTTGAAGACCATTTTTCCAGGCTTTTCCCAGCCGGTTTGATGCTACTGTCACCTTTCACCACACTGCAATGATGAATTGTAGAGCATCAATGTGATGGTGGAAGCTGATGCAGTGGAAACTGGCAGCAGCTAAGAAACATTTTATACCATTTTTGCCTCAAAAGTGTGTTGGTTTTGGTTTTTTTCTCAGTATGAATTAAAACTGGGAGCCTTATTTAGGCATCTTTTTAAGAGATCAGCACAGGTGCCGATAAAACACTGCAATCCCAGCTCTGAATTGTTTGGGACCTAATACAGGTGCTGCATATTTCTGCAACAAGGTCAGTATGTAGTGGTTGTATTTACTGTCTAAGTTGACAGAACAATTAACTGTGGTAAACAAAAAGAATTTAATATGCTTGGCTCTTATTCATATAACATTTCAAAGAAGGACATAATGCACAGCCACTTGGATACTAATGGTGGCACTGAGCTTTTCAGAGGTTGTCCCTCTTCCTGCAGAAACAGCAAACTACTGAAGGCTTGACTACATAGCCTGATCAACCAGGCTAAAATTAGTCCTCTCCTATTATCTGTCCTTAATTAATTAAGGATAAGTTCTTCTATGAAAGTGCTACAAGCTATGGAAAAGTGCCCTAATCGCTTATTGTGAGCACCTTCTTCCCAACACTTGTCATTTTGTTCCATTTTCACTTTCTTCTAACCTTTTCATAAAAATGAAGTGTTTCCTCTTCCATTTGTTCTCCTATCAGTGTGCTTTTTGTACCACAATGGTTGACAGTGTTTAAACTATAAAAGAAATTTCATCCCCCGTCAGGTAAGTGCAATGAAGCTATCGTTACAAAAGAAAAATTGCATTGTTTTTAGTCTTCAAATAAATCTTCACTTCATGGGGAACATTTTTCTTAATGACTCATAAATCTTTAATCATTTCACTGAAGACAAAATATGTGTGTTAGGTTCTGGGCTGTTTTTGTATTACCAAATAAATAGGGTTATTGTAAATACCTTTGCCTCATATAAAGACTTTAACTTTTTGTTATGAACTCAATTAACTTGAGGACTCATTGTAGGAAACAAGATCATGTGTAAAATGAAAATGTAATAAAGCTTTATTAAATTAAAATGCATAAAACTTCAGGTCTAATAAGGACAGTTTTATTAATGAAGGCAAATTACAGCAGCCCATCTGAGGTACCTGCTAAATGTTCATTATAAATTACTATCATAGACGTTGTCATGAGTTTCATATTGTAAAGGCTTATAAAGGCATGCAGAGTCTTTCCCTAAGGGACTGTATATTTACTTAACAGTATATTTATTGCAACTATTTATTTTTTAGTGGTGACAAATGGCTTCTGCATTAAATAAATGTATAGATATTAGGAATTATTCCATTTCAGTTCTTTTTGCTGGTAATCTAAGTCAAATTTGAACCCAGGTACCCCGGGGGTGAAGAAGTAGTGCATTAACCCACTAAACCCCTTAGCCCCCTGTTGGGGCTGAGGATTTTAATCACAAGTCCTCTCGATAGTGCTGGGTTCAGCAGCACTGATTACCCTTCTCTTCAGCTGATTTTTTGACATCTCCAATTCCTTTCTGATGCTGCCACGCTTACTGGCAAGATTCATTGGAGGTTAATTAAATCCATCTTCAAAACAACGAGGGGCCAATGAGCCATATCCTCGTTGCAATAGTAAATTAAATGATGCAATTGTTTCTACCTCCATCACGGACGGGGGAAAGCTGACTGAATGAATTGTTCTTGGGCTGCATGCTTCAGGGCCCTAGAGGGTCTAGTAGCATGTGGTCATAAACCTGCTTTTAATTTGTAGCTACAGGAAAAGATTACACAGTTATCAGCAGGCGGAGGTCTCACACAGCATCATGATATGAAAGATGACACTGTTTAAAAAATAAAAAGAGCTCTATTCCCAGCAGGAATTAGCAGCTCCTCCTAGTTCAGATGCAAATTAATACAAACATAGTTACAGAGCAGAACAGAAAAGATGATGCTTTGATCAAATTTGGCACTACTTGGGCCAAATTAAATACAATTATCTTGTGCTTTCTAATAGGGCTGAGCGTCATTAAACTAATTAATAATGCAGTCTATAAGCTCAGCACTGCTGCTGTGATTGTTCAAAGTGTATGTTTTATGCCTTGCATGGTAGCAACTGGCAGCTGGGGGACTCAGCTGGCACTGGATGACAAAGAGTGACAGCAGTACCAGTAGCGCTTGTCTCCTCACAGTCCGCGATAGAGCTGGCTGCTGCCACACCTGCCATTCATCACCTAGCTGACAGTGATTGTGATTGATCGCTTTTTGGACGCTTGAAGCCCTTTTAGTTTTTACTGGTTGCCAGTTACTGTCAGAGAGATACTTATAACTCCATCTGGGCCTGTTTTGGGGGTGAAGGGGCTTATAAAGACAAATTTAGCGTCTAAGGACCCCCAATTCAATAGAATTATCATATTTCCTAAATTATCAGGGGCAATTAGAAAAAAATCATGATCATGCCCTTCTTCCAACAATGGCAGTACAGATCATGTACCAGCTTTCACAAAGGAGTAGTGCTACTGACATAATAATAATACTCTCAGTTAATATTTATCTAAAGAGAATCCTTGAACTAGTTCAGCTTGAAGTTGGTCATTTCGGAGACTGGAGAATTTACATGTCACTTTATTCACAATACAGTATAGCTGACTAAAAGCAGCTTAAGGGTAATAAGTGTATGTATATCCTGGGGCCAATCTCTGTTCTCAGTTGCACCTATGCAAACTATCTAAATCCTCAAGTGCTTGCATATCTCAGAAGTCTGCAAATTAATTTTCTGCTGGGTTAGTCAGGGTCACTTGCTAATTAAAGAGCAAATCTTCAGAAGTACAAAATCACCCTCTGACTAAGCTCAAAGGGTTTGATCCTGCAACACGTTGAGCACTTTGGTCCTGTTCCAGCAAAGTACTTAGGAATGTGCTTACCTTTAAGTATGTGAGTCGTCCCACTGACTTCAGTCTTACTTACTTAAAATAGTTATGTGTTTATGTGCTTTGTTGGGTCAGGACGAGAGTACGCCTCATGATGCTGCAAGTGCAACTTCTAAGGGGGGTGGTAGAAAGTCTTTTAAAACGCAAATTGTCACGGTGATGTAGTGTTAAATGGCTGGTGTCACGTATCCAATTTTCACATAAATGAATCTGTGAAAAAATTTTTTTAATAAATCTAGTAAATACAATTATATTTGTATAAAGAAAAGAGATACATATACTTAATTATAAAAGGTTTCAGAGTAGGAGCCATGTTAGTCTGCATTCGCAAAAAGAAAAGGAGTACTTGTGGCACCTTAGAGACTAACAAATTTATTTGAGCATGAGCTTTCATTAGTTTTTGTTAGTCTCTAAGGTGCCACAAGTACTCCTTTTCTTTTTAATTATAAAAGACCTTGATGACATCCCCTGCCTGTAATTATTGAAGAGTGCATATATATTTTAGTCTATAAAATGAATATATTGAGAGTTAGAAGATTTTGTGGGAGACTGCTGAATGTTTTACTAAATTCCGGGGGTGACATCCTGGCCCCACTGAAGTAAATGGCAAAAGGCCCCAGATATAGACTCGCAACTGCGTTCGCTTCATCCACTAATTTTATAATTTTATATGGGATTGTGTAACTGGAAAATATATTCATTATAAACTTAGCCTTATTGCAGGTTACGACAATGGCCCAATGGGTGCAAATTCTTACAATTGTGTGCAGTCAGGCATTAGAAGTATTAAAAGTGGTCCCACATGAGTTAGAATTTGTAAAATATTCATCTCAGGTGTTTGCAAAGTGAAGGTGTCTGTAAGTGCACACTCAATTTTATGTGCTCACAAATGGACACCTAGAAGTAGCCCATTCAAAAATGTATCCCATAATTTAGAAAACTGAAGATATTTTGCTTGTTTATTAGACAAAGTAGCCATGGACTGGAGGAGGAGTTGAAAAGCAGCTGAAAGGCAAAGACTGGACTCATATCTGGCTTTATGTAACCCACAGTAACTCTTGTAATGCTTACATAATTTAATCTTGTGTTTGGAATAGAAATTGAATGCATTAATGAACGGAGTACTAACAAACTCATTCCCTTTACAATCACACCTAAGCTGTTTATTTAGCTATAGATAAAATAAGGGCTTTCTGAATTAAGAACAATGTCTTTTCATGGAGGTTTGATTAGTGTTGCCATCTTCCTACAGCAGGGCAAATTGATTCTGTTGTGGTGTCATGACACAACATCATGATGAGCCCATCATCGCATCATGATGCAATTTGAGGCTGTTGCTCTGGCTGGAAACACTTTGCAAGATAGTTCCTGCGCACACTTTGTCCAGCTCAACTAGGGATTTACACTGTTGTTGTTTTTTTCCTTCTGACTTTTCTAGTCAAAAACATTCGCTGACTTGACTGAGTTACTTAGTGTAATCAGATCCTATTATTATTTTTTGTATTCAAGTAATACCTAGCAGACCCAATCATGAGCCAGGGCCCCATTGTGCGAAACATTGTACAAACACAGAACAAAGAGATGATCCCTGCTTCAAACAGCTCACAATCTAAAGGACTTGGTAGTCTATTAAGCCTTCTATATGTTTAGGCCCTTGCCAGACCCTTTGCAGCACTACTTGGGGACAGAGATTGCAACCGCTTACACTCAAGCTCTTACCCATTCTGTTTCTGGGTTTTTAAGTCAGAATTTATTTCCTCTCTGAGGGGCCACACAAATTACTTTCCTTGCAACACTATGCAAGATCTGGTTCAAGTCTTAAAGAAGAGAAGGTTTTATTGATGCATAATAAAAAATATATTGGCGAAAAAAGATTAAATAAAAGGGTAAATAAATTATGTAGTCCCCTACTGCTCCAAAAAACTCTAGTTGGGATGAAAAATACCCCATAGCAGAACAAAGTTTCTTCCCCAGAGTAAAAGCTGTTTGCTTCCGTGCCAAATGCCAAAATGTCTTGTGTCCCTTAGAACTGTGTGTGTTACCTCCCCCGGCAGTACAGTCATCGTCCTCATCCCCAGACGAGGCGGCCGCAGGATGATTTTAAAGAACACCAGGCCCGGCTTTGACAGGTGGCCAAGAACTTGGGCATAGAAGTGGAGGAGATGCCTGAGCAGGCAGACACCTTGTTCAGTGTCCTCTCAGCCTCTGTCCTGGCACATGTATCACTACCAGTGCATGACGGAGTCCTGAAAATTGCCAAGGCCCTCTGGCAAACCCCATTGTCCATCCCTCCCACCTCCAAAAGAGCTGAAAAGACTTACTTCATCCCAGCCAAAGGGTTCAAGTACCTTTATACCCACACACCTCCAGGCTCGCTGGTTGTCTCTGCAGCCAATGAAAAGGACAAGCAGGAGCACACCAGTTAAACTCCCAGAAATAAAGAGGCCAAAAGACGGACACTTTCTGGGAGAAAAATGTATTCAACAGCCAGCCTGCAATTCCTGGTGGTGAACTATCAGGCCCTCTTGGGCAGGTACAGTTTTAACTTACGGGATTCCCTCCATAAGTTCAAGGAGTACCTCCATCAGGGTTTGGCCCAGGAATTCAGCACCCATGGTGGCTAGCTGCTCTCTCCAGATGGTGTGGGACATGGCAGACTTGGCAGCTAGAGTGGTCGCATCACCAGTGTTCATGAGGTGCAGCTCCTGGCTTCAGACTGCCGGCCTGTCCCAAGAGATGCAGACCTCTATCCAGGACTTCACATTTGATGGGAACTGTCTCTTTTCAGAGCAGACTGATGAGAGGCTGCATGGGTTAAAGGATACTCAGGCCACCTTTCACTTGCTGGGCATACATACACCACAGTCTGCACAGAAGCAGTTCCAGCCACCACCAAGGCCTTGGCAGCCTTGGCAGGGGTCTGCAAGGAGAAGGGATAGAGACACGAGCTTTAGTCATCACCGCCTTTCCTCCTCCTGCTCATCTGTGCAGCCCAGCCCAGCAAAGCATCCCAGGGGCCAGAAGCACTCATTTTGAAGGTGAGCTTGAGAGCAACGCCCCAGTCAATTCTCCAGATCCACCTTGTTCTTTCCTTGACCGTCTTTGTCCCTACCGTTTGGCCTGGTCGTGGGTCACCTCAGACAGTTGGGTGCTGGACATAGTGTCTCGGTGCTATACCCTGCAATTTTCGGTCACCCTCCCTTCTACCACCCTAATCACCATCCGACTTCAGGACCCCTCTCATGAGCAACTCCTCATGCAAGAGGTCAAGGACCTCCTACACCTGGGGGCAGTGGAGGAGGTCCCTCAGGACATGAAGGGAAAAGGGTTCCATTCCCACTACTTCCTAATCCCGAAGGCAAAAGGGGGCCTCAGACCCATTCTGGACCAGCGTTGCCTCAAAAAGTCTTTCAGAAAGTTGAAGTTTCACATGGTCTCCCTGACCTCCATCATCCCCTCCCTGGCTCCGGAAGACTGGTACACTGCCCTCAACTTGAAGGACACTTATTTCCATATTCCAAGGTCACAGACATTTCCTCTGTTTCATAGTGGGTGGACACCATTTTCAATTCATGGTGCTGCTCTTTGACCTCTCGTCGGCCCTGAGCATGTTCACAAAATGTATGGTGCCAGGGGATACTTATCTAAGACGTCAACGGGTCCAGTTCTTCCATATGTTGATGACTGACTCATCAAGGGCAGGTCTCAGGAGCAAGTACAGAGTAGCCTCGATCTGTTGTGGTCCATCTGCTGCGATCTGGACCAGTTAATAAACGAGAAAAAATCCACCTTAATGCTGGTCCAGCAAATAGAGTTCATTGGGGTGGTTCTCTACTCCACGCAAGCCAGAGCCTTCCTTCCGGAAGTACGTTTTCAGGCCAACTTGTATCTCCCATGTAAAGATACACACGCTTGCTGCTGTTGGGCCACATGGTCACATGTACATACATGATGCATCCGATGAAGTGAGCTGTAGCTCACGAAAGCTCATGCTCAAATTGGTTAGTCTCTACGGTGCCACAAGTACTCCTTTTCTTTTTGCGAATACAGACTAACACGGCTGTTACTCTGAAACCTGTACATACATGGTCAGCCATGCTCAGCTCCATTTCCAACCTCTGCAAGCATGGTTGGTGTTGGTCTACATCCCCAACAGGCACGACCTAGACCAGGTAGTCAGGGTGCCGGATCACATCAGGTCATCCCTGCATTGGTGGTTGGACCCCGGGTCGGTGTTGGAGGGAGTTTCCTTTGGGACCCCGTAACTGACCCTGGTCTCTGATGCTTCAGACCTGGGCTGGGGAGCCCACCTGGGTGAGCTAAGCACCCAGGGTCCCTGGTTGCAGGACGATCTGCCCTCCACATCAATGTCAGGGAGCTCAGAGCCGTTCACCTTGTCTGCCAGGCTTTCTTGCCCCATCTGAAGGGCAAGGTGGAGCAGATCCAGATGGACAATACCACCATGATGTATTATATCAGCAGGTAGTGCCCTTTGTTAAGAAGCTCTCTGCCTGTGGGATTTTTGTGTGTGACATGCCATTTATCTGATAGACACACACCTGCCCAGAACCAGCAACGTCTGCACAGATCACTTCAGCAGGACTTTCTCATCTCGCCACGAGTGATTGCTCCAGCCAGAGGCGGTCAGCATAATCTTCCAGAGGTGGGGGACTGCCCAGGTGGACCTGTTCGTGTCCAGGCAGAACAGAAAATGCCACATGTTCTGTTTGATCTGGGGGATGGCCAGGATCTCCCTGTAGATGCCTTTCTCATTCCATGGTCGGAGGTGCTGATGTATGCCTTCCTGCCAGTGTCGTTGATTCACAGGGTCCTTGTGAAGATCAACCAAGACAGGGCAAGAATTATTCTAATAGCCCCTGCATGGCCTCACCAGCACTGGTTCGGCACGTTGCTGAGCCTTTCGGTAGCAACCTCTCTGCAGCTGCCCGCTGGCCAGATCTGCTGTCCCAGAACCACAGCAGCCTTTTGCACCCAAACCTGGCAGCGCTGCACTTGACGGCTTAGCTACTGTATGGCTAAGCGTGACGTGCTCGGCCCGGGTTCAGCAGGTCTGGCTAGGTAGCAGGAAACCCTGGACAAATGGAAAAGGTTCATGTGCTAGGCCTCGGAACGGCATATCTGGTCTGAGCAGGTCCCACTACAGGAGATCCTGGATTATCTGCTGCACTTCAAACTCCAAGGTTTATCCTTGTCATTGATCAAGGTCCACCTGGCCTCTATCTCGGCTTTCCATCCTCTGTTCCAAGGAAGGTCAATCTTCGCTCATGACATGACGTTACGGTTTTTCAAAGTTCTGGAGTGTCTCTACCCACATGTCCAGGATCCTGTCCCTCCTTGGGACCTAAATCTCATTCTGTCAAGGCTCATGGGCCTCCCTTTGAGCTTCTGGCCTCCTGCTGTCTTCTGCTTCTCTCCTGGAAGGTTTCGTTCCTGGTTGCGATTACATCTGCCCACAGGGTGTCTGAGATCAGGGTGCTTATTTCAGAACTGCCCTATAAAGTCTTCTACAAGGATAAGGTCCAGTTGCGATTTCACCCATCATTTCTGCCTAAGGTCGCTTCCCAGTTTCATATTGGCCAGGACATATAGTTACCCATCTTCTTTCCAAAGCCTCATATGTCAGATAAGGAGCGCAGGCTACGCACCCTGGACGTCAGGAGGACGCTTACCTTCTACATAGATAGAACAAAGCTGTTCCGTAAGTCTGCACAGCTGCTTGTTGCCGTGGTAGACAGAATGAAAAGTCGCCCAGAGGATTTTGTCCTGGATTGCGGCCTGCATTTGCCACTGCCATGAGTTGGCGAAGGTGCCTCCACTGGCAATTGTGACAGTACACACAACTAGGGCAAAAGCATTGTCAGCGGCCTTCCTGGCACAGGTACCAATCCAAGAGAACCGTAGTGCCACTATCTCGTTGTCTGTCCACACATTCGCATCTCATTATGCGCTTACCGGCAAGCTCCGAGGCGACGCTGGCTTAGGCAGTGCTAGACTGTGAAATCCGAGCCCACCACCATGGACGCTGCTTGTAAGTTACCTAGAATGGAATTGACATGAGCAAGCACTCAAAGAAGAAAAAACGGTTACTTACCTTTTCGTAACTGTTGTTCTTCGAGATGTGTTGCTCATGTCCATTCCATTACCTGTCCTCCTGCCCCTCTGTTGGAGTTGTCATCAAGAAGGAACTGAGAGGACATAGGGAGGGGGGCACCTGATATACCAACGCATGAACGCAGCACTCAAGGGGACGCCACAGCCGGCCCTACGAATACCGCTAAGGCAAAAATCTCCGATGACCGTGCACGTGGGCATGTGCACACCAAGACTGGAATGGACATGAGCAACACATCTCAAAGAACAACAGTTACGAAAAGGTAGGTAGCCGTTTTATTTTGCCCAAGTTCAGTAGCCAAAGAGCTCTTTGGTGAGAAACCATCGAGATGAAAGATATCAAGTATATTGTAACCTTATGCTGGCTCATAACATATTAATTCAGGCATATAGATAAAGCTGTCTGTCAGGCTCATACATTTAATTATTTCTCCTCTGACTGCCTCAGAACTCTGTATTCTGAGCAGCCTAGTGGGATTGCCCTACGAGCAAATAGATCTGGTCCTAGGGTTCCTGTTTTGTCTCTAATTAACTTGGAGGTCAGAATCATGTTTAAGAGTGTTCACAGAGGACATCCTAACTACTCAGCAGCTTGGGCTAAGCACATACAGCTTGGGTTAAGCACCTATAGCTTGTGGTACTTGCAATCTGCCATACAATTCCTCCCAAGCTAATTCCATTAGGAAAACACTTATAACTCTAGAAGCCTTATATTTCATGAGTCCTGTTATGGGTGTGATGCCCTGGTAATGGAAAAAGAAAAGCCATTTCCAAGAGAACTCTGGAAACTGCCACCATTTTCTCAAATGGTTTCTCATTCTGTACCATTTTACGTATGTAATTATTCATCTTCTAGAAGAAAAGCCAAATGCTCACATGAACATGCTACTTGGCCAAGCCTACCTTTTATGAGAAATACTAAATACTAATGATCAGAGCTGGGCAGAGAACACTTTTCTGCTAGGGCTTTGTAGAGTAGTCTGGGCTTCTTTTCTCGCCTTTGTATGTCACTACAGGCTGAATCTGGACACTGCTGTGGACACGGTGTTTGAGAGCTGTGGTCTGCATGTGTTTATTCAAAAAGCTTCTAGTTTGTATCTCAGAATAAAACCAGCCCCTGTTTCTATGGCTACAGAGGTCCCTGTGGCAGCAGAGCTGCTGCAGTTCTTCTCAGCAACGGGAGACTGAATTTGGAAGGTGCACATTGCTTGCATGGTTTTGAGGCCAGCTTCATAAAGCTGTATTGCAGCCTATTTTGTGTTGCAGTATATAGGAGGCAGGAATGGGGAAAGGTGAAAGCAGGACCAGAAGACTTCATGCTGCATGGATTCTGCAGTCCTCACTTCCCATCCTACTGCAGTGATATAGGATCTGCAGGGCTAGCAAATAATTCTGAGCAGTTCATTCTAGTATCAAGTGTGTCTTCCTCTCAGGAAATAGTCTGCAAATTGCATTCCACTGTATCATGAGCACGGGAATTTAGTGACTAAAACTAAAATGTTAACTGGAACAAAATGTGTTCATGTCTGTGTGTGCACTCATCACTCAGATGCATTTAGGTTCTAGCGTTAGCCTGTTACAGACATCGTTTTGCACTCCTAGGAATTTCTCTCCTTTCTTCCAAAGCATAGGCTGCTGCTGCTGGTTTCAGATGGAAAGGAAAGATGGCCTTGTGGTCCAGGTTGTAGACTAAGGATGTGTCTACACTTAAAAAAAAAACAAAAACCCATGACAGTAAGTCTCAGACCCCAGGTCAATTAACTTGGGCTTGCAAAGATCACACTATAGGGCTAAAAATCACAGTGTAAATGTGCAGGCCGGGGCTCCTCGCTGGGTTTGAGCCTGAATGTCTACACTGCTATTTTTAGATCTGTAGCATGAGCCTGAGTCAGTTGACCCAGGCTCTGAGACTTGAGGCTGAGGGTCTTTTCTTCGCCATGTAGACGTACCCTGAGACTCCAGAACCTGGGTTCAATCCCTGCACTGCCACAGACATCCTGTGTGACCTTGGGCACATCATTTAGTTTCTCCATGCCTAAGTTCCTCATCTGCAAAATGGGTATAATAGTACTTCCCTAACCTACAGAGGTGTTCTCTGCATAAATACATGAATAATTGTAAGGCACTCAGACACTGTGGTGATGAGAACTGTGTAAGTATCTAAAAAAGATTCGTTTTTTTTCTTTAAATAAAAGGTACTTTCTAGAGGGTGAATGGCAGATTCCCAAGACAAATTTGAGGACTGTTCCAGGCCAAAATGTCTGTTTACTGTGAAGAATATATTTTCACACGAGTTATATTACTTCCCCAAAATATGGTTTTAGTCCCACTAACAATGTCCACGAAGAAATGAACGTGTGCTAAATTCATTCACTATAACCTTCACAGCCTCTAGGATCCTAGTGGCAGAAGGGTCTTGAGATATTCATTGTTGTGACTGTCCCTCTATGGCAGGGGTGGCCAACCTGTGGCTCTGGAGCCACATGCGGCTCTTCAGAAGTTAATATGCGGCTCCTTGCATAGGCGCTGACTCCGGGGCTGGAGCTACAGGCACCAACTTTCCAATGTGCCAGGGGGTGCTCAGTGCTCAACCCCTGGCTCTGCCACAGGCCCTGCCCCCACTCCCTTCCTGCCCCCTCCCCTGAGCCTGTGGTGACATTGCTCCTCCCCTCCTCCCCCTCCCAGAGCCTCCTGCGCACCACAAAACAGCTGATTGGGAGGTGCGGGGAGAGAGGGGGAGGTGCTGATAGGCAGGGCTGCCAATGGGTGGGAGGCGCTGGGAGGGCAGGGGAGGAGCTAATGCGGGAGCTGCTGACGTATTACTGTGGCTCTTTGGCAATGTACATTGGTAAATTCTGGCTCCTTCTCAGGCTCAGGTTGGCCACCCCTGCTCTATACTGTACACGGTGTAGGAGAGGACACAAGGAGCCTTCTCCCCATACTCTGATCACAGCGTCTGCTCCACCTTAACAGAGCTAGTTACTCAGGAGGGGAGAGGGATGGAGTGAGAATGGGGCCATTTCCATGCTTGCCGTCCTTCATACTGCCAGATGAACTAAACCAGTGTAGGGAGAGAATGCATACTGAACCTTTCAAAGTGCATCACTGTTGCTTCTGCATCATGCTTTCCCTCACAGCCCCAAGGGCTCTCACTGCAATAGATCATTCTGTATCCTTGGCTGGGTAGGCCATGTCTTAAATCCACAGTCTGGCCATAGGGGTGACACAAAGCCCAAGAAATAGGTTTTAATCTGTAAAACTAAATGGGGATTGAAGAATGGAGTCCCTGATGGTGCCTGATATGCTGTTTCTTTTGGAGACATTAATGGCTAATCAGTACAGTATTTAAAATCTAATTGTGATGCTTTTCGTGTTAAGGCTTATATATGAGCTGTGTTAGAATATGATTTAGAATTATTACAGAAATCTAGTGTGGCTCAGTAATATTAAATAATACAGTAATTTAACATGTTAAGCCATTCTTGGGTTAAAAAATGAATCTTATGAAAGGAGATTATAAATTCTTTATCACATGTTGTTTATGTGACCAACAGTTAACAATTTAAGACAGTATTATTCAGGAAAAAGAAGATTTGTTTCAGTTACTGACATAAACATCTCCTCATAATAGTGGCTTTTCATTTACTGCATTGCAATGTACCATAAGCTTTAAGGCACAATGGATTCTTTGTGTATCTCAATTGTGCTTGTCCAGAGTGATGTCAGTCAATTTTTGGCCTATAGAGTCTGGTGTTATTCTCATCAATCAATAATAGATTTTTTTTTCCCCTTTTCCGTTCAGGAGTATGCCAATAAAATCCTTGAAAATGATCATGTTATTTTATGGTGTCTTCCTCTGGGAAGAAGTACAAGGTAATTTACCCTAGTAGAAATTCCAGTGGAGTCCATTAGGATCCTTCACTGGCTTTTATTGTTCTCTTGATTTCTACTGGCCACTGTTTGTTTCAGTTAGAGGGCCACAAGCCCTAGGAATTAGTAGACCAACAGATCCATTTCTCAGTTTCAAAATCTAGTTGGCCATCTGGAGTCAGGCGAACAGTTTTTCAACTTTTATTTCCAGTACCATAAATAAATGTTAACATTTATATAGCACTTCCTAGTACAAAGCAACAAACACCAATTTAGAGTGAAGTGACTTAAGTTTCTGTCATTATTCTAACTTTGTTAGTGGCAAATCCTGTCCCATCTTCTACCCCAAGAGTTCCAAAGACCCAATAAGACTCTGAATTGGTGCAGTTCTATTGCGTATGATAGATGAGATGATACAAAGAGTCCCACTTGTGCACTGTTTTGCTATATTCTGTGTACACCACTGCACCACCATGGAAGGAGATGTGAGGATGGGCCAGGGCCAGGGCTTGTGTAAGATAAAGGTCAAATTGTGCCTGCGAGTGTACAAGGAGCCTTCCCCATGGTGCCCTTACAGAGCAGTCGGACACCTTTTCAGTCTCTTCACTTGGCAGAGCACAAGGGCTGCCCCTGCTGTGCAGCCCTCCTATCATAATTATTCAAATTCCTTTTGTATAACACTCAAATCACCTTGCTTCCATGGAGACAGTAAAAAAATGCATATTATGGGTTAACCCTTTAGGGAAATTATTTTTGTTCCCAAATATGCCATTTCCAAATTACTTTTTTTTATATCAATCTAATATTTGTTTGCAAATTACAACACTTCTCTAGTTTTTGCTATATTTTCAGCAAAATGGTGGTCCTGTAATCCTGTAATGCTGACACCATAATTCTACAGGCACAATATTTAACTTCAGCCACATAGAAGTGGAATTTCACATGATTCCCTTGCTTTTCCATCATTGTAATTTCTTTTCTCTGTTCACAAGGTCCATGTGTCACTGCCACCAAAGTACCCCTTCGGGACTCTTTTCAGAGCCCATCACTGCCATTGTTCTCCTTGTTGTACCAGAAGGATTGCTGCGCAGCTGTGTAAGGTTCAACACTCCATCCCCTTCTGGCCCAAAAGATGAGACCAGTAATCAAGGTCTCCTGTGAGGACTCCTATGAAATTGTGCACAGCTCAACAATTAGGTCACCAGGCAAACCATCCAGACAACTTCTTTAAGAACTTTTGTTTTTAATGTTGATGTGTTATTTAAATTCTTTAAAATGCTTATTCTTCGTGTGAAGAGAAGCCGAGCCTTAGAATTAATTTTTATTTCCCTGTGTAAGTACATCTTTACATTGCACAGATTATTAAACATAGAGCAGATCATAATTTGGATAAATCTTTTCATTTGTTGAATATGCTAGAATACCCGTTGCAAATAAATTTCAGCCTAGAGATTGTTCGTGAATTGTTGTTGTGAACAGTCATTTAAGTATTCGGTATTCTAAATTCACTTTTGGAGCTGTGTGATTGGTAACCTATGCCACGTGGTATTTATTGCTTTCTATTCTGATGGAATACCTTCACCTTTATGAACTACATCTGCCAAAAACAAATTGAATTTACTCACAAAATAAATGTTGAATGGTAAGTAAGTGAAAACATCCAAAATTCACGTTCTGGAAACATCTTCATTGAAAGTAAACAGAAAAGTATGTGAACATAGCTGAATCAGAATGGCTCACAAAAGAGAAAACGTTGGCAAATGATTTCTCCCATTGTTCACTCAGATCTAAACACAGACATCCTTATTCAACAAAAATATGGTAAATCAGTAATATCCCTCCCATAGCACTTTTCATTTTCAAAGTCCTCACAAACATTAATTAATTTTATAATAAATAAAAAGCTGAATTGCTACAAGAATTATTTTAATTATAATTTTGATTGTCTTTTCAACACAATCTAAATACAAAAGGAGAATTAATTTTTTAAACTAACTTAAATGTTCAAAGAGCAGTCTGTCTCACTCACAGTAATATACTGCCAGCGTAAGGCACCTGGGAACTAATGTTCATATGCTGATGCTTTCAAATCTTTAACCTTTAAAAATTACTAAAAGCAGAAACTACTTTGAAATTAATTTCAGCATTCCTTTTTCTTCATTTTTCAAGACAACACACCTGACTTGGTAACAAATTTTACCTTCACCTTATCTTCTTGCAATGGAAAGATACATACACTATTGGCTAACCAGCTCTGTACTCAGTATACATGCTGCAGTAGGCTTGGACTATTTTGTAGACTTTCAGATGTACAATAAATACTACAGAGCATATGATTTAATATAGCATTGTACAGTACAAAAATCCTGGGAGGCTCTTCTTGTATCTCAATCAAAGATTATCTACTCACTGTACCAATGTTTAGTATGGAATCACTTTCTAATGTCTAGCACAAGCGGTGCAAATATCAGAGAAGACAGCATTAAGCATTATAATCTTCATTAGCTTTGGCGTGAAGTCAACTTATGCAGTAAATATTTTTAAGAATGACAACAACTGAACTTACTCAAGCCATAGGTCCGGAGCATACCAGACATCTAAATTACAACCTGCCAAAGTGAGATGGAAATTTTTGTTTCCTTTCTGTAGACTGGCTAATTTACATTTTGGCACACATCTGTGTAAAATGACTTCCAGATTATAATTACCAGTCTGGTGTTCTGTATCGATTAAATTCAGTAAGCAGACTCACCTCCACCTTTTCCATGAACTGCCTTAAAATATATACATAATGAAGACAGTGACTTCAAAGTCTTTAGGAAATCAATACTAAGTAAAGGCCCTATTCTTAAAGAAAAAAATGGACAGTAATGTAACTATGTTTAAGAAACAAATAACAAACCACAAAAGCAAGAATATTCAAAATCAAGACTGCCTCTCTGTTGTGCTTAGATATTGTAGAAATCTCTAACAATTGTCTAATATTTCATGCTATATGTGCTTCAAAAATAGCTAAGCACAGTGAGATAAGTTGATGCCTCAGTATCAGAATCTCAGGATGAAATCCTCTCTCTGTAGAACTGAGTGGAAGTATTGCCATTCACTTCTGTAGGGCCAAGTTGTTTTTTACCCTAGTGTCACAGCATGGCTAGCCACAGTAACTGAAGTAGGCCCAGGTTCCCTGTGCCAGAGCAGGTTCTCCCATTTGGCAATTAAGAAGTTGGGGCAGCACTGAGGGGCTATAAAAGATCAGGAGGAAACCCAGTGAGAGGGGGTCCCAGAGACTAGTTCAGCCAGGAAGAGAAGGTGAGAGCACTGGAGACCAGGGAACTGGAGGAGTCTTGGAAGGAAGCAGAAAGGGTTCCTAGGAGAAGGCTGAAGGCAGGAGGAGCAGCAAGAGGGAGTTGCCTGCTGGCTCTAAGCTGGAGCCAGGGGCCGGAGATGGCTGAAGGCAGGGGAGCAGCAGAGGAGCTTACCCACTCACCTCTCCAGGGCCGGAAAGCTGGACCTCGGGGAATTCTGAGAGGGCCAGGGCGAGCTATCCTGGCCAGGTTGTTCCCAGGAGAGATGCTGTGGGGATTCCTGCTGAGAAGAGTACATTCCAGTTGAAAGGGCTGGGGTGTCTGTCCTTGTACGAGAACAGGAGAAGACTGCACTGGAGAGCCAGGGCTCAGCGAGGAACAGTGGGTTTGCACTGGAGAGCTGGGGCATGGTGAGGGACGCCGGGGCCGCACTGTCGAGCTGGGGCATGGTGAGGGATTTGGGGGCTGCACTGTAGCGCTGGCGAGTGGTGAGGGACACCGGGGATGCGCTGGAGAGCTGGGGCGTGATGAGGGGTGCCGGGGATGCGCTGGAGAGCTGGTGCGTGATGAGGGGTGCCGGGGCTGTATGGTGCATATGCTGTTTGGACTATGCTGGGGAAATTTTAGACTATGGTAGGGGGACTTTTGTAATAAATGAACCCCACAAGGGCTATATTTATACTTGATCATACGCTTTGTACTATTACTGGGGAATCTGAGGAAGGAAAACTGAGGCAGGTGTGTCTATCATGCTGGAGGGGACTCCTGGTGGGAGCCGCCCTTCTTTCACCTAGATTTCCAAAAATTAATGCAGAAAGTGGGATCTTTGAACCCATGGGCAAATAACAAGAGGATATAGGTGGCGTGTCATTATTAGCTGACTATATCAACTACTACAATGTGACTTAGGTTCCCCAGATACTTGACTACAATGACACATAGGTTCCCAAGTCCTGTGAGCGCTTTAGTCACTTGTGTCTTTATGCATGTGAAGTGAATTTCATCTTTGCTCCCTGGGATGGTTACGGTCAAAGCATTATGGGAGCTCTGCCTGGTAGAGAGGAATTAGATAGGCCTTTCATGAGTTTTACATTAACAAAAAGGCTTTAAAAATTGAAGAATACAGATGTTTGATAGGATGAGGTACTGGTATTATATGAGGATGATGAGGTACTTTCCAGTTCAGTAGTAACTGAGGAGAATGTTAAACCACATCTACTTGGGAGAAATATTTTTAAGTCAACAGGCCTGGATAACTTGCATCCAGAAGTCCTAAAAGAACTGGCTGAGAAGATCTCTGGCCTGCTAATATTAATTGTTAACAAATCTTGGCATATGAGGGAAATTCAAGATGACTGGAAGAGTGCTAATGTTGTTGTGCCAATATTCAAAAAGGGCAAGTAGGAGGACCAGTTAGCCTGACATCAGTCCCAGGCAGAATAATAGAAAAGCTGATGGAATTTAACTTATAAAGATTTTAAAGGTGGGAATATAATTCATGCCTGTCAAATGATTTTATGGAAAACAGGTCTTGTCAAACAACCTGATTTCATTTTTTAATGAGATTGCAAGTTTGATTGATAAAAGTAACCATGTAGATGTAATTTACTTTTGTAAGGTGTTTGACTCAGTGACACGCTACATTCTGATTTTAAAAATGGGCACTATATGATATTGGTAGAGCATGCAGTAAATGGATTAAGCACTGGGTTATCAGGCAGATCTCAAAAAGTAGTCCTCCTTGGGGAATCATCATCGAATGGGGATGTTCATAGTTGGGTTCCTCAAGGATTAGTATTAGGCCTGTCATTATTCAACATTTTCCTCAATGATTTGGAAGTAAATATAAAATTATTGCTCATAAATTTGTGATGACACAAAGATTGACAGAATGGTAATGATGAGGACTGGGCACTCATACAGAGCAATCTGGATCACTTGATGAGCTGGGCCCATTCAAACACAACATCTTTTAAAACAGCTATGAACAAGGAATGCAGATCATATCTGCAGCACGGGTCACTGTATCCTGGAAAGCAGTGACTCTGAAAAGGATTTAGGGGTCATAGTGGAAAAGCAACAGAATATGAACTCTCAGTGCAATGCTCAGGGGGGAAAAAACGGTCTAATGCGATCCTTGGATGTATAAATGAGAGTAGTGAGTAAGAATAGAGAGGTGATTTTTACATCTGTATATGCATTGGTGAGAACAGTGCTGGAACACTGCGTCCAGTTCTGGTGTCCATATTTTAAAAAGGATGCTGAAAAATTCCGAGCACTGCATTGTGTGGTGACAGACATGGTTCCAGGTCTTGAACAGTATAGGGCTCCCACATCTCATCTCCCTGCCTCCGCTTTGGATGAGGCAAATGGGTTGGGACTTTGACTTTCTGTCAGGGTGTCTGGGCAGTCCTGGAGGTACCCATCCTCATACTCATCCTCAGCTTTGTAAAACCCAGAGCCTTTGGCACCAAGTTAAATTCTACACTGGAATGGTTCCAACAAGTAGTTCAGAGGGTAGTTTCTCATTGGCTAATAGTTTTTAATAAAGTTGTGGCCTCCTTATTTAACCATGCTCTGGCATGTGTTTCTCATTGTTTCCACATCAGTGACTGGAAGCTGAAGTCAAACAAATTCAAATTAGAAATTTGGCACCAATTTTTTAACAGTCAGGGTGATTAACCACTGGAACAAACTACCAGGGGAAATGGCAGATTCTCCATATCCTATGTCTTCAAATCAATTATATTATTTAGCTAAACTGAAGTTATGCTTTAGTTGAGCACAAGTTATTGGGCTCAATACAGGGGTAACTGGGTGACATATAATGGTATGTACAAGAGGTCAGACTATAGGAGCTAATGGTCCCTTCTAGCCTTAAACTCAGTCAGTCTATGAATTTGTTTAGACTTGATAAACAGTCAGAAGAAAGTGCCTTCTGAAGCAGGCATGGTTTTTTTATAAAACTTCCCCCTCCAAGTCCTCATGTTGGTGAGCATAATGTTTCAAGAAGGTGATCTGTATCTTGAAGTAACAGATGTACCACATATTACTGCTGATAAATATCGGTTAAACAAAACAGATTGACACGCTACAATAAATAGTGGATGGAGGATTTATTTTTTGCTGATGGAGACAATCAATAGGTAAAACCTATGCAAATGTGCGGAGTTCAAGTGAGGGCTACTCTGAGCAGGACTTAAGTTATGCACCCGCCTTTGTGCCAAATTTTTCAGTTTTTCTTCTTTAATGAATACATGTATTTTGTGCATTGGAGCATAGCACAGGCCCTTTAGGATGGCAGACTCTTCGAGAAAGAGGAAGAGAGTTTTAATCACAAAAGCAGAAACTTCACTCAGAAGTGATTCTACACTTTGTTCCATTTGTAAATGGTGCATATCGCCTTTTGTGAAACAGAAACCGTGGTTTGATTCGTGATAGCGCTTCATGGATTCTTTACTTGGGTCTTTTTCAATCTACAATAATGCACATGAAAAGAGGAGATTCAGCGTAATTCTACCCAATGGCTAGTGTAAGATATCTTCCAATCAAGGTTCTCTAAGCATATCCTTTTGGTTGAGCTTAAAGCAGCTTTTAAAATAACAGCATTAGCTCCTATTTCTGAACTACATTGAGGATTTCAATAAATGAAGGTGCATCAGAAAGGAGGAGTGACTGAATACCAAGAAACTAAAAATTATTGCAACATATTTTAATGGGATACGAGATTTGTAAACTATCTTCAGATTCTGAAATGAACTTCAGATTTCATTGAAAAAAGTGTCATTGAAATTCATGACGCCAGTTTGGTTTTCGTTGCAGAGATTTATCATTGAAAGCCATATTGCTTCCCCTGCTCTTTTATTTAAAACTCTTCAATGCATTGTTTTTAAGGTCCATTTCTTTTACAAGCCTTTCCTTTCAGCTTGTTCAAGAATCAGGTCTTACGAACATCTGTTTGTGGCTAAAATCAGGCAGGACCCGGCCTGTATCCTGCCTCTCTACCCCCCTTTTGTTTCCACAAGCCATTGTTTCCGATTTCATGCTATCAGAGGGGCTGCATGTTTTCCTGCGTGAAGTTGTCAGAGAGATAAAAGCTCCGGAGCAGGGTCACATTTAGAGGGATGGGCATGAAAAATTGGTAAAATGTATCTTGAAGCCCACCCACAAGACTATTCCTTGAAGTAGTTCAGAAATAGAAAGCAGAATTATTATTTTAAAGCTGTGCAAATTCCAAAGTGAAAAATCATCAGTGTTGTAGAAAGTTTATAACTAGCAGAAGTCTCTAGTACCTCTTAAGCAGATTTCTGTTCAGTTGTCTTTTTCCTCTTGTATTTATTTAAAACAGCCAGTTGGAGTTTTAGAAAAAAAGATACCATCATCTTAATTGTTGTGTTTGCCCATATCTTTTCAGTGTGAGAATGAAGCAACAAAAGATTTAAACCAAGTGCTAGACCTTTCAACCATCACCATACTCTGAACATGGTAGAAACATTAGCACACGATGCTAGTGACAGGTGTGGAGTATCCAATACTGTACTAGGCAAGATCTCCAAAACAGAAGGTAATGGTGAACGGGCAAGGGACAGTGCAGCTTAATTAACTTAATGAAATACATTTTCAAAGCAGGGCACATGGTGCTATGCTTGAAACTCCAATTATGGTTAACGATGTTGATGAGATAGTGTAAAAACATGAGCTGGGCGTCAGGCCCCCTGTGTGCTACTTTGAACATTTATCCTTTGTTTCTTTTGAATTCTAAATATGGCACTTTACTTTCAAAGAATTTTAAATTAATGCATTTGAAAAAAGCCAATTGCAGTTGCACAATGTGACCAACATTGGATAGAGTTTAATACCTTGTTCTCTCACAGCTACATCTTTAACAGAGTAAAAAGAAGGTATCAAACATGTCAATAGCAAAATTCCCACTGTCCACTGATTAATGTCAGTGTTACTAAAGCATCATCCAAGAAGATTCAGGCATCAGACAGAATAACTGTGTTCATTTAGGTATTGAATAGATACAAAATTAAGAAAATGCATTCAGTTGGTTCTGTGTTAAGTCTGTGAGACAGCAGGTGCTGCTTTGGGCTCTAGTGATGAGAGGTATGTACAAATTCATGAAAACAAAACAATCATGATATATAACTCACGTTTGTTTTTCATAGGCAACTGATGGATCAGGAATACAGAGACAGTCATTATCTTACTATAGCAATGATTCCAAGCTACTAGAATGATGTGAATTGTATTGAGCAGTCTAGCATTGGAACTTAACTCTAAGGAGTTAATTTTTTTCAGTAGCTCCTTTTCAAATGTTAAGTCAGCTCTTCACACTTTTTAAAAAAACACTGAGAGGTCATAATCTGGATTTTAGCCGAGTAACCTAGACATGCCATTTAATTATTTTTTATAAAGCAATGTTTTGGTAATAGAAATGCAAAAAAGGATTCAAAATAGGGGTACACCTGTGTATAGATTATTTTGTACATGTTCAAGTGAAAAAAGTTGAACTGTTTTTTAAGTAAAATAGTTTTCTGGACTAAGAACCTGTATGATATATTTTCACACAAGACCCTGTCTGTGAACAGAAAAACAAGATTTATAATAAAACACTGCACAGTAGGTGACATTAAATATATAGCAATTAGGTGAATACATTTTTAATAAGGATATTATTTATTGGTATTTATTGTTTAATATTGTGGTAGTGTTTAGAGGCCCCAGTCAGGGAGCAGGGCCCCATTGTGCTAGGAACTGGACGCACAAATATATGCACATATGTTATGCCATGCCAAAGTACATAAAGTCCTGTAGTATTTCCTGGGATTTTGCCTAAGGACTGTAGGATTGGGCTGAATGCCATTGTCTTAGTCTGTGATAGGTTTTCATTGTATTTTATGAACACTACATGTACTCATTTAACAAAAGGCTGCCCGTAGAGTAATGGCAGATAATATGCATCTAATTTTCAGGCCAAAATTTGATGTGTATAATTACATGCCTTCTTAGTGCACCCTCAAGCTGGAGGATGTACTTGCACATGTGACTAGATAGGTGCCCATCTAGCTCTGCGTGCACGCAAAGTAGGCATGCAATTACATAATCAATTTCAGGCTCTATTTCTTTATTAATTTGTACACTGATAAACATGCATTAATCATTATATCAAGAGCTTGCGGGGGGGCATTTCAGCCTCTACTCAGAATGCTTATTTATTTGTTGACAGTTTTTTTCTGCAAATAATTTGCCTTTTTCTGATAAGTGTGAATTCTTTCTGAGGCTGTCGAATTTCTGTGCCAGCAGTTCTCTTTGACGTACCTGCCTGACTTTCTGGGGTGCAAGAGTTTGCTTTGTTTTGTTGTATCTTGAAAGGGAAAAGAGAAAAAGCTACAGTAAAAATTAATTATGCATCTTAAAATCCATTACTAAAAATAAGTGAAAAAGACCTCTCTTGAGGAACTACAGAAGTTATTACAGCTTTCACTTCTTGTAGAGTATGAAAAAGCTTTCTGTATGTTAAACAGGCTTGTGGACATCTGGCATGATTGGTTTTAATCTGCTGACTAAAAAGTCAGGATTAAATCTTGCTTTACACCTCTTTGTATTGCAGTCAGTAAAGTGACAGAGCTGCTCTGAAACAATGACACTACTTATTCCACCCAATATGCCATGTGGTAGATCACCCCCTTTTTCAGCACCACTTCTCTGCAAAGACAATGAAGCATCTGGTGGGGTTTTCCTGTGTCCAAGATATTTTTTGTCAGTAATTTCACTCAGTCAGTCTGCTTAGTTCTCCCCTGGTGCTAGTTTTTGAGACAGGGTGTGCCAAACCCAGTGGCAAGAGGTCAAGAGGCCAAAGTGATGAATTTTTATGTGCCTGTTCCTTGTGTTTCTGCTCAGTCATGATTCTTTGCGCTCTGTGCTGCCTCTGAAAGGGAGCCACAGTGGGCAATTTGTCCTCCTGGTCTGGAGAGAATGGGGAGGCAGATGAGTTAAAATGGCATGTATGACTTCGAACAGAGAAGCACACAAATGTTTTCTTATGGTGAAACAGAATACTCCTGTCACTATTCAGCACAAGAGGTACTTGGAGATTTGTAGCCTGTTGGCTTTCGATCAAGTGACAAATGAATTTAGCAGCACTTAAAGATATAGAGGCAGAATAGCACTTCAGCAACTAGTCCCCAGCTGTTAATGTTAACATTATGTTGCATTAACGCATTTCAAGCTGTATTAATTCCCCTATCTACAACCATGATTTTTTTTGTTGTTGTTCCAGCGCTCTGTGTGCACCTAGGTCACATACTTCACAGTGTTTGAGTCCTGTTTTGCATCAGTGAAATGTTTTTAGACTGCATTTAATAAATTCTGAAAAATATGCTTTTTGGTTTCTTGTCCTACTTGAGCCCCGTGTTCCCCTCCCATATCAGTTAGCATGGGAGAGAACACTGATCAAAAAAGATTAACAGGAGTATGTGAGCTGCATTTGTGCCACATCATTCCATCTTCTGGCAGCAGTGCTGTGCAATGTCTGATGTTGCTGTTTAAGCTGGGGAGCTGCATTCATTGTTGAGTTAAACCCCACTGTATTCCTGTCAGATGGTGTGAAGATACTCTTCCTCCAAATTCCTCTGTCTACCTCTGCTCGCCCATGGCAGCATGGTGGGCTCAGTGGCTGTATTGCCATACTCCTGGCCAATGACAGAGCTCTTGATGGAGCCCAGAGACCATGGAGGGATATCTAATATTGCTCTAAGCACCATTTACAAATCCTTCATTCCTACATGGACTGAAGTCCTCTGAGGGAGGGAACAAAGCTACTTAAAGATGGTGTAGAAGAGTCAATAGGGAAAACATCCTCCCTAACCTCCTTTCCTGCTCCATGTTGTCCCTCTTTCCCCACAGCTTCTTTTCCCATGGTTTGCTCCCCTCTGCTCTGTGCAGCATTTTATTTGTAAATACCTGTCATACCCAATATGGCCTACATTTTGTTTAAAAATAGTGCTTTTCATTCCTTTTATTCCAAAATACTTTTTTTAAAAAATGTGTTTAGTCCTCATGAAAGTTAGGAATTCAGCACTGGATGGAATTCGGTTTAATTTGCTTAGCAAGGATCTAAACACAGCTCCAGCAACGTCCCTTGGTGTTGACCTGCAATAATGCTACACTTAGTTCTGAACCTTTCTTGAGTGGAGTACGCTATTATACCAAATTGTGTGGCAGCTTTTATAATGCTAATAATTGGGTACTAAGATGATATCACCAATGACTAGGGATGAGCAAGCTCATCTTTTCTTATTCTGAATTACTCTGACATCACTGGCTGGAAAGCATGACTTGAATTCGTAGATTATTGGGTTCATATTCCATGCACTATTTTAAAAATGGAATAAAAGAATGAATGGCAAGGAAGGAGAAGAGAGGAAGTCCTGTGAGAACTGGAGTGGAGAATGAAAAAGAAATTCAGGGAAACTAGATGAAGAGAAACAGGGGTGGGGAATGTTAATGCAAAAATAAATACAGCACATGTAACACGTACATTAGGATACCTTCTTTGCCAGATTAGCTTTTTGGGTCATTCTCTCTTTTTATTCCGAATCTCACATAGCAGCAGCTTCCTTTTAAGATAGAAATCCCCCTTTTTCCCCATTTTAATCTTTTCTGAAAAATGTAAGTTTAAACTCCTCAAAAAATTATTTGGCTAACACAAAAATAGTAAGGCTCCCAAACCCCTAAATTCCACAAAGCTCTGCCATTAGCACTTGTGGCCTGGGCATAATTTGAATGCAGGGTCCAGAAGTAGATGGTTTAGTGCACTAACTAGCAGTGTATATGTAGTCCCCGAAAAACCATATTTTTGACAAACAATTAGAAGTAAAAAAATTTCTTTCTGCCAAACAACCTTGTCAGTTTTTTTGTAAATAAATAAATACCTTTAGTTACAAGGATGATAAATGTTGCTACAGTTGAGAGAAAAATATTTCATTGGAATATGCAGAATATCTAAGCTAGTGCTAGTATCAATGTAGTAAATAATATAGGTGGATGACAGAAATTATGAAGCTCATGTAACGAGACAGAAAATAAACCCATTTGTCCTGAGCATACCACGTATCACAAGCTATACCCAAGAAATCTATTTTCTGCTTGCGGGGGTGGATCATTTTGTTTGATAAAGCATTTCTGCTGATGCTAATAGGTTTGGAAAATGTCATGTCCTGCTGTTCATATGTCACTGGGATTAGCCTCACTCTTCAGGTGCTACTTGACATCTGAAGTTGTGGTAAATTTGTAATAAGATTAAAAAAGTAGTTAGGATCGTGGAATTGTACAAGCACAGCTCTATAGTAAGGCTAAGAGCTCTTTTTGACTAGTCTCTTCAAATGTACAGATGAACACACAGATATCTTTTTACTCTTATCTGTTATATTCGGAACAGAGATGAACCAAAAAAGTTGATGTCTCACATAATGTGAAGTGACAGTATTACCCGGGTGTGACTCCACTGAGATCAGTGAGGTTGTCCCAGGAGTAAATTTAGGCTATGATGTTTGTTTTTACTTGTACAAACAGGGAAATGGAGTACTTTGCTGCCTAAAACCTGCCAGATCATATTGTTTGGCACACTTTCTGACGCTGAAGAGCAAAAACACCTGGTGTGCCATGCCAACCTTTGAAAAGGTGTCCTATCTATTTATTTACTTCATAGGATGTTACTTTTATTTATAGTAAATAAACTTAATTTCCCTTGTGCTAATTCCCATTTTAGGTATAGGTGCTCATCTGCCTTAGGGCTTCTAGTAGGAAATCTCTTCCTCCAGCTGACTGCAGTGCCAATTCAGGAAAGCACTTACACACATTTTATTAATTGCAACAGGAATGCTTCTAATTGTTCATAATTACTGCTAAAACTTCTGTAGTGGTAAGTCAGGTTAGTGGGGGAGAGGAGGAGCTAATCTTTATAAGGCTCATCAGGAAGGTGTAGTTGGAGGAGCTCAGTAGTAACTTCATTTTGGACTTCACTGAGGAAGTTACGAGTATCTTAATCCATACCATGTGTGTAATACTTTCCATATCCTTAGTACTTTGCAAACATTCACTTAACAGTAGTTAATGCAAACATTATTTAATCTTTTTACTATCTTTTTGAGCAGGTATTATCCATATTTTACAGATGAGAAAACAGAGGCAGATCTCTGTAATGTATCCACGGTCAGAGAGGGCGAATGCGTAAGAATTAGGATGAATTTAGCAGTTCCTGGCTCCCTGTGCCATACTTAGACCACTAGTTTACACCTTTCTCAAATGGGCCCCAAGATAAATGAAAAAACAAAACTGGAGCCATTTATTACATAGAATGCCAAAAAAACAGCTTATAACATCAGAATCCTAAATTCCAGCTCAGCTTATGTTGTAAGGAGAACTGCTCACTGTGGGGCTGATCTGCAAGTCCTTACTCATATGAGATGTCCTCATGCAACTGCTTTCAGGAACGGCTTTAATTAGATATACATTTTAAAATACAAGCTGTTAACACCAAAATGTGCATCAGTTTAGACATGAAAATGGTCTACTAACCACAGAATAAACTCCTAAACAGCCACCAACTGCAAACTAATAAATACAGTAGTTTATGATATTCGCTTTTTTCCTTAAATAAGAAAGGATGATGTAATTATATGAATGCTAAAATAATTTGAAAACACAGCTGTTTTGGGGATAATGCACAGGTGCATATTGGTTCCATATACAAACAAGACAAAATTACTTGCCTGCAATTTTTACAGAATGTTAACTTTATCCAAACTCATAACCTGGTTGTTAAAATGTATAAAAATTCTTTAGTTTCCCCACACGCTTTAGATAGGATCTCAATTGTCTATAACTGTGCGGGCATCAGTGATCTTTTTCCACAAGTCTCTGATCAGATATAGGTTTTAATTTCGCAAGTGTTTCTCCTTCAAGCTTTCTGCATTTCTGTTGATCTTTGGAAGTTTTCAGTTCCTTCATATATTGTATTATCCAACGATCAAGGGAAGCTATTTGTGTGGCCTCTTCTGGAAAAGGACTTGCTTTCTTACCAAGCCCAAGCCAAATATTTCAGAGACCTAAACTAAATTGTAAGATGGGGAGCTGCAACTATATCTCCAATTCCAAGTTCAGTTATATAGCTGTAATTGAAAAATGCTTATTCCAAAATCGAATGCCGCTGAAATGTCAGACAGAAAAGAACAGCAGCAGAGTTTTTAGGGTTAACTTAATGTTCAAGTTATTTGGAGAAGTCAGCTGGAAAATTAGCCAGTGATAATTCTTAACACAGTGAAAGTTGCTTAGTGTGTTGGCAATTCAGAAAACTTTATATGGACAGAAAACTGGATATAATGTGCTTGTTTCTATTCAGTTCACTGTTTATTAAAAATTCATTAGTTCAAGAGGAAGCAGTGTTGTCCAGTAGACGGAGCATAGGGCTGTGACTCAGGAGAGAGAAGTGCAATTCCTGGCACTGCTACGGACTCACTCTCCTTTGTGATGTGAAGCTTGTTCCAGTCAGCAGATGAAAAGTGCTATCTTAATGCTAGGGTAAACAACAAACAAAAATAAAAGGTGTTTTACATTGCCCTACATCCCTCCCCTTGTGATTAAAAGTAGTTAGTGCAACATTTCCAACCTGACAATTTCCTTATAGTTTTGTGGCCTAACTTCAAAGCCACACAAAACTTCAGGTTCAAACTGTTATTCTTGGGGCCAGTGTGTGAGAGAGTGTTTTAAAAAAAAAAAAAAAAAAAAAAGGAAAAAGGGATAGCTTCTAATGAAAACATTCTGTGTGTGTGTGTGTGTGTGTGTGTGTGTGTGTCTTTATATATAACACACAGACACAACACATAGTTAGTGTGTTCAGCTCAGTCCCTTCTGCTTTGCTTTGTCTTTAGAAGAACGTCAGTCCCTCCCCTGCTTGCTCTGCAGGCTGGGTGAGAGAAAAGGAAATGAGTTTGTAGGTACCTATCCTGTGTCCTACCCAATTCCTGCTTTTCTTTTGGGATGGAAGGTTGCTTGACCCTGACCCCCCACAAGTCGGCTGTAGATGTCAGTGCTTATCCCCCAACTATGTCACCTCTGACTATGGCTTGTAGAGTGTATATCTGTGTATAGTGGTGTTTTCAGCCTAATAGAAGATGATAATGCTATTGAATTGTCCTGTTTATGTGGTTAAGTTTAAGGGCTTTCTTCTAAATGCTCTCTCGTACTGAATCTGTAAGTTTAGTTCATTTAACTTTTTCTTTAAGTTGTAGGAGTTCACATATCAAAGCTGTCTTTAACACTATTTGGCAATGCCACGAATGGGTACTGTGCACATATGATGTGTCTTCTAGCAATAACTCTCCAGTCCTGTCCTCACACCTCCTCTCATTATCATGTCACTCAACTCACATCACAATGTACACTTAAAATGTAATGAACAAAACAGAAATCCTTAGAAGTATCAAGACAGGTGTTAATTACTTTGCTTTCATGTTGCCTGCCTTCCCCACACCTTCCTTGTCCATGCAGTAGTGCAGTGGTGGGCAACCCTTGGGCCGTGGGCCACACGCGGCCCGTCGGGTTAATCTGCTGGCGGACCGCCAGACCATTTGTTTCCATTTGCATGGCCACCTGCAGCTCCCAGCGGCCACGGTTCACCGTTACCAGCCAGTGGGAGCTACGGGAAGCGGTGGCCAGGCCTGCTGTAGTGTGTTTGTTGCAGGTTCCTTGGGGAAAAGACCTCATCTTCCTATTTGTCTGGAAAGAACCAAGAACATATTTAGTGATGTACTATTAACAGTGATCTAAAAGGTTCTTGAGAAGAGAATGTTCAAATAGGTTTGAAACAGTGTGTGATATGAAGAGTTGTACTGGAGTAAGGGGCAAGTCCATATCCCAGCATGCAGCCCAGTCATCTCAACTGGGCCTCGATGAGATCCACAGAAAGAAATGGAGAGGAATCCTGCTAGTCTGGCACCAAGCAAGTCTCCTCAGTAGACATGTTTGAGATTATCAAAGTTTAAATTTAGATTTAAAGGGGTATTTTTAGCATAAAAGCTACCATCACTGGCGCTGCTCAGAGAGATACTTTAAAATTGAAATAAACCTTTAAAAGCTTCAGATACACTAGCAGGCCCTATGAGACACTACGACACATTCCATGGAAGTCTGTAGGCCAGGACTTCAGTGGTGACATCAAAGGTCCTGTAAGTTGCACCGTGAGGTAAATCGGTCATAAAATTGGTGTAAGTGGCAGCACAGTGTTATTTGCACTGGTTTGGCATCAGAAAATGTACAAACCAGGAATACCTTACCTACTGAGGGGACAGAAGGTGATGTAACAGGAAAAGCAACTAACAGGACGGTGTAAAATAAAGCAAGCCTTTGCTTTAGCTTACTCCACACCATCCCCAACACTTCTGTGGCCAAAGTCTTCTGTGGATGCTGCTGCACCTGCTTATGCTAGGGCTGAATATGGTCCTCATAGATTATAAAATTAGTCTGATAGTAATTTTGCATGCTTACTGAATGCCCAAACTGGACAAGTTAAACCTACTTTGTGGCATGCCCATACATATTTATTTTCTGTCAGAGTAGGCCATCATTTATGTCACTGCTGAATTTTGGCCCTTGGAATCTAGAAAATTTGATTTATTTTTTCCTTGTGATTATTTTAGACCTAATCATATCTCTGAAAGGTTCATGGTGTTTCTATTTTCCCCCGACCCCTCAGTCTCCCACACTGGTTGAGATTAGCCTGAATCAAGGACACTTTGTCCAGCTGAAAGTAGGTGTATATTCTTTAGGGTGTATTTTCATTGCCTTGCACTGGGCATTTAGTGCTGCAACTTCCATAAATGTTCAGAAAAGTTATGTGGCTGAATATCTATGTACCACAGTGAAAGGTTAACGCTAAATTTCTTTAGAATGGTATGTGTACAAAAATAAAAATGCTAAAATGTTGATTAAACATAAGTGCCTATCCAAAAGTCTTAATTGTGTATCACTGACTAATAGAAAAAGCTAGATCAGACTCTGGCTTTCTCCAATAAACACTCAGCGTTTGAATCTGATCTCTTTTACTCCACTGAGTTCAGTGAAGTTACTCTTGATGTACACCAATATAAGTGAGATCAGAATCAGACCTTCAGAGATCAGAAACAGCCTGAACAAGACAGATGTTTCTGTACTCCTGAAGTAGCAAGTCCTCTAGCTCTCAAATTGTTTCAAATACAATTTGCCTCCTATGATAATAAAAAAGCATTCGGTTGTCCTAATTCAATAAGTGTCAGGCAGATTTTTTTTCAAGAACTGTTTCAGGAAAAGTGGCTAAAAGTATTTGTTTCCTAATTGAGATGAGCTATGTATCTCTCTCTTACATCCTGTCAAAATCTACAAGAGATTTAACCGAAATAAAATTTAGCATCTTAAAAGATTATTTAGTTACTGGTATGTTATTTGGTTCAGTGTCTTAGCCCTTTTTCTCTTCTGTGCCTTGCTACTTCTAAAAAGAAACACTTTTGCTAAACCCATGAAGGTTCCTTGGAAATTACTGAGACTTATTGTGAATTATAGTTGCAGTTGTTGCTGGAACTTTTTCGTGATAACGAGACACTGGAAATGTTCCAATTATTTTATTTTAGAAGAATTAATAAGTAATAAAACAAAGTTGCCTAAGAAGATTATTTAAATCACATGGGAAAAGTAATACACATATTTAGATTCTTAGGCAGAGATAATAGGGAAGGTTGAATCCATATGTGTTGGACACACGCATTTTTTCAAAATCTTTTTGATTTAAGTAAGTACAGGCATGCAATAAAAGACACAAATCACATATCAGAGTTTGACATAGAACTCTAGAAGGTGACCAGACAATAGATTTGTAAAATAAATGAGAAAACAATATTGCAGTTTTCAGCAGAGGCTTACACTAATAAGGAAAAAATGCTACGATATACTTACTGGTTTATGGTATTTTCTGTATGTTCAGTGAAGGGTTGCCATGTTTCAATATGCATATGTGTCTCTGTTGCTGACAGAATAGTTTTATTTGGCACTGCAGAATAATGTAAAATATTTTAATGCATTGCATTATAAAGTTAAGCAGAAGAATGTTAAAGGTTGCATTTATTCTGCAAATGAAAAGTCTTATCCTGAAGACTGCAGAGCATTGGCATACACAAGTAAGTTTATAACTTTGCACAATAGTAAAATACAATAAGTTCTGAGTAAATTGATTACATCAGAAAAGTTTTATAGCTGTGTTTTACAACTCTGTATAGATGAATGTCACAAGTATTTTTTATATAATTTACTTTGAAGAACCTAGAGGAGTCTACCTGTGTGGATAATCCAAGTAAAATTGGAATAAGGTCAGTCTGTATCCTAGCTAAAGGATGAAGACTGAGTGGCAACTCTCCTGCAAGCACTGTAGCAATATTTAACTTGCAAAAGAAGAACAAGTGCCTGAAATTAAGGAAGAAAAAGAAGAAAACTTGATAGAGGCTTTTTGCGATCTGGTTTCCCATCGTCTAAAAAGATACCTTTAAAAAACCTTAGAACATTGAAAAGAACAGCATGTTTTCATAGCATTTTGATTTTTTTTAACCACAACAAAAAATCCCTTCATAAGTAGACTTGGCTAAAAAGGCACATATTCCTGAAAGTTTTCTGCTTGGGTGACTACGACTTTGTAGAAATTGAAAGGAGAGGGAAAAAGGAATGCTCCAGCTTGTATAAGAAATGAACCTTTGCCCAATCACTTTTTGTTTGCGAATAAGGTAACTTTTTGTGTGTGTGAAATTTGAAAGCAATAAGGTATGTGGGTCCTTTCTCTTTATTGGTTCTCAAGAGTCGATCAGATTTTTATTCTTTTAGAGCAGCCTGAAGTTGTGAGATAAAGCAGCTCAGAAAAAAATGTTCTCAAGCAGATGCCTTTAAGAGACAGAAATCATGAATTTCTTGAATTGCAACCACTTTGGGGGTGGCTACAATGACTTTTTGACAGTGACAGTAACTCTGCCTTGTCTTTTTGAGCCCTTCTTTGGCCCATTCACTCCGGAAAGCTGCTTAAGCGCACTTAAGCGCATTAGCATTTGGATGCTAGGGGACCATATTGACCCTCATTTGGAAAGTTTAAATGAGTGAAAGATGGAGCGATTTGTTAGGGCTTTAGAAACCAGCTTTAGAGAGCGGCAGGTTTTCCGCTTTGGTTTGTTCGGGTGCTTGTTCTAATCTGGTGCGCTGTTTAAAGGCGACCAGACTGATTTGTGACACATGAGTCCAAAGGGCTATTTTTTTGGGCTTGACCCGATTAGCTAATCTGTGCTTTGAATTTCAATGGCTGGTATCAGAGGGAGTGCACTTTGGGAATGGCTCACTGTTGGATTACCTCATTGGTAACTGCATACAGACACAGATGGCAAAATGTTAATTACTTGTCAAAAGAGACAAAATGGGATCTAAGGTAAATTGTGGTGATGTGTGGAAAAAGTGATTAGGTCTATGTTAAAAAATTTAATGAAATCAAAACTGCAGCTCCCCGAAGGATTTGGCATGCCACTCTTTCACCATCCTCTCATCATGACCTTTACCGGTTTAGTTATAACTTTTTCCCTGTGTTCTCAGAAGCCTGATCCACTGAACAAAAATGGTCTGAAAAATTGTGAACACAAACAGCATTTTCGAAGGGTGTTTTGTGTTACTATAAGCACAGATTTTTTTCCTCTAGTGAGATTTGTGTTTTTCAAGCATTCCAGCAGCAGTGTTTGTACTGCTCTAGATAATGATTGTGCCAGAATTTGCATTATGAGTCCCTCTTGCCAGGGATTTATAATTTAGTATAGTAATATTTATGAAGGGTGAAAAATTAATATCCAGAGGAAGAAGTTGAGGAGGAAATATTTTTAGCTAAATGAGAAGAGGAAATCAATTAGCAATGTTTAAGTTCATAGGCCTGAAGAGAAAGATCAGATTTGTTTGTGTTGTATTTTTCTTGTGATACACTCAGAAGTCATCATCCTTTAAAAATGAAATTTTATGGCTTGTTGTTGTTGTTGTTTATCAGTATTATGGTAGCACGTAAGGGCTCTAGTCAAAGATCATGGCCTTGTTGTGCTAAGTGCTATATAAAGAGTAAAATAAATAAATAAATCTTTGAGTATTCAAGTATGTGTTCGGTTAATTTTGTTAGGAAGTACATTTGTTGAGAAGAGCAGTCGCTGCAGATGTTCATCATCTTCTTAAAAATAAATGAATAAGTGTTTTTGCAAATATGCTAAAAATCCCATTACAGTCTTTCTGATACACAGTGCATTTCTAAAATAAGTCCAACACTTGTATTTTTTCAGGAAAGAAAGAAGCAAAAAGTAAAACAATAAATGGAATGGATGGTTTTGTGGCTAAAGATATATTGGATTCTATTTCAGACTCTGCTAGAGACTTTCCAGGGGACTTTGGCCAAGATAATAAGAGGCAAATTCTGTTCTGATATTGGTGAAATCCTGTTTATATCAGATTCCTATATGGCTTAAACAGATGTTATGCCACATCTGAATTTGGTCTTAGCTTCAGTTTCCCCATCTGTAAAATGGGATGATGATACATTTGTAACTCACAGGGGTATTATGAGAATACATTCACTAAGGATTGTAAAATGCTTTTAGAGCTGCAGATATAGGAGCCTTAGTAACTATAGAAGCATAAAATATTTATTTTATTATTAAATATTATGCAAAACCAAAACAAGTTTTCTGGCCAGCATGAAAAAGAATAAAAATGCACTGCAAGTAAATCCCCACCTTCTTTGTTCTTTCTTTAATTCCTGTCTTGTGCACTATTCACTTAGGAAACACTAACAAAATAAATCTCTATGCAAGAAGACATTTCCCGTCAGCTCTTCTAAACCTGCATCATATCTGGGCCCAAATTCAGCAGTCTGTCTAGTTTATCAAAGCACTTGCCCATTTGCTTAACTTCAATAGGGCTTAAGCATATGCTTAAATTTAAGCATATGTTTAAGTGTTTTGCTGAATCCTCCAGATTTCCATCTGTAATTGAACGCAACAGAGAAGTCCCTTTCACAATAGGCATCCTAAAGCTAATTAATACAAAATATTCTATAACATTAAAGCTAGTCTATAACCAGACAAATGGAAGAGAAATCAAAGACAAACCTGACACTCTGTCTGTAATTCATACTTTTGAACCTAGATAAGTGTTTAATTACAATATATTTTATCCTGAAGCCCTGAGACCCGCAAAATATTTAGGAGTACAGTGCCGTCGCTTGTTGAGAAGGTTGGACATACAAGAGGATTTGTTTCCCCAGCAGACTTAGCCCCTGCAGCCAATTGCAAAGTTATAAAAGTTTTGTTTATGTTTATAGATTGAAACCACATTTGAGCATGAAACTTTTACAATCGATTGTCGGGGTTCCTAAATTGCTACATGTATTACTGGTGGTACTTGAGCTTGAAGTTCCATCAGTTCACTTTACAATTTTTTAAGGAAGTGGTATGTGAAGAAACAAAGTTTGGGGACTGCTGGACTAGCAGGAATGTCTGTTGAGGATGGTCACAAGTAATGTGTGAGGCGGGATCACGTAATACGGTCAAACCTTTTAAAGTAAAAATATACAGTACAGTGAGTTAAGAAGTTAATATTTGCTTTAAGAAAGAATTTTCTTGGTTTTGTCAGTTTGTGTCAGAACATTAATGTAGCTCATTAGTTAGATTTTTAGTGAATGGAAATACATTAAATTAATAGTGTTTTGTATTTAAAATTGACCTTCAGCAAAAACACACTTTTCACTGAGCATTGGATCAAGGCCTTAATGTTTATTGATTGCAAAGGCTACAAAATGGGGGTTCATCTTTCTGATAAAATCATCTCTCTCTTGCTTTCTTTTTTATTAGACCCTTTGTACAAAGGCTACAATGCAGACTATCCGGGCAGCTGACACCAATGAAGTAGTCAAGCTAATATTCCGTGAATCTGATAATGACCGAAAGGTATGTAACCGAATACAGACATATCAGAGAAGATTGTTGAACATCTCCTTTTCAGCTTTGCAAACATCAAAGGCAAAATTTATCTCTGACTGTAATTTCTGGAAGTGACTTATCAGGGATGAATTTAGCTCCAAAAATTTAGTTACAAAATGTAGGCTAAGATAACTTAGCACCTGATCCTTTAGGGTGATGAGCATCATCTTGCAAGATTGGGCTCTTAGGTGTGAATTATTGTATGATTTGTGATGAAAGTGAGTTTTTGGAAGAGTGTATTCTTTTCTGAGAGGCACTTTACGTAGCCCTGCAAAAATTAGACTTATGCATCATCATTTAGGGGGAGAATATAGATGTCCACACGCTTTAGAACAGTTTATCTAATCTTGTTAGCTGTTTGCCAGTGAACCAAATGGGCTGACTGATAAGGAGAGAGATTTAGAGATCTAGAAATTTACTTGATTTTTTTTAAAGGGCTGAAGTTATAGAGTTGAGAATGACTGACTGACTGCCCAACTCATATGACCACTTGGGCCAGAAGTTCTTCCCTGATCTTTTTTTTTCTGCTTTACTTTCTCAGGTTATGTTACAGTTAGAAAAGAAGCTCTTTGACTATTTTAATCAAGATGTTTTTAGAGACAACAATGGCACTGCGGTAAGTTTGTGGCTATGGAACATTTTAAAAATAAGTAGTTTTTTTACATATCTACATTTACGGTGTGCATATGAGATTGGAAGTGAGACCCACTTGGACAAATGGCTCAAAAAACCATGGGTAAGTTACCCTTTTTTTGGTCTAAATATATTACTATGGATGGAAAATTGATATTGGCTATCTTCACACACCAATATTTTTCTCATTTTGAAACATTTGTTCCAATCTGTGCTTTGACACAGCCTTTCTTTATATTGTCTCACCAAAAATTGACTGTCCCATTTCCAATTCCATTTGATAGATACACAAGAGAAATGAAAACTTGTCCCTCTACAATTTATCTGTTTTATTTCTCTTAATTTTTTAATATCACCTTGAAAGTTTATAATTTTATTTTTCTTTCAGTACAGCTTTATCTGCTGAAAAAAGTTACTCCTCTTTATTGAAATTCATAATATACCAGTGGCATTTCAGATGACGGTTTTGACAATTTCACATACGTGAACCACATGCCCATACACACATACTTGTATGCAAACTCATATGCAGACATCATACTTTAACATATTACATTTCAAAATCAGCTGCCATTTCGTTCATGCACCGAGAAGCAGGAAATCTTCCAGATCAAGCATGGAAGGAAAAAGATAAACGATATAATGAGCCATTGGAGATAATCTAATCTTCATGGTCTAGTTAAACACGCAGCACCGTGATCACTAAAAACAAACTACCTATCTAAAAGGATAAATGTTCCTATGCCGAATTCAACCAAAAAAATCCATCGCATCCTTCATCAACCAGCGGTCTTGTACCAGCCTGACAGAAATTTAATTCAAGCTGGCTCCTGAAAATAATTATTGTATTTTAAGAGTAGTAATCATTGGTCGGGACATGATTGAATGTGTCCATGCCTATTGACTTTTTCTATGATTTATAGCTTTGTTTAGTCGATATTCCCATCGAAATTGTATAATTAATTATAAGTGGGGCTGTCAGGTCTGCAGGATGGAGTGCCCTGATGAGTATTTGGGAAGATTAAATTTTCCTTAGCTATACCGATGCAAGGCTTGGGAATTTTCACAGCACTATGGCTGTTGGATAAAGATGTTTTCTGTGTGTTTAGCAACTGCTTTAGCTCAAGATCCATTGATTTTCTGAGCTCTTTTTTATCAGTGTGGTGTCTCTTCAGTAACAGTGGAATTTGTGCAGTTGTGACAAGACATGACAAATATTTATTATAAACAGCCTACTTTATCATTGTCCATACACAGTTATTCCGTCTTTTTTACACTTTAATCAACAAGAATTCTTAAGATAGATGGAGAAATGGTTATCATGTTTATGAAAAATCTAAAACAGATACAGATTATCAGTTCAGCAGAAATACTGTCTTTTCCAGTCTGAAATATCTCAGGTCTAATATTTTCCAAACTTCAGCAACTGTCCCTGTTTCCTCCACAAAATGGCATGTACAATGAGTAAGTGAAGACCCTTCTATATCATTCTGTTTAAAAAAGATCAGTGCAGATAGCAACTTTACTAAGGTATGCAGTAAGATAGAAAAGAGAAAATTCATGTCAAATCTCTAACTAATGCAAAATTATCATAGAACATTAAGTGAGATTTACCTTAGTATTGTAATATACTTCAAGGACCCAGTTCAACTCTGGTATAACTCCATTGACTACAATGGAGCTACAGTGCCCACGTGCTCCAGTGGTGAGTGTTACAAAGAAAATAATGGGAAGGATGGAATGCATGAGTCACACGAGGCTGAACTTGGCTCTGATTGTCACATGAATTCCTAAATATAGTGAGTTTAAGTGGGCATCTAAAAGTAGTATCTTTGAGACAGAAGAGCTTAGAAACATTGGTCCTCAGATCCAGCCAAGTTCTCCTGTACAATACCTGTATGTCCTCCTGATCCAGAGGCTGGCCTGGGACCAGTTCAGCTCCAAGAACAAGTTTGAGAAGCCTCAGGGCTATTCTAACTTGTGCCAGCGAGTAAGAGCTTTCCAGGGGACACGACACTAGCTGAGGATTATTAGAGTTCTGTGGTGTTCCGGCCACTCTCCCTTTCTAGTTATGCTCCCAACACACCCAGATAGCAGAGGGCTCACAGTGTGGGGGAAATCCTCAGCTGGCTCATTAAGCCAGTTTCATGGCCTCTGCACCACTGGAGCAGGATCTACAATCTGGTCCAACATTCCTGGCTTTGCACTATTACGTGTGGAAAAGTCAGCCATAGACCTTAGCTGTACATTTGGATTTGCCAGTTTTAGAATGATAGGCATAAACAATAGGCATAAACAATATCATATCATATCTTCAGGTGAATGTCATAATTCAGAGTTTTTTAAATAAATCCACGCTTTTTCCATATATTTTTCAATACTTAAAATAATTTGTACTAACTAATTCAGGATATAACTAATTATTTGCTACAAGACAGCTCATGTTCAGGAATTTCCTGTTAACTTGAAAAACATTAGAAAGAAAAACAATTCAAGGATAATTAATTATTTAACCAGAAATAATCATAATTGTTATTGATTTGTGCAAAGGCACCATTAATTAAATGCTGCCAGTTCAGTAGCCAATTAAATAAATATATAGCAGGAATGTAAAAACTATTAATGACTGTAGGAGAATGATTAAATCATTAAAAATATTTTATAATCTTTAACCACTATCAAAAATGAAAAATGGTTCATACATTCATATATCTCACAAACTATATTCATGAACTATATCAGCAGGAAAATCATATTTTGTCCTCATGAATTTGACCATTACTGTACTGTAGGGGTTTTCAATCAACTCATTATCCTAACAGCTTTGAGGCTGATCCTGCTTCCACTGCAGCTAGAGGATAGTTTGGCCATTGACTTCAATGGGAGCAGAGCTGGCTTTCGTGATGTCGTTGAGCTATCTCGTGTACTGCTTGTAGAAACTATATTGTGACTATATGGGTATAACATTTGTCCTCCTTTCTTGCTGCATCCTCATGAAAAGACTGTCTGTACTTCTTCCTCTGTCTACTCTGTTCTTTTGGGACCTAGGACTCAATCTTTCCTAGAGATAAGTCACCTTTGCACTACTCAAGAGGCATAAAGGAGATTTAAGGCTGCCTTAGGCAGACAGCTGAAGACTGCTGCAGCTTGGGGGAATCCTTGGCTGCCTTTACACTGTCTACTTCCTGCATCACAGATACATCAGGAGCACGCTAGGGGCAGGTAGGGATAGGACCAGAGTGCAATGCAGTTTGGTGATCCTAGGCCAGTTGAATGATTCATAAGGAATTGTTCTTCCTAGCATTTGTGTTTTGGTCCAAAACAGACCCCAGCTGATTCTAGGATTGCCAGGTAGCGTAACGTTATCTCTGCCCTGCCACTTTTCAAATGCTTTCACATATTTCCCGCAGCAGTCTGTGGCAGCAGATCTGCTGACTCCCTTCTCTAGGTCCAGGAAAAGCCCAATAACCTTTGGTCTTCAGACACCATGAAAGGGAAATGTTTATATATTTCATCTTACTGTACCTTTTAGATGGGATAAGACAAAATGAAGGCTATGGCTGTGTTGTTTTTGTTTTGTTTACATCGACTGTCAAATACCCACTTCTTCCAGCAGATCCCAAATAACAGAGAATGGAGAATAAATTCCTATAACAAGTACTTCACCTAGCTGTCTAGCCTACTGTCCTGTGTACAACAAAAGATATCTTTCTTGAGGCTTAATCCCTTTGATCCAAAATCTTTTTAGATTAACTAACATACATAAGAGAAGAGAACTAGAATGTCTTATAAAAATGGTTCTGATTATAAAGATTGTGTTCTCCATATGTCAAACAAGGATTTAAAGTAATTATTGAGCTAATTAATTTGAGATTTTTTTTCTTAATGCAGGTGTTAATCTTTTCAAAATGATCAGCAATTGCTGATCTTTTAAATATTTCCAGGGAAACCTAAAGGGATTTGTGAGGGTGAGAGAGAGAGACGTTTAATCCACGAGGGACTTTTATTAAGCTTTTTTGTGTGAATGTGTGCTCATGAAGTTAAGGAACTGGCATCACTGAAAATGTATTAATCAACAGACAAGATATAGCACAATGCACTCTTCCCAATGGCCTTGGCTCTGACCCTTTTAAAGATAATGGGAATGCTGTCCACTAAGAACTAGATTAGGACGATCAAACGCATTTCATCAGGATTTGACTTGAACCATGATCCCAGAGGTGAAAAGGCAGAGGTTTATCCACTGAGCCACCTAGCCCCTGTCCAGATAAAATCTTGAATATGATGTATAAGGGGAAAATTAAGATAGAGAAAGGAAATTGACTGTTCAGGATCACAGGTGCCGAGGACTGGGGGAGAAGGGAACCTATACACCTGAATATATCAGAGCAATCTTCTTAATTTAAAGCTGTACTCTGAGGTGACTGTTTTTGACATAATATAAATGGGAAAATGACATAATGCATCCCTCCTTCACTCGAAAACAGTATTCACCTGCTAGGATTTTTGTTAGCTCAATTCAATACTTAGTCGGTGTGCAGTGGGATGGTTCTAAAAGTCCAAAATGGGGAACAGTGGAGGGAGGAAACCTAATGATCTGACCAATACATTCCACTAACAAATGTAAAGTCAGTAAATGTTTGGGAAGCTGGGTTATACAATTAAAATATGTCTCTTTCTACAATGTATCAGGGTGTCACATCAGTACAGGACTGGTGTTCCACATTCGTTGATTATTCTCTTGTATAATTGCTCTCAAAACTCCACGGTCACAAAACTACCAATAGTGCCTAATGATTCTTTGCTCCACTGTGCTGTTCTCCCTACTACATGTAAGAATCAAAACCAGTTCATGTGTACATGCAGCAGTGTTGAATACTGTTCTAAAGCATTCCATCTGTCCTTAGATTAGTATAGTCAAATGGGGGAAACCCTTGTATCCATATTAGAAGTCTGAATTCTGGCACATAGTCAATTTAATCCAACTGACATATTTTGATGTACAGGTAATTTTTTTAAACTGAACTGAATATGAGATAACACTATATTCTGTAGCACAGAAGCACATTTGTGTATACCTGATTACCCTGAAAGCCCAATACAGTAGTCCTTAGATAAAATTCTCCTTAACAAGAATGGGAAAGTTGCCTGAGTAAAGACTGCGGAATCTGGACCAAAGTCTTTGTTCAGCTAATGTGTATTTTTTTTTTTTAGATCCCCATAAGTAATGTATAAAATTCCTACATTTTTATGTCCGTATCAAATTGCAGTCCCCAAATCACACGTAAAGCACAGTACGTTCCACAATACTAATTTCCTAGTGGTACAAATTCATGTTGTATTTTATTACCAGAGACATTTAAAAATGAATAGACATATACAGTAAATCTATCAAACTTTAATTAGGAATAGCCTACTTATAAATCTTTTTCTAAAAGTTATTCTATTCAGACTTATATTTTGTGTATGCACATATAATAGGATATTCTGTGTATGTATAAATACAGTGCAATTGAATTGCCGTCACAAGTGTTACAATATAAATAATCTAAGTGTCTGTTCCAGCAAATAGCCTTGTAAGAGCTATTCATGGAAGTATGGTTTTGCAAGATCAGACCCTTGAAATCAAGGGGCTCCTTGTAGGCACAGGGATCTATAGAATCAGTTACAGGATGAGGACCTTATTAAAATCAAGCTAAGCACAAAAATGTTCATTTTGACTCTGAGCCTGATTTGGAAAGATTGCAATATTAGTGTAATAAAGTTTTATTCAACAACAGCTACCTCAAGTAAGGGATATACACTTTTGAGTAGACTTCTTTAGGAGTTAGAATAGGGACATGCAAACTTCGCCCAACTTGATGGGTTTGGAAACTAGCCAAAACCTGAACTCTCACCTAGTTTGTATACAGTGGAGCACATAACACTGACCCCTTTATTGTGGCTCTGCTGAAATGAAGATGGAGCATTGAATGATGGGACCTGTAGTCTTTGTGTTTTGTGCCTCTGTTTTAAAAGATGCAAGTGGCTTGGCTGCATTTTAGAATACCCTGGACTGTTTTTTGTTTAACCCTCAGCTCAGAGATATGGGAAGGGAGAATTTAAAGTTCCTTCTTGAGAACTACTTAAATTGAGAACTGCCAAAATTCAAGTTCTGAAATGAAACACTTTCTTTTGAACATATCCCAAAATAAAATAAGGAGTGGATCCTATCTGATGTGGATCAGGGTATTGACAGCAGTGCTGAGCTACTAGTACATTGCTGAGCATAGTGCTTGTTACCTACAATCCAACAGAGAAGTGTGTGTACAGGCTGGAGGACCAGGAAAAACAGGGTCTAGTATACATCATGAGGTATTGAATGGCTGCTAGGGAGGGTTAATGTATCATGTGAATCTTTCTGAAGCATTTCTGTCAGTGGCTGGCCCTCATGCTGCCCCGGCTCTCAATTTCTTGTGCAGTAGCTCTTAAGCACGCTTGAATAAACCATTACTCATGGCTGGCATTAAGAATAACTGAAAATCCCACAACATACGTAATTTGCATTCATCAAATTGTCCTCATATACTTATACTGTGGCCGCACCCTGATGCTAGCGGTTCTGACCCCATGTCCTGCCCACTTTCCCCCACAGTCATCAGTGCTCAGTTCATAGCAGGGATCAACATCATCATCGAACATCCCTTGATTCGAGGATAATCTCTACCACAGATTTACATCTAGGCCCTGAGATGACTCAGGAGTCCAACAGCAGGGATAGAGGTTGCTCATAGCCCCTGAATCAGGAAAACACTTGAGTGCACATTTGGAGTTAAGTACATACTTCAGTGTCTTCCTGAATAGAGGTGCTTTCCTGAACTGGGACCATATTGCTGAGCCGTAAGCACATTCTTCTGCACTATGCTCTATGTAGTCTCCCATCTCATACAGAGAGGTGTCATCCACCTCTGTGGCACCATTTATTCCAACCTCAGCCTGGACCTTACAAAGCACTCTCAGGGGAGGGCAGGGATGTGCATCTGAGGAGGGGGGAATATGGGGAAGTAGACAAGGAGAAATGGTGCCAAGATCCTTATGGAACAGTCTTACAGAACTTTAAAAGGAAGCAACCAATACAGCTCGATAGAAATTACTCTAAAAATCTATGTATGTAGCATAGTTGTAGCTGTGTCCGTTCCAGGATAGTAGAGAGACAAAGTAGGTGAAATAATATATTTTATTGGACCAACTTCTATTGATAAGAGAGACAAGCTTGATAAGAGAGACAGGACAACAGCGGAGAAGCTTGCAGACTGTTAATACGCCCTGAGGCTACTGTCACACTTCCCCAGCCCTTTTCACATTGGGGGAACTTCTAGGGGAGCCAGGGAAAGAGTCCCAGAGCCAGTGAAGACACATGGAGTTGCCGTGCAGATGACCCTTGCCTCCTGCACACACAACCCTCCCATGGCATAACCTTAGGAAAGCTCCATAAGTGGCAGTTCCCCTCAAAACCTTTTTCCTACAGGTAAACTCATGGCGTACAAGTGAGGTCCCAAAGGACCAGAGCAGGGCATGCATAGAACTTATCTTTAAAAGGGGGAACAAAGAAGACCTGGAGAATTACAGACTAGTCAACCTAACTTTGATACCTGGAATGATACTGTAACAAATTATTAAATAATCAGTTTATAAACACCTAGAGGATAATAGGGTGATAAGGAATAGCCAGCATGGATTTGTCAAGAACAAATCATGCCACAGCAACCTAATTTCCTTCTCTGACAGGGTTACTGGCCAAGTGCATGGGGGGCAGAGGAGGAAGCAGTAGACATGATATATCTTGATTTTAGTAAGGCTTTTTACACAAGTGCACAACATTCTCACAACATTCCCACTGGGGAAATGTGGTCTAGATGAAATTACTATTAGTTGGATGCATAACTGGCTGAAAGACCGTACTCAAAGTGTAAGTATCAATGGTTCGCTGTCAAACTGGGAGCACATATCTAGAGTGGTCCTGCAGGCCTCAGTCCTGGGTCTGAAACTATTGAGTAAGTTCATTAATGATTTGGATAATGGAGTGGAGAGTATGCTTAAAAAAACAAAAATTGCAGATGGCACCAGGCTCGGCAAGGTTGTATGCACTTTGGAGGACATGATTAGAATTCAAAATGACTTTGACAAATTTAGAGAATTGGTCTCAAATCAATAAGATGACATCAACAAGACAAATGCAAAGTACTACACTTAGAAAGGAAAAAATCAAATGCACAACTACAAAATGGGAGTAACTGGCTAGGTGGTAGTACTGCTGAAAGGATCTGAGGGTTATAATGGATACAAATTGAGTGTTTCATCAATGTGATGCAGTTGTAATAAAGGCTAATAACATTCTGGGATGTATTAACAGGAGCCATATGTAAGCCATATGTAACCCAACCCTCTAAACCCACCTTGCTTCAGTGGCTACTGCCAGTCATCATCTAGCCCCCGCTCACTGGGGCAGACTGCAGTCTGTAATGGCCACTCATCAGTGGCAAGGGGGTTGGACCTGCTGCCTTTGCCTAGCCCCTGGGCTGCCTCTCTGCAGCCCCAGTACCTTTTGTAGGCCTTCACCAAGGTCTGCAGCCTGGGGGTTCACCAGGCTGGAGCTCCCCAGTGCCCTTTGCCCTTCCCCAGCACTGCTCCATTTCAGGTACCTTGCTCTCAGGCAGCTCGCCCTTCCCACTCCAGGGCTAGAGTGAGAGTCCTTCAGCGTCTGCCCTCTTATCAGGGCCAGCTGGGCCCTAACTGAGCTGGTCACAGCTGTGGTCAGCTACACCGTCAGCTTCCCCTTATTTCTAGCTGCAGCCCTCTCCAGGGCTGCTTTTAACCCCTTTTCTGCGGGAGTGGGGCAGCCGTCCCATTTCAGCTGTTATAAAGACAATGGTGATCAATTGTTCTCCATGGCCACTGAAAGTAGGACAAGAAGTAATGGGCTTAATCTGCAGCAAAGGAGATTTTGGTTAGATATTAGGAAAAACTTTCTAACTATAAGAGTAGTTAAGGGAATAGGCTTCCAAGGGATGTTGTGGAATCTTCATCATTGAAGATTTTGAAAAACATGTCGGACAAACACCTGTCAGGGATGGTCTAAGTTTATTGGATCCTGCCACAGCGCAGGAAGTTGGACTGGATGACTTCTTAATGATCCTATTGCCATGGGATTTTGATGGAAGTTGATGATTTGGGCTCAGGTCCAATTTTGGCCTTTAATATGAAATGGCCCAGCTCAGACTGAACTATAGTATTACCACTGCAATACAAAAAAGTGTGGTTAATAAATATTTGCATTTAATAGTAACATTACAGGATAAGTTGAGGGTTTTCCTGTAAAAACGTTGTCACACTTGAGTGCTGGCTACCGTTTTGTGATGTTTTCTCTTTTAAGAGGAAGAAATTTAAAGAAGATTCAAAATGTAGATTAACAGACAATCTTAAAAAAAACAAAAACAGGAGGACTTGTGGCACCTTAGAGACTAACAAATTTATTTGAGCATAAGCTTTCATGGGCTACAGCCCACTTCATCGGATGCATTGAATGGAACATATAGTAAGAAGATATATATACATACAGAGAAGGTGGAATTTGCCATACAAACTGTAAGAGGCTAATTAATTAAGATGAGCTATTAACAGCAGGAGAAAAAAAAACCTTTTGTGGTGATAATCAAGATGGCCCATTTAGACAGTTGACAAGAAGGTGTGAGGATACTTAACATGTGGAAATAGATTCAATATGTGTAATGACCCAGCCTGCTGTAAACAGATTAAATCTGTGTTTGAGAGTTTTATACCTGAGACAGAGAGACCACTATTTCCCCAAGTCTTTATTTGAAGTCATTGGCAGTTTAGTTTGAGAAAGGACTGCAGAATCACTCCTCAAATATTTCCCTCTTGATTGTAAAGCTTATATTTTCCACAAGTCTTTTAAAGAGTGTGCACTTTACATGAGTTACTATGGCCAGACTTCACATATTTTAATTTTCTAAGGTCGTTTCTGTGTGCTCATCTCCTCTTTTTTTCTTTTTCTTTTTTTTTTTTTTTTGTCTGAAACTTCATTTCCCTTTCACAGCTGTGAATTCTCTGGTGGTTGCTGCAGATGGATTTGATAAATGCTGCTAATATCACCTTCTGATCTAACAATGCTCTGACTTTGGTCTGTAGGTCTTGATGAGTAATTGCCGTTGTTCTACTCCAATGACTGAATTAAGTTGCCCTGTTATAAAGGGTTCATACTTCTGTGATTTTAGCCAAGGCAGCTCATAGCAGTGTCCCTGTGGACATTGACCTTTTTCACGGTACCTTTTTACTCTTAAAGTCTAAGCCAGCAAAATTAACATGGTTTCTTTGACTAGCTAAGCTGTGTTAAAATTCTTTGATCATTTTAAATGTTCAAGTGAAATCATTTCTGAATTTAATATTCCGTGTAAATACTCTCTTAGGCCAAAATCCTGGTCCCAGTGCACAGCCTGAACTGCTGTAGGGGAGCTCTTTCTTCAGCCAGCACACCAGCTTCAGGACTGAAAGAGCTAATTGCAACCCCTCCACACTCACCTACTGCATCCCCATAAGAGGGAATAGCAAGTGGATTTGCATAGCAATGGATTCACGAGCCTAGCCCAACCCTATATCTCTGCTGCCCAGTAGTACATGGGAGCATCTGAGCAGGGCTTTGCTGCATACAACTCCTGTGCACATTCCCCAGATTCTGCAACCCACCGTGTGACTGATCCACACTGGTTCCCCTTGAAAAGGCTATAAAGGAGGGGGCAGAGAAAACCCACCTCTCTCCAGGCCTCTGAACAAGTATGCAAAGCTTTAACACAGTCACTTTTAACAGCCCTCTTGTAAACCCATGGAAACTGTAGTTCATAGTGGCAACACTCAGAGCTGCAGCAGTGCCACTATAATAAAGTGTGGGAACTCAGCCCTGCCATCATTCTATACACAGAATTCTGATTGAAGTTACTGCAAGTTTTGTATGGAGATCAGTGGTGGGATTAGTAATTGTTCAGGTACGTTGAACATTTGCATATGTCAGTGGTTGAAATGAAGCACCCATTGGATGTTCTGTGACACTTTAGAACTGCACTCGTTATCAATAACCTTATTGAATTATAAATGTTATAGGGGCAAATTTTGTCCCTTTCCTTCACAGACACCCCTTTGTTTTTCCACTGTTGAAATATGTCCAACTGTTCTTAAGTTCAAAGAGGCTTCATTATACCCAGTAACCAGAAATAATTTGCTTTAAGCCAATTATTTTTTTACAAATAAGTTATTACAATGTGAATAAAGCTTTTACGGTGGTATTGATCATGATAGTTAAAAAAAGATTAGTCACAAGTTCATGCTGATTAATATTGTCTCATTGTTTCCTTGTACTCCCACCTCCATCTGTCTGTACCACTCTGTTGTCTCTTGTCTTGGGGCTGTTGTACACTACAGAGTTAGGTTGGCTTAACTACATCTCTCAGGGCTGTGAAAAATGTCACGCGCTATGCGATATAATTAAGCCATACTAAATCCTGTTGTAGACAATGCTAGGTCAATGAAAGAATTTTTCTGACAACCTAGCTACCACCTCTAGGAGAGATGGATTTACTATAGTGACAGTAGAACCCGTTCTGCTGCTGTAGTAAGTAACTACACTACAATGTTTCTAGTGTAGACAAGGCCTAATACTTAGAGTGTAAACTCTTTAAGGGGTAGGGATCATCATTTTGTTCTGTATTTGCACAGTGCCTAGCACAATGGAATCCTGGTCCATAACTCGGGCTCCTAAGCACTGCAATAATGCAAATAATAACAAAATGAAAATCATATGGTTGGTTACATTAGTCATCATTGAGGCTAATGCGGTACACATCCAGATATTTCATGACAAATGTTATATTATTAGCACTTGAGCTGACTGGATTGCGAACTTGTCAGATTTCACTAACTAAGCAAAGTCAGGCTGTGGCCATTTCTAGACTACGTCTACACTATGAACTACGGATGTAATTCCCAGTTCACACAGCTGTACTCATGCTGTCCTCTGAGCTAGTATATTAAAAATAGTGGTGTAGCCGTGGAAGCTCGGGCAGTGGCAGCGTCAGTATGGGCTAGCCACACCAAGTACAAACCCACCTGAACTCCATGGGTGCATACTCTGAATGGCTAGCCCATATCACTGCTGCCCATGCTGTCATAGCTACACTAGTATTTTTAGTGTGCTAGCTCAGATGAGAGCTAACATAAGTATGTCCACATGAGCTGGGAGTCACACCCGTAACTCGTAGTGTAGACAGAGCCTTAGACTGAAAACCTGAAGGGAAAAGTCAGTAGATAGAGATCTTTCCTCTAAATCACATTCTAACCATTGTCCCAGTGTGGGATGATTGAGGACTTTATCTTGGTTGTACCATTTTTGGGTAAGACTTAAACTCAAGAACCTGAACACCATGGTCAGTAAAGATCCCACGGCAATGTTTGCAAAACTAGGAATCTTCTCCTTAGTGTCCTGGCCAAATTCTAACTTCGGTAATAATATCCGTCTCATATAAAATTACTCTATCATTTCTTTGAAAAAATCTCAATTAGTATAGTATAGTATAATGTTTCTGATGTTGTTATACATCTGCCATGTTCTACCTTATAAGTGACTGTATTTCATTATTAAATGAAGTGGTCCACCATGTTAGCAATAGCAGTAAATATTTGTATTATGGTAACACCTGAAGGCCCCCATTAGGATTGCACATTGTCCGGGGCATGGTACAGATACAAAAAGGACAAAATCCCTATTCTGTAGGGTTTCCAGCCTAAAGACACAAATAGACAAAGGGTAAGAAATGGGGCTACAGCACAGAAGCAAATGAGTATGGTGAAAAACTGGCGTAGATTTATTAGTTTCATCATGTTTATGAAACATGTAATTGAAGCACCTATGTACTTGCAAAAAGGCCCATCAAAATAATAATTAATTATAAAGGCCCAAATTCTGCAGTCCTTAAATTTTAACTCACTTCCTCACCACTGATGTCAGTGGTAGTTTGCCTGAGTAAGGACTATGTAAAAACCGATTCAGGACCTCAGAATTTTGACTCAAGAAGAAAGCTAAGTGGAAGTACAGCAACTCCAAACAGCAAACTCACATAAATAAATCTATCCGTTCAAAAAAAATGATGTGCTACAATCTGAGTTGAATCTCACACTTATACATCAGTGTATGTACTGTGCGCATACAAATGCATACTGTATATATTCACTGAGGTCCACTCGTATATGTGTGAGTGGACATGAGGCTAGGGAAATACTGGCAGATTATCCATCATGAATGGTTTGTACCATCCAACTTATAGAAACCTTGTGATTAAATAGTCATACGAGACTGTTCAGTGAATGTTGTAGGCAAAATACTCCGTTATGTAACTCCTTTGCTATCAGTGGAGTTATACCAGTAGAGAATTTGCCCCGTATCTTTCAACCATATGTATAAAGTATATAAGGTCAAGTTTGTTTGGAATAATGTACCTTACCTATGAAACTCTGGCTTGTCATGCAGTCCCTGTATCAGCTTCCAACTATAATACTTGAAACCCTGTTGTAATTGCTCAAATTACCCCAGCACTCCATATAACACCTAAAAGGCTTGGTTCTCAAGGATGATGTTACAATGAGTAAATTGAATGGGACAACATATTGATTTTCAGGCTTTCAATTGAATTTCTTTGTCATCTTCAAAACATGTAGGATGAACTACAACTATATTTAAACAAAGGTTACTATTACTGCAGTGAAATTATTCACAACACCATTTAATGCACAATATGAAAACAACTATAATCATCCTCAGAATCATTGTGCATAGCAATATAATTGGTTCATCCTTTTAAAATACAGAGATAAATAATTAAAAATAGGGGCCCAGTTCCCAATGACATTAAAGGTGCTCAGCACTCAGAGTGTTGTGCCCCTAATTACTATTAATAATAATAATTATTTGTATTACAGTAGAACCTAGAAGCCCCAGCCCTGGGCCTGAACCCCATTGTTCTAGGCATAGTACAAACACAGAAGAAAAAGATGCCCTGCTCCAAATCTAACCCTTTCTCTTACTGAGTTGAATTTAAGCTATTACAGTGGTTTGCGGTGTTTAACATTTTGTCTGGAATCTGTTGAGCTCTACCGTCTCTCATTAACTGACAGCTTACTCTTTGGGGCAAAGAACTTGGAAGGGGACCAATCTTTTATGTACTTCAAGGAAAACACCACTTACAATAATTTTACTCCTAAAAAATCAGTTATAATTTGCTAAAAATAAAAACACTACAAAATCTGAAATATACACTACATGCATCTGTGTCTGCAGTGGGTACCTGACAAAGAAGAGAGAAGCCCAAGTAGAGTTCCCACAAGAAATTCATTAATATATTGAACACACTCTCATCCTCTTCCACCGACCAGGAGTATCCAAAGCAGCTATTTGCTATTGGGGGACACTGCTTGAGCATAAAGGTGTGGATATTGGAGACAGAGTAGAAGAAATGTAGGCTTTCTCTAGTAAGCACCTAGAGAAAAATAAGTAATTTCATTAAATGAATAAATTTGTTTAAACATAATTCAAATACAGAAAGGTACTACTGTATCCAGAAATAATTCAATGAAGTAAAAATGTGCCTTTTAAACAGAGTTTTCTTTTGCAGTTGAGCCTTCCCCAGCTGTTCTAAGCAATCTCCAAACATTTCTTAATAATATTTTAGCAACCAAGCTGTTTCTTTGCATCCCACCACGTTGTCATTAGTTTTTGCTTTTATTGTTAACTTTAAAGGTATATCACTGCTTGTTAAAACTCGGGAGATGCATTGAGCCTCTAGGGTACAATACATTCTTGTTCCTATCAGTCATCTGTATCACAGCAATGTCAGCAGCTCATCTGCAGTACATAGCCCATAACTAAACAAGCCACCACCAACAGTACATAAAAACACCAGAGATCTCTTCAGATGTTACTGAGAAGTAGCTCTCACCGATGTGTCTAACCACTTAATCCTCTAGACTTTGGCCTCCAGTCAGTTCCCAAATATCATAACAAAAATAATCTGGATATACAAAGTTTAGAATGTTTGAATCCATATGAGAGGACAATGCAGTTATTTAACATCCTCAGCATTGGTCATTTATTCAGTTTTTGTATTCTTCTGACTTCAAAAAACCCTCTTTCCCCCTCCCCCCCCCACTGTTTTTTTTTTCCTTATAGTATGATTTTATTGGACAAAAGTAGAAAATTAAATTCTGTAAAACATATATTTTTAGAAGAGATTTTCTGGTTACCATTTGGGAGGGGTTTTGGTTGGTTGGCTGGTTTGGTTCTTTAAATTGGATTCAAATTTAGTAATTAGTGTCACTGATGATCTGGCTATTTTGGAGCAAGAAAAACCTGTTAATGTATGTATGCGTGGGTGTGGTTGTGTGTATACTGTACAGATAGATAGATTATAGATATGACACACTCTACATACTTAAATATAGGATTTGATCTTGCAAACATGCATGTTGAGTAATTTTACCCACATAGTTATGCCCAGGAAGTCAATGAGACTACCCATATGAGAAAAGTTACTTAACATGCATAGAGTCAAGAATCAAGGGGTAGCCGTGTTAGTCTGTATCCACAAAAACAACAAGGAGTCCGATGGCACCTTAAAGACTAACAGATTTATTTGGGCATAAGCTTTCGTGGGTAAAAAACCCATTTATTCGGGCATAAGCTTTCATGGGTAAAAAACCCAGAAGTGGGTCTTTTACCCACGAAAGCTTATGCCCAAATAAATCTGTTAGTCTGTAAGGTGCCACCGAACTCCTTGTTGTTAACATGCATAGAGTTTACAGGTTTAGGCCCCATATTTATGTATGTACTGTAAATTCACACATATACATTTGTAAACATTCTTCCAAAAATCATGCATAAAAATGGATAACTGTGTGCCTCGAGATTTGTCAAAATACTAAACCTTGTACAAAGTATCTCAAAATGGCATTTTTTGTGAAATGTTTCTCAACACACCGTTGTACAAATTGGTGAATAGAAACACGAAAACGTAATGCTTTCATGTCCACATGCGTACATGTAGACAGATACAATAAACAGATTCAAGGCAGCACTGAAGGAAAAAATAGGTGGACCATAGGGAGGTAGCTAATCAGCAATGCAGGTGGTTCAGGTAGCTGCTTTTCACACAGATAATTAATGTGAACAAGTAGCTGCTAATTGCACATTTCAGGAATGATTTATGAGGTGGTAGAGAGGAAAGAGGGACACAATCTAATTTCTTTGGGAACCTCTGCCATTCATACAATGGTATCAGCACAGCTGTGAGATGGGACATGATTAATTATTAGTGAACAGTGGGTAAACACACAGCCATCATAAAGGGTGCTACTTTGATGACAAGATTGTCAAAATAGAAAGTGGCACTTACTCAGGACGATGGTCAGTAACAGTGCAGATTTTGACCTTTTTTTACTCACTAATTCACTTGTATGTCAGATTAACACCAAATCTGGTTCTGAAATAAGGTTGTTTATGTCCATCAGAATGGTTATTGGTTTAACACAGACTGTTATCATTGACTTTTATTAACAGGTTTGTGTTTATGAACAAAAGACTACAGATATTATTTTCTTTGCTGTGGTCTCAAGGAAAATAAATTTGGCAAGGACTTATATAAACAGTACATTAAACCTAGGCTTATAAATGTGTCTGTTAAATATTATGTAGTGCCTCTGGCACACATACCTCTTTCCGCCATCTAACCTATACTGTGCAAAAATAGCTATGCAAAAATATTGCTTGCCTTTGTTTAGGAAGAATGATTTGCACATCCTTGTGTTTGCTGTACCTTCTTATCCAGGTTAAAGATCTCTTATATTGTACGTTTACTGACATATTTTGTGGCTTGATTAATATATCGATTTGCTAAGCATTTTTAAAGGTGTTAATTAGTTTTATCTCCGAAAAGATTGCTAATGAAATTTGAAAATCTGGACTAATCTTGAAATAGTAAATGTGCATGAGGTAGTTCTGTTTAAAGAGCAAAAGTTACCTGTTTCACTGAGATCATGAAGAAGGATTTTTTTTTTTTGATAGGGTGCCTTTTCATCTTCTGATCAGAACACTGAAGTGTTTTACATTGACCTAGTACTGATATTTCTTCTGTAAGGATGTATGCTCCAAATAAGATATATTACTAAAGTATGTGATCATTAAATCATATAGTAATACCAAAAAAAATTCAGTTATTGCAGTTTGATAAAGAAAACAAGTTGTTTAATTCTATTTTATTTTTTTATAGCTTTTAGAATTCGACAAAGAGCTGTCTGTCTTTAAAGACAAATTGTATGAACTGGACATCTCATTTCCACCCAGGTAAGATACATATACAGTCCACTTGTTTAACTTGATGGCTAAAATGTAATTGTTATTAGGGCAAGAAAGAGTGTATATATACGTATATATTTTGTTCCCACCATAAAGTTTGACAGCTCTTCCTCTATCCCCTCAGTTACCAGTATGAAGAGTGACACCTTACAGGTTGCATGCTGCTAATGCTCTACTGTCTGTAAATATCCCATCATCTGGATTCAAACTGGTCCCATATTTGTATAGTTGATTTCAGAATACTGTAATAAACTGGAGTGCCTTCTAACATAGACTTGTGTGTAGAACTTGAGTTTATAGCTATTTTTGTGCACTAAGCCCAAGTAAACTGTTCAGAAATTTTACCATAACAAAAAATAAATAAATCTTGGCTTCAAACCTTTGAAAAGTACCCCTACATGAGGGGGAATTGCACTAACTAGAAACTGACTTGAACAAAATGTGAAAGTGATTAGTCTGATTTCATTGCTCAGTTAAAAGATAAATATCAAGAAGGATGAAAAGAAATTGAAATAATTTTATAATCTCCAGTATTGTTAGTAAGACTGGTAATAAATGTGGGGTTTTTAAATAAATGTGATTTTTAAACCTGATCCTGTCCCCTGAACTGAATTTTAACAGTGATTAAACATCAACCATAAAGAAACAAAAACCAAGAATTTTTAAAATGACAGTACTATTCTGGAGAAATCCAAGAAAACTTTGAGCCATTTCTAAATATCTGTGACTCTATTTCAAGTAAGGAGAGCTCAACTCTCACATGTCTACTGCAGTTGCTTTGAAGTAAGGGAAAATAGTATCACAAAGAAAGCTAGAGTTGGGGAGCAAGAAGTCATAGAGAAGATGCTATAATTTGTATGGGGCAGAGTCCTGTAAAATCAAATAAAGTGTTATTGTATGTGTAACTAGGTTTTTTTTCCATTGGGGTAGACACAAAAGTGTGACGTTTTGGCACAATCTGAGAAAAAAATTGGAAAGCTTCCCTTTTTGTTATCATAGTCTCGTTACTTCTCACCAGCCAGCTGTGATACTGAGTATATTGATCCCTAGGGACAATGGAAGTATGCATGAAGTGGTTACCACTGCTCTAAATTGTTCTTATTGATTGAGTATGATAAGAGAAGACCAGTAGTGTATAAATCTCCAAGTGTATTTCATTAGCTATGTACCTGGTCAGAGAGGGGGAGGACAGATGGATTTGTTACCAGGATATAGACCACCACGGAATTTCACCAGTATTAGCACTGTCTTGTAAGAAATTGTAGTTGCCTTATTTATTAATGGCAACTATCAGATTAGGCTCAGTTTATGGGATAACATGTTCTAACATACATTGCATTAATGTTCAGGTTTGGCCGCAGTATTTCTGAATATACGAATTATTAATACATATAATTACATATATAGCTTAAAGTCCAGCCACTACCCCCGGTATCAGTGACATAACTGTAGTGCTATGCTACTCCTAGAAAAAAGAGCCTCGAGCCTCCAAGAGCTGGTCGTATTGCACGTCATTAGAGGCACAGCTGGTAGAACTGCCTGTTAAGGTTATTTCACACTTCTCAATATAAGACCCTGTTTTCACTTACATATAACAACATTGCCAAATTTTATCTGTTTGGGCAGATATTTTCCACACTGCATATTTACATCACGCTAAAGTCTTGGGAAAATTTCAGCCAAAATTATTCAGCCGTTTCCCAGAACAAAGCTAGGGAAAATTGTTGATTTGCCCATATTAAAAAAATTTTGAGACCTTTTCTAGCATCCCCCTGCTTTGAATCAGGGCCTTGAAATTTGGCAGGGAATAGCCTTTTGTCAGGGATATGCATTTTACTGTTCCCAAGAAAAGCAGCCTAAATTTGGCCAAGTTGTAAGCCTTTGAAAAATCTTGAGTTCACACACTCTCAGTAGAGACTTCTTCAATTTTGGCAGCTAAATTCCCCAAAGATTCCATTTGCACTGGACATGCTCCAGCCCCGGCCTGAGCAGAACTTTCCCTGCAATGGCAGCTCTGGACAACTACTGGCAATTGGTCTGGGGACCTGAACTGAGAACAAGGGTATTGTCTCCTGTGCTGGCAGTGCCCCCTCCCACACCACTGGGCCAGGCTGCATGGAAGAGGAAGCAAACTGATTCACATGCAGAGGTGATTGGGTCAAGGAGTTTAGAGGGAGCCTGGGACTAGAAGATGGCAGAGGGGAAGAGGGCAAATGGGAGTTGAAAGAGGAGACTGGGACTGATGTGGCAAGGACCCTGGAAGCTAGAGGCAGAGTGTAGGACTGGGAGCTGGGTATGTGGGGAAACTGGGTCTGGTTGGGAAAGGAGACTAGGTCCGGGAGCTGAAAGAGACTGTGACTGGGTAGGTAAGAACACTGGGACTGGGAGTTGGCAAGAGAAATTTTAAGGGGAGACTAAGATCAAATGAGGATCCTGGGAGAGAATGGTACTGGCTGGGCAAGGAGACCAGGACAGAGAACCATTGGGGTTTCAAGAAGGACATGGTCAGGGAGGGGAAATAGATCTGATAGTTCTGATAAGGAACTGAGATGCAGGGAAAGAACTGGCTCTAGCCAGGTGGATAGACTGAGACAAGGATTCAGGGGGTGTGGGGATGGATGCAAATCTTAAAATTGGATGAGGATCCTGGGGAGGAAGATTAGGACTAGAAGCCAGTGGGAATTAAGAACATGAGTGGGGGGTGGGAGAAAGATCAGGTGAGAAAGCAGAAGGAGGGAAATTGAAATTGGCTGAGGAAGGAGACCGGGACTAGGGAGGAGATGAGGTGCGGATTCTGGAGAGATGAGACTAGGACTTAGTGGGCAAGGAGACTGAAACTGGGATGAGAAGCCTGAGAAGTGGAGACTTGAGACTGGAACAAGGAGCCAGGGACGGGCAGGGGACAGGGCAGAAGGAGTCAAGCTTAGCACAGATGGGCAGAAGAGTCTATGCTCACTTGATCATACTCCCCTCCATAGCCTGGAATGGAAGCCAAAATTCCTGAGTCTCACCATTCCTCTGTTGTCAGCAAATATCTGTGAAACACCCTGACAAAGTAACCCATGCCCCTCTAGTGCTAATCCATGTAGCATTTGGCAACGTACTACTGCTATCAGTTACTCTGTTAGTTCAAATGACAGAGGAAAGTGTAGTGAATCCAAAGGTTCCAACCCTGCTGATGACCCATGCAGGTGTCAATATGATGCCACATAATGGAATTTTTTTTTCCAGTTTCTTTTTTAAAAAAAAACAAAACCTAGGAAACTATACAGAAAAAAACTATGTTAACAGACCATTCTTAAGATTGCAAAGTCAAGCATGCAGAAGTTAGAAAATGTCTGTGCAACCTTAATTCAGCCCCCTTGGGCCAGGGGCGGCTCTACGAATTTTGCTGCCCCAAGCAGTTGCCGCTGAATTGCCACCAGTGGGGGAGCTGCCGCCAAATTGCCATTGCGCCCAGAAGAGCAGTGGAGCTGCCACCCAAAAGCCGCCGCGGGACACGGACTGCCGCCCCATTCTGAATGCCGCCCAAGCACCTACTTGGAAACCTGGTGCCTGGAGCCGGCCCTGCCTTGGGCATATGCATTATGATACAGTCTTTAATTACATGATCACATCCTAGTTTTTCCATAGGATACAGGCCTGATTTAGTGCACAGGATGGACCAGGTCTGAGGAAGAATGAGTATTGTACAGCGAAGGAGATTGTTGTCTGTAGGACCCATGCTTCATGTGTTGTAGCAGTTGGAAAGCGTGTACTGAATGAGCAGAGGATTGCAGAAAGAGAAAGGATGGTCTCGTGATTGAGATAGTTAAATGGTGCGCTGGGCAACTTGATTCTATCGTTGCCTCTGCCATGGTATTCCTCTGTGATACTGTCATTTAAACCAAACTTTTCACAGTTGGTCACTAACTGTGTGTTCCTCATTTTCTGGGTGCCTCATTTGAGAGACGGAGATCTGATTTGAAGAAGTGCTGAGCACTCAAACCTGCAACTGAAGTCAGTGGGAGCTGTGCTTAGAATATACGAGGTACTATATAATGCTAAATACTCTGAAGAATCAGATTATAGGTTTCTCAATTTGGGCACCCAAAATTAGTGGATTCTTGTAACTTTAATGTCTCTGTGCCTCAACCTCCTCCTTGCAAAATGGGCATAACAATAGCCCCCCCTCATCTCACAGGGGTGTTGTGAAAATAAAATAGTGTTTTTATCGCACTCAGATACTATAGTGCTGACCACCACAGGAAAGCCATGAGAAAATTATAATATTCTATCTTCAGAGCAAGGTATAAATAGTGTGCAGTAAATAAGATTTAGGGCTGTACATTGAACAATGAGAAGAAAACAAAATATCGACTAGTTGCTCATTAAGTGAGTAATGTCCAGTCTGTGCTTGCAGTGAAAAAAATAGTACCTGATCATGTAAATAAAGACTGTATGATAATGCATATGCACAGACAACATTAATTCTGCCATTTTCTAACTTCTGAATGGTTGACTTTGCAACCTTAATAATGTTCTTTTTAATGCTTTTATATGTAATATACATTAACCTTGATAGGCAAGGATATATTATCTTGTAGCGAGAAAAATGGTGCTTGAAAATGGTCTGCTGTGAACAGGAGCATTAAGAACATGAAAAAATTATATGCACAAGAATAGGAAGTTGAATGGGTAGCAGCTTGTGTGTGTGTAGTCTGTCGGTTCGACAACGACGTTTTCATGCTATCTCTTTTTGTGGATTCTGGAGTGACCCTGAAGTCCAAAGTGTGACACACATGCTCATGAGCAGATTGGGCAGACAAAGTCATTGGTGAGCATCTTGGTAGCTATAGCAGTAGTATGATGTATTTCCCTTGCAGCTAACAATCGATTATTTCTGTCCTCTTCAAAGGCTTGGAAAGCTCTGAGTGCTGTGTGTTGCCAGGCTGATCTATTTAATGCAGCCTTCTCAAGATCATCCAGTTTTATTGCACCAAAGTGTATGCTGTTCTTGATGCTTTCCTTGTAGCACTTTCTGGGGCAGCCTTGATTCCGATGTCCCTGTGCAAATTCTCCATAGACAATTTTTCTGGGGAGTTGATGTTCAGGCATCCTAATGATGTGTCGTAGTTTGGCTTTTATCAGCATGGCATCGATGCTTATGGCATTTGTCTTTTGGAGAGAACCTGCCAGCAGACTCCATAATGGTACGCAGAGACCGCATATGGAAGGCCTCTAACTGTTTGATATGCCATTTGTATGGTGTCCAGGTCTCACAGCCATAGAGGAGAGATGTGAGCACAAAAACATTATAAAGTTTTTTTGTTTAGAGGGTTATGTTGTGGGATTTCAGGATTTTGCTATGTATTTTTCCTAATAAATGAGAAGCTTTGTGTAGCCTATTCGTGATCTCCTTGTCAAGAGATCCATCATTGGAGATGTTGCTGCCGAGAGAGGTAAAACTGTCAACTTGCTTTTAGTTGGATTCCACTAACGGATGTGCTAGGGGATATGGCATGAAGCGGTGAAGATAATTGGTGAAACACCGCAGTTTTATGCAGGCTGATTGTGAGGCCAAACAATTTTGATGCTTCAGTGAAGTGACCTATGATGCACTGGAGATCTCCCTCTGTGTGTGATAGGAGGGTACAATCATCTGCAAAGATGACTGAAGACTGCGCTGTCGTGTCTGTATCTGATGTATATGTCTCTGCTGAGCCCATTTGTAGCATGGTTGAGAACTTGGGTGAAGAAGAGGTTGAACAGTACAGGGGCAAGGACACAGCCTTGTGTGACTCCATTTGAAATGGGAAAGGAGTCAGTGAGATCTCCATTAAAAAGTATCTGACCTTGCATCGCCTCATGAAATAAACGAATGATCTTTGCCAGTTTTGGTGGGCAACCAAATTTGCTGAGGATCATTCATAATCCTTCTCTATTGACTGTATCAAATGCTTTTGTCAGATTAGTGAAAATACTGAACAGATTCATGTTTTGTTCAATACGTTTTTCTTGTATTTGCCTGATACTGAAAATCATGTCTGTGGTGCTACGACCAGGTCTGAATCCACACTGAGTGTCAGGTAGATTGGCTTCTGAGACAGATTAAATCAGTTGGTTCAGGAAGACACAAGCAAAGATTTTTGCAGCAACAGATAGGAGAGATATTCCATTGTAGTTATCACAGACCATTTTGTTGCCTTTGTTTTTAAATAAAGGAATAATTGTGGCATATTTGAAGTCTTGTGGCATTTCTTTGTTGTCCCAGATGTCAGTAAGGATCTTCTGCAGCGTTGTTACCACCTTTGGACCCGCAGACTAATATATTTCTGCCAGTATTCCATCTCTGCCCAAGGACTTTCCTGAGGTCATCAAACTGATTGCCTTTTCTGTTTCTTCAAGTTAGGGTGGTGAGTCAAGATGGTGTTGAATAGGCTTTTGAAGTATCTGATTAATGGTACTTGTTTCAACTGAGGATGGGTCTGTTCAGTAGTTGGCTGAAATGTTCAACCCATCTGTGTTCCACGCCATGTTTGTCTTTGATGACTGTCCTGCCATTAGCCATCATGAGTGAACCTGTGCCCACTTTTGAAAGTCCATAGACTAGCTTCAAGGAATCAGATAACTTCTTTGTTTCATTTGTTTCTGCATACATTTGAGTGTCTTCTGCTACCTTCTCCCACCATTTATCTTGTATCAAGCATAGTTGTCTTTGTGCCTTGCTTTGCAGGTGTTTAAATCTGTTTCTCTCTGAGGTGGACTGAATATCTTTTTTTGCCAGATTTGGAAAGCCTAATTTTTTTCTTTCAAGAGTACTGTGATTTCCTTATCATTTTCATCAAACCAGTCACTTTGGGCCCTTTTCTTCCATCCAAGTACATCAGTTGCTGTTTTTTGTACTGTCTCTCTGAATTCCTCCCATGAGACAGGGTTATCACCAAAGTTGGTTTCTAGAACACTTAGTAGCTTGTTTCAATAGGATGCATGGTTTAGCTTAACAATAGCAGGGGACGTCTTGATTGTTTTGGGGTGTTTCAGGCGTGTAGGTACAATGTGTAGATTTAGTATTGACCTAATCATTCAATGATCCGTCCAACATTCTGCTCCACGCATGGCTCGGGTGATCCTGACATCCCTTATGTCACATTGTCGGTAATCTATTAGATGCCATTGTTTGGATCTGGGGTGCATCCATGTAGTTGTATATTTGTCTGCCTGTCTGAAGATAGTATGTAATTGTCAGGCTATGTTCTGCACAGTTGCTTAGGAGTAGGAGACCATTTTCGTTTATTTTTCCAATGCCATTTTTCCCAATGACACCTTGCCAGTTGTTATTTCTTTACCTACTCTTGCATTGAAATCTCCTAGGATGATTAGGTTGTCACTTTGTGGTGTTGACTTGATGAGAGAGTTGAGATCAGAATAGAACTGTTCCTTAGCATCATCAGGGTTTGTTAAGGTGGGCGCATATGCACTGATGATGGTAGCAAATCCCACTAATGCTGGTCCTGGATTTTATATATAGAAAAACAGTTGTTGTGGCATAGCGGGGCCATAGGGTTTTTATAGTATGTTGGAGGGGGCCTCAGAAAGAAAAAGTTCAATCTCTTTATCATGAAAGTGCAACTTACAAATGTAGCCATTTTTTTGTTACGTAACTGCACTCAAAAACAAAACTATGTAAAACTTTAGCGCCTTCAAGTCCACTCAATCCTACTTCTTATTCAGCCAATCACTAGGACAAAAAAGTTTGTTTACATTTAGGGGACATAATGCTGCCCGCTTCTTATTTACAATGTCACCTGAAAGTGAGAACAGACGTTCGCATGGCACTTCTGTAGCCGGCATTGCAAGGTATTTACGTGCCCGATATGCTAAACATTTGTATGCCCCTTCTTGCTTTGGCCACCATTCCAGATGACATGCTTCCATGTTGATGATGCTCATTAAAAAAATAATGCTTTAATTAAATTTGTAACTGAACTCCTTGGGGGAGAATTGTATGTCTACTGCTCTGTGTTTTACCTACCTTCTGCCATATATTTCATATTATAGCAGTCTCTGATGATGACCCAGCATGTTGTTCGTTTTAAGAACACTTTCACTGCAGATTTGACAAAACGCAAAGAAGGTACCAATATGAGATTTCTAAAGATAGCTACAGCACTCAACCCAAGATTTAAGAATCTGAAGTGCCTTCCAAAATCTGATTGGGACAGGGTGTGGAGCATGCTTTCAGAAGTCTTAAAATAGCAACTCTCCAATGCGGAAACTACAGAACCCAAACCACCAAAAAAGAAAATCAGCCTTCTGCTGGTGGCATCTGACTCAGATGATGAAAATGAACATGCGTTGGTCTGCACTGCTTTGGATCGTTATCGAGCAGAACCCATCATCAGCATGAACACGTGTCCTCTGGAACGGTAGTTGAAGCATGAAAGGGACATATGAATCTTTAGTGCATCTGGCACGTAAATATCTTGCAACGCTGGCTACAACAGTGCCATGCGAAAGCCTGTTCTCACTTTCAGGTGGCATTGTAATCAAGAAGCAGGCAGCATTACCTCCTGCCAATGTAAACAAACTTGTTTGTCTGAGCAACTAGCTGAAAAAGAAGTAGGACTGAGTGAACTTGGAGGCTCTAAAATTTTAAATTGTTTTATTTTTGAACTGTCTTTTTATTTTTTATTCTGGATTACATGACAACACAATCCCAAATAAATTTTGAACAATAAATAAGAGCTCAATCCTGCACTGTTTGTGCAGCCATTGAAATCAGTGGAAATTTTGCCTGAGTGAGGACTGAATAAGGACTGCAAAATTTGGACCCAATATTAGTAGAGCTACCAGAGGCCATATCATACTAGCTTTACTCATGGAAGTAAACATGTTGATTTCTGTGGGACTATGTTTGTTAGTATTATTAATTATTTGTATTGCAGTAGTGTCCAACATGTGGTAGGTGCTATACATCGAGGTTTTGATAAGCAAAAAGCCAGTTTTCATCAATCAAACCTTCTTTTCAAGTAGGACCTTTACACTCACTCAGCATCAAGCAAAAAGGCCCAACTAGATGGTATACTTTACTTTTCTTGCAGTTCTTTCCCTATGTTGTTTCTCTTCTTCTAAAATAGTAGTCCTTTTTTATGTTTCACATGAATTGCCCACTTTTAAATCTTCATGGCAAATGTCGTGATTTCATAAACAATGATAGCTGTGTCATATCTGCCAGTGGGACTGAATTTTAATGTTTTTAGTTAACCTACGGAGAGTGGAACCAACCCTGTAAATTCAGAAAGTACTACTTTAAGCTTCTTGCTGTGCATAGCTGGAAAGTGTATGGTACATCTGTTTGTTCTACAAATGCAAGAAACAAAGGCTTTCTTCACTGGGAAGATGGAGAGAGAAAGATCTAAAGACACTTTTGTTTCAGGCTTATGTGCTTAATAAATGAGCATTTGAATTTAAAAAGAAGTTGTAAGAAATTGTAAAGATAGTATTAAGCAAGAATTTCAGAAAAATTAGTTAGCACATATATATTAACTTTCAATAACAAATGCTTAAATATAAAAGCTTTGGATTTATCAATTGGAGTAAAACCTTTTTAGAGCAAAATTCCAGTGATACATTTTTAGCATTCTTTGTACTTCATCTTTTTTATCCCATGGCACTTTGCCCATATAGTATTTTTTTATTTTTTGTGTGTGTGTCGGCTTTAATTGCCTGAAACATTGTTATACTTTGGCATTCAAACACAATACTAACTAAATGATATAGTACTTAATCTTTTCGTACAATATTTACAAATAAAACTTTTTCGTGATTAGCATTTTAATTCTAGCTGTTCCACCAGTTGTCAAAGCAAAGATCATAAATTTATCTTATTGATGCAACCTTACTCTACCCTTTCATTTTTGTAAGGGATATAAACTTATTCTATTGAGAGCGCTGTGTTATGTTTTTAATTATGGTTCAGGTTTGCAAATAACCTCAAATGTGCATGTCCTATTGAAGTCAATGAAAGCTTTAGCCTAAGATTCATGGTAGAATATGGCCATTGTATGCTCGTGAATAAATTTAATATTGCATTTAGCATCTCTCAAAAAATTAAAAGAGTAATTAGGACCACTATAATTTTCTCCCTTTGTTTGTTTGGCATTTGCTTATGCAATTACTTGATTTGCACATACATTTATTCCAATTAAGTGCACAGCTGCATATCTAAACCAGTATAACACTACAGTGCTACACACAGCAGCATGAATCCTGACAGGGGGAAACATACTATGCAGTTGTTGCATGTGGTATATTTGTTTCGCATCCAACACTGAATCCAATTCAAGATCTTATTCCTAATCTACAAAGCCTGCAGTAATCTAGGACCTGACCACCACTACTGCTGCCCCTTTTAGCATACAGTTTCTGGAATTCTTTAGTTCATAGTATCACTAAAGCTAATGGAGTCCAGGGCAAAGCACACAGTTGTTAGAAGATGTTTTTTTTGTATAGGATCCTCCAGCTGTAGAATTCCCTGCCACTGAAGATTATGGTGCCCTCCTCATTTTTGGAGTGCAGTGTAAGACACACCTCTCTGCCAGTAAGGCAGCTTCAGTTTGTCCAGCAAGATCTTCCTTCCAGCAAGATTCAGTCTCCCATAGCACCCAAGTTAATACAGCCCTAATCAAGATGGGAGGACTTGAGAAAATTGTCTGCTATTGCTCATCAGCTGACCCATTTCATCTCTCTGATGATGCCTAGATATTCTGGTGATAGACACATGCATGTGAGACAGAGAAAAATATCTCTTCTAAGAAGCAAGTCCTGAGTTACAGTTACCTTTTTGCCAGTACTTCCATTGTGAATCTTAAGCAATGGAAATGTGTAGTGTTCCCTATATACATAAATCTCAACAATGCCCGCACACCCCCTTGTACTACAGCAATGTCACGTTCAAGGATATTTCTCTAGTGAAGTTTCATTAACCAATCTTTCTTATAAGGTGGGTGACCAGAATTGTTTTTCATGAATAATAGCAAAAATATTCAGTAGACCAATAATATTTTCCTATTTAATTGTGAATTGGACTTTATACCTGCAAAAATTATGTGAATTATGTTATTTTGCTAGAATAGCATTTAATAGTTTTGATGTTTTCAAGAGTATAGTTTACGCACTTGTAGTTAGACATCAGATCTAGTTCTTTTAGAGTCCCCTACTTGTTTAGAAAGTTTAAATAAGTCTTGCTTCTGGTTGTAATAATCTTAGTGTATGCATCTTTAGTGGGCACATTTTCTACATATATTTTTGTGTCTTAGTAAAATATGAGATGATGACATCAGCTTGTTCCTTCTGAACTTCTCTGTGGTGCTACTTTTTTAATTTCAAAGAGAGTAAAGAAAGCATGATTGTCTGGGCATATATTTTTAGACCTTCTGAGGGTTGTGTTTATTTAAGGAAATGGTTACTATGAAAGCCCACAAATCCATGCTGCACATTTTGGATGAATCTGCATATAAGCAGCTCTTGGTTTGAAACTTTCATATTCCCTTTGTAAAGTTATAGCATCTTATATTAATGCATTTCAAGTAATTACTGTATAGATATAGTTTGATATTTTTGTCATAGCTTCTCAGAAATCTTGGCTCCTAAGGGCAAGGGAGGAAGAAAATCAGTGTTAGAGGCTTAGCAGCTAAGAATATACTTAGGGCGACTGAAGAAAGTTACAGTCTCATGTCTTGTGTTTAATTTTAAAGAATGCAATACAGCTGTAAATTCATATCACTTACGCTCAAGAAGTCATCAGTCAGGTCAGGCATGACAAGTATGAACACTGCACACCCTTGTGATGAATTTGGCTTTCCCATGTTAGTGGTGGTCCTGGAGCCAGAGAGGCATGACACTGCAGTGATGAAGTGCTAGCAGTCTGACAAGAAGAGTCAGGTTGACTTGTTTAGGTACAGGAGACAGTAAACGTGTTGGGACACAAAATGAGAAGATGATGATGTGTTTTGGTTCTCAGAGGGAGGGAAAAAGAGGAGAAGGAAGAGTTGTATTTTCTTAGTAATTCATAAAATCTTCCAACGTATTCATAAATATCAGTGAAAGACTTATCTTGCAACATCTAGCCACCATATAGAAATAGTAGACAAGTGTTACTTTTTCTGCTTTCTAGGATTTAGGAAAATTTTAAAGTAACAGATGAATAAATGCAAATAAAAACAAAAAAGCATACTTTTGTGTACTTTTTGATAAAATACACCATTTTGAATGTGAAAAGCTTCTAAACATTCTGTTTTAGACAAGGAAGGGTTAATTTATTCTTCAAAGCGGTTGGGCATTTTTTGACATATAAATTGTTTAATTTACAAAAATGTCCAGATTTCTTCTGTTTTGAGATTTTTATGGATATTATACCAATATGAATTGTGACATCTTGATTCTGGCACCCTGTACAGACCCCTAACAACGTAGTGCTGTATCCAGAAGTTCCTGCCCTCTCAACAGTACTAATATGGGTTACAATATTTATACCCTTTTTACACACCCACCCCCATATTTGTAGCTGTTGATTTCATTATACTCTGCAAGAATCATGAACAGTTCACTCTTTTGTAGTCTGCTAGCTTCTCTTTTCAATTGATTGTGAACTACATTTAATAAGGTGTGAGCTTTTAACGCTTGTGAGAAAGAAAATACTGTGTCATGAGTCACTATTCACAGGTCACAGAAGGAAAACCAGTTTGTATTTAGATGTCTAGTTCTTATTGTATCCCGCCTTTTAATATTAGCTTTTGAAAAGCTACTTGCATTTAAAACTTTTGTCATCATCTTTCTATTCATCGTATTAATGGTTGTTAAGAGTAAAATTTGGATTCTCTAATAAGTACCAGAAATAAGTGGTTTCTAATCCTGATAACATTGAAAACATTCCTTATTCTGACAAGAGTACATCTTATGATAATTTAAAAATCATTTTGAAACTGATCATTTCCTTTTTGATCTCTAAATAAAAGTGCAGTTAAATCTTTAGAGAAATAGAAATACCTGATGGCTCCTTCCCTGCAATACTATATTTGCCAAGTCTAGACACCTATGGAAGAGAGAAGGGCATTCATATGCAGCTGTCTTTTCACCGTTTGGTGTTTAGTGGGAAACTGAGAATAGGCTGATGCCCATACATACACACACACACACCTTAACATACATCTTATATACTCTACAAGTCTATGAGGAGAGTGAGGGAGTAACTTTGTTTAAAGCCTCTGTGGGAAATTGGTTAAGCTAACAATCCATTGGGATAAATAACTGCATAAAAACATGCCCACACTAAATTAAAGTAATCTTAGAGGTCTGGTTTAAGCCAGAAAACCCCAGGAAATTCAGATATATTTATAGAAAAATTACATTTTTCAAGGGTTCATAATCATAGAGTATCAGGGTTGGAAGGGGACCTCAGGAGGTCATGTAGTCCAACCCCCTGCTCAAAGCAGGACCAATCCCCAATTTTTGCCCCAGATCCCTAAATGGCCCCCTCAAGGATTGAGCTCACAACCCTGGGTTTAGCAGGCCAATGCTCAAACCACTGATCTATCCGTCCCCCCTAATGAGCTATACAAATTTGCTGTGGGCTGAAACATGGCTTTAGAGGTCTCAACTGAGAATGTAAATGTTTATTTTTCTTTAAAATGGTGTTTGGCTTATAACACGATTGCAGAAAAATATGTTAATATGTTTCATACACATTTTAGTACTTTAAAGCAGATATGACTATGGGTTTTTTTCATTAAACATTACAGACATTTAGTCCACAATTTGAACTATGGATTTTTGTTTGTTTTGTTTTAAAACAGTAACTCACTTTTCTTTAATATTTAAAAGTGGGCACTATGTAAGCTGAAATTTTTGGCTCTCACATAAACACATTAATGCTTTTTAAATTATACATTTATTGTGACGGATGTACAACATAATTGTATTCGTTTATAACACAGTAATTATACATGGAGTCAAATGTAATTTGTAGCTGTCTTGTCAACAGTTATTAGGGCAACACTATTTCATTATAATTAATATGCAGTTGGGTGACCAAATTCTGAAAGGTCTTACAATACACTGGGCTAGTGGCCATTAGCGTCCACTTTCTCCAGTCAGTTCTGCATATGGGAAAGCTTTCAGAATAACTTTTGAACTTTTCACTTATCACTTCTGAAAATAGAATGGCTAGAGTCTTACTTGTGAACTGAAAAAAGTAACTAATCCTCTTCTCCAGTGTAAAACCATAACTTCATTTGAGATCACATGCCTGCTTACTGTTACAGGAAGTCTTCATATTATCCCTTGTGTTCATCCAGTTAAGGGAGAAGGCCTACGTGGTCATTAGACAGTCATGCAGGAAAATAAACTCAGATCAAGTCCATGGTGCATTTAAGCATATGCTTAACTTTAAGCATGTGAATAATCTCATCCTTGTTCAGCAGTACACTTGATATGTACTAGTTAAACATGTGCTGAAGTGCGTTGCTGAATCTGAGCCTAATTTCCTATATAATCCTTACGTAGTAGGCAATGACACTTTCTCTCTTCCCCAAACGGATTTCGGCAATTTCAGTTTACCCCTTTCCACTCCCGTCCCTGGTATTTATCCTTCCCTGTTGGTGAGAAGGGGAGGAGCATCTATTCTGCCTTCAGCAGCAGCCCTTCCTTGATCCCTGCAGAGTCCACACACACACACACAACAAAAAAGGGAAGGGGGAGAGAGAGAATCACAGCCTCCTGGGAAACCATAGATTTCATGACAATCATTAGGCCCTTTACAATCTCACTTCCCTAACTAGATTGAGTAGAGATTTTCTAAATGTGTATTTTTCAAGAATCCTTCACTCATCCCTATATTCTCAAGTTTTGATCCATTTCCTTTAAATAGGGAATATTCATGTTTTTATCTCATTACACTTTGTAATCTAATGTAGCCAGTAGCAACACTAACCACCAGAGACTAAATACAATTCAGAATTTTAAATTCTGCAAGCTCTGTCAGTCACTGCCTAGGCAGCCTGGCCATAAGCAAACAAGCAGCTCAATGTGAGGCTGGAAGAGGGTCTTTGGCAGTCCGTAATCATTGGGAAAAAGTGGTAGGTGTGAAAAAGAAATAAGGAGGTTGTGGTTAGCCAAGATACAGGTGGGCAATTGTTAACTTTATCACCTCTCTCCATTAATTATTATAATTATTCTTGTAGATGTAGTATGGCAGAGATAGGAGCTGACTTTACCAGGGGTTCACACCCACCTACAAGGTTTGCTTTCAGATAAGTCTGCATGCACAGTAATCTCATGTATTAATCATTCTCTTAAAGTGACCTATTCTTGTTTGTCGTTGCATTAGGCTGTCATGTAATTTACTAGTTGGACATATGTTTGTAGCTCAGATATCCTCTATGTGATTTTTTTTTTTTTCCTCAAGCAGATTCTCTGCATTGACAATATCTTGGCTTTGACACCTCTAACCAAGAATGACAGGTTGAATCCCATTTATTTGTAGAAGAATGTTTTGCCTTTGGAATTCTCTTAAGCTCTAGTCAGATGTTCTTCCAGAAACCTGATTAGTCTTACTTATTTTCTACCCTTATATATTGTCCCATTAACTTTTTCCCTAATATGTTTGGCCTTATTCTCATGGCTTTCACACAATGACATATTATGTTTTCTGTTTTAACTCATACTACAGCAGGGTGAATCAGCTCAGTGCCATATGAGGCAAGGTCATTTTTAAATACATTCAATTGTTCTTTCCTTCCTCCAGAGGCAGTCCAACAAATGCCAACTTTGCCTTTTGCATTGAAACCCTGTCAGTGCCATTGTACTTCCCAAATGCTGCCCTCCTGCATAAGGCTAGAAGGTTTATTACTTGATAGGCTGCTTTTGCTTCCCAGAGTCCTCACCAAATTTTCCCATAGGGCCCCAGATCATAAAAATCAACCTGCTGCCAAAGAACCAGTAACTATTACTCTCGTAGCATCCAAAGGAGTCAATTAATATGGCAACTCACCCATCTCTTGGCTCTGAGCACATCACCTCATTGGTGAACTTCGATCCTATTCGCCCCTGAAATGAGGATTTAATGAATGTTAGAGCAAGGTCAAAAATGATATTGGAGTTTATCAGGTGTCTTTGCAGCTCACTGGTTTTATCCAAGATTGGATGGCTTTGTGCAGTTTCCACCAAATAATAACAATAACAATAAATAATATTTGCACTTCTAATGCACCTTCATCCAAGCATCATAAAACTCCTTGTAAATATTAATGAATGACCTTAAACCATCAATAGAGTAACTCAGTGCTTGATCAGTCAATTCCCACAAAACATTCTGGAACCTTGTAGACCTGCCTGAGGGTGGAACAAAGAAACAGCTCCCTGAGCTGGAATGAGAAAAGGAAGGCCCTGATTTCAGCCTAGAAACAATTATGATCTATTACGAAAGGGTATTCTTAGCCCATATACCCTTTCTCGTACCAAAAATCAAACCAAGGTAGCTGATGCCAATGCTCCATTCATTTCTAAAGTAGAAAGAGGCTCTTTTGGAGTAGGTGAGGGAACTGTTTAAAACCACACTGCGTGGAAAGAACCACACTGCGTGGAAAGATGTTCCTTCTGCAATCTACTTTAAAGAGGTGTGGCACCATTTAAAATTAGGAACAAAGAGGGGGAGGGAGGGGATAGGAAAGTGACATAGAGAAGGTTTAAGGACAGTTCTGAATATAGTTGTATAGCCTGTAACCATGGGAGATGAGGATGTAAATCAAGCCACCACCATGACTATGTTCAAAAATGGTTTCAAACAAGGTTGTAACCTCTAGTGTGAACAGTCTCCAGTTGCTTCCTTTTTGCTATTAATACATTAATCTGAGTTTTGGAAGTGTTGCTTTTTAAGAGTCCTGTTAGTTGAATGCTTTCCTATCCATTGTCTCTTCTTTGCAATACGAGTTGTTTTCTGTTTTAGTGTACGTAAAAATATACGTACTTGCTTTATAACTTACTTAGAGTCAGGCACATTCCCGGAAAAACCATTTAGCTCTATCAGAACCATGTGTAATAATTTCAGAATCTTTTACTGAAACAAGCCAACACTGGATGAATTATTCATAGTTCAATTTATCCAGTTGTAATAGTAGCAGTGTTACATACACTTAGTTGGGTACAACGTTCTGGTTATTAAAGCAATAGGGCATGTCATTCATTGGCTACTTGATGTAGCATTGGTATTGCTGAATAATCCACTTGTGTTAACTGGACCGCCCCAGGACTCTTTATTGAACAGCAAAATGCAGCATGTGAGTTGCTGTTAGCAGTGTGTCAGGCTTTCAGTCTTAAACTGGCTAAACATCCTACAAAGGGGAGCCAATAAGGCATTAATGACAGGAAAACTGGTTCAGTTTGACATTGCTGCCAAGGCAATCCATGGGTTAGCATGGCTATGATGTATAATCAATAAGAAAAGATTGTCTCTATTGGAAATATTCCAGAGTAAAAAAGTAGCCAGTTATTGCATATTGGGAAAGAATCTGTTGGTATCTCTACCCAACCCCCCCTCCCCCCCCCTCAAACACACACACACACAGCAACACTCCTGTGGAAACATTCCATTGCATTAATGCTGACAAACCAACTAAAGTGTAAAAACTCTCAGTTAACACCACACTTGCAAGCTGCAGCATAATAGTTACACAAAAGAGTTTGTTAATCCACAGAACAATATGCCCAACATAACTCCATAAAAAGACTCAGAAAAATTACACTGTGTCATTAACCTTCCTGCTTTGTGTACTACGTGGAGTTATGGCTCAAGTCCTGTTTACCCTTCTTACCCTTTGCTACTGGATTGCCTGGTTGACCCCCTTTTTATTGTGACCTTTGATCACCATGGTGTTAGTGTAGCATTTGCAAGTAGCAGCTGTTTAACACATTGTACTTTAACCACTATGTTTGCAGGCCTGTGTTTACCCTCCGATTCGGCTTAAATGAGATACATATCATGGCCAGTTAGCTCACAGAGCATTATGAAGATCTATTAGTGTTTTGGTAAATGTGGAGCAGCTAATTTAATTCAAACAGCAGGGTGTCCTATAGCTTAGCTTTAACTACCTGATGCAGAAGATGAGCACATGAAGTCCAATTACTTAGGGCCATTTGTTAGAAAAGATTGAGCTGACTAAGCCTAAAGAACATGGATTTCTCTTTTGAATGTAGGGAAACATATATAAATGGCAATTTCATTAATTTAAATGAATTTGGGGAAAATAATATGTTCGTTCATAAAAAAAATTGAGTCTGGCTATGACAATGCTGATTTTTGGAAGCTATACTCGGGCTAGTGAACTGAGCCTTTGTGATGAGGTCACACATATACCAGCTCCATTAGTGCACAGCTGGGACCTTGTCAATGGAAAACACTAAAATCCCTTTACCCTACTCCGTCAGCATCTTAGCTCACAAATCACCCCAGGTTTGGCCCAGTGGCCTACTAATGTTGTTACTTATGGCTTTAGTATAGTAGCACGTTGGACATTTTTTAAAGTATAGTGCATAGTTTAGGTGTAAAGCACTTGCCATTTGCTTTCAAAATCTTGATTTTGATTAAAACTCTGGTAGTTTGACCATATATTATTCTGCTATTATTAAACAGGGAGGGAAAAAGTCTTCTGTGAAGGTACCTATCAGCATTACTGGTAAATAAAAATACATAAAGTAGCAGTGAGCTTGAGCAGAGAATGTTTGGACTCAGGTCCAAATTCACACATCACTAGCTCTGTAATGCGCCACATCAAAACCCTGGATCTGGTTACCCTCAAACTCTGGAAAAGTTCACATCTAGGTTGGAGCTTTGCAGCTCAGTATCACCTTTAATATAAAGTATAAACAATAAAATTCAGTGGCACAAAAGTCATAGACCAACAATAAAATAATTAATGAAATCAAGTAAACAGCCTCCAAATGGGAGCAGTTTTCAACTCTCTTAGAAACGTTGTGATGGAAGTTTGTTTTTAAGAAGGAGTGTGTGTCTAAAACCTGATTGAACTTCCATAATGTGCACATAGTCTGAACAACAGTGTTGTAAAATCAGATATTTTGTGCTCAATCTTTCAAAATGACCTTTATTGTGCTGGGGAAAAAATTGCAACTTATTTTTATTTTCTGTCATCAACAGGGTGTTGTCCCACTTTGTAAGACCCTGTTATAATGTTCTAACCATAGAAGATACAATTTTAAAGCAATGTAAAATATATTACAATATTACCCACAAAGTCAATTCACTATATTTTCTAGCTGCAAAAACGGCTGGAATCCAGAACTACACTGACCATGTGTCAGATGGTTTTAAAAGAACTAACAAATATGAACTCTCAAAATAGAATGAATTGTTCTCTGATTGAAAGAAAAATTCACCTGCCCCAATGTCATAAAAAGCAAAATGGTTCATCCTTTCCATACCTTATGGGGAATGCCATTTAAGGGAAGGTTTAATTCATTTGTATTGTTCTTTTGTGTTTTGAGTTAACAAACAGTTGGCGGGCTGGTTTAAGATCACAGAAGTCTATAGTACTACAGTAGGTGTTTTGTAAAGGTATTTGGCTTCTCTGACAATAATTGTGTTTAAAATAATTGTAACTGTAATTACAGTATCATTAGTGAAATAATATTGGTGGACAAACTGTTTAGTTTTTTTAAGGTTCCCAATATTATTGCTAAGTTGTTCTTGTTCCTGCTAATAGTAACACAAGTACAAATAACAGAAGTGCATTTGTGTATATCTACCTACACAACAGCAACTTTCAAACTTATCAAATGTAGTGAGACCAATTCTTTCGGGTGTTCGGGAAAATTTGAAAACCTTTTGGCATTGTAATATTACATTAATTAAACTCAATAGCTTCTTAGTACTTTTATACACAAAGCCCACTTCTAAGTAAGTCTGATTAAACAGTGAAAATTAAAACAAAAAGTCTGCAATAAGGAGAAAAAGCAGCAGAAAATACCAGGACTGAAAAATAAGACATCCTGATCATAGAATCATAGAATATCAGAGTTGGAAGGGACCTCAGGAGGTCATCTAGTCCAACCCCCTGCTCAAAGCACGACCAATCCCCAACTAAATCATCCCAGCCAGGGCTTTGTCAAGCCTGACCTTAAAAACTTCTAAGGAAGGAGATTCCACCACCTCCCTAGGTAACTCATTCCAGTGTTTCACCACCCTCCTAGAGAAAAAGTTTTCCCTAATATCCAACCTAAACCTCCCCCACTGCAACTTGAGACCATTACTCCTTGTTCTGTCATCTGCTACCACTGAGAACAGTCTAGATCCATCCTCTTTGGAACCCCCCTTCAGGTAGTTGAAAGCAGCTATCAAATCCTCCCTCATTCTTCTCTTCCGCAGACTAAACAATCCCAGTTCCCTCAGCCTTTCCTCATAAGTCATGTGTTCCAGTCCCCTAATCATTTTTGTTGCCCTCCGCTGGACGTTTTCCAATTTTTCCACATCCTTCTTGTAGTGTGGGGCCCAAAACTGGACACAGTACTCCAGATGAGGCCTCACCAATGTCGAATAGAGGGGAACGATCACGTCCTTCGATCTGCTGGCAATGCCCCTACTTATACAGCCCAAAATGCCGTTAGCTTTCTTGGCAACAAGGGCACACTGATGACTCATATCCAGCTTCTCATCCACTGTAACCTCTGGGTCTTTTTCTGCAGAACCGCTGTCTAGCCATTTGGTCCCTAGTCTGTAGTGGTGCATTGGATTCTTCTGTCCTAAGTGCAGGACTCTGCACTAGTCCTTGTTAAACCTCATCAGATTTCTTTTGGCCCAATCCTCTAATTTGTCTAGGTCCCTCTGTATCCTATTCCTACCCTCCAGCGTATCTACCTCTCCTCCCAGTTTAGTGTCATCTGCAAACTTGCTGAGGGTGCAATCCACACCATCCTCCAGATCATTTATGAAGATATGGAACAAAACCAGCCCGAGGACCGACCCTTGGGGCACTCCACTTGATACCGGCTGCCAACTAGACATGGAGCCTTTGATCGCTACCCGTTGAGCCCGACAATTTAGTCAGCTTTCTGTCCACCTTATAGTCCATTCATCCAGCCCATATTTCTTTAACTTGCTGGCAAGAATACTGTGGGAGACAGTGTCAAAAGCTTTGCTAAAGTCAAGGAACAACACGTCCACTGCTTTCCCCTCATCCACAGAGCCAATTATCTCATCATAGAAGGCAATTAGATTAGTCAGGCATGACTTGCCCTTGGTGAATCCATGCTGACTGTTCCTGATCACTTTCCTCTCGTCTAAGTGCTTCAGAATTGATTCCTTGAGGACCTGCTCCATGATTTTTCCAGGGACTGAGGTGAGGCTGACTGGCCTGCAGTTCCCAAGATCCTCCTCCTTCCCTTTTTTAAAGATGGGTACTACATTAGCCTTTTTCCAGTCGTCCGGGACTTCCCCCGATCGCCATAAGTTTTCAAAGATAATGGCCAATGGCTCTACAATCGCAACCGCCAACTTCTTTAGCACTCTCGGATGCAGCGCATCAGGCCCCATGGACTTCTGCTTGTCCAGCTTTTCTAAATAGTCCCGAACCACTTCTTTCTCCACAGAGGGCTGGTCAGCTCCTCCCCATGCTGTGCTGCCCAGTGCAGTAGTCTGGGAGCTGACCTTGTTCGTGAAGACAGAGGCAAAAAATGTATTGAGTACATTAGCTTTTTCCACATCCTCTGTCACTAAGTTGCCTCCTCATTCAGTAAGGGGCCCACACTTTCCTTGACTTTCTTCTTGTTGCTAACATACCTGAAGAAACCCTTCTTGTTACTCTTCACATCTCTTGCTAGCTGCAACTCCAGGTGTGATTTGGCCTTCCTGATTTCACTCCTGCATGCCTGAGCAATATTTTTATACTCTTCCCTGGTCATTTGTCCAATCTTCCACTTCTAAGCTTCTTTTTTGTGTTTAAGAGCAGCAAGGATTTCACTGTTAAGCCAAGCTGGTCGCCTGCCGTATTTACTGTTCTTTCTACACATTGGGATGGTTTGTCTCTGTAACCTCAATAAGGATTCTTTAAAATACAGCCAGCTCTCCTGGACTCCTTTCCCCCTCATGTTATTCTCCCAGGGGATCGTGCCCATCAGTTCCCTGAGGGAGTCAAAGTCTGCTTTTCTGAAGTCCAGGGTGATGGTAGAGGGTGATGATAGAGGGTAAACCCCTGTAGCCTTTGTCAAAGATACTTCAGTCTCCAGAACTGTCAAACTATCATCTTTCACAAAACCACACTGGCGAAAGGAATCTCTCTGTAATGGCTGGTCTAGATAGAGGATAAGAGCCTATTATTGCTTCCAGTTTTTCAGCTACATGTGGTAAAGCTCTTTGATACTGATCTAAAAATTCTGTTGTTCATCCTTGCTGATAATCTATGGTGGGGGGTCAATGTGATTCCATGTGGAATTTCTGTTTGCTCAGTTTGCTTTAAAGAAAAGGGGGAAAAAAGAAATAACATAGAACAAAAACTCTGTTAAAATAACATTGAGTGCCAAATCAAGCACTGAAATGTTAGGAATTACCAGAATTAAGCTTATCTGTATAACCTTGTCAACCACACTCCTTGTGCATGTACACTTGTTATTGTTCTGTTTAACGTGCATATTGTGTGACACCTAAAGGCTCTGACCAGGTTATGTTACTATCTGTAATTGCATGATAACATACTATTTGTTCTTCAGGACCCCTGCCTCATACAGCACACAGGATGGACAGCAAATGAGGCAGAGTGTTGCAGGAAGAAAAAGTACTTTCTTTTGTGTCTAGAACACTGTACTGGGACCAAGAGAGCTGGGTCTATCCCTTGCTCTTGTTACTGCCCTCCCATGTGTTGTTGGGCAAGGATATCATAATGCATACATGCAAAGATATGGAGTGAAGCTTTCACAGGGAACCTTAATTCTGGTGTTTCCTATCTTTTTGAATGTTTGATGTGGCAACATTAATATTTTTCAAAATATTTTGTCTGTAATTACTTATAACATTCAGAGGTGTTCCAACAGTAAGAGCTGTTGACCATGAAGTAATCCAGGTTATGTTTTGGATCCCTTCTTGCTAGCATGAAATCAGCATAATAATAAGCACTATGATGCTGAGGATATTAGGACACCAAGGCTACCATTATGTACGTGACATGGCACTGTCCCTTTCTAGCTCCTTTCTGGAGACATGTATTAGAAGAATAGCCCTGATTTTTGGATGTGCTCATACTTAGCTTTGGTTCCTCTTAAATTGAGAAATACTCATGTTTTGGAGTCTCTATACAAATGAGAAAAGAATTGGTTGTTGAGGCAGCTCAAAATTAATGTTCAAACTGGAAATGCAAATCAACTCAGGTCAAATTGAGATCTGGTAACTTCATTAAAGTCAGTGGGATGATTTTGGCTTTTTGAAGCTGTGCTGTACTGGAAGTTGCCAAATTGGAAGAGGTTTCTTTCTGACAGGAGTAAAATGTGGTTCTCGTTGGGCACTCATGCTGACCATGCTGGTCATGACCCATGCTATCTCCAGATTGTTCATTTTCAGAATTTCTAGTGCCTCCGAGTTTTGGGTGTGTAAGCAATGCAGCAGCAAGCCCTGAGCTCATGTGCTTATGACAGATTTGCATAGGAAACTGAAAATGAGCCATGTCCCAAGAAGCAGCTTAGGGGTTATTTTTTGTCTTTGTGAATTTTTTAATGACTCTTTCTTCAATGGTAGCACCAGGGTGATATTGGGTAGTGCAGACATTATTTATGCTTGTTATATGAAGAAAATTTGGAAAAATTGTACTGAAACTGCTCTAAGCTATTAATTAAAACTATGACTTTGTATCATGAGGATGCTGGGCAGTGACTATGTCTTATTTCAGAAAAATACAATTACAACTTTTGCTTGCAAAAATCTACTTAAGGCATAGATAAACTGCACATAATGAGCCCCAAACTGTCTGCTGTGTTGTTCTGGGGGCTGTCCTGTCCCCAAATCCCATTCTTGTGAAGATGGAGAGGGAGCCCCTACCAGGTGATCCTCTGGGGTTATCCAGCAAGTGTAAACACCTTCAGATGTCTCTTAGGGTATGTCTATTCTCCAGTGTAAGCCCAGTGTTAGAGGGACTTGAGTCAACTAACCCATGTTAGGGGTTGGCTTGAGCATCTACATTATATTTTAACCCTATGACTTTTCTAACCTGTGCTTGAACCTAGGGCTCTGGCATCCGCACTGCAGTGCACAGACCCAAGTCAAAAAGTCAAAGTAACCATATGCCAGAGTCCCTAGCAACCCCACCCCCAAAATGTGGCTGCTCTAGCCCTGGGATCATGGTGCACTGGGAGAAAACTTTACTGCCTGCCCTGCACGTTACCAGGAAGCAGCTCATTTTGCAAAAGGCTTGATTGGTTCGCTCTCCATTGCCAACCCAGAAGGGACTCTGATAGTGTGCTTGAAGATCAGTGCTCAGAAGAGAATGAGTTAATGCTGACCTGAGCTGCTGCCGTTCACAAAGCGTGGGTGGCTTCCATTTTCAGTGGAGTGGATTGCAGATTGTTGGGATAGAGAGGACTAAGGAAGTTGTCCCATGGAATTATGAGAGAATTCTGGCTGATTCCCAGGACGCAAATCAAAAAGGGCTGCATCTACACTGCAATGCAATAACGCTCAGATCCTGGATTCCAGCTTAACTCAAGCTCAGACCCTACAGTGTCCTGGAACCCTGGGCTTGAGCCCTGGGTTAGCACAATTGCAGTGTAGACACAAAGAGGGGGGTTAGGCTTGAGCCTGGGATCAAGCATGGGCTTTATGTTGCAGGACAGACATACCTGTGTGGGTATGTCTACATAGCAAAATAAAATAAAATGTGGCTGGCCCATGCCAGCTGTCTCGAGCTCGTGGGGCTTGGGCTGTGGGGCTGTTTCATGGCTAAGTAGATTTCTGGGCTTGGGCTGGAGCCCAGGCTCTAGGACCCTGCGGGGATGGAGGTGCCTAAGAGCCCTGCATTGGCCTGTGTAGAGGAACCACATCAGTTCCATTACATCTGTCCCCTTCCTCAACCATGAAGGAAGGGGCCAGATTTTTGCCCTTCCTTCTTTGTGGTGCACTCCCTTATCAATTTTTCACATATATCAGTATTGTACGGGGAATGAGGATGGCATGATCTGGCAAATGTACAGTGGCAAGGTAGGTGAATCCCAATGCACTGGGTGTGTAGCCATGCTGGGTGCTACTACAGCTGTAGAATGGAGTTAGGGGTTCCTTTCCCGCTCCACACCAAACGGATAGAGGAGGATTTGTCCCAGACTGATTTGGGTTAAATTGCTCTATTCATGATTGGATAACTAACTACAGCACTTCTTTCAGCATGAATCTCAGCAATATAGTTCCAAGCTATGATATAAGAAATCTGATTTTGTTTGTCAAAGCTACTTCTAAACTACAGTAACTTCTTTATAGAGTCATCATCATTAAAGAGCCTGGAGAATCACCAGGAGTCCTCATAATGTGAAATTGATGAGATCAATAAAGGAGATTTGTAAATACCAATTTACAGAATATAGACTCTTGAATTAAATGCTGTAATACTTAAGTTTAGAGGATCTTTTCAGGTACAGAGCATCACGCTTTAAGAACCTTGGAGTTTATACTGTAAAAGGGTGGGCTATATGAAATGTGATTGATTCATATAACTTCTCTAATAAAAAGTAGTGTTTCTTATGTTGGGTTCTTGTGCCACTAAAGCAAGAGATGTATTCATAGGTTACCAGAAAAAGTCAATTCTTAAATTGCAAACAAAGAGCTTCAGCTACCAACCATATTACATCATCAAAACATCTCACGGACACTCAGAAATAAGCTGTACTTCTGTATGGCAGTGAAGCAGCAAATTGAATTCTCATAATATGTTTTGAAAATGAGTCTTGTTAGGTTTGATGAGGTGGAAAAGGTACTGAGATCACTGGTTTGTTCCAATACATTCAGTACACTTTACTTGGCTGTTTGCCATGGCTAATCTTTTTAATGGCAGTATAGCTTGTAAACCCATTTGGTAGAAAGCTATGCATCTCAGTTTTATAATATCACACCAAGTAGGGTGGTAAATAACTTTCTATTCAAGCATGAAAGCCTTTTTTGTTACAATCCCAGAAATCTTATTTTAAAAACCTTATCTTGAAAGCCTCAGTAATTCCTTTATGAATTCAGCAATAAGCAGAATAAAAGGCAAACCTCCTGATTTATATTTATTAGTTTTTAAATGCACCTATCCAGTCCTCTTATTCAAAGACTTATGAGTTCACCTATCTAGCACTTATTTCTAAAAATGCATCAATAATTTAGGAACAATGTCCAACAAATTCAGTCCTCCCAGAACCCTCTGGATTCCTCAAAAAAATCCCCACTCACTCACTTACTTTCCTCTTTAGGAAAAGTCTGGGAGAACAACTGGGCCTTACAGCATGACCTTGAAGGTCAGCAAATTCAAAGTTATGGAGAATCCAAGTATTAAGTGGATCCCATTGTCAGTGACCCCTCACTGAAAAGGAACTGGTTTCATCCCCCTGACAGCTAAACCAGGGGCTGTTAGCTGAAGTGCCTGAGATGATTTTGACTCAGTGGCCTCACATGGATGTGGTCTCTGAGGTAATCAGAGTCCAACCTATTTAAATCATTATAGGTTACTTCAGCTGCATTTAGAAATTAAGCCGAAGCTATCACAGAACCCACACGTGATGGAGTGTCCTGCTAGAAAATGTCCTTAAACAAATAAACCATCATAGTCTGTGGAGTGGTCTACAGAGAGCATATTGCAGTGTCCCCTTCTCAAAAGGACTACTGTGGTGAGGTCTGTATCTGACAGACAAAGATGCATCCTTCGAGACATCTTTCATTCTCATCAACTGCTACTACAGGGACATCCAGAAGTAGTTGAAGATCCAACAAAGCCCCCTGGTTTGGTTGGACAGTTTCCCCGCATTAGAGAACTGATACCACCTCTTCGGTGTCTTCACATTGGTTGCTTGAACCTCCCAGTTTAACTCCAGTCTTGTCCGGATTGATTTGCATCCAAAACCCAAGACCTGATTCCATCATTCTTATGTGTGAGAACTACTTAAAACCATTGTGGCAACAGAATAAACTTGGATTTAGTAAGGGATACTGTAGCATGTAGCAGAAAACGGTAGTCCTCAGTGCTGTGTCAAAATTTAAATACCAACTATGCAAATGAATGCCTCTCAAGTCAATGGATGAACAAAGTTAAGAAGGAAACGTGGCCTGACTGACCCCTGAAAATCTGCAGTTTAGCTCATGTGTCCAGGTACTTATTGTACCCAAACATGTCTGTCTGGATTTGGCCTAAGCATTGTCCCATTAATATTTGCTACTACTGTAATTGCACAAAGAGGAATAAAACTTAAAATAATCAGGAGAAATAAAGAAGAGCCATTCTTTTCAGAATCCAGTTTTTTTCAGAAGGGGTAATTTTCTTGGTTGCTATTCAACTATTTATTTATTGTCGGACTGTTCCCAGTAACATCACTCAGGAGCAGCAGAAGGAATATTAAGCAACATGATGCCATTCTATCCATTCTGTGGTATTGTTTGGGTGGCTTCATAGTAGAGGTTACAGCTGATAACTTTTCTTTTGCAGTTTCCCTGGGTTTTTTTCATTAGGGCTGAACCTTGATTGTGCTTGGCTGTAGATAGTGATGGTAGGGTTGCCAGATGGGTAGATAAAATTTGGCTAAAGAGAGGGGATGAAAATTATATAACAAGGAACTAATGGGTATGTTGTGATGTTAAAGCGCAGTGGCTCCCTTGCTCATTGCTTGCAAATATGCTTAGACAATATGGTAATGCCAGTAAGCTTCATTAGATCAGCATCTATATTGAATTCAAAGAAAATACACCCACATATACATTCCATCATATCTGCTTTATTCCAAACACCTTTACCAAAGAGACAAAATATGTGTGTGTGCTATTACTGTGACTTCAGATTGAGTTATGGCATTTTATAAAGCTTTTTAGTTTTATTTCCCCTTGTTTTCATTTGCCTTTCGGTCATTATCTTCCCCTGTATCACCAGCTGCCCATTCTTGAGAGAGCCCACAGCCATCCTTCCCCTTGAGCCATCAGGGAGCCCAGCAGAGCAGCCAGAGCTCACCTACCACTTGGATCTTTGTATTTCAGTGAAGCCTAGACCGCTGTGGGGTTTTCAAGCCTCTGACGCTGTCTCCTGTGTAATTCCTGAAATAGTTCCCCCTTGAGGAAGTCATTCAAAGGAAATTTAGTGAGAAGAACATCAGTTTCCTGAGTACTTCCCCATGTTAATTTATACCCCAGAATCATGCAATGGTCCACTGTGTTCAAAGACTTTGTTCTTGCTTTAGTCCTTCTCCATTGTTGTTGTTCTTGTTATTTATTATTGTAGAGCCTAGGAACCTCGGTCATAGACCCCATTGTGCTAGGTGCTATACAAACACAGAACAAACAGCCAGTCCTTGCCCCAAAGAGCCTACGATCTAAGTATATGACAAAATTCAACAGATGGATCTCTAAAAATAAGCGCTTATTTTCTCTCCAAAAAAAAAAAAGTCAGGTGAGAGTATGGTGCTTTGAGATTTAAAGGGAGATGAAGAAAAGTTTTTAAATGAACACATAACTTTTTAGACTAAAGTGAGTTTATGAGGATGAGGAGAGAAATAAAGTTAAAGTATGACAAGTCATTGATTTTTATTCATTAAGGGCCAGCTCCTGTGAGGTGGTAAGCACCCTTCTCTCTCATTGAAATCCAAGGGGATGAGGACATTGAGCACTTTAAAGGAAGTGCTCAGCACCTTGCAGGGTTGGGCCCTAAATTTCAGAATGGGAGGGAAATATGTGTTAAACAGGTACATTTTGAAAGAATGTACCTGACTTTTGCAGGTTTAAAAAAAATCAAGACGGTATGGATTGAGCCAGTGGCGATGAAAGCTGCCTTACAGAAAGTTAAAAAGTCAGGGTAGTTGCTGACAGATGTTGCACTGATTCTTTTCCAGTTATCCATACAGTGAAGATTGTAGCCAGGGAAAGCAGTACATGAATACTAGATGTCCAGCTTGGTGTGATAGAATTCTGATGTCACATTCAGCCAAGGAACTGATTCTAAAAGTAAGTACACCCGCGTGATCACATTATTTTCTAGTTATTTCTTCGTTTCTCTTCAACATAGCGTTTGTTTTTGTTTGCTATTTCTTGCCTCTCCCTGAATTCTTAACTGTCCGGAGTAAACCCCAGGGATAGTTGAAGACAGCAACACCAAAGCAATGATCACATTTTTCCCTTATGCAAAGTTTTTCATCTGATGATCTTAGTGTTTTACAAACATTGTACAGTTAAGTTTCACAACTCCTCTGTGAGACTTAGAGTCCCTTGGTTTCAGTGCATAGTGATAAGTCTAATTTTGCCAATGCCATAGCAACAGTGTAGCTCAAGAATTTCCCAGATTCCCTCCCCTCCCGTCCTCCTCCCTGGCCCCTTTTTTGCTGTACAGATACTGAGCCAGATCCTGGGATCAGACCAAACTACACACTTCACAACAGGGTAGAAAGGGGACCTTTGTATTCCCCTTATCCTGTGTGTAGGCCTGGTCCCTCATGCCAGATTACAGTAACCTGAATGCTATCACAATTTACACAAGTTGCAAATGGGCCCAGAGAACCAAAAACACATAAGGAGATCTTAGGGGCATCCCATCCAGGCCTCTTTGCTCTTACCATGCCCCATTTTCCTGCTATGCCAGAAGTGGGTGTGAGGGACATGCTAGAGCAGTGGTGAGCAAACTGTTGCACGTGGCCCGCAAGGGTAATCTGCTGGCGGGCTGTGAGACAGTTTGTTTACGTTGACCGTCCACAGGCATGGCCGCCCGCAGTTCCCAGTGGCCGGGGTTCACCATTCCCGGCCAATGGGAACTGCGGGAAGCGGCGCAGGCCTCAGGGACATGCTGGCCGCCACTTCCCGCAGTGCCCATTCGCCGGGAACGGCAAACCACAGCTACTGGGAGCTGTGGGCGGCCATGCCTGTGGACGGTCAATGTAAACAAACTGTCTCACGGCCCACCAGCGGATTACCCTGACGGGCCGCAGGTTGCCCACCACTGAGCTAATGTCTGTGCTGTGACTTTCTACCACGCTACAGTGAGCTGGTGATCTTGGGGTTACTCCAGAGGGCTTTATTGACAGATTGTGATGGCTGTGCAGTCACAGCAGCTTTATCACACCCACGAGTCTTGCCCACCTTCTCCAAAAACGTCTTGACTTGACAAGCTTATTTAAGATCCAGCGCTCTGTGTTTATCTTTGTTTTTCTGCATACTAACATGGTTTTTTAACATTAATTACAATAGGTAGGATTGGAAAATAAATCCTCACACTACTGGCTCTGTGGGTGTTGTGTGTGTGTGTGTGTGTGTCGTACTGGAACACTTCAAACTTGATTTCTTTATATTTATAACCTTCTCTCTTTCCCTCTCTCATCAGTGTTGTGTATCTCATGATAATGTTTGCTTTGCAGTAAGTTACATAATTACAATCAAAAGATAACTCACTGAAACTTGAGAGTATTTTTTCCATAGCTACTCAAGTTTCCGTCTCTCTAAAGCACTTCTTCTCACGTTAATCTCTAAAAAGTGTTGGCATTACCACCTTAAACCCTTAAGGGTTTCACCAAACCCTCATTCAGGGGTGAAATTCACCCCTCATTGCATAAAATCTGAGCAACTTGGTTTGTGCAGGGAAATTCTTGAGGTCTGGTGAATGGAATTCACTTCCTAACTTGGGGACAGGCTATGGCTATGGTACAGCCCCTCTGTGACTAATCCAGTCATGGGTCTGGACTAGCATTTTAAGCCCTTCTGCATCTCCTGTATAAATGTTGCCAGCCAATGGATCCACAGAGATTCCAGATCTCCATCCATGATGGCTTTTTTGGGACCAAGATAGGGACCTCCTTCATGTGCAGAAGCACTGCAGTAGCCCCCATGTGGCTGCTCTGTCCAAGGCCTTCCTTTACAGCCACAAGGCTGAACTAGTGAAAAGGGCCCTATGCATTTGGATTAATTTAATCTTTTAATTGGTGGTTAATGCCATCAACGAGCTCAAGATAAAAGCAATATTATGCTATTTATTATGCACAATAATTAAAATGTATATAACATCTGAATACTGTGGAACCCTAGTATTCAGTAGGAAAGCAATACCGGGAAAGCAATACCGGGAAAACAAAGTTGCCAAAAAGGGGCAGGAACGGAGAATGAACTGGATATAAGCTTTCTATGCAATACTGCAGCATAAAAAGTCAATGGAAATTTGGGCTTCATATGTAGAATCATATACCAAAGAGATGATAATTTTGCATCTCTATATGACACTGGTAAGACAGTAAATACAATATTGCATATACTTCTAGACATCCATGGAATTCTCCATAACAAAGGACAGAGTGACCAATGAGGGAAGATTTTAAAAATTAGCTATGAATCAGAGAGATATAACTGTGTATAAATGTTTGAAGGGTGTAAACACCAGCAAAGAGAGGAATTGTTTAAGATTATATTAGGCAGTGTAACCAAATGTAAAGAGACAAACTTAAACATAGGAAAGTGAAGGCTGAACACCAGAGAAAATTTGTAACAATGAGGTCAATTGGCCTGAAATAATCTCCACAGGGAAGTGGCAGAAGTTCACTTGGAGCACTAAGGGCTCAATTTTCAAAATCTTTTTTAATCTTGTCTGCAATTTTGCATTTGCAAAATTTGGGCATGCTATTTTGGATATGGACAAAGATTGTGCATACAAAAATTACAGGGGGAAATTAGAGCCACATTTTCTGCTGATGTAAATTGCACAGCTTCATTAACTTCAGTTTAGGTGTTCCAGTTTACACCAGCAGAGAATAAGGTTCTTATCCAGCTGTGGGCCACTTGGAAATTTTGGCCCATAAAACCTGAGCAAAGCAACAGAAAATACACAATAGGGAAGAGTACTGAATTGGTGGAGGAAAAAGCAAGATGATGTAGTAGGTCTAAGTCATTTCTAATTACTGCATACAGTTAAGAAAACTGTATTTGCCTTCCCACAGACTTCAGATCTTATTTCTTTATAAATGTTTACACTGTGCACTGTTAGAAATATTTGAAGCTTTAAAAAAGGATCAGTGAGGAAACCAAAAACACACTATTAGACGATACTTAATTGCAAGTCTGATACATTCTTATACTTTAAATAGCTGCTTATCTTTAAAAATTAGAGACAAAGAATTTCTTCGGTATAACTAGTTGAGAAATTATTATGCATTGTTCTTTTTTTTTTTTAACATGTTAGGTGCTTTGTTGTAGGTAGCTGAAGAATTGACTTTCAGCTCTGGCCGACTTACCTCTTATTTCAAAGAACAAATGATAGTAAATCGGCACTTTTTTGTAGAAAAAGGAGTAGTGTGTGCAAAGTAGCACACAACACAGTATGTTCAGCTCCACACACTAGGTGTTACAGATTGTACAGACATGGGGCTGTAAACAGCTTTCGTGCAACATCATCTATCATGCTATGGTCGGTTACCTCACCATCATGTTATTTTATGCTTCCTGAGCCCTAAAACACCAAAGGTTGCCCACTGCTAGGGGAGTTGCGTTGATGCCTGATAGCATGCAGTAATGAATGCTCAGCCAAGTGTATATTGTTTCTGCTTGTGTGCTGCTGTAATTTGTTTATCTGTCTAAAGATTATGCAGTTGAAAATCCACAATTTTATGCTGCCTTTGTAAATTATCAAGTCGCTTTTGATGAATGTATCCCCACTTCCGATAGTGGTGGCATTATGATCTTGAAATATTGGAAAGTGCTCATGCATACAATGCAGAAGGTTATGTTTTTATATTTTTTGGCAGACAACCGTGCTATAAAGTAAATCTGACCTTAAGCTTCCTTACTGCATTAAAGATAATTCAGTTTTAACTTTATAGTCCTAAATGCTGCTGTTTATATAAAGTTCTTGCCCAGTCAAACTTGACTGATTACAGATGAGAAAATCTTGACTGTTTCATACAAAATAAATGAGTATTGTAAACTATTTTAAAGCACATATATGATTGTATTAGAGACTTGCCAGTGTGCAGACTCCAGATTTAATTAGCTTTCAGGAATTGTTTAGTATAATAAGAAATTGTAAGCCTCTCTGTGTGTTTATTCCTAAAGGGTTGTGCTCGATAAAATAGGCTGTCAAAATCACACATTCAGTGTAAATAGCAGAAAGATGAGTACATTCTATTATTCATTAAATCATAGCTGCAAAGAGAACAAGTGTATAAGAAGAAAGTTCAACATAGAGTCGAATGAAAGCAGTTCACAGGGCTAGCTAGAGGAATGCTCTCCTTCAATTGAGGCTGATTTTCTTAAGATATTTTGAATGCTCTTTTTATTAAAGGAAAGTATCTAATAGAAATAGGATTCTTTTGCTTTCTTCTTTCATAGCTAAATATTTTAACTGTTGTTGAAAATATTCAACAGCTGTTTCTACTTGTTTAACTTTACATAGTTGATGCAATAACACAATGGGGTCCATGGCTAGGGCTCTTGGGTGCTCAGGTAATTCAACTAATAAATAATAAGGATAAAGGATGTGTTAATGTTTCTGCTTGTACATTTAAAATATTACTATATGGGGACATAGGATGTTTTTTAATGAGACAATGTGAATTCCATGTTATTCCGAGAGCGACATTCATGTCCTGTGTAATTCAGTAAAAAGATTTCTGAGCTGTTCCTAAAAAAGAGGACTGCGGTGAAACCGCTTGCTGCATTTCACTGACACAAGATTTGAATGTAGCTATAACGGAGTCCTTAGTTTCCACCTCTTAAATATTAGTTGCTAAAAGTTGTTAAAGCCCTAGAAGGGAGTGGTAGTGATTTGTAAGTATTTTATGTGGAAATTGCACAAAGCTTTGCAATGGATATTTAATGTAACATTTCTACATTTGAGCCTATGTAATCTTTGCTCTGAGGACCAAGTTGAATATGCTGTCACTAAGAAATCTTGTTGCATGTTCTTACTGAACTTCCATTCATGTAACTTTTCCTTACTTAGTTTTCTCTGAAATCTGAAGAATAACTGAACTGACTAGTCTTTTTTTTTTTAATTAGTCAGAAAATGATGAGAAGATAGTGATTTATGACCATATTGGGCCAAATGTCTGCATGGGGGATCACAAGGTAATTTAACTCAGTGTTACAGTATTGTATTATACTGCGTTTTATTAGGAACATAGAATGCGTGTATTAATTTCTGCTCCTTTTATATTGAAGTCAATTATTTTTCTCCTTTTTTATTTTAAACTAGATGTTTTGGAAAATTGTATACCAGTTGGGGTTAAATTCAGCTGAAATCAGTAGAAATGCTATATTAGAGACAAGCACGAGTTTCAGTAAAGAACAGGATAATGTTCCAGAATGCAGCATAAAAACATAATATAAATCAGTATGAGCAAATGTATCTGTATTTATACTCTTACCTAAATAAAGTGCCCATGGAAAACTTCAGTTTCACTTAGTTATCTAGATTGTTCCTGAATATAATTTTAATTAATTTGGTGTCTAGTTGACTTTTAGAACAATAAAATGCTAACAGTACCATATATAAGCAACAGGTAAGTAAAAGAATATTTAGTGATATGCCGTTTAAAAAGATCAAAGATGATAAAAACATAAATTTTAAGTAACCCATATAGTTAGCTAATTCTCCTCTGAATATACCACAGACTGGAACCACAGTTAGAAATATTTGATCAGTAAGCACCTGGTTTCTTTGAAAATCCTATGAACACCTAAAAACATCTCTGATATTTTAAGACTGACTACCCATGTAAAAATTTCAGTTAGAAATCTGAAAACTATACTGCAATATCATTGACAGATGTACTGCAGTGGCTCTTGAATTATGATTTTAGGAATGGTAATGGGATACTTAAATAAATACAAATTTACAAATATAATAGGTATTTATTTATTTATTTATTTTTACCGTCATCATTTTTGTGGAGGTAGTAAAATGTTTTTCAAAGGAAGAAGGGATTTTACAGATATACTAACTTGAATGATAAAATTTAAAGTGCAGTGTCCTTCAGGAATAGAGTAATAGCCAGATTGGATACAGTCATTTTGATGTCTTTTATGACTGATTTATTTAACAAGCATCCTCTTTCAACAGAGTTAATATGACAAATGAAATAAGGTGCTATATAGGGGGCTCAATCCTGCTTCTACTGAGATCGATGGCAAGATTCCCATAGATTTCATTGGGAGCACAGGATCAGCCCAATAAGTGGCTGTCTTCCTGAATCTCTTGAGAATTGTAAGATTACAGTAATGAAGGAAGTCTAGATTATTGCATCAGTTTGTCAATGGTTATAGATTGATTCTTACTCTGTTTGAAATAATCGTTACAAAGTGTTTGATCTCTTTCTACCTTTCAAGTGTATAACCCCTATTTCTCCCTAACTTGCTGCAGCCTGTGTTCCTGTCCTTTCGAATAGCTGCTGGGGCAGGTAAACCTATTGCAAATGTGCACAAGTGTTGTGTCGTGCAGTGATGTGGTGGTAAATATCATTTTTTTTCCCCTTTGTTTATATTTTCTACATCATTTCCCCTTTGTGTTTATTTTTCTTTTTAAAAAATGCCAATTCTGCAACAGGAAAAAGATGCCCTCGAAATGAGAAGATCTTTCGTGAAACCACCCTGTAGCATGGAGGAGGAAAGAATAAGCAGTATATTGAAATGCATAATCCTAACAGCTGTATTGATAAATCAAGTCTTGAGTGCCACATTTTTAGACTGCTGATCGTACACTATGCTTCAGCATCTGGACTCTGTTCGGGAAAAGCCTCACATACCTCACTGTCTTGTATGTTCATGTGACATCAAGTAGAAATGTGGAATTATTTTTATATATATATATATATATATTATACGTCACGGTTCTGTTGCCAAAACTCTAATAGACAGCAGTGATGTTCTGTATTTTAGATTTCACAATTTTCAACTTTTAATAAGTGTTTGTCAATGTGGAAAAGCTACTTCAGCACATTTTAAACTTTTAAAGGTGTCATGCCTAACATTATATATCTGTACCATTTGGGGGTTTTGTACATTGGATTATATAGATAGAGATTTTGATGGTTTTAAATGGTATTTTCTTCATTGACCAAGGCTTATGGTTTGTTTTAGTTTTAGAATTTTGTTTTGTTTTTCATATTTTCTAGATTTTTTTCTCATGTTATTTACTATTCTGCCATGTAACATGGTTTTGAATCACACAGCAGCTGCTTTCTATACATACATATGTGTGTGTCTATATATATATGTATGTGTGTGTATATATACACAGATATATAAATAATTTATAAACCTTACCAAAACGTATGCTAAATATACTTTCCATTATGACTGCTTGAGAGTGCCATATCAGCAATTAGTGTTGGAGTCTAGCAGTTTTAGTTAAGTGTACATCAACAATCAACATTTATAAAACAAATAATATATAGCCGTGCCATCACCAATACAGATATATAGTATACTATATAGCACATATATTAGCAGTTTCACTTTGTTACTCCTATAATACCTTCTTTCTAAGTACTATTAAGGTCTGAATGTGAAGTCTCTAGTTAGGTTTGGGTGTACCTTTCAAGAATTTTGTAAACTGTTTTTGTCTGTCTTTTGTTACTGTTTTATGGTGCCAAGTATTGTATATTAAAACAATAACAACATGGGAGAAGAAAATTAGAAGTCTGTTTCAGAGAGCATCTGCACCCAACACAGACTGTATCACACAAAGTGTTAGCGAAAAGGACTGTAAATTTTCTTAGTTAGTAGCTATGTGCAACCTGCAACATAACCTTCTTATGAACATTTTTCTCCCACCACTAAGTACAACATTAAAAGGTGATTAGAGAGTCTGTTGATGAAACACAAATGTATGTTTTATTGATTTAATTTAGAACACTACAGAGTTCATGGACTGTGTGATGGCATTAGATTGATGCTTGATTTTGGTATAAATCACTACCATTGAAAATGATTTGATGTCCGCTTGCAGAATTTGTTTTCATGACAATACAGTCTGGGTTTGTATTAAGTACTGTTGTTCATAGGGTTTCTGCAGCTCTGCAATGTCAATGTGCCATGTTGCAATATAACCACCCGGTAATTCTATTTAACATGAATAGAGATTCAACTCATGGTAACTTTGAAGGCCTTTAGAAATGAGTACTCTGGTTCTCAAGCAATAAATCTGATCATAATGAAAAATGACTGTGTTTGTCCCTTTAATTTTGGGTGTGGGGATTATGCAGAAATATGAAGTTGTCCTCTTAACTTTCTGCTAATTGACTATATTCCCTTTTTGTCTGAAAACCAAGGCAGATAATAAGATGCATTTTTGTGTATAAACTGAAACACAATACAAACTGAGAAGAAGAAATTTAACATTGATTGCACTTTAAAATGTGGGATTCTTTTATTATAATATTGTTAATCTGACTATAACAGTGTATTTATGGCTACTCCTAATATACCAACACCACCAGGACCTTTAAACCACTAGCCCCTGATCGTTTTATAGATACTGGTCTACATGCTCTTTCCTGAGCTCTCTTGTCATAAAAAATAACGCTGCCTCTTAAAAGAAGGGGGGAAAAAACTAAAGACTTCTTTATACAGAGAGTAGTTAAAATAATAAACTGTGGGACCACAAAGAATTCTAAGCTTCTAAAGAAGAAAAAGCTGCACAGATGACCTATTAGGGTAACTTGTTGAGTCGAGAAATTCTCAACAAAGTTAATTCAACAACATTCATTATATGCTATTCCAGTGTTTAAAAAATTGGAGGCATGATCTCTCAAATGTGTGGGTCCCAAGTAATAAATTTTAAGAAAGATCCCTACTAGGAATTCCTCTTCTTGAATAATATCTTGAAAGCCTAATAGGTAAATATAAAATATTTTACCACAAACTAAGGTTTTCTATCAAATTACACATTCACGGAATTGTATGTTCTCCCCTTCATGGCATTAACGCTGCTAAAGTTACAGTGTTCATTAAATACTAACTTCGGTATGTAACCTTTTTTTTTATATGCAATATTGATTGTATAATGATCGTCGTGTTTTAATCTGAATATGGATTTCTACAATGGAGAATTTTGGTCTACTGGGACTATTAATTTAATATTATAGAATATAGACTGTTCCGATCAGGCCAATATAGCATTGTTCCCAGCAATCCCATTATAATTAGAAGAAATAACAACAGATTGTTTTGGATGGAGAGGTTAAATACCTCTTGCTTTTGCTCAGTTTGATGGGTTAAAAGCTACCTTGATCTGTAGAAAGATACTAATAACTGAATATATGTTTCTGGGCACCTTGAAGCTCAATTAATTGAAAATAAAGTCTGTAGCGGAACAATTGTAAGAATTCAGGTAACCCTTCAACTATAAGAGGTTTTATAATCCTGTCACTTTCCCTTAGCAATCAGTTAATGTGCTTAGATTTGTCCCTGTAGTTTCAGCTGTAATGAAGCAGGCACTACTATCCTTCACATTCAAGTGTATTCAAGACACACTGGGGCCGAAGTGAGGATTTTTCTGAACTTGATTTGTAAATGTAGACAAATAGAGCCTGGTCCTTCAAACCCTTATTGCCTTCAGTGGGACTGGGACCTTTCGCCTGAGTAAGAATTTACAGGACCGCCCCGAGAATAATTAGCTGCCCTGACAGAAAGACTCGGATGCGTTAAAACTCAGAGTGAAATAAATCGGCCTCCTCCCAAGCCCCGAAGTGACACCACCTGAATCTCTGTGTGAACATCCTGAAGCGTAGCGCAGCTCCAACCAATCAGCAGAAAGCTGATAATTAGGGCTGATAGGTGGATAAACAGCTTCTACACTGAGGAAAGAAGAGATCAATGTGTCCCAGTAAAGTAAAATAGCTTTCTGGAAATCTTAGCTTTTCTGTCTTTCCTTTGGAAAGGTGTTGCCATCTGAGAAGTAAGTGCAAAGGTGAAATCCCATCGGGCTCTCTGAAGAGGGATTGGCTCTTTCCTTCAGGTATTTATCAAATTTGGAAGCACATCAAAGTATAAAACAGGAGGAAGGAAACAAGGACTGAAAGATCACAGTAAACAGAGTAAATATGAAAATACAAGAGCAAACAGTACACCTTGGGTACTTGCCTTTTTCATTAACCGCCCTAAATCTCTTCCCTAGTCAGGCCACATTTACAGGGGACAGGATAATGTATTAATGAACCTTTAGCCTTTGTACAACCTTGTCAATTAAAGACAACATGGGGAATAATGCTAACCTGTCAAAAGAGGGCTGCTGTGGTATACCTAAATTATATGTCTAATTGACTATTTTGCTTGAAGAGGTAAACTATCCCCAGATAAATGGCTTCTAATATACAGCTGATCTAGCTGCAGTAGGCTTGCTAGGAAAGGGTTGAGAAGGAAGGGCTTCAGGCTTAGTTCAGCCATCTTTCAGTGAGAGAGAAAATGTATTTTTTAGGTTAACTATCGTTCTTTCTGACATTTGAATCAATTCACTCTTCTCTTTTGGGAACCTCTGGGTTAGGGTCTTGAGAAAATACTTATAAGTATTAAACGCATGGTTTGAGGCCTCCGTTGTAACACCATTTTAGGTGGTTTATTAGCCACAGGAAGGGCACTAGCCGCTCCTCTACCAGCCGGTCCCAGACGTGGTCTGCCTGGCGTTGGCCACAGAGCGCTTGCCCCTCCGCTGGGGACGTTGCCCGGCCTTCCTCAGCGCTCAGAGAAACGGCCCGAAGGGGTGCTTCCCAGAGGGCAGGACACCTACCCGCTCCTCTAAAGCCGCTGATACTGCTGGGACCTCTGCAGCGAGAGCTGAGTTAAGATCCTGTTCTCTGCCTGGTTTGTGTGGAAGCAGACGAAAGCTGCACGCGGGCTTCCCCCGGGCCCGAAACGTGTGGCACCGTGTCCCCACCCTGCCAGGCCAGCTGGGGAGCTTGCTCTGTGCGCACGGAGCTAGCGGGACGTCGACGGCCTCCGAGGAATGGGAGCGGCCAGAGCCGGCGTCAGCCCCGATCCCCGCAGCGACGGCTGGCGCCGAAGAGAAGGGGCCACGCTCACGGGACGCTCCACAGGACAGCCAGCCTCGCTCGGGCCCGAGCCGCCCCGCGGCCTTTACTCGGGCCGGCTCCCGGGGCAATTCTGCGGAGTGAGGCCGGCAGGCTCGGGGCCCGTGCGTGGCGCCCCTGGGGCGGGGGTATAACAGGTGCTGGGGGGCCGGGCTGGCTCCGGGCTTCGCTGCTTGCGTTGCAAACACAAAACCCCCTTGAGCCACGTGTCGCCTCCGCGCCATCCATCTGCTCCGCTGTCCGAAAGAAACTGGAGCCTGCTGGGGGCCGGCGGGGAGCTGACAGGGCAGGAGAAGGGGCTGGGACCGGGCCAAAGAAGGCCCCGCCGGCTGTCGGCTGGTTTCTTGCCGAAGGGGGAGGCGGCCCTGTGGGTGCAGGCGAAGGGCAGGCCGGTTTCCCCGCCCCGGGAGAGGGGCGCAGGGAGGTGAATCTGCCCCGGCCGGAGATCAGCGCAAGGCGGCGGCTTTCCCACTTCTCCCCCCAGGTCAGCGGCTAAGGCCAAAGCCCGGCCGGGCGCTGCTTCGAAGCTGTCAGTGGGGCTCCGGGGGTCCGGCCCCCAAACCTGCTGCCTGCCCAAGGTAGGCGGGGAGGCCGCCCGGACCCAGCCCTGCGCGTCTCCCGGAACGGGCCCGATCCTGCTCCAGGGGCTCCCTGCAGCCCGGAGACGCCCCTGCCCAGCGGAGCCTGTTGCCTTTGGGGGGCAGAGACTCCAGCGCTGGCGTCTGGGCTGCGCTCGGGAGGCTGCACCTCCCGGGAGGCTCCTGGCGTCCTTCCCGCGGAGCGGGGCGCTCAAAGGCTCGGCTCGCAGAAGGGTGGGAACCGGCCGGGCAGCGCAGGCTCACACTTAGGCACAACGCTTGTTTTAACTAAGGGCCCCAATTCATGCTGCTGCCTGGCTGGGTGTGAGATGTAAAGAGAGTCACAAAGGGCCCGATCCCACAGGCTTCGCTCACTCAAACGCCCAGTGGACCGCGGGATGGGGCCCAAACGCCAGTTCTGAACCAAGGCGCTGTGGGGTCTCACAAGAGGCAGCTATTATGTTGCTTTAAATGGTCCAGCTTTAATGCTGGAGAAACCCCGTTTTGTTGAAGCTAAAGCGGTTGCCAGACAGTGCTCCCATCCAAGTGGCTTTCTTTAAAGTGCTCAGGGACTGAATCATCGCAAGGAAAACTTAAGGACTCCCAGAGTTTGGAAACGGGTTTCCTTTCTTTTCTTTTTTTCTGGCTGCCTGGCAAGTAAAGAAGGGCCCTGCTTGGCTTTTCTGTGTAGCACATTGCATTTGCTCAGATTGCAAAACAGCAGCTGAGAAGCAGAAAGAATGTCTCATTCATTTAAAAAAACCTAACAATGAAACTGGCCTAGACTCTTAAGGCCCTTGAATACTCCCAGAGCCCAGCTACAAAAAAACAAAAACCCTGCTGATCGTGTCCTCCTCACGAAGCACTCACTGTAGCGCGGTGGGAGCATCTTTCTCCCGCCCGCAGGTTTGATGCGTCTTGTCCTTTCCTCCTTAACCACTTCTGAATTGTCCAAACCAAAATTTAAATATTTTGTAAAAATGATCGGTGTCCTCTAAATAAAAATCACCGATTCGCTGGAAAGACAGAGCCGCTAGCTTTCACTACCCACGGTTTCCTATAAAGGTAGCATCAAAAAGAAATAAAATAAATCCTATTTCTCCCGTTCTACTGGCAAGATCAAAAAGTTGGCCCTGTAGGCTTCTGCCTCTGGGATGGTGTCAAGATAACAATGGGCGTTAAGCTAACTAACTAGTACCTACGTGAATCTAACAGATGCCTACCACTTACTGTTGGAAAAACGACGTCTTACACTGCAACTCTCTCCCTAGAAGTTTAGCCGTTAACTACGTAGTTTGGTAGCTGCTTGTAGGATGTTTTCGATTTTGTATAAACGAAAGAGAGATACTACACTCTCTCTCCCTCCTTCGGAGTACAGGTACATTGGAAAGATGTTGCTTCTTTCTTTTGGTACGTGCCAGGGACACATTTTAAGTTTTGCGACTTTTGTTGCGCTCCCCCTTTAGAGGCTGGGAAATGTGGTGTTTGGTGCATTGACCGAAGGCAAACGGCCGAGCTTTTCTGAACAGGTGTGTGAAGATGAATCTAGTGGACATAACTCTTCCTACCGCTCATCCCATCCTGGGAATCTGGGCTCCTCTTTCTTTCAGGGACCAGTGTGATTTTCCCTTCTGTGCACAGAACCAGTGGCAGCCTTCGCCCCCTCCCCCGCCCCCCCACCTCCGCTGGCTCGGCTAAGGGAACTCACATTCGCTTACTCTATTTTAATGGAATATTTTTCATGGACTGGGAGAATGGCCACAATAAACCGCAAGTCACAGTTCTTGGCAAGCCAAACCTGAGCAAACCCTTTCCCGCCCAGGCCTGCTTTTCCCGCACTGTGCTCCGCACGTTCAGCAGCAGCAAGTTTGGAAAAAAAGAAAAGGCACAAAAAGCGGTGAACAAATGGAAATCGGTGATTTACAAAACAATAATCATAGAGTTGGAGAAAGTGGTGTCTTTGTCTCTGTCTCTTCGCTCCACCCCACCCCCACCCCCCCAGATGCGCGGAGCTTTTAGTTCTTTCAAAATAAGCTCTAAAAGCCAGTTAGCAAAGTCTGGCTCAGATCACAAGTTCAGATCCTCTAACCTCTTTGCTTCGGGTGTAAATTGACAAAGCACTTAAAATATTAGTACCAGATCAGAGCCAGCCAGTTTTGCAGAGGAAGCAACAATTGGTAGGTGGCTGAGACTGTTCTTTGGGCTTCTCAGCTTCTCATGTAGGGCAGCTGCTTTTGAAAGTCTAACCTCCAGCCCAGGCAAGGAGCTTGAATCTGAGAGAGGGGTTATTTCTGCAAACCGCTCTGCTCCCAGCAATGATCGTAATCGATGACTTTGGGGCCCTAAGCCCACAAGCGGCGGGTCTGAAAGGCTGGTGGAGGGACTAAGGCCCGACCCTGCATTCCTCGGTGCTGGCTTCGGGGAGCACAGGGCGAGGGGTTAGTTCCCTCGCGTTTTCCATCTAGTGCATTAGGATTTAATGAAACGAAACGCAAAAAACAAGCCAATAACTCAGCCAACGATTAAAAGGGAAGGTGAACGGCTGCTCTTTCTCACACACGGTGAAAGCACTGGCCAGGGTAAGCGCTCGGGGCAAACTCTTCCCACCCCAGCCTCCAAACTGGCAGTGTCTGAGCTGTACAGCCGGAATCCACCCCTTGCTTTCCACTCGAGCTCCTGTACCTTGCCCTTGTCACCGGCGGGGTCCGCTCTGATTTCCAGTACAGCGGCTCACTATGCGAGGAGACGCTCCGGACCGGACAGGGGCAGAGGAGCCGACTAGTCTCCTGCTTTGGAGCTCAGTCCGGACGCGAGGCCCCTGAAAACGTTCCCAGTCCCCACCCCTGTGACACAGCCGCGCGAAGTTACCCTGCAACAGTTGGGCAAGCTTCTAACTCCGACCACGTCTTCCCTCCCCCCCCCCCAAAAAAACAGACCCTCGAAATATTACTGGGCCCGGCTGAGGTTTCAAAACAAACCCACAAGCCAGGCGCTAAAACAGCTTTGCTTCTAAAACAACCAATTACTTTTTCCCCCACTGGGATTGACTTCAGCTAGCACCACGGAACACCGCCCTCCCCCTTTGCCGAGGCGGGACCCCCAACTATCCAAGGGGGTTTAAAATCCCTACTTATGGTGAACAACCTGTGGGTGAGGGGGTGAGATGGAAAAGGGAAAATGAAACAAAACATCGGGGGGAACGCGCTAAAGGAGAAGCTTGTTAAATAATTTATTGATTTATACAAAGTCTTTCCAACCGACGTGGAGGCAATAGTTTTAATCCAATTTAAAAGCAAGTGTCCAGCTTTGTCTGTCTTTTTGGTTGTTTTTCTGATGTAATAGAGCATAAAATCCGTAGAGAGGAAGAAACTAAAACTGCCAAAACGCTCAATGAGAGGGGAGGGGTGAAATAAAAGAGCCATTTTTACACTAGAAATATACATCACAAAAATCTGAAATTTCCTATATACAAAGTGGCTGAGCTTCAGTGGGTGATCCATACAAAACAGTAACAAAATCTGATTGTTAGAGCAGGAAATTGGCAAGAAAGTAGGGGGGAGAGCGGAGAAAGTTAAAAAACAAATAAAGGAACGTTGGAAAGATTCCTCTGCAATTTACATCAATGAGAAGGAAGATAATTTCATAACTTATTCTGTAAAAAATATATACATTTCACATACATCTTAGGCTGTACAACACATCACTTTTAAACATCCAGTTACAATTCTTCTTTTATAATGTTTTATACCCTGGTTATTTCAGCTTTTATAAAGCGCCTTAGGGAGCAGTCAGTCTTGTTGGCTAGGGTCTCTCGCCCTTTATCACAAAGTATCCGAGTTGTTACTGCAGGGGCTGATAAGGGCTAAATTTGTGGATTTGTGCTTTTTCAATAACCTCGTGATTTTTTCATCGTCTGAGTTGGGGTCCAGAGGTTTGTTATATTCATCATCGTCCTCATTATCTGAGCTCTCCTTCAGCTTCTCTGTCTCTGAATCGTGTTTTTTCTTAGCGGAGGCCATTTCTGCTGCGTGCCTCTTTCTCCATTTCGTCCTTCTGTTCTGGAACCACACCTGTTGGAGACCCGGTAGAAGAGGGAGGAAAAAACCCTTATCTGTAACTCTCCTTCCAACACCCCAGCCTCCTACAGATTTGCAACCCTCCATACATACACACATAGAGCGCCCTTCAGAAAACTTGGTTTCACTTTCCCTCTAGAATATTGCTTGCCCTTGGTGGTTCCTGTTTAAACAGTAAAGTTGGGTGTGTATAGCCGTTAACATCACTGGTTCCGTCTCATAAGACAGCAGGATCATTTACGTACTATTAAAAATTCAGTCACTTTATATGAAAGGGGATCATCACTTTTGACTCTCAAACAATAACATAAAGGCCAAACACTGTACATAAAAGTATTAAAAACTGGCTAGACTGCAACAGGATAACTGTAGAGAAATGTGTATGTTTGTGTAAAGTAATTGCACCTGCCTCTCCATAACACAGCTCGTTCAAACTGAATCTTTATGGTTTATCAATGTCAGGCGAAGGAATATAGTGTCCTATTCCTGACTTCCCTTTTGTTACAATGAAGCCAAAATTAATTGTCGTTCAAATGGAATTTTGGTAGCAGTGGAGAATAATATTCTTTTGAAAAGCGAATGGCCAAGAACATAATAGTTCGCAGTCAAATTATATATAACCCAGTATACAATAGTTCAACACTGCCAAAATATTTCCCAATATTATTGTGTTTAAACAAAATGTACACACATCTAATATCCCACACGGAACTCTGGAATATTGAGAAATGTGAACCCATTTCACTCGAGTAGTTTGCAACTGATTTTCAAAACCAAGGACTCTGTATATTTAAGACCATGCAAACGAACTTTATAAACACAAAGGTAAAATCTATTATATATAAAAATATTATTTTAATTATAAATAACCCAGAAGCGTTTTTTATATATTTTGCATCATTGTAAGGAATTAAACCAATTGTGAAAAGCTATGATTGTGTTGTCCAGAAAATAAAATATTACTCTTGCAATTAAAGTAAATCAGAACTTTAGGTTATATCTCCTGTCATAACTTTAATACTCCCACAGGGTCTGTTAATTCAGTAAATTGTGAGCTGAAGAAGCAGGTATTCTTCAGTTACGTGCTAGTTTCATCTTTCAACATCTGTGAATCCATTAATAAAATAATCTTTACTCAGAGACGACTCTGGTGTGTAAAACGGGGCTTCTTACCTTAACTTGACTTTCTGTCATTCCTAACGAATAGGCCAGACGAGCTCTCTCAGGTCCTGCCAAGTATTTAGTTTGTTCAAACGTTTTCTCCAAAGCAAAAATCTGCTGTCCTGAGAAAGTTGGTCTTGAGTGTTTCTTCTTTCCGTCTTTGTCCAGAACCATTCCAGTCTGGGCTGCAAACAGGAGAAAATATCCCCGTCAGTTACTAGAGACTACATCTAATCTCAGTGCCAGAATCTGTTCTCCAATATAAAACTAGAAAAATCCCCTTGGTTTCAATTACGTTTTCGGATTTCAACCACTGTAACCGGGAGCAGGATTTTGCCCTGTAATATCTAGCAGAATCGTATTGTAAATGACACCACGAAACTGCTGAAACGGCATGTAAATGATAATGAGACATGTGGTGATGAAGTTAGGCTACAGTTTTTAGTTTATTATTTTGAACAGTGGGGGGTTATGATACTGTTTCATGTATTGCAATTCTGAGTGCACATGCCCCTGTGTTTATAAGTCTATACTGCTCAGTATCACAGACAGGTTTACATCTTTATCCACCCATTGTTGTCAATGGTATTTCCCACCTCCACCACCAGATTAGATAGTTATGATAGCTCCTTACGTATTTGCCTTTGTATCTAAGAAATCGAGAAAGATCCTGACTCTAAAAGCGACCTCTACAATCTCCTGGCGGAGCCAGACAGTAGAAAAGACTACCGGGTGAGGGGGCGGATTTCAAAATTACCTTTATCAAAGGGGCCTTAATAAAAAGTCTGATTTCACGACAGAAAAAAAATTCCAAAAACAAACTCTCCCCACACAAATGTATTGGATCCTTCAACGCCTCCTCCATCACTCCCTGCTCCCTTCTAGGATCAGATGCACCCTCACTTACCAGGACAGGCGATTCTCGGATCTCTCCAGGGAGATCCCTGCATAACTCCCGGCCAGAAGATGGGAGGTCGCCCAGGCAGCTCTGCCAAGGGCTTTGGGTACCTGGACACAGCTGCGGGGTTAAAATACATCCCTGCTGAGGTAGCCAGTCCATTAATCCGGGGCAGCCCGGTGAGGAGATTGCTGGTGGTTCCAACAGGTCTCCCCAGGATGTCGCTTATTCCGTGCGGCGTCCCTAAGGGGATCTGTGTGTTCAGTCCGCCCAGGGCTGGTGCTTTGAAGCTGGAGGGATTCTGCAGGGTGTAGGGGAATAGCGACGTCTTCATTTCAGCCATGTTATGCAGAGCAGCCAGCGGTGTACTGCTCAGAACAAATGCACTCTGGCGATTAGTATCCATCTGCCCCACAGCTAACATTTGTGATCATCAATAAATCTATATATAGAGATATAAAAAAGCCAGCTGTTTTATTCTTAACCCACACGAGCAGCGCCAGCCACGGGCTCGTTAGTCTTTAAAAAAAAATCAAAATACCACTGAGTAACAAAGTTTTGTGCTGAGTAGCAAGCGATCGCCTCGGCTCTGCCAGGACTTGCAGCTGCAGCAATGCACACTGTAAAGTTTCAGTCAGGAGGAAAACAAAAATGAGGCAGGAAAATATTGCAAAGGAGAGGGAGGCAAAAAGTCTCGGTCAAAACAGACCTCAGCTGGCAGTGTCCCTGGACGACTTTGATTGTTGAGCCCGGATTGAAAATCCACTAGGAAATCAGAGGATTCGGAAGGGTGAGTGGTTTTGATGATTTTTTTGTTTGTTTTTTGGTAGTTACAGGCAGAGTTCCTTCCCTGGGAAATTGACTCAGAGCTGAGACCAGAGCTGTACAAGATGCACAGATAACCGCACAGCCACCTGCAAGACGCGCTCTCTGATTGGAGGAACCCGCTTCAGGGGCAGCTCGGATTGGCCAATGGATTGGCACGCTGGTCCTCCACTTTGCATCAACGTCATACGGGAGAAGAGCAACACTAAATGAAGATTTTATTATAAAGTCAAGGTACTTTAAATGGCTGTAAATTTACCCACTGATTTATCTTTCAAACGACTAAATAAATCCAATTGAATGGGAGTTTAGTTAGGCTAAAGCTTTAGAAGGGAATCAGAAAAAAATATGAGCACACATTTTATCAGATCGAAATAATGCAGATTTTGAGATCAAATCAGTAATGCATTAGTTTAACCCTGATCCACAGAAAACCAACTAACAGCAGCAAATTACAACTTCGTTCGTTTAACACATTTTTCTGTTATATTTTTCTCTGTTCAAAATATTTAGTTAAGTCATGGAACCTAAATAGAAGAGTTAATAAAAAGTATCACATTATGTATCTGAGCATTAGATTTGCCTTTTTCCCTTGATGCTTCGACTAAACAATACTCCAGGCTGTTTACATTTGTCACACAGACTGTCCATTCTAACTGTTAGGTACATTCTAGGGTAAGGAAGGATTGCTCACAAATGTGTAGTGGATTGTGCCCAGCGTTCTCTGTGGTATAAAATGTAGATGATGTGATCTCTACAGCACTAGTGCCCCTCACTTCCTAGAATGCGCTTCTCAGTTGTCAGTCGTATCTGTACAAAGGCGTTTAAAGCAGAAGAACCAGACTTTTGACTAATCGAGCAAGGCTTGCTTCTGTTTGGGAATGAAATACGCTCTTGTAGTTCTTTGGTCGTTTACAGTTTGGGCCGATTGTAACTCACGGGCAACCATGCCGGTGCAATGTGGGCTTTTGGATGCTGTTTACCTGATGATTAGTTTTCAATGCACCACTCTCTATTTAACTGATAATTAGTTCTCTATACTCTCTAAACTGCTCAGTATATATTAGATTTGAATTTTGAAAGTATTTTCAAAGTATTCTAGTTTAGGATTAAGTTTGATCGCACATGTCTTGCCATCAGGTTTTAAGTAGAATTCTCCACTGAAATCAGTTGCTTAAAAACTGGTGGCTGCATGTGGTCTGCGATGTGCAAACTGAAAGAATGTCTCTTAAATAATAAACGTGCTTTATACGTGAACTCGCAATATTTTAAAGTGCATTTGCAGAAACATAAACCAGGTCAAAGATTGTTTCTTAATCGAAAACATTCTTAGTTGTTAAGAACATGGAAAAAAAAGAATAGATATTGTTGGAAAATACATTTGGAGAGATTTTTTTTAAAGGGGTGCTTTCTTAGTTTATTTTTGAATGACTTTTCATGTATGTTGTGGATACATTATTAGCACAGGAAAAATAGTGTGAACTACAGCTAACAGAGAAGTGAAACGCTTTTAAGTTTTTTAAAATTTCCAAATGAAGCAAATGACGATGCATATTAAATTTAAACATATACATTTAAATATAAATAATATTAACTGTATACTTGAATTTATTAAACGTATTAAATGCAGTAATTAAATGTATGATCAGGACATTTAATAGTTGAAGAGTAGTTGTTTGTCTTGAAATTACTACCTTGATTACATTAAAATACATTTCTAGAATTAAAAACTTCGACTAGACCAATGATCTTTATTTAAGCCACTCTGACGTTGTGTTCTCACTATCTGTCCATCCTGTTATGCACACCATTGTATGTAATATTTGTAAGGAGCTGTAAAAAGCAAGGAAATTGTTAAGGCCTCTTTAGAGTGTCATCAGCTTTGTATCCCGGGCCATCTGTTTTATAAATACTATAATTAGAATTTGTATTTAAAAAGAGAGGGTGAATGTCATCTTCTTTCGGCTCTTTTAGTGGGGTACAACTAAATGTTAGGTTCAGGCTTTGCTGTTTGGGGCTTAAAGGATTGTACAGAGGAAATGCATATTCATACAGCATCATGCACTGCAAATTCATATCTAAGCTGTGAAGATTCCTAAATCCGCTTTACAATGTCCCAGATTTGATTCCCATTGAGAATGAGTTGGTCATTTTTTCCTCCCGCTGTTTGGGTACGCTAAAGAGGTTCCAGGTGCGCTAAACCGGTTTATTATTCTTTTTGACTTTTCCGAAAAGTGACTGGTTAAGTGTTTGTCTTCTTACAGGAGAGAATCCTTTTCGGTTTTCTTTTTCCCTTTACCTGTCCGGTGGGTTTCGCTCTCTCTCTCTCTCTCTGATATTTCTATTTGCACGTTAGATTGTTTCCCTTGTAGTAATGTGTGATTTTATCTGGTCTTCCTCTCCACCCCCTCTCCCCCCGGCCCCCTAGTATTTAAATAATCGTATGTGTGAGAGAACAATCTGGCTTCAGTTTGCAACTCAACCATAGTGACTGCTGGATACTTTGATACTGGCAGAATTTAGCTGTGAGAATGCATCCCCAGGGTTTAGGTGATTTGTGGAGATGAAAGTCATTTGAGCCATTACAGAAATATATTTCCAGTATTTAGCAGTGCAGGGGGACCTGAAGTGATAGGCGAGTGGTGCTATTCGCCTGAAGTGGAACTGATATTTCCCCTTCTATGAATATCGATTTTTCATTCATTGACCATTTCAGTTCCAGAAAAATATAGAAAAGCCGCCCCACGGGTGATGGGAATCGTGCTTTAATTAAAATAATAGATACAGGCAGAAAACTATAATTCCCCGGAGAGCAGAGATCACTGCCAGGTCTCCCGGATTTATTTTAATTACACAGGACAGATTAACAAAGGAAACATCTCACTTGCTTTTTCTGGTTGTTGGGGGAGAAACTGACACCTAAGCGCGCTCCAATTCCGAGTCCCTTCGCACTGATCTCATTCCTTAAAGGGAAACAAGCGCTGGTGACCATCCAGCCTCTCCCCCACGAACTGAACCTGCCCTTTAGACCAACATCCAGGAGCTCAGCCCAGCTCAGGGGGTGTTGCGAACGTGCGCTCCTGGCTGGTCTGGGTGCTGAGACTCACCTGGCCTTGGCCAGGTGACTTTCTGTTCCAGGCGCTTGGAGCAGAGAGAAGCATTTTCTTGTTAAAGTGGAAGGAAGGGGGAGAGCCCTGTTCCCGTTTCCCTTTGCTTGCTCCACTGAGCATTCGCACTTGCTTTGTACCGTAGTTTGGATTATTCTGTTTAAAGATCACCCCAATGTGCTCGTTTTTCTAGATGATCGAAGCCCAGGGGCGTTTTGACAGGGTCCCCATGTGCACTATAGAGCAGTAGATAGGGACAGAATTTTATTTCCCCCCCTCCCGCCGCCCCCGGCTCGAATTATAGAAAGAATTGCCCCGTTCACATGTTTCTCCGCATTTGTCCTCTTTAAAAAGTTCCCTGGAGCATGTTTAATTCGGAGGAAGGTGCAATAAAAGTGACGGGACATATAGGGACCACTGTAGGAGGAGATGGTTGTATGGGATGCCCAGGTTATCACTGAGACCCAGCAGCAGAACAGACAATAGGTTTCCGTGGTCTCTGGAGTGTTTCAGGTTGTGACGTTGTTAGTGTGTGAAACACTAGCCTGCTCCGTGTGCCGTGTAGTCACAAGTTTACTCAGAGAGCCTTGGCGAGTCCCACACATGCATAAGTGGAGCCCCCTTAAAGAAAGGAAATAGTTTGCTGTCCACTAAGTGTGGACTAGCTGCAGACTCTGTTCCCATTTTGCAACAGGCAGGGGCAAACCCATCAGCAAACAGTAATGAAGGAAAACAAGGCGCTTAAAAGAGAGAGGACAGATGCTCTGACGTCTCCTACTCTCTGTAACACGGCCACAATTGGCCTAGTGTTGGGAAGAGCTCCCTTTAGGAGACACAGGGACATCTAGTGTCATAAAGAGCCCACATCCAGGCAGAGAGCAGGGCACCACCCCACACTCAACAAGCCCAGGGACCTTTTCAGCCAGTTCTTTGTGAGGAAAGAATGGACTGACTCAGCCTGACCGTCACTTCATAGTTCCAGGCTGGGAGGTTCAGGCTTTTCAGTTTATTACCTCCAGATTACTGCCATTGCACACTGCACACGCAGCTGCCAGTGCGCACAGGCAGGCTCTTCCCATGACTAATATCGGTGAGAGTGTGAAGTGTAATGACCTCTAACGCACGTTACCTTTCTCCACTGCTTCTAACCCTCTTCCCCCCCCCCCCCCGCAATACAAAGACTCAACTGCTCTGGCAGCCTTAGATTGAAATTAAAATGTAAAGTCAGCATTTAAGCCAAAATAAACGTTGTGAATGTCCCAGGAGTAGGCAGTAGGTTTGAATTCGGAGGTGAAATTGAGAGATCAGGTATGCCTTGAAATTTCCCAGTACCACCCTTTTTGTTCTGGGATTGTGAAAAGTTTCTTCCAGCGCCTGCTCAGAATTGCTCCTTCGTAAACTGTCAACGAGGAAACACGTTTATTTCCAGCGATCACCAGCCTATGCATGTTTTATAGGGATGAAATTATAGTTTTTGCTAATTTTCTCTTCTCTCTCTCTTTCCTGCGCCTGTCAGTTGGGTTATTTTAAAATTCTGCCATAAATAAAACACAATCCAATATTGAGATGAGAAATCCTCCTTACAGCCCCTCGTCTTCAAGCTAAAACATTGCTCTGAGCTTTGAGAATAATTTATATCCGTCATCAATGACACTTGTTACTCATTAATTGTACATTTGTCCTGTTTATTGACTTTCGTGCGATCTAATACCCCGAAGTTTTCCTGAAGGAAATATATGGCTCTTATCTCTGCAGACCCCACGACGTGATAAAACTGCTTTTACAGTGTTTTATATCTTTTCTTTTGGCGCTTCCATGAGACAGGGCACATTAAAAAGCAGCACCAGATCAAAGTCCACAGCCTGGCAGCGCGACCCCCCAGCAGTAGAGTTTGCAGCGCTAGGTGGGCAAGCGGAAGGCTTGGTGAAGAAGTGAAGCCTTGACACTTCGCAACCGGAGTTCAAGAGCAGCCAGCCAAGGAGCAGGGCCCCAAACATCCTATGACCTTAAGCCCTCCCCCGGAGCTCTACCTATGGTTGATTGCCGCTCTTGCAGCTTCTCTTTCATTCCCTGCAGCCTGTCACCGTGCAGTCTCTTGACACCCCAACGCCTTTCGTGGTTTAACGCCGGAGAGGACTTCTGAGACTCATCTGTTAGGAAATTCGCCTTTCCCCTTCCCCCTATGTTAAATATTGCCCTGTCCCGCGGGCCAGGGGGCAGGTAAAACTCCCCTTGACTGTGAGTAAAACCAAGCAGGGACCCCGCTCAGCAGCGTCCTGGGTGGCCCTGTCAATCGCGGCAGAGTTTAAACTTTCTATTCCCCCACCCCCCCATTTACTCCACAGAAATGTTGGTGTCAGAGGACTGAGTTACAGCCGGCTTATCCCTCCACACCGCATTAAACCGCGCGGGTTCATCTCGCGGTGGACTGGGGCCCATCCCTGTCCTAAGCACGGCGCTGTCTGTGCTCCCGCTTTGGAGTGCGGCAGGACGGCCTCACAGCTCAGACACTGGGGCCGTCCCCTCTAATCCACCAGCTGGAACTGCCCCCCGCCCCTGGGCTGTGCAGCCAGGCCCCACATTTCTAGTTTCTCTTCCAGAGGCAAAGAAAACCCTCCTGAGCCTGCAGCCAGGCTGAAGCAATAACTCCAGGAGAGCTGGGAGCTAGCCCCGGGCATTTAAATGATACCTTAACCTCGATTTTCAATGGCAGCATCGTAAATATCAACCCTGCCAGCTGTTTTACAGCTGATTGCTGTGGTAAAAACATCCACTCTCTGTTCATATCCCCACCCGCTGTTCCAGGCACAGACGCTGGGAAAAGCGAGTATAACGCACAGCCCACGCCTCTGCCCGCAGAGGGATTCCCCCTAGCTGTGGATTTCAGGGCCCGCACTTCGGCCAACCGGGTTTTCAGTAACCCTTGTCATGTGAATAATTCCTGCCATGTGAATTTCCCTACTCTGAGGGATCTCTTTAGTCAGACGGTTCGCCTGGTGTTCGTTTTGTTCCAGTCTATTTTTTTCTATTCTTAATTTCATCTCCATCCTCCTAGTTATACTCCTGGGCTTCACAGAGCAACTGGAGGAGAGGAGACGGGAGCAGCAGCCCGAGAGAGGAAGGGGACAGGAAAGAAGCCCCCAGAGGCTGCGGGGGGGGGCGTGATTAAAGTTCTGCCACTTTCCCCCAGTTGGAGCCTGAAGCTGTAGTAAGTTACTAATCAAAGAGCCACATCAGACGATCTTAGCACAGGGGGCAGGCAGGTTCGCTGGGCTCGAGGGGCAGCGGCAGCTGGGGGTGGGGGGTGGGGGAGGGGGTCTGCAGTGAACGCTTCTGCCAGCGAAGGCCCCTAGGGATGCAGGTAACAACCACAAATGCCCGGAGCCCGCAGCCTTGGCGGAGCAGTTGAAGTCAATCGGGATTGTGGGGGGCACAAGGAGTTCCGGCTCGGGCCCAGCGTGGGGCCGGGAGGACAGCGGCTGTGTTGGGTTCTCGAGGTAGCTACTCAAGGGTTCTCGCCTAGCAAGATGAACCGCGGGAGCGAACAAAGCGTGCCCGAGAGCGTGACTCTGGCGAGCAATGCGGGGCAAACCTTCATGTGCCGCGGGCAAGGGGCTGCCAGCGCCGGGCCCGGTGAGAGGCGAGTACCAGCGGTCCAAGGGCGTGACCGCCCCTTGATTTTGCGACAGCGGAATCCCACATGTGTGATGCCAGCTAGGCAGCTGCCTGCTCTGGAAATCAGGATGGAGCCGGAGCGAGCCCTTAACAGCGACTTCCCGGCTGTTTGGCTTACAGGTGTCAGCCGGGCGAGGAGAAAAGGCAGGTCTCGATCAGCCTCTGGCCCAGGACTAGGCAACCCGAGCCCTAAGGGAGGATCCCTTTTCCCTGGGTATCGCACAGCCACAGCAAACTGTGCCCCGAAAAACTACTTTTTGAAATGCAAGTGGGTGATCTACTGTCTGTGTGCTGCCTAGAGGCCACACGCCCTATCCCACCCAGGAGAGCCAAACAAGAGTTAAGGGGACCGATCCCTCCCCCCCGCAACTATTAAAGGAAATCTGATTTTGATTAATCCCAAAGACAGGGGATACCCGCATAGGTGCTGGAACTAGGGGTGCTACCGCACCCCCTGGCTTCAAGTGGTTTCCATCATAGCCATTGACTCAAACTGTAAACCCTGTATCGCACGATACAAATTGTTCCAGCACCCCTGCACTCCAGTAGCCTGAACTCCCCATTGTAGCAAATGTCTGTGTAAGGCTCTGACCCTCCCTTCTTATTGTTTTGGAAAAAAAATGATTATAGCTAAAAATAATATACTCAGAGACAGAAAAGTGAGATTCTCGAACATAGTGAAAATCTCACTGATGAAAGTGTGTGGGTGACTTTGTCCAACAAATCCTAAAAACCAAAAATTAAACCTCTTGGTGCATAATTTCGGTGTGTTTATTCTGACAATAGTTTAAGGTTAATTTCGGTTAAGCAAAATAAGTTTCTATTTACAATCAACGGATTAATATTAATTAAAATAATAAACTGCTCACAACCCACTTTCTCCTTGAAGTTCGGTATAGAGTCCTTTTCCTGCAGCTCTACACGTGAGACTAAAAACTCTGTAAGTGCCTCTGCTCTACGGCAGTGAATTAGAAATAAACGTTGTAAACATTTTCATGACAACGAATTGTTTCAGCAAATTAACGAAGTCGCTTGCTTTAGGCCGCAGTTAGAGGAGGACACTCCAGATGTCACAAAATTGCACCATTTTATTTTGTTCTGATCATGGATTTTTTTGCATTTAGTTAGGGAAACAAATGTAAGAGGACTTGATGGTGGTGTAAAGCATATTTGCCTGTCAACCCGAGATCTGATATCTGGCCTGCGATTTTCAATTAAATGGTGGCTTATTTTTTTCCAAAATTAAATTTGTAGATCAACTTACCCTACGGAGCTTTCCTCACAGCTGTCCTTAGCATCCCAGGAGTATATCAACATCAAACCCACGCTACCTGAGACGCTCTAGTAAAGCCAATTGCTGGCATATGTGATTAGTGCTGCTAAAATTATTTACCGTTCACACTAACTGATGCATTCATTCCCGGAGTGAATAAAACCCACCCGAGGAAAGACGTTGACCAGACTCTTGTGATATTTACGCTGTCGGTGTTTGCCGGCACCTGATTTCCAAAACAATCTCAACAAGGCTCCCAGTACAGCGTCGGATGTGAAAATGCAAAGTACAGAGTTAGAACAACTAACTGCTCGTGAAATAAACTAAGGCGTATGGGACCCACCATTATTTTAGGCTGCTCACTAGTCTCCCTGTCTGGAGTCACTGCGTTGATAGGCGATGGCTTAGCCTCGAGCGGGACGCCATGTGACTGTCTGCAGCAAGTGCCCGCTGAAGGGTCCCTCTTGAGACCCTGCCGGATGAAGGCTCTTCCTGCTGTGTCCTCCCTTTGCAGAGCTCCCCGAGCTATCTGCCGCTGTTCTACCTCCCTGCCGCCCTGCCAAGGAGGACAAAGTTGGGGAAAAGGTCACTAAAGAGTTGTGGATACTGTTTGGGCAGGGTCTGGAACTAGGTATCTTTTCCTTCCCGGCACTGACCCAGTTTTCATGGCCATACCTTGAGAGAACAATACAGTCTTCTTGCAACTCCAGCCAATGGGTTGGCTTTTGCAACTTGATTTTTGTGTGTGTTTGTTTTAAATATCCGAATCCGCAGCCTGAGCAACACCAGGACACATAGGTGCTGCTCCTGCACCCCCTGGCTGGAAGTGGTTTTCATTTATATACAGGGTTTACAGTTTGGTTCAATGGGTCTCAGCACTCCTGCTGTACAAATTGTTCCAGCACCTCTATTAGGAAAAGCTCCTCACAGCGCTGCACTGGTTCGGAAAGCGGTGGGACAATCATTAAAGTGTTGGTGTTGCCACCTAGTGGTGCTCTGCGGAAGTGCCCCGAAAAAGAAAGTCTTGTAAGTAACAATAATATAAGGCAGCTTTGCAAAATCATTATGAGACTTTATCAGCAGAGCCGGCACAACATTTATTCACCCACTTTTACTAAGACGATAACAAAAGTAATGATATTTTGCTTCCCTGTTGCTTCTCCTCTCCCCCAAGCAAATAGAATGATGCAAAGCTTAATAATACATTTGCCACCAGCATGTATGCAACAATGCATCTTTATAGGGCTATTCATAATTGATTAGTATACTATTATCTCATAATATTTTCTGCCTCTGAGCTAATCATAATGGACACCTTCAACCGTGGCTGGTGTATAGCTCAGACGGAAAAAATGGTCCTTTTGTCTACTTTGTTTTCATTTTCCTGAATAAAAGTGTTTTAATGTATGGCTCCTCCAAGAGTCTCAGCCACAGAACAGAACCCCAAAAGAGACTTATAGTTCACACAGACTCTGAGATGGCTACATGTTTTATTTTCAGGGCTCTAAAAAAATCCCATCCTTCAGATTATTCCAGTAATTGTAATAAATCAAAGCACATTAGGTGGCTTATACTATTTCCTTGCATCACATTTTACCAGGTTGTAGTGATTTTTTGTTTGTACTTTAATCCCTGTCATCTGAAGGTAAATATGATTGCTGGAAAGCGTTTGGACCATGTTTGGACACCAATATTAAATTGAAACAGGAGTTTTTAAATAAAAGAGCCTGAGAATAATAAGCAAGATAGAAGTGGATTCAGACTAGCAAAGGGATGCAAAGAAACTGCAGTGGTAACCTGCCAAACTGTCCCCTGGTGTGTAACCCTTTATTTCCATGGAGTCATTTGGGAACAAAATATTATTTCATAACCACTTTTTTTCCTTCTCATTCTGTTAAGCAAAAATGAAACTTTTTGTTGGGCTGTTCACTGATAATAAACAGAGCACTTCATTACATTTAACTATCGTTCTATGGGAGAGACAGCTCTAACCTTGCAACTATTGAAATTAATGGGTGTTTTGCCCTGCCTCCCATGGGAATAGAAACAAGCCACTGGTGACATTTTGAAGTTTGCAAATAAATGACTACCTTTGCTGGACATAATTTTGAAACAAAACTGAGATTGGTAACAAGTAATAGGGAATAAATGCCTTTGCTGTTTACACCTTTCTCCATGTTTGTCATGTAGCATTGTGTTAAGTTTAGCCAATGTGGTTTATATTTACCTTAGGAAAACAATAATTTTCTGTTTAATGAAGGTTTTAGTGCAATGTTTCTTATGGGCTAAACTCCACATGAGCTTTTTTATTAGAAAGAAAGAAAGAAAGAAAGATACCTGATTAATTTTATGCATTTAAATGGGCAGCAAGCCCAACACCCACTGAAGTCAGGTTTTGCATTCATTGGAGTTTGGCCTGATAAAGGCCAGCAGGATTTGGCCCATTAAATGTTGTTCGTTTATTATGATATTTCTGTTGTCTAAAGGGCCAGAGCCTGACTTCCTTGTGCTGCAAAAGTTCCACTGACAATGCATGTGTTTGGATTTAATTCAGCGGGCGTGTTTAACGTACAAAGACGTCAGGCTTATGGCGGTGTAGGATATGTGCCACCTTTTGTGAAAAAATGTTTGCAAGTGTTTAGTAGCTCTGCTGGCCTTTTCTCATACACAGGGTGTTGAGTCAACAAAATAAAACCACAGACAAGGATAATATAGATTTCATGCTTAGATCACATGCTTTGTCTTTCTGTGTCTGTACTGGTTATTATATATATATACACACACAATACACAAACACATACAAAACAAATGAAATGACTTGTGCAGCAAGTGTTCTGTAGCTAAGTGATATGTCAGCAGTGAATTTTATAGTTTCTGATATGCAGTTTTACGTTAAAATAGAGTGTATTTTAAATCACTTTAGCATATAATGTGACTCAGATGCATAAATGTTTTCAGGATTGGACTGTATTTGAGCAACATCTAGCACAATGCAGTTCTGGTCCTGATTTGGGCCTCTGAATACAATATTATAAACAGTCTTAATAATAATCCTAATAGCTAAGGCTTTGGCCTGACATTTCTTTTGTTGAATTACACCTGGAAATATGAGAAGTGGAATGTGATTAGCTAAGCAACCTGGGCATGGAGAGTAAGCACTTGACACTCTTCCAATAGCACAGAGAGGCTATAATTCAGGCATATCAGAAGTTGCAGAGCAACATTAATGTGTTTTGATGGAGTAAAAAAATATAATTCCTCTTGGTATCTAATATGTTGTGGCAAAGCACTTAGTTTTGCCTGGGTTCAGACTGAATGCTATGTGTAACCATGGAGTATTGCATGATTTGGAATCATGCCATAAATGCCTGCCCAGATCCTGGTTACTTAAAGGGGTTACATAAAGGGGTGCTGAGTTTTGGATTTGGGAATCTGAAGCCAGGTGACATTTGTGTGGTTTCAGGCTTTGCATTAGCAGGCCTGCAAAGGCTGTGTAAATCGTCCCTTGCCATTTTCTGATATATATGGCCTATGATTTTATTGTTGTTTATTGGTTCTTTAATCTAATGTCAATCATACAATAAACATAGGGAATCACTCATGCCAGGCAATTTTGCTTCCTTAGCTAAACCCATACGCTTCTGCATCCAGCAGTTCCTCAGGAGAAAAGAAAAAAGAAGGAAATATTTGGAATGTCATTGAATTAACTCTGAATTTGGAGTATCTCCAAAAATCTATTCAGATTAAAGTTAATAAAGACAATATCACTGCTGTAACGGACCGGAATAAGTAGAACCTGTAAACAATTTATGGAAAAGTCTCTTTGGGACAGATTGACACCCCTTTGTAGAAACCTACAGAAAAGGGACCATAGAGCTGGGAAAACTTGACAACGTTCCCTATAATGTGCCTGTAAGAGAAAGAGGGATGGTGAGCTGTGGTGTTTACAGCAAGTGAGGCCTCCCAAGCCCATGAATCTTTAGGACCCATAGGCAAGGGATGCCACAGACCCATACAGATGTCAGGGGACCAGTGAGAGGCCCTCTCCACACAGGGGACTTTTGCTTCCAGTGTAGCTCTGTGTCTCTCACAGCACATTTCCTGCTTCTTTGCAGCACAGCTCCACTGGATCCATGTTGTCATTCCTTCCACGCCAGCAGGCACCTCTGGGTCCTATTAAATGGTAAAGTTTCTGCTCCCAAAGGGGTCCATACAAAGTGAATACATCCTAGTATTTTCTTTGTGGGGCATCTTCACAGGGTGATATATGTCCCTGATGGCCACACTCCTACCTTCTGTGTTCCGCCCTGGCCACCCACCTCCTGTTCCTTCCCCACATTTGACTCTCCTCATCCAGGGAGAGCCTTCTGTGTGGGCCAGGGAGTCGGAAGGAACATAGCAATGTTGGGAACAGGCCCCTTTTGTATATGCCACGTGTGAGGATTTCAGGGTACAATTGGACCCAGTATTAGGCTGTCACAGACTCTCCTGTGTTTCTGATTTTTGTTTCACCCTCATTTTAGAGCTTGATCCCACAGTATCCCCCTAGTTGAGGACTCATGTATAGCACACAAGACCAAGACATTAATTCCATGTGCTGCCTTTATTAGGTCACTATATAGTAAGAACAAGTGTGGTAAGGAAAAGAGAGAACAACAAATTTCCCTGCAAAGTCTTACATTTCAGGAAGAAAATGTCAGAATCCCAGGCCTAGAAGGAGATGATTAAAAGAATAGTGCCTGAGGCAGACTGAGTTACCCAACTAACAGACGTCAGGGCGCCACCTTAAAGTTTTATAACCCCATTCAGTGTTAAAGGGAGATTAAAACAATTAATACGCTAATTAATGTACTGGCAAAGTTTCTCTTAGAGACTACTGCTATCTTAACAGCTGTAGGGAGTGATTAACTGAAGGTCAGCACCAGGGGGCATAAAAAAAAAAAAGTCCACTTGTGATCAAATGGTACTTGAATGCCAGAGTAAGAAGGAGAGAGGAGGAATTATGTCAGTCAAAGAGGAAGCTTATGGAGGTTGTGCTCGGCTTTGAAAGCGCAGTCAAAGTTTGCGAAGGCAAAAAGGAAGTTTGCTGGTTTTGTCACTGCTGTGTCATGCTGTTTATCTCTTAAACATTCCTTGTATGTGCAAAGTAATTGTTTCCCTGGTAGAATCTTACAATGCATTCCAAAGAGAGTTTAAAAACTGGGCATTCTCATTCAAGAGTTTGTGCTAAACTATTTGGTTTCTGCTGGCAATCTTTTGTAATGAAAAACTGGTTGATGATTGTCATTCAGACTAAGTATCTCTTGTATCTAAAAGTAATTAAAGGGTCAGCCAGCCTATGACAATATAACCTATTAAGGGGAGTCAGGGTCAGCCTGGCCTGTGAGGAACCACTGCCCCCCCCCCCAGCTGATCCTGATTGGCTGGAGATCAGATGGCTTGGGCCAATAATGATCAGAACCAGCTGAGAGGGAATCAGGGGATTTTCAAAAGGGCTGAGAGAGCTCCACTGGGGAGGAGTGATGTAGGGGAGAGTTTATCTCCTGTGACTGGCCCCAAAAGGACAGGAGGCTCCTGTGCTAGGGTCTGTAGAGGGTCAAATCTAGACAGCTGTCTGAAGGTTGATGGGAGAGACCTAGACTAGGGAAAGGACTCTAGGGAGAAAGCCCTGAGGGTCAGTGGCTTGGTTATGAGCTGGGACTCCAGGGAGAAAATGTGGAGGGTCAGCACTCTGAGAGAGCGAAGTGGAAGGGTAGCCTAAGAGGGGGCAGAAGACCCTTCCATGTTATGTTTCCTTTGGGACTATATAGGTTTATCAGTGCCCTGCATGGGAGTGCTGAGAGAGATGGTGGGACACAAGTGGATGCTGTGGACGCTGACCCTGTCACATGTATTAATTATTTTTTAAAATAAAGACACATATATATTTATATATAGATTTGAGAAATGCTTGAACCAGTCCTTGGACTCCTCATTTTGTTTTAAAGGTAGAAGGAAGAAAGTCCTAAGTCGCTGAAAACATTTCCCTCTCGAGTAGGCCAAGAGTTACTAAAATGTAATTAAATCAACTTTATTTTGCCATGTGCTGGCTTATGAATTAATAGATTGTTCCTTTTTTAACGCAAAATCTCATAGTTTTCTTATTGCCATGCTCAGTGGATGGGGAGCTTGGACTCCTCTACTGAAAAGTTGAAAGTCTTGCAGCCTGTCTCCGTGATATTTGGGAATTGTCATATTCAGGGGTGCACTCCAGACCAGTGAGGGGTTGTGTCACTGCCTGCCCTGTACCCTGAGTGCCTCAAAATGCTCTGCTGCTGGGGTTCACTTGTTTGGATACTTCTAACCAGCATACAAGCTGGCACTGAGTGTCTGTGTGTTCAGCAGCTCTGACTCAGCTATTCTGATTCCAGCAGCCTGCCTACCACACAACAGTCACACGCTGGTCTCTACCACCCAATTACCAGGGTTTAAATTCACAGAGATTATTTCCTGGAGTCCTCCATGTCCTTCCTGTCCCCCGCCCCCAGGCTTCAGCTGCATGGCAGAGGGCCTCTGGGCTTTAGCCCTGTCGGGGGGAAGGCACCAGGGCTTAGGGCTTCAATCCCATGGGCTGTAGATTGCATTCTATGAAAAAGATTGTGGGAACAAAGGATTAAAGACCCATAAAGACAAGATTAAGACAGATTAAAAACAAAACATACCCATACCCTTAAACAGGTCACAACTCTAAACAGTTTTTCCAAATGATGGATTTTGTAGATGAGCTAAATGATGCGCTCCAGAAAAGAAACTTGTGGAAGGGCTGGGGATGGAGGGGGATGATGCAGTGGAGAAGGGCTTTTCACTCCATATTGTTTATGAAAATTTGCTTATGGTATGACTATGACATAACTGAGATGTACTTTATGCAAGATGGGTCTTGTAAGATATCACTGTAAAGGTTATAATTTACTGAATGTGATTAACCAATTTGTATGCCGTATCATTGCTGTATCTGGAGTTAGGAATATTGACTATGTATCTGTACTTCAACTATGCTAGTTTGGGTGACGCCCACTGCTAACACTTCAGGTACAACAATGGAAAAGCCAGACAAGGCGGATGGCCCATCAGAGAGGACAATGGACTGTGAAAAGGCTTGACCTTCCTGTGGATGTTCCATACTACCACTGGCTCATGGACGCTGTGATACTACAGAGTCAGGTGGTCTTGTCACCTGACACTAAACATTACCTGGGACTTCTTGTAACTTTTCACTGGAAGGGAAGGGTGGTGGTGGTCAAGTTTGGGAAACAAAGGATTCCCGCCTTATGTAAATCCTATTTAAGGGTGGGAAGGAAGGCAAACGGGACTCCTCTCCATGGCCTGTCTGCCCAAAGAGAGAGACTGCAAAAGCCACCTGAAGGGAAGGCTGGGGGGGGGCGGGGGGGTCCAGACTGAGACAGGGGTCCAGTCTGAAAAGAAATATAACTGGAACGCTTAACTACAGAAACTTTGCAACCTGCCTAAAATAACATTTGGGGCAAGATTTTACATTTTGTAACCTATTTCTTAAGTATGTTGAGCTTAGATTGCATATTTTGCTTGAGTTGGTCAGAAATCTGCTTTGTTCTGTCTGTTATCTCTTATATTCACTTAAAATTCACCTTTTGTAGTCAATAAACTTATTGCCTGTTTATAATATAACCCAGTTAATGTAATTTCTAACTGAGGGGGACAAGAAGTTGTGCATATCTCCCTCCACTTTGAGGGAGAGGGTGAATTTCATAAAGCCTTTGGGTTTGTACCTCTTAAAGGGAGTGGGCACCAGAGTGTCAGGGAAAGCCCCTAAGGCTGAATCTTTCCAGAGCGGATCTCTGTCTCTCTGTGCAGCTGGGTGTGGCCCTGCCTGTGTGCTTGGCTGGAAGAGGCTTGTGAGCCTAACCCAGCAGGGCCAGGTAAAGGGGACCCAGGCTGGCAGAATAGTCTGATAAAGTACGGGAGGCTCAGTTAAACCCCAGCACATCAGGTGCCACCACAAAGGGCCCAAGCCCGTCACAGGGCTATCCTGCACCCTGCTGCCTTTCCCCCTTTCTTGAGCAGCCTGCCCCAAACCAGAGAGCCCTAAATGTGCAGAATTACCCATTGCTGTGGTGACTTCATGGTTCAAGACCCCTACTTCTGACTACATTTGGGACATTTCAGCAGGCTTTCTGCTCTTTTTCTATTGCAAAAAATAGTTATGGAAGATTTGCGGTTGATTAGTGATAATGATTAATGCCTTCGTCAACCACGAACACTTCATAACTGTCCTTTGTTGCAATACTTTCCTTAAAGAACAAGGACAACAGAAGTTTCAGATCTGTAGCTGTGGTGACTTCATGGTTCAAGACCCCTACTTCTGACTACATTTGGGACATTTCAGCAGGCTTTCTGCTCTTTTTCTATTGCAAAAAATAGTTATGAAAGATTTGCGGTTGATTAATTATAATGATTAATGCCTTCGTCAACCACGAACACTTCATAACTGTCCTTTGTTGCAATACTTTCCTTAAAGAACAAGGACAACAGAAGTTTCATATCTATAGTGTAACCCAGATCGGGGCGTTGACATTTCTGACTCAGACTGGAGTCAAGAACTGTGTTAAATATATGGTTTCAATTTGCAATAAATATACCCAATTGCAATACTTCATAATACACACTTTATAATATCATTTTTCTGAATACAATTTGAAAAAAAATCTTCTATTTTTATGACCTAAATACTTGATACCAAGTGTCACTATTTTTCTGCTTATTTGATTGTTTTCTGAGGTTGAGCTTTTAGTCTCAGACTGAAGAACTATTTGAAAAAAATGTATTGGTAAGTCTATTGAGCTTGACTCTTTTCTGTGTCTGTTTGATATGTATCAGCATAAATTTGGCTATTATGTTATATTGAAGTTTTCAATTTCTTGGCCCCTTTTGGTGTAAAGACTCATTCCTCAGCTATAGATTTCAAGCGCCAAGGATTTCAAAGCCCTTGGAAAATATTAATTAAGCTCATAATAGCTGTAGAAGATAGGCAAGGAATCACTTCACCCACCACTTGAAACGTAAACAACCCCACTCGAAGAAGTGGAACATAGCACTTCAATACTACATATTTTATAATAAGAAGTAAAGAATAGTCTCTCTTCCACATGAAACTGCCGAGAGAGTATAAGTAGGGAATATGTAATTACCAGAATAAGACCTTTGTCAAGCTAATGGAGTTAACAATCCTTCTCCAAAAAAAGCACTTTTGATAACTTCATGTGATCAGGGTCTTCATGGCTTTATGGTTCTTCCCAAACAAACAGCACATTTGGCAACAAAGCTGCCCTCAAACATGCTGGAAATTGGATCAGTACTGACTCCGTGTGTCACCTACTGAATTACCCGGGCTGCTTCCTGCAGCTCTTTGGTGCTCTTTTTGAAGTCGCCAGTCCCTGGATGGTACTTTAGCTGGAAACCCATTCTGTCCTGTCTATTGCTTCACTTCTTCTAATGACTTGCCTTATTGCTAGTGTTTTATAAACAGTATTTCCTTACGTCAGGCCTGGTTTGCCAGCTTCTCCCCTCACTCGACCTGATACTTTTTCTAGTTGTGTCCATTATAATAGTTTATCCTTTTAATGAGTTATTCTTTAAGTGAGATAAGCCCCTGTGTGCTCTATCTTATCTAACCAAGATGGAGAAATCGTTTGCCCTTATTTGTATTAAACAGATGTATAAACTTTGCTGCAAGTCATTAGTGCTATAAAGCGATTGCTTTCCTATTGATAGCCCAGATGGGGAATTTGGGAGTAAATTGCCAATAAATAAAGAGAATGCTTGTAAGCTCTATTGATTCCTGCTGAGCCACAGAAAAGTGTTTTGTTAGTAAAACTCTTCCTGAATGTACAAGCAAGGCAAAACATAATTAGTGAGGCTCTGACTGAAAAAGCAACTTTAGGTGACAAGCTCATTTTTCCCTTGGAAAGGTCTTCTCTTCCCCAGTTATAGAGACAACTGCTAGTAATGTGACTACAGTTCTTACTTCTACTGTCAGGGCATCCCACTGGCACAGCTGAGGGGAACAGCCTAGCATTTTCTCTCTCAGACATCACCAGTACCACAGGAGAGTCCACAAGCCACAGGGAAGGCAAATAGAATCATAGAAGTTTATGACTGGAATGGACCTCGATAGAGCATCTATTCCAGTTCCCTGCACTGAGGGGGGGTATTATATAGACCATCCCTGACAGGTGTTTGTCTAACCTGTTGTTAAAAACCTCCAGTGATGCAGATTCTATAACCTTGCTAGGTAATTTATTGTAGTGCTTAACTACCTTTAAAGTTAGAAAGTTTTTCCTAATGTCTAGCCTAAATCTCTCTTGCTGAAATTTAAGCCTATTACTTCTTGTCCTGCCCTCAGTGGTTAAGGAGAACATTTTATCACTTTCCTCTTTATAACAACCTTTTACATACCTGAAGATGGTTATGATGTCCTTGTTCAGTTTCTCCAGACTAAAAAAATCCATTTTTTTTCAATCTTTCCTTGTAGGTCATGTTTTCTAGACCTTTAAGCATTTTTGTTGCTTTCCTTAGGACTTGCTCCAATTTGTTCACAGCGTTCCTGAAGTGTGGTGCCCAGTACTGACCACAATACTGCAGTTTGGGGGCCTTATCAATGCAGAATAGAGTAGAAAAATTTATTGTCGTGGATTGCTTACAACACCCCTGCTAATCCATCCCTGAATAATGTTAATTTTTTGGCAAGAGTATTATACTGTTGACTCATTTTTAGTTTGTGAATCACTATACCCCCCCAGATCCTTTTCTGCTGTATGCCTTCCTAGGCAGTCATTTCCCATTTTGCGACTGTGTATTCCATCCAAAGTGTAGTACTTTGCATTTGTCCTTATTGACTTTCATCCTATTTATTTCAGACCATTTCTTCATTTTGAATTCCAATGCTGTCTCCCAAAGTGCTTGCAACCCCTCACAGCTTGGTATCATCCGCAAACTTTCTAAGTGTACTCTCTATGCTATTATCCAAATCATTTATGAAGATATTGAATAGAACCAGACCCAGGACAGATCCCTGTGGTACCCCACTAGCTATGCCCTTCCAATTTGATTGTGAACCCTTGATAACTATTCTGTAAGGTTTTCCATGTCCATCTTCTAGTAGGTCCATAAAGGCTATATGTCCCTAGTTTGTTTATGAGAAGGTCATAAGAGACAGTATCAAAAGCTTTACTAAAGTCGAGATATATCACATCTACTGCTTCCCCCCATTCCACAAGGCTTGTTACCCTGTCAAAGAAGGATATTAGGTTGGTTTGACATGATGTTCTTGACAAATCCACATTCACTGTTATCACCTTACTATCTTCTAGGTGCTTACAAATTGATTGTTTATTTTCTCCATTATCTTTCTGGGTACTGAATCATAAAATATCAGGGTTGGAAGGGATCTTAGGAGACCATCTAGTCCAATCTTCTGCTCAAAGCAGGACTAGTCCCCAATTTTTGGCCTAGATCCCTAAATGGCCCCCTCAAGGATTGAGCTCACAACCATGGATTTAGCAGGCCAATGCTCAAACCACTGAGCTATCCCTCTCCCCGGTTTACTAAGGTTAAGCTGACTGGTCTATAATTCCCTGGGTTCTCCTTTAATCCCCTTTTTGGTAGATAGCTACTATATTTTCCCTTTTAAAGTCCTCTGGGATCTTTCCTGTCCTCCATGAGTTCACAAAGATAATCACTAATGGCTCAGATATCTCTTCAGCCAGTTCCTTAAGTTTTCTAGGATGCATTTCATCAGACCCTGCTGACTTGAAGACACCTAACTTGTCTAAGTAATTCTTAACTTGTTTTTTTCCTATTTTAGCACCACAGCCCATCCCATTTACTCTGATGTTCACTATGTTAGTAGTCCAGTCACTGCTAACCTTTTGAGTGAAAAGTGAAACAAAAAAGGCACAACACTTTGGCCATTGCTGTGTTATTAGCTTTCCCTCATCAATGAGTAATGGGCCTACCCTGTCCTTGGTCTTGCTCTTGCTTCTCATGTATTTGTAAAATGTGTTCTTGTTACCCTTTATGTCCCTAGTTAATTTAATCTCATTTTGTACCATGGCTTTTTGTCCCTATAGGCTTGTGTTGTTTTTTTATATTTATCTTTCTTAATTTGACCTAGGTCCACTTTTTGTATGACTCTTTTTTGAGTTGCAGGTTGTTGAAGATCTTCTCTTACCATACTTCCTATCTTGCCTATGTGTTGGGGTAATTTGTTTATGGGCCCTTGTGACGTTATCTGATTAAAATATGACCATGTAGATCATTGTTGCAACCACTGTTATATATTTGCAACAAATCTTGTACAAAATGTGGCATGTAAGATGTCTATGGAAAAGTTATGATTTGCTGGTTATGATTATGCTATCTGTATGCATGAATCATTTTTGTATTTGAAATTATGAGTATTGGCTCTATACCTGGATTTCAAATGTTTGTCCTGGGGTAACACCTGCGGTAAGCACATCTTGGAGGGATTATTCAAATTGAGTGGCCCATCAAAAGGACACTTAACTCACAATGGACCATGGAAGATACCCATCCAAACTGAATGGACTTTCCTGTGGACATTCCATCTGAAGTGTAGGTAATGGTTTCCTGCTGTGATGAAGCAAAATTATGCACGGACGTGTGATTCTCCCATGTGACTCCAAACCCCATCTTGTCACCTGTAATTTTCCACTAGCTGTGCTGAGGCCTTTGTTTGAAACAATGGGTTTCCTTCCACATATCAGAAGCTATAAAAGGCCCTGGAAACATCTCAATTTTGCCCCTTTCCTGCTCAAACCTCTGGACTGTGGACTTATACTAATGGGAGCATTCTCACCAAGGGACTGAGGTCCTTCCAATGATTTGGAAGCAACCAGAGACTTAACAAGCCAGCAGTTTATTCCATCACTGCTATAAGCCTGAACCAAGAACTTTGCAATTACTGTATGTATTTGATTCCTTTAATCAATTTTAACTCTCACCTTTCTTTCTTTCTTTCTTTCTTTCTTTCTATAAGTAAACCTTTAGATTTTAGATACTACAGGCCTGGCATCAGTGTGATTTTGGGGTAAGATCTGAGTTATATATTGACCTGGGTGTGTGGTTGGTCCTTTGGAATCAGAAGAACCTTTTATTTGAGTAGAGTGGTTTTAAAGAACCACTCAGCTCTAAGTCTAGTGTTTTTGGTGGTGACACAAGGACAGGTATGCCTAAGGAAATTGCTTTTATGACTTGTTAGCCAGTGTGGTGAAACAGATGTTTGCTTTTGTTGCTGATTTGGTATATCTCATGGGAGAATTACCTCCACTTTTGGGGTGTTTCTGCCCTATTTCACAGCAGTTTGTCCTAAATTTGGTATTCTCAGTTGTGACCTACAAAGGCACCATTATAACCCTTAATAATGTCTCTTTAAAGAACTGCCAACTCACCTGAACTCTTTTTTGCCTTAGACTTGCTTCCCACAGGACCTTACCTACCAATTCTCTGAGTTTGCTAAAGTCTGCCTTCTTGAAGTCCATTGTCTTTATTCTGAAGTTTTCCCTCCTACCATTCCTTAGAATCATGAACTCTATCACTTTCACCGAAGCTGCCTTCCATCTTCAAATTACAACCAGTTCATTCCCATTTGTCAGAGCCAAATCTGGAACGGTCTCTCCGCTTGTTGCTTTCTCCATTTTAAGGAATAAAAAGTTGTCTCCAATACATTCCAAACACTTGTTGGATAATCTGTACCTTGCTGTATTATTTTCCCAAAAAGATGTCTGGGTAATTGAAGTCCCCCATAACCACCAATCCTGTGCTTTGGGTGATTTTGTTAGTTGTTTTAAAAAAGCCTCATTCACCTCTTCTTCCTAGTTAGGTGGTCTTCAGTAGACCCCTACCATGACATCACCATTTTTTACTCCTTTTATCCTTCCCCAGAGACTTTCAAGAGGTCTGCCTCCCACTTCGATCTTAACCTCAGTGCAAGTGTATATAGCTTTGATATACACAGGAACACCTCCTCCCTTTTTTCCCAGCCTGTCCTTCCTGAACAAGCTGTACCCTTCTCTACCAATCTTCCAGACATGGGAATTATCCCACAAAGTCTCTGTGATGCCAGTTATGTTGTAATTGTGTTTAGTCACTAGTATTTCTAGTTTTTCCTGTTTATTCCCCATACTTCTTTGATGTATACAGACATCAAAGGGCTTGGCTACACTTGTGAGTTAGAGCGCATTAAAGCAGCCCCAGGCACCCTAACTCATGACGAGTCCACACTGGCAAGGCACGTAGAGTGCCCTGACTCCACGCCTGGAGCGCTCCTGGTACTCCACCTCAGCGAGTGGAATAACGTTTGATGCTCCCCCACTGAAGTGCTGCAGTGCCAGTGTGGATGCTGTTGGCTCTCCCCAAGGCACAGAAACCTAGAGGACAGTACAACCATGAAACAATCAGTCCCCCTTAACCCAGTGCTTACTCACCATTTTGGGGCTCCCGTGGGTTATGTGTGCTCGCTTTGGGACGGGCAAATTATGCTATAGTATAGACTGTGCTTGGCCTTAAGTATGGGGGAATCATTGCTCTGTCTGGTGTGAACAATGCTGCCTCTGTTAAGTGTTGCATTTTGCCTTTACAGATAAAATCTTGAGATCTCAGCCATCCGTGTTATCACCGTCCAAAAAACTTCAACGAATTAGGAAGAGGCCATGTAAAAGTGAAGAAGACATGCTGCATGAAGTCATGCAGCAGTCCCTTAATGAGAATCAAAAATTGTAGGAGTGGAGGGAGAGTGAAAGGAGGATCTGCCAGCAGAATGAGAAGTGCCAGCACAAAAGTGCGGAGCTCCAGCAGCAAAGCACGGAGCAGCTGATAAGCATCATGGAGCGCCAAGCGGACTCAATTTAAGCGCTTGTACCCATTCAGGCGGAGCACTACCATGCCCGCCCCTGCCCCTGCAGCCCTTGTCCCAAAACTCTTTTCCTTGTGCCCCCATGCCACCTCCAACCCACTTTCCCCGACAGTCGGGTTCTTATTGCCACCAGCTGCCTCCAACAACTGTAGCTTCACCACCCAGCCCTGAAAACTACGACCCTTACCAGCTGTACTAACCCCCATCACCATGCATTATAGCCATCCTGAAGTGCAGCACTCATTGCACAGCACTCCAGACAGGAAGGCTGAATATGATAACAGGCCATACGCAAATCTGTGATTGTACCGTTCCCTACCCCACCCCCTGGCCCTTTCTGTTTCCCAAGCAGTTGTGTTTCTTTTCAGTAAATGAATTTCATTTTCAATAAATGGATTTTTTGGCTTTGAAAACATTCTTTATTATTTATTGCACAAAGTAAAAGATACCTCAGCCCAGGAAAGCAACAGGCACTGCAAGTCAGTGTAGCAATCATAGATTCCTACTAACATTGGAACCACTGCACTTCACTCCCATACAGGGCACCAAACATTACCGGTGACTTTCAGCCTCAGATTGCTCCCTCAAGCCATCCCTAATCCTTGCAGCCCTATGATGGGCCCCTCTAATAGCCCTGTTCTCTGGCTGTTCAAATTCAGCCTCCAGGTGTTGAACCGCCGAGTTCCATGCCTGAGTGAATCTTTCACCCTTACCTTCACAAATGTTATGGAGGGTATAGCATGTGGATATAACTGCAGGGATGCTGTCACCAGCCAGGTCCAGTTTCCCATCCAGAGAGTGCCAGCGGCCCTTTAAATGGCCAAAAGCACTCCACAGTCATTCTGCACCGTCTCAGCCTGTTGTTGAACCACTCCTTGCTGCTGTCAAGGCTCCCTGTGTAGGGTTTCATGAGCCACGGCATTAAAGGGTAAGCGGGGTCTCCAAGGATCACAATGGGCATTTCGACTTCCCCTACAGTGATCATCTGGTCTGGGAAAAAAGTCCCAGCTTGCAGCTTCCTGAACAGGCCAGTGTTCCGAAAGATGCATGCGTCATGCACCTTTCCAGGCCAGCCTGCGTTAATGTCAATGGAATGCCCATGGTGATCCACTAGCGCCTGGAGAACCATTGAGAAATACCCCTTCTGATTAACGTAGTCGGAGGCTAGGGGGGCTAGTGCAAGAATTTGAATATGCGTCCCAATCTATCACCTCTCCGCAGTTAGGGAAATCCATTTGTGCAAAGCCGGCCACAATGTCATGCACGTTACCCAGAGTCACAGTTTGTCTGAGCAGGATGCGATTAATGGCCCTGCAAACTTGCATCAACACGATTCCAACGGTCGATTTTTCCACTCCAAACTGGTTCGCGACCGATCGGTAGCTGTCTGGAGTTGCCAGCTTCCAGATTGCAATAGCCACCCCCTTCTCCACCATCAGGGCAGCTCTCAATCTCATGTCCTTGCGAGCTCCTCACACAGTCCCATGAAAAGTCCCCTTTTCTCATCCAAAAGTTCTGCAGCCACTGTTCATCATCCCAGACTTGCATGACGATGTGATCCCACCACTCAGTGCTTGTTTCCCGAGCCCAAAAGCGGCGTTCCACGATGGTGAGCATGTCAGTGAATGCCACAAGCAATCTCATGTCGTATGCGTTACTCGAGTTGACATCATCGTTGGACTCCTCACTGTCAGTTTGGATCTTAAGGAGTATCTTGACTGCCAAATGTGACATGCTGGCGAGCCTAGTCAGCATATTCCTCAGCAGTTCGGGCTCCATTCCTGCAGACTGAAAGGAAAGACAGAGAGTGCAGTAGAAAAAACGTTGAAAGATGGTGCCAAGTGTGGACGGAAGCAGAGGGATTGCTGGAATGAGAACTGATGCATCACGGGGCATTGGGACAGGACCCAGAATGCCCCCCCAACCCCCTTCCCACAAGCCACAGCGCCAGAATGAGAAGAGGTGCATTGTGGGATAGCTGCCCATAATGCACCGCTCCCAATGCCGCTGCAAGTGCCGCAAATGTGGCCACGCCAGTGCGCTTGTTGCTGTCAGTGTGGACAGACTGCAGCACGTTCCCTACTGTGCTCTCCGAGGGCTGGTTTAACTCAAAGTGTGCTACATCTGCAAGTGTAGCCATGCCCTAAGATGTTCTTTAGATTTCCCCTCTACATTCCCTCTGTCTTGTCTCTCCTTTGTCCCTGCTGTGATTGCCTGAGTTGTCTCCGGAGTCTGATCCTTCAGCCAGGTTTCTATGTTTTGAACTTACCTGTGGGCTTTTGTCTCCGGTCCCCATTGACCCTAGTTTAAAGACTGCCTCGCTAGGTTAGCCAGTCTGTATCTGAAGATACTCTTCCCCTTCCTTAATAGGTGGACTCCATTGCTGCTCGGCAGTCCTTCTCAGAACAGCATCCCATCTTGATGACACCATCTGTGCAGCTGTGCATTCACTGCCAAGATGTATTGGTCTCTGCCTGGGCCCCTACTCTTGACTGGAAGGATCAATGAGAACAGCACCTGCGCCCCCACACGTTCACCCCCCGAGCCCTGTAGTCACTACTTATCTGCTCAGGGTCATACCTTGCAGTATCATTAGTGCCCACATGGTTGAGCAGCATGGGGTAGTAATCAGAGGCCTGGATGGCCTCGACAATCCTTCCATAACGTGGATCCCTGGCGGGCAGCACATCTCCTGGGATACCATGTCCGGTTGGTAGATGGATGCCTCCGTCCCACTTAGAAGTGAGTCACTGACCAATTCTCTTGCCCTTCATTCCATCTTGGAAGTGGTGTGGCCATGGTTCTCCTCGCCTTGTGAGAACATGGCTTCTCCTGCTCTACCTTTGGGGGAGGATAGTTTATATAAAGAGTGGAAGTCAGCCTGATGGGGATCAAAGAGAATGTACCTGTAGGGGCAATCTGGCAGTGTGAGTAAAGAGGCCTTTCTCTCAATGAGCCAATGACTGCTCTTTCCTGTCTGTGACCTCTCTTTGTGTCAGCTGGGCAAGTGGCTGGAGCATTCTGTGTTCTGATCCCCGGACTATGGAGGAGCCAATGGGTAGCTGTTCTAGGCTGTGGCTGAGGCAGCTTTAACGTATTCCAGGGGCTAAACTAGTCTCTAGAACAGCCCAGAATGTGTGAAATACAAAAGTGGCACAAAGCCACCGCTGACTCCACCCCCCCGCCTCCCCACTCCAAGGCTGGGCCTTTGTGCTGCACTTCTCAGAAGGGGTAACACAGAATTGAGTTCTGTACCTTTTCCCATAGCTTTATCTCCCATGTGTATGGATGCTGTTAAGAGCTGATATAATGGGTTATGCAGAAGAACCCATTTTCAGTGCACAATAACAGTATTAATGGCCCTACTAAGCCAAGGAACTATGCTACTCATTCTTGAGCGCCATCTACTGTCATCAACTATATATATATATAGATAGATAGATTAGCTATGTGGCCAGAGCCACCTCTGTAACACAAATTATTTCCAGAGCTACTGCTATAGATCCTGCCTCCTCCCCACTGATCATCATTAACAGTTACAACCAACCCTTCCCAGAAATAGTGGGCTGTGACATAGTGTCCTGTGTTTGTTTGCTCTGTCTTATTGAGATTTACCTCCCCTTCTTTAGGGAGGGAACATTTCTTATCTCTGTTTGTAAAGTGATGTGAAAATGTACCACACTATATAAAATATTTTCGACACCACAGTGAGATTAACAAGAAAAACTAACAATACATTCTAGTAGGGTTATAGTGCTTGACTTTTAAACAGTAATTGTAATTAATTAAGCAAATGTACAGGAGCAGGGATATAGTTATCTGGGAGCTGGGGCACTAGGCACATGTGCAGGGTGAGCATGTCCCTGTATATATGAGCTTGCATGGAGGGAGTGAAAGGAATTCAGGGCGATGCCCTGTGGAGCCACCACTGAATGTATAGGAGCCGGCATCAGGGTGGCTTGGATGACCAGACCAATACTTACTAGGACTGGTTTCAGAGTAGCAGCCGTGTTAGTCTGTATCCGCAAAAAGAAAAGGAGTACTTGTGGCACCTTAGAGACTAACACATTTATTTGCGCATAAGCTTTCGTGGGCTACAGCCCACTTCATCAGATGCGTAGAATGGAACATATAGTAAGATGATATATATATACATACATACAGAGAACATGAAAAGGTGGAAGTAGTCATACCAACTGTAAGAGGCTAATTAGTTAAGATGAGCTATTATCAGCAGGAGAAAAAAAACTTTTGTAGTGATAATCAAGATGGCCCATTTAGACAGTTGACAAGAAAGTGTGAGGATACTTAACATGTGGAAATAGATTCAATATGTGTAATGACCCAGCCACTCCCAGTCTCTATTCAAAGCAAAGTGAATGGTATCTAGTTTGCATATTAAGTCAAGCTCAGCAGTTTCTCATTGGAGTCTTTTTCTGAAGGTTTTCTGTTAAAAATTGCCACCTTTAAGTCTGTTACTGAGTGACCAGAGAGGTTGAAGTGCTCTACTACCAGTTTTTGAATGTTATGATTCCTGATGTCAGATTTATGTCCATTTATTCTTTTGTGTAGAGACTGTCCTGTTTGGCCAATGTTCATGGCAGAGGGGCCTTGCTGGCACATGATGGCATATATCACATTGGTAGATTGCAGGTGAATGAGCCCCTGATGGCATGGCTAATGTGATTAGGTCCTATGATGGTGTCACTTGAATAAATATGTGGACAGTGTTAGCCTCTTACAGTTGGTATGGCTACTTCCACCTTTTCATGTTCTCTGTATGTATGTATATATATATATATACACATACAGAGATATTCTTATTATATGTTCCATTCTATGCATCCGGTGAAGTGAGCTGTAGCCCACGAAAGTTTATGCACAAATAAATGTGTTAGTCTCTAAGGTGCCACAAGTACTCCTTTTCTTTTTACGAGGACTGGGATGCTTGCCCTGAGAGCTAGCACCATGGTCAAAGCCAAGCCTGACCCAAACGCTGTGGTGAGACCTCTAGATTCTGTCACATCCTGGTGCAGAAGACTGGGTTTCACTTTCACTGTATCCCAGTGGAGTAATAGCGCCCACTACGTTAGACAGGTCTTTGACTATGGTTGATTCCACAGACAATTCTCCTTCAATACAATGGAATCCTCACATTTTGAGCTCTGTGTAGCTTGTCTGTCTCACCCACAGAAGTTGGTCCAATAAAAGATATGATCTCACCCACCTTCTAATAGTCTGGGACTCTCACTGCTACATCAACACTGCATACTCTCCTATTAAAGAAGGCATAAAGCATATTCTAAATGCTGGAGATGTACCAAGCTACTGATTCATTGATACATATTCCCTGGAACTGCTCTAAAGTGAAGGGTTTTTGGAGAGACATGCATGACTAAAAGTTTAATTTGCTAAAAGGAATAGCTACATTTAAAATAAAATTAATTTAGACTGGACTAATGCAACTAGAGGCCTTATAAACCCTTGAAATCTTTGTGCTTCACTTCACTTGCAAAAGTGAAAATGCCATTCATCTCCAAAGATTAAAGCCTGGTATCATAACATCAGGAATGGAAGCCTTTGAACGATTCCCATGCAAATGATGGTGAGAACTCAAAAAGCTTCAGGACATATTTAGTTACAGATTAATCATTTACTTTCTTTGTTTAACCCCGAGAGTTTGTATTTTATGTATAAACATGGCTGAGAAGTGATTCACCAACTGGATATTTTTCTAACACTTCTCCTCTCTTTTTGCTCTAATCCTCCTGCTTCTGGGATCCCTTCCCCCTCCCCCCAGACAGTCTCTTCTTTTCTAGATCTTTCTTTTTCTATCCATGGTTCTTCCTACAATATTATTGATAATGTACTTTAATGATCCTTTGAGTGACTTGTTTGTATTCCTTCCCTATCGTCTGCAGACATTTTTAAATAAATACAGATTTAATTTAAAAAATCAAGCCTCAAACAATCTAGGAAATAAATGGTGCTTATATTTTGATTTACTTCACTCTGTGTGTGGTGTGTGTGCGCGCGCTTGTGTGTAGCTAAAATACTTAGCTTTTATCTTGCATCCACATAGGCTGTGATGGAAAATTACATGGCACTGGTGAGAATGGATGCTTTCAGGATGAGAGCCAATAGGATAGAATTTAATTTACACCACCTGAGGGCACTATTTCCCCACGTGTTCTAATTACTCATGAAAGGAGAGTGTGTCTGAAATATTTCAGTGCACTGCATACTTGCTAATTAAGGGAGAGGGGATGTGAGAGTCAAATCCTTCTCACCTTACTGAGGCAAGAGGGCCCACTGAAGTTAATAGGACTCACCTCAGCAGTACAAGTCTATTTGTTGTACAGTTAAAGGCAAGCAGGGGCATTATTTCCCTAACACATTCTCCTTTGTGCACAATTTTGGGAGATACAATCATTTTAAATTATCTGTTACTATGTCATTGATATATTATGGCTTGGCTGTACCAAAGTAACAGTAGCTCAGGGTTGCCGAGTTTTCTTTTTCGTTGTTTAGACAATCTCTAAGTTAGCCCCTCTTCTCTCTTCCTGACCCTTCCCTATTTGTTCTCTCTCTCCTTCCCTCTTCAGTTTCCTCCCCTTCCAGCCACTTCTCCCTTGTTCCCACCATGTCATTCATGCCCCTTTTCCTTACTCTCCTCACTGCATAGTTGCTAACATGTGAAACATGTTGCAAGGAACACTCCTGCTAATAAGGGGGCTGTTCTGTGGCCCTTTTTGTGAGCTTTTAGGTTATTTTCTTCTCTGAAGGTGAGGGGGAAAAAAATCATTGCAAGCTCACCCAGAATCCTGCAGAGTACAGACAAAACTCCTCAATGACCCCCAAACCCTCTGGCCAATTTGAAAAAATCATCCCTGAAAATAAAGTTACTCTCTTTTTATTCCTTCAGTTTTCCCTTCTCCCCTCTGGCCTGTGAGGCTTTTCCCATTGCTTCACTGATCTTGCTGTGGCCCCTGGTGTTTTCTTGCTGGCATAAAGAGCACTCCTTTTCCTTCCCTGTAGCTGGGCCCAGCTCCATCCCCTTGCTAAAAGAAAAGGAGTACCAGTGGCACCTTAGCGACTAACCAATTTATTTGAGCATAAGCTTTCGTGAGCTACTGCTCACTTCATCGGATGCATTCAGTGGAAAAAAATTCCACTGAATGCATCCGATGACGTGAGCTGTAGCTCACGAAAGCTTATGCTCAAATAAATTGGTTAGTCTCGGAAGTGCCACTAGTACTCCTTTTCTTTTTGCGAATACAGACTAACACGGCTGCTACTCTGATCCCCTTGCTAAGTTGAGCACAGCTCTGGAGTTAGAGTCAAAAACTGGGAGCCACCTGTCCGATGCTAAGAGAAGCAGCATGTTCCCTGCAACATTGTTCCAGACAGCGTTTACTTGCAGTGGCGTGTCAGAATCTGATACTGTCCCAGCCAAACCTATGGGGGATGGTGGTTTCTTATCTCTGCCACCCCAAGCTTACCAGAGTGATCCATGTGAGATATCGGGGTGTGGGTGGGGTGGGGGCAGCATCACTCAATGCTTTTGTGTGAGTCATATGCTCCTCCAGGTGCAGAGAACAGTCATGCTGAAGAAGAGACTGCTGGAAGAGAAGATGAAACAAAGCCAGGCAGACTTTCTCTCTGCTCCTCAGCTTCACAGCTAGTGAGTGCTTCTACAGTGGGGGTGAGGTGCCAGAAAATGCCTCCTGTCCACATTTTTCTGACATCCCAAGAGGGCAGGAGACTGGCAGTTTCCCTACTCCACGTGACCCTGCCATCCCTCTTCTCTGGACACCACGTCCCTTTTCGGGCTATTCAGAGATCGGGGCAGGGAAAGGGGACAGCTCCTGGAGTTCAGAGGCTCCTTTTCCCCCCCCACCACTTGTGCTGCATGGCATCAGTGGGCATGTGCAGTTAGAACTGTCATGCCAAGCCCAGGAGAGAGCTCAGGCTACCCTTCTTAGGGTGCAGGTTAAATATCTTCTGCTTATTGGTCATTATTTAACTTAAAAATAATCCATGTCCCTTCAGGGAGTAAAGTGGGCACTCTCTTGTGAGGTCAGCAACTCCACTGGCTCGTGCCAGGGTGGGGGCCCAGTCTCTTCCGCAGCTCTTTGGGTGACTAGTGCCAACAGGGCCATAGGCAGGAAGCAGTCCTTGTTCTTAGGTGAGCTCCAAGTCTGCAGTTATAGTTAGTCCTTGAACAGGGAGTCAATGACTGAGACGCCTTGTACTCTCCTCCCAGTTCATGCCTCTCTCTCCTTTTTGATTTGGCCTGATTTGTCTGCTGGCTTAGGTCAATGGCACCAGAACCAGGAGACCAGGGGTTAGCATTGTCCCCCCAAACTGCAAGCCTAGGGCAGGTGTACTTCGCAGTGGGGGAGCTGATCACCATAATCAACTGCTCCATGGTGAAGCACAGCTGCTGCTGGTGCCACTCCTTGCCCCCAAACTATGCGTATGTTAAAAAGGTGGGGGGCATGGCCTCCTGGGTCTCCCCCGGTTCTGGCGCAGGTGGCTCCCCCACTTCTACAAAGGTTCCAGCATCCTTGGCTTAGGTTCCTACAAAAATATGTTATAAAATAGCTGTGGTCAGGCCATGCTCTGGCATGTTTATTTTTGTTTCTGTTTGTGTAGGCAGCGATGACAAATTAAATGAGTTAACTGTGTCACAGTCCATACAAGCTGGCACCCTTGCTGGTGCATTCAGAAGCAGAGAGGCCAAGGACCAAACAGACACAGAGACTGAAATAACTACTCATCACTCAGAGGGATCCCTCTAGGAAGTGGTGTTGCAGTACATTGCTGACCTAGTATGGGGAAGCTTCCACTGCTTCTTCTGAGGGTAAATAGCAGCTGTATTATCCATGTTTCAAACACCATCCACAAGCATTACAGTCATCTTAAAGAACCCCGCCCGACATTTGTAACCCATAGATCTGTGTGTGTTATGTTCTGCTGTCTGCCCCGTCCCGCACTTGGTTACAGCCCCTGCCTTCATAGGCTGGCTTTTTAGCTCAAGCTATAGTGACTATAGAAGCTAGGGTTTCAGCCCTGAAAAGCCTTGCTTTATTCCTCAGTGTGTTAGCTAAGATGTCAGCTGCCACACAAGTGCATGGTAAATGCATTTATTTATTAACTGCTTTTTTTCCAGAGTAATTTGATGCTTTTGCAACAAACTCAGTTTCTAAGCCACACATGATTCTTAGGTGAAAACAAATCTACTCTGAATTTCATGCTTTGTTATGGATTGCTATAATGTTACCCATTTGCAGTCTGTTGCACTACTAAAGAACTCACTTTTAAATAATCATTTGGTGTTACCTTCTGTAAGGGATTGTGATAAGATGTTTAAATTAGAAACCCATGACATGAGCAGTCACTGTATTCTTTTTACTTTGCTTGGATGTTTTAGTGACCCAAGAGTAAGTCAGAAACCATTTTTAGACATAGCTAATTGCTCTGCTGCCATGAGCCAGCTAGATTAGCCCAACTCATGCTTGTAAATTGCATCCACTGATTACAGTGGCATAAGAATTCTACTGTTTCTTCTGTATTTGATGATAGAAATGCATTGGATGAATTGGTTTTCCATAATAGGATTTCTGGCTAGTGCTAATGGAAAATAAAAGTCATGTTAAATAAAACTGTTTTAAAAAATACCTCTGGAGTGACTTATTATGCAGGAATTATCATTGTACTAGGAAAAACATGAAAAATGAAAGGAGAAAAAGAAAGTTGGATTTATAAATAAAACTACTTATAATGGTCATAAGGTGAACCGTGTATTCGGGACAAAAAATACCTTTGGTTATCATGGAATATAAAATTGGTTTTGTAGGCCTAAAGAATGCTGTGGTCTCCCAGAGTCCATTGCACTGCCAACTACAATATGACAAGCTTATCAGAAGGCAAAGCAGAAATATTTGTTGAAACTATTCAGAGCACTGTAATAGAGCAACAGCATTGATTTCAATGGAGTTCAGGCCCTAAGAAGGGGGAGGAGGGCGCTCAGGATTTTTGCAGCGTTGTAGGAAACCCTATGAAAATGGATAGAGCTGGTTTTCTGAAGTAGTTAGGAATAGATGAGTCTTTATCTCTCCCAATTAGGCATTACTTAACTGAGCATGGACAAGGGGATGAGGGGAGGAGTTAGGAAAAGAAAGATAAAGAGAAAGGGAGTCATTTTATTGCAAGACCAGTAGGTATGTGAGACTGAGGATGGAGAATGCTGACCGTACCAACATTCAGCAGAATGAGACCGTTTGGCTGTGGAGAGTCATGCAAGTATTCCATCTAACACTTTTACTTTGCATGTCTTAAGGAGATGGTGGGTATGAGGTTTCTAGAACACTCAGTTATACACTTGGCTATGCTTCCTTAGTAAGAACAATATGGGCCCTGTCTCAGAAAGGTACTTAATACATTCACAATTTTAAGCATCTAAGTTGTCCCATTGACTCTCATGTTTAAATTAATGGACATACTTAACTACCCTGCTGAACTGGGGTGATAAGAACTACTGAGAGTCTTTCTTTCCTTTAACTGGGAAAAGCCCAATGGGATTCCTTCAGTAATAAGATCATCCATACGATGAACATTTATTTTATGTTTCCTAAAGCTGATTAAAAAGTGTGATTTGCCAGAGTGAAATGTTGGATTATTTCAGAGAGGGGCATGTGGGAAAAGACATGAAAGAGCATTTTGAGATGGAACAGAGAATTTGAGGATAGCTCAAGAGAGGATGGAAAGAGGATTTCTCCTCAGAGCAACAGGGAATGTGGACTAAGGTTGGCCAATAAAATACAATAGCATGGTCCTTTTCAGTAAGAAGCTGCAAGGCAGTATAGGGATTTAGAGCTAGATCCACAAAGGGACTTTTGCATTGCAATCCTTGACTTTTAGATGCTTCTGAGAGCCTCGAAAACTCTGCTCAGGTGCTGCCTAACATCCCTCACTGCCTAAATTTTCACTGTAAAAGTCCTTAGGAGGCCCCTTTTTGATTGCTGGGCATACACACAGCTATCTCAGTCCTGCCCCGCCTAGCAGCTTGGCCCCTATCATACACCTAAGCAGCACTGAGATTGTTAAATTAGGTGTTGCCCTGCCTATCTTGCCTTGGGGGCGCAATCCCCTAGGTGTGCTCAGAGCATGCCTAACTCCACACAAAATTATTTTGGGAGGAGGACTAGAAATCCCTTATAATACCTAGTACAGTAATGAGGATGCTTGTCCAAAATGTGGGAGACCACAGTACAATTCCCTTTGTACCTAATGCAGGGAAGAGATTTGAACTAGGTTTGCCTATCTTTCAGGTGAGTGATCAAACTACTTGACTAAGGGCTATTCTTGTGTGGTTTCTCTCAGTCTCTACTGTTGAAGCTGTTCCCCAGGGTATGATAAATAGGCATTGGTCCACACCAACAGGGAATGAATCTATAGTCTAGTGGTAAGGGCACTCACCTGAGAGACAGGAAACTCAAGTTCAACTCCTTCCTTTACATCAGGCAGATGGGGGATTTGAGCCTGCGTCTCCCACATGCTGGATGAGTGCCTTAATCACTGGGCTAAAGTTTAGAAGACAAAAATGCTTGTTGACTCAATGGGTTTTGACTGAGCTTGAACTTCAGGACTGGTTTTCTACACTAAGCTCTAGAGAGTGATAGTTGTGGGTGGTGAAACAAAGGGAAGCATCTCCAACGGCTCCCCCCAAAAGGGTGTTAAAAGCAAAAATAGCAAGCGAATGGTGTGTAAAAATGATTGCAACTTTATACCTACCAAATATTTTCCCCTGTGTGGCACATAGCAAACACCTATCTTCTGAAAGCTGAGATCTTATACTACCCTGAAAGAGATTTTTGAGAGACATGTGGTCTCTGTATGTGAAAAGCAAGGGTTGCCTTTATCTTTAAACACTACTTACACATACTTTGTTACCCACACACTTTCTCTTCTGTTTCAAGCAATGACTGGTACATTATTTTTCTTTGCTGACATTAATTTTTGACTATTAGACATCCAATTTGCCAAATTAATGATGACACTAATCCTTAAAAGTCTTTTCAACGTGTTTTGTTGTGTTGCAGCTCTTAATTCCAGATTGTATATTCTCAGGTTACCCTTTTCACTTTCCTGACTTTTCCCCCCCAAAGAGTTGAAAGGCTGGATTTGTTTATACTAGTTAAATTAGTGCCAGATAGTATTACATTCAGTTTAATCAACTATGAAAACTGTAAAGTGTAAATATAGCCTGCCTGCTGCTTAGAACAGGACATGTGTCTCGATGGGTGATAACGTAGAAAAATTCTATGTGAACTCAAACTTCCAAGTCTATGGGGAAGAGAGACCAGAAAATTTCAAACCCAAATAAAATGAAACCCTCTGTAGAAGAAAAGGAGTGTAAAAAGATTCAGATTGCAATAGTTATAAGAGATGTCAAATAGGATTTCTCCTCAGAGAAACAAGGAAACGTGGCTGTTATTTTAATATGTGATATTTTCTTTTCAAATGCTAATATTTATGATAGGGCAATATCAGCATGAAGAAAATGAAAGGAAATTAAAATGAAAAATCAAAGCTGTCTGTAAAAATGAGGACCAGTGTATCTTTTAATGCATTTCAGAGGGAAAAATCATGTTGTAGTCTATAATTAAAAAATAAAAATAAAGACAATTTCAAGATCATGAAAGGTGCCAAACTGAGAGCCCAGGAGAGCGATCTCCCACGTTACCCACAGCAGCTGCACTGCTGTATGTAGATGCTTCCTATATTGATGGGAAGGGGTTTTTCTGTCAATGTTGATCCACCACCTCTCTGAGAGGTAGTATGTAGGCTGCGGGAAGCATTATTCCATTCACCTAGCTGCCTCTACAGTGGGGATTAGGTTGACCGAACTAGCTCGAACAGGTTGTGAAATTTTTCACAGCCCTGATGTAGCTAAGCGGATCTATGTTTTAGGTGTAGACCAGGCCTAAACTTCCCCAAACTGTTCACAAATATGCTTCAAGCTTAAATGCCAAAATTTGGTGGTTCCCTTTGAAAAGGTAAGATATTTGGATGGCAAAGCTATTTTCTCCCAAAACTTTACAGGGTCCCTTTTCCTCTCCTTTGGCTCCATCTCCCTCACTACCATTCCCACTAAAGGCTCTCAGGAATTTGCAGACATCTTCAATTGATACTATTACTCACTTGCAGACAAAACTCAGCAACCTATTGCCTTCCAACTTCTATAATTTTTTCTTCATCCTGAACACAAACCTTGCAACCTCCCTTTCTCTGATTCCCAACACCCTATGACACTGACTTCCTATGCCCTTCCAATAGGTTCCTTCCCACTGACCCCCAAGTAAGTTGAGAACTTTTGGACTTTAATGTTATGACTCTGCAGCTTTTACTGTCAGGGATGCTGTACATTTCACTCCCCAACTTTCTTAAAGAACCTTGGAGGAAAGAGGCAATTTATTTATCTAAACCTTTGGAAAGATGTCCAAAGATCAAGGATTGGTCTGAGTTTTTATTCCTGCAATCTGCTTTCCTCTTCTGAGATATAGGAACAGTAGTTGTGAGTTATAAAGGTTATACACTGTAGGTACTATCTTTGAGATGAAAAGTACAACCATGACACAGACTATTAGTATTCAGGACAGATTTTGTAAGAGGAGGGGTGGCCAGTCCCATGGCCAGATTCTAATGCAGGTAATTAAATTCTGCTTACTTAAATTCCTCCTGCAGTTTCAGTTTGATTTGGAGTTCTTCTTCATTGCCTGTCTCTAAATGTTGTGTAGTGTTACTGTGCATTATTAAACAACAGCCTGTTTCATCTCAGAGGTGACTACATTTAACCGATGATTGAAATGATCATTATATGTAGTTTGCACAGAGAATAAGTTCCTGTAGCAATTTGGTTTCCTCTTTTAAGAAAGAAACCACAATAAGTTATTTTATTATTAACAGGTGGGTATGAGAGATTTTTGAACAGGAAAATGGCAAGGTGTACTTAGCTTTCCTTTCACTTACAACTAAAGTATAAATTAAAAACAAGCAAATATAGCAAAGTATAAATTAAAAAAAAGCATATATTCTGGTATTTACAATTCACTTGTTTTTCTTAAACTAGCTACTTTTACCTCGATAGCATGAGACAAAATATTTTAATGCATTAGTTACATTTAATGTGAATGATTTAAAGTATTTTTCTCTTTTGTATATTTTGCTATATGCTATACTTTACTCAGTGTATGTGATAAAGGTAACGTATAGGTGTTTGGATCAAGGTAAAAACTGCTAAACCCCCAAAATATATTACATTAGGGTTTGTTGACACACTCTTCATATCGATACTTGGGGTTTTGGATGCTTATGTGTGACCAAGGGGGTGGACTAGCTCGATGACATAGTCCATTAGAAACACTGATCAAGCAGCCTATGTTTTCTCCTTAAATGGGAGGATCCAGCACATCCCATCTTCTGCTCAGAAATTTCCAGAATTTTTTTTCCTCATCTCATCAAACTACAAACATTTCTAATTATTTAACAGCCAAAACCTAATTCACAAGGACAAGAGTGTACTTGAGTATGTAGATGAAAATATTCTATGGTGTCAGTGAATTCAATCCTAGGTCATTATAAAGCTAAATGGAAGACTGAAGCATGAACTGTGATCGCTTAATTCTCTGAAAATACCTGGTTCAGCTAAATGGGTGCTATAATTCAGGGTTGGGTGATTTCAGAGAACAAAATGGTTAAGGAACATAGGAATGCCCAGGAATGCCTAAACTATAATCTGCGTTATATAACAGTATGTGTGTGTAATATATAAATGCCATATATCAATGCCACTCACTCAATCCCTTGCCAACTGCATTATTTTTTGTAAAACAATAATGGCTTTGGCAAGGGACTAATGAGAGGGTGGAGTTCATAGATGGAGCTATTTATAATTATACGTGGAGCGTGTACTGCTACCTATAGTTAGGATTACCTGTCACTTCCCATTAGAAGACCCTGTTTGCAATTGTTTATAACTTTGCCAAACTTTAACCATTTGGGTTTAAATTTCTATACAAGGTCTTTCCCTCAGGCTGAGTATTTTTCTGGAATTTTTAAGCTAAAATAGTTCAGCTTGGCGTCCCCCCGCCCCATTTTCCTAACTGGGAAAGGGACTTTCATTAGACATTTGTGATGCTCGATCCTTAGATTTATAACAGTCCTTTTTATGGCCAATATGTCACAGTAGTAGCATTTAACTGAACAGCTTCCCTTTGTTTTTGCAAACAACGTCCCTTGTTTTAGAATTATCATTTTTTCTAATTGTTTAAAAATGTTATGAACCAGATTATAATCCCCTTTTTCATTGTACATATTAGACACAGATCTGTATTTGTACGCTTCCCTCTGCCACCATAGTGGCTGCTTCCTCTTCTGGTGCACTGCTGCAAGGAAAGATTCAGGTTCTGTGGCAAATTCCATAACCTCTTGGACCGTCTTTAGCTTCCTTTTGCTGATTTTGATCTGCAGGTCCAAGTCCAGCTAAGCATCTATAAATCAGTCCATGGCCAATTTACCCTTGAAGTCCTCGCTGGTCTCAGTGTATACCAGGAGCACAAGTCTCTGCAGGTTCTCTGCTTTTTCAGGTAAAGTCTCTTCTTTCCCTCTTTTTCTTGCTTTGAGTTGTGCCCTGGCTAGCTCAGATTGAGGGCTGGCCCCAAATATATCAAGGGCTTGTACTAGATATGCAGAACCATCAAAGGTGGCCACTCGAGTTAGCTGCTAGAAATGCCATCCTTTTGTCTACCTTCCCAGCCATTCCTTTAGTCTGTGAAGTTGAACAGAGCCAAAAAAAACCCAGTGAATTTTCCCCTCATTATTTGAGCTGGGAGAACCCAAAGTCTCCAATCTTACTCAAGTCCTTCAGCTGACCCAATTCCACATCCAAGTGGCTGCCTTACACTGTGGTCTGAAACACTTTGATTTCCTTCTCAAGGTGACTTCTCAGCGCCTAAAGTTTCTACTGCAGCTCATCCATGTTAACAAGTGCCAAGCTGGCTAGGGCTTTCTGGGTCTTCCCTATTTCATGGAAAACCTTCTGATCTTTGGCAGTCAGGTTGCTAGTCACCTCATTGATTTGTCTTGTCATCTCTGACTGAAAACCCCAGTTTCAACACTTCCAATTTGTCTTGACACTTTGTAATTGGTGCCCCAAGAGAAATTTCATCTCTGTCTGCAAGTCATCTCTCAGCACATTCTGGGAAATCTCCAAATGCTACTTTAATTTCTTTTGTGAGGCCTCCAGCTCTTTTTTTTGGTTCTTATTTTAATTCCTTTTGCAAAGTCCCTAGCTATTTCAGGTCTTGTTTTACTTCCGTTTGGCCTCAGCTGATTTCTGTTACCATTATCTGTTCCATCCTAGTTCAACAGAAATACTAGCTCAGCATTTCTCTTTGGAAACTGGATCTCACTCTTAACACTAGCATTACCTCTTTTTGACCTGAGCAGTTAATAAGCGTTATGGGCCTTGTGTGTTGTTTCTGCTAGGAGAACAAACTGATGGAGAATGTATAAAGTCCAGTTTGCCTGAATGCAGGAGGCATGAAGCAGCAGGAGATATTTTCTTTGCTCACAGTTACAAGCCTCTTTTAGCCAATATTTAGTCCAAAGATCTCTCTAGGTTTTCTCAGGGCCATGCATCCAGTGTTTGACTGGTTTGCGTCCTTGGCTTTCTACACCTTCTGTCTGTTTCTGTGGGGTTCTCTGCTGCTTATCTCTCTCTGTCTCTTTCACACCCACTCACTCCTCTAGTTAAACTGTATTTAGCAAAACCCCTTTGCTCACATGTGCCTTTGTTGTGGGTGGAGGCTGCTATTGTTTCAGCTATCTGGTTCCATAAAGCAGTGGCTCTCAACCTTTCCAGACTCCTGTACCCCTTTCAGGAGTCTGATTAGTCTTGTGTACCCCCAAGTTTCACCTCACTTAAAAACTACTTACAAAATCAGACATAAAAATACAAAAGTATCACAGCACACTTACTGAAAAATTGCTCACTTTCTTATTTTTAACCACATAATAAAATAAATTAATTAGAATATAAATATTATACTTACGTTTCAGTGTATTGTATATAGAGAAGTATAAACAAGTCATTATCTAAGAAATTTTAGTTTGTACTGACTTCGCTAGTGCATTTTATCTAGCCTGTTGTAAAAGTAGGCAAATATCTAGATGAGTTGATTTACCCCCCCGGAAGACCTCTGCGTACCCCCAGGGGTACATGTATCCCTGGTTGAGAGCCACAGACATAAAGGAGCTTAGTGGTTTCTTATAACTATCTAAAATGAAGAACAGTGGTTACACCTGCTAGTTTCAAGTTGATTTAACACAAACTATAACAATATGTGGAAACAGGGTTAAAGGATTTAAATATAGGCCTCTCAGTTGTAAGAAACAGAGCAACTGTCATGCTAAGTCTTAGCCTAATATCGCAGGACCTGTAGAAGCAGGGCTCACGTCAGAAGCGGGTGGGAAGACAGCAGAGTAGAGTCAGCATGACCCAGCCTTGAGATAGCGACGTTTTGAGAACAGAAGTGAGAAAATACAGGAATGGGCAGGACATAACATAAACAAACTGCAGATGTTTTTAATTAATGCATGCCACTAAAAATGTACAAATGCTTGTGTGCTATTGCTTGTACTTTGAAGAAACTGAGGCAGAGATGCTCTCTGTCAGCTGTGTTCTTCCCTTGCAATTGCATGTCCTGAATAAAGCTGTTTCTGATTTTGTTGCTTCCAGCCTGAGAGTGAGGATTTAATTTTCTTCCACAGATATGACATGCTATATAATGCTATACACTTTGAAAAATTGGGTCCTAGGCATGTCAAATTGGGCACTGAAAATTAGTGGATTTTTTGACCGTAGCTCTGTGCCTCAGTTTCCGATTGTAAAATAGGGCTAATAATACTCTCTCTCATCTCACAGGGTGTTATTAAAATAACTTCATTAATGTTTGTGAAGTACGAGGATACTAGTGATAAGCACCATAGAAAACCCCGTGAGGAAATTAATAATTGTGTCTTCAGTGCAGGATTTGACTAGTGTGCAGTAAATAGGTCATGGTGCACAAATTCAACAATATTGAATCATTCTGTATGCACAGTCTACACTCTGTTCTAAATGAGGCAGGGGTCTTGTGTAAAAAACAGACTGTGATCATGTAATTAAAGTCTGTATCAGAATGCATATATACAAGGGGACTGAATTAATGTTGCATGGGGAGTCTTAATTCTGGCATTTCCACAGTGCTTGACTTTTAAACTTTAACATAAAAAGCTATGTGTCAATATTATATATAATATAAAGTATTGGTACAGGATTAGTGAATGGGGTGGGGTTAATGGCCAGAGGCGGCATTACTTGTTTCTCCCCCATCATCAGTTATAGCACCTCAGTTCCCCCCCTGCCCTCCCACCCCAGCCGCATTAAATTAATGTTCCCTTTCTCCAAAGAAGTTACAGAACTAGAGGGATGCCCTTCACTTTACTTCTCAACTTCTTTCCTCATTTACATGGGGTTGGAGGTACCTAATTGTTTGTCACGCCTTTCTGTCCATGGCATGGGTTTGTAGGTCTCGGAGTTTTAGCCTGTCTCGTTTCAGACTTTGCTTGATAGAGTATCCTTGATCTTCCACATCATCTCTTCCTCTCCTCTTCCTCTCACACTTTCTTTGCTGGTCTTTCTTGTCCCCTTCTTATATCATGTTCAGCCCATCTCAAATGTGTACTCCACAGCCTATTTATCACTGACTGTTCCAAGTTCATCTTCCCCAAATTTTTTTCATGTGTACTCTTGTCTACCCTCTGTTTGACTGCCTTTCTCCTCAGCATATTATTTTCTACTAGCTATACCTTCTTTTCTTCTTTCTGTGTAAGACCCACCTTTTCTAAATCATACAGCAGGCAGGGACCAACGCAAGCAGCATACATCTTTCCTTTCAGTCTGTTACTTAACTGTCAGCCCCACCGGACTCCTGCCACCTTTTTCACTGCTGCCCATGCACGTTGGATTTTTCTTTTCAGATCTCTCTCTGATGGTACTAAGTGTCCTTCCCAAATATACAAATTCAGCTTCTCTCCTGAAACTTCAAACAGCATTTCTTCCACCTTCCCTACTTGCATTACTTCAGTTTTCTTTGTGTTTACCTTCAAATCACGATCTTCTAACACACATTTCCACTCTGATACCATGTTTACCAATGATGTTGTGAAGGCCAAGACTATATAACAGGGTTCAAAAAAGAACTAGATAAATTCATGGAGGATAGGTTCATCAATGGATATTAGCCAGGATGGGCAGGGATGGTGTCCCTAGCCTCTGTTTACCAGAAGCTGGGAGTGGGCGACAGGGGATGGATTACTTGATGATTACCCATTCTGTTTATTCTCCCTGGGCACCTGGGCACTGTCAGCAGACAGGATACTGGGCTAGATGGACCTTTGGTCTGACCCAGTATGGCCATTCTTATGTTAATGCCTCTTGGCTGACAGCCAAAAGGGTGAGATCAGCAGCATACATTAGTTTTCACTGTGTCTCCATAGGTTCTGTTCTCTTACTAACTAAATAACTTGGAGGAAGAGAAGTGGACTTAGCACATTTCATTGTCTCAATCCCACCTTCACCTCAAAACTCTGAAATTCACAGTATTGGTGCTACGCTAGCTCTTGACCATTGATTCAGCTCCTATGTCATCTGCACTTCTTGCAGTCCCCCTCCCACTCAACTCAATACTCCAAACTCCCAGGGAACCAACTCATATGCTTTTTCAAGATCAATAAATGCTACACAGCAGTGACACCTTCCAGTCATCATTCTTTCAAACTTCTGTCTCATTGAAAAATATTGTGTCTATAGTATTCCCTCCCTTCCTCCTCTCCTATATTTCCCCCACTTTGCACCCCAACTTTGCCTCTAAAATTCTCTCAAGGACTTGAAGAAGCTGACTTAACAGATTGATGCCCCAGTTGGTGATCGGAAGGGTAAGTGTGATGTAAGTGATCCAAAGAAGCACATTCAATCCCATTCTCCAGGCATCTGCTATCCTAGCTTGGTCCCAGTTGACACATAATAATTTATGAAGTCACTTTACTCCAGTATATTCAACTGCTTTGATCATACCAACAGTTATTTGTTCTTCACAAGCTGCTTTACCATTCTTCATCTTATTCAGTGCTTCTTCTATCTTCTTAACAGAGATTGATACCTTTTGAGGGTTCCCTGTAATTGTCCACACTGCTCAGATTTGCAACTCTCCCCTCATTTGGAAATATTTTTTTTCATACTTCTACCATCTCTTTCAGGTTAGTTAGCAAACAGCTCCAATCTTTTACACAAAGATTTCTTCATATCTTGAATTTCATTGTTTCTCTTTTTTGCGAACCCCAAAGCAAATTTCCAACCATCACCTTCCTCCGCTTTTCTGTATAATTCCTCTTCAGTCTCCGTTCTGACCTTACCAACTGCTTTTTTTAGCTTCCTTTTTTGCCTGTTTATATGTATGTTTCATGCTTTCATTAATATGACCTGCTTTCTTAAATTCTTTGAATAATTCTCTCTTTGTATCTTCTCTGGTACATCAGACTACTACCACCAGCTTCTTCTTTGAAAGGACCCCATTGAACCACTCGTGCTGCCACGTGTTACCTCCACCATCTAAAGAAACAAACAATCTATAAAGTGGCTCCATTCTTCCTCCACTGACTTCTTTGTCACTGGCAAAGCTTTAAAGCCTTCCTTTCCTTTTTGGCAGAGCTCTGCTTTTCTCCCCCTGTGACAGAGTGCTGGGCAATAACAGCTGAGCCAGTACTCTGGTCACTGCAGTTCCAATTAAATAGTGCAGCTCAGACCTTGTTAAGAAAAGCAGTGCCTGACTGATGGGTGGAGGAGAGCTGGAAGGCTAATTAAGTCATTAGGCAGAGGATACAAAAAGGCATAGGAAAGCAGTAGGAGAGAGGAAGCATACAGAGAGAGGAAAAGAAAGATTACTCTTCCCTGCTTACCTCACGAGCAGAGGCCCCCCTAAGACCATAGGAGAAAGGCGGTATAGTGTTTTAGGGTGGTGGGAACCAACCTCATAAATAAACCACACTAGGTGTTTTAGCAGCATAAAGCATGAGAGATTTGTGGACTTGAGGAGAGGCAGAAGCAAGTGGGCCCTGATACTCTCTCCCTGCCCTTACATAACTACCAATGCAATATCTTCCTCAATTTCCTTTCCTTTCCCATTTTCTCAGGTTGCAGTCAGATTTTAATGATTAATATCTTATGTGGTCTTCCACATATTCACTCAGTACAGCCTTTATATCTTTCTCCATTTTCGTATTTCTCTTCTTATCAAAATACAGTCTCCTTGGACTTTACTTTTTCCTCTATAGTATATCACCATGTCCAATTCTCTTCCCCCCCAAACCATGTATTCATCACTGAAAAACCAGTAAAAAAACACCACCCATTTCTTTCTGTGGCGGGAGTCACTCACCTCACCACTGACCAGGGGTATCTGCACCTGTACTCCGTCCGCTTTGGGTGACCCCTAATGGCTGTTAATCTTCTAGACAGGCTTCAGTGACTCAGCCATCTGGCTGAGTGACACACAATCTGTTAGTGTACAAACAAAACAGACCCCTTCCAAAGTAGAAGTTCAACAGGGCCTATCACAGTGCCCTTCAGTTGCAGATTAGCCACTGGATCAACAGGGTCCATGTCCAGGGGCCCCGGCCAATTGGGGAGCCCCAGAAAAATGAGCACTCCCGCACCCTGACCTGCTTTGCCTGGTGCTCCTGCTGGGGAATGGGGCAAACCTCTGTGCCCTGACCCCACTCCTTAACAGGAGCCGGGAGCTGGGGGAGGGAAGAGGGAAGTCTACAGGCAGAAGGGGTGGGGAGGGGACCCCACTTGCTCTGGCCCAGGGCCCCATGAAAGCTTAATTTGCCTCTGCACTGTGTCTATCTGTAGCCCTGCCCCTGGGCTCAGTTCTAGTCTAATAGGGCCTATTATAGTACCCTCGATTGGTATCTTTAGCCCCAACCCCAGCTCAGCTTTCAGTCAGCCTAACAGAGCCTATCATAGTACTCTGATTATCCTTAGCCGCTCCTGGGCTAGCTTCCAAACTGTGTCTCAGCCCCACTTGGGCTAGCTTTCAATGGTCCCTGCTCTGTTATGGAGCAGTGCCCCAAGGGCTCCCTTGCTGATGACTCTTCACCCTGTCGTGAGACTTATTGACCCCAGCTCTCCAGATGAACCACTAGTTCAGTTCAATCCCCTTCCAGGGGTAACAAGGGTCAATTAAATGCTGACTCTCTTTGGGGTCTTCTGCCCCCTTCTCTGGGCCCGGTTAAACTCCCTTTTCTGGGCTGAGGCCACTCTGCAATGTGGGAGGTGAGGGTGGGCGGGCTGGGGAAGAGACCCAGGTCTGCCCACTACTCCAGGTTCCAACCCAGTGACACTAAGTAGCAGCTGCCTGCTGCTTCATTTTAGCTACTCGTTGCTGTATTTCTCTTGACCACTTCCCTTCTTAGCCCTGGTACTTCTAGTTTCACCCTTACACCTCAGGGATAAAATGCGGCTTGAGTACCAATAATCAGCCAGGAGCACTGTGCTTGGTCGTCTGGCTCCAGCCAGCAACTGCTCTGCCCAAGTACTGAAGCTCCTGCATTTAGCCATGAGCACCTTTCTTACTCCCTTGGCTCCAGCCAGCAACTGATCTGGTCTGTCCAGCAGCTCCTTTGACATGAGCCTGCTGGGCTCTGATTGGCTACTTCCCTGCAGCCTCTCTAGGTAGCCTGGAGGACCCACCTCTACTGTTCTTTCCTGGGGCAGGGCTGCAAGGCCTCCAGCAGGGGGCCTCCAAGGGCCTGATACACACCATCACACTCTCCTTCTGCATTTCCTTAGCCAAAGCCAATTTCTGGGCTCCCTTCACCAGTATGGCAGTTTAAATCACCACCAACCACTAACAAGGTGTTACTCTTAACCATAAGCACCAACTCCGCCCGTTCGTTCTAAAGCTCACCTTTTCTTCCATAGGTCAACCTTGTTGCTGAGCATGTGTTGACATCACACAAATAATCCTATCCTCTATCATTAACGATGCTGCTACAAGTTGGGTCATTATCATCAAAGAAGAGACTAATTCATTTTTTCCTTCAAACCAAATAATTTTAAATCCACCTCTCAAGATTTTACTTTTGCCTCCACAACATCTAGTTTCCTGCAGCTAGTATATGGATTTTCCTTTTAGTCATTGCCTCAACCATCTCTCCTGACCTACCTGTAAGTGAATTTCCAGGTTAAAAATTCTCAGATCTTTGCCAATTTGTTACTATTGCCCAGAAATTGGTGTGTTGGTTACCTCCAATGTGGTAGCATGTTTTAAATGACTAGAGCACAAAAAATCCATAATACACAAAGAACCTATGAGCTAAATTGCCTGCTGGTGCTGCCCCACTTTGCTAACCCTGTGGCTGTTTTCATTTGGAGTTTACTTTCTCCTAGATCAGTTCCATCCAAGGGTTCCAAGTCTGAACCATCTGAAGCTGAGAGTCATTTCCTGTTCTCAGGGCAAAAGCTGCTCTACATCTAAGTGCTCCTCCACCCAGTTAGCCATTGGCCCTTTTAGGGATTGATTGCTTACACCAGGCACACAGAGCTGTATTTGCCACTCACTGAGTGTTACCACCCTCTAACATGTGGAGTTTGTGGTTGGGATGTCTGTGATGAATATATTTGTAACCCACACACCTCCTGGGTGTGGTGTTCTGTCCCATCTAGTGGCACCGAGATCACTGAGCGAGAGACAGGTTCATGAGTCTGCTCTACAGCTTTAGCTAACAAGCAGTTGGTTTTTAGCTCATGCAGTAGAGGCTCATGCACTAAGCTCCAGGGGTCCCAGGTTTGATTCCATCTGCCAACGACCAGGGTCTGCCGGTGTTACATATTTAAAATGATTTCCTTGATTTTAATACATGGTAACAGAGCATCTGATGGAGGGAAACTTTCCCCATAAAACCTCACAAGAGAAAAGTCTAGCACAAAGTATACAGATGTCTCACACACTATCCTGTTCACAAATTCCATTTTGATTATTACATTCTGCCTAACCTAAATTCATCCCATATTTTAATTGGATATGGTATTCTTAATAACTTCCTGTCCTAAATTGTTCTTGGGGCCAAGTTTTATCCCGAAGGTGCCTGCACTTCCAGCAGGAGATGCAGTGATTCTTGTATCTATGCAGTTTATAAAATACTTTGGGCTTGTGTGGGATGAAAAGCACTATGTAAATGTAAGTTATTATAATTCGTTTTTTATTCATAACACACTAGGAGAGTTCTGGCCTTTGGCATAACATTAGATCGTTGCAGCAATGCCAAATGTAAAGTAAAACACTTGAGAATGCCATTAACAGAGACAAGAGAAGCACACATTTACGTATGTGTCAGTGAGATGAACCTTACAATGCTGTCCAAGGGCACAAATAATATGAATGAATAGAGCAGAATGTAAGCTCCTGGAGAGTAACAACAAGAAAATGACAGCTGTTTCACTAGTGTTCCTTTCAGTGCAGCTCATTTGACATATTAATTTATGGACTGTCAAACTTGAAAAAAACCTGCATGGTGAGCATGTTCCGCACTTAAAATAAAATAATCAAAAACCTGCCAGACACCTGAGTGTATAAAACGGAAGATAAAACAAAAATCAAATCCTCTTATCACTGCTGCATTGATAAGAGAAAAAGTGGGGTTGGGGGAATTGGAAGCTTAACAAGAACATACAGGCAGGTTTGGGGTGGGCGGGGGGAGGGAGGGAATGGCAGCAAAAACTAAAACAGAACGAGTTAATCTTAACTAAAGGGATTTAGGAGATAAGAAGGGCTTTTACTAATATACCACGGGCAAGACAAGCAGTAGGTAGAAGGCAGGTTCATTAATAAATGAGCTAGAGGAATGGAATTGATATGTCTTTTTTACCTCTCATCTAGGTCCCAATCCTGCAATAAACTCAGGTGCAGGGGATCCATCCCACAGAGCTCATTATCATATTGGGCTCTTAGGGTCAGATTCTGAAAGATATTTAAATGAATACAGATGCAGATAGGTGCATTCTTTTAAGTAACTTTATTGAAATTATTCCTGATTCATAAATGAGAGGAAAATCAGGTCCACTAACTCAACAATGTTACAGTTATCTATCTTTAACAAGAAAAATAAGGAAAAGTTTGCACTATTACCAAAGCAGAACATTCAAATATCATAATCAGCCCCTTTTTTCAATCCCCTTCCAAATGAGCTTTTCAAAATGACAGATTTTTGGAATCTTTTTATTTGCCATCAGGCTTTTGAGTCTTTAACATTCACATTTTCAAGCTTGTCTCTGTAACTATGAAGGCTAGAAACTTACTTTTTTACCCTCTAGAGCTGGGGCTTGAAGAAAAACACCAAACACCATGAGACTCATGATAAAATCCTGATAGTTGGCAAGATTGAGTTCAGACAATTATCTATTAAATTAATTAATATAGTTGTCACTGAGTTATTAAGAGAAGCAAGAAAAATTACAGCATACGTATTTGCATTAATGAATCTCTCTGCATCCTTTATTTCTAAAAATATTATACTTTTTGCTGGCTGCATAAACACACCCAGATTTTTTTTAGTGCTGGGCATCACTGGAATTATTATTATTTCTTTCTCAGAGCCAACTTCTTGTCTAGATCTGGTAATAAATAAATAGAATTTCCCTATATTTAGAAAAAGTGTGCAATTTACAATCCTTAGTACTCACATGAGGAAATCTAAGTACTTTATTGCAAATTATGAATTTTAAAATGCACTTTTCACAATCATCAAAGTGCTGTACAAAACCATGACATGAAGGCACAAAGGAATTGCATATGCTTCAAGCCTGCAGTGTACAAAACTTCACTGGGAGTTCCATGGATGGAGGACCTGTGCGATTGAACTTGATGTTACAAGATACTAACACCCTCATCATCTTTTCACTAGATAGTAAATTATGCAAATCTGGTAAAGAACTCCACATCAATTAAAAAGCTCTCACAGATTTGGCAAAAATGCTGATATTAAAAGCAACCAGAAGTTGAACAAAAATTCTGATTGGGTCTACATACAGAACCCAAACTAGACAGGTAAAAGGGCAAACAGGAGTGAAAGACCTTAAGGCACCTCGAGGCAACTTCAGTAGGAGTTCAGCACTTAGCAAAATCAGGTCCTAAATGCCCAGGTTCTGTATGAGAACTTTAAACTGTATACAAAGAGAAACATGACGCTAGTGAAGGAGCTTAATGAAAGGAATCACATAAGAAAAATGAAAACAGTAAAAGGTGAAATGATTTTCAACAGGTTGGAAGTTGAATAGGATACATGCCAGCAGACCAGTAAACAGTCTAGTCCACCAGTAACAGAATCAGGGCATGCAGCAAGGTACCAGTTATAGCAGTTTTCAACATGAAATAGTGACACGTCTTGACTACAGACTCTTTCCCCATAATGCATGTCCCAGCTAAGAGGATTATTCGATATTACTGTTAAGAGGAAGAGTTACAATAACCTAATTAATCAGAGTAACTGATATTTAGAGAAAAAGGTTTTAAAGGATTTTCCTTCCCCTACAAAACCAGTACTGAAGAAGATTACAAAACGCTTCTTGTTTTACACTCTCTTTTCCTTAGTGAAATTTAGGTGCCTGAGGGCTTGTCTATACAATGATTTAGTGAGCAACAATTTGGGATGTAAATCTACAGCGCACCAGCCTGCCATTGCATGAAGTGACCATGTGTATCCTGCTGCTGTGCTCTAAAAGCTCCATTGTGCATTTTGACGCACAATGCTTTACTGTTTAGAGTAAAGCACTCTGCGGCACTCAGGGCGCAGTAGCAGGGGCCATATGGCAACTTAGTGTGCCACAGGTAAGAGTGCTGTAGATTTACACCCCAGCTTGCCAAGCACTATGTGGCCTTAAATATAAGCCCTGAGTCCCCTTTGCAACTTGGGTATTTATTCATTTCCACCTGTGCAACACACAATGGTGAGTATGCATACATTCCGTATAGCTGTAAATACCATGCCAGGTGCAGGCAGGGGAGAATCGGGCCTTGTCTGTTTTGAAGGACCAGTGTCCAGCCTACTATTTCCCATCAGACCCTTAGAAGGAAGCTCTGTAGATAACTGTTAGTACTATATACTATCATCATCATTAAATACATTTAGATTTTAAAATAAAAATCTAGGATTCAAGTCCATGAAGACAGACATCTTTCTAACATCACTATGTATCTTTCAAGATCTGTTTGTGCTAACAATATGTATGCCAAGGCTTATTCAAAAAATATAATCAGATAAAACCAGGCATGCAGAAAATGTCTGTTTCACATGATTGCATACCCAAGCTTAATCCTATCATAAATATCTGAAGAAGTTACTAACTACTTGAGAAAGTATGAAAATAATATCTCCAAGAATTCAAGGGCTACTCATAGACAGTTGAGGGCTTGGAAGAAACTTACAATACATGCTTCTGACCTAGCTCTCGTCACCTATCAAAAGTGATCTTCCATATTAATTTTCCACATAAGAAACCTGTCTGTAAAGGATAGTGTTGACAATTCTATTGCACAACTGTAACAATGTATTAACTTTAATTTAACTACAAGAACCAAAGGAAGAAAAATTATCTTTGAACTAAACTGTTCTGTAGTGTGTATTGAGTTTAAATATGATTACTTCAGTATAGTTTACAAAAAACATTACACAAAAGGACAGCCTGCATTTTATTTATAGACCTCTTGAACCTAACAATAGTAAACAATAGTTTGGTTTTATGACCATAGCCAATAGTCTGCAGGATACTTGGAGAATATTTACTTGTGAATGTGAGCGGAAAAATTATTTTGCATGAATAATCATTCCACTAAGGTTCTGTACACTAGTCTCAATATTGGAAAGGCCCAAGTGGAGGATTATATGACATATAATTCAAGGTATGGTACAGTGCAATACAAATACTACCAAATGAGTGCAATCCAGTTTCTGTGTGCATATCAATTTTCACTTGACAATTCATTGGTTACCTGCTGGTGAGTTTAAAAGGGCTGGTACTGCAAGATGCTCAGCATCCTCAATGTACTTTGAAATCACAGGGAACTGAGCGTGCTGCATATAACAAGAGGTGCTTACTGTGTCAGAGCATCAGGCTATGAGAAACTATAGTAGTTTCTAAACAGACTAAATGAGAACACCCAGTTCCTCTTGTACCCATAAAAGTGAGAGATCATTATCTCAAGCTATGGTGAGACTCAGTATGGACATTGTTATTTTGTTTTAACTCTGCCTGTACACCTAATAATTGTGCTAAGTTTGCAATTATTTCTTACACCAAGCCCTTGCTATCTCCAGTTAGATATTATTAATTATTAAAAAAAATCACAATTAATAACAAACAACTGGACAATTTGTATTGTATAGCAGAAGCAAATTTATCTGAATTAAGTTTTAAAAAATGTATTTTTAGCTTCTTTTCACATGCTGTCTATGGTCTGAACAAATATTGTTGCATATGGGTACCTACCCCATGAAGTGCTGAGTGCTTCTCAAGGGCCGCTGAGTGCCCTAAACTCCTACTGAAGTCAATTGGAGTTGAAAGGATGTGGATTTCTGCATTATTTTCCTCACCTAGGCTCCAATCTTGCAAACATTTAGACACATTGTTAATTTTACTATTATGAGTAGTCCCACTGAAGTCCAGAGGACTACTTGCAGTAGTAAGCATGTGTCTCAGTGTTTGCAGGATCAGGACCATAGGGCCTGCACTTTTAGAGAGAGGTCAGGGATTGACTCTGTGTACACAAATTTGCAGAGGGACAATAGGGTTGAGGCCTGTTATTTCTCACCTCTATATATTATTTAAAAACATTTTTGCTGTTAACAAGCATGTTATCTCTGGAGACACAAATCCACAGTTTGAGAACCGCAAAACTAAGCATCTTTGATGGTATCTTCTAGACTGAGCACTGAGTCCCATTGGGTAGATAGAAAGATTAACCTAAATAATCTATACAGAAACCCCTCGTACCCCATAAGATTGGGTCCCTAATCCATGAACTCTTATAACTCATTTACAAAACTTTTCTTAAACATTACATGAATATATTGTCTCATACTATAGAATTAGAATTTATAATCCCTATTCCATGATGAGATATCTTTGAGCTATATTGTATCTTTAGATAGGTTTTTCCCCTCAAAAAAAGCACTTTATCAAAAAATCCTATTTAAATACAAAAAAATCCATTTTTTTATTTTTATTTTTAAAAATCATTGATTTTTATCCACCCTGCTTCCCCCCATGCTCAGCAGTCTTGCTTGCAATTCTCTGGCAATTTCTCCACTTACCACTAGCCCATCTCCAGGATACTTAAATGCAGAAAGCTTGTTTAGGTGCTGGCCCTCTTTGTTGATGTTCACCTATCTTGGTTCTGCATGGGTCACCCACATGACTTCAGTCTTTTCTTTACTCATTTTGAGGCCATAGTTTGTTAGTTCCCTATTCCAGGCATCAGTTGCCTGGACCAAATCTTCCTCAGTATGCACCATTAGCACAATATCATCTGCATAAAGCAACTTCATACCACCATCCATTTGGATTTGCTTACTTATGAAGTCCACCATAATTATGAATAGTAATGGACTAAGTGCAGATTCTTGGAGGTCTCCAACGTTTATCTCGAAACCCTTCATTACACCAAAGGTTGTCCACACTTTTGTTATGGAACCACTATACAAACTCATCACCATCTGGAGAAGTTCCTCTGGTACCCCACAGAATTGTAGCAAAGGCCTCAGAAGTAGCCTAGGTACTTTGTCATGTTCTTTCTTCAAATCAAGGAACGCCCATCTGTGCTCGACATTTCTCTCTAGGTTCTTTTCCACCAACTGTCTAGTAATGAATTTACCATATGTCATAGGATTGGTTGTATATGTTACTCCTAAATGATGGGTACAATTTCAGCAGTTTAATTACTTAGGGCCTGATCCTGATTAAGTGTTGAGCGTCACTCACTGCAATGGTATCTATGCATGCTCAGGCTCTTGGTCCAGTAACCTCTTGACATCAGCCTCTTGGTCCAGTAACTTCTGGGAATAAGGAAAGAAGATATTGTGCTGGTAAGAGACAGGAGTAAATTGAAGGGAGGATTAGACTGGATACACAGAAGCAGAGTTAGTGAACTACACAAGTGGATCTTTTTAAAATGTGAAAAAAAGTTTTATAATACACCTTGGTAATTGGGAAAACAGTTCCTCACCCCCTCATCCACCACCTCCTCCAAAAAAAGTGACAGCTTCTCGTATAAGTAAGAATAATGACTAAGGGCCCAGTTCTGTACTTCATATTGCTGGCCCTGAATTCTATGATTCATGTTGTAATGCACAATCATAGGAGGTGATGAATAACTGCTGTAAGATGCTCCCATGTAAACCAATGGAGATAAAAGATACCCTGTACCTTCTCAGATATACCCCTGCCTTGCGTGGCTGAGTCCCTAATCATTAATGGCCTGATCCTGTGAGGCTGATGAGTGCCTTCATTCCCCAGTGAAGTCACTAAGGGAGTTCATCAATTCACAATAGGGGTTAAAGTTGTGCAGAACCTCTGTCCCCAGAGGATTTCATGTGAAGGCTTCATAATATACAATATAATTACTTCACGCTGACACTTCTACAGAATTTGATTAGAAACTCTTCTCTCCACCATCTGGACTAAGCTTTCTCTTTTATATAACTATTTTGCGTTGTTCATCTGCTCCTTTTTCTCATGGTATGTATATCTGAAAAGGAGAAAAAATTCACAAAAGGAGCCATAAAAAGAACAAAAAGTATTTGCATGTGTCTAAATTTAACGAATCCTTTGGCTTTCTGAGTGAAGTAGAAGCAGCAGCAGAGGAGGATGGAGAGGAGAGGGTACGTGAGGATTAATTGGACTGAGACTGACTTTGTGCAGCTGCTCTGTGGTGTGCCAAGTCTTGCTGCTCAGTGATGTTGTTACTAAAGAGTAGCTTGCACATTTTGACCAAGATGATGATCCGTGTTAAGATTCATTCTCACCACAGTCTGAATGCACGGAGCATCAGACATTATTATTTTCAAATCGCAGCATCGAACCAAAATGTTTTCTCTTTTGAGCTAGTGTTATATTTTCTCCCCTTCTCAGTCCATAATATAATATTTCTTGTCCTGCAGTAATTGTACATGCCCACTGCTAAGCTTTTAAAGTGAGCCCCCCCACCCCTAGTGGTTTCAATGTAATAGCAAGACACGCTTTAATAACACAGATCAAGAGGGCCATAGCTGCAAGAGCAATGCAGCATTGTAGGATGAATAGTTTGGGGCTCAAGATTTACAAAAGTGATTAGCAACTATGGATGTCTCAGTTTTTGGGTGTTCAACTTGAGACAAACACACAAAAGATATTAATCATTCTCCAGTAATTAAGCATGAGTAAAAATACTTCCTCTTTTCACAAGAAAACAAGAAAACATATCAGGATCCAAACTTCTGGGGCCTTTTGTCCTTAGAAAATATTTTCCAAATATCAGTCATTCCTTTAATTAAGAGAAAGAGAAAAACTCTGTAATATTCTTTTCTCAGGTACATTTGTTACTTCAGCCTAATAAATTATTGTATTTTCCAGCCTATTGATATTAGCCTACATCCTTCATTCGGGTGCTTCAGGTCTTCATTTTAACATTTCCCTGGAAGTTTAGAATGAACCTCCAGCATGGGATAACCAATCAAACTGTCAGTTCACTAACAAAGATAATAACTTCCAATCAGGTTAGAGAAAAAAAACTTTAACTAGAGAGGTTACCATAAAATGAAAAGAATCACAAAAAGTCAAATTATATTTTAAAATGAATTTAATTCCAATACTGCAGATTTTCACCTAAACAAGTTTTTATCCAGTTCTTAGTTCAGCCCTAAGTGATCTAATTAGATTAGATAGCAGCTCAAAAGGGCAGTGGGGGGGGGAGGAAGGGAAACTTTTCCTCCTTCTCTCTCTCTCTTTCTGAGCTTTAGACTGCTACTGCACTCACATCACATGGGATACAGGCAAAAACTATGCCTCTACTATCGTAAGAGAATGTGATGATGATGATGGAGTCTCACGTTCATGTTGACATACGAGGGTTCAACAAACACTGTAGGTGAACATGTATAGGAGATCAGATCAATCCAAGAATCGCAAACAATCCCAAGTGGAGTAGACAAGATTGTCCATAGCCATTGCAGGCTGTTGTAGCTTTCTCTTGCGCTGTTCATGCTTTTCACATAAGGTGTTAATGTGCCTTGCTTCAAAGTGGTTAACAGTAACATGACAGATATGCCATTTAGGAATATGGACCTACATTTAGGCTGAAGTAAATTATGATTTTAAATTGAGTTTGAATGTTCACATGATCAAGAAGCTCAAAGTGTGAGACCAAAAAGAATAAAATCATGAGAAAGAAAAAATGTGTTAAATTTGTAGTGACCCTGGAAATACCAGCATCATTTTATGTAAGGCTTATGAAATAAGTTAATTGCACCTGATTAATTGGAAACCAGGTGCAGATGTAGCCCTAATACTCCCTTTTTTATTTTTGGCTAGGGTTCAATAATGTCACTTGCTTGTTATAATATATTAAAAGCAAGACTTGTGGAAGTTTGTTTTATCAGAGCTTTTTTCCTTACCCCGTTGGAGTAATATCCTGATGGGAAGGAATCTCCTGGGTCTGACGGTATTGTGAGTATTTTGGCCAATGTTTAAAAGTGTATTGCTGTTAGGATATACAATACAAGTGTGTATATGCATATATAGATATTTTGGATGTAATCAATACCAAGTGACAGTTGAACTAATAAAGTAATGCTTGTATGGAAACTGAGTCATGGTAAACCTTAATAAACTTAAAAGGGAAATTATTTCCAACATGCCACCACATTGCTCTGTAATGGTCTGTTGCTTCCCAATTGCTGGGGTCAACCTGACATGCTTTCAAGTTTGACTTCAGTGTGTCTTTATATCGTTTGTATTGGCCACCACAGGCACAGGTGCCTCATGTTAGCTGACCATAAAATATGGCCTCGGGTATTCCTGAGTCATCTATATGAATAAGATGCCCAGACCAGTGCAGCTAAGCTTTCATGAGCATGCTTTGAATGCCAGACATCCAGCAAAGATTAACTATTTTGATATTGGGACTCTTGTCCCAACAAAAGATTCTTCAACGAGACCAAAGACAGCACCTACAGAACTGATAACATTTACTAATGTGGCAGTGATATGTTGTCCATATCTCATAACCATATAGAAGCATTGTAAGCATGACTTCCCAATAAATATTTAGCTTAGTGCTTATTTTTATGCCCCTAACATTCCAAATGCAGAGCTGGCCTTGGCTACACAATGGATAATCTCATCATCAGTTGTGGCACTCTGTGACAGAATACTCCCTAGGCAGCAAAACTTCTTTCCAGACTTGAGAGGAGCCTTGTTGATCTTAATAATTGGGTAGACATGCATGGCCCCAGCACAGGTTGGTACAATGTTTCATTTTTCTTTAGGTTGATTGTGAAACAAAAATGATTGACTGTACAAGTGAGGGGATCCGTTATAAATTGAATGTCATCAATCAAGTGAGCTATCTGTGCAGTCATCAGCAAATAGAAGCTCCTTAATGAGTAAATCTGCCACTTACATGCGAGCATGGGAGCGTTGCATATTGAACAACTTCCCATCACTGCCAAACTGGATAAATACTCCTTTGTCAATGTCATGAAATGCATCCATAAGGATAGCCGAAAAAAAGGATAGAAAAGTGTGTGGGAGTCAGCATGCAACCTTGTTTGGTGCCATTGATGACAGGAAAGCGGTCCTACATCTTACCATTTTCCAGCGCTCTGGCCATTATCCTATCATAGAAGGACTGAATGACAGAAATAACCTTCACAGGACAAAAGTTTCCCAAATCCCTCATTATTTACAGACTCAAAAGCTTTAGTGAAGTTGACGATCACTATATAAAGACCACGGTTTTGATCTCAGCATTTTTCCTAAAGCTGGAGAGCTGTGAAGATCATGTGTCTACTGCCTCTACCAGACTGAAATCCATATTGAGATTCAGAAAAATAAGAAGACGATAAGAAGGGAGGATGGTTTCCAAAAGGTAGGTGTTAAGTCTCTTTAACGTTACCTGTGAAATAATTTTCCCAGAAACAAAGAGTAGGGAAATGCCATGATGATTATCACAGTTTGTGCTTTCACCTTTGCCCTGATAGAGGTGAACAGTGTTGGCACACTTGAAATCCTGTGGAACTGACTCTTGCTCCCAGAGAAAGTGGAAGAGCCATGTGAGGTGCCTTGCAGTGTGATAGCCACCCTGCTTATAGATCTCTGCTGGAGTGCCATCCAGTCCAGGCGCTTTCCCTTGTGACATCTGCTTGATTGTGTTATGGTCTTATATAAGGTGGGGGCTAGTGTAAGTTATTTTAACAGGTGTTGTGGAAGAACATTACCTGTAATTGCTTCCTTGAAAACGTTGGAAGGGTGATTAAGAAGCAAACTGAAATGTTCTATCCATTGGTCAAGTATTTCTTTTTGGTCAGTTAAAAGTTGATTGCCATTCAGTGTGCATATAGGTGTGATCCTGTGCACCTAGGGCCATTCACAACCTGAAAGCCAGCAAAAGAGCTTTGGTATTTTTGTGATCTGCTGCCATTTTTAACTGCCACTCTCTTGTCTTGCATTTGCAGCCTGGTCAGAAGTCTGGTCTGAAGAATCTATTTTGCTTGAAGACATGTAGCTTTCCTAGCTGCCAAAACTTTGTCCGCTATGTAGGCTCTACGGGTGGCACGCAGTGAGTTCAAGAGCCTATATATTTCGGGGCCATTCTCATCAAGCCTGTCCTGATGTTTCCTCTTAATGAAGCCAAGAACTTTAGCAGCCATATTATGTCATGTAAACAAACATGTAAACTGGGTCCAATACTCACTATTCACAGTTAATTCTTCCTGAAAATCAAAAATTTGTGCCCTAATAATGAATCTAAAAATCTACTTCATAAAGCAGACATAAAATCTAACTTGTTCAATGGCAAAATATAACAGTGTAGTTCTAAAGTGGGCACTTAAATAATGAGGTTTCATAAAAAAATGCTCAACCTATCTGGGGAGCTTATTATTTCTCTTTCCTACAAAGTTCACACATCCCAAAGGACTTGTTAGTGAATACTAACTCCCTATAAGATTATATAGATCTAGAGATGTTTTAAGACTTGAGAATCTTTTTGGATATTTCTGTTTGTATTAGAAAAAATGTTAACATAGAGGATATAGCATTTGAATTTGCACGTGGAATATAAAATGTACAGTAATGGTTATAACAACATCTTCAAATGATTTATGATTATTTTCATATTCTGGGGAATCCTATTTTAAGATTATAACTAAGTTGTGTAAGAATGCAAATATTTTACCAGGATGGTTACATATGTGCAGAAAATATTTTGATGTATTTTAACTACAAATATTTTTATTTTGTAATGTTTGTAAACCGTGCAGAATTGAAAGCCCTGGAGAGTGGTGTGTTGTGTATATCATCACACGGTCTGATCCTCTGGTCTGATCAAACCGTGCATGAGGCATGACTAGAGATGGGGCAATGGTGGCTTTCAGATCTTCATGCTTCCCCAATCCATGGGCCAGCCAGGGACAGGCTCATCCCTGGTAAAAGTTAGAGCAAGCTGAAGACTATGCTTATGTCTCGGGGTTTGTTCTGAAGAGCCTGTTTTGGCATCTAGGGCCTTGTCTTCACTACAGCGTTAGCTGTAACTTTAGTGTTGCCCCAACTTGACTATTGTCATCACACAAAAATCTCGAGCTGGTGTTAAGCTGACCCATCAGGGAAGGTGGGTTGAAGCTTGAGTGCTGCCGACCCTCAAGCTAGTAATGCAGGGGGAATGCAGCTGCTCTGTGCTGATAATCCAATCATACTATGCTGCGCAAGTGCTGCTTTCCAGTGCAGCTGCTCTCACTTGAGAGCTAGGTTAATACAAGAGACTTTAACTCAAGCGGTGATAACATGAGCTAATTCTGCAGTGACCAGGGACACTGTCAGGACATAGGGACATTCCTTGTTCATGCCCCTGCATTGATGAAGCAGCCCTGACCACCTCCGGTTACCCCCAATATAATGGAAATTGTTAGGTGGGACTGATCTTCTGGGTTTATGGCTTAGCAGTGCAAAGCAGCTGGAGTGCACACAGAATCAGGCCGTCAGAGGTACAACATAAGCAGTGGCAGTGCACGCTGCTTCAGTAACGTGCTTCTGTCCTGACCAGGAGTGACCACCTCTTTCAACCGTTGGACTCTTTTCCGAGATTGCCAGTTGTGGTGGTGGTGGTTTTGTTGTGTGGCACCTCTTCACTAGGAAGTGTACTGAGTGAGATTCCATTTAATTTGTGTTGTGATCTGGCAGATTTTTCAGAATTGTGAAAAGTGTAACATCTGTGGTAAGCCGCAGCTGTTAGCTTGCACTATGTAACAGCAAACAACTGAGTATGTGAGATGCATTTTAATTCACTATGCCATAGTGTAACTTTTTGAGCAAACTGCTGCAACATATATTGGTCAGATTTATTATATTGGTGGGCGACAGTCTGATTTTATGGATTTTTTTGGTCATATTTAGGATATAAGATTTGGAGGACAAAAGATGTTTACTGAATATTAGGAGTGTAGCGAGGTCAAGACTCACTGGTGCAGCGCCTCCTGCTGGTCGTCTTGGAAATTAGCTCTTTCAGCACTCGGAGTGTCCTCTGCTGGCCGGTGTCTCACCTGCCTCAGGCCCCGTGTCCCTCCCGGACCCCAGTGCCCCTTTACCTCGGGGTTCTGCCCCAGCAGCACCCACTCTCTGGGTCTCTCCTCCCAGGGAACCACCAACCCTCTATCCCCACCTTGCCTCAGTGGCTACTGCCAGTCATCATCTAGCCCCCTTTCACTGGGGCAGACTGCAGTCTGTAATGGCCACTCATCACTGGCAAGGGGGGTTTGGACCAGCTGCCTCTGCCTAACCCTGGACTTGCACTTCTGCAGCCCCAGTACCTTCTTTAGGCCTTGCACAAGGCCTGCAGCCTTGGGAGGAGTTGCCAGGCTGGAGCTCCCCAGCTCCTCTTGCCTTTCCCCAGCACTACTCTACCTCTGGTACCCTGCTCCCAGGCAGCTAGGTCGGTCGGTCGGTCGGTCGGTCTGTCCGTCTCTCACTCTCTCTCTCTCTCCACCGCTAGAGAGAGACAGACCCATCTCTTCCCTGAGCCCTTATAACAGGGCCAGGTGTGGCCTGATTGGGGTGTGGCCCCAGCTGTGGCTGCTTCCCCAATAAGCCTAGCCTTTTCTCTCAGGAGTGGGGTAACTGCCCTGCTACAAGGAGGTATTGGCTTAGTTAGTCCTTTGTATATGGCAATTTCAGCTAAAAGTTTATTCATCTTATAATACTAATCACAGGTACTAGAATGGTCTGTTATGTCCACATAAGATATGCCTATAAAGCAGAGAGGGAACAGATCAGAGCTAAATTTCTGCAAATTGCTGAGACCAAACCAAAATCTTGGAAAATATCCCCCCCACAATTTTGGGAGGCCGGGATGTGTTGATGCAGTTCTGAATATTGCAGCTTGGGCCATTACTTGTTATTAATTTTTGAATTTTGACTAGAAGTTCTTAATTTCTATATACTACTTCTATACATACAAGAATTAATATGCATTACAAAGTTTATCATGTTAAATAAATGCATCATCTGTTTTCAGAGTCTATATTTCATATTAAATATAGCTAGACTGGGCTGTTCTTACTTCCAAAAGTGCTAGACTATTTCTCCAACTGATACCACAGTGTTAGCTGTGTGTGTCAAGTGAGATAAGAAAAATTAATAAAAAAGGCAAAATAAAACTCTCTCTGGCAGACATATTCATAAATATAGAAGACTGCTCTACCTAATATGCCATCAAAAACAGACATCAAATTTTTCTTAGTCAGTGAAGAGATAAAAGCATCCAGAGAGATTAAGGCTTCCACAGATAGTGTCTAGAAGCAAATCACAAGCTAGGAAGAATTAGCAAATTGGGACAAAGCTTACTTTTTGGTACAGAGACAAAAATATTTGATACACATTAAAACCTCCAATTTCTTTGTATTTTAATAAGCAATCCAATTACACTTAAGTGACGAAAAGGTTTCTATGACCCAGTTTCTATAACATAAATTAATGGGTAAATTGCCTTGCCACTAAGTTATCATATCAAGGCTCAATTTATTTCTTTTGCTTTGGATTTAATAATTTATAACAACAAACTGTGTTAAAAGGTCTTCCTTCTTATTCCTTTGCTTTACAAGTAAAAAAGCCTGCTTGATTTCCAATTCTAATTTATATTACATGATTGAAAACCTGTAAAATTACCATACCATGACCAAGGTCAGTGTAGGCAGAAGAGAAAGCAGCAGAACCACATTAATGGCTCTGTGCTATAATTGTTTTAATTAGGGCTGTCAATTAATTGCAGTTAACTCACGTGATTAACGCAAAAAAATAATTGCGATTAAAATAATTAATCCCAGTTTTAATTGCACTGTTAAACAACAGAATACCAATTGAAATTTATTAAATATTTTTGGATGTTTTTCTACATTTTCATATATATTGTATTCTGTGTTGTAATTGAAATCAAAGGGTATATTATTTTTGATTACAAATATTTGCACTGTAAAAATGATAAACAAAAGAAATAGTATTTTGCAATTCACCTCATACAAGTACTGTAGTGCAAGCTCTTTATAATGAAATTGCAACTTACAAATGTAGATTTTGTTGTTGTTACAAAGTTGCACTCAAAAACAAAACAATGTAAAACTTCAGAGCCTACAAGTCCACGCAGTCCTTCTTCTTGTTCAGCTAATCGCTAAGAGAAACAAATATCAGGGGGTAGACGTGTTAGTCTGTATTCACAAAAACAACAAGGAGTCCAGTGGCACCTCAAAGACTAACAGATTTATTTGGGCATAAACTTTCGTGGGTAAAAATCCCACTTCTTCAGATGCAAGGTTTTTTACCCACGAAAGCGTATGCCCAAATAAATCTGTTAATCTTTAAGGTGCAACTGGACTCCTTGTTTTTTAAGAGAAACAAGTTTGTTTACATTTACAGGAGATAATGCTACCCTCTTCTTATTTACAATGTCTCTAGAAAGCGAGAACAGAAATTTGCATGGCACTTTTGTAGCTCTCACTGCAATATATTTACATGCCAGATATGCTAACCATTCATATGCCCCTTCATGCTTCGGCCACCATTCCAGAGGACATGCTTCCATGTTGATGACGCTCGTTAAAAAAATAATGTGTTAATTAAATTTGTGACTGAACTCCTTATCACATGGAATTACAAGCCCACAGCAAGGATTTTCAATGACTCGGGGGGGGGGGGGGGGTGTTTCATATCCTACCACTGGAGAATTGCTAATATAGTGCCTATTTTTAAGGAGGGGGAAAAAGTGATTTAAGAAACTACAGGCTTTCTAGTTTGATCTCAATTGTATGCAAGATCTTGGAACAAATTTTGAAAGGGAAAGTAGTTAAATACATACAGGCAAATGGTAATTGGGATAAAATACAACATGGTTTTACAAAAGGTAAATGTGCCTGACAAAAATGGCTTTTTGATCAAAATGAAAATTTGAAAATTAGTAAAAATTGTCCAGTTTTTCAACCAAACCTGGTAACATTTCTTTTCTGATAAACATTTTAATTTGGTAAAAATAATAATTTTTGGTTTGGTTTTAGCCTCAAAATTTTGATGTTTGGTTTTGAAAAATCAAAAATGTTTCTAAATCAAACATTTTTTCCTAAAAAGAAAATATTTTACAGAAAATGTTTTTCAAAAACTTTTTCCATTTTTCCCCCCACCCCGTGGTTGAAAGCAAAACCATAGAAAATTGTGAAAACAATTATTTAAAATTTTTTGCCGTGAAAAGAAATTAGTATTTTTAACCATCTCTGGTAAAAATCTTAATAATTAACATTTCTAAAACACTCTTAGATCCTTGGATGAAATTTTAAAGTACAAATTATTATTTAGTTACAGTGCAATTTCTTAAAGAAGCTGGTTTTGTACTCTTATACTCATTCAGATAGAATGTCTTCCTGAATATTTATTGAAACCCTTTATAAAGGTTCAGGAGGTGAGAGGAGAGCAAAATTTGTTAATATTTTGACTCACAGGTCTTTCTCAGAACATTGCAGAGCTATAAAAAAAGCAATGCAATTGATAGCCAACCAATGTGATCATAGAGACAGCTTTCTGAAACAAACATACTCTTCTTCTGTGGAAGGTAGTTAGTAAATTACCTAACAGGTAAATTGTTCCTATCTCATATAGCAATGACCTAGGCAAATAAAATAAAAAATAAAATAAAATAAGTTCTCAGGCAAATATACAATTCAAAACTCCAACCAGAATGAATATCAAAAGGTATGTCCTGATATATTTAAAAATAAGACAGAAGACATTGTGGACATCTCAAAACATATACATCTGAACTCCAGTACTCAAAGTGAGATCAAATTCTTTCATAAGTTAATAAAGCAGAAAGATTGCCAAACAATAAGGTGGATCAAAAGGTCCAAAGACTAGTAATACTCCAGAGATTCTCAAATGCTCAGTGAAAATATCATTACATAGCAAGCTGAAAAGCCATCCCCACGGTACAAAAATAAAAATCGCTGATATTTAACTATTTCCTTCATTTCACAGTTAGGTCGAATGCAGCTTCTATTACAAGTTTCTCTGATGCACAGGGTTCTTTCATGTAGAATGAAAGAGAAGGAGACACATATAGCTACAGTACTCGTTCTCAGCGAAGTTGAGTAGAGGTTGGGGGTTCTCCTTAGTCATATCTGACTTTCAGAAAGAAATGTAATGAATGAAGCATCTGCCAGCATAGATCATAAAAATCTACCCAAACTCAGACCATGTTCTTTGTGCCTATGCCTCCAATAAATCTTAATTTGCCTCTGACACAAACAAACAAGCATGTTACTCCATTTGATCCCTCAGACTAGGGTTACAGGCATCGCAGCAGTACGTCTTGAGGAGGGATTTGCAGGAGCAGAGAGTAGCACCTTCCAGCTTTCTGTACTGATTTCAGAAATGGGCATCTGTGAGCTCAGCGGCCCAACACCTGGGTATCAAGGTCATTTGCTACTCCTCCTTCAAATTTGTCCTCACCACTTCCTTTTACTGTGATGCCTACAAGGCATCAGAATCTTAGTTTATACTCATTTATTTAATGACTGGATTGTGGCCCAACCCTCCGTGGGGTTCCCTTTCACGACCTCCCTGCATCTCCACTGCAGGCATGGAGCAGTAGTCTGGGGCTGCACACCTAGTACTCCCATGCAGATGAACAGGGATTGCTAAAGCAGGATAGGGAATGGACACAACATTCATTCACTGCCTCCAGTGGGCTGGCCAGCATAACTGAACCTGTGCAAGAGTTAGTAGTCTGGTCCTGGGCAGGGCCAATAGTCAATTACTACTTCTAGGGAGCAAGGGGAGAAAAGGGAAGGAATTGTGCCTCTGTGGGTACTTCCTGGGCTCCTGCTGGGGCAGCACAGCTATGAGCTTCCCTTTTACATAGGCTTGTGCCTAAAAACATAACCCTTACGTATTTCTATTAAAAAACTCCCATGCTTTTTACTAAGAAGTATTGTACTGACATTGTGAACACTTCCGTTGTGAACTGGTTATTGTTACCCTCTGTCCTCCCTTGCTGCTCCTCATCTACTGTTTGTCACACCTGTTTAATCTTTTCTTAAATTACATTGTAAGATCTTAGAGACATCAACTATTTCTACCTTTGTGATTCTCCAATACCTGGAATAATGGGGGCCTGATAATAATTTAGGGTCTGAAATACAAACACAATACAAATGATAAATAAATACAACAATTAATACCAATCAAACGTTATCACACCACACGTATCATGTTAGGTTCAATCCATGAAATTCAGATCTGGAGCCAAATTTCCCCGAAGTTCAGTCATATCTGGGTCAGAGTTTTTGGTTACAGTTAATCTTTATTAGGAACTACTTTTTAAATACTGTTATGAGAGAGAGGCCCTGAACCAAAACCCTTGATCCAAACAGCCCTGAACTTTGGGGATATTTGGATCTGGAGCTGAACTTCATGGCTCAGGCGCATTTCCAAATGAATTAGACACAAATTGACTCCCCTGTGCAGACATGTGGTCCAAATTACAGGGTAGCTCTGAATACTTCTGCTGCTCTGAGCCTTCACATTTGCTTCTGTCATCCCCACTAATACATTATTATGAGATAATTGGGACCTTTCTGTATGGAGGTGGTGTGGCTGTATTGGTTCTGATATATGAAGCAGCTTGAATTTCATGGGGGCTTGATAATGAGTTTCTTGACACATTTTAAGTCTGGATTAAAAATGAGTTCAGTGAGTGAATGACAGATTGTTTGACTTTTGTTTGGAGGCTTTTTATTCACTCTTTATTGTGAGCCTAAGAGACCAATGAGCTCACGAACTAAAAGCTTGTGAACCCAGAGGGACTTTTTTGCTAGGTCTTGGCTTATTGTGATTTAGAGCCAGCTGTAGATCCCACATATAAATCTCCATGAATCCAATGTTAAAAACACATAACTTTGATTGTTCCCCCTTGAACAAGTAATAATAAACTGAGATGAATGTGTCTATTACAGAAGCCTACATCTGTAAAATAAAAAAGTGTTGTCTCTACTGTGCCAAGAAAGCAAATTCTGCTTTGTGAGACACTGCTGTTTCAAGCAGAGTCTGATCATGAAAAAAAATCTGACTTCGTTATAAAAGTCAATTAAAGTTACAATTGCATGTTGGAGAAAGGGCTTGTGATAATTACAGGAGAGACAGTGGAATAATTGTTTTTCTCCATATTTTGTCCTGGTGGTTGATAGCAGATTAATCACTGCCCACTGCCTCTTCCTCTGCAAAGGTTTAGTCACATAAATTGCTGAGTAGCCAGTTGCTATCCCATTAAATATAGTCAATAATTCTTGTCTACCTACAATATTTGTACTTTGAAGATGATAAAGACAGACCTGTTTAACCATTGACTTTTAAACTCTGATCAAGATGGACATGGTTGAGAGGTAAATTTCTTCACCATATATTTTCACTGTAGGTAAATATGATGAAAAAATGCAACATACTGATTTCTGACTCTGACTTTCACTTCTTCATAGCTTTGGTCTCAATATAATGCCAATGTTTAGTGCAAATACCACATGCAATCCTTAGAGAATGTGAAATCTAAAGCAATGTTTGAAGTATTTGCAAAGGATTGTAGATATCTAATGTCAAATAAATACAGACAGTCTTTTTCTTTTTAAACACAACGAGGAACCTGGCTAAAGATTAGATTCTACCACCCTTAGTCTTATGGAATCATACTGAAGTCATGCCTGTGATCTCACTGAAGTCAGTGGAACTTGTTGAATGAGTAGGAACTATCTAGTGAGAGAGAGAATTCCAAAATCAGGCCTTAAAAAAGAACATGGTGTAAGTTTTGGAACTATATCTTAAATAAAAACCACCACACGAGTAAAGACGCATTTATTTACAGTTCAACGATTAAAAAGTAAATATAATTGATACAAACTCTTTCTGATCTTTTGGCGTTCTCTGTGTGGATGCTCTATGTCCTAATTCTTGCCTGCAATTTGATATGCACTATCAATTCTATCATATTTTGGGATCTTATTGATAAATCAAACATAATGCTGGGAACTGCGAAGTATCTACCTATGGAATTTATTCTCTGTCTGATAGTGCATGATCTCAGGTTAGGTTCAGAGCTCTTGAAAATCTGCCATGTGAGGCAAAGACCTGGATTACAGGAAGCACCCTTTCATTTTGTTTTCCATCTATTCTTTGCTTATCTTTAGTAGCAGATAAGTGGATTTTAACTGGATAACATGGACATCTGAATCCTCACAGAACATGAATCAAGGACAATGAGATCAGACATCAACAAGATGTGTACATGAGAATGCTCAGACAACCGGCTGATGCAACATTAGAGCCAAACTGGGCTTTGAAAAAAATCAGTTTCCAATCCAATGATGCACATTTTCAAGTTTTGCCAGCAGTCAGAAGGTTGAGAGATGTCATGTTACAGAAGACTGACCACCAGCCTAGAAACCCGGAGCTCCTGAGTTTCATCCCAGCTCCAGTGTTGCCTGGCAGCATAACCTTTGGTAAGTTACTTAGGCCTTATCTACACTACACAGTTTTGTCAACAAAAGTCGGCTTTCATCGACAAAACAGTGGAGGTGTACACATTGAAATGTTTCTCCTGCCGACGTGACTCCCCTGCTATGCTGACATAATAAAGCTATTACGACGAGAGGGATAGGACTTATGTTGGTGTAGTTAGGGCAACACAGTGTCCGTGTAGACACTGCGTTCCTTACATCAGCTGTTGGCGGCCATTCTGAAGCTGAAGCCATGAAATTGACAAGAAAGCCAGCTCCTGGCTCCCCTTAGACTCTCCAGTCTATCTTGCCAGCCAGGCAAGCTAGACTTAGTAAAAAAAAATGGTCACTTACAACAAAAATCATACAATATTCAGGTTTCTTCCAGAGCCAAGAGACCAGTCACTTACCACAAACCAAGTAGTACCCTATATCTTACATCAAAGACAAGGCCAAGCCTGTAATAAACTATCTAAAGGTTTATTAACTAGGAAAAGAAATGAGAGTTATTTGCAGGTTAAAGTAAGTAAACATATACATAAATGAATTGTAATCTATATCCTAAGAGTGACAGAGTTGTAGTTATCTGTCAATTCAAAGTGTCTTTCAGGGTAGAGTCAGGATATAACCCCTGGAGATCTCTGGCTTCAGTTTAGTGTCTCTGGCCTTGTGGGAGTTCAAATAGCAAAGAGATAGAAATTTTTTTTAGGTTTTTGTTTTATTTCTTTTATTCAGCTCCAGATCCATAGGATACGCTTCCCTGCACATAGCATTTCTAACATGCGATATGGCCATTCACTAATCCTTTGTACTGCAATGTTCCTTGATGGCCCATCTGACTTTGATAGTTCTTCTGGATGGGCAGGGGGAAAACACTCTTCCCATCCGAGTTCACAAGTTTAGAGCAAATACTTTCAAAGTTATAAAGCAAAACTTACATATTTCCTTATATCATGGAATATAGACATTACAAATAAGATTAACGCATGCAACAACTTTCAAATATCCTATAGAGTGAAACATTAAATACATACTTATAAGACTAACACCTATTTTGAGCAACACTAACATAGAAGTGCAATGGTTTGGTCTCCTGCTATCAATTTGTCACTTGTTAGCTAACGTCTGAGGCCTTAGCGAAAGCTGGCACTTGGCCTGCCAGCATCACAGTGTGCTCCTAAGAGTCTCCCATCTAAGAGAATTGTAAAGGGTAATTGTCACCCTATTGATTCAGAAACTGTAGAAATAGGAGCTGAACCCATCCGATGAAGTGAGCTGTAGCTCACGAAAGCTCATGCTCAAATAAACTGGTTAGTCTCTAAGGTGCCACAAGTACTCCTTTTCTTTTTTCTTTTTACGAATACAGACTAACACGGCTGTTACTCTGAAACCACAGAATCATTAATTCAGTTCAAATAAAGAAAGGCTACACCTTCATGCAGACCATCTGCAGACATCTCTCTCCTCAGCAGGACAACTCGGGAAGAAACAGTGATAACAGAGAGTAACTGTTTATGTGCTTCTCCTCAAAAACTGCAGAGCTCCCAAGGAGGGAGAAAGCACCCTGGAGAAGGCACTCCTTGCCTCCATGTCCCAAGGAGGAGTGCCACCTGTGTTAAGTCCCCTCTAGTTGCATAAAAGCAAAGGAGGTGATCTGGGCCCATGTGAGTTCAGTGAGCATTGATCAAGGATCAATTTAATCCACTCAGACTATATTTTAATAGGTGCAGATGGCTTTTTAGACACATAAAAGCATTAGCATTATTATATTTTAATTCCATCCTCCCCATTAACCTTCACACAGGCTCTTTATATATTTGTAGAACCTCCACTAGCTCTCTAAATAAGCAAAAGGGCAAGATCCCTCCCCATCACTCAAGAGAATGTTAGGACTGAACCTAGTTCTGTGATGGCTGAGGCATCATTTTCTATAGGGTTGTGCTATGCCATATTTGATGGATACAGTGAATCCCTCAGATGGCTGGTGTGCATTCTGCAGTAGGTCAAATATTCTCACCAGGGGAGTATTTTTTTCCCCACCAGAGGAGCAGCAGAGTTCACCTAACTTCCCCTCCTGCCCAACTAATCCCCACTCCATGAAATCCTATCCTGGCCAGCACAATTTGAGGTGCAGATGTAGATGTATCTGCCAGAATCCCTGCTCTTCTAACAGTGTGGGCAAGGGTAAGATTTAGCCTTTATGGAACGTAGGACATGATCCTGTGAGGTGCTGAGAAGCTCCTGACTTCAAAGTGAGATGAGGGTGAAGGTTGTCTCACAGGACTGGGCCTTAAAGTAGACCTCATCAAATCCTATTAGAAATGTCTCCATGGATTGAATACAGTATGCATTACAACTATAAGCTCTTAGAAGAATGAACTAAGGATCATAAGGTGAGACTGAAACAATAGATCACATATCAGTTGTGGATATTTGGCACATCTCTCTCTCTCTCTCTCTCTCAAACTCACACACACACACATTTTGAAGAGGGCCCAGTCCTGCTCTCGTTGAAGTCAATGGCAGTCAGACTTCAGTGGGAGTCTCTGATGTACCCTTTACCTCTCCAGGGACACGTGACAGTTGAAGCACAGAAAACTTTGCAAAGCCTGTATGTTATAACACAATTACTCTTTAGATAGCGCAAGAAATGTACAAATCTGGACAAAATAATAAACACCTATATGCTTTTCTCTGCTTCAGTTTCCTTACCACTCTTGAGCATTCTTTGGGCTCAGGTCAGAGTCTTTATAATGAGTCCAGAATTCTTCCTCTCCTCTCTCTTCTGCAGATGGAACATGGAGTCTCCCCTCATGCCTTCTGGTCTCTTCTCCCTAAAATGGCCAGTGAGCGATCCTTTCTTTTACAACCTCCACTCCTATGTGTCAGGTGACCAGTGATTAGAGTCCTCCACCAGTGATCCATTGCTTCGTTACCTCCCCACTGGAGTTCAGACTTGAAAAACTGGTTTGCCCTATGTGGTAGCCACCTTTGTCTCAGGGGGCTTCCATTGGAATGGAAGACTATCAAGGTTTAACAATGCTTCATTGTTAGCCTTCTTGGAATTTCAGTCCAGCGCTGAGGTACCAAGACAAAAGAGACAACAGACAACCCCACATTCAAAATGGAGTTTGCAGTTGGACACTGTCATAAATATAAAGGGAAGGGTAAACCCCTTTAAAATCCCTCCTGGCCAGAGGAAATCTCCTCTCACCTGTAAAGGGTTAAGAAGCTAAAGGTAACCTCGCTGGCACCTGACCAAAATGACCAATGAGGAGACAAGATACTTTCAAAAGCTGGGAGGAGGGAGAGAAACAAAGGGTCTGTGGGTCTGTCTATATTCTGTCTTTGCCGGGGATAGACCAGGAATGAAGCCTTAGAACTTTTAGTAAGTAATCTAGCTAGGTACGTGTTAGATTATGATTTCTTTAAATGGCTGAGAAAAGAATTGTGCTGAATAGAATAACTATTTCTGTCTGTGTATCTTTTTTGTAACTTAAGGTTTTTGCCTAGAGGGGTTCTCTATGTTTTGAATCTAATTACCCTGTAAGGTATTCACCATCCTGATTTTACAGGGGGGATTTTTTTTTTATTTCTATTTTCTTCTATTTCTATTAAAAGTCTTTTTGTAAGAAAACTGAATGCTTTTTCATTGTTCTCAGATCCAAGGGTTTGGGTCTGTGGTCACCTATGTAAATTGGTGAGGCTTTTTATCCAACATTTCCCTGGAAAGGGGGGGTGCAAGTGTTGGGAGGATTGTTCATCGTTCTTAAGATCCAAGGGTCTGGGTCTGTAGTCACCTAGGCAAATTGGTGAGGCTTTTTACCAAACCTTGTCCAGAAAGTGGGGTGCAAGGTTTTGGGAAGTATTTTGGGGGGAAAGACGTGTCCAAACAGCTCTTCCCCAGTAACCAGTATTTGTTTGGTGGTGGTAGCGGCCAATCCAAGGACAAAGGGTGGAATATTTTGTACCTTGGGGAAGTTTTGACCTAAGCTGGTAAAGATAAGCTTAGGAGGTTTTTCATGCAGGTCCCCACATCTGTACCCTAGAGTTCAGAGTGGGGGAGGAACCTTGACAGACACAGATACAGTTGGAAAGTCCCCAATATAAAACAAGAATGCATAAACTGTACATAGATTCCCCAGATTGTCACAGTGAGGTTTTGTTTTTGTTATTGTGATCTATTTTTCCACACACTGTGTAGACTATAACAACCTCAGTGGCTAAAATCTATTATTAGCCCTACAGAATGCAATGTCAAAGAAATTTCAAATGAATAAAAACATTGTAAAACTAATTACACAGCAGCCTGAATATGGGTGATGTTTCTTTTTCTACTGAACTTAGGAATTGTCACATTAGACTTTCAAAAGTATGACAAATGGCAAAAGTTTATGGCAGTTGTTTTCTAGGGTACATGTGGACACCCATTTTACACAAAACTTTATTTATAATCTTTTTATACTCATAAAAGAGCTTGTTGGACCCACACAAAAAGCCCAGGTGAAGCACACATGTATGATCAGTACACAATAAAGTATCTACATTTTAATTGCAACACACTTGAATTAGAAAACTTTCCAACCCCAACACACTTATACTGTATTTATATTTATTGCAGAAAGGACAGAAAAAACCCAAACCAGTTCTTCATTCATCACACCCTTTGACGGCAGAGGAGCTAATTTTTAAAGTTAAAATGATTCTCTTTGAAATGAGAGATTCTGATGAACAGAGGCACAGATTGATGATATCCTGCTTCCATAAATGTTTTACTTTAGCTCAGAGTTCATACTAATTAATCTCACTGTAGATTTTATAGTTTGAAATTAATTATGCCCTTCAGATTTTCTCCATAGATTTTTTCAATGTGGATTACATAACAAATAATTTACCCATTCAAGCTTTAATGTGACCTTTAATTTGACATTCAAGGATGACGGAATATGTTTTTACTGAAGATATCGGGAACAGCTGACCAAGTTCCGAGTTATAAAGTCACAGACATCTATTTTTTTTAGAACTTCTGAAAATGAACTCACTCCAATACATCTTCAGTATTTTGTGACAATCTGTAAGTAAATATAGTTTGTTTTCATTCTTAGTATGGTATTTCGAGAGAGCATATTATATTCTCATCACTTTCAAGAATATTTTTAGTCTTCCTAAAGCCAGGTTTATGTCCAGTCACAAAGGTTAACAGATTTTCCCCTTAACCTTTTTGTCACCTTTGGATTATTTCCCACAATTATTCCCTTTGGGTTTACTCTAAGTGAAATTAAGTACTTTTTTCATATTTCACCTATCTCTGGCTGTTATTTAAAAACATCAGGTATTAGCACTGTTGTCAGCAGGTTTTTGTGCAGCGTTCCCATCCTGAAGAGATGTTCCTTATTTTAAATTTTAAAAAAATGCTGTGTTAGATCCCTGCCCCTCCTTCACCCATGGAGAAGCAACAGAAAGCTGCCCTACAGGAACAGCTGGGACTCCCCTGATATAGTAGAGTGGCTGTTGATCAATACAGAATTAAAGGAGAGTAACATAATTAATGATGGTAGTATGGGCTTATGGAAAACAGATCCTGCCAAACTAACTTGATATCGCTTTTTGATGAGATTTTAAGTATGGCTTATAAAGGCAATAATGTAGATGTAATATACTTAGATTATGGTAAGGCATTTGACTTGTTGTCACATGATATTTTGATTAAAAAATAGAATGCTATAAAATTAACATGGAACACATTAAATGGATTCAAAAATGGCTAATCGACAGTTCTCAGAATATAACTGTAAATCCATCATTGAGCAGATGTATTTCTAGTGGGGTCCCACAGAGATCAGTTCTTGTCCCTATGCTATTTAACGTTTTCATCAATGACCGTGAAGAAAACATTAAAGCATCACTGATAAAGTTTGCAGATAACACAAAGATTGGGGGATTGATAAATAATGAAGAGGACTGGTCACTGATACAAAGTAATCTGGATTGCTTAGTAAACTGGACACATACAAACAATATGTGGTTCAATAAGGCCAAATGTAAAGACTGTCGGCCATACTTACATGGTTGGGGGTCTCAATTCTGGGAAGCAGTGACTCTGAAAAAGACTAGGGAGTCACGGGTAGTGATCAATGGCTCGATGTTTAGTTGGCAGCTGGTATCAAGCGGAGTGCCCCAGTGGTTGGTCTTGGGGCTGTTTTTGTTCAACATCTTAATTAATGATCTGGATGATGGGATGGATTGCACCCACAGCAAGTTCGTGGATGACACTAAGCTGGGGGGAGAGGCAGACACGCTGGAGGGTAGGGATAGGGTCAAGACTGACATAGACAATTGGAGGACTGGGCCAAAAGAAATCTGATGATGTTCAACAAGGACAAGTGCAGAGTCCTGCACTTAGGACAGAAGAATCCCATGCACTGCTACAGGCTGGGGACCCACTGGCTAAGCAGCAGTTCTGCAGAAAAGGACCTGGGGATTACAGTGGATGAGAAGCTGGATATGAGTCAACAGTGTGCCCCCGTTGCCAAGAAGGCTAACGGCATATTGGGCTGCATTAGTAGGAGCATTGCCAGCCGATTGAGGGAAATGATTATTCCCCTCTATTTGGCTGGTGAGGCCACATCTGGAGTAGTGCGTCCAGTCTCGGGCCACCCACTACAGAAAGGATGTGGACAAATTGGAGAGAGTCCAGCAGAGGGCAACGAAAATGGTTAGGGGGTTGGGGCACATGACTTACGAGGAGCGGCTGAGGGAAATGGACTTATTTAGTCTACAAAGGCAAGAGAGAGGGGGGATCTGATAGAAGCCTTCAACTACCTGAAGGGAGGTTCCAAAGAGGATGGAGCTTGGCTGTTCTCAGTGGTGGCAGATGACAGAACAAGGAGCAATAGTCTCAAGTTGCAGTGGGGGAGGTCTAGGTTGGATATTAGAAAAAACTATTTCACTAGGAGGGTGGTGAAGCACTGGAATGGGTTACCTAGGGAGGTGGTGGAATCTCCATCCTTAGAGGTTTTTAAGGCCTGGCTTGACAAAGCCCTGTCTGGGATGATTTAGTTGGGATTGGTCCTGTTTTGAGCAGGGGGTTGGACTAGAAGACCTCCTGAGGTCTCTTCCAATCCAAATCTTCTATGATTCTATTCTATGATAGTCTGCTGAACAGGAGCTTCCAGGGTGATGCTGTGGCCAAAAGGGCTAATGAGACACTTGTATGTATATATATGTAATGTTGTAGCTGTGTCAGTCCCAGGATATTAGAGAAATAGGGTAGGTAAGCTAATATCTTTTATTGGACCAACTTCTGTTGGTGAGAGAGACAAATTTCAAGCTTACACAGAGCTTTTCTTCAGGTCTGGGAAATGTACTCAGCGTGTCACAGCTAAATACAAGGTGGAACAGATTGTTAATCATAAGTAGTTAACACACATTTCAAGGGATCATTCAAGGTGATGTGGCTTGTTAACACCCCTTCAATCATAGGGGGGAAAGAAAGGTGGTGGAAGTCACCTGGGTGGCGGGGGGAGGGGTTGTTAGTGAGCTATAGCCATAAATCTGGTGTCTCTAGTCAGACTCTGATTTTTAGTTATGAATTAAAGCTCCCAGACTCATCTTTTGAAAGTACTGTCCTGGTTTCCTTTGAGGATTAGTGGAGTGAACCAGAAATTTCATCTTGAATGGTCCCTTGAAATATGTATTAACTACTTAATTAACTTATGTTAAACTATCTGTTCCACCTTGTATTTTGCTGGGACACTGAGCACGTTTCCCACATCTGAAGAAAAGCTCTGTGTAATCTCGAAAGCTTGTCTCTCTCACCAACAGAAGTTGGTCCAATAAAAGATATTACCTCACCCACCTTGTCTCCCTTGTAGGTATAAATGGGGGAATATTGAGTAGGAATAAAGAGGCTGTATTATCTCTGTATTTGGAACTAGTATGATTGCTACTGGAATACAGTGTACAGTTCTGGTGTCCACAATTAAAGAAGGATGGTGATAAATGGGAGAGGATTCAGAGAAGAGCTACAATAATGATTAAAGGATTGGAAAACATGCCATATAGTGATAGACTCAAAGAGCTCAAATTGTTTATCTTAACAAAGAGAAGCAAAAGAGGTGACTTAGATCACAGTCTATATGTATCTAGTTGGGGAACAGAAATTTGATAATGGGATATTCATTTTAGCAGACAAAGATATAACAAGATCCAATGGCTAGAAGTTGAAGCTGGACAAATTCAGACTGGAAATAAAGATTCAAATTTTTAACAGTGAAGATAATTAACTATTGGAAAAACATTCTATATCACAGGCAATTTAAAAATTAAGGTTAAGTACTGCAGGACACACATTTTAGGAATGGGAAAAAGCTATCAAGACAAACAAAATTATCTTTTTATTTTTGTATTATTTTAGTTACACCTCCCTGCTTGTTCATAATTTTAGGACATAGGATGGTCATGTTTTCTGCCATTGTAGAGTTTTATCAAACACAAATACAGTAACTGGATCGATTAATCCATGGAACAATGATACTGACTCAGTGGATTTACATGAGGGTAAATTTATCCTTTGGTTGAACCAATGACATAATGGGGAAAAAGAAAAGGAGTACTTGTGGCACCTTAGAGACTAACCAATTTATTTGAGCATAAGCTTTCGTGAGCTACAGCTCCTTTTCTTTTTGCGAATACAGACTAACACGGCTGTTACTCTGAAACCTGTCATAATGGGGAAAGATCATCTCCTCTAAAAACATCATAATGTTGACCGCATGGAAACTGCTTGTAAGTCAGTTGTATTAGGCAACTATAAACGGAGCAATCGGCAATATTTTTCTGGTGAGGTTATATATTTTATTTTAATGAAGAAATAGAGGGAAAAGAAAACAAATGGAAGGGTGGACGAGAGGAAGGAGGAATATACCCAATATCAAACAAACTGCTGTAAATACCAGTTAAAAAACTGATCAAGTGAAAATACTGTAACATCTCAAAGAAAGATTAATTTAAATATGCATTATTGGGTATCTAGCTGGGCTTATACTTCCAGAAACAATGCTCTTTCCTCCTAAAATACGATGGACAAGATACACCAGTAGAAGCCAGTGCAACCTAGGTTGCAGTCCTCTGGGGTAGTAAATACAACTGGAGTAAGACAGCAGTTATTATAAGTATGTATTTGTATTACTGTAGTGTCTAGGAGCTTCTTCTCATGGACCAGACCCATTGTGCTAGGTGCTGTACAAACACAGAACAAAAAGATAGTCTTTGCCCTAAGGAGTTAACAATCTAAGCAGTGGCCAATCAATACATAACCTCTATTCTGCCAGGCATGTGCCCCAAAAATGGGTAGGTCTGGCTCAGGAGTAGGTAGGGCCAGACTTATCAGACAAGGACCTGATTCAGCAAGATTCCCAGGAAGCTTCTGCCAGCAGATTTTATAGCTACCCTTCTTCATGGGTAAATCCTTTCTTTGCTGAAGCGATGTCTCCATGCACAAATAAGCAAAATTTAGGATAGTGGGGGTAAATGTGGTTTTATAACTTTCCCCTTTGCATAATGTAAAATAACCCTCAGCTGTTGTAAATCAGCATAGCTGCAATGAAGTCGATCAATGTATGTTTATTTACAACAGCTGAGGCTCAGGGCAAGGTTTCTAGACTTGCAAAGTAATCTATAACAATCTCAATCCAGGAAACACCACTCATTCTGCCATTAGATGCATAAACAGCTTCCCTTTGTGTGTGCATTTGAGTGCAGACATTGACTTTACAGCTGCAGACATAATAAGATGTAGCCCCACTCTCTGAATTTCTTTAAAACACTTCATGAATATTCTCTCAATGAAGTATGTTGCTGTTTTCACACCAGGGATGCATGGTAGGGAATGACATTATCAATATACAATTCTAGAAATTCATCATCAGTATAATTATGTCAAACTCATTCATATTTCTTCCTTGATGCCTCTTCATATTGATATAAATGATGGTGTTTTATTTAACAATAACTCAATTAGTAAGGTTGATTTCTACCTGATGTTTAGTAGAACCACATTTTGGCTCCCAGTGGAAGGTTCCCCTTTGTGCTTGAGTGTTTTCTATCAATCTTTCCCTTGTCCTTTTGATCTTGTCCTCTTTTTTGTCCTTCTGAGGTGAAAGCATCCATTCTGAGTAGCTAATAAAAAAAAATATCCTGGAATGCAGAGTCCTCTTTGCTTGACAATCATTGGAAGGGATTCAGAGACTGCAATCTGTTATTCCGGTTTAGAATACTACTTTGCTGTTCCTTCTGTGGGTTATTATATCAATCCCAGAGCAAAATTTGGAGCTTCCCTATAGACTTCATTATCTCTTCCCTTCTCCCCAATTCCTTTTTTATTTTTATGTTTCTCTACACCATAGACTCGTGGAAATTAGAGATAAAAAAGCCGTGTTAGAGTGTATACTTTGCTCCCTGCCAACAGTTTCCAATAGGGCATTGTGAAGTGCTATTCCCAGTGAGGTTTCCACAACATCTCTTAGGAAATAGGTCCACATTTTGGTTCCAAACGTCTGTTTTTACTGGATTATGTGTTTTACTTCATCTTTTTCACTTAATTCTTTACACAACATGTTTCTTAGTAACGGTAATTCCAGGAACATTTGCGCAGCTCTTTTCCCCTGTTGTCATATGTTTTGATATAACAAAAGTAAAAGTCACAGTTGAATATTCTTACACTCTCAATCCTCTAGAGCAAACTGTTCTCAGATACTCAAGAAGAGATGAACTGTGACAAGTCAAATTTAAGGCCCCTCTTTGTTTGGCCCTATGTCAATGTATCTTGTATTTATGGTCCCCTATACTGATTAATGGATGAATTGTTGGTCCAGTCCCCTTCAGTTTTAAGGAGGATGAGCATTCCAGTAGTTGCAGAAAATCTAGGAGGAGAATGGATATTATTATTTAGCTGGGTCACTGTCCCTCAGTAAGACCCTGTGTGAGACACAGGATTCCTTCTGCCTCCATATATCACAGCAGATAGAAAACCGAGTTCTGCAGCATTTCTTTGTAAACCAGGTACTGCATCAACAATGAGTTCCCCTGGGTTAATAATTTGCTGTTTATTTCCAGACTAATCTTCTTACTGCACAAGAATGTTAAGCTTGAATGTCACTATTTTTCATATTCTATTTTTAGATAATGAAAAGCAAGGTCATGCTTGTGATGGTTCTCAGGGTACCCAGGTCTGCGAGCCACTTTGTTACCCCTGCCTCCAGAGTGAGGGAGTCTTGCTTGTCGTAAAAGAATGTTAGCTCCCTAACACCAGTAGCCTTTCAGCCACTCAAGCCCTCTCCTCCAGGCTATGCCAGCACTGTCATTGTCTGACAAGTTAACAAGAGGTGCACTCCAGTCCCTGACACCTTTGAATTTGCATTGGCTACCCACAGAAATCCCAGCTCCTCTGCCTCCAAAGGAGTAGTGTATCCCAGTTTACCAGTTTTACCTTAAAACCACGGGTCCGGTATAACACACAGCACTTGTAATGAAACAAAAGAAGGAATAGAGATTCACTTAGAAATGAGAGAGTGATGGAAACAAATGCTTACAATACAAACCAAAATAATAAAATGCAAACTATGGCCTGTACTTATTAATAGTTAACTTTCCTATCTAATAAAGTAGGGTTTCTCTCCAAAGTTCAGTCCATTGTAGAGCTGGCAGGCTTCATAGAAGCAAGGATCCAATCTTCCAGGAAAAACACCTTGCTCAACAAAATGGCTCCTCGGTAAACAGATCCAGAGTTCCCTGTAATACTGAGACAGTCTTATCTTTTTTCATAGGCAGGGTGAACCCTGTCTATTATAATGGTCCTTTTTAAAAAAAACCCTCCAAGTGGTTTCAATTGTTTGCAGTTGTGTTTGGTGGTTTTCCATTAGCAGTTCTGTGATGAGGCAGCAACTCCTACACAAACAAGCCATCACCAAGAAGTATCACTCCTTGGTGAATCCTTTTAACCTTAAGAGCATAAACCATAAGAGCATAAGGGCATTAACTTCAATATAGTTACATTATTCCTCAATATTACCTGTACACACATCACAGTATGTTTAAGAACTCGATAAGTTGCAAACTACGTTACCATTAAAAGGACAAATGCCCTGTAAGCAATGTATTTGATGTTGTCAGTTTGTCATGTTTGAGACAAGAGTTGTTTCAAAAGAATAGGGGACCCTTTTCCAAGGGCCCTGTGTATCACAGTGTTCATCTCACCTTTTGCCATCTGTCAGGATGATATGTATACAAGCAGGTGCACACCTCTGAAGACAGGTGAATACTGTCTAATGAAGTTGTATAGGTAATCATAGGGTTACTGAAACTGCCATTGTCAGTTTCAGTGGTCCCAGCATTATCATGCCACTGGTATTTGGAATAATGGCCTAGATGAAGGGTTATTGGAAACAAAATTCTTATACACATTATAAGGGCCAAATCCAGAGATAGTAAGCAGCTGATGAACATCAACAATTCTCATTAATTAAAATGAGGTTTATTAAATTAAATGCATACAAATCACCTACCAAATCTCTAAGCACTTATACAAATACATTGAAAATCCACAACTAATCAAAAACAGTGTGCCTGGCTTGACCCCCTCATAGATTATAAATCAGTTAGACAGCTGATGATAAACCAACCCCTCTTTGAATGCCCAACTATCATATACCCTGCAACTTACCACCTTATTAAAACCCTGGGACAATGAGAAAGCATTACAGAACATCCAAAAATTGCACAATTTCAGGCTATTTCAGACTAAGGTGGGCGATGACAGAATGGAGCATCCCTTATGGAAGTGGCCTGCCCACCAGGGAACTGGTACCTTAAGCTCCTCTATTAAATACAGCTGAGGCATCACAGAACAAGGAGAAAAGTGGTGTATAAAAGAGGCAGGTCCCAAACCTTTTGCGTTGTTATAAACTAAAATCAACATCCTAACCTACACCCAGAAACTAATAGGCAGCCAGAATAGATTCAGGGTACTGGTATAATGTATTCTAGACCAAAAACTTTACTTAACAGGCAGGCAGCCACATTCTGCATTTGCTTGAGTTTACAAATGGTCTGATGATACAGGACCATGTAGAGAGCATTCCAGAGTGTAATTTTAATTTGGAAAGGCACAGATAGTTGTAGTGAGGTCCACATCCAAAAGAAAGGGTCATACCAGTCTCAACAAGCAAATTTGGGAAAAAAAAGCAGTCTTGATCACATTTGCTAACTGATCTTCCAGCTTTCAGAGTAGCAGCTGTGTTAGTCTGTATTCGCAAAAAGAAAAGGAGGACTTGTAGCACCTTAGAGACTAACCAATTTATTTGAGCATAAGCTTTCGTGAGCTACAGCTCACTTCATCGGAGCTCTGAATTGTGAACTTGTGTTAATCTTGACATGAAAGTGGTGTCCTGATTTGTCAGCACCACACTGGGGATGCCTACCTGAGAGAACATTTTTAGCAACTCATCAACAGTGGAATTACACTGGTGCTGCAAGGGGGCCTCCACATCCATGGAGATGAAGAGTGGATTAGTCCCCTGACAAAACTTTGAAAATAAAAATTAACTAATGGGGTGGTGAGGGCATTTACTGACATGATTAAACATCACCACCATTGTAAATAGTTTGGTTCTATCAAAAGTAAATTCCTCCACTTTTTCCAGATTTACACTGAACCTCAGCAGAACTAAGAGCCCCACCTGCTTTCATAAACACTTGATTGGACAAAGCAAATGCTTCACTGCCACTTATGTGAGTGAAGGCCATGGCTGTTTACAGAGTAGTATCCTGTGGGACTGACTTTCACAGACTCAATTTTAGCATACTGAAGTAATTCAAGGATACCATTACTAGTATCACATTGATTTAATATCCCCTTTCCTTCTCTAGGTCTCCTGGGACTGGTAAGTTCAACCCAAGTTCAAAAACTGACATGTACAATTCCAGACAACGGACTTGATCTTAGGTACCACAGTTCTTATCACCCTGAATTTGTCTTGCAGTTGGAATTACTGAGCGCATTTTACACAAACGTTATTTACATCTGCTCCTGACCTCTGACCTTATTTACCTGCTCAAACCAACAGTAATTTAGCCACAGACTGAAGGTCTTGTCCAGCCTGCAATCTCCCCTCTTTGTTCACTTTATATAAGTAGTATTAGTCACCAGGGTCCTTGGTAAAGAAACAAGTCAGTCCCTAGCACTTATTCCAAGTAAAGCAGAGACTGCAGGAATGGGCTAAAAATCTGGAACATGATAAATTCTTACATGGCAGGGCAGTTCACATTAATGTGGAAATGTTAACAGTTTATGTATACAGCAAAAGAAAAGACTCGTGAAAGGCCAGGAAGAAAAGACTGACCATTAATAGAAGTGGAAAAACCTAACATCAGGAAAAAAACCAAACAAACCCAGGAGTACTTTTGGCACCTGAGAGACTAACAAATTTATTAGAACATAAGCTTCGTGGGCTACAGCCCACTTCATCGGCTGCATTGAATGGAACATATAGAAAGAAGAAAAGGAGTACTTGTGGCACCCGAGTATGCATCCGATGAAGTGAGCTGTAGCTCACGAAAGCTTATGCTCAAATAAATTGGTTAGTCTCTCAGGTGCCGCAAGTACTCCTTTTCTTTTTGTGAATACAGACTAACACGGCTGCTATTCTGAAACCTGTCATATAGTAAGAAGATATATATATACATACAGAGAAGGTGGAATTTGCCATACAAACTGTAAGAGGCTATGACCCAGCCACTCCCAGTCTCTATTCAAACCCAGTGGCTGGGTCATTACACATATTGAATCTATTTCCACATGTTAAGTATCCTCACACCTTCTTGTTAACTGTTTAAATGGGCCATCTTGATTATCACTACAAAAGGTTTTTTTTCTCCTGCTGATAATAGCTCATCTTAATTAATTAGCCTCTTACAGTTTGTATGGCAAATTCCACCTTCTCTGTATGTGTGTGTATATATATATATATATATATATATATATATATATATATATATATATATATATATATATATATATATATATATAATCTTCTTATTATGTGTTTCATTTAATGCATCCAATGAAGTGGGCTGTAGCCCTAATGCTCTAAGTGAGCTGTAGCTCACGAAAGCTTATGCTCAAATAAATTTGTTAGTCTCTAAGGTGTCACAAGTACTCCTTTTCTTTTTGCGGATACAGACTTACACGGCTGGTACTCTGAAACCTAATAAATTTGTTAGTCTCTAAGGTGTCATAAGTACTCCTGTTGTTTTTTTTTTTTTGGATACAGACTACATGGCTTCTACTCTGAAACCTAACATCAGGAGAAAGGATTAAGGGTATTTGTTTTATGAAAGGAACTAAAAAATCTTGTACACTTCCTGGTTGTGTAAATATTAGTAAATAGCTGCAGAACTGTCTCTTTAAATGACAACAATTAAGAACAGCCCCCTGCTGACCAGGGCTCTTAGAGCATTGCTTTGGCTTTTTAAATTTAATCATTATTAATTTTCAAGAAAAATAGTCTCACGAAAAAAAACAACAGAGAAAGCACATATAGCTGTGTTATTTGGATGAAAGAATGATCTGGAAAATAACATCCATAAGTAGAGCTGGATAATATAATTTTATGAAAAATTTTTTCAGTGGAAAATGCAGACTTGGCAACACCAAATAGTTCTATGAAATTGTGTTGATGTTGCTGAATTGTTTTGGTAAAAACTAACCAACCAAAAAACAAAACAAAAAAACTCTAAAACAAAAATCTAAAATTCAAAATGTTACATTTTGATATTTTCTAAACAGAATGTTTTGCTTTTTCAATTCAAAACTACTTATTGCTTAGAAATTTTATTTTAAAAAAATTAAAATGCTCAAAAGTGCTCAAAATTGAAATGAAGTATTTCATTTTAGGTCAAACAAAACATTTTGCTGAAAATTTAAAAAAAAATATTTTCAATTCTATCTGAAACTGTTTTTTCCACCAGACAATTTCCAGTGACCAAAAATAAAATAAAATAATTTTAAAAAATCCAATATTTGCTCATCTCTTCCTGTAACACACCAAGACCGGAGAACCACTCCAGGATACAGCAAGTGTATATTGTAAAAATTAATAAAAATACACATCATGGGGAATCATATTCAGTCATAAAGTAGACCTACCAAAGAAGAAGAACAAGACAAACAAAATATAGATAACCAAGACAAGGAGACATGTAAAACTAAATTTCTGAGAATGTTGAACAGAAAAGGGTAGCACAATATCAAGATAGAAGGGAATACATTTAAATTGTAGCTAAAGTTACCAGTGATACAAATTAGCAGTACAATACAGCAACAGCATAAAAATGCCCAAACAGTAACGATCAACATATAGCCAAGGAATCTGTAACTGTCATGCAAATCTAGCCATGAACTAATTTCCTCCAATGTAAGTTAAATCCCACTTACAAAAATTACTTTTCAGGATAAAAACTTAGTATGAGGAACAGCATGCAGTGTGTGAAAAAGAGCTAAAAGGACAGTATCAGGGTTTGGTTTCATTCTCACAGCTAATGGCATTTAAGGTGATGTTACATCATTTTAAATAACATGATAATATGAAACATTAATTATAAATTCCTAGGCCAGATCTTCAGCTGTCATGAATTGGCATAGTCAATGGAGCTATGGTGATTTACACCAGCTGAGCACCTGGACCATCAATTTTAACCAGTGTATTTTGATTTTTAATTATGCCACTTTTTGCTTTTTAATATTTTAGTTAGCTTTAAATTATTTATGAAGTTTGTGCTATTAAATTTGATCTGTTTGTGTATTGCCCAACCACTTCAACTGAGTGTATGCTGATGCTTTGTAAATAAAAATATTATTTTAAATGATGGAAGATGGGTTTGGTACTTTTGAGTTAAAAAATATTCTAGTATCTTCCCCACCATCTTTCCATCATCATGTCCAGAAATTCTTATAATTCACTCTCTCTTAAAAAAATAAAAATCAGTTCTAGTTGTTTTAGTTAACAATATAGAAAAATCCCACTGTGACCAGTAATGCCACATATGAAAATGCTATGAAAAAAGTGAATGGAAAAATGAAATGAAGTTAAACTTAAAATTCCAAATCCAATCTTCTGTGGCTTCTTCTGAGGAAAAAGCATAGAGAACCTCTTCCCTTGCATTATCTACAGGGAAGACTGTCTCCAGCACTTGCCAGTAGAGATGGCTGACCCTTTTATCATGTCCTCCTGGGGCTTAGACCCTCGTATTCCTGTGACTACTGAAACCACTAACCTATGCAGATGCATTTTTTATATTACTTTGTCCTCACTGCCCCCTAAACCTTGCCATTGATTCATGTTGTACAGTGTCAAAATCCTACACTGTGAGCTCCTTAAGAAGAACTGTCTTTGCTTTTGGGTTTGTACATTGGTGCTCTGATTCCTGATTGGGATCCTTAGGCACTATCTCAGTAGAATACTAATAAACAAATAATCTCTATATTCTCGGGCTGTTAAGGGGCATCCCCACCTGTGATATAATTTAGAGCAGCTTCAGAGACCCATTCCATATGGCACCAGATCACTGGCTTGAAATGGGGAACTGAGCAGGCCAGCTTGGAAAGAGTAACATAACTAATAAATAATCATAATGGTGATGAATAAAGATGAGTTAGAGACTGGGCATCTGATCATCTTTTTTAGAGGTATATGACTGATTATTAGGGTTCCTCTATATGCTACTATTCTGTGGTCATGACATACCAATTTCATTTGCTCATGTGTGTTTGTAAATTCTGTATTTGCAGTTACTAATGTGTGTATATGAGATTTGCTGTTTCTTTTTGCATATTATGTTAGAGCTTGAACTGGTATAAACTGACGTAGCTGCAGAGCCTCAAAGGAAATATGCCAAGTCACAACAGTTGAGGATCTGATCCATAGAATTTGGTGATTGTGTCAAGTTATTTTCCCCAGTATTTTACATAGTGAATGATTTTAAGCAGTTAAATCAAAAGTGTGTGACACACACAAGACATCCCAGTGCCACTTGCTAAAAATATGTGGGAAAAACAGATATTCTTCTTGAGGAATAGAGTCTGCCACCCTTATTCCTGCTGAGTAGTAGCCTTATTTGTCAGGTAGCCTCAATGGGTGCAGGAGTATATTACTCAAGAAGTAAGATGCAACTCAGTGTGAGTAAGGGAGCAGAACTTGACCCTTAATTAGTATGTGCTGGTTTGGTGTTGAAAATATAACTTTTTGTATGCTTTTATTACAAAATCAGTAAAAACCCCTTACTGAAAAAAAAATGTGTACAGTACTGTCAAGGTTCCTCCCCCACTCTGAACTCTAGGGTACAGATGTGGGGACCTGCATGAAAAACCTCCTAAGCTTATCTTTACCAGCTTAGGTCAAACTTCCCCAAGGTACAAAATATTCCACCCTTTTGTCCTTGGATTGGCCGCTACCACCACCAAACAAATACTGGTTACTGGGGAAGAGCTGTTTGGACATATCTTTCCCCCCAAAATACTTCCCAAAAACCTTGCACCCTACTTCCTGGACAAGGTTTGGTAAAAAGCCTCACCAGTTTGCCTAGGTGACTACAGACCCAGACCCTTGGATCTTAAGAACAATGAACAATCCTCCCAACACTTGCACCCTCCCTTTCCTGGGAAATGTTGGATAAAAAGCCTCACCAATTTGCATAGGTGACCACAGACCCAAACCCCTGGATCTGAGAACAATGAAAAAGCATTCAGTTTTCTTACAAGAAGACTTTTAATAAAAATAGAATTAGAAATAAGAAATCCCCCCTGTAAAATCAGGATGGTAAATACCTTACAGGGTAATTAGATTCAAAACATAGAGAATCCCTCTAGGCAAAAACCTTAAGTTACAAAAAAGATACACAGACAGAAATAGTTATTCTATTCAGCACAATTCTTTTCTCAGCCATTTAAAGAAATCATAATCTAACACATACCTAGCTAGATTACGTACTAAAAGTTTTAAGGCTTCATTCCTGGTCTATCCCCGGCAAAGACAAAATGTAGACAGACACACAAACCCTTTGTTTCTCTCCCTCCTACCAGCTTTTGAAAGTATCTTGTCTCCTCATTGGTCATTTTGGTCAGGTGCCAGCGAGGTTACCTTTAGCTTCTTAACCCTTTACAGGTGAGAGGAGATTTCCTCTGGCCAGGAGGGATTTTAAAGGGGTTTACCCTTCCCTTTCTATTTATGACAAGTACAGTGGAAAATGACTAAGGAAATTACGATGAATACTACAGGCAACAGGTCTGATGTCGCTTCAGTTTTAGGGAATGTAAGTTAGCAATCAGAGTAGCTTAGATTTGGACAATTTTACACTGCAGTATCATTGCCACATTTTACGCCTGCTCTGGCATGCCACCTAATGTTGTCAGGTCTGCCCTCTCTCAAGCAGAGGGAAGTAAGAAAGGAGGCTCCACTCTGTTGTGCTTCCAGCAGAGAGAGACATGAGGAAGATCACCCCTCCCTCATTAACAAAGGGATTGTTTCATTTTCACAAGGCTGTTTGGCAGACAGGGATTCCAGCCACAGCCTCATCTTCCCCCACAGAACAGGGGTGATCAGAGGTGTGTTTCTGTGTTGCAGTTGGCTGTGTCAGAAGGAGAAATCCTCCTGCTCCTGTAGTTGGGCTTTATTGCAGACGTGGTTACAGTAACAGCTGCCGTGAGAGGAAGACTACATTACTTGTCAGAGATCTCCCTGCTTGGACTTGTTCCCACTTCCCATGCACAGCCCTACATTTTCCTCTAGCCAAAACTTTTACTTCCTAGACTTCATTTGGAAAGGAAGATTCATGGAGCTTTTGTTTAAACGACTGTTGGGGATGGCAAATTCCTCCTTTTAACCTATCTACCCCTTATACAATCAAATACTATCTGAGATCCTTCCCTTCTCTGGCGAGGGAGAGAAAGAAATGGATGTGTTCAGAGCACCTGAAAATGAGTCTCTGCTCTCTGGTTCCACTGCAAGCTCCACGCCTTGGGATCCCTTCCACCACCCCCGGGAAATCATCCAGCCCTGGAACTTCCAGCTTCTAGCTGCATTAATGTTCTTGGTGACATCTCTGTCACTCTCTGAGAATTTTGCTGTCATACTGGTGACTTTTAAGTTCAAACAGTTGAGGCAACCTGTCAATTATGTCATAGTAAACCTGGCTATAGCTGATTTTCTGGTCTCATTGATTGGTGGCACGATCAGTTTTTTTACCAATATAAAAGGCTATTTTTATATGGGACATTGGGCTTGTGTACTGGAGGGATTTGCCATCACATTCTTTGGTAAGCTTAACTTTGTTTATATTTTCATATTCATTTGTCTTAATATGAAGCCTTAAGAAAAGACGTTTCCCTCAGGCTGAGGTCTGTGTTGTGTAGGGTTAGAATCAAACAGGAACATCAAAGTGGTTGTGTACGCTGCAACTTTATAAAGTCACTGACTTTACATGCAAATGATTTCACTGGCTCTTTCCAATAAATTATGTTCTGTAGTTGCTGTGGCTTGCTGAGTTCATGTTGCTCATTGAATGTCTTTAACGTATGTTCGGTTACATTTTTCTGTAAAACAATGGTAGTAAAATATTTTAACAACAATATTTAACAATTTTCATGGTGTGTATGTGTGAGAGAGAGTGAGAGCAAGCACGCACCTGCTGTTCACAAAGTATGAAAAAACGTTTTGAGAGTAAAACTCCTCTTATTTTATGAGGATCTTCCTATAGTTTGGGCAGGATTGTGATATTGCTGCAATAGTAATCTCTGACATACTGTGCAGTGTTATAAACAAAGATCAGAAACTAATTTCGACATGATCTATTTCAAATCAGTCATTTTTCATGTCCCTTTCTTGTTGTGTTACTTTACTAAATATAAGAAGTATATTAAAAACTGAAAAAGAATAGTAAACCTAGCAAGTTATAGCCTTTCTCCCTACACCCCTTCACCTCCCAGGTCTTCAGCCCAGACAGGAAATTAAAATGAGGCATCCCATACAAAAAATAAATCAATGCCTGCATTCTAACTGACTTTTTCTCTTTTTGCTGTTTTATAGCTGGGTATCATTTTTTTGAAGTCACATAGCAGTGGTAATCTCCTAACCAGGTCAGCTCTCATACTCAAGGACAGTGCTAGAGAGTGAAGTCAGAAATATTGGTGTGCAGCTGTAACCATCCATACTGATGGATGAGAGCAGCCCGCAGTGAGTGACCCATAAGGAAGGTCCCTTACCCTCCACTGACAGCTCGTCCATTCTAGAAGTTGCCAGATAGCATAAGGGAGACTGGGAAGAGCTGAACCTGCCAACTTTCTTGGATTATTCTGAAATATTAAGTACCTCAAAGTGTGAAAATTATATAGTCAGGGGATTGTATTTGTTTCTAGCAACCATATTTAGTTGGGGATTGGTCCTACTTTGAGCAGGGAGTTGGACTAGATGGCCTCCTGAGGTCCCTTCCAAACCTGATATTCTATGATTCTATTTTGCCAAATAGAATAAGTCCAAACCACACAAGATCATGTACAAACCCTAAATAGGTAATTAGTACTATTATTTAGCTATTCTGTAATTTTTTTCTTCTTCCTCAAAGTGCTTTACAAAAATTGACTAATTAAACCTTTCCACATACCTCCCTATGCAGTATTATCACAGATGGGATAATGGGACAAGGAATGTCATGGCAGAGCAAATGTCATTAACTCAGGAGTTGTTGGCTCCAGGTCTTGAGCTCAGATGAGGAGATATCGGAGTACTATGGCCTGCATTACAACTTAAAAAAAAAATCCATACATCTTTGGGCATAGAGTTCTGCAAATGAAATTGGCAGTGTGCGGGGAGTCAAAAGCTTTTGGGAAGGATTGCTGTGAATGTACAGGGCCAGACCTGTAGAGTTGTATTTGTGCAAGATTACAATTTAGAGAGGCTCAGTCTTAAGAGACAGTATTATGAATATAGGAATTTTGAGATGTGCCCTGGAAAGAGATTTGAGGACACAGTGTAGCTGTGTACAGCAGTTCACTACAGACACTCTAGTTTTTTTAAATAGAAGTTGTATACCTTTCTCATTCACTGCTTTATTGTTTAATGAACCCCAAGATCATTACATGGTGTCAGAACTGCTGAATGAGAAAGAAACTGCAGTAATTCTGAGGTTAACTCCTGTGTTTGAAATGAAAGCAGAGGAAAGGAGAGCACATGGAGAAGTAAACAGAGAAGAACAAAGGCTTTTGGATGTATTTTATGAGCACAATAGTAGCTTGTCTAGCTTAAGAAGAGAAGAAAGCCAAATATGGGTGTGTTGCAACCTCCACCCAATCTGCAATTATCAGGCAATATTGCAGAGAACTGGAATAAATTCTGACAGAGATTTGAATTGCATTTGTCTTCCTTAGGAGAAGATGAAAAAAATGATAAAGTGAAATCAATCTTTTTGCATGTTGTTATGGAAGAAGCACCGAATATTTATAACAACTTTAAGTTTGAAGAAGGTAAAAGCATGAAGTTAAGTAAAATGTTGACTAAATTTGTGGAACATTGCATTGCAGAAAGGAATGAGACATTTAAAGAGAAATTTTTTACCTGCATGCAAAAACCTGATGACACCATAGAGCAATGTGTCACACAATTAAGTAAACTCAGTAAAACCTGTGTCTTTGGTGAGTTCACAGAGTCACTGCTTAGAGACAGAATCATTTGTGGCACTAAAGACAATGTGTTAAGAGAGAGACTGCTCTGTGAAGGAGATTTAACTTGAAAAAAAGCCCTCCAGATATTCAGGGGGGCAGAAATTGTGAAAGCACAAACCAAAGAGCTGAATTCATCAGAAGGGGTTATCCATGTACTAAGTACAAAAGAATATAGCCAGAAAGGGTCAAATTAAAAAGTGGAACTACCAGCTATGAAAAGCACTGCTAGCAGGGAGACTGGGTACAGGTGGTTATGTGGAAGATTTGGATCTCAGAAAGACCCCAAACATTGTTTTGCCTTTGGGAAACTCTGGCATAAGTGTGAAAAAAATAACCATTTTGCAAAATGCTGCAAATCCCAGAAAAGTCAAGTGCATGTAGCTGAAAACATGGTTGGGGAGTTTCACATAGACGTGCCTGGATCAAGCAAAACTGATGAGATGGACTGGATGCTGCCAATGAAAGTGAATGAAGCAATTATTCCACTCATACTGGACAAGGGAGCTCAGGTTAATAGTCTGTCTGAACAAGATTATGAGGGAATGAAAACAGACCAACAAATATAAATATAATTGGTTATTCTGGAACAAATATAACAGTGAAGTGGAGGAGCATCGCTCGCGTCAAATATAAAAGCACCACATACAGGCTTCCGTTCCTTGTAGTACCAAAGCAGGTGACACTAATTTTAGTGTCACCTGCCTGTGAAAAACTCAATCTGGTAGAATAGGTGCTCTCATTACAAGATCATGCTGAACCTGGCTATGAAATACTCATTTGGGAATATCATGATTTGTTTCAAGGATTGGTTGCTTGCAGGGTGACCATACAATCCAGATAAACAAGCTGATCCCTCCAGTTATCCATCCATGTAGAAAGGTGCCATTTCAACTCTGTGATAAATTTAAGGCGGAACTCATAAGAATGGAAGCAATGCACATAATACAAAAAATTGAGGCACCAACAGAATGGGTGAGCTTCCTAGTCACTGTGGAGAAAAACAACAGCCAGCTACACATAGGCTTAGATCTGAGAGACCACAACAAAGCTATAAAAGGAGAACATATCAAACTGCCAGCCACACAGGAGATTATTGCTCAATTTGCGAATGCACAATATTTCAGTACATTGGATTCCTCCTCAGAATTTTGGCAAGAACAATTAATGGAAGAAAGCTCAACATTATGCATATTTCATATCTCATTTGGAAGATACAGATTCTTATGCCTACTCTCAGCATAGCTTCAGCACCAGAAGTGTACCACAAAACCATGCCTATGATATATGAACATATGAATGGTCTCAACACATCAATGGATGATATCATAATCTGGGGTTCAACTAATGAAGAATGTTATTTCAGGAAGTGTTGGATGCAGCTAGAGTTGCAAACTTGAAAGTAAATAGGGAGAGACATGTTTCAGGGGTTCCAGAACTGACTTGTTTTGGAGATACTATTTCCAACAAAGGTGTAAAACCTGACAAGAGGAAGGTTTCAGCCACTGAAATAATGCCATGTCCCCAGTCAAAGAAAGATGTCCAGCGGTTTCTGGGAATGTTAATTATCTTGGAAAATTCATGTCTACAAAAGCAGCAGTTTTGAAGAAACTTCTAGAAAATAAAAGTGAATGGTACTGGCAGAACAGGAGGAATCATAGAGAAGGTTTGAAACAACAACTCATACAAGAGCCAGTGTTGAAGTTCTATGCACCAAGCAGGCCTATTAAAATTTCAGCAGACGCTTCATAGTCTGGGTTAGGTGCAGTGATTTTACAGAAACACGATGATTGTTGGCAACCAGCGGCGTACACATCCAAGTCACTGATTGATGTGGAAACCACATATGTCCAGATTGAGAACAAGCTTTTAGGAATATTGTTTGCCTGTGAGAGCTTCAAGCAATATATTTATGGCCAGACAGACAGGAAGCTTCTCATAGCATTATTTGGCAAACTGCTAAATTACTGTATCTTAAGTAGTCAAAGAATGATGATAAAGCAACAAGAGTATGATTTGGTTGTGACCTAAACACCCAGCAAATTCATGTTTACTATGATGCACTTTCCTGAGTGGTGACTCTCACTATGAAGCCAGAGAAGACCCGAGCGATAGAGATGCAAGCCTGTGTAGATCTGATTGTAAAGTCAATTCCTGTAGCTAACAAAAACCTGCAACAAATCAGAGGGGAAGCGATGAAAGATGAATCACTGGAGATCCTTAATGTGATAATTAAAGGGTGGCTTGAAGAAATACGCATTTGCTGTTCAAGTATAAGAGACTATTGGTAGAGCCCTGCGCGGATACAAATTTATACTCACAGATGCAGATATCCACAGATATAAATTAATATCCGCGGAACTGCAGAGCTCTTCCGGGAATCACAGCGGTGAAGGGAGCAGAACATGGGGCCACCACTCCCAGGAGCCATTGCTCTGCACTGGCAGCTCCTCCAGTGAGGCTGTACCGATCCCAGCCCCGCTCACTGGGGCGGGCACCAGGCTCACCAGCAGCTGTCCCTGGTCACATTAGTGTGTGCAAGCAGACAGGAGATGCAGACAGCAGCAGGAAAGGGACGGGGAAGGGGTACAGCCACACCGGAAGAACTGCTGGCATGGGGCGCTGGCTCCTGGGATCAGTGGCCCCATGTTCTGTTCCTTTCACCGCTGCAGTTCCTGGGAGAGCCCTCCAGTTCTGCGGATGCCGATTTATATCCAGAGATATCCGCATCCGCGGGTATAAATTTGTATCTGCACAGGGCTCTAACTATTGGAACTGCAGATATGAACTTACTGTGATAGACTGAGTGATTTTCAAGGGGAGCAAGGTTGCAATACCAATAAATTTTCAGAAAGAAATGCTAGAGAAGATCCACAAGAGTCATTTAGGAATTGAGAAGTGCAACCAATGGGCATGAGAGGCAATGTTCCCTCTAATTTTTCCATCCAGGTACGGAATAAATTTTGTTATGTGCACCGAGGTAAAGTGTGCATGTGCGCCACCAGCAGAAACAAAAGATCTAGATATAATATATATTTTAAAAAAGTTACCATAGGGATAATTACTCCAGGACAGGTTAGGCATTTTAGAACTCACTACCCAAAGAACTAAATTTAAGTGCAAGAGAGAAATAAAAATGATGAAATGCATAGACCAGTCAAAAAACTAAAATAACACACTTTGAAAGAATAAAATTACAGAGAATATATGTGCATTGCAGGAACTACCAACTACCAGACTCTGTGTGTGTGTGTGTATATATAGACAGAGATACACACAGACTCTCTCTCTCTCTCTCTGTGTGTATAGACAGAGACACACACAGTGTGTGTGTGTGTGTGTGTGTGTGTGTGTGTGTGTGTGTGTGTGTGTGTAAGAGAGAAAGGAGAGAGACAGACAGTCAGAGATTGTGTATGCTGGGGAAGTCTGTGAGAGACTGTGCGCTGTCTCTTTAAGGTAAAGGCACTCACTCACTGCCCAGTGTGCAGACCTCAGACCCTCTCTTGCTTGGAGTCCTGGGTAAGGCTGTTCTGTCTCCCCTGCTGGGGTTCAGGGGCGGGTGTAGGGGAACACCCTGACATCAGCCCCCCTCTCTCCCACTCTGCACAGCCAGCAGGAGGATCCCAGGAGCAGCAGGGGCTCCAAGGCAGAGGGCAGGAGCAACGTGAAGCAGCAGGGGGAGGGGCACCTGAATATACTCTGGCTCTGTTAATCAACTGCACGGCACTTCAAACATTCCTCGGAGGCCACCCCAGTGCGCAGCTTAGAGGGAACATAGATGAGAGGTGATGTATTGACTGTGGATCAAGCACGAGATTACTAATGCAGTAGGAAACTGCTTTTTGTGATTGAATTAAAAGCCATGCCTTGCACAGTGCCACAAAGGCCTTATGAGAAAGTAGGCACTGACTTATTTACCAAGCAAATGAAAGAATTATTTAATAGTCACAGATTATTATTCTCTGTACCCAGCACACTACTAGTAGTAAGTCAGTGATAGCAGCATGAAGGGAATATTTTCAAGACACGTCATTCCAGATGAAGTCTTTAGAAATAAGGGACTGCAATTTTCCAGAGCAGATTTTAGTCAATTTGCCACAAATTGGGATTTTCATCACAAAACGTCAAGTTCAAATTACCCCCAATGAAATGGACTTGTGCAAAGGTCTATATGGACAGTAAAGAACCTTATGAAAAAAGACTTTTGATAGTGGGGGCATTTGAATAGCTCTTCTTCTGCTCAGCTGTTAATGGGAAGGATCAGATCTAATTTACCAATCTCTGTTAATTTACTGAAATCTCCTGACAATGAAACCACATGGAAGATGAAAGAAAATCAGAAGTGGAAGCAGAAATATTTTTAGAAAAAAGCCCATGATCTCCCATCTCTTAACCTAGGTAGTAGAGAGTGCCTGAGGAATTACACCTCTAATATTTGGAGCCAAAGGGATACCATTAAAGAACTGCTGCATCCCAGGTCTTACATAGTCCACACAGACTAAGGGGACACATTTTGGACTAATCAAAAGGATCTAAGATTAATTGCAGAAGTTTCCAAAACAGTGAATGTGGATTCTGGCATTTACTAACTGACTGATGGTTTATCATCAAAGGACAAAGGACAAACTGGAAAGCAACAAGAGAACTCAGACACTAATGAAAGGCTGATACTGAGATGATTAGAGAGTGAGATCAAACATCCTGAAAGGCTCATAGAGACTTGCTAACCTGGCTGGAGAAGGGGTTGTGACAGTCTGTACCATTATCATTACCCTTTTTATAAAACTATGATAAATTTTGTACAGGGTATGCCTTGTGAGGTTTCATTTGAAAACTCATAATCTGCTGAACATTATTTTCCTGGTAAAATGTGTGTGGCAACATTGTATGTAAAGTTATAAGATTCTATTTTATAACTTTGCTATAATAGGCTCCAAGTTTAAGACAAGCAGGCCCAAACTAGTTTTCAGAGACAAAGACACACTAGTGCCCCATCAAATATCAGCATAATCAGATAAACTATTATAGACTATTACCTAGTTAAGCAGCCATTCTGTAGCAGGAAGAAGGGTGTCAGTGAGAACTTTACATATTGACAATGGAACAGCTGGGAGCAGGGCTTAAATTCAGCAGAGCTTCGGTAAATATTTCAAACCCGCAGGAGCCCCGGTGCCTCCCACGGGGCTAACACTCTGAGCCCTGGCGCCCCCTCCCCGCACAGGGCTGAAGCCCTGAGCCACAGCTCCCCCCCAGCTAAAGCCCCAAGAGACTCCCCTCCCGGAGCTGAAACCCAGAGCCCCAAATTGGAGAGGACGTGTGGAGCTCCGGGAAATAGTCTCTGAGAATTTAAGTCCTGGCTGGGATCTTCCTTGTAAACTGACTGCCTGTCACGTGAACCCCAGCTGTAGATAATCCTCAAAGAGCAGAGAATGGTATAAGAATGGAGGACACTCACAACACAAATTACATCTCTCCACCATCTCTACTCACAGCAGCTACAAGAAAGACAAAGGAAACATCATTTGGGGAAAGGGGTCCTGGCTGGGATGCTTTTCATCCAATACAGACTGCTGTAAGCATATGGTGAGATTAAAACCTTTGCTTTGAATCTATTTAGTTTACTAAATTAGGTATTAGTTTGCATATTATCTTTTAATTTCTTTGTAACCAATTCTGATTTTATACCTCATTACATGTAGTCCCTTAAAATCCTTCTTTCTGTAGTTAATAAACTTCTTTTATTGTTTAACCTAAACCAGTGTGTGTTGGGATTGAAATGTTCGGGAACCTCCACTTGCGATAACAAATCTGGCCCATATCATGTTCCATTAATGAAATGACAGACATTCTATGATCTTGTATTGTCCAGAAGGAGAGAGCTGGGCAGAACAGGATGCACATTTCTGGGGACAAGTCTGGGACTGGGAGTTTGCTGGTGTTGCTCTACATGTAATTCATGAGTGGCTGGTCAGAGCATTCATTTAATTTAGCTGGGAGTGATTTTGCATGCTAGAGGCTGTGTGTGAGCAGGACCAGGAGTGGTTTGTTCTCACAGCAAAGCAGTGTAAAAAGCACTCCAAGTTGGACACTTAAGGGGACACAGCTGTTCAGCATTCCAGATTGTATCCTGGGTAATGTCACAGGGGTATTTGAGGAAAGTGAGTGGTAAAGAGTCATGTCAGAGTGATATGCAGGTAACCCCTCCTCTCTAGATAGTTGATACATTTTGTATATGGATTATAGTTTATGGAAACATATTAGTTGGGTCAAATTTAATGTATGTGTTATTAGATAGTTCTTCTATATACAAGAAATAAGAGCTAATTTTCTTTTAGGAGGGAAGATGTAGAAATAAGTTTGTGCAACATTATAATTTAGAAAAGCTCCCTCATGAGGGACAGTATTATGAAATAGGAATTCTGAGATGTGCCCTGGAAGCAGATGGCCTGAGAACACAGTGCAGCACTGTACAGCAGTTCATCACAGACACTCTCTAGTTTTGTTAATAAAATTTCATTCCTTTCTCATTCACTGGTTTGTGACTTAATGAATCCCAAGATCACTACAAGACCCTCAGCCCCACCAAGACTGGTTTAACTGGCAAGCATGGGGGGAAGCTCTGCATGGTCTAGGTCTCCCATGACAGCTCCTACCCTCACTACTCTGGCTCCTTGGTGCATGAGGTACATGTCTGGGGGGAAAGGAGTATCTACAATCCATGGGTAGCAGAATGGTTCCTTGAGGCGGCAGACAGCCGAGTGTAAGACAGAGTTGCATGACAGTTTGAGTTACAAATGGGCTAAATCTGTTTCAGACTTTTGAAAAGTCAGCTTTTTAAGATATATCTTACCCAATTATTCTTACAAGCCACACATGGCTTCCCTTGCACTCTGATAAGAAAAATCTTTCCGTGGCACACAAGGAACAAGAGGAGAAATCCGATGCAATTAAAACAATCCACACTTTGAGTTGGGTTTCTAAATCCGTGTACAGCAGGCCAAAGCTGTAGTCCAGTCTAAGAGCTTTTGCACACTCAAAATGAAACTCAAATATGGGGTAATTCTTTTACACATCCAACCTCTGCTTGAACTAATAGCAAGGGCTTGTGATGTAGGATGGAGTTTGCTTTTTGATCTACTGCTAAGATGGTATTGTAATGTCCTCTTTTTGACCAAGATGCACATTTTCGTTACAGGAATCGTTGGTCTCTGGTCTCTTGCTCTGCTGGCTTTTGAGAGGTACATTGTGATCTGTCGCCCACTGGGAAATATGCGCCTGAGGGGGAAGCATGCAGCTCTGGGCATTATCTTCGTCTGGATCTTTTCCTTTATCTGGACCATCCCTCCTACCATGGGCTGGAGCAGCTACACCACCAGCAAGATTGGAACTACCTGTGAACCCAACTGGTAAGGTAACTCCCATAGCACATCAGTGAAAAAACAAAACCAGAGGCTACGCTAACTTAGGGCTTGGCTACACTTGCGAGTTACAGCGCAATAAAGCAGCCCCAGGCACCCTAGCTTACTCCACATCCACACTGGCAAGGCACGTAGAGCACTCTGACTCTGCAGCTACAGAGCTGCTGGTACTCTACCTTGGCGAGAAGATTAACGCTTGTTGCGTAGTGGCTGAAATGCCAGGACGTCAGTGTGAACGAGGTGTTGCATTACTGTGCCCTGATCAGCCTGCGGAAATGTCCCATAATCTCCTTAAGTCAAGTAGCTACTCTTCTCATTGTTTTGAACTCGCCCTTTGAAATGTGGATATGCCCTTTGAAAGCTCTGTTTCTGACAACCATCTCCGAGACAAAGCAAGCCATTACTGTGGAATGCTGTGTGAGGAGAGAGGTGGAGAGGAGGGGGAGGTCTGCTGCTGTCTGAACTTACAAGACAGCATGCTGACATGCTTTAAGCCCCCCAAAAACCCACTCTCTCTCCCACCACATACACACAACACACTCCCTGTCACACTCCACCCCACTCGCCACCCCCCCATTTGAAAAGCACATTGCAGTCAATTGCATGCTGGGATAGCTGCCCATAATGCACCGATCCCAATGCCACTGCAGGTGCCACAAATGTGGCCACGCCAGTGCACTTGAAGCAGTCAGTGTGGACAGACTGCAGCGCTTTCCTTACTGCGCTCTATGAAGGCTGGTTTAACTCAAAGCGCTCTACATCTGCAAGTGTAGCCATAACCTTAGAGTCTGAAAGTACACACAATAGATTGTGTCCATTTATGTGCACCTCATTTGTGCTCACACAAACTCCAATATGTGCGCAAGCCCTCATTTGTGCATGCACAGAGGTATTTGCCCACAATATTCATAGAAATGTTTATGTACCGGCAAAAGAGCATTATATGTAATGTGTACCCTTTGAAAATTTAGACCAGAATATCCAACAGGTAGGTGGCTTGAGCCGCCTATAATAAAATGTTACATTTCTGTACATCCCTGCATTTCAAAGGGTCACAAAATGTTTTATAATTAAATTCTGTTTATAAAATATATCTGTATGTGAGAGATACTGATACTCAGTGTCTTGTTGTTAGACTATACTGATCTCTGAAAGTATCAGCCTTCTTACAGCACAACATACAAGGTTTGCTTTCTAATCAAGTAAAGACACACACACAAAGCACTCCTGATATCACTGGAGAACATGAAAGGATTCTTTTCCTCTCCACAAAACAAACTGAAGAAGTAATAATGTAATATTAAAAATATAATACATTTTGTGTTTTATACAGGTATTCAGGAGCCTATAACGATCATACCTACATTATTACATTCTTCACCACCTGTTTCATACTGCCATTACTTGTGATTTTGGTATCCTATGGAAAATTGATGAGGAAACTAAGAAAGGTAGGTACAAACACTACAAAGTAAACAAACAAAAAGGCATAATTACACAGTTGTTTGGAATTTTCAGCACATAAGCACTGTCCAAGACCACCAAACTGTGAGCAGATCGAATTTCCAGACAGAGCGTATAGTCAGCAGATTTATCATGGCTTGTTAAATACCCATTCTTCCACAGAGAAATTCATACAGATTAGCAATCACTCTTCAAAAGTCTGACGTTTGAATCATTTATCAGTACATCCTGTAAGTTAAATATCAGAGGAGTGAAAGAACATGCTACACTGTGAAAACAAACAAAGAAATAGAACAAGCCAATAAAGCTTTATTTACAGTTTTACTTCAAATCAGTGGAGTTTCTTCAGATTTAAACCAGAGTAAGTCAGTATCTACTCAAAATTTCCAGGTTTTGGAAATGTTAAGAGCTGTGTTGTGGAATATGACAGTAATGCTTAAAAACAGCACTACTTAACACTCTGACACAAGATATTTACATGAGCTCGTAGAAACTGTAAATTACAGAATACTGTGCAGCACATATCATGGAAGGCAAACTGAATCCAGAAGGTTCTCCAGGGACACTGGGACCTGAAAAGGATAATAGGCTTAAAAAATGTTTTTGTCTGTGACTTAAAAATTATGCCAACTTTCTCAAAATAGTACACATACAAAAAAGGAATGCTCACAAATTTGCTTAAAGTGTGTTAATAAGCTACTCACTATGTTTTCCACCTAGGAAGAGAATATTACCACCTTTGTTTCATCAACAATGCAGCACCATCATAATCCTTCATCTAAGATTTAATGAAAGCAGGATACATTGTACTGGGATTTTTTATTTAGTGTTTGAATATTTAAATGTCTGCTTTTATTTATTCTGCATGTCAAAACAGGTCCGGTGTGTAAAACAAGACAGAAGAGAAAAGTTAAGGAAATGAGTTTCTGAGCTTTCATCCCAAAGACAAGTTTTAATTGTCTACTGGGATAAGTTGGATAGGAAACTACATGTTGTGGGTGAAATCCTAGCCCTACTGAAGTCAATGGGAGTTTTTCCATTGACTTCAGTGGGGCCAGGACTTCATCCTGTAAATATCCAGGGGAGGCTAGCTGAAATAGCTGCACAAAGATTCATGTAGGTCTTAAAACAAAAAGCGTTCTCAAACTTGGGTGTTAACTGCAGAAGAACTTGTGCTTCTACTGTGCACAGACACTCTGATGTGGAACTGGACCCCTTCAGCAAAAGAGAGAAGTAAATTGCAATGTAGTGGAACCCCCAAAGCATTTATGCCTGTGTTGACTTCAGAACAACCCAAAGTCTCTAAACATTGTTGATAAAGGTGATGAACTTCTATTTCCAAAATCCATTACTCGTGGTTCCCCAAACAGTTTTTTTGTGCGGCTGCACCAATGGGGCTGCCTTCCTTGGTGTATTCAAAGCTGATTGCAGGACCAAGAGAATTTTTTTTTTTTTGACATCCAGAAAAGAAAATTAAAATGTGGAGAGGAAGATGGGTTTCCTTCAGCACATGCAGCAGCTTTGATCAGCTGCTCTTCCTCGGGAGATGGTCACTCAGACAGGCATTTCTCCATAGAAAGGGGGTTTTCCTGTAGACTCCAGAAGCCAAAAAGAGAAATGGAAAAGAGGATATAAGATAGAAAAGGAAAATGACTTATTAACGAAGGGATGATAACAGGAACCTAAGACTCACATTACAGGTGCTGTTCAGGATTTAGCCGAAACTAGTGATGTTCCCTCTCTCTGGCTTGGTTTAGTCAGGAAATCTTTCACTATCAGGACAACGAAGACCCAACAGCGTCATGGCGGATTCTGGGGTTCAGGAATTATCTTCAAACAAGCAATGTCCAAATCTGTGACTTTACTAGGAGCGTTCAAGACCCCTTAGCATAGTTCTTTTAGTGAAGCCATTCAGTTTGTACTAATCTTTGTCCACAACTTTTGCCAACACTTATATACGGGACTGAGTTGGGGTTTCATTACTTTTGACAGGGTAAAGTACAGGCCTCTGCACAACAGTATGTTGATACTGGTTTCTTGCGTAAGGAGCTCTGTAATTGCCATTAGATTGTATTAAATACAGCAATTCAATACAGTAGAGAGGGATGCAAGCCTCAAAACTGGGGTCCTGAATGTTCCTAAATGCAGGTGTTTGCAGCTAGTGATTTTGTCTGGGGCCATCTCTGTTTGGAAACATGCTGCTCTGGGGTCTCATCAGTTTCTTTCCAAACAGAGCTACTCACCGCAGAACTCCCATCTCTCAATATTCATGTCTCTACGGATCCAACAGAAGGTTTAAAAAACCAGTTTGAAAGTTACTAAAGGACTGAACAATTTAAGGAAAGTTTTTAATTAGCGGTTTACAACAGAGATAAAGACCTTATGCGTCATTCCTTCATTTGTCATATAAAGCATCACTTCAGCACTCCTTATCAATTAATTGGTCCTGGGTTTAGGAGGAATACATTGTCATCTGTGACAAGCCAGAATTAGAAGGGACAGGCTAATGTGAGACAAATAGAGATGGAGCAGAGTCAAAATACTATCCAAACAGTACCAGAAAAATACATCCTAGCTGTCATTTACGCACGGGCACACAGTGTGGAGTAACCCACAAAAGCTCCATTAGGATTAATGGGAAGGAGTGCGTGTGTGGAAACAGAGTTTATAGCTCCTGTCAAGACTGCATCTCTGTTTAGATACTTTGCATCATATGCTCATCTGTGGCTGAGAAACACTTTGCATAGCTGAAGGGAGAATGAGGCAAAAAGGCATCTCTTTTGTATTTTCCGAGTCCTGGAGACACTGCACTGGGCTAGTTTGCTGGCCCAGGTTAGAGTACCCTTTGGCCTTCAGCCTGCTCTCATCTGTGACAGCTGCCAAGAGCTCAAAGGGGACATTCCAGCAGAGGAACACCTCAATCATGCCATCGATGGCAGTTCTATGCCATCTGAAAAACTTACTTAGGTGAGAACCTCTGAGAACTGGATCTGCTGGGTTTATCGTCAGTGTGTGCCAGCAGAACAGTACAAAACAGCTGGAGCATGGCCCAGAATCCAGGCCTCTATTTATATACTCCAATACATCCCAAAAGTTCAAAAAATCATGAGATTGGCCCCAAAATCAAAAGGTTAAAAAAAAAATTGAATCATGTTTTCAATCCTTCTTCTGGTTTTCTGAACTTCCCTGTGCCTGCCCTGTAATGTGTGTGGGATAACCCAGTGTTGCCAACTTTCACAAATTTAGAATCAGAGAGGTGATTTTGCCCCTTCCCCCCAGTAGGAGCTCTCACTGCAGCCCCCAACTGAGTTTGGGGCCACACTGTGTGACTTGCTGTACAAACACAGAGTACGGGAAAGTCATGAAGAATTTACAACCTAGTGCAAAATGTAGGGGTGAGTTAGTGGTGTGGGAGCTGGAACTGGGATTCGCTAAACGTATCGCATATAGGGGTCATCCAGCTTCCCTTAGATAGGCACAAGATCTAATCCCTGTTGAGCTAAGCAAGATACAAATAGATGACCTACAAGTGAAAGGCTCTGGAGCTCATTAGCAATACACTGAGGCACCCCTTAAGCACTAAAGTTACACATTCAAGAATGGGGCTGACTTTCTGGAAGGATAAGTTCATTTGAAATCAAGTTCTGACCTTTTATGGAGTTTACACAGGCAGGATCTTCTCCTTTCTGGGAACACAGGCAAGATCTTCCACACATGTGTAGCTTAACCAAACTAAACATCAACAAGGTACTCTTGTTCTTAAGAGTGTTCACTCTTAATCAGGAGTAACTCCAGGTGTAGCCAAGCCCTTGACAATCTTGAATACATTCTGAATCTGCCACACGGTTCTTAAAAGGACAGCTCCCACTAACCAAAATAAAAACACTAAACATACAATCATGAAACCAATGTTAACACAACATCCAAATTCACTTCTAAATACATCCCACAAGTCACTCCTTGGACTAACTATTACACAGATGTGTATAAATTTTTCACCTCCACACACACATCATCATCATTTGAACCCACAACTGTCAGCAACATAGCACCAAGCTCACCCATTTGAGTTACAGGAATAATTAATAGATGGAGAGTATGATATTTTCATCTGGGTGGGCTATGCCATATATGGAAAAACACCACACATATAGAGAGTGGGTTATACAAGTATTTGAGAGACAGCAGTGGAATACTGAGAGAGCAGGCTTTGGCTCTCCTCTTCCCTTTATAGCTAATACTGCTCCTCTTATCTGTGGGCTACAGAATTCACCCTTCCTCCTGTTCTCGCTCCTAGCACTTGTTCATCTGTTTTCTCTACCTCTCTCTCACCCCATTTCTCTGAGCATCCGCCTCTCCACTTTTTCCTGCATCTGCTTTCTCTGTCCCTTTCTACCTGCTCCTTTTTTTCAGTTCACAGAAATGTTGGGGAGTGTAACAGGGAAATGGGATGGAGAAAGGAAGAGAAGAATGGACATGAAGGGAGATGAGATTTAGGATCACTGTCAGAGTTGTTGATGAAGTTGGTTTGTGAAAGGACTGCCACTGCATGGAGAGAGTGTGTGTGCCTTGCACATTGTGTCACAAGCATCACCAGACCATTACACAGCCAGTTAAACATATTGTATTTGCCCTCTGCTCCTATTCTCCCTTGCAAGAATCACCACATGAAAAAATAGGATTGGCTTCTCCAACCTGCACCTTAGGGGTAGGTTCCCAGAGCTCAGGGCTCTTTTTTATTGGCTTCTTCCCCACACGGCTTGTTCTGCAGTGTAAGCATGACCACCTATGCTCCAGGAAGTACAGACTTCTCTTGGTTGGCATCATGTGATGATGCTGTCACATGACACACTATGCGATACCTGTCTGCTGAACTCAAACCCGCCATGATTCAAAGAATTACTTCGGAAATGCATTTGCAAATATCCCCAAAGTGTTTGTCTTGTCCTAGTAGACACCATAGTCATAATGTATTAGCTCTGCCTTGGAATCAGGCGATCAATTTTTGGTACTGGAGATGAGCCTTGCTTGCAAAGTTTGGAGGATGGTTGGATCCTTCCCAAAATTTAGCAGTGCTTGGAACTGAGGTTTTGGGATGAGTCCCTCTCTATTTTGTATATTAGGAAATAATTAAAAGGAGACTTTGAAAACTGCCGAGTACAGCGTAAGAAAAATGCCAAATATCTTTGAGCTCCTGTGGGCTGGCTTGTATGCAGCGGAGACATCTTAACTGTGTGGGGACAGCTGGTAGACCTTTGTGGAGCCTATAAAACATGTTACAGGTTCATTTTCTTTTGGTTTTGTGCTGAACTCCATTCTCTGTCTGGTTAGTCAGTACATTTGACAAATACAGTTCTCGTAATGCAGCTAGACTTTCCATTCTGAACATACAGTTCATCTTTCAGAGGAAGACTCAATCCTTGAAAAACAAACAAAACAAGTCCCCCCCGCATCTCTACAGAGAAAAAAATCAGTACATCTCCCAAAACAAAATCTTCTCTGAAGGCTTGACTACTTAACCTTATTTAATTTGGCCTTACAGATCCGATCTGGCTAGAAAGCAAACTCCTTCAGTAAATATATGACAATATATGACTATTTCATTTAGGGATTTAGGTTTTCAGTTTAAAACTAAAAATAACTGATAAAACAACATTGATTGTAACTGTTTTAGAATCTGCTTTTTAAAGGAATAAACTACTGAAAACAACTACCAAATAGAAAGAGGCAAGGTTCCTCACTAGGCACTCTGCTGATTTCACCCCTTATTACATCCAGTTCTTACTCTCTGTAGTTCACTTCTTGGTAATGTATAAGAGCAATGCGGAAGCTCAGTGTATGGGTGTATAGGTGTGGTTACACACAGCTTACAGCACACAATGCAAACAATAAATGATCGCTTTTATGATTATTTGTAAAAGCGCTACATCTTTCTAATTACCCAAATGATATTTGCTCAGATGCAGGCTGTCACAGTTCAAATAAAACCATAAAAATTGATTTCTCTAGGAAGTTATAAGGCCTTAAAATAGCCAAAATAAACAGAAACGAGTAAAAATAGGAACTGAGAACTGGAATTCCTAATTCCTTCTAGAAATCTGACTTGTTTGGGAAGCGGTGCAGGAATTTAAATAACTTAATCCTTTAATCATCTGTTTCAAATGTGTATATTACTCTCCTTCACCACCCTTCCTAAACCGTTACTACTGGTTAAAATACTCTAGTGTTCTTCTTCAGAGGTGACTGTATTTCAGATATGGGTGAAGTGATTCCTAGGTATGTGTAACCCATGCTGCTGGGTGTTGCACTCTGTCCTCCTTTAGTGGCACCCAGACCAGCCAGAGATTGATGAGCCCGCTATAGCCTTGGCTAAGAGACATGTGTCTTTTAGTTCATACAGTAGAGGCTCTTGCGTTAAGTTCCAGAGGTCCCAGATTTTATCCCTGCTGACAATGACCGTTGTCTGTCAGTGTTACATAGGTACATATGAAAAGCACCATATAAATGTCATGGGCTCTTCGGGGCAGGGCCTGTCTTTTTGTTCTGTGTTGTACAGTTCTTAACACTGGTCTATGACTGGGGCTCCTACACACTAGCACAACATACATAAATAATTATTTGAGATGTATCATCATTACCATTAAGTACTCTTAATTGCTATAGTTTTAACTCACCTCACTCTTTGTTTCTATGCTTGACTGCAAACAGCCATCATTTCAAACATATCATAGAATGCCTCTATTCCTGCTAACTCTGGGGTTCCAAATTCACTACTGAGTTAGTCAACTTTAGGACTAAATAATTTGGAATCTTATGCAAAATCATAATGCTGCAGAGCCACTTTTTTTAAAAAGGAAAATACATTATTGTAATCAAGCAATCAGTTTCAGGTATGTATTCCAATGAAAGGGGTAACAGCAATAAACCAATCTCTTTTCATACTAGATTTTATAAGCAAAACAAAACAAAATCATCCCTGCTAAATCAAGAGCAAATGCAATCAAACCAAGTGGAAAAACATATAGTGCAAAATTTAAAGCATTCCCCATTGGGAGTTAGGTGCCTAGGTGCTTTTAAAAATGCCATTAGGTGCCATCTGCACCTTTTGGAGCCTAAACACTTTTAAAACTCTGCCCCTAAAATGCCGCAGGAACAGTGAAAAATGTAGGGTTGTAACCATTCAGCTGAATCTACTTTGTCACGTGCTATCATTTCCCTTTCCTCAGGTTGCCCATCATGAGAATATCCCTCAACATCCTATGTCAAATAAATATCTCTAAGCTTCCCAAGTGCTCTTTGCAGGAAGACAACTTACCACATATGCGGTCTTAATCCTGCTGTGCTCAATTCACAGTGCTTCTTACCTACTCTCTGGTGGTGAAGGGCATGCAGCAGCAGAGTGTCTGATACACACTTCTGGCATCTCTGCTCCTTGTGCTCTAATGATCACTCCTGGTGACGAGGTAGGCACATGTACAACTACAATAAGGATAATTCCTGTTAACATTACTATCACACTTCTATCTGTCTCCAAAGCACTCTGAACAATTGGCACCATAATCAGGTGCTGCATATCTGTTATTTGACTCACCATGATCTCTTTTTTTTCCAGGTGCAAGCTAAACAGGGTGCAAGTCAGGCTTAAACTGGTTTAAGTGTCCATGTACAAAGTTGCACTGGTTTAACTAATTTAGTTTAACACCTTTAGACCTTTAGTTAAACTGGCACAATTTCTGTGTTTAGACCTATAGGCAGGATCAGGATCATAAAATCAAGGAAAAAGAAGTCTGAAATCGACGAAGTTGGTGAAGGAACTCATAAGGAGAGGTGCTTGGTTGGACTGATAGACAAAGAAGATGATTTTGTAGACGAGATCATAGCTTTAAGACAGGGGTGGACAAACTTTTTGGCCCGAGGGCCACAACGGGGTTGCAAAATGGTATGGAGGGCTGGGTAGGGAAGACTGTGCCTCCTCAAACAGCCTGGCCACCACCCCCTATCCGCCGCCTCCCACTTCCTGACCCCTGACTGCCCCCCCCGGCCCATCCAACCCCCACCCTGGGACCCCCCCACGCCTAACCCCCCCCAGACCCCACCCACTATCCAACCCTCCCTGTTCCCTGTCCCCTGACAGAACCCCCAACCCATCCCCGCTTCTTGTGCCCTGACCGCGCCCTCCCGGGACCCCCGCCCCTAACTGCCCCCCCAGGACCCCTCCCCTGCTCCCTATCCACACCCCAGCCCCCTGAATTCTGAATAGAGGGCCAAATCCTGTGCACTTTGCACATGACTAAAGTCAATAGGATTAAGTATTTCACTGGGATTGTGTCTGAGTAAGGCAGGAAGAATTTGGCTGTGAGATTGTAAAATAAAGAATTAGTGCTAAACTCCTTTGTAATCAAAGATATTGTCCTTTAAAACCCCCAAACTTTAATAATGATACTACTTGTAATTCACATAAGTCCTCAGTGAGCCTCACATGCTATGATCTAGTCACAGCAACCTTACAGGTTGTCTTCAAAAAAGCAGCTAGTTTTCTTACTAGATTTACAGATCCGTGTCTTTGTTTCTTATAGTTAACTAATATATGCTAGTTTGCATACCTATATATACACTGATAATACTACCCACCATATATAGTCCAAGCATTTAAGTCTACACATTATTAAAGCAGTTATTTAGCCCAGATTGGCCTGTATCTTTGTTATAATCCTGTTCACTTAGGTTAAGTATCCCATAACAACTTGCATGAGCTGAAGCAAGCCTTGGCTTGAGTAGATAGGAAAACTGCCAGTATCAGGACATATGATTATTTCCTCACGGCAACAGGAAAGGAGTTACCCATACAAACCTATGAGATGTCTTGAGGCCCCTTGGTACCTGGAATGCATGTGCTCAGAACAAAGATAAGGGTACATCATGACCTGAATGCAGGGGTTCAGACCAAAAGATAAAGGGGTACCCCCATGGTACCAGAAACAAACAAGGTAAAAAGCTGTTTAATTGAATCTAGTTTCAGGTGACGTATATGGTACCTTTTATATGGTAAACAGGTAGGGTATAAAAAGATGGCTTTGGGGATGTAACTTCAGGGAGCACATCTTCTGCATAAGGGGAATGTAACATCACTGCACGGGACTGATCTTCTGAGACTGCTATCGTGTAGATCCTTTTTCCTGTACTATATTAATAAATCTGACTGACACTGATTATTTCCTCTGTTGAGTATATTTCATAACAAAATAACAGACCAAAGTGTGGTCAAGCAACTGACTATATAATTCATCAATATTATTTTCTACCAAATTTTCTGGAACCTTATATGTTTTTCTTTAAAGGTGTCAGATACTCAAGGCAGATTGGGGACTACAAGGAAACCTGAAAGACAAGTCGCTCGAATGGTTATTATTATGATCCTTGCATTTCTATTCTGCTGGTCTCCATATGCAGCCTTTTCCATTCTTGTCACCGCCTGGCCTTCCATTGAGCTGGAACCTCGTCTGGCCGCAATTCCAGCTTTCTTTTCCAAAACAGCTACAGTTTATAATCCGATTATTTATGTCTTTATGAACAAACAGGTACTGTATGCCTTCAGTACTCATATTTTGATATTTTGTTTGACTCATTCCTGAGTGAATGGCATTGTTTCAATAATTAGTTATCTATCTACATGTTAATTCATTTAGATAAATATTGCTCCACTTACATTACACATCTTTCCGAATTAAAATAACCCAATATTTATATCCATCTACTGTATATTATGTATTGTAGACTCAAATTTTAGGGCAAGGACCCTGAGCTGGCTGGTCTCTAAGCTTTGCTGCAATATAAATATTAAATAAAATAACAATAATTAGTAATAGTAGTTGAAGAAGTTAGGGTTGGAGAAGAATGGAAAAAAATACCCTTCCAAATTATTCTGGTTCCTTAATGAAAGTTCAGTTTGCAAGACTCTCCCATTCAATTTTTGTCATTTTCTGGGCAATGCAACATTGGTGGATGTTGTGAGGTGTGTACATGGAGGAGCAATGCTAGGGTGTGTTTGCAGAATTTGTGAGAAGGGGAAATTGTGTGTGTGTGTGTGTGTGTGTGTGTGTGGAGGAGGGGAAAACGTTGGTGTGTGTGTGAGATAGCATACATTTTTCGGAGGGGTGGGGTGGGGAGGATTGGCTGCATGGAGCTGAAGGAGGGCTGACAAGGGGAAGAAACCTGACTGCTTTGCTGATAACAGACACAGTAATAAGAAACTCAGTGGAAAGGAATGGTTTGTGGGATGAACAGTAGTTGTTCGTGGTATTAAAAATCAGAATGCAGAGTATTATAATAAAGAAAAAAGGACTTGAAATGGAAGTTGTATCTAGGTGAGATAATGAAAGAGCAGCTGATGCATTTACTGGCACTCATGACTTTATTTGTTGTGTCAGCTGCAAATCTAAACATTTTATGGTTGTGACAGCTATTTCCACACATTCCCAATCCTGAAATGTTGATTCACGCAAGGATTTCCAAGTGTTTTCATGCAAAACACAAACAGCCTCACAGAGATATTTTAAGCTTCATGGTAAGGTTTAAAAAAAAGTTAATCTCCTTTATTTTATAATTCTAGTTCCGGAGGTGTTTCATTCAGCTGTGTGGATGCAGTGACCGAGAGACTGCAACATGCAATATGAACCCAACTTTGGAGAGAGTGGTGCTAACCCAGGACAAAGGTGGTGGTGGTGAAATGTTCACAATAGCAGCACGCAACACCATTTCAAACAGGAGAAATGAGGATGAACAGAGGAGCTGCCATTTTTTTACTCAGTTGACAGTTTCAGAAAACAAAGTCTGTCCGATGTAAACAGAACAAGTTTCGAGATAACAAGGGAACATTCTGTAGTGCTGCATTTCTTATCAGCGGTTCATTCAAATGGTTGTCAGCAAGACTGTGAGGGCCCACAGTCTGGCAGAAATTTGCCTCTGGGGCTGCTGAGCCACAGAAGCACCAAGGGCCTCCAAGCTCTGCAGCTGTAGGTATTCCTTGTATTCAGAGGGCAAAGAATCAGCATGCTATGTGACAGTGGAATGCCCCACTATTAACTGATTCCACACTATCCCTTTTCCAGTCCATCCACCCTCCTGGCTCCTGGGAATGACTTCAGGAGACTCCAGTGAACATATCCTGGGACTTGACATGCTAACAGGGAAGCAGGTTCTCATTCAACTGACTGAACATTGTGAATTGGAAGAAAACAAAGGATCCCATGGCTCCAAATTAATAAAGATAAATAAATAATACTTAGTACTTGGCTGACTGGAGCTCAAACAGGTAGAGCTAAGGAGGGATTATGAGCTCTAATAACTTCAAAAAAGAAGAGAATGCAGAGTGCCCTGTATTCACTTATGATCTGTGGTATGGTTCCTTTCCCAAGCCACAACACTCTATGGCAATCAAGAGATGCCTCCAGATTCCCAGCCACTGTTTCATTAATGCAAACCCAGCCAGGGAGATGTCCCTAGAGCCCTTCAAGTCTCTCCTTTCCCCCATATCCTTGCCATACAAGAAAGTCCCTAGAATCCCCTGAGGTGGATTTATAACAGCTGACAATGATTGTGGTGGGGGGAGAGAAGAGGGCTAGGAGGTTGCGCAATAAGGGAAATGTCACACCCCACTACTGTGCAAGTGACCTTTCTGAGGAGAAGTTCTGTAGCTGGCTGACCTTCCCCTGTAGAAGTCTGCCTGATGCAGAGCTAGGATCCATTACCTTCCAGAGATCACATGGATCGGGAGGCTGCTGCTATTAATGATCTTTGGGTTTTTTAGTGAATGCCATTTGTAAAAGTCAGCCCCTGGAGGAGATTATGGTTAAAAGGCTCAGCTCCAACAAAACTTTAGGCAGACTCTGTGTGTCCCTTTACCCAAGATGAATTCTTTCCCTTATCCCATATTTACTTCCCTGGTCCTTCTCGCATGACCAGAGAGCAACAATACCCGAAGTCCAAAGTGCAAACAATTCGATGTTTATTGGGGTGAACTTCCAGCAAGCATGATTCTAGTTTCCTTCCTTAGTGTCCCCCTGCCCAGCTCTGACACCACAGAGCCTTACACCTGTGTCCCTGTTCCCATTCCTGCCCTTAGCCAAACATGATTCCAATTTCCCCACCCCCACTCTGAAACCTGGGACATGATGTACCTCTCAAACAAGGCAGCATAGCCCCAGGCCAGCAATCAGCTGTGAGCTGCACCATCTTCACTGCTCAGCCTAACAAATTTATTAGAGCATAAATTTTTGTGAGCTACAGCTCACTTTATCGGATACAGTGGAAAATACAGTGGGGAGATTTTATATACACAGAGAAGATGAAACAATGGGTGTTACCATACACACTGTAATGAGAGTGATCAGGAAAGGTGAGCTATTACCTGCAGGACAGCGGGGGCGGGGGAACCTTTTGTAGTGATAATCAAGGTGGGCCATTTCCAGCAGTTGATAAGAAGGGGGGGGGGGGAAGGGAATAAACAAGGGGAAATAGTTTTACTTTGTGTAATGACACATCCACTCCCAGTCTTTATTCAAGCCTAAATTAATTGTATCTAGTTTGCAAATTAATTCCAATTCAGCAGTCTCTCCTTGGAGTCTGTTTCCCCCCTACTGTTCTTGTCAACTACGGGAAATGGCCCACCTTGATTATCACTACAAAAGGTTCCCTCCCACCCCTGCTGTCCTGCAGGTAATAGCTCACCTTTCCTGATCACTCTGGTTACAGTGTGTATGGTAACACCCATTGTTTCATGTTCTCTGTGTATATAAAATCTCCCCACTGTATTTTCCACTGAATGCATCCGATGAAGTGAGCTGTAGCTCACGAAAGCTTATGCTCAGATAAATGTGTTAGTCTCTAAGGTGCCACAAGTACTCCTGTTCTTTTTGCGGATACAGACTAAGGCTGCTACTCTGAAAACTGCTCAGCCTGTGATCAGCAGCTAAGTCTACGTCTCTGACCTTGGATTCTGGATCTCAAGGATCCTGCCAGCATCAGGCCTCATCTATTCACTGTAGCATTGTGTTCCTGGGCCAAACACTTCAAACCATTATCTTATCTAAGCTTGGATGTCAGGAGCAGGGAGTGCAATGTAAATACAATTTCCATAAACAGTGAGAACAAAAACTTACCAGCTTTGATCCTATGCGTTTTTGCGCGTCGAATACTTAACCTTATTTACTAATAATGCAGAAATAAAATCTGCTTCCCCTGGACAGCATACACGCTCACCTCCAAAAATCAGGCTAGCACTTGAATGCAATAAGGAATTTAGTTTTGATGCAATCTTTGGTGTACATTGTATGAAATATCACTAAGGATCAGGCACAGTAGATTTGAAATCCTATATTTGTTCTTTTGTAACTGAGTGGAACAAGAATGATGTCAAATCAACATGCAGCAGCCGACAGTGTTCATGGCAGTGAGGTGTTGTGAGGCAATATGTCCTTAATGTGGAAAACCATTATTTCTTGAATCAAGTGTTTATTAAATGCTACTAGAAGACAGCAATTATTTCACTGCATCCATGCTAGCCATATTATGTACTGGCCATAGCAATGCCAAAGTGATAACAAAACCAGTCACCAAAACCCAGAGTTTTCATTTAAGTTTTGTTTTACTTCAGAGCAAAACAACAATAAAATTCCTTCGCTGTAAATAAATCAGTGTTGTTTCTAGCTGATTTTTCCTCTTTTTTCTGTACAACATCAGATTACAAGGAACACAGTATGAGAGAACCCTGAACAGTGAATGGATGTGTGATTGACACCAGCATGGCTGGCATATGAGGGATTGAATTGCTTTCAGAAAGAAAAGCATGAATCTCTTCAGCTTGAGCTAAAGTGCCAGTTTCTGTAACAGACCTGTACCTTTGGCAGGTATAACTATACCTATAACTCAGTTCATCTCACAGCAGTCCTAGACAAGACTCCAATTACGTGATTACCACACCAGGGACTGAACCACAGAACCAAAAGCTTGAGTTGCCACAGCTTGAGTGAGAGTGCCAGACTCTCTAGCACTGGGATCCTCTGTGGACTGGGCACTGAGGGTGACACATCACATATGCTGACCGGTGGGTACAGATGCATTGATTTTTCTTTCACAGTTTAAACATCAACATTTTTATAGAATAATTTACCACTCCCAAAAGCTGCTGACATATATTTGACACTAACTTCACCAAGCCAGTGTATGTTAGCTCATAAAGAAATACATAGCCAAAAGGTGGGAAAATGCATCATCTCTTCCTCATCTGTCTCTCTTTTCACCACGACCTTCTTGTCTGAAACTTCATGTTAACAGGATTTACAATGTATATTCTCAGAATACAGGTTCTACAGAACCAATGGGATGCTGTGGGTGCCCTCTAGTGGTCACTATAACACATGACCGTTAGAATATATTACAGTACATGTATTTTGCTGGACAACTATCTAAGCTTACTTTTTTTTTGGAAACCTTGCTGCTGGTGTTTTTTCTTAAAACGGTCCTGGTTCCTGGGCCAGATTCTGCCCTCAGTGACTTCTGTGCAGCCTTCAGTGATGATGCATGGGTGTCTCTGAGGGTAGAATTAGGTCCATTAGTTGAATTTCTGTCAGTTTTATTTGATAATTTAATCAGGACCTCCTTTAAACCCACACTTAAGGAACTCAAACTACAATATTCAGTAAAGAACCTCTCTTTTTGTTTTACATTTATATTGTTTTGTGTGTAACTTTTTTCAAAAATCAATACCACAGGAGGTGGTCTGACATTTGCAACTTGAACCAATTTAGAAAAGGGTTACTTGTTTCTGAACAGTATGTATATTATATTCAGGATTAGCAAGTCTTTCGTTTCATTGGCCATATACTGTTCTATCTAGCTGCAATATTTTTGGGGTGTTATTCTGCACAGGAGAGCCAGGGCTTTCTAGGGCAGGTAATTCCCATGTCATGGGATGGTTGGCTCATTATGCATGGAGGAGGAAAACAAATATCCTTTTGGCAGCACTGTGCAATGTGGAGATGTAATTCAAGTTCTACTAACCTCAGTTTTTGATATGTACTTCTCTTACCTCCTGCTCAAGCTGTGCAGGGTGAGAAAATTTCTCTTTGCCTCAGGCTATTGTAACCTCTTCACATGTCTGCGGAGGGGGGGGTAAATGGGTGGGCCCTGGCCAATTTTCTTGGCAAAATTAAAAATGCACTAACCTGCAGTTGAGGTTGGTGGACTATTGTCATCAGCTGGGGAAGGCTGGTTCAGAGACTGCTATATGTTCCCTGGTTCTGCATTGTTGTGGTGAGGGGAACTTCCTTCCTTCTTCCCACCCTGGGTTTTTCCTTCCCCTTTGATTGTCACCGGGAGGAGGAAAATCTGTGGATCAATAAGCTCCAGTCAGCAGCTGTCAGGCAGAGTCGGCTGGTACTCAGAATAAAGCTGGGCTCTCCCCAACCACGAGGCAGTAGAGCCCCTGCTAGCTAAAAGACCACCCACTGTCAGGCAGCAGAGCCATTACAGCTCCCCCACAGCAAAAAGGATCCCTCCTCCCCACCAGCCAAATGCTCCTCCAACAAGCAGCAGAGACCTTACCCAGGCAAAAGCCCTCACCAGGCTGCAAATCTATGCAGAGGACCCCTCTAGTCCACTGGCCAGAATGCCCCCCACCCGATTTCAGAGCTCCCTAGAGCTTCCTCCTTGCTGGATGAGAGGTTCTACCCCTCAGACTCTCAGGCAAATGGCTCTTGCACTGCCCTTGAGGCCAGCAGAGCCCCTAAGTCTCACCTGTGCCTCCCCAATGGGCTGCAGCTCCTTGCAGAGCCCCCTCCCCCTGGGCAAAGAGCAGCAGAGACCCCTCTTCCTACCAAGCTCATTTGGTGCTGTTGCTCTTCAGATGCAAAGGATGGTGCTGGCAAGCTCCTCGGCCGCCCTGGCTGTCTGCTATACAGGCTCTTTGTGTAGCTCCTGAGGTGGGGGTGGAGCTCGGCACCGTGACTGCTCAGACTCTTTGGGGGCACATTCTTTTTAGCTGACATCATCCCTGTTCCATTCTTTCAGGGCGCCCCCAGAAGTTTTTCCCATGGTATGTGTAGTCAGTCTTCGTGGAGCCATCCCTGCTGCAGCTGCTGGCCCTAGTGCCTCACCAGCTGAGTCACCACCATGCTCAGTTCCTGCCTTCCAGCCTGGACATCCAGGTGCAGAGTCCCTCCCAACCTCTGAGAGGAGAACAGGCTGCTGGAAGTGGGGTGAGGCCCGGCTGGCCTCGGAAAGCCCTTGTGCAGGAGATGGTTGCATGGCAACAGTGAGAAGGAGTATTACTGTCAGACCCTCTGCTGTGTGCACCCACTCAGGTTTGGCCTCGTAGCCCTCTAATTTGATGGAGAGGCAATGGGGCCAAACCTGGGCCTTGTTGCGACCCCCCATGCATGGGGGTCACAATGTCACTCACTTAATTTTGGCCCCACAGCCCTGCATCATGACAGAGGGCAGGCAGGGCCAAACTTGAGCAGGCAATAGGATGGCCAACACTGCTGCTCCTTGCCACTGCCAACGGTGCTCACCATGAGAAACGTGCACATGGCTGTGGGTGCCACAGATGAGGAGCTTCTTTAGGATCAGGCAGCCACCAGTCTGTCCCTTCCTGGGCTGCACTTCACCTTCTTGTGCTGGGACTTGCCCATCATTATCAGCCACAACTGCTGTCAGCCATGGAGAGGTGGTCTTGGGCCTGTGGCCCTTTCCAGTAAGATGTACAATAAATGAGGTGCTTGGAAAGATTTAAAAATGGTTTTAAAAAACTTTTCTTGCTGACATCTTAGTGTGCAAATTCTTTTCATTCTGGAAAATAGAGAAGTATAAGCAGCAAGGAGTCTCTGTAAGTCATGGATACCTTGTGTTACTAAGATTTCATAGACTTTCAGTAATATTTGCTCATCACACAGGTAAGAAGACATTTAAGCTCAAATACTAATATGAAATGTACATGGGTTTATGCTCAAAAAAGAATAAAATGTACAGTCAGAGTAAGACCAGGAAACCTAGCTTCAAACCCAGAAAACAGAATTCTATTCTATATAGATTCTCAGATGGTGCTCATCAGTGTAGAACAGGGGTGGGCAAACTACAGCCCGAGGGCCGCATCCGGCCCTCCAGATGTTTTAAACTGGCCCTCAAGCTCCCACCTGGGAGCAGAGTCAGGGGCTTACCCCGCTCCGCGCGGCTCCTGAAAGCAGCGGCATGTCCCACCTCCAGCTCCTATGCGTAGGGGGCTCAGTGCACTGCATCCACCCCAAGCACAGCCCCCAAAGCTCCCATTGGCCAGGAACTGCGGCCAATGGGTTTGCAGGGGAGGTACCTGTGGATGGGGCAGCCTGGTCGCACCTCTGTGTAGGAGCCAGAGGGGGGACATGCTGTTGCTTCTGGGAGCTGCTTTAGATAAGTGCCACCCGGAGCCTGCATCCCTGACCCCCTTCCATGCCCCAAGCCCCTGCCCCAGCCCTGATCCCCCTCCCACCCTCTGAACCCCTCAGTCCCAGCCCAGAGCTCCCTCTTGCACCCCCAACCTCTCCTCCCCAGCCTCACCCCAGAGCCCTCACCCCCACCCCAAACCCCAATTGTGCGAGCATTCATGGTCCGCCATACAATTTCTATGCCCAGATGTGTCCCTCGGTCCAAAACGTTTGCCCACCCCGGTGTAGAATCTGAGTTCCTACCAGTAGTGCATTAGGGTGCATGACTAACATCTGTCATGTGATGTTTGTTCTCTCATCCTTTTCCCAGGGGGAGAAGTAGGGACAGTGGAGTGTCTTCTTTTGATAGAGGGAGGGTTTTTTTGTTCCTTTTAAATGTACGTTACTATGTGTTTCTGTTAGAGAAGTGAAGGTCAAAGATCATTGTCTTCACTTGGAGCAGAAAGTCATGAGGTTTGTAATGGTCCTTACTTCCTGGGGGAATTCATTCCACAGCCTCTATTGTGCCTGAGCCATGAAGTTCTTGACCAGTCTTCATCCTTGAGCTTTAGGTGATCTTTTAAATATCCTGGGCCCAGGCCACTCAGTGCCTTGAGAATAAGGACTGAGACCCTGAACTTTATTAATAAATAACGGGGAAGCCAGTATAGAGAACAGAAGACAGCTGTGATGAGCTCACAGTAGCTTGTGTTGCTGAGGAGATGCACGGTAGTGATCTGTGCTAGTTGGAATTTCCTAAGTGCTGAAGGCTTCATGCCCATGTATACAGCATTGCTGTAATCCAGCCAAGAGATGAAGGTGTGAATAACTAAGGACAGAGGTCAAGGGTTGACAGGATGAACTGTGTCTCCAAGCATCATACAGCCTCTGGAAATGCCCCCTTTCACATGCTAAGCCCTAGACCAGGGGTTCTCAAACTGGGGGTCAGGACCCCTCAGGGGGTCATGAGGTTATTACTTGGGGGGTTGCGAGCTGTCAGCCTCCACCTCAACTCCCACTTTTCCTCCAGCATTTATAATGGTGTTAAATATACAAAAAGTGTGTTTTTTAATTTAGGGGGGGGTGGCACTCAGAGGCTTGCTATATAAAAGGGGTCACCAGTACAAAAGTTTGAGAACTACTGCCCTAGACCTCTACAAGGGCAACTCCACAAGACTGGACAGCTAGATTCAGCACCCATGTTTCTCTGTAGCTGTCCAGCAGGTCCAAATGAGTTTAGACCCATGGTAGAGACTTTATCCCTGTAGGAAGCAGTACAACCAGTAGCTATTTGCAGCAATGCAAGACAGCATTTTCAAAACAAGACTGCAGTTACTAGTCAACTGAAACACACTATTCAAGCATCCTCAGGCGAGTTTGGAAATGTAAAATTTCATTACATGCCCCTCTTTTCCAAAGCCTTCTGGACTGCATCTCTGCTGCTGATGTGCAGCAGAAAATCTTAGAACCAAGTGACCTCTCACCTAGTCCTTTGTCTCAAGGTCAGTCCTGCTGCGTTCACAGGTTCTGCTTCCCTTGGCTCCTAGCTGTTAACAGTTAGTGTCTGATCATTGGTCCTCCATTGTATCTCCAAAGCAACTTCATCCATATGTGGACAGTTGAAAGTTCATTCATACCAACTCAGACCTGCCTATATAATGAACACCCCACCCCTTATTCCTCCAGCCCAGAGGAAAAATTAACTCTTTCAGACCTACTGGGAAGCAATACAAAGTGAGTGGGTAAACTGAGTCATGCATATTTTCCATAAAATATTACCAAAAATTTCCACATTTTCCACACCAGGGCATCATCCACCAGTATGCAACAGACTTTCCTAGCCAACCAGAGAGGATAGAAAGCATTACTCCTGGATGCTGCTCTTTGAGAGCTTAGTGTTAAAAAGGAAACCAGGAGCAACCCTGAGCTATGGACTAAATGGACCAATTGTGGGTGTGCACCTTTAACCAAAGGAGACTACAAACTCCTCTAAAGGCTTTCCCCATCCCCTAGCATTACCGCTATCTTGCTGTGATTTAGCTTCAACCAGCTGTTCTCCATCTATGAGTGGATCTCATGCAAGCACTGGGCCATCTTGATGATAATGGTGTTGACCTACAGACTGAAAATTTGCATCTTTGAGGTTTTATTATTTCCATGTTCATATGGTCTTGCAATTCTTGGCTTCACATTAGATTTTCAAGCTCACAGAAACCAGACAAAACTGAAAATCTTGGCAGAAAACCTGAGATTTTCACTCTATAAGGAGTCAAAAAGATTCACATACATGCCCACTGCCTATCTGAACAAATATGTTTTAATTCTGCTAGGACTGCTCACCTGATCCATCTATTCACCCTCAAATAATTTCTGTCTATATTCTGTCCGCAGATAGCACAGCCCATGTTCTTTATTGTAAGGTCTTTGGAGCTCATCAAATTATGTGTATTGTGAGCACATTTTTGGGTATGATACAAATTAGAAATAGCAAATATATAAATATACCTGTACTACCAAAAATAATGGGTAATATTTTCTGATCCTATCCTTCTCGTGTTTACTTACTATATAACCCATATAAAAGCCAAAGGCCATTTTGCAAAGCTTTTTCTTCCTTAGCTGACTAATGTGAAAAATAAGTTATTATTTAGCGCTTTTACAAGTACTGGAAAATAAATAGGAAAACTTTTGTATCTACTTTTGTAAAAACTACATTTGATTGTAGTGCAGTAAATGCCATTCATGACATCCTGATCTAATTTGCATTCTTATCATTGCAGTGTTATATAGCTCCTGGTAAACAGCGCAACATTCTAGAAACAGGATACAAAGATCCTCATCAAGGCACTTAGATAACAAGAGCAGAGTATAAAAACACAGGCCTGTCCACACTGGAATTTGCCCTGGTGCAGCAACTGACCACCACTGTTGGCTGTAATTGGGGGTCCAGCATGGACAAGACTTCAGGCAAACAGATCACATGAGTGACCTTTTCCTTGGTGCACTAAAAAGCAAAAACAATAAAACAGCAGCTATTATTGACCATTGCTTGATTCAAATCTCTGCTCTAGAAGAGACATACTCCATAGCTAATTGCCAATCCATTTTGCTTTCTAAATGTACCGGTAAGACATTTTACTAAAATTCCCTACTGGAGACAAGACTACAGTGCATTTCACCCCAAAGTCTTAAACTTTTGTTAATAAGCTCTCATCATTCATGATGTGTACTATGATCCCTATTGTACATATGAGTAAACAGAGGCACAGAGAGGTTAAATGTCATATAATAATACAGTGGCAGTGCTTGGTAAAGAACCCAGGAGTTCTAATTCCATTCAACCCCTTGTATCAGTAAATGACAATTCATCTCTTAAAAAGGTAGTAAACAACAAATCTAATTCCATATTAACAGGGATGGACATTTTCTTTCTGACCACTGGTCAGACAATGATTTCTTGGAAAATTAATATCTTAGAAACTGCTGTTTCTAGCACTGGTCGGTCAGAGACTATTGGATCTTACAATGTTATGATGCCTACGTTTATTAAATTGGTTTTTCCAGTATTCAATTGTTGTGGAATACTAACTTTGCAAAAGTTCTGTATCAGTAGCAACATGAAGCATACATTAAATGTTTATCTGCCTCCACTGCAGTTCCCTTTTGAGTCCCATGCTGCTGCTATTTCATAAGTAGCGTCTTGTTTCTATGTTCAAGAGAAGCCACATTGGTCTAATAAAATTAAATTGAGAAAATTCAGGACAATGGATTTGCACAGGTGTTTCTGAGGGCAGATAAGACCAAAAAAGTCACTTGTGAAATGGTCCACTACAGAAAATATGTCTCGTATTTGTTCACAGTAAAGGTACCCAGAATTCTCATAGTAACTCGGTATTTGAGTGAATCTCAGCAGGTGGAGCAGGAACACACAAAGAGACGCTGATTTTTAGAGGCGCTGAGCACCTACAGTTCCCATTGGACCCAGGTTACTAACTTCAATGGCAGGTGTCTAAAATAAGGTCTATAGTGCATTGCACATCCTGGTATAAAACAGACATTTCATTTGCTCTGCATACAGGTCATTACTTGCATCACACAGGTGAAATGTAATTACATGGCGAGTTATGAAATGAGGACGCTACCACTGCTTATTTGTTTGTTAAATCTATTTCAGGTCTAACTAAATTCAAATGCCACAAATGTACTGTGACCTTAGCTACTGTTAAATATTTCTATATAACTCAATTTCAATTATTTTCAAATTATGAGCCAGAGAAAATTAAACAAAAATATTGTATGATTTACAGTGGTGACACCTGATTAGTTCTATTACTTAATGACAACACAACACTAACGGTATGCCCTAACGGTGCAAACAATTACTTGTGCTACAGATGGGGGACAGTCATGTCAAGAGTTCATGACTGGAGTATAACTTATGCATGTTGCCAAACAATATTTGATTATTAAATAACTTTGCATGTAATTGAATTTATATTTTATTGTCAGAAGTTGTCATCAGAAATTACACAGATTTACTGAAAACTATTTTACAGCTTTAACCATGGTTTGGAAAATTAGCATCCTAAAGCAACAACCTCCCTCTGTTTTGTGATCATTTATTACATTTTAATGATGCAGCCTAGACAAACTAACTGACCTTCTTATAAATCTTCCATGACATCAGAGGATAATTGCTTTGTGTTTTTCCTTAAAGAATGTGTCAGCAGTAATCCATCACTTTACTTGTTTACAATGGAAATAGTACTTTTGTTTTCCAGAATGCAATATATAAATTATCCTTGTCATGAGCCTTACTCTTCACTTAAAGTTGTGCCAGCATTCTTTTGAAAACTCAATTTAAGGGCTTATGTACCAGAGCAGTAAAAATTTGTTCCTGACTGAAAACTGGCATAGACAACGTTTCTTTAGCAATTAGTTATTTCAGCGAATCTGAAAAATGACTTTAATTTTAATGTGTAAATTAAAAATTAGCAAGTAGCACTTTCACTTTTCAGTTTCTAGAACACTTCCACTCAAATACAAAATCGCATTTTAAAATCAATTTTGCAGGTTATTTTCCCATTACCTGGACTAATGCCTGGGGTATTTTGAGGGGCGAAAGGATAAAAATGAGCTAGGGCCAAATCATCCCCTACATGGGGAAAAACATATAGGGGAGATAGGAATCCTTGGTTTGTCATGTAATGTTTCTGTGTGCTGTTAAACAGCTACCACAGCCCACCCTAGTGGTAGATGATATAAGGCTCTGTATCGAGGACTTCACTAATACCTTTCTGAGTGGTAGAAATATTAACTACAGTCACTCAACTTGTGCACCTTTCATAATCATATGCGCCTGTGCAGAGTGGATGGATGTAAAATGTTGCCAGATCAAACTGCTAGTATTTTACACCCACTTTGCACAGGTGTTAATGACTTACACAAGGTGTGAGGGCTTGGTGAATACCACCTTGGGTTTTCATTAAGGACCTGCAGTATTTATATTAAACTGTATTCAGTCCTCATTCCAGCAGTAGTGGTAGGCAGGTCTCAGCCGGCCTGTAAAGCACTCCACTTTGCCATATGATAAACAGGTTGCCACTTTTGCAGCCAAAGGGACATTGCTATATGTTCAGCATGCATTTAATCACTTGCGGGCTGTGACTCAATAGAAATGCACATCCAGCCTTCCCAAAGCGCCACAGAAATCAGTTGTCCTTCAGATATTTGCTATTAACGGATATGTTTGCCCCTGTGAGTAATCTGAACATCCCCACAGTGTTGCACACACACAAACTTTAATCAGATGGAATCCCAAGTGCTTTCAAATCAACTTCTTTCATGCAAGCTGCATAGGCATGCTGCAGGAAGATGAACAATGCATTCACTAGACCTTTGTAAAAAGAGGTCTTGGCACAGGTGAATGCTCTACCCCGTATTCACACCCGACTGCAATGATTTTTTGTACAAAATATGCCCTGTGAGGTATCATTTGAAAACTAATCACACATTAGTCAAGAATATCATTGTAAAATATGTGTAACAATGCTGTGTGTGAAATTATGGATACTCACTAGTATTATACTTTAAAGTCTGACTAAAAGGTGTTTCAACTGGGCATGTCAGGGTGAATTGATAAACAGGTTTTTTTTCCGAGACAAAAGGAAAAAGCCTGACACCTCAAACCAGATGTGGCCCAAATTCAAAACCCCATTCATTGTATCGGAGGTTGCAGCAGTAAGAAATATTGTGCATGGTAGTAACTACCAGTGGGGGAGGAACTAGCATAGAGCCTTATCTTCTAGACCTCAGGGGTCCTTTACTCAGCATGAAGTAATTAACTTAATCTGGGGGTACCCTTCAGAAGAATATATTTAAAATGTTCAAAGTATAAAGAGAGGGGGAGTGAACCCTCAGCTATCTTGCACTTTAAGGAGACAAAGAAACAAAGCAATTTGATCTCTGTGGGTCCTGGCCAGATTGTCCAGTGAAAAGCTAAAAAGAAGACGGGGGGGGGTGTGTGTGAAAAACCATCTTGAACAAAGACCGTCTTGCTAGATTAAGTTTTAGACTTTTAAATGTGTTTTCACTTGTATTTGTTTTTAACTACCTTTATCTTTAGCTCTTTTACTTGGTATCACTTAAGCCATGCTCTTTTGTTAATAAACTTGTTTTGCTTTCATTATAAATCACCAGAGCTGGGTAAGTTTGGTAAAGTGTGTGCTTCTACTAAGCTGACAAGTTAGAAATGCAAGACTATCTACTGCTTTTTCTGGAAGGGTCCAGTGAGAGGGACTGGTCCCTGCAGTAGGACAATTTTGGGGTGAGTGCTGGGCTGGAAGGGTACTAAGGTCAGCCTGCAAGGAATAAACAAGTTGGGCAAAGCCAGGCTGAGGTCAGTGGGCTGCTGGTAGACCATTGGGGTCAAAGTGCTGAACCAAAGCTGCATAGCTACAGGACACCCAGGGCTACAAAGCCCATGTTAACTGAACACCTTAGTGGCCTGGGTGAACCCCAACATGTCATAGTGTACAAATAAGGAACTGAATGACAAGACAATGATTTCAATGAACAAAACTCCTGTCCACGGGAATCCCTGGGTGATGGGTACATCCATCATAGCAATCTGTATGCCAACATCCCACACCTGGCTCCTGGTGCAAGAGAAGTGTTTGGGTGAAAGGGGACATGGACAGGGCTTCCCTATGCCATGGTGATCCATAGCTGCCAATCTGCCCTGGGGGGTAATGGACAGCCAGGCATAAATTAGTGCAGTCTTCAGGCCTCTTTAATTTATGGCAGAAACTAGACTAGGCACCTTTGCCCACTCCTCCAGTCTCCTGTCAAGCATAGCTTGGCCAAACCAGAAAATCTGGCATCACATTTGTAATATACAGGGTGTTGTCCAAATTGAATAGATTTGTTTTATTAGTTAAATATCTTTGATTGCCTATTAAAACAGCTTGTTCTATTGTTTCATCTGTTAGAAACGCTTCCCCTTTAATGGGGACTTCTTTATAGAAAACCTTGGCTGGCCTCTTGCAGATAAGCCACTGGGAGGCTTTGTTGATCAGTAAGGTGCTGTTATTGAACAGTCTTGTGGTATGACAGAATCAATACTACTAATCATGTTATCTTCATCTTTTTCATTATTCCTTGAAGGTTTTTCAGATAAGAAAGGACAAGAGAATGAATTGCCTGAAAAGCCGAATTTGCTGAGTAGAGGGAGTTATGAGCAACTCCTTCCACAACATGATGGAAATGGGGTCCAGACAGTTCTTGCTACTGCTGCTCTTATGATATTAATTACATCAGTGGAGTGATTTTGATTTTTCAAACATATGTTCATTTACTCTCTTGTTATCCATTACCATCAGGTGAATCATTCGCCTATCAGACACCAGTGTTAGCTGCACTGTAAAATATGAGCTGTTCCTGAGCGACTTGAAGAAAAGACTAATAGAAGCAATTGCAGTGATGGGAAGAATTGTATTCCATAAAGGAGAGACATGGGGGGAGGGGGGAGGTTAAGGGGAGACATGAGCTAATACATTGGGGGAAAGGCAGAGAGAGGCTAATTGAGGATGGAACAAAAGAAAGAAGAGCCACTAGTGATAAACCAAGTCCTACAGCCCCCTTTCTCTTATGTTTCCAGCATCAGCTTTCATGTATGTTCCTGCTTCTGCTTCATTTTCTGCTCCTACTCCCCTGTTTCTCCAGGTGCAAGCTAGTGCTTAGACTAGAACAATAATATAACTTCTATGCTTCTCCTTTCCCTTCAGGCTCACAGTTAGCCTGAGGATTCTCAGTGCCACTCTTGAGAGACCATGCTCTCACAATCCACTTATTTACATATTTGCTGTTGCAGGAGATGGCTTTAGATGGAAACTTGACTGGGGTTAGATGGGAGGTGTATTCCAGAATGGATGATTAACTGGGATAAGGGCTTTGGTCCTCTAGGTATTTCTATGCACTGGCATTACTGTGGATACTCCTTCAGGGGTGTATGTCACTAGGAAGTTTGTGCTCAGCCTAACTACAAGAGTAAAACCCTCAAAGCTGGTCAGTCAAAAAGGTGGTGAAAGTATTTTCTATATATTTTGACCTTAGTGAAAATTATCTAAGAAAATAATGCTAATATTAAAAGGATTTTAAATTACTCTGTCCTCTACCCTACCACCTTAAGAGGATTAACAGTAATCCTCATCTCAAATGTTCAGAAACAAAGTTTTAAGATCATTAGTGAAGAAAAGATTTTTAGGAAGAATTTATGGTAATCCTCTTTATTATATTTCTCATTATAGTTCATGTTTTTCTTTTTCTTTATTATATTTATATTGAAGTCTCTCTCCCTTTGCTTGTCACAAAGAGTTAAAGCTGTAAGAATTTAAGAGCTTTTCAGTAATTTGGCACATCAGCTTTATCCCAGCTATTACCCAACTGCATCAAGATATTAATGTAGTCATCTCTCTTTAGTCTCAATGAATTGTGATAAAAATGTCAAACAATTAGATTATATTGGCCAACGTAGCCCTGTTTGATTGAGTATAGATGTAGGCCATGTCCCTTGAATCATACTGATGAAGAGGCAGAAAGGCTTGTAGAACTCCTCTGTATATTTATTTCAATATGCAATAGCCTTTAGATTTCTACTGTCAGTAACGTAGATAACTAAAATATGCTAAACAGGTGTTTTCAGGCTGCATAAAGGTCAATGTCATTCAAGGCAAACAAAACTGATCGCTGCAGGAGGAAAAAACCTACCAAAGCCGCAAAAGATTATGACATAATGGGTCAAGTTAAGCAGGTAGTAAACAGTTTATGACTACAAATTTACAGACAGCAGGTACATTGCACAAATTTTACCTCAACCACCTGAGCTAAAGAAGAGTCTGTTAGCCATAGGAGTATTAGCGCTTATATCCTCTCAGCCAGTTACCAGAGTAAATGGTATATATACACACAGTCTAGCCATTACAATACACAGCTTATAGATAATTGATATGGATATCTGGTTATGAACTTTTAATGCTAGATAATGTGTATTTACTGGAAGGGCAGTAAGATATCTAGGATGAAATTTTCAGATGGCCTCCCTTTTCTGCATGCACAAAATGTGTGCCCTATAGCCTGTGGAAACGGTACATCACATACTGACAACTCTGAGCATCCACATGGAATGCACATAACCATTCAATTTGCACATAGAACAGGTACTGATTCCTCAACGGATAAAGTTACTGCAGAAACTGTCATTTTTATGACTTATTTAGGAGATTACAATATGCTCAGTGCGGTCAGGACACAAAATCCAGACAGTTCATGCCTTAAAGAGATCTACACAAGATCCATTAGTAATAGATCCATTGTAGTAAGAATCATTGTTAACCTCACTCCCTTCTGCTCCAAGTGTAAGGTGAATTTCCATTAGTTGCCTTCTCCAATACAAACACAGAAGGGTGTGTACGTATTTTAAAACAAAGACAAAAGCTCCACCCTAACATAACACTCCACTGGACACACACTTTCCCCCTTGGTAGAGGATGAGAGAAAGAATGAACCACAAGCCTTGTGGATGTGGGGAAGTGGTAGATGTGGTATATTTTCACTTTAGTAAGGCTTTTGATACTGTCTTGCATGACCTTCTCATAAACAAACTGGTGAAATAGAACCTAGATGGAGCTACTATAAGATGAGTGCATAACTGGTTGGAAAACCATTCCCAGAGAGTAGTTATCAGTGGTTCACAGTCAAGCTGAAAGGGCATATCAAGTGGGGTCAGGCAGGGATCAGTTCTGGGTCTGGTTCTGTTCAATATCTTCATCAGTGATTTAGATAATGGCATAGAGAGTATACTTACAAAGTTTGCGGATGATACCAAGAGGGGAGGGATTGCAAGTACTTTGGAGGCTAGGATTAAAATTCAAAATGATGTGTACAAACTGGAGAAATGGTCTGAAGTAAATAGGATGAAATTCAATAAGGACAAATGCAACATACTACATTTTGGAAGGAATACTTAATTGCGCAAATACAAAATGGGAAATGACTGCCTGGAAAGGAGTACTGAATGGATCTGGGAGTCATAGTGGATCGCAAGCTAAATATGATTCAACAGCGTAATACCGTTGGAAAAAAAAAAACGCAAATATTCTGGAATGCATTAGCAGGAGTGTAGTAAGCAAGACACAAGAAGTAATGCTGATTAGGCCTCAACTGAAGTATTGTGTCCAGTTCTGGGTGCCACATTTCAGGAAAAATGTGGACAAATTGGAGAAAGTCCAGAGAAGAGCAACAAAAATGATTAAAGGTCTAGAAAACATGACCTATGAAGGAAAATTTAAAAAATTGGGTTTGTTAGTCTGGAGAAGAGAAGACAGAGGGGACATGATAACAGTTTTCAAGTACATAAAAAGTTGTTACAAGGAGGAGCGAGAAAAATTGTTCTCCTTAGCCTCTGAGGCTAGGACAAGACACAATGCACTTAAATTGCAGCAAAGGTAGTTTAGGTTGGACATTAGGAAAAACCTCCTGTCAGGGTGGTTAAACACTGGAATAAATTGCCTAGGGAGGTTGTGGAATCTCCATCATTGGAGATTTTTAAGAGCAGGTTGGACAATCGCCTGTCAGGGACGGTCTAGATAGTACTTAGTCCTGCCATGCGTGCAGGGGACTGGACTAGATGACCTCTCAAGGTCCGCTCCAGTCCTATGATTCTATGTGAGAGATGGTAGTCATATTGCTTAATGCATTACTGGAAGGTGCTCGGATACAATGAAGATGAAGGCTGTATTAGAATCAATATCAAACAAAACCAAAGAGCTATGGCCATGGGGACTGAACTCCCCATTCCACCCTAGAAGGTGTCCCTCCAAAATCAGGATAGAGGATTATTAACAGGAGCAGAGGAGGGAATCCTGCATTATCCATGCTGTGCGTGTTCGATAAACAGAGGACTTCATTTTGCAGTAATATAAATCTGACCTCATTCACAAGCAATAAGTTCACACATAACCACACATCATTAAAGAAAAACACATATTTCTTAAATAATGGATCTGATTAACAATAGTGGATCTGATTCAAAATTGACAGTGGCAAATGACTTTAGGGGACTTACCCTGACTTACTTGAGTGTAAATGAGAGCCCAGAATGCTCCTGGATCATCTCCTAAAATCTAAAAAGATGTTTTGGGCTACAGTATCTCTATAAAATTGTTCTCTGAAACTTTCACTTTAGTCAGTAGCTTGTTGTGTGACCTTAAAATAATCCAAGCAAAGGAAAAAAACAACCAAACAAAAAACCCAAATAAAAATATAAAACTTAGTAGAAAAGTGTTTTGGTTGCAGGATGCTGCTTAATGTTTTTAATAACCCTCACTTTAGCGGTCAACTATAGAGGTATTTATTCATAAAAGAAAATAAACACAAAGTTCTAATTAGCACTGCATTATTGAAGATTTCTGGAAAGGCTTTTCATCCTTATTGACTTCTGGCCTTTCCTAATAATTTGAAATGGTAAACGCCAAGCTCAAGAACATTAAATAAAATGATAGGATGTGACCTTCCAATTTGAAAAAAGAATGTATTCCTGGAGTTAAGTAGTGATCTCATTTTCAGTTTCACCTTGCAATTTTCTGCCCTCTTCTGCCATCACGTGTCAGGCCCAAGCATTAAGAGAAATATAGGAAAAATAATTCAAGTTAAAAATTCAATGATAAATAACTAGATTTCTCAATGTTTGACTTATTAATGCACACTGCCACCAAATTGAAAATCTAACTAAAAAAGATCACATTATGTTTAAAAACATTTCGGAAAGATAACAAAATAAAAATGTGGTAAAATCTACTTTTATCTATATTTTATTCTAGTAAGGGGGACACCCAGACACTTTAAGGCTTACAGCTATTTGCTGTGTTCATCTTCTTCCATTTACTCTGCTGAAAGTACTTCTGAAGGATTTTTGCTTCTAAAAGGAATTTTTATTTTGTTGGCTGCCAGTACAATGCTAGAAGGTATCACATGCCTACCACATGTATATTCTCCCTACAATGCACATGTACAGGGCATGCACACAATGAGAGAATACACTCCAGCATCTGTACCAATGCTATTGTTATGCTGATATTTATTTTCAAGGTATATTATTTATATAGAAAATACAGACTGTGGGCTTTAGCCTTGGAGACTTTGCAGCTGTTATTTTACACTCCAGTAAGGTTGTGTAAGGTATTATACTGCACTTTGGTTTATAAAGAAAAGAAAAAAAAAAAAAGAAGGGACCAATCAGTCTGAAATCAGTCTCTGTACCATAAGAGCTAAGCAGCTCTTCTATAACCTGCAATACTTAACAGAAATGTTTCTCTTATTAGGCATTCTGCCTCACTCTCTCCTCAATATGCTGTAGGGAACTAACCCAAGCAGGGCTTTTGAAGACAACATTCGTCAGGTTCACTCAAGTCCCCCAGATGTGCTAATGCAGAAGACAACTCTTACCAGCTGGCTGCACATCAGCCAACCAGCAGACAGCTTTATGTGAGCCACAGCCTAATGTTCTTGATGTTAGTCAGAGAGACCTCATTTATGCCAATCATTCACTCAACCTCTCTCAGTACTGGAAAATGGATGGCATAAAGTCTCACTGTTTGACCTCAGGAATGAATCTACTATACATGGATGAGCAACAAAAGGGAACCATGGGTTTTAAAATTTGAAACCTTCAAAACATTCTGGTCTCTGACTATGTATCTGCTGCCTCCCAAGCACTATAAGTATGAGACTTAGTGATAGGGTGGTTACAGAGCATGTCCATTCCCCTCGCCTATTATTGCACGTGAGAGCAATATGCTCACATGTGAGGGACGTAAAATCTATCACCATGCAGCATTGTTGAGTCTGGGTAAAAGGTTAAACTCATTCGTATGCACTCACCCTGCAGTGAGTTCCACAGTGATCAGCCTTCGCTGGAAATTGTTATAAACATTTTAGGGAGAGGCTTCTATGTCAGCCCACCTTCTCTTCTCAGTAGGTAAGTTTCATTGTACAGAAGGTGGTGAACAGATTTAGCTTGATCACATTCTTAGAACTGATGCATATACCACCTGGACAAGTTTTTGGTTAGTTATGCATGTTCCTTAAAACTAGTTATGGGAGACTGTCACGGGGCAAATACATCCTGTCACTCTGGGGGTGGGGTAAGGATATGGTAGCCCCGAGGTTAAATCTACATGGCTGCCCTCAGCCTCAGGGCTGCATGGTCCAATGGCTGGTGCCCATAGGACTCCCCTTGTCTGCAGGGAAGCACAGCCCAATGACCAGAGTCAGTAGGACTCCCCTTGGCTGCAGGGTAGTGCGGCCCAATGGCCAGAGCCATCAGGAGGGCATGTGCTGGGCACCCTTTAGGGGGGTGGCCAGGTAGGGGAACCTGGACCCTTCATGCTCCACTGGGTCCCAGCCCAGGTAGTGGCAAATCTGTTTGCCACTAAGTCAGCAGGGAATCTGCCCGCAATACGCCGACTGCTGCAAAGACACTGGCTAGTCCCTCCCTGGGCTACTTCCTACTGTGACTCCTGCAATTGAAGTCAGAGTGTCTTCAGAGTCTTAGGGCTCCTTTGGTGGTGACTACAAGCTCCTTGGGGTGTCTGCAGGTACCTGTGTGCCTGCCTGGGCCTTGGCATCTCCTGCTTCCACAGTCCAGGATCCTGGCTGCTCCTCGGTTGGCGCCAGCGAGGTGCATCCTTTCTCCTCGGCCATCAGCCCAGACTGGGCTAGGGTACTCCCTTTTATACTGCAGCAGCACTTGGAGCATGCCCAGCAGGGTTGAGGGGGCGTGGCTTCCACTGCTCAAAGCGTTGCCTTAACCCCTTCCGCTGCAGTGTGGGTCAAGTACGCCCCATCACAGAGACCCATACCATACCTATCCTTTAACACAGCGGGATTAAATATTTGGTGGACAGTGTAGAATGCTCAAGTTGCCTGTTTTTGAGTGCGCAGTGCTTCTTTGAACATGTGGTGTTTCAGAAGAAATTTTTGGCAGAAAATATTTTTCACTGTTTGGATACCTGCAAAAATGTCGACAGCTTTTCACATTTCATTTTGAATGGTGAGTTGGGGGTAGGTTACATGATCAAAGTTGATACTTCTCTGTCTGTAAATCATTTACCTCCCAAGACATGTACTGTGGACATTGTGCAAGTTTTCAAATGAATATGCAACATGTACTGAGAGTACAATACAATTCATTGGTGCATTTTGTAGATTTATAGTGGTTGATTCCATGCTTTGTATACAAATGATGGTAACTACTGCTTTCTGTGCTTCTAAGGTATCTGAGGTTCAATCTTCAAATGGGCCAAGTTTACTCCTGGTGCAGCTCAGGAGAGGTGGAAAGAAAGAGGCTCCCCTGATCATGGGCTGGCATAACTTAGAGCAGTCTCAAGGTTATTCTAAGTTATACTGGGTGCAACTCTCCATCACACCAGCTGAGGATTTGCTGGTGTGCTGTACCCTACCCCCTTTGGAAAGTGGCGGGGAGTATGCAGGAGTAGGGAGACAGACACCTAAGTCAGGGGGAATCTTTGTCTGCCCCATTATGGCAGTTTTGTGGCAGCATAAAGCAGTCAGATCAGGGACGATTGAGTGCCTTATTTTTGTTATACCCTTCTCTAGCTAACTGGATGCATTTCTTCACTATGGTACATTTAGAGCTACGAAGTTTTGTTACACTTTTCTTGGACTGTTACCTACCACTCAAATTATGTTCTTGTCCTGTAATATTATCAATAAATTCAACATGATTTTTTTTTCTCCTCACATTTTTTAGGTTACATAAATTTCACACAGCAATTTTTTTCATGCTCGAATATATTATGGTATGTCATTTCTGTTATAAAAGCTAATTGATAATGTGATTTGTTATGTTGCTGAGACATAATTCAGAAAGTTATTTTAAAGCCTTTGATACATGGAATAGCACTAACTGTTTAATATTTCTTGTATGAATGGACACAGCATCAGGTAAAAAATGTGGTGGCATGTAGATGAAATATTTCCAGAAGCTTTTATTCTTGTTGTTTGGGCTTGTGCCAATGTCTTTCTAGTAGAAAGCTCATATTTCTAAGAGGCTTCTCCTAGAATTTATTCCTTGGTCATTCGTTAGCTTTTTTTTTTTTTTTTTTGTGGCTGAAAAAAAATAATTTGAAAAAAATAATAGCTTGCAACCAAATACTGAAGCGCATGTTCCTGCAATCCTAAGAACAAGCCTTCAAAACAAAACAAAAAAACCTATTGAGCAAATGTTTTTGGTTAAGATTGTTTATAATACAGTATAAACATTTAGAAAGTGCACTTCTGAAAAATTGCTGTATTTGTGTGCATCTAATAATAGGTTTGGTGTAATCTTATCAAAATCTTTCTATCTGTGACCATTCTCAGTGTAGTTATCTCCAGGGAGTACTTTTTCTATACAACTTGATAATGGAACTGAAGTTTAACTCAATTTTTATACTTGCACTTGAACAGTTTGGCTGAAAAGATTAAATTCACTCTTCATATTGTAAGATGCAGTCCCTGAACATGGGACCCCACCTCAGTTCCCAGGAGTTCTCCAGTTAACCCACTTGCCACCAGGAGTTTTAAAATAACCTTTCCACTCTTGGGGTCTAATGAATTAAGTCCTCTCAAAATAAATATACAATTCCTTTGGCCCTTGCAGATTCAAACTCGTATTTCCTCAGGGCTTCTTTGTTTCAGGGCTTCAAGTTCTGGCTCTCTTGGCTCCCCAGGTCCTTCCATTCAGGGGGTCTCTGCCAGTCCCACTCTGGCTTCTTGCTCCTCTCTTCCTAGTCCTGATCACTGAGTAGCTCAGATCCTTTTTTCACTTGAGGCAGGGTCTCTCTAGCCCTCCTTGTTTAGGCTGTGCTTGTACTGTGCAGGTTTCCTTAGCCCACCATTATCCTAGTGATGACACCAGAGATCCTCCCTGTTGGTCTCTCCCAACTCTAGTCTCTCCTGAGTTAAGAGCACTCATTTTTAATTCTTAGCATGTGGTCACATGACTTAAGACAGCAGGCCCCCCATTTCTAGCTTGGTCTGGTGATCCTTCCCTGAACTTACAGGGGCCATGACTTGGAACAGGGTTGGCTGGTCCCAGGCCCCCCGCTGGGGAAAGCCCACTCTCTTAGACTTCAGCAGAGGTTTCTATAGAATGGTAGGTGCTAAACTTGCAAACAAAATTCATATGACTGCCCAGACAGAGAATTAATTTCAAGAGTTATTTGGCTTGTTCAAAGTTAAGACTCTCTGGGCCTATCTATGCTACAGCCATGTTAAATGCAGCTAGGCTTTGCCCATCTTAAATAGTTAGAGCCAGCTCAACTCATAGAGGGTCTCTTCTGCAGTGACTGGGGGAAGATGGCGGAGAAGCAGTGTGCGGCAGTGAGCAATCCTCTGCTAGGATCTTTGCACAATCTCATAAAGAATAATATTCCAGTGACTGGTATATTCAGGGCAAGAGGTCAGTTTTGCATAGTTGGTAATTGTAGCACTGTTTTTCTAAATTGCCCAAAGTCACTACAGTTCTTGAGTCTACTAATTTGCCTTGAGTCACTACTCAGTATTTAATAAACTGTCTTTTTAAAAACAGTCATTAAGCTTTTCTTAGCTTTAGTTTGTGTCACTTGTCCTGTATTAAATAATAGCTAAATTAGTCTTGTAGACCTTTAGCTTTATTGTTCTTTCAGGAAAGTGTTTGTAATAATGAGGATCATCTGTATTGCAAAGAATGTATACCTAGTTTCCTTAACCTTTTTGAGGAAGAACACTCCCAAATTCCCTCTATCATGCAGAGTAAGCTCTGTGATATTATAAACCCCTTCTATTCTTTTAACTCACCCTTTTACTAAGGGTCACCTCAAGTGTGTACTACACACATAAGGTATCATTTACACTAAAACCCCATTACATCACTCTGGCAGGTTAAGGTGACCGTATACTGGATGTAAATAATATTTTCCACATATTTTAAGATCCCTTTACACTTCCAGAGTGGTGTAAAGGGCCCTTAGCCTAAGTGAGAATCAGCCCCATAGAGCATTTATGTAGAATGTGACCTTATGAATTGCTTAAATATATACTAATTTCTGAAAAGAGATAGGGATGGCAAAAATGATTTGGCCAAAATAAGAATCAACTTAACTTTCAGCCACAACTCAAGGAAAGTTTGGGAAAAACTTCAGAAAAGCACTCAGGGTTTCAGGTGCTTAACCAACTCAAGCCTTTGAACCTGCCCTTTTCTCCACCACTTTTTTCAACTGTTTGTACACCCCATAATTTGCCCACCCTCACTTTTTATTTACCAGCTTTATTGCTTAAAAACTCACCGCTCTAGAGTTCTATCAGCAGTACTGATGAATTTTTTCCTTGTACAATGTATACTAGTTTTCCTTCTTGTTATTGTCCCCTAGTCCTTACATTTCTTTGCAGTGAAATATAAAAGCTATTCATTTGTCTGTGCTGTTTGGTTCTCCAAATCATTCTGAATTCTACCAGCTTGTGCCTTTGCACTGAGTGATCCTCTGCTTTTATAGTATCAGGAAATTTAATCATGTTACTGCACATTGCTTCTACCTGATAATACAGAGGGAAAAAAACCCACCAAGTACTAATCATTGTGGCATTGACTAGTAATCATCCTAGATCACTGCATGAGTACCCACTTTCATTGATAGTCAAGGTAGTTTATTATCCACTCAAGCAGCTATACTATATTTACTGATCTTACTAAGTAGTCTTTAGTGCAGTACTGCATAAAAAGGTTTTTTAAAGTCCCAGCAACCCATGTTTATGACTGCACACCATGGCCCCAAGTCAACTACTTTGGTTACTTTCTCAAGAAATTTGATCAAATGTTATGCGTGCCCTCTGCTCTGACTATCCTTAATTAGTATAAATCATACATTTCTAGGTGTTCCCCGCTGAATCCCTGATTAGCGTTTCCAGTATCTTCCTCCAACAAGTCAAGCTTACAGGTCTATAGTTTCCTGGATCTAGACATTATTCTTTATCAAAGTTTTATGATAAAGTAGTGCTGTCAGACTGCAGAGAAATTTTCAAACATACTCATTCATCTTTTTGACAGAGGTTGCCGCCTGGCAGTTAGGGACAAAGCATCCAATACCAATGGGAACGTTTTTGGGAAAAGTCACTTCAAAAGATAAAATATTTACATCAGTTTCATAAATAAAATTCACAATTGTAAACTACTGAATAAGCTAATTACACTTTGATATTAGACACTGCTAAACAGTCTCTCTTAACCTTTTCAGCATTGCACCTTTTATCTTGGGTTATTATCAAAGAACATTCTTTGTAATTTTCTGAATAGGTGAAGAAACTTTTCTGGCCCTGTCATAAGTCTGGAAAGCTGGTACTTCAAGAATACTAAAGTTAATGCAGTAAATTCATTAAGACATATGTAGCAAAATAGGAAAGGATTGTTGATTTACAATTAAAAAAAAGTACCCTCTTTTTCAAGCCCTTTTATTATCCATTATAGAGATAAGAAAAGAAAAAGTGAGTGGGTGGCACCATATGTCAAAAATATTTACAATGCCAACAAACTACAATTTGACGATAAATAATGTGATGAAGAAAGATGTGGGTAAATTCTCTCGGTGAGAATTCAAGAGATAAATACCTGTGGATATCTGCTACAGGCCACTTAGGTACTCCAGGTTACCAAACACTGTACTCACGGGGAATTTAAATTATCTGTATGGGTGCTGGCAAATGTAGCCGAACATGCATTGAAGAGGCTCCTTTGTTAAGATAAAGTAAACATAAATAAAGGAAAAAAACCTTGGTTCAGAAAGCACAGACTTGAAACAGAGAAGAGATATTGTTGAATTATTTCATACAGATTGGGAAGAACTGACTGAGAACATGTGTATACTGAGAAAGATGCAACCAGTGAACACAATGAGTAACTTAAATTCAGTATTGGAGACCATGGGTTCCCAGAATGAACAAGAATATTAGATTTCAGAAAAGCAAACTTTGTGAAATTAAAATAGTAAGTATTATTAAAATCAATCATGGTGGAAGAGAGCTGGGAAAGCCTAAAACATATCAAAATTCAGGTCTAGCAGGGTCGAGTTCCTTTCAAAAAGAAAAATGCCAAACAATGGAGTGGTTAATGTGGCTTCAAACTGCTCAAAGATCTGAGGCTAAAAAAACATCTTGTCCTGGGGAAAAAAAAAAAGTTGCAAGAATACTTAGTTAAAGCTTACAGGAAAAAAAGTTACCGCTGGCTAAAGGGATCAAGGGAAATAAGAAGGGTTTTTAAGAAATATATCAGAGGATAAGGAGAAATAGGGATAAACAGATACATTAATAAAATGAGGATGATAACATTATTGGTAATTCAAAAATGACTGAAACTGAATACATTTTAAAAAGCCTAAGTGGAAAGGGCGAGAAAGAAGATTGAAAAATTGGTAAGGAAGGAAGGCTCTAAAAGTAACTGTAGATAAGGCGCAGATAAAGGAGTACTGGGAAATTCTGAACATACACAATTAAGGTGGTCTGGATGATATGCACTGTAGGTAAAAAGAGAATTAGTTAACGAACTGAGTGTACTACCAACTATTTTTGAAAAATCATGGCCACTGGGGAAATATTGCAAGACTGGAATAAGGCAAATAGAATCTAAAACTACAATAAAGAAAAGTGTAACCCGGCAGTTACACTCCTGTAACTCCAATTTCTATATTGAGTAAATTAGTGGGGAAAAAAAAATCATGTTAAAAACATTGGTAAACACCTAGAGGATTATGGAACCATGAGCTACAAGCAAGATGGGTTTTAGGAAGAAAGTCTATAGAAAAACCTTGGCATTTTAAGAACAGAATTACAAAACTGGTGGGTAAAGGGAATGCAGCAGATTATGATTTTAGTAAAGCATTTAATAGATCTTCACGCAAAATTTTGTAATGCAGCAATTCAAATGGGCTTGGATATGAACATTCATTTGGGCTGAAAAGAGGATGATGCAGGCTGCTACCAGGATAATGCAATGTATCAAGATGAAGGGTAGTGTCTATTCGGGTACCACAGGGATTGGTATTACATTTGGTTTTATGTAGCACCTCCACTAATGATCTGTAAGAGGAAGTGAATTGCAGAGCTGACCTTTGCATTTTTCGTTGGGCTTCCACCCACAGCAAAGATTAATATGGTCTGCCATGATTACTCTACTATGCACAGGGCTTGCATGAGGATTTTGGAGAGGCTTAGAGAGTTTGAGAAATTTCTACCTGATAATTCTTTCTGTTAGCAGAGCTTTACCATTAGTTTCCACAATTTTAGGGTGTAACCGAATCATTACAAGAGTATCCTTCAAAGGGCACAATCCAAAGGAAATTAGCTTCTGTATTTACTGAAACACACACACACACACACAAACCATAGGCCTCTCGGTCCCATACTACATTTTGGTGTATATTTTTGAAGGAGTTCAGGGGACTTAGTCACATAGCTTTGAAAATCTCAGCCTTTATGTTGCCCCCCACCCAACTCCCAAAGATAGATTTACCATCCTGATTGTCACAGAAACAACTGAAGAATGCCACTGGGGGACTCATGAAAGCCTGAGGTGTGTTCTGACATCATATTACAAGCGCAGGGGTCTTATGAGTTTTTTGACTGAATGGTTGTCAGTAAGGAACGAATAACCGAAACTCTGGCCTCTTCTCTCGATGACAGGTTCATTCTGTATATCATCCATGAGAAGCAATACAGGGGCTACAATGCCCAACGATTATTTCCTGATTACCATATCCCCCTCACTCCTGCCCCCTCTTGAGGCATCAAAAAAGAGCAACTGAAGAAAAAGGGAGAAATTCCCTTCAACATTACAGCTAACTGGGGTAGAAGACACCCAGTGGACCACAACAGTAACTGAAAGTGTACAGGATTCCTAGGCATCCCTCAATCAAGTAAGGAGTCCCTGACCTTTAACTGCATGTATATTTGATTAAATATTTAAAACATGCAAAACAAAACAAAAACAATCCACACACACTCAAAAAGAAGATAGCCATTACATATTTAACTGTGACAGGGCAAGAGTAGCTGCATTTAGATACCTGGATTATCTCCTACGACATGCATGCCCATGGGAGAGAGAATTCGTGTTTCTGAGACTCAGGAAGAAAAGAGCATAGGAGGTTGGGAGCTTTCTGTCTCCCGGACAGCTACACTTGCCAATGGGGAGCAGATTTTTCTGAGTGTGCAAGACTATGGGAAGTTGGGAAATAATTAAGTGGGATTCCATGCTAAATATGGCCATCTGCTGTGGCTGTCTGAATCTCAAAGTACAGAAGACTGAAGAGAAAACTTATTTTGCTGAATCAGTCCTATGTTTTAACATTGATAACTTAAAACGTTATATGCCATCACTGCCTGGTTTAATTTTGGCATGTTCCCAAAAGCCTAGATGAAAGCAAGACAATACATTTACAAAATGTGACTGAGTCAAATGTTTAACTAGAGAAGAAAATTCAATTTAAATGGAATACATTTGTTAAAAAGCATTGTGTGTTTTATAACAAATAATTTGATGTAGAAGTTACAAGTCATATAAAGTTATCTGATAAACCTCTGGTAGTGGAGAAGAATTTATTGATATTCTTGTGTGAACAAAAAAGATGTTTTGCATGTCGTGATTTTATAATAATGTGCTACAAATCTTTAAAGCTCTATCAGATTCTAATTAACGTTAGCACAGTATGGTAGCCAGGAAAGTATCTTTTTAGTGACATTTTAATGCCTTAAAAGTGAGTACAAACAATTTATCACAGGGAACAGGCTTGGCTGCCTTGCTGGGAAAAAAGGGTATTTTAAAACTTTTTTTGTTTGAAATGATGATCAAAGCTTTATATTTTCACTAAGTTCTAAATTATTTTGCATTTATTACTATTGGTACAAAAAAGGTTATAAAAACTTCCACCGGTGACTGACTAAGCATAAGGCAAACTAAATCTGCCTATTTACAATTATTTCGGAATGTGGTTAATTTAGTAGTTCTACATAAAAGATGCTTTTATATTATCAATGAAACCTATGAACAGACAGCACCAATCAAATATTACATCCCTATTTTAGGTAGTGTAGGACACATAATTTATACTCCCTAGTTAGTTAGTTAGTTAATTAATTTTATTTTATTTCATTTATTTTGGAGGCCAGCACATGTTATCCATGTTTACTGCTGTACACTAGGGAAAAGATCAATTACCTCATAATAGGATACCCTAGAAAAATTTTCAGTCAGGTTCCATGGACATTAAATGGTCTGTCTGGGTGTCAAGCTTTTTTTTTGATGTTCACTGTTAAAGTAATACAGGAGAGAAAAGGTTAAGTAATATACATGGTCCCCTAAAATGAGGCACAATCTACTAAGTAGGATAGGGGAAAGGAATTTTAGTGACTTGTACCTGTACAAAACTCCATTGAGTACTTCTATAATTGCTGCCACATCACTGGCTTTAGAATGTGCCCAAATCTTGTGTTCTCTAGGCTGTCACTGTAGGACAAAGCATTGTCAGCAATATAGTAAAGGTGTGACAAGATCAGGAGTGCAGGTAAGAGGCTGGCCTTCCCAATTGTTGCGGGTTGGGAGATCATAGGTAAAGTTCATGGAACCACTTGCTATATCTATTTTATTCTTTATTCTGCTTGGAGCTTGTGGGGAGACACTGTACGTACTTTCTGGCCATGCCGGTGGGGTCCATGTACTCCTTCCTTAGCCCGGAGATCCCTGGTCCTGCATAGAGCCCTTTGTGAAGTCACAGGAAGAGAAGAATGCTGCTGTAGAGGAAGCTGAGCTCCCTTCCCACATGTGTGTGTGGCCCTGGAAAATCCAATCACTATTTATACCATTGTAGGTGAATGCGGAGCAAGTAATGCAAAAAGAAGTGGAAATATACCTTATTTTTGCTCAACACAACATAGTTGATTGTGAATGAGTTTTCTGGAATTTTGTGAACCACAAGAGAGATTTGAGAACTTCGTCAATGCTATTATAAACTATTCAAAGGAAAGTTAGTCAATTAAAAAGTACTTTTGAGTCTCATCGCACAAGTTTGTGACGTGAAAACCAGTATGTTTGCTCTTCTTTAAGCAGAAGGTAAATAATGGAGTAATCACAAGCAGAAATCCAAGATTTGTTTTTAAAGACTTTAATCAACAACAGAAGAGCACAGAGAACTACATATTTTCAATAACAGAAAGCTCTGATGAAAACCTTCTTTGATACTTTAATATCAGTACACAAAACTAAAACAAAGTAAATTAGCTAACACGCTTTGCACATTCTTAAACTCAATTCTTATTAGTCTACACAAAAAGTACTTAAGATGACTGACTAAATGCTAGCCTTCAAGATAAGGCCAATATCATGTATTCCTATTTACATATAGAAACCTGATATGAGTTCACGTAACAATTATGTTGGGTAGCCCATATAATACACAATTGAAAGATGAAGGCTGAATTGCAGGAAGGTTTGACTGATTGGGAATGATTTGGTTTTCGATTTCATCACTAGAAGAATTCTTAGAATTCTCTTCCACTAGAAAATATTCAAAAAAACTGTTATTTACAATTATACCTATTAGAATATTTTACAATATAGTATTTTTGCCTTCTGTTTGCTTAAATATTCTAGTATCTTTTGCATTCCTCTGTTTTACATTGAAATTATGATCAATACACACTAGGGACATTTGAGTACAGAACAGAGAGAACTCAGACAATACTTACGATTTTAGTCTTCCCACTACCCCAAATCATTACTACAATAAGTCAGCAAAGTGAGGATTTTGTTGGCTTTTCACCAAGAACAATTGCGTTATTTTATTGTACTTTACAGGTAGAAGCCTTAACTTTGGCAACTTCTACACAACTTTGTAAATGGAATATGATTTATGATATGTTAGTAACAACCAATAGACAGATAAGTCCAGGACTGCCCCTGTGGGGGTCTCCCCCAAAGCCAGCAGGTGGAAATTCCTCTATAAATTACCCTGTACAGAGAAGAATTTCTAGTAGCTGCCTTCTACCAAGCAGGCTGAACCTATTTTGTGTTTGTAGAGATTTTGCCATGATCTGCAGCCACATCACTGTAATTTACTACTTGCTGTAAAATGTAAAATTAATGAGTATATTTCATGTTTGTCATGCTCTTAGCACTGCTTGCCACTCACACAAATGAAATGTTATACCAGTCAGACTTCCTGGGAAATAATCACACTATGTTGGTGACGATTTTGGCTAATTGTGGTAAAGCTACCAAACAGGAAGTTTTACATAGGCAAAATGTAATTACCCAGACTAGATTTTGGTCATATTACTGGCCTTGGTACCCCTAACTTTTCCAAAAATTGCCACTGAATGTCAGCACATGTAGTCAGGACCTTAGCTTTAGTTCTCATCTGTTAGACTGCACTTATACCAGCAAAACACCCCCTTTAAACATAATATGTTATTAATTCAATACTAACTAAGGCCCTCTGCCTGCAAACACCTATGTATATGTATAATTTTAAATTTTAAGTGTAGTCTCACTGATCATAATGGGACTGCTAATGTGTTTAATGATAAACACGAGTAACTGTTTGCAGGATTGGGGCCTCAGAGGGGAGAGTGCCACCAACTTAATCACCAACCATATTGTATTTTCCAGGGAGGTGTGACTTACGTATTGATCTGCTCTGACTCTATTTCATGTATGACAGCACACCCAAGGCAGTAAGACTGCACACAGTACATTGTTGATAAATACAGATTGGAAACTGCAGGGAACACTATAAAGAGTGAGTCACATTCATTACTTCCTACTGAGAATTTGCATTTTTATGGAAGTAATTTTATATAATAATAGATTTACTTCATGCAGAGATAGTTCAGTTTACTTTATTACAAATACATACTGCATATGTCAAATGAAACCAAATTCAGAAGTTGCTGGAATCAAGTGAAGAAGTTTTCATAAAATAGTAAAGATTAATTAAGCTTTCCATAGAAACTAAACTTGAAAAGTACCTTACTAAATTATAGAAATTTTCCAAATATCCATTCTCCATGGCATATGCATAAATTAAAGCTTGATTTTCAGAGACTCCTGGCACCAGCAGCTCCCACTGCAGTCTATGGCAATTGCAGGTGCTCAGCACCTCTAGAAATGATGCCATTATGTAATAAGCTATATAAAATGTACATCATTAGATTAAATAGAATGGATTTTTATCAGCATAAATATAGAGTAATGCAGCGATTTATCAGGACCCAGATTATGAAGCACAATCAACGTCTTGTCCTGGATAGTCCAAAAATGTGAGATTAAGACTTATTTGTCTTAATATATGTTGAATTAATATGTTTCTTATATATATTATGACTATATGGTGATTAAAACAATTTATGATTTGGTACATATTAGACACTCTAAGATATTAGTTCACCTTGACTATTGTGTGTTTGCATCAGTCTACAAGGTCTGACTTTTAAGCTCTTCTCTTTCCCCTAACTCCCTCCATGAACTGTGGATGTACATATCAACTGCAAAATGTTTTAAAAATTGTTGTAATTGTATATTCCTATCTCCTAGTTAGAGGAGGCCTTTTTTAAAAACCACAATATTCTCCTGATGTTCCTTTGTTTAAAACATACTTATTTCCAATCTTAGCTTTGCAGTAAATCAGCTGAGGGAGAAGTGCAACTGAAGACAAGAGCCACTTGATGTGGCCACATTTTTCCTCTCTTGCATTGTAACAAAGAATTGTAATAGTGGTTAAACTACAAGCATCTAATTTTGTTAATGTCAGAGGCCAGTTTCTGTTCATTATACAGAAGTGTATTTCTTACCTCCAGTTGGTGATTTTTCCACTCCAATCGTATACTTTTGAAGAACACGAATGGTCTGCCCAGTTGTTTTTCCAGTTTGTAACAAATCTAAAAAGAACGACTGTCATTGTTATGAACTTTTAATGAGAATTTTGAAAAACAAGAAGATACAAATCCTGGTTTTTTTAGACCAGTGCCTCAGCTTTTAAAAATTGAGCAAATCAAAATCATATAGATCACTAGGAGTTAGTTATAGTTCTGTGATTGTGCTAGTAACTTTCAGGTAGTTTCCCATTCTCTGCCCTAGCAGCACCTACAGATTGCTCTGTGGCTCTCATGATTCAAGACCTTGCTCTTAACTATAAAAGTCTTGCTCTTAATTTATAACCAGCAGCTTGTCCTTCACTCACATTCATTTTACATTCTTAAAGCAAGAAGACAAAGTTAATGTTCTCCTTGAAGGCATCACAGAACATTTTCTCAAAATAGTAAACTGCTACTAGTGTCCGGCAGCTCAAGGCCACTTCTCTCTCCATTAATGGGGGACAGGCAGGGCTCTGAGCAGGGTTTTTAGAAGGAGGGATCAGAAAGCCCGCATAGCCAGCCAATCCCTGCTACTCATTAGCATGCAGGTCTTCACAGCCTCTCTCTCAGCCCTTGATCTACAGAGAGGATAGCACAAGAATTGTGCTATTCTACATAAAGCATCAGAAAATTTTAAGGACTAATGTGTTAAGGTAAGATTTGCCACAAGTACATACTTTCAGACAAGATTTCCAGCCTTTTTGCGTTCTCTTGCAGGGGTGTATACCACTGGTTGGCCATAATGGAACGAACACCAGTAAGGCTTAGAAGGATTGCTGTCTCTGTTGGTCTCTCTACAGATATATGTAGACGACTAAAGAAAGTCAATAGTATAAGAATAATAGAATCAATCAATTTTGAATATAGAGGACAAAAATGACTTTTATTCAACTTTCGCCATACAAAACATATCAGTAAATGGTGGATTGCATTTTTCTCATACATTTTTAATTCTTAGTGAAAATGTGTTGGAATGTTTTTTATTAAGTATAGGATGCTATATAAACTACTATGTTAAGTTCCACTTCAACTTTGCAGGGTGTGAACTCTGACCTCGCAGACTGTGCACTGCCATGTTACTGTTTAGGGAAGGATAATAGAGTAAATTAAAGGAAAGAATAACACACAAAGCACATTAGTTGTGGATAAGGGGCTGTGCAGTAGGCTTTAGGATCCCGCCGAGTTCTTTGGAGACAGGCATGCTGAGTTGTTGGCAATGTTTACCTTCAGGAGGAGGAAAAAGAAGAAGAGAAGTGACTTCTCCTTACATGAGATGCATGTCTATGCTTCATCATATCTGGAGATAGGGCTGCTAAAAAAGTTTTACTTTTTTACTGCTAAAAAAGTTGTGTTATGTTTCCCTTGTGGTAATAACATGTGTGAGCTACCCCAAGGTAAAACAACAATGAAGACAAGGCACTTCAGGCTGCCCTTGCAGTTAAACTAGAGTCCCTGGTCTTACTGTATTTTTACCTCAACATAGGTCACACATATTAATTACCGACAGTAAAAAATGCAGATACTTTAGCAGTGAAAACAAGCGGTTATAGCGAGTGCTGAAAAAGTTTGGAGACTCAGAAACAACAAACAAGGAAACACGTTCTCCTCCCTGGAGCTGGATTAAATGAAATTGCTGCAACTGAACATTTGGAGATTTGGAGTTTTGATAGATATTTTTTTTTTGGTGAAATTTTACAGTATTAGAATTGTAGTAATTTAAAAATGGAATTTGGCTTTTTGTCAGTGTGCATTTCATGGTAATCCCTGTATAAAACAACAGTTAAGGTTTTCTATAATCTCTTTGGAGGATGCTATCTATTTCTTGGGGGAACATGGAGTTATGTGATTTAGCTTCTAATTGAAGTTATTCTAAACTTTCAGGGAACTGTCACAGTCAGAGCCATAAATCATCCACTTAAGAGATGCAGGATGACAACAACAGGCTGGTAAATACAATAATCTATTAGAATGAGACTGCAAATGTACACAGTTGGAAAACCTACATTAAGAAATTGTCTTTTGACTTAATTTAGGGAACGACTGTGTTTGGGGGAAAAAGCTTTGAGAAATAAAGGCACCATTCTTAATTGTTTTCATGTAAAAGAGGGGGATTCAGGCTTAGTTACTGGATTTAAATATTTAGTTATTTTGTGTGTGTGTGTATTTATGTATTAGATATCTTACATCCAGCACATTTTAATTTGCAAGGTGTACAGGTACTTTCAGTGGAAGTGGCGATACTCACTGATGACTCTTTATATTTTTAGGGGGACTTTTCTATATATTTCCTATTAGTGGGACATTTATCAGATGAAGTCAGAAAAGTGGAAAGTATTTTAATCTCTCAATAATTTGTATTAGATATATAAAATAACTGTGTAAGCTTTGTCTCTTTAAATTTAGAAGCAAGGCAGATACTTAGCTGTCTTCAGGGTTAACACCTTTAATCAGCAATACTAAACATCTGGAAGGAAGTTAATTAGCATTCCAAAACAATTTATTCTAGTAAAAGACAAACACTTGGCTTAGTGTCAAAGTATTAATTGTATAAACCTTCAGAAGGACTCTAAAGTATCTTTCTATGCTAGAAAGGCTGTATCTGTTTAACTAGATTGATTTAAAAATCCTGAATTCAGAAGACAGTGGGGAAGGTTTCTGCCCCCCTGCCTTTGTCTCCTCACAACCTTGATCTGTCCTCATCTGTGGAACCCTGATACAATGCAGCACCTGCGAAAAAGGCTTCTGTAGGATCATGAAGAAAAGCAGCCAAACTCCCCACTCCAGACTCAGATCTGAGTCCACCCCACTTTCAGAAGCAGAGGAGACAATTTTAAATTTGCTTTTAAAGACAAAAAATGTGGCACTGTGACTATCTGTAGGATAAAGAAAGATTTATGCTACCTTTTGAGTGTATCAAGCTTTGCCAGTCGTTGGAAACTCTGATTTGACTGCATCAGATCTAAAAGTATCATCAACTGGCATTCTGGAAAAATAAAGTTAGTTGTTTTAACAGCATTTACAAAATGAATATAGATAACGTGCCTTTCTGATGATATTGCTCTGGTGAAAGTATTGAATAAACAGTTTGCAATATAAACATTTATTGTTTCTTCTGCCATAACTGTATATTCAGCTATTTGTTAAGGAAAAGCATTTGAATAATCACTTTCTACTACTACCCGACGTCTTTTTGTTTTGTGTTTGTACAGCACCCAGCACAATTGAGTCCTGGTTCATGAACAGGGCTCCTACGTGCTTTGGTAATACAAATAGTAAATGAATAATAATAATAATAATAATAAAAAAAATAATAAATAATAAATTTACAGGACTCATTTCTGCAACCCTTTCAAGTTCAGTAGAACTGATTTCAGTAGGATTTACTTGCATGAGTAAATACTGCTTAAGGTTGCAAAATTTGGTTCAATGTGATTTTTATCCAGAAGGGTCCTATACAGTCTTACAAACAAATGACAGGGATCTCTGCTTCATTTGTCAGTTGTCTGTCTGAAAGCAAATTAACTTTAAGTGAGATTTACGAATATTTCTACTATTCAGATAGATAATCACATTTTGCAAATCAAATGTGATTTTTCCAAATGCGTTAAGTTAATTTACATGGTCAGTGAGACCAAATCAAGGAATATATAGCAGACTAATTCACTACCAATGCCTTTTCTGTACTGTTTTTGAATATTTGTTAAGGAAAAACACAAGAAGCTATTGGAATTCGAATAGCTAACTTATCCTTTCTAAATAAATATTCATGTCCTTTGGAAAACTGTGAAATGTGGATAATTGCAGCCAGGATGGCAAGAAACAATCTCCACTTACAGAAAATTTAGTGAGAGAATTATAATGCCATGTTTGCAGACATAGGTCAGTGGAGGCTCATAAGAATTAATACTTATTAGCTTCCATGAAAATTAGCTCTGTACCCAATTCAGCCTACAGGTAACATTAAATGACCTCATGGGCTGTCAACCTGTGGAAAGTTGGGTAGATGACCAGAAAGTGGAAAGATTGTGCAGCTACCCCGACAGATACACTGTGTACAGTGGATATTTAAGGGCTTGAGGCCAGATTTGTAAAGACACTTGAAATTAATGGGTGTTTCATGCCTAAGTCCTTTAAAAATCCCACTAGGTGCTTAACTGCCTCTTTAGGTGCCTAAATACCTTGAAAAATCTGGCCTCAAATCCTTAAATATGCCCCTAATGGATCTGTCAGGATTAATTCCCTGTAAAAGGTATACTGTGCAGCCTCTAATAGGAATAACCATAATTTAAAGGAATAGAAGCAGTAGCCACATGAAAAGAACATTAAGCACTCAGTAGCGTAGGTGTTAAAGTCATTTTTGAAAATGAGACTTTGGCTTCTAAGACACTTGGGTGCTTCTGAAAATAGAAGACTTTGCTCTTTCAACAGGCTCAGAGAAAGTTAACAGACACAGGAAACAGACTTGTTTTCTTTTCCAGTGAGGGTGAAAGCCATCACCACATTGGTAAAAATGCATCTGAGTAATTGACAAATCTACCAAAGCTTTCTGAGAAAATATAAGATATGGTATCACTAGCCTCTGTGTTTTCCCTGCACTATGGTCTCTGTCCATGGAGAAGTGCTGGAAATCACACAGCATCTGTCTCACATATTTTCTGTTCCAGTGGTGTCTTTGTCAACATGTTTAGAATTTCCTGTTGATAAAATAGGGGGACTAGACTTTTTCTAGCACTTGAAATTTGATTCAGTATTCAAGAAGCACCATCATTCTAGACATAGGAAAGGCATTTCCCTGCTTTTTCAGGGGACTATAAAACAAGACTACCAGAGACATATCATTTAGGCCCATGTTTTCAAAAGTGAACTCTAATTTTCAGTGCTCAACTCTAAACATGTAAAGTGTAATTTATAAATACCATCTCCAACTCTAACTCAACTCGGAGCCGTCAGCACTCAGAAACTCTGAGAATCAGATCTTGGACTCCCAAAATCTGAGGCAATTTTTGAAAATTTTACTCCTAACCTTATAATATGTGGCTTTTTGGGAAATTTGGACCCAATGGGAAGAAACTAAATTTCAGGAGGAAGAAAAATATGTCCAACAATAAAAACAGTCAAGCAAGTCTGACAGTAACCCCTCTGTCCCAAAAGTAGTGTTAAATTCTCACTGCTTAAATTCTAAGACTATTCTAACAGATAGCAAACAACAGGAATTTAAATGGCTATTTGTTCCACACGTTGAATGAAGAACTTCTTGAATGAAGAACATGGTCCCTTAGCTCTGGGTTAAACTGTACCTTTCATTGCATAAGCCTAATATTCTCATAATTATTTGGCATGGAATAGAATTTTATGACACTTTGCAAGATAAGAGAACACAATATTTAGTTTTTTCAGCTTCCTTATCTCACCTGGGATGTTCATAGCAATGAATCTGTTAAGTAAAATATGAGACAAGAATCTTTCCATTCCATAGAACAGAAACGCACTGCAGTTATTCAGAAGCTGCTCCCACTCAGATTGACTGCAAAGAAAGGTAAGCTATTTAGACCAGACAGTTGTTTTACAGTAATATTTTTCTGGATACATCTATACAAAATATTTCAATGTCAATTACTCAACAAACAATTGTTTGAAAAGTAAAAAGACAAAAGAGAGAGAAGACTTCAGTTATGGTACAGAATTTGAACAGCAGTGTGTGTGAACTGTTACACAATAATTTACTTAGCTAAATTGTATACTTTACCACAGTAATACAACACCTCACAGTAAATAAGACACGGACTGCGCTTTTGAGATTTAAGGGACTATTCTACAGAGGAACAAGGGAGTATATACTGTGCAATCCCCAATTCTTTGAGATACAGTATTTATTTTAATGTTCAAAGGGAATGCTCAAGGACTAGCAGAGATACACTCATTAGGGAGCTAAGGAATTGGGGTGTGGAAAGAGATGATCCTAAAATTGAAGTAATTATAAATGAAGCTAAGTGAACCACCTATATGAAACAATATTAATTCCATCATCAGGTCTTCTTGAAATTATAAACTACAGGATGAATCTGCACTATTGTATTTCAGAAGTCTGTGCTACAATATTACAATCCTATAGTTAGTGTGAAAATGATATAGTTTTCAAATATTTGGTTCCAAAATTGTTGATTTATTAACTCAGTGAAGATGAAAGTACTTGTAAGATGGATGGGTGGTGATCTGAATTACCTGAACTTGTAACCTCCTGTTATTTTGTCAGAGTGATATTGCTAGAATGCCAATGTTATAAATTTGTCTATGTATATACTTTATAACTTTCTCTCAAACTCCTTGTATATGTCTTCTCCAGCTTTCCATTATTTTAGATAAGAAGGTTTTTTCCCAAGTTCCATTTATGGTAATTTTATTACAATCAAGAAGGACAGTGCCATTTTGCTAACAATAGAATACCCCTATACATACTATAACCTTGCTTGTGGTCAATATGGCAAAATGTATTACAGGTGTGTCTTCTGGATTCTTTCTTTAAATTCTTCCATCTATAAATCTGTAGCTATGCTTAGGGTAGGGGCGATGTCTTCCTATGCATTTGCACAGCACCTAGCACAATGGCGTCCTAGTCATGACTGGGGCCTCTGGGAAATACCTCTTTGAAAAAAGAGAGAAATACAGAAGAGCCATAACAAACCTTGGAACATGCATGCTACCAATAACTCCTTCCCAGTGTGGTGTAAATTGGTCATGGTATTTTTCTAGGATTTCCTTTATTTTTTGGGAAGGACTTACTGCTTCTGTAACATAAGAATTTAATCATTTAACGTAATATAGAGTATGCAATGCAGCCTAAATTTCTAACACGCAGAGGCTGGCAATACAATTTTTTTATTTCTATCATCCTTCAGTCTAAAGTTTTTCATGAGAAAAGTCCAGTCGATATGCCCTGTCAATTGTAAGTCTTAATCCTGACTAAAGCTAAAGGTGCCAGCTAGTGCCAAGCGTGATGGCACATTTTATGACTGAGAGGGATACAAAGATAACCTAGGAGAGAAGTCAAGGATAGAATAGGTATAAAAATGAGCTCTAAAGATGGTTCTTCTGTGTCAAGAGTTAACATAAGGTTGCACTGCTCATAATATTCCTGCTTTAGGGGCTCAGATACTCTGGTGATAGGAACTATATAGCACCTATATACAAAATGGAATTCAATTTCCAGAGCTCTCAGTTTAACACATTTCACAAGACTAAACTCAAAACCAAACAACCCTTCAGTTTTAGTTACAGTTTAATTAGTCTTTTCCATATTGATTATATTTTCTATGCACATGTAGCTATAATTTCCTACGTGCAGCTCCTCCAAAACTTCAGAATCAGTTATTTCTGCTCTGCTATCAAAGAGAAATTAGGTAGAGCAACGTGTCCCAAAGTCATAACATTTGTTATATGCTAAGGCTGGAGCAATATTTTCCCCTTTGTTAAAGATTATTTTTTTATAACTTTATCTGGTTCAAATTCCAAATTTAAGTATATTTTGAGCATGCTGAATAAATTAGCTTTTGCTAATAAATTTGAATAAAAATTAAATTAAATTATTGTCTTCAGTGGGAAAATAGGTGACATTGGTAGTTATGAAAATATTTTGTGTCATACTGTACAAACACAGTAACTGATACACGTAGCCTTGGTAAATACACTCCACAAGAAAGAAGTGGCCATTTTTAAATGACCTTACATTGACATTCTTGATTATTGTTGTATCCTTGACCTCTTATAAAGAATCACAAGATAACATGCCACTTCAAGGCTTTAATCACTACATGAGTTTTATTTATAATCTTTGGCTAGAGGACTTCTAAGTATAACTCTTGTTAAAAGTGATAAAATATACACAGAATTCTAGCATAATGGCTTTTATTTATCAATAGAATGCATAGAATTTTGTTTTTCAAACTTTAACTAGAAAACGTTATTTTCAATTTTAAATGATTAGTTCTAAATCACAAATATGAAATTTCCAAATGTACAGCAAACTGGTATCACATTTCTAGGAGGTTATTTGGGAGGTCTAAGTGCTTTTGAAAATCTTACTCCCAGCGTTTATGTAAGTTTGAAACCAGACAATTTGATTTTTTTTGTCTTCTATTTCTTTACACAGGTTTTAAGTGTCAAACCTCCAGGCTGGATTTAAGTGATAGAGTTACATTATTATACCAAACATTTCAGGTACTTTGAATGGATACTCAGGGTCACAGAAGATTTTATGTATGATTACATTTCAAAGAACGCAGAATAAACACCGATTTTTAGAAATGTGCTGATTTACTATTTGCTGTCACTTGTAGATAACCATTTGATACTTATGAAATGCTGCTTTTCTATAAATTTAGAAAACATGAAACTATTAACACCAATTGTTAAGCGAGGAAAAGGGCTACATACTAAACACTGTAAGAATTTCAGTTTTACATTAATTATTTAAAAAAGAAAAAAGTCCAGCTTATTCCCCTGGGGTGAAATTCTCATCACCAACATGAAGTCAGAGTGATCAGGCTCTGTGCAGGTTAAATGCCAAGGGACAGTGGGTTTGGGAGCTGAAATTTGCCCTCACAACCTGATGCGAGGGTATGGAGTTGCAGCACAGACCTCCACTGCAGCTTATGAACTGGAGTAGCAGCTAGAGCTCCTCTGTATCAGTTGCATGTTATCTAAGTATGACTGGCTCCCAATGTAGATCACTCTACATCTCCTCTACTCCACTCCCACCACTACCCTTTGCTCTAGCCCAGTGATATTCAGACTTCAGTGGTTCAGGAGCCAAATTAGTGATCAACATTACCCAAAAGAGCCACAGTAGTGTGAATTCATTGTTTCATTTACTATTTTTATATAACATATATATTATTCTCCCAGCAAAATGCCTACCAAGTATTCTACAATTGCTTAATAACATAGTAAAAGCATCCTGATTGGTTAATAACTTAGATTAGTTAATAATTAAATCACATAGTGTTTTAATATCATGTGCTGGAAAGAGCTGCAGGAGACACATTCAAGGGTCAGTTGCAGCTCGAGAGCCTTAGTCTATTCTAGCCTATGCAAGGCCTGCATGGAGATCTCTTCTGCAACACATAGGAAAATCACATAGCATTCATTCCTGTGGCTCCTCATGAACCTCCAATGCATGCTTAAGTAGTGCTGAGGCCTTAAGTTTACCAATTTAATCCAAAAATAGCAAAACAAATTCTTGTTAAAGAGCTATACATTTTGTGGGGAAAATATAATGAGAAAGTTTATTTCAATAATTATTTTCTGGGAGATGTTGGTTCCATATTTTATTAGTTATATGAAGAAGGAAGAATGCAGCCTAATTTGACTGAATCTGAAACAGGTTTTTATTTTTATAAGAAGCTGAGAAAAACAATTAAAACATAAGCAACATTATGAGGATGAGCTGTTATGTCAATTACCTTGTCTTAAGTTCATCACTTACTATAAAAATGTTCCAAACCCACAAAACCTTTAGGTTGTGGAGAAAATATTTTCTAAATATATTACCTGCTTCTTTTGCTTCATTATATGGATCCACAACATCTGACCTATAGCTAAGGAGGTGTAAACAATGAAATCTATCATCTGAACCGATACATTCTGGTTAATAGTTCCTTTTGAAAGGATACATTTAAAATTGTGTGTATCAGCAGACAGGCAGTTAGGCGGTAGAATACGGTTAATGGGTACCTACAATTAAATAACAAAGATTATTTTTTTTGCCATCCAAAAATATTCAGTAGTTATATCAATATTGCACAACATTGTGTCCAAGAAAATGAGCTACACTAAAATGCTTTCCTGAAGTCTGGGGGCTTAGACCAAAAGTGGTACAATATGCCAGTGCCAACTGAAACCAAAAACATAAGCACATTTTGTTGGGGAGAAGCAGTTCAAGTCTGTTTGAAGCTGCTTACTTTGATCTAATGCTGGATACTTTGCTCATACACAGAATATGAATTTAAATGAAATGGAGGTTAGTTACCTGTAACTAGATGTTCTTCAAGATGTGTGGTCCCTGTCTGTATTTCACATGTGGGTATGCATACGTGCCATGAGCCTGAGTCGAGAAATTCTAAGCAGCAGTGTCCATTGGCCTACAAATGTGCAGTAGATCTCTCCATACCCAACTGATGGCATAAGAGGCAGTGTGGGCCAACACCTCTCCAGTTCCTCTTCTGATTGCAAATCCAACAGGATTTGAAGCAGAGGAGATGAACAGTGAGATTTGTGTAATACAGAAGGGATCACAAATCTCAAAAAACTTCCTGTTACAGGTAAGTAACCTTCATTTCTTCCTCATGTGGGTGGATTGACAAGCCATGCTTAGACTGGAAGGAGTGAGAAGCTGGAAGCAAAGATGCTTGCAGTACTGCAGTTCCCACAGCTGCATCTTCAGCAGAGGCCTGAACTAGCTCATAATGTCTGCACTTTCCAGAGACACACGTCTCACCCAAGCAGTAGAGGCAGCATTGATGACTGTCACTCATGGAGAAGGAACAAGGGCAGGAGACGCAATTCTTGAACTCTGGGACTCTGGGCATAGTTCCAGGTGACGGGGAGGGAGTCCCCAATACAGGGAAAAACAAGCTATAATAACAATACTATAAAACTCTAACTAGATTAATATAAAAGTTATGAAACATAGAAACTATTAAATATTTATTTACAGGTTCTATCAAGAGAAAAAGCTGCAGAATTCTGTGGACACAGAGATTCTGACTCAGGCCATGCGGCAGTAAGATGGAACTGGAGAGGTGTCAGCCTGCGCTGCCTTTTATGCCCTTAGTCGGGAACACAAGTTGGCCAATGGACACTGCGTGTTAGACTTTCTGGACTCGGGCACATGGCACTCATGCATACTCAGGTGTGGAATACACATAGGCACCAGCACTCAAAGAACTAGCGCAGCAGTTACTGGCAAAGATTAATAAAAAAGATTCTAACAAATTCTGTGGTTTTCACTCCATCTCACACTTACAGTGTGTGTAACAAAGACCCTAATAAGAACAACAAATTACCCTATTGCTTTTCTTAACTCATGTGTCTTAGGAAAAATGTAAGGAAATAAATTTAAAAAAAAAGGCTGAAATATGTTTGTGAGATAGTTTGCGATTATGGTCCTAACATAGGGACGAATGTCTCGCTACACTTTTATGTAAAGCAGTATGAATTTCTCTTGCTTACCATTTTGACGTTCTTTTTCTGATCGACTTTTGGTTTTGGCTCCTTTGTACTTTTAGGGTCTTTTTTTACTTCATTCTCTGTGAAAGTTCAAAGAATAAAAACTTTAAAATATAGGTGGTATTTGCTAAACTGCTGTGCAAATGTTCCTTCACTGAAAAAAAAAAGTAATGATTTTAAAAGATAGACAATATGTGGAATGTTTTGTATCTGAATAGGGACTGCTGAACCCAGCGTCGTCCCTGGCCTGCAGAGGGATAGCATAATGAGCTGTGAATGTGTGGACAGAGGACCACGTTGAGGCTCTACAAATGTCCTGGATAGGGATGTGTGCCAGGAAGACCGCTGAAGATGCCTGAGCTCTAGTCAAGTAGGCTCTGACAATTGGAGGATGCTTGCTACTGCCTAAAAGACGAAGAAGAAAAAGGCAAGGGAAAGGTTGAGAGCAAAGAGAACTGCTACTGACCATTGCCACAGGGGCAGATGATCTGGCAGTAGCCTGGAGAAAGTGGTGTTGGCTAGCACAGGCTCTGCTACAGCTTTGAACTGCCTCCAGAAACTGTAGACAGGAGGGGATTAGTTCATAGGTAACAAAGTGTGGGAGACACGGGGCTGCAGAAGACATTTAGAAGAAGAACCATTTCCTGAAAGATTACTTGTTGTTTCTGAAGGTCTATTCTGAGAGAATAGATTAAAAACAGGAAACAATTTCATTCCAGCGAATAACAATGCATAACTATCTGTACTACCCACTTGTCCAAGGCTGACGCTTGCCAAATGGGAAAAGAAGTGAGAAAGGTGGTCACCTAGGCATACAAAAGTTCCAAGAAAAAAACAACACATATTCATTGATTATTGTACTGCAGATTTAGGAGTGGCGGGCTGGGGAAGAATTGTAGAAGCACTGTCTAAGCTTATTATAGGACCAAGCGCTAGTACCTATCCCCAGAGTAACTACAACCTTTTAAAAAGAACTGGAGTCTTTGTGAAAGAACGAAAGTGAAGAACAAGGAAACAAGGACTGCCTGTATTTGTAAGAGGCATTGCATTTTTTATTTAAGTGGTTTTGAAGGATCAGGACAAAAGAGCTTTCATTTCTCAGTGCACTCTGCAACAACTACCTGAGTCTGCTCTAAACTATGAATAATTGGCTATTGTCCCAAGTGGCTGTACAGCAGTCAGGTATTGATGGAGCACACTGCAGCATGGGGATATTTTGAGGTGCCCCTTATTACTCCCTAGTTGCTTTTTACTCTTCTTTCCTCACTCTCAGTGGCTGCTTCCATAATTGCATAAACCAAGACCTTTCCTTCAGGCTACACACCCTCATTCCTTCAACACCCATGAAAATAGCTTTCCATGGACTCTGGAGTGTGTGTTTGGGGATGTGACTCTCTCCTCCCTCCACCAGTGGAGCACAGCAGCAGCGGGCACCAGCTCTAGCTGGCCCCCTACATGTTGCCAGCACCATCAGAAGCAGCAGGGCAGTGACCTCCAGTCACTTATGAAAATTTAAAAACAGAAATTAAAAAAAAGACATTTTCTAAAACTGCCTTTCTAACAAACATATGGTAATGTGTTTGTGAATCTGTGTATTATACAAACATTTGAAAAAAAACAAAACACTTCTACCCCTGGGGACAGGATAAGAGAACAAATGTGACAGATGTCAATCACATTACTTAATGCACTAGTGGAAGGCACATGGATACTAAAGTGACAATCATGGTACGTATTAGAACTTATATAGAATACATTCTGCTTTCTTGGTTTGGAGCTAGGTTTCCTAACCTTATGCATACTTAAGCCCCTTTGTTTTCAGTTTCAACCGATTTTTACCGAAAATTCCGGGTTTTCCAAAAAGTGTTATTTGTTTTTTTCCAATTTTCACTCTACTTTTGTATCATTCAAATATATAAAAATAACTTGTTTTATTAGGAAAATACAATACATTGCATGAGATATATATATTATGATAATACATTAATCTGTGTATACGTGCAAAGATGCCTGTTGAAGTAAGGCTACGGATTCGTCTATAAATTACACAATAAACGAACAGGCACGCACGCATGTTCTGAAGTGCATATGCATCTGAACGTACTAATGAATCTCACACCCACCACATACACATTTCAAGCTGTTAGCAGATAATGTTTTACAGATTTGATATACTAAAATGTGAAGAAAACAAAAATCTGTATCAGAATAAGTTTCAGAATGCAAGGAAGTATTTGAAAATTAAAAAAAAACCCAAACAAACAAACAAACAAAGAGAAAAGGATGAAATTGAATGTATGCATTGCAAATGGTGTGGCCCAATTATTAAATGTAAATATTTATAGGATAATAGATCTTTTATTTACAAATCTGCAAAGGCTTGATTCTTCTTATTCACTAATATTTCATACTGACAAAGTAGTAATTGTTTTCAGAGCATGTTGTGAAGATTGATTTTTGCAACACACAGAACTATATTTGGGTAACAGAATATGAGATGTTGTCGAAGCAAGGTCTATGTTTTATAATAATGTCTTACACTGATGAGTGCTTTTCATACAAACATCTCAAGGTGCTTAGTTGTAGTCCACTCCTGCATGCATTTTCTCATGGGCTTCAATGAGAATAGAAGTAAGCCAATTGTGCTCCCTGCCACATCCCAGTAACCCAGTTCTTGACCTTACCCTCAGCATCTCCTGTAGATTTCTCTTCCAGTATCTCTTGCAACCCCTGCTTTTTGCTCCTTCCTATAACCTCCATTGTGTGTTGCTGGGACAGAGTCTTCTGCAGCCCTTCTAAGCCCCACTTTCAATAGCTGCCTACAGCAGCACAGAGATTCACAAGGCCCTGTGCTTAAGGTCATACTCTAACAAATAATCAGATACCAGCCAACCAGCACCACATGGCTAGGTTTAGCTCTTTGATACCTAGAAAAATACTGGAACAAATTATTCAACAATCAGTTTGTAAGCACCTAGAATTAATAGGGTTATAAGGAATAGATAGCATGTATTTGTCAAGAATAAATCTTGCCAAGCCAACCTAAATTCCTTCTTTGACAGGGCTACTGGCCTAATGGATGGGGAGGGGGGGGAAGCTGTAGATGTGATACATCTTGATTTCAGTGAGGCTTTTGACAGAGTCCCACGGACACTCTCATAAGCAATCCAGAATAATGTGATCTAAATAAAATTATTATAAGGTGGGTGCACAACTGGTTGAAAGACCATACTCAATAGTTTGTTTTCAAACTGAGTGGGGATATCTAGTGGAGCCCTGAAGGAGTCAGTCTTGGGTCCAGTATTACTCAATATTTTCTTTAATGACTTGGATAAAGGAGTGGAGAGTATCCTTATAAACACCAAGCTGGGAGGGATTGCAAGCATGCTGGAGGACAGGACTGGGATTCAAAATGACCCTGACAAATTGGAGAATTGGTCTGAATTCAATAAGATGAAATTCAATAAAGACAAGTGCAAAGTACAGTAGCACCACAAAGATACGAACACCAGAGTTACGGACTGACTGGTCAACTGGACACCATGTGAAACTGGAAGTAACCAATCAGGCAGCAGCAGAGAGAAAAGAGAAAAAAAAAAGCCAATACTGAAAAGTGCCTGCATTGCATCTTAAAGGTAGGCACACCTGGGCTGCCTGTCCCCATCCCCACCCCCACTTACAGCTACAGTAAGAGGTGAAGATGCTGGGGCTGCCAGCCCAAGGAAACCAGAGCCAGCAGAACTGCTTACACACCTCCCACCCTGCCCTGCAAGGAATGGGACTCTCTCTCACACACACCCCCCATCCTGCTGGGAGGGTGACAAGCTTGCAGTCCGACCCAGGGAAAGAAGCTGCCTCTCAGAGCTGAGGAGGGAGCTCAGCTGCTGCTGAAGCCTGGCCTGGTGTGTCAACCTCCATTCCCGAAGTATCCGTAACTCTGAAGTTCTATTGTATGTCAATTTAGGAAGGAAAAAGCAAATGCACAAATACAAAATGGAGAATAACTGGCTAGTACTGTTGAAAAGGAACTAGGCATTATAGTGGATCAAAATTGAATATGAGTCAACAATGTGATGTAGTTATGAAAAAGGCTAATTTCATTCTGGGGTGTATTAACAGGAATGTTTTATGTAAGAACATGGGATGTAACAATGCTGTGCTCGACATTGGTGAGGCGTATACTGGAGTACTGTTTCCAGTTCCAGGTGCAACACTTTAGGAAAGATGTGGACAAATTGGAGAGAGTCCAGAAGACAGCAACAAAAATGATAAAATGTTTAGAAAACCTGACCTATGAGGAAAGGTTGAAAAATGGGGCATGTTTAGTATTTGTCATGACTCAGGGGTCTCAAACCTATGTCCTCAGGGTCCAGGGGAGAAACCATATTCCAACTTTCCACCTAACAGTTTCCTAAAAATGGCATACCTATGAAGCCCAGCCCCAGGGTGACGATCTGCCTCTGAGGTCAGACTGGCAGAGCCCCAGAGCAGGTGATTGGGCCTCTGGTCCTACTTAAGCCAGTGGCAGGAACAGGAAAGTTTCTGATCAACTAGGCTCCACCCTGCTCCGTACTGTGTGCCTTCTGCTCCTTGATTTCCTGGTATCCTGACCTAGCTTGACTCCTGGCATCTGACTTGTGGTTCAGGACCTCCAATTTGTTTCCTGCCTCCGACCCCTTGGTATCCTGACCTAGCCTGACTCTGGTTTCTGACTTGTGGTTATGATCTCCAGTTTGTCTCCTGCTTCTGATCTCCTGGAATCCTGACCCAGCTGACTCCTGTCTTGTGACTGCAGACTCTGGCTCTGACTATTAGGTCTGGATCCCCATGATGCGGTGGTGACAGCCTTGCGAAAAGATGACTGAGGGTGACCTGATAACAGTCTTCAAATATGTTAAGGGCTATTATAAAAAGCATGGTGATCAATTGTTTTCCATGTCCACAGAAGGTAGGACAAGAAGTAATAGGCTTAATTTGCAACAATGGAGATTTAGGTTAGATAGTAGAATAACTTTCTAACTATAAGTGTAGTGAAGCTCTGGAATAAGTTTCCAAGGAAGGCTGTGGAATCCCCATCATTGGAGGTTTTTAAAAATGGGTTGGACAAACACCGGTAACAGATGGTCTAGATTTACTTGGTCCTGCCACAGAGCAGGAGATTGGACTTGATGACTTCTGGAGGCCCCTTCCAGTCCTATGTTTCTATGAATGCTGGTTGCACAGAGGAATATGCAAAACAATCAGGAGATGATCTGATTCAGTGAGTACCCTTAGAAATCAGAACAGCCCTCTCAACTGGGTTTGAGGTCTCTGGGCATGTAATACAAGCCATCCTTTTCACACAATTCTCACAGATTTTGCAACAATAGCTCAGTGGATCAAAAGAAATATGTAGCTCACAGTGTAATCTCAGCTAAATATAAAGGAAAATGGTTCAGTAGTTGTGAGGTAACATGTCTTAAAACTTAGTCACATACGGTTTTATGTTAGGGCTTGTCTGTACAGCAAGTTAGTGTGTTGCAAGACAGAGTGTGAATCTACAGCGAAAAAGCTTGCCATGCACTAACTGGCTTCATGGACCCTGCTATTATACACTAAAGTTCCACAGTGTTCTTTGACACAGACCTTTTAGTGCATGACTGTAGGGTCCCCCTGGCAAGTTACTACGTGGCAAGCTAGTGTCCTATACATTCACACCCCGGCTTGCTGTGTACTAACTCACTGCATAACCAAAACCCTAAATCGCTTTCCTTAATCTGAATTTTTCAATTTAGCTTCTTTGTTCTGTTCTCTGTTCTGACAGCCACTACAAATGTTATGGCTCTAAGAACCACTTGTGTAATCTAAAAGGTCTTTCAAAATTTAAAGTCTAACAAACTTTACAAGCGCTTTAAGGAAGTCCAGGATATTTTAAATTAGAGGCCTTGGAAGCAGATATTGTACTGACACTTTTTTTCTTCTTTCATATATGATCGATGCAGCAGTTAGATGACAGAATATCGAGGGCAGCAAGGTGTTGTAATCCACTCTCCAATCTTCTAATTGTGCACTCCTCCACCACATGTTTGACCATCTGCATCGCTACCCTGCAGTCACACTGTGAAGTTTGGGCGAAGCTAAATTTCTGCATTGTGGCAGCCACTCTGGCTGTTCCCGTCACTAGTCTGTTAAGCCTAGTCCAGGATCACATCCCACATTGCAAACAGGGGGATGTAAGTTAGGGCTTCTGAAATTTGTCACCATTCCTGTCTCTACCCCAGAATTGCTGCCACAATGGGAGGACATAGCTGTTAGTCCTGATATGCCTTTGTTCATCTGAGATTAGCACTAGGCTGGCAATGCTGAGCATGAACAGCTACTGCAAAAGATGTTGCAAAATCAGTCATGCAGGAACTGCAGGTAAAGTGGCTGTACATAGAACTTGGATAAGTTTTTCAGCTGTATGGTCAAAAGGTAGGTTACAGAGAGGTGACAGACTCCTAGCGTGGATTCAATCTTGGTGGCTTTTTTTTTTTTAGAAAAAGAAAAGCTCACCCTGTAATGATATTATAAATCTGTACATTACTGAAAAACTATAGTATGTTTTCATATACTTTTTTCAATAGATATTCCAGCCAATATTACTAGGAAACTTTTGGGTATGAAATTTTGTCTCATAGTCAAATGTATTCAATGTAAAATAAATGAATAACATGATAAATAATTGATTTTATGATATCATCATTGTACCTGGTTCTTCTACATGTATTCGATTGTAGAGAATTTGGAGAGAAAAGTCTCTGGATACAGAACTTATTGCCTCCTCTTGAAAGATACTTAGAGCTTCCAAAGGTAACTCCATAAGTAGTTTGTCTGCTAGTAATATCACACAATCACCTAAATCCGTAAGTCCACCTGATATAACAAAAATGAGATATTTAGTAATTCTTCATAAATATGTTAATAATTAAAATTACCTGGGAATATGGAGTTTCTTCTTTATCCCACTGCACAAAATGCTTTTAAAATAATGTTATATTATATTTTTAATATTAATAATTCAATAATAATCTGGATAATTCTCTCCATCCAAAGAGAGACTCTGCAAAGTTCTTAGGATATGCATTTGTGGAGCCTACTCCTCCTTCAGAGGAGAAAGTACCTCATTAACAACCATATTGTCCCTCGAGCAATGTCACATGAATTTGACATATATGCAGTTTCCAACATGGGAATAATATTAGGAAATGTACAGACTTGCCCATTCTGACATGCAACATCCTAACAAAAAGGCAAGTTAAATGAATTTCAGTCAGAGTACACTTTCAAAGGAGCTATTATCCAAAGACAGCAGTACCTTTCTGTATGAAACAAAACAAAATGGTTACTTACTTTCTTGTAACTGTGGCTCTCCCACTGACATAGTGCTGTCCACACTGATGCTTATGTCAGTGTAATTTATGTCGCTCAGGGGGGTGATTTATTCACAAGCCTGAGCAACATAAGTTATTCTGACCTAAGCTGTAGTGTAGACACTGCATCCATCTACTTAGCTAAGACTAAGAAACTAACAAATTTATTAGAGCATAAGCTTTCGTGAGCTACAGATCACTTAATCGGATGCATACAGTGGAAAATATAGTGGGGAGATTTTATATACACAGAGAACATGAAACAATGGGTGTTACCATACAGACTGTAACAAGAGTGATCAGGAAAGGTGAGCTATTACCAGCAGGAGAGTGGTGGGGAGGAGGAAGAACCTTTTGTAGTGATAATCAAGGTGGGACATTTCCAGCACTATACAAGAACAGTAGGAGGGGAAATAAACATGAGGAAATAGTTTTACTTTGTGTAATGACACATCCACTTCCAGTCTTTACTCAAGCCTAAATTAATTGTACCCAGTTTGCAAATTAATTCCAATTCAGCAGTCTCTCGTTGGAGTCTGTTTTTGAAGTTTTTTTGTTGAAGAATTGCCACTTTTAGGTCTGTAATCGAGTGACCAAAGAGATTGAAGTGTTCTCCGACTAGTTTTTGAATGTTATAATTCTTGACGTCTGATTTGTGTCCATTTATTCTTTTACGTAGAGACTGTCCAGTTTGGCCAATGTACATGGCAGAGGGGCATTGCTGGCATATGATGGCATATATCACATTGGTAGATGCGTAGGTGCACGAGCCTCTGATAGTGTGGCTGATGTGATTAGGCCCTATGATGGTGTCCCCCGAATAGATATGTGGACACGGCTGCTACTCTGAAACTTAGCGAAGACTATCTTCCATCGGCATAGCTGCATCCACACTAGGTTTTTCTTGACAGAACTATGTTGGTCAGGGGTGTGTTTTTTTTCACACCCCTGACCAAAATACCTATGCCGCTGTCACTTTTCAGTATAGACCAAGCCTAGGACTGTACTAAGTGATACAGACTGTGAGGACCCCCACAGCCTAGAAGAGTGGAGGAGAAGATGAATAAGGAGACTGATGGATCCCAGAGAAATTCTCTCTTTTTGACCTTCTGCAATGGGTCATCTTTTCTCCCAAATAGATTGTCTTGCTATGGGCTTGTGCAGCTTTGAAGGTAGTGGATAATCTAAGCAGCTATTTTGCAGGCATAATCAAGTACCTGGAAATGTCCGGTAAATGGCCTAAACTGCACTTACAACTATTTGTACTTACAAACTGTTGCCGGCGGGGGGGTTTGTGTGTCAGTATTTCAAAATTTGTCCCTACATATTATTTTCTAGATATGACATACCTTGTAATCCAGTATGTTTTGTCTCCTTATCTTTGGCTTTTGTTTTTCCTGATTCTGCTGTTGAAACTGATGGACTCTGCTGTCTGAAAATAAGAATTATATCTCAAAATACTACATATATCATGGCAAACTTGGATTTTCAAAGCATTGTGATGGAAATAAGTGTCTCAATGTCATTGAAATTTAGTGGATGTTGGAGGGCCTACCTCCCTTACGTTCCTTGGAAAATGCAAGCCTTAAATAGTTTAATGATAATGTTTCAACTCTGATTTTAACACTATATAACTTTTGTTATACAGTAACATTTAACAGTGATGGCCATTAATCCTATTTAAGACCTGATCCTGCAAAGACTTACATATGTTACCTTTAAAAACATAAGTAGTTCCTTTCATGGGACTATTCCTGCTTAAAACTAAGCATCTGTGTATGTTTTTGCAGGATCAGGAACTAACTTCATAAATATTTTTAATGTTAATTTTAATATGATTTAGGAAAGGAGATGATAAAACATTTGTAAAAATCTTACCTAAAATCAGTAAAATCAAATACTGGCAAAACTGGTTTCAGATATTCTTCCATGGCTTTTAAAATATCACAGAAATCTGATGTAAAATTTTTCTCATTTTCATTTATGTTTTCTGTTAGATTCTATCATACAAATAAAAAAACATTAGAATGCTTACAAAGTTAAATGACAACAAAGATGGGAAGTACAATAGGTTAATCAGGGCTAAATGGAATCATCATAGTTTGTAACTAATTGAAACATCATAATATTAAAATAAACAATTTTCCTTAAATCACTGAATTAATTATGTTTTAAAATTGCTCTCTCTGAATGCTTTATTAATGTCAGCATTTTGTTGACAATCCCTTCTCTAATGCAAGAATCAGTGCAATAATGCCTGGGGATATAAAATAAGATATTTTAGCTACAAATACTTTATACTGAATAACACTTGAATTGCTGTAAAGGAGCTAGCTGGAAGGAGGAGAAGGAGAAAGAAGAGAGAAGACCAGAAAAAGACAGAAGTAAAGTGATGGCACAAATCAAGGAAGGAAAAGTAAGAAAGGGGAAATGTGAATAGTAGATGGGAGTAGTAGAGAAAAGGTATGGCCCCAGAGGGAGAGAGGCTGATGAGGGACTCAAACAGGCTGAGGAAAACAGATGGGAAGAGAACTGACAGGCAAAGATGAAAGGAGGTGAAAGAAGAAATGGACAGAGAGGAGGGAGAAAGTAGATTAGAAATAAAAGGAAGAGGGAAATAATTGAATAGCATAGAAAGGAAAAGTTAAAGACACATACAATTTTAATTTTACACTGAAAGGTCCATTTTTAGAGCTATCTCACCCCAGTCTCCATTTGTGTGGGTGTAACTATGTGTGTGCATGAACACTTACACATGCTATTGTGAAGTACTAAATGTCTGTATGTACAGTTGATAAATGCTATCATATCCACATGTAGCAGATGGGTTCTGTGAAGTAAATTCTATCCTTTGCAGGCAAGTGACAGCATTTATTAACTCAACAGGCAGGTCTTAGCCTTTCAAGTACATACATACAATACATACAGTTCATATGCACACATGGAGGCCAGTGTTTTAAAACTCTGGCCGTGTTCATTCTAACCTATGTTATCACGCTATTGCTATTCCTTATTGGTCAAAAGGAAGGGAGAGGAGAGGGAACCAAAATAATTATCAGATAGGTCTCCATGACAACTAAGGCTGGTTATGGCTACAAACAAATTCATCAATATTTTGCCCACCAGCTTTAATCAGGATTTTTGCTGAGGGACACTGGGATGGAAAAGATAAGGTTCTCCTTTTAGTTTTAAAATTCCTTCCTGATAATTGGTGGTATTCAAAGATTTGTTTTAAACCAAAAATAAGCATTTAAAGTTTTTAAAAAGCAAGGGTTCTCGTTTCAGACATGTTATTTATCACCCAGTTACATATGTATCGTCACCTAATTACTAGAGGCCTGCTTTTACTAGTAGTGATGTAGCAACCTCCATGAAACTTGGAGAAGTGCAGATTGCAGGAAAGAAGTATCTGGAAAAGGCAAGAAGAAGTCAGTCTGTGTGCAAATGGCTTGAATGCTAGCTGCAATTGCAGCAAATCTGTAAATAGGTGCTTTAAAATAAACTACCATTTCAGCTTTACAAGCATGCAGTCTTCTCACGTTATTATGCTGCACACGGGACATGAAACACTGACAATCTCAGACAAAGATTTATTTGATCAACCTTTTTTATTAAATTATAGATGTTTTTCAGTGCTTTTGTTAGGAGGCTATAAATTAAGAAAAAAGTTTTGACATTTGAACATCACATATTATATGCCTGTAAGAAAATTAACTACTGTGTGTAAAAGCATATCTAATCTAATGAAGCCAGAGTTCTTGAGTTGACATCAATTTCCTGTGATCTTGCAATCTAAACGCAAATGAATGCATACTAAGGACCCAATCCTGCAATTACTTATGCAAGAGCTTTAACTTTATGTACTCTGAGCAGTTCCATTGACTATTTAAGGTTAAGCACTATGTAAATCTTCACAGGATTAGGGCTTAATAGGGACCTAATGATTTTCAGGAATGCCTAAGGGAATTAAAGCCAAGGGGGAGCTTGGTACCTAACTCCTATAGTTTCTTTTCAAAACCTTTTCCCTAATTTTTATATATAAATATAAATGAAGACCTCTTAAGATATACAATATTCCATTTGGGGACAAATTATGAATCTCATTTTACATCAACATTCCATCAGTCTAAATTGTTAAGGAAGTTCAAAACTGTTGAAAAAAATCTCAACAACAACAACAACAGAACAACACTCTACTATTTAGAGCAAAGAAAATAACGGTAAGTTTCAAAGTAGAGCATACACAGGAGATAACAGTTACAGAGCTTATAAGAAGTTGCATTTGAAATAAATGTTAGAAACTGTAGATGAGGGCTATTTTGCCCAGCTTTTTGTTTTATCTTCCGTATATATTTTAATGTCTATTTTAAAAATAAAAATCCTGAATCAAATATATTACCATATCTATTTTGGGAGTAGTTTCTTGCCATTTTTGAAAGTCAATTTTCTCTACATGGAATTTCTTTTCTATTTCCTGTCCGAGGAGATTGTTCATCCTTTCCTGTTTGTAAAGATGTACTTTTCCCAACAAAATCAAGATTGTATCAGGATTCACAGGAAAACGAGAAACTTTAGCCCGCACTAATAAAAGAAAAAAAGTATTTCTTTCTAAAAAAATAATTTCCACATAGCCACAGATTTTTTTATATTCCACTTTGAATAATTCCAGTATATAAAGGGTTAAAATATAGTATTAAACAACAGCACAATTATTTAGGTATGGTCAATATCGAGGAAAAAAACAGTAATATAAGTCTGTCTTGAACTTGGAGACACAGTGGCAGAAAGAGAATCTAGTATCTAAAAGCACATTCCCTGGTGCTGCAAGAAAAATTATTTCTCCCCCATGCTATTAAAGATGTGTTTGCATTTTATTATTATGACATATAATACTTTAAAACACACAAATCACACCTGACCTATAAGAAGGGTATAACAATAAAAAGTTTACAATAACCATTATTCTGACTTTGACCATTTTTTGGCCCTCATAAACAACGCGATTAGGTTATTGTAAATTTGGACTAGTGATAAGCATAGAAACAGTACATCTGTTATGCATATAACTTCCACGGGCATTAATGGGATTTATGTACATAAATTTCCAGGTATCAAGATAAGACTATACCCCTTAGCACACTGTCTTAAAATTATATCCATTGCTTGACAGCATGAGTTGGATTTTCTTGTACTGAATGCAACAGTGAGAGCTATGGATCTCCTAACATCACCATTTTGATCACTTTATTTCTAAACAGAGACACTCACCCATTGGCTGACCTGGTTTTCCTTTCTGTTGTCCGCTACTGAGTTTTGGCTTATCAATCATTGCACTATACAACATTGATCTATGGAAAGCAATAAAAATAGAATGGAATATTTGACTATTCACATATTCAGACCTTTCAGCCTTTCAAAGCAATAGTTACCACTACCCTGGTGGTCTTTGAATTGCTGCACTAATTTTCTTGTCCACCCCCTTTCCCCCCGCTCCGACACTTTCTCAGGGTATGTCTATACAACAGCTGGAAGGATGCGTCCCAGAGTGGGTAGACAGATGCACTAGCTCTACTTGAGCTAGCATGCTAAAAATAGCAGTGTGGCCATGGGCAGTAATTTGGGCTAGCTGACTATGTACCCAGGGGGTTGGGTGGGCTTATACTTGGGTGGCTAATTGAAGTGGCCACGGCCACACTGCTATTTTTAGTGCAATAGCTCAAGCCTGTCTATCTGCATTGGAAAGCATTCTCCCACATGCTGTATACATATACCCTTATGAAAAAAGGAAGAAAATCTCTCCTTTCAGGGAGCCTGCAGAGTTGTAAGCAAACATCACCCAAGTGTGTGTGTGGAAGCTTGGGGAGAAGATTCTCTGTTAAGAGACTTTCACTAATACACATCTGGTCCTTCAATCACTGAGTCTCACTCTTCCCACAGTCTCTATAGGGATGCATAGTGAAACATGGGGGCTGTAAAGTGGACCACTTTAAAGATTTTGGCTCTCTCCTGTCCACCTGAGGAATAGAAAGAGAGAGAACTGTGGAAACTTAAAAATGACTTTAGGTTCATGTTTGAGTTTTGGTCAGTTCTTATTTTTTCTGAACTTGTTCACTTACCCTAAATTACAAAATCAACATAATTAGAAGTAAAAGATAAAAAAACAGTCAAAATAACTTGGGAAAAGGAAAATAAAGTTTGTACAAAACAAAATGATAAAGTTTTATACCTGTCATTTGAATGCTGGAGAATGAGTATATGGAAGTTTGGTGGCAATTCATTTATGATGTTAAAATGTTGTGCAAGAACACAGAGATTTCCCCATGCCTGTACAATAATTTAAAACTGACATTACTTTTCCTATCTTTTTATGAACAACACTTACAGTGCATTCATCAAGAGACTGATCTATAATAGTTCCAAAAAACAAGGCACTGTTATTTCCAGAAGGCATACTTAGAAAAGAATAGTGTAGTGCACAATAAATGAAGTTAAAGCAATAATTCATGGCTAACATTAACATGAGTTATTTGCCTACTATACTGCATATCAAGCTAAAAAACTACCAAATGCTGAAACCGATTTATATTATCAGTAGAAAGGAATAGCAAAATATTTCAACTCAACATTTATACTTTCTAAAAGCAATTCAAGCATTTCCATAGGAATATACACCTGGACCATTTATACTCCTCTGTAAAAGGAATTGTATAGACTATAATACATATGTACAAATATTATACATAATAATGTATAATTTGGGAGAAAGAATAAGATCTTCCGGAGCAAACATTTTGCCTACCAAACAAAGGAGCAGACCACAGCTCTAATCTTGTAAAAAATTAAATACATATGATTAACTTTAGTTTAAGTGAAAGGAACTTTTCACGTGCTTAAAATTAAGCATGTACATAAGCGTTTATAGGACCAGGGCCAAAGGAATTAAAGGAGGGGCCATTATTTTGCTCCAGAGCAACTTCGTTCCACTCATATATAGTACTCTTCAAAAAGTTACCTTTGAGGTAGCAGTTAGCCTCTGCTCCACATTTTTGAGAAGATTACTGGTTATGTCCCCTTTTTGTTTTAAGTGATGTTGAAGATGCAATAGTGCTGCCAGCTGAGAGCTGCTAGTGTTAGAAGTGGCTGCTAGCAGGATATCCTTCATCATCATAGATGATGAACAGCTCTGTAATATTTTAATATTTGTTTATTTTCCCAAATGTTTCATACAAATAGTTATTGAAAAAGCTTGTCAGATAAAAGGTGAAATGAAATGGCAAACATATTATCATTATTTACAGTTACAAAACAGTGTAAAAGCTTTGGCGATAAATTATGAGGACTGGAAGATTTCTTAGCTATTAATTTCCTTTCTGAAATTGATCTCTCCGTCAGTCCTGATTGCTGGAACGCTCCTCCCTGCACTGAGCTAGGGAGAGATCTAATGAGTTTATGGGAGCCTGGGCCTCCAAATCAGGCTCACTGGGATTGTGTCAGAAGAGTACTTCCAAAGGTGTGCGGAAATTTATTTCAGCAATTCAGTATCTAGTAACTATAAACACAAAGTAACTAGAAGAAGACAGCTTAAACCACCTTCAGGAAGCCTGAAAATTAGTTGCTGGAAAATGGTCAACAATGCCAAGGGTTAGACATACTGATGTTGATATCAATCTGACAAACCAAATGTACAGGTAAAATTTTCCAATCCGCTTTAACACAATGAATGCAGAAACCCAGGGCATCATTTTCACAATCCTAGAAACCCAGCCATTTTTACAATCACTTTAGAGGGCAGAATTGCACTTTTTATTGCAGTATAGTTTTCTTTCATTTAATTTTATTATATTTTATACATAGTAAAATGATACAATAATGGCATCTACCAGTGAAAACCTGAAGTCCATACTATGAAAATTATCAAGGTTTTACAACGGTCAGATGTCAATAATACACTGACAAAAACCACTAAAATCAGCAAACATATTTTATATTTAATTATTATTAATAATAATACCACTACCTAGTTCTTACATAGTGGGTTAGTGGTCAGTTGTCATGCTATCCAAATAGACAAATTTACTTATGGTACTCAAAGCTCTTTTTTTATATTGTAGAGGGACTTAAGCAGCAGTTGTGTTACCTGATGAAGGGCCAAAAACTGGCTACTTGAAACTGGATCAAATCGTCCAATGCATTCAATGATTTCAAGACTAGCAGCAGCCAGAATATCAATTATGTTGTTACTGAATGCAACATTCATGCACTGAAGCAAAACTTCACTGGATTGAGAGAGGTATCTTTGGGCCAAAATCCGTTTTCTCTAAGTAATAAAAAAATAAAAATAAAAATGTTCTACATTAAAATATTTGTTAAATTACATAAATACATTATTGATGCATTTTTGATCACTACAATCTTGGCAGAAATATCTGGTTTTGTTCTTGTATAATTGTATTTTTTTAAAGTTTGATGAAAAATTGTACAAGTTTAGTCTCCTTGTAAGGAATACATTTAATATCTATTAACATCAGTGAGAGTTAATAGTGTGCAATCAGGAGACTAGACTGAATGATCAGTTAGTAGAGAGCTATACCGATGAAACTATTCTTTTTAAAAACATCAAATCTTAAACATTTAGTTTATATTTTTCTTTTAAAAGAGAAATGTCTACAATAAAACATCTACAATTATGTATATGTACTAGCTAGTATTATACCAAAATGCCAGTCATTATTAGCCAATCAACACTATTGGCATATGTATAATCACTATAGTTGTTTCTCACTAACCACTTGTGAATGAGAGTAACTTCCTACTCTGACTGGCTTGTGTAATTTTCAAGCTGTTTGCCGGCAATAAAGACACCAGCCCAGCTTCTTGATCCAGTCACCTGAAGCAGAAAACTTCAAAATGTTCAAGAACAAGAATGTACCAAAAATATGCCAAAAGTAAAGAATATGGGATTGTACACACTCAGGCAAGTTAAAAACTCTTTAGTCTCAATTCCCCCTTCTCCTCAAGCGGGTTTCCTCTCCTATAATTCAAAGTTCTTACAAGAAGAACAGGCACATTTACGTTTGCCTTGTTTATTTACTGTATATTGTGCAAATCCCAGACACTCTGTCCCAACTCAGTTCTGAATACAAATTAAACCAAATGACAGCTAGTTAGGGAAGAGGAGGTTAGCTAACCTGTAGCAACCAGGGAGATGGGGAAAAGGGGTAAGAGTGAAAGAAGAGGAAAATGTGAAGGGAGAGCAGGGGAGATGACGAGAAAGAAGAATCCAACAGGTTTTGTAACTTGTATTTGGAACAATATGCCTTTGGCAGCTTGCCAACCCCATTTTCTGTTTGCTTCTTTACTTTGGATATTTAATTAAAAGCTTCAGTATTAAAATGTTAATTGTCTGTAAAAGTGAATTCTGCTACAACACTCATTCTTCAGCCTCAGATTCCATTTGCTAAAAACACCTCACCCATGAGGCTAATCAGCCCCAGCATAAAAAGGAAGCCCTCAAGTTATTTATATAAATATCTATGTAAAATACCTTTAATTCATTTGCTTTCTTCCTTTGCTCATCATGTTGGTTTTTACTAATTGGAGAACTGCTACTTTTCATTTCACGTTCATTGCATTCTGCTTTGGTTGTGGGAGGTTTCATGGTGTTCAATGGAGTTTCTTCCTACCCACCAGTAACAGAGAGGATTCATTAATATATCTATCCCACTAAAATTAAGTGGATTAGTTATTGTGCTTAAAGTTAGGAGGAGTGAAATTCAGCTGGATAAAGAGTAAGCTAGTTTCAGCCTTAAAAATGGAGAGAGGGTGTATCTCACCACAATAATACCTTTATAATATCAAGTGAATTAGCAAGTTTATGAGGCATTAAACTCTGGTTAGCATGTGATAGTGATGAATCTGCTAAGTACCTAACATTAATCAGGACTCGTAGGAGAATGAAACACAAACATGGGGATGGATTTTTAAGCAGGAGACCACAACTTTATTAACTTTAATGGTGGGACATAAACTGCCCACCAGAGCATGAGGTACTTACTCAGGTACAGTGCAGTGTTAAAAGGACTCATACTAAAAAACTAGGTTTCAGAGTAGCAGCCGTGTTAGTCTGTATTCGCAAAAAGAAAAGGAGTACTTGTGGCACCTTAGAGACATGCATCCGATGAAGTGAGCTGTAGCTCAAGAAAGCTTATGCTCAAATGAATTTGTTAGTCTCTGAGGTGCCACAAATACTCCTTTTCACATCCGAAAAGGTTATATTTGCCTTTTGGTTTTTGAGAATTAGGGTATATATTTTCAAGTTTCTCTCTACAAACATGAGAGCTAGCTTACTTTTATATTTTTAAATGAAAACAGATTCTCACATATTCCCTTAACTCCAGGAGCCAGGGCTTTAAGAAAAGCAACAAATATCATGAGACACATGATAAAAATCACAATAGTAGGCAACACTGTGCTACACAGTAATGTAGTGGGGAAGCAGTGGTGAAAGAGTTAAAGAAAACCTTCTCCTCCAGGCCCTGACATCACTATTTTACATTCTGGTAAATGTTCTGCTCAGTTCAGCTCTCATGAACGTTTTTATTCAGGATTTGAAGAGGCTCAACTCTTTTCGCCCAGTGGTCAAAATACTGTAAAAAGACGTAAACTTGAGCTTATCAAATAACATTCACTGCATTTTATATATTTTCATTCAGAATCAGATTCTGCCTGGCCCATACAGACAAGCACAGAAGTCTCCCTCTCACTGCACAGCCTATACAAAAGACATACACAATTTTACACCCTGTGCTCTGGGAGAGCACGGACTGCTAAGTCCCTCCCAGGATTTGTCTACACAAACAGTGCATGGCAAGATGGGATGTAAATCTACAGTGCACTAATGCGCTGTTCAATAACTGTTCATGTGGACCTGGTTAAAAGTTCCCTAGTGTGCAATTACCTATTCCCATTTAAAAGTGGATTAGATCAAACTACACTAGGGAACTTTTAGTGTGCAGTAGCAGGGTTCACATGGACAGTTAGTGTGTGGCCTGCTACTGTGTTGCAGATTTACTCCTCAGCTTGTCCTGCACTAACCATTTGTTTAGACAAGCCCCCAGGAACACATCTCAAAGGGAATGAGGAAGCAGGGCTACAGCAGAGGTGGCCAGCCACATGGGGCTGCAGAACACAGGCGAAGGTATGCACCTAGGAGCTCTGGGGAAGGCAAGGCTCCTTTAACTATGGGTTCTGACTAATTTGCACAACTATCCCTCAATTAAAAAAGCATTAACAGTACATAAAGAGCAACATTCTAGTAAGCACTTATCAATATATATCTAATAATCTTAATTTAGAACCAAATTCATACCGTAACAGTTTCATTCCAGTAAATATCTGAATTTAAGGGGTCCACATTAACTGCAAGTAAACGCAGAGTTTTCCCAGTGAGATACAGGTACTTGGCTTTGATATCAGGACATCCTGTATAAAGACTCTGTAGACTTGCTAACTGAGCCAGCGCAACGTGACCCACAGTCCGTCCTATGTCTATCCATCCCTGGTAAAATCAAAATGTTAAATCAAGTCACATTTTCATATATAAAATAAATGTTCTCTAAGACAACATGAACGAATGAACGATTCATAGATTTATATCACCCTTTAGCTTGAAATATTGGGTTTTGGGGTTGCATGTGAAACCTAATAATTAATTCTTCAACTTCATGTAACCTTCTTTTCTCTGAAAACATAAAGATAGTTTCAGCTCTATTCCTCCCTTTTTTGAACCCTGAAGCAATAATAGAAAATGAAAACAGAAAATAAATCTATTTTATTTTGAATGCTGAAATTCAATATACTAAAATTTATAAATATGAGAATTTCCAAAATTATCAATATTGGAAACTAATTTCCACTATTTGCTTTACCAAAGCATATCAAGGGCTCTGTTAATTTTCAAGGCCAAATGGGACAATTTTGATCATCTCTACTCACCTGCATAATGCAGGGTGTAGAATTGCACCAAGTGATTCATACATCAAGCCTATACCTTCTGGACAAGTTATAGCCTGTCTTTTAGAAAGACATACAATACTGATTTAAAGACTTCAAGTGACAGAGAATCCACCACATCTCTTGATAAGTTGTTTCAATGATGAATTACCCTCACTGTTAAAAATTTGCACCTTATTTCTGGTATGAATTTGTCTAGCTTCAGCTTCCAGGTATTAGTTTCTTAGAACAATCCTGATCTTGTTATGTAGAGAACCATTGCTTTTTTTTCTAAAATAACTACATATCTTTCTGGAGTGTGCAAGGTTAACCTCATATACTCACTAATGGACTAATAAGAGTAGACAGTGTCAGAGGGCCAGATTCTCAACTACGGTGAACCAGTGTAGATACATCTACTTAAATGGAGCTATGCCCACTTACACCATTCAGATAACCTAGCCAAAAGAGCAGGGGTTAATCTAGGGGTTGATCCTCTAAACTCACTATAGTAAGCACTATACCTGGAGGTACTGGGTGGCCAGTGATGCAGTATTTATGAGGATTCATAGCAGACAGTTTACAGCAGGAGCGTTGATTGGGACTATTAGGTGGAAGATGAGCAAAGGCCTTTCTATTCAGGTTTATTACAAATACTGAAAAATGAGTGAAAATCGGTGCACAAAGTTAACTTCATGATTTTCAGGGTAAATTTTGGGGTTAATATTCTGGAATGGGAGGACGGAAAAAAAGCAACAAATAGAAAAAAGTAACAGATCTGAAAGTAAAAGTAGTTAAATACTGTGGTTTATTTCATGAAGTATATTAATAGAACATATACATATGCATGTGCATGTGTGTGTATCTTCCATTACATTGCCTTACTTTAACAGACAGCCCTACATTTCTACTAAGACTAATTTATTATTAACAAACCTAATGAAATATATTGGATTTTCTTAAAATAATCAGTATTTTCATGTTGTTGAGTGGTCCAAAATTTAGGTGAAAAAATCTGTAAAAAAAACGAATTGTTTTTTTAAAAACCTGGGAATTTCTCAGTAAAAAACTGAAAATGAAGGGTCTTTAGGATGAAGTACAATGCTGCAGTCATAGTATGTGTATGGATGGTGAAAAGAGTGTGATTTAATGGGGAAAATGTAGTTCAGTGAAGACAGCTCAATTTCACTCAACTTTTGCTTCTGACAATAATCCTTAAGCCTTTGCCCTGGAGAGACAAGAGCCTTTTTGGCACAGAGAACAGGCAAGGTCTTAACAAGCTAGTGAAAACCCATACTTGAATGTTCTGTGCCCCCATATTCAAATGAAACATTTGCCAGCCCTTTCTCCTGTTTAGCAGTTATTAATCAGTTATTAATTGCTGGCTAAGGCGATCCCTCTAGCCTAACACAAGGATTTTTTTTTAAATATAACATTTATAGCTAAATCACAGGAAGGATCATATGTAATTACCTGTTCCACAGAAGCACTATCAGGTGTTAACCTGACAAATTCTTCAACAACTTGATTAAGTGATCCCTCTCTCAGCTCTTTCCGCTTTTTTTCCGCATTAACAAGATGAAGAATATCCAAATTAATTTCCACAAAGCTTAGCTTCAGATTAGCAAGCCGTCTCATTAATGGCATACTAATATTTCTAATCTGAAATATAAAAAAATTGAGTGGAAGTCCATCTTTAAATCACCGTAATCGATTGGTCCATCAGCCCTCACAGAGAGAACACTGATCGCAACACATCAGTCGCATTGTTCTAGCCAGTCCTCCACCTGCTGGCCAGGCTGTCAGTGGCTCTGGACATCTGATCAGCATAGTGCACCGCAGCCCACAACCCGAGCAATCTGCCAGCCTCAGCCTCCCAAGCAGCTGGGATTACAGGCACACGCCACCGCGCCCGACCTATCTTTAAATATACAGTGTTAATATTTTTGTTAATTTATTGGATTAAAGTTAGAATTTCAGAACGCCTTTAATTATTTGAGGCACACATTTTAAATAAATAATAATGAGATCACTACATTCAATCATAGAATCATAGAATATCAGGGTTGGAAGGGACCTCAGGAGGTCATCTAGTCCAACCCCCTGCTCAAAGCAGGACCAATCCCCAATTAAATCATCCCAGCCAGGGCTTTGTCAAGCCTGACCTTAAAAACTTTTTGGATTGACTTTAGCAAAGCTTTTGACACGGTCTCCCACAGTATTCTTGTCAGCAAGTTAAAGAAGTATGGGCTGAATGAATGCACTATAAGGTGGGTAGAAAGCTGGCTAGATTGTCGGGCTCAACGGGTAGTGATCAATGGCTCCATGTCTAGTTGGCAGCCGGTGTCAAGTGGAGTGCCCCAGGGGTCGGTCCTGGGGCCGGTTTTGCACATTATAGCACACTGACATATTTCTATGAAAATAATAAAGCAGGGAAAGAAATAAGGGTACAATGGACAAGTAAAGTGGACAGGGAGCAACTGCCCTCATCTAGATAATAAAACCTACTTTATTTTTATACACAAAAATATACAGACTATCCTGAAATTCTTCATATCCTTGCCAAAATCATTTGCATCACAGTAGAAGTGGGTCTTCAGGCGAGGTCAGAGGACAGTGGCATTTCAGACCAGCTCACAAAAATTTTTCCACGTGTAAGAAGTCACAAAGGAAAAATCATGGAGAAACCTGTGGGAGAACTGGACAAGCAGGGTATCCAGAGCTGCATCACTGGCCAAATAGAAGGGACTGACTGACACACATGCATCCCTTTTCAACTAGATCTTTGATTTTTTTTTAATGTATCCTGCTCTATTCTGTGGAGATTTTTGCCCCATACAATAACTCCTTGCTTAACGTTGTAGTTATATTCCTGAAAAATGTGACTTTAAACTAAATGATGTTAAGCGAATCCAATATCCCCATAGGAATTAATGTAAATGGGGTGGGTTAGGTTCCAGGGAAATTTTTTTCACCAGACAAAAGACTATATATATATATATATATATACATACACACATACATACATACACACACACACACACACACACACAAACACACACACAGTATAAGTTTTAAACAAACAATTTAATACTGGTACATAGTGATGATGATTGTGAAGCTTGGTTGAGGTGGTGAAGTCAGAGGGTGGGATATTTCCCAGGGGATGCCTTACTGCTAAATGATGCACTAGCAATCAGCTGAGCCCTCAGGGGTTAACCCACTGTTGTTAATGTAGCCTCACACTCTACAAGGGAGCACGAATGGAGGGAGGGGAGACAGCATGGCAGACAGAGACACACACAGTGTGTGTGTGTGAGAGAGAGAGAGATGCGCATTGCCACTTAAAGTACGCTGACCCCACTGCCTTTTAAGTAGATCAGCAAGTTGAGACAGAAGCTGCTGCCAGGAAGCTTCCTCTGTCCTGAACCCTGTCGTGTCCCCCTCGGCTCTATGGAAATGGGGTAAGTGGGGTGCAGGAACAGGGGGACACCCTGACATTAGCCCCCTTTTTCCCCCCCGCACAGCAAGCAGGAGGCTCCGGGGAGCAACTCCAAGGCAGAGGGCAGGCGCAGCCCATGGCAATTGATAGCCTGCTGGGCGGCTGCCACACAAGGAACGGGGAACTGATAGGGGGGCTACCGGTCCACCCTAGCTCCAAGCCGCCACCAGTTAGCTCCAATGGGCTGCTCTTCCTGCAAGCAGTGGACAAAGCAGGTGGCTGCCAAACCACATTATAAGGGAGCATTGCACAACTTTAAACGAACATGTTCACTAATTGATCAGCAACGTAACAATGTTAACTGGGACGACTTTAAGTGAGGAGTTACTGTACTTATCGCTATAGTATCTGAGCACCTTTCAGCAGCTCTGAATTTGTTAGACAAAGTAAGATCAAAGAAATGGACCTTGCACTTGGGAGTAGAAAGTGGTGAAGTTTATAATGGTCTTTAGTTCTTATCTGTGTCTTATTTTAGGGTTCATCCCACTGTGCATTCATAGTATTAGGGAGTGACCCATTTTGACTAGTTAGGTAACTATATAATGGTCTTCCCTTATCCTATATATTTCTGACAGATCTAGATATTATTTTTATATCATGACAAACCTTACAGAAGGGTATATTTCTCACCTAATAACTTACTGTATGCTAGTTCAAAAAGAAAAGGGATATATTTCCTAATACCCAACACAATGCTTACTTCCCTTCCTTGACATTTCACTTCTAGCTGATCTAGACAATTCTAGCAGAGTAAGCCCCCACAGCAGGGAAGCACAATTCTTCTTGGTACTGTCTTAGCCAGGGAAGTGCTTTAGCCAAGTAACAGCTAACTGTGGTTTCAGAGTAGCAGCCGTATTAGTCTGTATCCGCAAAAAGAAAAGGAGTACTTGTGGCACGTTAGAGACGAACAAATTTATTTGAGCATAAGCTTTCATGAGTTATAGCTCCCTTCATCTGCTGGAAATGGCCCACCTTGATTATCACTACAAAAGTTTTTTTTTCCTCTCCTGCTGGTAATAGCTCACCTTACCTGATCACTCTCGTTACAGTGTGTATGGTAACACCCATTGTTTCATGTTCTCTGTGTATATAAAATCTCCCCACTGTATTTTCCACTGCATGCATCCGATGAAGTGAGCTGTAGTTCATGAAAGCTTATGCGCAAATAATTTGTTAGTCTCTAAGGTGCCACAAGTACTCCTTTTCTTTTAAGCTAACTGTGGTGTCCATCATAATTTATCATTTAACAGCAGAAATGTGTCTATGGGCTAAAAACAACTTGGACAAATGAAAGCAGCTATTCTTCAAAAATATGCTATCTGTACCATTTTTAGAAGTACTAGCAAAAGTCAACTTATCTCAGTATGTCAGACTTCTGGGGAGAAAGGTGGGGGAGGATTCTTACTCTCGTATAGATCCATTTGCAGGATTAGGACCTAACTATTTACTCTGTACTAAGGGCCAATTCTGCTCGCAATTACACATGTGCAAGACTAACCGCTGTCTAAACAAACAGTTAGTGCGGGGCACAAAGGGGTGTCAATCTACCTTACACTAGAGTGCCACACACTAAGTTTGTGTGTGGACCTTTCATTAGAGTTGCACAGAAGTAAACTATGGATGGAATCTGGTTTCTCGTTTCATAATGAAAGTGAAGAAATGACAAACTGAAGTTATGGTATTTAACAGGAAAACTTGGTTTCATGTGCTCTGCTGGTAAAAGGCTTCTGAGTCTCAAACAATCAGGCATAACACTGGGTTAGTCAAATATAATAATACTCCTTTGAATACCTAAGCACATTCTTCACCTCACAGATTAGAAGGTGGTGTGCTGGGGGAGGGCAGATAGTCTATAGTGGAGGGAACTGGGGAAGTTTGGGCTCCCTGTTTTTTTGCCCCTGCCCAGTGCAGGTTACAACAGCCTGGAGACTACTCTAACTTTTGGCAGCTATAAGTAGTCCCCAGAGATCTGCTAGCTGGGATCCCTGGCATGAACTGGGAGCTGCAGGGAGGGAGGTGTAGGAACTAGCTATCCTTGCTCCATGCCCATTAGCATGCATTTCTAGCTGGTAGTTGTGAGCAGGGGCTGGCCATACTGTGCTACTCAAGTTGCACAAAGGAAGCAGAGTGGGCTGAAGAATCTAGCCCATAATATTTAGAATTGGGATAAATGAGAAATTCAGTTTCACATGGGAATTTTTTCTTTTCTGCCTTATATGAAGCATAAAATAAAATAAAGTCTTTTAAATTTTGTGACAAATTTATCCTGTGCTCATTTTTAAAAAAAATTTAATTTCAACTTTTTTTATTTTCATTATCTGACAAACCATTTATTGAACTCTGGTGAACTGGTTTACAGCTTGATCAAAAACTGGCAATACAAATTCCTTTTAGTTTTTTTTAATCTGAGTTATGATGATTTTTCATTGTAAATGTCATATTTTTTCTTTTGAAAGGTTTGCGTGAAACCATCGTTTATCTTTTAGAATGTCTATTAGTTGGCATTCCTAATTTGCTTTTTCTTCCTCAAGTTTGCTGTAGTTTATTATGCAGGGTTTCAAATTTATGATGGATTTATAGTGAACGTTTGTGAGAATAATGTCAAATTCAGGTAGTTCTGTTTTTGATTGATTTCTTCAGTATCTGGATAAATATTGGAATTAAATGCTGAAAAAATAAGTGGGAAATTAGCTTACTCCAAAAGAAAGAATATATTTGCAATGCTATTATCTAATTTCCAGTCAAATTTTACAAAGAATGCTATTGGTGTAAAAATATTACAACAGGATTTCCAGGAAACAGGATTGGCAGCAGTGCTTAGTGGACAGGGCACTGGACTGTGACTATGGAGACCTAGATTTGATTCCCAGCTCTGCCAGTGGCCTGCTGTGTGACTTTATACCAGAGGTGGGCAAACTACAGCCCATGGGCCACATCCGGCCCGCGGGACCCTCCTGCCCGGCCCCTGAGCTCCTGGCCCAGGAGGCTCGCCCTCAGCCCCTCTCCTGCAGCCTCAGCTCACTGAGCTGCCCGCACAATGCTCTGGGTGGTGGGGCTGCGAGCTCCTGGGGCAGCGCAGCTGCAGAGCCCGGCCTGACCCGGTGCTCTGTGCTGCGCGGTGGCATGGCTGGGTCCAGCGGGCGAGCGCAGCTGCAGCGCCGCCAGCCACTGGTGCTCCAGACAGCATGGTAAGGGGGCAGGGAGGGCGGGGGGTTGGATAGAGGGCTGGGGAGTTCAGGGGACGGGGGTGTGGATAGTGTTTGGGGCATCAGAGGGCAGGGAACGGGGCGGGGTTGAATGGGAGCAGGGGTCCTGGGGGGGCAGTCAGGAAGGAGGAGGGGTTGGATGGGGCAGCGGGGGGCAGTTGGAGCAGGGGTTCCAGGGGGCAGTCAGGAATGAGGGGGGGGTTTGGATGGGGCGGTGGGGGGCAGTCAGGGGACAAGGAACAGGGGGTGCTGGATGTTACAGGAGTCCCAGGGGAGGCGCGTCAGGGGGCGAGAAGCGGGGGGGAGGGAGATAGGGAGTGGGGGCCGGGCTACACCTAGCTGTTTGGGGAGGCACAGCCTCCCCTAACCAGCCCTCCATACAATTTCCAAAACCCGATTCGGCCCTCAGATCAAAAGGTTTGCCCACCCCTGCTTTAGACAAATCATCTCATCTCTCTGTGTCTCCATTTTCCCTTCCATCTTTTTTATGTCTTGTCTATTTAGAATCTAAACTCCTTTGGGCAGAGATTGTCTCTCACTTTGTACCCTGCCTGCCACAATGGGGCACCATCTCAGATGGGGACTGCAGGAATTTCTGTAATACAATTAATAATAATCCTAATTGAACAGATCTCGCATACAGTAAAAGTATCCCATTTACCTCGTGAAGTGGAAGCAAGCTCCAGATATTGTTAAACACTTCTTCTTCTTCATATACTGCTCTCTGAGCTAACTTGTATGCATCTAGATAACAACTATGTTTTTCTTCTTCATCTTCTGTATGTGTTGCAATTGTTCTGTAAAAAAGCAAAACAGAGTTTTACAAGAGTAGTAGTATAAAAGATTATTACTTCTATAATGCTATAAATATTCAAAATGCTCAATGAACAACTAACTTGCATTGTTTGTGTATATTGTTTAAGACTCAAATACAAAAAGTAAATATTTAAGCATTAACTTTTTAAAGGCCTTATTCTTGGAACAGGTTAAGTCCCTTCTGCAACATAAAGAGGACTTAAAGCTGCCCTAAATGGACAGCTGGAGAGTCTTCTGCCAGAAGGTATGCCCCCGTGGCATAAGGCTAGCATAGCTGGCTTTATTCTTCCCATTCTCCCAGTCTCTGAATAGGGGTGTCCTGGGGAAAGCTGGAAGTTGGAGCACACTGTGCTCTGGCAATCTCTAGCCATAACAGCAGACCATAGGGAATTGTTCAAGAGACATCAATGAAAGGAATCCTGTGGCTACTTTAACTTATGCCAAGGGTGCTGGTTCAGCAATCAAATGGCCCTAAAATAGAAAGAATCCTTGGTGCTTTATTCTGACCTCAAAGGTAGAGCACATAATGATAAATCTTGTGAGAACAGCTGCTACATGCATAGGAACAGTAAATCTTTGATTTTACAGAATATTTGTTGATATATTACATCAAGAATGACAATGTGAATCCAAAATCAGGATATAGAAGTAGGTGATATTATTAACCCTCATGCACTTTTTCCCAGACAGCTGAAATCTTACTCTAAATCAGCACCTGATGAGTATTTTAACTAAGGTGTAATAAACATTTCCAGCAAATGTGTAACTTTACCTGTGAATATTTGCACGTTCCAGCAGGATCTCAGCACTATGATCTTTATATCCATAACGAAGGAAGTCCTCTTCAATTTGAATTAATTCGTCATATGATTCCTGTAGCATACTTGATAACTGAGAGGACTCAGCATTAACCTTCATGAAATTTTGGGCATATTTTATTTGAATAAGTGTTCTCCTTTGGAGAATAATAGAATATATGCTAGCATGGGATTAAGAATTCTGATAAACAGTTCAAGTATCAACCTCATATTTGTGTCCAAAAACTGATCATTTTTCTTTCTGCCTCCCTTTCCATTTTTCTGTTTGTAATGGATATGGAGGAGGACCCCTTCTAATTCTTTATATAATCTTAATATGCTTTAACAATTAGATGTAGTTTTAAAATAGAATACACAAAACATGACTTTCAGAAACAATGTTTCAACACCATATGAGTGATGCCATGGTGCAATTATTAGATCCGTATTCATTTAATACATTTACCTAGGCCTAAGCAGTCATTTAAAAGATAGCTAAATTAAGAAGTCCATATTCAGTTAAAATAAAAACTACTGGAGTGATTCTGTAATTATAAGAAAAAGGAGACAACTACATATGGTGTTTAAGAAAGAGAAATAAACGTAAAGGTGGTGGAGTAGCACTGTATATCAATGATGAGGTAGAATGTAAAGAAATAAGAAGCGATGGAATGGATAAGACAGAGTCCATCTGGGCAAAAACCACATTGGGGAAGAAAACTACTAGAGCCTCCCCTGTGATAGTACTTGGGGTGTGCTATAGACCGCTGGGATCTAATTTGGATATGGATAGAGACCTCTTTAATGTTTTTAATGAAGTAAATACCAATGGAAACTGTGTGATCATGGGAGACTAACTTCCCAGATATAGACTGGAGGACAAGTGCTAGTAATAATAATAGGGCTCAGATTTTCCTAGATGCGATAGCTGATGGATTCCTTCATTAAGTAGTTGCTGAACCGACTCAAGGGGATGCCATTTTAGATTTGGTTTTGCTGAGTAGCGAGGACCTCATCGAAAAAATGGTTGTAGGGGACAACTTTGGTTCAAGTGATCATGAGCTAATTCAGTTCAAACTGAACAGAAGGATAAACAAAAATAAATCCGCGACTAGGGTTTTTGATTTCAAAAGGGCTGACTTTCAAAAATTAAGTAAATTAAATAGTTAGGGAAGTGGATTGGACTGAAGAATTTATGGAACTAAAGGCAGAGGAGGCCTGGGATTACTTCAAGTCAAAGCTGTAGAAGCTATCGGAAACCTGCATCCCAAGAAAGGGGAAAAAATTCATAGGCAGGAGTTGTAGACCAAGCTGGATGAGCAAGCATCTCAGAGAGGTGATTAAGAAAAAGCAGAAAGCATTCAGGGAGTGGGAAGGATCAGCAAGGAAAGCTACCTTATTGAAGTCAGAACATGTAGGGATAAAGTGAGAAAGGCTAAAAGTCAAGTAGAGTTGTACCTTGCAAAGGGAATTAAAACCAACAGTAAAAGGTTCTATAGCCATATAAATAAGAAGAAAACAAAGAAAGAAGAAGTGGGACCGCTGAACACTGAGGATGGAGTGGAAGTTAAGGATAATCTAGGCATGGCCCAATATCTAAACAAATACTTTGCCTCAGTCTTTAATAAGGCTAATGAGGATCTTAGGGATAATGGTAGCATGACAAATGGGAATGAGGATATGGAGGTAGATATTACCATATCTGAGGTAGAAGCGAAACTCGAACAGCTTAATGGGACTAAATCGGGGGGCCCAGATAATCTTCATCCAAGAATATTAAAGGAATTGGCACATGAAGTTGCAAGCCCATTAGCAAGAATTTTTAATGAATCTGTAAACTCAGGGGTTGTACCGTATGACTGGAGAATTGCTAACATAATTCCTATTTTTAAGAAAGGAAAAAAAAAGTGATCCGGGTAACTACTGGCCTGTTAGTTTGACATCTGTAGTATGCAAGGTCTTGGAAAAAATTTTGAAGGAGAAAGTAGTTAAGGACATTGAGGTCAATGGTAAATGGGACAAAATACAACATGGTTTTACAAAAGGAAGATCATGCCAAACCAACCTGATCTCCTTCTTTGAGAAGGCAACAGATTTTTTAGACAAAGGAAACGCGGTGGATCTAATTTACCTCGATTTCAGTAAGACATTTGATACGGTGCCACATGGGGAATTATTAGTTAAATTGGAAAAGATGGGGATCAATATGAAAATTGAAAGGTGGATAAGGAATTGGTTAAAGGAGAGACTACAGCGGGTCATACCGAAAGATGAACTGTCAGACTGGAGGGAGGTTACCAGTGGAGTTCCTCAGAGATCGGTTTTGGGACCAATCTTTTTATTACTGACCTCAGCACAAAAAGTGGGAGTGTGCTAATAAAGTTTGCGGATGATACAAAGCTGAGAGGTATTGCCAATTTAAAGAAGGACCGGGATATCATACAGGAGGATCTGGATGACCTTGTAAACTGGAGTAATAGTAATAGGATGAAATTTAATAGTGAGAAGTGTAAGGTCATGCATTTAGGGATTAATAACAAGAATTTTAGTTATAAGCTGGGGACGCATCAATTAGAAGTAACAGAGGAGGAGAAGAACTTGTAGTATTGGTTGACCACAGGATGACTATGAGCCGCCAATGTGATATGGCCGTGAAAAAAGCTAATGCGGTCTTGGGATGCATCAGGAGAGGTATTTCCAGTAGAGATAAGGAGGTGTTAGTACCGTTATACAAGGCACTGGTGAGACCTCATCTGGAATACTATGTGCAATTCTGGTCTCCCATGTTTAAGAAGGATGAATTCAAACAGGAACAGGTAAAGAGAAGGGCTACTAGGATGATCCGAGGAATGGAAAACCTGTCTTATGAAAGGAGACTCAAGGAGCTTGGTTTGTTTAGCCTAACCAAAAGAAAGTTGAGGGGAGATATGATTGCTCTCTATAAATATATCAGAGGAATAAATACCGGAGAGGGAGAGGAATTATTTAAGCTCAGTACCAATGTGGACACAAGAACAAATGGATATAAACTGGCCATTGGGAAATTTAGACTTGAAATTAGATGAAGGTTTCTAACCACCAGAGGAGTGAAGTTCTGGAATAGCCTTCCAAGGGAAGCAGTGGGGGCAAAAGACCTATCTGGCTTCAAGATTAAACTCGATAAATTTATGGAGGAGAGCGTATGATGGGATAACATGATTTGGCAATTAATTGATCGTTTACTATTCATGGTAAATAGGCCCAATGGCCTGTGATGAGATGTTAGATGGGGTAGGATCTGAGTTACTATAGAGAATTCTTTCCTGGGTATCTGGCTGGTGAATCTTTCCCACATGCTCAGAGTTCAGCTGATTGACATATTTGGGGTCAAGAAGGAATTTTCCTCCAGGGCAGATTGGAAGAGGCCCTGGGGGTTTCTTGCCTTCCTCTGCAGCATGGGGCTCGGGTCACTTGCTGGAGGATTCTCTGCACCTTGAAGTCTTTAAACCATGATTTGAGGACTTCAATAGCTCAGACATAGGTGAGAGGTTTATTGCAGGAGTGGGTGGACGAGATTCTGTGGCCTGCATTGTGCAGGTCAGACTAGATGATCATAATGGTCCCTTCTGACCTTAATATCTTTGTGTCTATATGAACGGTAAAATGAAAAGAGACAGCCCTTAGTCTGATAGACAGGGCTGTCCTTAGGGGGGTGCAGGGTCCAGGGCGGAAGTGATGGATTCGTCTCTTCCGGGACTGACCATGCCGGCCAATTGCACCGGCCCGCGGGACCCCCAAAGTGCTGGGCGCGGAGCAGTCGCCCCGATTCGCCCCACCCAAGGGACGGCTTTGCTGATAGTTTTGTATAGTCTTCTTAGCTGAAAAAAATTCAAGTAAGAAAAGGACCCAGTTAATAGGTCCATAATATCTTGCCCATATAATATAAAAAATACTGGACTTTGGAAATTTTTTTTATTGATCTGAATATTATGGACATCCCTCCTCTTCCTACCCACCCAAATTCATACTTTAACATCTCAAACAACACCTTCCAAGGAACATGATTTAAAATATATAACAGAGGGTAAAATAAATATGGGTTTTACTATCACCAAATTAACCCTTACGGTATGCCTACATTTGAGTTGGGAGATGTGAATCCCAGCTTGCATAGACATACCTGTGCTTACTCTGCTTGAGCTAGTGCACTAAAAATAGCAGTGTAGCCTGGGTAGTAGCATGGGCATCAGCTCAAGCTTTTATCCAGCATAAGTTCCCAGGGGGTCCAAGTGGATTTCTATTTGGGTGCTTAGCCTGAGCTGCTGCTCAGGTTATCCCGGCTACACTGCTATTTTTAGCATGCTTGCTCTAGCAGAACAAGCGTGGGTACATCTATGTGAGCAGGGAATCACACCTCCCAGCTCAAATGTAGATGTATGCTCTGTTTCAGGGTTTAAATTCACAGGGCAAAGGGCGTTAAAAATTAACACCATCAGAAGAAGTTAACTAAAGAAAACACACTTAAGCATGCATAGAAATATTGAAGTAAAGTTGGGTTGAATGATAAATGACATCCATATTCCTATCGAAAAGTCATAAAATAGGTTATTTCTTACACAAATGTTCTGGGCTGGATCCTCAGCTAGAATAGACCAGCACTGCCATGGAGAATTTGAGAAGGGACAGTAGTCAAACCCACAGTGTAAGCTGTTATTTGCTTCCCAATGAGGAAAAAGGCATCATTAAGCTAAGACCTCAGTCCTTCATTCCAATGGGGATGTTTTGAAATTTGCCTTTATTCAAAAAATGTTCTCTCAGACTGACAACCTTCCCCAGAGGAAAAATTCTAGAATGTGAATCTTTTGAGCATCATTACTTGATGGCTTGTGGCTACCATAACACTTTGTGGTACATGCTTATTAAACAGCACACTGACGTCTATAAAAAAAAACGACCTGTGACTCATATATAACAATTTAAATGACAAAACTGGCAGAAGGAAAGAAGCAAGGCCTACTCACTAGATCAGGACATTGGGTGTTAGGACTCGTGATTCCTGATTCTACTAGAAATATTAACCAAGTGTATAAAAATATAACATGATGTATGAGACAATGTCTTTAAGGTGTTTTTAGCTTCTTGGAGGAAAAACACTATATAGTTACAAAGTAGTAGCTGGACAAAAAAAACATGACGGATACACTCAGGGAATAGTAAATTGTATAAAAAACTCTGATGACAGAATGTCCATAGCAAAGGCAAACGACTTTATAATTTTAAAATTTACATCTAAAGTAAAGACGCTTCTTTACTAAACATAACATATATAGCTAGTATCATATCCCCCAAAAAACAAATACTACAGACATAATGCATATATATATATAATTAATTATATAAAAAGTTACCTGGCTTCAAGGGATGCAATTATAAAACCCAGGTCAGACTTTCTGTTAGGTCTCTCCTCTAACGTAGATCTAAACACCTTCACAGTTTTTTGCAAAATTTTGCATGCCTGCAGATAACATTATAATATATGTAACTGTCTTTTTATATTTCTATATATGTTAACCATTATTTTAGAACACACAATTGAGATGAAAATCTTTGTTATTTTTTCCTAATATTCTCCAAGATTATGGAACTTATCTTGTACAATTTGCTCAGAATTTTAAAAAGTAACAATATAGACAGGACTAAATTTAATTAACTATACTGATTTAATTAATCTATAAATATTCACCTAGGGACAGATTCTGATGCCCTTATGCTCGTTGAGTAGCACATTACTCCACCACTAGCCACACTGGGTTAAATAAGACTACTCACCGAGTTAAGTCTTGTCTACACATGACAGTAAATCCAGAATTAGACAGGGTGTGAATTTAAAGCTGATTAACTATTCCTGATTAGCTCCATGTGTGGACACTCTTGAGAATACAGCACTCTTATTCCAGAATAAGAGTATCCACACATGGAGTTAATCAAGAAGAACTATTCTGGAACAGTTTCCTGTGTAGACTGTACTGGGAAAGGGAACAATATCCATTTTATTTTCTTACCACTCTCTCTTTTCCTTCCTTATCTTCCTCTAGAACTGCCTGTATGAGACTCAGAGTGCTATTGTACCAAAACTGTTCATTTCCTCCTATCAGTTGTGCCTTCTCAAGAAGTGCCTTAGCTTGCCCATGGTTCTTTTCCAGGTTAGCCACTACAGCAAGAAGGTACAAGCATCTTGACACTGCATGTATGTCATTCATTTCCTAGGGGGAAAAAAGATATTTCAGATATATTTAAAAGCAGAGATTCTACCTTGTCCTAGTAACATTTAAAGACAAATACTGGGATAGGCACTGAAGCACAAAATCAGTGAGAGTTTTGTGCATGTATCTGGCAGAAGAATTTGCTCTTTAGCATTCATGCTACTTCCTAATGCTTTTTCAGGCTACAAAAATTTGCCAGCTCATTTTAAGCATATTTTCTATTTCCAAACTATTGCCTATTTTCCTTTATTCCCCAAGTGGATTCTTCTACACCATAGGTAAAATAAATCCTCTTTTTCCCTTTTATTAGATATTATACGTTCTGTTGTCAGAATCTGAGGCAGAAGAAATGTGATCACAGAGAAGAGTTTCAATGGGTCATATCCTCAGCTGGTCTCAATCAGCATTTCTCCACTGACTTCAATAAAGCCCTGCTGATTTATATCAGTTGTGAACCTGGCCCAGTATCTTTTATGGTATAACAAGATATTTTTTCATTTCACTGGACTTTGTTCACTGCCCAATACTAAATTCATGCTGTATGTAAAAGAAAAAATATTTGTTTAAAATATGATTAAAAATAATAGTTGATATTTGTATTTGTCTAAAAATATAAAGACTTATTTGAAATGATGATGAAGGGCAGAAACAACTATGACAGATTAACATGATCTTCATGAGGAGAAAGCCACACTGCACACTGGAGAGCAGCAGGATGTAACAAGACAGGACTTAAAGATATCTTTCATGCAGATCCTTTACATATTGAATTGGCAGGGGTCAAACTGGTGAGTGCATGGTAGCACTGTACTTAAGCTCTGCCCAAAATTATAAGTCACACCCCCACCCCTGCGCACACACTATTCCTGCATAACTGGATGTTTCTTTCTTTTATTTTAAAAAAAGACCAGCAGTGAAACAATTAGCAATATTGACTTCATATTGCCATAACTAGGTTTCAGAGTTATCACACACACTGAGATGAGTAGGGGCAGGTCACATCTCTCAAGAGCAAATATTGAACTCCCGCGCAATAGCTAAATAAACAGATCCTGGATTGATACATTGCTTCCAGTAGTACTAGAGGAGCATACACAGCTGCTGCCACTACTTCACAGGGTGCATTGCATGCTCCATCCTATGCCCCTCAGCTGTAAGGACAGCCTCTAGAGGGTAAGAGTTAAAGTTTTTGGGTGTCACAAGCCTGAATCTCCATACTTTCAAATGTTCGGGTTTCTTTTAAGTTCTTTTAAATACAAGACCTAGGTTTCTAATGGATGTAGTCTTTTTTAAAGTAACTTCAGTGTTCTTTTAAGGATTTTGTAGCTTTAAGTATATGATATATACTCTCAGTTTTACAAGGTTTATAAAATTTAAACACTGAGAGGTAATTTTCCAGCCTTTGGACAGTGTTTCTGCATTTTGACTACCATTAACATAAGTGACATTTTAATCATGCTAAACATTTTGTTTTTACAGGCTTGAATGATTTCTGATTGACCTGTGTTGCACTGTGTGCCTCTGAAAGGAGTAGCCTTGCTGGTTGATATAAACCCAGCTGAATTAGTACTTCAGCTTTGTCAATCCACAGGTATGGGAAAGAAAGTCCACTCAGCCCTTTTCCAGTTACTGCATCTAACTCCAAAATCTGAAAAATAATAAAACTTTAAATTATTACAGTCTTTCAGAAAATTAATCCAAATTAATATTGAAAATCCTACTTAATATTATACCTCATATTCATCTGACTATTTTATAACCTAGAAATTAGAACTTAAACTATAGTAGAAAACGTGTTTACTGGGGCATTTGGACTTCACAGAACACAAAAAGAATTTGCATAACAAATGTATAAGATAAATGCAATACTGTAACTGACTTTTGGGTAGTGAAAATAATTTAGATTCTGTACTGTCCAGAAACAAAACTAAGATGGGAGAAGTTAACTTATTTTGTCCAGAACTAAGAGAGAAACAGGAGAAGAATATGTGAGAGTTAACTGAGCGGGTTGAGGAGGAAGTCATTAATAAGATGGAAGAACTCGTGGGAGCAGAGGGAGAGGAAGATAATGAAGTAATACAGGGAAAAAGAGGAATGAAATGCAAATGAAGAGAGGAGTGGAGGAAAGCAACAAGAAAACATGGGATTATTTTGTAAGACTAAAGTTAGGGGAGAGGAGAATTAGAGCTGGAATGTATCTCTTCAGAGCTGCTTGCAGGGGGAGTGAAAACAGTATCCAGTGATGTCAGTGGAGGGAAAAGAAAGAAGAGAAGAGTGATATTAGAGATGGGAGCTCCTTTTCCTGTTCCTCGATCTTTGCTGTTGAGCTGGGCTAGCCTTAGAGAAACAATATCACTGCCAGATACTGGAAAGAGCAGCAGTCAGTGGCTTTAAATACAGCTCCCGTTCTTCTTGCTCTGCATCAGTTCTTGATGATGAGCAACTTCAACTCACATCAACTCACATGCTGGTAACCTAGGTCAGAGGAACCTAAGTAGCATACAATTTTAAAGAACATCTAAGGTTCAAGAAATATGGTTCCTACAGTTGAAAACTGTAACTGATTGAAATCAATAGTGTATCATAATCTGTCTAGAAAAAACACAGTGAAAATAGAAACTTTGTTCAATATAGCACGTGTGGAATTGAATTAAATAACCTTTTCCTTTGCAGTAAGTGAGTTCTTATATCCATTATTATGTGATTTGGTACATTCAGATAATCCACTTCTTTCCTCCTCCTTAGGTTGCACATTTTCCCCATTTTTTAATGCAATCTCTTGTCTATACCTAAATTGTAGTGGCAGAGAGGAGGGAAGGAAATTAAAAATATTGTTTAAAATATCATTTAATCTGAAGTGTTATTATACTACACAGATTTATGACAGTAATTCTGTAAATTTGTGTGAAATGCTTCATAGACAATGTTGTGCTGTGTCACAAGTATATTAAAAGTGGTGCTAGGAAATGGTGTTTTAAAAATAAAATTATTATCATTCTAACTTTATAATGCGCTGCATAGTTTCCATGTTACCAGATGACTAGATGACTTCTCCAGGTCCCTACCGGTCCTATGATTCTATGAAAAAAAAAAAGCTACACAAAGTGCATTGCAATAAAAACACATACTTTGCCTGTTCCACTTCGTTAAGGTATGCTTCTCCAACTGCTTTCTCATGATATGAGAATGCCTGACTCAATTTTATATCTGAACATATCAGGGAGATTCTGTGAAAATAAAAAGATTAGTGTGCATAATGATCACAAAAATGAAAATATTGCCTGATAGAAACAAAATTTCTGAAAAAGTGTATTTTTATGCTTTCCATTTTTTTTTGGTAACTTTGACTAATATAGCCAATAACAACAGAATTCTGTGAAGTTTAAATCTGGAAAAAATTCAATACATTTTGGAGAAAGTTTTTAACATCTAACATGTTAGGTCCCTAACAGATTTTATGCTCTTAACAGAAGCATAAAAAAAAGTGGGGAGCTGAGAATTTTTGCCATCTGAAAATGTACCCCTTAAAAAGAGAATTGTTGCTCCAACTGTGCATGCAAATCTGAGTATAGCAGTTACAGAGAAAGACACAACTACTCAATACATCGTGGGGGTGCAAGCAGGGATGCTTGGCTTCAAACTATGTTAAACTATTTAACCAGTATGTCTCTTTTTAAAAAAATGAAGTTGTTTCCTAATTCTTCAGCGTTAAAAGAACTACAAACACTTTTCATTTGGAGATTTGCCTAATCCTGTAAACACTTACTTTGGGATATCGCACTTAATAATATAGGTACCCTTATTGGATTTCATGCGAGAAAAGAAAGAACAAACCATGCTGAATATTGTTAAACATTATGTATGTTAATAAAGAGAACAAATCAATTTTAAAATCATGAACAAGGTAAAACAATGTAAATCATAAAAGGGATGGTTTACATAGTGTAATTGAGGATCAGTGTACAAAACAGAGGGGGCTGGTATGGCTTTTCATAAACATCTCCCATTTAGCCAAAGCAAGTAACTTATACAAACCGAAGATGGTAGAGATCAGACAGACTTTTACTTTCCACAACATCGCGAGCAATAACCTCAGCCAGCTGAAAGATGGGAAGAGTAAGGTGGTTGCAAGAAATTTTCTGCAGCTCCTTAGCCAAAAGGTCCATAAAATATAAAGTGTAAGTCTAAAAATAATAAAACAAATAATAAATTCTGTACCAATTGTTGGTATTTTTAATTTAAACTATACATTCTTCTTTCTTCAACTGTACAAGCTAAACAAAAAATCATGACATAAATCTTATCCTCCAGACATACATATGGCTGTATTAAGACATGCTTAATTGGACTTCAGTCTTTGATGCCAAACAGATCAGAATTTTACAATTCTAAGTTTTGAGCCACTGAAATACCTCACTTACAGCTCCCTGTGCAGATTGCTGGTTAGTGCTTTAAAAGACAAAAAGAGTATTAAAGAAAATAGTCAGCACTTAGCTAAGGAACTGGCAGACAATCACTAACTCCCCTATTTCTCCCCACAAAAAGCTGATGTAAAAAGATATGTAGGGAGCAGTAACTGAATGCAACTCTGAACCCAAGTGCAGGCAAAGAGGGACTGAGGAAATGAGAGTTATTTGGTAATGAGTTGTACAAGAAAGCAAACATGTACTTCCTCCTGGTATGGAAGATGACTTTTGAAGTTCTGACCTCTAATGAACCAGAGCTATGAGACCCAGGGAGTGGGCCACCTGTTACCACTAGCATTTTGATGAAGAGGTTACTCATGTTGTAGAGTAACTGGAGTTCTTCAAGATGTGTGTCACTGTGAGTGCTCCACTTCAGGTGAGCTCATGCCTTTCTTTGACTGGAGATTTTGGGTAACAGTGCCCATTTGACCCAGGCAAGCACCCCACACATTTTCATGACCTGCACTGAGGTTACATGGGGCAATGTGGGCAAACTGCCTTCAGTTCCTCCTCCATTGCAAAGTCTCACAATGGAGACTCTGAAGCAGAGGGGAAGGAGGGAGGGTAGAGGAGCACCCAAAAGGACACACATCTTGAAGAATTCCAGTTACTGCACAACGTGAGTAACCTCTCCTTTTTTGAGTAGTGTGCCTGTGGGTGCACCACTTCAGGTGATTCCCAAAGAGTACCCCCTCTAAGGAGGTGCAAGGTTCAGAGCAGAGTCCAATACAGAAGAGGGAACTGCACTGCCTACAGTTGCATTTGATCTTGTGGCAGGCACCATGGCACAATGACTAGACAAGGTATGCAAGAGGACATGTTGCTGCTTTACAGTTGTCTGCAATGGATACCTCCTTATGTCAGGCTATAGAAGTAGAAAGTGCTCTAGTGGAATGTGCTATCATTCTTGAAGGGGGTTGAAGCTGAGCTTAGTCATAACAAATCTTAATACATCCAGAGATCCACTTTGATAACCTCAAATAACCAAATAACCAAACCCTTACTTCTGTCCACAATGGAGACAAATAGTCAAGGAGATCTTCTAAAAGTTGTGGCCCTATCTAAGTAAAAAGCTAAGGCTCTCCTACCATCTAGGGTACGGAACATGGTTTCTTGACAAGTCTGAATGTGGTTTTGGGGAAAAAACCTGGGAGATGAATAGTCTGATTAACTCCAAGGACGCCTTCGGTAAAAATCTGGAATGGGCCTTCAGCGATACTTTCTCTCTGGTGAATGGGGCAAAGGGGGCGTGGAGTGTTTCCCATTAAAGCCCCCAGTTCTCCAGCCATTAAAGCTCCCAATTCTCCAGTTATAGCTACCAAGAAAGCCATCTTCATTGACAGATCTAACAAAGAATATGTAGCTGGTGGCTCACAGGCAATTAAAGACTATGTTCTGGTCCCAGCTAGAGCAGCGCCTCTGATTTGTGGGAAGAGATTTGACAAACCTCTTAGGAATCTTACCATGGCTTGGTGATGAAGAGCGGAAAAAACAAAGAGCAACTGTGTGTAAATGAAAGGTTGTTATTGCTTCTAAAGGGTTCCCCAATAGAGTTCACAGAAAACACACTATGTTTCCAATTCCAACAAGTAATCCAATACTCTGAGAAGGGAGGAAAGAATAGGTGAAATCTGATGACTGCTACACCAAAGAGAATAATGCTTCCATTTCTGGAGATAAGTATTTCTTGTAGCTTCTTTTCTACTGTTTAATAAAATGTGTTGTACCTCTGATGAACAGGAAACTTCTTCTATTCCTAGATTCATTGAGGAACCATGCTTGGAGCCTCAGAACCTGCGGGCTGCAGTGAAGTGTTCAACTGAGTCAGGAGGAAAGAAGTGATCGGAAGTCTCCAATGAGGGCAAGAGGTTAGTCTGATTAGGTAGGAATACCAAATTTGTCTTGGCTACGTTGGTGCAATCACTATGACCCTGACCTGACCCTGGTTGAGGACCTTTAACAGTAACAGTGTTGCTGGAGATACACAGAGAAGTCCCTTCTTCCTTGAGATGAGAAAATATCTCCTAGGGGCTGGGGATTGAGACCCCCTCTGGAACAACAGCTGATGCATTTTGCTTTAGCTACCATGGCAAACTGATTGACCGCCAAGACTCTCCAGACTAGGAATATCATGTGGAGGATTTGGGAGTTTAATTCCCATTCGTAATTTCAAGATAAATGTCTGCTGTCGTCATCTGCCATGGTGTTCTGAATACCTGGGAGATATGAAGCTAAGATGACTATCTGCCAATTCCACAATTTTATTGCTTCAGCACAGAGAGGTGGGGAACGTACTCCTCTCTGAGAGTGACATAATATATGCATGCCACATTGTCTGTCATTATCTTTATAGACTGGGACCTAATTAGCAGTAGGAAGTGTAAGCAAGCATTTTTGACTACTCTCAATTCCAGTAGTCACAATTTGCTCTGAACCAGATGTATCCTCCAACCCAAAAATGAAGTGTTGGATGTTATGACTGTCATAGACAGATTCTGGAAGAATGGAACACCTGCACATGTTTGAGCTGGGTCCTTCCACCAGTTCAGTGTTTGTATAACCCACTGGGGGAACAGATAGTAACCTGTCTAGACTGTGCTTTCTTGGTTTGTAAACCATTTGCAGTCGTCCCTGTAGACCTCTGAGATGTAGTCTGGCAAGTTACACTATGAAGACACAAGCTGACATGTGTCCAAGCAGCTGAAGACAATCTCCTACTGTTACTTGAGGACTTCCCTGAATCCTGGATATGAGATTTGTTACAGCAAGAAGTCTGCTGCTCTGTCTGTCAGTGCATCCAGGAAAGCTCCTATGAAGTCTAGATGCTGTGTTAGAATAAAAATGGACTTTCTGGGATTTATCTGGGAGGCCCAGGCTGCCAAACAGAGTATACATCATCTTTATTGCTGCCAACACTTCTTGACATGATGTGCCCCGATCAGTCAATTGTTCAGATAAGGTAAAACTACTATATCCAAATGATATAGGTGGGTGGCGACTAACACCAGAATCTTTGAGGATATTCTTGGGGAGAAGATAGATTGAAAGAAAGCACCCTGTATGGGCAGTGCTCGTTGTTGATCAAAAATTGAAGAAATCTTTTGTGTGAAGGGTAAATAGCAACATGAAAGTGTGTGAGTCTTGTTGGCTGAGAGTCATTGTCATAAATATAAACGGAAGGGTAAACACCTTTAAAATCCCTCCTGGCTAGAGGAAAAACCCTTTCACCTGTAAAGGGTTAAGAAGCTAGGATAACCTCACTGGCACCTGACCAAAATGACCAATGAGGAGACAAGATACTTTCAAAAGCTGGGGGGAGGGAGAAACAAAGCCTCTCTCTCTGTCTGTGTGATGCTTTTGCCAGGGACAGAACAGGAATGGAGTCTTAGAACTTAGTAAGTAATCTAGCTAGATATGCATTAGATTCTGATTTCTTTAAATGGCTGAGAAAACAAGCTGTGCTGAATGGAATGTAGATTCCTGTTTTTGTGTCTTTTTGTAACTTAAGGTTTTGCCTAGAGGGATTCTCTGTGTTTTGAATCTGATTACCCTGTGAGGTATTTACCATCCTGATTTTACAGAGGTGATTCTTTTTATTTTTTCTTCTATTAAAATTCTTCTTGTAAGAATCTGAATGCTTTTTCATTGTTCTTAAGATCCAACGGTTTGGGTCTGTGTTCACCTATGCAAATGGGTGAGGATTTTTATCAAACCTTCCCCAGGAAAGGGGGCGTAAGGTTTGGGAGGATTCTGGGGGGAAAGATGTTTCCAAATGGGCTCTTTCCCAGTTATATACCTGTTAGACGTTTGGTGGTGGCAGCGATAAAGTCCAAGGGCAAAAGGTAAAATAGTTTGTACCTTGGGGAAGTTTTAACCTAAGCTGGTAAAAGTAAGCTTAGGAGGGGTTCATGCAGGTCCCCACATCTGTACCCTACAGTTCAGAGTGGGGAAGGAACCTTGACAGTCATAAACCAATCTCCTAATTTTAACGAGGGAATTATTGCTGCAAGGGTCGCCATCTAAATTCCTCTAAGCTGAACAGCTGCACAGCAGCCTATTAAGTGCCGTGCAGGTGCTCAGGGCTGCGGCAGGGAGAGGTGCCTCTCCCCCAACCCTGGAGCTGCTGCAGCAGGGAGAGGTGCCTCTCCCCCAGCCCCAACCCAGCCTGGCCCCGGAGCTTCTGCAGCGGGGAGAGACCCCTTGCCCGCCCCCCCCAGGCCAGTGCTGCTGTGGGGAGAGAGAGATGGGGGGAGTCCTCTCTCCCTGCCATAGCCCCTCATCCCCAGCCCCACCCCCAGAGCTGCACCCCCCTGAATCCCAACCCTCTGCCCCAGCCCTGAGCTCCTCATCGCTGGCCCCACCCCAGAGCCCGCACCCCCAGCCAGAGCCCTAACCCCTGCACCCTAACCCTCTGCCCCAGCCCTAAGCCCCCTCCCACACTCCGAAACCTTTGGCCCACCCCCATCACATGAATTTTGTTATGTGCACCAATATGGAGGTGATGTGTCACACATCACCTCCAGTGCACCAATATGGAGGTGATGTGTGACACATCACCTCCATATTGGTGCACATAACAAAATTCATTCTGCATATGTGTGGGAAAAATTAGAGGGAATGCTGATCACCATCCTGAATTTCTGCTGTTTTACATATCTGAGGAGGGCCCAAATGGAGGCATTCATGTGTGTTCCTGCCATGTGGGTTCCATCTGGGATCTATCTTGCTGTAGTACGTCAGTATAAGAGGGACAGCAACGTGTACGGGAATAGATAAGGGAACCCTAGACAGATACATGTGAGTCCGAAGATTCCTCCTTCACATACACCAACCGTGGAGATAGCTGTTCCATTTACAAGAAAAATGAGGGTGAATGTGGTGGTCTAGGAGATAGCGGGGTCAGTGACCAAGAGAGTCCTGATGTTGACAAACCTCCAGCGCTCATTAACAGAGGAGAGTTCGGTTCCCAAGATACTATCAGTCCACAGGGTACCTACATTCATGCGGTAATGATGGTGTCCAAGAGTGGGTCGAGAGAGAAACTGTGGAGGGCGATTCTGGGGGATGGATCACTTGATGATTACCAGTTTTGTTCATTCCCTCTGAGGCACCTGGCATTGGCCACTATTGGAAGACAGGATACTGGGCTAGATGGACTGTTGGTCTGACCCAGTATGGCTGTTCTTATGGTACTGAAGAAGCTGGTACTAAGCCCTTTGCATGGGAGATAGTCAGTGTCAATTCCCTTGGTACCATAAGCACCTGAGTGGTCTTTGCTACCCCTGACTTTCCTGTTACTGGTACTGAATGTTGTTCATGGCTCAGCTCAGAACTCTTCACTACCTTGTCTCTGCTGCTCTGCATAGTGGTGCCCAAGCTTGGTACCGTGTCTGTCTTAGACAATTGACTCCTCTTCGCCTTTGTGGTATCAACATGGTTCAGAGTCTGCATGGAATTCCCCTTGGGACCTGAGGTCTCCATACTCTTCTTGTGTGTCAGTGACTGAGATTTTCTTGGAGTTTTACTCATTCCCTTCTACTTAGAGGCAGGTATTGGAACTACCTTTGCTGAAGTCTTTGGTACCGTAAATGTACTCAGTGTCACGGTACCACCTATGTCTCTAGCTTTGTCCAGGGACTGAGATGTCGATGTGGATGGGGGCACTAGTGATAGTGGGAGGCCTATGGAAAGGGAGGTCCACCAAAGCTCCATCATCAGGAATTTAAACTTGAGCTCCCTATTCTTTTGGGAATCTACTCTTGAAGGAAGTGCAGATCTTGCACTTATTAGGAATATGGGTATCACCCAAACAGCAAAGACACCAGGGGATTCCCTGCTGACTCAGACAGCCTCACAAAAAGAGATGCACCTTTTGAATCCCAGGAAGCCTGGCATTCCCAAGCAAATTAACAACAAACTGACCTCTACTGAAGGAAAAACACATTTAACACTATCTAACAATATGCATGAACAACAAATTAAAAAAAATTTTTTTCCAAGGGAAGGAAAGAAGGAAGGAAGGAAGGAACAGCTGTTCCAACAACTACAAACACTATATACTAACTAACAAACTGAATTCTGAATACTAGTAGAGAAGAGGCACAGTTGTAGACTCCACCTCAGGCCAAAGGCAGCTGAGAAGGAACTGAAGTGGTTTGCGCGAGTGGCCCCATATAGCCTCAGTGTAAGGCACAAGGATGTGTGGAGTGCATGCACAGGCCAAACAGGCACCGCTACCAAAAATCTCCAGTCAAAGGCACAGGGTGCAGATCACCTGAAGTGGAGCACCCATAGGGACACTACTTGAAAAAGAATTAAAAGATCCTCAGGCCAAAATGACTGTTATCATTAGAATTTTCATAATTACTATACAACACTTATAGATTTGCATAATTTCTCATGAATTAGTTTGTGAACTTCTTACTCCTATTGATGAGCACTTATTCACATGGCCAGTCCCACTGGTTTCATCAGTGGGAATAATTGGTCCAAATCTGGTTCATTATGTTTGGTATACACATCTTCTGTGATGAAGGATAAAATCTGCCAGAAAAATGAAGCTGATAGAGATTTATATCTGATGAAGAAAATCTTATGCATTGACTATTTGTTGTACATACGTTTTCAGTTACGATGAATAACAGCAGAAATTTTTTAAAAATATTTTTTAAAAAACTTGCTAGCATACCAGATCCACTCAAAATTCACCTCTACCAACAGCTGAGGAGATACAGGGTTGTTTTAAAGATATATATAAACAAAAGAATATGCAATTGGTGTGAACATTTTTCATGAAGCTGTCACTCTACATCTGACCAATCAGTCCTCATTCTCAAAGGAAACCTGTCCAATAGTTTCAAAAGACAAATCTACGAGGCTAAATTCATAACTTTGCTAGACACTAAAAATCATTGACTGAATAGAGACCCTGGATTTATGGTTTATTATAACAAACTAACCCACTAACAACCCCCATACCTCGCTGCCTTTCCCCCTCCCTTGTCTTTCCCCACTTTGACTGGAGGGTTGTTAACGGACCACTTCACCTTGAATGGTCAGTCCCTTGAAATATGTGTTAACAACTTATGCTAAGCAATCTGTTTCACACTGTATTTAGCTGTGACACTCTGAGTATATTTCCCACAACTGAAGAAGAGCTCCATGTAAGCTTGAAAGCTTGTCTCTCTCACCAACCCTGTCCAACTGGCATAAAGGAATTTTAACTAAAGACCATTTACTTAATAAGAAAAAAGAAAAGGAGTACTTGTGGCACCTTAGAGACTAACCAGTTTATTTGAGCATGAGCTTTCGTGAGCTACAGCTCACTTCATCGGATGCATAGCAAGTTTCCACGATATGCTATGCATCCGATGAAGTGAGCTGTAGCTCACGAAAGCTCATGCTCAAATAAACTGGTTAGTCTCTAAGGTGCCACAAGTACTCCTTTTCTTTTTTCTTTTTACGAATACAGACTAACACGGCTGTTACTCTGAAACCATTTACTTAATAATATTTGATTTAAAGAAACCCAAACAAAAAAATTCACATGGCACAAAATCTAACGTTATGTAAAGTTTCACGTAATGTTAGAACACTTACAGAATTAAAAGGAATGTGTTGCCCCTTTTAAGCCTGTTTCAGAACATTATAATTATGGAGTTGCAAACAGCACCTTCATAATATAAAAGCAGACAAGGGAAAGAAAAAAAAGTCTTTTTAAAAACTGTCTGCAAAATATACAGACAAAAACTAATGTCTAGGTGTCACGGAGTCCCTGGGCAATGCTCTGGAACTGCTCCCCATGAAGCCACTCAGGACTCTGGGGAAGTCTCCTTTCTGTAGCAGACTGTCTGCAGGACACACAGCTCACACAACTTCCACTTTCCTGGGTCTGACCTTGGAGCATTCAGCATCCTCTGCCCCTCCGTGCGCTTCCCACAGCGAGTCCGCCCAGGCAGGCTCCTGGGGAAGCCAGAGGGTCCTGCACCCCAACTCCGCAGTCAGACGTGATTCTCGGCCAGCCAGTAAAACAGAGGTTTATTAGATGACAGGAACATGGTCTAACACAGAGCTTGTAGGTGCAGAGAACAGGACCCCTCAGCTGGGTCCATTTTGGGGGGCAGTGAGCCAGACAACCACGTCTGTACTTCACTCCATGTCCCCAGCCAGCCTCAAACTGAAAACCCTCTCCAGCCCCTCCTCCTCTGGGCTTTGTCCCTTTCCCGGGCCAGGAGGTCACCTGATTCCTTTGTTCTCCAACCCTTTAGCTCTCACCTTGCAGGGGGAAGGGCCAGGCCATCAGTTGCCAGGAAACAGGGTGTCGGCCATTCTCTGTGTCCAGACCCCTGCACACACCTGCCCTCTAGGGCTCTGCAATGATCATACACCCTTACCCCACCACCTAGATACTTAAGAACTGCATAGGGGAAACTGAGGCACCCCCACACTATTCAGAGGAAACATTAAGAACAGTCCCACTTCGTCACACTAGGATTGGTCTCAGCTTTTGTTTTCCTAAAGTAGAGCAATGATTTTGAAATGTTTACTTACAGGTACCAGAATATTATCCCGGTTAATAACATAACAGCTTGTTTCCTGTTTAAAAGCATCTCTAACTTCATCAGGGCAGTCATAGCTGGCCCATTCCTCCACACTCGCTGGTAATGCTTCAACTGGTCCTTTTCGTTTAGGCTTCTCCTTCATAACTGAAGGCTGCACCTTTAATTAAAGGAACTCTTTAGACAGTTTATTTTTCTATAAGCAATAAATATTTACTTAAATAGAACTGTTTCAAAGAGGAAAAAAGAAAGATACCTGTTTGGCATTCTTTTGGGCTTGGTTCTTTTTAAGGGTGGTTGATTTTGGGGTCTGGAAAGCAGCAGGTGGTGAGTTTTAGCACTATAATGCCAATTTCTATAATTTTGTGCTTGAAGAACTGACCTAAGAAACACTATTTATTGAAGTAAAAATATCTAGATTTTTCATAAAGAGGAGTGCCTTACTTGTTTTGCATCCTTTTTGCCTTTATCTTTCTTATGTGTGGCTGACTGTGCATTCTGGGAAGATGGTGAGGATTTTGGTAATGCTTTAATAATAGATCCTGCTGCAGACAATGAAACCTAGAGAAAAATAATTACAATTATTTAACTTTAAAGTGCTGTCCTTAGCTACTAGAAACAGAATCACACTCCATTATGTTCACTCAAGACTACTCTCCCAGAGACAGAAAATTTCAAAGGCTCCTAGAACCCTCACATTATGATTATTTCTACAAGCATTTATGGAAGCATGAGTCACCATAGTGCACTTAAACAGCTCAAGTGTTATGATTGAACACAGCTGTTCAGTTTGGGTACAGAAAGTGAGAGTCTTTGAAATAAATACCTAGATCATTTAGGACTTTACAACCATCACCTTACTTTCACAGCACCATGAATTGGGAGCCTGTGCACAGATGAAAGACAAGTATAATATGCTCCTCCAAGTCTGCCCTATTGCAAAAGTGTAGTGCTGCATTAACTGAAGCTCCAGAATATGAAGTATCTGGAGAAAATCTCTCTCTCTCTTTGTCTTGTGGAAGCAAAGCTTTGATGTTCTGATTCTCAAGGAAGGAGAGAACTCCTTACTGAAGCTCTTTTTGTTATTGATCTTGACTAAAAATTAGGATAGTAATTTGGTAGGACATTTGAACAATAATTTCTGTTAGAGGTGATCAAAGTCCACAAGACATCCTGTGGACTAAAATTGGAACACCGGCTACATGTTCCATAACTTATCAAGATCTCACACTGGGTCTTTACCATATGGCACTATGTGTTTTTTTTTTAAGGCATCTAACATTTCATGGATTTTTTTTAAGCTTTCAGAAATTACTCCATTGCCTAACAGATAGTTACTGAAGAATCTTAAGATTCTAGAGTCTCACCTGGAAATGAAAACAAGCATCAGGATCCCCGAGGAGTTCAAAAGATTTTAACCTGTCCTTCTCATTCATCTTGAATCAAATCTGCTCTATTTTTAATCCCAAACAAGCTTCACATCACACAGTCTAGCAAGCTTTCCTGTATCTCTTTATAAACAACCTATTTTCAATCCTAAAATGCCTTATATGAAAAGTTTGAAGCTCACAGCAATGTTAATATATAACAGTGACACTCAGACTGAGGCTCGCAAGCGGCTCTTTAATGCGTCTCCTGCAGCTCTTTACAGCACATGATATTAAAACTCTGTGTGATTGAATTATTCATCACCCTAAGTAATTAAGCATTCAAGATGTTTTTACTATGGTATTAACCAATTGTAGCTGATAAAATAATAATACTTGGTCAGTCATTTTGCTGTGAGAATTTTTATATATATATGTGTGTACACAAACCCACACACCCACCCACACTATTTCCCATCATACTGTTTAAATATGAATATATAGTACTATAGTAAATGAAACAATGAATTCACACTACTGTGGCTCTTTTGCGTAATGTTCGCTAATTTGGCTCCTGAACTGCTGAGGTCTGAGAAGCACTGATCTATAAGCATTAGCCCACAGACAGCTACTGCAATTGTCCTATAACAGACACTGATATCTGCACTAGCTACTTTTGATGTTTATTCGTCTACTATCATTATCTAGAAATCATCCTGTTTCTCTTAGTCAACTACAGAATATTAAAAATTCTGATGATGTGAAATTTGGAAATGTTAGTCAGAATTTTATTTTCTAAAATTCCTGTTTTCCAAATTTTTATATGTTATATAGTCCAAACTAATTTCACAATGAATGTCTGATAATTAGCAACACATGTATGTAGTAGGGTTCAGCTACAAGCTTTTATATTAAGCAATTACTTAATCACTTTGTAAGCATTTGTAATCACTGGAAAAACAATAATACAACCTGGAACATAATGATTTGGATACCAGCTTCACTTTGCAGATCTCTCACCCACACCACTCAGGTGGCACTTACGATGGCATGTGGCATATATTGAGGTAAAGTACAGCTTTCACCATTTCGAATATTTAAATACATTTTAAAAATTTAACATGCAGTGCAATCCTTCTGATGTTTTCCATAAATGTCACTGGAAATTAGGCAGCCACATCAATGAGAAAATACAACATTTAATGAGGTTCATTCAATTTGATTTGAAATGCTGCAGAACAGCCAGAAGTGATTACTTTAGAGAATTACAACACTCAGTGAATATTAGTGTTATGGTTTCATCACAAAATGTAATTGACTACTCAATTCACAGGGTTTAAGTAAGGGTTTGTCTACTTTACCCGCTGGATTGACGGGCAGTGATCGATCCAGCGGGGCTCTATTTATCACATCTAATCTATGCATCTCCCGTCAACTCTGGTATTGCATAGGAGCGAGAGGCGCAGGCGGAGTCAACGGGGGAGCATCAGCTGTTGACTTACCACAGTGAAGACACCGTGGTAAGTAGATCTAAGTACATGGACTTCAGCTGCGTTATTCACGTAGCTGAAGTTGTGTAACTTAGATTGATTCCCCCCCCCCCGCCCAGTGTAAACCAGGCCTGAGTCAGATAATTCCTTTAGTTAAATGACATAGCCTTTGAAATGATCTAAGTCACTATCTATCTGTAATTATTGTTCTTCACCAACAGTATTGTGAATTCTGTAAATCACCAATCATGGTTCTTATTCTACCCTAGCTATTTAGATAGTGAAGTTTAGAAACCATTGGTAGAAAAAGTGGATCCCCAGGCTCCAAAGAATATACACACCAATAGAGAGTAATAGCTTTAACTGAGCACTGTCTTTCTTCCATATGGTTGTTGGAAGAATTTGAACTACACAGAGGTACTCTCTAGTTTCTTGTGATAATTTTCTAATTTAAAGCTTAGAAACTGTAAAACTATATCCTAACAATATTGTAAAATTGGATTGTCTGTTATAATAAAGACAGTTAAAATAACAAAATACTGTCTCCCTATGTATTCATATAGTAGATAAATTAAATGTGATTGGTAAATTCTGATCTTCTCACCTGCCAGATACGAATGATGTTAGCATAAGCCATCAAACAGTGTTGTTGATGATAAGGTGAACTATGGCCAGAAATTATAGCCATTAAAGTATGTGCTCTAAACAAAGTTTCCAATTGCCTTATGTTTTTTAAATCTTCATTAGCAGTTTGGGGAATTGTAACATTTACCCCAAAGTCTACCTTCAGCTTTGCTGGAGATGGTATTTCTTGTTTGATGTTTTTCTCTGTTAAAAAACAACAATGAAAACAATGTCAATGGTCTGACATTGTACAATATTTCAAGGCTTATTTAAAGTTGCATTTCTAAGGTGGAAATGAAAAAGAATCCATTGACAGCAAGATGACATTATTAGAAAAATGGAAATCCAACTTACCAAAGATGACCTTGCTATGATAGAATAATATTACTTCTATCATAGTTTCAATTATTAATAAAAACATAACAATATACTTTAAAAAGAACTGTAAGCAATGACAAAGCAAAGAAATGCAGAGTACGGGTAACCTCATCTAATTGTGCCTGGTTTAAGCAGCCCACAGGGTGGATATTCTAACTTTCTGTTCTGGGGCCCCTTAAGAGTGTTGCTCTAACTGTTATGAGTTAAATATGGAAGATTGTGGGATCTGAGATTTTAACAAAAATATCCATATTCCCCTAAAGGGGCAGGAACAACTTTAATAAGTTCATAATCTGATCTGCTTTTTTTGTTCTATTTTTCTCAAAATCCATTAAAATCTATATACATTTTTATACAAAATGGTTAATGCTTTTCTTCTTAAAAGAGAACTGATGAAAGGGGCCCAGCATTCATCAACAACCAGCAAGATTATGTGGAATGGAAGGGAAATACCATGAAAGAATAGAGATTAATTTTAAATTGCCATTACACAAACAATGATAAGTCATATTTAAAGAAAAAAAACATGAATAGGACATTTTCAGTGCCATTTTAATTATGCAGTGTTAACAGAGGAATCATGCATCTTTCACAACTGCATCTCATCACTTGTTCTTTTTTGACCCATCTCATCTGTCTATATAAAAATACGACACAAGTGGAGAAGATGTCAGTTAATGTCACACATCATTCGTCTAGAAATTAGTTGTTTTCTTCAATTAGACTGGAACATTCTATCAAACTAGTCACTGAGGCATTAGCAATGTAAATGGTTACAAAGGGTAAAAACTTAGGGGCCTGAGTTGCTTCTTCAAAAATCACGCTGGTGCTTAGGAGGCTGAAGTCCCATTGACAATCATGTTTTAAAATGGGACCTAGGCACTTTTGAAAATTTTACCCAGAGATTTCATAAAGTAATGGAAATAGGGTAAAGGGATAAAGAAATGAGGTGTAGTTTCATAGCTGTAATAAGGGTCTGGGAGTCAGAACGCCAGATTCTATCTCTGGTCGTTGCACTGAGCATTCATGGAAAAGTGACAGTCTCTCTAGGCCTCCATTTCACAATCTGTAAAAGGGGTACAAACCAGTTATTTACATCAACACTGGTTCTTGAGAGTCTCTGGCACCTATCTTTGTGTCAACCTGTTCCATTTCTTCTGTGATTTGTTTAAGGGCCTGATGCAAAGTTCACTGAAGTTACTGACGTCAGTGAGTTTTGAATCAGGTCTTACGTGAAGAAGCTCAGGTTTTTCATTTTGACTTCCTCTAAGTCTTTTGTAGATGAAGAAACATGTTCCATATAAAGAAAAGGAGTACTTGTGGCACCTTAAAGACTAACAAATTAGTCTCTAAGGTGCCACAAGTACTCCTTTTCTTTTTGCGACTACAGACTAACACGGCTGCTACTCTGAAACATGTTCCATATAAGGTCTTTTTATATACTGAAAATGATCAGGTGCTTTTATTCTCTAAAAGATAGTAAGACAAAAAACATATACTGCATTTATGTACTGAAATTATTTTGAAGGATAAGTACGTCAATTACACACCTTCTTCCTTAAGAGGTCCTTTGGCAAGTTTCAAATGTAGCAAGATATCTACTGCCCAGTCCAGATGTTTAATAGCATCATTAAGAGGAAACTTATTGCAGTATAACCATTCTGCAAATTCCATTAGATAATCAACTTTCTGCCACTCACTTTCTTGTTTCTACAGAAAAGGCAGAATGATTTAGTTCACATATTGTAGTCTGTAACATCAAATTACTGATACTAAGATCTATATAGATTTGTCAGTTTTTTTGGAAGCAAAAATTTAATTTTAAATAGGTAGCAAGCAATTTACTGACATTGCCTAATCAGGGAAAATGTCTAACTGAATGTAATTAAAAAAATCAGTATTAGTTAAATTTCTTTTCTTCTATTAAAGTCTCCATCAATTAGTCACTGTTAGGCCTTTTCCTCCTCAAGAGAGACCAGGCACCAGTTCAAATGTGTTGACACAGAGTCCCAGGACTTAAACTACATCCACTTGGTTTTCCATCAGAAAAATAATTTCAAAGTTGTGAAAAATAACCCTCACCAAATTAACAAACTGACAAAATAATTTGCATAACATTTATTCTTTCTATTAAATTGAACTATTTTAAACTATGATGAAAAGTAATGCTAAATGAACATGTAATTAATGGTTTACTCTTATGTGTAATTCTAAAGTGATGGAGATATCAAAGAAATTAAATTATGTAAAAAAATTACTCTCTTTTGCTCATTATCAGTCCATCACTATTGGGAAGGAGCTAAGCAGTGAGACAGTAGAATGGAGGACTGAGAGAAGATGACTACAAATGGAAGATAAAGAATTGAAACTAACAATGACCAGGTGTTGCATTAAACATCTCCTTGACTGGTGTTAAAAAGAAAAGGAGTACTTGTGGCACCTTAGAGACTAACAAATTTATTTGAGCATAAGCTTTCGTGAGCTACAGCTCACTTCATCGGATGCATGCAGTGAGCTGTATATTCCATTCTATTAAGAGTCTATTAAAATTAACAACATAGAGACCTGTAAAGCTTCAATGGCATTCTGATAACAGGTTAACTGCCCGACAATGTCTTTGGAGATTGGTGCCAGACGATGCCACATATGTGACAAATAGTCCTCACTTTCATCCTTGAATTTCTGAATGTCCATCATAAAATTACGTCCAAGTCTTGCCTTCACTATAACCATATGTTTGAAAATCAGGCTAAAAAAAAAGTTTAGAAATTACTCAATTTCTTATCTGTAAAATTATGGACTGTATCCTACAGTATGTTACAGTTGTGAAGGTAACTGCACTTCACTACTCATCTTTCTTTTATAGAAAAGTCAAATTCCCTGCTCCTCTGGATATTTACAAACCTTAACTTTAGAAAATAAATTAGACCCTGATCCTGCAAAGATGCACATATGTAACCTTATGCACTATGACCAGTTCCTTTGACATCAATGAGACTACACATAGGGGAGATCCTCAACTACTGTTACTTGTCATAACGCTGTGCTTAAGCCTTTGCACGTGTAAGTCTTTGCAGGATCAGAGCCTTAGGCTGCTTATAGTCTAGTTTCAGAGTTTTATCCTAACTGGAGTTAGAGCTGGGGAAAGTCCAAATTCCTGTTATTTTATCTTAAAAGGTGGTAGTACCCCCTCCTCCACCCTCACTCATCTAATATGAAATAGACATTCAGACATGTGAAATTGTAGCCCTGCTGCAAGCAACACACTTAGACGTAAATGTTGTCATGGATTTTTATGCAAAACAAACTGAATAATAACTAATCATTCAAATATACTTTTACTAATGTATTAGCCAAACAATGTTCTTCAACCAGACAACACATACCTTGATGTTCAACAAGCCTGGTCATTAAATAAAAGATAGGTTAAATATAATGTTTTAATATAGTATTTTGACTTAAATAATGAAATAAGCTATGTGAGGAGTCACCCCCTGCAAAACAACCTCAGTTGAATCCGCTGTAACCAATGAAGAGGCCTGACCCCAAAGTCAGGAACAAGAGACATAAGAACTTGACGGAGAAATATGAAACGTACCTCTGATGGGATACTATCTTAACTGGTTAAGCCACAGTGTTTGCTTGTCAACATTGTCTGGAGGGTTTACTTAGAGAAGTAACATATCATTAGCAAGCTCCTATCTTGGCAGATGATGTAAAATAGACAGGTGTCATGAATACTAGTCAGGACAAAGAAATAATAAAGAGGGGAGCTGGAGAGGTTAAAACATGTGGAACTCTCATTGAAAAATGCAAGGATAACAAAATCGGGGGGAAATAATTGAGATTATATATTTTATATTATTATTTTATTGCAGTAGTGATCAAAAGGAGCACAAAGTCTAAATTAGAGGTACATATGCATAGAGAGGGAAGACTAAACTGCCTAAGATCTCATTCTCCTTAGCTCAACTTCATTTCAATGGGTAATTTGAATCGTAACTCCTCCTGTGATCACATCTAAAAAGCTTTTCTTACAACATCTTGCTTTTAAAATCTGGACTTCAAATAGTAATTAGAAGAGAAGGAAACAGAGCAAAGTAAGATCCATAATCAAATAGTTGAAAAGGTTATACAGTACCTACTTAGGAACTTTTTTAAAGATGACCTACACAAACATTATAAACATTTTAATTATAAGAAGCAATCTAAGATCAAGCCTTTCTTTGATACTCAAAAGCAGTGTGAAAAGCCAGGGAAAAGATACAATATTGTCTTCTGTTATAAAAATTGTCAGCTCAACAAAAAGGCAACCTCTATACTATTTTATTAATGTAAAATATATATTTAAATATTATCCATATTTTTATATTTCTCAAGAGTCAGGATGCTTAAAATGTTTCAGTAAAAAAAGAGATCAACCAACTTACAGTCTATGTTTAGTTCGAGGCAGAACTTGAATGGCTTCATCTAACACTTTTAGTCCTGTCTCCCAGTCACTTTTATCAGCATACATGTGGAATAATAACCCATACAGGGATGTCCTTAATGTCAGATCCTCTTCAGTACCTTTGAAATACATTCAAATGATAAATTAACATTGTGAAATTAGTGCAGCCACCTCACAGAAATATTAGACTATTCATTTTGCATGACAAGAATAAAATACATGCCTGGGAGAAAATGACCTTCTGATGATCCACTACTTTGAAAATCCTTTGTAGGCCACTGATGAAGCTGCAACGTATTTTCTGTTCCCTAAAAAAGAAAAAGAAAAGTAGTGCATACATTTTTGTTAGCACAACTCTTCAAGCTCTGGTACTGTTTTCTATGTATAAATAGGATCAATTCAATTATAATATTTAAACTATTAATACACTAAGAGTAATAATCATTAATTGAGAGGGTGATTAGGTCAGTTAATAAGAATATGGGAGTTGAAAACTAAAACAACTATTTTCCTCCAAATCAATGTTTCTAATGGCATAGTGTATTACACAATTGCACCGATTAATACAATGAACTACATAATACATTCCCATACCATAATGTTGCTTGAGGTAACTAGATTTTGTCAGTCCCGTCTTGGCTTAGCTGGCTTTAGTTATGTAACTGGATGACCACAAATATCACAGAATTAAGGGATTTTTGGATGGATTTTTTTCATCTTGTTTCCAATGTGACCGACCCCAAAGCTAATATTCTCTAAGCACCTAACTGTTTCCACATGCAAACCCCAAAGTTATGGTTCTGCTGGTATACCGACCACAAATTACATAGGGACTACACTAGTAAATTCTCTAAACTAGAGTTATAGCTGTTGGACAACGGATCAGTTTTGGACAGGCCAACACATGTCTTCCTGGAAGTGATGGAATATCTAGGCTTTACACTGAGAGTTGAGGAGAACCCCAACATAGCTTACAGTAAATTGGACATTGGTTTTTAAAGCTCTTAGTCCTTAGCAGAGTTGGTCCTTATCTCAACCTCAAATTTTGTTTTGATTCAGATACCACTCACCTTTCCAGGATGGTACACATCTTAAACCAGCTGTCAACTGTGCCTTTGCAGTGTTGGATCACTGTATTACCCTGCCCACCTGACATATATCTTAGGAACATATGAATTACTATACTGGATCAGTATACACAAGTTGTTAGTGTGCACCATTTTCTGTCTCTGATAGTAGCCAGTACAATATGCTTCAAAGAAATCCTGAAGTGGACATCTATGGCCTGACCTGCCTGTAAGGGCAACTAACACTCTGTGGCTGGCATATGCTCTGAAGCATGAGCGTTTATAACCTTTCTAAAAAAAAAAAAGGGGTTTTGTTCTGTCTAATGCATATGTGTGGATGTTTTCATGATCCACATAAATGTCTAAATCTTTTTTATGACTCCTATTAAGGTTTTAGCCCAAATTATATCCTCTGACAATGAGTTCCATAAGTTAATTATGAGTCATATAAAAAAGCATTTCCTTTTATCACTTGTAAATGTATTGCCTTGTTAAGCTCTGGAAATAGCCAGACCCTTAGCAAAAAGTGTCTAGTGGCAGTTGCTACTGTGATGGGGCTAGGCCAGATGGCTATAGAAAAGTAGTGGGAGATAGATATATTAGCTCCAGGGTAAACAAATCCCTGGAACCAGGATAAGTGAAATGGCAGCTGCTCCAGGTCAATTAAGACACCTGGGGCCAATTAAGAACCTTCCAGAAGGCAGGGAGAACGCTAGGTTGATTGGGACACCTGAAGCCAATCAGGGGCTGGCTGAAACTAGTTAAAAGCCTCCCAGTTAGTCAGGTGGGTGTGCATGTACAGGAGCATGTTGGAGAGGCTGAGTAGTACACACCATATCAGGCACAAGGAAGGAGGCCCTGAGGTAAGGGTGAAGTGGAACTTGAGGAAGTGAGGGCTGCTGTGGGGGAAGTAGCTCAGGGAATTGTACATGTCATGTTTCTAAAAGGTCAGCTACCATAGCTGATACTATTAGGGTCCCTGGGCTGGAGTCCGGAGTAGAGGGTGGGCCTGGGCTCCCCCCCGCCCTTTGCCCCCTGATTAATCACTGAGACTGGGAGACAACAGAGACTGTGCAAGGAAGGATAACTTCTCCTCACCTCCCTCGCTGGCTTATGATGAAAATGGCTCAGTAAACTGTGACCCTTGTCTCTAGAGAGAGAAGGGTTACGTGGAAGGTCACAGTGAGCCTCTGAGGCTAGCGAAATCCGCCAGGAAACGCGGGACCCACGGAGGCAAGGACAGAGCTTTGTCACATTACCTTATCTATAAGACATCAAAACTCTTACGTTTACAACTGTTCTCATCATTACTCTTTCAAGTACAGAGTAACACTCATCAATTTTGTCTTCTAATCACTTTGAAAGAGCAGACCAGACATCACGCTTCTGATTACTAATGATTTATATATTACTTGGGGTGGAAATAAAATTCAGTTTTTTGTTCTTTATTATACTCTGTTACTACATGATCTAAGATGCAGCCTGAAACTGAAATGGTACACTCTGGTATTACTGAGCCTGAATGCAAAAGATATGAACAAGATTTTAAGGGCCTGATGCAAAACCCATTGACGTGAAAGGAAAGACTTCAATGGGAAATGTATTAGTTTTCTAAAGAGAGAATTCTAAAAACTCCAAGTGCTTTTGAAGAACAAAAAGAAAAGAAAAATATCTCAATAAATAGATGGTTATGTTTCATCATGACAGTGTGCACATATCAGGAGATGATCTGGTGGTCCCTTCTGGCCTTAAACTCCATGGCTCTACGAGATTTGAAGAAAATTAATGTGATACCATCTAGTACGCAGCAAGTATTTCCTATCTACCTACTACTACCATCTACTACTAGATGGTATTTAGAAAGGTGCCTATTTCCACATTGTGTAAAGGGTTTTACTGAAAAGGTTTAAAAAGTATTTCATGTTATTATTGACTCTTAACACCCTTTCGGTTATAGTTTTCCCCTCAAAACTGTTCAATATTTTGTTGAATACCAGCCCCCTCTGAAGAAAGTATGTACAATAAAAACTCTTTCAGGCAGGTGGAAGAGAAATCAGATATTCTGCAGTTATGAGGAAAAAAACAGTTACTCACCTTCTCGTAAGGTGTTGTTCTTCAGGATGTCTTGCTTATGTCCATTCCAATCAGGTGTGTGCGTGCCCTGTGCACGCCAGCCAGAAGATTTTTCCTGTAGCAGCATCTGTAGGGTCGGCCTGGGCGCTCCCTGGAGTTGTGCCTTCATGGCGCCCAATATAGGGTCCTGCCGACCCACCATCCCCTTAGTTCCTTCTTGCCAGCTACTCCAACAGAGGGGTAGGAGGGTGGGTATTGGAATGGACATGAACACCACATCCTGAAGAACAATAGTTACAAGAAGGTGAGTAACCATTTCTTCTTCAAGTGATTGTTCATGTTCATTCCAATCAGGTGACTCCCAAGCCCAAGTTTAGGAGGTGGGGTCGGAGTCGTCCACTGATTGTAGCACTGCTCTCCCAAAGGCCACATCGTCTCTGGCTTGCCGAGTGATTGCATAGTGCGTGGTGAAAATGTGTATGGAGGACCATGTTGCTGCTCTGCAGATTTCCCTGGGTGGGAACCTGCGCCAGGAATGCTGCTGAGGAGGCCTGAGCCCTGATGGAGTGCGCGGTGATGGAAGGAGCAGGCACCTTTGCCAAGCTATAGCAATCCAGAATACATGACATGATCCATGACGAGATATGCTGAGAGGAGACAGGAAGACCTTTCATTCTGTCTGTCACTGCCAAGAATAATTGGACAAAACTTCAGAACAGTTTCGTTCTCTCAATGTAGAAGGCTAGCGCTCTGCAGACATCCAATTAAGCCTCTGCTCCCTGGCGCTGGAGTGCGGCTTAGGGTAGAATATAGGGAGGAAGATATCCTGATTGATGTGAAATTGGGAGACAACCTTTGGGAGAAAAGCCAGGTGAAGCCTGAGCTGAACCTTGCCCTTATGGACTACTGTGTAAGGGGGCTCTGATGTTATGGCCCTGAGCTCAGATACCCTTCTGGTTGAGGTTATTGCTACCAGAAATGCCACCTTGTATGAGAGAGAGAGCAGGGAGCACGTCGCCAAGGGCTCAAATGGCGGTCCCATAAGTCTGAAAAGGACCAGATTGAGGTCCCAAGCCAGGATAGGCTGTTGGACCTGTGGGCATAGTCTGTCGAGACCTTTAAGGAAACAGCTGACCATCTGGTTAGCAAAGACCGAACAGTCCTCTGCGCCTGTGTGAAAGGCAAAGATGGCGGCCAAGTGAACCCTTACTGACGACATGGACAGCCCCTGCTGCTTGAGATGGAGAAGATAGTCCAGTATAAGTGGCACCGAGGCGAGCATTGGGGACAGAATGTGCTGCGCCGACCAGATTGAAAATCTCTTCCACTTGGCAAGGTAGGTAGCTGTTGTAGAGGGTATCCTGCTGCCAAGGAGAACTTGTCTGACTTGATCAGAGCAAGAGAGCTCCACTGCATTCAGCCATGGAGCTTCCACGCTGTAAGGTGGAGCGACTCAAAGTTTGGATATTGGTGGGGGAGCAGGAATCGATGAGACCCTGGGAGGTGGAAGAGCCGAGGTGATGTGGATTGAATCGGGTCTCCCTGCTGCAGGCTCCTTGGGCTTGGAAGGGGGAGAGTGACCCCTCTCTGGCCTTTTTCTTTTTGTGGGGCACTGGGGACCGAGACTGGTGCCGCACAGAAGACTGTCTATGGATGGAGCCGTGGCGGTGCCGTGACTCCTTGGGGTCCTTCCTCGGCACCAGCTCGCACACCATCAGCGCCGGATCACTGTGCACAAACAAGGAGGTGCTGGGTGTGGGTTCTGCTGACCCCAGGTCGATTGTGGCTGGAGTGCCGCCTTCATTAAAAGGATCTTGAGTCTTTGATCTTGGTCCTTTAAGGTTCTAGGGTGGAACCCTTTGCAAATTCTGCACTTCTCCTTGTGGTGGCTCTCCTCGAGACACCACAGACAGGAAGAGTGTGGGTCACTTTTAGGCATAAACTATCCACAGTCCTCATAGAGCTTGAACCCAGGGGATCAGGCATACCCCAGACCCTGGGAAGCGTTGGTGAGGGGTGGGCTGGGGGAGGAACCCAAAAGGAAACTTAAGAACTACTACCTATCTACCTACCTAACACACACACGGAACTACTATAAACATAAAGAGTGGACACTGCCCAAACGTGCTTGCAATGCAAGAGCAACAGTTTGTTCCAGCTAGCCATCACCAGCGGGAAGAAGGAACTAAGGGGGTGGCGGGTCGGCAGGGCCCTATATTTGGCGCTGTGAAGGTGCAACTCCAGTAGGTGTCCGGGCCGATCCCACGGACACTGCTAAGGGAAAAGTATTCCAGGTGGCATGCATGCGGCACGCACACACCTGATTGGAATGGACATGAACAAGCACTCGAAGAACCTCTGTTCACTGGAGATTTTCTTTGACTATGTCCTGTAGATCAAGAACAATATGACCAACTATCACCACCAATCTGCAAGTTACTGGCTGATTTTTCCCGTATTTTCTTATATTAATATTTTGTATTAGTACCGTTTTTGTAAACTTCAGAAAGGGACACCTGAAAGTTGTAAGTTGCAGCAAATCTTTTTGAAGAAAACAGTTCCAGTTGAGAGGCTATTGATGAGGTGGGTCAACGTGTGTTCAGATGAGAGGAATATAAGTGCTCATAAAAGATGCTAGACTGATAAACTTGGAGTTTTCTCCCCTCCCGCAGGAAAGAAAATCCTGAAGTAAACATCCCTAGTTTCAAATAAAGCAACATTTTGCTTCAAAATCACAACTGGTCAGTAAATTCTACTAAAATATTGCTACTTATTAAATAATCTTACCTGCTTAATTTTAGATTCTGCTTTAATGATGTTTTTGAGAATTGTTTCTGTGGGCTCTTTAAGCTGTTCTCTGTCTAGTGAAGAACCTATAAAAGGTAAACATGCATTCCAGAAGTGTCTAGCTGCCAGCATTACAAGGGTACAGTTTCCTGTTTCACCTGCATATCTGAGGGAGAAAAGTATGATTAAACTGAGAAAAGACTGCCATTCATGCTAAACTGCATGCTGTAGTCACAATGTCTGCTAAGCATAACCATGGAACCACCCAACTCAGCTCCCTTTTGTGTCCTAATCAGGATTTATATATGTCTCCCTCAGATGACAGGCTTTTGAATTAACCCGCTATAGAAAGCATTTTCCATTTTGGGTAATGAATATGTTCACACCCACAAATAGCGGCTGTAAGAAATAAGTAAAAAGATATCCTTTTATATGATATCAGTAACATCTATGTGTTATATTTACTTGTAACCCATTTGAAGATTCTTTATTACTAAAACTGTTGAATTTGTACTTGGGAATCATAACAAAACTCTCTATTTTTAAACTATTGTGTTTTGTCTCCCAACCATGTTAATTTTTCATTACAGTATCATTTAAAAAAAAAACCTCTTAAACTACTATGTGGTTTCACACAGTATAATGAAGTACTGAAGTAATACGACGACACAACTTGAATGTCCCTAGTTCCATACAAGAATAGTTTCTGTGACAATATTCCATGCTATTGCTATTTTTGTGTCCTGAAGTTAATAATTCTTTCCCAGTTGTGGTACCATGCCATCTTTCTACTCAGTGGCTTAAATCCCATCATATAGCTGTAAGTAGGAATCTTGTGAAATAACAGACTGTTACCAGATGATGATGCCTAAGGCTTGCTCACTATGCTTACCAGAATGGTCATGGTTTCTGACAAAGCTATGCAATTTTAGCATTTTTTAAAAGTCTGTATTTTCTTTCATATAACTTGTCACTGGATATACTATTATAGCCAATGTTTTGTAAACAATATTTCTTGCTTCCCTCTTAGAATCTCTGTCCAGCTATGCCCAACTCAGTACAGAACACTTGATTTTGTATGAAGAAGTCTCTGTTCATCACTTGCATTTAAAAGAGCACAGAATTGTTTGCTTTAACTGGATATCCCCAATGATTCTGTTACACTGTTTCCTCGAACTTATCCGTCACACACTTTTTACTGGCTGATGGAAGGGAAAGAGCTGGAATATTGGCAGTCTCAGGTTAGAGCTTCAGATTCTCATCTATTAAAAATTCAAATCCTATCTACTTTTGACTGCCAGTGGGACCAATTATTTTCTCCTTTTGTTTGGAAGACTGATATTTTTCACTGTCCCCAGTACTATTTCCTACAAGTATTAGATCAGGGATCGGCAATCTTTGGCACGCAGTCCATCAGGGAAATCTGCCGGCACATCCCTTGGCCCACGCTACTTCCCACAGCCCCCATTGGCCTGGAACAGCAAACCGCGGCAAGTGGGAGCTGCGACTGGCTGAACCTGCGGGATGCTGCAGGTAAACAAACTGTCCTGGCCCACCAGTGGATTTCCCTGATGAGCTGCATGCCAAAGGTTGCCGATCCCTGTATTAGATAATAGGTTCTCCCTCATTTTGGATCTGTGGCTTCACCTTCATTGATTAGTAGTGACTTTAAAGATACTCATTTTGAAGCTCTAGCATCCAGCTATATGGGAGACATGAGTATTCAGTATTTTTCTGAACTGGAAGGTTCCACAAGATCATTTAAGTATTTCAGCCCACAAGCCACCTCTTGGAAAAGAAGAATATGTTGATCTGGTTCCAAAATAGGAATTATATCAAAATTTAAAGCTGCATTAAATTATTCTGCTGAGCCCCATCAAAATACAACATACCTTGCACTTTGAACAAAGGCTTTTGATGCTGCTAAGCGCAAATGTTTTTTTCCAGCCAAATTTTCCATGATACTCCTCCCCTGTATACAAGCAGCAGTGCTTAACATTTCTTGTCTTGCTGTGTAATCATCCCTGCAAAAAGACAAACAATTCACAATGTGTTCTAATCTTTCAACGGGAGAATGCATCCATTCCCATTGACTGTTTGTCTTTTACAAAATGGTGGTGTTACAGACTCTACTTAAACATTTATTCAGTTTCTACTAAAACTAAATTTGAAAATTTTTTTTATAATCAGATACCAAATTATGAAACTAATATGCGGTGTAGCTTCACTCAAACATTACTCTATACTTTACCTTTCTGGTTCTGTAAAATAATACTGTAATCATATTAGGGATACATTACAGAGATAAAATATGTTAGGGTTAGGACCCCCAATTTGAGAAACACTGGTCTCCCCCATGAAATCTGTATAGTATAGGTAAAAGCACATGGAAGACCAGATTTCGGGGGGGGGGGGCAGATTTCACGGTCCATGACGCATTTTTCTTGGCCATGGATTTGGTAGGGCCCTATATATGTTATACCAACATGAACGCTTGTGTGCACAGCGGTATGTCAGTGGGAGAGCTTCTCCCACCAATATAGCTTCTGCCATTCACGGAGGTGATTTTATTATGCTGACAGGACAGCTTTCTCCTGTTGGCATAGACCATCTTCACCAGACATGCTGCAGTAGCGTAACTGCATCGATATACTGTGCCGCTGCAGCACTGTACATGTAGACATGTCCTAACACTAATGCAGCTTTCTCTCTCTCGTTCTCTCTTTTTATATATACGCACACGCAAATGCAAAACCCTATTCAGACTTTTACTGGGGCTCCAAGATTAGGCCACAAATCTTTAGACCTTCCACTACAAAGTATTTCCAAGGCTGCATAATACAAAATGGGAATTGACTGCCTAGGAAGGAGTACTGAGGAACGGGATATAGGGGTCATAATGGATCACAAGCTAAATATGAGTCAACAGTATAACACTGTTGCAAAAAAAGCAAACATCATTCTGGGATGTATTAGCAGGAATGATGTAAGCAAGACACAAGATGTAATTCTTCTGCTCTACTCCTCTCTGATTAGGCCTCAACTGGAGTATTGTGTCCAGTTCTGGGCACCACATTTCAAGAAAGATGTGGACAAATTGGAGAAAGTCCAGAAAAGATCAACAAAAGTGATTAAAGGGCTAGAAGACATGACCTATGAGGGAAGATTGAAAAAATTGGGTTTGTTTAGTTTGGAGAAGAGAAGAATGAGGGGGGGATCTGATAACAGTTTTCAAGTACGTAAAAGGTTGTTACAAGGAAGAGGGAGAAAAATTATGTTCCTTAACCTCTGAAGATAGGACAAGAAGCAATGGCCTTAAATTGCAGCAAGGGTGATTTAGGTTGGACATTAGGAGAAACTTCCTAACTGTCAGGGTAGTTAAGAACTAGAATAAATTGCCTAGTGAGGTTGTAGAATCTGAATAATTGGAGATTTTTAAGAGCAGGTTAAACAAACACCTGTCAGGGATGGACTAGGTAATTCTTAGTCTTGCCATGCATGCATGGGACTGGACTAGATGAGGTCTCTCACAGTCCTACCATTCTATGATTCTATAAAACACTGACATTTGTTAGTGAGAACTTTAAACTTAGGCAGCAACTTTAAACAATAGAACTATGTACAAGGCTCCAGATGAGCGCACTTCTCATCTTCTCCCTGTGAATTTATTCAGGGTGGGGTGGAATGAAAGAGGTCAGTTCAAGGAAAGAAAGAAATCAGGTAAAAATGTTCCATTCTGAGACATTTGGATGTCAAAGCTTTAAGAGAAAAAGGATAATATATGTATTTTTGCAGGGAAAAAAATTCTGTTGTATCTATATTATGCAAACTTTTAAAAACCAAACTGTATGCACAGAAGAGAATAAAAAGAAACATTTTCAAAAAGTGAACTTACTTTTACTGCATTACCAGGTCCACCTGGCCTCGCACCTATCCTTTAGAGCAAAAACTATTATGCAATAATGATTATGACCACTAGAGGTTACCAGTGTTCCACTGTTCACTTTTACACTGAAAAAATGAAAACCAAAGCAAATTTAAGCCCTATTTTACCCTAATGTTGCTCTTTAACATACCAAAATGAAAAATTAGTATTCTTTGCATTTACACGGGAGAAATTATGACACATCCTGGACTAAAGTTCTGTGTCAAAGATGAAAATATTTTATCCATTAATTGTTTTATGAATTGAAAAGCCTTCAGAGAGCTGCTCTCTATGATATTCAAGATCTCTATATATTTGAATGTCTCATTTTGCTGAAAGATTTGAAAAAAATGTAGAAAGTCAATTTCCTAGTGAATGGCTGCAGATGATAAAGAGCACATGTTTTTCCAGTTAAGGTTAATGTCAGCATTTAATTATGCTCAAAATTTTCCATCCAGAATTACCTTTTTCCCTGACAGTATAAAAACATTATTATTAACTGGGCTAATTTCATCCATTTTTGGTCAAACCACATTTCCTTTTTGGGCTGCATTTATACATCTGGGGATCTTCCTTTCTGGATGATAGGGCTGTATCAGCAGATCCTCAATCTAGTGTGGAAGTTGCCTTAATCCCAGATATGAAGCCAGTTTTCAGACTTCAACTCCTTTGTTAACATTCTCATTGCACCTAGGTACTGCAACATAAATGACAAAGCCTATCTTATATGGGCTACCTCCATCTCCATCCCCCATGTGGGGAAAGAGTAGCTGCCACTGGGCTCGGGCTCCTCCTCCTCCTCCTCCTCCCACAGAAGTGGTCAGGGAATGGATGAGAAAAGATGTGGGCAGTCTTGGCACCACCTCCAAACTGCATAAATTCAGTCCATGCATCAAACCCAGTGCAGTCAGGGACACAATCCTGCATCACCAGAAGGGCTAGCACAGATTACCTTCCCCCTGGAATGAAGTGAAAGCAGGAACAAGATTGTGAATGTTAGAGGCCCTAATTTAGGTGAGCACATGCTTAACTTTAAGCATATGATTTACTTCAATGGGCCTTTAGCATGTGTTTACATGTTTTCTTGAACTGAGTCAAGGACACTCAATCTGCTTCCTGCATTGCTCCTTACTCAGGCTGCATTGTAAGGTTATAATCTAACCCTCAATGCTCAAACAGTGCTGGAACTGCTAACCACAATAGAGTGAGTAAGAGGGAAGTTTCAGCTTTTACTCTTAAATACAGTTTTTTACGCCTTAAACCAGATCCTTACCTCTAACAATTTTGATTATATAATCACAAAAATGTACGTATCTTACTGAATGCTTTGATGTTATTTTATGTTATCATGGAAAATTCTGTATACTTACATTTCATGTTTCTTCACATCTGTATCATACAAAACTGCATCATCTAGTTGTAAGGTTCTTTGGGAACAAGTCATCACTATTTCATGGTCATGTGATGCATACGCAAAATGTGTAAGTCGTGTCAATGTCTGCAATTCCACTAATGGATCTGACCAGTTGCATTCTAAAGTCATTTTCACCAACTGCAAATAATAGCAAAAGAAATATGTTTGTCAATCACTTTTCATACACAGTATGCAAGGATATATTAAATATTTTATAAGTCATGCAACAACTTTGTAAAGATTCAAAGAAAACAACATATATAAAGGTATGATTACATAATTCTATTTCTGTCCTTCACTTCGTACTGCCCCATATATGATATGACTTTCTCACTATCAGTGTAGAAGACAAGCCCTGATTCAAATAGCAGTTTGCAGACCCACCACCCTTTTTGATTCAAATCATCCTGATTCTCACAAACACAAACTTTTAAAAAATGTATATACAGTAATTTAAAGTTATCCCATCTTCTCTTTGTTGGTCTTTTAGATTGCAAAATCTTTGGAACACAGCCCATCTATCTTTGCATCTTGTATAATATCAAACACACTGTGTTCACTACACAAACAAAAAGTTACTAATTACAGGCAAAGAAAAATATGGAATGTGACCTACAGAATTAGAATTGGGAAAGAAAGGTTATTTATGATGACTATAGTTCTTGAAGAACATTGTTGGCATAGTATCAGAGGGGTAGCCGTGTTAGTCTGGATCTGTAAAGGTGGCAAAGAGTCCTGTGGCACCTTATAGACTAACAGACGTATTGGAGCATAAGCTTCTGTGGGTGAATACCCGCTTCATCGGATGCATGTTGGCACAGATTCCTACTCTTGGCATATGCCTGCAATCCATACATTGAGTCAGAATCTTCTAAAAAGAAGACGTGTATTGGGGCTTGGTGCTGAATGCCAAACAGAAGGACTGAGGTTTCCAACTTTATTTTTAATTCTTTCACCTACTGGAACCTCTATTAGAGCCAAATAAGAGGAGTCAGATTTTAAAAATGGTGCATTCAACATTATATTCTGTTTCTGAAACTAACAGAATTATCATTTGAATCTTTAAGCTGGCCCTGAGGATCTGTGGGACAATTTACTCAAAGAACTATAGTTACTGGTGTGCAACATTTCTGCAAACAGCAAGGATACTTATATATAGGCTTAGTTATATGTCTAGATAGTAGCTAAGGGTCTTCTTAACATACAGACCATGTAATCTGAATTCCCTGGTATTTGAGTAAAGCTTAGTGAAAATTACTGAGTTGGTTAGTGGATTGGTACAGGGGAAATTTAGTCAGGATTTTGGGGGGTTGCAGCATCATTTTAGTTTATGAAACTGGGTATGGGAGCTCAGCCATCAAGACCTAGATCTCATGAACTCTGTGGAGACTTATGCCTTCTAAGAATCCAATCTTTAGGGACAGTTGAAGAGCAACTGGCTATGAACACAATAACTAATAGCAAAGACTGTTTTAAGTAAAACAGTCAGGTTTTTTAAGTGACAAATCTGAGGAACTGTTCCAGACTGAGACGTACAGGAGGTTTTGGAAAAAACATGATAAATTAAAGAGCAATACATCACCAGGACAAGATGATATTCACCGAAGAGTTCTGAACTCTACTAACAGAACTAACAACTGTGGTACATAACCTATCACTTAAATCACCCACTGTACCAAATGACAGGAGGGTACCTAATGTAATGTTAATTTTTTTAAAAAGCCACACAATTACAGGCTGGTCAGAATAACTTCAGTACCAGGCAAACTGGATGAAACTATAGTAAAGAACAAAATTATCAGACACACACAAATATGATATGTTGGGATAGCATCAACATGGCTTTTGTAACAGGAAATCATGCCTCACTAATCTATTAGAATTCTCTGAGGGAGTCAACAAGCATGTGGATAGGGGTGATCCAGTTGATATAGCGTATGTGGACCTTCAGAAAGCAAGGTCCCTCACCAAAGGCTCTTTAGCAAACTAAACAGTCATGGGATAAGAGGGAAGGTCCTCAGATGGATCAACAACTCGTTAAAAGACAGGAAACAAAGGGTAGGAATAAATGGTCAGTTTTCACAATGGAGAGTGGTAAACATAAGGGTCTCCCAAGGTTCTGTATAGGCAGCTGTGTTGTTCAACATGTTCATAAAATGATCTGGAAAAAGGGCTGAATAGTGAGGTGGCAAAATTTGCAAATGATGCAAAATTCCTGAAGATAGTTAAGTCCTAAGGTGACTGCAAAGACTCACAAAGGAATCTCACCTAGCTGGGTGACTGCGTGACAAAATGACAAATGTAATTCAGTGCTGATAAGTGCAAAGCAATGCGCATTGAAAAACGTAATTCAAACTACACATACAAAACTATAGGGTCTAAATGATCTGTTACCACTCAAAGAGATCTTGGAGTCATGAATAGTTCCCTGAATACCTCCGCTCAATGTGTAGCAGCAGTCAAAAAAGCTAACAGGAACCATTAGGAAAGGGATAGATAATAAGACAGAAAATATCATAAAGCCACTGTATAAATCCATGGTACACCCACACTATGAATACTGCATACAATTCTGGTCGCCTCATCTCAAAATAGATATATTAGAATTGGAAGAGGTATAGAGAACGGCAACGGGAATGATTATGGATATGGAACACCTTCCATACAAGGAGAGACAAAAAAAGACTGGGACTGTTCAGCTTTGAAAAAGAGAGAACTCAGAGGGGATATGACAGCGGTCTATAAAATCATGACTGGTGTGGAGAAAGTGAATAGAAAAGTGTTATTTATCTCTTTCCATAACACAAGCACTAAGGGTCACCCAATGAAATTAATAGGCAACTGGTTTAAAACAAACAAAAGGAAGTATTTCTTCATACAACAGTTAACTTCTGGAACTCACTGCCAAGGGAACTTGTGAAAGACAAAAAAAATTAGGTTAAAAAAATGAGGTAAGTTCCTGGAGGATATCTCCATAAACAGCTATTAGCCAAGATGCTCAGGGACGCAACCTCACGTTCCAGGTGTCCCTAAACTTACAACTGCCAAACGCTGGGACTAGATAACCGGTGACGGATTACTCAACATTGTCCTGTTCTGTTCATTACCTCTGAAGCGACTGGCAATGGCCACTGTCAGAAGACAGGATACTGGGCTAAATGGACCATTGGTCTGACACAGTATGGCCATTCTTATGTTCTTAATTTTTCACGGTATCCTTAGAAGACCTTACTGTACTAAGTTTATATATTATTGTGGGCTGTGATCATGTGTAACCTCTCTGGGGGCAGATGTGAGATTTGGGAATTCAAATGACTACACTGAAAATGTGCTAGACATATACGAACTTTGGGACAATAAGTGTTAATTGGATTTCCTGGGCAAACCCTACAGCAAGGATAACGCAAATTTCCCAACTCTCGTTATACAAAAACCAAGACTTTTGAAGCTATGACCTGAGAAGAGGGTTTGTCTACCAATTACCTGTTACATAAGGCCACGATTAAAGGCTCAAGCTGTATAAAAAAAATGGCTGATCTGCCCAGTCTGTGTTCTGGTTCTAAGATGGATATGTACTAATATCCACTTGTGGTTTTTAAAAGCCTGAAACTTACAAGAGCAAGAGGTTGGAACTGACGGTGACCTCTGGTAAGCTTTTTAGCATGAATGTAGTTTTTTCTTAATATGTTTTCTATGTAATGCTTCTACCTCAAGGATAAAATGTGCTTGCTTATAAGGAGCTTAAAACTGGAGGGAATACACTAGTCATAGCCCTCCAAGGGAAAGCAAAGTGAAGGCACAGGCCTTTTGGGCAGTCTGGCTTGGTGGGGATATCCAAGTGTACAGCAGGGAACTGTGCCCCTTTAAGTCCCTGGTCAGGAGGGAGAGAGATGTGAGTTTCCACCAAAAGAGGTAACTGCTGAGAGCCAGAAGCCTGAAGTCAGTGCCCTTGGTGGACCATGGAGGGGGAGTATAGCCCTGCCCTGAAACTGGGGGATATAGCTGATAACCTGTACTGTGGATGATATACAGAGATGACTACAAAATAGACCCACAGAACTCAAAGACAACTTTGACAGCTTGGGATATAGGCCAGATTCTGTCACTCTGACTCATGCTTAGTAACTCAATGGGGTTTCATTTGGAGAATGGCACTAATCACCATGAATAATGGTGGCAAAATCTGCCCCAAAACAAATAGTCACATACTAAAGAAATTGTGGATAGTGATGCATTACTGCCTTCCTGAGACACAAATAATGAAAACCTCTTCATGTTCCCTTAAATGGCCACAGGTTCTATTTGTGCCCCACTCTCAAGACCTCAAGAAGCGACTAGAGAATGCTTGAGGTATGTGTTGGTTTGGGTTTTTGTACAGTATTTTCAGCACAGAGCATCCGTTAAGTTGTCATCTTTGCCACAGAGATGAGAGACTAGAGGTGTGGTCTGATGTTGAATGCAACTTTACTAGTATCTGGCAGCTCCCAGCACAACTTGGTAGAATATCAGGGGGAATCTTGCACTTCCACTATTTTATTGTACCCATTTTGTGGTTAAATGCAGAGATTTAATCTCCAGGGATGTCAATTTACTAATTGTTGTGATCATTACCTTAACTTTAAAAAGTTTTAAAAGAAAATAAAAAACAGTATAGCTCTCTAGCAGAAATAATTTTGTATCCAACTATGCAAAACGGAGATTACAGAAAGATACCAGCAACATCTACAGTATGTAGACATACATCTTATCACAAGAAAAACCTAGTAAAATAAAGCTAAATACCTGAGACAAACTGGGAACAATAAAGTCCATGAGACCCAAGCCATTACATGAGTACATTTCCAAAGCAACAAGAACTTTTGTGATTGGATTTTGTCCCTCGCCAGTCTGAGAAGCAAGCAATGTCACATTTATTCCAAACTTTATGCATATATAAACATTATAAAATAATGTCAATTTATTAATTAGACAAAGGATATATTTTAACTATCTTTGGGAATATATATGTAGAACTCTCATTGGCATTAAAGGGTCACTTAGCTAAAAGAAAAACTGTTCACCTGTTTTTATTGTGTTCCTAAAATGTAAATTTTTATAATTTTTATACATTTAATTTCATTCATAACTCCTGTCAAATCAAAACTCCAATAGTTTCAATATGAAAGAGATTAGCAACTATGCAATGAATATATATATATATATGCTACAAAATTCTGACATCATGGTTTTATTAGATATATTTTATTTTTATGTTTTTATTTAAAACAGGCATTCCCATTGAAATACACCAGCAAGAACAAAAATTCAAATTAATAATATAATTCAAAGTAATAATAATATTCATAATTATATAATGAAAATATCAATATTATATGTTTATTGAAATATGCTTGAGGTCTCGTAGCATTTTATAACTCTATAAATGTATATCTTTAAAAGATGGTTTCAGAGTAACAGCCGTGTTAGTCTGTATTCGCAAAAAGAAAAGGAGTACTTGTGGCACCTTAGAGACTAACCAATTTATTTGAGCATGAGCTTTCATGAGCTACAGCTCACTTCATCGGATGCATACTGTGGAAACTGCAGAAGACATTATATACAAAGAGACCATGAAACAATAATACCTCCTCCCACCCCACTCTCCTGCTGGTAATAGCTTATCTAAAGTGATCATCAAGTTGGGCCATTTCCAGCACAAATCCAGGTTTTCTCACCCTCCGCCCCCTCACACACAAACTCACTCTCCTGCTGGTAATAGCCCATCCAAAGTGACCACTCTCTTTACAATGTGTATGATAATCAAGGTGGGCCATTTCCAGCACAAATCCAGGTTCTCTCACCCCCCCCACCCCCCTCCAAAAACCACACACACAAACTCACTCTCCTGCTGGTAACAGCTTATCCAAAGTGACCACTCTCCTTACGATGTGTATGAAAATAAAGGTGGGCCACTTCCAGCACAAATCCAGGTTTTCTCACCCCCCCCCCCCAAAAAAAAACACACACACACACACAAACTCACTCTCCTGCTGGTAATAGCTTATCCAAAGTGACCACTCTCCCTACAATGTGCATGATAATCAAGGTGGGCCATTTCCAGCACAAATCCAGGTTTTCTCACCCCCCCACCCCCATACACACACAAATTCACTCTCCTGCTGGTAATAGCTCATCCAAAGTGACCACTCTCCCTACAATGTGCATGATAATCAAGGTGGGCCACTTCCAGCACAAATCCAGGTTCTCTCACCCCCCCCCACACACACACTTGGGGGGGGTGTGAGAAAACCTGGATTTGTGCTGGAAATGGCCCACCTTGATTTTCATACACATTGTAAGGAGAGTGGTCACTTTGGATAAGCTATTACCAGCAAGAGTGTGAGTTTGTGTGTGTGGTTTTTGGAGGGGGCTGGGGGGGTGAGAAAACCTGGATTTGTGCTGGAAATGGCCCACCTTGATTATCATACACATTGTAAAGAGAGTGGTCACTTTGGATGGGCTATTACCAGCAGGAGAGTGAGTTTGTGTGTGAGGGGGCGGAGGGTGAGAAAACCTGGATTTGTGCTGGAAATGGCCCAACTTGATGATCACTTTAGATAAGCTATTACCAGCAGGAGAGTGGGGTGGGAGGAGGTATTGTTTCATGGTCTCTGTGTATATAATGTCTTCTGCAGTTTCCACAGTATGCATCCGATGAAGTGAGCTGTAGCTCACGGAAGCTCATGCTCAAATAAATTGGTTAGTCTCTAAGGTGCCACAAGTACTCCTTTTCTTTTTAAAAGATGGTATAGTTATGATATCATATGACAGTTACCACTATTTATTTCTTGTAGCTAAAAACAGAAGGTAGAAATAAAATAAACTCAAGAGAGTCATTTCTACACCCCATACAAAAAACTAGTTGTCCTTTGTAATGTGTTAATGGGAACAACCAAATCTTATTCTCCATTTTGCATTCAAAAAGTGTACATATTCTCATATTTTCCATAGTTAAGTATGTTATATGTATTCATTTTTCACATATGATTTCACAGAATCTATACCTCATCATCAGTTCCAAGTTTATGCCCAATTTGTTGCTGAAGTAACTGTTTTGCTTTCACCCAGGTAGCAATGATCTGTTGTCGTACAGCAATAGGTACCAGTTCATTAGGTATGTTTCTATTTGTCAAATTCAGGGCAAATTCACAAACCTAAAATCCAAGAATAAAATTAAACTTAGAACATGAATCCATAGCCCAGCACTTGTTATGAATACAATGCATTCCTCAGAGGGTATGCTGAGAATACCGCATATTTATCTGTCTAACATCTCTATGGGGCAACTGAGTTAAAGGATAAAGGCTCCAATTTTCCAACTTGAGCTGTGAGTGTGTGCTTGTGTGTGTGTATGGTGGGGAGAGGTTTTTTCCCCCTCCAAATATAGTGGTTTGATAGGAAACAGAGCAATGAGAACTTTGTACCTCTAAGGCCGCTTTAATATCAGGGAGTCCATTTGGATCCACTGACAAAGGTTGGACACTGTTTGTTTTTTCAAGCCCCTTTATTGAGGACCTTTTACTTTTGTCTGTTGCTGCATCTATCTTTTTCTTCTCATCAGTTTTCAAAACTGATTTTGGAATCCAACAAAGAATTAGGCCTCGAGCCAAAGCATTACATAACATCACCAAAACAACAGTATTTCTGAAAGACAAAACAAAAAGACTAAGTGTTAGAAACATCTCCTTAGAGCAAAATAAAGGTGGCACAGAAAGATGATTAACACTTCTCTAAATTCTAAGTTTCCCCTGGAAAGCAAACTTATGAAACATTTGCAAAATAACCTTAAAGAAACACTTTCACATTGGAGAAAAAGTTAAAATATACCAAAGTTAAGCTTAGCTAAATTTAGCCTTCATGTTTTTTCATAATGTCCTTTCCAAGGTGTTCTACATTAAGATCCGCCATTGCCTCCTGGAAAATATTCTATTTATGAAACGTTTTGTCTATGTTTCAGTTCAAGATTTTTATTACTCCTCTACACTCTCACTTGTATTAATAAGAGTATTTGCACAAAAACACTCTTATGTCAACTCCTCTTACGTGAAATCATACTTCTTGATTGTTGTAGAAATTAATGCAATGTTACAAATAAATTGTTGAGCTGCAATTAACAACACCTATAGCAGATATTCCTTCTGGTAAAGCACAGATCAACATCTGACTGAGGTATCTCACAGTAGCTGTGGTGCCCCTATTATTAACTTTTCTTTCCCCGTTAATGTGCATTTTACATAACTACATGAGGTCCTGGCAAAGGTGACTCCAGAACAAAAGATGATTACTGCTTCCTTGGCGTACTCTAATCTGACAACATGAAAAAAATGTTCTTCTGTGTAGACTACTGGAAACAATATTAAGGCACATATTGTAGAAAGTGAGTACCAGAAGTAGTAAATGGAGTTTAATTTTTTTATTTGACTTTTTGCCATAAGTCAGGCATCCTTTTTTTTCTGCCACCTGTGGTTGTGCATAAAGTATTGCCACTGTCAGTGATGGAGTCCCCATCATCATTGTTGCATTCTTCCTAAATGCTAGCAGTACTGGGATTTCCATATTCCTCATCCAAAATTCCATCTCTCCAATAATCAACAGCATCCTCACTTCCTCCATATCAGTATCAACAATACCTGTTTGTTTTTATTGAAAAACTTTCTTCTGGGTCTCCAAGATTCTAAGTGATTAGCTCAAAACTAAGAATGGCAACTACATAAGGTACAAGTTAGAGTTAACACATTTTTGCAAAGAGATAGTACAATAGCTTTAATCACTAACTTTTTGTTCCCATTCATGAGTTTTCAGTTTTAGAGGCAAGATGGGATTCTTTATACCAGATCTTATAAGAGAAGATATTCCTACACTGCATTCCTCTCCTTATCATGTTCAGTGAAGCCTGACTTGGATCTTTATTGATACTAATTATTTAGACTTTAGTGATGATTTAATGGCAGTTACAGGTTTATGGATATCCCCTGGACTGCAACCAACTACTGTGTGTTTTCCTTTTACTTTCTTTCCCTCCCCCCGCTTTAAATTTTACAAAGCTTTTATATTCATAAAAAATAATAGACCACACTTGCTTTGATTATTAAACATTTACAACAAATATAATGCATTAAATTTGAGAGAGATGGACATCAAGTGAATACATTTCAGGGCATCCTGCTTTGGCAAGACAGTGTGCAGAGTAAGCTTTTCCTTTTGATTAGCCACAGAAGCCCTGCTGCCACTCCAAACTAAAAAGACCAGATCAGCTTTGTATAGTCACTCTTTAATAAGGTTTAGACAGGGCAGAGTGAATATCATGCAGTGTTAGACTGGGGAACTTCATTTTAAACCAACTAATCCACTATACCATCTCAAATATCCATGCACAAATCAAATAAAACACTAACAACATTTCTTTAGTGCTACCAGAATATGGCACAATGAAAAAGTGATTTATGATTAGTGAAAAAATATTTTTAGAATTTATTTTTAGCTTCATAAAAGGCTTAATAGAAAAGAGAAAGGTAATAATCAAACTCAACCATCATACTTACCCACTGTGTCCAGTATTCTTGATTGCACTGAGAAGACTCTGCAGGGACTCAACAATCTCTCGCTGTCTTCCTGAAGCTATAAGATGTTTATTGTGATTTAAGACATACACCACTGTGTTGTGAACAATCCAGGCCTCATTTAACTCTTCTCCCATTTCTGCAGCCCGCAGAAAGTTTTCCATAGCATATTGGGATAAGTGGTCTACCCAGATACTATAAAATTAATATTAAGTAGCTATTATTCCAAAACTACAAAACCAAAACGAATATATTCTAAGAACTAGAATTTACAAGCACTCTTGCTTGACCCAGCAACCATTTTTTAAACATAGTATTTTGTATGGAATTTTCTAGTTGTTTGTTTTTTAAATAAGAAATAGATGGGGGGAAGAGAGAAGAAGGAAAATCAACATAAGGAACATCAGTCTCCAGAACACTAAAACGCTACTGTCATCCAAAATAATGCAAATAGTGTGTTCCATAATCCAAATCTAATGTCTTATCCCCAGGGCACCTTATAAAGTGTCCATGAGTCCATGTCTCAGTCCCAGAGCTCATTACAAACTTCAGGTTAAAACTATAATTGAATATAGATTTTTAGTGTCCATTTAATTTTGCAGCACATTCCTAGCTTGCCTATCTGGATAGGTTAAAGTGCACAGGAGGGCACCCCAATGCTGCACATGTATCAAGAATTCATAGATTTTTATGACCAGAAGGGACCATTATGATAATCTATCTTGACCTCCTCCATAACACAAATCATAGAATCAATCCAGTAATTTCTGCATCAAGCCCATAACTATTGTACTTTCTATACAGCAGGCTCATAATTACTGTTCCGTCTAGGTTGAGCACATGCATGGAAGCACATCCTTCTGACAGGTGTCGTACATAGCTAAGTGCTTGCTGCCTAGGAAAGCATTCTCCCACTACTTCTAGTGTCACTGGTCTGGGGACAGTGGGGTGAAAAAGCTTAACTGCTCAGCATGTGTCTGGAACCGTCAAGGACATTTTGGTGCCACATCTCATATCTTTAAATTGCTTTTTTTTCCCCCTCGTGCCATATAGTTGATTGAAAATGAGAAGTAAAGGAATTGATGTAAAACTAGCTTGGAACCCCAGAACTCCACAGAGGGGAATAGTCCAAAATCACTTGATAACACGAAGAAGACTGTCGAGAATTCTGCAGCAGCACAGTTAGCAAGTAGTTTGGAACCTGCAACAGCATACTTCTAAAAATAATTCTTTGCATAGTAGACTACAAATTACAGTATAAACACAAGTATCCTCAAAATAACAAAAGGAGAGGGATAGATGAGTTCAAGGTCAATACAATTGATGTAAAGAAGATGTTTCTGACACATATTGCCTATGACACAGGAAAGGAACTAAGGTTGGTTTGGGACACAGTCCCTCTCACGAAACACTCTAATCCCTGATGGGCTCTACATGTAGCCAAATGCTCACTACTTTCTAGTTGCAATCTTGTGGCACCAAGGCGCATATACTCCTAAAAGTAGAACAGCAACTTTTTATACTGGAGGAAGCACTACCTAATCATAGAGACTTTAAGCTTCAAATCATGATGAAATTGAATGTGGGTAGAAGTATTAGCATCCCTTAGTTGATGTGTCTTTAATTATTTCTTTTTAGATCCTTCTTTAATGAAAGCTTTTCTTGAGAGCATATTGAATAAAGACGTCCAGAGGATGCCCTAATTCTTTTAATAAGGACCCACCACATACTTTAGCTTCTTCAGGGTCTATGCTAATTTATTTGAACTGAGAGTGTCCCTCCACTACACGAAAGATTGCTGAGCCACTCTGACCTTCCTGCTGCAAGCCTGATACATGGTGCCAGGAACTTCCAAGCAGTATTTTCAGTGGCAGGGGTTCACAATGTCATGTCCCATGCATCAAATGTATTTTTTATTTAACAAATGCATGTCTCCATGCCTTCTAAAATATCCCCAGTTGTTTGGAATTCTTTGATTCATTTTTAATTAAGATAACATTTTCCCCCAAAAAGAAAAGGAGTCCTTGTGGCAAATTTATTAGTCTAAGGTGCTACAAGTACTCCTTTTCTTTTTCCAAATACAGACTAACATGGCTGCTACTCTGAAACCTGTCATTTTCCCCACCAGTGCTTCAGGGTAATACAATAATAAAACAAATCTTTTAACTATAAAATCAGTTTTGAGGATGCACCCTCCACTTATTAATCTCAAGGCAGCATAACTCAAAATACAGCTAACATTTTTATACAGCCTTACATGGCCACATGGAATCTGATTGCTTCATTCATCTGACCAAAACATTTCATTGTTGTTAACTGTATTACTGCAATGCCTACAGCCCCCAACTGAAATCAGGGTTTTACTATGCTAGTATAGACAGACAGTGTAAGACACAGTCCCTTCTGCAATAATATAATTACACAAAACAGACAAATGGTGGGATGGTACACAGAGAGATGCATTAACTTGCCCAAGGTCACACAGCGGTTAGTGGCAGATCTTGGAAGAGAATCAGGTCTCCTGTGTCCCCTATTACTGGCCTCTTTCCAAATCTGCACACTAGTCAAAATATTTTTAAATATGCACCAGTATCAAAAATAAAAGCAGATTTTCTGCTGTCCTCTACTCCCTGTGCATTGCTCAGACAGTGTAAAGGGAGTAGAGACTGGCCATAGGCCCCCATCAAGCATACATCCAACAGAGCTCCTAAGTCTCTCTCCCAAAAACTATAGGAGAAGGGGGTATGAATGGGCATGAAGTGACCAAGGAGAGGTGGAGAGTTAGTATGGCTGAAGCATTCCTCAACTGGTGGATTGTTCCCTGCGGACGATAGTCAGATGGCACATTGGATCATCCCCTGGGCTGCTCTAACCTGTGATTGGAGCAGGGAAGACAATTAGAGATAAAAGCAGGGAGATAAAGGCAGAGATAAAAGCAGGATGGCAACAGTAAACCTGTCTCAAAATCCCTTTTCCTCCCTCCATTGCTTTTTAGAAAGGGCTAACGTACTGTACTCAACTTGTTCGTACCACTAAGTTGCAACAAGTACTGGTATTCTCAGGGTCATGATGTACCTCTGCATCCTTTCCGCTGACTACTGCATCTTCTCCTTTCATGTTCAACAGCAGCCAGAACAAAGGATCTTGCGGCACATTTGTACATCAAAGACAGTGACTTCAGATACTCAACAGGAAACCATAATTTCGGCAGCCAATTATCAGTCTAAAGCAGAGGTGGGCAAACTATGGCCCCTGGGCCACATCTGGCCCAAGGGACCATCCTGCGTGGCCCTTGAGCTCCCAGCCAGGGAGGCTAACCCCCCGGCCCCTCCGCTGATATTCCCCTTCCCCCGCAGCCTCAGCACGCCGTGGCACCAGTGCAGGAGGGGCTGCACTGTGGGGGCAGGGGAGAACAGGAAGGGAGGCTCACCTGCAACCTCAGGGGAGCAGGCGGGCGGTGCGGGTGGCGGAAGTGCGGTGAACGCGGGCGTAGGACTCAGGAGGAGCACCAGGCAGCCGCGCAGACAGCCGGAGAGAAGCGGAGCTTTAAAGGGGAAACCGCAACTTCTCTCTGGCTGCGTGGCTGCCCTTGCTCCTCCCGAGTCCTCCGCCCATGTTCGCAGGGCTGTATTCTGAAAGGGGCTTTAGACGGGGGTTTGGATAGTGGTTGGGGGTGTAGATAGGGGTTGGGACAGTCAGGGAGCATGGGAGGTTGGATAGGGGGTGGGGTCCCGGTGGAGCGGTTAGGGGCAGGGGGTCCCAGGTGGGGGTGGTCGGGGACAAGGAGTAGGGGGGGTTGGAGGTTCTTAGGGGGACAGTCAGGGGGTGGGAAGTGGGAGGTGGAGGATAGGGTTAGGGTTTGGAGAGGCATAGCCTTCCCTATCCGGCCCTCCATACAGTTTTGGAACCCCGATGTGGCCCTCAGGGCCAAAAAGTTTGCCCACCCCGGTATAACGGGTCAATGTGTCCCTCCAATTTTATTATTTAAAAGAGAACAGAAACAGAAGAGAGGGAAGGAAATGAAGAAGAGAATTTACTCAGGGATATATATACTTGCTAGGAAATGGTTACTCTTCACTCTCAGTTTTTCAGAGTATAAATATATAAAATTTGTAGTGGAATTGACTGTTCCTCAGCCTAAAACTTTCAGCATCATATATTAATATATTATAATGAATGATGATGATAATCTTAACTTCTACAGAGCTTTCCATCTGAGGATCTCAAGGAACTTCAAACATACCTAAGAAAGGTTGTCTTGTTTTTTACCTCAGTACCCATTCCTTCATTATGGTGTCATGATAGTACTGCCATGGTCAAAGTTCCATTTTAAAAAAGATGATGTTTCCCCACACAACCCCTTCTAAAAAATATGAAAAAAAAATCTGCTTTACAGACAATTTCTCTTGTGTAATTTATGCCCAGAGGTGAACTTTTCTTTTAAAGTTTGATGTTAAGCAGACATCTATTTTTGAGGCAAGAATTAAAAAAAAAAGATATTTTTTTCACTTTGATTTTGATCCTTTTTAATGTCTAATCATAATTCAGTACCAACCTATTTTAAGAAATTCCATGTCTTTTTTTCATTAATTCTCAGTGAGTATGAGCATACACTTTTTTGTTTTTGTTTTTCTCCAAGTTTGAATGCCAACTTACTAGTTATTAGAGGTGGCCTTCAGGAACATTATAATCTCCTTGAAAGGACTTTAGTTCCAAAGGTAAAATTTACTACATAGATCCCTTTCTCCCTTGATTTTAAACAGAAACAAATAACTTAATAGTATTTATGGAGGTGGGAGAAAAAAAGAAACCTGAAATTAATTTCTCTTCATTTCACTCCCTTTGGATGGAGGGAATAGAGAGGAAGTTTTTCCAACTTTAGTCATTTATTATGTATTTACATAGATGCTCAGATATTATTACAGCGATGGGCATTGTACAGAAAAAGACAGAATGGAATACATTGGTTTTGGAATTTGAACAGAAAATTTTCTGAGTTTTGGCAATTATGTTTTTTTTAAACTATGAAATCCTTTTTTTTTTTTAAATGGACAGCACAGTTAACCTTAGCTTTAAAGAGTTTTTGTGTGGCTATAAGCTTCTTAGGTCTGACAGTTAAAATGTTCATTGCAAGAGTGTATGCCAGTAGCTATTCCATAATGGAGCCAACTCAGAAATGGCCACGTAAAACCTTTTCCTTTAGCTTCTCTCTCTCTTCCCACTAGAATCCATGCCTTTGAAAATGAACCATTTGATAACAATGGATTTTATTTTAAGAAGTAACAACTTTTGGAAATATCTTCATGGTGTGATAATCAAACAGAATTTGCCAAAGGCCCCAGGGTTTGGTACAGATTAAAGAAAAACACCTGTATGTTATCCAATCTGGATCATGTTCAGGAAGTTTGGAAATATATCCTGTGGGATGCTGGCTTGTATCTTCAGGCGGAACAGCATGGTCATTCAGCTGAACACCCTCCAATCTTAACAAATGAATAGTCACCTAGAAATATATATAAAAACATATATATGAAACTGCAATTTCATCAAACCATATCACATTGAAAATAGAGACTGGCTTCTGCTCAAGTCACAGTCTCAATTCTACAAGAAAATATTAGCTGCACAATTTTGTCAAATACTGTCTAGGCATATAGCAATTTATCACAAAATATATTAAATGCAGTCCTTCAAATTCCTTATAACCTGACAATGAATTTAACATAATTCCTGTAAAAAAAACCAACCACCACACTTTATCTCAGTGAAATTTTAAAACTCCAGGGCTCTATGGGCAGTTGTCAAACATTTGCAATAAATTCACTGAGAAACACATTATCTGTATTGTCACGGAAAACATTAGTATACTTACTTTGAATGGAAACTTCTTAGATATTAGCTTCATTAAACTCTAATTTTTTTTAGTTTCTCTGCAAACACATTATTGTTTACAATCTCTAATAATTGGCACATCATTCCTTAAGATGAATGTATACCAGCACTATAGATAGATAAAGCCAAGGATGGAGGACACAAAAAATGAATATCACAGCTGTAGCATTTACCAACCTCTGCATTAATGAATCTTATTTCTGCTAATGTTCTGAGTAAATCTCTTTCAAGAGAGAATGATTTAATGGGTAAGGATGATTCCATTTGTAGGCTTCCACCTCGATTATCATCCATCACAATTGTACTAGCTTTCTTCTTTTGAGCTAAGAAAAAGGAAGCTTTACTTATTATTGTTGTTATGTAAATCAGAAAGACTTTTTACTTTACTCCTAAATAAGAAAAATGCCGAGTTACATTAAAATCTATAAAAGGGATAGAATGAATCAGATTTAAAATTGCTGCCTCCAAAATCCTTATTCATTACAGTTTACTGCAACTGAAAATACCTCTCTGCAGGCAGTGCCGGGAGACAGGTACATAAATCAATTAGATGGACGGTGGGGTGAGTGAGACAGGATGCAGTGATCAGGAAATGGCAGCTTTAAAGAGTCTTCTCTTGTCAAACCAAGCACCTTTCTCACATTTCTGGGTTGCTGGCATGAAGCTGTGACTACAGAAAACACAGGGGGACAGAAGCAGCTCCTTTGTGCTCCACTTCTTGCTTCCTGAATCTATCATTCTTCCACAATTGGGTTGTATAGGTTAGACATCTTTGAGTGCTGACACATTACAGTTTATTACTTTTTCAAATTGGTTAACATTAGGGTTGCTAATTTTCTAATTGCAGAAAACCTAACACCCTTGCTCCGTCCCTTCCAAAGGCCTCTCCCATTCTCTGAGGCCTTACCCCAACTCATTCCATCCATCACTCGCTGTCCCCATCCTCGCTCACTAGCTCATTTTCACCAGGCTGGGGAAGGGGGTTGGGGTGAGGCCAGAAATGAGGGGTTCAGGGTGCAGGATGGGGCTCTGGGCTGGAGGTTGAGGTGCGGGAGGGGGTGAGGGCTCCGGGCTGGGGCTGAGGGATTTGGAGTGCAGGGGGGGTGAGGGCTCTGGCTAGGGGTGTGGGTCAGAAGTGGGGCTAGGGATGAGGGGTTTGAGGTGCAGGAGGGAGGTGAGGGCTCCAACTACGGATGTGGGTCTGAGGTGTGTCTGAAGATGAGGGGCTTGGGGTGCAGGAGGGGTCTCCAGGCTGGGGCTGAGGGGTATGGAGTGTGGGAGGGGGCTCAGGGCTGGGACAGGGGGTTGGGGTGTGGGAGGGGCTGAGGGGTGCAGGCTCCGGGTGGCGCTTACCTCAGGTGACTCCTGGGAAGCGATCAGCATATCCTTCTGGGTCCTAGGGGGAGGGGCAGCCAGGGGGCTCTGCGCGCTGCCCCCACAGCAAACACGGACTGCAGTTCCTGGCCAATGGGAGCTGCAGAGCTGGCACTCGGGAAGGGGGCAGTGCACAGAGCCCCCGTGGCTGCCCCTCCCCTAGGAGCTGGAGAGACATGCCAGCCACTTCCTGGGAGTCGCATGGAGCCGGATAGGGAGCCTGCCAGCCCCTTGCCAACCGGACTTTTAACAGCCCACTCAGCTGGCAACCCTAGTTAACATGCACTTTTATGTTTTGTAAGCATTACAGTTGAGATTTTGCTCAGTTTGGGCAGGTGTGAACTTTTCAAGATTTGCTCCAATCAGAGTATGTATGTTTGGATTTCACAAATATGAGCCCGGCTCACATTTTCCAGTTCACTTCTTTCATTATCTTACAGGGATCAGAGCATCGTGTCCTGGCAGAGGAAGAGAAAATCTCAAATGGTGTTAAAATCAAGAAGGGGAATGATGGTCTGTCAACCCCACAGTAATTAAGAGAAAACAGATTTCTCTTTTCCCTTGGATTAATCATTAATCCAACATCCTGGAACATGGCAATTCTGTCCCCTGTTGTGCCCTAACTCTTGGTGTAAAATTGTGAATGTCGTGATGAAGTAGCTAGGGTGGTACTGTAGGGCTGTTTAGGCAGGTCTATTTAGGCACAGGGATTAAGTAAATCTGTTTGTGTGCAGAACAATTCATTGTGGTGACTGAAACAATTTACTATGGTTGAGATGGACTTTTCATCACTGGCAATTTTAAAATCAAGATTAGATGTTTTTCTAAAAAGCTATGCTCTAGTTCAAACAGAAATTAATTCAGAGAAGATCTATGTCCTGTATTATGCAGGAGGACAGACTAGATAATCAAAATGCCCTTCTGGCTTTATAATCTATGTAGCATTCAGTGTCTCATAAGTGTCAAGGGGTGGACCAGTGACAGGCAGGGAGGCCATCTCTTCCTCCCAGGACCAATTTAAAACAGTTTTATCCTTTTAAGTGTGAGTTGATAAAGTTGCAGATTTTTGACCGATTTCTAGATAAACAGAGACTATCCTCTCTGGTGATTACCCTCAGCAATAAAATAGTCTTATTTCAGACCCCGTACTTTTTTCTTGAGATTTTCTTTACTAAAAATTCCAGCCCAGCATGTTATATTCCTGCATTAAAATAACAGAACACTAAGACAAAAGAATTCCAGTTTACAAGATATGTAATATTGTTTGTGCACAAGACACAAATGATTTGTATTTATATGCATACAACAATTCTGATCCATCTACAAACCTCCCAAATGAACAATGATATAGCTTTAACTAAACATCCTATGAACTATTAAATAAATAATAATGCCACATAAATTTCATTTATATGCTGGAAAACATGCTTCATGGCTCGCTACTTGTCTAACAACTGATTAATTGTACCAAATATTACCCTTTTACATCACTGATAACTGTGTAACAAACATCAAATTCTCTGCGGGTAAAAACTGGCACAGTTCCATAGATTAAATGGCACTGTACCAATTAACACCCATAGAAAATTTGGCCAATTACTCCTGTGTTACTTCCTCTTTCTAACATTTACCTGTATAAATAACTTTAAGTAGACTCTGTATATCTACTGATGAAAACTGCTATACAAGACCTACATATTATGATTATGTATACCTAACCGTATATGTGTGGTTTTACCTACAGTTATCCCCCTGAAACACAAATAGATATTATTTAAGGAAAAGATAAACATGAATAAGAACAAAGTATGGTCACCCTTTTCCAACTGCCATGATTTCATGTTGCAGCACAGTGAATAGTGCTTCCCTAACACTGTAATGTTGCTCTTGGAAAAGCCTTGTTTGGAAGTATCGGCAGGTTTCTATATGTACGCGTGGTGTGAGGAAGAAAGTACACATATTTACACCCTGGAATCTTGTTTTAAGTTCAATTACTGGAGAGAACAAATAATCTTATTGTAACACAATTGTTTTGATTTTAACATAATGTAACATCAGAGATTTAACTAGTATAAGGAACAGCTGTGCAATTAGAAATGTGCTTGGTTCAGAATGTTCAAAATGCACTTTTATTATATACATAAAAACATGAGGCACATTACTGATGGCATTGATTTGTAAAAAGGACACGGTTGTTCAACTAATTTAAAAAGATGAAGTTTCTGAAAATTGCCATTAACACACTCACATAGCTCTAAATAAAATACATTCCTCAAATAGGACTGCTTTGTGCCAGGCTTCTCTATTTCTGCATTCCTGATGCCTCGTACAACTATTCATGCTCAAACAGCTTTTCAATTAAAAATCAAAGGCACTAGAAATGAAAACTTTTGGAGTATATAGTGTCCTCAATTCATGTATACAGTTGCCATTAATGGAGTTCTGCCTGATGTTTGAGAGCAATAGGCTATATAGTCCTTAAATATATAATTGTCCACATAATGGAAAAAATGGATTAAAAATTCACCATTGATTTGAAAAGAAATGACTTGGAAGTAGTTTCTGACACCCTGTAAATCCTCCCTGACAAATCTATGAATTTTACTATCACATTTACCTAATTTTTTAAAAATGCTTCTCTCCCATGTTTTTGAGAGAAAGACACACACTAACAATAGGAGAAACTGACTACCACTAATACTGGATAAAAACCTACTGCTAATATCATCTAATGGAATTATTCCTTCAGCTTGACTGCTAGAGTTCTGCAATTTGAAGCTGAATGTTCCAAGGTTCAAAACCTAAAGACAATCCATACATGGGGTGGTTATATACACAAACTGCTATCACAGTATGAAATAAATACACTGAAAAAAGAGAAGCTCCATTTGCTCTAATCTCTTTCAGTGATAGGAACCTCAGGAGTTATAATAGTACATAAAACATTCTCGAATAGAATTCCAATTTTTAAATTGATGATGTGTTTTTAATTCTTTGCTAACGCAATATTATGGCAGCCTAATACCTTGTAAATTAGCAAAATAATAGACTATCTCAAAATTTTGCAGACTAATTTAAAGTTCTATTTTACTACTAATTTACCAAATCAGAAGTGTTGAATTGTTTAATAATCAATTATCCCTCTGGGGTTAAAACAAATTTAAAGTAATTTATTTACAATGTATGACACTGAGTTCTCATTTAAAAATATTTTTAAAATATCAATTAAGAAAAGTTACAATGTAAGTAATGTGTTGACTTACATTTTTTAGATTTTGGTACCTTCCTCATCTGAGTATCATCATACAAGAGACAGAATCTGCATGCTGCCCGGCACACATCCCATACTCCTTGTTTCCGTGCAACTTTAGCCAAATCTGCCCAAAGTCTTATTCTATCTCACAAAAAGCACATGTAAAAACTCTTTAATTAGCTAATTTATTTCCTAAATTCTAGATTCAGCCTGAAACTTCAGGTTAATTGAAAATATCCTTCATCATAATACAGACTTTAAAGCCCGGTAACAATTATTTTAATATTACTAAATTGAGGGTCAATTTTTATCACTAATAAAGATAACTTATAAATCATAAAGCATCGACCATCAACTGCAGAAGGAGGATGCCAGTTACTGAAGACTCCTTATACATTGGAAATCAAGGAATAAAGCTGTTATTTCTAATTATATCAGCATATAGATAAACAAAACAAAGCTAAACAAAATTTAATGGCTTATGATATGGCCACACTGATCCCTTGCTTAAAAGTAAGTACATGCTTAAATGCTACATTGGATCTGTACCAGGGTGCTCAGCACCTTGCAGGATTGAGCCTCAAATAATTTCAGAGTCCTAATATCAAAACTTTCCCCTTTGGCATTAGTAATATACCACTTTTAAAATGAAAAAAAAATATCTACACCTTCTTTATGGCAATTACCTCTCCTTGTCATTTCCATGCCCTAATCGTTTCAAATGTCCATTGGTTTTCTCCACACTCTTAGTATGATGCTGTGCTTTTGCACAGAGATAACTTATTTGACTCCTACTTTTACCTGAGGAAACTTAATGGAGACAAAGGAATGCAAGCAAATTTTGAAGCATTACAATGCACGTTTTTCATCACTACAATAACTTCATTCATAAGTAGGTTCTTATATATTTTAAAATATCTATATTATACTAATTAAAAAAATACTAACAATTTTGAATTAGTATATAAAAATGTACTTCATTCATAAGTAGGTTCTTATATATTTTAAAATATCTATATTATACTAATTAAAAAAATACTAACAAGTTTGAATTAGTATATAAAAATGTTCTATAATTTCCCAAATCAGCAAAAAATAGTTTGATTCAGTGCAGCCTAATTAAAAAGAGAAATATATCTATAATTGGAGACATCTGCTATATGGGGTATATGTGATTTGTGTGAGTATATGTGATTCATTCGTGTGATTTTGTGTGCTAACTGGAATTTAGAATAATACTTGAAATCTCATTGATAAAGCAATCTATGTCGAGTCAGTGAAAAGTATACATACTGGTTCACAACAAAATTTGTGAAATATTTGAAATTTTGCCTTTTATAGTGGTCAGAGCTTCCTTCAAAAGGCCCTAATTCAGCACTTGACAAACTGTGCTCCAGCATCCAGGGACCACCAGGGCTATGACTCCCTAGCTATGCTCCCTCTTCCTTGGACACGATCTCTACACTGTGGTGAAGGAGGGGAATCTTCAGAAGGCTGCTTAAACTGACATTATAGGTGCTTTGTACTGCTAGAGTGGCACAAAGCAGCTGGAATAGTATGGACAATCTATCTTCTGATGGACGCTGTTTAACGACAGAGTGGGTAGCCTTTCACAGGATAAAATTTCCATGGTATAACATACAAGCAATGAGCTCAAATCCTGGGGTCCGTGTTTTAGAAGGTAAACTGTGAATTTATATTTAGTTCTTTGCATAATAAAGAAACAAGAGAGCACTCAAAATTGAAAGGCAACAAATTTGAAAGTAATAAAGAACATGTGTATTTCAACGCCACAGAATATTATTGAGTCAAACAGTAACTTGAAACAGCATTCAATAGTTACCATGTATGACTAGGAACAGCTTCTGCAGTTACAAATTTAAAATAAAATTATACAAGACATCAATTTTTTGTTGAGAGCATAAGTTTATAGTGTCACACAGTTATGTGCATCGGAAATGGGACTACAGGGTTTCCTCCAAAAACATGATGACCCTACCGAAGGCAATGGGAATTTTGCCACTACAGCAGTGATTTCACTCAAAGGCATATAGTCTTCTAAACATTATCATTGGCCCCAGTGGTCAAATATCTTTCAGGCTGGGTAAAGAATCAGTAACAGACAAATCTTTGACCTATTTTAATCACAGCAAACATACCTTACCTTTAGCTTCATTTTCACTGTCAAGGACTATTTGAAATGCATCAGGAGCCAGTGCAAGACCTGCATTGACCAAAAGAGACCGCTTTTTCCTCACACTGTCTTTCTGCTTCCCTTTTTTAGCCTACATAAAGAAAAGGGCTAACTGTCATGGGTACATTCACAGTTGTCTTAAAAATAAGTACATTTTCATTAAATTGGTGTTTGTACATCTGTCAAGGCTGATTCCACACTCTGGCACTTCGAGTGCAGAAAGTGGGAGCCTGCAAGGATTCTAAAAATTAATACTGGCCACTCCACGCTTGTATTAAACTCCCAAGGTTACAGCTTCTCTCTGACCTTGAATGGGTAGATGCTGCCACCACCCAAATGCAAAACCCTCCTTTCTGGAACCCAGGAAGGTGCCCTTGGGAATTCCCTCCTTTGGGGTACCCTCAAGCCCTTTCACCGCCCCCCCACAGGGAAGATCTGAGAAAGAAAACAAAGGAAATTAGCTGTTGCCCCAGCTAATTAAACAACATGTGCACAAATGTCTTAGGACACCAAAAATCCAATCCTGTTCTTAAAAAAGGTAAATTTTATTAAAAACAAAAGAGAAAGAAAATACATCTGGAACTTAGGTGTTTGCTAGATTTAAAAAACCCACTTTCAAAAATTATACATCAAGAATAACCTTCTTGAGGTCCACCTTAAAGGTTACAAGCAAAACAAAAAGCATTTGAAGTTAGCACAGAGGAGTCCACAAACCAATAAGAAATAAAAGAAATAACCCTAATCGCGTCTTCTTAGACATTCCCTGATTTACTTACATATTTGGGGTTTCAGATAAGTAGGTTCAAGGTATGAATTGATGCTTTTTCATACCTGGTTTTAAAGCTGCTTACAGCATTGCTTTTCTGTGTCTCTGCTCTCCAGAGAGCAGACAGACAGACAAAGGGAAAGTTTTTTTTCCCAATTTTAAAAAGTTTTAGCCCTCCCACTGGCTCTTTGGATCAGGTGCCCACTCCCTTTCTTTTACCTAGCCAGGGAGACTTTTTAACCTTTACAGGTAAAGCAAGCAGAGACACCAAGAGGGACTTTATAGCGAACTGGCTGGCTGGGTGTCCATAAAAGCGAGCTACCCCCACCTTTATTTATCACAACATCTCACCCATTAAATAAGCCACAACACTGGTCATAGGCTTATGTACCACAGGAATTGCATTACAGTCCAGAAACACTTATGTACTGTTCTACAATGTTATTATTGGATAGACTTACTCTGAAACCTTGGTTCTTGACATGAACATTTTGAGGCTAACTCAGAGCATATGCAGGTAACTACATTTTAATGTTGCTCACATTCATGGCTGAATTTTACTATTTAATTTTTAATGTACGAACTGTCACTATGATATATTCTCAAAAATAAAATGGTTCAGTTAAAGAAAATTACAAAAGAGTTTGGTTATGACCAAATATAATTGAGAATTAATATGCAACATATCAACCAAAAAGCATCAGTGGGTCCATTTCACAGCACATTGTGGAGCAAATGCAAATTAGTTATTCCAAAAACAGGTCTGAGGATGCAACCTGAGGAAATCCCTTCATGCAAATGATGCAGGTTGGTGGTCTGCAGGAATCGGAGAGTCATGGCTTGCCAGGGGCGAGCAGATGTTTAGGATAGTATGGTCCTTCAGGAAACCTGTATAATTTCAGCCAGAAATCCTCGTGTTTTAACATTAAATTATTATTTTCAGCTTCTGTTCCACATGTGAGGAGTAACTGTGCACATCCGTACACTAAGGGACCAGTAGCAACATACATAGGTGATCTTTGTAGTCTTTAAAGACTACATACATGTATCCATCCCACGCTGATTTGGACCTTCAGATCGAAAGGAAACTCTCAGCTTTCATCTACAAAGCATGTTTCTAGGCTTCTTCCTTGTGAAGTTAGCCTTGAAATTGTAACCCTATATAAACTGGTTGCTAGAGTTGGAAGCTTGTCACTGGCTTGTCCTAAAGATCCCATTCATAGCCTAACTGTAACTGCCCAGCACTAACCTCTAGGTTCTATGACAACCATGGCCAAGGATCTCTGAATTTCTGTGAAGACTCCAAATCCGTTTGTAGTTGCAGGAAGCAATGCCTCCAAGGTTGACAGTGCAAAGGCTGCTGCAAGTTTCCTCCCAGCCAACCTGCAGCTGAGCAAGCTAGTATGATCCGTGATCACTATCAGCGGCAGTTCAGTAAAATGAAAAGCAACACAGGCTAATGGATGAAGCAATATACTCCTGTCTTCTATCCACAACTTTGACATTGATTCTCACTTAAGTTCTCTGTGTCTTCATTTCTCCAATTGTAAAACTGAGGTAATAATTACCTGGCCCACAGGAGGTTGTGGTTGTTAGGCAGATGATCTTTGTAAAACAGAATATAAGTGCTAAAATTCACACAAAATCCACACAAAACCTCTAGGGGCTAGGTTCTAAATGCACAGGCCTTCAGTTTATTTAGACAACTGACCCCTGAAATACAATTTTAAAAGTTGACAACTATGTAGAGACCCAACCATAAGCTGCTGAGCTCCACTTTTGCAGCACAAAGATATAAATGGGGAAGAACCTTAATATTCTTAATATTTATATGCTTTTGTTGGTGCCTAAAACACCAGATTATTTGGGGACTATCACAGCTGAATTATCTGAGATGGTATCAGGGAAGTTGCTGGAGTCCTGAAACTATGCTATAGTGGTTCAAATCATACCTAAAATACAGCAGTCCACCAACGCTGACAATTGTATGCCAACACAGAGGGATCTGAAATGCAGCATTCCTTAATGTACTTTCCTATCTCCTTTATTGTACATGAGTGTTCTTAGTGTATACATGGGATGGCATATTATCGGTATGCCGATACACAAGTTTATTTTCCCCATAAACCCTGCTAGTTCAGTCTCTTCCTACGTGGGTGTATGGATGATATTGCCATCTGGATGCATCAGAACTACTGCCCTCTCCTTTGAATACTGTCAGTAAAGATTAACATTAACAGTTATTTATTAAATAATTTTGCAAGAAATTACTCAAAAGGCCAAAACTTAATTATCTTAGAAATCTTGGATCTGAATATACACAACTCTTAGAATAGAATTATAAATGAATATTTCTTTTGGAGAAGTTTAATAAGCAAACTTTTTGTTTCTACAAATGAAATTGTTCTTTATTATTACCTGTTCAATCATTATAATTGCTTGATCCTCTAGGCGCTCAGGTGACTTGTACAACATAGTGCATAAATGAAGACGATGAAAAGCCATTTTAAGATGTTCCTGGTATTGCCCATTGTTATCTAGATATATAGCCTTCTGAAAATGTTCCATGGCAGCCTCTATTCTATCTTCATCTTCTTCAATACGAGCAATTTCCATATGAACTTGGCAACGTAGCAAAATCAACAAGCTAGGAAATTGGACAATTTTATAGGTAAACTGTTAAAACAGTAAGAGACAAAGCTGTCTAGACTTAAAATTATAAAAAATGCGGCTGAAATATGAATAATGTATGTAACAAGATTCCATCACTCAACTTATCTGTTCCTTGCATGTTTTCTGTGTCATATCATCATACTGAAGTGACTAACATAACCATTTACTACATTTTGCTTTCCTTAGCCCTGAGGAGCCAACGCAGCCAAGAAAGAACTGTATAATCTTGCTGTTGAGTTGTTTCTTGTGTATCACTGATAGAGTTGTTCAAAAAGAGCCAGATTTTCAGTAGTTCCTATTTAGGCACCTAAATGACATGACCATATTTTCAAAAGTGCCCTGTAGACATACCCTGTGTGACTACGCAGTTACTTAAAGTTAAGCATGTCATTAAGCACCTTCCTGAATCAGGGATGGGACAAGACACCTCTAAGGAAAACGTCACAACTACTAAAAAAAAAGGTGCTGGCAATACAATACATGGCACCCCTCCTTTTGACTAATGAATCAATACCCCAATGTGGTGTTAGAGGACACTAGGCTGCAGGAAGTGCTGTCTTTTGTCTGAGATGTAATAGTCAAGCTCTCACCTCTTGGAAGAAACAGTTACTAACCTTCATATAACTGTTGTTCGAGATGGGTTGCACATGTCCATTTCACTATAGGTGTGTGTGCGCCCAGCACACAGTTGTTGTAGACTTTCTTCCCTCAGCAGTAATTGTTGGGATGCAGTGAGCTCTCTGCTACCTCATGCTACTCTACATAGGTATAAAGAGCGGAGTGCCCCCCACCCCCGACCCTCCTCAGTTCCTTCTTACCAGATAGACTTTGATATGGTCCTTCAGGAAACCATATCAAACCGGTGTCATGGAATAGAGGGTGAGTCACGGACATACAACACATTTCAAAGAACAACTTACAAGAGGTTTAACCATTTTTTCTTTGAGTGACTGCACATGTCCATTCTTTTGCAGATGAATCGCAAGCAGTTCAAACAGGGGTTGCGCTTGGTGTCTACTTGAACAAAGATTGGAGAACCACACAACTAATCTGGTATCGTCCTTGGTTTGCTGAGAGATGGCACAGTGAGAGGCAAATGTATGGCCTGACAACCAAGTTGCCACCTTGCAGACGTCCAAGATGGGCACATGAGCGAGAAAGGCTGCAGAAGCTGCAAGAGACTTGGTTGCACCAGCTAATATTCTACTTGGGGGAGTCACATTAGCCAATTGGCAGTGTAAACAAGCTGGAGCAAGCAGAAATCCAAGATGAGTTTCTTTGGGAGGACACTAGACTGCCCTTTATTCTGACTGCAACTCAATAAAAACAGCTGCAAGATTGAGCTAAATTACTTAGTTTGATCAATGTAAAATGCCAGAGCTCTTCGAACGTCCGAAGTGTAGAGCTTTTCATCATCTTTATGGTTTTAAGGCTTTGGAAAGAAATTAGGTAATAAAATTGCTTGAGAAATATGAATATTGGAAACCACCTTAGAAAGGAACTTCAGGTGAGGGTGAAAGTAAACTTTGTCTTTATAGACAACAGTGTAAGTAAGTTCAGATATCAGAGCCAATAACTTCCCAACTCTCTTTGCTGAAGTAATGGCTTTCAAAAAGGCCACTTTCATTGACAACAGCAATCAGGATGCCAGCAGCTCAAAGCGGGGGAAGGGGGGGAAGGAACCCATCAGTTTTGCTAGTGTAGGTATAAGTCCCACAGGGGAATAAGGTCCTCTACCTGTAGGTAAAACCTGTCCAGACCCTTTAAACACCTGACAGACATTGGGCTGGAAAAAATAGAGAGGTTACCCATAGAAGGACAGACAGCCAAGATAGCTACTAGGTGACCCATGATGGAACTAAAACTTGTTGTTTCAGGAACAAAAGATAGTCCAAGACATAATGGATGGGAGCCCACACTGGGGAAACACTCTTCTGTAGGGACTAGATGGAGAATCTTTTTCATTTTGTCAGGTAAATATGCCTAATCAAAGGCTTTCTGCTATTTCTGCTGCTGTCCTAAGCAACTGCTTTCCAAAGGCATCAGCCATGAAGCATGTACACTGTCAGTTGGAGGACAAAGAGGTTGAGATGGAGGAAGTGTCCATGTCCTAGAAGATCACATCTGAATCCAGTGGGAGAGATTGTGGAGGTCTGACTGATAGGGCCAGGAACACCGAGAATCTGAGTTGATGGAGCAATGCTGAGGTGAACATGGTCTTGTTTGACTTTGAACAAGACTCTGGGTAGGAGTGGAATCGGAGTGAAGGCATGCAATAGGTTGTACAAACAGGGTAGCAGTAAGGCATCAGTCAAAAAACCCAGGCTCTGACTCACTTGGGAAAAAAACTGACAGCAATTTCTGTTGGCCTTTGTTGTAAACAGGTTCACTTGGGGAATTCCCTACAACTGGATGATGGAACTGACCATGTCCAGGTAAAGTGACCAATCATGGTGAAAGTCCTGCTCAACTGATCTGCCAGTGTATTCTGCACTCCTGAAAGGTAAGCAGTTCTCAGGTGATGGAGTTCATTATGCAAAACTCCCAAATCAGAATCACCTCTCGGCACAATCGAGTGGACCAACTTCCTCCTGGGCTGTTTACATAAAACATGGCTGCCATATTGTCTGTTAGCACCAGCAGATTCCTTCCTTCATTGTGTGGAAGGAAGACCAAGCAAGCTAGATGGACAGCCCTCAATTCCCTGACATTTACATGCATTTTCAAGTCTTGTGCCAATCAAAGACCTTATGTTTGTAGGAATCCAGGATGAGCTCCTCAAGCCAGAGCTGAAGTGTCTGTAACTAAAGTGAGAGCCGGATGCAGTGGAGCAAAGGGGAACCTCACACAAACTTGTAAGGAGTCCAGGGAGTATAAAATGTGTACTGGTATCTGAACCACCATGTTTAAATGATGACAAACCAGTGAATACACTGACACTAGCCACCCCATAAGTTTTCTGAGATATTAGCCTGGCGTGCTGCACTACTTAAAAGTACACTACCATGTGCCACAGGAGTCTGAGGCAGTTTCACACTCTGCCTTTAGGTCTATAGCAGTAAACTAGAATCTCAAATGCGGAAGGAAGGTGTCGGCCTTCGTTGAGTCCAGGACTGCTCTAATTAATTCTATATTCTGTACAGTATTCCGAATCAATTTGTAGAAGTTGACTAGCCACCCCAGTGCATTGAAGTTGGACAGGATAATGGATACACTAAATGATACCCGAGACTTGGACCAGCCTCTCACTAGCCAGTCATCCAGGTATCATAGAATATCAGGGTTGGAAGGGACCTCAGGAGCTCATCTAGTCCAACCCCCTGCTCAAAGCAGGACCAATCCCCAATTTTTGCCCCAGATCCCTAAATGGCCTCCTCAAGGATTGAACTCACAACCCTGGGTTTAGCAGGCCAATGCTCAAACCACTGAGCTATCCCTCCCCCCAAAGGGACCACATGGACTCCTGACCTTTATAGGAACCTTTCCAGTGCCATGCATTTCATGAAAACGCAAGGAGCTGTTGACAGGCCAAAGAGTAGCAATATGAATTGGTAGTGAGATCTGCTCACTACGAACTTGAGGAACCTCGAGCTGCTCTGATGGGCTGCCATGTAGAAGTGTGTGTCTTTTAAACCAAGCGTAGCATACCAATCCCTGGGTAAAGGGAAGGAATAATTGAAGCCAGAATGACCATCCAGAATTGTATTTTCTTCAGAAATTTGTTTAGCTCTCTTAGATCTAAATAGGGTCTAAGCCCCCCTTTCAGAACAAGGATGTAATGGGAAATAAACCCCTTCCTCTGAGCAATGTGGGAACTTCCTCAGTGGCTCCTACATGATGGAGAGATTGCATCTCCTACTGAAGGAGATGCAGTGAGAGTGGTTCCTGAAGAGGAACGGGGAAGTGGGCCCAAGCCCTTAGGAAGTGGGATAAACGATTGGCATATAGAGAGAAAGGAGAGGATGGTACTTTAGGGACTAGGAGGCTATCCTCGACCAACATGCTCGTTGGCTTGTTTAGAAGAGCCAGTTCGTCTAGGTGAACAGACCACTGCAGAAGAGGAGGGAAGTGGTGGATTCCTCTTGTGACTTCTGCGCCTCTTTCTGGACAGGTCTTGGATACAAGGCATAAAAGACAGATATCGGTGGAGTTGCTTTGGGCAAAATTGATTTCTTTTTGTCACCAGTGTGTAGATACCAAGGGACTTAAGGATCAATCTTGAATCCTTGAGGCTATGGATCTATTGTCCATTTTCTCTGAAAAGAGTGAAGGACTCTCAAATGGGAAGTCTTGAATAGTTTTCTGCACCTTGGAGGGAGACCGGACACTGCAATCATGAACACTGCTGCACAGTGATGGCAGAAGTCATGGCCCATGCTGCAAACTCAGCTCCATCTAGACAGGTCTATAGAACCTTTCTGGCAACGAATTCGCCCTCATCCACTATCACAGTGAATTCTTGTTTCACCTTGCCAGGCAGCCTGTCTTTAAACTTTAAAATATTATCCCAGAGGCTAAAATCGTAACAATGCAGCAGAGCCTGCTAGTTCACAATTCTAAGCTGTAAACCTCCTGTGGAATAAAGCTTCCTTCGAAATAGGTCCAATGTGTTTCCCTCTTTCCCTTTCAGAATTGAAACCTGGTGCCCTGTCTCTCTTTCTCATTAGCAGCCATGACAACCAGGATGCCCAGAGGAGGATGGTTATACACATGATCAAACCCACATGAGGACATACAGGATCTCCTCTCCACCCTTTTAGCTGTAGCGAGAAGGGAAGATGGGGTCTGTCAAAACTTCCTAATGGGTTCAAGGAAAACCTCATTAATAGGGAGAACCATAGACGCCTTCCTCTGTAGATGGGGAACAGGTCACTTGCTGGAGGATTCTCTGCACCTTGAAGTCTTTAAAACACGATTTGAGGACTTCAATAGCTCAGACATAGGTGAGAGGTTTATTGCAGGAGTGGGTGGGTGAGATTCTGTGGCCTGCATTGTGCAGGAGGTCAGACTAGATGATCATAATGGTCCCTTCTGACCTTAATATCTATGAGTCTATGAACTTCTTCTGGCACCAGTGGGTGCTCGACCCCCCTCTGGCCCCGCCCCTGCCCCAAAGTCCCTGCCCCAACTCCACCCCCGCCCTGCCCCTATTTGACTCCTTCCCCAAATCCCCACCCCAGCACTTCCTCCTCCCCTGAGTGCGCGACATTCCCGCTCCTCCCCCCTCCCTCTCAGAGCTTGCTACAGCTGTTTGGTCGCGGCAAGCGCTGGGAAGGAGGGAGAAGCAGAGATGCAGCGCTCAGGGGAGGAGGCGGAGGTGGAGGTGAGGCAGGGTGGGGAGCTTAGCTGCCGGTGGGTGCAGAGCATCCACTAATTTTTCCCCGTGGGTGCTCCAGCCCCGGAGCACCCATGGAGTTGGCACCTATGGGAGAACTATTGTAGAGGGACCCTCCAAGGCCAAAATGTCCACCTGTGTGTGTGACTTTTCCTGGACCTCCTTCAGCTGGATATCAAGATCCGCAGCCATCCTCTTCAACAACTCCTGATAAGCTCCGTAGTCAACAGAGGGAGAAAAACAGACTCTGCTACTACCGCCTCATCTGGCGATGAAGAGAAGGCCAAAGGCTGTTGAGGTATAGCCTCCTCTGACTCCTCTGCAGATCCTGAGAAGGAATTTCCTCATGTACAGTACTGGGTCCAATACCAGAGGTGCACAGCTGGTGTCCCTGGTGCAGATGCTCCTGATGCCTAGTCTAAGATGCAGAGTGTGAAGGATGCAGGGATGACCTACATTGCAGAGGAAAACCCCAAGGGTTCCAGAAAGCCACTGATATGACATTGGGACCCAATTATGCTCAAGTCATTCATGCTTGTGAGGTGGGCAATATTGATGCTCTGGGTAGAACCAGGATGGATAGGCATTCACTGGGGGCTGCTGTTGTGACACGTAAGAGTTGATCTATGAATCAGATAAAGAGTCTGCTTCCTCTGACCAAGAAGGGACAAATCCTGTCAAAGAGCCTCAGCCAGAGCCTGGAGATGGAAGTACCAGTGAAATCATGGTCGGTTTCCCTCTAGTTGGTACCAATCTGAAAGGCACATTAACTGAAGACTCTGATGGTACCACATGGTGAGCCAGAGTGGAGTATGAGCAGTAGACTTTGGTACCTTATACACTAGTACCAGGTGGGAGTCCGGAGCAGCCAGGGAAACCAGTACTGACAAGTCTATGAACTTCCCACCTGCAGCATATGCCTCAGGAGTAGATGGCACCATGAAAGACTCTTGTTCCTGCAGTACCAAAGGTTGGGCTGACAATGATGAGATAGACACTTCAGGTGTCAGTCTTGATGGGCCTGTCCTAGGCTTTCAGGATAACAACATGCCTGGACTCCAGGATTGTCCCGAGGAGCGCTTCTTCTTTGAGTGCAGCTCCATGCCCTTGCCTGCACCCAACATCTGTGGTGAGGATCTTGAACTCTCCAGTACCAAATCCTTAGTAGTCTTACAGCATTTCTTCTTTGGTACTGGTGATGAAGGACTTGTCTCTTGACTCAGCCAAACCAGGAGAGTATGCCTAATAGATGCAGACCTGTTTGGTGCCTGCTTTGAGCAGGAAGCTCCAATGGTGGTCAGCACACGGACTCCATTAAGTGCAACTTGAGTCTGGCAGCCCTGTCTTTCTTGGAACAGGGCTTAAAACTCTGAAAAATATCCCCCAGGCACTTAAGACAGTTGGCATGAGGTCACTCACAGGCACTGATTTTCTGCAAGAGCAACAAGACTTGCAATCTGGAGACTGAGGCATGACCCCGATACCAGTCCCGATATCCAGGCAAAAACCAGAGAGTCCAAACTATCAAAAACTAAAACTTAACTCTAACGTTAAAACTATGAAAAACCTTCAGACTACTCTAGAATTATAATAAACAGATACTATGAGGGAAGGACTTGAAAAGGCAAGAAACACCACCTCTAACAACCGCCATGAGCGGTAAGAAGGAACTGATGGGTGGGTCCGGGCCACTCCACCTGTTCTACCTGTGCATAGTAGCACAAGGCAGCAGTTGTGCTCACTTCACCCCGACAGGTGCCATAGACGGAAGAAAGTCTCCAACAACTGTGAGCTGGTGCACACACCCCTATGGTGGAATAGACATGTGCAATCAATCAAATTATTATATATTGTGCAGTATTTTTCCCAAATGCAGGGATGTTCTTGTCAGAATCCAGGCCATATTCCAACATATTTTATCACATTATGATGACACAATTTCCACATATAATTTCAATTGGATACATTATTCCTCACTTCCTGTCCTAAACTGCAGTGTTTCCGTATACCATTAATCATTTGTGATATTTCATTTGAGAGAAGGCTGCATTTTAGTGATAGATAGGGTGAGATACAGATTATCCAGATATTAATTTATTATAATCTGTTGGGAAATTTTTCAGAGATGTTTGAGATCTACATAAGGGAAGGCTACAATAGGAATGCAATATTATTTAAGTGTCCTGTTTAAATATTATTTTTACCCACCTTTTACTGATGCCCATAATTACCTTTTGGTCTTTACATTAGCTTTCAAATGACCACTATTTTCCAAAGTAACAAAACAACGTACATAGCATAGTAACTTACCTGTCAATCTTTTCTAAGCTATCAGCAACAGATATTAATGGTTTTCGTACATGTTGATGCAAATTGTGTTGTAGCAGTGGAAGGCAAAGATTCCACTGTGTAGCACAAACCACCTGAATAACATTAGGGTCTCCCAGTCGAACTGCATGTTGCAACGCTTGTTCAAGTCTTCTTATCACTTTCAGCTGAGTCTGTAAATAAAAATTTACTTCACATTGATTACATATACATATAATACAAATGATTTGCTAAATATTACTGTAAAACTGCAATTTTAGGTTCTTTCCAACAGAAAACACCCTCTGTAGTTTCTGATTTATGAAACTTTCACAGACCTCAAGTGTACCCCATATTTCATGCACAGTACATGAATTCTTTTTTTTTTTTAAAAGTCTCATTTTGACTGCTAAAGAATGTCATTTTAGGTACTCTATAATGTTACAGCTACTGCCACACTCAGCCAAGAGCCTGTCTATCCCTATTGCCCATGATAGCAGAAATCCATGATTGTGGATTATTTGTGAATTCTGAGGATTTAGTAAATTCATCAGATGCTGAGGTTCTAACATGGGGTAGAAAGAAGAGAAGAAACATTATAAGTGGGATTTTCCAAAGGAATCAGTCTTGGATTAACTCTGCTCCATTCAAATCAATGGCAAAACTCCCATTGACTTCAATGTGAAGCCACCACAGAGCTCTTTGAAAATCCTAGCCTACATAAATAGGGCTCTACAGCAGAAATTTACAAATTCATAGCTTTCAGTTGAGTTTTAACACAGTAAAAACTAAAAAGAAATTTAGTAATATGCATTTGTTTTATGGATACTTCTTAAATATATCTACATTTCTATTACATTTATTCAAATGATAATAGCACTGATATATCTTTTTCTAATTATTCAATAATTGAAATAAGTGACTGATATTTTAGGTTCCAAACATGTGAACACTTCTATTCAGAAGCAACTTTACTCATGGGACTAGTCCCATTGAACTCAATGTGACTACCTATGGAAGTAAAGTTACTCCTTCATGCATGTATTTGCAAAATCTGGCCCTCAATGTGTGTGACATTGCACTCCATATGTTTATGTAAATATGCTTAGGAGTGTGAATATAAAGTAACTGGAATATGGTTTATGCAAAAGGTCTCTTGTAAGGTATCATTACAAAGCTTATGATCTACTGAGTGTGGTCATCCTATTTGTATAAATGTATCATTCTTGTATCTGAAACTAGCAATATGAAATATAACTCTGAGGTCCTACTGTAATTATGCAAAGTGTGGACCATTAACGGTGGCTTAGGATCTTGATGGCTCCCATTAACTAGAACAATTGGTTGTAAATGGCTGTTTACTTGTAAATCTTCCTGTGTTCCTGTGAGTCAGGCCAGAGAATGGAGGCTTGGGGTCTTACAGTGACGTGTGATCATGTCACCTGAACTGGAATCCATCTTAAACCTGGTGCTTTTCCATTTAGAAGGAGGGGTGGGGATCCAGAGAGACAAAAGATTCCCACCTTGTGCTAAAGCTATAAAAGGGGGTGGAACAGAACAAAGGGGGCTGCAGTCATAAGAAAACCCCTAGTTACCACCTGAGCTGGAACTAACAAGAACTGTACCAGGGGAAAGGATTGGGCCCAGACTAAGGAGGAGTCTAGTGTGTGAAAGAAGCTTATTGGAACATCCCTGAAGGTGAGATTTACCTGTATTCAGTTTCTTAAATGTATTAAGCTTAGACTTGCGTGTTTTATTTTATTTTGCTTGGTAACTTACTTTGTTCTGTCTGTTATTACTTGAAACCACTTAAATCCTACTTTTTATACTTAATAAAATCACGTTTGTTTATTAATTAACCCAGAGTAAGTGATTAATACCTGGGGGAGCAAACAGCTGTGCATATCTCTCTATCAGTGTTACAAAGGGCGGACAATTTATGAGTTTACCCTGTATAAGCTTTATATAGAGTAAAACAGATTTATCTGGGGTTTGGATCCCACTGGGAAGTGGCTGTCTGGGTGCTGGAGATAGGTGACTTGCTGAGCAGTTTTTGGTTGAAGTCTGCTGCTTTGCGGGCGTGGACCAGACCTGGGTCTGTGTTGCAGCAGACTAGTGTGTCTGGCTCAACAAGGCAGGGTTCTGGAGTCCCAAACTGACAGGGAAAACGGGCTCAGAGGCAATTCCAGCACGTCAGAAGACAATCCCAAGGAGGTCTCTCTGACCGAACCCATCACAATTTGTATGCAAATAGTTTCCCTAGATATGATGCAAAATATGAGTATGACACAGCATTCCTTTGTCCCCTTTTTTCATTGACTGCACACATTTAAGCTGGGGGGAATTTGGCTGGCTGGCTGAATGAAGGGAACAGTGCTTTATGGGAGGCGAAGGAGAGGTCAAACTGCTGCAGAAGGGGCCAGCATGGTGTCACTGACTCATCTCCTGAGAACTGGGTGGACATAAGGGCTTAAAAGGCAAGGCTGTGTGGTGAAGCCCCCTTTTACATGGAGCAGGTGGAGGCAGCACCCACCCTTCTTCCCCCTTAGGTGGTGAAGTACCAGGTTTGGTCTAGACCTGCTGTAGGCATTGCACTAGCAGACTCATTTTAGGGGGGCTGGGCAGGAATTTTTTCCTTATCACCAAATTGGCATAGGTAGAGTTGGGGTTTTCTTGCCTTCCCCACAGTGGCTTCAGGGAGAGCTTTGTTGATGTGTGGCACGAAGGGAGTTAGGCTATATGTCGCAACTCATTATGTAAGTGTGGGGCAGATATCCAATGCAGGTATTCCTTAGGGAACGTGTACAATGACCAGATAAATGGCTTGGTAAAAGACTTTAAAAGGAGATGTTGGTTAAATGAATGGAATGGGAATAGAGAGGAGCTGGGGTTCCTATGAATGGTACAGCAGGGAGCCAAACCGCCTTTCTTAAAGCCCACCTTAAACCCTCCTACAAGGGGGGTGGATAGTAAGGTGCCAGCAATGGGTTGGCTAGGAGACCTGGATGGAAAAAGAGAGAGTGGCTGATGGAAGCCCCCTGGGAAGTTACTGAATAAACTTGGGGTTACCACCACTGTACACTTTTATCTGCCAGGTAGTTCCAGACATCTAATAGAGCTGCAGCATGATTAAAACCATATCAAATGTCTCCTATCCTTCTTTTGGTATAGCCAGACAATTTGGTTCCTTCTTGTGGAACAACATGATATGGCCCTGTTCTACTGAATTGTTGATATGATGGTAGAACAGAGGATTCTATTTATTTCACTCAATGTTCTTTTGTTCAGGCCCATTAGAAAGATAATATATTAAAATTAATGGATATAATTGAAAATGATCTGGGTTTTTTTTTACAAAGTTGCATGAGATTGAGACACACAGTTAATGTGCAACTTTTGAAAATTTAACAGAAAGTTAATGTTCACCTTCTTCATAGAAATTAGTGCTAATTAAAGAACATACCTCAACAACACCTTTAGTATAAGTTGCAATTTTAGTGCCAAGTTTCTGGACTTCATATTCACATTCCAGACATTCTATTTCAATCAGTTTTCCTGGCGCCTATAAAATATGAATATATAAAATATATTTGTAAAATTAATTACAAATATAGAGATTTAGACCCCAACCTTACAAACAGATGTGCTAGTGAAGTCCACCCCACCTCCCCATTCATATACATAGCAGACTTTGGGAGAAACTGGCACAGCAGATGGACATGCCAGTACAAAGGGAATTCTCAAGTGTCTATCTCCAGTCATTTAAGGTTCACAAAGAGGATTTGGAAGGTAGGAGATTTCAACCCATTATATTTGCAAAGTATAGTAGAAAGGGCAAATGGAACACCAAAGATTTTGTGTTGATTGAAAAGGACAGGTACCTTTAATTCTTTTTCCATTAGTTTACGTCTTTGGTTTTATTTTGAAAACTTTTGTTTTCCTAGCTTTATGGTTTTACTTTGACAGTTTAAATTAAATCTTTTAACTGATAACCCTGTTCTATTACATCTAAAACATGCAATTCTCAAGAGCAAGACAAAAGAGTCAAGAATGATGGTTGATTGCTTCTGAGCTGGTACTGGACAAAATTATCTGATTTTACATGCTGGATGGGGTCCAATACTATTGTTGATATTTGATGCAGATGTTTGCTTCTGAAAGGTGCAAAATTAAAATCTATATGAAAAAATTATTCCAATAGGTCTCTCAATAGTACAGCAGGTCAAGAATTTTCTGACAAAACAGAATTTCAACAGAAAATGCTGATTCATCAAAAATAAACTGTTTTGCAGAAATTTCTCTGATTCAACAAACTTTCATCTGATCTCAGTTTCCCCCCCAGTGCTCACTAGCTCATTGCCCCCCTCCACCAAGCACACTTTACTCCCCAGCTCCCAGTCTCCTTGCCCAACCAGGATCAGTCTTCATACTCTAGGCTCCTGCTCCCAATATACTCCCCCAGTCCATCCCCACAATCCTCTAGGTCCAACACTTGTCCCCTCTGCATTTGAATCAGATGCTTTCCTCCACACTGCCTGAGTGACAGAAAGCGTCTCACTGAAAGTATAGATGATCAGGCTCCCTGCTCTCAGATCTAGTGATCAGCCCCATCCTGGCACAGAGTAGCCAGAAGCAGCCAGTACAAGGAAAGCAGGTTTGCCCCATATCCCTGGGCTGCAGTATACTCAGTCACTCTGTGGAGATGGTTCATTCCACAGCCTGCTAACATGCTGGAGCTATGAAGGGCAGAAGCATGCTCAGTCACTTTGTAGGGGATAGTGCATGCACAATTTAGTCAGCACTAGGAGCTGTGAGAAGCTCAAGCATGCTCAGTGAGGATGGAATCTTTGGCGATTTTGGGTGAACCATGATTTTTCAAAGTCTTATAACTTGGCCACATTTTGGCAGATTTTCTTGGGGCAGTAAAAAGACACATCACTGACAGCACCCCCTGTTGCCAAATTTCAAGCCCCATCACTGACAGCTCCCCCTATTGCAAAATTTCAAGCCCATATTCCAAAGCATGGAGGGGTGCAAGAGTTCTCCAAACTTTATTTTTCCCTACCCTCATTCTTGGAAACGGCTAAACCATTTTGGTTGAAATTAAAAAAACAAAAAACAAAACAAAACACAATACCAAAAAACAATCAGCCTGAGGTAGACAGCTAACATGGAAAATATCAGCCTCAGCAGTTAAAGTTTGGTAAAGTTACAAGCAACTGAAAATAGGGGTTTACAATGGAAATCACCAGGCAACCGTAATCATATTGGTTGAGAGGGACACAGTTTTTGAATCTGTAAATCCCCCTCTTGCCCCACGGGAACAGCAGCTCTTCACACAGGGAGCCCTAAAGTTCTCAGGCATTATAGTGTGTGGCAGTGGTAGACAATAAGGGGACAGAAAGAATAAACAAGAGAGTCCCCTTCAGCCAGTCTGGAGGTGAGAGTGGACAGGGACAAACACCCACCCAGACCAACAGTTATAGTGAGAGCATACAGGACAAGTACACAATACTCCGCTCCAATCCCCTAGGTATACGCTTTGTTTGCCACCATAATCTAATTACTACAAAATAAGAATAATTAAAACAATAAAATGTCAGGAGAAGAGGCTTGGGGAAGGAGCAGGACTCAACCCCTCAAATCCAGCAATGGGAGGAGATAGCAAGAACAGCTGGTTTCACAGCCTATACAGACTTGTGTGTTCATTGAAGGAACAGCCCTATGACCTCCCAGTACCAAGAAGAGAGAATAACCTGAGGTATGTTTTTGGCAAGCTCCTCTTGAACTGTCCCATACCTTAACCCTAACCAACAGCCTAGCCTTGGCACATATGAATGCCCCACTTCCCTCTCAGCAGGGCTGGAATCCACCTGCTGTATACTGAGATTGATTACACAATATTTTATTCAAAAAGAGTGCCATGAATATTAAGTAAAATATCACTGCTTTTACAGCTTACATATTGATGGCTGACAGAATCTTCCATGGCTGGGCTGGTTACATCTTTTCTAAAACTGCAGACATCGTTTTGGGAGAGAGATACCTCCCACATGAGGAGTTTTGGAGGTATCCCCAATTAAGACTTTCCACAGGAGACAGTTTCAAAATATAGACAAGAATCTGTATTTAACATTTTATTTAACAAAACTTTTCTTTTAACTATTCTGAGATAAACTCTTTTCCTTAATCGTTCATCTTTTCTCTAATTTAGGGACAGAAAATTTATGCAAGTATCTCCTATTCATATTAATGAGTGTTAATTACATCAGTACCTCAGTGTGAGAATAGGCCTTGATGCATACAGAATTGTTTTGAAGCATAATAACAATAAAGTATTAGACCAGTGTAATCCTAGCACTTACCTTAATCCCAGCTTGCTTCAAATCATGTATGCAATCAAATGCAAGTTGGATACAGTTTAATTTCAAAGAAAGACGAGCCAATTCTAGAAGCAAAGGAATTCTGCAAAAATAATAAAATCATTAAAAGATCATTTGTCTCATCCAATTAACTTGATAAATTCCTTAATTAAGGTGATAAATCTCACTTGGATTTCTCTAAAGTATCTGAATTAATACTGCAGGCCATTGTGATTTAATACTAGCACTATACAGAATCAATACAGCAAACAGTAAATTAATTAAAAGCAGGCTAACTGATCAATACTAAAATGTAACTGTCTGTGGGAAATTATCAACCAGTGAGGGTGTTTTAATGGGATCCTGCAGGGATTGGTTCTTAGCCCAACACTATTCCTTATCACCATCTTCACTGATCTGGAAGAAAATATAAAATAATTGCTGACAAAGCTTGCAGATAACACAAAGACAGTCAAGGTGGCAAATAATGAGGTCAAATCATTGATACTGAGTGATCAGGTCAGTTGGCAAACTTGGTGCAATCAAATGTCATGCATTTTACTACAGCCAAACATAAGGCCATACATCTTGGAACAAAGAATGTAGGTTATGCTTACAGGAAGGGGACTGTATTCTAGAAAGCTGTGACCATAAGGAGGACTGAAAGATAACCTAATTAACATGAACTTCCAGTGCAAATTATGGCTAAAAAAGCTAAGATAGTACTTGGATGGATTAATAGGAAAATATCAAGCATGAAGAGTAAAAAGAAGATATTACCTCTATATACAACATTGGTGAAACCACTGCTGGAATACTGGATCCAGTGTGGTGTCCGCACTTCAAAAATCATGTTGAAAAAGTAGGGAGGGTTCAGAAAAGAGCTGGAATGATTTAGGTCTGGAAAACTGTATTAAATTGAGAGACTAAATTCTATCAGCTCAATCTATTCAGTTTATCAAAGACAAGGTTAAAAGAACATTTAATCATGGTCTATAAGTACCTACACGGGGAGAAGATATTTGATACTACAGGGCTGCTTAATTTAACAAAATGGGACCTTGATCCCTCATTTGAACATCTAAGTACTATTGCAAATAATGATAATGAAAAATAACTACTTTCACAAAGATGAATAGAAATTGTGCCATGGACCTCATGGGATCAGAATCAGGCTCATCATGATCTTTCAGAGGGCGATGACCAATAAAACTTACTTTTCATCAAGAACTGAAATTGAAGAATCCTCGTCATACTGTTTCAAAAATTCAAACACAGTATTCAGACTTGTGGTGGCTTCTCTTGGAAACTCATTTGTATCCAATTGTCTGCAATTATATTAGAAACGGATGGTTATTTAATCAGAAAAATAAATATTTTAAATATTCTTCTGTAACACTCTGGGTACACCTACACTGCAAAAAAACTCCCAAGGCAGCGAGTCTCAGAGCCCAGGTCAACTGACTCTGGCTTGTGTGGCTCACACTGTGAGGCTAAAAACATCAGTGTAAACTTTCAGGCTCTGGCGCTATGTCCTGGGCTCTGAGACCTTCCCTACTCACTTGGTCTCAGAGTCGAAGCCTTAGCCCAAGCTGAATGTCTACACTGACAAATTTAGTCCCACAGTGCAAGCCTTGTGAGCTCAAGTCAATTGACCCAGGCTCTGAGGCTCACTTCTGTGGGGGTTTTTTTTCCTCTGTAGATGTATCGTATGTCCCCTAACCACAGTAATGTTTCTACCTCACCATTTAAGTGGAATGTACTGCTGCTTACTGTAATAGAATTATTCAAAATGAAAGTAAACATAGCAACGTGGCAAGAAATAGCTAAGGATTCCCAAGAAACAAGATGCCATATAAGAAAATATCCACATGAACACCATATGATTGGATATCTTGAATAATCTAGATTCAAATGGAATCTGGAAAATGTTTTGAAGCCCAAGCAAGAAGAAAATTTCAGAGTGAGAGAAATGTTAGAGATGGAGAATGAAACTGAACATATGGGCAAGGAAAAGGGGCTCAAACAAAAGAGTGCTCAATTCCGCTCTTATTTACATAAGCAGAAGTTATTCCAGAATTACCTCTATCTACATAAGAACAGAATTTGCCCTTAAATGAATGGCTCTTTGGTTGAGAAGTTGGGAAAATTAAGTGCTTAAGTTTTTGGGACCACGGGCTCAGTTGTGTTTGAAAGTTGCTAAGAGAAAGCAAGGTCTAGATGCCTGTGTTTTGTTCTTCGTTTTTAAATTTTTAAAAGCTATAGGTGATAATGTCTCCCTTTATGACTTGCCCCCTATATTTAAGATGTGACTTCCACAATTCTCTCTCTCTCTCTCTCTCCTCATTTAAGATTTATGCACAGTTATCTGTACTCAGCTACATTTATGCAATGATGGCTTTCAGACATCTTTAAATTCCCTCAGTTCTCAGCATAATTTTCACACAATGGCACATTGTCCCAATGGATCATTTCACCTCTTTCCCTTGTGCTAGGAGAAGGGTGGCACTGGATCCATCATGGCTGCTCCACAACACCCAGATTTCTAGGATTCCTTTAGGCAAGAGGATTCCTCTAATGATCAGCTAAGATGGCTTTACAAGCTGCTTTGTGCCACCAGAACAGGAGCTAGGATCTGGATTTACATATTTATTGTCATAAATCAAAATTCAAAAGGACAGCTGGATTCCAATACTTACGATTTTATTGTTTGAATTTTATAAATGACTGACAAACTGATGGAGCTTTGTATGTCTTCCTCTATCTGGGAAGCGTTCATTAGTTTGTGATGCACCTACAAAAATGGTAACAAAATAATTCACCATTTTAATAAACCACAAAGGAACAGGTCATCAGCTGGTGTAAATTAATGTAGGTTCATTGACTACGTTTTTCCTTCCATAGATTTTAAGGCCAGAAGGGACCATTGTGCTAATCTAGTCTGACCTCCTGCATAACAGGCAAGAATATTTTACCTACTAGGGCTATGCCAATTTACGCCACCTGAGGATTTGGCCCATTAAGTTAAACCTCTACATACTATTAGGATTTGATTTAAAGTACTAACTAAAGCCCTAACAGTCTCCTCCAGTTACTGTGGATGAACACTGTACCACTACTGTCACACACCTGTATATTTACATACTATTAACCACAGCACACAAATTCATCTGCTCTGATTTACCTTGATTTACTGCCTATTGTACTCACCTTCCACATGCCAACAAACATGACCACCTCAACTTCTCTCACACCTCACCCTGCCCTCTGTCCTCCCAACCATCTCACCCTTTGTGAGGAAGGCTTAGCTTCCCACTACCCCCAACAGAATTTTTGGTTATTTTAAAAGCTCTTCCATTCCTGCATTACCTTCCTTCAATCTCTTTATCTCCTTCCCGACCCATCTCCCACTCAAGAATTCTCTATGTTTATCCCCTGCGGAGTATTTTTCCTCATGCAATGTTATTTAAAAGCTAAAAGCTTAAAAGATCCTGGAATCAATTATGCTACTACTAAAGCACTAAAGGAAGTGCAAAGCTTGGTGGCACTGCTGAGACATTCAGTCCAGATGTAATTTTAAAACCATTTTATGTTCATTTTAAGGCCACTGCCAGGCTGATTTTCTCAACAGTTTCTCCAAGCAGCTAACAATGCACAGCCTGGCTTTGCCTCCATTTTACTGCTTCATTAATATCACAATTGCAAGGAGTCCTGCACCCGTTTTAAAGATTTGGGATCCAATCCCCCATCTTGTAATTCCTCACTGAGGTACGAAGTCTTGCCAAACAATAAGGATGTGGAGAGCTCAGAATTATTAACATTAATTAGTGGACATGAGTTGAGATCTCATAGTCTCCTGGTTCACACACAGTGCATCCAATCCTAGGCCAATCAACATTTTGAAGATGAAGAGGATCCATCAGTGGCACACTGAAGTGAGATGCTGGAGAACATGCTTAGGGTAGGTGCAATGGTGATCAATTTTAGCAGCAAGTCTCTAGCAAGCTCTGTTAAGCAGAATGCAGATTGCAAATGACAATTTTTGACAATTTGAGACTTGGCCAAACCTAAATGGATTTTAAGGGAGACCACAAGAGGTACTTCTGTGACCCCATAAACATCCCCTTGCCAAATTTCAGTTCTGTTGCAAACCATGGAAATGTTATAGCTCCCCAACAAATGTTTTGGATAAATTTGGATAATGGGAAATGTAAGGCACACTTAATAAAGAATTGTCCTATAGACTCATCTTCATTCATTCATTTCCCCAAACACTTTAGCTGTTCTGGAATTTTTGCTTTTTAAAATAGGACTTTCTCATATTTAAATAGTTTAACTTGAGTTACTTTATTTGTGAGCTTAGAAATGTAAACTAAGCTTATTAACATATTGGATGAAGAAGAGTTTATTAACCCAGGTTATGCTTATTAAGTTATTAACATGGAGTATCCCCAAATATTATTATTAGCAGTAGCTATCCTTATAAAACTGATTTATAAGAATAACCTGGTATAAAACTCCAGTGACATTACTCCAGGGCTGACTTTAGCCTACAACAGCAAAATGAATAATTATGCAAATTATTTTCACTGTTGATATCTGCCTTTGTAATACATCAGTTCTATGTTGCTTTACCTTGCATTATTTGTTATTTCAGTTATACTCAAAGTTCTGAAATTTCTGATAAATGGAAAAGAGAAATTCAATAATAAAATTTACCAGAAAATGCATTCTGGGATATTTTGTGATCTTTATGTTTTGTGATAAACTACTTTTAAAGTGCTGAAATCCTTTATTCATGATGCTGGGAAAACTCTCACTGACTTCATAGGGCATTTTGCTAGTTCTAGAATCAAATTCTGATCCTTAATTTAAATATTACAGATTAGATAGATACAGATATAAATATATAGATATATTTAGAATTACCATTAGAGAAAACATGTGTTGGTATTTATCTGGAACATTATTTTTAATGAATGCAGCCGCTGTAGATGAAAAATCCACTGCTTCTTTAATTTTCGAAGCATCCAAGAAACATTCAAGTAGCTCTCTGCAAGACAAACAAAAATATATTATATTAAACATCTAATAACACTTATTATCTAAAGAAAATTTTAGTTATTTACATTCTATCAGGAGACTTTATAAATTCATGCTTCACCCAGAAGAGCTGCATGCTCCCCATTACAGTGCTATAGAGAAGAATGGTACTATAAGGCAATAATTCCCAAACAGGATGTTAAACTACAGACCTCCTAGCTCCAAGCCCTTTCTTCATCTACAATACCTTATAACTTTTATCTTCTATTTAATGCAGCTTTTTCAAAATCACAATTACAAAATTTTCTCACAAGTGACTAGATTTGAAGGTTTTTTGAATACTTTTCAATCAAAGAATTAAACAGAAAAATTCAGAAACTGTGAAATCAAATGAAACAAGCTGGTAAAACATTTCAGTGTGCTGTGTTCTCAGATTTCTTTTTCTCTACCTGATGAAAGGATTGGATTCACAAAGCTGTCAAGTCAGAAAAATCACTATTCATGCCAGGAGTTGGATGAAGTATACCTGTTGCATTTTCAGTATTTTATCAGGATTTAACAAGTAGAGACCCATTGTTAACTCTTAAATAACGCATTTGAATGTTTCTATCAAATTAAAGTAAATGTAAAAGATGAAAAGGTTAATGCAAAGAGACTACTACTCCTGCAGGACATACATTTAATATGCATTCACAAGTTTCCCCAACATTCCCCAAAGAGGATATTTTCATATAATGTGATTTATTCATAGCATGGTATTTTTCACAGCCTTTAGCATAACCTTTGGATTTTTTGTCTGTTGGATTCAACTTTTCATTCCCCCCCCCAGGGTCCACTTTAAAAAAAACAAAACAAAAAAAACCCAAAGAAAACAAAATAGACACTGTAGTGCAATAAAAGATACTATCAGATGTACAAGGGACCATGTTACATAAATGTTATTTTCCCCCCAGTACTAAAGCAGAAGACTTGGTGGTAAATCTCCCACTGATGTCAATGGTGCAGAATCAGGACCCAAGTAAATGACTGCATAATCAAAATATTTTAAATTGTGTAACAGTTTAAAGACTATAACTAAAGGCCAAATTGTGGCCTGTCTGGTACAGCAACAGAGGGGTACAATGCATAGCATTGTGCAGACTATGCCTCACCTCACACAGGTGAGCAGGAAGGGATAGAGGGGGGGGAACTGGGAGGAGCTTTAGCGCCACCCCCTCCCTAACATCCCTGCCAGAGTAGCTGTGTCAGCACAGAAGGGAACATATGCTGCACTGAATATATACCTGCATGATTTACTCACTCACTGGAGCAGTGGGGAGACCAGGATGGAAATTGTGATTGAGTCATAAATCTCCCTCCTGGGCCACACATGGAGCAATGAAACATCATACTGTCCCTTACTCTGGGCTTGACTACAAGCCATAAGTGTCTCTACATTAGAAGAAAACTCAGTAGAGCAGCAATTTAATTCAAATTCTCAAAATGAAAAGTTTTCTGATTTTCATCTCAAACTCCGCAACAGAATATACCTCGCTCTTGGGAGAGACCACTTCTTTAAATTCAGTCTTTATTTTTTGCAAGTACAGTGAAAGCATAGTATAGCTTGTCCTACTGTACTGCTGTATTAGCTCATGATAAATGGTGTTTGTGTGGTGGGGAGGGGAAGAAATCAAACACTGATTTATTGCTTTCTTTAATATGAAAACTGGAAAAAATATGGGAAAACAGAATGTATTTATCTATAGTATAATTTCCCACAGCCTTGTACTTCTTGCCTCTAGCTGGCTGGAGTTCAATATTCTAATTGCTCTCCAGTTATTCCATTTTTCTTTTACTTCACAAACAAGGAAATTAGGCCTTTACCTAGAAAGGCACTTAACACATGCATAACTTTAAGCCTTTTAGCCTTTACTCTCATTGAAGTCAAGGAAATTAATCCTGAGTTTAAAATTATGCATCTGCTTTGCTGGATCAGCACTTTTATGAGGTTGAAAAGATGACAGCTGTTTAGTTGGCCCAGTAGCATGAGGAAGAATTGGTAATTGAACTGAAGGAAATTTTAAATTGAGCTAAATTCAGGGGGAAGGGCAACAAACATTTAAATCAGATCAGAGATATTTTAGAATGGATTTTTTGTTTGTTTTTAAAAACTTGCTTAGGCAGAACCAAGAAATGGTTAAGTTACTTGACTATAGGTCTCCTTACTCCCACACACTTTATATCTAGAGTAGCTATGTTTTCATCTTACCATTATTGTTTTGGCTCCTGCAAATATTGTTTGCCACGTTAGGGCAATTAGGTAGGAAAAAAGAACCACTTTCCAGAAGGAGGAGACCAGTTTTTGAGTGAAAACAGTTTCGTAAAGCATACCAGTGGTAGCATGAGTGGAACCCAAGAGCTTTAAAAGAATAGGAAGAAGGCCTCTGAGTCCCTGATGTAGCTTTTTAGCAAATCTTGGAACACTGTGGAAATTCTAAAGAACTGGAAAATTGTGCAAATATTTTAAAAGGGTGTACAGAATGGCCTGGTTAACTATGGGCTGGCAAGCCAGGTATCGATCTCGGGCACAGTTTTGGAAAAGCTGATAAAGGATGCAATCAGTAAATAATTAGAAGACAGTATTATAATTAAAGTTAAATGTGGTTTTATGGAAAATAGGTCTTGTCAACCATTACTGTATCAACCAAATTTGTGATCTCATCAAAAATATCCAGTTTATTTGGCTTCTGTGAGATGTTTGACTTAATACTGTATTCCATTCTAATTAAAATATTAGCTCTACACAAAATCAATGTAGCACATTTTAAATGAATTAAAAACTAGCTAACAGATATCAAAAATTGTAATGAGGAAAATTATAATCCAGTGGGGATACCTCTACTGTCAGAGGCTCATTAATATTCTTTGCCAGGATGGCCTGGAATTCTTTGCAGTGTCTTTGGCTCATATTGCTAAGATCAATTACATTCAAAGAAAGGGGAAAATTTTGAAAGAGATTTTAAAAAATTAATTGTAGCCTTTTTGGCTAATGCTCAGACCTATTCATTGAAGGTATTTAGGGGACATCAGAGATAAAAAGCTTTTAGTTTCCCTCCCTAAGGAAGGTCCTCAAAATAGGTAGAATGTCCTCATTTTCTCAATACCGAGCACTCTTAAATCAAGGTTCAGTTATATAAGCGGACTTCTCAGTTTGTGCTTATTGCTCACACCTCTGTGGTGGAGAGGGTGAATAACTGGACAAAAGACCATCGGAAGTGACTATAAGACTCTTTTGCTTTCATCACACTGGCTTTCACTTTTTCCCAAAAAGAGAATTTTACTCCTCAACTTTCTGCTGCACTTCATTATAAATGCCAGAAAAATGCAGTCATGAATACTTGTGCACATCTATGCCCAAGGCCTGGCATCGCTACCCATTTGGGGATGGGGGCAGAAGGGACAACTCATTTTCATTCTCTGGGAGATAAGGTTAGATATTTGAGACCTATAGCCATTAGGACTGTCTGGGCTGGAATCAACATATTTGAATGGAAGACCTTACAGAGACAGTGGAAATCCTAATGACCACAGATTAGCACCTTGCTGCAGAGGCAGCTGAACATATGAATATAGCATGGCTGGAGCTGGAGAACAAAAACAAGGTAACAGGTGGCTGTATTAAAACCTGAGCTCTCAAAGACACAGACACATACCTGGAGTCAAAGACAAAGGGACAGAGCAGAGAGGACGAGCCAAGATGGTTTCACCAGCAGCATGCCTTCAGGGAGCCCTTGCATTGGCCAGTCTGATCTCTGTCTTGACCTTACCTCTCTCTGCTAACTTAAGGACTTTCAGAATTTATATAGCAGGGGACTAATAAATGGTTACCTGGTTTTGAAAAGGCTGGCTAGTATTGCTGCAAGTATTTACAGACAGAACAGTGACCTGAAGGAGTAGAGGACAAGACTCCCATAGGAGTCTGGCTTGGCTGGATTCGCTGCAGGGAACCACAGAGAAAGACAGGGATCACTGGTGCCTAAAGGCCTAGTTTCAGAGCCTTAGAGGCTGAAGACCTGTGTGTGTCCTTGGGGTCTGGCACACTAAAGAGGTCACTCCCAAGGGCCTGGTTAGGTTTTGGTCTATGACCAGGCTGTATAGATCCGTGATACCTGGCAAGTCCGAAAGCAAATAAGTGAACAATTTGTCAGTTTCTGTTGCCATACTGGCTCTTTTTTGGCAGGGATAATCTACATACTTGGCATTTTGTTCCTGTCAGCTTTCATTGGTTTGCAAAGATTAGTAGTGCTGTTCCTTTACTGGCCCTCTGATATACTGGCTCATCCAGACAAGGTATAGTTTGTTTGGGATCAGAAAGCCCAGCTGTGAAGGAAATTCAATAAAGTTATTTGTACACGCATGAAACTAGTGACATTTCAGAGGCTGATGACATTGGCAGAGTGTGCAAAGGGAATGAGTGTGCTCAGGAATAGCCAACCATTCTTCAGTTTTAGAGGTGGTTGGCTAAGGTTTCTGGGTTTGATACTCAGGCCCTGTCCAGGAGATTCCTAGAGTCATGACTGACAGTTGCCAAGACTAGACTGGATAAACTCAGAGTGCATCACCCCAAACCCAAATGAGTTGGGAAGCTAGGTTGCCCATGGGAAAAGGGTTTGCCTTTTTGCAACAGCTGCCATCTGTGGTAGCTATGTCTTACAAGGGCAAGGCACAGTTCAAGCTATGGAAGCAGGCTGATACCTAAATGAATTTTCTGCCACCTCCCAAAAAGCATAAAGATTTCAAGAAGATTATCTGTCAGGGTTTGGACACAGCCAGGCATCTGATGCACAATATCTTATGATGTTGGTGACACAATAATGAGGGTGATTAGGTACAGTGTCACAGAGACAGCTTATAAAAATATTATTACAGAAAATTCCCACATTTGTCACACCTGGTAAATGGAAGAACTGAAAAAGCCACAAAGAGATCGAGGGAGAAACGAGGCAGAAATACATCGTGAGCTCGAATGGTCTGCAAAATGGTTATTTCAGGAACTACTGCAACAACAACAGTCAATGAAAAATGGGGGCAGCCCTGGTACAGTTAGTTGGTGCACATATGGAACAGCTTCAACCAATTCAGTGTGCAAAATCCTAAAGAGCTTTTGGATTTTACACCTGGTCTTATTCAGGGAATCCATACATGATAGTTCACTATGATGGATATCTTTGGATAAAAAATTCACTGCATTCATTTAAGACTTTCCTTATCACTGGCCTAGGGGAAAAACAACACATTTCTATGGTCAGTTCTACAAAACTTCAAATGAAATACTAATCTATGGACAGAATTACAAATGTCAAACAACTACAATTTCTCCATTCTTGTTTTTCCTCATAGGCAATACACCGGACCCTCGCTAGAACGTGGGATTTGGGACCCATGACAAGTACCGTGTTATAGTGGGGACCGCGTTAAAATGAAATTACTGTATACAGTAAATGTCACATCCATAAAGTATAGAAAACCTTAGAAAATAAACTCCTACTTGAAGGAAACAATGAACGATAAAAAAAAGTGTTGCTTTATTACAGATTTAAAGTTGACATTACAATAAACTAGTCTAGTTTTTCTTTAAAAAGTTGGTGAGTTGCTTTTGCTTCTTGCTGCTGTGCTGCTTCTGCTTAGCAATCTGCAAAAGACTACTTAGCTGCATAATTTTTATAGGCTCAATGTCTTACGTCTCAAACCATTTCAAAGCAGTCTCTAAGCCAGCTATGGTTGCAGCTGACGTTGGAACGACGTCCACTTCATCTTCCTCTTCTTCTTCCACGGCGAAGGCCAATTCTTCAGCTTCTGGAATGTTGTTTGGTCGTACTGCCTGAAGAATTTGGTCATCCATTAGACTTTCAGCAACGGGACAAAATTCTTCTGCTTCATCATCGCCTCTTATCCAGGACTCGATATTTTGTGGCAGTACAGTTACCCCGAGCCAAGACAGTTGCTCGCACAGCTCCTGCATCCACTCCATGTCTGTTCTCCCAACTTCCCTCTCTGTAAATCCCTGAAAGTCGAATTCCTTGTCAGACTGTGATCTGCTTTCTTCATTTTCTTCCAGGAGCGGGTGACCAAACTACTCTCTCAGTCCCACCATCCAACAGTGGTTTATTGTTTCAGCATGTAATAAATTCCAGGAATCGCCACCAATGTAAAAGAAGTCTTTTATAGTCAACTTCTTCAGAAAATCGATGACAGACAACTCGCTTTCTACCATTTGTTGTACCAAGTTCCGTCAACAGTGCTGCTTAAAAATGGTGATAACACCTTGATCAAACGGCTGGATTTTGGAAGTCGTGTTTTTAGATAAGTATTCAACCCGTATTTTAACCGTCACAGGTTTTGAGTCTTTCGGCCGGAGGATACACTGGACAGTTGTCTAGCAAAAGAACGGCCTTTTCTTCTAAACGTTTTGCCCGCAAATGCTTTCGCATAGAAGGGACAAATTCGGTGAAGAACCATTGTTCAAAAATCTCTCGTCATCTGGGAATTTTTGAAGTTCTTGTACAGGCAATTCACATTTACGTGATGAAAGCACAGAGGCATGCGAGACTTTCCAGTGCACAATGGTTTTAATTTATGCTTGCCTGTTGCATTCACACAAAATAATAAAGTAAGGCAATCTTTTGCCTGTTTCTATCCTTCTTTCTTATGTTCATCTGTTCTGACCACCAGGGTTTTAAACGGGCAACCTTTTATAATAAATTCCTGTTTCATCTGCATTGAAAACCTGTTCCTCCGAGTAACCCTCTGCCTGTAAAATTTCCCTCAGCTTCGCAGGTATGATTGCGCATCGTTGTAGTCAGCAGAGCGTTTTTCCCCCAAAACTGCAATCTGAGAGATTCCGTGTCTTTTCTGAAATCGTCATAGCCAACCCAAACTTGCCTTAAAATTCAGCCAGTGAAATAACATTTGGAAAGCACCCACTGAGCATTGTTTAAACTAGATTCTGCATGGTAATGCTACAACTACCATGCATCTTTCTGCTGTTCTCATTGCATTTAAATGCATCTTTATGTAATTTTTCTAAAAAAAATCTTTCTTGGTGGTCATTTGAAAATTTAGTGGCACTAGCAAAAAACAAACAAAAAAACCCAAACCAAAATAACAAAAAACACAACAACAATACTCGATCATAAGCTGGTTCGTTTATAAGCCGACCCCCACAAGATGGACAAGTAAAAATCGAAAATTTTTATGACCCATTCATTAGTTGACCCTATAATTCAGGGGTCAGCAAACTTTGGCTTCTGGCCCATCAGGATAAGCAGCTGGTGGGCCAAGATAGTTTGTTTACCTTGAGCATCCGCAGGCATGGAGGTAAATCTAAGTAAACAAAATGTCCTGGCCCACCAGCGGCTTACCCTGACGGGCTGGGACAGCAACTGGTGGGGAAATTTTGGGGATGGGGGAGAAGCTGGGGGTCAGAAGAGTAACCCCTGTGAGGACCCCCCACATGACCCCACCACTAACCCGGGATCTCCCCACATGATCCCTCCCTGTGTAACCCCTCCCTACCCCATCCCTAGCCTGGGACCCCACACTCTCCCCATCCCATCCCTTCCCACCTTACCTGGGGAGGGACAGGGGAAGATGCCAGCCCCGGAGCTACAGCTACTTCAGAGTCTGGGGGGAGAGCAGCGTGGCCAGAAGAGGAGAGACTCTGGCCCCACCTCTTCCCTTCTGGCTCTGCTGGCTGTGCTGCCCCCTCTGTTGGGGGGTGTGGGCGGGTTTGTGTCCCACCTCTCCCCCTCTCCATACCTGTCATAAGCCGACCCCCTTCTCTGATGCTTCCCCTATTTACTGAAAAAATTCGGCTTATGAACGAGTATATACAGTATAACAAAATCCCATATTTTTATCTATCTTTTTAAGTGACATTCTACTTTGTTTCATGTTGAATTTTCCTCTACAAGCAATATGGACTTTTTAGATACCCTTAGTATTTGCATCTCTGAAACAGAGATGATTATAGACTATATGGAACTACATCAAAATTTTTTTATTATGAGCATCAATAGTTAAATATTCTGCCCACAGATAATTGTTTAACCTAGTGCTCATTACTCTAATTACTGAACAGATAAGATGTACAGGAAAAATCTAAAAGTTATATAAATATGAAAAAAAATCAGCTGGTTTAAATCTGATCTATGGCACTAGGGAACTTTTCAGGATGCCAAAATAACTAATCACTTCTCTCAGTGTCATATGACTTAAAATCTAGGTCCACAGACAATTTCAGAGAATAAATTTAAGTATTAACTACTGAAATGGCTGAACACCACAATGAGTTCCTCTGCTACTGTCAGGGAAGATCAAAACTGATGGTTTAAATCTAACAACATGGTATCTGAAGTTCTTTCCCTTCCTTTGTCTATTGGCTCCTGCTTTGGAAAAGAGGGTTGCTATAGAAATTGCAGAAGCTATGACAGCACTGCTAATGCTCATGCCAAAGGCGATGTTAACAAAGACTGTGGAACAAAATTTAGCTTTAGAGAATAATTAGAATGAGACCTACTACTTTTATACTTTGGGACACGAGGCCTGTGTCTTTGGTTCAAATTAGTAAGAAAGAACCTTTAAGACACCATGGAAGAAAAATGCTACTAATACTCACTAATAAAAAATAAGCTTAAACAGAATCAGGTTACTTTGATGAGAATTTCCTTCTAATATATAATCCAGTAATATATGCATGAATTACAAATTGCAAAATGAGTTCACCATATTTTACAGTCATAAAATGTGCTGTCTGATAATGAAGAATAATGCTTATACCCAAGGATGTCTCAGAAATATTATATCTCAGATAGCTCTTGTAACAAATGATACATAGCTGGTCACGTGGATAAAAAAACCCCACATACCTCAACTGATTGAACACTAGTATTCATTTGTGTGCCCTTTACTCTAAAATTTAGTATTTAGTATACATTTTCCAAGTGTCACTTGCTAAACACATGAAATTTCATTTTGACGTACAGCTACATTAAACAGGAGAAAAAGTTAATAAGAAAATTTAACCTTTCACAAATTCACTTGACCTTTCACTCATTCATCTGAGAGAAAGGGAGCTCCTCTGGCTACTGGCCAGACAGCACTTCAGGGCCTTCTTAGCTATGCAGCCAGAGACTGCCCCTATTCTTCCTCCTTGGTGACAGTTTGAATGTCAATTTTTAAGGGGTAAGGTCATACATTTTGCCAAACCCAACTACCATATAACGCAATCAGGCAAAAAAGAAGGAAATCAGAAATACTGAATATGCTCCTCTCTGACTCTCCTGGCAGTGACAGGAACCTCCCACCCTCTCCAAGGATCAGGGGACAGGAGATATGTCTGTTGCCCCAATGTAGGCTAGGGATTTTTATCTAAAGAAAAATGGTTCTTAAGCCATGATGTAGCTAGTTTGTCTCCTAACCTAAAAGGACACACACAACAGTTAATTCAGCACCACAGCTGATTTAATCCAACAGGTTATGATGCCTCAGACTGGAACTGACTAGATATAGAGAGTAAAAGTTTCCTTCCAAGAGTAATTCCACAACTCCTTTACAGACAGGGATTTTTTAAATATATATTTTGACCATATGAAGCAAGACAACCTGTTGCAGAGACAGTGACTATAGCTTTCTAACTCTTGTGACGTGCCAAATCCATGGATGTCACTTCCATTTTAACCACAATACAAATATCAAACTGGAGTACCTTTCGTACTATATATACAGTTTTATTAGATTTTATTAAAGAACAGTTAAACAGTCTGATCCTGCAGTTTTCTCTATACAACTACTGGTCTATGTACAAATTATGAAATTCTGCTCTATGATTTACAAGTTGTACCATACTCACAATATATTTAGAATAATATTTAATATGCCAGTTTGTGATCAAAGATAACCACAAATGGGAGCTACATGCACAAAAGGACTACAGGACCCTGGTCTTAAAATAACAGTTCAAACTTACATCATGAGTTCTGCTCGCCATTGCTTGTCTTGCTCTTCAGCTTGATTTAATGCTGTTACAATCTGAGATAGGCTGGGAATAAGAAGGTAGCGGAACCCAGGCTTAAGATATGGCCTTACAACCTGCCAGTAAAGGACTGAAGCATTATATATCAAAAAATAATATCTGAAAAACAAGAAATAGGATTTTATAATCTGAGATAAACATATACTTATTTAAAAGGCTCTTTATGTAGTTTCTAAACAACAAAAGTAGGGACTGCGTCTTTCTATTGTTTGTACTGCACCTACCATCCCGACTGAGGATGGTGGGCACCTCAGGAATACATCAGTGAGAGCTAACCCTGCACTCTCCTTCCCACCAGCAGAGTTATAAAATGGAGGGACATAATCAGCCATATATATCACATTAAAGCACATTTATATTCATCTTGTCTCCTTAATACTGTTCTACTATTATTTTTCATATGGTGAAGCACTAATGTTGTTACAGGAAAGGAGTAGGACTGAGACAGATATGCTCCACAAAAAGATCTGTGTTACCCAGAGCCCCACAAAATGAAAGTATGAGAAGCAATTATCTTAAAAAACTAGGTCAGTAACACTGTTGAGATTTGGAACTGTAACCCCTATAGTTTTACCTTGGATCGTGTATTGCAAAGTCTAATGCTTTCATAAGGTACATCACAAAGTTCTCAAACTTTTCCTAAAAAAAACAAAGAATTGTTAAAGCTCGTTTGACACATATCTTTATTAATCACTGCCATATTACTAATAATTTTCAGCCTATTATCAAATTATTTTTATTGCTACAGGTGGGGCTGCCAGTACCATATAATATTAAGGTTGTCTAATTCTTTCCATTAATAAAGACCCTACTAGAGCTGCTTATAACATTGCCAAACTTTAATCATTTAGGCTGAAATTTTTGCTGACAGATGTTTAGAAAATTTCAGCTTAAAACATTCCTTACACAAAGACCACTCTTCCGCACCCCTCCCCCATCCGAGGGGGTCAGTCATTTCCAAGAACAAGGACAGCCCGTACCCCATGTTCACCACTTTTATAAGATTATGATAAATTTTGTACAAAGTATGCCTTGTGAGTTACCATTGTAAACTCATACTCTGCTGAATATTATCATTCTGTTAAGATATGTGTAATAACACTATGTGTAAAGTTATAAGTTTCTACAGCATGATTGTTACTGAAGTATGTTGTAATTCCAGGTAACGCCCACAAACCAGTTTCTCAGGGTATGGCTGCACTATTAGGCTTTTAGTGACACTGCTGTGCCGCTACAGCCATGCCGCTAAAAGGCACGCAGTGTAGCTGCTGTTTGTCAGCAAGAGAGAGCTCTCTTGCTGACAAAAGACTTCCACCTCCCATGAGTGGCAGCGGCTTTGTCAGCAGGAGAGCACTTCTGCCGACAAACAGCTGTTCACACCAGCACTTTTTGGCGGTAAACCTTTTGTCGTTCGGGGGATGGGGTATAGGGGGTGTTAACACCTCTGAACGACAAAAGTTTTGCCCACAAAGTGCCAGGGTAGACAAAAGCCTTAGAAACAAAGACCCACTAGCACAACAGCAAGGTGTTAAGGGGCCATTACCTATTTAACTGTCTATTCATCAGCAGGGGGGAGGTATAAACAAGAAATTTACACTGCAACACAGATATGTTTCTAACCTCAAGTCCACAAGGGACTGCCTGTCACCATGACTCAGCAAGAATGTTTCTAGCACAAGAAATTGAGTTACAATCTCTCTGCTCATGTCATCAATGAACACATGAAGAACTGAACAAATGGGGGAATGGTCCCTAGCTGGAAAAGAAATCCAGCCTGTGAACTGTTGCAGTTTATGGTGAGAGAAACATTTTGCTTTTGAGTTCATATAGGTATTAGCATGTGGTTTTATTTCTTTTGTAACCAATCCTGACTTACATGTATCTATACTTGTAAAAAAATCTATCTTTCTGTAGTAAATAAATTTATCTTACTGTGTTATCTTAACCAGTGTGTGTTTGAATTAAAGTGTGTAGGGCACCTCTATTTGAGAATACAAGATTGGTGCATTATTACTTCCCAGCGTTGGAATGATGGACTATCTATGAGCTTGTACTGTCCAGGAGAATACTGAGCAGTGCAAAATGCTCATTTCTAGGGAACAAGGCTGGGACTAAGAATTTGCAGGTAGTTCATGCGTGGCTGGGAGAGCACTCATGTATTTAGCTGAGAGTGAATTTACATGCTGAAGGCTGCGTGACCAGACAAGGAGTGGCTTGTTCTGGAAGTAAAGCAATATAAAAGGCACCCCAAGCTAGAGAGTTCTGGAGACATCGCTGTTGAACAGTTCAGATTGTACCCTGGGGAATCTGACACAGGGAAAATACATTTTTTTTTTTGCTCACTTTAAAATTCTGTTGACCTTTTATTTGAAAGGCCCCGGTAAGTCTATAATTTGGAGCAAGCAGTTGAAATTTGGGATGGGGAAGGGGTGCGGAAGAGTAGCCTTTGTGTAAGGAATGTGGCTTTTTTCATCCCTGTAAAAACCCACTCAAATTTGGCCAAGTTATAAACCTTTGAAAAGTCACTGTTCGAACACGCTAAGTAGCAACCTGTTATATTTCAAAGATTCATGCTTGTCATGCTCCAACCCAGGACTGTGCAAAACTTTCCCTGTAATGGGAAAGAGCTTTAGACTGAGAACCTGAACTGAGAGCAGGGACCCTATCTCTCCGTGCGCTCAATGACCATGTGCCTGGATGAGGCAATTTGGAGGAGAAAGCTGCCTGATTCAAACCCAGAGGGGACAAGACTGTACCAAGGGGGTGTGAAGGGTTGTGCGGAGTAGATTGGGACAAGACACCTGGAAGGCTGGGACTGGATGCTTGGGGGAGAGAGGGAAACTAGGACTGGGAGTTGGGATAGAGGGAGAAACTAAGACTGGCTAGGCAAGGAGACTAGGACTGGGAGCTGGGGAGAGAAATAAGTGGGGGAACTGCAAGCCAATAAATTGGGGAAAGATTGAGATTGTACGAGGAAATGGGTGGAGTGAACAGGGACTCTGAGCAAGGATGTTGGGGACAGAGCACCAGTTGGGTGGGGAAAGTAAGTTTGGGGACAGAAGACAGATCTAATGAGGAGCCAGGGTGTGGGGGAACAACTAGGAATGGCTGGGCAAAGAGACTGGGACAAGGAGAGCTCTGAGTTACTACAGAGAATTTTTTCCCAAGTGTCTAGCTGGTGGATCTTGCCCACATGCTCAGGGTCTAACTGATCGTCATATTTGGGGTTGTGAAGGAATTTTCCCTGGGTCAGATTGGCAGAGACACTGAGGGCTTTTTCGCCTTCCTCTGCAGCATGGGGCACCAGTCATTTGCAGGTCTAAACTAGCATAAATGGTGGATTCTCTGTAACTTTAAGTCTTTAAATCATGATTTGAAGATTTCAGTAACTCAGTCAGAGGTTATGGGTCTATTATAGGAATGGCTGGGTGAGGTTCTACGGTCTACAATGTGCAGGAGGTCAAACTAGATGATCAGGATCATCTCTTCTGGCCTTAAAGTCTGTGAGATGAGGGCAGTAGGAGGGGGGGACCTGGACTACATGGTCAAGAAGACTGGGAACAAGGAGTTGCGGGGGGTGGGAGGGGGAAGACTAGAACGGGGAGTCCAGACAGATGAGACTAGAATTAGCAGGGCAAGGAGACTGGGATTGGGAGAGAGAAGCTTGAGGAATGGAGACTAAGATTTGGTGACAACTTAGGAGTTGAGAAAATAAGGAGAATGGGACTGGGAGAAGGAGCCAGGGGTGGGAAAGAGTCAGCACAGGGACATACTGGAGAGGGAGGGGCAGAAGGGGTCACTCTTTGGGGGTGGGAATAGGCAGAAGTGTCTCTGGACTGTTCCCACTGGAAGGTACTCCCTCCAGAGCCTGGCCTGGAACCCAAGATTCCTGAGTCTTACCATTCTTCCACTGTCAGCAGATATCAGTGAAACTGACTGGCAAAATGCCCCATTCAGCTCTAGGAATGATCTACTTACAGGATGACAATCTATGACAGTTATTTACTCCATTAGCTCAAGTGACAAAGTTTTGGGTGATGGATCTAAAGGTTCTAACCTTATGATTTATGTAAGTATAAATGTGATGCAACATGATGGAATTTCTGTTTTTTCACTTAGGTTTTTCAGAAAACTGGGAAATTACACACAAATATGTTAAAAGAACATTTTTAAGGTTCCAGAATCAAATACTCAAAGGCTAGGAAATGCCAGAATTTAAGGTCACCTGTGCAACTTAATTTGCTCCCCTTTTGTGAATGCTTTATGATACTGTCTTTAATTACGTTATCACATACTACTTTTTTTCCAAAGGACTCCTGTCTGATTCAGTGCACAGTGAATAGACTGCCTCTGAAAACAGTGCTGTGTAGTGAAGGAGACTGTTTGTAGGACCCCTGTTTCATCTGCTGCAGAAGCTGGAAGATGCATACTGACAGACAGCGAATTGCAGGAAGAGTAGAGATGCTGGCCTGAAGAATTTCTGAAAATTTAAATCAACCAGAAATCTGTATACTCACTGAAAGGAATTTTTTAAAAAGTAGTAATATAAAAATTCAGTGTCCTCCATTTTAGGAAGTTGTCACACATAAGTTACTACTATAGAAGGTCAGAAATTTTCTGATGAAACAGTTTAATCTGAAAATACTAATTCACTGAAGCAAAATGTTTCATCAAATCTCTCAGAGATTTGACAAAATTTCTGTTGAAACACAGGAAAACCTGCTAGTTTTCCAGTGTCCACATCTCCAGCAGGGAGCATGCAAGCCTCCAGAGCCAGGGCTTTTGGAGCTGGCAGGGTCCCTGATCTGCAGCAGCAACCTTGGAAACCCTGCCTGGAGTCAGCATTCTCAAGGCTGCTAGGCTACCAGCTCCATGGCAGGGACCCTGCCATTGTCCAGAACCCCAGCTGGAGCGAGGACTCTGGTGCCTGTTAGGCTTCCCACTTTGGGGGCAAGGAGTTTGTCAGACCCCGGAGTCTCAGCTGGAGCTGGGGTCTCCACTCTATGGCAGCAGCCCTGGGAGCTCTGGCTGGAGCCAGTCCTATGACTTCCAGCTCCATGGCAGGGGCCCTGGAAGCCTTAAAAGCCCTGAGAGCTCCAGCTAGGGGACTAGCTGCTGTGAGAGCTCCAGCTAAGAGAAACTGACATTCTTGTCAGTTTCATGGCTGCTATTCAGTAAATTACAAGAATGTCAGTTTTGCATATTTGTTTGGGTAATACTACATCTTGGTGTTTCTAAAACAAAAATTTCAGGTTATCTCCAGTTTGTGGAGAAATCTTGGTAAATATGCTTTTGTTCTAATTTGGAACAAAAGTAAATATGAAAGTACCAAAACTTATGGTAGACCAAAATCTCTATGTTTCAGCCAGCTCTACCTACTACCCTTACAAATATATTTAAAAAAAAAAAGAATTGAGAACAAACATTATTTAAGACCCACAATTTAATTTAACATTGAACTATCAACATTCTTAAAAATAGATGTTACCATAATGTTAAAATTCACAATATTTTCTCACCAAATTATCTGTGGAGAGTGGGGTGTACAACTGGCCTTGGCACAAGTAGGCTCTACCCATAAACTGGTTTACAGGATGGCTTCCTTTAAAGTACATCTGTAGACAGTCACTGCTAATTTCTGGATACCCCAACTAGAACAAAACATTCTTTTAAAGTTTTTTTTTTTTTTTTTTTTTTTGTTAAATGAACAACAATCCAATAAACAGTTGGTCAAGAATGGTCAGCTTTTAAAAGTGTGTATTTGGTGAGACAGCAGCATGTACATTTATAGGTCCATTTACAATTGGAAAGTAAGGCCAGCATAAACAACTCAAGACATTAGGATTTTAAAGTTAACCATTCTTCCCCCCCCCACAAATTATGGGAAATGGCAACTTTTTACACAACAGATCTGGTTCCTAGGTTTATTCAGAGTCACACAGAGGTTTACTATAGTATAAAAAATAAATATTTATTATATGTTATACTTAACACTGTATTGCACATCATTAAAAGAACTGTTAACTGAAAGGTCAAATTCTGAGTTGCATAAGCATAACCAAGAGCAGAATTTAGCCTACAGAATCTTTTTTTGCTGGCAATGATGCACAACCCCCAAATAATGCACATTAGATTTCAGATCTCAGGTACAATTTATATGGATGGTAACTATGAAAAAGAAATAAAAATCTTTTACTTGTAGACTGAACACATTGGAACTTCAGATGCCACTTTTCAGTGCAAAATCATACTTTAAAAGTATTTCAAACTTATAAAAATCTGAGTCACATTTTATATGACACTCAGAGGTAGCAGCAACAATCTCTTGTGATTAGAATGTTTTCTCAGTTTCTGCATGACAACAACCATTCATCAGCAACTCCTCTTCCATCTTGTCCAAACAGCTCACACTAGCATTCTCATAACAAAAGAAACAATGATCACAAAACTATTAAGATACATTTGACTTGTCTACCTCTCTTACTCTGTGCTAATCAGAGACTTCAGAAAGTACAGCTTGCTGATTGATGAAGTTTACAAAAATGCTGACTTTGGGAAGAGGCTGGGGCAAAGGATAGACTGGCATAAGCCAAAAAGCAAGTCTAAGCAATTGGTCTGTAAAGTAAGAAAATCGCAGCATAACAAATTTCAGAATCTGTATTTCCAGTGGTCCTGGCAATATCTTTAAATATTAATTTACCAAAGCACTATCATAGTATAATTCTAGACAGTTCTTTTTATTTATTTCAGATAAATACCCTACCTAGAAAATGTAGTTACCTGGAGTGCTTGTTCTGCACACAAGACATATAAATCAGAGCTAAAGCTCTCTGATGAATCAAGTGCAGATTTCCCTTGATTGACTGATTTGATCAACTCATAAGTATTCTTCAAAGCTTGAATGTCTGTTAATAAAAATAACGTATAAGGAAGATCATAAATAATATTCTTTGTTTTATGCCAGAATGCACAGACACTTGACTGTATTATTTCAAGTGATCAACCCAACAATAAGAGCTCTTATTTTTACTCATAGTAAAGAATCATATATTTGCACGGAGAAGTTATCAAAAGACATTGTGTAAAGCTAAGCACATGCTGGATGGGAGTTTTAATGAGTCTCTTGCAGTTTTAAATAAAAAAAATCAAGCAGACAAGAAAACAAAGGACATATAAGGCCTGTTCTGAAACTCCTTGAAATCAATGAGAATCTTTCTACTGACTTCATTGGACCTTGGATCCAGTTGAAATAAAATTGTTTTGAAGTAAACTATTTGACTAAAAAGAGTGTTGCATTATGGTATTTATTTCATGTTCTCTAACAAAGACATACAAAGTAGTCATAGAAAAATATTTTGTCTACAGTTCTGTATATATAAAAATAAGAACTGGTGAAGGTCCATGTACTGCAAGAACTTTTACAGTCCTCTTTAATTTAAAATAGCTGCCAAGTAACATTTCTATACATTATTCAAGCATTTACCTTGGTGGTTCTGTGCTGCAGACAACTGCTGTCTGATCACCAAATCCATGTTCTTAGTCGCAAAGGCTCCGATTGAACAAGTCTGCTATGAATGCAATAAACACAGTTGTTTCAAACAAACACTATTTACACAGATGCTTGAATTAATCAAATCAGATTCTTTTTAAAAACCCACTACATTTATTTTTGATCCATAATTATTACTGTGCGATTAAATCTCCATTCTGCACACCGCAGAGTCTATTTAGATCACAAATACAGCTAAAGCTGCCAGACAGAAAGGGGTGTATTTTAATTATCTTTCTGTAGATGGCCCTGGCCTCCCTTGGCTGATCACACTTCCCAGCCAGAGACTCTCGGAAACCAGCAGAGCAAACGAGTTTACAGTCGAGTTCCCTGTCTGTAAAAAGCGCTACAGTATTGTGCAGCGAAGGCACACGCAAAAGGGAGTGGGGGGGGACCCCATAGTGCGGGGGCCACTGTAGCGTCCGGGCACGGCCTTTAGAATAAAGGCCAGAACACAAGGAAACTTGTCCTGCCAAAGCGTCCACGCCGCCGCCCCCCAACGCCGCCCCCGCCTGAGCCCCGACTCCGCTCGCTCCCCCTGCCCCGCTCCTCATCTCCCAACAGCCCCCCCGGTCCCAGGCCCGACACCCTCGCTCTGCCCGCTCTCCCTGCCCCCCTAACCGCCCGCACCAGACGCTATCAGCAAGCGGCGCCCTCCATCCCCTGCTCGGCAGCCCTCCTCACTCGCTGCCCAGCGGCTCCTAGCAACGCACCAACATACCTCGCTTCCCCCTACGGAGTCCTGCCCGGGACACACTTCCCGCCCCAGCCCGGCGCTTTCCCGGCCGCGGGCGGGGGGGGGTGTGTGTGTTCTAATTCCTGCCTCCCGAGTTCTGGGTGAGCCCCAAGGCGGGGACTGGCCCGTCACTGGGAATGGAATTGCTCAGGAGCTGGCACCAGCAATAGGGATGTGCTGGACTCAGCCGCCCAACTCGCAAGGTAGCGATTGCCAGTAGTGTGGGGCTGAATCCACACAGGAGGGACCCAGATTCAGAGCACCGTCAGCCCCAAACACTCTGCTTCCTGCTCTCAGGGGAGTGCTTGGGATGGCCTGGAGGCTCACACAGTGCTTTCCAAGCCCACAGGATGTGTGTATTTGGTGAGACAGCAGTGTGTTTGGTGTACATTCATAGGTCCACCTCCGCATCCCCAGGTAGAGAACCAAGACAGACAAAAGGGGACAAGAAGAAAAGGATTAACTGTTGAGGATGTAGAAGTAAACTAGCAGAATATATTGCTTTAAAGTCACAGAAGAAGTTTCAGGGAAAGCAAACAATTTAGTAACAAGGGCCTCCACAAAAGGATGTGCTACAAAACATCACAGTCACTGATATTTTTATTATAGAAAACGGTTATAGCAGTAGATGGGATCAGGGGGTTATAAGAGAACAATAGGAGCAGAGCTTAGCCACATAATCAATCCAGTTAAGAAATTATAAAAGAAACATTCTCTTACTGTGTCCTTCAAGAACAATCCTGCTCTTGTTTTTAGCAGGATTCCAAAAATCGCAAGTGGGAGACCTTACTCAGGTCATAGCAAAAACATCCTCCTAAAATGAATGCATCTGTAAAGCACACTTTCATGAAGAAACATACTGTATATAGATTCACTTCTGAACAGGAATTAGTTAACAAAGACAGTGATTGATAGTTTTACACTAAGAGTGTTTGCCAAGAAAAGTGATCAGCACTGATGTACACCTTTGCCTTTAGTACCTTTACCATGGAATCTTTTGAAATAACAAGATATGCCACCAGTGTCCACAGCTTTAGGCTGAAATCACATGTAATGGCAAATGACATTACATCATATTTACCAATGTAGACAACAGCCATTGGGTATGAATAAGTATCTTTTGAAATCTAAGGTTTTATTTTATCTAGACTCCTTTCACAGTATATCAGTCAAGCGCATTTCCATTCTTCAGAGAACAGCAGTACAGAAAAAAGATTCAGTCAGAAATGAATTGGTTGGAGTGGACCTTCAATGACCCTGCTTACATCAATTCAAAGATTTTCAAAATGCAATGTTTGGGCTATCCCTATTTCCAAACTCCCGTTCAGCCATGCCAGCATCCATAGTGCTCAGAAGCCACAATGATAAAAACAATATAAATGCCTAGATAGGGTAGAAAATGAATCTAAGTCTCTTGCATTTCAGGCTAGATGGGAATTCTGTAAAGGCAGCATGTTCCAACCTATGGGATAGTAAGAGGAGCATTTAATATCATTCAGAAGTGCAATAGCACTGACAAGCTGCCAAAGGAGGTGTATTCAGTCCTTCTCAGTCCCACTCTGATAGAATAATGGTCAGTATGAGAGGCTATGCAGGTGAAAAGTGATAAAACTAGGGAGCATAACAAATTATGTGCAGGCAACAGATCCAGACAAGTTACTAAATACATTACATATGTATGTGACTAGGACCCTTGTCTTTCAGCTCCAAAAGCATGGGCCTCGACCACTTATGCTTTAAAAAAAATCCTAAACAAGTGCTAGAAATATATCACCATCCTCCAGGTTCACCAAGAAGGCAAAATTGCACGCACTTACATAGTGAATCACAGGACAACCTCAAAAATACAACAGGATAGCTGAGAAATTCTCCTATCTGTCCTTCCCCACCAAAAGTATTAATGTGTCTATGATATATATAAATGTGCCAAAAATAGGATTGCAACTCAGCTGACAGCCTGAGATAAGATAATAAGTACAGTGATGAAAGAAAACCCTATAGCTGAGCTTTAGAAAATGCTAAAATAGAGCAATAAATTAGACTTATGAAACTAATCCAAAATTGGAGGAAATCTTGCATGTAGTGAAAATGCAGGTTTGTACATTCCCTTCAAAGGATTGCTAGTCAGCATTTCTCTGGCTTTCCACATAACTGAACCAATACCACACCTCCACATGGGCTGTATATGAACAGTGAATGCAAAAAACCAAAGTGAATCTATCATGTGGAGTCAATGAAAGTGCAAAAGAGTTTTAGCAACTCTTTTAGGATCCCAGAATTCCAGTCAAGGAATGCAGATGTCCAAAATTGCACACACTGAGAAAATGGCATGGTGTTGATGTGCATTTCAAACGTCAACGAAAATATAACAGGTCTCAACATAAATGGCAAGTATCTGAGTTTTGAGGCATACAGTAAGAAAAATGGTTTCAGAGTAGCAGCCGTATTAGTCTGTATTCGCAAAAAGAAAAGGAGTACTTGTGGCACCTTAGAGACTAACCAATTTATTTGAGCATAAGCTTTCGTGAGCTACAGCTCACTTCATCGGACTATTTTTAGTAACTATTTTTAATACTCTTCCACAACTGTATGCCCAGTTACTTGAACATTACAATTAGAGATGAACCTAGATTGGAACAGCAGGTATAAACCTTCCTCCTTCATGAGATATGGAGAAGTTCAGATTAGAAGCTGACCATTTCTAGTGCACAGTATGTTTATCTTTTTTATTATCTGTCTAATGGCTGAACAAGAACACTGCATCTGAATCCACTTGAACATGGGTGAGTAGAGTTTGGATCCAATTCTAGCACCAGCATTTCCCAACTCAAGCATATCTCTATTTAGAGTGTCTTGAACTGGCTGCTGAAATGGGTATTGGCCTGAAGAATAGCATAGTTCCAAGTTGTGTAATACACATATATGTTGATTTATTTTTTAACGGACATAATACATCTATCAAAAGCTCTAGGCCCATATACAATAAAAATTAAAACACAATTCAAGGTAAGCAAATGAAGTAATCTTATAAAAGATAAGGTTCACAGCCACACTCAGAACCCTCCACTCTTCTTAAAAGCTTGGGTTAATAGGCAGACTTTACAATATGTCCTGAAAGTCAACAAATTCTGGCTCTGTCAGAGCCTATCACTGAGAACACTCTGCCTCCATTCCCCAATGTACAAACCTGAGGATGGTCAGTTCAAGCAATTCAGCTGATCTTTGCCACTGGTAATGCAAAGAGAGAGAGACAGTCATTATAAGTTAAAATCAACAACTTGTATTCACTCAGAAATGGGCTGAAAGGGAATTCATTCTGTGTACCATTGCAAAAAGCACAGAGTAGGACAATCAAGTTTTGCACTATCTAAAGTTTTTTAATTGTCTTTAAGTGTAACCTAGTGTAGAGTAATTGTGGTAATCCAAAATGGAAATGAAGATGAAATGAATAACTGTGCTGAGATATACACCTAAGAGAAATAGTCACAAACCCTTGGTCAATCACAGATGGAAAAAAATACTCCTGGCTACTTTCGCTATCTGACTAATAATTACTGCCATACTAGTGCCACGCATCATTTGATGTGGCCCTGGCTGTTGCTATAATAACCTCCATTTATATGGATGATGAGAACATACAGATTTATATCACAGCAATAAGATTAAAACTATAACAGATAGAAACTCTCATGCTCCAGGGCATAAACCAACCACTTATTAACAGGGTTAGAGAAGAAAGTTCCAGTAAGGGCAGGATATTCCCTATTCCAGTTGTTCATTATGGGGATCCTTTCACCTTCCATATAAAGAGACAAGGGAGTAAACTGATCCAACACCCATTGAAGACAATGGAAACCTTTCCATTGACTTCAGTGGAGGATGGATCAAACCCCTTATGCATCACTGGCTTTACCCATAAAGCAATTATTTCTAATATTAAGTATTTCCTGGTTCAATAATGCTCCAGTTTGCAAATGCAAACAGTTGTCCTCATGCATGGCAAATTAATGATTCTCTAATGACTTTTTCTGTGGGAGCTTATTTTTTAATTAAAAAAAAAGATCTGAGATGGCAGCATACCACTTAGCTTTGCTCATTTAGCAAGGAGGCTTCTGTGACATATTTCCCATATGTTGCTTCTTTCCTTTCTCCTCTGGGTCAGGCATCTCAGGGGAGGATTGGCCCACTGTAACGGTTGGGCTGCATATGCAGATGCATTGCACCGTGAACAATGGAATTCATGTACAATACTCATGAGATCATACCTAACATACTGCATTTATTTCTGATCTCCACAGTAACAGAAAGATATTGATCCACTGAAGGGAATGCAAAGAAGAGCAACAATATGATTAAGATGTTGGACAGATCAACTTACAGAAAGTGGAAGTATCTATTGTGGATACTATATTGTATGGATCTGATCCTTTATACTATTCACAAACTGACTCTGAATAGACAACAATTCTTATTAATTTCAACATAATTCATAACTGTTTTTAAGAACAGGTTTCAGAGTAACAGCCGTGTTAGTCTGTATTCGCAAAAAGAAAAGGAGTACTTGTGGCACCTTAGAGACTAACCAATTTATTTGAGCATAAGCTTTCGTGAGCTACAGCTCACTTCATCGGATGAAGTGAGCTGTAGCTCACAAAAGCTTATGCTCAGATAAATTGGTTAGTCTCTAAGGTGCCACAAGTACTCCTTTTCTTTTTGTTTTTAAGAACTTATTTGAGCCTATGGATTTTCATGAAATTTTCATAGAGAGCAATTCTGTGAGCATTTCATACTTGGAATTTGGTTTGTGGGAATGGTCATTTTGTCACATGCTATGTTTTCTGTTTCCTTGATTGGATGACCTAACTTTATAAACAGGAGAAATGTCTGAAGAAACAAGTGGGCTCTTGAATCTCTCAGAGAAAGTAAGGGTACACTTTAGGGAAAGAAAGATATAGAATCATAGAAATGAAGGACTGGAAGGGACCTCAAAAGATCATCTAGTCCAGCTCCCTCTTAGCCTGCCTATACCTAGACCATCCTTGATGGGTGATTATCTAATCTGTTCTTTGAAGCCTCCAATGATAAGGATTCTACAACCTCCCTTCATAACCTATTCCAGTACTTAACTATCCTTACAGCTGAAATATTTTCTAATATCTAACCTAAATCACTTCTTGTCTTAGCTTCAATGGACATGAAGAACAATTGATCACCATCCTCTTTATAACATCCCTTAACATATTTGAAAACAGTTATCAGATCACCTCGCTGTCTTCTTTTCTCTAAAAGACTAAATATGCCTAGCTTTTTAACCCTTTCCTCATAGGTCAGGTTTTCTTAACTTTTTATCCTTTCTTTTTTTTTTTTTTGCTCGCTGTGGCTTCTCTCCAGTTTCTCTCCATCTTTCCTAAAGTGTGGTGCCCATAATTGGACACAGCATTCCAGCTGAAGCCTCACCAGTGTCGAGTAGACTGGGACCATTACCTGCCATATTTTAAATATGACATTCCTGTTCTACATCTAGGGATGACATCAGCCTTTTTTGCAGCTGCATCACATTGTTGGATTATATTAAATTTATGATCCACTGTAATCCCAAAATTCTTTTCAGCAGTACTACCACCTAGCCAGTTATTCCCCATTTTGTATTTGTGCTTTTGATTTTTGCTTCCTAAGTGTAGTACTTTGAACTGTTTTTACTGAATTTCATCTTGTTGATGTCAGACCAATTCTCCAATTTGGCAAGGGCATTTTAAATCCTAATCCTGTTCTCCAAAATCCTTGCAATCCCTCCCACCATGGTGTCTTCCACAAATTTTATAAGCATGCTCTCCAAGTCATTAATGAAAATGGTGAATAGTACTGCACTCAGGACAGATCTCTTCAGGACCCCTCTATATACATTCTCCCTGTCTGACAGCAAACCATTGATAACTACTCGAGTACAGTTTCTCAACCAGTTGTGCACCAGGCATATAGTAACTTCATCTAGACCAATTTTCTCTAGTTTGCCTCTGAGAATGTCATGTGTAACTGTGTTAAAAGCTTTACTAAAATCAAGATATATTATGTCTACTGCTTCCCTCCTATCCACTAGGTCAGTAGCCTTGTCAAAGAATATAGCAGGAGATAAGCAGCCGCAGGAAATGTTAGGCCAACACACTGCTGCTGATGCCCATGCTGTGGCACCCCCTTCCTCTCTGGTTCTGCTTGCCTGCAACAGAATGGACTAGCTGACCTATTATTGTCTCTGATGTCATCTCTAATGTCTATAAAGCTCTGCTGAAATCTTCAGTTTGCAGGTTTGCTTCCATGCCACCAATTAGAACACTCTGACTTTACAAGCAAAATTCTGACTGACTTCAGCCCCAGTGTAACTATTGTAAAGCACTGGCTATTATGGTGAACCCAGGGTTTTCATAATGTCCAAATAATAACTTATTTCTTTCCATCTGAGCCACCATGTGAGATTTTTATTATAGTAAGTCCACAAATGTGAAATATTACATTTTCCTCCAGGCAACTATGCAGGTGAGACTCTGCTCTCATTACACCTTGTAAACTAGGCACAATTCAAGTGACATACCCAATTTACAGTTGTGAAAAATGAGAGCAGAATCTGATCCACCATTTTCAAATGTTGTCAGACATAACTGTTATAGCTAAGACTATCATTATGCCCAAAGCAACTCAGACCTTAGAATCTGGTATATTCTAGTATTCTATAGTGTACAGTACCTAAATTCAGCTAGAATGAACTCATATTTATACAATACAAATGCTCACAAAAACATATTGAATTTAATAAGAGATACAGTTTACTAGTATTTCCACATAGCTTCCATGTTTTTATTGGCAATAATCTTATGAAAAAGTTGACCAAAATACTTTATTTTTATAATGAGATAGGCATACTATTCAAATGCTCCAGGCAAGAGGCTATTCACACAAGACATCTCTTGCAAATATTTTACTACAACCACACAATGTATTAGGTGCTATTCCTTACTTGTACAAATTCTGTGTAAAAAACCCTTTCAAAAAGAAGCTTACCTTCCTGAGATCAGTATGTTCTTGTTTGACACTGATTATCAATTTTTCAGCTTTATACCTTCTCTTTCTAAAAGAAATAACCACAAACTATCAGTTTCCATGTCTTTTGAGAAGTGAAAGTGTATGTGTCTCCAGTGCTTCATATTTGATAGTTTGTTTTTCAAGCCTATTGCAAGTTTGTAAACCCAACTGGCAAGAATACTTCTGTTAGCTAAACTAGCTCGGCCAAATTCAGCTGCTTTTTATAGCCTGTACAACATGAGTGGTACTGTCTGCACTACAGAAATGTGCAAGCATTTTGCAGCAATGCCACAGCTAGGTTGATGCCACCAACATGGTAAGAACACCTGGAATCAGTCTGCACAACAGTTTGCACAACTGGTAGCAATCCTGTAGCTGTGCCTATGCAGGAAAACACTCATAGATTTTCCTAGTGTATACTCACCCAGTGAGGTCACCTGCATGATTTCAATAGCTCTTGTCATAAATATAAAGGGAAGGGTAAACCCCTTTAAAATCCCTCCTGGCCAGAGGAAATCTCCTCTCACCTGTAAAGGGTTAAGAAGCTAAAGGTAACCTCGCTGGCACCTGACCAAAATGACCAATGAGGAGACAAGATACTTTCAAAAGCTGGGAGGAGGGAGAGAAACAAAGGGTATGTGGGTCTGTCTATATTCTGTCTTTGCCGGAGATAGACCAGGAATGCAGCCTTAGAACTTTTAGTAAGTAATCTAGCTAGGTATGTGTTAGATTATGATTTCTTTAAATGGCTGAGAAAAGAATTGTGCTGAATAGAATAACTATTTCTGTCTGTGTATCATTTTTGTAACTTAAGGTTTTTGCCTAGAGGGGTTCTCCATGTTTTGAATCTAATTACCCTGTAAGGTATCTACCATCCTGACTTTACAGGGGGGATTTTTTTTTTATTTCTATTTACTTCTATTTCTATTAAAAGTCTTTTTGTAAGAAAACTGAATGCTTTTTCATTGTTCTCAGATCCAAGGGTCTGGGTCTGTAGTCACCTAGGCAAATTGGTGAGGCTTTTTACCAAACCTTGTCCAGGAAGTGGGGTGCAAGGTTTTGGGAAGTATTTTGGGGGGAAAGACGTGTCCAAACAGCTCTTCCCCAGTAACCAGTATTTGTTTGGTGGTGGTAACGGCCAATCCAAGGACAAAAGGGTGGAATATTTTGTACCTTGGGGAAGTTTTGACCTAAGCTGGTAAAGATAAGCTTAGGAGGTTTTTCATGCAGGTCCCCACATCTGTACCCTAGAGTTCAGAGTGGGGGAGGAACCTTGACAGCTCTGCATTGTAATCATGGCAGGATTAGGCTCATAAGGCCAGATACTCTTTGGTGGAAATCAGTGTAGCTCCACTGAAGTCAATGCAGCTACACCAGTTGACACGAGATGAGGATCTGGGCCACAGTGTTAAATTTTCTATGTGCAGCTTTCAAAAAAGTATTACATGTTGAAGAGTGCCTTATCCAACCAGAAGAGCTAAACTTGAAGTACTTTATCTAATACTCTTTCCAGTAGACTTGGAACAATTAAAAAACTTGCACATTTCCTTCTGCTTGGAGGAGTTATACGAAAGGTTAAAGACTATAAAAATTTTGCCTACTATAAAATAACTTTAAACCCACATATGTTAAATATATTTTCTCAGACTTCAAAGAGGTATAAAGTCATCAGTTATTTGCTTTAAAAAAATCTATCCATGGGGATAAAACGCTAGAAAACATAACTTAAAATACTCACTCTAGGAGGTTTTTAAACATTATATTTTACTAAGGTCTTTAAAAAAGAAAGCATCACATAGATATTGTGAAATATTTGCTTCTGCCAAGAAGAGCCTCTTAAACTTTACATAATAACAAATCTTCCTACAGAATAACTGCTCTGCTCTGCTAAGCCATTACATATAAAATAAACATGTTGTTTTGGCTACTGCATATACCTAGAGTATCTTTAAATATGAAAAATAAAATTACTTTTATGGTATTCTGTTTTATTCATACAGGTAAATTCAAGGCAACTCAGCTTTGTCTGTGGCTCTTCCTCAAAAATGTAGTGAGGAACTATAATGGATGTTCATTGGTGAAAGGAAATAAAGATTTTAATGAAATGCAAAACCAAGGGCTTGTCCCTTTTTGATCCATTCTATCTTTATTTATGAGGAAAGTACAATACATGGGAAGCCTTTGTGATGCATGCATAGTTGCTTAGACCCAGATCCTCAAAGGTACTTAGGCTCCTAACTTCCACTGAAATCAATGAGACAAGGTACGTAATATCTGCTACTGGACCAAGACCATGCTACTGGACGTAATATTTACTACTGGACCAGACCATGCTACTGGACCAAGACCATGCTACTGTACATAATATCTACTACTGGACCAAGACCATGTCTCAAGAGTCACAGGAGCAGTACCAAAAGAGAGAGAATACTTAATGAAGATATTTACTAGCAAAATAGCAGTGACAGACTGTCGTGCATAAGGAATTGTGGATTCCACTCAGTCTTTCTTTAAAGCTGTATACCAACAAAATCAGACAATGACCAAGTGATCTTGAAACCAGCATGAAAAATAGATACTGAATTGGATAGCAAGCAATGTATTAGGAAGTACAGAATGAAGAAACCATTTAAAGTTTACAAAAATGTGTTGTTTGCTATAGGGTATTTCTCTTAAAGCTTAGCACTTTAGCCCAGATCCAGCACAGGACTTAAGAATATGCCTAATTTTAAGCTTGCAAGCAACCCCATATATATCAATGGGACTACATATACACTTAAAGTTAATCATGTACTGGATTGCTGTGTTGGATCAGGGCCAAAGTGGGCAGCATTTTAAAGGATCACGGCCTTAGTTTGTCTCTCCCTACCATGTCCCTTTATAGGAGACCATGGGATCATAGGGTAGGGAGACCCAAGATAGACCAGGTCCAAAAGCACATGACAGGAAGCCAGGAGACCTAAATTCTATTTCTGCATCCGCTACTGACCTGCTGTGTAACCCTGAGCAAGTCTTGTATTATCTCAGCCTGTCAGTTTCCCCATCCATAAGATAGGAATAATAAATTAATATACCTGCCACAAAGGAGTGGTGTGAGGCTTAATTAATTAAAATGTATAAAATACTTTGAGATCTTCCAATGGGAGGTGGTATTACAGCAGAAAGCATTATTAACAGCAGCTTGTGCTAAGACATGAAAAGCTGCTTTGCAGACCACATAAAAGTATCAGTGCTGTAGCTGAAGCTTTGATCAGTGATAATCTTTTCTACATTTGCATTTTATTATAAAATATTAGACATGTTGATCCTCTCCTTTTCTGATACTTTCTGTTTCAAGCACAGTCAGATGCCAAAGGGACATAATTGACCAGGGGGTTGGACTAGATGACCTCCTGAGGTCCCTTCCAACCCTGATATTCTATGACCAGATTTTCCCATTTCTCCAGGGACGTTTCTAGTTCACATTCGATGAAGCAACAAAAGAGCAATTCCTCTCCTTGTACCAGTGGAGAAAATTTTGCTTTCCCCTTGTTTTTTCCTACCCCCTTCCCCTCCCCCCCCCCCGCCCTCCTCAGACATTCTTGTTAAACCCTGGATTTGTGCTGGAAATGGCCCACCTTGATTATCATATACATTGTAAGGAGAGTGGTCACTTTAGATAAGCTATTACCAAGAGGAGAGTAGGTTTGTGTGTGTGGGGGGGGGGGGGTGAGAAAACCTGGATTTGTGCTGGAAATGGCCCAACTTGATTATCATACACATTGTAAGGAGAGTGATCACTTTAGATAAGCTATTACCAGCAGGAGAGTGGGGTGGGGGGAGGTATTTTTTCATGCTTTGTGTGTATAAAAAGATCTTCTACACTTTCCACAGTATGCATCTGATGAAGTGAGCTGTAGCTCACGAAAGCTTATGCTCAAATAAATTGGTTAGTCTCTAAGGTGCCACAAGTACTCCTTTTCTTTTTGCGAATACAGACTAACATGACTGTTACTCTGAAACCGAAATATATATAGACTTCTATTAGTATATTGTTTCTTAAATGTCCAGACACAAATCACTTTGTTGCTAGTTGATAAGAAAGTACAAGGGCAGAATATACCCCACATTAGAGGGGGCAAAACAATGTAACTTTCAAAATTATCTGTGCACATGGTGATTGTATCTAAAGATGTATAGAACTTGCGTATGCCTCCTTATGGATTCCTACCTCCATTTTTTGCTTTTGCTTTGCAAAACCTGATGTGAGTTTGCATGAACTAGGAAATTTTTCCATTACTGAAGATTAAGAAAAATTATGCACTTTCAAATATAAGTGATCTTGAGATGCAGATCTTTACCAGTACCTTTAATATGCATATAGCAATCTCCTCCTTTTTTTCCATATAGGCAACCTGAGAAAAATAATTGGATTCTGGCATTATTAGGATAGACTTTGCTGATAACTAGTGTATTTCAGAAAAGAGAAATAAAAGCTAATGTTCCACATTTTTAAGATAGGATATTTTATTAAAACCATATATGCCTCTAAAGGATAGTACATCCAGTTGAAACCACTCAAGGAACCAAATGGTTTAGTCATTGTTTGGTTGACCTTTCACATTAGTGTAATTCTACCATGGATGGAAATAAAGTAAGCTTTTGAGGGTTAAACATAAACATACAGAGAGAAGTTCAGGCATAACAAGTAGTTCTTACAAATACTGTACTGTCAGATTTATTAAGCATAAATATCTGCAGATAAGGAAAAGCAGAAATTCAACCAGGACAGAACAGCACACTGAACTGGAAATGTAAAAGGTATATCAGGCAAGTGGCACTCGAACAAATAATAGTAGTTTCATGGCACACAATTTGTTGTAAATTGCAGTGCTAACAACCTGGTAGCCATAACACCTTTACTAAAAATGAAAAGCTCTAATGTATTTTATTTATTCTTAAACAAATATTAGTCAGCACACAAACTAGGCTAATAGACTTTAATATTTTTGTAGGCTGGTGAATGTTAAAATTATACTCCTGCATTTCTGTTATTGAGTGAAAATTCACACCCATTCTAGAAAATTAATTTTTGAAATCTTTTTTTCCTATTGTATCTCCTAGCACAGCAACAAATCTTTCAATAAATTTGAGTTATGAATACAAAGCCAACAGATTTACTCTTTCCTCTGACAATAAATCAAAGATACAAATATTCCTGCTTCAGAATATTCAGAAACCCTAAATAGAATTTTTCTACATTTGGGCTTTACCCTGTTTCGACTGAAGTCCATGGCAGTTTTGCCAGTGACTTCAATGGGTTCAAGGCTCAGATCATACCCTGCACTGGAAAACCTAATGGGAGGATGATAGTTGGTGGCAAAACTCCAAATGTTTTGGGGCTGCAGAGATTCTGGGACATCCCTGGGGTTTTTCAGAGACATGATTCTGAAACGCTTGGGGTGGAATGGGGCTGAGGATGTTCTGAGACCTACAGAGAAATCTTACGGACCTTGGTACATCTGTGTAACCCTACACCTTTTTCCAGTACTCTCCTGCACTCTTTGCCTATGTGGAAGCACGGCTTAATGCTCTCCTATTGGCATCTGAACCGAAGCTTCCCTTCTAAGGAGACAGGAATGTCCAGAAGGGTAAGTATTATCAGTGATTATTTAATAAATACTGACAATACAATATGTAATTCATGGGAATTAATGTTCAGAGAATTCAGAAGTACCTCCGGGTATTTCCTTATGATTTTACCATGGGATGCTATTGCAGAGAGCCCCCACTCACCCACCTGTGCCTCACCTAAATCTGACATTTCCAAATGCATGGACTTCACACAGGGACTTCCTTGAAAGGCCCCAACCTTCCCTCCCTGCTCCTGAAGCAGCTCCTAGCCTCCTAATGAAACTAGCCTTGGGAACAGCTCATAGCTACAGGGTTGTGGCTCAAGCCACAACCTTCCAGCTCAAGCTTCTCTTCTCTGAAATCTCTAAGGAGTCACCAGCGGATGCCCACCTTGAGAAACAAAGAGTTTTTGAGAGAGAAAGGAGGAGGGCATAAAATAGAGAAAAATAAAAATTAGAAAGCAAACAAAAAAATGGAGAGAAAAAGAAAGAAATGCTGAGGACAGGAAAAAAGAGAGGTGGGTGGGGGTGGGAGGAGAGAAAAGATGGAAGAAAGGAAAAAAAGACAGTTAGGAGAAACAATGGCCTCCAGTGGCCAGGTTGCAGCATGGTTAAAAAGGCCAGATCTCAGAAGTAAAAGAGCTGGGATTTTGCTGATGGACATTGTGCCTGTGGGATAGGATGAAACCTTGTGGCCTTCAGCGACCAAGGGCTCCTTTTTAGTATCCTTTTCTCTCCTTGAGGGGAGGAGTGTGTGAAAGGATTCAGAAGACCAAGCTGAATCCTAGAGTTAGGCTGCTGAGAGTCTACCTTGAGTTATGGATTATATGGCTGGAGCACTGTGAACCCTGCACCAGAACCACTTAAAATGCCTGGTATGTGAGAGTATGGGTGACGGAGTGAGTAGCATCCCTCCACATGCCAAGTTTAATGAAATTGTGGCCTGCCATTTAAAGTCCATCTCTGTGCCTGATCAACAGCCACTTTCAAACACTATTCACACACTGACATCAGGTTAAAAGTCTCTCCCACTCACTTTCATATCTCTTAAATGAATAAAACTAGTGAGTATTGTAGAAGATGTGCATAAATTGAATACATACAATTTTTTAAAGAGGCTAACAAGACCCTGTTTTTATCTGCAAGAAGTTGATGTGAGAAACCAACACATTTTTTGTTGCTAAAGTGATTCATCCTGTTGTGAGCACACAGGAAAATCACAAACTCCAATCCCTCCTCAGCACTATTTACACACACATCCAGTGAATCACTGCGCCTATAGAAAAAGTGGAGCTATATATATGTTTCTTGAGACAGAAGAGAACTAACTAAAGACAGTGTATGAAAGTGGCTGTTTTGGAGGTCCTGAGTATCTTTAATTTCATTCTTCTTGGTTTCTGAATCCATATCCATGATAAATCAGTCCACCTGCTTCTCAGTGTTCTAAAAGGATAAAATTCACTGCACTTCTCCCTGCACAGAACGAGAGATATCAGCCTTTGTGCTGGGAACAAATTGTTGGAGTGTAATTTAGCACCCCAATCAGAAGAGTGGCCACTAGATCCTCATAGTTAAAATCCTGTGGCCTCCTTAGGCCACTCCTATTCCCATTATGGGCTTTCTACTGGCCTTCCACAGATGGGTGAACTTCACTGTGTGTGCAAACAGGAGTTTCCAGATTTGTTTTTAAACCATCACCATGAACTGTATCATTGTGTGAATTTATATATTCCTTAATCATCTCTGTTTAGATACAAGTGTTTCATCTTGTTAATTTTCTCTTTAACACTCAACCTTTGTTGGCCTTTGTTGGCCTTCATGATTGCTCTTCTGCAAAGCACTTTACACTTCATCTTCTGCATTTGAAAAAGTATCCTAATGCTGAGAGAACGGACTGTAACTTTGGGTATAAGAACATAAGAATGGCCATACTGGGTCAGACCAAAGGTCCATCCAGCTACGGACATTGGCCAATGTCAGGTGCCCCAGAGGGGCACCTAACAGGTAATGATCAAGTGATCTCTCTCCTGCCATCCATCTCCACCCTCTGACAAACAGATATGATATGATATGTAATTTTTGATGTCATATTGATATGTAATTGATATGATATTTTCATTAGACTTGACATGGAATTTTTCATGTTATATATGTATAAATCTATATTTCATATTTTATTAATTGATCTCCTAGGTAGGGCAGGGTCTGAAATTTCACACATAACTGGAAACTGGAAAACTTTTTCTCCCCCTAGCTTTATGAATCAGTATAAACACAAAAAAAGAACTGTCCTGCTGACTTTTTAACATCTTTAAATTTCTTTCAATTGTTCAACCAAAATTAAAGCAGGGTGAAGAGTGGTTTACAATCTCTAATACCAGGCAGGGCACCAGCATTGGTGATGTCACCAATTGTGTTAACTTCCAGCAGAAGAGTTCCCATCAACTGTAATCTCAGAAATAGCATTTTTTAAAATGTGCTTAATTAAGTGGGTGAAACTTTCTTTACCTTTGGACCAATTCATTATTTTCTGAAATAATCTCATATTTTTCATCTCTTCACGATGACTACTAATCGGTCAACTCTTCTCAACAGAGACACTGGTTTTATGCCTTCCATACAACAATTTTCAACCTACTAACCCTCTTTTCTCTTATGACTGCAGAAGTGTTAATTGCCCACTTCATTTTAAGTGGTCTACTGCAACATGTGTTAACCCCTTATGCTTAATAACACTCTGTTTACCTTTCCCAGATTGGAAGAAGAGCTCTGTGAAGCTCAAAAGTTTGTCTCTTCCACCAACGGAAGTTGATCCAATAAAAGATACTACCGCACCCATCTTGTCTTTCTTACAAGTTGAGTCATTTTTAATAAATAAAATAAATATTTATGGAAAAAGACAATTACTGAGAGCCAAATTCTGTGCTCAGACAAATGAAGTAAAACATCTATTTGGAGAGCAACTTTCCTGGATTGTCACAAAGGTTTTAGTCTTCAGTACCCTCAATTTTGAAAATAATCTTGGTCTTCTGTGAATGTTTAGTAGATACAACTTTTCTTTTTTTCTTTCACATATGTATTTATAACTAGTCTAGCAATATGTCCAATAAGTCTATTCAGCAATCTATTGGTTCACGTTGCTTTAGGTAAGTGCCAAATTGCCAAAGCTTTGTCATATTTTGAAAAAATAGTGAGGAAAGACATGCAACTGTGATCCTTCTGCCAGGGCTGGGTTCAATATCTTGGGGTCCCTTTTCAATAATACAACACAGAACCAGCTCGAGCCCCCACCCAGTAACCTGGGAAAATTACACACTGCCTCTGTGCGCCTCTGAGAGGCAATACTTCCTCACTCACAAGCACAGAGTCTGAATGTAGAAAAGAAACTTTTAATGAAAGGAGGGAAGTCACCTGACATTAATTAGGGAAAATGCCACAAGCTGGATTCATAATCATAAAACTGTGAGCAGGACACCCACCCCAGAGTGCATTGGGCCTCATGTTCTTGAGTTCTACAACTAAAAGTTCCTTTTCTGTGCCCCTCTATGCTACCTCACCATACCCCACTCAGTGGTTGTCCTTGGTCAGTGAGGACCCAGGGTTCAGAGGTGCATCTGTGTGAGTTCACCTCCCATCCAGGGAAGAAGGCACCTTGCTTGCTCCGCCATCTGAGCACTTGCTCTGGCTGCTCATTCCGCTCCCGCCAGCCACTTCTGCTGACCGCCAGCTCATTCTGCTCCCGCCGGCTGACTGTCAGTTACCTTCTGCTGACACCTGCCTCTCTGCTGTGACCTCTGCAGGTCAGTCTCTTAGGCCTGGTCTACACTGGGGGGTTGGGGGAATCGATCTAAATTATGCAACTTCAGCTAAGTAAAAGTAGCTGAAGTTGACGTACTTAGATCTACTTACTGCGGTGTCTTCACTGCGGTAAGTCAACAGCTAACACTCTCCCATCAACTCCGCTTGCGCCTCTCATCATGGTGGAGTACCAGAGTCAATGGGAGAGCACTCGGCAGTCGATTTATCACGTCTAGACTAGACCCCTGCTGGATCGATTGCTGCCTGTCAATCCAGCGGGTAACGTAAACAATCCCTTAGTGATTGTCAGCTCTTAGTGATTTTTCAGCTTTTAGCAGGCTGGGCAGAAACACTGTCCCATCCACATGATTTCAGCTCTCATTTAAGCACTTAAAATAACAGAGGGTCCTAATGGTGCCTATTTAGCTCTATCTTTGAACAGTGGGGAGGAACAGGTTAAACCATACTGGGGGCCCTTAAGGAGAGTCCACACCTCTTGGCTGGGATACCTGTCCCAACCCCTCTTAGTTTCAGAAGGGTCTGGCATTTTAGGCCCTGGCTTAACTAAGCCTTTCAGCTGAGGGTGACCCCCTCATTTGGGACAGGTTAAGCACAGTTCTGTTCCCCTTTATCCATGCAACAAAGACAACAACACTGCTAACAACATTTTACTACCCCTGCATTCAGTATTAAAGTGATTTGTAACCCAACACCAGCCAAAGCTGATCACTTTGAGCAACACCACTCTATCTGCTGGATATCTCGGCAGAGTAGGTGTGTTCATGTAAATACAATTTGCTGCTGAAGTCTCTCCCCCTCCCAGCAAGCTGTCAGGGGAGAACTCATTCAGACCCTGCTTACACAACCTTGACTGCTCAGTCATTTAAAATGTGTTCATTATTCTTTTTTGTATCTATTAATTGTTTTTAAAAGAATATTCTACCTTACCAAAAACAAAATGCAACTGAGAAAAGAGATCTAGCTAATTTTATGAGACTCAGTATGCAGAAAGTAAGTGACAATCATGAGAATGAAAAGCAATCTATCATTCCATCAGTCTACTATAAATTAGGAATATCTGAGAGACAAATTATAGGTCGTGTTGTGGCACAAATTAATAGATAAGAAGATTTATAATTTAATCTTCAGGATTCCTGGAGTCAGCAACCAGTATGATCAAAAACTGTTTACTCTGTAGGTTAATAAATTCTAATTGAAAACTGAAGGATTATCTGTGACGGTACCAGGAGTACACTTGAGCCTATTTATAGTGAATTTAGGTATAGTAAAACCCTATTGATAGTGAAGTGGAGTGAAAGTCAAAAATTGCTTTATTAATAAAGCTTTATTCTGATTACAGACAAATTTCATTCCATCGGGCTAAGCACCTAGAAATTCAACAATTATCTACCAAATAGATATGTGCTGGGTGATTTTTCAAAGGAGTCTTTTGGTATAAGCTGCAAAGAACTGGATTGATTAATTAAGTATGGATGCTCTTAAAATTGGGGGGATTTTCAAAAATGTGTGTAGCTGGTTCAGAATTTCTGAAAGTTTGGCCCCTGCTCTGACTGCCCCAGCTTTATGGTGTTCTGAAACTGCCTGAGCAGAGTGCTTTACAGGTGAAGTCCCTGGTTACTGTTGTCTCTAGGTCGGTGTATTTGCAGCACTAGAAGAGTATCTGCAGTACCAGCCCATATCACCCTTGTAGAGCAACCCTGCCTCTCTTCCTGTTAGAGCTTTCTGGATGGGGTCTGCACCAGCCACTGGCTACAGTACAACAGCCAACAGGCCTTGCTTTTTCTCAGTGCACTTATTTAGTGGTGCTCAAAAATTTATCTTGCCTTTTAAAAATCCTGCTGCTTATATTACTGTCTCCTGTGGAAGTAAATTTTAGTGTTGCATGTAAGAATTACTTTATGCTTCGTATGCATGAAAAAAAGTCTTAAACTGTATAGATGAGATTCCACTACCTAAACCACACTTTAATCCCTTACTCCACAGATAGTTTCTTTGAAATCAGTGGAGCTACTTGCGGAATAAAGTACCACTCAATCTGGGTAACTACCTTTTGTAAGCAGATATTAATTGCAACCTTCCCACAACAACCGCCATCACCAAAAAATCTAAGTAAAATGCTTACAGCCTCCTATTTATTATGTCTTTTTTAAAGTCCCTCAACTGGTGACATATTTTAACTGTCATCTGTATTGAATGTTAGATTTTTTGTATTGAAAGCATGCTTCAATGACAGTTTCATATCACAAATGTCACCTATGAGTTATGAAGTTAAATAGTTTTTAAACATTAAAATATACTTCCTTTAAAAAAGTGAAATTCTCAGCATTCTGCAGAAAATACCTGAACTTCAAGATGACTTCAGTCTCCTTGATTTTGCTGATGACAGTATTTTCTAAAACATCGTGAATAATTTTAATTGCAAACCCCTTAGGGAATGCCAAAATTCACACATGGTTAGATATTTCAAATTTACATATAGCTCCTGAAACTTTAACTTGAATTCTAGCTCTGAACTGATAGAAAATGCCCTTAAAAAAACACTTCTTGATTAATGACACATATTGACAAACACTCATTAAAAGTGGCTAATGAGGACTAGTATTCAGAAATGCTACTTCATTTCATCTCTAGTGTTAATAATTGCACCTGGAGAAGACCTACTGTGAATTTAGTTATATATATTGTGACAACACATAGCATTAATTAAACACAATTTAGAATGTTGAAAAATATGCTGTGGACAAAATCTTTCCTATTGTACTTAACTAATGTTTGCAGGAGACCCTTGAAGATGAAAAGCATTACATATGGGCAACAATGACACAACACAAACAAAAAAAAGTCTCAAAAGATCAGTAGTTCCTGGAGGGCTTTGAATGTTTTACATTATGATGAGCTGCAAAATGAAAGTACAGTATGTTGGCCCAAACTCTGTGCTGACTTACTTTCCATGTAATGTAATCAACAGAAATTGGTCTGACAAAGATATTACCTCACCCACCTTGTCTCTCCAACCCCATGTAGCCCACAGAAGTCAAAGGGACTGCAGGAGATGGAAGTGGGCATAGAATCCAGATCATTTTTATGAAGTAAAAATTTATATGTTTACACTTTTCTGAAAGAACGTCATGGGGTATTATCAGCTTATTCTGTGGAAAGTACTCAAAGGGTTGAAAACACAAAATCAAACTGTTCTGTATTCCTTGTGCAACAAAAACCAGGGCATAGTTTGGAGGGCGGGGGCATTGGCCCCTCAAACTGCAAGCCTTGGGCAGGCATGGAATTTACACACACACACGTATGTGTGCGGCCCCATTGGCCTGACTGGAGCTTCCCACCAAAATAGAGAAGTCAAGCTATACCTATGCCCAAAATTCCCACTGAAGTTGGTGGGAACTTCAAGTGTTGGCCCTGGTACAGGATATTAAAACTTATGGAATGACTTTCCCTATGCTGGTCCCTGCAGTGTGATCTGGTCCTTTTACATCCTAGGCAAGTCTTCTTTTTTGCAGGGATGATATGTATGCTCTATTAGTACCGCCACGTTTGAGATATTTGTGTTGGAACTAGAGAAAAATGAGAAAAAAAAAGGGGAAAATGTTCATGAAAATTCAAACCTTTTCTTAACAATATTTGAAATTGTAACTAAATTTGTCATCAAACATTTTGAAATTCTGAAAATTTCAACTAGCTGTTTGAACTGAAAGTGGGACAAAAACCACATTATTTCCAGGTCTATCATAATACCAGCATATTGGCTAAGCAGTTTGACATCATCAACTGTAGTCACACTCCCAAGTCTGGTCTCCCACATGGTAATGGGGTTTCATCTGTGGCACAACCACACAATCTTTATTGCACTTTAGCTATCATGTTCTGCTGTATGCACCATGTAGGCCTGAAAGAGCATCACGTAGGTACTGAAAGAGCATCAGGTTCTTCTTAGATACTTCAAGTTATTTTGTGAAAATGAGAGTTGATCAGGTTCTGGGCAGCTGTTTTCTGCTTTGGCTTCTTCCCTTCACCATTGCCCCTTTCAACTTGTGGTAAAATATGAAGAAAATTTTAATTCATTCCCAAATTTTCTTTTCAACGATTTCCATGTGTAATGACCTAACAGTATGGACAGGCCCTCACGTGCCTTGTGCTCCTCTTGTTTGGAGGTAATCATAGCCTGGACAGCTGATAAGAAAGTTGGGCAGTGTGACTGCCCCAGAAAGGCCTCTATGGCCCCAGCAACCTGGCCTGGAAAGGCATCACCACTAGCTGCTCTCTCAGCTGCCATCATCTGGGGAACCTCTGTACTCCGCCAGCCAGTACGTAAGATGGGCACTGCTTGTGGTTTTATAAATCTAAATAAATACTGTAAATAACCATTTCTGGCAAAACCCTTGCCCTCACCTGTGACAACTGACCAGTGGCCTGGGCAGATAGAGGCCTACAGCTATTTAGCTAGATAGGTACTTATTTAGTGCCCCTCACTGTAGCATATGGACATCATACCCCTGATCTACCAGGCAGCAGGCCAGGGTGCATTACTTATGAAGAAGCTGCCAGCCAGGCACTACTGATGCTAGCAGGAAAAGGTGCTCCTGGTGCTATGAGTCCTGATTGTCTGTAAGCTGGAAGGGGTGCTCCTAAAGGTAGTTCTCTGATACACACTGTGAGCTGGGGATAATAAACAGGCCCTTATGATGAAGGTGCTTTCCCTAGGTACAAACCAAAACTTTGAGCTACCTCTTACCCCTGTTAACGGTCCCTGTACCTTTGGGCAGTGATACTACCCCCAGCACTGGTTCTGCCTTCTACATGGCAGGAGTCACCACTTGGCCAGAAGCTGACTGGGAATTTTTCCATTTACCCCTTCAAGCAGTAATACATAGCTCCTCAGTCTACTCTGAAATGTGCTGCTTTGTTTGAATTACAGAATGATTTTGACAGAATTGGAGTGGTTAGGTGCAAAACTCTGCCAGCACTCAAGGTGATGTCTGAGGGGACATTACAGAATGCAAAAGACAAAGTAAAATGCTTTTTTTCCATTTAGACTTTATGTGCTTAAACACACCGAATGGGAGCAGGGGCAAAAAGGAATTCATTTGTGTTGCTAGTTGCTCATTATATTCACAGAAACTGAGGGCCAAATTCTCGTTGCCTTACCAATGCCACTAGTCCTATTAAAGTCAATTTTGCAATTCTTTATAAACCTAGAGGCCAGGATACAGCTTTTTAATGCGTTGCGCTGACCCCACTGGGATTCGGACCTATTTATGAAGGTGTAAACCCCTCTTCCTTATTTATACTTCTATACCCTACTAAACTTGAGGTGTCCCATTTTTCATAGGCTAACTTGTTAGTTCCCCTTGTACTCATTAACATTTACATCACTGAGTCACCATAATTACTTGCAAAAAGAAAAGGAGTACTTGTGGCACCTTAGAGACTAACCAATTTATTTGAGCATAAGCTTTCGTGAGCTACAGCTCACTTCATCGGATGCATACTGTGGAAAGTACAGAAGACGTTTTTATACACACAAACCATGAAAAAATGGGTGATTATCACTACAAAAGGAATGCTGACAAGTTATGGCCACACAAATCACCAGAATATTCTAACAGGCATCCAATGAAGTGAGCTGTAGCTCACGAAAGCTTATGCTCAAATAAATTGGTTAGTCTCTAAGGTGCCACAAGTACTCCTTTTCTTTTTGCGAATACAGACTAACACGGCTGCTACTCTGAAACCTGTCAAATGTTTCATCTTGTGATATAGAATCATTCACCGGTTAGCTACTCATGTCAGCCTATCTTTGGGCCTGAGGCTATGTTTGGCTAAGCTAAATATCTTACAGGCCTGAGGCCTCTAGGATCTGTTACACAACCTTAATTAATACTTCTATTTCACCTCTATATCCAAAATATACCAGATATCTTATCCTTGGCTACACTGAGCACATCTAAAAACCCTACCCCAAAGAGCCAAATGCTCAATGGAGCTATGCTAGTTTACAACAGCTAGAAATATGGTCCAGAGTGTTTTAGTATTATTGTAAGACAACTGAGCTTTAAATGTGTGTGTTTTGTTTTCAGATAGTGGACAAAAAGCAGGAGTTCTCTGACATAAGGAGCAATAGGGTTCTTTGTGACTGAGGGAACAGCCTATCTCCCCCAACGGCTGGCAAATTAGCCTCATTCTTTCCTGTTTCCCTTTTTGGGTCCCTTTCATTTATTTTCAAATTTTATTTCAAAGGAGGTTTTGGAATTCAGGGGAGAATACCTGTATTGCCTACCACTGTGAAACATGCTGATACTTTAAAAAATATCTGCCTAATATTATGAAATAAGAAAGCTCAAATCTCCAAAGCGACACCTCCTTTCACTCAAACTTTTGGTGCTATGGGAACACCTGCCAGGTAAATACAAAAATATGTAGGAATAAGTGAAATACAACCCCTAACCTCAATTTGTTTGTTGTTTCCTGCTTAGTTTCCCTTTTCCATTCCTGAACTCCTTTGTCATCATCCATTTCCCTTTCATTTTCTGATGTTTTCCCCCATTTAGTGCTTGTTTTCTCCCTTTTAACTATCTCCTTGTTTTCTCATGTTCCTCCTTTTTCTCTTTCTTAGAAAGAAAAATACTCTTCCCTTTGCTTCCATTAAAAAAAAAAAGTATTTCCTTTCATCTGGCTCTCTGCTGACAGAGGGATAATAGGAATTTGGTGCCCTGTGTGACTGGCTGTATTTTGCAGGCCTAAGATTAGCTTTGAATAAAATGATTATAAACTATGCTTAAAGTGAGAAAAATGGTCATACTGACCAAAAAAACCTCTGCTAAATTAGATTTTTCCTAAATGTATAATCTAGGGATTGACACAAACATGGCAATGATGATAATACACCGTATGACATAACCAAAGCACTACATAATTTATACTATTAGTCTAACCGAACTCCAAACTGTGAATCAATTTAATAGCTAATTATAATTGAATCCTAGAAATCATACTGTATACATTTAAAATGTTTATCTATTGAAATGTAATAATGGTGGCAGAAGTGGGTGACATTCTTTAATGAGCTGAAAGTCTGTCATAGATTGTATCCATTTATGAATAGTTGTTTGCTCTCATTTCTGATATATCATGATATATAGGCTTTTTTAATGAAATGACGGAAGTAGTTCTCTGTAACAAGCAGGTACTTATAGTTTTCATTTAGCCGCTTTTGCTTTAAGTGCTAGTATTCCAATAATTGCACATCTATAGACTTTGATAATCTGGGATCTTTACCCTCACTAGTTATATTAATTCTGTTTATGTATATTGATAAGTGGCATATCCAATGTTCTAGGCAGGGTGCAATAAAGTAAAAATAGTACAATGCAATTTGTCAAAAGACCAAAGAGTATTATATAAGATCATTTTGTTTTGTATTCTAATGCTCACTTCCTTATATTTCACTTTATTGTCTGAAATATTATTTCTTTTTCCTGACAACTTTAATTTCCAGTCTTTCCCATTCTTCTCCCAATGCATCTGTAACACCCCATATTTTAAATCTGTGCTGAATACTTCAACGAGATAATTGTTTTTCTGAAAACACAATATACAAGCCCTTGGTGGCAGACACCTTTAAATTTTGTTATGGCTGACTCTGCAGTCCCAGTAAAAAAAAAATCTGGACTCACCTGTTTCTTTACCCCTTGTTGTTGGCCTTCATGCCTCGGTATTCATTTTTAATTGGCTGCACATCAATTCTTTCTCTGCTTGTTAATACTTTCACTAGTATGCAAATAATAACTGTTCTTTGCAAAGTTGAGTTCATTTTTCACAACAACCTTGCTCTGACTGGCTATTGGTTATTCCAGAAATAATCTAATCTTTAACCCACCAACTAGATGTTCAAGTTCACATGACTTGCTTAGACTTGCTGGGGCCCAGGGCCGAAGCTGAAGCCTAAGCCCCACCACCCGAGGTCAAAGCCTGAGGATTTCAGCCCTGCATGTCGGGACTCAGGTTACAGGCCCCCCGCCTGGGGCTGAAGCCCTTGGGCTTCAGCTTTGCCACCCTCCCTACCCTGCACCCGGGGCAGTGGGGCTCGGGCGGGCTCAGGCTTCAGTCCCCCCTCCTGGGGTCGTGTAGTAATTTTTACTGTCAGAGGGGGTCGTGGTGCAATGAAGTTTGAGAACCCCTGCACTAGATGGTAGTTACCAGTAAGAACCCCCAGTGGAAACTAGTGTGCTGTCAGCATACAAATGGAATGTTAGACCATAATCAGAGATAATACTTCCAAATGGGAAAATCTAAACCTTAACTTTAAGCATGTGGTTATATCCCATTGCAGTTAATAGGACTTAAGCACATGCCAACATGAGTTTTTGAATAGGGGCCTAAGAGAGGATGAAGAGTGAAGAAAATGTTATCACATTCAGTCCTTTGCTCTGTTGTAAAGGGGTGAGACTCCATTAATTTCAGTGGAGTTCTACACATTCACACAAGCAGCAAATTATACTGACTGAGTATATTTCCTCCTTGCTCCTTCATCATGGAAAGGATATTTTTAATTTACTTTGGATCATTAGACCATCTTAATGGAAGTAACAGTGAGCACATACAAAATAAACCTAAAATAGAGAAGGTTTATGACACCAGTCCTTCCCCATAATGATCTAGATTAATTGTGAATGGGTCTCTCTCTGCAAATTTAGATTTGGTGTTAACATCTGAGAGTCACTGCTGTATATTATCTATCTAATCAGCAGTGTCCCCCAGATGTTACATATATATTTCCATTCAAATTCCCAGCAAGTCAAATATTAAATATTTTACCATTTTAGTTTGGTTCAGCACACGTCTTCAGTATTTTCAAAGTCTTTTCTTATAAGTTTAAACAACAGAAGATGATTTTTAAATTGTTTTTCTGCGATTTATATTAAACCTGACTTTTCCCCCAAGATCTCAGAAAACATTTTGACTCCAAGATATTTTACAACTAATAGGAGCAAAATATCATTTGTAAAAATCCACGTTTTATGTTTTCCACACCCTGACTGAAATCCTTTACTATTTGTTCTTTAGAAATAGCAATGGAGTTAGCAGACATCTTGTTCAGGTATTCTTCTATAATGTATAGTATGTGGGGAAAAGTATTTTAATCCATTATCAGCACACTGCTTTGATGCTACACAGCCTAATCCAGTGTAGGAATTGTGGTCCTAATCCAAAGGTTTTATAATCTTAAAACAAATATGATCACTATCTGACCATAACTGAATGCATTTCTGGTGTTCATTGGCATAGCAGCAGCAGCAAAAGACAAAGGCAGCATTCTAGCCTTTAGGAAACAGGCAGAATGCTCAGTTCCTCTTATGTTGTATATACTCAGGACCAGAATGTGGTTGGCTCTGATGTGTGCAAAGGGGTGGAGGAGAGGATGCAAGGAGATAGACTAGCAGTGGTACTAGCATCCCCAAAAGGTCCAGGGAGAGTGGGTTGATGGCGCTGTCCCTCCATGGTGAAGCCAAGGCAGCACAGAGGGATGGAATTCTTGCTCCTCTAGATCCCCTAGAGGAATTCTGGGAGAATACTGTCTAGCTGGGCCAACCAGTCCTGTAGTTGCAGGGCTTCTCCTTATCTCCCCCCCCCCCCCCAGTGCAGTCAGGTTTACATCTGGCCCTCAGCTTTAGTTTAAAAAAAGTCAACCTGTTATTACGCTACAGTTAAGGAATGCAAAAATAAACTATGCAACATCCTTCTCATTCCACCAATCTACTTTGTAGAACTTAACACGCCTTTTGTATCTTCCCACTCTCATCTCTGTGCCTTCTTCTGTGCAACCCCTACATCTGTAGCCTCCTCACTAATCCTCTCCTCCTCCAAGGCCCTCCTTGGAACCCACTTCTTGTAAGAGGCCTGCAAATCCTAGCTCACCTCTCTAGGAATTCTAACAGGATGGATGTGAGGAAAGAAAGTGAGCATAAGAAAGAGACATCAAAAGACATCCTTCAAAACAAAACCTCAAATGTAGACCCACCTAAATGCATGCTAAACATCACCCCTCAATCACAGCACTTGTCACTGAATTCCATTCCCTTTAATTGAATATTTTGTTTAGATTTTAAATTTGTTAGTTCAAGAACCTTGTTATCTTCCTCTATAGATCACCTAGCTCACTTCTAGAACTACTGTATGGAACATAAAAACACTAACACACTTTTAGAAGTTTGCCCTGAAAATGAAGATAATTTCCAACCCTCCACAACATGGTTTATAATACACCAGTGTAACAGGGTGTAGCAGGGTGCTGCTCGGTCCTGCCTCTGCTCTGCTCCAAAAACCACTCGGAGACCCTCAGTTTCAACAATCACTGGTGCAGTTTATTTACAGGGTGTAATCCCACCACTTTCTCATCCTATGCAACTTGGGGTTCTCAGCCTTGAGGACTCCTTAGCCTCTGCACCCAGAAGAGAAGAGCTACCCCCTCTTTGGCTGCCTCTGGGCCTGTATATGGCTCCAGGCTAATTGGGCTGGTTTCCCCTTTGTCAATCAGGTATAGGTGTCTCTAGCCAGCTCCAATTTACTCCCTGAATTGGAGCTGGAGTGACAGAGGGCTGGCTCAGCAGTCCCAGCCCAGCGCTCTGTCACAACCAGAGATTCTCAAACTTCTTTCACATTTTGAACCACAACTTATCAATAGACCTCCTCTCCCATTCACAACTGCATGGATCACTTTCTCTCCCAGTCATTCTGTTCTACATAGATTCTTATACCATGATTATCACCACAATATCTGAGCACAGTAATGATCACATACATTCTTGTGGCAATTGCCTATATAGAAAAACATTAGAAATGTTTTGTTTTGTATTTTCAGTTGTGTTTAGTGCACTAAGGATTTTTCCCTTTTTGAACTGAGTTAATCTCACCATCTACTTTTGCCCTCCTTTTCATCTCCCTGCTTCATCCATTCTTTTCCTCTCTGCAGGATACAAAGAGAACAGCAGCATACCCAGCCAGATATTTATGAATCACCAGCAAGTGCACCACAGACCACCAACGGCCCATAAACCACAGCTTAGAAACCTCTGTATTATACAGTTATATCTGCAGTTTTTCTGTTCAGTTATCTGCCAGCCATAGACCCATAGTGACAGTTCTATTAAGTGCTTTAGAAAAAACAAGGGGTGTGCTCATAAGTATAGTGCAGGCAGGAAAAGAACAGAGGTGGCACCCTGATCCTTGCTATTTAGACTAAGAGATTCTCATGAAAGGGACTGTGTCCCCTTGTTTTTCTGTAAAATGCCTAACACACCTTTGATGCTATAAAAGAAACAATAACTGCAATATTTACTTAACAAAATTGGTAGACGTGATTGAGGGTCTTGTAGACTCGACAGCATTTTCTTAACTATATTATTTCCCTTTCTAATTTATTCAGAAGACTAATTGCAACATAAAAGTATAGCTGTGTCTTGGAACAAACTGATATTTAAGAGCTGTGAGAACCAGCGTTATTTAAGAAATTATCTACGGATAATTATCTACACTTAATAGCTCACATGTATTATTTGCAAGTATTTTGTGAGATTCTTAATGGAAAGCTAAAAATAACGAGGTAGAACTTGATTGTGAATCTGACTATGAGTCCCCTTAGATTCTTGTATGGGTTATCTGCATACTTGCTTATTTTCCTCCCTCCAGAGTGGGTGGAGAAGCGCAGAAAAATGATCAGAGACTTGACATTTTCTGGCCAGTTGAGCTAAGCCATTTTAGGGAGTACTGTAATTTGTTATTATCAGTATTGTCAACCCCAAATATTAAAAAAAAACCTGAGTCAGGCTCACCAAAACCCATGAGATTGGCTTTAAAATCATGAGATTATGCAAAAATAATATATTTGGTGTTTTTATTTTCCTTTTGCTTCGTTGAGCTTTTAGGATGCACTGGGGGGCGGGGGGGGGCGTGGTCACATTTTGAATTTTTCTTCACAGCCAGCAGGGCTAGAAACTTACTTTTTCTTTAAGAATGAAAGCTGAAATCATCACATATCCACTTGACTCCAGGAGCTGGGGCTTTAAGGAAAACAATAATCATAAGAGTTAGCAACACTGTATTAATATAGGCTGCAAGCCTAGGGTCCCCACTGTCACCATAGGGCAAGGAGGAAGCAGGGGAGGCACAGAGAATAAGAGTAGTGTCTCTGAGTCATTATGTCTTCCAGGCTTACTTCTAGGTTCGTGCAGTTTATGCACTACCACTTGTTCCTTAAGTTACAATCTAGCCCTTAGCATTTATATAGCACTTTCCATTTCCAAAACTCCCTCTAATTAGCACTCATGGTACCCATCCGAGATAGGCAAGTAAATATTATTATACAGGTTTTAAAGGTGAAGTGCAGAGAAATGTAATGACTTGCCCAACACTATACAAATATTGCCTACAGTAAAGAAATACAACTGCAACTGTGCGATGTTTTCATACTAGTCACCCTGTTTCAGGTGTATGCAACACACTGCATCCACTCACTGCAAGAGTTGTAGGACCTGTGGATTGTTACACCATATCCCCCAATTCCAAGTGTATGTATTCAGACCTGACATCTGCTCAGCGAAGAAGGGGAGGAGTATCAAAAAGACAGTTATAATTCCCTGTTTCTCTGCTATGTGCAGGTCTAGTCCCAGGTCTGACGTAGTTTAAAGCCACTTAGGGGCAGCAGTAACCTATGGCAGCTGGCAGCAGTCTACAAGGATCTGTTCACCAGCGGAGAAGTAGACATAGCTAGGACTGGAAATTTGGGTAGGCCCCTGTCATAAACGGAAGGGTAACCACCTTTCTGTATACAGTGATATAAAACCCCTCCTGGCCAGAGGCAAAACCCTTTCCCCTGTAAAGGGTTAAGAAGCTAAGATAACCTCACTGGCACCTGACCCAAAATGACCAATGAGGGGACAAGATACTTTCAAATCTGGAGTGGGGGGAACAAAGGGTTCTGTCTGTCTGTGTGATGCTTTTGCCAGGAACAGATCAGGAATTCAGCCTTACAACTCCTGTTAAATTAGTAAGTAATCTAGCTAGAAATGCGTTAGATTTCCTTTTGTTTAATGGCTGGTAAAATAAGCTGTGCTGGATGGAATGTATATTCCTGTTTTTGTGTCTTTTTGTAACTTAAGGTTTTTGCCAAGAGGGATTCTCTGTGTTTTGAATCTTGCCAAAATTGTCTGGGGCTGGGAGAAGGCAGCGGCCGGGCCGGTCAGGTTGCTCTACTCTGGCCATAGCATTCTGCAGACGGGTCAAGAGCCACCACTCTTCAGACAGGAGTTTCTGATCCACAACCACACAGACATCAGCTTTTGCTTTCATATAGGCTTAGATTTGGCTATGCCCCAAGCTAGAGGGATATTAGCTGGCTAGCTAAGCAGTGCAAAGAGGCCAGACTGAGTGGGAGAATTTGGAACAAGACACCCGGAGGCATCTGTTCACATTCTGGTTTGTTTCACTGCCAGTTTAAAATGGTTCTGTCCTGTATGAGGACCAGCATGTGCATTTTGAATGACAGAGGCTATGTCCTGCTATCCACTGGGACTTGCAGATATCATGGTAAAGGGTCAACAGCTTCCTTTGCACGCATTACCAGAGTGACTGTGGCCTGGTGGCTTGGGGTGTACTATGATGTACTCAGAGTTCCTCCAAATTTTCACCTGCATAATTAGACCTTAAATCAACTGTGGAAAACATACTGAGCCTGCTGACCTACTGCTTTATTCCAGTTTGCTTTTGGTGTAATTTCATTTAAATTAATACAGTTACAGTGGCATAAAACGGAAGTAATACATTGGTGAATCACGCTCAGTGTGTATTTTGAATCTGGAAAGTATAGCATCTAGTTTATAAGGAGCAAACCAATAAATGATAAATTTGTTTGTTTCTCTCTGACTGTACAGATGAAATGTACTGTACTGCCTGGGTAATATAGGAGAAAGGAATTTCATAACATTTAAAATTTATTCTTGATATAATTTTCCTTCATTATTATCACATTTGAGGGCTATTTCCCTAACCAAAACTATGTTTAGTGATTTCTAAAAGGCTCATGGGCAACACCTGAGACTTACTTACCATATTACACATCCCTGAAAAGCTCATAAAAATGTAATTACCTCTTGAGCTTAAAAGCTTCTGTGTTTGGTTTGAAAGAATTCTAGGTGGCAGATGTACTTTTCTCTTTAACACAAAGGGAATGGAAAGTAATTTAAGGAAAAAAGATGACTACAGATATATAGATGAATTAGAAACATTTCAGAAATTCTACTGAGTGGTCACCTTTTTCTTCAGAGAAGCTGTGAATTCAGGTGGGAAAAGTAAAAATGCAGATCTTTGGCAAAAGGCATTGCTTTCTTGCTTATCCTAATTTAAACTGCTCTGGTGAACTGAAGCTGTTAAAAGGATGCTTAGAAATTACATAATTACATCTATAAAGCACTTTACACACACAAATTAGTCTTCACGACACCCTTGCTAAGTATGCAATTATTATTATTGATTATCCTCATTTTAGAAATCAGAAAACTGAAACAGAAAGGTTAAGGGTCTGGTTCTGGAAAGTGCTGTGTCCATCCCCCCCAAATTGATGGGAGGGCCTCATTAATGTCAACATAATTGAGGGGGGCGGTACTCAGCACCACTCAGGAGGCATTCAGGACCTTTTCCATCAAAGCCAGTATTAGAGCTCATAAATTTCATGTATTACAACTATTAGCCCTTTCCTCTTTTAGCAGGAAATGAATTGGTTCTTCTGGAGCACAAATCCCCACATATATAATCTAAGGAGCAACAACAGATTGTCAACATGTGCAGCATAAACTTTCAGTTCCATACATGTACTTTTCTGTATCCAGCAAATAGGGAAATTGTTAGTGTAGAAGGAATAGGATGTGTATATAGGAATTCTATTCTGTATAGGTTCAGATACTACAATGATGAACGCGGTGTAAGAACAACTTCCTTTGGGCCTCACTACTAAGGAAACTGCTGAACCTTTCTGATATAACATATTTTTGATTTACTTTCAGAGGCCCCAATTCACCAAAGCACTTCAGCATGTGCTTAAGTTTAAGCAATTGACTTCAACATGAATACTCACATGCTTAAAGTAAAACATGCACTTAAGTGCTTTGCTGAACTGGGGCAAGAATTTTTATCTTGAAAAGCAGGATTACTGGATGCGTTTGGGTGAAAAATCAGTAACTTTTATATTTTAAACCTGCATACTAAAAATATGTCAAATCAATAGAATTGCTGGTGCACAACCAGCACAAGCACAGTACTTATGCACAACCCAAGTTTGGCTTCTGTGTGTATATGATAACCACACTGTAAATCTGGATAATAAATTTTGTAGTCCCCTTACTTTGATTTGATTCAAGTACAAAATTAGGTTAAGCAGAAACAGAGTAGGGTGCAGATGTGGAGATGTGCAGATGTGATCAAGTTAAACAATGAATGGTCAAATGCAAAATGTGTAAGAGTGTGGGAGGCATGAAAGGCAATTCCTCTATAATTCAGGTAGTTTATTTAATAGTTGCCAACACTTTCACAATCAATCAGTTTTGATTTTCTCTCTTGCTCTTAAAAGGAACCTGGATAGAATACACTGCATTTCAATTGTACAATGTACATCAGATGTAAATCAATATTTTTAATATTTTATTTCCAATCAGCCAGACCTTCCTCATGTAGTTATGGAAACAAGAAGCACACTGGATGGCTTTGAGATGGAAGGCATGTTTGTTTCATTACTTAGGGCTAAATCCTTTTTCTTTTTTTCCATCTAAGAAAATCTTTAGCTTGATCATAATTTAAAAACACAGTTTTATCATCATATTTAATCAGTCTAAGACTTGTTGAAAAGAGAAACAAAAAACAAAATCATAATGACTAAAAGTCTGCCTGAAGGGCTCAAAGTCCTTTTTCTGTGTATCTGAGTGGCCTTATCGTCTTCTGGGAAAATACAAATTCTTATCTTGTAACAGAATGTTACTTTAAATTCTTATACAAAAGTCATAATCTGTTCATGCCCGAATCAATCTCAAATCCACAACAATAGTTGTAGCAGAAACAGTATGGCAAGATATTGGAGTGTTTGATAAAGTGTTAATTGGAACATGAAAACATATTCATGTGGTTCAAATACATCTAGAGAATCTAACAATATGAGCTTTTTCCAAAAATGTCAACCCCATCTCTATTATCAGAAATTTCAATATTCCTGTGTTATTTTTATCACTATTATAATTCAGGATGTCATTGCATTTTCCATAGCCTCAATTTTTCTATGTACAAAGATAGAATTAATCAGGATTGCAATTAAAGATTCCATAATTTAATTCTATGATTGTAACTATCATCAAAATCTTCCACATTTTTCAATAGAAAATGTTTACTGTTTAATATTAATTGCTTAATATTAAAATTAATTGCTTAAAAATGGGGAAATTAATTGCAACTCAAATGTATCAAACCTTCTGCAAAATCCTGTAATGTCAAATGCACTGGACCCTGAGTCTGCATGAAGTCCACTGACTTCAGTGGTTTCTGCCTGTGCACATAAGCTTGCAGGTTTATATTTAAGAGTTTGTGATGAATTCACACTGCAGAAAAAAAATACTTTCTAAAGAAACTGCAAAATGGAAAAACAGAAATTCTGCTGTATCGGGACCCTCTGCAGCTGGGCAGAAAGGGGCTTTGGAGAACTGAGAGAATATAATAAAATTAATAATAATAATAATACCACCTAGCTCTTATATAGTGCTTTTCATCAGTAGATCTCAAAAGGCTTAAAACACTATGTTCACTTATGGAGATGAAATTTCTTCCATTTAATACATTAGTTCTATTGTTATGGACATCGCCGCTTTGTTATGCCACTATTGTTGAACAGGTGACAGTATACTATCTTGCTCTGTTCTGCAAACTCCTGTTCTCTCATTACAGCAGATCACTGCTTTGGGCAAACACATGTTTTAAGCCTTTGTACTGACCCCTACTCACTGTGGCATCACTGCTTGTGACCGTTTCTACTCTCAGATATGCTTGTGCCATTTGATAATATACCATGGGCATGTGCAATGTTTGGTGAGGATAACATTAATGCCTACCATTGCCATAAACACCAGTGCCAAGACTATTAAGAAAATGGTAGAGTTCTCCTTCCATCCTTTGTCTGACTTGTCTATTTAGATAACAAACTCTTTGTGGTAGGGACAATCTCTTACTACGTGTTTATACAGTGCCTAGCACAATGGAGACTTGATCTGATACCAATGTATAATAATAATAAATAGTAATTAATAGTGTAGCAAAGATAATGAGTGAGTGGTTGGAGGGAGTATCATAACTGGGCTGATAACTTCACCTACCAAAAGAAAAGGCTATTTCCTCAGCCTGCAAGCAAAACACATTCACATGTCGATAAAGAAGAATCATTAGCCATTGCAGTCATTGAGAAAATCTGAGCACCATCTGGTAGTACATATAAATGGATTACAGAATATGCCTCTGATGCCTTTGTTAAAAAACAACAACAAAGGTTGGTGTGTGTGCAGCAGCAGGACAGAGGAATTGGGGATATTGCTACTATTATGAATTTATCCAATAACTGGGTGCTGATGTGTTTTTAAGATCAAGCCGTATGTAACCTGATTCCTCTTATTTGCATTACTTGCTGCCAGCAGATTATAGTCAATTTAATTTTCAGTTGATTGCTTACTTTTAGTCTTTAAGTTCATGTATTCACCTATCTATAACTAGGCATATTTCTTTTGAGTTGCATTTGCATTCCTCTATATGTAATTGGCTTCCTCTAGTCTCACTGTTTAACTCCCTCTATTCTCCCTCCCAGTTATGTTATCTTTGAAATGCTGATTGAGTGATATGCTGGTAGCTCATAAAAATGAAAGAGTCCAATATTTTTGTATTTGTAAAGGCTCTGAGGAAACTGGGTTTCAAAATATATATAGTAAAAACTGCTTCATTAAAACCTTATTCAACTTTAATTGAAATAGTTGAAATTAACCTTTTACCCCCTCAGTAATGAAAAGACAGTTTAAAGCTCTAGGGAAAGTGAATTCCATGGTTTAGATTTTGGTTGATGTTCTTTCAAACATAACTACTAATTATTGGAGCTCCACCACATAGCTAATCTTATTTAGAGGAAACTTCTTTTCTTGAAGGCACTTCTAAGACATTTAAAATTGGGTTCTCTCACAGTGTATGCTTACATGAGTTCAGAGAGAAGGTGAAAAATGTTTATTTGTACTTATTTATTTTGAACAGGGCTTGAGGCAAAGATAACTTTTTCTGAGACTCTGTGTAACACACTTATATAAATAGGATACTATACATCAGATATCCGGGATCCCATGCACTCCATTTTCTGCAGCCATGGAAATCATGTCAAAATCCACCCTTAGCTACAGAATTGTGCTCCAGAATGCAAGCTTTAATTTAAAAAATTAAGGCCAGTTCAGCAAGGTGCTTAAGCATGAGAGAGGTGTCCTTCTGAAATCAATACTACTCATCAGCTTAAAGTTATGTACATGCTGAAGTACATTGCTGAATCAGTGTCTGAAGCTTGTAGCCAGTGGGACTGTGAAGACCTTTCAAATGTGAACTCAATGTAAACCTGCAAGCATGTACTTTAGTTCAACAGGTTTACTCATGAGTAAAATTAAGCACATGCTATATTTGAAGCATAGTAGCTTTAGACCTTATCTAGTCTATAAAAGTGTATAGGTTTAACTAAAATTAATTTTAAAAAATCAATCTAATTAAACAAGTGCAAACCCTCAATATAGATATACTTAAACCACTTTAACATTTGCTTATACTTATTTAGCTTAAGTCATCAATCTACTATATTTTAACAGATTTAGCTACATTAGTGTCTTACCGAATGAGAGAGTATGTCTACAATACGGAGAATATACCAGCATGGTTATGTCAGCATAGCTATACCAGCATAGCCCTGTAGTGTAGGTGCGTCCTACTCCAACAGTATAGGTTTTGCTGACTGTAGGAACACTACTTCTCGGAGCAATGTTAACTACACTGATGGAAACATTCTTCCATCAACATAGCTATGTCTACACTGAGCCATAGCTGCTTTTTTCACACCACTGACCAACATAGCTATGCCAGTATAACTTTCAAGTGTAGACAAATGCTGCACCAGATCCCCTGAAGACATTCTTGTTTCAGTTTAAGAGTGGCTCATTTCTGAGTATAATATAGTCATAACTGACCTAAACTAAAGAAGTAAGATTGGTTTAAACAGATACAAGAGAAATTAGTAAATTTAACTAAATTTATGATTTTACACTGATTAATTTAAACTGATGCAACTTTCTCATGCACCTAGAATGCTCATCATAACTACAATTATAATACAAAGTATTAATTACTCCTGTTACAAATAACTAAAAAACTTTAGAATCACTAACACAGTAAAAATATGTACATTTTAAAAAATGTTGGAGTAGCCCATAACTAACCTCCCAAACCTGACTTGAGAACAATTATTGCAATCCACTAAATTACTGTTTTGAAGAAAAACAACAACTCACACTGCTAGGTGTCTCATCCCTTAAAGCAAACACCACATCATCCATATCCATTCTCTGACATTACTCACTGTCTAAGGTATCTGTGTGCTCCACAACCTCAATTGTCCCACAGAGCAGGGGCCTTCCAGGTGGGAATAACTTAACTGGTTTATCAAACCCATGGCCTGGGAACCAGATCAAAGAGTGATTTCACAAAGACTTCATTTTTTCCATCTTAGGCAACCATCTTATTTATTACATATGCTTCACATCAGGATGGTTATTTTCTGCTTACACTAGCTGAACAGGGCTCTTTACAGAGCTCAGCTGTTGCTGCTTTTGGCAGACATGAGGCTAGCCTTACCCTCCAGAGCAGATTATGCTGCCTTCACAGCACTCCCAGACATGATAATAAATAACACACTCCCAAAGTATTCATAAATTCATAAGGCTATAATTCCATCTTGGGCTAAAAAACTTGAGTTTCACATTTGTGCTGTATTGTTTCACTAGAAAACCTTGATGAAAATACAGCCTTATAATCCACTGTAAGTGGTATATTATTCCTTGTATTTCACAGCTGCATTATTGGAAATTTGCCAATAATTTACCATATAGCCTTCAATCCATATTTTTAAATGTATTTTTTTTAGTTACTGGGAAGGAGATAATCGTTCTGTACTCAGTATTCGTTTCAAGGAGGCACATTTTGAAGTCTCCAAATTTCTCAGATTCCCAAATTATTTTGGAAACAGTTCGGCAAACATTTGAGCACCGCTAAAACTAACAACACCTCTAGAATAAATACTTTAATGCACAGGAGACTAGCAACTTTAACTTTTTAAAAACTTTTCTTTGCTTTAAATTGCTATAGCTGTACAATGTGTTGGTAAAATGCAATAATCTGATAAGTCTCCATTATTGGATTCATTTTTATATCATCATCCCTACAGGACTTTTCTTTGAGTTTGATAAAATACAGTGTTGTTGCTGCTTCGATAATGTGGGCACAGTAGCCATATAAATATCACACTATAAATTCCACATTGTCAAGAGACCAGACATTGTATGATCACACTGTCATTACAACTGACAAAATCTTAATGGTTCTATTTTACTAAGTTTTCAACTGATCACTAAATTTAAATGCATCTTACATTCTGAGTTTCTTTTTAAATAATAACTTATTAAATCCACCTTTCAAATATTTCATCATGCTGAGCCACCAGTTGAGAAAACCAAAATACGGCAACTAGGCTGCATATGAGCCAGAAGTATCATATGATTGCTCTGACTACTTCCATTAATTCAAGATCTAATATTTTTCTACACTACACATAATAACCAAATTAGAGTTCTCATCATAGTCTCTTATTTTAAAAATAAATGGTTGACAAAACTAGGGAAAAGAAGAAACTCCTGATTTTTCTCTATTTGATTTTGCTTGTATCTGGGCCCTTGAAATATCACATTTTTGTAAAATGCACACATCTTGAATTTTGTTGTGACCATTTCCCACACCTCTCTTTTTAAACCCCAAAAGAGTGTGTTTTCCTACATGTGCTTAGATAGAAGTCGCCCAAGATCCTTGAGCCGTGAAAAATTCTGAGATCTACAGATGAAAAACACTGAGTATTATAATTATGATGGTGTATTTGGTAGAAAATTACAAGGAGCCACATATTTCAATGCAATTTATAGCACATGAAAATTTGTGATACTTCTAAAAGAGTTATATCCTCACTACTCAGTATTAGATGTTATAATAAGAATGAGAGATACATAAGCATACACAATAAAAGATCATGTTTTGTATTTTAGGAAATCTAAGCCTGGAATTAGAGTTGTCAGTGCTTGGTGATTCCAGTGTAATGAGGAATTTTGCTTTTAGCTGTTTTGAAAAACCTTACAGCGCCCTGATAGAGACCAGCAGAGAAAAACTGAAGAAAAGGGATTTAAACACCATAAAATTCACATCTCCCAATTTACAAAATGAAGGGGATGACAGTATGAGGACACTTTGATTTGCATAAAACAGTAATTTAGCTCTAAGATTTAGGCTTTAAATAAGTAGAAATTAATGATAGTTTAAAATTAGAGAATCCAACATGGCAGATCAAAATGGTAGAGACAGGGATGACGTAGTTTAAATTTAGAGAGTGGAAAATTCCAGAAGGTTCCAGCAACTCATAGGGAGGAGCTTTGCTTCCTAAAAATAGGATGGGGAAGAGCTCTATCCAAGATGGCATCAGGGGAGGAGCTCTCTATATAAAATAGGTATGATGTAATGGGCAGCAGCAGAATTCTAAAAGTCACCACAGCAACGGCTTCCATAGCAACCCAATCAAGCAGCTACCTGCAGAAGCAACAGTAGTAGAACTTCTAGAGGGCAGCAACTTCTAAAGCAGCTAGCTAGCCACCTCAACTGCAGCAGCTCCGGCAGATAACCGCTGTGACCCATTAGCAATAACCATCTTCTCAAGGTGCAGACTCCCAGACTGCTGCACTGGGCAGCAGAGCATGGGGAGGAGGTGACCAGCCCTCTGTGGAGAAGAAGTGGTTCAGGACTATTTAGAAAAGCTGGATGAGCAGAAGTCCAGGGGCCAGATGCACTGCATCTGAGGATGCTAAAGGAGTTGGCAGATGTGATTGCAGAGCCATTGGCCATTATCTCTGAAAACTCCTGGCGATCAGGGGAGGTCTCAGATGACTGGAAAAAGGCTAATGTAATGCCCATCTTTAAAAAAGGGAAGAAGGAGGATCTGGGGAACTACAGGCCAGTCAGCCTCACCTCAGTCCCTGGAAAAATCATGGAGCAGGTCCTCAAGGAATTAATTCTGAAGCACTTAGAGGAGAGGAAAGTGATCAGGAACAGTTAGCATGGATTAGTTAGAGGGACCTAGACAAATCAGAGGATTGGGCCAAAAGAAATCTGATGAGGTTCAACAAGGACAAGTGCAGAGTCCTGCGCTTAGGACGGAAGAATCCCATGCACCGCTACAGACTAGGGACCGAATGGCTAGGCAGCAGTTCTGCAGAAAAGGACCAAGGGGTTACAGTGGACGAGAAGCTGGATATGAGTCAACAGTGTGCCCTTGTTGCCAAGAAGGCTAACAGAATTTTGGGCTGTATAAGTAGGGGCATTGCCAGCAGATCGAGGGACATGATCATTCCCCTCTATTCGACATTGGTGAGGCCTCATCTGGAGTACTGTGTCCAGTTTTGGGCCCCACACTACAAGAAGGATGTGGAAAAATTGGAAAGAGTCCAGCAGAGGGCAACAAAAATTATTAGGGGGCTGGAGCACATGACTTGTGAGGAGAGGCTGAGAGAACTGGGATTGTTTAGTCTGCGGAAGAGAAGAATGAGGGGGGATTTGATAGCTGCTTTCATCTACCTGAAAGGGGGTTCCAAAGAGGATGGATCTAGACTGTTCTCAGTGGTAGCAGATGACAGAACAAAGAGTAATGGTCTCAAGTTGCAGTGGGGGAGGTTTAGGTTGAATGTTAGGAAAAACTTTTTCACTAGGAGAGTGGTGAAGCAATGGAATGGGTTACCTAGGGAGGTGGTGGAATCTCCTTCCTTAGAGGTTTTTAAGGTCAGGCTTGACAAAGCCCTGGCTGGGATAATTTAGTTGGGGATTGGTCCTGCTTTGAGCAGAGGGTTGGACTAGATGACCTCCTGAGGTCCCTTCCAACCCTGATATTCTATGATCTTCATCTTTTATATTGACAGAGCAGATGGCCCTAAGACGAGTCAAAGGGATTTTGATGTGAGTGTAAGTGTAATTTTATAAATTATTTTCTTTAAGTGTGCCTAGGTAAATTTGTTGTTAAAGTTGGATGCCTGCTTCTGAATGAGATCTCCCCTGCCTATCCTGTGACCGCTTGGCAGAGCTTACAGGATGTTAAATACTAAATATCAGATGTTAAATGTTTAGTGTTAAGTGTTAATGTTAGTATTAAATAAATATTTTCTTTTTAATCTGTGAATATGATGATGGTTTCTCATATGTGTATATAGAGAATATACACATTGTTTTAATTATGGGGTTAGATTGTAACACTAAGACTAAAAGCCTTTGTGCATGAAGGATCTTTATATGCATGTTACATTGAGCCTACTGTATTCTCTGTATCTGTTAGGTATTTTATGCAGTCTGTCTCTTTTATTTTGCTGCGCTGCTTTATTGTATAATTCTTAAATGTAATTCCATGGTGTTTTATTAAAACCTATGTATCTTTCTTGCTTTATTAAACTCTCTGTATTTTTTTTTATTTCTGTTCAATAAATAATTATTTTGTTTTTTAAGAATTTCTGCTTGTATGTGTCAATCCTTGAGTGGAAGGCTGTACCCATGTCCTTTCAGGGGTTAGCAAGACTAGCTTGCTCTGGGGAGCCCTCTGCATTTCAGAGATAAGCCCCCCAGGTAACACCCTGACAATTCCTGCAGGGCAGGCCACAACTTTGTTACCATTTTTGTTAAATTAGACATGCTATCCTAGGCTAATTTAATTGGCGTCTAAAATGAGGGTAAAACCAGCAGCCATACAGAAAATGTCGCAAATAGGTTGATTTGGGAACTGCTACTATGATAACAGTGGAACTACCCCAGATGATTTGTAGGATCTCATTTTTGGTTTCAGATGTAAAAGTTTGTGAAATATTCACAATCAAATTCAAAATGTGATCATTATGGAAAAAAAAGTATTAAATTTTAAGGGCCCCCAAATGTTTCCTGCATTTCATTGTGCTCAAACACAAACAGTTTTTCACAGATTCAATTGAAAGAAGAGATATGGGAAGAGAGTAAGAATGACTCATGATGGTCAGATAATCGCTTACTTCAGGCTGCAGCCAGGATTCCCAGAGCAGTTTCTGTTTCATTGAAACACTTTAAGTGAGCTGTAGCTCACGAAAGCTCATGCTCAAATAAATTGGTTAGTCTCTAAGGTGCCACTAGTGCTCCTTTACTTTTCAGAGAGTGATAGATATGGTTGAGGATTAGCAGCACTAGTCAGGAGTGCTTTTTCCCATTTGTGTCTGCCTAGTAGTTTGCTATCTTTCTTATCAGATTCAGGTCTCATCACAATTGTCTATGTATTTTTAACTCCATGTTGAATGACTACAGTGTGCTGTACTTGGAGCTACGGTTTAAGACCACTCGTGGAACTTTAGTCACCTCCAGAGGTAGGCGACAGCTGAGCATGGGTTTTGAGGATCTCAACAGTGCCTAGTTTGGACTTAGACACTCAAAGGGGAGAGTTCGGACCCTAAGTCTTTTTGTGGCTCTGGGAGTTTCTCTTTTTATTTCTTCATATTCACTGTATCAGTTAGCTTTATCAGTATTTTATAATTTTTTTATCATATATGACTTTCACTACATATATTTTTTTCTTTATGGAAAAAATCCTACAAGATAAATATTATTTTATAAACCTATTTCTGGTTTTTAGACTGCACTGGCTAACATTTTGTTTTTGGGTGTAATTAAAGGTTTTGATTTTAGGTCATAAACCTCTATGTAATTTGGGTTGTGGCTACCTTAGAAATCACCCCTTGCTATGTACTCTCAGAGCAGTTGAATTCAGCTTGGACATTCTGGTTAGAGTTGCCAATTTTGGTTGGATTCCTGGAGGTTTCATCAAATGACATAATCTTTAATTAAAGATCAATCTTTAATTCCTGGAGACTCCAGGACAATCCTGGAGGGTTGGCAACCCTAATTCTGGCTAGCATCCCCTAGATTTGAACTCAAGGTGAGGTTGACCTCACATCCCTTTTGATTCAACAAAGCAGAAATTTTCTGACCTTCAGGGCACCCTGCAAAGTCTAGGTGTTCACTCCAGCCCTTCCTGGGTAACTCATGTGAGTAGAGTATGTGTTTTTGTAATCTGGACTATTATAGTCCATATTAGCAAATTTAGTAAGTGATATTAAACCGTCATGTGTCAGGGCTTAAACCAATCTCTCACTATTGAAATTAGAGAAGATTTAATGTGTGGGGGGAGAGGATTGCATATTATCCCCCAACTGCCTAATGAGATGCTTCCTCTGAAGCATCTGGTGCTGGCCACTTAACAGAAACAGTATGGACCTGATCCATTACAGCAATTCCTAGGTTCCTGTCTGAGGAGTTTGCTTTTTACATTGATTTTGTTTATTTTTCTTGTTGTTGCATAATGTTTTAACTTTGTATTGTGATTGGACCCAGAGATTATTGATGGTTACATAATTTATAAATAAAAAATAAAAATAGCTTTATAAACAAAATGGCAAATCTTAATTAGAAATGCACTGAAAGTGTAGGGGAGAATACAATGCATAGGTTAGGGGAAACTGAAGTACAGAAAAAGAACTGGACATAAAATATAATATAGGGTAAAAGAATATTTTTTGGTGAAAGTAACTATGTCCATAAATTGAGGGAGCAATTCCATTTTGGGGCTCTGGAAACATGAACTAATTATTCTTTGTTTTTAGGATTACACTTACACTACTGCCTCTGGCTGGAATTAGAGCCTTATAAACTGTTGGGGTACATTAATATTAAAGTAACAGTGGTATAAAATGCCAGCACTTCAGATCCCAGGCATTGCTCATTTAGCAGGCTAGCATACTTTGTTGAGTTCATTAAAACAGACACTGAGGAGAATTCATTCTAGTTCCATCAATTATTATAAGATCTCGAATCAATGTGGCATTCCAGACCACCATAGATGTTGATTTGCATTAGCTTTTACTGAGAGATTTTTGTAAATTGGGTAAATCTATAATCTAAATTTATGCCACTTTTGGCATTTTCATTTTGAGGATTGTTCTTTTCCTCAAATTTAATATATCTGACATATTTTATCTTCTGAGTCAAAGCAACTGTAGATGTTTTCTTGAGGGAAATTAAATATGATGTCAGCATAATTACTAATTTTTAACACAGTCCCTTGGCAATTCAAAACTCTTTTGCCTTAGCAGTAATATGTTTAATACAATCTTCCAGTTTTGACACTATACATTTAGGGCCCAATGCTGCTCCCAAATGGGAGTTTTGCCATTGACTTTAATGGGAACACAAGCAGGCACTGATCCAATAAACCAAAGTGCATGTGGGTTAAGCTGCAACTATATGACATTAATTTAATCAGTCTGTCACAGATTGAATAAGTTATGGATATTCAAGGTAAGGACAGAAAATTCCACCTGACATTGCACCCTTATTACATCCTTTTATACCCAGTAGCTGCATAATCTAGAATGTTCAAGGTGCTGTGTAGGGATTTAGATACATGCCTTGTATCCTTATGACTGTGTCAACCTGAGGAAAGCCAGATACTGGTGAATCCATTTGTTTATAGGGATTTCTGCATATCTTCAGGAATTACATTTTGTTAATACAGTGGTAAGGATCTGAAAATGATAATTTCATGAAGACAGGTCATATTTTAGATGCATCACTCTATTTCCCATCCCCCCCCCACCCTGGGTGGATCTGTGCCAGGCTAGTCCCTGCTATGATAAGTTATAGTAGCCTCATGGCTGCTTTGTGTTGCAATGGTTGGTTTTCCACCAAAGAGCAATTCAGGCAGCTGGGGATCACCAGGCATATCCATCTTCCCCAGCCACACCTCCTACAATGATTGCAGAGAGGGGATGGCGTACGAGTTATTACAGTGGTTCTGTCCCTAGTAAACACCTGTGCAGGGAAGATACTCCTGGGGAGAGGTAGGGCAGTCTAGCTTTTTATCAGCAGAGTAGTACAAAGCCAATGTAACAAAGCAAAGGACCTAGCTCAAGGAGTTATTTCTGCATACTCATTCAACTCTTGGTCTCCCTAACAAGGCTACCGCCAAGAAGAAAACCAATTAATACAAAATTATCATACTGTTGCTTTTACAAAATTGTTTCTGGTGTAACAAGAGATTTTTGCTCTGAATGTTCTGAATTACCTTGCAGCACCTTAACAGAGACTTGCAGGAAAACCTCGGAAGGGGTTTAGAAACACCATAAAATTCACTTCTCCCAATTGACATAATTAGGTGGTGACAGTATTAGGAGACTTTGGTTTGCATAAAACAGTAATTATTTTAAGATTAAGGTTCTAATTAAGTAGAAATTAATGATAGTTTAAATTTAGAAAATCCAACATGGCAGATCAAAATGGTGGAAACAAGGATGATAGTCTAAATTTAGGCAGTATAAAGGTCTAGAATCCAAGATGGTGTCAGGGTGAGGAATTTATAAAGGTCTAAAATCCAAGATGGCATCAGGGGGAGGAACTTAGATAGATCTAGAGTGCAAGATGGTGTCAGGAGAGAAGCTTAGCTATCTAAAATAGGAAGATGTAAATTGGAGGATCTACACAGCAAGAGGAAATATGCTGATATCTGTAAGTTGATTGGCTGAGACAGGCTAATGAATTATGTTAATGAACTGACCTTGAGAGAATAGCCAGTATATAAGGCCGGCAGCCAGCAGACTTAAGGGTTGGGCCTTTGGGGCTTGTGAGGATCAAAAGCCTCAAGAAGCAACCAGAATAGCAGCTAAAATAACTGCAGCAGCATCCTAAGAAGATTCTGAAAAGGTCTGCTACAGGACTCTAAAAAGTCCCTATAGCAACAGCTTCTGTAGCAACCAAGCAACTACCTACAGGCAGCAACCACCACTACTACAGCTTCTGAGGTTACAACAGCAGCTGCAGTTCAGTGTGCCACCTTCACCTTCAGCTTGTGTAACATCTTATTGACAGAACAGAAGGCCCATCAGATGTAACAGAGGGAATTTAAGAAGGATTGCAAGTCTGATTTTTCTCTCTGTTACCAAGGAATGATTGAGTCTGTCTGTCAATAAAGCTGGACGGCTGTGTTTGAGTGAGATCTACCCACCCCATTCTGTGACCGGCTGATCACTGCTCACAGAATGATCATATTAAATTGTAATATCATTTAAATGTAGTTACATTGTAATTATTGTATCCTCTAGATGTGATATGGGACTATTTCATAGAACCTGTGTCTTTTATTTTGCAGCACTGCTTTACTATATAATTCATAAATGTAATTCTGTTGTATTTTATTACATCCTATATATCTTTTCTTGCTTTATTAAACTTGCTGTAATTTTTATTTTTATTAAATAAATAATTCTTTTGTTTTCAAAGAATTTCTGCTTGTGTGTCCATCCTTGAGCAGAAGGCTATATCTGTGTCCTTTCAGGGATTAGCAAAACTGGCTTGCTCTGGGGAGCCCTTTTTTGGTTGGAGACAAGCCCCCTGGCAATTCCTTGAGGGCAGGCCACAACCTTGTTACCTTTTAGTTAAATTGGAAGTGCTAAGGTAGGCTAATTTAATTGGCCTCTAAAGTTTTAGGGTAACACTGGAAGGAAAATTTCCAGTCTCTGAGATTTTTGCTCTATGTCCAGATGCCTGAAAAAGATGAATTCAAGACTACCAGACATTGCAGTCATCTCTTATATTTGCTAAATAAAGTATTACTCTTGGAAGAACTGCAGAGTCCTGGTGATTAGGCCATGCATCTGAAGAAGTGGTTTTTTTACCCACAAAAGCTTATGCCCAAATAAATCTGTTAGTCTTTAAGGTGCCACCGGACTCCTTGTTGTTTTTCTGGATACAGACTAACACAGCTACCCCCTGATACTGGTGATTAGTGTTCATACTGTTTTAAGGTAATATTCTTGCATTATAGAGTGTTCACACATTATATATTTTAAGAATCAGACATTTATAAATAAATTTAACATTTAAAACTCATATTTTAGAAAGCATAATTTTAAATGACTTTTAAATGCTGTTGTTTTATAATCTCAGATAATAACTCTTCATGCCTAATTACAAATGGAAGCATGACAAATGCTCATTAGAAGCAGAGGTTTTTTCCATTTTTCATAAGTGACTTACAAAAATTAAACAGAGCAAGTCACAGCACCTCAGATCTACAGAGCTGAGAGGTAGTCGTAAATATAATTAAGTTGTCTTCCATGTATATATTGTTTCATCTCAGACAACTTTAATATGTCCTATACTTTATGCATGAATAATAAACAATAATGAGCTGTATGTAAGCTGTACAGATTTAATTTAATAACAAATACAAAAATAGAAAATGCTACATAATGTGTATGGTACCCTGGCCAAATATGTGAGTGATATTTACTTTTAGAATTTCTTTAATATATTTTACAAACACTTAGCACTGCACTAATACTAAATTTTCTTTTTAGCTATTTGTTTTCTGTTTTCCATGGTTTTGATTAAAATTTGGTGTTTTACAGAGTAGAACTAAAAAGAAAGGGGGAAAAAAAAACACACTCTGGGCCCACTTGGCTTGAGGACCTTACAAAGGTTCTTGAAACCAAAACTTGTACAAAGGCCCTGCCTACAATTGGGGCCTTTCTCAAAAATGTTTCATTCTTACTAACACTTCAACTGGTATAAACAATATTCGGAGCTCTTGTATAGATAGCCACCTTTTTAAGACGCACTATGAGCAGTTTTATGACACAGTGCTTGTTATGGTGGCACAGTCCATCTATGAAGTTCCAAAAAATTACTAACATTGATGGAGCCAAACTGGGGTTAATAACAATGGGAAGTTATTGAAAATTTTCTCTAGCTGTAAACAGAGCGTTAGTGGGTTCTATCCTCTGGGTTTATCATCTCTGTTGGTTCCAAGTCCCAGCAGTACTTAAGAGTTATCCTGAACTGATCTTGTAAGTTCCTTGATAAAGTGTCATTCTTTCTATGGCCCTTACAGATTCCTCCATCCCTATCAGGAGAGCTTTAAATTCCTGATCTGTACGACAAAGCGTCTGGAAAGAGGGCTATGAGGCTAAGTTTGTCCTCTATTTAAACATCTTTAACTGAATCATTTCTAGGCTAAGATTTTTGTCTTAGTACCACCACTAAACTAAAGAGCTATCTTATTTCTTCCAGTGTCCAGACCCAGTGGTCTCATGATGTCCAGTAGCAAGGCATTTCTGAAAGCTACAAAATTATGTTTGCAAGTTGGGCTTGTCAAAGCTGTTTCCTGCTGACTTAGTGGCACACATCTGGGGTTTGTTTTCCACTGACTGATGAAAAGGGGATCCACTTAATTTAATCTATAAGCACATTATTACTCCATGCCGTCTTCACCCAGCTGGCCACTGGTTCCACAGTTCAAACAGTTCTCTCTCCTTGAATCAGGAGTTTCCAGCCCTCCTTCTCAGAGCTGGGTTGTCATCCAAACAGTCCCTTTTATTCCCTGCTGGAGCCAGTCTTGATCCCTGCAGAACTCATCTGCAGCTGCTTCCTCAAACCAGTTACATCTTCCCTTAAGGAGCCAGCCACCCTATGACAATCATGCAAAGAAATAAGAGCCAAGTACTTTAGGCAACTGAAACCAGCTGCTCAGGCTTCTTGTTCATTTAGTCTAGTTCCTGAGTATTTTTCCTCTCAGTATTTGTATAGTTAATCACAGCAATACATTAAACATCTGGATATTTTCTTTTAGCAATTTTGTGATAAAATGCACCATTTTTTATATGACTCAATGTGACTAGTAGAGTAGCAACTGAAAAAATTGTGCCTCTCAAAACAATCCTGTAAGAAACAGTGGTTTCGGAAAGACATGGTTGGTTTAGAGAAAAAGTTCTAATTGTAAAAGGATAGGCTGACTGTGTAAATCCAGGAAATTTCCTCCAAACAAGTAAAAGTCGAGGAGGCTCTCAAGCTCCTGAGGCATCCTGGTCCAAATATTGTTAGGGGGCTTATTCCTTCACCCACTTACTTCCCTGGTCCTTATCGCATGAACAGAGAGCAACAATACCCGAAGTCCAAAGGTGCAAACAGTTCGATGTTTATTGGGGTGAACTTCCAGCAAGCATGATTCCAGTTTCCTTCCTTAGTGTCCCCCTTCCCAGCTCTGACACCACAGAGCCTTACACCTGTGTCCCTGTTCCCATTCCTGCCCTTAGCCAAACATGATTCCAATTTTCCCACCCCCATTTGCTGTGCCCATTTCCCCCTTTAGCAAAACATGATTCCAATTTCCCCACCTGTAAATGCTTTAAATGGAGATATTTCCATGCTCTGGAACCAGGTAAGCTACATTGTTGCTGAAGATCTACAAATGGTTTAAATTTATCATTGTCAATTAGCTGTGACACAGTCATGATTCATCTGTCCATCCAATCCCTCCACATCAAGGTTTTGCCACTGGTTTTAAGGATAGGATTGTTTCACAAGACTGCCTCTACATCAGGGGTGGGCAAACTTTTTGGCATGAAGGCCACATCGGGGTTCCGAAACTATATGGAGGACAGGTGTAGTGTATTAAATTGCTCCCTGTAGGAATGTGCTATTTATGGTGTACTACTTATGGCTGCAAGTCCTGGTGCTCTGTGAGTAGCACATTCCTACTGGGAGCAATTTAATACACTACACCTGTCGGCTCTCGCAGCCCCGCTGCCTAGCAGGAGCTCGCAGCCCTGCTGCCCGGAGCGCTGGTGGCATGGCGAGCTGAAGCTGCGGGGTTGGGGGTCAGCCTCCCCTGCCAGGAGCTCAAGGGTCAGGCAGGATGGTCCTGCAGGCCGGATGTAGCCCGTGGGCCGTAGTTTGCCCACCTCTGCTCTACATGGAAGAATGGATGGAAGCAGAACTTTCCAGCCAAGTTTGACCAAGCTTGCCTCATATACATTAGTGTGGCAGATCTGGAGCCATCAAGTCTATAATAATTTGACTCTACAATACCTGAAAAGGGGAGCTGGTATACCAATTCTAATTCAATCTAAAACCCATGTGGGGGGTCTGTGGGGTCCTATCTAACAGCCATAAAAATGTCTGGCTTACCAAAAAGGAGATATGTTTAATTTTCCACACTGGAAAAATTAAATCCACAGAGATGGGGGTAACTATAATTTGTTCAGAGCCAGTCTAGGTTCCTTACTTGCACTCCAAAGGAATGTCCTGAAAATATTATTGAATTTCTGGAAATAACTTTGATGAATAGAAAGAAATACAGTGATCCCTCTTCAGCTAAATATAGTTTTGAATAAAACTCTTGAAATTATTAATAGCTGTGGTGTATATAATTTACAGCTACTATCGTGAGTAGCAGCAATCTTATTTGTTAGCCTTTGCTTAAATCTATATGCCAGCAGGTTTCCAGCTCTCTTACCAGATTCTCAATAGTGTTGCCCCAAACAGAATAAAGCAAACTCAGCCTTTTAGAGCAGAAGTCTGTTGATTTCATACCTTAGATAGATGAGGGTTCTGTGTTTCTCTGGGGTAGGGACTGAAGCATAATCTGTATCCAAGGTCTTAATTTCCTTTTCAAGGATATCAATTTTATGTTCTCTCCCTTTCTTTTTAAAGGGGGCATAACAGATTATATGGCCTCTGATGAAGGCTTTAAAGGCTTTCAGGATGGCAGCTGATGAAGCGGGGGGGGGGGGGATTTGTTTTTAAAAAATGGTCTAAGTGCTACTGAATAGAGTTAACAAAAGATGTATCAAACAGCAGAGAGGTATTTAATCTCCACATTTTAGCTCGGGGTGCATACCCGGGAAGCCTAAAAGACCTACATATAGGAGCATAGTCAGATATAACTATAGTACCAATGCTACAATCAGAGACAGAATTGATCAAGTCTTGAAGATGTTGAATGAGCTGCAGAACCCCACAACCAAAAAAAACCACCCTATAGTCTCTGGCCAAAGCATTACCCAATCTCCACGCATCTTGTAACACAAAATCAACCATGTATGTATGAAGTATCTGACAAGTATTAGTGTTTTTATATGGAGATGGAGAAGACTTACCAAAGACTGGGTCTATAGTTTCATTAAAATCTCCAGCTACAACAACAGGATAGCGGCCCATGTCATTTATTCTCAGGGAAAAAAAAACAATGAAAACATTTGGGATCAAAGACTGGCAAAGATGATTGCAGAACTGCCAACTTCAGCCATGAGGATAGTAAATCTGCCCTCACTGTCAGACCTTGTGTTCAGAATATTAACATACAACTTTTTATGTATTAGTATAGCAACACCCTTTGCTTTAGAATTAAAACAACTGGGTAGGCCTCTCAATTTCTAATGTCTAGTAAGTTTACAATTTTCAAATTCTGTCAGCCATGTCTCCTGCAGCATGGAAATGTCAAGTCTAATTTTTTAAGCACTGAGTATATATTTTTTTCTTTGAATGGGGTTATTAAAACTGTTTATATTCCAAGAGACACATTTAATTATCAGAGTTGTCATTGTTAAAATATACCAGATAAGAGATAAAGTTGCTTTGTGAATAAGAGGCTAGTGATTTCATTCAATGAATGTGACACAGGCCATGTATAATCCTGATAAAGACACCATCTGGTGTGCTGCCTCCTGAGGGCCAAGGGAAGAGATGTGACAAGAAAAGTAGATATTAGTCCTCAGGATCTTTGAGCCAGCTTTTTAAAAGTGTATGTTACTCATTTTTCACTTACATAATTTTTGAGATCATTGCTGAAGAATGTAGTCCTCGGGTCATTGAATATTATAATAATCCTTTAAATGCAACTAGCCATGCAGCCTATACTAGGTATAAGTATGTGGATTTTTCATGGATGCACATTCACATTTGAATGTAACCCGTGTTAGGTACTGGAACACTGACTGACTCATCCTCTACTTCTCATGTAATTTATAATCAGAATCAGAAAAATATACTCGTTCTTCTGAATTCTAAAAATACACCATATTTTTAAAGTGTTTTTTTTCCACTGGACTGCATAGTGAAGTACATTTTAATTAAACATTTAAAATGGATACTATTTAATAAATGAATTTTAAAATCCTTAACTGTTATTCATAATTACATTATTAAAACTGAATGATTTCAACTTTACATTTTAGCTGTTATACTGTTTTTATTTTTTGCATTTCATTCAGCTTAGCCATGAAAATATACAAGTCTCATTTTCAGACTCTTAGTCAGTAGCACATTTCTGCAAGATTTGGGTTGTAAATACTGCAAGTAAATATTTAAATCCATATCAAAATCTTTGCAGTAATTTTTAAAAAAATGATTATATATATATATTATTCATATTAGGTTATATAAAATGAAACAAACAACTAAAGTTTAGCCTACAATATGTGTAATGTCCCTTTAAGTATTTTATATATTAATATATTGAGAATATTTTAATTGGTAACACAAATAGCCCTAGAGACTAAAACAGCATATCCACCCTGTCCAGCCAACCTTGATAACTCTCCAGAATGTCCATTTACTCACAACTGAAGGTTCTCTATGTTTTTCATCAGTCTCAATTTTCCAGCTCCTAACGGTCATATAGCACTAGTAATCAGCACTGCAGATGTTCTGATCTAGATTTTAAAGGTAGTTATTTGTGAAAAAAAGTCTTCTCAGAATCAAATTACCCAAGATGGCATTGAATGCAGTATAAACACTGAGAAATCTTATGCCCCAAGATATCCTAACATTTCAAGTCATTTCTATTCAGCAAAAACAATATGTAAACTGATCTTTACAGCAACATATCCACATTTATAGATTCTATGAAACTACAGTTATATGGGAGACATACATTTTTACTTTCCAAGTATAATAGCTGTTTTGCTCCTGTCCTGTCATTTTGAGTACTAAGTGCATAAGCATCTCTTGACAGTAGTAGCAGCAGAAGTTATGAACCAACCAATATGAACTTGGGGTTTAAGTTACGTAAGATGAAAGAGTCAATAGAGCCCATGGTAATAAATTGGGGACTGAGAAGTCTGGCATTTTTGATTACTACAAAATTGCACGAGTGATAAAATGAGAAATCCCCCACACAAGTATTTCTCTTGCTGAAATCAGAAGAAGATGGTTCCTTTTATTTTGAGATAAAACAACAAATTTACTGGAATGTTTGTATAAAAGCAAATAAAGAATTTGGAGCCCTCAAGCATAATGTATAACTAGTTTTAAATGTGACTATCTACAAGGGAAATATTTTGCAACTGTGGCATATATTAAGTTTTATGACATTTTTCAACTTTTTTTGGCTGGAAACAGGACAGAAATTTCTGTGATGATTCATTCACTTTCTAATTTAAAATGGTAATTGAATTAATTACCTTTAAACACTGATATTATTAGCATGAATTTCCATTCATTAAAAAACATATCACTTGCATGATAAGAATCAGACATTATATGAAACCTGTTGAAAGTATCATGATGAACGTATCCAGGTACTCTAAGTAACAGAATGTCCCAGAAAACAATTTATTAAAAAGACACTATTAAGACATAAATCATGGGCTAAGGTCTACTCTCAGATGTACTGTGCAACCCCATTCAGCTCTGTGGGTGTTTTGCCTATGTAAGAAAACCAGAATAACTCTCTAAAAAAGGGGTGTGCTCTCTCGGTTTTCTATTCTCAATATTCAATAACCCCAAAAATCTCAATGAACTACTACTGGTAGTATCAGAGTAACAGCCGTGTTAGTCTGTATTCGCAAAAAGAAAAGGAGTACTTGTGGCTCCTTAGAGACTAACCAATTTATTTGAGCATGAGCTTTCGTGAGCTACAGCTCACTTCATCGGATGCATCCGATGAAGTGAGCTGTAGCTCACGAGAGCTCATGCTCAAATAAATTGGTTAGTCTCTAAGGTGCCACAAGTACTCCTTTTCTTTTTACTGGTAGTATGAGTAGCATGGCAACTGTACAGGTTTCTTGTGATATTTTACTAGATTCAATAATTGTAATGATTAATAACAGTATTTCATTAGCTATGATTTATATGTTTTGACTATTACTCTATTAGGGTGACCAGATAGCAAGTGTGAAAAATCAGAACTGGGGATGGGGGGTAATAGGCACCTATATAAGACAAAGCCTTAATATCAGGACTGTCCCTATAAAATTAGGACATCTGGTCACCCTAAACTCTGTGCACATAATATTATAGAGGTTAATAGCTCAATAGTTAAGTTGGAGTTGGGACTTGCATTTAAAGCAGGCATTAAACCTCCCAAAATTTAACACTCTTGGCCTGACTTGCCATTGCTCTGCAGCTTGTGTATTCACTTACACAAATGGCAAAATGATTGTAAAATGCTACCATTCTGATTTGGTAGCTGTTTACACACACTTTGCACTGATGTAACTATACAGGTGCATGGCAATGGAGGATCAAGTACTCAGAATGGCCCTCAGGTTGTATTCAAACTTTGCAGGCTGCAAATAGCCACAAGGACCTGAAACTGCAGCAGAGGATCAGCACATACCCCAGCCACATTCTGTTTCCTCTGGCTGTATTTCCTTTTCCTTGCTACACTGGGAGCAAGAAAAATAAGCGGTAGTTTCCACATCAACGTCACACCACTGGAGGATCCCTTTTACACTGTAGTCATTCTCCCTGAGCTGGTTAAGGTAACTTTAGTGCCATATTCCACCTCTGATGTAGCACAAAACAGTCATGGAGCACCACAGAATTTGATCCAGTACATCTAATTCTTGTTTTACAACAAATGTTCTATATCAAAGATTCTCTTTTGCTAGAAGTTGTTTGAATCAATCCCATCATTCTTTGTCAGTCTGGGGAGGGAGTCATCTGATTTTCCCATCCTACAAATTGCTCTACAGATGGCTGAAGCTTTGAACTAGCAATTGAACCTGCCTGTAGCCTCATCAACCACAAACCAATGATTTGAAAGGAAGCATAGGCCTTAGCACCAATTATTCTGTCACTAGCAGAAAATTACTAGGAACATATGGGTCAATGAATTTCTACTGTCCATCTACATTTTGTATTTCTATAGATTGTGACAAGTGTTTTTTTCATCTGAAATATGAATACTGAATATCTATTTTGAAATTATATATATGTTTATTAATTATAAGGCAAATATATAGCAAAGTTGTTGTATAATTATGTTTAAACTGTATAGCTACAAACATATGTCCATAACAATTTAAAATAAATCTCCTGGATTTAGATTAAGGATAAAAATGAGATTGAAGGGGTAAAGCTTCTCTCTGAATATTTAAGCATATGGGAGTAGACAAGAATGTGTCCTAAGAAGCCAGAATAAATAATAACTATGTAGGCCAAATTGTGATTGCCTTACTCAAGGTGAGTAGTATCTTACTCCACAAGAAATCCCATTGACTTTAATGAGATTATTTGTAGGGGTAGACACAACTGAAAATGAGTAAGTGTACTTCAATCAAGCCCAATATCAATACAATTAAATATATCTTGTTCTAGCCAGATTATGGTTCTGGTCCTACAAAATAATCTCAATGGGAACTGAGGACGCCTTGTAGAATTGACCTGTCTGTGACTTGGAACACAAATGTTAATGGAGAATTTGACCCTATGTGCGTTGCAAGCCCAAATCACAATAAAATGAATAGAGTAAGAGAGAGGAAGAACTTACATTTACACTAACCTGTTATATTGACAACCTTAATAGTTTAATGTACACTAACTGGGTTTAATTCTAATATTGTTTATTTTATCTGCATGACTCTAATTGACACTGGCACATCATCACTGTAAAGATGTTATTTCAGGAAATTCTGATTCAGGCTGACCAAAGGCTACTGTCATTCAATATTGCTATAGTGATATAAGGGCTATTGCTGCCCAAGATTTTCAAAAGTGTCTGGTGATATTAAGGGCCTCAATTTTTCATTCCCAATTTGAGATGCTTTACAAGTGCCTGAATTTCAGAATCTTCTGAACAGCTCAAGTGGTGCACTAAAAACTGAAGTACACAGTAATAATAAACACTTTAGAAAATCTTGGCCAAATTCTTTTTCACACTAAATTTCTGTGTGTCCTACACTCAGAGGGGAACCAGAAACATTGACAGACCCAGGTATTATGAAATCTCTAAAACAATAATCCTTGAAACTAGTTAGGACCTTCAGTGTTTCCCATTAGCTTTCCAAAATCCTACAATAATCTCAGAATAGAAAAGAGAAAAAATGAGCAAACTAACGCATCGGTGCTGTCATTACACTGGTAATGGTATAATCTCTTAAACTGTTTTCTTTATTCTAATTTTATAAAACACCACATGGGATTGAAATATGTTGTCTCCCTCAGTGGCAGCTGTTCTGTGGTGAAAACAATCAGGGATTTTGTGTATTTCAGTGTGTTTTAAGGCTTCCTTTCTGCTTATTTGATGAATGAAAAATAAATGCTGTACATGGAACATAGCTAGAGAGAGAGTGTCCCAGTTATGAAGATAGGAAGGGTGCCTCAGTGCAGGCACGCTCAGCGTATATGCTGGGTTTATAATCAGATCAGGCTTCATCATTTGCAGTATATGTATGATTTTACATTTCTTTAATTTAAAAAGGGCTTTAGGCAATAACAGTCAATAACAGAAAAACAAGAGAGCAGCAAAATCTGCTCCAGTTTTGCTATTGAGAGCTGTGGAAGTGGGAGCTATTCTTTCCCTCCTACTTTTAATTTTAATCATCGTTGCTGATGTTGTCCCGTAGCTGGAGAATTCTTCAGCACTATGTGACTGGCTAGTAGGCATGCACAGTCAGAATCACCCTTCTTGTCAGAATTTGCTACTGGTAACAACACTGGCTATAATTACCTATCATTTTTTCTACCATAATAAAACATGCTTCCATCTCCTCCCTGGACCACAAGTACCAAATTCTAGTGGGTGACAAGGAGCCTCTCGGAAGTTGCTTACCTCAACTGTTGTTATCATCTTGGCCCCTGGGTAGCAATTTCAGAGAGCTGAGAATGAACGCTGTCTCTCTCACCTTTTCTCTTCATCTTGGTTCAAAGATATTAAATTCTGACAGGTGAGAATGAACCCTATCAAAATTTACTTCCCTAACCTTTCCTTATCCCCCAGACCAACTATAGCACATTCTGATAGATGGTGGCGATTCTGTCAGAAATCGCTTCCCTTCCCCTTTCCTTAGCCCAGGGGTGGCCAACCTGTGACTCCGGAGCCACATGTGGCTCTTCAGAAGTTAATATGCGGCTCCTTGTATAGGCGCTGACTCCGGGGCTGGAGCTACAGGCGTCAACTTTCCAGTGTGCCGGGGTCTGCTCGCTGCTCAACCCCTGGCTCTGCCACAGACCCTGCCCTCACTCCACCCCTTCCCGCCCCCTCCCCTGAGCCTGCCATGCCCTCGCTCCTCCCCTTTGGAGCCTCCTGCACACCATGAAACAGCTGATCAGGAAGTGGGGGAGGGAGCAGGAGGCACTGATCTAAGGGGGCTGCTGGTGGGTGGGAGGTGCTGGGAGCATGGTGGGAGAGCTGATGGTGGGCTGCTGACGTATTACTGTGGCTCTTTGGCAATGTACATTGGTAAATTCTGGCTCCTTCTCAGGCTCAGGTTGGCCACCCCTGCCTTAGCCCCAGACGGGAGTAACAATTTCTGATGGCTGACTTTAAACCCTGTCAGAAATTGCTTATGCTTTCCTGTCCTTAGACCTGGTCCAGTGGATGAAATTTCTGATTGGAAAAAAAGAAAAACTCCAGAAATGGCTTCTCCCACTTGTCTTTTCTCTTGCTCTGTAGCGAGCAGAGCGCAGAGGCAGCAAACAGTACTCCAGTGTGTTTGTAAGGGTTATAGAAACATTTTTTTTTGTATTGGCAAAACAACCATTTTCCCCTAATTTGATTCTCAGAAACACTTGAATGGTTTTAACTGAAATTTTCCAGAAAACTGTAGCCAGGGGCAGAGAGCATGCATGGGAAGTTTCAGCCTAACTGGCCACGGCTTGAAAAAATAAAGCACGACTGAAAATAAGGCTCTAAACAGAAAGCGTTAGGCAAACAATTTTAAGGCCTGCTACTGTTCCCCCTATGGTAATACAAGCTTTTGAAATGTATTCCTCTTTGGAAGAAATCCTTTCTGCTTTACATGTGAGCAGAACATAATTTTCCTGAAAACCATGATAGATTCATAAATATTTAGGTCAGAAGGGACCATTATGATCATCTAGTCTGACCTCCTGCACAACGCAGGCCACAGAATTTCACCCACCACTCCTACAAAAAAAACCTCACACCTATATCTGTGCTATTGAAGTCCTCAAATCGTAGTTTAAAGACTTCAAGGAGCAGAGAATCCTCCAGCAAGTGACCCGTGCCCCATGCTACAGAGGAAGGCGAAAAACCTCCAGGGCCTCTTCCCATCTGCCCTGGAGGAAAATTCCTTCCCGACCCCAGATATGGCGATCAGCTAAACCCTGAGCATGTGGGCAAGATTCATCAGCCAGATACTACAGAAAATTCTTTCCTGGGTAACTCAGATCCCACCCCATCTAATATCCCATCACAGGCCATTGGGCCTATTTACCATGAATATTTAATTACCGAAACCATGGTATCCCATCATACCATCTCCTCCATAAACTTATCGAATTTAATCTTAAAGCCAGATAGATCTTTTGCCCCCACTGCTTCCCTTGGAAGGCTATTCCAAAACTTCACATGATAAAGGTTAACATGTTGTTGTAGCTGTGCTGTATAGCTGTGCTGGTCCCAGGATATTAGAGACAAGGTGGGTGAGGTAACATCTTTTATTGGCCCAACTTCTGTTGGTGAAAGAGACAAGCTTTGGAGTGAAGAAGAGCTCTGTGTCTCTTTCACCAGTAGAAGTTGGACCAATAAAAGATATTACCTCATTATAACGTTAAAACAGATATTTATTAATGCAAACTAAATGAACTGTTCTGAAGAAAAATACCCTCTTCTCCCCCCCAAAACCCAAAAACAACTACTAGATTCCATGGACCACAGAGGGTACATGTGGCTAGAGCCATGTCACTTTGCTCAGATTAACTCTTATTGATGGCTCTAGCTGTGCACAGAAGTGGGACACACACAGAGTGTAAAGAAGGGGCTGTTGGTCAGGGAGGGACTTCCTGCTTTATGCCAGGAGCTCCCCCTCCACTCTCCTCCTTCTGCCTGTGCCGTCAACCGGACAATTAGGACACCCCAGTCCCCACCCCGTCCCTGCCATGGGCAGGGAACTCTTCTGACCACCACACAAGCATGTCTCCGAGTGCTTAGCCGGGCTCAGGGAGTAGTGGCAGGTCAATGAATCAAGTCTCCCGCCGGCCGCAGCTCTGTTTTCTGGCTTGATCAATGCTGCGTTATCCAGGCGCTGGGCTGCGTCATGGCTTTAGCACCACAGCCCGGCTTAGGCAGGAGGGGGCACCGCCTCAGGGGGAGCGACACACCGCTCCTCTTCCCCATTTCGGCCCCTCTAATCCCTTCTTCCCGTTTCTACCCTCGCCCTCATTTCTTCAATGTGCCTCTCTGTCCTCCCTCCCGCTCTGTCCCTCCTTGAGTGAGTTGTGCCCAATCGTCCTCATTTTTGTTCCCTCCTTCCCGTTTTTGCCCCTCTCTTCCCCCTGCCCCATTTTTACTCCTGTTTTCCGTGGAGGACAAATTCTGATGACAAGTGAGGGCAGAGTTAGGGCAGCAGCTTCACTGTTGTAACTAAGCAGCACCGATCACTTCGGCGTTCTTACTATCAGGCAGGGAGGAAAATCCGACGGGGAGGAGAATCTAGCACTACACGTGCAATTTGACCCCGAGCCCGGACTTCCCTTCTCCAGCCATTCACACCCCTCCTTCCCTGCCTCCAACGAATGCAGGCTCCTTCCAAAGCCCCCGACTATTCCTGCAGTATACTGAGAGTGGTAGAGATGGGTCGCAGCAGATGTGTACTCAGACCATGACCCCCAACCCCTCCATGCCGTTCCCCTTGCTAGCTCCATCTCCCTCCCCCTCCAAACACGCTCAGTAAGGCGCTAGTGAGTCAGGCTCCCCCACACACTAACCCGAGTGCACTACTCCAGCAAAGAAGAGCATCCATGATTCCTGATCCCTGAACTGATCCTAGGGCTGCAAAGCCGGATTAGAGGTGACCAGCAGGCAGCATTATCTTCTCTCCTTCCAGCACAAAGGAAGAACGATGTGCAAAATCTTTTTCATATAGGTAAGTTTGGAGCATCCTTTCTATAAAGGCACAACTTTATTTCCAGGAGCTTTACAAGATACCCAAGTACTTCGATCCAGAAGTGCTCCTGGCTGTTTTTTTCCTTCAGATAAATTAAACATTGTTAATATTTCTATTTACATGTCTTTTATACTTAACTATAGAAAAATCATGTTAGTTTTTTTCCCTGGGGAATTATTATTTATGAAGATATGAAAACAGTCAAATTAGAGGAAGCTCTTTTTAAAAAGTAAAATTTGCTTATGAAAACTGAACTGATAGCACACAGGACACTGCTCCAAGAAAGATATTTAGAAAGCCAACCTCCTATCCCCCCAAATCTGTCATTTTGAAAATTTACTTTAAACATAGCTATATAAATTATCTGTGTAATAGTGACTTTATTTGAAAAATATATAACTGATTAAAATATGCAGCATTGAATGAAAACATTTGAGTGTATTTATTAAAAACTGTTGTGCTTTTAGTCACTGGAAATTTATGGAAGAAAATGGAAAATGTAAATATCTATATTTTTATTTCACTAGCAATCCTTTTCTACTCATGCACGGTATATATGTTATTTATTCTTATTTTAAAGGTCAGCTCTAACTTTGTATACAAGTTGCTGATGCTGCCTTTTCCATCCTTACAGAACTGAAGCCAATTCTAACAAATCTCCCAAAATCTAAAGATCACAGCCACATTGTTATAAAACTTAAAATACTAAAATCCTGGAACATGATACCACATTGATCTGAATTAAAGCAAACTAATTTGATCTGCACTAAAGAAAATGATGAATTATTCATTTTACTGCATAAAAACAACATTCACTTTCATAGCCCTGTGTTGCAGTCCTCACTCAGACAAAACTCTCAATGATTTTATTAAGAGCTCAATTCTGCATTCCTTAATGACATGAGTAGCCCTTTTGGTTTCAATGGGACTGACTAGTCATGTCAGTTGGAAATGGAAAACTGAGCCCCAGTGCAAAGGTTGTATCTAAACTTTCTTTTTCAGAATGTTCAAGCTTCTATGTATGCATGTATATCAAGAATTGTATCTCAACAGGACTTGCTTAAAGTAATGTATATTATTAATTTCTTGGATGCTATATATTAAATGCATGTGTATCTGTAAATTTGTTCAGGGTGCAAGAACTGATTTTACAATGAAAGTGACTCTGAGCTGTTTTATTATAGAACCAGTTTATGAACCCTGATTTCATACTTTTTAATTTAAAAGCCTTTGTATTGCTTACAAGGAGCTATTTTATGCTAATTTTTCTGGCTAAAACATAGATTTTTTAAGGGACCTGTCACAGAGTAAGGACTCAGGCAAAACTCTTACTGAAGTCAACAGAAATTTTGGTTGAGCCAGGAATGTACGCTGGACTCTTAATAAGTTAATTTTGGACAGACAGGAAGTTATTTATTAACTCTAAAATTCCAAGCAAAGTCATGCTTTTTCTGTGCAGGCTTAAACTATTGTTTCTTAAATATGTTAACTAAAAGAATCTATTGGTCCATTTCACAATTAATGATAGCTGAAATTATACAAAATCTTTAAAATTCAAAGTAAAATAATTTCTGCCTGAATTAACAAAACAGTTTTATGCTGTGACTCTGTGAAGCACACACCAGAGTATGCAACCCAGTGGGAGGGAAGACAGAGGTGCCTTCAAAGCTTCTCTGCTCTGTGTGGATTTTTGGTCAATTGGGGGGAAGGGGGCTGGTGTGGTCCCTGGCACTGAGCTGATTAAATCGGCCCTACATTGCTTCTGCAGTGGGGGAATTCTCCCCAGCCACGTGCAGTGTCTTTATGGCCCATATATACTGCTGACTGGCATATGGAAGTTGGGGCATGTGGAGGGAGACTCTTTCCTCAGGATTATGAACTATACTTCTGTTAACTTCCATGGGAAACAACAGTTCAAACCTGCACCCAAAAAGCATGATTTTGCTTGTGATATCAAATCTAATAATTGCCCTCTTGTCATCCTCAGCCAGCAAACATTCTGATCATTTTTGCGGCTTGGCCTTTCAACCGTTTATTATTATGAATTATTTCTAGTTTGATAGTGCTCAGATGTCCCAGTCAGGATTTTGGCCCTATTGTGCTATGTGCTGTAGAAACATTGAAAGCCACAGTCAATGGCCCAAAGAGATTTCCATCTAAAGGCCAATCCTGCAGTTTGTAAGGGTGGACCCTTCCACCAGCACAGAAGTCACATAGGGGTCCAACTGCAAGGATAGCAGAACTGGGTCTTAAACAACAACAGGCAGGGTGGAGGCTAGGGATGTAATTAAAATATGTAAAATATCTGTTTACGCCTGCATTAAATACATATTTAAATACACTATATTAAAAAATAATTAAATGAAAATCAACTAAATATAAGAGACCCACCCAACCAAACCTTAATTAAATGGATAATTACCAGTAGGCATCATGGGAGAAATGGGTCTTGAGGACTATGATTCTGTGTACTGGACTTTTTGGTGAATAATTAATGTGAATCTATTCTGTGAATAACAGTCTACTGCCGTAGATTATTAGAAAGCAGTTCATTGTGAACTTTTGACATTCACACGTGGAGTTGTTCTGATAGGACATGTGTCACCTGACATTCTTCTGTCCCTAATTTCATAAGAGTAACTCTTTTTGGGTTTCCATCTCAAGTACTCATGATTACAAATGTGAAATTTGTTATTTCCTGAACTATTCCTGGAAGGTAAACACAAAAAGGTGTCTGAATCCATTTAAAATTAAAAGTGAATATTTGAGAAAAATGTGTACTGTATTCAGCCAGCTCTGATTCTGAATTAAATTTAATGGGTCACATTCACCTTTATCGATTTTTGGAAGAAAAAAAAGAACAATGGAGTGTATAGGGGAAAAGTATACTGGGCCAAAATCTATTTTTAGGGTATGTCTATACTGTAATCACAGGATGTCGAGAAGACATAGCCAGGCTTTAATCTAGCTATCTCTGGTCCCGGAGAAGTGAAGTTGCAGCACATGCGCTCCAGCATACAAGCCTGCCTGGAACCCTTAGAAATTACTTGCCGGGGCTAGCTCACACTGAAGCTTGTGTTGCTGTGGCTAGTTTAAAGCTGGCTAGTTTAAAGTCAGGCATAGGCAAATTCTACTGATTTCCATGGAAGTTGCATGTGGGCAGAATTTAGCACACATTATTTAGAAATTTGACAGCACTGAATTACTCCATTTTGCTATTTACAACACTCCTCCCCCTGTATACGTGCACATAATACAATACAGCTAAGGAGATTGCAATACCATATATTACGTCCCAGAAATATCATCTCTAAGACTTAATGCATCCAGAAGATAAATCATTGCATTGGTCAGTCAGTGCTGGAATACATTAGAATATTGCAACCTGTCAACTTGCTATGGACAAAATATATTGGATTTGTTTTTACAATTTAGGATAAAGACTCAAAATAGAAAATCATAATAATAAATACAGGAGAAAATATCCCATAATATGGGGTAGGATTAATTAATTCTACATATTTTATAATCTTAGCATTTATGAAGTTAACAATGTGCAGTATGCAGTGACGTAACACCAGACGATTTAAGTATGAATCAGATGTGAATCTGGATTCAAAATATGTGATATATTTGGTAATTAGATAGAAATGAAATGTATGAACATCTTACTCCTTTATGTACTACTTGATAAGTTTATGGGGGGATGGTCTGAGGGGATGGTATGATGAAACTGCCCACAATGACATGTAGTTGATCTCCAACTGCTAGCAGCAAATATCTCCAATGGCCGGTGATGGGAGACTAGATGGGGAAGACTCTGAGTTACTACAGAGAATTCTTCCCCAGGTATCTGGCTGCTGGGTCTTAGCCACATGCTCAGGATCTAACTGAATGCCATATTTGGGGTTGGGAAGGAATTTTTTCCCAGGTCAGATGGGCAGAGACCCTGGGGTTTTTTTGCCTTCCTCTGCAGCATGGGGCATGGGGCACTTGCAGGTTTAAACTAGTGTAAATGGTGGATTCTTTCTAACTTGAAGTCTTTAAATCATGATCTGAGGACTTCAGTAACTCAGCCAAAGGTTAGGAGTCTATTACAGGTAGGGGTTCTGGAACAGGGTCCCAGGTGGCCATGCCCCCCCCTCCCCTTTTTAACCAGCCATAAGGATGAGTGATGGGAAGAGAGGCAGGGCTCTTTGGGGGGAAGGGGTGGCACGGGGTGGGAGGAGGGGTGGTGCGGAGGGTGGGGCCATGATTCGTTCGGGCACTGGTGGGCCCCCCACTGATAGGAAGCTTCCACTGACCCTGATTACAGGAGTGGGTAGGTGAGGTTTTATGGCCTGCAATGTGCAGGAGGTCAGTCTAGATCAGGGGTGACCAACCTGAGCCTGAGAAGGAGCCAGAATTTATCAGTGTACATTGCCAAAGAGCCACAGTAATACATCATCAGCCCCCGCATCAGCTCCCTCACCCTGCTTCCAGCGCCTACCACCCACCGGCAGCCCCACCGATCAGTGCCGCCTCCTCCTCCCTCCCCGCACCGCCTGATCAGCTGTTTTGTGGTATGCAGGAGGCTCTGGGGTGGGGGAGGGGGAAGAGCGAGGGCATGGCAGGCTCAGGGGAGGGGGCGGGAAGGGAGTGGGGGCAGGGCCTGTTGCAGAGCCAGGGGTTTAGCAGTGAGCACCCCTCGGCACATTGGAAAGTTGGCACCTGTAGTTCCAGGTCCGGAGTCGGTGCCTATACAAGGAGTCGCATATTAACTTCTGAAGAGCCGCATGTGGCTCCGGAGCCACAGGTTGGCCACCCCTGGTCTAGATGATCATGATAGTCCCTTCTGACCTTAAAGTCTATGAGTCTACTTTTGAGGACAGCACTGGAAGGATTGGCATAATCCAACATGACAATGACAATCATTTCTGTGAGGCTGGGAAGTCCAAATCTTTCACCTAGGTTCAGGCCACCAAACATCTGTTTTGGAGATACAGGGATGAGGCATGTTAACTGTTTATCCATGGAGAAATTGGAATAAGTTAGTATGAGTCATTGTTACACAGGGTGAACTCCTGGCTGCATTTGGCACAGCTGTTTTGATCTCAGTGGGGCCAGGATTTCATTCACAAACTTGGAATACTGTTTTCTTTATTATCCAAATGCATTTACTTTTCAATTTAAAATAGCATAAGGTTTAAAAAACATAATCCTAAAGGGCCAACAGGATTTCAAAATTTCTTGATACTAGTGCCCAAGACTATTCATGTTGTGGAAGAAATTTCATCTCACTCCCTGGAAACGAAAAAAGCTGCTTTTCATAAATCGTTCATATTACATAACTGCACAATCCTCTCAACACGGCCTCTTTATTTGCAAACACTTTGCAGCCTGAAGCAGAGCCATGTCAAATTCAAGCACTCTGTTCATAATCAGGACTAATGTTCCTGATATACAAAAGTCACCAACAGACTATTTAGTCTAATATGTTAAAGTCTATAGTCTTTAAAGGATATCTAAAATAAACTGAAAAGTTAAGATCTTAAAAAAACCCTAAATATTAAGAAAAAAACACCCAACCAACCCAGGTTAAGAAAACATTTAGGCTGCTTGATTAAGAACTCAAAAATCAGGAATGCCAATATTAGGGTTGCATCCAAAAAACCTTATGTATTATAATGCAGTCTTCACTTTAGCTGCATAGTTGGGAAAGGAGTGAAGTTCTGGCATGGCATCTTTCTAGAAATTTTCCAAAGTGCATAGCAACTCTCTCTAACCCCTTTCTACCTTAAAAGGTCTGCAGGGATCAAGCCTAGTGCCCCAGTGGAGTCTGCTTCCGCCTAAGTGCACATCAATACTCTCTTGAGCATTAAATCAGCCATGTATGAATGTCTATCTCACCTTCTTAAAATACGTGCTTTGTGTGTTAGCAAAAATAAGCAACCTGTGATTATCACAGTTGTCAGAACAAAAACAAGTTTTGCCAAAACAGTTGAAGACATAAATACAATTGTTTCCATGTTAATTTTCAAATTTCTAATCCCAGCTGTAGGAGTGTTCAAAACAGGTAACTAGAGGTTTTTATAATCAGAAACGTATATTCTTTTCCATTCCCGCCATATGCAAAAATGGCTGAACTATTTCTGCTTAGTCTTTTCAAAAAAGTTCATCTTTGGACAGACTCCAAGCTTGGAAAATTTCGTGCTGAAAAATGAAAATTTCAGCGTTATGAGCAACTATAAACAGGGCATTGGGATTGAAAACATTATGCAGTCAAACTAAAGCTCACAGCATCTCCCATGATAATGCACAGATGCACATTTAAAAAGTGTTTAAAAGCTTGCAATTTTTATGTAAGATAAGGTTATCTCAGTATTTGCAAGTAGCTCCCTGTACTGAAGGCCTCATGTGCTGTGTGGCAAGGTTCTTGAATTCTGCAGCAACCTGGTGAATCATAGATACCTTGGGCCCAGCCTATACTCTTCACTATGGGTAAAATTCATCCCAGTTTGGAGAATCAGCACAAGGGGCCATGCACCACTTAAGTCCCATGTAGGGACTATTTTGACCTCCCAACACAGAGGTAAAATACATGGATAACCATAGGAAATACCTTGAATACTACAAATACTGAGGTATCTAACTGCAGATACTTATTTATCCAACGGAATTGGTGATTTTAAGGACACAGTTACACATTTCATATATAAACCTATACCAGGTTCTTAGCACTTATATGTAATGTTCCAATTTAATACACACAAATAGATTCTATGGTGTTGCCTGGTAGTGACACCATATTTAGGGTTGTGTTATAAAATGGACTTTAAATGAGGGATGTATTTCTGTTTTTTCTCTAAAAATAGGTGGCCTATCAATGTGAAATTTCACTATGACCTTTGAATTTTCTATTCCGTTTTTGCTGGTTTCTCTTTATAAGTTTTTAATAAGAAGTCTTTGAAACTCATGCTATTTTTGTTCTTAAGAACATAAGAATGGCCATACTGGGTCAGACCGAAGGCAGTCTGACCTTTCATTGTTGACTGATATCTTTTAAAAAACATTGTCTCTGCACAACATTTGAGACATCAGTGTATCTTGTGTAGATCTGATGTAACATGTAGGGTTTTTTGGGGGGAAAGTGGATCTCATTTTTACCTGTTATTCATCATAGCTGAAAGTTTATGCACCAGCACCTGGTATGCTTTTCTGTCAGATGTTATACTACTGATGTTTGATGTGCAATACCTGTCATAACCTACCACCGTTGGTTAATCCTTAAAAAAAACCTAGGAAATTAATATCCAAAAAACTTTGTTGTGAAGAAGTTATGGTTGCTAGATACACAACATACCTGACATAATCCCATAAAAGCAAGGGCATGAAAAGTTAAGCCACCTACAAGTAGATATCCTCTTCTCCTCCACCCATAGGCACACAGCTTAACTGTATAATACACCACAGATGGCACACCTTGACCTTTACTCTGGCCCCTAAGTATACAGTCTTCCATCACTACCTTTAACAAATCAAACCCTCCTATCCTACCACACCAAACATCCACAATTAATTTTATTGGGAGAAGGTAGTTTGGTAAATGGGTGTGTGTAGAACAGCAGGTTAAGGGGAGCAGAAATAAGGTTGAGATGTCTGGTCTGTGCTATATGGCAGATGTGATAATGTTAAGGATTGTGTGTGGGTAGATGAGCAGAGCGTATGTATCATAAGGTGGTTTAACCTTTCATTGCCTTGCTTTTGTGAGGTTGTGTTAGGTAAGCTATGCTTATGGCAACCCTAAATCTGCTTCACGACAAAGCTTTTTAAATATCTAGAATATTTTTGAGAGAAACAGTAGTAAAATATTTACTAGCTGCATAAAGAGGTTACTACAATTGTGACAGGAAAATGAGGGAATTATGTCAGACAAGAAAAATGTTTTATGAGAAGGGTACTAATGTACAAAGTAATTATAAAAAAGTCATTTTAAAATAAATTCAAATAGAAAACTGGTAAAATTCGGTTGGAGTTTTCTGCAATTTCATACGTGCCATGTTAGATTTTTTTTAAATAGAAAAGTGCCTCTAAGTGTATGTAATAATCAACTGCTTGATTTTGTAAACTAATGCCAGATATTTTAAATAACGGAACTAACTCAGCTAATGGTATTAGTCTAATTCCTAAAAAATATCACCACCGTTGGCACCTTGTTGGCAGTCTCAGTAGAGAGGGTAAGCATCAGCTACTTTCTCTGGACTTCAGAGTACTAATACTTAGCTCTTATATAGCACTTTTTTGTATGCCCCAGCAGCCTTTGCATGCATGCTGCATGTCTTTTACAGGCAAGAATCACAAATGCTACCAGGGCTTAGAAGTAGCCTGAGTGACATGCCGAGAACTAACTTGTCAGCCAAATGAGGGAATAAGCTGCGGCTCATAACGGAATGCAGACATGTGTCTTGGTCCACTTTCATCAATTGCTTGTATTCAGAGAGTGAATCAGTCAATCAGACTTGGCTGCCTGCCAGGTTTTGTCCTTTCTTCTCCCCTATTTGCCCCACTCAATAAATAAATAAATAAATAAATAAAATCCCCACAGTGGCAAGAGGATTTGCTGGCTTTCATTCCAGCCCTTCCTATCTGCAGTGTTAGCTAGACTGAGTTTATGGAAAATACATTTAATTATCCCCCCCTTTTTCCCCTTTCATCTTCTTTCTGGTTCCTAGGGGTTCACAAACAAGTGAAGGAACTGGGGAGGTTGCAGGTAGTCAAGTTAGAAGGTAGCTATTTAATTATACTGCATAATTATATAAAAATGAGTGAAATGTACATCAGTGAGTATGGATTGCATAGAGGCCTAATTTTGTGCAGTTTCACGTGTGACCTTTCTTGATAGTGAGCAAAAGTCACTGATTTTTCCCTTCAGGGTCTCCCTGTGCAATAGCAGTAAGTATAGGGGAGGCAGGAAGCTATCTTTCACACAACTCAGAAGCAAGAGCAACCAGAGGCAGACCAGGGTTCTAGAGAAGCCAATGGGGAGGTTAATGAAGGGAAGCAGGAGCTGCTGGGAGGGAGCTTAGTATGGGAATAGGGATTGGGCAGGAAGGAGGAGAGCCTGGAGGATTGTTGGTGGAGGAATGAGCTGGGGCAGTGGAATCCTGGGGACTGCAGGGTTGCTGGAAATATGAGGGATTCTGTTACAGCCTTCCTTATTCTGCCCCACTCTCCATTAGCCTACCCACTCCTGACCCCTGCATTATGCTATCCCTTCACACACACACACATTTTTACTACCAGGTGCTGTTGCTGGCACTACTTCCTCCTCCCTGGGTCTGATACCAATTGGGGGAGAAGAGTGAGGCGAGACAGAGATAGATTGATAGCAAAAACCTGATTCCAGAGCATATCCCACCAGCTGGGAAGAGGAACTGCAAATGCCTAGTTGAATGCATGAGATGGCAGAGGAGATGCAGACAGGTGTGATAGGGCTTGCGACAGTGTGACTGTCACACACAATGTCTGATGCTTGGCATCCCTTTGGGTTGTTCACTGGGGATTGGGCAGTCACAGGAAGGGGTGAAAGCTGGAGAGGAATCCATACATCTTGCTGTACATAGGGCTTCATAAAATGTGGGGCTAGTCATGCTTCATTGCCTTCTTGGCTGAATTTCTAGCTACCCAAGCCTACTTAGAAAATCTGGATGCAGAAGTCAAATAAATGCAATTGTCATTTTCATAGTAATGCAAGCCCAGCTCATGCCATTTACAGAACAGTGAATGTAGTACCCTGTGGGTAACATCACCTGTAGTTTCAGAGATCATTATAATAGCCAATGAAATTGTGGCATATTGACCGCTATTATATGACAGGGATACTGACCTTTGCCTGCTAGTTTTCAGTCCCCTTCATGCCCTCACTGGAATTTCTTGTAGACCTCCAGTACAGCTGGACAAGCCACTTGGAGCAGTGTGAGGGATTTCACCCTCTCTGATTTCTCTGCATTACCACTTGCTCCCAGGAAAATTCAGAAGTGCTGCAACCATCTCCTCCAGTTCTCTGCCTGGTTCCCTTTTATCCTCAGGGGTTTGGGAGATTTAGCTTACTCCATTTCTGTGAAAGATTCAGTTTTCTTCTGATACCACATAATAAAGACTGGAGTGCTCAGGAGTGCTGGTAAGCAATTGGACTTTATTTCCTGGTTCCAATCACAATCAGAGTGACATAGGTCAGTGCCTCTGTCATGTGGTAGAGATCAGAATCTATTGACTCCTGTGGAAACCATTACAGAAACTACAATTTGCAATTATCTAATGAAATCTTTAAAAACACTGAGACAGGCAAAAACAAGAACAATAGCCCTGACCAGACTTTAACTCAAGTCAACTGAAATGGCCACTCATGTAAAGGATATGTTAAATATTTTACAAAACTCATTGTCAGGGTTCCCCCCGACACTCTGAACTCTGGGGTACAGATGTGGGGACCTGCATGAAAGATCTCCTAAATTTATATTCTACCAGCTTAGGTTAAAACTTCCCCAAGGCACAAATTCCTTTCCTCGTCCTTGGACGGTATTGCTGCCACCACCAAGTGATTTACACAAAAATTCAGGGAAGGGTCACTTGGAATCCCTATCCCCTCAAAATATTCCCCCAGGCCCCTTCACCCCCTTTCCTGGGGAGGCTTGAGAATAATGTACCAACCAATTGCCTTAGCAATGTGAGCACAGACCAGACCCTTTGTCTTCAGGACACTGAAAATTAATCAGGTTCTTAAAAGAAGAAGAACTTTATTTATAAATAAAAAAAATAAAAAAATCACACCTGCAAAATCAGGATGGAAGGTAACTTTACAGGGTAATAAAAAGATTTAAAACAGAGGATTCCCCTCTGGGCCAGCTTCACAGTTACAAAAACAGGAATAAAACTACCTCTGTAGCATAGGAAAATTCACAAGCCAAAACAAAAAATAACCTAATGCATTTCCTTGCCTTACTCACAATTTCTGTGGTTTTAGATGGATTATTTCAGGTATATTTTCAGGAGATATTGTACCTGCTTGGCTTCTCTCTCCATCCAGAGAGGGAACAACAAAAGAGAACAACAATAAATACTTTCAAATCTGTGGGGGGAAGGATCTTCTTTCTTCATTGGTCCTTCTGGTCAGGTGCCAACTGGGTTATTTGAACTGCTTAACCCCTTACAGGTAAAGCAATCCAATACAGCTGCCAAGGAGAGATTTTATGCTACTGCATACATAAAGGTTGCTACCCTTCTCCCTATATTTATGACACTCATAGAAAGAGAATTTCCATCAGAATCTGTAAGCAAACTATTACAAGGTTCTGCATAACATTTTAAATACTATGGCTGGAGTGAAATCTACACTTAAGAGGGAAATCCTATCAGTGTGCAGCACCTGGCAAAGAAGTGCAGGAAGAAGGGAGATGTACCTATGCAGGAGCCATCCTGTTGGCACAGGGTAAAATGGTTTGGGATAAGCCCCTTCATTTTTTTTTAATTAAAAAAAAAGAAGCAGTGTGTTCTTCTGGCTAACACACGCTACCCAAAGCCACCTACATTCTGAATGGCTAGCCAGTACTATTCCCCACCTGGCAGACCATAACCCTTTGCAGGTATGGTGCACCAGCCTATTAGTAGCCAGTCCTCGTCACTAGTGCTTAGGGTAGAATCATGGTGGGCTGCTTTGTGGGGGGTATGGCATGCTTTCTTCTCCCACTAACACACCTGCCTAGCACAGGGCAGGATTTAATCTGACATTTTTACACAGAAAACATGATGTGCCAAATGAGCTCCACAATGGGTATGCCACTTCCCAGGAGTACTAAGGGGTGTGAGGCAACTTGCTACCACTGGCCCTTAGTGTGAGAAATTACCAGACCTGCAGTTCCCAAAGGAACAGTGCCCTGCAGCTTACTAGTTATACCTTAGAACACAGCTCCACTTATTACATAACGCTTACATTTATTTATGGAGAAATCAAGTATAAAAAGTTACATATAAAATAAAATCCTAACATGCATTCTACACCCTAAACACATCTCACAAGATGCCCGCTTGTCTAGTAAGGTACTGCAGTCCTTCTTAGAGCACTTTTTAACCAGGATGGCTGAGACTCTTCTTTCATGGCATCAAGTCTGATGGCAATTTGTCTCCCTCAGTGAAGGATGCCAAAGCATCTTTCTGCACCCCAAGATATACCAGACCAGTCCTTGTTCTTCATCTTTAAAACAGGGCCCTACCCCACCTGTTTTACTTCTTAATTTTCCTTATGAAGTCCCCACAATCTCTTCATTAGAATTTGATTCAGTTTGCAAATAGATCCCCATTGTAACACACACAATACACAATGGCCGGCCAGGGATATAAATGTATCCCATCTCCTGTATAGGGTAACTTCACTGACGGCACGCTGTCTCTGGATGACCTGCCTTTAACTACAAGGCCCTAGGAACATAATTTCCAATATATACATTTCTCCTTACATATTATATGCACATACATTTCACAAAGATTATGGTGATCAGTGTAACACAAGCTTTCAGCAGAAACAATACATGACCCTCTTTAGAGAATTAGAATGTAAATACCAGATTCAGGGGATCCCTGTAAGGATTATGTATCCCTGTACCCTCTGCCAGTTGGCATAAAGTGATCCTTTGATTACAATAAGTTTAAATTATCTTTTCAACCCTTAAAGTTCTACATTAGAAATTCAGTAATATCTGTAGGTAAAGATGATTGCTTTACAAAAGATCAGCAACTGATTCAAATCCTCATGGACATGAACCAAGGACAGAAATGCAGTCACAGAAATTTTTGCAAACTCCCTTATGCCACTTGCATGTTTCCTAAAACATGTTCACAAGCCCATAGCAACAACACAAAGGCTACATTTAAAAGAAGACTTGAGAGCCTGTTATAAAGGCAATAAACAATTTCCTGGGAATGAAAGATCAAAATAAAAATAAGGGAGTCATTACTCCACATATGAGGAAAATGTGCTCAAAGGATGAACCATGGAGAATCAGAAAGCATCCATGCAAAAGAAGAATGAAAAATATCACAACACTGATATTATATGCACATACATGCATCCGATGAAGTGAGCTGTAGCTCACAAAAGCTTATGCTCAAATAAATTGGTTAGTCTCTAAGATGCCACAAGTCCTCCTTTTCTTTTTGCGAACACTGATACTGTGAGCTGAAGTAGGAGTGAAACAATCAAACTTCAGAGGGAAATGTTGTGATAACACCATCTGCTCATTTGCACTAAGCCAGATTCCCCTAACACAGACCATCATAATGTCTTATGCATGTTTTTCCACTGAGGACAATGTGTGTAAGTACATAATTGATCTTAACATCAATATCTACTACCATATTCAATGACCAAAGTTAACGAATTCTTGAATTGTTTTAAAGGAGACACTGAAATGGTTTTCCCTTTTCACAGGAGACAGTAATAACCGTTACCTTTACTTTTGTCACTTCACTACTTCTTTAATATTTCAAATGAAGTAACATACCATTCAGATTGTGGTAATTCAACAAATAAAAATACAATCATGCTTCTTTTATTTAATTTATTTATTTATATATACACAAAAGTTACCTTGGGGTAAAAAAAGCTGCTAGCAGTTCACACTCTGCTCAGTTGAAGGATGGGGACAAACCTGTGCAAAGCCTGGACAAATTCTTTGTTATTGCTAAATTTCCCATGAACCTGCAAAGTGCAAGAGTCTGTGCTCTTGCGAAATACATGCTAAAAACTGAAAATCATGTCAAATGTGATATTTCTTTCACAGCATTTAACATGGATTCTGTATTAAAACTTTCTTTTACCCTTCCACATCCAAGATAAATCTTTTGTTCAGAATTTTTGTTAATATTTCTCTGGTACGTCTTTTCTTAATATTTTAAAGCATGCCTGCAAAACTATTCCTATCAGGGACTGGATGATAAATAGTTAATTTCAGATCTATAGTGTGGGTTTGCACAAAATCATTTTGAATGATTTACTCTCTATCTTAAAGTCAGGAAATGGATTATAGACCTTACAAACTGCTTTAAAATTATCATTATGGTTGTGAATCAATCTGACAAAAGCAAGAAAATTTCATATTAAAACTAAAACACCTGCCCCCAACCAGACACAGTTTGATGAATGTGGACGTTTGTATTTTTCAGTTCAAGGATTATTTATGGCTAGAGGTAGAAAAACATAGTTTCATTTTTTTCAACTGCCATCTAAACTTTTGTCCATTAACAAAAATCTTGCTAGGGATGTGTAACAAATATAGCTACAGCATATATAGCATGAATTTTATTCTTAGATAGCAATGGGCCCTAAAACTGCTATGTGAGAAAAATACAGTGAAAAGAAATTACAGATTAGTCACCTGTGAGTTGTAAGTGTGGGTGTGTGTGCAGTGATACTATAGGCTAAAACTGTCTTGAACTTTTTGTTGTTTATAATTTACCAAAAGTATGCAGTTATTTTTAAATCATAATGCCACTTTTCCAAAAATATTAAAATTAAAATGTTAAAACATTAAAAACACAAATCTCCATGCTGCTGACTCACGGAGCTACCTCTCTATTTCAGACCTGTTTTCCTCTGTCCAAATTAAAATCTCAGCCTGTCTCTCCGACATGTTCTTGTGAATGTGTAGCCATCAGCTCAAACTAAACATGGCTGAAACAGAGCTCCTAAGTTCTTTCCCCACCAAGCCCTGCCAGCTACTTCCTTTCTTGATGATTGTGGACAGCACCATCATCCTGCTTGTCACTCAGGTCTGTAATTTGGGTGTCATCTTTGACTCAGATCTCTCTCTCAGGCCTCACATCCAGGCCATATTTCATTATAACATCTCTAAGATACAGCCTTTCTTATCCATCCACACAGCTAAAATGCTCATCCAAGCTTTCGTCACCTCATGTCTTGATAAAGGCAACATCCTTTTCTCTGGCCTTGACAAATGCAGTCTTGCCCCACTCATATGCATTCAGAATGCTGCTGCAAATTTTCCTAGCGCCCATCTGGTGATGTTATCCCTCTCTTTGAATCCCTCTCCTAACTCCCCGTTCTCTATTAATCAAACATAAGATACTTTTATTCATTTTCAAGGCCCTTCATGGTCAGTCCCACCCTATTTTCTCTATCAAGCTATTGGTGCTCACTTCTGATCACCCCATGATGCCAGCCTCCTGTATCCTTTCTCCATTGCTCCCCACATGCTTGGGAGTTGTTCCCCAGGAATATCTGCAAAGCTACCTCATTACCCAACTTCAAATCCCACCTCAAAACTCTTCTTTTCCACGAGACGCACAAAACATTCAACAAAAGTTAGGGTGCTGGTGTACAGTGACAGCAGCCTGTCATACTGGCTAATATTGACTCACTATTTCCTTGTACTCTTCTGGAGTCCACTGAGGCAGAGACTGTCATTTTGTTCCGTATTTTTACAGTACCGAGCACAATGGGGTCCTGGTCCATGACTAGGACTCCTAGGTACTACAGTAATACAAATAAATAAATAAATAAATAACGACTGGTCCTCAAAAAGGACACACAGCTTGAATTCACTAGAGAGCAAATCTATTACTGAGTTAAATCAAATACTGCTGCCCTTTCAAAACTGTAATTTTTTTTTAAAATGTGGGTCTTTTTGCTTGTTTTAGATATTTGCTAATAAATATGTGGCAACACTTGTTCAGGATAAATTAGCATGGCTTTACTGCAGAGGGGGGCAAACTATGCGAATCCGGCCCCTCGAGGCTTTGGATCGGGCCTGTGGGAATGCCACCCCAGTGGAGCCCCGCCGCTCCGGGGAGCAGCCACACCATGGTCCTGCAGCCCCTGGGGGTGGGGGTGGGAAGGCAGAGAGCTCCGCACGCTGCTCTTGCCTGTGGGTACCTCCCGCAAAGCTCCCATTGGCCAGGAACTGGTTACCGCGGCCAATGGGAGCTTTGGGGGAGGTACCCACAGGCGAGGGAAACTCGCGGAGCCCTCTGTGCCCCCCCACTCCCAGGGGCCGTGCAGGGACCTGATGCCAACCGCTTCCTGGAGTGGCTGGGCATGGGGCTGGGGCAGGCAGGGAGCCTGCAGTGGCCCCGGTGCGTGCCGCTGTCACTCCAGAGCTGCTCTAGGTAAGTGGCACCGGGCTGGAGCCTGAACCCCTCCTGCACCTGGCACCCCAACTCCCTTCCCTGAGCCCCTGTCACATCGCGCACCCCTCCTGCACCCCAACTCCCTGCCGAGCCTCCTGCTGCACCCTGCACCCCAACCCCCTGCCGTGAGCCCCCTGCCTGCACCTTGCACCCCAACACCCCGCTCTGAGCCCTCTACCTGCACCTTGTACCCCTCCTGCTCCTCAACCCCCTGCCCTGAGCCCCCTGCCTGCACCCTACACCCCTCCTGCACCCCAACTCCCTGTCCTGAGCCACCTGCCGCATCCTGCACCCCTCCTGCACCTCAACCCCCTTACCTGAGCTCCCTCCTGCACACCGCACCCCCTCCCACACTCTGCAATCCACCCCTGCACCCTGACTCTGCAAGCAATTTTCCCACACAGATGTGGCCCTTGGGCCAAAAAGTTTGCCCACCCCTGCTTTACTGTATACCATTACCATATAAAAAGCTTCATGTGATTTGAAGTTTGATCTACTATAACCTTTTTTTAGAATATATATTTATCATTATACTTTACTATTAAACCTTTCCCATGTTTGCTTTTAGGAAATACAAGAACTCTTGAAGCCATCTCTGACAATGTACACTCTTTTCTGGTGTTCCAAAGCCCTGTTTCTATTGATGTTTTGCAGGTAAGAAAGCTAAACTGTTGGTATCCCTTTGATATCTGTGGATAATATAGTTGGGTGTCATAAATATAAAGGGAAGGGTAAACACCTTTAAATCCCTCCTGGCCAGAGGAAAAACCCTTTCACCTGTAAAGGGTTAAGAAGCTAAAATAACTTCGCTGGCACCTGACCAAAATGACCAATGAGGAGACAAGATACTTTCAAAGCTGGAGGGGGGGGACAACAAAGGGCTCTCTCTGTCTGTGTGATGCTTTTGCCAGAACCAGAGCAGGAATGCAGGTCAGAACTCCTGTAAAGAGTTAGTAAGCAATCTAGTTAGATATGCGTTAGATTCTGTTTTGTTTAAATGGCTGATCAAATAAGTTGTGCTGAATGGAATGTATATTCCTGTTTTTGTGTCTTTTTGTAACTTAAGTTACTTTGTAACTGTAACTAACTTGTAACTTTTTGTAACTTTGTAACGTAATCCCTAGAGGGATTCTCTGTGTTTTGAATCTGATTACCCTGTAAGGTATTTATCATCCTGATTTTACAGAGGTGATTCTTTTACTTTTTCTTTAATTAAAAGTCTTCTTTTAAGAACCTGATTGCTTTTTATTGTTCTTAAGATCCAAAGGTTTGGGTCTGTGTTCAGCTATGCAAATTGGTAAGGATTTTTATCAAGCCTTTCCCAGGAAAGGAGGTGTAGTGCTTGAGGGAATATTTTGGGGGGGAGACATTTCCAAGTGGGCACTTCCCCTGTTCTTTGAGTAACACTTTGATGGTGGCAGCGTTTATCCTAAGCTGGTAAGAATAAGCCTAGGGGGTCTTTCATGCAGGTTCCCACATCTGTACCCTAGAGTTCAGAGTGGGGAGGGAAACTTAACAGCTGGTTAAAGGCCTTCTGACACTCTTCGGTCCACTGAACGGCATTTGGCTGTTTCTTTTTGGTTAGGTCTGTCAGTGGAGCGGCGATTTGGCTGTATTGCGGTACAAATTGTCTGTAATATCCAGCCAAGCCGAAGGATTGGACCTGTTTCTTTGACTTTGGGACAGGCCACTTTTGGATAGCATCCACTTTGGTCTGTAGGGGGTTGATAGTTCCTTGACCCACCTGGTCTCCAAGGTAAGTCACTCTGTTTAGGCCTATTTGACACTTCTTAGCCTTAACAGTTAGTCCTGCCTCCCTTATGCGCTCGAAGACTTTTTGTAGAAGTTCCAGGTGTTCTGCCCAGGAATCCGAAAATATGGCCACATCGTCAAGGTAGGCGACTGCATATTCTTCTAATCCCGCTAGGAGACCATCTACAAGTCTTTGGAAGGTGGCGGGTGCATTCCGCAGCCCGAAAGGGGGTACATTAAATTCATACAGCCCAACATGTGTGGTGAAGGCTGACCTTTCGTTGGCGGATTCATCTAGCGGTACCTGCCAGTACCCCTTGGTTAAGTCCAAGGTAGAGATGAACTGGGCCCGTCCCAGTTTCTCTAATAGTTCATCTGTGCGTGGCATTGGATGGTTGTCTGGGTGAGTTACAGCATTTAGCTTATGGTAGTCCATGCAGAAACGTATCTCCCCATCTGGTTTGGGAGCTAGAACCACTGGAGATGCCCATGCACTGCCAGAGGGGCGGATTACCCCCATCTGTAGCATATTCTGGATCTCCTGTTCTATAGCAGTTTTAGCTTGAGGAGACACCCGGTAAGGTTGGACTTTAATTGGGTGAGCATTACCTGTGTCAATGGAGTGGTATGCCCATTCAATCAGTCTCAGGGTGGCTGAGAACGTTGGGGCGTAGCTAGTGCACAGCTCCTTGATCTGCTGTCGCTGCATACGCCCAAGGGTCATGGAGAGGTTCACCTCTTCCACACCACCAGCACTTTTCCCTTTGTAGTAGACACCTTCAGGCCACTCAGAGTCATCTCCTCCCTGGGTTATAAACTGACAAACCTTTAATTCTCTGGAATAAAAGGGCTTCAGAGAATTAATGTGGTACACCCTAGGCTTTCAGTTGGAGGTGGGGAATGCTATGAGATAATTAACAGCTCCCAGGTGCTCCTGGAGCGTGAATGGCCCTTCCCACGATGCTTCCATTTTATGGGCCTGGAGCGCCTTCAAGACCATGACCTGGTCCCCTACTTTGAAGGAACACTCTCTGACATGTTTATCATACCAGGCTTTTTGCTCTTTTTGAGCATCCTGTAGGTTTTCTTTAGCAAGGGCTAAAGAGGTTCGGAGGGTGTTTTGTAGGTTGGTTACAAAGTCCAGAATGTTAGTTCCTGGAGAAGGCGAAACCCCTCCCATTGTTGTTTCACCAACTGTAATGGCCCCTTAACCTCGCGGGCATATACAAGTTAAAATGGTGAAAACCCTAAACTGGGATGTGGTACAGCTCTGTAGGCAAAGAGCAACTGCTGCAGCACTAGGTCCCAATCATTGGAGTGCTCATTTACGAATCATGGCCCCCAAAATTCCATTAAATTTCGCCACCAGGCCATTTGTTTGATGATGGTAAGGGGTGGCAAAATCCATGAAAGTCAGTATGTACTGCTTTACTCTGGGTGTCTGTTTCAGAAAAGGACCCAGAATATCCACAGCTACTCGCTGAAATGGAACCTCAATGATGGGGAGTGGCTGGAGAGGGGCTTTGACCTGGTCTTGGGGTTTTCCCACTATCTGGCATACCTCACAAGACCGGACATAGGTAGAAACATCCTTGCCCATTCCCTCCCAGTGGAATGACCTCCCCAAACGGTCTTTGGTCCTGTTCACCCCAGCATGGCCACTAGGATGATCGTGGGCTAAGCTCAAGAGCTTTACCCGGTACTTAGTTGGAACTACCAACTGACTCTGAGGATGCCAGTCTTCCTGGTGTCCACCAGAAAGAGTTTCCTTGTATAAAAGTCCTCTTTCTACAACAAATCTGGATCGATTAGAATAGCTGAGAGGTGGTGGGTTGCTCCGTGCTGCCGTCCAAGCTCTCTGGAGGTTTTCATCTGCTTCCTGTTCAGTCTGGAACCGTTCCCTTGTTGCTGGAGACATCAGTTCCTCTTTGGATTGTGGCCCGAGGCTTGGTCCCCCTGGAAGTGATGTAGGGGATGGGGCTGTTTCCGTTGACTGTGAACCACTCTCCGCTGGTGCACTATGTTGAGGTTCAGGCTCTGGCTGAGCCTCTTGTGTAGGGTTATGGGCTGCTGCCAGTTCAGGTTTGGTGGGGCCCTCTGATGTTGGGGTTGCAAGTACTGGATTCAGTGCTGGCAATGGGTCTGGTGCTGGTTGTTCTGCTGGTTCCGGTTCTGGGGCTGGCTCTGTCTGGGTCTCTGGGACTGGATTCACTATTGCTGTTGCTGAAGTTGGCATGGGGTCCAGTTCCATTACCTCTGACCAGGTCCTGGTAGAAGTTTCTGGAACAGAGCTAGGCGTGACAGCTTGCTTAGCCTGGCTGCGGGTGACCATTCCCACCCTCTTGGCTAGCTTCACCTGATTGGCCAAGTCTTCCCCCAACAGCATGGGGATGGGATAATCATCATAGACTGCAAAAGTCCACTTTCCTGACCAGCCCTTGTACTGGACAGGCAACTTGGCTGTAGGCAAATTGAAAGAGTTGGACTTGAAGGATTGAATTGTCACTTGGATCTCTGGGATCCACTAAGGAAGCATGGATAGCCAACACTTGTGCTCTGGTGTCCCTCTATGCAGTGACCTTCTTCCCGCCCACATTCACAGTTTCCCTCCGCTCTGAGGGTATCTGGGAGGTATCTGGGCCTGAGGACCTCTAGTGTGATTCTGGTGCAATGAACTGTAATCTGTTGGGGTTCTTGGGGCAGTTGGCCTTTACATGCCCGGCTCGTTACATTTAAAACATCGTCCAGCTGATGGGTCACTGGGGTGAGGTGGGTTGCTGGAGAGCGGTGTGGCAGGACGATAAGGTGTCTGGAGTATTCCTTGGTGTGTAGTTGGGGCCTTGGGCTGCCCCCGGTAGTAGGGTGTGGTCTGAGGGTGTCTCTTCTGGTATCTGCTCCAACTGCGACCAGGGTTGTTCCTCTCTCCTCCCTCCACCCGTTTTGTTCCAGCTTGCCCCGCCTCTCTGGCGGTCTGTGACTGCTCGTATTGATCAGCATAAGAAGCAAGACTTTCTGCTGAGTCCATTTCCTTATCCCATAAACACTGTTTTATTTCCTCCTTGGACATATTCAGGAATTGCTCCTGAGCTATCAAATCACACATTCCGTCAAAGCTAGTGACACCCCTTCCTTGGACCCATTTATCTAAGAGATCCTTCATCTGGTTTAGATAAGCCACATTACTTAGTCCAGGCCCTCTCTTAAGGGTTCGAAATTTTACTCTCTAGTCAGAACATTATTTTTGCCCAAGTAACAAACGCATCTGAGAGCCTGCAAGGAAGAAGTTTAAAGGAACACATTGGATTTACCAGCTGAATCTGACCTCACTATTACAGAAATAAGCCCACTTCAGCTAAGAGCAGTGGAAATATAGAGCTGAACTCACCCTTGGTGTAACTTCATTGTTTTCAGTGATCCATAATATTTTATATTAAGTATACTGTTGATCAGTCGAACTTGTTCAGAAATAAAGTGGACATGAACTTTGCTAAGTGATATTATTTGTTTACTATTATTATTTATGGAGAGTGAACACTATGCTAGGTGATATACGAATATGAAATATATACGGACACATGGTCCCTGCCTGAAGCATAATACAGTTTATTTCAGACAAAGCAGTTCAGCCACACATAGTACAACAGGTGATGGTACAAGCTTGAGGTACTTTTAGAAGTACTGGGTGCAGGCAGGTCTAGGCCTGCCAATGACTAAAGATCCCGCCCTCAATTAAGGGGGTGGAACCACTAAGTGCAGGCTCCATTTGATTACAGGAAACAAAGGAGAACACAGGCACGGGGTGAGGACAAAAGAGTCAGTGGACACTGCCCAGAGGAACTCTGCCTTGAGATGTGAGTTGAGAAGGGACCAAAAATAGCTCCCATAGTTGCAGAGCACCCCCTCAAGTTTCCTCCTCCTGGCGTGATGGATGACCATCTTGGCCAGTGCTAGGAAAAGAGATTGATGAGGAGGTCCCGTGACTCTGTGGGACCATGGATGGGGTGTGCACAGATCAGGAGGTGTGTGGAGAAGTGCAGCCGGAACCTCAGTAAGAGGTTCTGAAGGAGCCAAAAGAGGGCCTGTAACCTGACACACCCTACACAGAAGTGTGCCAGAGTCTCCCTCTCACTGTGGAAGGGCCAGGTGTCAGGAGTGTGTGAACCCCCCTACAAACTTGAATCATCTTGATCTGATCACCACTGAAAGGCTTTAGGGAAGGAATTTGAAAACATTTTTCCTGGGTTACAATATGTTTGTGAAATCCAGTTCCCTTTGTGACTCCCTTAACTAATGGGCCAAATTCTGACCTTTTAAACGTGTATAATTCTGCTGAAATCAATAGGGTTGCAAGGATATAACTTTTCAAAAACAAAGACAAAAAGCACTCTTAAAAAAACATTAAAGAACAAAATAATTTTGAAGAGGTCTGTGACAGGTTGCCCTCCTTCTGGGGTACCACCTGATGTACTCGGACACCACTGAGCCCGCATGTTCCACCAGCCTTGGTTTCTTTACCCTGTCTTGCTAAGCCAGGCCCACAAGCCTCCTCTAGCACACATACAGGTAGGGACACATCCAGCTGCAGAAAGACACAGAAACGGAAATCAGTACTGCATGGGAAAGCTTTTAGCTAAGGAATTGTCCAGCACTCAAGTGCACTTCCCCTCTGGAGAGTAAACCCAAAATTGTATTATCTTGCACTGCACAGAGAACTTTTTTCAGAGTAACAGCCGTGTTAGTCTGTATTCGCAAAAAGAAAAGGAGTACTTGTGGCACCTTAGCGACTAACCAATTTATTTGAGCATAAGCTTTCGTGAGCTACAGCTCACTTCATCATACTGTGGAAAATACAGAAGATGTTTTTATACACACAGACCATGAAAAAATGGGTGTTTATCACTACAAAAGGTTTTCTCTCCCCTCACCCCACTCTCCTGCTGGTAATAGCTTATCTAAAGTGACCACTCTCCTTACAACGTGTATGATACTCAAGGTGGGCCATTTCCAGCACAAATCCAGGTTTCATCTTCTGTATTTTCCACAGTATGCATCCGATGAAATGAGCTGTAGCTCACGAAAGCTTATGCTCAAATAATAAGGAGAGTGATCACTTTAGATAAGCTATTACCAACAGGAGAGTGGGGGGGGGCGTGGGGGGAGAAAACCTGGATTTGTGCTGGAAATGGCCCACCTTGATTATCATACACATTGTAAGGAGAGGTTTCAGAGTAACAGCCGTGTGAGTCTGTATTCACAAAAAGAAAAGGAGTACTTGTGGCACCTTAGAGACTAACCAATTTATTTGAGCATAAGCTTTGTGCTGGAAATGACCCACCTTGATTATGAGAATGAGGGGGGATTTGATAGCTGCTTTCAACTACCTGAAAGGTGGTTCCAGAGAGGATGGTTCTAGACTATTCTCAGTGGTAGAAGAGGACAGGACAAGGAGTAATGGTCTCAAGTTGCAGTGGGGGAGGTTTAGGTTGGATATTAGGAAAAACTTTTTCACTAGGAGGGTGGTGAAACACTGGAATGCGTTACCTAGGGAGGTGGTAGAATCTCCTTCCTTGGAAGTTTTTAAGGTCAGGCTTGACAAAGCCTTGGCTGGGATGATTTGATTGGGGATTGGTCCTGCTTTGAGCAGGGGGTTGGACTAGATGACCTCCTGAGGTCCCTTCCAACCCTGATATTCTATGATTCTATGATTCTATGTGTTACTGGGTGAGAGACAGAAAAACTACTGCAAGCCTCCATGTAACAGATTAAAAGGTGATACTTATACAGCAAGTAATTATACTACATTTCATTCATATTTAAAATATACACTTGACTTAAAGGTTCTTTCTTCTTTAGAAGATCATTAATCTTATAGTGAACAGACTATCTAATTATGGCCAAGTATTGTTAAAAGAGCATACTTAAAAGAAAATGGAGTAAATCAATGAAATACCTTTGCCTAATAAATCAATTTCCAGAGACAGAAGAATTCATATAGTCTATGTGATTCTAGGAGAAAGAACTTTACAACTGACAATGAAATACTGCTACCTCCCAGCAAAGATTGTGAGGAGAAATACACTTGCCCAGTGTCACACAGTAGGACAGTGGCAAACTGGGGAATAAAACAACAGTCTCCTGATTTCCAGTCTTGTATCCTATCCATGGGACTCCCCCCACATTTCTACATAAACCTCTACTATTAAGTCACTGGAATAATCGTGTTATACCACTAGTTTTATTTGTTTTACTTTCCTATATTGTACTCATAGCAAGTTTGTGTTCATAGGAGCTGTACACTGTAATTCTACTTGATTTACTCAACATATTTATTTCTCTCTCTCTTTTAAAATGTGGTGCAGTAAAAGCAGGATTTTGAGAGATTTAGTGTATAAAAATATTCCTTTTTTAAAAACTGTCTTTTTTTCCCTGGGGACTTTAAGTGGATTTCGCTGTATAAAAAGAAGCATCATTATAAATGAGGAAACAAAAAAACAAACAAACCAGAAAAGATATATGGTACTGTATGTTTTACACATTCAGCGCTAGAGAAAACTGAGTTGTTTCCACAAGCTGTTCAGTTATTCGTGCAGTCTAAAAAAATATTTAAGGCTAAAAATGGTAGTTTCTGCAAATTAGGGACTGAACAAGATTCATGAAGTCTGACATTCTCTAGGATATTATTTTTCTGTAGATAAGTGCATTATGAAATACAAAAGCACAAACATTTCATGTTAAGTAAATCTAATGGCAAGCAGTCCTTTATGGCCCTGACACAAGTACCAGTTTCAAGAAACTCAATTTTGTCTCTATAAAACTCTTCCTTCATGTTCTTCTTTTCCTTTAGGTTAATGAAAATGTCCACAGCTGAAGGAAAAGGTGAAATTCTTCCTCCAACTATTCAGAAAATAATGAAGGGATACAACAAGTACCTACGTCCATTTTTTGATAGTAAGTATATAAATTGTTTTGGACAAGTTTACGCCATAACATAGGCGCTGACTTTTGTTTTTGCTGGTGGGTGCTTTTGAGGAGGTGTGTGTGTGTTTGCGGGAGTGGGGATCTGCCAGTTTTGGGGGGAGGCTATTTTTAGCATATTTATACACTTCTTTCATATTCTAGTTATTGAATGTGTCTATCCTTGGTAACTTTATTATTTCAATAATGATTAAATTGTTATGAACTACTAATTAATTGATAATTACATTATCATGAATTACAGTATATTAACATCATTGCAATCACCTACAAGCTGTCTTTACTAGCATCCCAGTTTAAAGACATTAGGTATCTCACTGTAGCTTTCTGGATAACTGTCAGCAATCTTAGTTACATCTAGTTCCCCGGTATGGTCTTGATGCTCGTTAAGGACAGCTACATTATTCAGTTGCACTTGTCTCTTTGATGACTGGAGATGATTTTTAAGCATTCTGAAGCTGGAGAATGAGTGTTCTGCAGTTCAGGATGGTACAAGCACAGTGAGAAAGATATATAAATTTGAAGTAGTCTGAAAGCAGAGTGCTTTCATTTTGTATATATTTTGTATATATAGTTAGGATTATATTTTGCCAATAGCATTACTTTGCATTTAACACTGAATTTCATCTGCCATTTTGTTGCCAAGTCACCCAGTTTTGTGAGATCCTTTTGCAACATTTTGAGGTCAGCTTTGGACTTAATTATGTTGAATAAATTTGTATCATCTGTAAATTTTGCCACCTTTTTCCAGATAATTTATGAACATGTTGAACAGCACTGATCCTAGTACGGGCCCCTGGGGGGGACACACCGCTATTTACCTCTCTCCATTCTGAAAATGGACCATTTATTCCTAACCTTAGGGCTAGTCTACACTGGCAACATTAAAGTGCTGCCACAGCAGTGCTTTAACATGGCTTGTGTAGTTGCAGCAGTCGTGTAGTTGAGTTCTCTCCCAGTGCTGTAAAAAACCCACCTCCATGAGGGGCGTAGCTACCAGTGCTGGGAGTGTGGCTCCCAGCACTTGTGCACTGTCTACACTGGCGCTTTACAGCGCTGAAACTTGCTGAGCTCAGGGGGGTGTTTTTTCACACCCCTGAGCGAGAAAGTTGCAGTGCTGTAAAGTGCCAGTGTAGACAAGCCCTGAGTTTCCTATCTTTTAACTGGAGTGCCTGGTAATGCTTTCAGGATCCTGACAGGAGCCTTAATTTAATTTAATTTAATGACAAGCCTTTTGTTATCTTAATCACTCTGCCTCTGTTCATAAACAAACTCCCTGTCCCAAAGGCAGAAGCTGTTAGCAGCAAAGAACTGATCACATTCCACACACAAGCTCTGTCTAGGGCTAGGGCGTGCCCTGTGAGCAGACCTCAGGTACAAAACTCAGGGGGGCCAGGAACCACTAAGTCTCGTGGGTGCTGAGCACCCCCTATTTTTTTTCCATGGGCGCTTGAGCCCCAGAGCACCCACGGAGTTGGCGCTTGTGCACGGTAACACAACATAGCATCTGAAAGACGTAGCCCAACTTTGAGAGCAGATCTCCTTATTCTCTGTACCTCTTTTTTCCCGGATTTGACAGTGGCACATTGATTTGCAGATGTATGCTGCCTATAATATCAGAATGTGACCAATAACGTAATGGCTTTCTTGAACTAAGGTGGGGTTTATGAAGACCAAACAATGATAAACAAGCCTTCCAATGTTTCATTTATTTATATTAGACACCCACAGGTATTGGGTCATACTTTGACCATCAGTTAAAGTAATTATTTAAGCTGTGTATTTACATAAAACAATATAATATAATCTATGACTACTAGAATGTAGCATTAGACATGAGAAGAGCTTTACATCTCATTTTAATGATTCTCAAGCTGCTTATACAAAAGTGGAGACAAATATTGTTACTACTATTAATTGATAGCTCTTATCACCCAGGAAGTTAGATGCTTTAAATATGGAAATTGAAACATAAAATTAAGGTCGCAACAAACCAAATATTAAATAAGTGAATCTTGCATTTGTGTCCTAATGGTCACTGAACTTGATCTCTGACAGAGTTCTAAGGGAAGTTAATTCCAAAGCCCCCGCACCCTCACCAGACATGAAGACCCAGATTCTCCCTTGCAATCAGGGCTGAATTTTGCTGTGCTGCAGGTACAAAACAGCTTGAAAGCCAGCTACCTGAGAATCCCCATAGTCGGCTTTATTTGCGTATTTCTAAAGGTTTCCAGTTGGTAAAGTTAAATATTAACCTTTTAAAATAAATTAAAAATAAATGCAATCATAAGTCAATGCTAGTAGAAACATGTAACCAGCATCAATTTTTGTTCTTAAATTGATAGAGTAACAGAAGAAAAGAGATTAGTATTAAAATGTAACCTTCTCTTGGGATTAGTGAGCTATGACTTTTTTACTCTTACTTTGGCCTAAGTGTAAATATATTTATTTCCTCATACACTCAGGTAAGATATACAGACAATAAAAAGTGATGAAGTTTCTTAGCATTGTGAAACCAACAGTAGCTTCTATAGACCCCCAGGATTCCTGCCAACAGAAATGTTACTGCATCTATCAATATTCTCAACAGAAATCTCACTTCTGCCTCTGAACTTGGCACTGAGATTTATGGGGTCCTAGCTATAAACACACTTAGTAGCAACAATTATATATTAAACTTTTTTTTTTTTTAAAGCTCTGGTACATTGACTTGCATGGGATAGCTACAAATCTGAAGGCTTAATAATGGATCAGTTCTTTGCATGGATCAGCATGTATAAAATCTGTCTTCCTTGAATAACATGAAAACTCTGAAACTGAAGTTCTTGAGTTTTAAAACATATGCAGGTCATGTATGGCATTGTAAAACAAATGAACAGAAGGGAAAGGAGGCACTAATTCTAAAGTTAGGCGTTCAGAAGCTTCATTCTCTCTGACAAAATTATTTCCTTTTATGTAATCACTTAAAGTCATTGGCTAAAGAGGTTCTTAGATCATGCAATTATCTCCTAATGTCTGAACACATGCAGTGAGACTATTCGTCAGTTTACCAGCCAGAGCGTGTCAGACCACATGTAATTTTTAGAGCAATTTTATAAAATATGAATAGCCATTACTATATTGTATTTAAAAGTGCATAAAATACCTACATCTGTTTCTCTCTTTTATTCTAAAAGAGCCCCAAATGCTGACACAGCTGCTTTAAACGGTCATTTATGTAGTATGTTGGGGGAGATAGTCTTTTGCTAGCAAATAACAGACAATGTTAGTAAATGCGGAGTGCTAAGTACATTCCATCTAATTTAGGACAATACACAATGAGATAGGCTAATAGTGGTTACCATTAGGACTTCCGTTTTTAGGCATAATAATTGCTGGGGCCACTACATGCATATGTGGCTGGATCAGAGGAAAATGACTTTAGTTCTAGTCCGCTACTAGTATGCATTTGTTAATGTGCTTTGGTTGAGTGAGACTCAGCACAGAGACAGACACAGAGCAATAGCAAAGCACTTCTGTTGAGGTCCAATATTAAAGCACCTCAGCAAAATCACTTTAGTTGAGATCTAACACATGAGCACATTTTAGCAATGGCTCTCAGCTACTGGAGTTTGGCCAGAGCTTCTTACCTCTCAGTTGTGTTATCGTAAGTCTGCTGAAGAGGTGGGGTGAGACCAAAGGAAATGCATTTTACAGGTGGCAATTTTTACAACAGGATTAATCATGGTGGGAGAGAGAAGAAATTTAACAGGGAGTAATGTAGGTGACTGGCATTAGTGTTTTGGCACCATGTAATGTTTTATGTATTTTTGTGAGAATAACATATGGGCAGCAGTGGCACCGAATGATGATTTTTAGTAAGGAAGTTATTGAAGCAGCATGGCTCTCTAATGTAGACACAGCCTACACTGACAAAGGCATTTTTTCTGTATATGTAGGAACACCACTTCCCTGAATAACATTAGCTACATCAACAGAAGCCCCCTTCTATTGATATAGGTGCATCTACACTGAGGGTTTTCCCGGCATAGCTTAGTGGGTTTTGTTGTTGTTTTTCCCCACACTCCCGACCAATGTACTTATGCTGACTTACCTTTTAAGTGTAGACCAAGCCTAAAGTATAACAGACTTTACTCAGAAATGCAACAATGTCCACAACCCCTAAATGCAGGGTTAAGCCACTGGATCAGTGTAGTCACATAAACCTCTTCTCAGGTCTTATCATTATGGGTACCTCAACTATTTTTTCTCGTTTAGTTGTTTAATAATTGTATACAGAAAATGACAAAGCGTTGACCAAATGCAAATGGATTTTTTGCTGTAAATGGGTGTAGCTTCACTGAAGTCAATGAAGCTATGCTGATTTATACCACCTGAGGATCTGGTCGTAGGTGCAACATATAGACCCACATGCATATGCACATAAGCATATATGTACACTGGCATGAGTCCAAAGTATGCCTGTACAATCCATGAAATGTATGCAAGTATTTGTACATATGTATGTTGGATACGCATAAAAGTGTGCTTGCGAATTTGGAAATCTGGGCCATAATGCTGCTTACGTTACTCAGAAGACTCTGCAGATTGTTTAATTCATTTTATCAAGGAGTTCATAGATTTAATAAAATCATCTCCTGTTTTCATTAATTTTCTTATACAAACTGACATTGGAATGCAACACACAGTGTGCATATTCTTGTTTGTATCTGCTCTCCGTTTGATTTGCTATTAATTATACACTCAGTAAAGATGTTTACAGAAAAAATATGCTCCCAAAAGGGAATTAGTTTGTCATATGACTAGATAATCTTGTTTAGATGAGCTGACTGCTGGCATCAACAATGTTTAGAGTTTAGTATTAACTACGTATAAAGGGATCTAGTAATATGATTTAATCTGGTGAAAAATGGGACAGATTTTATCCTGAATTTTGAAACCCAGTAGTTCAGAGATGTTCATATTTGAGGTTTTACTTCAGGCAGGACATGAAATTTCTTGGAGTGATACTAGTGTGCAAGGATTACACTATCAAATAAAATTGACACTAAATTCTCTTTAATATTTAGCAAATGGATTTCTAACTCCTAAAAGAGAACATCATTTATTAACAGATTGGCATCAGACAGATACTGTGGATTCCCCATTGCTGTTACCAAGAGGGAGAGACAAGTATCATTATAATTAATTAATGATACATTTTAAGGAGGCATATAATTTCTTGTTTCAGCAAAGCCTCCATCTTTCCAGTTCCTTTACATGTTTCATTTATTCTGAGGTAGACAGATGACTGGAAATTATTTTCAATTAAAAAAAAAATCAAGCTAGAATCACCATTGAAGAGACTATGAGATATTTATTCTTGTGAATAGAGTGAACCCGGATACATTCTTCTTCAGCAATAGAAAAATGGTAATTTATCCCTCTTGTTTAGTGTAGTATCCATGTAGTTAATAGAGTCTAATCTCTCGTAGCTTTTTGCAGATGTAAAATTGATCAAGAGGTTTTAGGTTTGTCTATATCAGATCTGTTTAAGTACATATCTACTCTTCTCATTTACTAGAGGTTTGTAGAGTATTTAACACAACAGGGCACCAACCTTGTTCCTAAAAGGTGCTACTGTAATATCATTATTTTTTTTTATTATTAACAATAACGACAATGTTCACATTTCCTAACAATCCTATGGCAATGTCTTTCTTTTGCATCAGTTCATCGGTCAAGTCAGAATGAATTCAAAGGATGGGAGTGGAGTGATAATATTACTGAAAAATCAAATTCCCAAATGTAGAGCGACTCCTGAATGTATCTTACTTTTCATGTTTAATGACTGTGAACTCTCCTCTCCTTCCCCCCACTCCCTTCTGAGTTAATTTATGTATGTTTGTCTAGTTGATTTAGATTGTAAACTTGTCAGGGCAGGGACCCTATCTCTTAATTTGTTGAATTTGTTGAATCTCCATTTTTACAGATGAGGAATTGAGGAACAGAGTGACTTGCCTGAGGTCCAACAGGATGTCTATGACAGAGCAGGGAATTAAACTAGGGTCTCCCAAGTTCTAGGCTTGTGCCCTAACAACAAAATTATCCTTCCCCAACAACATAATGGCTACCTCCAGATGGAAAAGAAAAAGCCCATGTTTAAGGCCACTCTCAACCTTAAAACCATATTTTTTGTGAAAAGATCATTTTCTTTAGCTTTGTAACTAACTAGTAGACACTTTACTAAAGTCTTTGTCAGCTGGTGCACATGCTCCAACATAGTGACATTGGGTAAAATTTTCATTAACTTTCAATGAGACACACTCCTAATAGGGGGATTTTCAAAAGCACCTACCGCCTATTAAAACTCAATAGGAGTTAGGCATCTAATCTGCTTAGGCACTTCTGAAAGTCCTGTGCTAAGTGCTTTTGAAAATGGGCCTTAGGATCCCAAATCACATTGGGGCTTTTGAAAGTTTTAACCTTCATACCTGTCTGCATGATTTTTCTTGTAGTTCTTAAAGGAACTGGACACCAAAAAGTCAAATTAGTATGTTTCCCAGACCTTAAGAAAAGCTCTGTGTAAGCTCAAATGCTTGCCTTTCTCACCAACAGAAGTCGGTCCAATAAAATATATTACTTCACCCACATTGTCTTTCTGATAGCCTGGGACCAACATGGTTACAACAACACTTTAAATTACCACTGTCTTGTGTGAATCTGAATATTTTTTTTCTAATTATTAGGGCTGTCAAGTGATTAAAAAATTAATTGTGATTAATCCCATGATTAAAAAAATTAATGACAAACTTACAAATGTAGAATTATGTACAAAAAATAGCTGCATTCAAAAATAAAGCAATGTAAAACTTTAGAGCCTAGAAAGTCCACTCAGGCCTACTTCTCGTACAGCCAATCGCTCAGACAGACAAGTTTGTTTACATTTGCAGGAGATAATGCTTCCCATTTCTTGTTTACAATGTCATCTGAAAGTGAAAACTGGCATTCGTATGGCACTGATGTAGCTGGCATCACAATATATTTACATGCCAGATATGCTAAAGATTCATATGTCCCTTCATGCTTCAACCACCATTCCAGAGGTGCTGATCATGATGTTAATATCCATGCTGATAATGATCCAAAGCATTGCAGACTGATGCACGTTCATTTTCATCATCTGAGTCAGATGCCACCAGCAGAAGGTTGATTTTCTTTTTTGGTGGTTCGGGTTTTGTAGTTTCCGCATCAGAGTGTTGCGTTTTTAAGATTTCTGAACGCATGCTCCACATTTCGTCCCTCTCAGATTTTGGAAGGCACATCAGATTCTTAAACCTTGGGTCGAGTGCTGTAGCTATCTTTACCAGCATTGGTACCTTCTTTGCATTTTGTCAAATCTGCAGTGAAAGTTTTCTTAAAACGACCATGTGCTGGGTCATCATCCGGGTCTGCTATAACATGAAATATATGGCAGAATGTGGGTAAAACATCAGGAAACACAATTGTCCCCCAGGAGTTCAGTCATAAATTTAATTAATACATTTTTTTTTAACAAGTGTTGTCAGCATGGAAGCATGTCCTCTGGAATGGTGGCCGAAGCATGAAGAGGCATATGATTGTTTAGCATATCTGGTATGTAAATACCTTGCAATGCCAGTTACAAAAGTGCCATGCAAACGCCTATTCTCACTTTCAGGTGACATTGTAAATAAGAAGCAGACAATGGCTGAACAAGACTGAGTGGCTGAGTGAACTTGTAGGCTCTAGAGCAGAGGTGGGCAAACTGTGGCCCGCGGGACCATCCTGCCCGGCCCTTGAGCTCCTGGCTGGGGATGCTAGCCCCTGGCCCCTCCCCTGCTGTCCCCGCTCCCCCACAGCCTCAGCTCACCATGCTGCCAGCGCTGTAGGTGGTGGGGCTGTGAGCTCCGGTTGGGCAGCGTGGCGGAGTGGCTGGCTCTGGCCAGGCAGCACGGCTGCCAGTCCTGGTGCTAAGAGCAGCTTGGTAAGGGGGCGGGGAGTGGAGGGGTTGGATAAGGGGCAGAGGGTCCCGGGGGGCAGTCAGGGGAACAGGGGATGGTTGGATAGGTGTGGGAGTCCCGGGAGGCCTGTCAGGGGGCGGGGGTGTGGATAGGAGTCGGGTCAGTCAGGAGACAGGGAGCAAGCAGGGTTGGATAGGGGGTGGGTTCCCGGCGGGGCAGTTAGGGGCGGGGGGTCCTGGGAGGGGACGGTCAGGGGACAAGGAGCAGTGGGGGTTGGATGGGTCGGGAGTTCTGAGGGGGGCAGTCAGGGGGCAGGAAGTAGGTGGGGACAGATAGGGGACAGGGGCCAGGCAGTTTGGGGAGGCAAAGCCTTCCCTACCCAGCACTCCATACAGTTTCGGAACCCCGATGTGGCCCTCAGGCCAAAAAGTTTGCCCACCCCTGCTCTAAAGTTTTACATTGTTTTGTTTTTGAATGCAGTTATGTAACAAAAAAAGTCTACATTTGTAAATTGCACTTTCACAATAAAGAGATTGCACTACAGTAGTTCTATGAGGGGAATTGAAAAACACTATTTCTTTTATCATTTTTACAGTGCAAATATTTGTAATAAAAATAATAATATTAAGTGAGCTGTGTATGCCTTTTATTTTGAGCAGTGTATGCCTTGTATTTTGTGTTGTAATAGAAATAAATATTTGAAAATGTAGAAAAACATCCAAAAATATTTAATACATTTCATTTGGTATTCTGTTGTTTAATGGTGCAATTAAAACTTCAATTAATCATGATTAATTTTTTAATTGTAATTAATTTTTTGAGTTAATCGTGTGAATTAACTGCAATTAATTGACAGCCCTACTAATTATACTAATTTGTTTGAGTAATGCAGTGGTTTTTTTAAAATAATTGTATGTTTCCTATTTAACATGCTTAACAATTTTGCACTAAATTCACACTCTTACACCCCTCTTCTCCTCCAGTCACCAGTATTCCAGACAGATATTAGCCCCAAACCGCATGTCCACTCTCCAATTCAACTTGATACAGGCCTGTGTGTCCCCCAAACTCTCAAATTCGGGGTAAAAGTTGGGACTCCCACATCTCTGTGTTGAAGTTAGCCACAGTCTAAACTAGGATGACTATTTTATCCCCTCTCCTACAAAGATGTGTTCTTAAAAATATTTGTAGGCTGGAATAGTCTCACTCTCAAAGTTTTTTTATAAATCTGTTCTAAGTGAGGGGATCAGAGTAACAGCCGTGTTAGTCTGTATTCGCAAAAAGAAAAGGAGTACTTGTGGCACCTTAGAGACTAACCAATTTATTTGAGCATGAGCTTTCGTGAGCTACAGCTCACTTCAGTGAGCTGTAGCTCACGAAAGCTCATGCTCAAATAAATTGGTTAGTCTCTAAGGTGCCACAAGTACTCCTTTTCTTTTTAAGTGAGGGGAGTTTCAAAACTTTTTGTTTAGTTTATCATCGTCTGATTTCCTCTTTTCACTTCCTCTTGTCTGTCCTCTTTCCAAAGAAAATCCAAATATGCAACTTATTTACATTATTATAAAGTAGATATAAACTTAAGGCATCTGCTCCCTCAGAATTGTTTCTCTCTCTTCATTTGTCACCACAATCCAATTAGTGTTCTTGGGCTAGAGAGCAACACTATCTACATGTAGATGTCAATAACATGTAATGTTCCTCAATTAGAAACTCTTTAGAGAGAATTCTATTGTTCATTAAATGTTCTAATTTCTCTAGTATACACAATCCTGAAGCTTTCAAAGTGCTTATTCGCTCTGCCTTTGGCTAGTAAAAGTTTTATACATGAGCAATAACTATTGTTTCTGTGTGGACAGTTATTTTTATTGCATAATTCTCATCCTTTGTTCAAAGTATGAATGGCTAATCACAGTAATAATCAGTTTACATTTATATTTCTGGATCTTGCATTTTATGCAAAAAATGACAAATCAAATGCAGCAAAGGTTAATGACTGTTACTGACAAATCTGGCTTTATTAGTGTAGCGTGCCTGGGGTTGGACCGGAGAGAGGAAGCATGGAGTGCTAAGAGACAAGCAGAGATTCCTTGAGCCATCCTGCCTGCTCAGTGCAACAATGTACTCTGCAGCGCTCGTTGCTGCTCTACAAGGATCAGTGTGCATTTCCCCATAATGCAGTGACAATAGCAAGAAGAGGCTAGGGGGCCCAGGGGCCTGCTCCTTTATGTCCATGGAACATGGAGTACACCATTAGCCAAGAACACCCCTCCACCCCCACTCCTAGCTTTCAAGAGAGTGCCAGGTTCATATTCTGTGCTGGTTATGTACATATACCTTAGAAGCAGGGGGAATAGGGAGAAGCACCAAGTGCCCTCATACTTTTTTTTTTCAACACGCAAACCTATGCAAAGCAGGGCAGAATTTTGCCCTAAAAATTAGATGAGGTTAAAGTGTCTGTCCCGTCTGCAAATATAGAATTACATCAGGGTAAATGCAATCCCACCAAACAAGATGCCTGTATTGCTGAAGCATGGTGTGTGCACTATATCATCATAACAACATCATGGTTGGATGTATCAGCTGAAACAATGGCCATAATTAGAGCTTTTACAAAATTGCCCTGAGGGATAAATTTTTGACACAGTTGTTGAAAGTTAGATTCAAAAATAACAATGCATGTTAATTAGATTTGTGCGCAAATCACCACAGTAAGACACTCACTCTCTTTGGCATTTCTTTGCTATATTTACCACATTTTATCCAGGGGCTATGAATAGATTCCTAGCAATAGCTATTGCAGTAATAAAGAACAGAATATATGACTTTACCGATGTAAATTATTTTGAGCTGTGGTTGTATATATATTTGCTAATGCTGCTTGCAAAGCACCTAAGAATTTGCCATATCAGATCAGTCCAGCATCCCATTTAATCCAATGTCCTGTCTCAGATAGTGCTAGTAGAAGATGCTTCAGAAGAAAGTTAGAAGAACTCTTTAGTGGATAATTATGGAATAACTTCCTTGTAGACATTTTGTATAACCTCTGTCACTTATTTTCTAAGGACTGATGATTTATAGCCTCCCTCCCCAAACACAAAACATTCTATATGTAACTGTGAATATTCTCATCAATATAAATATCCATTCCTTATTTTAGTCCTACAAAGCTCTTAATCTCAATGATACCTTGTGGCAATGAGTCCCACACATAAATTATATTTTCTACAAAAATATCTGCTTATATCAGTTGGAAATTTGCTGTCAATATAATTGAATAATTCCTATGTATCCTTTCTCATAATGCAAAAACAAGGAATGCATAATTTATCCTCTTTATACCATTCATTATTTTGTATAATTCTAACATGTCCCCTCTTATTCATCCTGTTTCTAAATGAAACAGTATTATTCTTTTCAATCTTTCTTTATAAGGAAATATTTCCATGCCTCTATTCACTTTCACTCTTCCCGCTCTGAACCCCCTTATTTCTGCTCTACCTTTTTTGAGAAAGACTGACCAGAATTTAACACAGCATTCCAGCTGAAGTTACAGGATTGATTTCTATAATAGTATCATATTATTTCCAGTATTATCATCTATCCCATTCCTTATTCACCATAGCAATTTGGTTGCTGTTGTTGTTGTGTTAGAATACCACTACACATGGAACAGGAATTCCTTCCAGTGGGCATCACTTTGTGTTTGTCAACACTGAATTTAATCTGCCATCATTCTGCCCATTCACTCATTTTTGTTAAATCAGTTGAAATGTCTGATGTTTTGAGTCTTGACTAATCTGAATAATTTTGTGTCATCTGCAAATTTACTGTTCCACTTTTTAACCCTTTCCCAGATCATTACTAAATATAATAAACATTGGTCCTAATATGGAACCTTGACACATGCCACAGTTAACCTTTTACCACGTTGAAAATGGACAATTTTTGTGTATTCTTTTTTCCCGTTTTTTTCCTTGTTTACAATTCATAATAGTTCTTTCCATATCACCTCACGAGTACTTAGTTTCTTTGATAGCTTCTTGTGGGGGGACTTTGTCGAAATCTTTTTGAAAATCCAAATTGTGTCAACCCATTCATCTTAGTCGACTCTTTTGTTGACATTCTCAGAGAACTTTAATAATTTAGAGTCACAGTTCTCTTCTACAGAAGCTGTGCTGGTTTGTCTCAATCATGTTATTCACCTAGCTGTTTTATAATTCTGTTTTTAATTTGTTTAGCCAATTCACCTGGTACTAGAGTAAATCTTACTGGTCTGTAATTTCCAGGATCATCCTAGCACCTTTTTAAAAACAGGTTCAACATTTTCTGCCATCTTGAACAACAGCCAATTTTAACTAGCAATGGCATATTTTTACAGGAGGCTCAGCCCTTTCATTCTTAAGTTCCTTCACAACTCTTGGATGTGTGCCATCCTGTCATAGTAACTTGGGTTTTTTTGTTTTTGTTTTTAATTTATCAGTTTGTTCCATTACTCTTTTTTTTTTATGTCTCAGACTATGTTAGTACCTCATCTTTATCACCAGAAAACAGTAGGTCCATAGTAAGTATCCTACTAATATCCTCTATGGTATACACTGAGGCAAGCAAATCAATTAGCTTTTTCTGCAATATCCATACCCGCCTTAATGGCTTCCTTTACATCCTGGTAGCCAACAGACCTACAATTTCTCTTTCAGGTTTCCCACTTCTGATATATTTAAAGAATTACTTGTTTATTTTATATCTTAGGGCTATTACTCTTCAAAATTCCTCTTCATGCACCAAATTTTCATTTTATATTTTACCGGAATAGTTGATATTCTTTCAGTTGGCCTCCTTAGTCTTCACTTGCCATGATGATGTGAACTTATGGCATCTGCAAACACAGACAGTGCAAGATAGCTTATCCTATTCTGGATGTGTTAGTATACATTTGTCCAGAGGGTATCAAAGGGATTGTGTTTGCACTGTTTCGGCTAACTCTATGATCATTAACAAATTTATGTTCTTTCACAATATGGTACAAGATTGAAACTAGGGATGGGAAAACATAATTATGTCATTAAATAAGAATAAATTATATTTTTAAAAAGTATCCTTCACGATTGTGTTAAATATAAAAATAATAAATTATTAAAACAAAACATTACTTTGGGGGACTGGAGGTTTTTAAGAACTGGTTCGATAAACATGTGCCAGGGGTGGTCTCAATATACTTACTCCTGCCTCAGCAAGGGGAATGGGCTAAATTAACTCTTGAGGCCCCTTCCAACTGTACATTTCTATGATATTATAAGCCTTTCAGGATAGAAGGAGTGCTTTGTATCGTAAGGGTTTATGTGCAAAATAGCTGTTAAAAGATAGGTCTTTATTTCCTGTCCTTCACCATTGAAGAGGAAGTGGTCTGTGCTGTAGACTACAAGGTTGTGGATTCAGACCCAGCTATTAACCCATGTTGGGATGGATCCTGGAGTAATTCCAGATTGCAAATCATAGCATTTATGAGTGAATTTGGATGTTGTGCTAATATTGTTTTTACTATTGCATTTTTAGTGTTTGTAGTTAGGTTTATGGGCTCAGCCCTTTAAGAACAGAATGAGACTGACAGAGTCTGTTTGTCCTCACTGCAGTTAGCTCAAGTGATGTAAACTTGAATTAACTTCTGTTGAGTTAGCTTGACCACACTGTGAAAAGCAATTAAACTGCAGAGTGATTGGATCAGCAGCACAGGGTAGCTGTGTCCTCCTGTATTACTAGCTTAAGCATCAGCATTGGTTGAATTTCAGCCCATGCCCCCGGATGTTAACATAGGTGTGGGTTTGTGATGTGGGAGCTGGAACTGAGGTTTACCAAACTTATCATCAAACTTCCATTAGCTGGAACATCTTCATCCATCTTCATCCATCTTCCATTAGCTGGAACATCTTCCTTCAGAGGTAAGCAGGATTCAAATGAGTGACCTACAGGTCAAAGGCTTTATAGCTTATTAGCAACACCCTGAGACAGCCAGTCCCAATAAATGCTAATGTTACACATTCGAGAACTACGCTAATTTCAGTAGGCACTGCTACATCCTGGATGGAAAGGGATTGAATTTCATGAAAGTCCAGGTTTTGAAGAAGCAGCAAAGACAACTCAGTTGCCAGATCCCATAACTAGACTTTGCAGATTCTGGTTTGTATAAATGACCATGCAGGTTTGTTCAATGTTAATAATGCAATCCATTTTCATGACAATTTACAGGAGAAAAGAATGGGAAATGGTATAAACATGAACTGAACAATTCTTGTGGCAAATTTTACATAGTAAAAACTTATCCTCTTCCTGGCTTATTATGAGCTGAAGATGATGGAAGTTACTGTAGAAACCAGGAAGATAAGACATCAGTGATGTATCTGAGAACTCTTCAATCAAGTAATTTAGTTCCAAAATTTGCTTGGATCCTCAAAAATTTAGTCTGAGTAGTGGAACAATGCCTCCACCCCTAAATATAGTGTACAACGTACAGGGAAACATAATGTTACACTGATAGACCAGTGTGCTACTTTAAACTGGAGCATTGTATTAAAATTTTTGACAGAATCCCAAGCTAACCACCGCTGGAGTGTCTTCCAAGAGCATTAAACTTGGCCATGATCATACTCTATTCAACAGAGCTACATTTCCTCTAACCTCTTCAGCAGAGTTCCAGCTCTTAAAAGTACAGGATGCTGGAAAATAGAACCCTGCCATTCCATCCAGATCTTACTCCAAGAAAACATTTTACAATTATACTAATATATATATATAGTAACTTCAAGTGCTACACAAAAAATGTGATACTCTGTGGGACTGCTTCTGGACCCTATATGTCACTCTGATAGCATATACGAGATATTAATGCACTGCAAAGAGCTGAAGGAGCAGCATAGGGCCACTGTAAACTAGATACATTTTATCTAAACCTTCCCTTATTGCTAGGTGAAATATGCTCAACGTTTCATAATTACTTTTAAAAAGTTGTGCATATATTCAATGTTGGTTTCCTAGTAGGAGCTCTCTTTTTTAATCATTATGCACACATATAGCCAGGACAACTGTGTACTATGATCTCATGGGAGCCCTTCACAATCCTGAATACTTCAGTTCACAACTGGCCACCCTCTCTCCACACTATGTAAATGTAGACTCCTTTGGGGCATCAGAAGCCTAGCCCTACAAGCATCACTATGAAACAATGACAATACTGTATCTCTTTCTGTCTAACTAATATGTTTCTAAGGTGCTTAATCACATTGTTATATAAGGGTTCTTGATGTCCAGGCTCTCACTAAAGCTGTAGTATTTTTAGGGGAAGAATGGAATCCCGAACTAGCTTTCTACCGTAATTATTCACAACTACACAAATGATTCATTGCTAAAGATCAAAAAGCAATTAGTGATGTCAAGACACAGTGACACCGAATAGACAGTAATCTCTTAAATAGACACTGTATAAGGTAGCTCATATAGTCCATCTGTAGAGTAATCATGTGACAGACCCAGAAGCAACTCCATAGCTGACTGACATCTGAGGAACCAGCTGCTGTAACAGGAAGCATGGCTGTGCATCTGGAAGCAAAAGGGTGTGATGTACAGTGGGAACAGTACCCTCAGCACCTTATTGCATTATGTATTCCCTACAGCTTTCATTACAATTAAAAAAGCCTAACATTTTATAAAGCTTTGGAAATAAATATCTAAAGAACAAAAGTTGGTATCTAAATATATTAAATCATGGTATCATTAAATAATTAAATATTGATATTGAAATTGTACTGTTGGTTTAATATATTTTCATTGAAACTAGCTGCCTTGCTAAACATCAACTTCAATTAAAATGGAAGTTACTATAATTTTGTAGTCTATTGTAAATGATGAAAACTGAATATTTAAATACAATTAATTTAAACAATGTTCTGATCTTCAATTTTTTTCAGATGGTCCTGTCTCAGTAGGAATGAGTATGGATATAGCAAGCATTGATACAATATCAGAAATAAACATGGTATAGTAGCTTTGTAATATTTTTTATCTTATCTAAGTTAATGCCTGTTGTTTTACAGACCCCAGTAGTGTACTTTTCAGATGGCTTTCCTTCTTGTTCAACCGACTCCATGCCTTGGATATTAGGAAATGGAGCCTTATCTTTAAAGGACATGCAGTAGTTACCTTATGATAAGATTGTGTCTTCTGTAAGTACAAGTGCAAATCATGTCCCCCATAGATCATCATCATCAGTTAGGGGTGGGGGTGTTCATGTTGGGCAAGGGGGCTGTGTGGCACAGCATGGGCCCGCCCCCGAGGGGAAGGGGCATGCTGGCAGCACAGGGCCGGGCAGGCCAGTGTGCATCTGGCAACTTCCGGTTTGTAAATAGTGCCCTTGCACTGGGCTGGACAAGCGGGGCCGCCCCTGCCATGCCATGCCCCATTGACTCTGGCTGGCCCCTCGCTCTGGGGACTGACCTCCCCTCACCATGCTCCATTGCCTCCATGGGGGCCCACAAATATGTTTGGAGCCGGGCCCACAAAACGCAAATCTGGCCCTGCAAACAGATGTTTGTAGTATTTACATAAATTACCCTGAAGACCATAGATTTACAAAGGCAGCTATGTCAGCAGAGAGTTTGGCCCACAATGTTTGCTATAAGAGTCTGTTCAGTCATAAGGAACTAAATCCATTAGAGACAATACTTATTCATGATGTCAGCCTCACACCAAACGACAAGAATTCTCAAATGCTGGAGAATTTAACAGCAAGCAAGCTACTAAAACTGTTTACTTTAATTCCAGTAATTAAGAATTAGAATTGCAGAGTTACAGTCTGTTTTGAGTGACCCATAGCTCTGTTTCCATGCATTTAGGAGAGGAGAAAAAGGACAAAATTTCTGTCAAATTACTTGTGAAAAACAGAAGAATAATGGTTTGTTCATTGTGACATCTTGTGTATCTCCCTTCAGGATTACACAGCTACCATATTTCTTAGACAACGATGGACTGATGAACGACTTTGTTTTGAGGGTAATAAGAGTTTAAGCTTAGATGGTCGTCTTGTAGAAATGCTTTGGATACCAGACACCTTCATAGTAGACTCAAAGAAATCTTTCCTTCATGATATCACTGTTGAAAATCGTCTAATAAGAATATATCCCAATGGAACAGTCCTTTATGCCATACGGTATGTATACTTTATAAGCCATATTTACACATAAATTCTATTTACATTTTAAATAATTCAGATTTAGCATGATTTGCTCTTAATCTGGTCCCAGTTTAGAAATTTTTCTGCTTGTAGACATCTACTATATATATATTTCTGTAGTTCTATATAAATGCAGGTATTGTCTGGCTATACTGAAAGAAGGACAGGAGATATTTGACATGGGTTTAATCAGGCTGCAACTTTATTATTAGATGTCTGGGACTACCTGGCAAATAAAAGTATACAGTGCAGGTAACATGTTTATTCTGTGTAATTACCAAGAGGGCTTTTACCAGCTCCCCTTCTTTTTCCATCCAGGTCAGGAGTCACTAGGGGTCACCAAATGAAATTAATAGGCAGCAGGTTTAAAACAAACAAAAGGAAGTATTTTTTTCACACAATGCACAGTCAATCTGTGGAACTCCTTGCCAGAGGATGTTGTGAAGGCCAAGACTATAACAGGGTTCAAAAAAGAACTAGATAAATTTATGGAGGTAGGTCCATCAATGGCTGTTAGCCATTGTTAGCAGCAATGGTGTCCCTAGCCTCTGTTTCTCAGAAGCTGGGAATGGGCAACAGGGAATGGATCACTTGATGATTACCTGTTCTGTTCATTTCCTCCGGCGCATTGGCCACTGTCTGAAGACAGGATACTTGGCTAGATGGATCTTTGGTCTCACCCAGTATGGCCATTCTTATGTCCCTCCAGGAAATCCATTGCTGGGACCTGACCATACCCCTGGGGGCTTCCACCAGCTCCCCCTCTTTTTCCATCCAGGTCCTTCCAGCAAATCCATTGCCTGGGACCTTACCATCTACCCTCCTGCCCCCTATAGGAGGGTTAAGGTTGGATAGAATGGGGAATTGACTCTCTGCCTTACCAATCATAGGAGTCCCCAACAACCCCCTGTCATAAATAGAAAGGGAAGGGTAAACCCCTTTAAAATCCCTCCTGGCCAGAGGAAATCTCCTCTCACCTGTAAAGGGTTAAGAAGCTAAAGGTAACCTCGCTGGCACCTGACCAAAATGACCAATGAGGAGACAAGATACTTTCAAAAGCTGGTAGGAGGGAGAGAAACAAAGGGTTTGTGTGTCTGTCTACATTTTGTCTTTGCCGGGGATAGACCAGGAATGAAGCCTTAGAACTTTTAGTAAGTAATCTAGCTAGGTATGTGTTAGATTATGATTTCTTTAAATGGCTGAGAAAAGAATTGTGCTGAATAGAATAACTATTTCTGTCTGTGTATCTTTTTTGTAACTTAAGGTTTTTGCCTAGAGGGGTTCTCTATGTTTTGAATCTAATTACCCTGTAAGGTATTTACCATCCTGATTTTACAGGGGGGATTTCTTAATTCTAATTCTATTTTTATTAAGTCTTCTTGTAAGAAAACTGAATGCTTTTTCATTGTTCTCAGATCCAGGGGTTTGGGTCTGTGGTCACCTATGCAAATTGGTGAGGCTTTTTATCCAACATTTCCCAGGAAAGGGAGGGTGCAAGTGTTGGGAGGATTGTTCATTGTTCTTAAGATCCAAGGGTCTGGGTCTGTAGTCACCTCGGCAAATTGGTGAGGCTTTTTACCAAACCTTGTCCAGGAAGTAGGGTGCAAGGTTTTTGGGAAGTATTTTGGGGGGAAAGACGTGTCCAAACAGCTGTTCCCCAGTAACCAGTATTTGTTTGGTGGTGGTAGCGGCCAATCCAAGGACAAAAGGGTGGAATATTTTGTACCTTGGGGAAGTTTTGACCTAAGCTGGTAAAGATAAGCTTAGGAGGTTTTTCATGCAGGTCCCCACATCTGTACCCTAGAGTTCAGAGTGGGGGAGGAACCTTGACACCCCCCATTCATTCCTTTAATGAACACCTCTTTTTAAGTCCTTTTTTAGTCACTGTATACCTTCCCTATGGAGTATCTGCACTGGACATCTGCCACAAGGAGGTGCCAGCAATTAGCTTGCCTGCCTCCCCTGCAAACTCAGTCGCATTCCCAGACATGTCTCACTGCTCTCTTTTATATCAGCCAAAACAAATGGGCTCTAAAGCTTTAGAGAGGAATCCCATCCTCCCTGAATAATTTGGTGCCCCACTATGCCCAAATTGCGGAACCTTTTATGATCCCAAGGGATTTGGCCCCCCGTTAGCATCTGTCGTGCCTTGTTCACCCGGGTGGCATTCCACGGCTCCCAGACAAACCCTGTGTTAATGCATGTCTGACAACACAGATGTGCATCAAGTCCCTTCTTGTTCTGGGCTATAATTGAACCCCTTTACACATTCCCAAATAGTATTTTCCAAGGTGTGCCATATCATGTTGGTGACTGCTGACTGGCCTCTATGGCACACAGCAGTGGCATCAGCTGGTCCAATAACATGCTTCTTCTTCCATGCCAACATAGGTTCACCCCATCACTGGACCCTGGTTGCCAAGCAGCCTGCTCCATGTAAAAGGGAGGCTTTGGGCACAGAGATACCCCTTTTAAAACCTGCATTCCCAGGGGATGAGTCAGCAACCACACTGACCCTTTTGCAGCCGTTTTCATCTCTTCCCCCACGACCATAAAGCACTGTTCCCTTCATTTGGCCAGTCAGCCAAATATCACTCCCCTCCACAGCATACAGGTGCAGGGCAGTCATTGGTACCCACCACTGGTAGATATTAATATCAATATAAATTCTTTGACATTGCAGGGGCCTTGGGCTTTGGTGCACCTTGGTCCCTCCTGTTCTCTGCCAGTGGTGCACAATAGCTTAGTCTCCTGTGGATTATAGTACTTTGGTCTAATTTCAGTTGATGGAATTAGTGCATGGGTGGCTCGGTGGTGTTGGTGACCTGTGTTATACAGGAGATCAGCCTATATGATCTGATGGTCACTTCTGGCCTCTAACTCTGATTCTATGAAAATAAAAGCCAATGCAATTAACTATTAACTAACTGATTTCTAAGGAGATCAGCTTGCTTAGATGTAGAGACTAAATTCAGCAATTAGACCTTGGGCAACTCCAATTATTGCACATTACAAATGATCACAGGATATGGCCCATTACTATTAGTTGTTGTTATTTTGCTATAGCTACTTACAAAGCCGAGGTTTACATAACAAGTGCGAGATATTTTATTGAACCTAAACTCAATTGTTCCTTGTTTACGTAAAGCATCAGTTACCTTCTCCTAGGAATATGTATTGCCCACAAACATTAGTTGAAGAAAGTAGGATAACCCATTTCTAATTATAGTACATACAATATTATGTATAGTTAATAACCATCTGCTTTTGGTTTTTAAAGGATAACTGCAACTGTTGCATGTAGTATGGATTTGACCAAATACCCTATGGACAAGCAGACATGTACCTTGCAACTGGAAAGCTGTAAGAGACTTTTTTATTGCTACTTTTATATAGTTAGGACAATATTTGTGATCTATTTTAAGAGCTGCTAGATAATGTATAACATTATGAAAGAGGGCTGGGATTTACAAAGAAGACTTGTGAGAACTGGGTGACCAACTGCTACTGAATTTCAATGGGATTTGGGTACCTCTCAAGTTTAGGATAATTTGAAAGTCCAGCCCCAGAACACTGAAACACTATGGGCTTGTCATCACTATTGGCTAAATCAGCGCCGCTGTGATCAATGCAGTGGCGTCGATTTAGCAGGTCTGGTGAAAATGTGATAAGTTGATGGGAGAGGAAATACTTATGGATTTTTTTTTTCAGTATTTTCCCATTTTTACCACTTCATTTCTGCAGAACAACAGCACATCCCATATTCATTTTGCAAATGATTCTATGGGTAATTTCCATCAAGCAGATGCTGTATAGTTTAATATTATGTTGCCATTTAAGGGCTTTATCCTGCAAGGCTCACTCACACAAGACTCACACTAAAGTCAGTGGAAGTGCTATGGAGGCCACAATCAGAATTACTAGTTAGCAGTGATATTTTTTCTTAAAATAAATGAATAAATAAATAAATAAATAAATAAAAAGAGAGGGAGAGAACATATTGTTAAGTCAAAAACAGAATGATGTAATTACATCATCGACATTGCCTAATGAGTTGTTCAGCAGTTTCTGTACTTCCCTCAGGACCTTAAAATATATTTGACAAGGGGAAAAATAGAGGAGTTCCCTGTCTAATTGAAAACTCAGATTTTTAGAATGATTCCATCTGTTATTTTAGACAACCCACAAGTATCCCCTAACTAAAGGGAAAACACGGTAATATAATCTAAACTGCTCCCATTGCATTCTTCTTTAGTTTCTTGAAAAATAGCCAAGAACATAGATTGGAGAATGAAAAGGATTATTAACAGCCTTTAGCAGTGGCAGTCACTTTTTTGTTAAGAGCACTTTAGCAATTTTTTTTTTTTTGGTTACAGTTCAATGGTGTTAGTTTTCCTATTGGATAAGCAACATTGACTTGCAGAAGAATAATATTTTACTTCTCCAGATACTGTTCACTTGTAAATATGGTTGCTTGGTATTATACACATATATAACATTTACAGTATAGAGCAAATATTTGAACTAAAATAAAACGTTAGGAATTTTTTTGGTTAAACTATTATAAATATAAATACTTATATAATCATTATCTTGTAGTGTTATTTGAGTACATTGCTACAGTGGCTTATGTAATGAAACACCCTACCTTCATTTGTAATGTTGCTATTATAAGAGCTGATTGAAAAATGGTAACAAAAATATCAGCAAGAACTGGGTTTTTTGGTAGAAATAAGTAATTTCAACCAGTTTTAATAATTCCACCATGAGAAATTTCACTTGTCTCCCAGAAAATCAAGTTTCGATTGACTATAAAATTATTAATTATTATTAATATTACTGCAGCACCTAGAAGCCTGAACCCCAGTTGAGACCTTGTTGTGCTACACACTATACGGGCACATAGTAAGAGACAGACCTTGCCCCAAAGAGTTTACAGTTTCAATCCTTATCGACACTGCAAGTATCCAATCACATTACTATGTTTCCACACAGGCCGCTATCTCACTTGCAAATAGTTATTCATCTTTTAGACCCACCTTTGAACAGTTATTCCCTTTTTGAATATGCTCTTCAACTGCTTTTCAGTGAAGGCCCTGCACTTATTCTTGAGAATCAGGGAAAAAACAGACTCTGAGGAGAAAGGAAATCTACGTATGAGATTCTGAAAACCTTTAGGTCTGGAAAAGTTCCTGCAAAGACCTACTCATGTGATTAACTTTATGCATTGTGAGTATCCCATTAACTTTTTTGGGACTACTCACAGCTCATAAAGTAAAGAACATGAGAAGTCTTTGCAGGATTGAGGCATTAGTATGGATGTAAAAGTTAGCTTCTCCCACTCAATGTTATTTAAGGAGACAAGAGGATACCCATTAAAGAAAAATAATGTGGTTTTGTTCCTATCAGTTTCAAAGTTTTTGTCAAGACAAACTTCCTCTAACATGTTGTGATATACAAAACTCATTCCCCTGCTCTAAGAATAATGTTAGAGTGGGGAAACAATGTAATATTTCTATGAAAAATTTAATTTTCCTGATACTCATGAAGGCCCCCCCAAAGTTCTTCATAAATGGTAATGGATAAGATTGGTATTTTGAATATGTTTTGATACCAAAATATGCTCTAAATCAGCGAATTGCTCAAATAGAACTATTTGCCTTTCCAAAAAATGGGGACTATTCAAGAAAATAAAAGCCTCCTTTCTGTAGTGTGCTTGCTCACACCTTTCTCAGGCTTCAAGAATTGTTTTTATCCACTGCCAATTCATAAAGTTAGATGAAACCTGGAATTATGAACATCTGCATTTTAGCAGGGATTCAAAACTATTTTGGACATCAGTGTGAATGCCACTTTGCAGTGAACTGGAATTGAGTTATTCCACAGGGCAGTAGAATGAGCAATAATGAGAATCAGTGTCTGTCAAATGCAAAAATGATTGATCTATGTAAGCAAAAATAGATATTCAAATGCTTGCTCTTAATACCTAGGTGTACATCAATATGTTCTCAACTGGACCATATATATTAATGTATAAACTGGACACCCTCTAATTTAATGTAAAATACCTTTCAAAGGTGTTTTATTGATGTATAAGCCATGTATTGATTAATGTATACACAGCACAATTGCCGCCTGTTATGTGATACTTCTCCCACCTTGGGTACCAATCATCTATGCCAGTTAAGAGAAGCCTTCCTTAGAGCATGCACAACCAGTATGCCTGTAAAGAAGTCTCAGTTTTATAGCATATGTAATTTATAAACTCTGCATTTCCAAGTTCCAGCAATTTTCCCTCTTCCTGTTGGACTTGATGGGCTTTGCCTTTAAAAGTCTTATACAACTCATCCTTTCATTTATCAGTTTATACCAGCTTTTATTTTTCTACACCACCTATAGTATTTCTTTTGAGATACTCAGACCATGCACTCAGATTCAGTTGTCAAATTTTGTCATAAAATTGCATTATTTATAATCCAATTTTACTTTTTTTACAAATGGCAAAGGATCATAGATAAACATGTTCTGCACAAACTATTTATTATATTTAACAAAAACGTTCACTGCTTGGTTTCTCTATAACTACAGGGGGCTATAATATCAATGATGTCCAGTTCTACTGGACCAGAGGAAATGATTCAGTTCGAGGCTTGGAGATACTCCAGTTGGCACAATATACAGTAGAAGATCATTTTACTTCAGTATCTGAAGCAGTCTATGAAACAGGTAGGAACTCCCTTTGAGAAGTTTCCTCTTGAAGTTCAGAATATGGGGATGAAAGTAGAACGGTGTGAAGGAACTAAACAATTTGCCTTTCTTTTAGTATTTGCAAAAATGAAAAATCTCATCCAATTTCATTCATGTAAGCTATATGGCTTGTATGATATTCTTTAGGGAATTTGTAGCCTCTTAGAAAATGCACTCGACTGTTCAAACGTTTACAGTTATTGGACTTCTGTGGTAACATCTTGGAAAGTCACATACAATTTGAAGAAGCTGATTTCAGGCAAAGTTCTGCTCATGCAGCTCTTAGCTGAAGCTTATGTTGTGTGCTATACAGAATACATGGGGAAGAGAGAGAAGGAGGAAAAGTGTTTAATGTAACAATGAGGTTGTAAAGTGAAACAGTCACATGACAGGGAATTCTAAAAGATATGCATCTAAATTTTCAAAAGTAACTAGTGATTTTGAGTGCTCAACTTAAGACACCTTAAATAACCTGGCCACTGAAAATCAGATATCTTTCAGGTTTCCTTAATTGGGCAAGCGAAAAATCACTAGTCACTTCTGAAAACATAAACCAATATTTATCCCACAGTGTTAAAGACTTGTACAACTTACAAGAAATGCAGACTTTGCCCCGAGGGCTTGTAAGTTAAACCACAGCTTTTTGGTTTTGGCAGTTTCAGTCAAACCTTGATAAGCAGAACCTTGAATAAGCAAAACTGTGAGTTACCCTACCTAAGATATCTAGGGTACTATAAATAATCATATTAGACGTTCCATAGGACTTCTGCAACTTTGATTCATCATAGAACAAAGTGGTGGAAAATATTTCTTTAGCTGTGAGATTTGACTTTCTGACTGTATAAGTTATGGTGGCTGTTCTGGAGATGCTAAAGGATCTTTCAAAGGGAAGAAGAGCTATCAGACATGCTTTATCCTCCTTGAGTTATTCACTGACTCTTCTTTGTTCCTGTTTTATGGTACATATTAAATACTATTTGTCTTATGCACAACCTACCATGCCAACCATAAGGATTTTCTTTATGTAAGGACTCCTAATGCACCCATTTACATTGTAATCCAGGTCTCTGGAGCATGCTTTCCTGACCCTCAGTTTCACACAGATTGCAACTTCTTTCCTCTACTGCATTGCTGGGATTTTATTCTTGAATAACACAGCATAGAAGGAAACACTATGATCTAACCTGAAATATTAACTCAGGTTAAAGCATCAAAATCCTCTAAATGGATATAAAAATACAGATGAAACACAGAATAGCAGGCTTCATGATCACAAAGAGTCTTGCTACTTATATAACTGGCATCTGTTTCCCTTCCTCCCTTCCACAGCCCCTAGATAAACTGCAGCAGGCTCAGTCAAAGGAGAATAACCCTTTAGTGCTGTTCGGCCCAGAAAAGAAGCAGGACCTGCTCACCATTCAAAAAAAAAAAAATCTGTTTAATTCTTACCACCTTCCCATATCACATGTAGGGAGGGTCCAAACTGTATCAGAAGAGCAGAATGGATTGCATTGTTTTTCCTCAAATGGAATAAGGGCAGTTTCCCACTTCAGTGAAATGCAGCTAGAGGCACAGTCACATGGACAGACGTGTTCTTCTCCCTTAGTGTCTCTTATGGACCCTCTCCCCCCGGTTTCAGTGCTAGCTGTAGAGCATTTAAAACAGACTTCGACTTTTCAAATGTGTTTCTTTACTTTAACAAATATATCTTAAATGTATTAGAATTTCCCATCCCTAATTGTACTTGGGATTTTTCTGTTTAAGAACACAGCATTATGAAGTGCTATGCAGTACATTTCTAACAGCAAAGCTTATGAAATAATACCATAACCCTCTTAATTCTCTTTTAAACCTTTATGAATATGGTAAAAAGAAAAGGAGGACTTGTGGCACCTTAGAGACTAACCAATTTATTTGAGCATGAGCTTTCGTGAGCTACAGCTCACTTCATCGGATGCATACTGTGGAAAGTGTAGAAGATCTTTTTATACACACAAAGCATGAAAAAATACCTCCCCCCCACCCCACTCTCCTGCTGGTAATAGCTTATCTAAAGTGATCACTCTCCTTACAATGTGTATGATAATCAAGTTGGGCCATTTCCAGCACAAATCCAGGTTTTCTTACTCCCCCCCCCCACAAACCCACTCTCCTGCTGGTAATAGCTTATCTAAAGTGACCACTCTCCTTACAATGTGTATGATAATCAAGGTGGGCCATTTCCAGCACAAATCCAGGGTTTAACAAGAACGTCTGAGGAGGGGGCGGGGGTTATGAATATGGTGTTATATACAGAGGGCTGTTCAGTTTCCCTACAATGTTTCATGGAAGCATTGCAATATATACTCTATCCTTTATTTAAAAAATTAGAGGCAAAAAATATTGTAGATGCATATACACAGTATTAATAAAAAGAGCACACAGAACCAAAATTAATACTTACGTAGCTATTTACAAACATATATTTGAAAGTATCTTACAAATATTAATTGTGCCTTAAAGGCTCCTATGAGACTAGGCAAAAAGCTGTGTATAATTCTTCTTACAAATCATAGAATATCACAGTTGGAAGGGACCTCAGGAGGTCATCTAGTCCAACCCCCTGCTCAAAGCAGGACCAAGCCCCAACTAAATCATCCAATGATAAGGTGAGACAGTCATTGGCAAAACCAAGATTAGAACCGTGCAGTTAAGGAGGAGATAAACCTATAAGTCTGTCACAAGAAAAGATTTCCCCAAGAGAAAGAAAAAGGATGGCAAAATATGAAGTGTCAGAAAACAATTTGTGTATCAAGCAACAAAAGCAAATTACATAAACAAGTCAAAGAGGACGTTAATAGCATTGGAGTTTCCTTTTTTGGTTTTGTTGGAGTGGAGAGAAGTTTAATTTTGGAAATAGGAATATTCTGAGCTACAGTCACTTGCTAGATTTTTGGTCAATACTTCTTAAAATCTGCAAACATGCACATGCTTACCTTGAAGGATGTGAATAGGCTCATTGAGTTCTGTGACCATCATCATGTGAGTAAAGTTAATCATGGGTGTAAATGTTTGCCAGATCAGGCCCGAAGGGTGGATTTTTATTTCTAGCCTTTTTGACATAATTTGGTTTTATTATTCTAATTTAGATAGTACATTCTTTTAATTGACTAGAGACATCTCTTACATTCACAGAACAACAAACAAGGGCATAGAAGAGAATGCTAGTTTGATACCTACTGTACCCATATACCAGGTGTTCCTCCTCATCTAGAAAACACAAGGAATGAAATTCTGTTATGCAGAGAAAAGTAGACTAAACCAGATGTAAAATTGTTTAAAACTATAGTAGAGATAGTAGAAACTGGTGAAGAAATCCAATTCTGCTTTAAAATGTTAAGATTGGTACATCTGAAATTTCACACAAGTACCATGTTCAGCTATCATTAGCTGGCTTGGGTGGGGAGAGGGGATGTTGAGGGTTAGGACGCACAAGCACGTGTTTAATAAAATATCCACACAGATCTACATCAGTTACGGACTTCAGCTGGTTGCACCTACAGAATCAGCCCAGGACTCTGTACTTGGTCCTTCAATCCTAACATCCAGTGCCCCACATATGAACAGGGTAGAAGGCAAAGCTGAGGTATTAGTGGCCACAGGGGAAGCAACAGTTATTATGTCTCTCCACTGAGTGAGCTAGATGTGTGCTCTCTCCCATTGCTCTGTGGCTATCTCTCTTTGACTTGCCACTGAAAGAGTGGATGCTCTTGTTGCTCTATTGGATATAGAGGCCCACCCCACTGCTGTGAAGAGGATGATGTCTTTCAGCTGGCAGTATAGGTGTCTGGGGTTGCCCAGGAGAAGGAAGTCAATGTGGGAAGAGCCAGGCTCTTTTTAACCTGGACCTTAGTGTTTCCATACCATACTGCTTCTTATGATCCAGTAGACTGGCTACTAGAGAAAGAACTTTGTAAAAGGTCCATGCAGATCTCAACAACAGCACAGTTAAACTAAATGTGAAAGCATGTTACAACCATACCTCAGCATAGCCAAACTACATGTGTAATGATGTGGGGGGAAAAGTCAACGGCCTCTACTTTCCATTGTCCATTACCTTAGGGTGGCTTCAACATTGAGTGCTTGGCCTGAGACACGTAGGGCCTAACTTTACAGATGGGCTGACAACCTACAATTCCAATGGGCTTCAATAGGAAATATAGATGCTGAACACCTCTGAAGAGCAGGCCCTGCATGTCTCAGGCTGGGCAGACATCCAAAGTGAGTGGATGTGTTTGAAAATGTAGGCCATAGTGTATTCAGTATTCCTCTTAAAACAGAATTCCAAAGTAACAATATCTAGATAAACAGGAGCTGTATTTCTGTACAATTATGTTCTTTGGTTTGGAATGAAAATCATCATTGATTCTACTGGGGGCAGAGAGGTAGTGCAAAACTTTTGGAACCATGGTCAGAGTGGCAGTGAATGGCATAGGTGGAGGGAAGTCTCTTGACTTATTACATGCCCTGCAGGGGGAAAGTACAGCAAACACACATACACTGTTAAATGAGAGGTTTGAGAGCAGATCCATGCATTATGCACATCGAAAGGACCAGAAACTCTGCATAGGAAGTACAGAGCAGTAGTTATTGCTATTCTGGACAATAGCTGGAACAACAGCCATAGAGGAGCTGCACTGCAGTCCCACAACCCAGTTGCCAGGAAGAGGAATGGAGAACCTACTCCTTCCCCAGTTTCATTTATTCAAGAAGGGTGATCTTCATCCTAAACAGTAATAGCCCATTTTGGTCACATACTGCAATTTTCTGTAATCAGCTATGTTTGAGGCACCCTTTCAAATTTTATTTAACTCTTCTCATTGTGCCCTTATTTATGCAAAAAGCAACACCTTGTAAGGCACAAGAGGAGAAGCAAGGGATGCATGGCTAAAGCTGTATTAATGCCTTTGTACAGGATGTACACCATACATCTCAACTGCCACCCAAGGGGTTAGTATAGATATTTAATGGGAGAGAGGAGATTGTGTTCTTTGTGCCTGAATGCACACTTCTTTGTGGAATTGCATGGGATAACAAAAGTGCATCTTATATAAAGAGCTCTGTGTAGCACTTTATCTAGAGTAAATTTCACCAGAAAGAATACAGGAAATAGCCCTGGGCCAGATTCTCCCCTCCACTTACACTGAGCAGAAATGAGAAAGGGAACACAGAAAGCTAAAAGCAGCATCCCTGTAGCATGGTTCCCCCTACAAGCCCCTCCCACTGCCACTGATTGTTGGGGGCAGAGATGTGGGAGAAGTTGTTCTATGTGGCATGTTCTCATCAGCCAGAAGTACGCACAGTAAGGATTTCAGTCAGTTATAGACCAGAACTTTATTATACAATTGGATATACAGGATGATTATCAACTGCCAAAGATAAATGTTATAGCTTGAGAAGGAAATCTGTTTATTTAATCTTGGGTATATTTCTCATGTGGTACAGTGACATTCCATATTGATAAAACCATGGTTATGATAGTGATGTCTGTTTGAAGAATCAGAATCAATGTTGGAGACTAGCGTATGGCTTTGGACTCCAAAAGCCAAATTCAGAGACAAGTTATAAAATGGGGTAAGCCAGATCTCCTTACACTCAGACTTCCTTAGACTTTACACCTGCTTTACCATTGCATAGGGGAGTCTATACTGATATAGCTGGTATGCCACTGAGCCAGAAAAGGCATATGCTATGTTGAGTGAGAACCATTTTTACTTACACCTTCTGCTCCTCACTGTGTATGTTACACCTGTTTATTTCCATGTAACAATATTATGAATGTAAGTATATGCAAGGGTATCTAACTAAGTGTAAGGAAGTCTAAGGCTATGTTTTCACTACAGAGTTAGCTTGAGTGAGTCATACTTGAATTAGTCCTCTTGAGTTAGCCTGGCTTGAGTGAGAGTCACTGCAAAATAACACTTGATCTGCACAGAGTGATTGCTATCAGCTGACAAATTGTGCTACCTCAAGCTTTACCTTCTGCCCCCTCTCAGGCCGGACAATTCAAGTTTATAGTACCACAACTCTCAAGTTACAGGTTTGTGGGTATGGACAGAACTCAGGTTAGGGACAACATGCAAATAGCTCAAGTTATCTCTGCTATGAAGACAACACCTCCACTATATCTCATATCTCATCCTTCTTTCAGTTATACACAGGAGAGCAGTTTTATTAGATTGCCTAATACTTTCCATTATTGAAGATTCTTCTGACCTTTTTTGAAAAGCTGTGTCACCTCCATTGTTTCCTTGTATGCAGCAGGTCTTTGAAATTTGGCAGGGAGAAAACCCTCAGACTAGAAGCGTGCCTTTTCTTTGTGCCTTGCAATTCCATGCAGATTAACTGAGGGTAGGTCTACCCAGTGAGTGGCAGTGAGTCTCACAGCCAGGGTGACAGACTCAGGCTTGTTCTGCAGCACTAAAAATAGCTGTGTAGACATGCAGCTCAGGCTGGAGCTTGGGTTCTGAAGCCCAGGGATGGGGTGGGTCTTCCGAGCCTGATCTCCAGCCTGAGCCACAATTGTCTACCCAGCTATTTTTAGGGTCGCAGCAGAAGCCTAAGTCTGTTGACCTGGGTACTGAGGCTTGCTGTGTGGACTATTCTGAGTTATAAACTGTTAAAAAACTCTAGGGTCACAAAATAGAGCATGAGCTCCCGGTGTCCTGGAGGAGAGACCATTCAGTCTCAGCATGTAGTGCCAGTGGCCCATCCCCTACACTTGAGGACAGCAGCATTCCCCTGCTGTCAGCTAATACCATTAGTTCGGTCACTCAAGCTGTGCTGCAGTGTTGAAGTTTCAGGGGTCAAACTCTTCTGATGAATGGGTGGGGGGATTGTTACAGATGTACATAACAGAATTTGTGTTTAGCTTTTTCCTTTTAAAAAACCTAGGAAATTGCATGGAAAACATTGCTTAGAAGAATGTTATATAGGTTGCAAAATCAAGTTAGAAAATGCCAGATTTACAGTTGCTTGCACAACTGTAATACTTTATGTTACAGTCTGTCATTACATGATTGCACAGTGTTTTTCCCTAGCACCTTTGCCTCATTAAATGCACAACATGGATGAAGAGAGGGGAAGAATTAGCAAAGGAAACCGTAAATTTGACATTTTTAAACTTTTGAATGCTTGACTTTGGCCTGATCTACACTTGAAAATTTTACTGGAATAACTCTTTTGGTTAAGGAAGTGATTTTTTAAAGATATATAGTTATATTGGCAAAACCTCTAGTATAATCGCAGTTATATCGGTATAAAGGAGATTTATGTCAGTATCGTTTTCTTTTCCCTGTAAGAATAGCTACTACTGGGGGGGTGGAGGAGGAGAAGTGATAGCTCGGTGGTTTGAGCATTGGCCTGCTAAACCCAGGGCTGTGAGTTCAACAGCCCTTGAGGGGGCTATTTAGGGATCTGGTCCCGCTTTCAGCAGGGGGTTGGACTAGATGACCTCCTGAGGTCCCTTCCAACCCTGATAGTCTATGATTCTGTATAAATCTCCTATTGTACTATATAACTGACCCCATTTAAGGATGTTGAACTCTCAACTGTACTGGCATAATTAAAGCAGTACAACTTTCTAATGTAGCCAAGCCCTTTGTAACCTTAATAACTTCTTTAGACCAGTTTTTTGTATGTTTTAAAAATACTGTAAACATTTAAATGTAAGCAGCCATATTCTAGTCTGGTAGCAATAAGACAGACCAGCGTGTGCATTTGTAGGCTGTGGTTGCACTTCACGTTGTTAAAAAGTACTCTGAACCTCATACTTCACAATGCACCCGAGGGATGCACAAATAGCCTATTAATGCAGATATTGCTGTTGTGGCTTACAGCTAAAGTGCATCCATATTTATAAAGCACACTCATGACTCATGGCACACAATATTAGAAACAAACACGTAACTTCACTTAGTCAAACAAAATAGCTCAAGCCAACTGACCACTGTGAATACCTGAATTTCACCCTTTCATTGATATTCTGGTAGAAGTAGTAATTACAGAGGTTGGAAAAATTGGAATTTTTAAAAGTTAAAGATTGTCGTCATTTTGTAACGTTCAAAATAAAGTCTGTACTGAACATTAATTGTAGATCAAGTTATGTTAATAAAAAATCAGATTGTTTCTTTATTTTCATGAATTATAGCCTAGAGGGAACATAAGGTAAAGGCAAATTCACATCCTGAACTTTAATTGCACAGATGTACAAAAGCTCACTTAGGACTCTGGGACTATGAAGGACGAAATTCAGACTTAGCATAAGGGTGTGTAATTCTGCTACTTATGCCAAGTCTGCATTTGGCTCCAAGGTTCAGATCCTTGTGCAAATCATAGAAACATAGGATTCGAAGGGACCGCAAGAGATCTTCTAGTGCAGTTCCCTGCACTCAGTGCAGGACTAAGTATTATCTAGACCATCCCTGATAGGTGTTTGTCTAACCTGCTCTTAAAAATCTCCGATGATGGAGATTCCACAGCCTCCCTAGGCAATTTATTCAAGTGCTTAACCACCCTAACAGTTAGGAAGTTTTTCTTAATGCCCTTGCTGCAATTTTAGGCCATTACTTCTTGTCCTATCCTCAGAGGTTAAAGGGAACAATTTTTCTCCCTCCTTGTAACAACCTTTTATATACTTCAAAACTGTTATCATGTGTCCCTCCCCCTCGCACCAGTCTTCTCTTCTCCAGATTAGACAAATCCAATTTTTTCAATGTTCTTTCATGGGTCATAATTAGGCCTCCAGTTGAGACTTAATCAGCGCAGAGTAGAGCGAAAGAATTATTTCCTGTGTCTTGCTTACAACACTTCTGCTAATACATCCCAGAATGATGTTGCTTTTTTTGCAACAGTGTTACACTGTTGACTCATATTTAGCTTGTTATCCACTGTGACCCCCCAGATCCCTTTCCACAGTACTCCTTCCTAGGCAGTCATTTCCCGTTTTGTATGTGTGCAACTGATTGTTCCTTCCTAAGTGGAATAGTTTGCATTTCATCATATTTACTTCAGACCATTTCTCCAGTTTGTCCTGTTCATTCTGAATTTTAATCCTATCCTCCAAAGCACTTGCAACTCCTCCCATCTTGGGGGGTTTATAAGTGTACTTTGTATGCCATTGTCTAAATCATTGATGAAGATATTGACCAGAACTGGACCCTGAACTAATCCCTGTGGGACCCCACTTGATATATGCCCTTCCAGCTTGACCATGAACCACTGATAACTACTCCCTGGGAATGGTTTTCCAACCAGTAATGCACCCACCTTATAGTCGTTCCATCTCGGTTGTATTTCCCTAGTTTGTTTATGAGAAGGTCATGTGAGACAGTATCAAAAGCCTTACTCAAGTCAAGATATATCACATCTTCTGCTCCCTGTCCCCATCCACAAGACTTGTTACTCTGTCAAAAAAAGTTATTAGGTTGGTTTGACATGATTTGTTCTTGACAAATACATGCTGTTATTTATCACCTTATTATCTTCTAGTTGTCTGGAAATGGATTGCTTAATTATTTGTTCCATTATCTTTTTGGGTACTGAAGTTCAGCTGACTGGTCTGTAATTCCCTGGGTTGTCCTTATTCCCCTTTTTATAGATGGGCACTATGTTTACCCTTTTGCAGTCCCCTGAAATCTTACCCGACTTCCATGACTTTTCAAAGATAATCGCTAATGGCTCAGATAGCTTCCCAGTCAGCTCCTTGAGTATTCTAGGATGTATTTCATCAGGCCCTGGTGACTTGAAAACATCTAACCTGTTTAAGTTATTTTTAACATGATCTTTCCCTATTTTAGCCTCTGATCCTACCTCATTTTCACTGCCATTCATTAAGTTAGATGTCCAATTGCTACTAAACTTTTTGTTGAAAACTGAAACAAAAAACTCATTTAGCACTTCTGCCATTTCCACATTTTCTGTTATTGTCCCCCCCCACGCACCGTGCTTATTGAGTTACGGGCCTACCCTGTCCTTGGTCGTCTTCTTATTTCTAATGCATTTGTAGACTATAAATATTACCCTTTATGTCTCTAGCTAGTTTAATCTCCTTTTTTGCCTTGGCCTTTCTAATTTTGTCACTACATATTTGTGTTATTTATTTATATTCTTAGTTTGCAATTGGACTTCATTTCCATTTTTTGTAGAACTCTTTTTTGAATTCAGATAATTGAAGGTCTCCTGGTTACACCAGGGTGATCTCTTGCCATACTTCATATCTTTCCTACACAGTGGGATAGTTTGCTCTGGTGCCCTTAATAATGTCTCTTTGAAAAACTACCCACTCTCATGAACTGATTTTTCCCTTAGACTTGCTTCCCATGGCATCTTACCTACCAACTCCCTGAGTTTGCTAAAGTCTGCCTTCTTGAAATCCATTGTCTTTTTGTGCTATTTTCCCTCTTACTATTCCATAGAATCAATACTCCTAACACTCCTTAGAATCACTTTCACCCAAGATGCATTTCACTTTCAAATTCTCAATCAGTTCTTCCCTATTTGTCAAAATCACATCTAGAAGAGCCTTTCCCCTAGTGGCTTTCTCCATCTTCTGAAATAAAAAAAAGTCTCCAATACATTCCAAGAACCTGTTGGATAATCAGCATAACTTCACTGAATTCATCAGATCTACAATCACTTAGAGTGGTTGAAGATCTGAACCTGAATGTCTTACTATTTAAGGCAGTAAACATAAGAGGAACAGTTGTACCACAAACAATACAAACATTGTAATGCAATATATATATATATATTTAAAAAGAGTGGACCATGAAAATACAAAGAAACTATAGTTATGGTTTTTGAAAAGAAATACAAACTGTAGCCCAACAAGATTTGTGAAAGTACCTGTAACCCACATATAGGGGAATAATAAATAAAAGAGCCATGAACAAATGAACCCAAATGGATGCAGCCACTACAGCTAATTCTGTGTTATAAAAATATAATTATCATGTCAGTTTAAATAATATTTGCTGGTGCCAATTGCTAATATGCTGCAAATAGCTACATTTAAATATGTTTCCAAAAGTCAAATTCTTAAGGTTGCCTTGTGATAAAGTAGATTGATTTAGTTAATTGATTTCCCCATAGATTAGGAGTTTTGTTCCCTCCTCCTACTCCACTTACCCCCAATTTAATACCCAGCACAAAACCTAATTGCTCAGGTTAATGTATAGAATGGATGACTCTCACATATACTGAATATAGGTTTACTTTAAAAAAGGCTCTCCTCTCTACACTGGAATTTTAGCAAAACAAAATTGACAAGAATTACAATATTGGTTTACCAATTTGGACCTAATTAGAGCTTTTACTGCCAAAGTATCAGAAATGGAAAGTTAACAGATTTGTTGGGAAGTGTGTAAGACAAATGTAGAAAAAACATTTTTAATGTTAAAAATTGACATTTGCAAGAAATTGTGGTAAGTGGCACCATCTAACATTACCTTATACCAAGTAATTGTTTGTTTGTTTCAAAAGATTGTTTGCTGCTCTTTTCACAGGATGCTATCCAAAGTTAGTATTCCATTTTGAGCTCAAGAGAAACATCTTGTATTTCATACTAGAGACATATGTACCATCCATCTTGCTAGTTGTACTCTCCTGGGTATCATTCTGGATAAGCCAATCATCAGTTCCAGCCAGAATCTGCATAGGTGAGTAAGTAAAAAGACAAAATGGAGGTTGAAACATTAAAAGGTGTTCTTTGTTGCATGGTACATAGCATTCATTTCCAGAAAGTGCAAAGACTTCTGTATTTTAGGCAATTACTTCTTTGGTTTGCCATACATACAATACATCATGTAGATTCCCCTCAGATTTTTATTTCTGTGCATTATTTAACAAGGAAAATGTCCTGGGAAGCCATAGGGAGTCTAGATGGCAGACAAGCACAAAGAACATTCAGTCATTCCTGAATGTACTTCAAAACATTCAAGTACAACGTGTTGCACACAAGAAAGAATTATGAGGTGTTTGTGAGGATGACCAATACATAGTACTTAACGCACGAATAACGGAAGAGAAAGTACTGTACGAGAGTAAAATAACACATTTTAAATGAGAGAGAGAGAGAGAGATGTGGAGTTGGGAAGAAAAAGAATCAGCTGCCACAAGACTGAAATGTTCAGAGCAGAGGAGAAACAATTATAAGATGTATAGCCTCATGCGTCTGGATTTGTAAGAAGGAAAGGTGTCCATACAGAGTGAACACAATTGAATGGAGTGGTGTTAGCACTATGTGTGTAACTTCATAGAAATGGTCACTGTACCTACTTTCATGTGAATGCTACACAGCAGAGATACAAGATAATTACACTGTGGCTATAAAAAATCATTGTGAACCATCTTAGTAGTCAGGGAATATCCAGACCATTTGCATAATACCGTAATAATCACAAGTGTACACAGCATGAGTCATTTCAGTTCCTCTCATTTTAGATTACAGACTCTCTGGATTATTAACCTTGTTTTTCTATTTCTTTTAAACACGGGAATTCAAAATCTTAAATATATTTAAAAGTCTTATTTCCAGAACATCCAGCAGTAAATGGGGAAATGCGGTTGCACACACTGAACAGTTCACAGTGATCATAAAGCTCAGAAAACACTAGTTTGCAGCTATTCCAAATGCTGCATAGAATGCCATAACTAACACCACTTTTTACCTTATTCCTTGTGTTCTGCAGGTGTCACAACAGTGCTTACCATGACAACTCTCATGATGGGAGCCAGGACTTCACTTCCTAATGCTAATTGCTTCATAAAGGCAATTGATGTATACCTTGGTATTTGTTTTAGTTTCATCTTTGGGGCTTTGTTGGAGTATGCTGTGGCTCATTTCTGCACTCTTCATCGTTCCAATTTGAGGGTACTCACAAAGGTATTTAAATTTTTAAATATTTGAGTAGAACAAATACCTCGGGAACTCCTTGTCAGGAGAGTACATTACCTGCATTAGCACTAATGGGAATTGTACATACATTTAATGGAAACATTTCTTACAATAAGGACACTAAAAGGCATTATGGGTCTGACAAAAACTAGGATTTCTAATACCCCTTGAACTTTGGGGTATTAGAAAGCCAGCTCTGAATTTTGCAGCTTAGGCCCTCTTTACTAGGGGACACTTTATGTATCTCAGTTATATCCACACAACCCAATGACAGTAACAAAGAATAGTTCATGAATCACTGAAGTCTTTGGCACTATTATTGTGGCATTTATATTGCAGCTGTATGTGGGAGAAGGCATGGAATTGTGTACCCCCGGAGGAGGAAAGGCAAAGTTTGGGGCTGTTCTATGCACAGAAGGGGGTAAGCAATCTGCCATATCCATTAAGATGGAGAAAATTACTTCCCTGAATGAATACTCCTTGCTCTGCAGAGTGGCATGGAGTGGGTGGGGCAGGGCCATAGCTCTGACTCCGCCTTACCCTGTTTTAAATGCAGAAACTGCTACTACAGGAGACCCTTACATAACTACACAAGAGTTGGGCAATCCTCTGAGCTGTCTCTACAAAGGCCACTCATAATCTGACTCTTGCCATGACCATAAAACTCTCAGTACTGTTTAGATGCAACCAAGAGCAGCATATTTGGGTCACAATCACTTACTAGCATTTCCTCTTATAGTTTAGGAAATTATTTTTGTAACTTCTTGTCTTCCACCTTGCTTGCCCAGGTATTAAGCATGATATCTACTCCATCCCTTGAACCTGTCCGGGGCACATGCTACATGATATCCTGACCTTTCTATGGTCTCTAGTTTGAAGTGTCTGTTTCCCATATAACCCCATTCTTAGCAGCAGTTGCAATCACTACATTCACAATTCAATGCCCCACACTGTTGGTTACATCCGTGGAAGTGCTCCTGGTGAGGATATGCACCACCAAGCGAAAAAGCTAGTATGGACATGAAAAATCACAGTAATTACTGTGGTGGCAGTATGTCAACCTAACTTAGGTTGACTTAATTTTGTAATATAGATAAGGCCTGAGCAAGGCTAAGACATGTAGTCTGAGGGTATTCTCTGGGAATGGTTGCAAATGCAGCAGCTAAGGATTTGTTTGGCAAGCTGGGTGTGGGTGAGAGAGAGGCATAAAGCCAAGAGAAAGCCATCTGAAAGTGAGAGAAGGAGTCGTGAGCATGGAGCAGAGATAGAGCTCCTTGGACACAGAAATGACTGAAGGACCAGACTTAGAAATTGTGAGCAAGGAAATTTCAGGGAAATAGGGCTTTGTGCACAAATCTGATTTTGAGTAGAGAAATTGTGCATACAAAATTGCAGAATCAAAATTCAGAAGACAAAGTAGAAACCATTTTGTAATGGTAGCCTTAAACAATGAGTAAGAATGATCTGTGTTGTACTCTGTTTTAGTATTTAAATGAGTTTGTTCAAGATCCAGCATTGGTTAAATTGGCACATTTTAGTTCTTTTGATGTGCTGGGGATTTACGGTTTATAATATGAACTGTGAAATAGCTAGCCATATACAGACACCTGCAGTAGCAAGCTCCACGTGAGCCATGATCAGCACAGACAACATCAAAGTCAATGACAAAAACTGATGAGTCACCTGCTGCATGGGAATTCAAGCACGATGTCCCATTCATTTCAATTCAATTAGCTCACTGCATAAGAGTCTGAATAAATCAACAGGTTACCTTTCAAAGGCCTTACACCTTACTTTCTTCTGTACGAAGAACAGAACCCACCTTTATGACTGAAGAAACCCTTTGACTCTTTCCCCTGCATAAAAGAAAGGAATCCTCATCTAGCCGTATTTTTTTAAATTCACCTTTGGCTAGAGAACAAGCCTGGAAATTTTCATCCTGAAAGGGGAAAGTGCCACAAATTGAAAATGGGGTCGTAGTGGAAACACTCATTCTTATACCTACTGGTCACACCTGCTGCAGCTACAATGCACAGCATCATGTTGCCTTTACAAGCATTTTAAATTGGCTTGGCAAAGAAATCTCCAGGTGCACCAGATACTAGGACACTCTTGGATGAAACACTTAATCTTGAAAAATCTATAATTTTCAGCAGAAGTGACACCTTTCCTCCTGTCAGCTGTTGGATGTCAAACACTTCAGTTAATATAGACAGCAAAAGCAGATAACATATACAGTACTTTTCAGCTCTCATACAGTACCTTTTCATGGATGCTGCTGATTTTTGTATTCAAACAAATCCCTTTATCGTGCCATCTGCTATTCTCTCATTAAGAGCTGAGAGTGAGAGAAGAGTAAATGGCATCACCTTTAAAAAATACAGCTGCAATTGAATTCTCTCTTGAAATGCAAGGTTTTCATAATGTAAAGCAGCATAATTATTCTTCTCACACAGTTCCCCAAAGCCCCTCTTTTTCTGAAGTCCCCCAACATCCCTGATTTGTAAGGCAGATAGCTCTTTGTAGTTCTGTTGTAGAGTCTCTTTCTTCTTTTCACAGGTGCAATATGATAATCAAACTTGTGCTGTAAATGCATCTTTTTATGTTCTGTGAAAAAAGAGTGGCTTGTAACGCAGCAACAGGAGTGAGACGTGCACCGCGCCATAGACAGCATTTTCCACTCAAGTTTTAAGGGTTTCCTAGGGAAAATAAATAAGTTAAGAATAGCCTAATAAAGTAAAAGCCACCTGTGAATCATTTCCGTGCAGCTGTGTGAAAAGAAAAATGGCACATAGGCAGTGTCCTTTCCTGCTGTGCAATAAAACTGTAATTCTGTACAAGTTTTATTTGACTTTACTTGGGTGAGAAATCAAATTTTAAACTGAACAATGCACTAACTCCCACCATTTTTAAAACACAGATGTTGTTCTGCTCCTTTTCTCTTTCTAATAAATGAGAACCTGGGAACAGTCAGATTTCTTCTAGCAGGTTTCTTGATTTTATTAACTTTTGAAGTGCCAGTTACAATCATTATGTCTCAGGATTGATGCTTTGTTTAAAGTGTCAGAGACACTGCTGGGAAGGATTTTCTCTGGCATCATGAGAACAATGTTGTGCTGAGTACAGTTTTTAAAGTCAACTAGCTCAGAAATTGAAATGTGTAGTAGAGATAGGTTCAAAGTAAAACTCAATTGCTAGCCTTTCCTCAGGCAGTGCTTAAAATCCAGACTGGAATTTTATGGCTTAATCTTATCTGTAGTTTATAAACATATTTTTAATCTCAGTTTTTGATTTCAAATTACTGACATTGCTGCAAGAAGCTATACTGCAGACAAAAGGAATATTTCCCATCAGGTGCATTTTCTGGGTAGACCCACCGTGTTGTGCATGGTTTATCTCTGTCAGATGGAAGAGACTAGATTTTTCAAGCAAATTGAAAAACAAAAATGATGGTGATGATAATTTTTCCAATTCCTTCTATTCTGTTTCACTGACTCACTGCATTTTACTTCTAAATCTGAGGTAGAATTCTGACCCCACTGAAGTCAACAGCAGAACTTCCATATTTCAAAGGGTCAGGACTTCAGCCATGAACTTTCTGGCTCAATGCTCTTTCCAATTAAAGCAAAGGAAAAACCCTTGAAATATTTGTGTAGGGCTCAACAAAGCTCTGTTTCGGCAAAGCTCTTAAGCATGTGCTTAACTTTAACCTCCTGAACTTTAAGCATGTGTTTCAAGTGCTTTGCTGGACCAGGAACTGAAATAAGGGATTATGAAATATTGAAGTATTAATTCAGTGGTGGGGTTCGTTCCTCTTCCTCATCCTTGTCAGGATAGATCAACCTTCATCATGAGCCTAAGAGGCTGAAGAATAGTCTGCCTACTGTGCAAAGAGTAAGATACCCTCAAATTCTGAGGTGCTTGAACTAGCTAGCTAGACCTAGGGATAGCTGCAGCTCCACTGATCTTCTGCTAAAATAATGATATACTCCTAAACAATTCCTAGCTGCACAATTAACTTGATCTTTCCAACAAAAAGATTGTTTATCCCCTTTGATACATTCAACAGATTTCATGCTCACTTCAATGTTTGATGGAACATTTCTGTACAAATCTAGTTTTCCTTTACAGTCAGATTTGAACTTTTGCCAAAAGCTGCCATGTAAGTCATTGTGTTGTCCTGTATTTGGCGACTTTGAAAACTGACAGTAGTTACTCCCATGTATGTTTATACCCACTAAAATCAGGTGTGCACTACAAAAAGGGAGTCATAGGGAAACCTAATCATTCAGTTTAGTGCAAATGTAAATATATGCAATGAAACATATGCTTAAGTGCCTCTCTCCTGCTGTTTTGTTTCCTGTCAGGATGAGGATGAAGAGGTTGAAGAAGAGATTAATGAAGTACTGGCAACAATTGCAAACAGTTGTAATGTCTCTGACAAGATTAACAAAGTTGATTCAAAGAAAAACATCAATACCAGCAGTGACAGAAAAGAGGCGAAAAGTAAACACAGTGGGTGTAGTTCACCAATGACAGTGATGAAAAGACTCTTCTGTATCTCTGACTGCTTCTATGTTAAAAACCCATACCACATAGACAACTATGCCAGACTCTCTTTCCCATTATCATTTATCATAATAAATGTATTTTATTGGGTGTATTATTTGTATTTCTAAGTATTTTAAACTATAAAACTGTCATGTAAACTTAGGTAAGACGTAATGAGTAAAGTTGGGAAAGTTGCACTGGTTTTCTCAGAATAACATTTTTATTCTACCGTGCATTATGGTTAGGGCCCTACCAAATTCATGGCCGTGAAAAATGCATCACAGACCATGAAATCTGATCTTCTCCATGAAATCTGGCTATCGTAGGAGAGGAGCAGAGGTGGAGGCACCCCAGCTTGGGGGCTCCTACCATGCGCCGGGCTCCAGCTGCTAGTCCTGGCCTAGGCTGGGGCGGGACTTGACTTCTTCTTCCCCTGCAGGGGCTGCTCCTGGAGGCAGGTCAGACCCATCGCTGGGATGCTCCACGGCTGCTGGCTGTGAGCCTAGCTCTGAAGGCAGCGCAAAAGGGAGGGTGGCTCTCTGTCCCCGACCCGGGCGGAGAGGCTGGGGCCCCAGCTGTCAGCCCCAACCCTGGGCAGAGAAGCTGCTAGGAAAACCCGGACGTATGGTAACCCACCCTCCATATCCTGCAACCCTCACTTCTGTGCTGCTGTGGGTGGCGGCATTGGCTTTAGAGCTGGGCACCTGGCCAGCAGCTGCAGCTCTCTGGCTACCCAGCTCTGGTGTGGGTAAGCAGTACGGGTGGCAATCCCACGACCACCCTACAATAGCCTTGGGACTTCCCCATGACAGCCTTTTGGGTCAGGACCCCCCCCCCCAAGGTTACAACACTGTGAAATTTCAGATATAACCATCTGAAACCCTGAAATTAACTATTTTTAAAATCCAATGACTGTGAAATTGACCAAAATGCATGACCAAAATGAAATTGACCATGCATTTGGTAGGGCCCTAATTATGGTAAAAGCTTGCCATTTTATCAAATAGTACTTCTGTTGAGTTTCAGGTTAAATTACTGTTCATCTGTTAAATTACTGTAGTACAAGATCTGTTACTGTAAGTTACTATAGTCCAAAATTGACCTATTTTTTAGCATGCCTATCCCTCTGTGTACTATTTATCAAAAGCCAAAAAGTTCTGTTTTTAAACTTTACATGTTAAATTTTGTAAAATGAGAGAGTTATATAACACTAATTTCTGCACTGTATCAAATATATTTAAAAATAAAATCAGTAAAGTTATTTTTCTGTTATGTTTCCATCATTATGTTCCCTGTGGCTTTGTCAATAATGCATACATCTCCAAGAATATTATGTAACAACACTTTTATCACTGGAGGGTAAAATTTTTTTGCTTAATAGCAAATAAGTGGTTTGAGAGATTGAACTATTAACACAATCCAAAACCACATGTAAGACTTTGCAGCATCGCAAATAATTAGCAACACTGGCCCCTAAAAACACATAGAACTCCCAAAGCCAAAGAGCTTGGATCCAGATCTACCTTCTTGTCAACTGTCTAAATGGGCCATCTTGATTATCACTACAAAAGATTTTTGCTCCTGCTGATAATAGCTCATCTTAACTAATTAGCCTCTCACAGTTTGTATGGCACCTTCCAATTTATCTGTATGTATGTGTGTGTATATATATATATATATATATATATATATATATATATATATATATATATATATCCTCTTACTATATGTTCCATTCTATGCATCCGACGAAGTGGGCTGTAGCCCACGAAAGCTTATGCTCTAATAAATGTGTTAGTCTCTAAGGTGCCACAAGTACTCCTGTTCTTTTTGCGGATACTGACGAACATGGCTGCTACTCTGAAAGTAGTAATATTATGGAAATTATTGGGTATATGACCCATTTTTATATTGCTACACAAAAGTTCAGAAATAGTGTTTCTCATCAGCTAACTAGCATTCATTGAGCTGCTCACATGTGTGTACACTGTATATCACAGAAAGTGCAGTGATCTGACAAGTATTTTACATTATAATGCACACATATATGTGCCTGTGCAGAATACTGACACCGATGGGTTCATATCCACCCATCAGTTTTCTACTTGTGAGGGAAGACATCACTACATGTTAGGGAGGAAAATTCCATGTTCTTAATATGGCACTGGTTTGCCGCACCCCTGTTAAGTCAATGGGACTGGTACCATCAGTTCAATAGCAGCAGGTGTAAGCCGTTATTTAGAACATATTTGATATAGTTCCATGTATAGCAGTTGAGTGTTTTTAAAAAACAAGTCAATGAAAAAGACAATCAGTTGGGCCCCTAAGTACATTTGAGGATCTTGGCCTTGGTGCCTGATTTCTAAGGCCTCAGAGGCTTTTGTGTCAACAGGGACTGCAGAAGGGCAACTCCAGATTCTCCTCCTATAACCCTTTTGAAGGAATAGGGAACGCCTACCTGGTCTGAGGGTTTCTGAGTTCAGCATGACCTCTCCTGCCATTCATATAAAAGAATGTGGAAATGATAAACCAAGGTACAAGCACTTGCATTAAGGACAAGAAAAAGAAGACCTCTAATTCATGTTCTGGGATGTCTATCAGTAGAATAGCCTCAATAATTATATATTATGACAATGTCGAACAGAACAATTTTTCTTCTTCGAGTGCTTGTTCACGTCCATTCCACATTAGGTGTGCGCGCGTTGCGTGCACAAGCGTCGGAAACTTTTTCCCTCAGCGGCTCCTGTCAGGCTGACAGGCCCCCCGAGTGGCGCCACTGCACCCCGCATTATATACCCCCGCCGGCCCGATCCCCTCCAGTTCCTTCTTACCATCCATGGTGGCGTTGGAACAACCTTTCTCTCTCTCTCTTTCTCTCATAGAAGAGCAGTCCCTTAGCCTTTAGAGTAGCTGTTATCAGTTCATTTACGTATAGATTGTGAACACTTAAGTGATTAGATGCTTGGAGGCCTCCAGCACCAGCCCCAGGCCACGGGGCATGCTGCAGGCCCACGGCTTCAAGGCTTGCACCACGTGCCGCAAACCTATGCCAGTTAGTGACCCCCATGACTCGTGTCTACGTTGCCTGGGGGACAGACATCAAACTGAAAGGTGTAGGATTTGCAAGGCATTCAAGCCAAGGACAAGGAAAGAAAGAGACTTTTGCCTAAAGCAACTGTTGATAGAGACTGCATTGCAGCCGCTGGGCCCGGAGCACCCAACACCGGCTCAGGCTTCCTTGGTGCGTAGTGCCCCAGAGCCATCAGGAGACCCGGCACCGGCGAAGCACTGTAAACTGTTGGCCCCAGAGCACCAGGCTAGGCCCCAGCACCGATCGTTCTCCCCGGTGCGGCCCCCGGTGCAGCCTAAAGGAAGGCGTAGTCGTTCCCTGCACAGGAGGCTGGCGCCTCCCAAGGCACCGAGCACCGACAAGAGGGGGAAGGCCGTGGTACCAGCACTGACACAGGCGGTCCCGGTGGCACAAGCCCCACCAAGCCCAGACCTAAGTGAGCTCAGTGCGGACGATGGGCTCAAGGGCATAATGGATCAGCCCTCTATGCCTGGCACCTTTGAGGCTGCAAAGGACCTCATCGAGCTGTTGGCGGTGAGCCCCCTCCTGTATGGGGAGGACCCTCTGGCACCCATGCCTTGGGCGCCGTCGAGGGGTAAGCCGGCAATGGTGTGCTGCTCAAAGACACCGTCCCAGCACCGCTCCCAGAGTTGGTCCCAGTTGAGCTCCGACTCCGCAGACTCGCACTTGCCAGCGGCCCAGAAGGAGGTTGCTGCACTGGCAGCGGGTCGACGTGAAGAAGCGCCAGGAAGGACACACCGCTCTCCGGCACCGCCCAGAGACCGGCACTGGGAGGAGTTGAGACGGCCCTTGCCAGAGGTCTCCCACCAATGGTCCCGGTCCAGGGAACACCGGCACCAGTCCTGGTCCCGGTACCGCTCCCGGTCCCGTTCAGCCAGGAGCCGCTCATTCTGCCGCCAGCGCAGATCATTGGCACCTCCATGGCCTTTGCGATCAGCGTCGCCGCAGCCCAGCACCGGCTCCAGCCACTATAGCTACCCACACCGGGGCCCGGACAGCAGGGACCCTCATGGGAGCTGGCAACCTCAATGGGGGCCTCCAGGCCATTGGCCCTTCTGGACCTCCTGGGCCTATCAGGAGCGCCAAGGGGCCCCGTCCAGGGCAAGTTACTCGGTGCAGCGGTCCCAGTCCCCACACCGATGCCAGATGGTGCCAGAGGCAACAGTATCCAGGCCTCCAGCATCCCCGCAGCTTAGACCGGAGAGTCCGGCACCAAGCCTGGTGCCGTCCCATGGACTCTCGCCCTCGCCTGAGCAGGGGGCCCCTGCCACGAGAGATGGGGAGCAGGAGGACCAACCAGAGGGGGTCGAGCAGCAGCTAACCTCCTTGTCTTCCCCTGATGAGGCAGTGGCGGGTACAGAGGTATCCGGCCTTCCACCAATAGACCATAGAGCCCACCAGGAACTGCTGCGCAGAGTTGCCCAAAATTTGGGGTTGCAGGCCAAGGAGATGGTTGAGCAGGAGGACCCCATGGTGGACATTTTGAGCCCTGAAGGGCCATCCAGAATAGCGTTCCTGCTCATTAAGACCATTCAGTCTAACTATAAGACTATATGGCAGACCCCACCCTCCAGTGCTCCAACGGCTAAAGGAGTGGAGCGTAAATACTTTGCCCCATCTAAGGGCTATGAGTTCCTATTCTGCCACCCGAGTCCATGCTCCCTAGTGGTTTTGGCGGTGAACAAAAGGGAGCGCCATGGACAGCGGGGGCCCCTGCCACGAGGGGGCCCCTGCCCCTAAGGCCAAGGAGGCAAAATGCCTGGACCTTTTTGGTAGAAAGGTGTACTAATCTGGGGGCCTTCAGTTGAGGATTGCTAACCAGCAGGCCACCCTCAACAGGCACAATTTCAACTCCTGGGTGGTGGTGGGGAAGTTTAAGGACAACCTCCCGCAAGGTTCCCAACAGGAGTTCACGGCCCTGATGGACGAGGGCAAAGCAGTAGCCAAGATCTCTCTCCAGGCCTCCTTGGATTGGGCAGACACGGCGGCTAGAACAATCGTGTCAGGGGTGGTCATGAGGCGCTCAGCATTGCTCCAGGGGTCAGGCCTGCCCCCCAAGGTCCAGAATACGCTCCAGAACCTCCCCTTCGAAGAGTCCGAGCTCTTCTCGGATCAGACAGACGCGAGGCTGCATAGCCTCAAGGACTCGTGGGCTACACTCAAGTCACTGGGTATGCACACCCCAGTGACCCAGAGGAAGCCCTTTAAGCTGCAGCCTCCCCCTCAACGCCAGTACCAGCCTCGCCATAGACATGAGCCTTACCGTAGGCGAGGCAGGGATAACAGGCGATGGCGCAACAGCAATAATAACAATAATGTGCCGGGCCAGAACCAAGGCCAGCACAAACCCCAGCAGGGCACTAAGCCAGGCTTTTGAAGGTGCGCTCGAGGACAGCGTACCAGACCAGTCACCAGATCTGTTCCTTTGTTTCCTGAACCGCCTGTCCCGTTTCTCCCGTGTGTGGTCCACCATTACATCAGACCGTTGGGTCTTACGCACGGTGCGGAATGCGTACTAGCTGCAGTTTGCCTCCCTCCCCCCCTCCCACCCCCACTTCCCTGTCCCTCTTCAGGGACCCCTCTCACGAGTATCTCCTAGAGGAGGAAGTCTGCTCGCTGCTACGGGCGGCGGCGGTAGAGGTGGTGCCTCACGGTCTAAGGGGAAAACGGTTCTACTCCTGGTACTTCCTTATCACCAAGGCCAAAGGGGGCCTTCGCCCAATCCTAGACCTGTGTGGGCTCAACAAATTTCTGGTCAAGGCCCGGTTCTGCATGGTCTCTCTGGACACCATCATCCCTTCCCTGGATCTGGGGGACTGGTACGCCGCCCTCGACATGAAGGACGCGTACTTTCATATTGCCATTTTCCCAGCACATCGGCAGTTCCTATGCTTCACCGTGGGCCGAGAACATTATTAGTTTGTGGTTCTCCCGTTCGGTCTAGCCGTGGCCCCAAGGGTGTTCACGAGGTGCATGGCGGTGGTGGCGGCCTTCTTACGGAGGCAGAGAATCCAGGTGTACCCGTACCTCGACGACAGGCTCCTGGCAGGCTGATCCGAGGCGGAAGTGTGGGGCCATGTGGAGGTGTCCTTGAGATTGTTCTGCAAGCTTGGGCTCCTGGTCAACATCCCCAAGTCCACGCTTGTACCCACACAGAGAGTGGAATTCATAGGGGTGGTCCTGGTCGTGGTGCAGGCCAGGGCAAGCCTTCAGGTATCCCAATTCTGGGCTATCCAACAAGCTGTGGCCTCCCTGAGCCAGTTTCCAACAACAACGGCCAGGTGCTGCCTGCGGCTGCTGGGCCACATGGCAGCATGCATACACATGGTCAGGCATGCCAAACTGAGACTCAGGACTCTGCAGGCATGGCTCACTCGGGTGTACCGCCCAGGCAGGGACCCCCTGGACTTGGTAGTGTCTGCCCCAAGGGATGTGCTGGACTTCCTGTTGTGGTGGCAGTCCCAGCCTGTGGTTTGCGAGGGCATCCCCTTTGCTGCCCCACTTCCGGACCTGATGCTGGTGATGGATGCATCAGACCATGGATGCGAGGTTCACCTGGGGGACCTCATGACGCAGGGGTTGTGGTCTGAGGCAGAGCGGTCACTCCATATCAACGTGAAGGAGCTCAGGGCGGTTCGTCTCGCCTGCCAGACCTTTCACGCTGCTTTGAGTGGTCACAGCGTGACAGTTCTGACAGAGAACATTACTGCCATTTTTTATATAAGCAAGCAGGGCGGGGCTCGTTCCTCGCCACTCTTCCTCTGGGACCTTCGCATAGCCCATGCGATTCACCTTGAGGCGTCCTATCTCCCAGGGGTGTGGAACGAGCTGGCGGACTCCCCCAGCAGGTCGTACTGCATGCACGAGTGGACGCTCAGGGCGGATACCATGCTTTCGCTCTTTCTCAGGTGGGGGTTTCCCCAGGTAGATCTGTTTGCCACCAGGGCCAACGCCCAATGCCTGCGGTTCTGCTCGTTCCAGGGCCGCAGCCCGGGCTCACTCACGGACGCGTTTGTGATCCCGTGGAGAGAGGGCTTGATGTATGCCTTCCCACCGCTCCCCTTGGTGCACAAGGTCCTGCTCAAGGTGTGCAGGGACAGGGCGATGGTGATCCTCATCGCTCCAGCCTGGGCCCACCAACACTGGTACACATAGCTCCTAGAGCTGTCGGTGGGCACCCCAGTAGTCCTTCCCCTACACCGGGACCTCATTACACAGGACGGTGGGTGGCTTCTCCACCCCGACCTGCAGTCACTGCACCTGATGGCAGGGAGGCTCTGTGGCTAAATGCCCTGGAGAACCAGTGCTCCCTTCCTGTGTAGCAGATTCTGCTTGGCAGTAGAAAGCCCTCTACCAGGGCGGCCTATATGGCCAAGTGGAAAAGGTTCTCGTGTTGGTGTGAACCCCGACAGGTGCGGCCAGGCCAGGCCCCGGTGCAGGCCATTCTGGAGTACCTCCTGCACCTCAAGCAGCAAGGGCTAGCCCCGTCCTCACTCAGAGTGCACCTGGCAGCCATCTCCGCCTTCCATCCGGGGTTCTCAGGGGGCTCGGTGTTTTCCCACCCAATGGTGGGGCAGTTCCTTAAAGGGTTGGAGAAGGTGTTCCCGTACTCCCACCCACCAGTCTCTCCATGGAACCTTAACCTGGTCCTTTCTAAACTCATGGGACCCCCTTTCGAGCCCCTCGCTACCTGTTCTCTCCTCCACCTTTCCTGGAAGGTGGCGTTTCTGGTTGCCATTACCTCAGCCAGAAGGGTGTCTGAAGGGGCCCTCACCTCTGAACCACCATACACAGTATTTCACAAGGACAAGGTGCAGCTCCGGCCGCACCCCAAGTTCCTCCCTAAGGTGGTGTCCCAATTCCATCTGGGCCAGGACATTTGTCTGCTGGTGTTCTTCCCAAAACCCCATATGGACCCGAGTCACCGCAGCTTGCACACCTTGGATGTGCGTCGAGTGCTGGCATTCTATTTGGAGCGCACCAAGCCCTTTCGCAAGTCCGCGCAGCTGTTTGTGGCTGTGGCCGAAAGGTTAAATGGCCTCCCAGTGTCGGCGCAGCGGATTTCGTCTTGGATTACAAGCTGCATCCGGGCGTGCTATGAGCTCGCAGATGTTCTGGCCCCAGCGGTCACAGCCCACTCGACCAGGGCTCAGGCGACTTCCACGGCGTTCCTGGCACAGGTCCCAATCCAGGAGATCTGCAGAGCAGCCACCTGGTCCTCAGTGCAGACCTTCACGACCCACCATGCGGTCAACCAGCAAGCCAGAGAGGACGTGACAGTTGGCAGAGCGGTCCTCCGAGCAGTTGTTCTATGACTACTACCCTCCTCCAAAGGTAAGCTTGTAATTCACCTAATATGGAATGGACGTGAACAAGCACTCAAAGAAGAAAAAACGGTTACTTACTTTCTCGTAACTGTTGTTCTTCGAGATGTGTTGTTCATGTCTATTCCACCGCCCACCCTCCTACCCCTCTGTCGGAGTCGCCGGCAAGAAGGAACTGGAGAGGGTTGAGCCGGCAGAGGTATATATGCGGGGTGCAGTGGTGCCACTCGGGGGGCCTGCCAGCCCAACGGGAGCCTCTAAGGGAAAAAGTTTCCGAAGCTCGTGCACACGGCGTGCGCACACCTAATGTGGAATGGGCATGAACAACACATCTCAAAGGACAACAGTTATGAGAAAGTAACTGTTTTTTTCCTTTAACATACCGAATTTATGGACCTGACCCTCCAGTCTTTACTCATGCAATGAATTCCAAGAGAGCTGCACTTGAGCATAAGCTATGGGACTGGGCTTTATTTGGGATCCACTTCCAGGTTTGTTTCCCTTCTTTTATTTCAGCAGAAAGTAGAAAATAAAGCTCTGTATTTGGATTTTCAAATCTATAGCTTAAATTCATCTTATATCTTTTTGATTAGCCATTTGTATTTGGCAAATTGGTTACATTAACATAGTAAATTGTGTGTGGGGGGGTATTTTTGCTAGAAGCACAAGGTTACCCCTTTGGGTAATATAACTTTAAATTAATTTAGAGACAATTCATAGTAAATGTACTTTTTTGAAAGCTGTCTTCGGTCAAAGTGACTTTATTTGAAGTGCAAAATCCTATAATGGGATCTTCTCTCCCACTGATGTGCTAATAGTAATGGGAGTTAGACATGGAAATTCCCCATGCATGCATGAAAGAATAAACTGAAAAGCCATCTTATGTATAATTATAATTTGCATAATTCTGCATTAATGATGAATTCATAAAAGCAAAACTTGATTTGGCATGAATGCATCTTAAATAGAAGTGGTTGTAATCTTCTGGGACAGGGGACTGGATTTCAGTGCATTGCATGAAGAATTAGTAGCAAAACTTGTATGATCCCTCTCTCACACACAGCATTTATCCTACAGCGGCAAGTGACTAGCTCCAGGTTCCTGGCTAACTGGCTGCAATAGATACTCTAAATACACAAAATTTATGGAAGACGTTTTTAAGATAAGATATGAGGTCTAGAGTGGAGATGGGTAAGCCTCTGCTGGTACTAAGACCAGAGGCCACAATACAAGCTCAGGTGTCTAAGGCAGAGAAACAAAAATGGCCTGATTTTCACAGGTGCTGGGATGTAAAGGAGAAAGGCTCTATCTTGATATATACCTAAGATCACCTGAGATATTTTGCTCGTATGTCTGTCTGTCTGTTTATTGTGGTCTTCTTTATTTTGATTGTAATCTCTTCAGGACAGGGGGCTGTTTCTTACTTTGTATTTGGAAAGCACCTAGCATATTTGGGGAGCTACTTCAGATGAATATATAACGAGGGACACCAAATGTGCAAAATCATACATAATGGTAGCACTGCACCTGCCGTATACGTTCATATTGCAAAATTCTGCCTAGGTAGTTATGCATAACTCCGACTGATTTTCATGGGAGCTGACCATGGGTTTCATGAGGGTAGCATTTAGTGCAATAAACATGACTCCCCGCACACATACACTTTGAAAGGTATTGAGCCACAATTCCTTTTTTCTGGTGTATCAAGCTCCCTACGGTTGCTTAATCGCATACGTCAGATACACAACTCTGACATTAACAAGGTCTCATTCCTGTGTACTATTAAAATGCTCTAATTGCTAGGTCATCTTTACATTTCATCATACCAATGAATTTTCCTGTGTATGTCAGGCATTTGGGGTATTAGTCCTTTCTCTGCTAGTTTTCCATATTACCTGCTTTGTTGCTGCCATTCGATTGACACTCACTGGAATGTTAAGGAGTACATAATACGGTCCAGTCACTGGTATAGCAGATGTGTTCTGTTAGATGTACCTGGAATATTCAGTAGAATTCAGAAAGGTAGTACTAAGAAGGAAGGAGTCTTAGAACAGACATTCATTATCTCTCTAATAAATCAAAGTGTGTATTTACAATCAATATGAGGAAATATATGTATAAGGAGACTTATTTTCAAGTGTGACTTAATGCAACTGTATCAGTTGCTGAAATCCACATTTGGATGTTCAAATTGGCACATATTATAGGTGTATAACCGAGGCATCTATCTACTTAGGAGTTGGCATGAGTACCCAAATGCAGCATTCTGGTGTCCAGTTACAGCCCATTTGTATTCAGAACTAGAGCTGGTGGCTTGAAATGTTTTGATGAAATGATTTTTTATTGGAAAATGCCAATTAGTCAAAGCCTTCTCAAATCCAGGATAGAATTTTTGGTCAGAGAGACACTGGCACCCCAGAATAGCCAATAGCTGATTCAGAGTATGTCTGATCCTTGATTTCCCACAGCCCAGCTGAACGCCACCAGCCTATGGAGTGAGTCAATATTTGCTCTCTTTCTGTTGCCCAATGACTATTTAATGATCTATACAAAGTGGAACAGCTGCAAGAGGAGAGATTGAGAGAGCCACTCCCCAAATAACCTATAGCCTGGTGGTTGGGGCACACACAGTGATGTGAGAGACCCAGACTCAAGTTCCTACTCTGCCTGATTCACAGCAGGAACTTGAACCTGAGTCTCCCACATCCTAGGTGAGGACCCAACTCCTAGGCTATTGGCTATTCTAGGGTGAGTCACCCTCTTGGTCTTGTTTTTTCTTGAAAAATTCCAGAATTTCATTTTTGTTCTGATGCAGAAGGAAAACAAATTTTGAAACCTCAAAATTTTTCATGAAACAGAATTGTTGGACCAGCTTCATTCAAGACACTAGTAGCTTGAGTATCTCACTTATCTTGGTTCTTCTGAACACTGTTCCCAGGAATTACTATTGAAGCACTATCATCGCTCTCATACTAGGGGAAAAGCAAGCCAAAGAAAAGCCAAGAAAAAACAAACAACTTCACTCAAAAACTCAAAACAAGCAATCAAAAAAGCCACACACAGAGGAAAAGATACATTATAAAGACCAAAGGGGATTGCAAAAAACAGAAAACTAATTAAACTGTCCCCTTACTTCTGCCCACTAAAATATTTTGCCAGTTGAGTGGTGAAGCAGGAAGCCCTAGAATTATAGTGAAGAAAGTAATGTAAGGAGACCACTAAAGAACTTACTACTGTTGGTACAGTTCACTTCATGCAGCAGTAGATGGAGCTAATTAACTACTCTTCATGACTGGGTGAGCAGATATAAATGTCAAATCCTAGTTATGGATGACTCTAGGGGTAGATTGTTGCAAGCTGACATCTGTACTATGGCAACTGGGTCATGTTTGCAGTGACAGATTAATTAAAAGCAAACAAAGCAACATTGTCAGGTGGGCTACTGGGGCCTCTTGTTTTCTATTCCAGAATTCAGATGTTTTGGTCCTCCTTACAAATCCAGACTACCCTACCTAGGTATGGATTGTTTAAAGAACCTATATGCTCACCACTATTTGCCTGACATCATAACCATAACAATTAGTGATTTACTAATGTGAACATGACATTTTCTTTATCCCTATCACTCTGAACATGGCTAATTCTTCCCACGGGTTGTCAATATGCCTCCACTATTATTATAGCCTTTCCAGTTCAGTCTGGCAGCTGCATTACACACGATACTTTTTTCCTATAAAGATTTAATAATCCCGAATAAACTTTTTCAAGTAATTCGCTGCATCACTGCTAACAATTCACACTACTGGGATCAACATAATTTTAAAAGACAACACAATTTTTTTGGAATAGTTTCCCTACTCCAAGAGCTTACTGAAACATTGGGAATGTGACCAGCAGGATTCTATTAGGCTGATTAAACAGATCACTGCATGAACAAATTATCCCAACCTGGCTGATGAACGCTTGAATGAACTCTGCTGTAAATGCCTGCAAGTACTCACGTTAGTTCCCTCTAAATTGTTATCAGCAAAGACATTAAAGAATGTTTACGACAATTTTTACAAGGAAAAAGCACCAATAGTTTTGTTACTCACATCTGATTCAAGAGGTTCTCTTTTCCATTTGATCAATCCTACATTGCCATATAGGCTTGATACTGAATTTGAAGCCTCTGTAAGGCATTTACCGTTACTTGTTTTTGTTTTTATAATTAAGAAACAGGTTCCACTTTAATAATACTGCTAAATTCAACTTTTCATGTGTTTCCCTTTGGAGTCATCTTTCTTCCCCAACTCCCACTGTACAGACTATCTTTCCAACCTGGTGAAAGCAGGGGTGGGGGCTATTTGTTGGTAATTGAATCCCTGGATGAGAACCTGCTCCTGATTTGGGATCTGTGTGACATTCCAGACTGGAAGGGATCTATTGTGACCATCCAGTTCAAATGTAGTCAAATTCTTAGAAGAAAAAAAAAACACGAGATTTTAGCATAATCAAATTTGAACACAAACCATAGCCCTGATTCAGTATTAAGCCCTAGTCTCAAATGAAACAATCCAAATTTACCTTTTCAGCCTATACTCATCCATAACAATATTTTTAAATCATGGGCATTCAATTGGTATAGCTTCCTTTGAAGGGTGATGGAAGGGTCTGAATTCTAAATAGGAGCCCAAGGCAAAGAGTCCAATCTTGGGAGGGAGCCAGAGCACAAGCTGACATAGCATTGACCTCTAATTCGGTTTGGCAATCCTGACACTTGCACCAGTTGGAAGGAAAAAAAAGAGAGAGAGAGAGAGAGAGAAAACACAACAAAATGATTCTATAAGATTTATTTGCAGCCAGAAATGCACATTAATGTCTTTTCCTGCACACATGTCCCAAGCCCTGCATTTGTATTAATAATGTTATTACTTTCAGCATCCATTGTGTTTCAGAAATAGCAGCAAACTTGCAAGAAAATATGCCAGAGTGGAGATGGATGATCCCATGCTCATTGTTTGTCATTTTGGATAACCTGGCTCAGATTTGGCCATGTCACACTTCTCCCCACGCACATTACAGCAGGTCCTCACACCCATCTCTCCTTTTGTCCCAGACACCTCAGGAAGAGATAAAAGACACCAGGAATGTGGTCTAACTAGGCCAAAACTATGTGAGAACTACTAAGCAATAACTTTATCCAGTGCAGGTCATTCTTCCTATTGTAATCCATTCTACCTGTGGAGGGCTACCATCCGCCCCAACCCCACCATTGCTGGGACTCCTTATGAGAGTTAAGAGGGTGGCAAAGAGGGGTTTGTCTCCTCATTGTACCAGACATTAGGTGCCCAGATTCCATTCCACACCTTCTTTAGGAGGGGCCGTGTCCTAATGTACTTCCAATTCTGGAAGACGGGCTTACCATACCCGTCCCTTTTGAATGATTACCTGCTCTGGGCACCTGCCACCAGCGATGGTAGTAATTTACTTGGCTGTCACCACAACACCCCTGCCAGATTCCCACATTGTTAACCATTCCTTCCCCAATAGCAGCCAGAATCCTATCCACACCCCATTCAGAGAGGGGTACTGCCCCTTCATTGAATAACTCCAGTATTAGGATATGCAATTTCACAATAGGCAACTGTTAACCTTTTCCATTCACACAATTTACCCACCAGCTGATCTACCTTCTCATGGCCTTTTCGACCTGCAAAGGCCAGGCAGGCCTGTCAGAAACCTCTGCGGCAGCATCTCAGGCCAGGTTAAAATTACCCTTGGGAAAAAGATCAAGCTCCACCACTACCCCATCACTCCTTGTCCTAATCCTTAACTTCACCCCTTTACTAATTCCCACCCATGTATACACTGATCCCTTCACATGGCCCCCCCCGACCAAAGAATGCAAGAGCATCATCCACTGACTGCAGACTGTGTCCCTCCATTCATGCCAACTCCGAGCTCCCTCACCACTGAAGTCCAGCTGTGAATTTTCAGAACTGGCTACGCATCTGTGGGCCAAATGCACTGTTCTGCGCCCACGCATCTAGTCACCAATGCCTCTGACTCGTTCTCTTGATCCTGAAGGAAGGGATAAGCACATGTATACCACTGGATTATCCCTCCCAACAGGGGCCTCTGTATGCATTCAGATACCCCCATTGTTAGCCAGAAGCTGTTGGGCTCCTGTTCCAAGCTGTGCTGTGGATGTAACCACTCTAATCCTAAACAAATGGAATCAACAACGCACACTCTTTGATATCACCACAAATGGACTCTGCTTTTCTGAGGTAACTACCTTCCCTGTGAAGAAAGAGTGGCCTGGCACCAGAAACCTCCACACAAAGCCAGTCTGCGTGTACTGCTTTGACAGAGCCAATCCCAGCTTCCCCACACTCTTATAGCACTATGACTTGCCTTGTCACCCCGCTGTTGTGGGTTTGGTTTGGTTTTCTTTAACATAATGTGAGTGTCTGTTGCTTTGGCCTGTCAAAAGAAAGTGACCTTCATAATAAAAAAAAAATGCATCAGATTAAAGTACAAGGGCCATTGGGAGTAGCCAAGAAAGCATCTTAATGTGAGCCTGCCTCTAATTTGCAAGCCCTCAGAGGCTTAGGTCCTGGAACAGATACCAGAATCAGCAGATTATGGGAGATTTCAAAAGTCCTTGTGGGTTACGTTATAGAGCACAGGTATATTGCAGAAGTACAGATCAATCTACCATAGCATCCTAGAAAATTTTCAGAGTTTCCTAAGGGAAATTTAGTGATGATGTCATTTCTAAGCAGTTATTTTAAATGGAGGCCAGGATGAATGTTCCATTTACTTTTCTTGTTCAGCAAGGAAGGTTATTCTGCTGGAGCTTTTGAAAAGGCAGTTGCAGTGAGGAGATGGAGGATGTTCCTGCAGTACATGTGAAGAGATGGACATAGAGATAAATGTTCATGAGATCAGACACCCTACCACTGCTGCATTTGGGATAGAACACAGACTTTTCTGCTTCAAAAGCACAGAACTGGGACACTTGAGCTAGAGGAGAACCTCCATTTGAGCTTAGTAATATAAGGTCTATGACACACAGTTAAGTTATTCTATTGACACTAGTTCCATCATGGCATTATTCATCTTAATTCTCTCTCATTTCCTTATCTCTTTTCCCTATCTTTGTGCTAGGCAATTACTATTGTAATGGGCTTTATAAGCATGATTATTGTCCTTCACCAGCAGAGGACACAGCTGCTGCAGCATTGAACTGAGAGAGCAACATACCGATGGACCCAAATTCTACCGTGAATCAGCTAAACAGATTGTTTCCAAGAAGTTGTAGGAGAGAGTATTAGCAGTTCCCTGGTCCAGAGAGAGATCCCAGGAATACAACCTGGAAAGGGAAGATCAGAGTAAAGCCTGCATGAGGCAGCCTTTCACTTTGTGGGGCTAGGAAAAGCAGAATAAAATGGAGAAATCACAGGAAAGGCTCTGGGTGTCGGAGTTCTTAGCTAGAAGGGGAATATTTTGCAAGAATAATAAGCATCACAACTGACCACAGGTATAGTAAAGGGTCTATACCTAGAAGTGGTTAGAAAAGGCTTCCCTCTTCTTATAAAAATTAAAGCCTAAATTTAGATGGGGGTTTGCAGTGGAAATGAAATTACTGCATTCTCCTTCCAAGCAGTTTGTCTCTCTGCAATCCTTGTTATGGTGCAATTCAATGAGACTAGGGATTTTGCAATACTTTCAGTAGAGGTTTTAGTCAGTTTTATCTAGCAATCAGAAGAGGGTGCTGTCAGCTCAAATGTTATTTGGATGTTGTTTTGATCATTTTGGGGTTTTTTAATCAGTTGGGATGAATAAAATGTTTATTATGAAAGAATTCATTAAGGGTTTTTATTATAGTAGATATTTCATTCCCCAACCTGTCCTGTAAAGACAATTAGATTTGACTACTACAAGTGGATCAGTTCTAGAGCTTTGTAAATACTAGACATTTCCCCCCTATATATATTCATGTAAGTTCACTTATAATGTATTTGTTCTGGTTATACTCACATCTTTTTTGCATGTTTACTTTCCAGGCACATTCATTCATGCAATCATGTTTTATTGCCATGAATATTTGCAAGAAGTGAGCTCCAAAGATCCATGAATAAGTGTTTTTGGAAAACAAATTTAAAATGTGCATGAGCCCATATTAATACCCGTAATGACTGCATGTTTATCTAATTATAAAACAGACACCAACACATGTGATTTAGAGGACCAGTTACTAGTAGCCAAGACATTATAACTATCTCACAGACAACTGATTAATTGAATTGTACAGATAAATAAACCAGATTGACCTCACAAAGAGCCAGGGCCATTAGTAAATCCATTTTGTTTTGGTTTTATTTTGAGCCCTGATTCAGTAAAGTGTTTTAGCACTGGTTTAACTTTAAGGAGTACAGGTAGAGATCTGAAAATGACAGATTTTTTTTATTTCTTTTAATAAAATAGTTTCAAATACTAATGATAGAACAAAATCTACGAAAAGGTTCCCTGGTGTCTATTGCTCCTTCAAATTTTTGGAGGTGCCAGTGTTCCAAGATGATCCCATTATGTTTACTGGCACCACCAGAACACATATGCAGTAGTAAGGCAGCCTCCAAGTTCTCAGATTGTGCATTATTGATTTTCATGTTTTCAATACTCAGTGTATATATATATTTGTGTGTGCGTGCATAATTCCCTACTTGTGTGCACACACACTTTTGGAAACACATGCCTGGGTACTCTTTAAGGGAGCCTGCTTTTCTCATTCGCATGCTATCCCAATGGCAGCATCAATGCAGGAAGGAAGAGACACACGCCAATATGAAATAGAAGCTTGAATTGAAGCTTGAAGATGTGGGTCCCTGGGAGTGGAGCCCTGGGAGCGGAGATTGGGTGCGGCACCCCGGGAGTGGAGGTCTGGGAGTGGGGGGGTGGGGCCGTGGCCCCAGAAGCAGAACCCCAGGCACAGGGCCGGGAGTGGGGCTATGGGTACAGGCCCTGGGCAGAGGACCAGCAGCCGGGGAGTGGGGCTGGTGGCCGGGATCTGAGCCCCAGGTGCGGAGTTGGGGAGCGGAGAGCAGGGCATGGGGTTAGTGGCTGGGAAGCGGGGCCAGTGACAGGGACCCGAGCCCCGGGCGCAGGGCTGGGGAGTGGAGTCCCGGGCAGAGGGCCAGGAGCAGGGCCCCAGGTGCGGAGCCAGTGGCTGGGGAGCAGGGTGTGGGGCCGTCCCCTGGGATCCAAGCCAGGAAGTGGAGCCCCAGACATGGGCCCGGCAGCCACACATAAAACCTGGGGGTGCTGCAGCACCCCCCTCACACTTACTTCCTGTGCCTATGACCCTTGGATGGATTTTCTCCCATAGTTAAGTTCCTCTACCTCAAACTTCACTTTGGACATCTTTGGACATTTGGCTAAGTTGCAAAGATGTGCAACAGCAAGTCTCAGAGCCTGGTTGGGCTTGCACTGTGGGGCTAAAAATAGCAGTGTAGACATTCCTGCTTGGCCTCAAGACACCCCCTCCTACTCCTGCCTGGTTTCAAAGCCTAAGTGGGAACATCTACACTGCTATTTTTAGCCCATAGGGAAAGTCCAAGTCAGTTGACCAGGGCTCTGAGACTTACTGCCGTGGGTATTTCCTGGTGGTGGTGTTTTTCAGTGTAGATGTACCCTTTGAGGCCTGGGAAAGAACGTTTCTGTCTCAGTAGCACTCTCTCCATGACCCTAAATGTGATCATCTGGGTTTTTATAGCCCTATTCATTCCCAGAGGACTTTGCAGCTTTGCTCTCTTAATGATTTGCCTCTGCATTTTGTATATTCTGAATTGTATGTCAACCTTTTTTAAAACACTACACTGCAGTTACTTTGTTAAAGCTTCTCCAGAAACAACCACTGTGAAATTTTCCTCCTTCTTTTCCCCAGCTGCTCTTTTGCAGCTGTGGTATTTTAATCACCATTAAAATGTGTACATTTAGTATTGTCAAGCACCTGTGTGGAGATCTCACATTTGCTGTAGTTCTTCATGGGATTAGGGAACTCAAGAGCTCAGAACAGAGGACCCATTATTTTTCCCATTGGTGTTACTATTTGGCCCATATGTGCTTGATTTCTCACATCTACTTACAGAGACTCACCCCAAAACCGTTCTCCAGTAAACCATGAGTAGCTAAAATGAAAGTGCTTTGGCTAGTATTGTTATTCTTCCAATATCATCTGGCCTGATAAAATGCCACTCACAATTTTACTCTGAAGTTTACACTTGTGTTGAATCTTAGCTTCATTGGTTATTTTTAAGAGGTAAAGAAAAATTCACATTCACATGCAATTGCATCTGCTTTGAAACTTACATGAGTGTCGAATCCTGAATATATGCATATATAGAATTTATGGATTTTGCATGCAAAATGCAGTATGCAATGTTTGAATCTAATCTAGCATTAGGATGAAATGCAGTAAAATCTCAGTTTATGGCCGAAACAGACTCTAAACACACACACTAGAATCTACGCACACTCCACTCACCCCTAAAGCTAGATTTCTTGAATCACTTGGGAATAAACCACTGCTTTTTGGGCTTCCTGGTATTCAATAACTGTGACTGAAACCTTTCAGAGTAGCAGCTGTGTTAGTCTGTATCCTCAAAAAGAAAAGGAGTACTTGTGGCACCTTAGAGACTAACACATCTTAACAGGATACATTCTCGCTCTCTCTATACACACTACTCGAAAAACATGGCTTTATGGATGAGCATTCTAACCGGTAGATTTTTCAACAGTTAAGAGACTGCTTTTCAATTACCAGCATCAACAGTCAGGGCAGAAGTCAAACCAAGTAATAAACAGAATTCCTGGGTGTCGACATGCTGAGAGAGGTTACGCCATAGAGTAGTCTTTAGGGAAAGAGTTAAGAAAGCATGAGAAGGAAAATATAGCAACCTTGCTCCTTTGAATCTGTTTACACTAATGGGGAAATGGCTGATATTGGACAGGGCTCTGCCGTGAGGAAAATCTGTCTATAGCCATTTCAGATTCAGACTCATGGCATGTAGTGTTTCTAAGAAAAATGCAGAAAAATGAAAGACAGAAATTGTAGAGAAGGAGAATAAAAACATTTTGTCTTTCCCATGGGGCCCATACCACCAGGTATTAATACCTATCCCCAGCCTCTCTCTCTATTCACTGGGTTTTGGAACCCATGACCCTTGCCTAGCGAGTGCTGCTTAGTTGATGTTGAGTCCCTCCATCATAACAAAAGGCCAAGTACAGTTCCACTGTCCTTGAGTCACATAATCAGGATAATAACAGTTTATTCCTGCCCCAGTAACAGCTCCTACAGCAGCCAAAGTGACCATCTAGGCGGGGTGGGTGTGCCTATGCAAATGAGATCAGCCCCTGAAGTTCTTTTCCACAACCCACCATGACTTGCCACCAGATGTCAGGGTGGAGCTCATCCTGACTCTGCTTACATCTAACATGTCTAGCTGCAAACCACTTTGCTTTCAAGTAAAACAAGTCTTTTATATATATTAAAAAATTAAGTAACATATTTCAAACTTTTTATAACTCTGTGAGAAGGGATTTTTTTCTCAGCAGAAATCTTACAAACATCTGCTCTGTTCAGTGCCTCACTCCGCAAAGAATGGGTAGCTGAACTACTTCATTACTGAAAGTGTCCAAGGGCAGTGTTCTGTTTCATAGGTCCCAAAGAAGAATTTACATTGGATATTTGTGCCTTGGGTAGCTTTAACCCCTGCTAGCACTGGAAGTAAATGGGCTGTGACTAGCTGCTTCTCTGGCCCCAATATGAGAGGGAGCAACAGGCCCTAAGTTGTTAAGGCTTTGCCTGTTCTCAAACAGTGATTTGCTGTTTGTATTGTTCTTAAGGCTGCTCCTGAAAGCCTGACTTGATTATATGTACAAGAGTAGAGCTCTGTGAATTGCCCCATGTGATTCAGCTAATGATTTAAGCCCCACATTCTTCTTTTTTGTTTAGCTTATATTGTTTGCTAATAAATATTTTCCTTCTCATAAAAATCTGAAAGCTTTTAGTAAGGCTGACTTACTTCTATTAGTCATCAACATTTCTACATAAAATATCACCAGTACATTTATTTCAGTGCTGCTACAGCTTCAGAAAGCCTTCTGATTATGGAGACACCATTTATTCTAATTTTTACACACAAATACAAAAATTGGTCAACCTGCCAGGTTAAAGTCCTGCACTTAATTCTTACTTTCCACCATAACTGCATCAAGGGCTCAGAGCTTTTGAGTGACATCCACCCTCTGCTCATTGACTTAGGAATGCAGTTGGAGGGAAGTATCCAGCTTCCTTTGGCCAGAGTCTGGGTCACCAAGATGTGGGGCCATTGAAGGCTCAGGAGGAAGTACAGGGGAGAAAAAATGGAGGAATCCTAGAAGAGATCTCAGATTAAAGAACTCACATCATACAGATTTCTGTGACAAATCTCGCACAAAAGATATAGGACCAGATCCTGAAGTCATCCTTTGCTCAACCTACTTTGCCAATGGAGTCAATGAGAATTTGCCAGCCTGGTTAAATGCTGCAGGATCCAACTCTTTTAATCACAAAAACAGAGGTTTACAAACAGTGCCCAGTTCACATAGTGGATGAATTTTAACTTAAAATATGCAATTGTTCCCATTTCCTTTTCTCCAAGAATCGTAAAAAGAACAATGAAAATGGTATAGTTAAAAGTTATGTGTAAAGAGCCACAAAGTTATTTCCTCATCACAATGAGTATGACTGTATTGCTTCAAATACACCACAGACATGACCCCATAGAACAGAGAACCATATAGTGCCATTAAATTTAATCCGTTTCAGAATTATCACAGCTGGCAAATAAACTAAATGATTGAATGTCAGTTTGCAAAAGCCTGACGCACACCAACAGTGATTTCAGCCGTCTATAGGGCTGTGTTAGGAAAGTCTCTTCGTCATGTAATATAGCTAACTTCTAAAGACTTTTCACTCTCACTGTTTTCAAGGGCACAATCTGCTTTTCTTGTACTTTTAAGATACTATTTAAGGGATATGGTTTCAATATTAAGTTACCGGTGACTTAATGTAGATTGACACCCCTTGCAAGGTTTGCTGGAGTAGGGAGTTCAGGGTTGCTCCCTATATTTAGACACTTTGGTTAAAGATTTAAGAGCGATGTAGTTGTGATAGATACTAGTCATAACTTGGAAATTTCTCCCACAATATCGTCAGTGGTAGAATGAAGAATGAACAATTTGTTCATTCTATCACCCAGCTACACACTATTAACTAAGGAGATTTTCTGCATTGTGATCATTGCCATTGTTATAGCACTGCAAAGTGAAGTGTCAAGGATTGCTTAAGGAGGCCTCCTCTACAAGGTGTTCTCACATGTTAGCTTCTTCTTTAACATCTGTACAGCAACTAACACAGTATACTTGCCATTTGACAGAGGATGGCACTTGTTTTCTTTTCCCCTGATTTCACAGAATGCACATGAACACTTTTGTAAATAGGCCATTGAAAATAAATGGATAATCTAATAGAGGAACTGACCCAAAGCCTATGGAAAGTCTCCCATTGACTTCAAAAGGCTTGGATCAGGCCCTAAAACTCCCTATTGCTAACATGAGTGGAGGGGGCAAAACCTGGTGGAAGTTTCCTGGGGAGATGCAGCAGGAGGTAGAGGTAGCTCCATAGTGTGCTTCTCCTGGAAGCCCATCCATCCATCCATTCAGCAGGGTTCACACTCAGTGGTGCGTGATGTGTGTGTGTGATGATGGCCAGGCCAGAAGAAGACCACTTTCCAGAGCATCAATACAACCCCCAGTCAATCTTTGGAAGATAAAGCCGCTGACATGGTCAGTATTTTCTTCTGCAGCTTCCTGGTGGGGATTTGGGACGGTGGCAATAGAAGCACAGATCCAGAGGGAGTCATGCTGCCTTGAGAGCGTGATGCAGTCAGGTGTACAAATGTCCTTGCCCCTTGCTGCACTCTGAAGAGGCAAAAGGGGGAGTTCCAAAGAGAAAAAGACAGAGAAAGATGAGGAGAAGGTTAAAAGAGAAAGAACCATTGAACAAACTGGAGCACAAAGAGTAACTGGAGAAGGGACTTGACACGAAAGAAAAGGGGAAGAACACACCAGAACTTGTGGGTGAGGGAACTGTATTTTATTTATTCATGTTCCAGTATTTTATTGTATTTCCCTGGCAGATATCTCACAGCTCTGTGAGTCTGGGGGAGAGGGCTGGCAGAATGATGTTGCTGTGGGGATTTCAGTCTTATTGATTTATACAGTTACTGTTGGTTTTGCTACTTAATGGACCATACTTTTTCCAAATGACATGCTGGAGAAGCACGTATTCTTCCCCTGCACCTACCCCGGCATATCCAGCATTGATTTGGAAGCAGAGATGGTTTAAATGATTTTGTTTTAATTGAAGGCATTTCAAAGGGGGGACACAGGAAAGGGATGTAATTGGTCCAGTTTACCAGCTGCCAGACGGGACACAGACATACTACTCTTCAGCCAGCTGGTCAGCCAGGAAGAATGCTACACTAGTCAACTAGTCTAGCCAAGCAGCAAGAATGCTCCTAAGAATGCTACCCCCTGGCTGCCTCTTCTACTAGATTCTAGACTGCAAACAATACTGGTAGAAGCAGAATAATTTCTCTGCTGATGACTTTGCTACTCTGAACACATATGTGAATTTCATAATGGTGGCCACGTATTCTGTATACTGGAGTTAAAAATCTTATTTTACGATTAAACAAGCTGGCATTGTTTTGGTATTAGTCTTACAGGGGGCTTTGTTGTCTTTTCTCTGAGTAACTTTGATGCATCACTGGCGTGGACATTGTAGGCTCAGTTCTCCCCTGTATCTGAACTCAACTTGGTACAGGGGAAGGGTGTTAGGGAGCTGGCTATAGCTCCATGATTCTGGATTGACCCATGGAATAGAGGACGTTATGCTAATGGAGGATCAGCATATCAAAGCTCTGCTCTGTCACATTCGTGACGTGCCCCCATCCCAACTCTGACACAACTCCTCCCTCCCCTGGCAAACTCACTATGCTAGGAGAGGGCAGGAGAGGGGAGTGAAGAGGACTCGTGCAGCTGATGCTTCCTCTGGATTAATGCTAGCAGAGAGTTCCCTGACGTGAATTTTCCTCTGGCCATTCAATACAAGAATTTGGTCGTATCTGGCTCTATATTGCTATTCCTTTATAAGACTGGGACTTTTCAGCTTGGAAAAGAGATGACTAAGGGGAGATATGATTGAGGTCTTTTCAAATCATGACTGGTGAGGAGAAAGTAGATAAGGAAGTGTTGTTTACTACTTCTCATAACACAAGAGCTAGGGGTCACCAAATGAAATTAATAGGCAGCAGGTTTAAAACAAATAAAAGGAAGTATTTCTTCACAACACACAGTCAGCCTGTGGAACTCCTTGCTAGAGGATGTTGTGACGGCCAAGACCATAACAGGGTTAAAAAAAAAAACTAGATAAATTCATGGAGGATAGGTCCATCAATGGCGATTAGCCAGGATGGGCAAGAATGGTGTCCCTAGCTTCTGTTTGCCAGAAGCTGGGAATGAGTGATAGGGGATGGATCAGTTGATGATTACCTGTTCTGTTCATTCCCTCTGGAGCACCTGCCATTGGCCATTTTTGGAAGACTGGATACTGGGCTAGATGGACCTTTGGTCTGACCTATTAGGGCCATTTTTATGTTCTTATGTTGATGCAAGATTCCACAATGCTAAAGATCACTGTCTTTTTCCTCCAGAGTCAATGTCGCCTATATCTTCATATATGTATGTGGGGTGCGAGTGTGGTAAGGATCTGGTCCCATTCTTGTGGCCCCCCTGGTGTTAATAATCAAATCATTCTCATTGGAAAGGCCCACGCCCCTGGTTTAAATTATATTCTACTATGCCTGGCTCTCAATATGTTTTACTAAGTGAACATAGATCTCAATGCTGCAAGCCCTCCGGATGCAGAACTCTCCTTCTTTTCAACAGGAGTTCCAAACATGGAGAGTGAAAATTTTGCCCTATTCAAGCCAATTACAACTCCCACTGAGGGCTGGAATTTAACCCAGAAAGCATGCAAGACTTGAAGCCTTTAATATAATTTTTGGCAAGGGATGAGGTTCACTTTCTTCATGCAAAAGTGGAGCATTTAATAGGGCATTTATAAACATTCCAGGGAAACAACCTGGGCTTGGAGTTATATTTTACGTTTTTCAAATTTTACTTCAAATATATATCATGCAAAAGTTTTTCATAGATCCAGGAAATGCTATCAGTATTAACATAAAGTAAAAATACTCTTAGCTATATTAATGTTTGGCTAAGCTATTACCAGCAGGAGAGTGGGGTGGGGGGAGGTATTTTTTCATGCTTTGTGTGTATAAAAAGATCTTCTACACTTTCTACAGTATGCATCCGATGAAGTGAGCTGTAGCTCACGAAAGCTTATGCTCAAATAAATTGGTTAGTCTCTAAGGTGCCACAAGTACTCCTTTTCTTTTTGGAGAATAATTGCGAATACAGACTAACACGGCTGTTACTCTGAAACCTGTAATTATTCTCCAGATGATCAACACTTGTTTGAGAAGATAGATTCAATTTACCTTAGTAGAAGTGGACGTGTCTTTTCACTGCATGAGAATTGATTTTCATTTAATAAATGATGACAACCAGTTGGGATAAAAACCCCTAAATATAGCATCTTGATACTTTATATGACATCAACAACTGTAGGGAGAAGTCTGCACCGGGATTAAGAATCTCTTGCCTGTGTATTGAGATTACAGCCACTGTGATTGTTGCTCCTGAAATGTGGGATATTACCCCACAAAATTAAATGTTATGAGATTGCTGAAAAAGCATGAAGACCCTGGGCCCATCCAGCCCTGTTTCAAGCAATTGAAACTCTTTCAATATCAGTGAATTTGCTTCCACTACCATGTGGGCTGAATGTAGCTGTCTCTTTCAGACTGGAGGAAAGGCAAAGGTTTTGATTCCTGTTGATATCTAATCCAAATCAGAAATTTTGTCTGTCTGTTTTAGAGACAAACTTCATGAAGCGCAGCCTGACAGATTCAGGAGATATATATCTTTTACATCTGTCCTGTATATAATATGTTTTAAGTAGGCTTGAAATAATTTTATTTTTATATTTTTGTAATTTTGACAGATGTTTATTTTTAAGCACTTCTTTCAATTTTTATCAATTTAAATTTCCAGAGTTCTGGGAAATTATTGGGGGGATTAGACAATTATTTACTGACAGTTGTTAAGATTCAAAAAGTTAGAAGCTTTGTAACCATTAAAACACAAATTGTCAACATCATATGTTAAAATATACAAAGTATATATCCTTAAATCAAAGTCTATTACTTTCTCTAGTGACATTTTTCTTACTTTCTCTATCTGTAAATTTCTATTATCAATGAAAATATTTATCAGTTTGTGTGTACAGTGAAATCAACATTTACTGACCTTTATCAATACAAATCTAATCTTTTCCAGCCTAGATTTAAGAAAAAAAATAGTAATCCCCCAAAGTTCTAGTAGCTATAGCTGCAGCTGGGCCTTGGAAAGATGCTTAAGTTTTTGTATTGGCGGGAACTTTCTATTTTTTATTCTCTTCTTTATAATGTAATATTGACTTTAATGCTTTGACCGCCTGTTATGAGAGAACTGGATTTGACGTAACCACAGCCATTTTGTGTGCTCAGACACCATTAATTGGAAGCAAGAGCACCATGTAGTCAGAAATAATTTGGCCTTTGCCTAAGCAGACAAGACAAAAACAGCTGCACATCTGTAGAATTGCTAATAAGAATAGACAGTGACAGATTCATGAGAATGAAAGGGAGTGTGGATTGTTGACCTCCAATCTGGGTGTCTGACTCTGAGTTTTGCTGGGAGTTGCTTTGCTGATAAGTAGTAGTATGAGTTATTTTGCTGATGCTAGGAAAATTAACACTCTAGGGGTTACTATGAGTTATGTGCTTTGTTTGGAGAAACATATAAAGAGATTAGTGTATGTAATTTGGAGAATTTCGGAGTGCATTTCAATGAACTAGGAGACTGACATCCAACTCCCCAGCAGCTAAGATGAATGCTGGCCATTGGAAAACTGCTGCTGACCACTCTACACCATCTCAGATTTTGGGTAACGATATCTGGGATGTTTTAGACTATTGCTATTTTAGATGTGTGCTTGAGACTCAATAAAAATAAGGATTTTGGGGTGAAAGCACTCGTGTACCAATCATTTATCAAATGGAGGATCTGTGTCCCCATTGATTTATGGACCTGACACCACCTGGAAAATAGGGATTAGTTACCATAGTTTCAAGTTCAGAAAACCCCAGATAACACATCAATTGCTGTTTCCAGGTTGGTGCCTGGAATAGATATGGCATTTTTAATTCTTCAATTGATTCAACTATAATATTCACACTGAAGTTTATGTCCTGAATCATCCTCTCTTGTGGGAAATTCTGGGAAAGTGTTGCCAGCAAGGATCCCCTCAGAGTTCTTCCTTGATCATTCCATCAGTGGGACCTCTCGGGAAAAGGCCACAGGACATATTTGGCAGGAGTCAGAGCCATTCACATCTGCTAAATCCGTCCTGTGGCCAACCTGGAAACAGCAAATGATGTGTTATCTGGGGTTTTCTGAACGGTTTCATACCCCTAGTCACTTTTGTTGCCCTTTTCAGAAACTTTTCCAATTCCAGTATAACTTTTTTGAGATGAGGTGACCAGAACTGCAGGCAGCATTCAAGAATTCCATGATTTATATAGAGGCAATATGATATTTTCTGTCTTATTATGTATCCCTTTCCTAATGATTCCCAACATTCTGTTAGCTTTTTTTTTCTGCCGCTGCATATTGAGTGGATTTTTTCAGAGAATTATTCACAATGACTCCAAGATCTCTTTTTTGAGTGGTAACAGATAATTTAGACCCCATCATTTTATATGTATAGTTGGGATTATGTTTTCCAATGTGCATTACTTTGCATTTATTTATATAAACCTTGGACCCATCTTCAGCAGAATCCAATGAGTGCTAGAGATTGCTGCAGAGGTGTGTGAACCTTCTTTCTGCTCAAGAGGGGGAGATCCATCTGCAGATGGTCCCTTCCATAAGTGCATCTATTCCTATGTTATTAGAGGAGTCTTGAAGATTTCTGCTTGTTTTTGTCATCATCTTGGGCAAAATAAATAAAATAAAAAAAAATCAACATTGATGAATGAAATAAAGCTGCCATGAGTCTACTCTGTCTCAGTAATTATTAAATTGGTGGGAGTGAAAAAACTGAGATAGATGAGAAACAATTACCTAGTGAGTCTAAAGCTAATGGAGGAAATCTCATAGCATGGGGAGACATTCTCCCTGTATCTTTTGTTGTCTGAACCCCATCACTTTGTTCTCTGGTAGCTTGCAGCAGCTATATTCACCTGTCATTTGAACAAGAAGGTCTATTTGCTCCAACAAAAAGGAAAATGTTAACCAGTGATCTGTATCTGGAAAGGGAAAAGGTGCAGGGCTTATCACTGCTGATGTGAGAAATTCAACATGGAGACAGCAAGCAGTGGTGAATCTGCTCATCTAGAAGCCATCTTGTTTCCCTCTCCCTTTTTTAATAAAAAGGGGGTTATTACTCTACAGCTTGCCCAGAATAAAGCCCTTGGCATGCCCCAAAGATTTGCATGCATGGCTTGTTTTGAATTTACTTTGAAAATGTACCATTTAACATGAAATGTTCTCAGGGGAAAATTTCCCAGACCTCCCTTTTATTGCTTTTTAATTCCTGTGTGCACAAGTGCATAGATAATGATACTTAGAGAACCATTCCACACATCCCATTGGTTCGGAAACACTTTCCTTGTGTCTATCTTTAACTGACTTTATTGCTAGAGGTAGGAATATTATTGCACTTGCTATATGCTAAAATTCTCTTTTGCACGAAAATGATTAATAGTATTTTTACCCATAATGCCTGATTGTACATTCTACTTCTAAACAAATGTGTTTGTCTCCAAATGCTAACTAACTCACTAGTGTGCTCACTGAGGAAATTAAGACTGCAAGGCATTTTTTCAACCTTGACAGACACTGAACAGTAGCATTTGGGTAACTATTCATGTGTAACTGATGTGAAAGCTTTACTTTTGAGCATCTAGGGGAGAAACATGTGCCTGCCTGTTTCAGCTTGATAGAATGATTTCAGGTCTATCTCTTGGATCTGCTCAAGCTCACATTTATCATTAAGGTAACACTTTATATTAACTCCTTGGGTCTAGCTTGCGAATTCCAAATGCTGAGCAATAATGCAGTGACATTTACAAGAGTTTTGGGAAACCCAAACAGCCTGCTTCAAGAGGTACAGAGAATTGTTTCAGAAACATTACTCCCAGGATACTGCATAGTATCGTTACAAGTTTAATTCTCTCTTCTTTTTTTGGACTTAACAGCAAATAGCTAATTATAGCCTGTTGTATAGCTGAATAATCTATGTGTAATAATACAGAAAACAGCAGATTTTTCTCTTTATGCAAATTTACCTGCCATTACTGTGAATAAGAATTACATGGAGCTACATCAAGATTACATCATCCCTTGTTTCATTAACTGGCAATATATATGAGGGGTCTAGGACTTTTGGCCAAAGTACTATTAACTTTGCAGAACCATCTAATTCACTAGTAATAGTAAGTCATCTCCTCAGTCTTTAGTGTTTTTCACATGGTACTGCTAACTTTTACGAGAATGTGTTTGCAACAGATGTTCTGCCAAACTATTTTAACAAAGAGTATAATCTGCATAATGCTTGAAGGAATCAGTGGACAAAGTAACAGTTACATTGCCGAGTGCAGCATTGATAGGCATTTAGATGCCACATGGATGGGTGAAGTTGAGAAGCTGAATAGAAGAACTACTAGCACAAAACCAGGCAGATGAAATTTAGTATGGGGGAAGGGATCATGGGAGAAATAAATATTTATCAATATAGCAAACAACAAACCATCCAGACTAGCAAGCAAACAGCAATGTCCTGCCCAGCCAGCCCCATCCCGGAGACTTCTAAAGTGGCCCGAATGATCTTGGTAGTAAGTGCATGCCCAGCTAATAATACTATAATTGGGTTTTCTGGCCCAGTGCTTGGAACCAGTATAGCTGGATGCATGGTCACTGTGAAGGGTAGAATCTTAAACAACATTAGGAAAGAAACCACATGTAAGGATAAGAGCAAAAGGAGTGCTTCATGCATACAAGCAGATATCCTGTGCTACAAATCCTCAGGCCCCTAGCAAGCAGAGATTGTGGATTCTCATTCCCCAGAGGGCTCTTTAACCTAAACTAACTACATGGAAATATTGTTATAGGGCAAAACTTTGGGTATATGAAAACAGAACATGGATACACATCCTCTTACAATGACAAATAGATATACTGGAACATGTTGGTCAGTTTCCAGGTACAAAAGCAAGCCACATCTTCAACTTTCCAAGAGAGTCAGGTCAACAATGCTTTATCCCTGAAAGAAGCAGGCAGCTGGTAATGAATCCAGCTGCAGCAATGAACTGTAGCTCAGCTCTGGGTACCTAATTAGGGAGCCAGCCAATTCAACTGAGGAATCTCACACACCTGTTCAGTTACTTTCTCCTCTCCTCCTCCAGAATCTGTCTCTTACTGTGTGCTTTTCTCCACATTTTAGGCAATATTCTAAGAGGCAGTAAAATCCCGTCCTGTGAGAGAATCTGCAGCACTGTTTTTCCAATTACAATTAATGTATCTGTGACTGAATGGGGGAGGCAATCTAGTGACAGATTATGTGGAAAAAGTTGAAGTACTAAATGCTTTTTTTGCCTTGGTCTTCACAGACAAGGACAGCTCCCAGCCTGCTGCACTGGGCAGTACAGCATGGGGAGTAGGTGAGCAGTCCTCAGTGGTGAAAGAACAGGTTAAGGACTATTTAGAAAAGCTGGACACGCACAAGTCCATGGGTACAGATCTAATGCATCCAAGGGTGCTGAGGGAGTTGGCTGATGTGATTGCAGAGCCATTGGCTATTTTCTTTGAAAATTTGTGGCGATCGGGAGAGGTCCCGGACAAATGGAAAAAGGCAAATATAGTGCCCATATTTTAAAAAGGGAAAAAAAGAGAACCTGGGGAACTACAGACCAGTCAGCCTCACTTCAGTGCCTGGCAAAATCATGGAGCAGGTCCTCAAGGAATCCATTTTGAAGCACTTGGAGGAGAGGAAGGTGATCAGGAACAGTCAACATGGATTCACCAAGGACAAGTCATGCCTGACCAACCTGATTGCCTTCTATGATGAGATAACTGGCTCTGTGGATATGGGGAAAGTGGTGGATGTGATATATCTTGACTTTAGCAAAGGTTTAGATAAGATCTCCCACAGTATTCTTGCCAGCAAGTTAAAGGAGTATGAATTGGATGAAGGTGGATAGCAAGCTGGCTAGATCTGGCTCAACAGGCAGTGATCAATGGCTCGATGTCTAGTTGGCAGCCGGTATCAAGCGGAGTGCCCCAGGGGTCGGACCTGGGGCTGGTTTAGTTCAACATCTTTATTAATGATCTAGCTAATGGGATTAATTGCACCCTCAGCAAGTTCGCAGATGACACTAAGCTGGGGGGACAGGTAGATATGACGGAGGGTAGGGATAGGGTCCAGAGTGACCTAGACAAATTGGAGGATTGAGCCAAAAGAAATCTGATGGAGGTTCAACAAGGACAAGTGCAGAGTCCTGCACTTAGGAAGGAAGAATCCCATGCACCGCTACAGGTTGGGGACTGACTGGCTAAGCAGCAGTTCTGCAGAAGAGGACCTGGGTGTTACAGTGGATGAGAAGCTGGATATGAGTCAGCAGTGTGCCTTTGTTGCCAAGAAGGCCAATGGCATATTGGGCTGTATTAGTAGGAGCATTGCCAGCAGATTGAGGGAAGTGATTATTCACCTCTATTCGGCACTGGTGAGGCCACACCTAGAGTATTGGATCCAATTTTGGTCCCCCACTACAGAAGCGATGTGGACAAATTGGAGAGAGTCCAGCAGAGGGCAGCAAAAATTATTAGGGGTCTGGGGCACATGACTTACGAGGAGAGGCTGAGAGGACTGGTGTTATTTAGTCTGCAGAACAGAAGATTTGATAGCAGCCTTCAACTACCTGAAGGGGGGTTCCAAAGAGGATAGAGCTTGGCTGTTCTCAGTGGTGGCAGATGACAGAACAAGAAGCAATGGTCTCAAGTTGCAATGGGGGAGGTCTAAGTTGTATATTAGGAAACACTATTTCACAAGGAGGGTGGTGAAGCACTGGCATGGATTACCTAGGGAGGTGGTGGAATCTGCATCCTTAGAGGTTTTTAAGGCCTGGCTTCACAAAGCCTTGGCTGAGATGATTTAGTTGGTGTTGGTCCTGCTTTGAGCAGGGGGTTGGACTAGATGACCTCCTGAGGTCTCTTCCAACCCTAATATTCTATGAATTTGTACCCAGATGCGGCACTATTGGGGTTATAAATTCTGTCTTTCTATAGGAAGAAGATACATTGTACCAAGTTGCTTTTCATTCCCACAATGCATTATTTCACTAAAACAAATAGCTTAGAAATACAGAGACTTTTTATTTAATGTATTTATTATGACAGTCTGTTTCAGGATGTAATGAACATAAAGGAAGGTTTGGACCCTGTTCTAAAGACTTTGCATTTGAAATTAGATAGACAATATAAATCAGGAAAAAGCACCAGTGCTCCAGTCTTGCTACCACTTAAGTCAATGGCAAAATTCCAGTTGCCTTCATTTAGAACAGATTCTGACTTCAACTGAGCACACAGAGGTCAGTTTCAAAGGGATGCATTGTTGAGTGAGTGAGTGTGTGTTTTCTTCACCTATACAAACAAGCCACAAACAGATTAAGGATTTTGTTTATATTCTGTTTTGTTTTAATATTTGTATTTGTGGAAGGTAGATGTCAACATGGCCACACAGAAAAATTTGAATTGAGTTCATAATGTACATGACTACTTAATTATACAATCATTCATATAATCCCTTATATTTCTTTTATCCCTCCCAATCGTGATTTTTTGGGCTGTATCTCAAAGACGTCCCATGGGGGGAAATTGTACCTGCAGATATGAAACTCAGTGGTTGTTCTAGGCTAAAATTCTGTTGGCTCCACCATCAACAACGGTCTCCGAAAATGAAAAAAGGTACTTTTAGTCGGAACTGTCAAAAACTCAATACATATTTTTGGAAATCAGTATTTCTGCTAAAATACAGTTATTTCAATTGACATAATTATGCACACACAAGAACCCTCATTACAATACATTGTAACTTGCTGACACGGTGATTACACACTTACACGTTTTGTTGAATACCTCTTGGCCTACACTTTTCATAAAGCAGATCTCCAGAAAGGGAAAAGGGGGATGGGAGAATGAGTGGGAACATTTAGAAGATCAACACACACACACACATTATGTTTCAATACTCCCTGTGGAGAGAACACAGTGATGCTAGAAGAAAAGGAGTACATTGGATGAAGTGAGCTGTAGCTCACGAAAGCTGATGCTCAAATAAATTTGTTAGTCTCTAAGGTGCCACAAGTACTCCTTTTCTTTTTGCGAATACAGACTAACACGACTGCTACTCTGAAACCTGTCATTATGCAAAGTGATGCTAGGTTTATCTGTCCTTAAATGTTAGAAATGTCTCATTCCTAAATCTAATAGTGTATGTCCATTATAACAGGATGATTTGCCCCATCGTGCGGAAAAGCTAGGGCTAACCCAACTCTGATGACAGGAGGAGCCCCACTTGAGTGGGATCAGGAAATTCCCTATAAAGAGCAGCAGGTGGCTGCAGTAAGGGAGAGAGTGGTGAGACATTCAGGAAATAGAGGCTTGAGAAACTGTAGCTGGCTGGATGAAGCACCTGCACCTAGCTAGATTAGCCGTTGCAGGGACTGAACTGTGCCTAGCTCTGGGAAAGAGGGTTAGCCTCTCCAACTAAAGGGAGAGAGATATTGAACTGGGGTTTGGGCCTGGGTGACCAGTGTATAATTAAAGAGTGAATAAATTGGACCCCCATGAAGGGAATCTATTAATTTCTTTTGGACTGTTGTGAGTTTAAGGAACCCTATGAAGGAGAAAACAGGGGTGGGACACTGCAGAGTAATTTCTGGCCACGAGGGGGTGCTTAGGTGGCAGCCAACCCTGCTACATTCATCTTGTCAGTTAGTCCCAGAATGGGAAAGAAAGGAGGCTTGTTTCTGCATGTTGTTTTCTCTACTCATCTGCAGAAGCCTTCAATGGGCTATTTAGTTTGATGGAAGTCCTGGGCTTCACCTGTGAGCTGGATGGACCCATGTCTTTTCTGGTTTGTAAAGGCCAATGGGAGAAGCTGGGTCCTCTGTCAGTAGAAATTGTTAATGTGGCCCTTTGGGATGAGAGGGAGTTAGGAAGAAACTTACTCTGCAGGAAGATTATTCCAGAAACCTCTACTATAGAGTTTCTCACACCTTCCTCTGAAGCATCTGATACTGGTCAATATCCGATATATGGTATTGGCCTACAGCAAGGGTTCTCAAACTGGGGGTCAGAACCCCTCAGGGGGTTGCAAGGTTATTACATGGGGGGGGGGTTGCGAGCTGTCAGCCTCCACCCCAAAGCCCGCTTTGAATCCAGCATTCATAATGGTGTTAAATATATTTTAAAGTGTTTTTAATTTATAAAGGGGAGGTCACACTGAGACGCTTGCTGTGTGAAAGGGGTCACCAGTACAAAAGTTTGAGAACCACTGGCCTACAGGTACCACTGGTCTGACCCAGTATGGCCATTCTTTGCTTTGGTTGTTTTTTCCCCCACTGGAGATCTGATCTAGTATTTGAGGTATGAAATTTAATTATCTCAGGTCACCTGGAGCCTGATTTGGGCAACTCTTTCTTATAAGTCTGTGGAGTGTAAAATTTAAGACTTTGTGTCCTTGCTTCATTCACTACTTCCAGATGTGTACGTTCCTATGTATCAATTCCCCCTTGCTGCCAGTCTCTTAGCAAGAAACCATTCTTTGCTTTGGTTGTTTTTTCCCCCACTGGAGATCTGATCTAGTATTTGAGGTATGAAATTTAATTATCTCAGTTCACCTGGAGCCTGATTTGGGCAACTCTTTCTTATAAGTCTGTGAAGTGTAAAATGTAAGACTTTGTGTCCTTGCTTCATTCACTACTTCCAGATGTGTAAGTTCCTATGTATCCACTGAATGCATCCGATGAAGTGAGCTGTAGCTCATGAAAGCTTATGCTCAAATAAATTTGTTAGTTTCTAAGGTGCCACAAGTACTCCTTTTCTTTTTGCGAATACAGACTAACACGGCTGCTACTCTGAAGCCTGTCATTTGAAATGTATTATTCAAGCACAGAAAGTCCTTCTTTTCAGGCTCACCCTTGCTATACCCAAGCCCTATGCTTCTAGCATAGAAACTGAAGTATCAGCTTAAAATCACAAACAAGAAAAACAGCTTTGTCTGAAACTTTAGTCAGCAGCTTAATATTAGCTAAACTTAATACAGGATCAAAAAGACCGATATGAAATGAGGAGAAAATATCAATCTACTTATATGGTTGGTGTCATTATAGTACCATAGTTGAGTACCCCACAGATATTAATGATATTAAGATATTCCTTTGAGGTAAAGAAGCATTACTAATTCAGATTTTAGAGAAGAGGAACTGAAGCACAGAGGGAGATTAAATGACTTGCCAAGGGCACACAGAAAGTCTCCTGGTAGAGCTGAGAATTGTACCTAGATTTCCTAAGGTCCAGTCAGTTCCCTATTCTTAAGGTCCCTTCTTCCCAAATACGCTCCCATTGATAAAACACCTAATGGAAGTATCATAATAAACCTGGATACATATTAGAAAGTAAGGGAAGCTGTTTATGAATTCTTTACCATTTGAGCACTGGCTGTCAGTTTACCTAAAGCAAAATCAAAACCACAGATGTTCAGTTCAAGTGCTGCAGAATTAAAATTTTACATGGTGATCCTTTTGTACAGTCAGTGCTCCATATAAATGTTACTTAGCAGTATTATAGGGTTGCTGTGTCTTCTTTATGGTATTTTCAAGTTCTTGTCAGAGGCACCTAAAGCTGCCTGTTTTACAGGTACATGTTATCTGTGACTTTTAAAATTATATTAGAACAAGTAACAGCTGTCAAAGTACACAATAAGTGACCCAAATATCATAGGACTGTAGTTTAACTCGTAAACTGCGAGACAAAGGAGTTGGCTCATCTTCTTCTCATCTGAACTATATTGATTGAGCACAAGAGTGGGAGAAAATTATTGCCAAGGGGTCAGAAGACTTTCAGAAGAAAAAGGGGCAACAAATCTATCCTTAAAAGTGAAACGATTCTAGTAATTTCTACTTGGCTAACCTCCCTTCCATGATATTTGTGTGTTCCAGAAATACATGTAGCCAAGTTGTTCCATTAGGCTGAGCAAATGTTCAGCCAGTTTGCAACATTTCTGATCACTAGATGGAGATATAATAAATGCAACTATTTATTTGGTGTAAACATTTTGTTCTTTGCTTCCATATCACTTCTGGTAGCAATATGTGCTGTGTTTATAGTGAAATCATCTGCTCCTAAACTATTGTTTTTTGTTTTTTTTTAAAGAAAAATTTCATAGATTAGATTGATCTCCATAAATAACTTCTTCATTCAGGATTCATTTTATATCTAAAGCTAATTATTATAATTACAGGTATCGTGCCAACAACTAATGTAGTTCAGATAGAATTACATTATTTTAAAATTAACAAACATTTTAAAAATCTTTAGGCTCTATTTGTATTTTAATTGCAACAATCATGCACATTTTATATAGATGAGGTGTATGTAAACACAATATGATAAAATCATAGTACTTTTAGAACTGAAATATCATTAGTTACTTAATCACAGTTTTCCAGCAGAATATGCCCTGTCCCCAAAAGCATACAGACTGAGGCAGAAATTCTCTATGGCAGGTCACACATTTGAACACAGATTGTCCTATCAACAACCTGCCTTATTTTCAATTGCAAACAGACTAACCACACTCCCATTGACAGCTGAATTACCGCCCTGTGGATACAAGGAACAGTAATTAGGGAAGTATTCTATATATTTTAGCTTCTTTTAATTCAGTTAAGCAGCTGGAAATAAGGAACACTACCATTTGACCAACCAGTTCTTCATAGCACATCAGCAGGTGATGCATAGATTCATAGTTTGAGACCAGAAGGGACCATTACAGCATCTAGTCTGACCCACTGTGTAACTCAGGCCATTAAATTTCACCCAGTTATCACTGTATTGAGCCAGTAACTTAGTTTTTTGGAAGATATGGTTTAGCCAATTATTTAGTCTTGATCTGAAGACACCAAGAGATGGACAATCTACCACTTTGCTTAGTTTTTTCCAATGATTAATCATCGTCCTGATTAAAAATCTGTGCATAATTTCTGATTTAAATTTCTCTGTTTTAAGCTTCTCACCATTGATTCTTGTTATGGCTTTCTCTGCTAAATTAATAGCAAATATTTTCTCCCCAGGAAGATATACTTGCACATCATAATCAAGTCATCTTTCAAACTTTTGAAAACATAAACAGATTGAGCTCAAAGTAGGGGATTTTCTTCACCTTTGGATTTTTTTTCAGGGGGAGTGGGATCCACCCTCCAAATTTTCAACATCCTTTTTAAAGGTAGACACCATAACTGGATACAGTATTCCAGCATACATCTCACCAATTCTATATGTAATGATAAAATCACTTCCTGACTCCTCCTCACTACTTCCCTACTTATACATCCAGTGATCATATTAGCCCCTTTTTACCACAGCTTTACTGGGAGCTCATGTTGAGTTGCTTTGTCCACTATGACTCCTAAATCTTTTCAGAGTTATTGCATTCCAGGATACAGCCCCCACCCCCATGCTGTAAGTATGGCCTGCATTCCTTGTTCCAAAGAATAAAACTTTGCATTGGGCTTTACTGAAACACATTTTGTTTGAATAGACCCAGATAACCAAGCAATCCAGAGACCCATTCCACCAATCATTGCTAATAAAATTGGTGGCTGGCACAGTGAATTCCATCTCATTGATGAAAATAGTCACTATCATTAGTCCTAGGACCAAACCCTGCAGAATCTTCCTAGAAACACCCCACTCAATAATGATTCCCCATTAATAAGTAGTTTTAGAGATTGGTCAGTTTGCAATTTCTAGATCCATTTAATGTGTATTGATATTGCATAGTGCTAATATTTTAAGTCAAAATGTTCTGCAGTACTAAGTCAATCACCTTGCAGAAGTCCAAGTGACAAAGAGGGAGGAACTGGTTGAGAATTTGAAAGTGGAAGGCAGCTTGGGTGAAAGTGATCATGAAATGGTAGAGTTCACGATTCCAAGGAATGGTAGTAGGGAGAACAGCAAAATAAAGAATGATTTCAAGAAGGGAGACTTTAGCAAACTCAGGGTGTCAGTAGGTAAGAACCCATGGGAAGCAAGTCTAAGGGGGAAAAACAATTGAAGACGGTTTGCAGTTTTTCAAAGAGACATTATCAAAGGCACAAGAGCAAACTATCCCAGTGCTTAGGAAAGATAGGACGTAAAGGAACAGACTATCCTGGCTTAACGAGGAGATCTTCAAGGATCTAAAAATAATAAAAAAAAGAGTCCTGACAAAAAGTGGAAACTAGGTCAAATTACAAAGGATTAATATAAACAAACAACACAAATATGTAGGGACAAAATTAGAAAGGCCAAGGCACAAAATGAGATCAAACTAGCTAGGGACATAAAGGGTAACAAGGAAATATTCTACAAATGCATTAGAAGCAAGACGAAGACCAAGGACAGGGTAGGCCCATTACTCAATGTGGGGGGGGGAGGGAAATAATAACAGAAAATCTGGAAATGGCAGAGGTGCTTAATGACTTCTTTGTTTCAGTTTTCACCAAGAAGGTTGGTGGTGATTGGACATCTAACATAGTGAATGCCAGTGAAAATGAGGTAGGATCAGAAAAGACTAAAATAGGGAAAGACCAAGTTAAAAATTACTTAGACAAATTAGATGTCTTAAAGTCACCAGTGCCTGATGAAATGCATCCTTGAATACTCAAGGAGCTGACTGTGGAGACATCTGAGCATTAGCAATTATCTTTGAAAAGTCATGGAAGACAGGAGAGATTCTAGAAGACTGGAAAAGGGCAAATATAGTGCTAACCTATAAAAAGGGAAATAAGGACAACCTGAGGAATTACAGACCAGTCAGCTTAACTTCTGTACCCGGAGAGATAATGGAGCAAATAATTAAGCAATCAATTTGGAAACATCTAGAAGGTAATAAGGTGATAAGTAACAGTCAGCATGGATTTGTCAAGAACAAATCATGTCAAACCAACCTGATAGCTTTCTTTGATAGGGTAACAAGCCTTGTGGATAGTGGGGAAGCGGTAGACGTGGTATATCTTGATTTAAGTAAAGCTTTTGATACTGTCTCGCATGACCTTCTCATAAGCAAACTAGGGAAATGCAACCTAGATGGAGCTACTATAAGGTGGGTGCAAAACTGGTTGGAAAACTGTTCCCAGAGAGTAGTTATCAGTGGTTCACAGTCATGCTGGAAGCACGTAATGAGTGGGGTTCTGCAGGGATCAGTTCTGGGTCTGGTTCTGTTCAATATCTTCATCAACGATTTAGATAATGGTATAGAGAGTACACTTACAGAATTTGTGGACGATACCAAGCTGGAAGGGGTTGCAAGTGCTTTGGAGGATAGTATTAAAATTCAAAATGATCTGGACAAACTGGAGAAAAGGTCTGAAGTAAAAAGGATTAAATTCAATAAGGACAAATGCAAAGTACTCCACTTAGGAAGGAACAATCAGTTGCACACATACAAAATGAGAAATAACTGCCTAGGAAGGAATACTGCAGAAAGGGATCTGCGGGTTAGAGTGGACCACAAGCTAAATATGAATCAACAGTGTAACACTGTTGTAAAAGAAAGCGAACATCATTCTGGGATCTATTAGCAGGAGTGTTGTAAGTAAGACACGAGAAGTAATTCTTCTGCTCTACCCTGCACTGATTAGGCCTCAATTGGAGTATTGTGTCCACTTCTGGGTACCACATTTCAGGAAGGATGTGGACAAATTGGAGAGAATCCAGAGAAGAGTGACAAAAATGATTGAAAGTCTAGAAAACATGACCTATGAGGGAAGATTGAAAAAATTGGGTTTGTTTAGTCTGGAAAAGAGAACACTTGGGGGGAGGGAGGCACATTATAATAGTTTTCAAGTACGTAAAAGGTTACAAGGAGGAGGGAGAAATTTTTTTTTCTTAACCTCTGAGGATAGGACAAGAAGTAATGGGCTTAAATTACAGCAAGGGAGGTTCAGGTTGGACAATAGGAAAAACTTCCTAACTGTCAGGATGGTTAAGCACTGGAATAAATTGCCTAGGGAGGTTGTAGAATCTCCATCATTGGAGATTTTTAAGAGCAGGTTAGACAAATACCTGTCAGGGATGGTCTACATAATACTTAGTCCTGCCATGAGGCATGGGACTGGACTAGATGACCTCTCAAGGTCCCTTACAGTCCTATGATTCTATGATATTACAGCTACACAATTACCTTCCTAAACCAAACTTGCAGTCTCAAAGAATGAAATCAGGTTGTTTGATGGGACCAATTTTCCATAAAACCATGCTGAGTGGCATTAGTTGCCCATCCAGTCTTGTTCCACTGACCATCCATGGCCCATTGACCACCGCTGAGAATCTTTGTTGTAAGGCTTGTGTGTGTGTCCATCTGATTTGTTTTTAACTGACAATTAATTGATCAGACTTTTCTCTCTACCATATAACGGTGATCCCAGGTATCCAAGATGAGCATTCTTTTGCCTTTGCAGCCTATGGTCAGAACATATGCCCCAAAAGTTACCCCCACGTGGAAATGACTCATATCATTTAGCTAAATCTGAGCAGAAGTTATTGTGGTTTCAATCACCTTTTCATTGAGAGATAGCTTTTTTCTGTGACTATTATTAATATATTTATAGTGCACAAAAGAATGCTAAGTGTCTTTTTATCTGTGTTAGAAGACAAGAGGTGAAATCCTGTCTTCATTGAAGTCAGTTAGAACTGCCATTGTCTTCAATGGAGGCAGGATTCACCCAACTTCCTTGCCCCAAAGAGCATACAAATTAATTTCAGATCTAGCACAACAGATGAAAACAACAAGTGTATGGAGCAGATAAGAAAGAAAAGGCCAGGCGTGGCATAGTGAGATGGCCTTTCTGGGTAAAGCCTAAACGCACGTCATGATGGAACCATGTGGTTAAAGATATCTTGCCATCACAAATAATTTTGTTGACTCATTTGTTCTGGGCTATTCCCAAGAGGAAATGGGTCTTGAAGAGAGGGTGGGGGAGCTTGGAACACCAGTTGTGTGAGGGTATTCCATAATTTGCAGACCCGTTCTCGTGTCCTTACTAAAAGTGCAGAAACAATTACTTGTGTCTGAGAGGGCTTTTTGAGATATGCACAGAGTGGCATACTGAACACAAGCTTAGTACAGCTCCTCCTGGATTAGGTAGAAAGAAGCTCTCTTTTGGTTCAGCTATGTACAGCTGCACCTGGAGTTTCAAGTCTCAGTTGTGGGAGGGTACTGCACACAGAGCTAACCCAAACCCCAGACAGGGGACTCCACCAACTGGAAAAGCTACTGCAATGTCTGGCCACCAATGGAAGACAAAACAGGATATAAACCTCTCCTTCACCTAAATTGACATGCTCAGAGCATTATCACCCCTGTCACTCTTATGCCCCGGTCAGAGTACAAGGACAATCTCACACACAAGTCTACAAGGCTGTGCATTACTTTATCTATCAGAGATGTCACACCCATTATTTAAAAAAAAATAGACATAATATATCTCGGCTTTTTAGTTATATTTCCAATAAAATCAGAAATCCTTTTCTGGAAAAAAATGGTAAAAAGATTAATTTCAAGAGATTACAGGACAGTACTCCCCCATCATACACATACTAGCTGGCTAACTTTGCTGAGGCCTGTTGCAAGAGTAATTCCTGTTATAACAATGACTCAGAGAAGCAATAACACACAGCATTCATGATATTCCTACTCTCAAACAAAATCAGGGATATAACAACAACAATAATAGAGGAATGTTAAAATGAGTGGGCTGTAATTCAACAAAGAATATTTTCTATAACCCAGAATTCAGAATTTCTAAAGTAAATCATTTTCTTTTGTCTAGAGGTCTGATCCTGCAAATAGTCCTTATGTGGATATTCCCACCGACTTCCGTTGAACTTTGAGGAAAGATTGCAGGATAGAATCTCACATTAGCAATTTAAAACTAGAGCTGGTTGGAAGAAATGCAGGAGCATTTTCACAGAACATTTTTGAAATATTTTTGCAACAAAAATCATTTAAATTTTGAATTTTTGAAAAAAATCACTCTAATGAGGTGGTTTGGGGGGGGAAGGTCAGAGTTTTGAAAATTCAAAAACTTTCAACTGTATCTACTTCATATAAAAAATGCAACAACCCCTGTAACGAAAGGACTGGGTTAAATGGGAAAGTATGGACCTGAAACAGTCTGAATTGTCAGTCTTCCTGAATTTTTTGTACGTCCCACAAGAATGATGATCAGATACTAGGATAATGATGGCCATAGCAGTCTATGTCAAAATTTTTTGGACTGGGCACTACTATTTTATATTATTACACAGTTATCAGTGTTTTAAATGACATTTACAGTATTTTTAAATCAGTTTAATTATGTTTCAAAAGAATTAAGAACAAACAAAAAAGTTTTTGCATTTAAAATCTAAATTCATAGTTGTTTTGCGCTCACTGCAAAAAATAACTTGGTAATTCTGACTATTAAAATGTTCCTCTTGGGTTACTAAAAACACTTTTGTCTGGGGTGCTTTCAGTGAATCCAATATATGACATTGTACTAGGACAATGCTCACCCTGTCTTGTCCTGTTGAGTAATTAGAAACAGATTGTAACCAGAGTTTTGACTGTTGAAAAGTGATTGTTAAACAACCATGGACAAATGATTTTCCCACAGAGTGACTCCAACATTCCAAAGTCAAGTTTAAAAATATCACATTTTAATATTTACATTTTAAAAATATCACATTTTAATGGATTACTAAAATAAGGAAAAATCTCTAAGATATCATATAAAAGCATCATTGTTCATTTTGTTGCAGCTGATCTATCCTTCAGTTGTTATAGCTAGCAAATAGCCAGTTTTAGGGCCAAATTCTAACAGACACTATGCTTAGTCAGCCAACACAAAATTTGCAGCTAGCAACAGTATTGCAGGTGGGAAACTGTCCCTCTTCTATTCTATATAGGTTCTTATATCATGTTCATCATGACCTACCATGCCTTCTGGTAGTACATTAAGTGTCATGACTAACATCTAGCATGCGTTGTTTGCTCACTCATCCTCTCCCCAGGGGAGAAGCGGGTACAGTGGAGTGTCTTGTTTTGGTAGGGTTGCGTTTTTTTAATAAAAATGTTGCTATGTATTAGCAAGGTCAAAGAAATGTGTCTTGTACTTAGAGTCGAAGGTGGTAAGATTTTTGATGGTCCTTAGTCCACATGAAAGAATGTATAACTGTGGTCAGGTCATCATGCTTATCTGGGCTTTTCCTCAAATCCCAAACTAGGCAACTCTGTACTCACTCCATGACAGAAACCATGAAAGACCATTCTAGGACAGGGACTATGGGTCAAAGGGCATGGTCTGTATGGTGATGGACATATACCCCCTGCTCAAGAAATGGCCCTTTCTCACATAACCCCACACAGGTTATTGCTGCTCCTAATGGAAAATCTGTATGGAGTGAGCCCCAGGTTTTTTACACCCTTAGGATGAGTATTTATTTTTAAAAAAGTGTATTTAGGCACCTAAATAGTGGTTTGATTTTTCAAAAGTGCTGATCGCCCAACATCTACCATTGCTGGCAATGTGAGAAGGGGCACTTGATTTTTAGTGGGGGAATGTAAGACAAAAAGAAGGAAACTTGTTCTCAAGAACCTCTGAGAAAATGCTTATTTGAAGACAAGCTTTGTAGCTTCTGGACAAATATGGGTCTAGGGGTATAACCTCATTGCTCAACTGCTATGAGAATTCTCCTTGTTTGTCAGGCCATGTAGTATGGGCTCCAGACTCTGGTTTATCTGAGCTGGGTTTGGAGTGGGGTGGGACAGGAAAGTGCCAAGGTGGCTTTAAGCAGTTGTTAAGTCTCTCGATGCTACGTTGACTCTCAGAATACCTTAGAGCAGTTTTAAAGGGGCCCAAAGGGCCAGTCTGGAGCCACGAATCAACGTAGCACAGTGGCACTCACTCTGGCTATGCTCCCCTTTTTTCCTGCTCACACTCCCTACATCAGGGGTGGGAGGAGGAGGAGCACTGAATTTCAAAATGAACTCTGTGAAATCAATAGGACGTAGGTGCTTTTGAAAATTGTACTGGGTGTCTAAATGTCTTTAAAAATCTGTCCTTAAGTCCTCTGGCTGAGAGTTGTAACCGTCATATCTTCTGTGGATCAGGAATGAATGGGGAGGCATCACATGCTGAATATTAACACTTTTTACCGCATGGCATAAAGAGGACAAATTATGTTTGCTGTAGGATCTATACCCCTGAATTTTTTCATAGGGGTCTAAAATATTAACTACAGTGTTGCTATGTATGCAGTTTTTTGGCATTTATGTAAAATAACATTTTCCAGTGCAAATGAGCAGCGTCTTATAAAAATAATTCAAAATGTGTGTAGAGGGTATTTGACAGAGGTGTTTTTTGTTCTGCATGTGTTTTAAGGCTCCTTTGTTTAAATATGGTACACTGCTCTAGAGTGGTTTTCTTTCAGTTAAAGTCATTTTGCAGAGGCCACTTAACTAGGTGCTGCTGACAAGCGGCTACAAAGAATCGTATGTTTGCTCAGTAGTTATTGAAAGTATTTGAAGAAGAATGCACCTTTCTCCATCAAGTAACAGAAATGTCAAGTGAATTAGAAACAAATCATGAAAGGGAGTTGATAAAGATATATTTCTGTGTCTGACACTTTCATCAAGCTTTGGACCAAGTCTCCTGGCTGCACTCCTGATGAAAAATTGCATCCTGTTCCAAGGATTTTAAAATCTTAACTGCAGCTGTGCCATTCCTGACAAAAGTTAGCAAAGTTATTTGTTCATACATAGAGTCAAATCTATATGAAATTATTAGGAAAGACAGGATCGTGCCTGCGAACATTGTAAGCATGTATGATGAGCCATATAATTTCCAGATAAATGCTGTATCATACACAACTTTTTAACTAGCTGCACAGTGAATGAACACCATCACAAATCATTTGTGGGGATAGAGCCCCCATCTTCTAGAAGCCAAAGCATAGGTCTCTATCACTGACATAGCAAAACAAGCTTCATTAGATAGAAGAGTAGGCTCTTGACCTTTCTTAGAACTAGATACTAGTGACCACCTTAGCCAATATATTACACACACAAATATCAGTAGGCTTGGTAGATTTTTTATAATTGATGGATATCAGTGTTTATTTTTAAACAATTTTCCATTTTTATTGATTTCAACTTCACACAGTTCATAGATTCATAGATATTTAGGTCAGAAGGGACCATTATGATCATCTAGTCTGACCTCCTGCACAACGCAGGCCACAGAATTTCACCCACCACTCCTACAAAAAAAACCTCACACCTATACCTGTGCTATTGAAGTCCTCAAATCGTAGTTTAAAGACTTCAAGGAGCAGAGAATCCTCCAGCAAGTGACCCGTGCCCCATGCTACAGAGGAAGGCGGAAAACCTCCAGGGCCTCTTCCAATCTGCCCGGGAGGAAAATTCCTTCACGACCCCAAATATGGCGATCAGCTAAACCCTGAGCATATGGGCAAGATTCATCAGCCAGATACTACAGAAAATTCTTTCCTGGGTAACTCAGATCTCACCCCATCTAATAGTCCATCACAGGCCATTGGGCCTATTTACCATGAATATTTCATTACCAAAACCATGTTATCCCATCATACCATCTCCTCCATAAACGTGTCGAGTTTAATCTTAAAGCCAGATAGATCTTTTGCCCCCACTGCTTCCCCTGGAAGGCTATTCCAAAACTTCACTCCTCTGATGGTTAAAAACCTTCGTCTAATTTCTAGTCTAAATTTCCTAGTGGCCATTTTATATCCATTTGTTCTTGTGTCCACATTGGTACTGAGCTTAAATAATTCCTCTCCCTCTCCGGTATTTATCCCTCTGATATATTTATAGAGAGCAATCATATCTCCCCTCAACCTTCTTTTAGTTAGGCTAAACAAGCCAAGCTCCCTCAGTCTCCTTTCATAAGGCAAGTTTTCCATTCCTCGGATCATCCTAGTAGCCCTTCTCTGTATCTGTTCCAGTTTGAATTCATCCTTCTTAAACATGGGAGACCAGAACTGCACACAGTATTCCAGGTGAGGTCTTACCAGTGCCTTGTATAACGGTACTAAAACCTCCTTATCCCTACTGGAAATACCTCTCCTGATGCATCTCAAGACCGCATTAGCTTTTTTCACAGCCATATCACACTGGCGGCTCATAGTCATCCTTTGATCAACCAGTACTCCAATTTGTGGGAAATTAGAGCGGTTGTGAGGGAGCCCAGATGGTAAGCCTTGAGATTCAGTAGGTTAACATTCTAGAAGGGTTAAAACACAAAATTGTCAACCTCACATGCCAAAATATAGAAAAAAATCTCCTTAAATCAAACTTTAAGTTCTCAAGCAGCATTTTACTTACTTTGCCTAGCTGTAAAAAAAAAAAAAAAATCAATGGACATATTTCTTGTTGGTTTGTGCATATCTGGTGAAATTGACATTTATTGATTAAAAAAGTAATTCTCTCAAGCCTAAATATCAATTAAATGTTCAGTGGATTGGTGCATTATCCTTTCAGCTCTGGGGAGCCTGAAAAACTGGGTTCAAATAGGAACATTTTATTTTCTCTCTATGGTTCAGTTATGCACAGTGCTCTCAGTTTCCATGAATTTTGAGAGTGCTCAGTACATCATAGCACTTTGAAGGACTGGTCTGTTTTTTATCTATACAGAACTTCTACAGTAAGTTCTATCCACAGGTCTTCCATTCACTTTAATGGACATCTGTGGCCCAGCTGACCATCTCTAAGATGGGTATATTAATATTTATTGGGGTGCTGTGAGAACTAACTTAGTATTTATTAATCTCTCTGAGATACTTGCATGGAAAGCACTATGTAAGGCACAAGTATTGTTAATAGTTTAGTCCATCCTGAGCATTTTCCTACCTTACAAAGCCAATTTGAGATCATTTCCACTTTTTTTTATTTTTTATTTTTTAAAGAGAATTTCAAAACCTGAAAGAGTAGGAGGGCAGCAGGACTTAAGCAGAACCATTTGGGAAAGTTCACCCAGCACCTGCCTGCAGGATACATTAACTAGCTTTAGCCAATATTACAAATTCATCACATTCCTTGAGCCTAAAAATTTGCCCAGCTTCACTTTCAAAGAGCAGATGTTCAACTATCGGTGTTTTCCAAGTCTCACATGGCATTAGCCCAGCAGCAAATTTTGTTTCTATAACAATGAAAGTATCATGTCGCTGATAGAAGCCAGAGGAAAAGGGATACTTGTGAAATGAAGAATGCATCTTTATATCCCAATCTGGTCAGATATCTATTAGCAAATTATTTTACAATAAAAATATAGATAAAGTATTACTGACAATGACAAAGTGCTTCCACTACAACATATTTTGTAAATTAGTTAGGTTCTCTCTCACTACTGATATTTGCCGTCACCATTTGTACATTTATTTAGTATTTTGGAGTTCCATTTTATTCACACCGAAGTTATCAGTAATATTCTCCTTAATTTCAAAGGGAGTAGGGCTGGACCCAAAGGTCTAAATCCTAACCTGCAGTAGGGCCCCTCTTCACTAGTTTAGGGGCACAAAGAGGCATTAAGCCAACCTAAATAAGTCTATTCCTAGTTTCCATATCAAAGGCCATATACTGAAGTATATCCACATGCATAATTTATTGATGTCAATGGGAATTGTACATGTAGATTCAGAGCAATTTATGGACTTCAATATAGAAAAGTTTCTCTGATTAGGAAACCTCAAAAATCCAGCTATTCATATCCTATATAAATTTCAGAATAGCAGCCGTGTTAGTCAGTATCCGCAAAAAGAACAGGAGTACTTGTGGCACCTTAGAGACTAACAAATGTATTAGAGCATAAGCTTTCGTGGTAGTCTACATGATGTACTTGTAAATAGTTGTAATTGATAGTGTATTATATTAATAATACATACTGTCAGATTCATGCATGTACTCTACTAGATAACAAAATAAGCGTGGTTCAAAATGTTCTACCTCTGACATGCACCATCTTTTGTTCTCCTTACTCCAAGAAATCTTTAGAAGGTATAATTCTCTTTGAGATATTGTCTCTACATCCTCCATAAAAAAGAAACAAGTTTTTATTTTCATTTTTCTTACTAAAAAGTAAAGCAGAGAGTGATAATCAGCAGTAGAATTAACAGAAGGTACAAATTTTCACTCCCTTGGGTATTCATAAAATGTCATTGCATCTTTTAAGAAAGAATGTACTATATGTATAGAAAAAGCAATTAGGAGAGTGATTATTTTTCTGTTTGCATAGTAGCTAGAAATTGCTGTACAAATATTATTTGTGATATCCATTCATACCATGCTGGAAAGATGCAGCTGTTTCAACAAAGCAGAGGAGTATGGAGTGAAATAGGAAACAGACTTGCTGGGGAAAAAAGTCAGAGTCTATACTAGGTAACCTCTATGCTCTGGTGAGGCAAACTTATGACTCTGTCTGCTTTCTTCACATGCCTTGAGTCCATCTGGTTCTTTCCAGCGTCTGTAATGTCTGATGGCTTTTTGCTTTGGTGGTGATAATATATGCCCTACTAAATCAGAAGCAAAAAGCCCTCAGCTGGTAGAGCCAAAGCTGACAAGCTAGTTTTAAGGATATATGGGAGGGGTGTGTGTGTGTGAGACAAAAAAAAAGAATAATCCATAAAAAAGTTATATATTAAAATGTGTCTATTAAAGTTTTGAAGACTGCTTTAAGTTGATACCATTACAGAGAGAGGTTTTTCATTTGCAGGTAAGTAGTTAAGGAAAGTGAAAATAAATGTCAACTCCTCAAACACTGAGACAAGTGTTTGGTTACATTTTTGGTTGACTGTTGCTTGGCAACATGGAACCAATGATGAGACAGGAATATTTATATCTGAATAAATGAACAGGGTAAAGACGGAGATTCTAATATCTCAGTCCTGGACAACCAAATGTAATGCTATATTTTTGGGGTCATCACCATAAGAATAGGACTGATTGCTATTTATACAGAAGAGACAGTGCTGTGATTTTGCACTGCTTTGTGATACTAGTAGCATATTCTACTTCGGGAGAAAGCTCTCTCTGTGTGAGAAGGTCAAGTGGGAGCTGGTGAATGCTCATACCTTTTGAAAAGTCAGTCCACTTAAATCAATGGCTAAATCAGGATTTAGGAGCCTAATTTAGGCTCTTTTAAAAAAATCTTGTCCATTTTACCTAGGAATATTTTAGGGCAGTCTTAAGCAAGGAGATGGGATAATAAGGGTAGTCTCTTGTATGGGATTTACTGTATATGGGTATATATTGTGATTCTTGAAGAGTATTGCTATAAGCTCATTTCAAGGCCAGAGAAACAATACATACTGAATACTCACTCCACTCACACCACCACACTTTACCCTTTTCCACTGAAAAGTGTGTCCCATTAACCCTGGCTCACTCACAACAGCAGCTTTTCCCTTCTTGTTCCCATTCCGGAGAAAGTCCCATGACTGCATGGATTTCCTCCACTATACATTTATTCTCTCCTCCTTCAGCTCTGCCATCTTCCTGTTCAAACAGCACAATTTCTCCAGTCTCATCATCTCTTGTGCCCACCTACCTGCATAGACCCCACCTTCAAACACCCGCCTTAAAACCTCCCCTCCTTCCCACCACTCTTCTCTCTCTCAGCACAGAACACTGCTGATTTTAAGAAGTGACTAATTTATCTTAACTGTATGTTGTAAAGCATCCAGGAAGTACCATACTGCCAAGTCAATGATGTTGGAACCTTTATTTTTTCATTTCCTGAATTTGAGGGTGTTTAACTGTGCAGCCTTAATACTGTATGAATGTGTATTTAATAATTTTCCTTCCTGCAGTTTTGGAAATGTTGCATATAGAAAGTTCTCACCTCTGTTTAAATACATGGGTGCACAAAATTGATCTCTTAAAATAACTATCGCCTCTTTGTTTAGCATCATCCGCCAGCAGTTATAAGGTCTATCACATTTTCCATTCTCCTGGGCATCCAGTGTGGTACTAATGAATTGCTGCAGTACATTGATTGTTAAGTGCTGGATTACTACTTGCCAGCACAGCATTTGGATGATTTCACTGTGACAAGGAGACATTTTTTCCAGTACATAGTACTCCTAAAGGGATTAAAAGTAAAAGAAAAGAGTAGTTTAATAATTTAGGGCTCAGTCCTGCTTCCAGTGAATTCAATGGCAGAAATTCCATTGACTTCAGGGCACTAGGACCAATCTTATATTTCCTGCACAGTGCTTTTGGGGAGTGGGGTGGAGATATGGCTGGATCAATTAAAGACCCCCATCAATATACCAAAGCACGTGTGACAGTATTGTGAAAAGCTCCATTATAAACTGGAATGATAGTAACCAGACTTATTCAGTTGAAAACCTTTAACAAGAATGCAATTGGACAGACCTTTCATCATTTTGACCACAACTAAATCAGAGCAGAAGTTCCAGAATATATAGGTCACTGACTAATTCAGTGAGCTGAATCATTCTTGCTTCATAATAATCACTTGATGACAAGTTACAAGCAAAAGCATCAATGTGATAATTAATTCTGGTTATGGATTATTAAAGAGAGAGGGTTCACTGAATATTTCTATTTTGGGACATTTCAATAAAGAGTCTGTGAAATGTTAGTGAGTCAGAAAATGTGGATTTAATGGTATTAAACAATATTTACTAACTTTGTACATGATTACATTGTAACTCCTATTCTGGACACAGAGGATTTAAAAGCTGCCACTCTATCAAGCAGGAGAACCTACTGTCTAGCTGAAAATCTATGCAAGATAGTCTTTTATAAAACCTTTTATTCAGCTTAACTGCAATTTAAAATCAAAGCACTGTAGAAGATTAACACACTGTACATTGTAATTGTGGCTGTCTGTTACATACTATGCCTTGTTTAAAAAGTGAGGGTCTAATTCTGAGGTCCTTAGTCAGGGCCTCTCTCTCCTCATCAGAAATTGAGTTTCAATTCAGGGTTTCTTAGGAAACACTCCTTGAGCAAGGGGTTGGGGTTGCCTCCTCCCACAACTCCCTGTAGAAGAAGCCAAGAGTTTAGCCTCCAGAACCTGCTGATCTCCTGGGTCCTGGTGAAGGCTGGAGCCAACAAAATGAAGAGGGCCACTCACATAGCCACCCACAAGCCTCCAGGGCCTCCTGCCTGCCCCACCCCATTTCTTGGACCCATGCTACTAGGGATACCCCTGCCTACTTTAAATGCGGAATCAGAATAGAAGCAGGTTCCACAGCACACATGAACAGACCCATGGGAATCAATAAAACTACAGGCTTTAACTACCACTATTTCCACCCATGGGTTTGGTGGAAGGGGCATATAGGGGAGCCTAACTTGCTCAGTTTCCCTGTGGTTGGTCTTCCCCTTCTGATGCAGTAGAAGCCCTAGGGACAGGCTTCCACAAAATGAAGGGAAAAGGAGAGCATGTGGGTAGGTGGAGCACCCTCTTTCCTTTTTTCTTCCCAGTCAGGGAAGCTAATTTTTTGGGGGGAGGGATAGCTCAGTGGTTTGAGCATTGGCCTGCTAAACCCAGGGTTATGAGTTCAATCCTTGAGGGGGCCATTTAGGGATCAGGGCAAAAATTGGGGATTGGTCCTGCTTTGAGCCAGGGGTTGGACTAGATGACTCCCTTCCAACCCTGATATTCTATGATTCAGGCAACTTATCACTGTGTGTCTGGAGAAGAGCCTGACTCCCACACTGCTTTACTCAATTCTTATGCAGGCAAACTCTCACTGAATTTGCTGGGAGTTTCCAAGCATCAGAACCACTGGATGCAACTCTGAAAAATTGCCACTTTTTACACTGACAGCATGAAATAGTTATTCATCATGTGCTATTTGACTGTACTCACAACATCATAAGATAAGGGCCTTATCCTGACAGATGCTAAAAACCCACAACTCCTGTGAAGGCCAATGAGAGCTCAAGGCACTCAGCATCTTACAAAGAGCATTCAGGACCTTGTGGGATCAGGTCCTTCATTTGATTTATTTATGCCAAAATGGATCATTGTACAACCTCATTTTTGAGATTAAGAATATTTGTATCCTATTGTTTACTGTTGTACTTGGTTTAGTACCATATATAAAGGCCAGCTCCATTTTAGAATAGATATCTAGGCTTTATTATTGGAGATTTGATTTTTGTTTTTCAAACAGTGATTTTAACATTAGAAAAAAACTCCTTATTTACAATTGTACATAACGTTTTCATTATTTCTTGGAGCTATTAAATTTACCATGTTCTCATACAATAGAACACCATATTAAAATGTTTGCCATTCTGGTTTATATTGGGGATGCATTGTGACTGGTTCCACCATCTATTGGTATAAAACATCTTTGCAAATGAAATTTTTCTGTAGGAACTCTATAGAGCAAATATACTCCAGGGCTGAGCTGAGCTTGGGGCAGGCCAGAGAGAGAAAGGAGCAGTCAAATACTGCCCCAAGCTCAGCTCAGCCCTGGAGTATATTTGCTCTATAGAGTTCCTACAGAAAAATTTCATTTGCAAAGATGTTTTATACCAGCTCACACCTCAGGGAAAATTTTAGAAATATTTTCTCTAGAGATAAATCTGACTATCCCTGGGAATTTTAAATTTTAAATTAAGGCTATCTGCATGAAAACAGGATTCTTTTGCTCCTGCTGTTTATTCCCCATGTGAAGTAATAAAATAGAAAGGAGGTGGTGGTGGATGGGGTGAAAAACGTTGCCATACATAGGCTTTTGTTAATAGATTATCTAATCTTCAAAAGATCTTATGAAAAGCAGTGTAAAAGCCAAACAGTTTGTAGTCCTGGTGGGTAAAATGTGCAAGAGAGCCTTAGTCACTTGAGAGCCTATGTCCCCTTGACTACATGAGTAGGATGATTTTGAACATCTACCCTTTGTGCACAACTTAAAAATTTAAGTTACTGAAGAACCAAAGTTTATTTCAGGCTTCCATGTGGCAAAGACTTCATTAACATTCTCCATGACTAAATGCTGTCTTGGGCCTTCATCATTTCATATTACCCTGGAGTTTAAGATTCTTGCAATGTTATCCTGTCCTCCATTTGCATTCTTGATGAGCCTCTGTTAAAGAAACCAAACACTGTATGGTCTATTCTGATACTTCATCAGAAGGTCACTCAGACTCACATCAGCAGACAGCTTTGAAAGGCAAATGACTAAATTTAAAAAGTTGTATCAAAATCTTTTAAATTAATATAACATGCCAGCATCTGGAGATTAAGGGTTAGCTCTTTAGGGAGATGTACACAGTTCTTTTTTTCCTGTTTCCAAATCCAAAGTTAAAGGGGGGGGGCAAGAAGGGATACAGCTTCATTTTTTGCCATCCTCTTCTTCACGCCACTGAAGTGTTCAGGGAGGGGAATGGTCAGCCTTGCATTCAGGGGCATGGGCCTAGCATGGGTCTGCTGTGCAGTATTCTTGCTACAGAGCTAGGGCAGTCTGCTCCCACAGGGACTGGCTCTCAGCGGTGTACCTTGCCAACTGAGTCTGAAGAGCAGCATTCTCTCCCTGTAGCTGGGTAGTCTGCGCGGCAGCATGTGGTTCTCTAATGAGAGCTGCAAACACTTGTGCTTTCACTGTGGGGAGTTCTTCCTGGAGATGGTCAACTCGTTCATGCATTTCTGGTGCCCTCACAGGCATGCCAGGTATGGAATGATCTGCTGCCTCTATGTTACCACAAGGCTGGCCTTCAGTATGGGTTAGGGGTGATCCAGGCAAACGGTCAGGGTCCCCGGCAAGGGGTGGCTCAAGATCAGATTTCTGAGCAGAGGTCAGAACTTGTGTTGGGGTTCGGGAGAGAGGATGAGAGTCCAAGACAGAGCCAAAGTCAATGCCAGGAGTTCAGCAGCACAGAAGTAGAGTCAGTCATGGTAGCTCACTGGGGATCTGTGATGTTGCCTGGTATGTCCTGTTTTCATAACTGGGATGACAAATTTACCCTAATTTATGAGTTTTCACATTTCTTACAGTTGAGCTCACAGATTTCACAATAACCTATAACTTTGTGCCTGTGTGGGAATTAACCATGGAAAGTAGGTCAAGTTATTTTCAATAAAGTATGTTATAAGAAGGTGCAAGAAAACCAGAGAAACTGAATTAGTCCAAACAAAAAGGGCCTACCAATGTGACTCAAGGGCTGTTGAGACTGGACTTAAGAAAATATGGTCTTACAGAAAGGGGTTTAATTCGTGAATGAAATAATGAGGGGATGAACTGTGCCTCCCACTTTATCAGGCACTGTCTCTGATAATCAGGCCTAGTGGTTGAAGCGTGGGTTGCAGCTAGGCATAGGGTTGGGCCTGGACCAAGAGCGGTCCTGGAATTGAGATCTGGGGACATGCTAGGGTCAACACAGACCAGAGTCAGTAGCCAAACCAAAATCAGAACTGTAGCCAGAATCCAGATGCAGGCAAGAGGTCAAAGAGTCTAAAGATGAACCAAATTGATAATGAAGCTGGAATCCAGAGACACACCGAAGGTCAAAACTGACTAGTCAGAGGGGCATTGCGGGGAGGGGGAGAGGGAATAGTAGGCAGAGGCTGGAGCAGGTGATGAGGCTGGAGCAAAGCTAGTGCAGGACAAGGACAATACTAGGACAAGGCTCAGGCAAAGTGACGGTGGGAGCCGGAGTCAGAGTGGGAGCAAGCTGGGAGTCTCTGGAGTCTGCTGCACTGGGAGGCAGCAGGGTGGTTCCTGACTAGGTAACACTATTGTTCAGACTGATCTGAAGCTCTGTTGGGGTGGTAGAAATACCTGAGCCTGAGGTCTTCTGACCCAGGCTCTGCTTGATGATAGGTAGTAGCTGCATGCCTAAGTGCTGCTCACTGCAGCAGCTGATGGAGCAGCCCTGGTTTGGCTGCAAGTTTGCCTCACACACTTCCCTTCCCCCCACCAAATACACCCCCTATTGGGGGTTCCTTAAAAGGAGACTTTGAGAAAGTATCATGGGATCCCAGCTCATTGACACATATCAGTTTGACTCATCTCTTCCCAGCTCAGCTCCCTTCACTCCAAGACAGAAGGAATAGACCAGACAAAGATTTTCTTCCCATGTGGAAGGTGAACAGGCCTTGCTCTTAAAGGAATTTCGTTGTTCATCTGTGAGTCCTGAAATAAGTCATATGGCTTATTACAACAGTCTAACCCATCTTGTCTCTAATATCCTGGGACCAACACAGCTACAACAATGTTATATACACATCACATCATCACGGCACCCAGTCCTCAGCCCATCAGTGGAGATACCTATTTGTCAGCACTGCAGAGGCACATAAGATACTGTTCTGTCTCCCTTTCTGTTACTTTCTGCCCCAATGTTTTCCCCCTGGTATCCTATCTAGCTCTACTGGCTTCTCAATGGATCCTAAAATTAACTGCACCACATGCATTATCACAGCAACGTGAAATGGCCTATTGGGCCCTGCCCTGTCTGAGCAGAAAGGACCCAACCAGATAATGTCTGACTAGAATTCAAGCCTGGGTTCAAGCAATAGGTGCTGTGGCTGACCTGCCAGCCTAAAGCATCCATTCCACTGTTCCGGGAACACCAACAGTAGCCGTATTTCCTTCTGTTTTATCCTGTCTCTCCTCCAACTTGTGTCTGGCACAAATAGAAGTGAATTCACTTCACACATGAGGACTGAGAGTAAAGTTAACCTCTCTTTATGAACGAAAGGTTGTTGGTGAAAATAAGAGACTCCTTTTGGAGGCAAAATATCAGACTAAGTTTTGATTAAGTTTGTTTTGCATAATTACTCACTTTCAGTTTTTGCTTGCTTGTTTTCTTGCATTTTGATCAATGAACTTCTAACTTTAGAATAAAAGCTCTTGGGTGCCAAGAAACTGACTAAACCAGGTTCTCTGTAGGAAGCCACCTGAACTCTGGAATGACCATTTTAATGTCTGGACAGTGAAAGAATTTATAACACCTTTAACTTTTCTGGCCCTTGAGATCAATATGGTAGTCCTGTGGGCTTTTATAGGGTTAAAGGGCCAAACAGAAGCCTCCAAGTCAGCTGCCAATAGAGTCTCTTCGGTGGGACTTGCCATAGTGTACATCCATTGCAGGTCATGAGGAGCAGCCCGGTTACAGCTGCCACTGAGTAGTTGTGTGGAGATGCCTGTTGCCTGGTCCCTCTGCTGACCCAGTTTTGAGTTCCACCAATCCTTACTGGTACAGACGGTCACTAACTCAACTCCACCAGCCAGTATGAGGGGGAAACAAAGCTATCACCTTGCCCAACCTTTCCCAGTTCCCTTTGGGGTTTCAGTGGGTACCAGGGTGAGATTCTCCCAGTGCTTGTGCTCTGGATGTGCAAACACTGAAGCTATGACTGGTCCCTGTGCATAGAAGAAAACCACAGAAGGCTACTTGCACCCTCTTTTCCCCACTTCCTTGCACACCCATGTTATGTTAACCTCAGTCTAACAATATTTACCATCTGAAGCATTCTTTACCTCTTGGAGTATAACAGATTTCTGTATTTTCATTTAGCCTCCCACAAAGTACAGTCCCAGGTTTACAATGGCACCATGGAGCCAGGCCCATGCTCAGAAGGGGCCTTGGCCTGCTCTGCTTGCAATGTGCCCCAAGACCCCACCAGCCCGCTGGCTTCTCACTGCCCACCACTTGCTTCTCTCGGCCTGCCCATTGGCCGGCTTCTCACTGCCCACCACTTGCTCCTCTCTGCCCCCTGGCCTCAGCCCTCAGCTCCTCTCTGCCCCCTGGCTGGACCCCAGTGCACCTCCAGCTCCAGGCAGTCTCTGCTTATCTGTGAGGTCCCACCTGTCTCCCCGGAGCTGAGCCACCTGGGACTGGTGCAGAAGCCTGGCCAGTCTCAGCCAGTTTGGGTGGGGTGTGGGGGCAGTGTCTGAGGCTTGGCTGGGCCCCTCTAGGCAAGTGCGTCTTGAGGGAGCCCAGCCGGGGCAGGCCCTGTCCCGGCTGATCGTGCCACTTGCGAAGATCTGGAGCGATTCCTCACCCTGGGACCAGCTGTGGCTGCGCTGCCAGCTCAGCCCGGCAGACATAGTCACCTCCTGGCAGGGCCCCGAGGGAGTGGGCCTCTAGGGAGCTTGGGGGGGTGCTGGGCTGTGAGAGGGTGGGGAAGATGTGTGTGTTGGGGCAGTAGGGGGTGGAGGGTGGGCCACTGGCCATCTGGCAACTGCTGGTTTGTAACTAGTGCCCTCTCACTGGGCTGGGCAGAGCGGGGAGACCCCTGCCATGCCAGGCCCCATTGCCCCAGCTAGCCCCTTGCTCTGGGGACTGACCTCCCCGCACCATGCTCCATTGCCTCCATGGGGGCCCACAAATATGTTTGGATACGGGCCCAAAAAAAGGTTAATCCGACCCTGCAAAGTACTGTAATTCTCTAGAAATGTATCAGACTGTCTCTTGTAGCTAAGAAATGGAACTAACAAATTTAAAAAGGTAAGGAAATGGAAACATTAAGTATTCTTAGTAAGTAATAAGATATGATAGGGAATATGGCAATCTCCATTCAGAAAGCTCCATTTGTTCCCTGACTGCTGACTCTACCTTATAATTCATTGCCTGATAGAAAAGAAATGCAGAATTCCTCCAATGAGGGATAATTAGTCGTGCCAGCATCTTGCTCAAAATTTTGCTTTAAAATTTTTTCCTCTCCTTGTGGAAATGCTGTCTGAAATGTTTGCATTACTACAGACATATTTGTCTTCACTTCAAGATGAAAAGGAAACATTTAAAGGAGTAAAAAACTAGTTTATCATTCATGTCCCTCAGATCAAGTAGAGGTTATGGCCACTGAGAGATGTTATATTTTGTCTCTGGGGGAAAAAAAAACAAAACACAACAACAACCACCAAATCCCTGCTGATTCAGGATCAAATCTGGCTTATTTCTCCCCTGACCCTCTTCAAAAAAAATAGTTGCAGATTTTGGTAAACAGACACTTTCCTACAGCTCAACAGCAGCTCTTGTGGTGTTGATACACTAGACACATTTAGTTTGTGTCTCCACGGTAATCAGGATTAGTCATGTCTCTATTTGCTTTTAAAAGATTTGCATTTGTTTATTTTACAGATATTGTACAGCTATTCTAGGTTTTATGCACAACCCTGAGCCAATTTTACAATATTGCCAAACACAAGCATTCAAAAATCATGAATTAGTCCTCCAAAAATAAAGAAGCTTTAACTGAGATTTTTTTTGAAGTAATAAATTGTGGGCTCATCTTATGGCTTATGCCTTCTAGCTTCTGAGTTTTTAAGAGTCCAGATTTTCAAGTTTTTCTCTGTAACCATGAGGGCTAGACATCTAAAGCGAAAGCAGAGAGTCTCACATAAGCTGATGACACTAGGAGCGGGGACTTTATGGGGGGAAAAAAACACCACCAAATTTCACAAGAATTGAAATAAAATTGCAAGAATTGGTAGCACTGATCTCCCTTCCTTCATATAATAGGTCAAACTAGGAAATTACAAAATAAGACTGGGAGTTATCAAAAGGGGGGCACTTTTAAAATGGTCAGGCACCATCAACCCATCATGATGTGGAGGTCTGGGTATGAACTGAGGATTACATTTGTAGCACTGATACCAGTTCCAGCCACAACAAATGACAACTCCTCGTTAAGCATAAAGGATCTAATTCTGGCCCATTTTATGGAGCAATAAGTGCCTCAACAATCCTAAGGACAGCTGGGGCTGGTACAAATGGAACAGTTGGAAGATTCCAACTCTGTGGGTGGGAGCCACCATACTGTTTATGAATGGGGAGCTCCCTTGCCACCCAGCAGCCCTTCATGGATTGTCGCAGTCTCTCTGCGATCTACTCAGTCCAGAGAGATTAATCTTGGAAAAAATCCACATGCTCTTGCACTTGTATGTGTGCACACTGGAGGAAGGCAAGAGAAAGACTGTAACAGTGACTATCTGGGGATTAGCCCCAGGGGCTGTTTGCCTCAATGATCCCCATCTTCTGGCAGCTATATTTTAGATTTCTGCAGCTGCATTGACAGGGTCCCGTCAGCTTCCCTCCTTTCTCAAGGACTCCTGGATTTCCACTGTAGATGTCTGCTGATTTTGTTTTCCATTCTTTGTTGGATTTTGCTGAATACTTATTTCAACTTTCTTCTGTGTGTTAAGGGGGAGGGTTCATTTTCATGCACACAAGGACATTTGAATTCTGTTACCTCTGTGGCCAGCTTCCTCAGTAAAAGCAAAAAAGGAATGTTTTGCCCTTTGTGACACTTAGCAATTTATAACTGTGTTAATGCTGCCCAGTGAGGGAAATGGAATTCCTAGAGCTCTAGTGTTTTGTGAATCAATGACAATGGCATCACTCAGTTGCCATTTACCTAAAATTAACTTTACCCTTTCAGTGTATTTAGCTGTACATTTGGTTCATGGAAACAGATCTACAGGCATATCATGAAAGAGGCATACAGTATCATGAAACATAACAAAACCCTTTCAGAAACGGAAATGCACACGGTACTCTGCAGACTGCAGGAAGCGGCAAAGCAGTGCTTTATTTTTCTCTGAAAAAGCGACATGGTCACAGTGTTTCAAACCATTCCCTTCATGGAAAAACCCCCAAAGAGAATGGACTTTGTGAGGTCCTTTTCACTGCTGCTTATAAGTTCTTCCAGCAGGTATGGGGGAAATGGAAGCCCAAAGAAGCCAGGGCTATCAGTGTGGAAAGTCTTGCGCATCTGCATTTCTACAGGGCCCTGTGTTGTTCACAGACTCCTGGCAGCCTCGCTGCAATGGAGCCATGCTAATGGGGAACCATTCACCTCTGATTACCTGTGGAGGTGGCAGGTCAAATGTAATAAAGCAGCTACAGATAATATTACCATTGCTGTGGATTCCCCTTGAAGTTGGTACAGGGAGGATGATATCCAGCTTGACCTGACCCCCTCCATGTATGTATCCCTGTCCTCATGGAATGCCCTAAGTGGGATGCAAGGACAGAGCAATGGTGTCATGTTGATTGCTAGTCTCTTCTTCCATGTGGAAAACGATATCAGCACATGGAAAGTACAATTCGGGCAGCTCTGCACAAACCCAAATGGACATTTTTGAAGCCAGAGCAATTAATTTGCTTTTAAAATGTCACTGAGAATGGTAACTCAGACATTTCCATGCCAGCAGCGAAGCTGTTGGCACAGAAACCTGAATTAGTGGAAAGATGGGATGGGTAGAGTCTCAAGTGAACCCTTAGTTTAAAATCCCCCACTAATCCAAAGAGGGGGCTGGAGAGATTTGCTGACCTTTAATGGAGTTTACCCTTTCCCTGAGCACTGCTGTATCATCCCCATCAAAAATGATGAATACACTTAGAGCAATCCCCCCTCCTTTGAAATGCACCACATGCTACTCTAGATGTCAGGTTTAACAGATTTTCCCAGGACACTCCTATGGGGTCTTCATCTACATCATCCATTTCAAATTGCACAAGATGAACACTATCAGTCAAATCAATACAGTTATCAAGAAGAAATTTTTTTTGGCATGTGACACTTGTTTGTTTGCCAAGTGGCACTTCCTTGGTTACGAGAAAGTGATTTGGTTTAAATCAGAAAACAAATGAATAGATTCCTCAGGCCCCCAGTCACTGCTGTTTACAAGCACATGGGTATATCTAGTGGAGTTCCAGTGGTGTGAAGTATGCCTCTAAAATTTGTGGAGGACACTGAACTGAAGGGACAGGGGATGCAAGCACTTTGGGGAACAGGATTAGGATTTAAAATGACCTTGACAAATTGGAGAAATGGTCTGAAATCAACAAGCTGAAATTCAATAAAGACCAGTGTAAAGTAATTCACTTAGGAAGGGAAAAAAAATAAAAATCAAATGTGCAGCTATAAAATGGGGAATAACTGGCTCGGTGGTAGCACTGCTGAAAGTATTGGGGGGACGGAGGGGTTATAGTGGACCACAAATTGAATGTGAGTCAACAATATGATGCAGTGGAGGAGAAGGATGGTGGGTGTATTAACAGGACTGGCAAATGTAAGACATGGTAGATAATTGTCCTGCTCTACTCAGCACTGGTGAAGCCTCAGCTGGAGTACTGTGTCCAGGGCTGTGTGTGTGTGTGTGTGTGTGTGTGTGTGTGTGTGTGTGTGTGTGTGTGTGTGTGTGTGTGTGTGTGTGTGTGTGTGTGTGTGTGTGTGTGTGTGTGGAATAAAATGGGAAGGGGAGGTCCCAGTGAACAGGAAGTCCTCCCAAGTGTCTCTTAATGGACCTCACTGTGTCCAGTTCCGGGTGCCAGACTTTAGGAAAGATGTGGACAAATTAGAGAGTCCAGAGGAGAGCAACAAAAATGATAAAAGGTTTAGAAAACACGACCTGTGAGGAAATGTTAAAAACTGGGTGTGATTAGTCTTGAGAAAAGACTTTGTGGGAGTGGGTAGGAGAGGAAAAGAGAACCTGACAACTCTTCAAGTATGTTAAGGGCTGTTATGAAGAGGATGGCAATCAATTGTTCTCCATGTCCACTGACAGTAGGACAAGAAGTAACAAACTTCATCTGCAGCAAGGGAAGTGTAGGTTAGATATTAGGAAAACTAACTACGAGGGTAGTTAGGCTTTCAAGGGAGGTCGCGGAATCCCCAGCATTGGAGATCTTTAGGAACTGCTTGGCCAAACACTTGTCAGGAATGATCTGTTTACTTTGTCCAGCCCCCCTGCATTGAGGCAGGACCATATGACCTCTTGATGGCCCTTCCAGCCCTACATTTCTATGATGTGACCTTATTAATCTCCCCAAAAATCAATAGGAACAATCCGATTAACTTCAGTGTGAGCAGGACTGTTGTGCCCATAACAAACAACCTTTACAAAATAAAATGTTAAGTTTGCTGAACAGGCCATTCCTGCATAGAGAGGAGGTTGGAAAAACTGAGTCTGCACTTGCAGGATTTCTTCCTCGCTCTTCGGATGGTAGATGAAGATTTTTCCACCACCGTGGATACAGAACTTGTTCTGTATCTGAAGAAACACAGGATCATCTATTTGGAGGTCTAGTCCCCTGTACTGAATCCAGCTCCCATATACCCACTCCAGCTCCCCGGCAGCAGGAGTCCTACAAATTCTTCTGCCAATTGGAAAAAAGTGGACTGGATACCACAAAAATCCTGGCTTTGGACAGGCAAACAAAGCCAATGAGAACTGCTAGCCCTCTGGTCTGCTCCCTCCTGAGCTAGGGAGTCCAGTCCCTGTAGAGCAAGTTACGTGGGATGTTAGCAGCAATGTTGCAGAAGTGGCATACTACCCATCCATGCCTCCCCAAGCTGAGCCTGTAGAGGCAACTACAGGACTCTTCAGGTTTATCTTGGAACTCTTTGACTCTGTGGCATTTGTTTGATAATTACTTTGCATTTGATTTAAGTCAAAAAAGTCTGAATCAGCACAGTCTGCTATGTTGACATTTAAACTGGCAGGAAATTTGTAATTTGTGTTTTCTCTAAATGCTGTTAGCCAGTTGAAGAGTTGGAGGTTGTTGTCTGGGTTTTTTTTAGAATTTGTTTATAATTAACCACTCCAGTGATGGATGTGTAGTCCTGAACTATCAGCTATTAATTATGTAAGTGCTCATAGAGAATTATGGAAATAGGCAAATAAAGCCAGACACACAAATGGCATGGCCAAGAAAGCCTGCAAATAAACAAAGTAAAAGATAAAATGTAGAGCTTGGAGGATACAGCTAAATATTTACTCCTAAATTATTAAATAGTTCTATCAAGCTGAAAATTTATCCCTTAATGCCTTGCCGTAGTTTGTCATCTTTTAAAATATTATCAGCAATAATGAAGCATACATGAAATGACTGACTTCCCCAGACAAGTGGAATATACCAGACCCTGTATTATGTAATATCATGGATTGCAGTTCATCTTTCGTAGGTATCATTAATCATTTCAGTCTTCCTCATGACTGAATGAGCTGTAGTAAAGTCAATGGGAACTGAACAGCTAAAGCCTCATGCAATGCTTTCAAAGTTTAGGGGACTGTGGAAACTACATTTTAAGGATGTCAGACTATTGGCTCTAATCCTACATATGGATCTGTGCAGGCAGATTCTTGCCCACACATGCATTCCCACTGAATTTAGTTTGTCCCCGCACAGATCCAGTTGCAGGACTGGGGCTCTACAGCTGGAAATTCCTGTTAGAGATATAACAGAATACATTTGTCTAAGTGTATCCAGAAAGGAGATGTTTATGAGAAGGTCCTGAATTTCTGGGTCTGATCTGTTTATATTAAGAAATGGTGGTTTATCAGTGAAAACTATTTAATATACTTAAAGGAATGAAACTGCAAAAAATCAGATTCAAGGGAAACAAATTAAGGCCCTGATCTTACGAAAACTATGTAAGTATGGCTGTTGAAGTTAATACATCAGCACTGCAGCAACATCCTTGAGTAACACTTTCTACCATTGCTGGTTGGCTAGGAGACTCCATCCCTTTCTGGCAGACCATGACCTGGCCTTAGTTATACATGCCTTTGTCGCCCTGCATTTGGATTACAGCAATGCAACATGCCTGGTGATAAATCCATGATCCCTTAGGAATTTCAGACTACTACAAAACACTGCAGCACATCTCCTCAGCAATGCGGGCTACTGTGAGCACATCAGATCTCTTCACACAATGCACAGTCAACCTGTGGAACTCTTTGCCAGAGGATGTTGTGAAGGCCAAGACTATAACATGGTTCAAAAAAGAACTAGATCAATTCATGGAGGATAGGTACATCAATGGCTATTAGCCAGGATAGGCAGGGATGGTGTCCCTAGCCTCTGTTTGCCAGAAGCTGGGAATGAGTGACAGGGAATGGATCACTTGATTACCTGTTAATTCCCTCTGGGGCACCTGGCACTGGCCACTGTTGAAAGACAGGATACTGGGCTACATGGATCTTTGGTCTAACCCAGTATGGCCGTTCTTATCAAATCATGTTCAGTCTCTCAGTCTTTATCTTTAAGGTGCTCAATGGCCTGGGCCCAGGATTCTAAAAGATAGGTAACTCTGGGATAAAGGTCATGTTCAATAGCTTCACTCTTCAGGTCCAGTAGAGCTTTCTAACCTAAGGGTAAAGCTCATGTGCGCAGGAGACAGAGCTTTCTCAGGGGGCTTATATGAGGCTGTGGAGTGAATTACCCCAGACACCATGAACCATCACAATCCCCCACCAACTTCCACTTGAGGGCAAGGTTGAAGAAGTGTACTTTGCATTTTAACATAAACACAGAGCAGCGTGTACATTTAAAAACAAAAAATGCGGCTGAAGCAAAACACTCCACTGTACACACAAATATGTCATTGGGAAAAAGATGAGAGAGAGAGAATGAACCACCAGTGACAATATTGGTCATGTCACTTAATGCACTACTGTAAGATGCTCAGATATTACCCTCATAACTGTAGTAATAACAACCTGAATAGAATGGGCACAAAGTTATGTTTTTGCAGGATTAGGGCCAAATTATCTATAGTCGATCACTACGTAGTCAACTTCTTTCCCAGCCTGCAGCTAATAACTTGGGGGGGGGAGGGGAGAAGGGAGGGTGTAATTATCTCTTGCCATAGCTGTGCATCATTTGTGTCATTATCATTATATGCTCCCATTGTCATGGAGTGCACCACTCACCACTTATCTAAGGCCTCCTTCTGGTCACTCTGGGGATTAGCTCCTGAGGTCAACACTCCTTCCTGTGGTCACACACCATAACACTGTTTCTCTCTCAGGTCTACAGCCCCTCTCACTCCAGGAATTACAGCATCATCTTCATGAATCAGCCATCCAGCTAGGTCACTCAGCATTCCAGGGTACAGTCTTTCAAATCATCTATGACACTTCCCACAGTGACACTGGCAGTTTTTCAGTTAACTGCCCCTTTACCTGGTCTATGCCTCACCCTCCATAGCTGGTAGGGGAACCTAGGCCCCACCACCAAGTCTGGCACAGCCCAGCAATTCTGGGCTTTCCTCTTCCAGCCCTCACTGTTCCTTCCCTGGACTGCTTCCTACTACTCCTGGTGCCCCCTACTTATTCTGGAAATACCAGCTCCAAACCTTCTTCCCAGGAAATACCTGCCCTTTGCCAACATCAGCACCTATGTGTTGCCAGCTTCCTGGCTTTATAGGCCCCACCTATTTCTGCACAGCTGAACCTGCTTGCAGTAAATTCTCTGCTGCCTGGCTCTTCCTCCAGGTCCAGCCTACTTGGCCACCTCAAGCCCCTCCAGTCCTGTCATATTGGGTTCTGGAAGTGGGCAAGCTAAAGGACCAACTGCTAAAGGACCCTCCCCCAGCCTTAGGGGAGGGGCCACAAGGTCCAGGAACTCAAATAATTATGGGGGACAACCAAAAACGTAACGGGGCAGGTTTGAAGGTCAAAGGGTCAAACAAAGGGAACCTGAATGGGACACCGAGCAGAGAATCGCAGACAGCACCCAGTGCTCCTCAAAGGTGTCAAGGGAGCCAGCAGATGTCGCCCAAAGGAACTCTGCCCGGATGCGTGAACGGAGGGAGGATCGTAAATAGGCCCCACAGTCACAGAAAACCCTCTCAGCCAACCTCCTCTCCCTGGTGTTGTAGATGGCCACTTTGGCCAGCACTAGGAGGAGGTTAACAAGGATGTCCCTCAACTTTGTGGGGCCACAGATAGGGTGCGAATATAGGAAAAGGTGAGGTGAAAAGTGCAGCCAAAAACATAAAAGGATGTTCAGGAGGAGCCAGAACAGGGGCTGCCAGTCATATCGGAGCCCTCACAAGAGGCGCAGGAAGGCGTGCACCAACGTGCTCCAAGCCGGACTACCTGCACCATAGAGGAGTCTCAGCAGGGCCTGGAGGCAGAAGACATGGACCTGAGTGCGCAAGCATGTCAGGCCCTGTCCTCCCTCCTCCAGGGGGAGATGGAGAACCCCGGCAGAGACCCATCGCAGTCCTGGCCAAAAGAACTCCAGAACCAGCTTCTGGATATCAGCCAGGAAACCCAGGGCTGGGACCAGGGTGTTGAGCCGGTGCCAGAGCATGGACAGGACTAGCTGGTTGAGCACCAGTGCCCTCCCCTGCAGGGAAAGCCACTGGAGTAGTCCCGTTGGGATGGTTTACCTTCCAAGATCGGATGGGATCGGGGCCATTCGGTCAAGTATGGCCGCAGGCCCCTTCCAGTCCTGTGTAGGGTAGACACACTATCACACCCATACCCATTAGGTTGTCAGTCATATTTCAAAAGACACACATTTTGTGCCCCACACATACTAAATATCTTTAATGTATTCCAGTTTACAGCGTTAACCCTACACACAACTAGCATACATGGCATATTACATTTATGCTTATATCACAAATATGGCTTCAGTAGCATGCCTTGTGAAGTTATTTATTAATGTAGAAAAATCCTACACCTTTGGGGGGCTGGGAAGGGAAACTTTTCCCCTCTGTCCACTCAAGTTGCACCACTCACCTCTACTCAGGGAATGGATAATACTGATCACCAGCCTTCTGGTATCCTGATTTGGTCTGACTCTTGGTAACTGATTCCCAATGCCTGTGTTCTGGTTTGTCTTTCAGTTCTGACCTCCTGGTATTCTAGCCTATCCTGTATTCCTAGTAATTGGCTCCTGGACCCTTGACCTGTGCCTGATGCCTAACCCCTTGGCTGGGCTGCCCATGCCCTATCCCTGACTCGGCCTTCTTAAATTGTGGGCACCCGACCTGGACACAATATTCCAACAGCAGTCACTCCAGTGTCAAATATAGAAGTAAAATAACCTCTCTACTCCTACTTGACCCCCTGTTTATGTATTCCAGAATTGCATTAGCTCTTTTGACCACAGTGTCACACTGGGAGCTTGTTATCCACCATGACCCCCAAATCTTTTTTTCTGAGTTACTGTTTCCCAAGATCAAGTCCCCCATCTTGTAAATTTATGCATATGGGTAAACCCACTTAAGTCCTTCTCAGTCTATTCAATGAGACTACTCACATGCATTAAAATTAAGCATGTGCCTAAGTATTTGCAGCATAAGCTGTGGAGCTGGGGGACTGTCAGGGCCAGGGTCCACCCACTTTTTGAGAGAGACAAACCTGAGCGATGCTGTGACCCTGCCTGCCACTCATTCAGATTTGGAGGGGTGGGCGGAGGGCTCATGGGCTGTAAGCAGGGCTGGCTGGAAAGGAAAAGAAAGGTCAGGTGCGGGAGCAAATCTATGCCCTATCACTTTAAATGGCACTCCACAGCCTGTGACTGGCCAGATCAAGGCCAGTTGTTGCCCCATATCATTAAATGGGGTCTTTGTTACTGGAGTTGCTCCTCCAGATGTACTTATAAGACTATTTATATCATGTCACTGAAGCCATTTTTACAAATTGATGATCACTCATGCATTAGAAGGCACAATATATTGGGAAATGAGATTTCACGATATTTAATATGCATTCAGCCATTGCCAGAAAATCATGTAATGCTTTTTTAAACTTGCTTTCGTGTCCAAACTATGGAGGAGCTATGCAACGTACTGTCCAGTAGTCACTACAGCAATGTTCATTATACTACTGAGAGAATAATGATATTTGCTTACATCTCTTGAACAGAAGAAAGTAGCCCACTCTAAAATATCTACATTTACTGCACCTATAGAGAGACCTTGTTAGGGTTTTTAACGCTACCTTTAGCTTCTATTGTAGAGAGCTGAGATTATGGACCAGAAGCCCATCTTGCTAGGCACTGTACCGTCAGTTAAATATCAGGTACAATTCTATCACAGATATAGTAAGCACCGTAGAAAGCCACAGTCTGCTGTCTGTTTCCAAATATAAAATTACCACACTTGAGTTATTAACATAATGTGAAGTCTAACATTGTCAAAAGATTTGAATAAAATGACAAGATAAATTATGTAACATTAAAAACAAAAGGCTCCTAAGACTTAGGGTAGAGAAATGGTTTGTCTGGAATATTCTGAGTACCCCTCTCCCTAATTTCCTTTCCCTACTAAGGAAACAAATTTCCACAGACTGGTATAATAATAGATTCACCTGTGACTCAGACTCCTAGGGATTTGAGCTGAGGTTTTTCAAAGCAGTCCAGAGGATTTAGACACATCATTTATTAAAATTAAATCCTCTAGACTACTGTGAAAATCCTCAACCTTGGATTCTCGTTGCCTACATGGGAAGCTAAATGGCTTCAGTTATTAGAAGACTATTAACTAAGCTATATATGCTGTGGATGGAGACAGCAGAGACTAAGTAAGCAAGAAAAATGCTGCTAAAGAGTTAAAGACTGCTGGACCTAGGGACTGTGTGCGCTAAATTTGGATAATTTAAAACTAAAGGCTTAACTGGAATTGTGAAATATGGTATCAAACTTGCTCTATCTTTGGAGTGAAATTTCCCTTAGATGTTGTAGGATTCATAATTATTTACTCTGTTGCCTAATTAAATTGCTCTTAATGTTTCTCTCTAATGAAAGATACGAGTTATCATGGCTTTGATATATTTAAAAGTAAGTTGGCTGCTCATTTTAGTGTTTAATGAGGTGTAGTATATTTACACTAGCTTCACTGATTACTTCTGCTGAAATAATTTTGTAATCAGAACATCTCAGATTTAAGTATTTTTTGTTCAAGGTTAACTTTTAAGTTCCTGAAGCTAACTAGAAGCTTGTTCCCCCATCAGTTTGGTAAGTAATCCTATAATTAAACTTTGGGCATGGCTACACTGGAAACTTCAAAGCGCTCCCACGGCAGTGCTTTGAAGTGTGAGTGTGGTCCCGCGCGAGCGCTGGGAGACAGCTCTCCCAGCGCTTCTGGTAATCCACCTCCACAAGGGGATTAGCTCGGAGCCTGTTTACACTAGCACTTTAAAGCACTCTGACTTGCTGCGCTCAGGGGGGTGATTTTTCACCCCCCTGAGCCAGGAAGTTAGAGCGCTATAAAATGTAAGTGTAGCCAAGCCCTTAGCTGCAGTTGTGGTAGCTTTAGAATTAGAAAGGGAGGCCACAGGTGGGGAGAAACTTTTAATAATGCGAGCTTGCACTGCAGGTAAAATCAAAAAAGGTAGAAATTTAAACTAGAAACAAGCAAACACTTATTAGGCCCCTATAAAAGATAAGGAATGCATTTTGAATGCTCAGATGGAACAGAACTCTATTTTTCATTATCTTCTAAAGAATGGTAACCCCTCCCTATACACCGAACACAGTAGTACTTCTCCAGTAATGCTATGACTTTTGTAACCTCCTCCTGCAGGATAGCCTTCTACAGGTGCATGCTATATAAGAGGACAGCAACAATCCTCCCAGTTCCTAGGCAATGAGTCTCAGGTGTGTAGAGAGAGCAAGCATGAGAGAGATAGAGAGAGCTTAGTTATAGAAGAAACTTCTTACCAGGTAAGCTTTGCTATATAGGGTGACCTCCTGGGTTATTCTTTTACAGGTAGAAGATAATGTCACAGTAGTTCTGAGTCACCCCACTCTCTGGGGCATTTTATCTATCCCATTAGCTGAAAATTACAGTACTGTATTACCCCAGTAAAAGCAGTGGCTGGATATACTCTTAAGCTCCACTATAGCTGCCTTCTGTGGGAAGGCAATAGAATACTTTACACTCTGATTATGTTAAACTAGTATTTTGTGGGTAAAAAGTAGGTATCTGAGTCCAGATCCACAAAAGGACTGAAGTCCAAAATTTAGGCGGAACTGAGACCCTCAAAACCCTTGCTGGCCTGCTATGTAATCCTGCAGACACCAACAATTCCCTGGTGCCTACTTTTTTCCCCCCTCTAAAAGCCCCTAGGTGCCTAAGTTTCTGTCTCTAGGTACATGCATGATGTCTCCTTCTATATATCTGGACTTCTAAGCCTCAGTGGGATCCTCAAGCCATGTGAGGGTAAATGTTCCCCACATCTATCCTGGGGAGCCTGATTTGGTAGGTGCGCTCAGAGTATGCTTACTGGATCAGGCTGTACACAAAATCCAGCTGTAAGAGGTGGTGGTGCCTCCCTTAACTACCAACCTAGTGGTTAGAGCCCTCATCCAGAATGTGGGAGATAAGGGTTCAATTCATGGGCCTGATGTGAAGTAAAGATTTGAACTGCAGTCTTCCAGGAGAGTTCCCTAATCACTAGGCTATGGGCTATTCTGAGGTGGGGGTCCCTCAGCCTCTCTTGTTAATGTGGTTCCACCTTGGATAAATAATTATTGGAGCAAGGGGGCTCAAAATGGGATAGCCTATTTCCCAGGTGAATGCCCTAACCCTCCAGGCTGTAATCATTCTTTCACTCTCTGGCTTAGGGTTGTAACACTGAAGTCCTTTTGTGAAGCCAGGCCTTAGCTTGTTATCTCAGGTTCAGTCCTTTCCTCTTCCCTCTTGTGTGTGTGCATGCTACACGCACACCTTTTTTTCCAGGTTTGACATTGGAAGCAGCTGGCACTGAAGATTGAGGATTTAACATAAGGCTATAGGTGGCAAATAGACGTGCTAATTCCTGTATGCCTGTGGCTTGTTTAACCTCCCTTTTGAATAGGAAACTAGTGACATAAGGGTTGTAATAGAAATCCAGTAATGTGGTGTGCTGCTGGGATTTCCTCTGATGCTAATCTATGGCTCAATTTTATCTGTTTACTATGAAAGTTAGAAGAGATTTCAGCAACTGAGTATGCATAATAGAAGTAAACTATAAATAGTCATAAATTAACATGCTATCTAAAAGGTCCTACTATGGACCTGGAATCAGAGATGGAAGCATTTAGTACACTGACTTTCTATGACCTGAACTAAATCGCTCTCGGATAAGCTTGGTTTTTCCTATCTCCTCAGTTACATTAGTGTGAAGTTTCTTATAATGATGACTATCAAAATGCATGTCACTACACAGATAATGCATTTCTGCTGCTGCCACTTATTAGCTGCATACATGTTTCTATTTTGTGAATTGAATATGCGCTAAATTCTTTTGCATTTAAAATATAAATGATCATCATTGTTAGCATTCCATTTAAAGGCCCTATTCATTTCTCACATCTTGGAGCTGCTATTTCAGGCTTTTTGCATACTCAGACCTCATTGTATTGGCTGCTTTGAAGGTTTTCTTCAGAAGCATAAGACTTTATATATATATATAAAATGTTTTTTAAATGAAAGCTATATCCTGGAGCACACTATGGCACACTTCCACTTCCCCTGAGCTACCATGTTCCCAGGCAAACCTGCCCCCAGTACAATCTCTGTTAATTGTCATCAGTACAGTTTGGGGCCAGCAAAAACAGCACTTGGGACATAGCTGGCCGCCCTTACATAGAACAGTATTAAACAAAGCCTCTAAGAGGCAAGCATGTTAATGATGCTTGTTGCTAGGAGGAAACCCCTCAAAACAGAGGAGGAGAGGGAGAGGAGGTATTAATCTGGGTGCTCGAATGGGGGAGAAGTCAGAGTAAAATCAGCCATGTCTTTGAACTTTCTGCACTTCAGAGGTAAGCTCACCCAGCTGACTTCTGATGCCTTCCTGTAGTCTGTTGGTTTGCCAGTGGAGGAATCCTGTGTGTTCTCTCCCCTTATTTGGATCCAGTTCCCCTGATTTTTTGGGGGGAGAGCAGAACATGACTTTCTTTTTTGTACCAGGTCAAGGGAATGGCAGCAGGGAATTATACCTAGGCCTGGCCAGCTCAGTTGTTTAGCACAGAGAGGAGTAGGCAGTATTTCAAAGACAGAGCTGACTTTGCTGCCTGTCTGTCCAGCCACCGAACTCCTGCCCCCAGCAAGGCAGCCCTACCATCTCTACAGAGCTTCCATATCCTTCACCATTTTGGGGGTGGGATGACTTTCTGCCAGAAGAGCTCATTTCATCGAAGGTACTTTTATCTTCCTCTTCTTAGGATAGCTTTAGACAGACTTTGTCCTCACTGGCAATGTGTGCTGCTTTTGCTTCTACTGATCACGTAAGTAGTAATTCCCAGTAGAAGAGGAATCTCTTCCTATAACATGGGGGTAGAGGGGGGTAGCATCTCATAAACAATACTGGCCAATTAATTCCCCCAACACTTTTTTAAAAAAAAGTGACTGGCAAAGAGCCTTTCCAAACATGTTCAGGCTTTTTGGCACAGGAAAATTAAAAGCTGTGCCTTTTAAAGTGTCTCTTGCGTTGTTCCTCACATATTCACCCATCCAACTGCCCCTAGAGCCCTAGAAATACCTTCTACCTTCTAACTCACCTATCCTTCAGCTCAACTCCTGCTTCTGTCTGGTGCTGTTTGCTGACTGGTCTCGGTCCCTGATGGTGTCTCTCCTGCTGCCTCTGATCCCACCATGCACTGAGCAGAGTCTTGCCATTGGGACAACCCCAGGAACAGAGGGCATACTGACAGATAGCAGATGTCAGCGAGGAGCAAAAGGGGTGAGGGATTAGGAGATTTAGGGGAAGCAAAGCAGGAGAATACATTGTAGTGTTTCTGCCTAGTAGAGAGATTAGGGATTGGCGTAGCCATGCCAAATTATCATTTCCCCCCGCCCCCCCCCAACTGAATAGTAGAGGGGACTAAGGTCATGTCTGTTTGGACTGGAGGAAAGGCAGGAAGCAAGGTCACAGTTCAGATAAACATTCAACTATTTCTGAAATGCTAGATCTGCTTAATACTAATTTAACAGTACTGAATCCCCTGATATTGTTGGCTAATTTAGAAACCTTCAGTCTCCATCTTAACCCCAATCTGTTTATAATTGATTTGTATACTAATCTCCTGTGATATTCACACTTGCTGTCAGGCCCTGTATATTTATGATACTGAATTAACCAGCCTCATCTTTTACTAGATCTTACAAGACTCCTCATATCCTAAGACGACTCTACTGGTATTTCCTGAGGCTCTACAACATCCTGAATAAAGGGTTGTAGGTCAATAAGCTGATGACATAATCTTCTGAGGTGTATAGAAAGCCTCCAGCTCTCGCTTGCTACATGCAAATTTACCCCTTGGCATTAGTATCTCAGAATGGTAATACACTGATTCAGTAAGGGAAAAACAAAAAGGTAATGCAAATGTGAATGACAAAAACTTACAGTTGCACTCATTTCTTTCAGAGTAGCAGCCGTGTTAGTCTGTATCAGCAAAAAGGAGTACTTGTGGCACCTTAGGGACTAACAAATTTATTTGAGCATATGTTTTCGTGGGCCCATGAAAGCTTATGCTCAAATTTGTTAGTCTTATTTCTTTGAGTACAAGGGCATGGAATGGTTATAGAATGAACACTGTTACATAGTGTACGTCAGCTGCTCTTAGTTAAGTCTTGCTTCCAATTCTAAACCTGATTTCTTTCCTCTCCCCCATCCATAGTCCTTTCTACTTCATATATGGTATGTGTGGTCTGTGGCCAGCTGACCATTCTTCTTGGAACAAATCTGAGGCTATTCAGACAAGGTGTTCTAAAGATATTTGGGGTGGGAGGAGAGGGAAATATCTTGGTAGTAGCTTAAGTGTCTGAAGTTTGCTTGGTGGTGGTTTTTTTGTTTGTTTGTTTGTTTTTTTAGCTACATCCTAGGTACAAAATTGCTTGTTCCAGACACTGAAAATGCTTAACCAAGTTTACCAGAGTGCCAGCTCATCTACAATGCCTGAAGGCATCCAATAAAAGATACATGCATACTCAGTGACCATATGCAATTCAGTATATTGTACACTTCTTTACTCCTTAACTTAATGAGATTCATAGAATATCAGGAGGTCATCTAGTCCAACCCTCTGCTCAAAGCAGGACCAATCTCCAACTACGTCATCCGAGCCAGGGCTTTGTCAAGCCTGACCTTAAAAACCTCCAAGGAAGGAGATTCCATTCACTCGCACTCCTCTCTTGTTTAATGAAGATTTACTGGTATTCATGTTTACACTCATGCCATGTGGCTACTGTAAACCTGAACTGTTCAAGAAACTAAATCTATTTAAAGTAACATCATAGCTATTTATAACCTGTGCCCGTAGAACAGCAGGTTCTATCTTGCTACTCAAGCGTATGAAGGTGGTGGCTTCCCTGAAAAGCTTAATGAACAACTAAGAGCTCCATCGCTGTGTGGATGAGCTTAGGCCAAAGTTAAATACAGTAGAGTTGTGACTGGACTGTGAGTTATATAATTGGGTCCTATGGCCCATGATTGAAGGATGCAGAATAAAACTTCAGTTACTTGGGTTTGGGAAGGTGAAGTTGAAATCATTGCAATGTGCTGTCACTTCTTTCAAAAGAAAAACATTAAAATCACTTTAATTTCTGGTTAATTGAAGGAAGAAGCATATGGCAGGGGGAGGCTGGAATGTGGGCTGCCGCTTCCCCCCACCCTCCTCCGGCAGCAAACTCTTTATCAGGCCTTGTGCTGTTAGGCCCCAGAAATGTGACTGGATTTATAGAAAGGAAACACAGTATTTGGGATATATTTTCATATTCAGTTGTTACCAGGCCAGGGATGAAAAAGCAAGTGGCATCTCATACAGTCAGGGGAAAGCTTCCTGCACTAACTAGGATTTTCAGAAAGATCTCTTGGGCAAGTATTGACCCTAATTATCTGACAATCTGTGGAATCAGTCTTTAAATTGTAGCAGGAAAATGATACATTTCCTAAACTGGGTGACAGAATGCCCAATCCTGCTTCTTTTGAACTAATTCAGTTTTCTCACTTCATTGAAATGAGAACAGGTGTGGCTGCAAAATCTCCAAATGTATTAATAACAAGTTCTTACACCATGGTTTTTCATCAGCAGATATCCAAGAACTTTACACAGGATGTCAGTATCATTATCCCCATTTTACAGAAGGGGGAACTGAGTCAGAGGCAGGGTGACTTGCCCAAGGTCACCCAGCAGGCCAATGGCAGAGCTGGGAATAGAACCCAGATCTCCAGTCCCACTCCGGTGCTGTAGCCACTAGGCCACAGAGCATTTTTAGCTGGGACCCAAAAATCCAACACGTGTTGTTACATCTTTCTCTATACACACTTTTTGAACAAGAGCCTTGCCTTACTTCAATGATGTTTTAGAGCAGAAGTAAAGTGTCTACACAAAAACAGGGGTAAGGGAAACTTGCCGTTACTATAAACTGTTCCCTGTCCAATTACTTTCATAGTGCCTTAGGGTAGAAAACCATCCCTTTAGTGCATGCATGTTTTCAGAAACTTTATATTTCATTGGTTCTATTTTGGAAAAGCAGAGCTCAATTTAATATTTTATTATGTGCGTCTTGACTGGTGCAACTTTGCTTGAATGCATTTTGAAAAATGTAGACCGTGGGATTTGGTCATAATTTCAAATGGCACTTCCTAGGCAATATGCAAAAATAAGAGATGCTTGCAGAAAACTTGTTTTAATTGTTCTGGAAGTCCATGGAAATCTGGTACCTGTGAGGATGATGTTCAGTTATCACTATTTTTTTTCTGAAATAATAATAAAAAACCCTCTTTACATGTGAAGCCAAATTTGGATGGCACCACAAAACTGTTCAGTTTCCTACAAGATTTAATGACACAACTCTATTTGATATAATGAATTTTTTTGGAGGGCAGAATAAAGGTGATGGTGTGGGTGGTGGAATGCAGAAAATTGAAATTATAACATAAGTGGAAGTTCTGTTTGTGGATGCTTTTGTTTTTATCATGGCCTACACCTCGATGGCAGGCTATCCTACAAAAGAGACCAGGTCAGAGTAATATTTCAGCACAAATATTGCTAATTCCCTCTACCGCTAGGAGACTTGCAATTGGCAGACTTCTAGAGGTACTTGCAAACCAATACAGGTAGATGCAGCATTTGTATGTACTAGCAAAGTAAGTGAAAACTAACCATTATTTTTATAGTAAATAGGTACTTATATCAGTATTAGACTCTCAGTATGAGGGAATTTGAAAGCTGGGCCAAAATTTTAGTGCATTATGTAGAGATCTTTTGTAAGACTCCATGCTCCTGTTTGTTGTAGTGTGTTTTACCACTTCTGTATTGACGCCACAATTTTTTCTAAGGAATATTGTGCTTCCTGGGGGATGTAGGCGGCGGGCGGGGAAGTATTCATTTTTGTGGGAAGGAGGGAATGGTGGTGGAGGGAAGGGCAAGGAATAAGCTGTGCTGGCTAACTTAATTTGAGGCACTCATTCCTTGATCAGACAAGACCAGAGAATTTTCTAGATGGAGAGCCTTGAATAGTTTTATTTTAAGCTCCTGTGTGCTCCCTTTCATCATTAATTTCCATGCTTTTTCTCATTCATGAGGTCGACTCTTCCCTCTTCCACCTCCATAACTGAAGTCGGTGGTGGCCAGTAGAGGAGCATAACAAAATTCTAAACTTTATCACAGTAATCTATAAACTCTCTGATGTACGCAAACAGTTATATGAAATTCACAAACTTTCCTGAGCTAGCCTAGCCCTAGACATTGCAGAAAGTATGTGGGGCAGTTTGTGTGGGATAACTAAAGTCTTTTTTTTTTTCCCTCTCTCCTCCCCCCCCCCCTTCCCCCGCAACCATGTCACCATGCAAACCCATTATGTAGGAGCACAAAGCATCTCTGATTTCTGTTGCATGTATGGGTTATGTCCCAGTAATGATAGGTGTACTGTCTGGTTGTGTGTAGTATTCCTGCAGTATGTTGAGTCTACTGCTGGCAAAATGGCTCAACTTTGGCCTTGCAGTCATTGTGCATCATGTAGCCGATCACAATAATGCAGATAGCATTAACAGTGGCATCCACATGAATCTGAAGGCAGTGCCATATGGATTTCAATCTGTCAAACACACATTCCATCACCATCCTACAACTACTGAGTGTGTAGTTGCACCTTCGCTGGCCAGGCCCTTGGAGATTAGTGTATGGTTTCATAAGCCATGCATGGTTCCCCTAAGACAATATTGGGGACAGTGACTCCCTTTATTCCCTCCACATGACTGTAATAACGTCCCAGCTTGTCCATGAATCTAATGTCTTGATTTTTGGAAAATCCTGGCATCTGCATCTTCCTAGTGCATCCCACACTCATGTTCATGATCTTGTCTCTGTGGTTGACCTGGGCCTGCATAACAATAGAGTAGTACCCTTTGCATCTTTATGTACTAACATGCTCTTTGCAGAGACCAGACTATGGGCACATGAGTCCCACAGATCTTAAGGCCAGAAAAGAGCACCAGATCATCTAGTTTGACCTCCTGTATAACACAGACCACCAATACCACCTACCCCAGGAACACTAAACCCAACAACAAAAATGAGATCAAAATATTATAGCCCCCTGTAGATGAACCCATTATGTGCCACATACAGAGAATAGAGAGTAGAAGGTGTACCAATGCTTGAGGCCCATGCAATGGCAAGGAATGAATGGAGATATGCCTAGATAATCCCGGCAATCGACCTGCACTCCATGCTGCAGAAGAAGGTGAAGACCCCCCAGGTGAAATTTGACCTGGGGGAGCATTCCTTCCCAGCCCCACATTGGACGATCAGCTAGCCCCGAGCATGTGAGCAAGAATCAGCTAGCTAAGAATATGGGGGAGAGAGAGAATGCTTAGTGCTACCTCAGGGCCCTTGCCTATCCAGTGATAGCCCCAAAACAGTTAACCCTATTCTCTCAAAGCTGGCAGTCATTTCAGGAACATTATTGCTGTTTAACACTTTGGGTAAATCGCAGTCCTTATCACGGCACAAACCTCCTCCCTCACAACCCCCACAGTTGGCTTGCCAACGCCAAACTGTCTAGCCATGGCCCTGTAGAAATCCGGATGACCCATTTCTGGACCAGCATGACCTCCCTCATGCATGTGTCCTGATGCTGGATGGTCAGGGTAAGCTGATTGCACAGCTCCAGGAATGTCTGCTGCTTCATGGAAAAAGTTCTGGAGCCACTGCTGGTCATTCTAGGTCTGCAGGACTTCGTGATCTCACTTGTGACATTGCTCTAAAATTGCTGGTCTACATAGAGGGAATCCCCAGGTATGGCAAAAGGCATGAGCAGCATCTGCCATGTCTGTACCCCCTCCAAGAGGTGCCTTTGATAGGATAAATACAGCTGCTGAAATGTCCACCAGCATCTCTGATTCCCAAAATAGGAGCAAAAGCATAAGCAAGAGAAGTTCTTCCATCAGTGCTAGATCCATGCTGCTGATTCAGTTTGCAAGGCACTTGCAAACCCAGAAATTGCTTGGCTGGATGTGTTGTCAGGCTAGCAGCATTTCCAGTCAAGTGCTGCTGACTGGACAGACCAGTTCTCTGACCATGAACCAAAGGCCTACAGTAGCTCTACTAGCAAGGGTGCTAAGAATCCAGGGATATGTCCCCAGAACCAACCACATCTGACTTGTCTGCATAGCTCAGTAAAGATGTCTGTAACCCTGCATGGGTATGATTGTGGAGAAATGCAATCTAGATGTTCAAGTGTAGGGTGACCAGAGGGCAAGTGTGAAAAATTGGGACGGGGTGGGGAGTAATAGGTGCCTATATAAGAAAAAGCCCCCAGAATCAGGACTAAAATTGGGACATCTGATCACCCTATTCAAGTGTGAGCTTGGAAGGAAAGGGTTTGGAAGTGTGGGTCCCACAGATCTGGATTTACTATGCAGTGTAGGCATACCCTGGGAGGTTAAAGAGACACCTGACTCCTATGTGAAGGACAGAGAACTTACAGAACCAGTTGAATGGATCTTACTCATCCTGAGCTTTATGGATTTTTCCATCAAGCTTTGGGAAATCCTTTGCCAAGGCTCCATAAAAACTGTAGCATCAGAGATGATTTTTGGTTTCTGTAGTCAGTATGCAAAATCTTGCCATCTGAAAAAGAAAAACATGAGGTACACTGATGATGATTTACAAATACTTAGAATATACCTGCCTTAAAAATATCCTTCCCCCAGCCTTCTAGAGATCCCAGAGGACTCCAGGTGGGATGACAAACTGTGGCTTGGCCACCAGCCTCCTGGAAAGCTCCTTCAAGGCTTACAGAGACTGTTTGGCTGCAACCCAACCACATGGAAGCCTGCTACAGGGACGTATACTGGAGGTCTTATGCACCCAGTAGTAAAACATCATTAGAGGTTTCTAAAAACTTACTTATTTCACCCAACACCAATTATCTCTGTTTTTGGACCTCATTATGATGAATAAAGATTAATTCATCACTACTGGCCTCCATTTGTGATTGCATAGGGATCGCTGATCATGATCTGATTTACATTCAATCGTGACAAACAGAGGGCAGTCCCAAACAGTAACATATATTAGGTGCTTCAAAAGGGCTCATTTCCTAAAGCTGGTGAAAAATTATGAAGAAAATTGACCAGAAGGAAAAATTTAGAAAGAAAATGTGAATGAAAAGTGGGAGTTGAAGCATTTATTAGATGTCCTCTTCCTTGATTGTGGAATCCTGGCTAACTTTAGCTAAAAGCCCATCCTGGTTCAGTGCCAAAATGAAGGCAGAAATGGTGTGTGTCGGGGGTGGGGGGAGAATATATAGCAACTGGAAAAAGGGGAAAATACCAACTGATATAAATGTTCATAAAGTAGAAAATTAATAAGGGAACCTTAAAGCATCAGGGGGAAAAAATCCATGGCTGTCAGGACTAAGGACAATAGGGAGTTTAAGTATATTAGGAACAAAAGAAATCCTAATAATGGTACAGGTCTATTACTAGATGGAGATGGTAAATTTAATAAATATTTTTATTCTGTATTTGGGGGGAAAAGTAGGTGATGTAGTCTTATCACATGAGGAGGATTAAGTACATTCCAGTTCACTAGTAACCGAGGAGGATATGTGGTTTTAAAAAAACAAACAAACAAAAAAAACCCCCAAATCTGCTAGGATTAAATACTTTTAAACCATCAGAGCCAGATAGCTAGTACCCGAGAGTCCTAGAAGAGCTGGCTGATGAGTTCTCTGGCCCTCTAATGTTAATTTTTAATAAATCCAGTCTCCTGGAGGAGTGCTAAGATAGTGCCAATATTCAAAAAGGACATGCAGGATGATCCAGGTAACTGAGTTGGCCTGATGTCAATCCTGTGCAAAATAATAGAAAACTGGTATGGAATTTAATTAAGAAAATTAAAAATAGGAATATAATTAATACCAGTCAAGATGGTCTTATGGAAAACAAACCTAATTTCATTTTTTGAGATTACAAATTTTATTGATGAAGATAACTGCATAGGGGTAATATACTTACTCTTGTAAGGTGTTTGACTTAGTAGCAGATGATAGTATGACTAAAAAATTCGCACTATACAATATCAGTAGAACATACCTTAAATGGATTAAGAACTTTATAATTGTAATGGTGACTAGCCCCTGGAACCAATTGCCAAGAGAAGTGATGGATTCTCCATCTCTTGCTGTCTCCAAATCAAGACTGGTGGATGCTTTACTGGAAGATATGCTGTAGCCAAACACAAGTTATTGGGCTCGTTATTGGGGTAACTGGATGAAATTCTATGGCCTGTGCTATACAGGAGGTCAGACTAGATGATCTAATGGTTCCTTCTCACCTTAAGCTTGATCATTTATTAAGCTTCTGCCCTTCATTTCATCTCACGGGGGTAAAAGAAAACTCTCTCCTACTTACGTAGATCAAAGTTGGAATTTTTCTTTCTAGATTTAAATAAGATCCTTATTGATGCTGTTAAAAGTGTAGTTACAACAGATGATGGAAGGCCAATTATACACATTACTACTACACTCCCTTTTCCTGTATTGCAACTTAATGCTTTGCTAAAGCACAGTGCTTTACATAGTGTCTGTTCTGCATTCTGCTGATACAGACCCTAGAAGAGGTCCTGGTGGCAGGAAGTCACCCAGGAGGAAAAGAGTTAGTGATGGCACAAGGTGTCCATAAGCCCCCTTCCTCTAGGAGAACTGAAGCTAATCAACTCTAAAAGGAGCAAGTTGGGGATGAAGCATAGTCATGGTGAATAGGAAATGTACTGATTCTATACATCCCTCTAGCAGCCTCTGTGGAGTACAGAACAAAGCTTGCTCACCTTTAATGAACCTGGAAATGCTGGCTGCCCTCCCACGGGGGTGGATGTTCCCTTTACCTGCCAGAGGCAATGGCCCTTGCTGGCACAGAAAGATAGACTGTGCAATAATGACCAAACATTCCACAGAAGAATTGTTATGCAAGCCATCTGATATCCATTTTCATAAAAAGCATTTTCATGCCCTTGAGTTTATTTCCTCTGTGGACTACAGCTATTCCCAGCCTATGAATGCATTCTGAACAAAGTAGAACTTTATTGGTATAGACCATGATTTCAAAAGCATAACACAAGTCTGTAGTATAAGAGGTATTAAAGCCCTTTCAGGGCTTGTTGTGTAAGATGTTTTTATTATTTATTACAAGTCCAGTAATAATAGTTAGATTTAACATGGCCAATCAGAGGGAATCTTTTAATAAATCTTTTTTTTCCTGTTTCCTAGTTACACAGCTGGAAGGAGGAAGCATTCTCCAAGTTCTGAGCTGTAGTAATTCAGAGGATATCCTTGTCTCTCCCCACCTTCCTATAAATAAATTGGAGAACTTCTCTAAAAATCTGTCTCTAAAAACCAATGTGTACAACTCCAAAGCTTGTTCATTAGATGATTATTCGAAGCTACATGTTTTCCTGTTGATATATGTATAACTGCCAATAATGATAAAAAGAGATGCATACACCCAGATGTATTGTGGAATCTCTGACTTAACTATAAGGATCCGTAAATAAATGTATATCCCTGATTATCTACTTCCACCAAGTTTTATTGTATAACTCCATTTGCATGGAATTACTCCTGATTCACACCAGTGTGAACAAGAAGAGACTTTGGCTCCTGGTCTTTAGGATTATGAGACTACATCCTTCTTATTGGCCTAGTCCTGCATTTTGTACAACTGTTTTCTATCTTCCTCTAACTGTATATACCTTTTTGGAAGTAGCATCTCAGCGTGATATTATCTCTAATTTGTTATTGATATAGCAATAGGACCTACCTAAAATGATACTAACATAGTACTTTTCATTAAAGTGCAATGAGCTTCTCTTGCCTCTTGTTTCCAGTTGCAAGTACTCAGATTTATTTCTAGGACTAGATCTTATCCAATTACAGGCATTCAAAGGAGAGTTTCTAAAAGCCTTCATTCAATGTAGAAGGGAATGGTCAACTTCAACCCTCATCCCGCTAGTTGTTTTCTTTCTCTATTTGGTACTGGTGTGACCTATATGGGAGCACAATGTCCATTTATGGTGTCATAATTCAAGAAGGAAAAACTAGAGAGGATTCAGAGAAGAGCCAAGAGAATGATTAAAGGATTGGAAAACATGCCTTAATAGATTGAGCTCCTCGAGTCTTCCACTATAAAGCTTAACAAACAGAAGGTTAAGGGATGACTTGGGCAATGTCTACATTACAAGGTAGGGAAGTGACTCCTTACTCACATAAGCTCAATGAGAGCTACTGCGAGTGTAAATAGTGGTATAGATGCTGGTACCCTAGGCAGTGGCAATATGGCTTAGCTGCTGCAGGCATACATACCTGCCCACCTGAATCCTGTGGGTACATGCTGGGCACAACTAAGCTGTGCCTTTGCTGTCTGTGCTACTGTGACTGCTCAACTATTTATACTCACACTTATAGCTCACATTGAGCTGGCGTGAGTACGTGCACATGAGCTCGGAATCGCACCTCTGGCTCCTAGTGTTAGGCGTAGCCTTGATCTCATTCTACAAGTCTCTAGGCCGGGAACAAAAGATTGATAACAGGACTTTTCAATCTAGCAGACAAAGGTATAACAAGATCGACTGCTGATAGCTGAAGCTAGTCAAACTAGAAAAGAAGTGCAGATTTTTAACAATGAGGGTAATTTACCATTGGAACAACCCAGCAAGGGTTTTGGTGGATTCTCCATCCTTAAACTTTTTTAAATCAAGATTTGATTTTTTTTTTTTTTTTAAAGATATGCTTTGTCAGCTAGGAATTAATTCAGGGAAGTCTCAAGGCTTCTGTCACGCAGCAGTTCAGAACTGATTATCATAATTGTCCCTTCTGGCCTTTTCAGCAAGTGAACATTTCATTGATTCAGCAGAATTTCCTGGGTGAAATCTTGGCCTCACTGAAGTCAACAGGAATTTAGCCACTAATGTAAATTGAGCCATTTTGTTACATCTTTACTGGAGTTCTAAGTACCCAAAGCTACTGTAGGATTAATAACTAAAACAAGACACCGTTCTCTGCAAGTTACTTCATCATTCAGCCCCTAGCACGGGCTTTCTGGGTAAAAAACAATGTAGAATTTGCTGCCTTATTGCAACACATGCACCCTAAAACAGGTTATGCACATTTAGGGTTAGATAAATGTCTTCTTGCTACTACCCATTTGCCACTAATGTATCATCTTAGCAATATCTGAATAATAAGCACAAAGCCTTGTGCAACAATAGCTGTAGAAAAACAAGCTCAATGATGATTTCCCTTCTCAGGAAAACTGTATGTTTTGTTAGGTGGATATAAAGCAGAAAGATGACAGGGCGCTTTTCAGACAGCAGATGTAAATAGCAGCACTAGCAGTTGGAAACATCTTATTTTTACTTGATCTAAATTAGTTGATGTGAAAGTTATTGAAGGCTTGTCTTCTAATTCAATATAACTTGCCATTGAATATGACCATAAGGTGTCATGTTCACTAGCATTATATTGACTATGATTTTGCAGTTAGTGTAGACAAGGTCACGTCATAGTCAACTTAGTGTCATCTGGTTAAACCCTTTTCCCAGTAGATGAAGGTTGAAGTTCAGGTTCTGATCCAGTATCTCTCCTCAGGGCCTATCACTTGCTGGCCCAAGGTCCAGGAATAGGCCTCCAAAGTCATTGGCTAAACACCTGTAACTTGCCAGACTCAGTTCAAGTCATGGACTCAGCTTGCTGGCAAAGCCCATTTTACGTCTCAAGCCACAGCACGGGCCTCTATTACTGACTTAGCACTACAGATTAAAGTAGATGAAAATATGAATGGGAAGATCAGCAATTCTCATGGACTTATATTGCCATGTGTTTGATTGCAGCATCTTGTGTAAGGGGGTATGACATCAGGAAGTGAAAGGGGACAAAGGAAAAAGAAATACATGTTCCAAGACAGGCCATGGGCAACCAGACAGAAGTATGTGTGTACACAGCATGAAACTGTACAGGATTGCTCCCAAATCATATGCTCCACTCACTCTCCACCCACACCATGGATGGCCAGGAGGGGAGAGGGACCTCACAGGCCCATTGTGTTTCCCCTGGATTTTCATTAGTCATGGGAAGCATGTGACAGTATTTCCATTTTCCTACTGAAGGGGCAGTCTGTCTCTTTCCTTTTGTCTCCCTGGAGGGGCAGGAGAACCAGCAATGGGGAGAGATCTTTCTGTAGAAGAAAGTAGACTTGCAGCTGGAATAATTCTTCTCCCAGGTGGTATTGGTTTTGCAACATCTACAGATAGGACTTGAGCCCACAGGCTCTTCCTATCTGTACTTCACTTTGCTGGTGAAGTAAGAACTCCTCTGGTGAAGTGGCAGGTGGAGTGGGAACCAAGATTCCCCAAGCCAGGGAGAGCACGGGACAGGGCAGTCTCTCTCTAGCAGAGGAGGAGGACTTGTGCTCTCCCATACTCCCCCTTATTTTAACCCTCAGGGCACAAGTTACTTGCTGCCACTACTACACTGATTTATTTTATTATTACCATTTCACCTAGTGGCCCCAATGATGATAAGGGCTTTAATGGGCAAGGCACTGGACAACCACATATGGAGAGAGAGTCCCTGCCTGAAGAGCATACAATATAAATAGACAAGACTGAGAAAAAGAGTAAGAAAATCAACGTACTATTCCCCATGTCTCAGAGAACTTGAGCACCTATTAAGGGCCCCAAGTCACACAGGAAGTCTGGCTCCGATCTCCTGAGTCAGGCTAGTGCCTCAACCACAAAACCCTCCTTTAAAAATCTCATTAGAAATTAGAAGGTTTTTTTTACAAATACAAGAGAACCCATTTCTGAAAGCCCTCAGAGAACTTTGTAGAAATGGGGTTGTTAGGAGGGGGTGCGAGGGGGTGCAAGGCATTGCAAAGCCTGGTGCCTATTTCTCTCGGGGTATTCGGTAAACTGGGAGTCTTGATTAACTAGAGTTCAAAATCAGGGATGTGGTATAATAATAAAAAGGGCCTGTGAGAGTCCGTTGAATCTATGTAACTATTTCATACTCACCACTATGGTGAGTGCCTTACATGGGACCATCAGGAACCTTTAGAGGTTGTCTTGTTTTACTTGCCCCTCTTCCTGTAGGGAGGAGAGGGTGTGCATCTTTTAAAAATTAATAATATGTAAATTTTAATAGCGTAATGAGAAAGCAAGGGCAGAGGTGAGTCATACAGTTTTAACTGAAAGGCGGTGAGATTCATAGTCATATGAAAAAGTACATTTATTTTATGGCTTATCTGGTAAAGAAACCATGAGGAGTGAATTTATTAAGCAAATGTATATGCCTGTAACAGGATACCTGACAGCTCCTAGACAAAGTGCATTCACTTGACTGGAACTTTGGTTACTGTCTGTTTGCTGATTCCCCCTAGCTCTCTTCTCCTCCAGCAGAAATAGTTATATCCCAAGCAAAAACAATGTTCCATCCTGTCAAAGTGGGCTGGAAAGGGGAGGAGGGCATAAAACATCAGAACAATTAAAATAGTTTATTTTTAATAGTGTCTGGAAATAGTCAGGACATTTTTTAGTATAAATAAACAAAGGTTACAAGCAATTATGAGAAAAGCATATGCAGTCTACAAAGTAGTACTGAAAATATAAATAAAGAAAACAGATAATGAAGAATGTTGTGTGGATGGTCCAGTTCAAGAAATTCATGAGAACTTCCTTCAGTATCTTTTATTAAGCTTGATAAGCAATAGTACAGTGTAGTGGCAGAGGGCATTGGCTGGAAATCAGGAGGCCTGGGTTCTCGTTCTCTACTTCCCCTCCCTCCTTTTGTCTGCTCCCGATGTGTGCTGAAATACATGTCCAAATATCTTGAACTATTTATCTGCTTTTAGCAATGTTGCCTCAGAAAGCCATCTGCAAGAGGCCCCCATTTCATACTTTTATATTGGGCTTCTTAAAGAGTCATTACACAATCCCAAAAATCCATATCAGTCTAATAAAAATCATTTCCTGTCTCAGTTAACATCTTATGCATACCAATTGCTACCAGTGTGGAGGGTGATTCATTTTATTCCAGTTCCAAATGCACATGTTAAGAGAGCACAATTGCAAAAGGGGTGGGAAAATGGTACATTTAGAGTGAAATGAATAAGGAACAATAGCTTTTTAGCAATTCTCAATAGCTGATGGATATCATTTAACACTGATCCTAAGCTTCATGCACTACTGTAGCGTTAGCACACTGATAACCAGTTTTATAATACACTGTGCAGCACAGTTATAAATCAGCAACCACAGTTGTTTCAATAATCCCTATACAGCTGCAATGTGGCTCTCCTGAACATTATTTTTACTCATGCAGTGTACTTCTAGATTCATTTTAAATGCAACTCTTTAATTTGGTTCTAATCATCTTCCTCACAATGTTGGCAAGCTGCATTTTCACATTAGGCTGCAATTTGTTCTCTTTTAACCCACCACAGTCTTTACAATCAAGCTTACTTGAACGTTATGGAGTTGGTGAAAACTTCATAAGTAGTCACCTTTGTTGCCTTTGTCTGGCTTGTCCTCATCCGTCCCTCCATGAATGCAAGTCGACGTCACACCATTCTATTTTGTTGCAAGCACGTTCTTTCCATTTCTGGCCAAAGAGTTTTGTCATGGGATTGTCTAGCATGTTTTTGGTCTGCCCAGTCGTTATTTATGGTCTCTGGGGATCCAGCCACTGATGTGGGTTGTCCACCTGTTGTCTTGCCTGCGGACTACATGACCCGCCCATCTTCGCTTTGCATCGTACATTGCCTGCACTACATCAGTCACTTCCGTACGCCTTCTGATCGCCTCATTCGGTATATGATCACGGAGTGATATCTTACATTTGACTTTCCATTGCTCTCTGGGTGACAGCAAATTTTTCCTTCCTCCGCTTTCGTCATTGACCAGCTTTCTGCTCTGTATAGCACTGCTGGCAGAACAATGAAGTTAAACAGTTCTTTCCTTTTCAGTGCATCATCCGTTAAAGATATCTTTATTTTGCTGAAACTTGCCCACCCTGCCTTTCACCTCCTACTGCATTCCCCTTCGAATGAGTTGTCTCTGCTCAGCTGCTGACCCAGGTAAATATATTTGTCGACCTCCTCAATTTCTTTCCTGTTTATAGGGATGATTCCTTCTACATAATGCTCATTCCACATCCACTTTGTCTTCAATGTGTTCACTTCCAACCCTATATCATGTGAAAGTGTTTGCAGTTGCTGCAATTTCTTCTCCAGTTCTGCTGTGTCCTTTGCCAGTATTACACAGTTGTCAGAGAAGAAAAGCTGCATTAACTGTTCTCCATCAATTCTGATTCCTTCTTCCCAGTTCAATTTCTTGAACAGCAACTTCAGTACTGCTGCAAAGAGCTTCAGTGAGATTGTGTTGCCTTGTCTGACTCCTCTGCATATTGTAATAATGCAGGGGACATTGAATAATGTTATCTCTGTCAAGCAATTGCAGTTAATTTCTTCCAGCAGGTCGATGTACCGCGGGTTGATTCAGATTTCATTGAGGGCGTTAGGTACAGCATTAATCTCTACCAAGTCAAATGCTTTTTTGTAGTCGACAAATGCAATACACAATGGTATTTTGTATTCCTTGCATTTTTTGATGAGCTGCCGAACTGAGTGGATGTGATCAATTGTCGAATACCCTGAGCAGAAACCAGCTTGTTCTCTGCTTTCGTACATTTCAAGATCCTTCTTAATCTGATTGAGTCTGACATGGGTGAAGACTTTATACACTTGTGAGAGGAGCATGAATGACAGTAGTTGCTCAGTTCTTCTAGATAGCCTTTCTTCATCAATAGTACTGTTTTCGATTTCTTCTTCCATGTATCTGGAACACGCTTGCTATGGTGCAACGGTTCACCATTTACATCAACACTTTGAAGAGAGTATCTTCCCCTACTTTGAGATATTCTGGCCAAACATCGTCCACTCTCGGACTCTTCCCTCTCTTTATGTTATGAACTGCGTATTCAATTTCTTCCCACATAACGTCGGGAACTTCTTCTGTAAGTTGCTGCCTTGACGGTGTATGCTGGACATAGACATGTGAGGAGTAGAGGTCATTCTAGAATTGTGTACATATTTCATTCATCTTGCTCCTTTCCTATGTCATTTCACCATTTTTATCTTTCAGCACTGCCGGGATAATCTGTTTCAGCCTAAAATCCCTTTCTACCGTCTTCAGGCTCTCATTCTTTTCAGCCGCCTCTCTCAATTTCTTCTTTCTAAAGTCTTCCTAGTCTTCTTTGATTGTCATATGAATTTCTTAGTGTTCTGTATTCTTTGCCCATTTTTCCTTCTAATTTCATGCATGCCTTCCTCGTCATCAAATTATTGTAAGTAGTAGGATGTCTTTACTTTCAGCCTAATTATGTTGGAATGGAAGAGACTGGTGCTCTTCAACTCATGAGGTAAACTCAAGTAGCCAGGGGAAAATTAGAAAATGTTACTCTAAAGTTAATCGTATACAATTCAGCTAACTATGGATATAAGCATTTTTGGTTTCAAGAAAATATAGGCTAAATCACTAGTTTTAAAAACCATAAAACTTGGCTACAGGTAGAGGGCTAGGGATCCTTTAGGAGAGCTAATATTTATATAGTGAGATCAACACTATACTAATAGTGGACATTAAGGTTTTCTGAAACCTCTGATTTTACTTGAAGTAATCAGTATTGCAATACTTGTGTTTCTTTGCTGATAGGACTATTGTGCTGTACATGTACACGTAAAATAATGCTATGCTGAAAAATTAAGGCTGAAAGATTTCCTTTGTAAGGCCAAGCAGGAACAGTCTAAAGTAGAGCCAGACAATACAGAAAGAGTGGTATGTGGTTGAAATGTGCCATGGAGGAGGTGGGCTAAGAGTCTTGGTCTTTTGAAGGAGACCATCAAGAAAGCATTTGACTATTTCCAGAATGTGGAGGGGGAAGGAGAGAAAGTTCAAGAATGAGAATGAGCAAGTAGGGATGATATTAGAACACATGAAAGGAGGTGTCTGAGATGAGGCATAAGGTCACTTTATGAAATGCCTTAAAACTGAGGAGGAGAATCTTGCGTGGAAAAAAAATCTTTCTGAAAAGACTTGAAAGAGAAAAGGTATAGCCAGAATTCTGGGAAAGAAAATTTGGTGGCAACAGTTTTGAGTGGACAGCAGTGGGGAAAGATAGGAAAATGGGGGGTCCCGAGAAGAGCATTCCAGTTGTCAGGTTGAAAGATAACTAGCGTATGAGCTTGTGTCTTGGCAGTGGGGTTTAGAGCAAAGAATACATTTAAAAATATAACAAAGGAAGAAGTGGCAGTAAGAGCCTGGAGAGGAGGTGAGGTTGCTGTAGTTGGTAGGATTGTTGCACAGCTGTTCCCATTGTTATAATTAAATATGTCAGCACATACAAGCGAGATTTCTGTTTCATGGAATTTCTCATTTGGGTGCAAAATGTGATTCTGGTTAAATCCTTGATTAAAGAAAACTTTAGCCTCAGTGCAATAGTCTATACTTTTAAAACTGTTCACTTCTAAATCTTTTTGTGTCTCCCATACAGTCATGCAAATTTTTGACCAGCAAACATACAATAAAACAAATTAATTACTTGAACCACTAGTAATGTACTGAACGCTCTTTATAAAGCCATCCTTAGCATTTAAAATGGAATTCAATATAATTGGGTGGCAAGGTATTGTAATCTTTTATTAGAGAAAAATGTTATAACATAGGCTGCTTAACACTTGGACATATTCAAACATCCATTGTATGAGGATAGCCCTCTTTTCAACTTTCTCTTCCAAAGTAGAAAATATTCTCTTTCCATACACAGCAATTTTTAGTTAAAAGCAAAAAAAAATAACACACAGCAAAGTACAGCTTGAGTTAGTAATGTCATTGTGTCTCATTGAATGCATTATCACAGTAACCTAGAAATTCACTAAATATTCTTGACACAATCTCCTGCTTCTCACTTGACTAAAATAGGAAGTAATAGAACACAAACTATTCTTATGTAGTATTGTTAATACATTATCACAAGTACAATAGTTCAAAAACCCTAAATCCTATTACTGATTACTATAAAAGTGTGTTTTTAGCCAGATTCTTGTCTAAAATTCAGTTTTACAGCTGCACAAAATTCATATGATTTACATTTCCCCCCCCACATACATTTCTGTAGCATTTTCTTGCCCTCTTCCATGTACCCAGATTGTCCTCCTGACATTTTGCCAATTTTCTGCACATCCTCCCCCCTTGCTGCCCCTAACAGGATAGAGCAGGAAGTGGGAACAGGGAAATCTTCACAAGTCAGGACAGTAAGGACAAGAATAGTCTGCCCCACTAGTGGTGGTGAGGGAGAAGAGGAGGTAGAAAGCGGTGAAGCATTGTTTTTGCAGGGTGGGGCTGAGGTAATGCTTGAAGTAGGCTCCTAAACAATACAGAAGCACAGATCTACCACTGAAGGGTTAGGTACTCTCTATGACATGTACCTTGTTTTGCTGTGCAGCTACTGTACTAAGTCATGTGGGAGCCTTTGTGTCTAAGTGTTTGTCTACACTATACGTTATGTCAGTATAATTTATGTCAGTCAGGGTGTGAATAAGCCAACCCCCGGAGCAACGTAAATTACACCCACCTAAGCACCAGTGTGGACAGCACTATGTCAGAGGGAGAGCTTCTCCCACCGACATAGCTACCGCCACTCATAGAGGTGGTTTTATTATGCTGATGGGAGAGCTTTTTCCTATTGGCATAGAGCGTCTTCACCAGATGCACTACAGAGGCACAACTGCATCAGTGCAACTGCACTATAGCAGCGCTTCTAATATAGACTGTGTAGGAACTACACAGCAAAGTACCTGCCATGTGGGGCATCAAAGTGGAAAAAGAATGTACCCTGATCTCATGCATCTTAGAAACTGTGTCAGATACATAAGGTGGCTATAATAAAATCTAATCCAGTGAACCTCTCCTCCTGTGTGGCTTAGGATTCCTAGGTGGCAGTGGTCTCACTTCGCCAAGCCTCTAACTTCTCCTATTTCTCCTACAAGTGCTTCGGCTTCTTTTGTCTTTCATGATGCTATATGACCCCAATCCCACCCTAGTCCCCAGTAAATGCATAGTCCAAGAAGTCTGCTCTCCTGGGCAACTCCTAAGACATGCAGGAGAGTTGTTCCTCTGTTACAAATAAATAATATGCAAGTAAGAGAGAAAGATGAAAAAACAGTTTTACTTTGAATGTTTAGAACGTCAATAAAACTGAAAGTTATGGAACGAATTACTTTGTAATAAATTATGAAGAAATGTTATTCCAGGTTTTTGTGGTGCATACTGCAAGGTATCTTATTAATTGCTGAGGTTCATTTAGCAAGTAAAAGTCAGTATTAAGATTTTTTAATGATATCTATATTTGGCTTCTTGCAATAACTCTAATGGCTTCATGGAAAACCTCAGTTCATCCTTGGGAAACAACTCCGGATCCTGTTTTGTTCTCCAAATATTTCTGAATTTGTATTTACCCCTCTAGTAGTGTATTATTGCCCAGCTACAATCACAATTTCAAATGTAATCAATATATTGGTCTTCATTCTGCTACATAACAAATAGAATAGCATTTTTTTTCCCAGAAGAACTCTAACCTCAGGGACACATTTACCTAATTTTATTGAAACACCTGACCACAATTTTTGTGATAAATCACTTTTTAAAGACAAAAAAGCATATTGTGTGCTTTCAGACATGTATCCGTGCTTAAAAGACATAAAAGGCAATAAGAAGTTCTTTAAATACTTTAAGAGCAAGTTTCTCTGCTTAGGGGTGAAGGAGAGATAATAACTGACAACATCAAGAAGGCTGAGGTGTTTAATGCCTATTTTGCTTCAGTCTTCACTAAAAAGATTAATGGTGACCAGATGCTCAACACAATATTAACAAGGGGGAAGGAACACAAGCCAAAAATAGGGAAAGAATAGGTTAAAGAATATTTAGATAAGTGGATCTATTAAATTCAGCAGGGCCTGATCAAGCAATTATCTTTGAGAATTCAGGCAGGATGGGTGAAGTTCCAGAGGGTTGGAGAAGGGCAAACATAGTACCTATCTTTAAAAAGGGAAACTACAAACCAGTCAGCTTAACTTCAATACCTGGAAAGATACTGGAACCAATTATTAAACAATCCATTTGTAAGCACCCAGAGGATAAGGATAATACAATGATAAGGAATAGCCATCATGGATTTGTCAAGAACAAATTATGCCAAACCAACCTTATTTCCTTCTCTGACAGGGTTACTGGCCTGGAGGATTGGTGGGGTGGGAGGTGGAGGCAGTAAACACGATACATCTTTATATCAGTAGGACTTTTGACAAAGTCCTACATGACATTCTTATAAGCAAGTTAGGGAAATGTGGTTTAAGTAAAATTACTATAAGGTGGGTGCACAATTGCTTGAAAGACTGTACTCAAAGAGCAGTTAACAATGGTTTGCTAGTGGAAACTAATAGGATACCACAGGGGTCTGTCCTGAGTTCAATACTATTCAATATTTTCATTAAGAACTTGGCTAAGAGAGGGGAGAGTATGCTGATAAAATTTGCAGAAGACACCAAGCTTGAAGGATTGCAAACACTCTGAAGGACAGGATTCAAATTCAATATGACCTTGACAAATTGGATTGGTCTGAATTTAACAAGGTGAAATTCAATAAATATAAATGCAAAGTATTTTACTTAAGAAGGAAAAATCAAATGCAAAACAACAAAATTGGCAATAACTGGCTATGTAGTGGTACTGGTGAAAAGGATCTGGTGGTTTTAGTAGATCACAGAATGAATATGAGTCAACTATATGATGCAGGTGCGAAAAGAGTTAATAGCCTGGGGTGTATTAATTGTAATGCTTCTGCCCATCAGAGTTGGCAGCAACAAGGGCCGGGTTCAGTATCTAGGGGTTCCATTTCAATAACACAATGCAAAACCAGCTCAAGCCCCCAACCAGTGACCTGGGACAATTACATACCACCCCCCTGGGCACCTCTAAGAGGCAATACTTCCCCTCTAGCAAGCACAGAGTCTAAGTGTAGCAAAAGCCTTTTAACAAAGGAGGGAAACAATGTGGATTATGTTGGGGAAACACCACAAACAGGATTCATAACACCAACCATGAGCAAAAGACCCACCCCCAGGTAAGTTTGGCAGTGTCCTTTCCCCCTCAGGGTCTTAAGTCCAGCAACCCAATAGTCACCCCCCCTCCCACAGTTTCTGTCCTTGGTCAGTGCAGCCCTCCAGAGTTCAGAAGTTCATCTGCAGAGTTTACCACCCAGCCTGGGTGGAAGTGGAGGAAAGTATGGGGGGGCATCTTACATGCTCTGAGGCTCGGGTCGATGGCCAAGTGCCACGTCTCTCCATGGGGTTCTGCTGCAGTCTTCACCACCAGCCGTGCCTCTCCATCAGCTGCCCTGCTATCCGCTCCACGCTGCTCTCCATGCCTCTCTACTAGCTGTCCTGCTGTCCACTCCTGTCATAAATATAAAGGGAAGGGTAAACCCCTTTAAAATCCCTCCTGGCCAGAGGAAATCTCCTCTCACCTGTAAAGGGTTAAGGAGCTAAAGGTAACCTCGCTGGCACCTGACCAAAGTGACCAATGAGGAGACAAGATACTTTCAAAAGCTGGGAGGAGGGAGAGAAACAAAGGGTATATGTGTGTCTGTCTATATATTGTCTTTGCTGGAGATAGACCAGGAATGAAGCCTTAGAGTTTTTAGTAAGTAATCTAGCTAGGTACGTGTTAGATTATGATTTCTTTAAATGGCTGAGAAAAGAATTGTGCTGAATAGAATAACTATTTCTGTCTGTGTATCTTTTTTGTAACTTAAGGTTTTTGCCTAGAGGGGTTCTCTATGTTTTGAATCTAATTACCCTGTAAGGTATTTACCATCCTGATTTTACAGGGGGGATTTTTTTTTTATTTCTATTTTCTTCTATTTCTATTAAAAGTCTTTTTGTAAGAAAACTGAATGCTTTTTCATTGTTATCAGATCCAAGGGTTTGGGTCTGTGGTCACCTATGCAAATTGGTGAGGCTTTTTATCCAACATTTCCCTGGAAAGGGGGGGTGCAAGTGTTGGGAGGATTGTTCATTGTTCTTAAGATCCAAGGGTCTGGGTCTGTAGTCACCTAGGCAAATTGGTGAGGCTTTTTACCAAACCTTGTCCAGGAAGTGGGGTGCAAGGTTTTGGGAAGTATTTTGGGGGGAAAGACATGTCCAAACAGCTCTTCCCCAGTAACCAGTATTTGTTTGGTGGTGGTAGTGGCCAATCCAAGGACAAAAGGGTGGAATATTTTGTACCTTGGGGAAGTTTTGACCTAAGCTGGTAAAGATAAGCTTAGGAGGTTTTTCATGCAGGTCCCCACATCTGTACCCTAGAGTTCAGAGTGGGGGAGGAACCTTGACAACTCCTCTCCGCCAGCTGCCCAGCTATCGGTTCCACTCTCCGCTAGCTGTCCTGCTGTCTGCTCCTCTCTGCCAGCCACCCAGCTATCTGCTCTCTGTGCTAGCCGTCCTGCTGTCTGCTCACCAACTTGTCTTCAGCCCCCCCTCCCTACTTAACACAGCTCTCAGCAACTTCAGCTCTTCAGTGATTTCAGCTCTCAGTGATTTTTAGTTGATAGGAGGCAGAGCCTCAGTGCTAATACACCACTAGCCCAAAGTAGGGCTAATGCTTAGACCTAGGTGCCAGTGATTTCAGCTCTGCAGCATGTAACAAGACTACTTAATGGAGCTAACATTAACTCTGTTCTTACACCATGGAGAGAAGAGAGATCAAAGTAGTGTTTAGGACCCTCAGAAAAGACCCACACTACCAGGTACACATACCTGTCCCCAGCCTCTTTCAACTCCCTGGGCATTGGAACCCATGTCCCTTGCCTAGCGAGTCCTACTTAGTTGAGGGCAAGTCCCTCCATCATAAAATGCCAAGTACAGTTCTACTGTCCTTGATTCACATAACCAGGATAACAACCCTTTATTACTCCTGCCCCAATAACAGAGAGACTGGGGATCCCACAGCAGCCAAAGTGACCATTTGGGCAAGCAGTCCATCATGCTAGGCAGGGTAGGTGTGCCCATGCAAACGAGAGTGCCCATGCAAATGAGATCAGCCCCTGAAGTCCTTTTCCACAGCTCACCACCAGATGTCAGGGTAGAGCTCATTCTGACTCTGCTTATGTCATAATAGTGTCATATGTAGTCTACTCAGCACTGATGAAGTCTCAGTCAGAATACTGGGTCCAATTCTAAGCACTACGCTTTAGGAAAGATGTGGACGAATTGGAGAGTCCAGAGTAGAGCAACAAAAATGAAAAAGGTTTAGAAAACCTGACCTATGAGGAAAGGTTAAAAAAACTGGGCACATTTAGCTGCGATAAAAGAAGACTGAGAGGGGACCTGGGAACAGTCTTCAAATTCGTAAAGGGCTGTTATAAAGAGGATGGTGATCAATTGTTCTCTGTGTCCACTGAAGGTAGGACAAGAAGTAATCAGCTTTATCTGCAGCAAGGGAGATTTAGGTTAGATATTAGGAAAATCGTTCTAACTATAAGGGTAGTTAAGTACTGGAATAGGTTACAAAGGGAGGTTGTGGAATCCCTGCCAGCAGAGGTTTTTAAGAACAAGCTAGACAAACACATGTACAGGATGGCCTACATACACTTGGTTTTGCCTGAGCACAGGAGACTGGACTGTATGACCTGTAGTCCATCTTTGTGTGGAATGTTGGTGTAGAGGGCTTCTACATCCATAGTGGCCAGGATGGTGTTATCAGGAAGATCACCAATGGATTGTAGTTTCCTCAGGAAGTCAGTGGTGTCTCGAAGGTAGCTGGGAGTGCTGGTAGCGTAGGGCCTGAGGAGTGAGTCTACATAGCCGGACAATCCTGCTGTCAGGGTGCCAATGCCTGAGATGATGGGGCACCCAGGATTTCCAGGTTTATGGATCTTGGGTAGTAGATAGAATATCCCAGGTCGGGGTTCCAGGGGTGTGTCTGTGCGGATTTGATCTTGTGCTTTTTCAGGAAGTTTCTTGAGCAAATGCTGTAGATGCTTTTGGTAACTCTCAGTGGGATCAGAGGGTAATGGCTTGTAGAAAGTGGTGTTGGAGAGCTGCCGAGCAGCCTCTTGTTCATATTCCGACCTATTCATGATGACAACAGCACCTTGTTTGTCAGCCTTTTTGATTATGATGTCAGAGTTGTTTCTGAGGCTGTGGATGGCATTGTGTTCTGCACGGCTGAGGTTATGGGGCAAGTGATGCTGCTTTTCCACAATTTCAGCCCGTGCACGTCGGCGGAAGCACTCTATGTAGAAGTCCAGTCTGCTGTTTCGACCTTCAGGAGGAGTCCACCTAGAATCCTTCTTTTTGTAATGTTGGTAGGCAGGCCTCTGTGGATCATTATGTTGTTCAGAGGTATTTTGGAAATATTCCTTGAGTCGGAGACGTCGAAAATAGGATTCTAGGTCACCACAGAACTGTATCATGTTCGAGGGGGTGGAGGGGCAGAAGGAGAGACCCCGAGATAGGACAGCTGCTTCTGCTGGGCTGAGAGTATAGTTGGATAGGTTAACAATATTGCTGGGTGGGTTGAGGGAACCATTGCTGTGGCCCCTTGTAGCCTGTAGTAGTTTAGAAAGTTTAGTGTCCTTTTTCTTTTGTAGAGAAGTAAAGTGTGCGTTGTAAATGGCTTGTCTAGTTTTGGTAAAATCCTTCACTTCTTGTTACATAACTCTTGTGCAGTGTCCCAAGTTACACACGTTAAACAGGTACTGCTGCATGTCTGATTGGTGAAGTGATCCAAGTATAATGTAAACTTGCAAGTCAGAGAAATGCCTATTTTGCTAACTTCTGATTCATTTTTTAAATTGTTTCTGCCCTCACTCATATTAGCAGCATTTCAATATTTAGGATTATCCGTGACTTTACTTGATGTTTATAGATGTCCCTTTTTAACTCATACTTTCTGCCACAGAGTAAGACTTGTATGTTTCAGGATTACTTCAGTGCACATAAAAAAAAATCTGGTCAGCAAAAAGAATAAATAGAAAATATTCACATTTATTTGTTTGCCTATTGTCTACACTCATACTGGCCTGACCTGTTTGTCACATGAAAGTCTACCCCATTATGCAGATAATTATTTTGTCCAATAACTAAGGCACATATTTAGACTGCAAAGAAATTATATTAAACCAGATGGTTTTAGGCTCCCATGTCCCACATGAGTCTCCAGACCTTAAGTATTCAGGCAAAGCTAACAGAGCTTGCTTCTGTGCTCCAGGAAATTAATCTGCGTTGGGCTGGGCCCACATTGTTCTAACACTCTGAATGCTTCTCAAATTGTGCTAGAAGTTCATGCTGCTGTACAGAAGGCACAACCTTCATTTTAACAACACCCTCAAGCATTTCCTACAGATGACACATACAAAATCCTGGCAGCTGATCAAATTAAGTGGGAAAACTATAGCCAGGAAGGTATGCTTTCTTTGAGTACATGCACAGTAACCTTGTGTTCGGTTTGTCTAGACTGTAAGCTCTCTGGGGCAGGAAACATTTTATCTGTGCTTGTAAAGCATCATATACATCAGACATTATATAAATGTTTAAAGGCAACAGGCAATGTGGATTTGTGTCTTGTTTTTGCTGCATTATAATCTATAAGAATGGCCTGAAAGGTTGGTTGGTTCTTTTTGGGGGTTGGAGAGTAATTTACCTGTTATTTTCTACCTTAAATATTAGGAATGTCAAGTCTGTTCTTACTGCAGGACTTTGCAGACAGCTAGGATGTACTCTGTGAATGTTCTTGTCCCTTAACTGAAGATCTTTTTGTCCAATACTTCCTAGGGCGCATGAGTTAGATTAGTGATTAAAAACAAGCAAAGCAGAGTTTTAACACTCTAACAAAATCACTTCCCTTTCAATCAGGTTTATACACATGGTATAACTTCTCTAGTTGTCCTAAGAGATGTAAAAAAATACAGGGTGGACCTGAATTTCTAACATGGTTAAAAATTCATGTAAGAATTTAAATACTTTTTAGGCTTTCTTTACCTTAAAAAAGAAAAAAAGGGGCACAACCGTTAGGATGCTGAAATGCCTCATGTAACACACACATCCCATTTTATTCTCTAAGTAAGATTTACAGCACTTTGTTTTTAAAAAGAGGTGTAACATTACCTTGGGCATGATATTTCATAATAGCAGTAACTTTTCTATTATGGATTATTTATTAGTATATTAATGCCAAGAGCTCCAGATTAGGAATTAAAGCTCCATTGTATTAGGGGCTGTACACACACAAAAAAAACAGCCCTTGCCTTTAGGGAATATTACAGTATCACTATTGCCCTCAAAACTAGTAACTTATAATAGCTATGCATTATATTTATGGTAACAAATGATATAAAGTTACAATCTGTAACCCAGCTCCTGCAACGAGCTCCAGGCCATAGACCCCCATTGATTTAAATAAGGCTCTCTGTGAGCATCAAAGTCCGTCAGAATACAGTTCATTGCAGGATTGGGGTTTCTTTACAAACTGTCTTTTCATTCACTCTCAGCTAGAACTAGATGAATTGTTGGTTGTAATTCATGCTGAGAAGTTAGCCTTCTTTTCTGTTCCTGAACTGTCTGCAAATAGATCATGACTGCTCATATTGTGAACAATTTTCAGCCTAGGTTAAATATACATTACTCTATTTACACATATGTTTGGGGAATGAGAGAATGAACCACACCCAAGAGACCTCTGCATAGAGCCCCACTGAAGTCATTGGGACTGTGGGCAGGTCTGCCCATACAGAGATCAGGGCAGGATTGGGATCTTTGTTTCTTGATTTAAGTTAATCTTTGTTAGCCACCTAACTTTGGCTGCCTATGAGCAAAGAAATTTACATGAGTGTTCACAAAAAGGGAATGAAAGAGCATGTGAAGCTGGCCAAACTAAAAGGTGTAGATTTGGAACACCATTTGAATAAACCCCATCCCAGTTTGTTCAGCTCTGCATGGCGTTCTGGAGTACACGTATGTTGAAAATAAACATAATATCTTGCAGAGTCTCTTACAGTTTGAGCTTCTGTGTATTTTTGCTATACTGCCCTAATGAAGCAACACTTATTTTAGGTGTAAGCTTTTCTGTGACAGCGGTTGCAGTAGCTGGTAACACTGATGAAGCTAAATTTAACCTAACGTTGTCTTAACTTAAAAGTAACTATTCTCTCCATTTCACAGATAGAAAATTAGGCATGGAGAGATGAAGCCAATTGCCAAAAGTCGCAAGGGAAATTAGTGGCGGAGCTGGGAAATGAAGCCAGGTCTCCAAAGGCCGAGTCCTCCAGTTCCTTAACCACAAGCCCATGGTCAGGATACTCCCAATGGCATCTGCCCACTCAGTTCCGCTCTCCAAACCCACAGGGGGAGGAGTAGGCTGGCTGTAAATTGGGTTCCCACGGTGCCCCTCAGCCTCACGCTGTCATTGCCCCGGGGGGCTCGCCCTGTGCAGCACCAGCCCAGGCCCTACCCCTTGCGAGGTGGGGGCCAGACGGCAGCGAGCCCCGCCAGGCGCGGACCGAGTGAGCTGCAGCCCGGCTCGCCCTCTCAGCCCGGGGGCGCTGCCCGGGGCTGGTGGCGGAGCCTGGCTGTGGGCGGGTCGCGCTGACATCAGCTGGCGGGAGCGCCCCTCTGCCGCGGTGGGAGGCGCGCTCCCCTCCCGGGGGAGTTTTATTCCGGTGAGCGGGAGGGCGCCGCCGAGGCTCCTGCTGGGCGTGACCGGCCGCGGGTCCGCCTGGTCCGGCTACCGCGAGGGCGGGGGCCGCTGCCTGCCCCGGGGCCGCGCTGCCGGCAGCGGGTCTGTGCAGGAGGCGTGGCGGGCACCGAGCCGCCCTCGCAGCGGGCTGTGCGCGGAACTTGCCATGAGCAGCGCAGAGCCGCGGCGTCCGCTCCTCCACCATGCACGGGCTCTGCCGCTGCCTCTGCTTGGCGGCCGCGCTGGCGGGGCTCTCCTGGGCCAGCCGGAACTGCCCGGACCTCATCGTTGACAGCTGCCTCTGCACCGCGGAGCGCTCCAAGGGGCCCGGCCGCCAAACCGTCCGCATCAAAGTTGTCTGCAGCGGCGGGGAGTTGGTCGAAACTTTGCAGCCTTCTCTGCTGCCGAGCCGCACGGTGTCTCTGTAAGTACAGCCCGGCTGGGCTGCGGGGGCACGTGTGGAGCCTGCCTCGGATAAACAGCCGGTGTGGGGGTGTGTGAATGGAGCTGGCTAGGCGAGCGTGTGAAAGGAAACCTAGCTGTCAAGGGTCTGGCTTTGCTGCTCTCTGGGCCGGCGGGAGGGGGTCGGACAGGGCTGGACTTAGGATCAAGAGAGGCAAGCCTCTGGCTAATGCAGGAGGCAGCGGGTCGTGCCTGGGAGACAGCCCAAGTTGGAGGACACTTTGGGCGCCTGGAAGTTGAAGTGTGAGAGCCGAATACCTCGCCGAGCTGCTCACCCACTCCAGGTGGGGATGCATTCCCTCTCCCAAAGCGCACACGCATCCCCATGCAAACTATGGACACTAATCTAGTCACTGGTGTTTCCAGACAGCTGTCACAGCTTCGAAGGGGAGGGGAAAATTTGGACTCTAAAGAGCGTGTTATTTCCTTTCTGGGAGAGAAATGAGAGTAGTGGACTAAGGAAGCCCACCTAGGAAAAACGTTATAAACTAATAGTTTGTGCAGTGTCGGTCTCAAACCTTCTGTAAAAGTTTGAAGAAAGCTACTTCTCTGCTCCAAAAGAGGAAATGGTTCAGTGTGGATAACAAATTATGAAATATACATCAAACATCTTAATCAGAGTCAAAATGGAGTAGAAACTGAGATCAAACTGGGTGTATGCAGTATAGCTGTAGCCCAGTCGGGCCCTGGATATTACAGAGACAAGGTGGGTGAGGAAACCTGAAGAAGAACAGAAGTTGGTCCTCTAAATATATATTACTCACCCACTTTGTCTCTCTAATCAACCTGGGTGGGCAATTGTGACTCTGGCCCTACTTTTAAAAAATATTTGAGTTTGTTTTCACTTCTAGCTTAAAAACTCTTGTTGGTATTTTGTTTGTTTTTGGGAAGCAGAATTTACTACAATGTAAATTGCATACTACCTTGTAAGGTGGTTTTGAAAATGTTAGTGATAGCTAAGCTGATTAGACCAGCTGATGCACCTTTAAACTTGAAACAGGATAATTTCCAACCCCAAGGATGATTAAAACATGCCATCTGTACTGCAGAGCTGCATTTTAAGGGTTATTTAACAAATTATCTGAAACTGATGTTTTCTTCTCTAATTACAGTTTGGAAGCTGCAATGTCTACATTTTTGTCTGCATACATTTTTGGTTGTATACATACTATTTGGAATAGGTCAGATCTGTTTGTTGTTTAAGTAATCCAGTAGTGGGGAAATGACTCACAATTTGTGCATTGTTGACTTGCATGTGTTTTGGAAATAGGCAACAAATATAGTGTTGTCTATTGCACACACATGAACTTGACTATATGATATTCATTGTAAGTAAACATAACTAATGGTATTTTGTACCTCTATCACTGAGATGTTAAAGTAATGTTCCTATAACAGGACCCAAGCATTAACATTGTTGGCATTTTGCCCTTTTAGATGATGCATATATCCAACTGATCCTATGCAATTGAATTTAGTTCATTTGACAGCTCATGCTGGGAACATCTCCACTGTTCACAGTGCTTTCTTTAAGTCAATACTTTTAGGAGGCAAGTGGTAAAGATAGTAATTTATGACATCTGGGGAATTTGTGCTTGTAAATGTGCAGATGTGCTGAGTGTGATCCAGTTCAGGTTTTGCTAAAACTGATTATGCAGATCTTTCATCTGGGAAACTTGTGCGTCTTAATATATAGATACGATAACTACACTTCTCAAAGAATTTTGCTGAACTGAGGTAGAATAACTTTATTAAATCAACATAAGTTCGTAACTACCATATAAATGCAATGTTACTTTCACAGTTTATAATTTTCTTTAAGAGCATAAAGCATTCTAACTTTCCAAAAAGATTTTGTGCAGGCTTAACTACTTTTCTCCATTACTTAAGACATTTCTAGAAACTCTCTAATTGTGCATGTCTACAAGGTGTTCCTTTGTGCTTTATTTTTAAATATTTATTTGCAAAAAGTTCTCCAGACTTTTTGGAAACACTTCTTTTATGACCATTTATACTTTTAAACTGTATTAGAAAGTAAATTCAGCATACTTAATATAGGATTAACAGTTGAAGTGTTTCAAATAGGAGTGTACTATTGAAAGAAGGTAGTGCAGGAATAAATATATACAGGCAGATCCTCAGCTGACACAAATTGTCATAGCTCCAAAATGAGGAGCTGCCCACTAATATCTAAGATTTAAGGCACTAGTCTCAAGGTAGATAATACCATATAGTTCAGAGGACACTCAAACACATTTGTTCAAGTGTCAGAAATACACTATGCTACATTTTTGAAAGTGACATATGAAAGTCACTTAATCTTAATAGGTAACTTGTTATTTATAGCTAACTGATCAAAACTGTGAGAGACATGGTGGGTGAGGTATATCTGTTATTGGACCAACTTCTGCTGACTTCAAAACTGAATGTGTGTTAGAAGTTTTCCATTTCTTATGCTCAAAATTGCTCTATTTAAGTGAATAAAATGTTGTATGCCTGCTAAATGCCTCCTTTTTAAATTACATGTAGTTTAAGGAGATTACATTTTTTCCAAGACTAAATCTGTAATTAGAAGCTAATGCTTGAAGGTAAAACAAGACTTAAAATTTGAGGTGTAAAAAGATCTAGTAAAAGAGCATTTGCTTGCAGACACGCTGCCTATTTCCACTCAGTTTTATTGGCCTACAGAGAAAGCTATAACATATGGAATACAAAGTCTTGGATTGCTTTAACAATTAGGAAATATAGATGTGAATAAAGGTCAATGTGTGTTGCAGATGTAGTAACATTAAATAAAACAAGTGTAGCAAATTATTATAACATTTCATATGATTTTAATAATTCATTCAATAATAGTTGCTTTTTCTTTTTGGTGCTATTTAATTGGAAGGGCAGATCTACGGCAAATTGTTACAATATTCTGATAACCGTAGTGGGCAGTTATGAAAAATTTACCACCATCGAGAAGTAATACATATCTCTTAAATCAGTAAGATGAAGTTATAGTGCATACTGTATACTTTGTAAGTACATATGTACATACATGCTATGTGATGCAGTTTATCAACTAATTTAACACAATATGTATGTTTTGTTAGGGAAGAGAGTTTGTATTAATGTTTCTTTAATTGATTAACTATGGGAGTTGGTTGTGATGGGCGGACTTGGCAGGATTTGACATAAATTTTACTAAATGTCTTGGTAATTTAGGGTCTCGTCTGAAGTTAAGACTCCCGTTGACTTCAGTGGGCTTTGGATGGTTTCTTCAGTTTGAGTGGTGGGAGAGATTGTCACTGACTGGGCTCATACAGGTTTCAAAATCTTTACATTCAGTAATATCTGCACTATAAAATGTCAGGTGGCCCCAACAAATTAAGAGCATTTTACGAGAAGCAAAATTTAAGAAAATGAGCTGATCAATCAGCTGTAGCACCCTAATTTTTTTTTTTAAAGAAATTTTGTTAAAATTTTTTGGATGCACTGTTTATCTGTCTGTATTCAATATTTATCTCGGTGCCTTTGAAATAGGAACTGTAAACACTTGGATAAAATGGCTGTCTAATTTTACTATAGCTTCTGAAAGTAAGCGTGTATCTTCTGTTGAAATGGGTTTGTTCCGATCCACAGTGATACTCCTCAGTGACTTGCGACAGAGACTTATGTGCCTTCTGTAGCAGAGGGATTTCTTTTCGTCTTTCTACAGCAGTATACTGTTGTTCCAAAGCTGTGTTAAATTACGGCATCTGCAATTTCCACATTGATACGAATATCTACTGATGTGCAGACCCACAATGAGTAGAAGTAACATAACGTAACGTTTCTTTCATTTTGCTTTTTGCATATTTCATTCATTTGTGTTTAGAGTGGATCTTAATGGGATTTTTATATCATGTGTTCACTTTTCTTGGTAGTTGTTTATATTTTCTTAAATTGTGTATTTTGCTTGTATACTTTATTCTTATTTATTTTTGCTGTAATGGCCTTTAAAGTGTACTTATGGAGAAGGAGATTCATGCTGAAAAATGAGATGAGAATTGAACACCACAAGTCTGGTGTTCTTCAGCCTTTCTCAGTGCCCACATTTCACTTCTGGACAATAAAGTTGGTATAACCATGTTGGTGGGTGTGGTGGTTTTTTTTTTTTTTTTTTTGAGAGAGAGGGAGAGAGAGACTTTATTACCTCCGATGGCAATGAATAAAGACATTTGGCTGGATTATAAAAGGGACAAAATAGTGTTCAAGACAGTTGTAGTTATGTAAACTAATGATGTGGATAATCCAATCTCAGGTTTCTTGAGTGTCCGCAGAGGTCAGCAAAAGGCTTATCCTACTCCACATCTGTGCAGATCAGTCTGCAATTGGCTAAGTTATTGTCCACTTTTTGAGGCAAGATGCTTGATGAGAAGGACCAATGACCTGATCTTTTATTGTTCTTATTGTTGTGTCTAAACTTAACTTAAAGTTTAGGCAGATCTTTTTTTTTATTTCTCTTCAGGTTTCTATATTTTTGCTGTTGTCAAACAAGATCATCCTGTGACCCTGTCCATCTAAGTCTTGGAAGCATTTGCCTGCCATATAACTTGTTTTGGCTGTCCACTCCATAATACTCTTTTCCCTAGTGGGACAGGAGCCTTTTGAGCACTTCAGTATTCTTCCACACTTCCTCCTTCCAATCACAAAGACTTTGCTTTGTGTTGATCTTCCATCTGGCCCTTTCAGATCCTGTCTATTCTATTCCTTGAGTGTGCCTGCAGGCTCATGAGTGTGCAACAGATGAGATACTCTCTCCCTCATGAGCACTCTAAATTCTGGTTGATTGTGGGAGCTTGCTCTTGAGCTGATCATCCAAACTGTCACAATATTACTAAACAAGATGTATTACAACTTTTTGGGTAATAACCATTGGTTTCATTGTCTCATAAAAAGGTGTTCTATAAGAGTTAAGAGAGTATATAATTAAATTTTACTTGTTTAAATTAAACATATGCCCAAAAATACTGACCAGACTTTTTTTTTTTTATAATCTCCATTCACTATACAAGTGGGTATTCTAGATGTAAAGATTTATTGGTAAGTGAATTACAGTGATCCATTCAGGACCTTGCACTCCTTGGATGCATGTTATTGCTTTTAGATGTTAGTAGGGAATTTTGGATAAATATGGACTGCTGGATCAGCCCTCGCTGACTTGTGGACCTACATAATGCATGTGGATTAATGAAAATCCTTATCATGCCCTAGACTGCTTGGTTTTACATTTGGATCTCTGATGCAATTGAAAAATGTGTAGAGACGCAATCAGAAAGGTCTTTGCAAGCTATGAAGTGGCTCTGGAGTCATTTCAGTGATGGTTGGCTGCATAACATGATAGTTGGTCCTGTTGACCTCAGATATACACAGGCAACTCGTTTATTGCAAAGCACTGTGGTCTAGAGGTTAAATCACCTCTAGGTCATGAAGAGATCTAGGTTTTGTTCTCAGCTCTAGCACAGAGATGCTGTCTGATTTTTTTCTTCTTTTTATGAGGCAAGCCATTTACCTTGTCTGTACCCCTGTGTGTGTTTTTTTTTTTTTTGTTTTTGTTTTTTTTTTATGTTCTGTAAAATGAGGATAAGGCAGTCTTCCTTCTTGGCTTGTGAATCTTTATTTATTAAATGTCTTGGTAGCCTTGGCTGGAAGGTGATATAATTTCAAAATATTACTAAAATTCACCTGTTTCTGATAGTGGTACATGATTAACTTACTTTTTCCTTTGAAAGAAAATCCAGCACTCTTCTCACACCAAGTCCCTTTTTATGGACAAATTCTCCCTCAGTTATCCCTATGCAACTCTGTTGTCTTAAATGGGGTTACACAGATTTCACTAAAGGTAGAACTTGGCCATTAGTAAATAACTATCACAAATGCAGTGGATGTGCTGAGCTGAAGACCCACATTTTCATAGATCAGTGGCCACGGTGAGCCCCTCAGATATTTAATTTCAGAGATGCTCTGTTACGATAATGATAATACATAGTTTTTTTCATACTCAAAGCACTTTGCAAATGTTAACCAATTCTCTAAAGGCTGGATTTACCCCATTTCCCTTGTCCCCAAATTACTTAAATGTTATGTCACATCAGCACTTGCTTTATATACTTTAAAAAACAAAACAAAAAACTACTTCATTTGTTTCATGCCCAGTCTTGTCTCTTCCTGTTCTATGCTGCGGTGGTTCATAGCGGTTGTTATTAATTATATAGCAAATAAATTTTACTGCACTGCACTTTTACAGTATAAAACACATTTCATGTCCCTAAGAGCCTACGATCTAAGTTATCCAAGGCTAGCAAATGCAAGACAATATTTTAGGAAGGCAGGGATGAACAAAAAAAGATTATTGGTGAGAAGATAATGGAAAAAGAGGGTTCCTGAGAATGGGTTTCAAAAATGTTTTAATAATACTTAGCCCTTGCATAACACTTGTAATCTCTAGATCATTCATAAGGCACCGAATAAAGACAGATAAGTTATTATCCTCATTAAACAGGTGAGGAAACTAAGGTGAAGAGAGCTAAGTGACTTGCACATGGTCATACAACAGATCATTGTCAAACAGGAATAGGAAAGCCAGATCTTCTGGCTCCCTATCTATGTGCTGGACCATGCAGCCTCCCAAAAATCTGTTGGAGGGACAATCGGCCATGGTGAAAGAAATTCCAAGCATAAGGAAAATTGACAGAAGATATGAGAAAGTTGAAGTGAGTGGCAGGGAGAGGTGAATGGGGAACAGGAGGAAAAGAGAGTAGACATGTCAGGCAGGATGAGATTTGTAGGGCATTGTAGGTCAGCCTAAAATTGATTGTTTTTCTTGGTCTAGACATACCCAGAATGAGTACAAAATACCATGAATTTAAATGTTTTATTTTCTCCATTAGACAGACACGCTGGGTGAGGTTATTTCTGGGGAGGGGAGAAGGAGCCCTGAATTCTCTATTTAATTTGGCAGTACCTAATATAATAACTAAATCCTGACATTTTGGTGTTCAAATTGACACTTAGCCATGCTGATACCAGTTTTTCATGCCAAAGGAACAATAGAGGAGCTATTGTATTGTTTTTTTTTCATAATACATTCTTAAATATATAATAGGGTCTTTTTTTCATCTTTTTCATTCTGACTAATCTAAGGATAATAAGTGATCATTGCAGTTCCACAGCCTAAACATTCTATCCCTGTTCTTCTAGACAGGTGACTCTTTAGAGGCCCAGGACTGCAATCTTTGCAATCTATTATTATTTGGATCACTTATCTATTTGGTCATTTCACTAACAACATGGAATATATATCAGAGACTAGGCAACTTGCATATCGCTGGCTTTCTAATTTTGGGGTAGACTCTTTCCAGAGGGACAAAAGACTTAAGATTGCTTAGGAAAAATAGGTATATGTAAACATATATGTATATATCTTTAACAGGGAAGATAGACCTAGGTAAAGTGTTATGTTGCAAATTTGCTCCCTCATATGTAGGTTTCTGCCATATGGGATAATTTGCCAGTTGATCCATTATTGACCTTAGTTGATTGTCAAGCTAGAAGAGATTTGATAAATGCCACTGCATGTTTTGCTATGTTAGGCCAATATGTGCTGCACAGATTTATTTTTAATGCCCAAAGGATATACGCGGCAAAAAAATCAAATTTGTGTCTCAAGTGCATGTACCCTCATCTGTTGTGTCTGGGTAGGGCCCTATGTTTGGATCATTGGCAGTTCTAAGGCAGTCAGTAACTGGGGGTGGGATTCACAAAGGGAAGGAGGCATTGCAATGTGGAGCCTAATAATGCCAAACTTTTAGGGGCCTAGAAAATCATAGGAATGCCTTTGTAATCCACAAAGCCTGAATTAGAGGCTTAGGCTCTCTATACAATGAATGGAGAGAGAGAGAGAGAGAGGCGCCTTAGCTTTCAGTCCACAAAGCTAGCATGCTAGGTGGGAAGCTGCCTAGGATAGCTAATGGGAGACTTCAGCCAGAGGGGTGAGGGCTATGCACTGCCCCTCTCTCAAAGATAGGCACCTAAGTTTGGGCTCCATGGGGGAGCCTAGCTCTGCTAGTGATCCATGAAGTAAGGGAACATAGGTGCTCAGCTGCCTGAGCTGCACGTGGAATTCTAGTCAAAAGAGCTGGGGTGGAGGAGGGAGGATCTCCTGTCTAATGTATAGCTTGGTGGATAGGGTCCTCACCCAGGACGTGAAAGACTCACAGGTCAAGTATTCTACCTGAGGGTAGAAGGAATTTGAGCAGGAGTCACCTACCTCTCAGGTGAGAGCGCTAACCACTGGGCTATAGAATATTCTGATGTGGGCACCTTCAATCTCTCCTCTTGAAGTTGTTCCACTTTAATTAAACAATATTAACTGGGCCAGAGAGAGAGAGAGAGAATGAGTCTATAGCCAAGAGGTTAGGGCATTCCCATGAGAGTTGGAAGATCCCTGTTCAAATCCTTTCTCCTTCTCAGTAGGAGAGGGAACTAGAACTGGGGATTTCCCACATCCTGGCTGAGTACCCTATTCACTAGGGCTAAAGATTACAAGGGAGGTTTTCTCTCCCCGTGCACACAGCTGTCTTTGTATGAACTTGCCTGAGGGCCCCGATATGGTAGGCATACTCAGAGATCACGCACTGGACTGGGCCCACACATACAACTTGGCTAGCTGAACTCCTGTCTTTCTAGTTTGTGAAACACTCTGTGGCTTAGGCAGGAGATGTCTGGACACCTAGCATGAGGCAGTAGTGCATGTGCTCAGGCAGGGGATAGGTATCCAGGCACCTAGAATGAGGTGGCAGTGTGCGTGCCCAGAGGAAAAAACTTAGGTGCCAAATGAGTTTAGGCTCCTACAGTGTTAGGTGGCAGCCAAGTGGGAGTTTTGTGAATTGCAGTGGTGCCTAAAAATGGGAGTTAGGCACCTAAGTACCTTTGTGGATCCCACCCTTGGTCACTAGCTGAAGTCCTGCCCGCCAACTGGTTATGTCTCTTATTCCAGCTCTCATCGGTAACTTTTATGCATGTGGAAGCTCTTCTTAAAAGAGACTCTAGGAGTTCATGCCTCTTGGGGATCATAGTATCTTTTTCCAACTACTGAAAGGGAACTTTTCCCTAAAAAGCAGGTGATGAAAGTGACTCTCAGAAGTAACATTGACACATTTACAGCATTGCTGGAAATCTTAGTATCTTCCACATGTTTTTCAAGGGTGATCAAACTATAAAAATGTACAAATGGGGATAGTCAGGGGCTGAGTGTCTTCGCTGGTCATGAGGCACAGCTTGTACACACAGTTTTCATGTGACCCGGAGAGAGAGTGAAAATCTGGGCCTCCAAAACTTATACCTACTATCCCAAGTGAAATACCTCCCCCCAAAGCTATGCATATTTGATTTCCATTGTCACATCTTCCCTCCCCTCAGTCAATTATGCTCTTATCAATTCTGCCCTCCCCAATCAGATCAATCATTTCTGCTTCGAGTATCTCTTTGTAGGGCTCTGCTGCCTCCCCTTCTGCCAGGACACTCTGCACATTGCTCCCTCTTCTTCTTAAAGGAGCAGCAGCTCTGAGGCCACTATGCTTCCTGCCTCCCATCTTGTGAAAAAACTGCAATTTAGGGCTGTTCTACTCCTTCCCTGTCCCCTTCCTATCCTGTGACACATGTAGTGGTTTCTCCAGTCACTCTGCTCCCTTTGTTTTCTCCCTTTCCAGAAAGAACACTTCTCTGTGGCTGCCTCCATCCCTCCACAGAAGGACCCAGCAGCTTCCTGAGTAAAACTTCTGTAGACATAACACTGTTTTCTTCTGCAGGGGCCTTGTCACAGCTGCTCAAACCGGCCCTGTTCCAGATAATCCATCCTTCTTTCCTCAGACTGTGTTTTGCCCTGCTTCTATTATACACAGCTGTTTTGTGGCATAAATCTGGAAGCTAAAAGGGCAGATTTTCTCCACTAAGACAGCTATTCTGCTCTAACAACTCCTAAGACGTATTTGTGAGGCTTACTGGTTTCTCTCATGTACACCTGAGATTCAGAGCACTGTACTGACTTGACATTCAGAATTAAACCAGCAGTGAAAGTTTTCAAGCATGCCTTCTGTCTCTAATTTTGTGTACAACTGCCACTTGATATCTTAGCTCTCCTTCATTTTCATTGTCTCTGACGAGTAATTCTACAGCATTAGAAATACATAAAATAGTCTGCTAGCTATCTGCCTCCCTAGTCATACTGGACCAACCTTTGTTTCATTGGCCAAGATAGAGTGTGTTCCATAAATTTACTTTCAAGTTCTTGGGAGTTAATGCGGAGTTGTAGATTTCTCAAACACTTTCCTGCTCTTTTGATTTTCTCTCTCTCTCTGATACACACACACACACACACACACTCTCTCTCTTTTCTTAGTATAGAGAATATTCACTTTGTTTTTTGATTTTGAGGTAACATGCTACTGTTCTCCTTTTCAGTAGTTCCTACTTTGTTCTCCTGCCTAAAACTGAGCTGAGAGATTTATCTCTAAATAGTGAATGTACTTCATGCCATTGCTCCACTTCTGATGTTTTTATTATAGTTTAATAACATTGGTGATAGTTACTTGTCTGTATTAAATTGGACTTATTCTTTTTCAGATAAGATTATGTCCACTATATAAACTGTTCTGTCAGTAACAAAACACAGGCAGGAGAAGACTTGTGGGATTTGTTGCTGTATGCTGGCAGTCTTATTATAAAAACCTATGAAAAAACTCTGAGATTTACCTCTGGGTCTGATAAAATTTAGCTCTTGCTGTCAGGTAGCACATAAATAAGAATGTCCTTTTTAAACCTTTTTTTCTTTTTAAAAAGCTGCCCCTTGGTAAATCCTGAGGCTTTGGGGTTGGCTGTATTTTACCTTCCAGAGTTCTCAATATACTGTCTTGAATTCCCCATTACACTCAGGCCCTTCTGGCAATGTAGAGAGGCCTCAGCATAACTGAGAATCAAGCCCACTGCGATTCTCTTCATTGTTAATGCAGCATTATAGCTTTGAAAAACTTTGATGGCCTAGGGCCTCCAGGCCTACTAGGATATGGACCTTCATGGTTCTCCCTGGCTAGTGAGGAGTTTGCTGTAAAAAGAAGGAACCACAGAATCAAGGTAGCAGAGGTGACCCTCTTATAAATAGTTTCTTTTATGTAAAGATGAACCAATTCCAATTCAAAATAGGTGCTTCAATGTTTGTTTCATAGACCGGAATTGTAACTGGAAAGATAAAGGGATTTATATATATTGGAATTAAAGTAAACGCCAACCTAAATAATAGAACGGGAAAATAAACCTAAACCTGGTAATATCCTAAAACAAGACCTCAAAAACTGGAAACAGAATACACTGTTGTCAGAGGAGCTAAACAGTTTGTCAAATTTGCTATAATTTATTAGACAATAGATTTTAATTGAAAATTAATATTAACTCTAGCATTTTGTATGAGGGCAGAACAAATATGCTACAAACTCACTGGAAAAGCTCATAGACTTCCAGGCTAGAAAGGACCGTCCCAATCATCTAGTTTGACCTCCTGCACATTTGCCGGCCATAAAACTTCACCTACCCACTCCTGCAATAGACCCATAACCTGTGGCTGAGTTACTGAAGTCCTCAAATCATGATTTTAAGGGTTCAAGTTACAGAGAATCCACCATTTACGCTAGATCAAACCAGCAAGTGACCCTATACCTTTGAATACAAGAAATGGAGGTTAGATTACCAAACCTCAAACCTGAACACAATTAGCCTTGCAGCTAGAGCTGCGTGAAATTTCTTCTTTTTTTTTTTTTTTTTTTTTTTTTTGGGACAAAACATTTTTGGTGACTATGTAGAATCAGTGACACCGAAACATTTTATGCATTTGTATCTGATTTACCAAATTGTTCACTTTGGGGGTGAAAAAAAATCTGAAAAAACTGAAATGAAATATTTTGATTTTTCAGTTTGAAATACTTGTTTCAAAATTACCTTTAATTCTTTAAAAAAAAAAAAAAAAAAAAGTTTCCAAAATTGCCAATGAACTGAAAAGGTCACTATTCACTCAGCTCTACTTATAGCATTTTGGAAAAATATAGCAAAAATGATGGGAAGGATGCACCCTAAGGAGTGTGTGAAACTTTCTCTCAGTTATGGTAACTTATCAACAGCACAACAAAAACCAGCTTCAGCTTTTAACACTCAGACATACTAGGACACAAGGTCAGTGCTGACTAAAAACTGAGTTTCCTTGCAATAGTACCTAAAAGTTACTTGGGGCAATGCATTATTAAGATTCTGAAAACAAGTATAGACATTCTGAGTATCTCTTTGCCCTCCCACCCCCCAAAACATGAGCCTTGTTCCTCTTATCTTTTACCTTTTGGTCTAAAGAACACCCTACTTAAGAGGCTCATTCTTTGTTACTTCTCCCACTAGCCAGCCTTTGCACATAGTCACGCTCACCTTCTGCTGTTGCAGTCTGCGTCTGCACTGTTGCATCCACAAGTTTCCTCCTCCTTCCTCCCCAACTCATTCTTCTCTTCCTTCCCATACTCTATAGTCTTTCCTCCCTTCCACAGATGTCCCTCTGCCACAAAGGTCTTTCCGAAATACATCCATAGTGACCCTGTGTTGATTTGCTCCATTGTATTTCAGTCCCCAGACAATCCCTCTGCTTTTCAGTCTCCCTTTCTCACCCTCCCTCATTCAGCCCTAGATAGTGGATTGCATTCCTATTCCTACTTTCTCCTTCTCCTCCTCCAGTTTCCCCTGTCTCTGACATACCCAGCTCTACCCTCCATTTTAATCTGATTATTTCTGCTCCCTCCTGCCTCTTTGCTCCCATCTCTGCCTTCTCCAGTTCCTCTATTCTCCACTGCCAACTGCTGGTTCATAAACTCCATCTGCCTAGTAGAAGACCAGAGCAGTCCTACTGTCATCGCTGCAGTTCCTCCTCTCTTCTCAGTTCATCATCTAAACAATGGCTAGGAAATGGGAGGAGAATTCTGAGTGTGGTTTCACTGAGCAGTAGCCTCATGGTGGCTCTGTTGCCTCCCCTCCATCTGTCAGCTGGAAGGAATAGACACTGCAATCTTCCTTGCCCACCCCCCACCCAGGGCTGGGTGTTGATGGCATGCAGGGGTGAGGATAGGGTGGCCAGGTGCCTGGTTTTTGACTGGAAAGTTCAGTCAAAAAGGGGAGCTGAAAGTATCCAGTCATATCTACTGACTGGACATGCAAAGTCGAGTTACTGTGGACAGGGGTGGCGGGGAGATGTGGGGTCATCACCTGTGCCAGCCCCTACTCAGCCGGGGACACCTCCTACTTGCATTGGGTTGCTGAAGCTCCCAGCCATGGATCCGCAGGCAAGTCCCTCCTAACCTGGGCAGAGGAGAGAGGGGAATAGCAGCGAGTGATGGGGGAAGGGGGGGGGGGGAAGAGGAGCAAATGGGGGATGGGGTTGGGGGGGGGAGATTTTGGCACTCTTTAAAAAAAAATATTACAAAGTTGGCAATCCCGGGGGTGGGGCGCAAAGAGGGGAGGGAGAGGAGTTCCCCTCTTAATCCTTTGCAGCCCCATGTAACTATTCCCATGACTCTGTTACAGAAAACAAAGTATGCAGTACGTACATAAAAAGTGTAGCAATTTGAGGATGAAATCTCTCCAGAATGCACTGTTACTTCGGTTACTGTCTTTGAGCCAGAAAACTAAAACTTATCTATATGCAAAACAAATCTAAGTTTAAAAGACAGTTTTCCTCCTTTCTGTGGTATAGCTGGTATTGCTCCCAGCCTTTTTACAAGCTTACCATGGCATTTCACCTTAAATCTAATTAATGAATTGTTCTCAGATATGGGGGCTGCGGCTGACAAAGCCATACTACTATTGCAAAAGCCACCATTTCCCATTTATACTGGAGTTGGGGTATAGAAAAAAAAGCACCATTGATATATCCACTAGTGTTCCATTTATTGATCAGAAATGCGTGAGCATTTTAACCAGCTAGATTCTGAACTTCTGGTCTGTGATTAGCATTACTCTATTAAGCAAACTAAAACAATGGCTGGTTTCTGTTGTAGGAAGACAATGATTGTTATTCCATCAGCAAAGAAATCATCAATCTGAGATTGAGTGAAATTAAACAAAAAAATTAGGAAATTGTGTGGGTTCCACCCACCAACCTTCCTCTCATGGGGAGGCTCCAGAGCCTTTTCCCTTCAGTGGCAGGAAGGTTTGGGCTCTTAAGGACACTGGCAGGTGACAATCTTCACGGGATGATTCTGTGACCTTACTTTTCTCTTCAGCAGCATGCTGCTCCCATTGCTGCCCACTTAGAATTTGGAGTGAGAGCACCTCATAGATACTCCAGAGTAACCAGAAAACCTTAGGAAGCCCGTGAGGATTCAAGACTTGGGACAGAAATATCAGAAGATTCAATCTCAGATGCTAACATTTCATCAAATATAAAATGTACATGAGCTAACCCAGACAATGTATTGAATTAATACTTATTGCTACTTATTAAAATGAGATCTTATTAAAGATATCTCTCTTGTATTCACTAATCTTCAAGGTCTATGTCAAGGAAAAACTAGAACATCTAGAACTATGCTCTTCGCATTATGACAGTAAAGAAGTGAGAACATTTTCCCAAACCAGCAACTACATTAATTTTTTCTCTGTTGCTTAATATGTCTTTAAAATTCCCAATTAATTTCACAATAAACATGATGCATAGGTAAACCCTTTGGTAATATCAAATATTCACAAAAATGCAGATGTGATCGTTTATTTTGTCTCCATTCTGTGCAAGATCGTTTGTTTAATAAAACTAATGAAAAACAATAGCTTTTTATGAACAAAAAATAACAATAAGCAGTAAATAAATGAGAGATGCATATTTGTTACAGATACACATCAGTTGTTTATCTCCTTGAATACTTCAGGGTAAGTGAAGTCATTGTTTTAGAATACTTCATGCTCATCAGGTTATCATTATAAACTTGTTTCTAATTGGCTATTCTTCCAGAAACAATTTCTGATTCATTTGTGCCCCCATGTAATTATTGGTTCATTAGATAATCATGTCATAAAATAGTGTTCAAAGCAACATTTTATACTGTTTAAATGTAAATTGCTCAGTAAGACATCTTGATTTTTAAGTATTTTTTTTCTTTACTCAAGAATTACAGTAGCACCAGTAACTTGTGTAGCATGCTTCTTTATAAATATATTAAAAATAAGATGGAAATATTTAAAGGAGCCTAAGAAAATTAGGTTCCCAAATCCCACTGAAATTTACCAGTATTTAAGTGCCTAACTCTCTTAGGCTCCTTTGAAAATCCCAGCCTAATATTACTAGTTGATATCATTATGGCACCTAATTTACAAATGGAATACTTGATTTCAAAGATTTTTGGTAATGAAAATGAATCAAAGGCCAGGATCAAATTTTGACTAAATTAAAATAGGTAATGTTTTATTAAATTATAGCTTTCCAAAGCACTATTTCAGATTAGGTAGAGTCTTTCTCTGAAAAGTGACTAAAAATAGTGACTAAAAATGTGACTAAAAATAAAGGTTCTGTTGGCCAACATGGGTTATGAATTGCCACAGATGTGTCTGCATTGCCTTCAATGGGTTTGCATAGTTACTGATCCTGCTTGGAACTTGCTGAATGTGGTATATGGATCTTTAAGAACTGTGACGTCTGTGTTTTGTTACAGTACCTTCTACAGTCTGGAGTGTTCTGGGCTGGCAGAGTTCAAAGGACTTACCATTGGAAGTTTTTGCAACTAGAGCTGGGTTGCAGACTGAACCCAGTGTAAGCGGGGGAATAGTCCCGCTATTGTGGGGAACTTTCCTGGCTTCTGCACTATCCCGGTGAAGTGGGCTAGCGAAAGGATCAGAGTCCTCGCTCCCACTTCCTTTACCCAGTGGCCTTCCTCCCCTTGAGGACTCCCCTTCCACTCTCCTGTCTGGCAGAGTCCTCGTAACCCCAACAAGGCTGGGCCCAGGATTCCTGGGGGGCTCGACCCCCAACCCTGCTGTGGTCACCTAGGACAGGGGCTAGGGTCTCCCCACTCCGGGGTACTCTCTCTGCACAGGGCACTTCTCTGACCCACTGACCATTATATACAAGTTAAAGCAAATGCAAGTTATTTAATCAACAATTAATTTTAAAAAGAATAAGGAAAAATGGGAAAGGTTAAAGGAAACACATCAACCCGCTCTGTGGCAGGGAACATCACAAACATTGGAATGTCAGGGCAGTTCACAGTCTGTTCCTTGTAAGTCCCAGGCCTCCTTCTCAGGCCCTGGCTTTGCTGCAGGGATGCTGTGGGTTGGACACTTGCTCTGGTGGTGGCCACACGCTCTCAGGCTCTAAGTGGTAGGACCCTTCTTCCCAGTGTCGCCCCCACCCTGTCGGGGTTATGATCCAAGCCTGGCCTGCAGAGCCTCTTGGCTGAGGTGCCTCCCTGTGCTGGGCTCTCTGCCCAGGGTCCCCCTCGCTCTCCCCAGCTGCTCACTACACCCAGCTCCGGACTGCTCCAGTCCCAGCTGCACCACTCTGTCTCAGAGCTGCTGCTTCTGCTGCTCTGCCTCCAGCTCCCTGGGCTGCTTCTTTGGCCCCTCTGGCTCTGGTTGCTGCAGCTCTGCTCTCATGACAGGTCTGCTCTGCAGGCTGCTTCTGTGACTCTGCTCCCAGCACTGACCTGCTTCCTGGGCTGCTTTTCTGGCCCCTCTGGCTCTGGTTGCTACAGCTCTCCTCCCAGGGCAAGTCTGCTCTCTGGGCTGTGCCTCTGGCTTTGGGGCTGCAGCTCTGCTCGCAGGACAAGGTCTGCTCTTTCTGGTCCCTCTGGATCTGGCACAGCTCTGCTCTCTAGCTTAGCTTGGGCCCGTGCTTTCTCCTTAGCTTGGCCCCACTCTGTCTGACCCAGGCAAATCCAGCTCACACGGAGGATGGGAACTCCCCTGGCCTCCTGACTCCCTGATTAGCCTGCCCGCCCTGTCATTCAGGCTGACCTGGAGCATTGGCCTCTCCCCATTGTTCCTGGGGACTATCAGTCTCAAGGTCCTGGTTTCCCATAGACCCTTCCCCTTTTAGTACTGGGAGCTAGCCAACCAAAACACCCCCACTGAATGTTAGTAAGGGGGCAACAGTACCCTTACACCAGGATCCGTGTTCACATCGCACTCCCCGTCATTACCTGGCCTGGACTGGGAAAGTTAATGTTCAAACCAGCAGATTAAATTTGGTGAGGAATCCTGGTCATGTGCCACTGGAGGCACGTTGTACGTACGGTAAGAAGATAGCTTATAAACAAGGGACTAACTGGGCTAGCGTAACTTTTTGTTACTTTCTTCTTGTTGTTATGATCCAATTAATTGTTGTTTTTAAACTACAAAACAAGGTTAGGTGATGAGATTTTGGGAGAAACCAGAGTAAGCTATTCTATTTAATGATATACAAGAAAGACTAGAATAAATCTCAGCTAAACGGAGAGAAAAGCATTAAAACTTCTTATAACTTAAGTGAGTATATCCAACTCTGAAAGCACACAGGAAGCGAGTTTAAACAAAACTGTGCCATTTCTATGCTGTCAGTTTGCAGGGTAGAACAACACATTCATTATAGTCAATGATATAGGGTTATAACCTAATGCATAGAGGCTGAACTGTTATATTCTAAGAGTTCTGGCAAAAATGAGTTGAATGGTCTGCTTACGTGGAGTATAGGAAAAATGTAGATGAAATTTAGTCACTTTTAAATAGTTATGCATAGAAATATGACAATAGCACATTGAAATATTCAAAACCAAGATTTGAATGCGTGTATTGGGTAAAAATAGACACCTCTGACTTGGTGGTTATAAACTAATTAAAAACTTTAGATATGATCTTTAATCAATCATTTATTGGTCGCTTGAGATAATTCAGTAGGGATGTGCATGGCAAAGGACAAGTAGGAGAAAGGAAACAACATCGCTTGTTGAACTTCTCCAATACCTTTCTTGGGTGAAGGGTGAGCTGCAGCAGGAATTCTGCTGCAAATCTCCTTTCTGACTGGTTACCAGGGAGCTGAACTGAAAGCTTTTCAGGATGCAGGCTCACTTGCCATGTGTTTGTACAGTACCTAGCAGAAGAGCGTTCCAGTCCTGAATGAGGCCTCTAGGCACTACTGTAATAAAAATAAAAACCAAAAGCCACCCTCCCTATTGGTTGGTCTCATTTCCTGGTGACTGATATGGGGCTATATGGGTTTTCCTTTTGTTCTTACTCCCCTCTACCTGCCTCAATCTGAGATCCAGTTCTTGTTGTCCATAAACATTGTGAGTCCAATTCTTCATTGTATTATGTATTCATTTGCACTTGTGAAAAGTAGGTGCACAATGGGTGTAAAAGCTACCACATCAGAATTGTACAGCACCTAGCAAAAAAGGGGGACTTCTTGCTATGTACAGGTGTAAATGGCCACACAAGGTATAAAAACAATGGACCAGGGCCTTGTTTTGCTTCTACTGATAAGGCATTGTTAATGGGGTAGATGTTGGTCACTTGCTTAACAAGAGAGGTTGTGGGATAGTGGTTGTGCCACTACCTGTATCGGGGTCACTAGGGTTAAGTTTCAGCTTTCCCTTTCTGCAGATACATAAGTTCACGACTCCTAGGCTGCCTTCAGTATATGCTGGTGGTAATAGATCCTATTCCACCTGTTGGATTTGGGTCACTGCTCCTTTAAGCCACAATGCACGTGGGGGAAATAGCTAAAAAAATTCTCAGTTTTGAGTTTGACTAAAGATTTTCATCCAAAAATTCAACTTTTGACTGGGGGACAGGAGAGAGTGCGGGAAAGAATCACTGAAAACTTCCATATACTGTATGGCTTTAAGGTTTTTCAATCAGATCTAAAATGCACACATGCAAAGTACTTTTTCCTTTTTTGACTCAATTAGCCTCTCCATGTTGCTTTTGTGTCCGGGGGGCCTAGCTAAACAGGTGCTCAGACTATAAAGATCTGTATCTCTGAGCAGGTTAGCTACAAAGTACCAGTCTTTCCCTGTGCTTAGGTGTAGGAGAGGGCTCTAGTTTTCTCCCCTGTTGCTACTGGCCCATATTGATGTGGTTGAATGGAAGGTAGACTAACTACTCCTGCACATAAGCCATCATTAGGGACTGATGGATGTTTGTCTGTGACAGGGCTTGCTGTGTACCTTGGCCACTTCTTCATTGGAATGTATAAGCAATCAGCCTGATGGCTTGTGTCCTTAACTTGGTGTTGTGGAACAGGGCTTGGCAGCCTTGAGTTAGGGATGAATGTAAGGGCATGCCCACCCAAACTTTGGCTTTCAAGTGTTAAGTTCCAAAAGTATTGCAACCAACTCAGTGTTGTTCCATATTAGACCTTATTCTGCCTCATAAAGATTAATTGATCACCGAGTTGCTTTAGGTGCCAATATTCATGACCTAACTTTATTTATGTGCCAACAAAATATATTTCTGATTAGTGATATGTACTTGATACTTTAAAAAGGCCCATTTCCCAAAGCTGAAAAACAATCATGAGTAAAATTGAGTGGAAGGAAAAATGTAAACACAGAATGTGAATAATTGGGAATTGTTTGATTAGATGCCCCCCCTCCAATTTCTGCAATCCCAAAAGAACCTTCTTTGGGTTAAAAAAGAAAATCTTGGTTAAGGATAAAATACCACCTGATAACTTGCACCCAATTATTATAAATATTGGCCAAGGAGCTCTCTGAACCTTTATTGTGGTTTTTTTCCTTTAAAAAACCCTCTAAATGGGCATCATATTTGTATGCAGGCAGAAAAAGGTTTAGTTAGAACCAAACTGATTCAGAAGGTGGTGATGTATTTCATACACAGTTTTAAAAAATGGAACAAATGTTTATCACTGAGGCAGATGCATTGGGCAACAAAATGGCAAATCACTTAATTTTGTGAGATCTTTTTGAAGTTCTTCACAGTCTGCTTTGGTCTTAACTATCTTGAGCAGTTTAGTATCGTCTGCAAACTTTGCCACCTCACTGTTTACCCCTTTCTCCAGATCATTTTTGAATAAGTTGAATAGGATTGGTCCTAGGACTGACCATTGGGGAACACCACTGGTTATCCCTCTGTATTCTGAAAATTTACTATTTAATAAGGTGGACATTTTTAACAGTAAGCGTAATTAACCATTGGTATAAGTTTCCAAAGATGGTGATGGATGCTTCATTGCTTGAAGTCTTTAAATCAAGACTGGATATCTTTCTTAAAGATATCCTATAGCTAGGGCTTCTGTTTATAAGGGTGCTGTTATTTATAAATATATTTTAAAAGGTTTGGATTAAATTAAAATGGAACTGGTTTTAACATTAAGAGTCAATGTGTTATTTAATAACTCTCCTGGAATTAGTTTTTTCCTCCAGGGCTTATCAATAATTTGGTGCAACATGTTAGTGTGTCCTAACTTTTGTCATGCACAATTGCATGAAGAAGTCATAAATTCTGTACCAGGTAGTTCTGCAAAATGACAGTCACATGTCCAGTGCCCCTTTTTTCCTAAGTTACACCACCTACCTTTGAATGGAAAGTTGCTTTGTTGTTTGTACTGTCATTCAGTAAGGGCTTGATACCAGTAAAAGGCAAACCCAAATTGATCCAAAGAGATTCCAACCCCCCACCCCCAAAGTTATCTCCCAATATGGTGGTGGTTTTGAGCAAATTGGATTTGGATATAGTTTGGATGCTCTTGTTGAAACACAGGCTAGACAGTCATGTGGTGTGCAGCTTATCAATGTTTTGGTTTGGTTTTTGTTGCATTTCCTTGGTCTTTTCTGGGTAACCAAAGAGAATTGCAGGAAGCTTGACAGTGGAGAGATTCCTTATCATATTTCTTCATGACTGGGAGGGTAGAAAACAATTATGCTCCGCTTGTTCCAAAAAGGCCATTTATGGTTTCTAGGGATAAAGAATAAGTGTAGCTCTCTGGGCCAGGTTTGGTTCCCATTGAGCACAACTATTTATTTGTCCTAGTCCAAATATACTGAGGAATTTTGAAATCAGTTGAAGAAATTATGAATTCTGATCACAAATTATTGCTTATTAAAGAAACACTAACCATTTAAAAAAATTACAGCCAGTATTCAGGAAATTAACATGTAAATGTAAAGATAGTTGATGGATAGGTAACAAAACTACACTTTTCCGTAAGATACATATTCAAATGAGAAACCATAATAAATACACTATTACTATTACTTGGTATCAGAACATTTTTATCCTAGAAACACTTGGAATAATAATAATTTGTTCTCATAAGTGTACTTTTTGCAAAAGAAAAGATGGTTGATTTAATAAAAAGAAAAGGAGTACTTGTGGCACCTTAGAGACTAACCAATTTATTTGAGCATAAGCTTTCGTGAGCTATAGCTCACTTCATCGGATGCATTCATCAGTATGCATCCGATGAAGTGAGCTGTAGCTCACGAAAGCTTATGCTCAAATAAATTGGTTAGTCTCTAAGGTGCCACAAGTACTCCTTTTCTTTTTGCGAATACAGACTAACACGGCTGCTACTCTGAAACCTGATTTAATAAACTGCAACTTTGCAGAACAGATCATTATAAGAAGTCTAAAGTCAAATCCTCAGAGATGCTCTTGATCAGTGGTTCTCAACCAGGGGTCCAGGGCCCACCATGGGGGGCCGTGAGTAGGTTTCAGGGGGGCCGCCAAGCAGGGCTCTCATTAGACTTGCTGGGGCCAAAGGAAGAAAGCCAAAGCTCCCTTGCACAGAGCGGAAGCCCGGGGCCCTGAGCCCTGCCACCCTGGGCTGAAGCCGAAGCTTGAGCAACTTAGCTTTGTAGTCCCCCCTGTGGCATGGGGCCCTTGGCAATTGCCCTGCTCGCTACCTCCTAATGCCAGCCCTGGCTTTTATATGCAGAAAAACAGTGGTTGTGGCACAGCTGGGCCATTGAGTAGTTATAGCATGTTGGGGGCCTCAGACAGAAAAAGGTTGAGAACCCCAGCTCTTGATCACTAATATGGTCAGCATGGCCAGGATTTGGCTCTGAGTCAAGAAAAAGGCACTCTAACTTCATTACAACTATTCACATTCTTATTAGACTTTCATGACAATGCAGATACAGAAGGTAGTGAGGGGAAGAGAGGACACCCAGCCCACTTACTTTAGTGCTACCTAGAACTTGGGTCTGGCTCCTGAGTGAATTTAGGTTAAAAAAAGAGAGACAGATACTTTCAAAGTCCACTGTTTCTCCACAGTCCAAAGACACTACATACTATAGCAATGTAAGTTTTCCACCACGGCAACATGCTTCAACTCTGGAGGGACCAGCTCTATTAACAGACAGTTAAGTCTATCACCAAATCCATCTAGTCCCCAGTATTACTGCCAAGACAGATTTTGAGGAAAAGGAAAAAAAACTATTTCCAACTGCATTTGCAATCTATCAGTTCAGATAGTTAAATGATCTTTGTGAGGCTATGTTGTTCAGTATTTGATGTGCGTTCCATTTTAGCAGTATCTGCAACCTTAGAAACTATGCTTTCAACACCACTGTTCAGCCATTTGTATAATTAATACAAAGTACCTACCACTTGACCCTACTTCCAGGCCAAAGGTTTCTTTCTAGCTTGAGAATGTTTGATTCATACTTTGGCTAATGTGCAGGAAACAAAGACAATGGTCAATCCATTCAATCACCTTTCATGTATTCCATGACTATTAAGCATTACTTTACCATTTAAATTCCTGTCAAATACCTCCTAAAACACTTAATGCATGGTTACTGTAATTTGTTGCATTGCTTTAATGATAATGAACTCTGGCAGTAATATCCACAAGGAATTATAAAGACTTTCTAGGAAATCACATCCTGAAGCTCTACTAAATGAAGTTCAGTTATGCCAAATGTCTCCCAGTTCTTTACCTTCAATGGTTTTTAGAACTTTTCTAAAATAACCAGAAAGAGACAAGATGGGTGAGGTAACGTCTTTTATTGGACCAACTTCTGTTGGTTAGAGAGACAAGCTTTCAAGGCTCACAGAGCTCTTCTTCAGCTCTGGGAAAGGTATTTCCAGCATCACAGCAAAACACAAGATTGTTTACAAGAAGTAGTTAGCACATATTGTAAGGGACCATTCATTAACCTCAGCATTTCAACTGAAGAGACAGAATATAATGAGTATGGGCCAAGAATATCTAAAGGAAATTTGTTGATGTACTAGTAAAAGAAGATTAAGATCCAGCTGGGTCAATATCACCAGGTTCCTTCCCAGAAACAGGCCTCGGACTCATCCTATTTCCAAAGTGCTATCAAGAAAGTTTACACAGCTCCAAAGGAGGAATAGAAAACATGGCTATCGATATCGCTGCAACCCATCTGAATGAACCCTTTACAAAAAGAGGTCATGTTCCTGCAGCATAACAAATAGCTAGCTGAATAGATGCATAAGACTTCCCTCAGCAGGTTCAAATGCTCAGGCACTTTATTCTGTCCTCTTAAAGTTAACAGATGTTATTGGACTTCTAGATATTAGTATCTTGGAAGCTGGGAATGATCATCGTTGCTAATTAAGATAATGTTTTAGATGGCCTTCTATTATAAGCTGGACTGAGATCAGCAATTCTGTCTTCATAGACTGCCAAGTCCCTACCAGAAGATAATCCTTTATTTTCAGGTGCTCCTACCTAGGGCTAGGAAGTATTGGTACCACAATATAGAATTACTGCATCCAGTACAGTTACAGCATATGCCCAGTATGTTGTGTATCTGTGCACTAGTGAGCTTTCACAGCTAAGGGGACACTGTCATGGTTAATAGATGGAAAATGGGATAATTCTCCCTAAAGTTTAGTTTAATGGGAGATTTCTCTTAAACACCTACTTCTGCTATGCTTCCTACGATGAATCTAGCCGACAGATTAAATTATTCCCAATTTGTTGGTCTCCCTCCGCTAACTGTTGTCGACTTGTTGGTCTGCCTTTAAATGATGAGTTCTTCAGAGCAGGGTGCATCTCTTTTAGAGTGAATCCAAAGTACTTAATAGATCATGGGTGCTACCTCAAATAATAAGTGTTTTAGCCAAGCAAAACAAATGCCGCAACAACTGTTTAAAAAATTAAGGAAAAAATACTAAAGAGACTTCATCCGCAAAGCAGACTAATGATCTACATAATTTAATCTAAGTAACTGTATGCAGTTCTGATGAAAAGTGAAAGCAAGAACACCTGAAAACAGCTATCTTCAGGTTTTTTGCTAATTAGTAAATGGATAACTAATTTTATAAGAGATATTGTTGGGGGGAAAAAATGTTCCATTGAGATTAAAATTTAAGACTGTGCCCATACAAATTAAAATTGTCCTAGTTAGAAATTCTTCAAAAGCCTCAAACAATGTTGAACCAGTTATAACCACATACAAGGAGTTGCTCCTGTGCACAGGCAAACTGACAAAATCAGTGGTATTAAATAGGTACAAGAACAGAAAATTATAATGGGGTTTACCTAGATGCCTTAATTAATCAAATACCTCACTTATACATGAATTTGGTTTTACTAATTTTAACATCTGTGGTGAACTGTATAAGAATCCTTGACCACTTCAAAGCCTTCTATGTTTGGAAAATATGAACACATATTCCTACAGCAATGTTGCTTTTCTATAAAAACCAAACTCAAGCCAAGCACATAGGGTATTCACCTACAGCAACATTATTTTCTGTTTAATGCAAAAAATTTCCTTTCAACCCAGTAACCTTAAAAAAAAAAACTGACTCAAAGAGCTGCAACTTGATTCAGTGTTACCAACTCTCATGATCTGATTGTAAGTCTCTCAATATTTTCCTTAAATCTCTAGCTCCTGGTCTCTAGTGACTGTGAAGCTCAGCTTTTAAAAAAAAGAAAGTTCCTACCCCTCATCATTGTGGAGAAAAGGCTTGAAAATGTGACCTCGCTATACCCTATGGGTTTAAAAACTAGAAGGCAAATAAGAACCCATTTAAAAAAAAATGGAAGATCTCCTTTTAGCAGAGCAGACTCATGATTTTTGGACCCTTAAGCTTGGCAGTACTGCTTGCTTTCCCTCACACTTTTTGCTGCAGTATGAACACAGTAAAAAATGTATAATGGACCAGATCTTGACATCCTGATATTCAGTGGAAATTTGCCTGAACAGGAAGAATTCTCCCCTGTTCCCCCACCAATATTAGTAATGTAGTGAGGACCCTCCCTGTACATCAACTAGATCCTGCATGGAACAAGCAAGGATGATGTTGGTCACCTTTGTAGCACTCCCTCCTCTGGCCCCACAGGAGCACTTCTGAAGAGATGAATCTTTTGCTAGGGGAGGGATGCCAGAGGTGAGAGAGGGAGAGCCAGGCCTGGGGGACACGTGCACAGTCATATGGGCCTTAATGGAAAAAACTGATGGGCACCTACTGAAAACTGGGCAAATGCTCTTGTAGGGTAGGGTCCCAGAGGCAGCAGAGCTGGACTGTCAGAGCTGGGATGGGGAGGACAGCAATTCAAGCATGTACAAGGCCTTTGTGTGGATGGTCCTGGAATCCACAGGGTCTGAGAATGAAATATCCTCTCCCACCTCCCCAATTGGAAAAACTAGTGAAAACTGGGAGGACAGCCTCATAGTGTCCTGCAATCACAAGTATTTTTTTTGCAGGCGGCAGCCATCAAGGCCACAGTGTGAACCTCCGGATCTGTTCTTCTGAGGAGTTTTATTTTGAGACTTGCCTATGGAGATTGTGGTAGTACTAACTATGGCTTGGATTTACTTAGCTCAGAAACAGAGAGCACAGATTCTAAAGACACACACAAAATCACTAATCTGACAAGTGTACAAGATGTTTTTAATTCTAGTAAACAGCTGCTATGATGTAATCTGAAATTCAGTACCAGCCAAGAGATTTTTTTAAAGTGCTGTAAATCTTTGTGTGGAAAGAATAAGTAATAAACTGTTAATATACATTTCCCAGATGGTACTTTTTCAGATCAATTATTTATAAACTGAAGTAAATTTTTGAATAACCTCATTGTAGTGGTAAGGTTTGCAACAACACGGTTCATATTACTTTGCATTAATCTAATCATTACCTAATGGCAAGCAAAGATCATTTGAGCTTTTAAGTCACTGCAATGAAGACGTTCATATTTTTTTCACAATATCATTCTTCAATTGTTTTGTTATATTCAACTGTACATGGGTATTATCACATTACTAACTAACAATTTTATAGTACTGTATTTCAAGAAATTACTTGAATTTTGATCCATGTACATTATTATTATTCTAATTCAATAATATGGCTAGCTCAAGTAATTTTCTGTGTTAAAGTGTTAACTATTCATCCTGTTCTCTGGACATTGAAAACCCAGGTCTGAACTCATGGACCGAAAGCAATTAGTGAATACAAAGGAGGAGAGAACAGCCAGTGTCTTAATGTGTTCAGATGTCCTCTAATACACATTGTAGAACCATAACAGGAGTAGTCCTTGCTCTAGAAGAACAAAATTGTATTAGGTCAAACAGAAGTTTAGCCTTCATCATAGGTGCTGAAACTAAGGGTACTTGGGGTGCAGCAGCACTCCTTGGCTGGAAGTGGTTTCCATCATATACAGGGTTTACAGTTTGGTTCAGTGGCTCTCAGCATCCCCACTATACAAATTGTTCCAGCACCTGCTGCCTTCATTGGCTTTATGGGTAGGAAACTGATCTGCATTTTGTCATTCAGAGGAAGTTCCACAATGAAAAATAAAACCTGACATCACAAATTTAGTTGGTGATTACAGCTCACAAAAGAAAGTGCTGTTGTTTCGATTCTACCATAATAATAATTTGTCTGGATAAACAAACTCTGAATGACACAAATAGTTTCATGGACACTGGTAAAGAATTCTTCAGTTAAACTACAGGATGTGTCTGATTCCTATATAATAATGATTAAACATTATATTGTCCTATGTTGCACACTTATTTAAAATTTGAAGGGACCTCAAGAGGTTTCCTATTTCAGTCCCCTGCACTCAAGGCAGGACTAGGTATTATCTAGACCAAAGATTCTCAAACTTTAGCAACCTGAGGACTCCCATTTTGATTTAAAAATTTTCAGGGACCACCAAGCACCCCCACTCAGCCCTTGCCCCACCGCCTTCCCGAGACCATGCCCCTGCCCTGTTCCCCAAGGCCACGCCCCCATCCACTCTATTCCCCCTCCCTCCGTTGCTCACTGTCCCCCACCCTCGCTCACTTTCACCAGCCTGGGACAGGGAGTTTGTGTGCAGGAGGAGGTGCAGGCTCTGGAAGGGAGTTTGGGTGCTGGAGGGGGCTCAGGGCTGGGATGTGGGGTGCGGGAGGGGGTGAGGGGTGCAGGAGGATGTTTGGGTGTGGGAAGGGCTGAGCGGGGCAGCACTTACCTCAGGCAGCTCCCAAAAGCGACCGGCACATCTCTGTCAGCGACTCCTAGGCGGGGGGCCAGAGTGCCTCAGTGCGCTGCTTCTGCCCTCAGGCACCGCACCCGCAGCTCCCATTGGCCTCAGTTCCCGGCCAATGGGAGCTGCAGAGTCAGCACTTGGGCTGGGGGCAGTGCACAGAGACCCCCTGCCCCACCGCCTAAACTGCAGGGACGTGCTGGCCACTTCCGGGAGTGGCGCGGACAGTCCCCGTTCCTCCCAGTGCCTCCTTCATACCGGGGAACTGTTCCCCAGCATGAAGGAGCTGCTGGGAGGGAGCGGGAGGAGTTGAGGGAAGGAGAGGGGAGCAGTTAATCAGCAGGGCCTGCAGACCCCCTGGAGTATCCTCAGGAACCCCCAGGGGTCTGCAGTCCCCAGTCTGAGAAACGCTGATATAGACCATCCATGACAGGGGTTTGTCTAACCTGCTCTTAGAAATCTCCAATGATGGAGATTCCAATTTATTCGAGTGATTAACAACCCTAACAGCTAGGAAGTTTTTCCTAATGTCCAACTTAAATCTCTCACTGCAATTTTAAGCCCATGGCTTCTTGTCCTATCCTCCGATGTTAACAAGAACAATTTTTCTCCCTCTTAATTGTAACAACCTTTTATATACTTGAAAACTATTATGTCCCCATTCAGTCTTCACTTTTCCATACTAAACAAACCCATTTTTTAGAATCTTCTCTCATAGTTCATGTTTTCTAGACCTTTCATCATTTTTGTTGCTCTCCTCTGGACTTTCTCCAATTTGTCCACATCTTTCTTGAAATGTGGCCGCAGAACTGGACACAACACTCCAGCAGAGGCTGTATCAGTGCAGAGTACAGTGGAAGAATTACTTCTCCTGCCTCCTTACAACACTCCTGCTAATACATCCCAGAATGACGGTCGCTTTTTTTTTTTTTTGCGCAACAGTGTTACACCGTTGACTCATATTTAGCTGGTCCACATATTTCGCTTGTCGTCCAAGCATGTTCTTGCAGCTGGGAAGAGAACATTAAGATTACAGAAAAATTAAATTGTCTGATGAAACACAAAAAGGACAGACAATATAATCATGCTGGCATTCTTTGGACCAAACATTCCAATGATTTACATGCACACAGGGCAATCCCACAGAAGCCATTGAGAATGCACAGGACACGAATCAGCACAGAATGTTCATCTTCCTTTCCCCACACGCAATGCACAACTAGCCAGAATTTGGCCCAGTGTTAATAGGGTGTGAGGAAAATTGGAAAGTTGTTTTAATCCCATAGTTTTTAAGCTCCAAACTAGCTGTTTTTTTGTCATTCATCAAAAAAACTAATGAAATAGTGTGGGTGGGTGTGGGTGTGGGTGGAGGGATAACAGGAGGAAAATGTGAGCTAATCTTTACTGCATCCTTGCTGTTGCACCATTGAAGTCAAAGGGACTTTTGCCACTCACTCTATAGAATCTATGGCAGGGGTGGCCAACCTGTGGCTCCGGAGCCACATGTGGCTCTTCAGAGGTTAATAAGCAGCTCCTTGAATAGGCACTGACTCTGAGGCTGGAGCTACAGATGCTAACTTTCCAGTGTGCTGTGGGGTGCTCACTGCTCAGCCCCCTGCTCTGCCCCAGGTCCTGCCACCACTCCACCCCTTTCCCCAAGGCCCCTGCCCTTTCCTCCGAGCCTGCCATGCCATCACTCCTCCCCCCTCCCCACCAGAGCCTCCTGTGCACTACAAAACAACTGATTGCGGCAGGTGGGAGGCGTGGGGAGGGAAGGGGAGGTGCTGATTGGTGGGGCTGCCGATGGGCAGGAGGTGCTGGAGGCAAGTAGTGGATGGGGGGCTGCTAACGTATTACTGTGGCTCTTTGCAATGTTCATTGGTAAATTCTGGCTCCTTCTCAGGCTCAGGTTGGCCACTCCTGGTCTACGTAGTTACTTATATGCCTATCGCCACCATTTTATCTGAGCACCTAATACGTATTAATGGATTTTGTCCTTATAGCACCATCCCTGTGAGGTAGGGAAGCACCATTAACCTCATTTTACAGATGGCGAACTTCAGCTCAGGGTAGATTAAATGTCTTGCTCAAGGTCACACAGGAAGCCTGAGGTTGGGCTGGGAATTGAGCCAGGGTCTCAAGACCCAGTCCACTGAGCTGCACAGTAGTCTCTCCTGCCTACCACATTGACTTCAAATGCAGCACGATACAGAGTTAGCTGCCCTCTGGAAACTACTATCCACCATAGAAAAATGCTATTTTTCAATTGTGGGAATAATCTTACTGAAAATCAGGTGGTATATAAATCAGAAATGAAAGTTCATCAGGCTTTTGAAACTAATATTAATAGAATACAGTTCATACCTTAAGTATATAGTTTTGGTTTGAATCAGGTGTGAGAACACCTTATTGTTTTGTATTGTTTTGTATTACAATAGGGACTTGATGCCACCATCGTGGATCAGTGTCCCATTGTGCTAGGGACTCAAACTTAGCAAGAAGGCATTTCCTGACAACAAGAATTTATGTAATCTGGTTTTATGACGAGATCCAGCAAGTGGATAAAACAGAAAAATTGCAGGGAGGATGGGGTCATTGAGGGGCGAGAATGGAGACAGGTGAGGAAATAGTAAAACAAGCACAGTTTTACCTGATTAGCTATAGTCCTAACTCCTCACCTGCCTCCTTATTGGCAGACACCAGTGTTCAGTAGGCATCAGGGCAGAAATGAAACTTAAGAGATTGGAAGGGAAAAAAGCTGGTTTGGACATGCATATCTGTTAGGTGGTTTCCTCCCCCACAGCTAAGGTACGTGAGAAGTGGACTGCCAAATAGATGAAGATTGGCCTCAACAGCAGATCAAAGGTTATGTATAAAACCAATCCGTGCCTATAACTGAGAGGTTAACAAAGGCCTATAGTAACAATTTAACAGCCTTAAAATAGAATATAAAATCTGATCTGCCATCTTTCTTCTATTTAGCGAAAGATAGATTCTGAATGAATTTAAAAACCACTTTATTTGTACAGGTTTACTGAACTCATGTACAGGGAGAATGCATTACAGAATGCGGAAGTCTGATTCTGCCCTTCCGTCTTTATCACTGCTGCTGATGTATTAAAATGATGAACATGTGGCACTTTGTTTCACTCACATAACACACTTTAGAAAAGTTAAAGATAAATCTTGCATCTGAGCTATGAAGCATGGGGGGATACAAATGCTAATATGCAGCTGAAGGATACAATCTTGGTTATTTCAAAAGATATCTTAAATTAGATTTACATTTTCAAGGGCCATTCAGCATATGCCCTTAAGCTGCAAATTAGCTTTCTATTTTTGGAATTTAGTGATAATTATACAGAAACTGTTAAAGTTAAGAATTCACTTTGCACCTACATGGATAATTTTAACCCTGGTGAAAGCAGGAGGAATGCATCTGTTTAAACCAGAGCTGAAAATGGCTCCTAATATCAAACTCCTTACCACAATCATGGCAAACTAAAAAAAAAATAGATATTTATTTAATAGTGTTCATTAAACCAATTATGTTCCATTAGAAGCATAACTATATTTTCTTTAAATATATGGATTTCCTTTATGCTATCTGTTCATAAAATAGTGATGTAACTTGTCAGCAAGTTAAGGAAGTATGGGCTGGATGAATGCACTATAAGGTGGGTAGAAAGCTGGCTAGATTGTCGGGCTCAACGGGTAGTGATCAATGGCTCCATGTCTAGTTGGCAGCCGGTGTCAAGTGGAGTGCCCCAGGGGTCGGTCCTGGGGCCGGTTTTGTTCAATATCTTCATAAATGATCTGGAGGATGGTGTGGATTGCACTCTCAGCAAATTTGCGGATGATACTAAACTGGGAGGAGTGGTAGATACGCTGGAGGGGAGGGATAGGATACAGAAGGACCTAGACAAATTGGAGGATTGGGCCAAAAGAAATCTGATGAGGTTCAATAAGGATAAGTGCAGGGTCCTGCACTTAGGATGGAAGAATCCAATGCACCGCTACAGACTAGGGACCGAATGGCTAGGCAGCAGTTCTGCAGAAAAGGACCTAGGGGTGACAGTGGACGAGAAGCTGGATATGAGTCAGCAGTGTGCCCTTGTTGCCAAGAAGGCCAATGGCATTTTGGGATGTATAAGTAGGGGCATAGCGAGCAGATCGAGGGACGTGATCGTTCCCCTCTATTCGACACTGGTGAGGCCTCATCTGGAGTACTGTGTCCAGTTTTGGGCCCCACACTACAAGAAGGATGTGGATAAATTGGAGAGAGTCCAGCGAAGGGCAACAAAAATGATTAGGGGTCTAGAGCACATGACTTATGAGGAGAGGCTGAGGGAGCTGGGATTGTTTAGTCTGCAGAAGAGAAGAATGAGGGGGGATTTGATAGCTGCTTTCAACTACCTGAAAGGGGGTTCCAAAGAGGATGGCTCTAGACTGTTCTCAATGGTAGCAGATGACAGAACGAGGAGTAATGGTCTCAAGTTGCAATGGGGGAGGTTTAGATTGGATATTAGGAAAAACTTTTTCACTAAGAGGGTGGTGAAACACTGGAATGCGTTACCTAGGGAGGTGGTAGAATCTCCTTCCTTAGAGGTTTTTAAGGTCAGGCTTGACAAAGCCCTGGCTGGGATGATTTAACTGGGAATTGGTCCTGCTTCGAGCAGGGGGTTGGACTAGATGACCTTCTGGGGTCCCTTCCAACCCTGATATTCTATGATTCTATGATTCTATGTTATAAGATAGAAAGCAAGATATAAAATATGGAATCCTGAGGTTAAGATTATTTGAACATCCACAGTATTTTTTGACTGCACGTGTAATAGAAACCCTTAGAAATACTCCACATCTGAGTATAAAGAAACGGAGGAGATAGATACTTGGGAAAGTGCTAACACTGTTGTACGGTATCATATTGTTTCTTGTTTTGTTTCATTTTAGGACTTTGTCTCAAGTAGATAACTGTTTACTTTTTTATATATTTACAGTTTCTATGTACAATGTTTATACTAGAAATTCCAGTTTCTAGCTATATATAGAAGTTAGAGTCTAGAACAAAAGTGATTTAAGGTCTGATTCTGCCACTCTCTCTCAGATTGAGTAGTACCTGACTAAGTAGTCCCATTGAAATCAAGAAGGCCAAGTTATAAACCCCTTTTTCACACTGGTGAACAGCAACTGTCACAAGTAGTCCCTTTCAAGGGAGTCAGAATACTAGTGACAGTAACCAATGTGAATGAGGGTATATGAATCTGGGACTTTAGAGAATGGACCAGAATGGCACTTGTCTTATTTGGCTCAACATAGGAGTAAGGCCTCCCTGTGACGCTCTGTACCTTGGGGGAAAGCTCTTCACCCCCATGTTCATCTTTATAAAATGCTTGTGTGGTATCCAATGCAAAGTGTGTTATGTTGGGTGTCTTCGGAAGGCTCGTAATGCACTGAGCATGGTTGTTACAGTGATGTTATAATTTCATGAGGCTGAAAATATATCCTCATGTCTTAGAGCAGGGGTGGCCAACCTGTGGCTCCGGAGCCACATACGTCTCTTCAGAAGTTAATATGTGGCTCCTTGTATAGGCACCAACTCTGGGGCTGGAGCTACAGGCGCCAACTTTCCAATGTGCCGGGGGGTGCTCACTGCTCAACCCCTGGCTCTGCCACAGGCCCTGCCCCCACTCCATTGCTTCCCTCCCCCTCTCCTGAGCCTGCCGTACCCTTGCTCCTCCCCCTACCCCCCCCCCCCCCGAGCCTCCTGCACGCCATGAAACAGCTGATCGGGAGGTGCAGGGAGAGAGGGGGAGGCGCTGATCAGCAGGGCTGCTGGTGGGTGGGAGGCAGCAGCAGCAAAAGAATCTCAGAGCTTCGAGGGAGTCACCCCCTTCCTTTGGGCAGTTTGGGACTGCGATGAGGTAATGCTCACCTGACTCTGAAGGGGGGGGGCGAAGGCAAGAGGAAAGAAAGGACATGATAAAAGGGAGAGACATCTTGCCATGTTCTCTCTTCCGCCTACATCTACAGACACCCACCACCGCCAAGTGACTGAACCACTGATCAAAGGGGAGAGCCTGGCTGAAGAGCGAGCCTGTGGCGAGAAGCATCTAAGTTTGTAAGGCCATTGAAAGTATTATGATCAGCTTAGAATGCATTTTGCTTTTATTTCATTTGACCAAATCTGACTTTTTATACTTAGATTTTTAAGTGATTATAAGTCAGTCTTTCTAGTTAATAAATCTGTTTGTTTGTTCTACCTGAAGCAGTGCATTTGGTTTGCAGTGTGTCAGAAACTCCACTTGGGAGAACAAGCCTGGTACAGATCAATTGCTTTGTTAAATTGATGAATTTATATAAGCTTGCAGCATCTAGTGGGCATAACTGGACAGTGCAAGATGGAGGTTCCTAGGGTGCTTCTGGGACTGGAGATATTGGCTAGCGTCAGTTGCTTGCAAGTAGCTGGGAACAGCTTACATGCCAGAGGCTGTGCGTGAACAGCCCAGGAGTGGGGGTTCTCACAGAAGAGCAGGGTAAGGCTGGCTCCCAGACTCAAGGATTGGAGTGGCCTAGCAGATCACCGGTCCAGACAACACCAGAGGGGAATGTCATACCCCCCAGCTACCTTCTTGCTCAGCTTCTCCGGATCTTGGTTTGGTGCAGAACACCGGCTCTGCTCTACAGATACTACCCCATTACCAAGTCAGAGAGGCGGCGGGGAGGGGAAAGGGAGTGTTCCAAATAGCATCGCATGCCATATAAAATACTGCTTCAGATGCAAATACTTACTTATATGTACAGTCTTAAAACATGCCTTTGAGAGAGTAAAACTAAAACGGGTGTGAAAATGACCAAACTGAATTCATTTATACAAAATTTGAGTATTTGCCCTGCACAAATGAGGAAGGAATTTAGTTATAAAGAGATCTTACTCCAGGTACCCTACTGTAACTGCTTGATTGCACTTCCTCTGAACCGCCACCATATGGTAACTGTTTTGTATTACAATATACCTAAGGTATATAGGAAATAGATCTAGAAGCAAAAAGCTATATGACCTATCACCTAAACTATCTTCCATCCCATCTATTAATTGTTATGTAACCATTATCTAGTCAGCCACCCATTTTAAATATCAGTTATAAAAACATTTTATAGCTATGTGTTATTTTTTATTGCAAGCTTTAGAGATGTAAGAAATTTAGTAATCTCACTATTTAGTTAGTTTATTTCCTAGAATGTGATGTTAAATCTGCAACCAGCAAGCTTGTTAGAGAATGTAAAGTACATGTGCTATTTTATTTATATTTCTCCAGGCCTACAGCTAAAGTTTATTACTTGCACTAACCCAAAATATATAAAACTCATGAAATGAGGACAAATACTAGCTTGAAGGTTCCTTTTACATTATTTAAGTTGTATCCTTTCAGAAAAAAAACGGAACTGTAAAAGGCCAACCCAAAAACACTACCCTCAATCACAACCATGTTGTTCCCATATTATATATATAATCACTTAAATATAAATTATAATTTCTTACTTTAAAGTAACACTATATACAGAAATATCTTTTCAAAGAAAACTTGGTACTTCACAAAATTTACTCTGTTCCTCAGAGAGGGCTAACAAGAGCTCCTATTAATTTCATAAGCTCAGAATAAAAAGGAGTTATTTTCCATACCTCTTTGGAATGTTAAGTCTGTAAACCAGACAAAGTATTTTAAATTCTTAGGGGTGTTTTCCCTTCTATAATATGTTTTTAAATTCCTAATGCCTGTGTTGATATTATGAAGCTTCAAGACAGCGTGCCTTTATCTTTAAATTCCTTCTGCTTTCTTTCTATGCTTTTAAAGAGAAAAAGAATGTTTAGAAGGCTGATTAAAATATTTCTAAACTATATAGTTTCATAAATGTTTTAATAAAGAAAGAAGAGCTCTTGAACTTGAAATGGGCAGCTTTAGAATCTAGAAATTCAGTTTCCTCAGAGAATAGCTGAAAACCACATTACAGGAAGCTATGGTTCCTGACTTAAGGGAAGTGGATGGAAAGAAAAAAGTAAAATAACAAAATGTGCAGCTAACCTGAACATGCCAAAAAACAAAAATAAATATTACCCTGAATATTTTGTCCTAAACTTAGGTTATATTAAAATAGCAGCACACAACTGTTTATAAATAAATCGGGAAAGAAAAACTTAAAAAAAAAAAAAAAAAAAAAAAGCAAAAGCTCAGCAGTTTAACAAATAAACCTAAGGAGCACAGGCTAACTGCTTTTTTGCAGTGTTCAGGAGTTACTGGGTTGTTTTTGTTTTTTTGGGCGTGGGTGGGTTTGCATTTGACGAACATTTGAAATTAGACTATTGAAGGTTGGTTTATAATTTACTCCTGATAGTTTTGGGTAATGTACACTGAATAAAGGAATTGTCACACTGGAACGGAGAAGACTGGTCCATCTATTTCAGTATCCTGAATCTGACCATGAGCAATACCAGATATTTCAAAAGGAAGATGCAAGGAACCTACTCGTTGATAGTTATGGAATAATTGGAACACAGAGGTTCTTCCTAACTCCACCAATTAATGGATATAGTGTTTATAGCCTAAAGCATGAGGACCTATATCCCTTTTAAGGTGATCTTATGTAACCGGATTTTCTCATTATACAGATAGGTTTTAAAAGAAAATAAAAAAATCTAGAAACCTAGCAGCTTTCCTTGATATATTTTTTTTGTCAGTGAGTTCCATATGTTAAACTGTGTGTGTGTGTCTGTGTGTGTGTGTGTGTACACACACACAACACATTTCCTTTTTATCTCTGTTAAATTTGTTGAGTTTCACAGAATGTCCTCTTCTTATATTCTCACAAGGCTGAACAGAAGTGCCCAGTTTACCTTCTCTATACGATTCATTATTGTGTATGTAGGACTATAGGAATTGTCAGACTCGATCAGACCCCAGGTCCATCTAGTTCCATATCCTGTCTCTGATAGTGGCCATCAGCAGAACTTTGTATGAAGTTGTAAGAACCCCACAATAGGCAGATGTGGGATAATATGCTTCCGGTATACTTACATAATCTTGTTTGTTTTTAAACACTTTTAGCCATTTGCTCTTCAAATCCATTTTGCCCCGTCTACGTTCCCCTGTTATTAATTGCATCCATAATTTATGCTCTTGTTTACTGGCTTCACTGGGGTAAGATTTCCAAATTTTGAAGGATTTCTGTTTGGCTCAAATAGCCTCTCAAACCTCTCTATTTAGGCCTTGGTTTACTTCTTGCCATTCCGGCTCTGCTTAGATTCAGCAGTACTCTTGCCATCTGAGTGTCTTATTGTTTTTGTAAGTAATATCCGTTCCACCTTTAAAGATTTTATTCCCTTTACTTTTCACTTTAGGTTGTTTATGATTAACCACCTCATTTCGTTGAGTGTAATGAGCATACAAGCAAGTGGGGATGTGATAGAAGTAACACACTGACACTGAAGTCTCAATCTTTCCATTCTCTCTTCTTATAGAAGTTAAAAGCCTCTGTGATGAGGTGCGTCCTCCACACATACAAAACATGAGGGGGTTAATATGGGCCTAAGAGTATGTCTACACAGGCATAAAAGACCCACAGCACAGCCACGGCTGGCCTGGGTCAGCTGACGTGGGCTCACAAGGCTAAAAATTTCTGTGTAAAGATTAGAGCTTGGGCTGGAGCCTGAGCTACAGAACCCTTCATCCTTGCAGGTCCCAGAGCTTGGGCTTCAGCCTTAGCCCAAATGTCTAAACAGCTTTTTTTATCCCTGTGTAGACATACCCTGAGATGCCAATTGCCCATCCTGTGTGCACCTGGAGGGTGGGCCAGAAATACCAGAAATAAAACCCAGCGATGGAGAGAGCTGGGTTTTCTCCTCATAAAGAGCTAGGTTGAAGGGGGAAGACTCATAGAAGAGGAGGTGGCAAGTTTCCCTTGTCTCTCTGGGAAGCAGCCTGAGAGAAGGCTGAGAAGGAACAAGCAGACCAGACAGGCTACTCTAGAGGTGAGCAGGATTCCTGACTGGATACAGGGGCCCTGAGGACCTGTAGCCAGCCTGAACCACTGAGTGAGGGGAGAAGCATGCCAGCCCCCTGGACAGCGGGGTTTCTGAAGGTACAGAGTACAAACTGTGGTGGACGAGGCACACTTGTGAGGAAGAGATGGCCAACCGAGCCCAGCCATGCTGAAAGTTTGTTTTCTTTACATTTCTGTTGGACTTTAGTAATGGACTTTGTGGCCCCTGAAGGGGGAGGACTCTGCAAAGCAGTCTGGCTGTAGAGTCAGGACAGCCTTCTGGCCAGAGGGGGCCAAAAGACATTGAGAGAAACTGAGGGAAAGTTGTTGCAGGCCATGTTGGGACAGCAACTCTGCCACAGCCTCGAATCATTGTTCTCCCAAGTGTGTTCATTTTCAAAAGTTTGTTTCCTTGTTTTTCATTTTGTCAAAAAGGAGAAGAGTTTCCCCTATAGAGAGTTTTACCTATAAATCCTGTTTTAAACTAATTCACCAGGCAAGTGTTTTTGATCAAATTCCAAAACCTTAAAACAGGCTTGCAGCCCATATAACTGGAAAATACGCTTAACAGCTGTTTTCTTGTTTAACTGATAGGATAATATGCTTTAATTGAAGAACTGCTTGATTTGAGAGGTGCTTTGATATATCAAAATTTGCATGTAAAACAGAGTAAAGAAAACTAAGTAAAAGTAGAGCTTCAGAAGACAGTTAAAACCAAGAGTGTCTACAGACTAGTACTGATTTTTCATGAGTCATCAATAAACAGGAGTGCAAAATAGAGCAGGGTTTAAAAATCCCAAATTTGGGCCAAATCCGTCAATCCTCAAACCTAATAAGTCTAATATTCTCCCCAATACACTGTTGCTTTTTGGCCTAATCTGTTGGTTTCCTAGGAAACTCAACCAAAACTACTACCTTTTCTGATGCTAAGGTCTGGGTCCAGTGCAAGAGCATTTATTGAAAGTATCCAAAATAACATAACATTTGATAGTGACTTGTATATATTAATAAATAGTCCTGGCACTTAAAATGTATCTTCCATTTCTCTCATCTCATAATTTAGATAATCTAAATCTTTTATAACAAAACTGTAGACAGCTTCTATTTTTTTTTTAAAGTCAACATATGCAAAGTTTATAATTTTGCCCTAATCAAGATCGCAATTTCTTCTTGACGGCCATAGTACCTTAGAATTGTTGAGGTTACTCCCTGGGGTCAGGGATCAAATTCTTCCTATACTTTTTCTAGAACCTTGCATGCAGCCTTAAGATGTTGTTGCTAAACCCACATACATCTAGTCCTTGAATGTTTGACATTTCTACGTTACCTTTTCTATTCTGCATTTCAAGGTTAATTAAGCAATAAAGGTAGGGATAGTACTAAAAAAAACATGAGTTACCTCCCCCACACCATGCTTAGAATATCATCATGGAAAAAGGAAACTAGTAACCATATTTGAAATATACGGTATTATCTCACCATAATGGAATTTTGTTATACTCGGTCTTGAAAAATAAGGCATGTACTCCAGAAAGTTTGTATCTGTACTACTACAGTTCATTGCTTTGTTGTTTTGACTGGATTTTGACCAGACTTGGTCTTTTCTCAAAGAGTGTGCTCCATATCAAATTATCAGAGCTATGTTCTTCTAGGGTGATGAATGACAGTGAGGAAGTTCAAGAGCTATCACCAAAGTAGTTGTTTTTTTTTTTTCCCAAATGCCTCCTGGCAGTATGGCAGGATGCCAGCTTCACTGAAAGAATCAATTGTTATGTCTTTGCTCAAAAACCATCTCAGCTCTGAATTTCAGATCATTGTCCTTTCTCAAATCTTCCTTCCTCAGAAGATACTCTCAGCATCTGATCTATTTTCCACTAGAAATGGACCACACCCAGAATCATTATCTGAAACCATCTGCTCTCTAAAATCTGTGTTTGGAGTATGCAAAAAATAGGAAACGGATCAGAACCACCACTAGTTTGGATTTGCAAAACCAAAGCTCAAACACAATTATTCTCTGTTTTTGGACGCTCTTCTTCATGCATAACCAGAGAAAAAATTGCAGCTTAAAATGCATGAGGAGCTCTAAGAAACCACAATATGCAAATACATTTGAGACCATTTGGGAGCCTGAGGTAAGGTTGTGGGTTTGTATGAGTTAGGAAAAAGGAAGTTCCATGCAGAAAGGGTAGAAATATGAACTTTGTGGCAATAGAGTAAAATCTGGAAAAGGACTGACTGTATAGAGAAAAAGGAACAGAGAGAGATTAACTGATTCAAGACCACAACTAAGGTACAGCAATTTGGTGTCATTAGATACTATGCATGAGAAAGAGAAGTTTGTCTCATCAATGTGGATAGATATGTTTTAGCATGGGTAGTAAAATCCTATATATTGTTTTACATACTGAGAAATGAATTTGTGCTATCACCCTGATCTCCCAATGTACATTTTTCTATTTTTAAAATGTGTAAAATACAGCTTTCCATGTGTTATACACTGATTATCAGTAACCCCCAGGTTGTAATACCTTGTCTAAAATATATTAAAATCTTAAACAGTGTTTTCTTGCTTCAGAGAGATTTCATTTCCAGTCAGTTTCACTTTAAGGTCACTTCAGTTCTCCACCTCAGACACTTCTATTTGTCAACTCAATTGCTTCCAACTTACACTCTGTTTCACTTGAACACAAGCATGATGTTCTATCCAAAAGGAACCCATTTCTGTTTATAACCCACATCTTTCCTTTTCTATCTTCAAACTCTCTGAGCAGACTATTTGCCCATTTCTTTCCTCTTTTCCAGACTATTCTTCCAGTCTGGCTTCCACCCTCTTCACTGCACTGAAACTACCTTCATAAAATTCCCTAATAACCTTTCCTTTCTAGCTCTGTGGGTCTCTTTATCTTACTCTCTAATGCCTTTGACCCTGTTGACTACCAGCTTCTTAATATCAGAGGGGTAGTCGTGTTAGTCTGGATCGGTAAAAGCGGCAAAGAGTCCTGTGGCACCTTATAGACTAACAGACGTATTGGAGCATAAGCTTTCGTGGGTGAATACCCACTTCGTCGGATGCAAAGCTTATGCTCCAATACGTCTGTTAGTCTATAAGGTGCCACAGGACTCTTTGTTGCTTTTACCAACTTCTTAATGAGACTCTTTCCTTAGACTTCCATTATGCTCTATTTTTCTTGATTATACTCCTACCTTTAGTGGATCCTCTCCCGCCCCTTCCCCATGTCACCAAACTATTAAATTTCCTTGTGAAGTACAAAACACACAGAGTATTATCAAACAACATTGAGTACTCACTTGGGAATAGTCCAATCCCCCTGTGTTGTATGGTCTGGATCCATTACCCTCATTTGACATTGTAACCACTGCTTTGAAGAATTTAACCCACATTTTGAGGAGGTAACTGTAACTGCCCAGAGTTGTCAAGGACAGATCAAGGGTATCTTATTGTAATATCTGACACCACCTCCCTGAAGGACTAACCCGAGAGCCATCAACTGTGACTGTCTTCGAAACAAAGTGGTCTGTGCCTAGATCAATTGTTTTGTGACAAATAGTGGCTGGGCTGAAGGAAATTGGTTTTCCATGCTTGGATTCTACAGGGGCTGGGCCTAACCACCCACTGGAATTCTGACATAATGACAAAGAGAACAGAAACCTTATTTACGGGCTCTCTCTCTTCATTTCTCCCCTCTCCCTAATGGTTGACTACTGGCAGACAACAGAGACTGCAGAAAGCAGGAAAAGCCTACCCGCCCGACACCAGGATGTCCCTAAAACTCACAAAAAGGGTGAGCGTAGACTTAAGGGAGAGAGCATCTAGGTTTTGTTTTATTTCTACATTTTTAACTCCTGTATTTGGTTAAACTCGTATGCAAAGTTTATGTTGTTCCTTACTTTACCTGCCACTTGGACCCTGAAAAGTTAAACTATAAACCAGAGCACCGACAGCAAGGTGTAACCTGGGGTGCTCGGGGAGCGCAGATAAGCAACCAGGGAGGGTTTGGAGGGCTCATGACTGGCTTCAGGGCCTAAGGTAGTTGGATTGTGTAGTCCCAAATCCCAAGGCAGGGTGCCGGAATAGGAGAGTTTACATCTGGGGGTGTGCTTTAGAGACCCAGAGCTAGAAACAGTGTCTGGAACCTGATCAGATCCAGTTGGCTTGGAAGCATGTTACATCCGTCCAAAGGTAGGGTGCAATTACAACAGACTGGTGACTATCTGCTAGGGGGAAAGCCAGTTAGAAATATGTTACAGACCAAACAACCTAAGGATGAATTTTAAGGAGACTAACCTGTGTTAAGTCTCCCTTGGCTAGCATTTCCAGAACCACTTTATTGACAGATATTAGATTAGAATTGTACTGGCTTGTGCCAGCTAAAACTAAGAGATCCTCTGGAAGTAACTATGGGTTGAGTTTCAACTGAAACCATTCCAGCAGAAGAGAGGAGAGGAGCAGCAGGACTTAAAAGCAGACTTAAAAATGGTTTTATGTTGGGGGGAAAAATAAATGATCTCACCCCGCAAGTCTCATTATTGGTTTGCAGATCAGTTGCTTATCATTTGTCCTGTTGGATTCCCATATGTATTACTTTCTCAGCTTCTGTGAATTACACAGTACTTTTTGGAAAGAGCCGGAGAAATATTCCCCTTTGCCTAATGAGTTCTTACCCCAAATCAGAGTTTAGCCTGATGCCTTCAGGATACAAGTAGAGAGTTAAATTCTCCATGCAGCAATGACTGTGATGAGCTATCACGTTGGTTAATGCAATTTCTTTAATGTATTAGAACTGAACTTAATTTTGGTGTTTTAGATAACCTGAAATTACAATTAAAATGAATTCATTGTGGCAAGTCAAGCTACTGTAAATTGTTCTGTCTTGGGATTCCTTTAAGTGACAAAGCACTGAGATTTTCAAGTTACAGCTTTAGTTAATGAGCCATCTTGCTGTCTGACTGCTCCAAGTTGTGCTTTTTCTGCCCTCAACCTTTATATTTATTCAGCATCATCATGCTCAAAATCTGAAGTAACTGGTGCTGGGAATTTAAAAGGCGCAAAGCATTCAGCAGCTAGAATAAGCTCAGTTCCTAGATACTTTGATTTATTTTTGCTTCAGTATTGTCAATACTGCAGTCTAAAATGACTACATCAGAGATCTTAAACACTTCTTCAGGAGGGGAATGGATATCACTGCATCAGTGCTCATCACCATCAGCTTTCGTTGATATTCAATAGGTGTGAGAGAGTTCAACAGTTCAGAATCAATCCTACAGAGTTCTGAAAAAGCAGCTTATTGCAGGCACTTGCAAGTAAGCCCTGAAGTCAGGCCACTTCTGACAGTTCAGTAATGTGACAGTTCTTTAAATTTCACTAAGGCAAGCACATACACAAACTACTGTACAGTCTATCACTGCACTCAGAAATGCTAACTCAGAATGTATTGAGTTAAAAAGTATCTCTGTGCACAAATAAACCAGAATTTTTTTTAACACAGAGAATGATTATCTACTATTAAACAGGCTTCTGTTTTATTAAGGTCTCCAGTACTTTACTTTGAGTGATTATATAGCGGGTTGGAATGTCATTTATCTTCACTTGTGAAAAATTACTCCTTAATAATTCACTGGTGATTTTACACACAGAGAACAGACAGCTAAAGTGACAACATGATCTACTGGATGTAATGCAAAGAATCACAATTTTTAAATGCTACGCAAAAAAAAAAAGCAGTGAAAAATAATTTCAGATATTTGTTTTCATTTCAAGAAATCTATCTGCACTGAGCAGTGCATGTGGTGTAATGTGTATGATTTACAGTACCACGTTTGGAGGTCTATTCACTGTTGGATTTAGGTCAGGGCAATAGTCAGTGGTGAGATTGGTTGATCTAAGTACCATGATATAAAGACACGTACACACACTCCTGTGGATTTGGTTCTGGAGTATATCTCTCAGTCCTTATGGATTTTTTTCCAGTACAAAACTGAGCTCTCACTCTCACACAGATTCTCAAATTGTTTTACAGCTTCACTACCAGCTGGGCAAGTCTCTGGAGCCCTATGTTTTTTAAATCAATTCAAGCCACACTTACCCTTAATCTATCCTCATCTAATTGGAGTTTAGACATATTCCCAGTAGGAGTGAATTACATAGATGCAATCCCACTACCAAAAGACCCTGGCCATATTTTATTTAAACAAAAGCGTATTGTGGATAGCCATATGAAATCCGTCTTTGGCTTTGATATACTAATCATGATTATGTTAGGGATCACTGCATAAACTTTTGAGAATTAAGTGTATTACACTGCCAACTGTTTCATAGAGATGTTCAAAAAACAAAGTGCAGTAGCTAAGGGTCTCATGTGCACCTAAGAAATTCAGAACTAAGACAAATTCTCTCTTTACCATGCCTGTGATGGATAGGGATTTGCCAGGTAGAACCCTTATTAGTACGTGTAGGTCATCTTTAATGTTTCTGTGGCCTTGTCTACACTTGTGGGCAGTGTTTAGGGTATATGCAGCTACACATCGCAGTGAAAAGCAGGTTGCAGCCACATACCGATGTGTAGCTACATGCAGTAATGAAAGGCTCCAGCAGCGGAGGGCTGCTAGAGCCTGTCCCCATTGCCAGAACCTTTTCCTGCTGCAGGGAGGCAGTGAACATAAAAATGGACATACTGGGTCAGACCAACGGTCCATTTAGCTCCGTATCGTGTCTTCCGAAAGTGGCCAATGCCAGGTGCTTCAGAGGAAATGAACAGAACAGGTAATCATCAAGTGATCCATCCTCTGTCCCCCGTTCCCAGGTTCTGGCAACCAGAGGCTAAGGACACCATCCCTGCCCATCCTGGCTACTAACTATTGATGAACCCATTCTCCATGAATTTATCTAGTTCTTTTTTGAACCCTGTTAGTCTTGGCCTTCACAACATCCTCTAACAAAGAGTTCCACAGGTTGAATGTGCGTTGTGTGAAGAAATATTTCAATGGGACTCTACATTGCTAAAAATAGGAGTGTAGACATGGTAGGCACTACAGTACTTGGGCATTTAGAGAGCTGTGTAGGGTACATAGCCTACATCTCAGGTATCTTAATTTCAGGGCTAGACACATCCCTGATGCACTCTGCTAACTATTTTAATCTGGCATTCCTCTAATGGTGATTTTTTTCAGGCTAACATATGTACCTTTCAAGGAACAACATATCGGCTACATGTATCTGAAAACAAACAAGCTATATTTACACAAAAGGAGAAAATGTGAGTACAAAATATTCTATCAGATTATTTTTTTTAAAAAGTCAGGCTCTGTTCTTGTCCCTTGTACTAAAACTATATTTAAAAACCTATTGAAAATCATTCAGAATATACATACATAACAGGATCAGTAACTCATTAATTCACTTCCAAAGTGAACTGTGCCACAAGTACTCCTTTTCTTTTTGTGAACTGAATTAATGTCAGTTTAATTCTGGATGGCAGCATCCACACAGCAATTTAATGTGTCCCATTTAATTAATCCACTTTTAGTTCATTTGGATTAATTTTCCTGGATGTCCCTGTGTAAACAAGCTCTTAAAAGCAGAGATCTCTCTCGAGAGGAGGTTTCTCTTCAACTCTGCCAGACTGCTCTGACCAGAATCCTCTAGAAACAAAGCATGTGCTAAAATCATCATCCAGACTTGCTTTTCTGACTATATAGCTTCAGTTTTCACATTTAACACTGTGGTGAAGGGAGGATCCATTGGACTAACAAATGTTGCCCTTCTGCCCCTCCACTGTCTAGCTGTAGTCAGTGTATGTATGAGGGGCTGTGGTAAGTCTAGACAGACCATTACAATGGTCTCTTCTATTAATTGGCTCATATATAGAGGCACTGGCTCCCGTCTCTATTTTGCCAGTGTCGTGATGCTGTGTCAGTCTTTAGTTCAAACACCTTCACTTTTCCAGCTATGCTGCCTCCTGTATTTGTAAGGAATTACATGTAAACATCCATAAAGCCAATACATTGACATCGTTCCCTCAAACTTGTAGCCATTACCGAGTGATTTGTAGGGATCATGGCAGAGACCAGTGGTTCTCAACTTATTTACCATTGTGGGCCGCCTATGCAACTCTCTATTTGTTATATGGGCCGCATCCACACAACAGATATACTACCTGTACATCTACCCAAAAAAATAAGGTTTAGTATTTGTTATGACAGCAATAAAATTCAGATCAGTGTAGTACCTTTCATATCAACACTGGCAAATGCTTATCAAGAGTATTTTAAATGAGCAAAAAAAAAAAGTCAAAACATTAACTGTTAAAATTAATTTACTGTAAAGTTGGCATGGTGTATTGCCATCCTCACTTCCACGCTGCTGGTGGTGGTGTGGTTGGGTTGAGCTCCCGGAGAGTGCAGCTGTGGAGCCTGCCTGCGGAGATGGAGAGCGCTGCCCAGTGCAGGGTGCCCCACCAGTCAGGGACTGCCCCCAGACTGCCCCCCCATCATCCAACCCCCGTGGCACTGTCCCTCCAGCATTCACACCCTGCCCAACACGGGGCTGGATCATGTGCCTGCCCTGCAGAGATAGGGTCTCGTATTCAGAGCGTAGTGGCACCCCAGGGACGACTATTCCAGAGTCCCCCATCCAGGGACTGCCCTCTATAGAAGGCTTCCAGCACCTGAACCTAGCCCCCCAAGGTCTGCGCCCTGCACTCAACCTCCCCCATCCAGGAACAGCCCCCAGCTACCAGTCCCCCCACCAAGAGTCTGTCTCCCATCCCTCCCCATGCCCCCAGCAGCCCTTTCCTCGTACCCACTGGTGTTAGGTTGCCAACCCTCCAGGATTGCCCTGGAGTCTCCAGGAATTAAAAATTAATCTTTCATTAAAGATTATGTCATGTGATGAAACCTTCAAGAATACATCCAGCCTAAATTGGCAACTCTAGCTGGTCTTATACCTTAGCTGCAGCCATACAGCTCTCCCTGCCCACCTGCTACTGTGGTCCTAGTGCCAAGGCACCAGCTCCAGCAATGGTCATTGGACATGTGATCCTGCAGAGTGGGGAGCACTGACCACCCTGGCCTCCTACTGATGCTGCTGGGCTTGATCCTGCCAGGGGATGGGGGCTGACACCACTGGGCCTGATCCTGCTGGGGAGGCCTATCACTGATGGGGCTGATCCTCTGTTGCCCCATTTTCGCACCCCCATACCCCCACAAGCTCTGAGCCCAGGACAGGTGCCCCTCCCGCCCTGCCCCAGTTACAGCCCTGAGGAGTTCATGTGGGCCACAGCTGTATGTTGACTGGGCCACATGTTGAGAACCACTGGACTAGACAGTTGGTATGTTGACACTTCTACTTATTAAGCTAATCAGGATTACCCTCCTCCAGTAATTTGTTTTATCCTCCTGGCTTTGTGGGCTCACATATACAGATTGTACATTCGTTGGACACATACTTCTTGATAAGTGAGCAAGGCACCTAGCACATAATAAATGAGGCATATAGGTGCTATCGTAATAAAAGTTAATGGTAATAATGTGGTAAGCAGCAGTGAAGATGAAAAGGGACTGAAAGGAAATACAAATGCACCATAAAGAATGGTACCCAACAACGTATTTTTGGTTTATGCATGTCAGTAGTTCACCACCACTGTGGCAAATACCCACCTGGACATCTATTATTTTTAACGAGTTTTCAACATTGCTGAAATTTCTGACAAGGTTCAAAATAAATAAATAAAACAAACTGAAAGATTCTTGTAGCTGCTCCCTTTACAGGATTTTTCTTCTACTCATTTCATAGAATCATAGAATATCAGGGTTGGAAGGGACCTCAGGAGGTCATCTAGTCCAACCCCCTGCTCAAAGCAGGACCAATCCCCAATTTTGGCCCAGATCCCGAAATGGCCCCCTCAAGGATTGAACTCACAACCCTGGGTTTAGCAGGCCAATGCTCAAACCACTGAGCTATCCCTCCCCCAATAAAATAACTTTCTTCTCATAAGGAAAAAAATTACAGCCTGGAGACTTTATTCATACTATTTAACCAACAGAGCTATTAACCACTCATTTCTGACCAAACTTCAACACATATTTATTGGCACAGAAATGTGACCGTGCTACTTCTAAGTGTCTTGATCTCTTCCAAGCACAATGCAGATTAACATTCCAAAAGTCATTTATACCATTTTGTAATGGAGTACACACACACTGCTGGGTGGTGCCTCCTTCTGGCAATTCTAGGGATTAGTTCTGTCTGGTTCAGTGCCTCCTTTCTCCCCCTCTACATTTGCAGCTCTCCTCTTGCTTACAGAGTTGCAACATGGCTGCTTTGTGACTCGGTTCTCCAGCCAGGTCACACTGTGATTCCACTTCAAGGGAAGTCTTTCAAAGTCTCTCTCAGCAAGCAGCATCAGGCAGTCCTCATGCCTGCTGCCCTGACTACTGAACTCCCATAGTGATTTCAGCAGTCTTCCTATTCACTTCCCCTAGCAATATCACTCTACAGCGGATGGTCCAGGAACTCGGGCCTGTCCCCTACTCTGGGTTCCAGTCCAGGGCCCTACAGCAAACAGTTACGCTCTGGAGCTACACCTACTTCTCTCTTCCCTGGATTACTTCCTACCATGCTTCCTCAAGCTTTTCATTCTCTAACCTTTGTAGTCTCTTTGGCCACCTAGATAAACCCTTTCTCAGGGGTTGTTCCCTCCCTTACCTCAGGCAGAGACTGCAGGCTTCCCCTCTGCAAAATGGTTGCCAGTCTCCTGGCTTTATAAAAGCCCTACCTGTTCCCTCATGGTGAGTCTCCTTCTAATTAGCAGCCTCTCCACCGCCTAAATGCAGCTCAGTCAACCGAGTGAGCCCACCTGCCTAATTCAACTCTCCCGGGGCTGGTGTGGGGAGCACAACCCGTCACATGTGCATATGACAAATTTGAAAAGCCTGTTTAATTTTTCTTATATTTATACTTGAAAACATACAGAAACAGGGTGAAAAATAGCATATTTCAGAGTTTCCGGCCAGACACAAAATTTCTAAAACCAAAATAAATGCTTTAAGAGGGGGAGGGGAGGGAGTTAAGGGAAACAACTAATTTTACATTTGAAGGGTAACAGGCCACAAGCTATTGCTCAGAATGAATGAAAGTAAGTCAACATCTGTCTTTTAAATATGTACAAAAGCATAAACATTCAAGAATACGTGGCTCTTGGGTAAGAAAACTGGACCACTAATGCCTACAGAATATAAGAACGTTCTACCATGGTTAAACTACTCAGCTTCCAATACAGAAAGTGGGAATTTTGAATCTATCCGTTGTAGGATTAAGACTGATCAACAACGACCAGGTTATCATCCTGCAGCAAAGGAATGTTTCCAGTATCTGTCTTAGAATGATACTGCCAAGCTTCTCCTTCTGAATCAACACATCGTACCTGACTTGAAAGTTCACTATTAAAATGATATATGTTGTTCTTTCCCGTCAGAACCCTGAATACAGAAAATGTGCTGTGCACTTCAAACTTTGGTCCATATCCTGCAGACATTTCACACAAAAATATCGCTGAAGTCAGTCACTGGCAATGTACCGAAGGACTGCAAATCCATCCCCACAAATAATTCTCATAAATTAAAGCATTGTACAATCTATGGGCCTTTTGGGAAGAAGTATATACTGAAATTATTGTTAATGAACTACTTCATGAATTATCTTTTATAAATTATTAGAAATCCCAAATGAAAACCCATATACTAATGCTGCCAACTGTGTGTGGCAGGTTCTGCTTTCTCAGTTAACGTGTATTATGTTCAGCCAGTTGTCAAGACAATGACAATGCATCATCTGTTTCCCCAAAATGCTATGTATATTTATATTTTGCCTTTCAATATCATGCGTAACGGTCACAATCTTTGAGCACATGTGCGAAACCCTAAAAAGGCCATGTAACAATCTCCATGTAGACTGTTAATACTGCCTTTAAAAAAAAAAATGCACAAAACTGCCATTATAGGAAATACGGACAGCATGTAGTCATTCCTATATACTGTAGTACAGTTTTCCAGTGGTAGAAAGGAATGAGCGACATCTCTTTTCAGCTACAGGGCCCTATCCAGCGATTCAAAAAAACTCCATGTGAAGTACATGGAGAGTGCTGGACAGAGCCAGTGAATAGCAGCTTCCCTAAATGCCTGTAGCATAGATACCACAAAAACATTTAAAAATTCTGCTACTGAATTCTGGCAAAGAAGTTTACTTTTGAATATAATTTTTTGCACATTGTCTTAAAAAACGTCAGTCATGGAGGAAAGAAAAAAATGTAGAAGTTACTGATTTCAAATGTTTTTTCTGGTGTGCCCGTAACATTGGATTTTTTTCAATTGAAGTTATACAGCAGATTAAAATGTAATTCCTCTTATCAACTGTGATGTTCTGTGAATGAGAAAGTTGAATAACTAAGCTCCTTAAAAAAAAAAAATCCTAAAGATCCGAAGTTCATAAATAGCAGCCACATTTGTCAAAAGAAGTGTCTTCTATAGCAGTGGTTCTCAAAGTTTTTGGGCTAAGGACTCGTTTGTAAATGTTTATGGCCTGTCGAGACCCAATAAATAGTCTGGGGGTGGAGGCCCTGGGGTGGTTTCAGTTGGATCCTTCCCCCAGGGGAGTTGGGTCCAGCCTGGCAGTGACCCCACAGTCACGGCTCCTGCAGCTCCTGTGCTGTGGGGCTGGCTGGGCTTGGCTCTTGGCTCTGGGCGTTGTAACCTCCAGAGTTGCAGTGCTGCACAGGTTTGGCTCAGCCCCCCGATTGGACCAAATTTGCATGAGTGGACTTGTGACCTGGCTCATGGGGTGCCACTCGCTCAAATTTGGCCTATCCAGACTCCCTTCATCATTATGACTTGGCCAAATCTATGTGGCGCTGGGACTCCAGAGGTTGCAGTGCCTGGAGCAGGGAGGCAAGCCTAGCCAGCCCTTTGGGACCAGTGCCCTTTGAAACATTCTGGCCACACAATTTTGGATCCCGACCCATGGACTGAGAAACCCTGTTCCATAGTTTATAAATGGTACACAGTTGTCAGAGGAAGTGTCAAAGTTAGATTTTTTTTCTTCCTTTGATATCTTAAATTACACCCGTAGTGTTACAGTTTCTGTTTTATATTATTCTTTACATAGAACACATCGAGAGAGATTTCCACACATGAACAGTACTAAATCTTAGTATTATTATTATAAGTAGTAGTATTAAATATATAGTTAGTGTGTGTGTGTGTGTGTGTGTGTATATATATATATATATATATATATATAAAATAAGTATTTGTATCAATAAATGGTTCAGATATTAAGATTACGTAAATATTTATTAAGACAGTTAATTAAAAATTTCAGACAAAGTTGATTTTTCCAGTTAGCTATGTGCTTAGTTTACAAAACAAAAGCAGCAAGAAGAACAAGCCGAAAACAGATACTAAAAATTATGAAATTGTGTTTAGCATGGTTATTTATAAGTTACAGAATGTCACTTCTATTGCAAATTTTTATATTGTATATAAACAGACTGAAGGAAATCTTAATATGGCCAAAAGGTCACACTTCCTAGTACAGGAAATAGACTATGCCAAATTACACCAGTCACTTAAAAAAAATTTAAGGGGTTGGAGAGGACTTGCAAAAAAAGTAATACAGATTTGAAAAAATAACCCCAACTATCCATACAATATGATGGGGGCTAATTGAGCTACAACTAATCAGGAAAGAGATCTTGGAGTCATCGTAGATAGTTCTCTGAAGATGTCCACGCAGTGCGCAGCGGCTGTCAAGAAAGCAAACTGGATGTTAGGAGTCATTAAAAAAGGGATAGAGAATAAGACGGAGAATATCTTATTGCCCTTATATAAATCCGTGGTACGCCCACATCTTGAATACTGCATACAGATGTGCTTTCCTCATCTCCAAAAAGATATACTGGCATTAGAAAAGGTTCAGAGAAGGGCAACTAAAATTATTACAGGTTTGGAACGGGTCCCCTATGAGGAGAGATTAAAGGGGCTAGGACTTTTCAGCTTGGAAAAGAGGAGACTAAGGGGGGATATGATAGAGGTATATAAAATCATGAGTGGTGTGGAGAAAGTGAATAAGGAAAAGTTATTTACTTGTTCCTATACTATAAGAACTAGGGGCCACCAAATGAAATTAATGGGTAGCAGGTTTAAAACAAACAAAATGAAGTTCTTCATGCAGCGCACAGTCAATATGTGGAACTCCTTGCCTGAGGAGTTTGTGAAGGCTAGGACTATAACAGGGTTTAAAAGAGAACTAGATGATAAATTCATGGGGGTTAAGTCTATTAATGGCTATTAGCCAGGATGTAAGAAATGGTGTCCCTAGCCTCTGTTTGTCAGAGGGTGGAGATGGATGGCAGGAGAGTGATCACTTGATCATTACCTGTCAGGTTCGCTCCCTCTGGGCACCTGGCATTGGCCACTGTTGACAAGCTCCATTTTCCATAAACCTACCTAACATTTTGATTAAAAAGCCTAGAAAAGTAAAAAAAAAAAAAAAAAAAAAAAAAATGGATTAAAGGGATTAAAACCTGGCTTTGCTGACAGATCTCAAAATGGGGAATATTACCATTGAGCACGTGTGTTTCTAGTGGCATATTACAGGAATAGGTTCTTGGCCCTACTCTGTTTAACATTTCTATCAATGACTTTGGAAGAAAACATAAAATCAACACTGATAAAGTTTTCAGATAACACAAAGACATATCAAGTGGTAAATAATGAAGAGGACAGTATTACTGATAGTTATTTAGACTGGTTAGTAAGCTGGGTGCAAGCAAACAATATGCATTTTAATACAGCCAAATGTAAAGTTATCCCTCTAGGAACAAGGAACATAGGCCTTGCTTACAAAATGGGGGTGTCATAAATATAAAGGGAATGGTAAATACCTTTAAAATGCTTCCTGCCCAGAGGAAAAAAAACCCTTTCACCTGTAAAGGGTTAAGAAGCTAGGATAGCCTCGCTGGCACCTGACCAAAATGACCAATGAGGAGACCAGATACTTTCAAAAGCTGGAGGGAGGGAAAAATAAAGTGTGTGTGTGTGTGTGATGCATTTGCTGGGAACAGAAAGGAATGGAGTCTTAGAATTTAGTAAGTTATCTAGCTAGATATGCGTTAGATTCTGTTTTCTTTAAATGGCTGAGAAAATAAGCTGTGCTGAATGGAATGGATATTCCTGTTTTTGTGTCTTTTTGTAACTTAAGGTTTTGCCTAGAGGGATTCTCTATGTTTTGAATCTAATTACCCTGTAAGGTATTTACCATCCTGATTTTACAGAGGTGATTCTTTTACTTTTTCTTCAATTAAAATTCTTCTTTTAAGAACCTGATTGCTTTTTTCATTGTTCTTAAGATCCAAGGGTTTGGGTCTGTGTTCACCTATGTAAATTGGTGAGGATTTTTATCAAGCCTTCCCCAGGAAAGGGGGTGTAGGGTTTGGGGAGGATTTTGGGGGGAAAGATGTTTCCAAGCGGGTTCTTTCCTGGTTATATATCTGTTAGACGCTTGGTGGTGGCAGCAATAAAGTCCAAGGGAAAAAGGAAAATAGTTTATACCTTGGGGAAGTTTTAACCTAAGCTGGTAAAAATAAGCTTAGGAGGTTTTCATGCAGGTCCCCACATGTGTACCCTAGAGTTCAGAGTGGGGAAGGAACCTTGACAGGGGGACTCCTGAGAAGCAGTGACTCTGAAGACAACTTGGGGATCACGATGGATAATTAGCTAAAGATGAGGTCCCAGTGAAAAAGGGCTAGTGTGATCTTAGGATGTATAAACCAGGGAATGTCACACAGGAATAGGGAGATTATATTACTTTTGTATTTAACACTGGTGTGACCGATGCTGGAATACTGTGTCAATTTCAGGTACCTGCAATTCAAAGATGTTGATAAATTAGAGAGGGTTTAGAGTTGAACTATTAAGGGATTGAAAAACATGCCTTATATGCTCAAGAAACTCAAACTATTTAGCTTAACAAAGAGAAAGTTAAGGGGTGACTTGATCACAGTCTATAAGTACTTACATGAGAAACAAAAATTTGATTATAGCCTCTTCAGTCTAGCAGACTATGGTATAACATATCCAAGCTGAAGCTAAACAAATTCAGACTGGAAATAAAGTGTTTTTTCATTTTGTTTTTTTAAACAGTGATGGTAATTATCCACAGGAAAAAATGTAATAAGGGTTGCGATAGATTCTCCATCCCCAGCAATTTTTAAATCGAGTTTGGATGTTTTTCTAAAAGACATGCTGTAGGTCAAACAGGAATTAATTCAGGGAAATCCTATGGCCTGCATTATACAGGAGCTAGATTAAATTATGACAGTGGTCCCTTCAGGCCTTATAAACTAGGAATTTACGATTGGCATAATTACACTACCATCCTTTAATTATTTTACCAACTGTATTCCATCAGCCTTTGCATTATTTTGTCTGGGATTAAAACCAGACCAAGTAGCCCATAGTTACTTGGATCATTCTGCTTATCTTTTTTAAATATTGACGTGATGTTAAGCTTTTTTCGCCTCTATCTGAACCTCAAGTATTGGAGAGTTAGAGCACAATTACAAGCCAAATATCCATTTGCAATATCTGAGGTGGGTTTTTCAAATTTGATGCTGAAAGTACAGTATTATGTTGGGACTGCTCTTTGTAGGTTATTTCATTTGGCCTGCATAATAGCAAACGTAAGTCGTTGGTAGATATGGGACAGTATTACTGTGCTGTTCTGATTAAAAAAAAAAAATAAAAAATCTAGTCTTCCAGTAGTAAGTAGCTTTTAAATGTCCCTGTGTTCTACTCCACAGTCTTATATTTTTGATTACAAGAATACCGTATATTCAAGGATCAACTTTTAATCTCTTTTTCTTATCCATCTACTCCTATGATATGATATGCAAATATTTGTTTGGGGTAAATTTATGTTCTCATATAGTTAATATTTTTCTATCAATCTTTCAATTTTGTTGCAAAGAACAGTCTTTGTTAATTTACATTCTAAATTGATATTCAGATATAACTGGAAAAATATTTTTTCTAATTATGTTTGAAGCATAGTAGTGATATTGGTAAAGGATCCTGGTACATACCATCTCTAAAATACAATACAATATTTTATGAAAATTTCAGTAACTTAAAGTACAAGAGATAATAGTAATTGTATGCTAGCATTTTTCTACTTGGCATTATCTTTTGATAAACTTGTAATTTAACTTATTTGAACAATATAGTACCAGGAGCTGATCTGTTTTCAAGCTTTCATTGGTGTGTTTATTTTGGAGAAACTTTTTTTGCCACTTCCTATTTGTGCTTAAAGCTCCATTCCTTTTTGGAATCTGTGCAGTTCCATGTAATCTTAAGAAAACCCACTGGACTGCTGAGCTCTGAATATTAGGTTCTTACTGATACCCACACCTCCCTGCCAAATGGCTCAAAGAGTAAAGAACAAACAGAATTTAGATGTGATAATCCTGCTCTTTCAAATCAAAGATTCTAATGTTCCTTAGGATAAAGTATTTTCTCATATAGATCAGCCAGAAAGAAGTGTGTGTGTGTCAGTGTCATGCAAGGGCCAGCCCTTCAATTTCCCATGGGGTTTGGAAAGTATTTAGTGACTTCGTTGCCAATATACACCATCATAAGGGGAAAAAATGCCATTGCAGGCTTCACTTCAGCAAAATCCAGTTAATCTCCTAATGATACCTTTGGGTTAAAATATGGTAGCTACACAAGCAAGCCAGTAAGATAAATGCCTACACTGATGAAGAGATTGAGTGTTGTTCCCTGTTCTTTCCTTAAGTATTCAGTTGTATTCTGCTTATGTCTGCTGTAGGAGCCGAGACACATGAGTATTTGAGAGAAAATTCTGAGTACATATTTCTTAGAGACACTGAGAAGTGTATGGAGTGATAAACTGTAAGTAATTGAAACTGGGAAGAGTGCAGAGAAAGAAAGGATCCTGCAGAATTTGAGGGAGTTTGGAGAAGGGCCATGGAGCATGGGAAAAAAATTGCATGAAGAGAGTCTGAAAAAACTTGGGATTGTTTACCTTGTAAAGGAGATGAATAAGAGAGGATATGATAAAAGTATCTAAAATATCTAATCATATAGAAAAGGTAGATTTGGCGCTTCTGTTCTCCCTGTTGCCATTTGATCTTGTTTTAGGAAGTCAATGAAATTGAAAGGTACCAAACTCAAAACTGATAAAAGGAAATACCTTTTCACACAACATGTAACTAGACTCTGGAACTTACTGCCACAGGATGTCACTGAGGGCAAGAACTTAGCAAAATTGAAAGAGGGATTGGAGATTTTATATAGATAAGAATATCCAGAGTTAATGCAAACAACAATGTATTGAAAGGAAGATAAAGCTTAATGTTTCAGTACATTAAGAGTAAAGATTGTTGGATGAGACTTTCATATGGAGGGCAGGCCACATGTACATATGTGGGATTTCTTGTACCTTTCTCAAAAGCAGCTGTTACTGGCCACTGTTGGACTAGGGGGACCGTGGGTCTGATCAGTTATGGCGATTCCTGTGTTACTGTTCATGATTTCAAGTTGTTAGTGTTTGTAGAAGAGCAAACATTCATCGCCTTTAATGGACTAAGAGGCTCTAAAATTCATAAATTGAACTATTTTCATTATGTTCAGTAGTACCATTTTTCTAATTATAGGGAGCAGTTGCTGCCTCACTGTTCTATTTTTCAATCTGGGGAAGGACAAGTATATCTTTTCTCCAACACCCCCAAACTTTCATCCTAGAGCAGAGGGATTGGAAGGGACAGGAGAGCCACCTGCAGAAAGGCCGCTCAGCTATGGAAGCAGCACTGCTCATCTCACTACCTCCATCACAGGCTCACTGATCAGCCTTGTGTACTATCTCTGAGCTCAGCAGCAAAGGTAGAGGCAGACTTGCATATAGTAGCAGGGGTACAACTGAGAAAAGAAACAGTTTATCTCCTGGCTGCACATATGTAGATTGACCACATGGCCTTGAAAAAAGGGAATATCGTTTTTTTTTTTCTGGGTCCTGTCAAGGCTTGTTTTACAAAAACAGTCTTTGTAAACCATTGTAGATTCTGTCCTGTTATAGAAAGAGCTGCTGGTCAGCTAAGCCATGGAGGTTGACTTAGGTTAGCTGAGCACGTATGTGTTTGCTTCTGGAAACTTCCTGTCTTCCAGCATTTGGCATGTTGTTACCTTCACCTCACCATTCTCTGCAAGTGATCTCAAGCCAACCCTCATGCTCATAAAGAATGGGTTGTGTACGGAGTTGGAGTCTAGGTGAAATCCTGGACCCACTGAAGTCACTGGGAAAACTCACATTGATTCCAGTGGAGTCAAGATTTCACCTTCTGACTCCAGGCAGTGTGGTAAGTGTTGAGCCTATAAACAACTCAACAGCACTGCCACCATCTGCTGGTGGCTACTGTCCCACTCTCAGGCAGTGGTTTCACTCCTCCTTATATCCTCTACACCATAGGTGAGCACTGAATTGTGGAAGTGTCTGCATTTCATACAATAATTAAAACCGTAACACAAAATCAACTGGATTGCCAGACAAACAAAACAAAAACTAGTTCTTTTAATAGCATACCCCTCAACAATCCCTTTACATCCCTATCCCTTAAACTGACTTCCATGCCAGGTGCTCAATAAAGAGAAGTACTGTCTATTTTTATTTACTGCATTGTTAATCTTTCATATAAATCCTTTTTTAAGATAAAAGTGCACCCATCTAGTACCTGAATGCATGAATAACCTTTTTTAAAAGTGTATATCCATTTACAGTTTATAGCACCTTTCCTCTCAAAAGCTCTTAAAGCACTTTTCAAACATTCTTACAACTCCCACAAGAATCAAATATTACTACATCCATTTTACAAATAGGTATTCTGAAGCATAGAGACACGTAAGTGATTTAGTCAAGGTCATACAATGAGTCAGAGGCAAAGCTGGGAATAGAACCCAGATGTCCTGACCCATTCTCCAATCAGTAAACCACCACACAATTGCTATTGAGAGTTGGGCTACTAAGATTTAATTTGCTGTATAGTGGTAAACTGGAATATTTCCAGTTTATATGATATAAGCTTATATGATATAAGCCCTTATCTGCAAACACTTATTCTCATGCTTAACTTCATGCAGGTAGGTAGCCCTACTGAAATCAGTAGGGCTAGTCATGTAAAGTTAAGTACAGGAACGGGACCATATATAGGAAAACATTACGGTGGGTGTGATAGCACAGTCCAGAGGCTCAGTGCTACCCATATCTTACCAAATTACACATTTTAAAAAGCTACTAGCATAGTCTCCTCAAGGAACATTTCAGATCATGGTTAAATTTTTAAGAGAACACCTTAAAAAGCTGTCATGAATTTTGTGTCATGAATTTGGGAGGGGGGCGAAATTAATCTACATATTATAAGGATGCTACAAATCCATATGAACGCTGCGTTAATATGTGAAATATAGATAGCAGATATGTAGAGATGTTTTAGGTAGTGCCCTGCAAATCTGCGGATATCTGTGGACCATGTTTGCGGATCATGGATGGATGCGGACACAAATTTTGTATCTGTGCAAGTTTCTGGTTTTAGGGTTTTAGCACTGTAAGATTGTATGAGCGTTAGTGAATTATGACTGCACATTTTTTGTGCTGTCTGGATTTCTTTAACCACTGTTTATACTATCAGATTTGTTTCCATAGTCAACCACTAATGTAATAGATTTTCCAGGTGTTGAATTTCTTGGATACAGTTGATTGCATTTTTGAAGCTCTCTGCAGGGTTTCCTGTCATGACTGGAAAGCCTTTAGGTCTGACGGTATTTGGACAGTCAAATTCATCTGTATACAAACAAAGAGAAAAGAATATGCTTTACTTAAGTGGATCAGTCTGGTTTAAAGGTTTGCCAGTGCTTGACAAATATAGTAAAAGAGCCAATCATATTGCTTTTCTGAAGTACTTACAGTTCCATTAGTAATGCTTTGATTCCTGCTGCTTTTTGTCCTTTTCAGTTAATGAATGTGGCCCTGTGGCTGAGGGAGCTTGTTTCAAAAGCTGTGAACTATAACTTCCCCACTGTTAAGGAATCATACTAAGATCCTACACTGTATGCAAGATAGACAGTGAGCTAGGTTTTTTTTTGAAGATTTAATTCAAATGAACCAAAATCTGGGTTAGGGCTAGAGTTCTGTGTTCTGCTAGTGATGTGAATGTTCAGTTTCACTGCCTCGACTGTGGTGTTGCTTGAATAAACATGCTCTCAAATGTGTTTTAGTTAATTAAAGCAGATTTGCAATGATTTATGCAAGAATTCTCTGCCCTTGTTATTTTTAATGCGACCTAACAGTCTCTCATACCACCCAGAAGGAGTGTTGTGGAAAAGCATCCAACAAGGATAGTGAGAGAACAATATACTTTTGTTCCAAAGAAAACACTGGGTCTAGGTTTTAACCCTAGGGTTTTATTTTCCAATAAGTTTCAATTGAAGGTTTTGATTGTGTCTTTCACACCAAAAGATCCTTCTACAAACTCATGCGGTATTATAATCAATTATAATTAAATGTCTCATTTTCATCTTAAATAGTATATGTGTAGTGAAGTGGTTAAACATTCTGTGCACTTTTGGAGGCCCTTTCATTCAAATAACTTAAAATAATTTCAGGTTTCAGAGTAGCAGCCCTGTTAGTCTGTATTCGCAAAAAGAAAAGGAGTACTGCATCCGATGAAGAGAGCTGTAGCTCATGAAAGCTTATGCTCAAATAAATTGGTTAGTCTCTAAGGTGCCACTAGTACTCCTTTTCTTTTCAAAATAATTTATAAACAATACTTAATCCCGACAAGATTCCTCACCGTGCATCCCACAATTAATCTGATTTGCAAACCAGCACCATTTTCAAACCGATGTCAGGCAGCATGGAGTAAACACTATGGAGTGCTGTGTTCCCGGTGGTCATTAATACAAACTGGCTGCTGCACATGCATTGGCAGTTGTATCGCAAGGCCCGGTTAATTACTAACTCACATCAGCCCACCACAACAGCACCCTGATGTTACCTGGAAGAAAATTGTTTAAATCCCCTTCTACAGTTGTATCGTGCGATGGGTCATGATACTTATGGAAGAGGTTCCCTTCCCAGCACTATCAGACTGGGTTTTTGCCTTGGGCTCTCTGACACTGCCTCTATGTCAGGACTTTGTGGGTCAAAGAGATCCTGCTTGTCCAGGTCAGTCTTTTCCTGCTCAGAGTTGTGTTCGGGGTGTTTTCGGTGGTGTCCAAAACATGCTAGGGTTTGGTGGTAGTCCCCTTCACAGACATGTGTTCCAGCTCCTCATGGTAGGCACAGACCACCTGAGCTCTACCAGAGATCCTGCTTTTGTCCCTGTTGTTTTTATAACACTGTTGGCGAGCCTTTCCTTTGTTACGGCACTGGTTTTTGCCCTGGGAGTGCCCCCTCGCCTTCATGTGGCTTCGTTATCCTTATGCATATCTTGGTATTCCGGTGAATGCTGATAAGATGTTACTGGACTGTATGTATGTGGCTGCTATGTAATCCATATGTTACTTTGGTTATGTGAACATGCCATGAGTTAGAATTGCAAAAGGGGCACACCTGGCTGTGCATCAGCATTTAAATGGGCAGGTGGCAACTGGTCAAGGTGACCCTAGGGAGTTGAGGGGCTCACAGATAGACAGGCCAACCCTGGTGTGGAGCAAAGCAGTGTGGGATGGCAGTGGGAGGACTGCCAGAGGCAGAACAATTGATTTAAAATACTTTTTAATGTACTTATCCTCACAACACTCCTGTGAGCTAGGGCAGTGCTATTATCCCCAATTTATGAATGAGGAACTAAGAGGCTAAGTGACTTGTCTGGGGTGACACGGGCAGTCTGTGGTGGAGTAGTGAATCTCAAGTGTAGATAAACCCCTAAATTGAGAACAGTGCCTCCTCTGGTGTGTTTGAGATTTAGCTGTCTCAAGAAGGAATCATTAAGGTTGTGGAGTACTGGATTCTCCATATCTTACCTTGCTGTGACATAAGGTGATTCAGAAAAAGTTACATACTCTTGCTATTCAATGTAACATTAACTAGAGAGGGTTCAGACAGTGGCGCTCAGATCTAGATTAGCTCTAAGATCATGGTTTGGGTCTCAGGTGGAGATGTGGTGGACGGGATTTACGTGAAGCCATTCTTCAAATGCCCTTTGTTCTCCTCGGTGCTCCATTCCACATTTAAGCAGATGTGACAGATGACTTTCACTCACATTGCTTCTCCCCTGGGGAGCAGATGAGCACAGAAAAAAAAAGCTGAAGGGGACAGAGCTGCAGAGGGCTACTGCAGGGAAAGGAGTAAGCAACAGGAAGCAACATTTCTGTTCCTGAAATGATCCTTCTTCCTCTTGGAAAGAAGCTGTCCCTCCTCACCTGCACTGATGGCAAAGAGCTTTTTAAGGCTTTTCTGCACTCCCTCAGCCTGAAGTACAGCCTCAGGAGCATGCGCAGAGCTATGGAAGCACATGCAATGCCAGTCTTTCACAAATATTCTCCTTTTAGCCCTTGAACAACCAGGAATTCAATACCCTCACTTCCCAGAGCTCTCAAAGAGGAGAGGAGGAGAACTGGGCTGAGCAAGGGAGGGTTCAAGTCACATAATTTTCCCGAGTGCAGTGTTGCCACAATTTCAGTATGAGTCACAGGCTATTTGATGTTTAAAGCCCCAGCACCTGGAGGCATGGGATTAGGTGAGAATTTCTCTTTTCTTTTTTTTTTTTTTTTAAAGAAGTAAGTCTCTAGCTTTATGGTTGCGGAGAAAAGCTTGAGAACTTGAGCCAAGAGCACACAAAAGACTCGAACAGAAGGCAAATAAAAAGATACCTAAATGTATAATTAACCCTCCCTCTCCCCCATTTTAAGCCAATCTTGTGAATTTGTGTCTGACTCATTGCTTTTGAATGTTTGGCATTGGCCATATTGCTAGTGAAAAAATCATTTTGTCAAGAGAGGGGAGTTTGGTAAAATAATAGGGAGGTACTAAAGGTGGAGTGAGGACTGGGAGAGTAAGAATATAGATGACTACATAATTTAGCTCGTAAAATGCTTTCTTAGATTGTGAACTCAGGGAGGAGTACTGACACTTACTTGTTTAGGAAATGTTTTGCACACTTATGATAGTCTAATAGACATTGCTGTTAGAAAAATATTTCTTGAAATTGTTTGTTTTCCTTCTGCTCAAACTCATCTCGGTAGACACCATGATTTACCTTGTTTGTAAATTGCCATACAGAAAAAAAGTGAAATGTATATTAAAAAATACTCCCAATTCTCCTTAGAACACCTCAAACACAAGTTCCCTCTCTGTCCTGTTCAGTCATCAATATCTGTAGGTGGCTAGCATATCCTATTTATTCATTTAGATAAGCTGTCAATACTTCATTCTTTCTTCGTAAGTCAATCTGTCTGGATCTTTAATCATTTTGTTATAGTTTTCTAAATTTCCTCCCAACTGGTTAAGGTTAATATCCTTCTGGTATTCAGCTACCCAAGCTATGTGCACTATTTTAGTTTTGGTATCATCAGCATCTTAAAGAATGGGACTGTTATTGTCCTCATCCACGACAATGATGTTTATCTCTGCATATGTAGCCCACAATTGCAATGGCTTTTTTACCCCCTGCTATTTTGTGTTGCAAGTTCTAGTCTAAGTTGTTATACTACAACAGTCAAATGAACTATGCATACTGTGGGGATAAACATTATATGTTGTTGACTTGGAAGAAGCATTATAAACCTTTAAAATAATCTGTCATTTTATACCACAGCATCTCAATGTAAATGTCCCCCATCCCACTTTATGCCAATTCAGCAAAGATATTTTTAAATCTCACTCTCACGACCCACACTTTCTCCAACTGCTGTTTTATGGGGTGCCTGGTCTCGTTCCCCTTCTCTCTGCCTAACAGTCCTGTCTCTGCAGTTCCAATGCAAAGAGAAGAAACAACCTAGAACATGACCTATCCAGTCCATTATTAGTCTACCAAAGAAAGATTCATTGATATTTATTGCTGTAATTTTGCTCTAAGAAAATATGAGGGCAACCACTCTATCCTGGAATTGAAATAGTTTTGTCAGCTTGTCATGAACAAGATTTGAAATGGAATTGTTTTAGATCGTAACTTAAGCAGTGAGCCTACAGAAAGGAGTAATGTCAAGTGGACTTGCTGCATTCTCATATCTGTGTACAACACCAATACATAGTAACATAAGAAATGCTTGTGACACTCATTGTTTAATGACAGAACTGACTTCCTATTAGCTTTCTAACCTGGGAGGGAGTGATTTTAAAAATGATTTGGGGGTTGTGGTGGTAATCAGCTGAACATGAGCTCCTGGAATGATGCAGTGGCCAAAAGAGCTAATGTGATCTTTGGATGCATAAACAGGGGAATCTTGAGAAGGAGTTAGAGGGGTTATTTCATGTCTCTATTTGGCACTGGTGTGACCACTGCTGGAGTACTGTGTCCAGTTCCAGTGCCCATAATTCAAGAAGAATGCTGATAAATTGGAGAAGATTCAGAAAAGAGTTGTGAGAATGTTTAAAGGATAGAAAACATACCTGATAGATTGAGCTCTTTGAGTTTATCACTATTTAGCTTAGCAAACAGAAGGAAGGGGGTGACTTGATTACATTCCCTGAGCATCAACACGGGGAAGAAATATTTAATAATGGGCTCTTCAGTCTAGCAGAGAAAGGTATAACATGATCCAGTGGCTGGAAGCTCAAGCTAGACAAATTCAGACTAAAAATATGGTGTACATTTTTAATAGTCAGAGTAATTAACCACTGAAATCATTTACCAAAGGTTGTAGTGGATTTGCCATCACTGACCATTTTAAAGTCAAGATTGGATATTTTTCTAAAAGATATGCTCTAGGAATTAAATTGGGGAAATTCTATGGCCTGCATTATAAAGGATCCCATCTGGCCTTGGAATCTATGAATCGATAAGGGATGTCTAGGCCTGTAAATTAACCTTATTCCATCAGAAAGTTGAAGGATGGCGATACGTTGGGGTCACAGTCAGGTGGCACATAATCAGGATTTGTCGCTGAATTTGGTCCACTGGTTAGATGATTAACTTGTCGGGGCCAGGTACTGACAGGGAGTGTGACATGAACACTGATCCTGGCTTTGACCACTGTCATAAATATAAAGGGAAGGGTAAACACCTTTAGAATCCCTTCTGGCCAGAGGAAAAACCCTTTCACCTGTAAAGGGTTAAGAAGTTAGGATAACCTCGCTGGCACCTGACCAAAATGACCAATGAGGAGACAAGATACTTTCAAAGCTTGGCGGGCGGGGGGGGATGACAAAGGGTTTCTCTGTCTGTGTGATGCTTTTGCTGGGAACAGAAAAGGAATGGAGTCTTAGAACTTAGTAAGTAATCTAGCTAGATATGCGTTAGATTCTGTTTCTTTAAATGGCTGAGAAAATAAGCTGTGCTGAATGGAATGGATATTCCTGTTTTTGTGTCTTTTTGTAACTTAAAGTTTTGCCTAGAGGGATTCTCTGTGTTTTGAATCTGATTACCCTGTAAGGTATTTACCATCCTGATTTTACAGAGGTGATTCTTTTACTTTTTTTCTTCAATTAAAATTCTTCTTTTAAGAACCTGATTGCTTTTTCATTGTTCTTAAGATCTAAGGGTTTGGGTCTGTGTTCACCTATGTAAATTGGTGAGGATTTTTATCAAGCCTTCACCAGGAAAGGGGGTGTAGGGTTTCAGAGGATTCTGGGGGGGAAAGATATTTTCAACCGGGCTCTTTCCCGGTTATATATTTGTTAGACGCTTGGTGGTGACAGCAATAAAGTCCAAGGGCAAAAGGTAAAATAGTTTGTACCTTGGGGAAGTTTTAACCCAAGCTGGTAAAAATAAGCTTAGGAGGTTTTCATGCAGGTCCCCACATGTGTACCCTAGAGTTCAGAGTGGGGAAGGAACCTTGACAACCACCTTTATCAAAAACAGTTTTCAACAAAATCTAAAGACAGGAGCTGTCGTCTTGGATTTAACTGCTGCCTATGACACAGTTTGATACAGAGGCCTTTTGTTTAAACTCTCTCGCATTGCCCTGCATTGGGTGGTCAAAATGGTAGAGCTCTTTCTCCAAAACAGGCAGTTTAGAGCTGTAGCTCTTGGAAATGTCAGATCAACAGCCTTCCTGAAGGTTCAGTTCGTTCACTGATTACTGTTCAATGTGTACCTCAAAGACCTGTGAGCTACACTCTCTCTCAAGTTTATCTATGCCGACGACATCTGCTGCAGCTACCAAGCTCAGTCCTTCTCAGAAATTAAGGCCTTGAATGGTGATATGGAGCTCATGGCAGACTATTATAGTTGATGGCGTCTGCAGCTGAGCTCTTCCATGATAGTTCCTAGTGTATTTCATCTGCATAATGCAAATACAAGCCACGAGTTAAACATTTTCCTCAGTGGCCAACACCTTCAGCATGATCCAAATCTGGTTTACCTCAATGTGACATTGGATAGGTCATTAATGTATTGCAACCACTTGAGGAAGATGAGAGCCGAAGTCAACACTCCGAACAACTTCCTCATAAAATTGGCTGGTTCAACCTGGGGTGTGAGTGCCTGGACACTTAGAATATCAGCCCTTGCACTCTGCTATTCAACAGCAGATTATTATGCTTCTGTCTTCTGTCTGCGTTGCTCATCTCACACAAGGCTGGTAAATGTAGAGCTTAACAAAGCTATGAGTATTGTTACTATGACTTTAGCCATGGCAATGGAGTTGCTTGTATTGATACTTAATGACATAACACCACCCCACATTCACTGTGAGAAGGCCTCTGTTGTGCTGCTGGCCAAGATCTGTGAGAATAGCAACCTGCCTTTGTATGCAGAACTCTTCAACCACCGACCAGTTCGCTTGTTTTCTAGATGCCTTTTATGGTCATTTATGGCACCACAAGACATGACGGTGGAATCTGCTTGACACAGTGAGTGATCAGTGATGATAGTCATTGATCACTCTTTCATCATCTGTCAATCAGGTTTTGATCTACCAAGGCCCCTGTGGTCATCTCTGAACCGATTTTGAACAGGACAGGGCAGCTGTGTGGCCAGTCTCTTTAAATGGGATTTTTCTAATGACCTGTGATGCAGCTGCTGTCAACTTCAGACTATGTAGCATATCTTTGAGTGCCCACTGACTTATTTTGATGGTGGGCTAGTGGCTCTCCACCTGGCTTATGATGATGCCATCAAATGACTGAGCTCAATGTGCATATGTAGATATACTGTATATTCCACCGGAATGAATTGTTGCCTTGAAAGCCCATGTTTCCTGAGTGTCAGGGTAATTCCACTCATTTTGTAGCTGCTACTTTGTTAGAGTCAGAGACTCTCAGTTAAAGAGATGGAAAGGTGCAGTCTGATCTCTCTACTCCTTCACCAAATCCTATCAGACTAACACCTTTGCCTCAGCATGGGTCTTTGTATCAGAGTGCTGAGAACAGTTGTCTCTGAGTGAAGGACTACCTGACACATTCCTCTATACTTCCGTAGCACAAAATCTATGCAGATACTAAATCTTTACCCGCAAATAAAATTCCATTATCTCAAGATCTACCACTATCAAAGACTCTCCATGATCTTGTCACTCATTTTATTTTCTTTAACCTACCATTGGTTATTGATTTAATGTTTAGGCTCTTATACTGCCAGACCAAGGACTATTTTAAAACTTTTTTAAAAAATGGAGTTTCATTGAACTTAGTATCCAAAAAACTAGCACAGCTTATGCAAACTCCTGCTGAGTCTGTCCAGAGCAAGCACCAAAAACCTCTACTCCTGCAACCACACACTGCTCCCCAGAGCTGTCTCCTTTGGCCTCCTCATTAGACCTCCACTCTTTAAAGGGACAGGGTGCAGGTAGATATAACCCTGGCATTCCCTTATGAGTGCTAGAGCTACTCTTTATATTTTGACCTTATGATTTAGGGGTGTTTTTATATTAATATAATTGATATGCGTCCCCATCATAACTTCCCCTCTTCCTAATTGTGGTGGAATCTTTGTCTGGGTAAAACATTTAAAAGTCCTATTCCATATCAAGAGGCCTAAAATCCTTAGTACTAAAATATCTGATTGGTTTAGTGTTTCAGATAGTATGTGTCTGTCACTGACCCACGAATGCTGGATCAATACACATGAATATTACTTACAGGTAACTTTTGGGAAAAAAAGTTGGAAAGCTGGAAAGTATCTTTTTTGGATGTAGAGGGTAAATGCAGATAGGGCGACAGAGCAAATTTGCCAGGAAACTATTTAGAAAAAGCAAAACATTTAAACACAAACTCTTTTGGAAGTGGCACTTGAAGAAATAAAAGGTTCTAAATGTTAGTCTCATTTGAATAAAAAATTCAAAATGTGAGGCTCCTAGCACACAGCTGGAACCTGATAATTACTTTAATATAGCAAGTAGGCAGCTTTTTTAGCAATATGTGTTTTATCACTGAAATCAACTAACACATCTGAAAAGATAGGACAAGTGAAAATGCTGAGAACAGTAGATAGTAAGTGTGAAATATTTAACATGTAGTGTTCTGCTGTGGTTTATAAGGAGGAAAAAAAAACCCTCAAGTTTAAGGTTAATGTTCTCTTATCAAAATAATCCCAAGTGCATCAGTTTCTGATGTTATAAAAACACAGCATATGTTACAACTGCCGATTATAATTAAGTAGGTACATAAAACCAAGAATCCAATAGATAACTACATTAAAAAAGATGCTTCTTTGTGTTTTTTTATTTTTCTACATCACTTCTAGACCCTGTCTCTATTTACAAACATAATACTGCATTTGGCTAGAAGCAGGCTAGAAGCATATTTACAAAAAAACCAAAGGGGGTGCAGAAAATATAGCATGAATAGCATTCTTCTACTCACACGTGGTAGATCTTCCATTCTTTCAGGTGCTTTGGTAAAGAAAAGAATGTACTGCGGTTTTCAGAAGAAATTGAACTTTTAGTAGAGACATCAGGCCAGGCTTCTGTTACATGGAAGGGCTTATTATTTAACCTTTTTCATTTAAAAGTCCTCTTCCATATCAAGATACTCAACAATGTGGCCACATGACTCTCTTTCCTATCCCCACAGTGAATATCCTTAGAAAAGAAGACTGAGTTAAGTATGTAATATGTAGCAATATTCTACAATACAATATAATGTAACTTAAATTTTGACAGTGCTGAAGTTCATACTATTTTACTATTCATACTATATACTGTTCATATTAGAACAGTCTAGCTAGGCTTTGATTATAAGGAAACCATTTTCATCTGCCCTATCTGAATGTTACACTTTTCTGAAGCCATGACTTATTAATAATCCACCCAGAAAAGTTTTTGCATTTTTGGCTTGAATTGCATATTTTAACTATACCTAATTAAGTAAGTATTTGCTGTCTTTACATTATCATGTTTATAAAACCTTCTTGGCAGTTGACATAAACAAGATGAGGCACTAAAGAAAAATTAACTGTTGGAAACGTAGTCACTATGTGAAGGTCTGAATACAGTTTAAGGTTAAATTTAGAAACGCAAAATTAATTAGTTCTAATTTTTAAACTTTTTTGGGGGGGGTTTACATTGGTTACATGAATGATCTTTTAAAAATGAAAAATTTTGAAGACTAAAAGAATCATGTTTAAGAGAAAATAAAACAGGCAAACATAGTGACTGGATGTGCCCACATTGCTCAATGTTTAACTTAAACCAACCATGTTTTATTAGCATCATGAAAATATTTTTCTTCACTACGTTCCCCTCCAAGGAGATTGCCTTATGCAGATAATTTAATATTGGATTGTATCTATGCTATTAGGACAAACCAGAAGCAAATCCAGGTGGTGGACAATATGAAGCACACATTATATTGACAAATGGAGCTATCAGCAGTTAAATCTTATCTCTATATCCAGAATATAATTATTAGAAAACTGGAAAAACCAAATGATATATACATATAAGGGCAAATATCTGAAGACAGGAATGCATGTATCATACCTAAGTGAGATGGTAGTTCTAAGGTACACAGATCTTTGTAAATCTGGGTCATACTGAACAGTCCAAGTGTAATATTTATACTCTCTGCCACTACAATATACCTCAAAATACGATCTCTTCATAACACAATATATAGCCAAATGACACAATATATAATACAAAGTAGAATTTCACGTTTTGAGCCTCCAAAACCAAGCCAATTTTAACTTGGGGGGGCTTCATTTTCCATGGGGTGATTCAAACTCTGCCTGGTCTCAGAAGTTTAGATCAATAAAAGGGAAGGAAAGAATTAAAAAACACCAAAAAACCCCCCAAAACCTAAAAGAGCAGAAAAATTCTACAGCATGTGGGTCAAATATTCAGTTTAAATGCTCAATTTTAAAATTATTTAACCAATATGCATCAAATATGGCTACCTTAGATGTTCAGGAGATTATAAAACAAAATCAGAACAAACACTAGCCCTATTTTGACTTTGACCTTTATGACCTTATATTTATCCCACAATCCTATAACAGAGCACATGCTTAATCTGTGGTGTTTATTTGCTAATGTTGCTTAGGTTATGTTTAAGACTTCGTGTTATACTGTGGAAGAGAGTTAATGTGTTGTGCATAGTATGTTTCCTGACCTGATGGAGATCTTGTGACTGTCAGTGGAAGTGTTCTCTGAGGATGTAAGGGTACAGATAAGGATTGTTGCATACCTAAGGACTTCCTTGCTTTTAAGGATTTGAGTTTGGGGGGGGGGGCAAGTGTCACAGTTAACCAGCCTTTATTCCTTTTAAACTAACTTCTTGTTTATGGAATCTATTTAAATGAGAGATGCACTGCACTGATGCATATTTCTGATGTGTTCCTTATTTTGAGGAATGTCACTCAATATAGACCTAAAGTTATACACTGGTCACAAATCGGGTGTCCCCTCATTTTTATTGTTGAAAATTATTTACATTAGTCTAAAAAAAATCATGAAACTCATCAAGAGTTATTTACGCAACAGGATTGAGTTCCACTGCATATTAAGTTTTCCTGCGTGGATAATTATTTTTGTGTCCCTCATTTTGGGAGTTTGTCACACACTGTGTTCCACATTTGGGCCTTGGCAAGTTGAGAGGTTATGTCTATGCAATATATGGTGGTGTGCAACATCTAAATGTTTTATATTAATATTTTATTGATTTACCCCTTGAAAAAATCAGGGATGGGGTGAAGGGTGGGGGGAAGGTAAAGGAATGGAAAGGGAGGGAAAGGAAAGCAAGAAAGGGGGGTGGGGAGGGGAAAGGAGAGTGACATCTTGGTGTCCATCCACTAGGCATCGATCAAAAATTTCTAAAAAGTCAGACCAAATCTTTTCTAATTTGTCTGCGGTCCCCCTTCTCCGAAATTTTACCCACTCTTTAGCTGCCAGATCAGCCAAGTCACTGGACCAAGCTCCTGCCCCTGGAAGCAGTCTGCTCTTCAGTCTAAGCAATATGAGTTGTTTGGCTACAAGCACTGCGACAGAGAACCAAGCTTTCCATAAATTGGAGGGTATTCAAGGTGATGGGATAGATTCCAAAACACAGTTCTTGACATAATTTTTAAGGAAGTATTCATTATCCTATTAATCGTCCTGCATGCTTCTAGGCAAAAAGTTTGTATCCTGGGACAATCCCAACATATGTGAGCCAGTATGGCTCTGAGACACCGATATCTCCAGCAGCAGTTTGTTCTGGCAAGACCTCTGCACTATTGAAATAAGCGTTCATTATATTTTAATTATGGTAGGAAATACTAGGAGATAGGTTTAAAACAACATGCTATATGAAAGGAAAAAAGAAAATCTTTGATAAACATGGAAAGGTTTTGTTCTGCTGCTTTTAGAAAAGTAGGTTTGAATCTCCTGCAAAACCCAGAACTGTGTGGGGAGGTACTTCTCTCTAGCTCCAGTTCAGTGTGATAGGGAGCAGGTTATTTCTGTTAGGTGTATGGATCTGACATATACTAGTCATTGACAATGGGGAGATGGGGGAAGAGTTCATCACTGTTTGTAGCAGGTCCCAAGTAATTCCACTATTGTCCTGTGGCCTGGAGGAAGAGGTTTCTTCATTTCCCCACACCCTCACCCACACACCCAGCTTGTTGACTTATGCAAGCATAAAAATTAACGTTCACCAGCTGTTCATCAAATGTGTGCTGTGCAGATGTCTATTAAATTCACAGTTTTCACACGGCACCACGCTGCACTTGTTGACTTACTTGCTTGTTAAACAGGAGAATGTTGGAGATGTAACTTTCTACTTGTGAAAATGATAATCTTTATTTTATTTACTGCTAAAAAAGAAAATGCAAATGAAGCAGAGAATTTTGTGATTGGTATTTTACAGCGACATCATTTACTGTAATTACATGTTCTTAATCAGCGAAATTATCATGATCTGTTAACCAGATTCTTTTATGACTTTTTGCAGAATTCTGAGTAACAACAAGATCTTATGGTTAAAGAATGGCTCTTTCTTTGGACTGAGATCCCTGGAGAGACTGTGAGTAACTGATCAGCCTCTGTTCACTTTCCATTCAAAAATGTTTCTCATATTTGAAATGTAAAACAAACAGATAATAAAATTCAGAAGTTCTTGGATGTATATCAGAACGGGCTTTCTGGGCAATCATCAAGTTAATAAACAAGAGAAATGAGTGAACTGGGATCGAGATGAAAAACGCAGGAAAGCACTGCCATTAATTTGGAACTAAAATAAACATGAAGCGAAAGGTTTGTATTGCACTGCATACCTAATCAAAGTGAAGACTGGCATATGTAATGGTAATGTACCTGATATATAGCCTGGATTATTTAACTTTCTAGTTCCCAACACTTCCTTCTATTTTGAATAATTTCCTGTGCAAAGACATTGGGCAGCATTTATTTCTTGAGTGGGACACGAAATTGGTAAAGCTCCATTACAGAGTATTTGTAACTCACAGATTTTTAAAAAGAAAGATGCATTGCTTACTCTGTGTTATTTATTCAGGAGTACCCAAATGAGTTTAGAAAAAGAATCTAAGAACCTCCTGTGAATAAATCAGCAATAAAATAGTTCTTCTCTGAGTGCTGGTCTCTGTGTATGCCATTGTGGGGAATGCATGTGCACTATGAGCCTGAGATCAGAATTTTTTAGCAGTGTCTGTTGGCTGTGTCTTTGCCATTTGCCCCTTTGCTCTCCAAGCAAAGGGCATCAGGGGCAGTGTGGACCAACTGCTGCTCCAGTTCCATGTTACCGCTGCATGATCTGAGATGGAACTATTCCATTGTTCCCAAAGCTTCTCCTTTTTGAAACAGTAAATATTGTAAATATATCATTTTAAATCACTTAAATAGTTTCCATTAGTTTAGTATAGTATTAGTGTTAGTTACAGTAGAACCTCAGAGTTATGGACACCTTGGGAATGGAGGTTGTCCGTAACTCTGAAATGTTTGTAACTCTGAACAAAGTACAGTTAGGGCTCCAGATCCAGCAGCTGACACTCCAGGGCAGGCTTCAGCAACAGCTGAGCTCCCTCCTCGGCACCGGCAGCTTCCTTGCAGGCAGCTTCTTTCCCTGGGTCAGACTGAGTTTGCCAACTTCCCCCTTCCCGACCTTTCTCTCTCTCTCTGTGTGTGTGTGTGTGTGTGTGTGTGAGAGAGAGAGAGAAAACAGCACCTCCCTCTCCCAGTTGGCAGAGGGGGGTGAAAACAGTGTGTCTCCCTCCCAGTGTGTGTGTGGGGGTGAGGGGTGAAAACGGTGCACATTGTGTCTGCCGTGGGAATGGGGTGGGGACAGGCAACCCAGATGTGCCTACATTTAAGATGTAATACAGTCACAGTACAGTGTTTGCTTTTTTGTTGTTGCCTCTGCTGCTGCTTAATTGAATATTTCCGGTTTCACATGGTGTCCGCTTGACTGGTCAGTCTGTAACTCTGGTGTTTATATCTGGAGAAGCCCACATTGTCTCCAGGTGCAACACCTACCACTCCTTTCCCAGCTGAACTAAACAGGCATGGGAAGACAGACTCAAGAAATGCTTTATGGAATGTGCTCTAAGGCCACAGTCTGACCCAAGTCTTCTCTTCTTCAGTTTGAAAGTCGCCTGGCCCACTTTTTCCATACTTGGCAGGGCATCACAACAGACAGATGGAGACTTGATATAGTATAATCAGGCTAAACTGAATTCCTCTCTCTTCCTCCTCCAAACCTTGCTTCCCTGTCCCTGTTCAGGGATCCCTCTGACAAGAGGAGACTTGCCCAAGTAGTAGTCTCCCTCCTCATTCAAGGAGCCTTAGAACCAATACCTCAACAACACAGAGGGAAGAGGTTCTACTCAAATTTCTTCCTCAGATCAAAGGATCTAAGACAATGCAGTATATTTATTTGTAAGCTGAGATTGAGAATGCTTCCTTTGGCTTCTATCATCCTGTCATTGTCCAGAGGGGATTGGTTTATGGCTCCAGGTATCAAACATCTTGCCATGCAACTGAGAGCCCACAGCTGCAAATGTGCTCCTGTCTACCCCTCCAGGGTAACAGTGTCTTATGCTTATGTAACCTCATTTGGGAGATGGTCTTCACTGTCCACAGGCTGGCTTTGCTCAGACAGTATAAACAAACTAATCTCCCTCTGTCAAGAAGTGAGGGCCTCCCTGACTTGGTGGGAGAACAAGGACCAACAGAGTTCTGTTCACTCTGACTTTACCATAGAAGTCTCTCATCACAGATGCCTCCGTTTTTGGTAAGGATGCCCACCTGGTTGAACATTCAGCACAAGGCATATAGTCGGTGAAAGAAGCCACAATGCCCATAAACCAACTTGAATTCAGAGTGATCTGGGAGGCTTCCAAATAGTTTCTCCCCATCATAAGGTCTCACCACATTCTAGTGATGTGGGCCAACGTTGCCAGGCTATTCTATGTAAACTAACAGGAACGAGCGAAATTCACCCCTCTACAAAAGCTGTATAACTCTGGAATTGGTATATTTGACATCAGATAATTCTGTCAGCCGTGCACATACTGAAAGTACCCAAGACCCAGGCAGACAACCTCAGCAGTTGCTTCTCTCAGGACCACAAGTGAAAGCTTCATGACTCAGCAGACCGTATTCCATCTTTGGGGCTCCTTGTCCTGCAACCTCTTAGCATCCTACAAGAACAAAAAGTGTACGAATTACTGCTCTGGGGGACTTTGGGTCAGAACTTCATGGGAGATGTGCTTCTGGTCCCTGGTCAGAGCAACTAATGTATGCCTTTCCCCCCCATTCCCTTATTACCTCGAGTCTTGAAGAAAATCTGGCAGGCCAAAACATGGGTCATACTGATAGCTCCCATTCGGCCCAGGCAATTCTGGTTTCCTAGCCTCCTTCAGTTGTCAGCTCATCTGCATGTCACCTTCCAGAACCTGTTGATGCAGCACAAAGACAGAATCAAGCATTCCAATCAAGACTCACTGCACTTGACCACTTTGTATTTGGATGGGCATCCACCTAGAGACTGCGTGCCCAGGAGATGTCCAGTCTATTCTCAACAATAATAGAAGGGAGTCTACTAAACAATTGTTGTGCAGCCCAGTGGAAATGATTTTCCATCAGGGCTCATAACCACTACACTTATCCAGAAGAATCAGACATCTCTGCTATCCTGATCTGCCGCCTTCCCTAAAGTCTTCAGGACACACTTTCAACTCAGTGCATGTTCATTTGGCGGCTATCCACACCTGCCGTCCCCCCATTGATGACTACTCCAATTTTGTCCATCCGATAAGGATCCACTTCCTTGAAGGCTTACTTTGGCTTTTTCCTCCTGTACGCAAGCCAACTTCAATGTGGGATCTTAATCTTGTCCTAGTGGCCCTCACGAAAACTCAGTTTGAACCATTGGCGTCCTGCTCACTGTTGTTTAAGATGTGTGGTCCCTGTCTGTATTCCACTACCTGCCCTCTTTTCCATCTACTTCAGCGCATGACTTTATTGGCCATAGAGAAGGAACTGGAGAGGTGGTCAGTCTGCACCACCCCTTATGCCCTTGGTTTGGAGCATGAGGAGACAAAAGGCATAGGTATGGAACAGTAGCCACTGCTGAAAAAATTTCCAATCTCAGGTGCATATGCATACTCCACAGTGGAATACAAATGGGGACCAGCGCATCTTGAAGTACTTGGGTTACAGAACAGGTAAATAATCCCACTTTGTATAGTGAAATAAGAGAGTTTTGTTTTCTGTTCATATTTAGATAAACCACTTGAAAATAATCTACAGAGTTAGAAATTAGTCTAGCGTGTTATTTTTTTCAATATCTGTGGGCAACTAATTTTGCCAGGGTATCTAAATTGGGTAAGAATAAATGTCTGTCTAAAAATATCCAGTGTACTTTCCACTGAAATTATCTTTCACAGCCCCTCCTAAAAATAACTGCAATAAGGAGTTGCTGTCAAAAAGTAGCTGCTTGTATTCATCCTCAGAGCTGCATTTCAGTGATGTATGGATAATGTTTTTATATGCAATCTCTACAGAGTTTTTTAGGATTGTTCAGAATAATAAATGCTATATAAAATCTCATTTATCAGTATTTACAGTTGAAATTGGCATGAATAATGTTGTTAACATTTAAGATTTGTTATAGTTATGTGTTAAGGTGAGTCACTGAGGTACTTAAACATGTGAGTAATCCAACTCTTGTCAGTGGGACTACTCAAGTCCTTAAATGTAGGCATTTGCTAAAGTACCCTCACCTGGCCCTGGACCAGGGCCTAACTTAGGAAACTAATATATGCCAAAACATATAAACGCTTTGCTATACATCATTAGAGCTAATAAATACTTTTAATATTGTTAGTTTTAATTATTATGGGTTAAATGAGGAATAGCTGTGATGTATAAATGAGCACTTGCTTAGCTCTCTAAACTATACCAAATCACTGCATTGGTATAGAAAGAACCAAAGTGTGAAATTCTTTCAGAAAAACTTGATTGCTGCTTTCCCCCCCCCCAACCCCTAGAATTACAGAAATAGTGGATGAAGGGAAAGCAGTAAACCGAATATATTTGGATTTTAATAAGCATTCATGGGATATGAGGAAAGGTCCTCTCAGGGATTGGTAACTGGTTAAAAGATATGAAACCAAAGGGTAGGAATAAATGGTCAGTTTTCAGAATGGAGAGAGGTAAATAGTGGTGTCCTCTGGGGTCTGTACTGGGCCCACTCCTATTCAACATATTTATAAACGATCTGGAAAAAGGGGTAAACAGTGAAGTGGCAAAATTTGCAGATGATACAAAACTACTCAAGATAGCTAAGTCCCAGGCAGACTGTGAAGAGTTACAAAAGGATCTCTCAAAACTGGGTGACTGGGCAACAAAATGGAAGATATAATTCACTGTCGATAAATGAAAAATAATGCACATTGGAAAATATAATCCCAACTATACATATAAAATGATGGGGTCTAAATTACCTGTTACTATTCAAGAAAGAGATCTTGGAGTCATTGTGGATAGTTCTCTGAAAACATCCACTCAATGTGCAGCGGCAGTTTAAAAAAAAAAAAAAGCAAACAGAATGTTGGGAATTGTTAAGAAAGGGACAGATAATAAGACAGAAAATATTATATTGCCTGTATATAAATCCATGGTATGCCCACACCTTGAATACTGCATGCAGATGTGGGTGCTCCATCTCAAAAAAGATATATTGGAATTGGAAAAGGTTCAGAAAAGAGCAACAAAAATGATTAGGGGTATGGAATGGCTGCCATATGAGGAGAGATTAATAAGACTGGGACTTTTCAGCTTGGAAAAGAGACGACTAAGGGGGGATATGATTAAGGTGTGGAGAAAGTAAATAAGGAAGTGTTATTTACTCCTTCTCATAACAGAAGAACTAGGGCTCACCAAATGAAATTAATAGGCAGTACGTTTAAAACAAACAAAAGGAAGTATTTTTCACACAACCTGTGGAACTCCTTGCTTGAGGATGTTATGAAGGTCAAGACTATAACAGGGTTCAAAAAGAACTAGATATATTCATGGAGGATAGGTCCATCAATGGCTATTAGCCAGGATGGGCAGGGATGGTGTCCCTGCCCATCCCTGCTCTGGGAATGAGCAATAAGGAATGGATCACTAGATGATTATCCGTTCTGTTCATTCCCTCTGGGGCACCAGGCATTGGCCACTGTCAGAAGACAGGATACTAGGCTAGATGGACCTTTGGTCTAACCCAGTATGGCAATTATGTTCTTATTTAAAACATCTTATATTTTGAAATCTTACACTTACAGCTTCCCCAGAAAGAATCTGAAAAATTGGATGAGTTTGGAAATTAGAAACAAAAATGATTGAGCCAAATATATTGATTATGAAGAGAGAATAAGAACTAAATGTATTGCTTTGCTAAGAGACTACTAAGATCTTTAGTGGTTTAAAGTGTTTATCAGAGGCAAAGCGGGCCAGTGGGGAAGGTGCTGGAGTGGGAGTTAGAGCCATTCTTAAAACTATACAGTAAGCCAATGGGCAGTCACTTAAGCCTAGTCCACACAGAAAACATATATTGGCGTAGGTCAGTCAGGGCTGTGGAGAAACCCCCACCTGTCTGTCAGCTTTGTGGCTATGCCTGGCTCACGGGACAGCTCAAGGTGTCCGACACCATCGGGTGATCCAGAGACATCTACATGGAGCACATCACGGGACACTGTCAGTACTAGGATGAGTAAACGAGACTGCCGGTCAGGGAAATAACCCACTTCCTCCCCTGATGAACCAAGGGTCACACCACACCCATGTACCGATTCGCTACACCAAGACTGACTTGGACTCTAAATACATTCTGTGGGTGGCATACCCGAGATCACTTATTCACTGACTCTTTAAAAACTCCCACACCCCAATCTGGGTCTGTGCTGGTTATGTACTATGTATGTATCTTGTGAAGCTTGTAACCAGTACTTGTAATCTTTCATAACTCAAGCCTGACCCCAGATGTATAGTACCTTCCTTCTTAACTTGTGTAAATTTGATTTTAAACATTCACTTCAATCAATTTTTTAGATCTGTTCTGATCAGTTTAGTATCAGATCTGTCTCTGTGAAAACTTTATATTAACTGGGTGTTTGAAATAGGAGCTTGTTCCATCTACTGCACGCATTAACCTGGTATTGCAGAACTGTCAAGAACAGTGCATCTCCCCTGGTGAGAACTTTTTTTATAATACTCACTCCTGCCTTGAGTGCAGTGGACTGGACTAGATGACGTCTCGAAGTCCCTTCTAGTTCTATGATTCTTTGATTCTATGACATAACTATGCTGACATAACCCCCAGCATAAGTGCAACTACGTCTAGAGAAGAGGGTTTCTGTCTACTTATCAAACGTTGTTTGAGGAAGTGATTCACTACATTGACAGTAAACTCCCTTCTGTTGGTGAGAGAGTAGGCTGCATCTACTCTCAGGACTATGCCGACACAGGTATGTCAGTATAGCCTCTGTAGTGTAGACATACCCTCAACCTCTTTAAGCATCAGTTACCTCATCTGCAAATTGGGGATGATTTCCCTCCTTCATAAGGTGCTTTGAAATAAAGGTGAAAAGTGTTCTATAAGAGCTAGGTATATTTTTTTTATTTGGAATTTGTAAACACAAAGGAAAGGGGGAATTATTTAAAAAAAACATTTTTGTAAGATCTGTTATAGCTTGATACATTTAAATTTCTCTGATTTCTGCTCTGATCCAGCATGCTGTACTTCAACACTCTACGGGCACTCTGATCTCTAGGTCCCTAGGGATTGAAAGGGACTTTAATTGCAATGCTGAAGGACCCTGTCAGGTGCTGGGATATCTGAGAGCCACTCGACTTCCTTAGACAAATTGTCCTGAAACAGCAACGGGGAATAAAGGTTCCCATTGAATGTAGTATGAAAAACAGACAAAATCATTTGATGTCAGAGGTCGGAGAGGAAAAGGCTTCTACTTTAGGAAGTAGGAAGGACTTGGGAAGGGGAAAGGAAATGTGTTTGAGAACATTAATTATGGAGTTGTTTTAAGTGTGAACAATGTTATTTTTTTAAATAAGATAACCACCAAGATCTGGGCATATCTCACTTAATCATTTACGTGTCATTGAGGGGGGCCTCAGGCACTGGTGCATCTCAGTCCCTCTTAGTTTGTGCCCCACATGATAACCTCCCATCTTCCGTGAGCTATAATACTTTGGTCAAATTTTGGCTATTGGGTTTAGCGTGCAGGTGCTGGGTTGTGTTGGAAGCCTTTGATATATAACAAGTCAAATTGGTGATCCCTTCTACTTTTAATTTCTATGATTTTGTGACTGGTTTCTAGTACTAGTTGAGATGCCTTACTTTCACATGTGCTGACAATCTCTTTCCGCTAAAATAGTCCATGTATGAAAAATATTAGTACAGATGCTTAAAATAGACTGAGACATTCTTTGATGTCTCCAAATTGCTCTAAAATAAGTTACTCTAGCTAATCTATGCTGTGCTCATTATCATGGCATCTGAGCACCTAATTGACTGATTTTTAAAATTTTGCTATCACATCCCAGTATGTCAGCTTGAAGCACTACAGTGGAGCAATAATTGCATATATACTGCCTTTTTTTCTTTTCAGATTATTTTGAGGTGGAACAGAAATGTCGGTGTGCTAAAAGAATAAAGTCTAAAACTGATGAAACATTTCCAAGATAATGAAACAGATTAATGGCTTTCTGTTGCAACTATATACCAAAAGTAAAATATATCAGTTAATTTTCCATTAGTAAACTATTACTTGAAAAAAAGCCCTATTGATGAAAAAGTAAAGGGCAATTAAACTATTATTATTCATAGCCAAAGTGTGATTCCTGTCATCTGATTTTCTAAATTCCCTAATTAACAATGTATTGCAGAGAAACCCATCTCCAACAACTACACTGCTTAAAGGGCAGCATGGCTTTCAATAGCAAGAATGGCTGCTCTGGGAGCCCATCATTTCCCTCACTCCACTGAATTGAGTGAGTAGCTTGTGGGGGAGGGGGCAGATCTCTGCTCCACTCACACTGGTGGCAGAGGGCACACACCCACCCACCCCCACTCCAACCAGAACCCAGTATAGGGTAATTCCTACATGCACACTCTCCCAGTTAAGTCAGGAATGGGCCTCTTTATGTTGAAAAATTGTTTTGACTTCTTTAAACTGCTAAAGCATTTCTGTTATTTGGAGCAGTGACTTTAAGTTTGGCAGGGAGAATAGTGATTCCTGAGGTCAGAGACATTTAAATCTGCCCAGAGTTGGCTAAATTATAAGCTGTGGAAAATTGCTATTTGCACTTGTCCAGACATTTTCTGCTGCTTAATTTTCTGAACATTCCAACTGTACTATCATAGAGTCATGGGACTGGAAGGGACCTTGAGAGGTCATGCATGATCCTAGGCCCCACTGAGATTTCTGAATTGTTCTGAAGTAGCCACACAGAACTGAATCTCTGTATGAGACACAGACAAAATGAATCTTACTCCTGCCACTTTCCTCTAGCAAAATACTATTAGGCCTATGGGAGCAGGTACTAGCACAGAAGACAAAAGATTGTGAGTTCTGATCTCCCCTCTTCCACAAAGTGGTTATTAATTTTGTGCCATGGATCACCTTATTATTGAACAAGACCTTATCCCTACCCTAGGGGGCATGCAAGTATCTTCATACTCTTCTCCCTGTCCGTCACCAGGCTGCCTGCATCCTTCTCCATTTTACAGGAGTAACTAAAAGTTTGCACCAGCTCACTCTTGCAGACTTTGGGCTTGACCCCAGACTTGTAATATGCCAAACTCAAGTCTTAGCCATGATACACCTCAGAGAAAATCTGCCAAATCTGTGCGCTTGGGTATGCTGTCTGTAAATCTGCTACTCTTGCATATGTTATGCACTGTGTAGTGAGTTATGTTTTTATCGTCTAATGGCTAGTCCACAGTGGTTAACAGCCTACTGCTGCTGTTAGCTAATAGTTACTCCTGTAGCTCAAGTCATTAGGTGTCTTTGGGGAAGTGGTAAATATCCTACATTTCTAGCCTTACAGATGATTTATGCAGAGGGATTTTACAAATGTGCCTCCTGAGGAGAACTTTGGCAGACTTCAGATGCTCAGAAGGAGCCCTCACTAAGTTCAGATATTTACTGACTGGTCTGTTGCTGCTATCTAACTAAACTACTCTTTTAGTTCAAGCAGCAGAAGTCTTGCTACAGGTTTAAAGGTCCTAGATTTAAACCCTGCTGATGCAGGATATTACAGTTGCACATAATGGCATTTTTTAAAATTTACTTTTCTGTTAAACAATGTTTAAAATGCCTAGGAAGTTCCATATCAACCCCCTGCCCACCCACCCCCCAAAAAACCCATATTAAGTTAACAATGTTAAGTGTCCAAACTCAAACACTTGAAAGTTGTGTCCTGACAGGATTAAGATTACCCATATAACCCTAATTCTGCCCCCTGGTGCACTATGATATACCTTTTGTTCTCCCGTTGAGGAAAACAGCTGGGAATGTTGTGGATTGTAGCCGGATTCCTTTAGTGGTTAATAATTGGGTATTGATTGTCAATTGATATTAATTTATTGAACTGGGGGTAACAGGGTTTTTGTCCCAGAATCAGGCTCCACAGAATTAAAACTAACAAGTTCTGTATTTTGCAGGGTTATCCTGAGGGGTGTGGCAAAGACACTTGCACTGAAGGCAAAGCAAAGCCCCTTAGCTACTTTTAGTTAAACAATCAGTAAAGACAAGAAAACTCCTAACCTCATAAATAAATAGCAGTGATATAGCATTAGGGATATCTTTGATGTCATCCTCTGCATATGCTCATCTACTTATATACTCATACCCTTCCTTGAGGACCTGGAGGTGAGAGACAAAGCCCTGTCCCTGGTCCAGACGCCCAATGCCCAAAGGTCAATGGTAGATAATAACAACGAAGAGCTGAAGGGTCAGTGATGGAAAGTTGGCCCCTGCTGCGTGGTGGCTTGGCCTATTTATAGGGCTTGGGTAGTATCACGAATATTCATTCAGATGCCCAGCCTCCCATGTCCAAATCTAACTTCCTCAGCCTTGTAATATTGGTGTGCCCTTATCAACTAAAGTTTAATATATTAATGACTTTTAGCTTATTATCATATTCATCATCATAGCTAAAGCAAGTTTATGGTTAAACATCTGCCAATGCTTCTAACCTAAAATATCCAAACCCAATATCAGTTCATTGTTCCTGCAGTTGCCTGGTATCGTTCTGTACCAAGCCACTCTCTTGAGCAAGCTATTCCCAGTTCCCCAAAATCTAAAGTAACTGTCAGACCATTTTATATATGCTAAGCGTCATAGGCCCACTTTACTCATGCATGTCTGCTTAAGCCAATGTTTTACGGGATACAGACCTGATAAATAAAAGGCTAATCTAGCTCTATGGGATAGAAGATGCCATCTGTATAGAGCAAGAAATCACTTGGGATATACCAGTAGTGTTTTTTTATAGCAGCCATAAGATCCTAGGACAAATTGAGCTATTATCCACATGAACAGTGAGGTCACTGAAGGCAGTAAGCCTTGGTGACTCCAGTGCCAGAACGGAATAGAAGTCTGTCTAATGTAGAAGGGAGCTCTGAAGTGCAATGGAGTGATCTGTACATTATGGCTATTCTCAAATTAATCCAACCCTAACATTCACAAATATACGCTCAAATTAATCCATCCTCGGAGCCAGACAACCTCTTGATGATGACAATGCTTATTCCCTCCGCCCTGGGCTCATGTTACATATGATATGTATGTAGAGAAAGAAGCTAACCAGAGGACCAACTGACTCATATACTAAATCTCACATAAGCGGGAACCTCACCTATTTTTAAATCTTTATTAGGCGCTCACATTGCATTGCATTAATCAGGATACAGCTTCCAGTCTGCCAAAATCACATGCTCCAAAAATGAAACCCCAGGCAAAAGCAGTGGGAGAGAAATTGGAGCACTGAGGTTTCTGCTGTCTCGTCTTCCTATGCTTGTCACAACAGGAATTGAACCTCAGAAATGTCATGCATGTTCTCAGCTCACAGCACTTTCTGAGTTTCTAGGCACCCGTGAGGCAATGCATCAGTGCAACAGTGCCCCTTCTGGCCAAGTGTCGTGCAGCCCCGGGGCTCACACGGCCTAGTGGGGCTGTCAGTCTATTCCTGGTGCCCAGGAGTCTGAAAACCTTTCTTCACTCCCAAATCCATCAGGGTTAGTAGGGGAACCCAGGCCCTCCCACTCTACTGGGTTCAGCTCAGGGCCCTTGAGCTAGATAAGCAGGACCCGGTTCTTTGATTCTGACAGTGCCCTGAGCTCCTTACTACCTGCCCCTTGGGCCTCTGCAGGCTCTCCAGTCTGTCGGTCAGTTCATACCCTACTGGGCTGTTGTCTCTGGGCGGCACTTCAGTAGCTTGCTGGCAGGAGCTTCTTTTTCCAGCCTGCTCACGCCTCTGGTAGCCACCCCACAGCTCCATCCTTCAGTTTCCCAGTCCTTTTATCCTCCTAGCTCCTGTGAGGCTGCCCATCAGTAGTGACCCGCCGTGCCTGTGTTAACCCTTTGGTTGCTGGACCAGTGTGGGATACATACACCACATGACAGCACCCAAGAAAGCAATTTCACAATGCGCTGGCAAATCTGTCTCTTAACTTTTCTCAAATGAATCTAGAAGCTGAAATAATTTCTAGTAAAATGCCCATTGTCAGATTAAGGTTGACTCTACCTTTTAAATTATTAATCATGTAGAAGGACTCTTAAAGCAGTGTTGTTTAAATGTATGAGTCTTGTTGTATTTGAATTCCCTTAGTAATTACATTTTGTTTCTGCATACTTCTCATGAAGTTGTTTGCCTTGTAAATATTAGAGCTATAAAGTTTTCAATATTCACATTTCTTTACATTCTGTTATTGCTCTGATATGTAGGCAAGTAACACATATTTAGCACCTAGCCAACCCTGCTAAGGAAAATGCAGTTTTGGGAAGGTACAGTTGCTTCACTAAGAAATATTAGATGCAAAGCTAAAATATTTTGTGAAGATTGTAACAGGACAACATAAATTATGGAGTTTATGAAATATTGACATTTGGGACACTTTGGAAGATGCTGATTTTTGAAGGTGCGGATATTGTATGAACTGTATTCCCGTAAAATATGTGAACAGTGAGTCACAAGGGTGCTCTATAGAGATGGCAATTCACTGTCTCTCCAGACTAAGAATTACTGCCTGTCACTAGGTTAAATAACAAATTTGTTATGACATCTGGATCATAATCAATTGCTTCTGTGCCACTGTGCATGCTATGTAGTGCTATCTGGGGGTATTAACAAAAAGATTTTGTCACTTGAATGCTATTGGAGGGGTAAAAACTTTCTGCAAACTTGCATTTTTGTCCTTGTTTGAATTACAATCCTTGACTACTCCAACAGCTTGGACTAAAAATCAAGGGACAAATACGAATCTAAGTGGAAACTTACTAGAAATCCTCTTTTTGAGAGGGTAGGGGGTGGGGGATGTTATTTAAAAATAGTACAACTTTGACAGACTTAAACTATAGTTAACATGTGCCAAAACCGCCAGATCAGAGTTTGCAGCTTGAAAAGATCTTTGTGTTGCACCGAATGTCAACTGCTTGACACTTGGACAGAAATTGACAGATTTCAATATGGATTTTGAAACCTCCGGCTCAGGAGTGATCAGGCCTGGGTTTTGTATTGTTTCCCAGCTCTAATTCACTTTTCACATTAATGTTTGTGTCCTTGAGAGAGAGATGTTGGACTGCACAGGACAGGGCTTATCACAGATCTCTCACATGGCCCAGCTGCAATACAGATGTCAAATAGGTTTCTGAAATTGCAGAACAGTCATGCAATCCTATGGGGAGTAGATCTCAGCAGTACAGAAACTCTCATTTAATAAATTGACAATTTATAAGATCTGAATAACTGAAAATATAAAACTTTTATAATTAAACCATAAATTGAAACTCCAGATTTAGCTGTTTCTGAGTTAAGTACAGCAGCAACAACCAGAGCTACTGCTATTGTGCTTGTTGTCGACCAGTAGGCCAGCACAGATCATTTTCACCAAATTATTAATTATTTTATCATCGTAGCATCCAAATGCCACAGTCAGGACTGAGTTATTGTGTCAGGTGCAGCACAACATAGCTCTTGCTCAAAAGAGCTTAAAGTCTAATTAAGAACAAGATGCAATTACTGAATATTGTTGGCAGTGCATGCTGTTGAGTTTCTTCATATTTCAGAAAGTCCCTGTAACCTGCAAGGACCACTTTTCCTGGGAAATGTCATAGAGAATAGCAGAGCATGGTGTTCCAGGGAAGAGGGGGATGGAGGCTGTGTGGCCCTGTATCTCTAAAATCTTGGCTCCATGGAGTGTGTCTTGTACTGCACATCTGACCAGGCACCTCTGCTTACTGCATCTTTGTGAAAACAACGAGGAGTCCTTGTGGCACCTTAGAGACCAACACATTTATTTTGGCATAAGCTTTTGTGGGCTATAACCCGCTTCATCAGATGCATGGAGTGGAAAATATAGTACTCCATGCATCTGATGAAGCAGGTTATAGCCCACAAAAGCTTATGCCAAATAAATTTGTTAGTCTCTAGGTGCCACAAGGACTCCTCAGTCTGTATCAGCAAAAACAATAACACAGCTACCCCTCTGAAACCTGCATCTTTGTAGTTAGGGTGCTAGCTATGGAGAAATCCCATTGTAGTTAAAATACATCAGCAGTCCTTAGCTACTGTTAAAGGTATTACATAAAGCTGTACAGTTTCATCATAATTGAAATCTGTGACTACATAATTTATTATAAAATCAAAATGGTAGTGAACACTCTCAAATTTGTATGGCCCAGAAGGCTCAGGAAGATAGGCACGTTAACTAATTAGGCCATAGAAGAATCACATTCTTGTTTTGCACTTGGAATCTTCTCAGCCTAGTTGAAAGGATAAGCTGTTAAAGGTTTACATTTCCATGTGCTTCTAGAACATACTATTTTTATTATCTTCTCTCTCTTTAGACATCCAAAAATAGGAGTGGAATGGTAACTTTTGGTTGAAACCTAAAACTTCTGAGGCTTGACAAAATGCCTGAAAAGTTTAAATCCGAGCTTGTGGCTGTGGCCCCTTTGCTTTGGGGAGTTAGAAATCTTGGATGTCTGACACGTAAAGATAAAATTTCATGATCTTTCATGTGAAGATAGCCCTGGAAACATAAACTAATAGCTAATAAAAGCAATCATGAGAGGTGAAAATAACAAACATCTGGGATGTACTTGTGCAGCAGGAGACTTCAAGACCCCACTCCTGTTTACACACACACACACTTTTCACTTAGAACAAGTCGGTTAAGCTTCGGGGTATCTCAAAGAATCATGTTAACCCTCCCCAGACAGCCATGTGTAGAGTTATGATAATGTCATACGGGTGTTATTTGAAGGGTACTGCAAAAAATTGTTCTATAGTCCTGCCCCCAAAATGCTAACTCAGCTCCTATGTAAATCAGTAATTCATGTTGGAACTACACCAGTTTAGCTTTCCTTGCAGTCTTTCAGTTAGTCTTCCCTCTTCTCCGGTTTGTTATAGATTGATGACATTAGCTGCCTGCAAACAATATTAGTTGTTCAGCACAGCTATAAGGTGGAAAGCGTCAGGTCACTTTATTGTTCTTCTGTGTGTTAAAAGAGCTCAGTTCAAAAAGCGTAATAATTAGGCTTTTTAGTTCAAGCTAATAATTGCCTGTGCTACCCCTATAATTCTGTATATTGGTTGCTCCTGTATGTTGGCCAACCAGTCTAGCATTTTACATTCAATCTGTAATCCACATGAATCAGGATAGTCACCTATGTAAACAGATTGTAATTTTGTTACAAAAACTTCTAATTCCAATGTGTTGGTCTGGTCACAATTAGGCAGTAACAATTTGGAAAACCATTGAGATAGTCAGAGAGGGAAGAGTAGGAGAAATATGAAGGAAGAGAAAATTTTACATGTTTTCAAACAGCTAAATTCTTCTCGCCACTTCTTTCCACATTCTTGATAGGTTTAACAATAGAATACATGGATGTAGCTATTCACTACAACTCCTCTAGTTTTAGCTAACTATTCTAACAAAGGGGGTTTTTGTTGCAAAATATCCCCAAAATAAAATCAATTTTAATAAACAATCAACATTTTTCTAATTGTTTTCTGGAAACGTCCAAGAATACTGGTGAAATTTGAAGCACATTTTTCTTTAATTTTTTTGTCAGGACAGTTCGTTGCATTTGGTTACAAGTCACATTGTGCTGTTTTGGTTTGTGATTGGTTGGGTCTGTTCCATGTAGTAAGGAGGGTTAGGAATATCCATTTGGAATCAGTTTCTCAGAGGGAGAGTCTCTACTTTATGTTCTCTCTCTGAGCTAGCCAGAAAATAAAACATGTCAGGGAATGGCTTTGTGTCCTGACCCAGGTTCTGTGTGTATTTTTCCCTCCCTTAAATCTTCCCATTCTGAAATCCTGGATGGTGGTGTTGCCTGACCTCCCTGCCTAAACAGTGGAATAGAGACCTATCTACCCATTGGAGAGTACAGTCCATGCTGGTGTTTATATGACCTAGTAGATCCCTATGCCACTTCTGAGTGTGGAATAGGGTAACCAGACAACAAGTGTGAAAAATCGGGACAGGGGTGGGGTGTAATAGCCTATGTAAGAAAAAGACCCCAAAATCAGGACTGTCCCTATAAAATTGGGACATCTGGTCACCCTAGTGTGGAACAAGAGAGCATAAACAACCCTGGTCACTTAAGTCCTCTTTGGATATTGGCTTTGTATTGAATATATATACACACCATCAATGGTAAGCATTAAAGTCAAAAATTGAAATGTTAGAAAACCTTGAAAAGCTGAAGTTAAGGTTGCATGTGCCACATTAAATTTAGCACCTCATGAACATCCATTTTAAAGGACTGCCACCTCATGCACATCCACTGTAGATATTGGAAAAGAATCAGGGAAGCCAGAGAAGAGAGAAAGCAGAAGAGAAGGCAGCAGAGAGATTAAGAGTGAGGATAAAGAAGAGCCCCTTAAGTCTAGCTAGGAGAAGGCCATTTGTGACCTGGATTGGGGTAGTTTCTGAAGAATTATCAGCACAAAATCTTGAATGTGAGGCTCAAGGGGAGTTGTAGCCTGTCTGGACTAGTGATTTAGAGATGAAAGGCTTTATATCTTATTACTAAAACAATGTAGTGAGGTTCATTTAAAGAAAAATATTTAAATGAATATGTTTAAATACTAACCTTTATGTATCTATCAATGAGGATTGTAGCTTTTAAATGAATAGTTGTAAAATTAATGAAGTGCATGACAGAATTTAAAATCTTTATTTTTTCCCCCATTGAAACATTGTAGAAGATTGTAGTGCCATATAATTCTGATGACATAATCAGTCTTAGATTGGCCAGATTGATACAAGTCTGTCAAGTTTCAATGAGGTACAAAGATTACCTCTGGTAACACAGAAAGGTCATCAGAATACTGTTAGCACCTTGCTGCCTTTCAATGTAATATCTTCAGCTTATGAATTGACTGTGCCCAAAGTACACAACGCTTCTCTAGCACTTCAGGAACATTGCAGTTCTCTTTTTTGTGATTTGTGGAAAGTGCAGCTAAATATTTCAATTAATAAAATTAAGTGGCAATAGTATTCAATAGGAGATTTCCACTGTTACCTTAAGGAACCAAATAATTTTGTCTGATACAGTATATAAATTGCACACTGCCTATTCATGATTGTGAACTTCACCGTGTTTATTCATGAATAAATTGTTGTTACCACACGATCCTGTAAGATTTCACAAAGGCAGCGAAAATCTTGAGACGTGTTACAACAAGAAAAATATATTTTTATAGCCATTGTGACTCATGTTTAACAGGTATTAATTAATATCTGCAGATTTATCAATTGTATTTCAATCATAAAAATGCTTTTGTGAAAAGAGATTTACATGTGGTGTAAGAACAGGTTAAGGACTATTTAGAAAAGCTGGACATGCACAAGTCCATGGGTCCAGATCTAATGCATCCAAGGGTGCTGAGGGAGTTGGCTGATGCGATTGCAGAGCCATTGGCCATTTTCTTTGAAAATTCGTGGTGGTTGGGGGAGGTCCCGGACGATTGGAAAAAGGCAAATATAGTGCCCATATTTTAAAAAGGGAAGAAAGAGAACCCAGGGAACTACAGACCGGTCAACCTTACTTCAGTCCCCGGCAAAATCATGGAGCTGGTCCTCAAGGAATCCATTTTGAAGCACTTGGAGGAGAGGAAGGTGATCAGCAACAATCAACATGAATTCACCAAGGGCAAGTCATGCCTGACCAACCAGATTGCCTTCTATGATGAGATAACAGGCTCTGTGGATATGGGGAAAGCAGTGGATGTGATATATTTTGACTTTGGCAAAGGTTTTGTTACAGTCTCCCATATCCAGTCTTGCCAGCAAGTTAAAGAAGTATGGATTGGATGAATGGACTATAAGGTGGATAGAAAGCTGGCTAGATTGTCAGGCTCAACAGGCAGTGATCAACGGCTCAATGTCTAGTTGGCAGCCGGTATCAAGCGGAGTACCCCAGGGGTTGGTCTTGGGGCCGGTTTCGTTCAACATCTTTATTAATGATCTGGATGATGGGATTAATTGCTTCCTCATCAAGTTCGCAGATGACACTAACCTGGGAGGAGAGAGACAGACATTGTAGGGTAGGGATAGGGTCCAGAGTGACCTAGACAAATTAGAGGATTGGGCCAAAAGAAATCTGATGAGGTTTAACAAGGACAAGTGTAGAGTCCTGCACTTAGGAAGGAAGAATCCCATGCACCGCTACAGGCTGGGGACTGACTGGCTAAGCAGCAGTTCTGCAGAAAAGGACCCGGGTATTACAGTAGACAAGAAGCTGAATATGAGTCAGCAGCGTGCCCTCATTGCCAAGAAGGCCAACAGCATATTGGGCTGCATTAGTAGGAGCGTTGCCAGCAGATCGAGGGAAGTGATTATTCACCTCTATTCGGCACTGGTGAGGCCACACCTGGAGTATTGTGTCCAGTTATGGTCCTTTCACTACAGAAGGGATGTGAACAAATTGGAGAGAGTCCAGCGGAGGGCAGCAAAAATTATTAGGAGTCTGGGGCACATGACTTACGAGGAGAGGCGGAGAGGCTGAGAGGACTGGCGTTATTTAGTTTGCAGAAGAGAAGAGTGAGGGGGGATTTGATAGCAGCCTTCAACTACCTGAAGGGGGGTTCCAAAGAGAATGCAGCTAGGCTGTTCTCAGTCGTGGCAGATGACAGAACAAGCAGTAATGGTTTCAAGTTGCAGTGGGGGAGGTCTAGGTTGTATATTAGGAAATACAATTTGTCTAGGAGGGTGGTGAAGCACAGGAATGGGTTACCTAGGGAGGTGGTGGAATCTCCATCCTTAGAGGTTTTTAAGGCCTGGCTTGACAAAGTCCTGGCTGGGATGATTTAGTTGGGTTGAACCTGCTTTGAGCAGGGGGTTGGACTAGATGACCTCCTGAGGTCTCTTCCAACCCTATTCTTCTATGATTCTATGACTTACTGTAGCAAATGTGCTGGATTTTTTCCCTTTCACTTACTTATATGTGGGTTTAAAACAAAGCAATTATCATTAGCAATTATAAGGTAACTTTTTGGAAGCAGGATAGTCTTCTGCTTGAGTCCGAGGATGGGGAAATATGAGACTTAATTTCTATTCTGAATGTTGCCACAGACTTTTAGTGTAGTCCTTTTCGGCAAATCTCTTAATTTCTCTGAGCCCTCAGTTTCCCCATCTGCAAAAGAGTTACCTACCTGACTCAAGTAAACACGTTAGTGTTTGTATGAGTTTGAGATGCTCAGAGGGAAGGAGTTACAAGAGCACAATATTATGATTATGTGATACTGGATTCTTTTACACAGATTTTTTTGTTGTTGTTTTCTCCCAGCTTCACCTGATTTGACAGGGGTCACTTCCTTATGACAACATGCTCCCACCCTGATTGGTAGGCAACATTATTGGGTGTAAGTGAATGGATGAGGAGAAAATAAATTGATGCATAACTGGTGTGCTTTGTACAACTCCAAGTGTAGCACTTTATGCCAGTTGTCTAGCTAATTTGCATGTTTGAAAATTTGCATATAACCATAATCTTCAGTTTATGATCAGTATACCCTGTCTAAACAGTGGCAGGGGCAGAAAGGTCGTAACAGAAAGCTTGGCAACTGTGGCTGGGGACTGGAGCCAGTACTGGGCCCCTGTCTCTCACATTCTGGGTCTGCTGCTAACACCATCTCCAGCCTTTTCTTCCCTGCTTGGATCCAGCATGGGAACAGTGAGATGGGGAGGCAGAGTGTCTTACTGCTTTGGTGACACAGCTTCCCCTACTGGCCAGGAAGAACACACGCAGGCATATCTGGAGTTCAGCTGAATGTGTCAAATGTGGGCTGGGCTTCAGAGATGTGATATGATTGCATAAATACATGATAATTCGTAGCTCTGCTGATGCCCATGTTGATGAAGCTTTGACTCCAAATGTTTATTGCTTCTGTTCTTCCAAAGCAACATAGTCTAGCTTTAGTTAAATTTCATGGTGTAAATTAGTGTAAGATGGATAAAATATAAAGCCTTTTTATTAGTTAATATATTATCATGGGTGTATGTGGGGAGGGGTAGATAATCCCACTTGCAGATGGCCCTGTGTAGACATCAAATTTGTGCACATCATTCTTAGAGTGAATTAAAATCAGCAGTTATGTCTCTAAATAAATTTTTTTTTGTACAGTGTATAAAATCACAATTCTACTCAGCAAGAGTATGGACATTTATATAAGAAAACAAGTTATTGGGATCAGAGCTGGACTTTGTGTTTGTGAAGTTCGCATTCTCCTAGCCCCTTATCCCCTACAAAAAAAAGTGAAGGAGTTAATGTAAATGCAAATATCTATTCTTTGTATTTCCCATGTAGCAGTTTGAAATATTATATCAAAATGGCAGGACAATAGCATTGCTAACAGAAAAGTGATTTCTGATCTTCAAAAACTTATCCACCCATCACTTCTACCTAGTTGGCATTATCATGTGTCATATCATGGTCTATCTGGGTTACTACTAGTTAAATACAGGAAATAATTTTAGTATATTGTAGAGGTTAAAGTCAAAGTAAAATATTGGAAAGCTGTAACATTAGATTTTACTAATTACACTATTTCAACACATAATGTTAAAATTAATATCAAGAAAGGTAATGAGCATAGTGTGTTCAACAGAAATATTACATAAAATAAGTTGATAATAAAAAATCCAGTGCCAAAACGCCAATCCTGGTAATACTTTCTCAAACTCAGTGGCAATGTGATTAGGCCCATAGTGTAAAGCAACTCTGATATAATTAATACAGTGGTTACCAAACTATGGGTTGTAGCCGTTCCAGCTTTCAAAGAATGATTTTTCAAATCAGCACAGGGTTGGGAGTCTCTGAAGGGTTTAAACTGCTTTCTGTTGAGTTTGGGGAGGAGGGTGGGTGGATAATTTCCTCTCCTCCACCCATTCTAGGAAAAAATTTAACTCAAAATTCACCAGAATGCCCACTTGATAAAGGAAGGATGCTGCTTTGAAAGGACAATAGAAAGGAAGGATAGAGGTTGGAACTAGGAAGAAGAGAAGAGTTGGTGCCGAATTAAAAATTGAAAGGGGGGAAGAACAAATTTCTCCTTTTTCCAGCTTGCTGCTTCTCTTGCTTTTTTGCCCTTCTGTTTGTGTGTCGTCCTAGCCTTCCTTCCTGCTCTCTACCTCCTCATTTTCTCTTGCCTTTAGGAGTTTTTGATGTAATGGTTTGGTTTGAGAACGTGAATCTTGTTGTTCAGGTTTATTAATGATACAATGTAGTGGTTGGCTATTGTGACACACAGAGATGAATTGTAGTGGATTGTAAATAATTACAAATCTGTTTACTCCAAGGGTCATATCACAGGATGTGCTGGCCAGTTAAGGAACTTGGGCTCAGTCCCGCCTGTGCCTCATTATCTGGCCTCAGGGGATGGACTTGGGCTTCGGTTGGTTATTGGGTCCAGTGACCAGGATCACCTGGCAGTGATCTAGGGGTGAGACTTCTGTAAAAGGGAGGCTCTAACAGTGAGGAAGAGGGGAGTGTGGCTTGGACCCAGTGAAGATTGTGGAAAGGGTTCTCTACACCAGCAAGATGGAAAGGCCTGTCTGGAGCTATCTGCAGTGAGGAGTGTGACTAGAAGCCTGAAGAAACTTAAGGAAACTCTGGGGTGCAGGTACTAGATTTTGGGGAAAGAACTGTTGAGCCCAATGTAAGGCAGAAGAAACTGGAGTGGAGGAAAGACTTGTCTAGATTTAAGTTCACATTTGAATTATGATGTTGTTTTAGTAAACCAGACCTGATGAAAGGGGTGGTGCTTGACTTGCGAACAACTGGTTGAAGTTTCTGAGAAGCCCAAGAAAGAGAAACAGAGGCAGCAGCAGGGTCAGACACAAGATTGGGCAAGATCTTGTTAAGTCATTATTGCCTTTACATTCATTGTCCTTCCTCCTTCCCCCTTTCCACCCTGTGACAGACAAATGAATTGCTCTCTGTGGTGATGATTTCGTAAAGCAGAGGCTCAGTAGATATTTTCAACTGCTACAATAGCTAATATGCTCCAGTGTGTGTTGATGCAGGAGGAAATTCAGCAGTATTACACTGGGAATTATGAAACCATTGTTTCTCTATGTCAGAAACACAAGACTTGGAAATTAAAGAGAAGATTACATTACTCTCTTTCTAATCAGCATAGGTAATGTGTCTTACAAGCACGAAGTAATTGTCAAAGCACTTGTAATGTAATCTGACAGAAAGCTAATGTATTTTCCCCCCCTCTAGTCATTTGCTATTTTCCAGTGCAAAGTCACTACATAAGCTGTTAGAGGTCATACACTTCATGTTCTAGGGGATGAGAGAACTGCTAAATTCCCTATATTTTAGCTGCTGTAGGACTTCTATACTGTAATGTTCAATAAAACAAAAAGTCTAAAAGAAGAGGAAACACTGCTTTCCAGATTACAATGCAGTTCTTTAAATTTAGCAGTAATCGACACTTTGGAAAAGAAGAACAGAAAGGTCTGTGTCATAGCTTCTCTGGGTGTTTTTGGATCTATAATGATCAGAAATACACTTCATCTCCCCCCACCCTGTCCATTCACCGTTGGCCCTGTTGCTCTTGTTCTGTTTACTACATGCATTCTTCTGTGCTCTGAGGCTTGTCTTTCTACTCAATGGCCCTTGTTTCTTTGTTTCTCCTAAAAGACATTACTATTCTCTCTCCTTTGAGTAGTGTCTTTTTCCCCCCACAGATCTCTGGCTACCAATCCAATCTCATTGCTTTTCTTGCCATGTTTCTATATGACACTAGCACTTGCCAGCACTGTGTTCCCTCACGGACATTGCTCATTTATATGGGGGGAATATTCTGTAATTCTGAATGTGCTGCTGGGATTATGTTCCTCCAATTCTGGCATGGCAAAACTGCTTAATCTAGGGCAGTTGCTGCCAACTACTTTTACATATGTAGTACTAGTAATGATACTTAAGGCTTTTGTGACTGCCAAGCTCCCCATCTGTGTTTTGAGTAGAGCTGTGATTGAGAAATTTTCTGACAGAACTGTTTTCCATAGGAAAATACTGATTGGATGAAATCAAAACATTTTGCTGGAATGCATCAGCATTGGAATAATCAAAATCCTTCATTTCAACTTTATTATTTTGACTTTATTCTATTAATATAATAGTATAAAAACAGAGCACTTCTGTAAGGCTTTATTTTTAAAATATCATTTTCCAAAACTTTATTTTGTGGGGAATTTTTGAAAATGTGACTTTTCATTCTGATTCTGGGATGAAAGGAAATTTTGAAATTTTGAAATTTCCCACCAGATGGAACTTCCAAGTTTTGACCAGCTATAATGCTATGATGAGTGTCTAGCTTTACTGGGGCTTGGTCAGGTGCCACTACCCAGTCAGCTGCATGCTCTCTGCCATGTGAAGGAAATTTGGTGGCTCCATTCCAGAATATTGTATCTGTGCCTCTTCACACTTTTACTGTGTACGTGAAGAAGTGGAAGGGTTCTGGCTGCTACATATATAAGCATGTTGTGTTGCTGCCTTAATTTGTACCTCCACATCTTGTAAGCAATTAATGCAATGGTATACTGAGATACAGTATTTCTAGACTATAAACTTTTATTTACCTAATCCAAATAGCAAACTTACTGAAAGAATGCCAATTAGTAACAGTAAGATAATTGTGCTATAAATATGTTCTACTGGTTCCAGGTTGTGTATTATTTATTTATGTTATGGTAGCATTTAGGGGCCCCAACAGAGACACTGCCTCACTGTGCTAGCCACTCTACAAACAGAATAACAGATGGTTTCTACCCTGAAGAGTTTACAGTCTAAATAATAATCTTCCAGTTTCATACTCTAAGAGCTTAATACTACAAGTCACATTTAGAAGTGATGCATAGAGTGGTATAAGTTAGACACCCTTACACTCATTTAGGCATCCATAGATCTTCTTATACACGAGTTGGTCCAGCATGAACTGGTTGACAGAAGTGTTTGACTGCTGCCCCCCTACTTGTTACTAGGAAGTATCACTTCATGAAAGCACTTTTCCTCACATTGCCATCTTAATATTTTAAGAACTGCTATAACTTTTAGTAACTAATAATTCTGTTGGTTCCTTTAATGTTAAAAGCTAATATACACTAGTCCATGCATTGAACAGTCTCATGTTTTTGGAGAATGTACTCTTTCTACAGGGTGCCAAATAGAATAAAGTGAAGTTTCCTGCGTGAGGCACTCCAGTGTAACACTTCTCTGAGAGTAAGGAATTTTTTTTTATTTATCTGAATGTTCCAAAGCATATTCTTCACAGAAAATTGTATAGACCTTTTTATATCCATTGGCCAACTTTCATATATTCTTTGTGCTCTCATATTGCTGTGTGCTGAGATTTCTTCTACAATCCAGGAATAAAATACCCAAGCTTTCTCTTTGGAATGATAAAAATGTGTTATTTTCAGTTGTGAGTCCCTTTTTTCCTCTGGTGCACAATAAATGTGCCCATTTCCATTGAAGAGTACAGGATGGTAGCATTTCAGGACAAAAGGTAAATGGTTCATTTGGTTCAATTTGCCTACTGAGCTATCTCTCACATATATGCCAAGTGCTTGTAATTTTGAAATAAAAAAATGCATCGTTGTCACTTTTATTGTTGCTTTTGGTAGTCTATTCCTAACATGAAGTTTTCTCTTAAGAATCTCATATGTCTACACTGCAGTCAGAAGTGTAACTGCAGTAAGTGTGGGTGTACCTGAGGTAGTTTGATCTAGCTAGCTTGAGTAGCAATAGCAGAAAAACCCTGGAAGTGAAGGCTACAGCATGGGCTAACCTCTTGAGTAAATACCAAGGGGTGGCTTGGATAGTCTATGGAACAATGGTTTCACTGCTATTATTATTCAAGCTAGTTAGATCAAAGCTACTAAAAATTGCAGTGTAGACATACTCTGTCTTTAGTTCAGTTAACGTTCCCTTATATACTGAGACTGTTTAGACTTGTACAGCATCCACCTTCTCTATTTACCCTCAGTATTTTATGTAATACAGTATGTATTTGTTTTCATGAAATACAATTTGAGCCAAATTTTTGGCCCTGAACAAGCGTCCACCATGGTGCTCCAGCCACAGTAAGGGCATTAAAGCCATCTCAAACAGGTAGCTGCAGATTCCTTGAGTGCAAACTTTGTCATACCTCATATGGTGGGCTGGAGTGAATGTCAGAGGTAGGAAAAGGATAGAAAGGGAATTGGGAAAACGAATGTCTTACATGTGGTTCATGATTGGGATAGTTGAGGATCTAGGCATATACATTTTACTATGAACTAGGGAATATGCTGCAAGTAGCTTAGTTATTGTTTCTAGGTGAGCCCTAGCATGTGCTGTATTTTATGGGTTTAAACTCATCAACAGTGACACAACATTTTATGTGTGGTTTTTTTATGGAATTTCTTTGGTACTTTATTTTAAAATGTGAGCGGGGAGGAATAGAGAGAAAAACATGCTACAATTCAGCGTGTTTGTTTATTCACTTGAATATGTAAAGTGAGATGGTTTGATTTAATGATTGGGATGCTGATCTCTTAAAAATAACCTGTTAGAGTTATAATGAAAAGGCTTCTAAAACATGGAAAAACATTTTTTATCATTTTGTACAACTCAAAAAATGGCCTGATAGAATTATTTGAGACTTTTCAAATCAATTCATGTCTGGCTGTGGACAAGCATGAGAAATTCTAATAAAAAAAAAGACTTTTTTTTTAAATTAAAAGCACCTGAGAATGAGAGCTATTTTTAAGTGCCTTCTCAACTGTAGCATTGTTGCTGTGATGCTATAATTACTGTCAAGTGAAAGAAACTTCTATAGCAGATGTACCTTCTGTAGACACACAGTGAATTAATTACTTTCTGCAAGTACTCATTTTATTTTCTAATGTCCAATATTCACATTTGTTTCTTCACAAAACTAAGTGAATAATGTCTTTAAAAAGAAGCTTGTCAGCTGAAATAAGAATTTAAGGTACATCATGTTCAAAACAAAAGAATGTTTTTCTGCACTATGTAGGCAGCTAAATTCAGACTGTTGATAGCTTTTTCTTTCTTTGGGGAAAAAATTGCAAACAATTAGTAGTACAAAGTGCAAGTACCTCACTAGGGACAATTGTTCCATTAGGCTGTAGTTTAAGTACTGCATTAAGCATTCCTGCTGCACAGAACTGGGTCTGCTTGTATAAATGTTTGCTGCATATGGTGTTCAATGTAGGGAATCTTTGTTTCAGACTTTTGCTTGTGACTTCATGAAAAGTACAATACATTTTTAAAGAATTACATATCCTTAAAAGAGAGCTCCACAGACACAAAGCCTGTGAACATATAGTTTACTTTCAGATATTTTACCTGCAATAAGATGATAATTTATCTGCAAATATTTATCTTACACAGAGTGTTGGTACAGTATTTCTTTTAATTCTTGAAGACTGGGTTCAAATTTGGTTTATTGAATACGTAAAACAAGTTTGATGGTTTTGGTCTAATGTTCAATAGCTCTTGTGTTAAGCTGTGTACATAATAGATGCAATACACACACTCTGGAAAGGCCTGGGGCATTGGGTCCAGGGTGTCCACTGTCACAGCTGTATAAAGAAACTTCTTCAGGACCCATGTGGCACTAGCCAATGCTAACAAGATAAAGTTAGAGAAATGTAGATAAAAAGGAGAGCTTCCACAATAATGAGGTTTAATTGAATCTTTCCTGCATTTGAGGCATGTTCCCCCTTCTTTAGGACCAGCAAAATGAGTACAGAGTACTCATTTTGTCACCAGAATCACACATTCAGTAAACTAGTCTTTTTATTTACTCAAACTGTCAATGACATCGTACATGTGTCTAGAGTACAGCTCTGAGACCTTTTGTCCTGAGCCTTCTCTTTTGATTTCTTTGCACTCAGGAGCCTGGTTAGCTGACAGTGGCATTCCCTTCATAATTCAGTGTAAATCAAATAAAATACAGCCAAGAAAGGCCTTCAGCTTATTTGTTCGTATTAGGTCTCTTGGTCCATCACACAACAGGGGCTCTCAGGTTCAGATAAATCTGTCTGGTATTCTGTCACACAGAACATCTCCATTGCATGAGAGGAGAAACTTGTTTTAGTAACAGCTCCACCGTGGTTTGTCCTGCTTGCCTCTCTACCATAACCTTACCTGCTTTGTTCTGCTGTTTTTGTGGATCTGTTACACAGAAACTATAAAGGGAAAACATTTAACACAAATGGGATTGTGAAGCCATAAAAATTGGCAGGGAACCCAGGTGGAGTATCTGAAACTACTTAATTTTGTTTTGAAATGGTCTATATTTCAAGTTGACTCTGTCCAATACAAACACCAAAGCACAGGATATGTTTATCAAATATGCTGTTTTGTAACACCATGGGCCTAATTCTGAGCTGCACTTTGGCTCCTTTATGTTGCAGTAGACTGCTAATGTCTCCTCCTCTCCACCCCCCTGAAATTACAGATCAGGAGGGGTGGTTACACAGGGCTAGCATAACAACTCTGTGCCACCCTCCTTCACAGCTATCATTATAGGAGGTGTAGGGGAAAGGAATGGATGCGACCAGAGCGCTCAGCTCTCAGGGGATTGTGGGCTTCTCGATTATTCCTATACCGGGGGATGGGGATGGGCATTTCCGAAACCCAACAAAAAAACTTCAAAAACAGACTCCAACGAGAGACTGCTGAATTGGAATTAATTTGCAAACTGGATACAATTAACTTAGGCTTGAATAAAGACTGGGAGTGGATGGGTCATTACACAAAGTAACACTATTTCCACATGTTTATTCCCACCCTCACCCTGCTGTTCCTCAGACGTTCTTGTCAATGGCTGGAAATGGCCCACCTTGATTATCACTACAAAAGGTTGTCCCCCCACCCCCCAATCTCCTGCTGGTAATAGCTCACCTTACCTGATCACACTCGTTACAGCGTGTATGGTAACACCCATTGTTTCATGTTCTCTGTATATAAATCTCCGCACTGTATTTTCCACTGAATGCATCCGATGAAGTGAGCTGTAGCTCACAAAAGCTTATGCTCAAATAAATTTGTTAGTCTCTAAGGTGCCACAAGTCCTCCTTTTCTTTTTGCAGCTACAGACTAACACGGCTGCTACTCTGAAACCTGTCCCCACAGTGTTTTTCCACATCCTCATGTTGTATTTTGGTCTTGCTCAGACTGTGAACTCTTCAGGGCAGATACTTTTCTGTATTTGTTTAACACTCTCTGATCATTTATGGCACTATATAAAAAATAATAATTGGGGCTAGTAATCTGGTGGTAAAATGATCTTGAGTTCTAAAATGTTCCCAAAATGACAGGCGTACTGTTGCCGGATGAAACATTTTGTGGAAATCCTATTGCTCTCTCCTTTCAATATTCTCTTCTCCTATTCTGTACCTTTCAATTTCTCCCTCCTTTCACCCAGTTGCTTCCTTTCAATTTTCTTTCGTTATTCCCTTTCCCCCACTCATTTCTGGTTTTAAATGTTCCTGGGCACTCTTAAAAAATGCCCGGCTATATATGGCCCCTTTTTCCAAATGCCAAGTAAAACTCCTCTCAGCTGAGAAAGCATGAACAAAAGGAAAAGAAAGAAGCTTCTGCAAGACTTCCAGTGTGACATGGCCTCGGTAGAAGAGTTCCCCTAGATCCTGAGCTGCAGTGACTGAGAGGTCAGCTCATTAAGTTAATCAATGGAGAGGGAAGTTTTGGAAAAAATGGTGATCATTTGTTTACACCAAAGTGGTGATAATGAGATCATCCTTACGAGTGTGTGAGGACCAACACAAAGAGCCATGCTTTAAACAGCAACTCGAGAACTCCCTGTCCAGAAAACTCCCATGTTTACTAAGCTCCCCAGTGCAAGAACATCCTGGTCCTCTCTGATAATTGTGGAGGACCAGAAACTCTATCGCCACACCTCATCTCTCTCTTTTTTTATAGTAAAAGATTAAAATTTAAATTATAAACCAGTGTGTATACAAACATTTCAAAATAAACTTTACATTACTATGTCCCCTTATCAATTCTATTAAAATAGTCTTGAGCAGTGAAGGTAAAGTCTGATCAGTCTTCCAGATCAGGTTCTGACTTCTGTTGAGTTTGTGCGTGGAGTTCCCTGTGGCAGGGGGCTCACATACTGTCAAAGTACTCATAGATCCTCTCTTTGTTGCTTTTGGAAATATTGGAGATGAACCTGATTCCAAAAGGACTTCTCTGGAGGAGTCTCCACTAGGTAGGATCTCGGAGTTTCTGCCTTGTTCTAAACAATTCAGAATGTCTAGGAACTTTAGAGCCCACTTTTGTTCCCTGGTCTCAGTTCAGGTAGTGCTTTTGTTCTGCTGCAGATAGTGCAGATGCAAGCGGTGTTGACTAATATGCCAAGAATGTTTTGTGTGCGTCCACTGATTTTTCTAGAAGTCTTTTCAAAATCTGCACTGATCTCTCTACCTTCCCATTGCTTTGGGGGGAAATCTGGGCTACTAGTACAATGGTCAAAATCGAAGTCCTGTGCAAATGCTAGGAATGTTTCAGAGATAAATTGAGACTATTATCTGATAGGAAGACTTCAGGAATTCCATGTCTTGCAAATATTTATTTCAGGTTTTGGATGACCTATGCTGATGAAGTCTGTGTAAGTATAGCCAAATCCAATATATCTGGAGAAGCAATCAGCTACAATAATGTGCTCGTGTCCTTTCCAGAAAAACAAATGTGTTGCTAGCTGCTGCTAGCGCCTGCCAGGTAGCTTTCTGGAATAATGGTTCTGGCAGTGGTAGTGGTTGTTACCTACCTTGCAAGCCTATACTAAAGTGTGAATGTGCCTACTCAGACTAGGCCACCATACAGATTGTTGTGCTCATGCCCTGCACTTGTTTATATTTTGGTGTCCCCCATGAATTTTGGAGAACATATTTTCTTTGAAATACCATAGGGATGAAAATGTGCCATCCTTTCAGAAGCAGGCCATTGGCCATGTGAAGGTCATTGCAGTGCTGCCGATACGATGGTAGAGGGGAAAGGTGGTTGAGGTGTAATATCTTTTATTGGATTAACTTCTGTTGGTGAAAGAGACAAGCTTTTGAGTTACACAGAGCTCTTCAGGTAGTAGGTCAGTTGATGGTTGACTTCTTTGACCCCACCCTGTTTGGCAGAGTTGGGTAAGTTTCTAGCAAGTCTCAACACTCCCTTTTGGATTGTTTCCACTACTCTTGGTAACCTGCATTCTATTGAAAAAATGTCTCATTTTGTGGCATCTTCTATATTCTGTCTTTGGCTTGGTATCTTGTCTCATCGCCCACTGCTTTTCCAACTTTAATAGAAAGGAAAGTTCTTTGGTCTCCCACTGTCTAGTTGTGTACTGTTCTTATGTTGTAAATTTGGTCTGACTGCTGCTTACACTTGTCTTTTCTCTTTACTGTGTCATCATTGTCTGATGCACTCTCCCCTATGCTGCTAGCATGTAAGTCACATTGCTGTTTCTTGCATTCTCACTTTTGCTAGTGTGAGATTTGGGTCTAACTGAAGCTGTGCTGATAAATCGGTGTCTCTTATACTAACAATTATCACTTCTCTTCTTAGTCCTTTTAAAGTTCTCCATTTGCAAGGTTCAGCAAGCCTGTGAACTGTAGTAATAAAAGCCTCTGCTTTTTCCTCTTATTCCTGGAACCTCCTATTAAACTTAGACCTTTGATATGTAATATTCTGTCTACCTGTGAAATGGGCATCCAAAGTCTTTCAAAAACCTCTTTCACTTCGGTGTATTCTTTCTTTTCCTCATCAGAGAGGAGTAGGGTAAGAAGATGATGTGATCCGCAGCATCACTCATGGCAAATATCATAGCATTTACCTGGTATTTTTGAGCTTTCTCTGCTAAATCAGGAGCCGTCGCTCTAATATCTGAATTCAGCAAGGCCAGCTGCTTGAGTGACAAAAATCAATCTTCTCTAACAGAGCCGTTTGCACTGTGGGCTTCATTGCTGCACTGAGACAGGGCTGTGCCTTCTTTCTGCTCTAGTTTTCACATGCCTCCACCTTGATGTTCCCTTTTCCTATTCACTTACCACTCTGGCAGTCAGAGAGGTCTCATTTGTTTCCTCCCTTCCTTCTTTAGAGAAAGGGATTCACTCACTCCTGACACCATATAGTGTGTGGACAAATACACAGAGCCATGCTTTAAGCAACAACTGGAGAATTTTCTGACTAGGAAGTTCCCATGATTATTAAGCTCTCTGCTCCAGGTCCTGTGGTAACTGTGGAATTCTATAACCACTCAACAAAAACTTTCAGCATTTCATTTTAAAATGGAATATAATACATGGGCATGCTTTTACCCAAGTATGCTGAGGCTCAGGGAGAGACCAAAGCCTTTTGTGAGGACTCTGATTAAGCAGAACATTGTGACTTTGGTATCAATAAGGAAGTATGCAGAGAAGATCACCCAGTGGCTGGAATTTTAAACAAGGAACTTGATCGGGATATGTGGGCGAATGAAAGACAGAGGGATGGATTTAAGTGGCAGGTTGAAACTTTATTAACATAACATATATATGCTCACCCCCACTCTCACATACCAGAAATTTAACTGCGTCCAGTGTGGGATTACAGGGCTCCCAGCATATAACCAATAACTCAGGTTAGACTCTCTTCAGCCTGCTCCTAGAACTCAGCTCACGTCTGAATCCCCTTCCCCATAGCAAAGGGGACAGAGTGTTCCAGTAGGGACTTCTGTCTGTTGAGTTTCCCCTTTTACTTTTAGTGTTTGAGGTTGTCTACACAAACAATTAGTCCGTGGAAAGATGTGGTGTGAAATTACCTTGCACTGCTGCAGGCCAACTTTCTGTGTGGACCCTGTTGACACTCATTAACAGTTCGTTAGTGCAATTTGATCTACTCCTCTTTGAAACAGGTCTATTTCAAAGTGCATTAACAAACTAGGCTAGTGGAGGGTGGGTTCAGACCCTCACTTGCTGTGAACTAAACGTTTGTATAGACAAAGTGTATTTGTCCTGGCCACTGAAAGCGCCAGAAACTAGCTTGGTCGCATCTGCCACCTGCACACTTGGTAGCTATTTCCAGCCTAATTCAATCCTCCAGGTCCCATAATTTTTAATGCCTTGAATCTGCCAAGTGTACTCCATAATCCCTAAAAAAGCTCCGGGACATTGTACCAGACGTCCTTTTGTGTGATCACTAAGCCACCTGCATCCAAAAAGGATTCTGGCAACTTTGTGGTTCATGCTGTTCTGGGCCCTGTCAAAATGGGCTGGTTCGACTGCTCTGTACCATACTCACCTCACAAACTTTTCTGACCAAACCCATTTCATGTTTGGCCATGACTGCCTAGCCAGTCCCGTGTCCCTCTGAATTCTAACTCTCAAAAAAGAGATAATCCAGTGGTTGGAGTTTTAAAGAAGGGACTTTTAGAAAAGGGTGGTGCAACTGGTATGGCGCTCTGAGTTAGTGAAACTGTGGGCACAGGGGTGGCATTAAATGTCTCTTAGGAGCACCGAATGTCCTGGGAGGTCACGTGGCAGGTCTAGCAAGGGGGAGAACACAGAACAAATGAGGTCAGCCACGCTAGTAGAAGCATTTGCAAGAAATAGAAGGAGGAAGAGGTTGGGAGGACATCTGTTTCAGAGAAGTAATAGGAAGAGACAGACAAGCAAGGGTGAATAATGCCTATATCCTGGGATCTATCTAAATACAGCATCCATGAGCAGGCTTGCACTGTTCATCTCAAGATGTGTAATGCTGTAAAATTTAAATTGATTCAGAGCAGAGATGACTGTGATTTTTGTAAGGAGACTTTTTAGGACATGAACCCTGGCCCTAAACTGGAGCAGTCAGGATAGTGCTCAATAGCTCATTACAACAGATAAGTTGCTAGAGTTAGTTCAAAGGCCACAATAGGTACAGAAGCAAGAAGTATGTATTTGACATCTTTATCACTAATTGAGCTATGCTAAGTAACTTCCTAGACTAAAATATAGTCATTTTGAGATATGACTACCAAATGCAAAAGAGGATGTAAGCATATTTTGGGTGAAAATGGATTCCTTACAGCGAAACCACTGGTGATTATATTGAAGTATAATAGGGTCAACTGCCTCTAGCACCCCCTTGTGGCTGTGAGGCCTCTGCAGTGCCCTGCCTGTGTTTCCCCCTTCTTCGGGGCGTCACCGCGCAAAGGAAATTAAACATCCCCTACCTGGGGTCCAATTTATTCAGTCCTTAGCTCCACTGGCCCTCCAGGCCTCAACAGTAATTCAGTGTCTCTCTCCTGATGATCCAAAATAACGCAGTCTTTCAAAATAGAATACAAACTCTCAGTATCATCACTGCTTCAGTTTGGCTCAGCCCCTTCTCCCTCAGGATCTGTGTTTCTGCCTCCCAGCACCGTCCACCTGTAGTTTATTCTTCTCCACAGACCTTCCCCCATGCTGACTCAGGAGACTTTTTACTCTTTCCTTCACCTGTGTATTAGATAATTTTAACATTAGCTTTTATAAAAAAAAATTAAATCATGTTACTGAAACAGAGTGGTATGCTCTATAGTGCCTATTGTGGATTAAAAAAAAGAGCATATCTGTCTCGGCATAAATCTAAGAGATTCTATGAAGCAGTATGGAGGGAACCTATATTTCCGCTATGAAAGATGTAATCACAAGTTGATTTGTGTAACAGTTTTCTCCTCACTAGATGCAGATAGTGTCCTTGACAAAGTTACACTGAAAAAAGAGACAGAAGCTTCACAGGGTAATCTGCTTCTCCCACCTCGGAGATGGAGGTAAACTAGGATGAATGCAATTTACTAAAAGCTTGCAAAGAAAGGGGAAATATGTGTATAGACATTTATTGCTTTTACTCTTTGTTTCATGTGCTATGTACATTTTGGGGAATGAATAAATGATGCTTTGTTTTGAAGCAGCTGATTGAGTCACTCTAATCAGCCAGCCACTGTTGCAAGCTCCTCATTGAAAAGGATTTACAGATGCTAAACACTGTTGGGTCTGTTGGGTTAAAGCAGTTCGGAAAGAGAGGACTACAGCCCAGTGATCTGGTTCAGAGTGGTAGGATCATGTGGTTCCACCCAGAGAGGGGTGAAGATAGTGAAACCTGTCCAAGGGGTGCACTCGAGAGGTACTAACTGGAGTCTAAAGTGTAGCTCTTCCTGTAACCATGACATATACACTAACTTTTTATTTTGGTCCCTTTTGTTTCTTGATTTGGTCTCTGTTCGTTTTTAGTTTAGACAGGTCTCTCTTCTGGAGTGGGCACGTTATGCCAAATTCATCACTGATAACTCCAGTGAAGTAAATTGAGTTCTATGTCAGAGGTCAGTTTGGTCCTGTATGGCTGCTGCTTAGAGCACAGTTCCTTAGTGCTAGTGCTCCCCCTTTCCTCCCCCTTTCCTCCTCCTTCCCCCCCCCCGGCTAAGATATACCTTAGTTTTGTTTTATTTATGTAATTGGGATACACATTAGTTAGAGATCAAGATACATTCTTGTGGCCCATCCTGATGCTATGGGTCATGCTATCTTGCTATGAATATAGGGCATTAACTCCTAAGTGGAGCCACACCAGCACACACGCAAACAGTGTGAGTCACTGCTAACAGCATTGCCAGCCTCTTACCAAAAAATGTAAGACAACTGTAAGCCAACAAATGAAGAGTAGTGCCCACTTTGTCAAATCTCTGTCGATCCTTCCCAGGACCAAGATTGGCACTGTCCTCTCTGATACCAAAGCAGGAAAAGCAGCTGGCATTAATAGCATCTTTCCAGACTTCCTTTAATATCTTGGGCTGAGAGGGCATGACTGGATGGCTGCACTGTTCACGGAAGTCAGCACCACCAGCAAACTCCCTGCAGCTTGGAGATGATCGAAGGTCATTGTCATTTTAAAACCTGGAAAGTGGCCCAATGGCCCTAAAAGCTGCTGCCCTCTACCTCTCCTTTGTACAACAACAAATTACTGGAGTGTGCGATCCTGGTGAGGCTGACCCCTATCTGGAGGCCACAGTCCCCCAGAACAGGCAGGTTTCAGAGCAGGATGAGGCTGCTAAGACCAAGTGCTTGCACTGACTACACGTACGGAGGCCATCTTCCAGCAGAAGCTTAAAACGGTCACAGCTCTTTTCGATTTGTCATCAGCCTATGACACTGTCTAGCCCAGGGCCTACAGCTGAAGCTTATCCAACCTGCTTCAATGCAACTGGACTTCTTGCCTCATTAGATCAATGGTTTCGGACAGAATGTTCCGTGTCCATCTCAGATATCAGGTTAGAAAAACAGAGTCTGCACAATGGCCTCCCATGTGGATCAGTTCTAGCACTGTTGTGTATAAGTGATGTGCCTGAAATGACATGCTGCAAGTTATGCCAACAACCTGGCACTAACAACACAGGCCACAACCCTCAAGGAAGCAGAAGATACCCTTAATGCTGATCTGAAGAGGAAGGAAAACTACTTTTGGTATTGGGGGCTTAATTCCAATCCATCAAAAATGGTGTAATCAGCTTTCCATCTCAGCAGTTATCAAGATAAGACGATGACGAATGTAAACTTCTGTGGCAAGGCAGTTATTCGTGATCCCAACCCCTGCTACCTTGAAGTCATTCTCAGTTGCAGCCTTACTTAACAACAACATTTGAAGCAGGTGAGCCATAAAATGAAGAGTTGTGTCAATATCATCCAAAAACTCCCAGCCTGTGACCTCCTTTGTTCATCCGCCTCGTACTCACCTAAGTCCCGCTGACCATTCTGGATGGCTGAAGAAGGTCTTCTGTCATCCAGTTTCACCCCAGAAGATACCTAGTGGATGCAATGGCCAGGATCTGACATAAGCAACAAGCACCTCATAGATGATCCCACTGTTGTACTGTACGGTTACTTGCTCTGCCAAAGACATTAGATGACCAACAACTGTATTAGGATGATGCACACACCTGATGCATAAATGGAGAATTTAGGATTCACCACAGTGCAAATGCAGAGATGGTCAAACCATCAAACACATTGTGAACAAGTGCCCCATCTTTTCATTTCCAGGAGGTATAGCAAAGTTGCACTCTGTATCTTCTGCAGCTTTTGAATGGATTTCAGACCTATTAACTTGCAATAAAGAAGACTCCTTGCTGAGTCTTTTAATGTGCTACACTAAAGTACACTTTTAAAATATACTTTGTACACTTGTGAATTTTGAAAGAATATATAACTTCCTTTAAAAGACTTACCGTTCTTTTCTTTGATAAGTGGTGCTTTCTTTAGTTGTGCAGAATATAATTCTGCAGTGTATCACGTTGCACAATTAAAAGCAAAAATAACTGGGAATATTCTCAGAAGCATCCTTTTAATAAACATTTCTTTCAAAAAGGGGACTTATCAGTCAGAATTTTCTTAGTATAAAACTTTTTGGTGTGTATGGTTCTATTCTTCAATTTGCTTCCAAAAGGCATCATTATACTAGAGAGAGAGAGAGAGAGAGTATCCATATAGTCATTTTTACTGTTAATTCCTGCACAGAAATTCATCTCTTTCATCCTCTTCTTTTCCCTGCCTCTCACTATATATAATTTGTGTGTGTTTGTGTTTGCCTATAGTTAAGGATGCCCAGATAATTCTGTTCTAATTCTGTACTTTCAATTTCAGATGCTAACAGCTTTATGATTTTGGTTGTAATTTGGCACATTCGATGTCAGTCTAGTAGTTAACTTCTTGGAAAGTTTTGATCAAAAATGGCTGGGTGATTTTGAAGAACAGAGTGGAAAAAATTCTTTAGCCAGTACAAAAATAATTGTAAAACTGTGTGGTGTTTTTTTAACACTTATGAATTCAAACTTAAAATTTGGCAGTTGCAGATGTGCTTTCCATGGTTCAGTGATTTGTTTTCATTTGGCTAAGTTGTAAGGATTTAAACAATATTCTTCATACTTGCACAAAGACCTCTGTTAAACAATACAATTAATATCTGCCAACATTCATTTGGGACACTGCATGCATGTGTATCATATATAAATGGAGTGGAAATCTCCATTGTAAAGGGACTCTCATAACTTCATGTTGGATTTGCACATGCATGCATGACAAAACTGGGAAAGTAATTGTAAGATATATAGGATAGTATGGCATGTGATCTGTGGTGGGAGCACATTGATGGAGTCAAGCTAAAGTCTCATTAATTCACACAATGTGGAGGAGAAGGATGATTATTTATTAGTAATAAAAATTATCATAGTGCCTAGGAGCCCCAGTCATGGACAAGGACCCTATTGTGCTAGGCATTGTGCAAACACACAATTAAAAATGGTCTTTGTCCCAAGGAGCTTACAATCTAAATATAAGACAAGAGACTACAGAAGGTAAAATTGTTGTGTACAGGACATCCGACTAGATGATGATAATGGTCACTTCTGGCCATGAACTCTATGAATCTCACAGAAGGTGAGCCGTAGAGGGGCAGCTGGCAGTCAAGTAGTTCAGGGACATACAAGGTTATTGGCAAACAAAACTTAAACAATGAAAACAGTTCCATCCCAGAGAAGTGTAAAGCTTAATATGTTTTAGATTCAGAAGAATGAAACATAAAATATAAATGTTCTTCATTACAACACTGTAATGATAAACAGGAAACCTGTGTCAATTAATTTAGATTTTACTTGAGTTTGTAAAGTTTTTTTTTTTTTTTTTAAAGTCAAGTGTACTTTTCTGGGTCACGTTGTGAGCATGTTTGCTTGGGGCCAAAATATATAAGGCATTCTCCTAAGCCTATAATAACCTGCAGTGTGGAAGCTCTGGAATGAAATCAGAAGGATCCCTGAAGTGTCACTTATTGAAATTAGACGAAGGTCAGAGGAGTGAAGTTTTGGAATAGCCTTCCAAGGGAAGCGGTGAGGGCAAAAGATCTATCTGGCTTTAAGATTAAACTCAATAAGTTTATGGAGGAGATGGTATGATGGGATAACATGATTTTGGTAATTAATTGATCTTTAAATATTCATGGTAAATAGGCCTAATGGCCTGTGATGGGATGTTAGATGGGGTGGGATCTGAGTTCCTACAGAAAATTCTTTCCTGGGTATTTGGCTGGTGAATCTTGCCCATATGCTCAGGGTTTAGCTGATCGCCATATTTGGGGTCGGGAAGCAATTTTTCTCCAGGGCAGATTGGAAGAGGCCCTGGAGGTTTTTCGCCTTCCTCTGTAGCATGGGGCATGGGTCACTTCCTGGAGGATTCTCTACTCCTTGAAGTCTTTAAACCACGAGTTGAGGACATCAATAGCTCAGACATAGGTGAGAGGTTTTTCGCAGGAGTGGGTGGGTGAGATTCTGTGGCCTGCGTTGTGCAGGAGGTCGGACTAGATGATCATAATGGTCCCTTCTGACCTTAGTATCTATGAATCTATGTATATTGATTTCAGAAAAGAGGTGCTGTCTGATCATCTGCATTAATATGAAATATCTCATTGTCTTTTTCCTAAGATGTAGGTTTCTTGGTCAGAGCTATTTCTCCAGTTTACCATGTGCCGTTATGTCAGTTGTCCTCTTGTCTGCTGCCCTTTTCTTCCCAGAGGTGGATATAAGTGTTTGAATAAAGTTTATGTGGTGCTTTGGTGTGCTTCTATAAATACATGAGGTATTATTAATAACAAAGTATAATTTTTCTAGTAATATGAAGTTTGGACTGGTGCTATTCAACATAAAAATTAAATTTTGAGGTAGGTTTTTGCTGCCCTCCCAAAAGTTTATTGCTTCTGCCAGCTAAGTTCATATGCTTTTATGGCTGACATTTGTTGTAAATTATATACTGTACAATCTGTCACTCTTAATGTAGATGTAAGATATTGTAAGCCTGAAAATTTATGAGTAAGTAGTAGTAGTACCTATTATTGAAGTCTGTCTAAACTTGACGAACTGCAGGTGTAGAGTCATCTGCTACAGAAGTATTCTGTCTTCCTGAGGCCAATAGTGAGATAATTATCTTGGGATATGGAAAACTTTGACTATGTTTTAATTGCAGAGAATGGAAGTCAAAAATAAAGCACTAAATATTTTTAAAATAATCCTGGACCTGGGAGACTGACTTTTTTTGTGTTTATAACAAAGGGTATACACACAATTTTGAAATCGGAATAAAGGAAGACTGCTTAAACCATTTAGTATACCAGGCATTTACATTTTGTACATGTAGCAGGGATCTGTAATCTTGGAGCACATCGTCTGTGTTGTGATGTTACAACACAAAGTCAGTTAGAACATTAATAAAATTCTTTCTCTGGAAGCCATGCTGGTTTAACCATATCTACTTCATTGAGAGCAAATTAAGATTAACTTTTATGAAAGTTAATGTTGTTCAGACATAAAAACACCATTAAATAAGGTAAAGGTTGTGCCTTTAGGTAGGCTAGTGGAAAAGGAGAAGAGAAAAATGTTATAGAAAGATGGAAAACAGGATATGAAAAGCAGAGGCAGTAAAAATTACATGGAATTGTAGGGGAGTGGAAGTAGATTGGGAAGGAAGTGAGGTAAAGGATGGAATGGGGTAAGTGAGACTGGAAACTGGCAAACATTCCACTGAATTTGTGTAAAGCATAAATGTGTGGCAAATGTTATGAGTGATCGGGCTTGGAAAGGTCTGGTAAGCTAATGGGAAATCTGGGATCAGGGGTGTGGGTGTGTGTGTGGTGCCATTCAGTTTCACAGGGGATAAGGATGTAGCTCACATTGCTAAACAGTGACCCACCTCTAGAAATTGCATTGTTGGGCTCTGGAGGGAGTTCTGTCCATTCGTGTGAAAAGCCAGCCTAATGATTTGTGAAAGCCTAAAGAAAAACTCATGTTCTAAGAGTTGCTCAAGATACACAGAGGTTCCTATGCAGTTGCTTGTTCTTTTGTAAGGCTTTCCCTTCACTTCTGTTGGCAGAGGTGAAGCTATATGTAATCCAATCTTCCCTTCCTGCCCCAACAGGAGAGTGGGAGATCTGGTGGAGATTTGCTGATGCCACACTGGTCTGTCTTGTATGTAAAGGTGATGCTGGTTACCACTCTTACAGAGTCTGTGGAGGAAGGAAAGGGGGAAAATGAGGCATTGAGACTCCTATAGGGATAAATTGGACTGCCGAAGAAAACAGGAAGAGAATTAACAATTGAATGCATGGTACACCACCATCTACTTCTCAGCAATTGTTGAGACATTGGGAGGCAATAGTGTAGATTACAGCATTGCCAGAGCAGAATCAAAAGCTCCCACCCCAGTTTCACTTATCAATGATATTCAAGACTTGAACAATCATTCCTTTGAAACACGTTTCAGAAGAATAAAGTGGTTAGTCTTTAGCACTGGTGTTTCTATCTTTGAAATCCCACAATCCTTTCTTTCCACTAGAGGGTTTAGAGGGTAACTTGTTACCAGGCAGATAGGGGTAAAGAAGTTCAGAGTGATTAACTGAGGGGAGGCAGTTGTGGGTAGAGTCCTTGTGAGGTATGATTGTCTGACTCCTAACTACAGGAGCTCAGTGCTGAAGCTTTCTTTGTACCAGCTTCTAGATTTGTCTTGGGCTGTTTTTTCCCTGCTTAATGCCCTCTCACCCCTTATTAAACTTCATAATATGAACTTTATGTGAGACCCTACCTCAGATCTTCCTTAAAGTCTGATTGATTAGTTTGCTGATGGTAGAAAAGCCATGTGACCTCTTTAGCTAAAGGAACAGGAAAAAGTGGGTGTGATAAACTAGGAACGTGGGAGTAGAAAATGGGCAGTGATTGGGAATGTGCATCTGATCAATTACACTTGTATTGAGAGTAGTCCCCTTCCACACCGCTTTGGGCCTTTCATGCAGTATTACAATTATGCAGGCTACGTCGAAAAAGGTGGTGTGGGCTCTCTTATGAATGGGGAGATCACAGGAGGAGGATTGTCCAGTGGTTACAGCAGTAGCCTAGAAATTGGGAGACCTGGGTTCAGTTTCCTGCTCTGCCACAGTCTTTGTGTGTGACCTTGGGCAAGTCACTTAAGTTTGGTCTACGCTACAGAATTAGGTTGCTGTAAGCTGCCTTATGTTGATCTAATTATGTCAATGTCTACACTAGAATGCTACTTCCACTGAAATAAGTGGCCTTCTAATCAACATCATAACTCCACCTCCACAAGAGGCATAGAGCTTATATTGGTGTAGTTAGGGCGACGCTCTGTCTGTGTAGACACAGCATTACTTACACTGACTATTTGCTGTCATTCTGTCAGCAGCCCTGGCTCACAGCTGGAGCCATGAAATTGTCAAGAATGTCAATTTCACTGCTAATAGAGTCCCTGTTGTGAAATTGAGCTCACAGCTAGTGCTGTCACCCCAGGGAAAGTGGGGGGGCTCCAGGTGTGAGCCCAGTAAGGCTGTCAGTGCCCCACACTTGGCTATCAGTGCCCCACAATGCCCCCATTTCAGTCAGTACAAGCACTCCTGGTAAGGACATGCACCACCAGCAGAAGAAGTGGACATCAACAGCCAGTGAATTACTGTGGTGGCTGTTGATTACAAAATTAGGTTGACTTAAGATAAGTCAGTGTAGACAAACCTTTAGTGTCTCTGTGCCCTAGCTCACAGGGGTGTTGTGAGGATAGCTATATTAAAGATTGTGTGGCATTCAGACACTATAGTGATGGGCCATATCGGTACTTTAGAAAGACAGATCAAAAGGAAGCATCTTCCTTTTCTCCCCTTCTCTCTGAACATTCTGGCAATTGCATTGGAACACTGCCTATAAAAGCAATAAAATCCTATGAAACTATGAGGAAAATGTTTGTGTATGTACAAAGTAGATGTTTTTAACTGAAGCACCTCACTTTAATTGTATTTCTTTTGCCATCCCCCAAATACATCAAGGGCCTTGTTCTGCACTCATTATCCACAGCCTGCTCAGGGAAAACTCTCATTCACATCATTTGAGGGGCACCAGAAAATTCAAACCCATTTTGATCTCAAAACAGAAAAAGTAGTTTCCTTGAGAATTCTCTGAGGTTTTTGTATGGCAAGGGTCAGCCCAAAGTGAATTTTTATGACCACAAAATAGTGGGATAATAGAAATGATCATACTCTGAACTGAAGAGGTATTAGCTAGAACAGTTATGTTTTTATTATAGTTGCTGCTATAATTAGGGAGGAAAACAGGCCCAGTGTCAGAGCGGACAGCAGCAATGAGTCCAGGCACATCTTGAGAGGTCACTGAAATGGCAGAGGCAAGGCTGTTTCCTGTTGACTCCACATGGAACCACAATTAACAGCTTCATTGTTTTGTTTCAATATTGGGAATAATAAAGGTCAATGCCATTGAAAATAGCATTGGAATAAAAAAGCTGAACACACACAATGGTCACAAAATAATTTAGTATCAAAATAAAAAATTCAAAATTAATCTGTACCTTATCCTCAGAGTTAAATATCTATATATTGAATTTAATCAATACTTGTAAGATTTGGAAAATTTCAACCTTTTTCTTAACTGTGATCTCCTTTACCAAAGAAGGTGATTAAAATTCAGAGTGTACATTTCAGAAAGTTGTTCTTAAAAATATATGCTTTTGCCTGAATGCCAGGGTGTTGATAACAGAAATGCACTTTGAGGTCCTTTCAGAAGTGGTTCATGTTTGCTTTTTATAAATGATTTTTCTGGTTATAACTAGGAAACCATAGGAAGGTTAGTATTCCACAACCCTTTTTTATTCCTGGGATATCTGGGCTATCCATGGCTCTTTTCTCCCTAACTAATGTATTCTTGAAGTCAGACAGAGAAATCCCAGCTTCTGATCATAGTACATTTTAAAGGTCTTCCCTTGCTGGCACTGAGCCCCAAGTAAGGAACTTATCAGTATGTTAAACTAATCGGGAGAGAACCAGACCATGTTCCCTGGAATCATCCAATATCCTATTTCAGTCATACTGTAGAAGCAGTACAGTTTAGTTTGGGCTGAGTCTGAAAACTCTACTCTAGAGATTCTGTAGCTACTGAAAAGAAGGCTTCCCCTTAGAACTGTGCTCAGCCTTCATTTTTGCAGAGCCAAGGAAGCCTGCAGAATTTGAGGATCAACCACTCCAGAGGCTAACTTTAGCTGGAAGCATTCTTTATTTGCTTCAGAATCTGGAATTGATGATGATGATACAAGTGAGATGAGTTAGAACTTTTCAGATCTAAGAGGGCTGCTGGCCACAAGTACCATCACATGTATAGGTTGCCTTCAGACCAACTCATTTCTTTCTGGTATTCTTTATATTTCTATTAAGACAATAATCTTTTAAGACAAAGAAAATATAGGGGTTGGGGGAAGGATGGGATGTGCCACAATTAAGGGATTGTGGGCTGCTGTGCAGTTCATATGCAGCCCTGAAGAGGCTGCCATAAATTAGCACAGTCCAGTGGCTGCTTTAATTTATGCCAGAGGCTGTTTCAACCCCTACAGTGGCCCAGAATCCAGAGGATGTAAAGGTTCTATAAAAACCATATTTTCCCCAGTTCCCTCTGAGATGTATCTTGGGTCCCGTGGCTCTCATAAGCCATGTCACAGAATCATTGCTGTAGTGTGTAAATGAGGGGGGGAATATAGTTTAGTTCTGTATCTTAGCTTGTATCAATGTACTTTTACCAGTTCTAAATGTATCTAATCTTGTCCTATCCGGTACTTAAAGAAATTGGCACTTTCTATGAGATCTTGGTATTTATGCTTTATCTATAAATGAGAATAAATAAATGGAGCTCAGCATGTCACAACACTGACCATGGCTAAACAGCATGACACCTTATAGTAATGTATTATGCCAGCTGGAACTGCTGGCAGACAACTTAATTCAGCCATCAAATTGTAACGGAGGTTAATAGTGGCAACAGCACCAGGCCATGCAGCTGCTCCTGTCCATGGAAATTTGTTATATGTCAGTAGGCTGCCTTTTAAATTTTTTGGAATATCGAAGAGGTTGGGTTGTGACAAACCCTCTTGAATACATGTTATGTAAAGTTAAGATTTCTGAAGTATAACTCTGATTTTCCAGGGAAAGTTTAATATTGCCAGTATTAAAATACAGAATAGTGTAAAAGTTGCCTTTTGCAGAACTTCTCCATTTTCTTCTGACCAGTTCATATTTGGCCACCCAAGAGATAAAGCAGATACTGTATGACTAATAAAAGTAACCTCACTTACAGGTTTGTTTTTTGATGAAATATTTACTTTTGTTGCTGTGTTAGACAGACTGATCTTGCACGTAAAGTGTGTTCTGTTTTTCTCACATCTTCAGATGTTTAATGTACAAGCTGTCTGCTAGTGAGAATGTAAAGCTTGTGAAATTCTTTGTTACAGTGTACAATAGTTGTAATTCTAAATATTTTCAGCTCAGTGGGTGGCTTTAAATTTGATTTGATTTGTGTTTAATGTATGAATCATGACTACATTTTGAGCTGGTATTAACGTATACAATATTCAGCTTATTTTTTCTTATTTGTAGAAGTATATTTATATAGTTAACTTACCTAAATATTTTCTCATCTATAAGCTGTATATATGTAAAGTTAAAATGCAAAAAACAAAAAAAGAAAAAAGTCTTCATAATTAGTTTGGGATTTTTTTAAAATTATGCCTATATGTGATATTTGAAGAAAAAAAGATTATCAAATTGGGAATAAAAAATATCCATGATGCTATGAAATTGGATGTGTAGAATATGTAATATAATGCTAAGAAAAGTTTTATTATAAATACACTAATTATGAGGCAAAAACTTCCAAATAGCAAAAAATAAGATGCTAAATATCAATGATGATTAAATATATATGAGCGCATTTCCTCAGTTCATTTAAAAACAAAAACAAAACAAAAAAACCCTCTTCCATTGACAGCTGTTGAAGTTTGGCTTTGAAGTTAACTGCTTATGCAACAGTTTTCAGAATTTAAATACAATCAGTAGGTACAAAAGCTGCACTCATTTTTATTGTATTGTTTTTGTCCAGCTTTTTGTAGCAAGCCAGTCACCAAGCTTAATATAGTAAAATCATTCATTTCTATTAATGGGCCAGAGCTTGGGAGCTTCTAAGCAAACACAGAAAAAAAAATCCTGATAGACTCCACTAGAATAAATTCTGGTAGCCTGCAGTAGGTTTGTAAATCAGACCTGGCTCATAGCAGCAAGAATTCATGCCCAGAACAAGGAACATAAGAGATCAAAGACTTATTCCAGCCTAGAACTGCAGTAATTCAGGGCTCATTTTATCTTGCTCCTCCCTCCACTGTACAGGAGCGTGTCTAAGGTCTTCTAGTTATTATATACTAATCTGCTGAACTCCACACAAATCTGCCTTCATGTTCTAACTCTAGTGTTTAGTCCTGCAGGTCTTCAGAAAGCACAGAAAGTTGTGTGTGTGTATTTTTGGGGGGTGGGGAAAGTGTTTTATTCCTCTTGGGACAACTGTACTCTCAAATCTCTGTTAGAAGTCACATACCTCCCACCCAACGTTCTGTGTAGCAAGATTTGCTCCATTGCGTGAGGGAGCATTTAATCCAAGTTATTTCTTCTAGTGCTTGACTTACTCATTCAAAACCTTCTCTAAAATGGGCAAGTCATACTTAACCTATACTTCTGTGCAATTTTGACCTCTGACACAAGAGGTCTTGACAATCTGAGATCTCTTTCTGTTCAATAGTACAAAATTTCTGTCCACCCATCTAATTTACCCAGTAGTGATGAAGTATGTGGGGCTCTCCATTTATGATACCTCTGTATTTGACAATTTATAGCACATTCCATTGCTGCAAGGGATAGGTGTGCATAATCCTGTAAGCAGAAATGTGGTGTGATACCGGCTTTTCTTCTGTTACATGTATGACTATTTTGTGTTGCAATGGTCCTCAAAGTGTCATTTGTTCTGTGGCTCAGAGAGCAAATATATATATCCAGCAACACAACATGTTCCAGCTACGAAGAACTGAGCGCTTTGGGTTTCAGTAAGAAACAATGGGATGATTTTGTGTGGTGATGAGTACAAGGGTTGCTGATACTGCCGTGAGATGGGATGGCTGATGCTGTGAGGCCTGTATGTGTGTGTGGGGGGGAAGGAGGGCGGCTAGATAGCAATGCTGGGGACAGCTGTAAGTTTAGTGGGGTGGCTACAGCTGGGTTTATTTTTGCCAGCCTACCTGGTGATTGGGGTGCTTGAAGATGCTGGGGCTTAGTTGGTGGCCGGATGGAAATAGGTAGGGGAGCTGATTTAGGTTGCTGAGGGTGCTTCTCTTCTTTCTCCTTCCTCTCTGTCTGCAGACATGGTGCTGAGCTCCATTTCTCCAGCCGTCGAGCTGAGTGCTGGACAGGTTGGGAAAAGATCTAAGAGAATGGACTCCAAAGTGATTGGGCTTGGAGAAGTTCAGAGCAAGGACAAGGTGAGAGCCAGAAATGGGAGTGAGTTGCTCCTTACCTGTCCTCCCTAGGCTCCCGCTGAGTCTTAGCAACTACTTGACATAGTTTAATTTTTTTACCCCCGACTCCTTTATAAATCGCTTCTGGGTCACACCCAATGGGTAAAGAAATGCTGCTTTGTTGGACAGAACCAGTGGTTAAAACAGAGCACCAATTCTAGTGGTTGTATGTCATCATGGGTATTGATGTCATTGCACCCTCTGGTTCCTGTATATTAACCATAGTGATTCTGTAGGAACATCATTCACTGAAACACTATGTATAGTCCATATTTTTAATAAGCATGTTTTGCATATAGTCAGCTTTCTCGGTGTCGTGCATTCCAAATAAAATGCAGCAGCATGCTGTTAACAGGTAAACAGTTCCCCTTACCTTCCTGAATAACTGCATACATACTCTTCTCAGAGAAAAATGGAGAAACAGCTTCTTACTGTCTGTTAATAAGAACTGCTGGAGCGCCAGCTCTTTCAAACAACTTTCCTTTCCTCTCTTTTTTTCCCCGCTAAAGATACGTATTGTTTAATAAATTCCTTGGGGCCTACTCTGCCCGTGATGCACCAAGGAATTACCCATAGGAATCCTATTAATTTTAATTAGCATTGATGGTAGTATAGATCTCTTAATCTTTAAGTACTGTTTGTCTTAATTGGTTGTTGATACAGTCTTTGGTTATATAAGTTAATTTTGTATGAGGAAAAACAGATTCATTTTAAGCTCATCTCAGCAAAGTTACGGAATCCATATTAGTTTCCTTTGCTATTGAGACAACCTTTTCCCAAAGAAATAACCTTCTGCTATGAGGATATACTTCCATTCCCTGAGAACTGTCTCTTCTTAGACAAAATGTCAGCTTAGTGAAAATGATTAGTGTATTGCAAAAGCCTAAGCTGAAAAAATGCTCCAAGTATTGCTGTAAGGTATGGCTCCCCATTACTGTAATGAAACAGAGTGACAGTATTGCACTGATAGCACAGTATTATATACCCTGTTCGGTGGACTGAGGTTTTATGTATAATGAATAGTGCTGCTTTTACCATAGAAGATATATTCGGCTTCCCGGATTTGCAAGAAGTACTAATCCAAACAAATACTGTGCACATATAAAAAGATGAGAAAATAGTTGCAGTTTAACTTTCCAATTCTAACTTTTTTCAGCATGAGCACTCTTCTACTAGAACTCCGTTTTCCCCTCCTCCTTCTTTGGGACTGGGACTGCATATCTCCCTGACTCCTGAAAACATTTCCCATTTTAACTGCCACCAGTGGTGATCCTCATTGGCTAGAAGGATGGTGGCAACAAGCAGGATTAGATGGTGAACTTTTCAAAGCTTCTCTTTTTGTGGTGGTGGTGCCATGAAGTACAGTTGGCTACAGTTTTCTGGTTTGACCACAATGTGAGGAGAGCAAGTTACCTACTGACCAAAGGAGTGAATGCTGCCAGCAAGAAAGAGGAGTATAATAGTAGCTGTAAATAATTTATCCTCAATATGTGTTACATATGGAATATACTGTAGGAATTGTGTATGATGAAGATGTGGGAAAGATGTGGTTGATGATCAGGATGCTAACTCAAACAGCATTAACCCCAGTAACATCCTTTAGATGTCCAAGTCCCTTAGTGTGTTTATAACTGGATTGCTCACTGTGTTTAACATAATTTGCATGTTTTTTTTCATGTGAGGTTGGTAAACAATGAAAGATCCAGTGGCACACAGTAAACAATAACGCAAAATACTACATTGCAGCTTTTTGCTTCTATGTTAGTTATTCTTAATCAATAATAATCAAGCCTGTCAGATCTTTGTCTTTTTCTGGTTCCTAGTTAATTTTTGGAGAAAAAAAATTTTTTTTAAAGGTGGGTAGTTTTTGTTTCAAAAGGTTTGAGTGTTTCTAGTTATGTTTTGTGAGGTTTTACATATGATCTTTAGGATTATTTTTATTTGACAATTATGAAACTCATTGGTTAGGCTCATAATTGTAACTCGTAGTAAAACCAGGTAAGTAATAAATCATTACAAGATCTAGCAAGCCAGCCTGTATATAGAAATATTACAGTTTAAGCTGACAATATAAATAATTCTAGCTCAGGTTGCAAGCTTAGGACAGCTGTGGTTAGGTGCACTTGATTAAGGATGATTTCCAGTGTGTTTGGAAGCTGGATAGTCCAGATATTTTTTTTCTTCTCTCCGACTATCCTCTCTGCTCCCCACACATTTAACACTGCAGGACAAAGAAAATAAACTCTCCATTTTTGCTTCTGTTTCTAGTTTATTTAACTTTATCAAATTCACCAGCACAATACTACAATGTTGTAACAGTGGTGATGAATCTTTCTTTGTTTTAAAATAGCTGTCTATTAGAAATTTTTTTAACATATATCAATATTTCTTTTGATCCTAGTTTTATTGGTAAAAGCCTCTTTTTACACAATCTACTTCTTGGGCCAATTTTGATTTCATGACATGTGTCACTTTAACGTACACTATTGACTCTTTGACATTCTTATATTTAAAAAAAACACACTGAAAACTTACTGACTGGGATATTTCTACCTTCTTTTGGCTCAGTGCTTAATAGTTAAGGCCCTACCAAATTCACGGTCCATTTTCGTCAATTTCATGGTTATAGGATTTTTAAAATAATAAATTTCATGATTTCAGCTATTTAAATCTGAAATTTCATGGTATTGTAATTATAGGGGTCCTGACCCAAAAAGGAGGTGGAGGGGGGCGTGGGTGTCACAAGGTTATTGTAGGGGGGATTGCGGTACTGCTGCCCTTACTTCTGCACTGCTGCTGGTGGTGGTGCTGCCTTCAGAGCTGGGCAGCTGGAGAGCGGCAGCTGTTGGCTGGGAGCCCAGCTCTCAAGGCAGAGCCACCGCCAGCAGCAGTGCAGAAGTAAGGATGGCATAGTATGGTATTGCCACCCCTTACCTCTGCGCTGCTGCCTTCAGAGCTGGGCCCTCAGTCAGCAGCCGCCACTCTCCAGCCGCCCAGCTCTGAAGGCAGCAGTGCAGAAGGAAGGGTGGCATGGTATGGTATTGCCAACCTCACTTCTGCGCTGCTGCTGGCGGAGCGCTGTGTTCAGAGCTGGGCACTGGGCCAACAGCCTCCACTTTCTGGCTGCCCAGCTCCGAAGGCAGCACAGAAGTAAGGGTGGCAATACCACAACCCCCCTACAATAACCTGGTGGCCCCCTGCAACTCCCTTTTGGGTCAGGACCCCCAATTTGAGAAGCACTGTTCTCCCCTGTAAAAGCTGTATAGTATAGGGTAAAAGCACACAAAAAGACTGGATTTCATGGTCCATGACACGTTTTTCATGGCTGTGAATTTGGGAGGGCCCTACTAATAGTGGATACAGATACTTGTTTTTGTAAACATAAAAGGAGTCAAGCTGTTCATGTTAATGATGGAAGAATACCACATTTGCATACTTAAAACTAAACCTGCAGTAGAGATTCATATGACTGAAAATCTTCTATTTTCCACATAATGGATAGCTGAATGATGCTCTGGGAATTTTTGACCAAAAACAAAAAACCAAAACAACTTTCATAATACAGTGGAAGTACTTAAAGCTTTTTCTTTTTTGACACTGTCTACCAGTTGTGGCAGTATTCCCCACCCATTCACTGTTGCAGTGACTCTTTCTTATACAAGAACATCTCACAGTGCAAGAAGTATTGTATGACTTCTTTGTAGTTCCTACATTTATACTTATCTAAATATAGCTTTCATACCACTAGAAAAAAATGCCAAAAATGTTGAAATACATTATCCTGAAGTCATCTGTTCACCATTGAGTTTTTGGATTTTCTGAAATGGTTATGGATAGACACAAACTAACATAATGAGTTGTGGATAGATGAGGCACACTTAAGAGAGAAGGATGAAATCCCAACATGTCAGAAAATCATAAATATACATACTATGAATGAAATCTACTATCCTGGCACAGTCTTGTGTTCTGTGTACAGATTGGTTTGATTTAAATACTTTGTGTTTTAAAATGAAGCATTTATCACTTGAAAACTTACAGAAAGCAAATTTTAAATCCTTTTTCTACAAACATTGACAGAAATCTAATAAGATTATAATTTGTCCAATCATGGAATGGAAATATCATGTGACGTCACCAATTCTGATTAAGCAAGATAGCTTGAACTTCGTATTTCAAACAGCAAGTCATAAAATACTATTAATAGAATAGCCTTCTCCTATAGAGAGCATTTCTCTTAATAGAATTCTCTTAATTCTATTTTTATTACCTTGACTGTATTATTTAAGAATTATACATTGAGTACTCTTCTGTACTAAGGTGATAAAGATAGAATTTAAAAAAAAGAAGAAACTTGTCATTCTCTTGTCTTACTAATATAGACATTTTAACTGTCTTGCATTTTCCTTTATTTTTGTTACCTTATTTGTATCTTATAACACTTGAGGATAGAAAAAAATCTCTTCCCCCTTTGGCCTACAACTAATATTTAATTCATGCATATATCAGTATAGCTGTAGCTGTTTGCATATGATATATAGCAGCGTGCACTCATGTATCAGATCAGACTATCAAATCAGAAGTATTATCATACAGTATACAAATATTTTAGACTGCAGTTAGTTTGTTCTGTAAACAATCCTAACTGTAAAAATTATTCAGCCCAGTTGCTAATCTGTCTGTTTTAGGTATTGTGGCAAATTGCTGGTACGATTATGATGGGTCCCACTCTTCCTCTTCTTGGGGGGGTTCAGGGTGCAGTTTCCTGCCCCTGAACGAGGGTATCTGCTGTCCCACTAGTAATCCAGAGAAGGGTAGTGGAGAGGGATGGACCTAGGCCCGCCGTCTACTCCGGGTCCCAGCCCAGGGGCCTTAGGGATAGTGGTAAACCACTTGAACTAGTGCTTCCTTCCCCTGGGCTACTTCCCTCTTCTGCTCTTCAGCTTATGGGGCTTCCTGCCCCCCCCCCCTCTCTCTCTCTGCACAAGCCGGGTGTCTCTTTACTTAGGGTCTTGGTCTTCTAGCTGTTGGATCATATTAAAGAAGTTCTGTATTAAAATCACAAATGAGTTTGATTCCCCATAGTTTAAATTCCAGGGTATTACTAATTAAGAGGTCTCTTGGGTTTTGGTACTGTTTCTCTCCCTCTATGTGTGAAACTTGCAAGCTGCTAATTGTGTTAGTACATTCTAAGACAGAATCTGTTCTCAAAGCAATTCACAGAGACTCAAAGCAATACTCTAACAACAGAAACAGCACCCAGAGACTCCCCGCCCTTTTGTTGTATTAACAACTGTGATTAAAATAGAGATAGAGGATGGATGTGGATGGATGCTTGGTGTGGATAAGAACTGAATGATCAGGGAGGTGCCAGCCTAAGAATCCAGTGTCCATCGGCTGAAGAAGGCGTCAAGTGGAAATAACCAGAGGACCCCGGAGGGCAGACTGGAATCCACCCAACAGCCTCAAGAATGGGAGAACCAAAGAACAAGATAACATCTAGCAGCACGGAGCCGTCAGGAATGTGCTATCTGCTGATTGATTCAGCAACAGCATGATGAAGCAATTCCCATAGACTGGCATAGGAAGAAATTCCTATAAAAATAGACTCTAAAAAAGTGAGAACTTTGGGGGTCTGATTCTGCAAACCAACTTCCAGGAGCATCAGATGAGCATCTGACAAGGCCCTGCTCCCTCCTCATGTCCAGGCCACCTGGCCAGTGGCTTGGCATGAGCAACTCTAAGGCTGGTAACTATGATAACAACCTTGCAGAACCTGTGTGTGTGTGTGTATGAATGAATGTGTGAAGAAATATGAGATTGAATGGAATGTTATAGCTATAACTAACTGCTTACTATGATTCTTTCTGTATTCACAATAAATGTGGTATTTTGCCTTTTTCCCTTTAATAAGATCCTGCTGGTTTTTAATTTATTGGTACAACATAGCCAGCCACGGCACTTCTCCAAACTCTCCTCTGCTCCAACTCCTTCAAACTGCTCTCTGCTCCAAGTCCTTCTTCTGGCTGATTGAAGCAGGGGGTTTTTATCAGGTGACTAGCTTCAGGTGCTCTAATTGGCTTCAGGTGCTTTTAATTAATCTATAGAAACTTTTCTTCCCTCTACAGGGAATAAGGCTTCTCCTCATCCTGGGACTTGTATATCTCTCCTATATCACTCTCCTACTGCCCGTGGACCCGACCGACCCCCCCGCCCCTTCACCGTGAGCCAGCTGCACGATCTGCAGCCGGTCCGGTTCCAGACCGCGCCAAAACAACATCTCTACACGCTCGTGCTCCACACCCTTCATGTCCTCACCCTCGCGTCCCGCCCTGACACAAAGTGGCGGGATCTCCTGCCACCTCTAGAGGGTGAGGAGCCCCGGTGGGCCAGCCTTTATTCCACCTTAGTCCCGAGGCCCGCCAGGGATATCAGTTGGCGGCTCCTACACGGGGCCGTGAGCACGGGCGTGTACTTGGCGCGGTTTACCCCAATCCCGGACACCTGCCCCTTTTGCGGCGTGAGGGAAACCCTGGCGCACGTCTACCTGGAGTGCGCCAGGTTGCAGCCCCTATTCCGGCTCCTCACCAATATTTTATTAAAGTTTTGGTTGCACTTTTCTCCTCACCTTCTTATTTACGCACTCCCTGTCCGTGGCCCCACTAAGTCGCGGGACCTCCTGGTCAACCTCCTCCTGGCCCTGGCTAAAGTGGCCATCTATAAAACCAGGGTGAGGAGGTTGGCCGATGGAGTCTCCTGCGACTGCGGGGCCTATTTCCGATCCTCAGTCCGTTCACGCCTCCGGGCAGAGTTCCTCTGGGCGGCGTCCACCGACTCCCTTGACGCCTTTGAGGAGCGGTGGGCGCTGTCCGGGGTCCTCTGCTCGGTGTCCCCGTCCGGTTCCCTTTTTTTGACCCTTTGACCGCACTCCTGTTCCTATTCTTCATTAGTTGTCCCACGTAATCATTTGGTTTCCAGGTCCTGTGGATCCCCCCCTTAGGCTGGGGGGGGATCCTTTAGCAGTGGGCGAGCTTTGCCTGCCCACTTCCTGGATCCCAATAGGATCACTCTCCTACTGCCTTCTGGCCATGCTGTATCACAGTATGTATATGGTATTTGATCACATCAGAATCTTTAATGTATTTATCTTCACAATAACTCTTTGAGGTAGTGAAGTACTACTATCCCCATTTTACAGGTGGTGAACTGAGCCCAGAGAGACTAGGACCTAGTTCCTGAAAATATTTACAGGTGTGCTTAGTTTAATTGCATGAGAAGCCTCACTGATTTCAATGAGACTACTCGTGGTAGTAAAGCTAAGTAATAACTCTAACAGATCAGAAGCATACAGAGCACAATAACCGCACCTTGAGCTTCCTATTTCTGTGGGGGATTTCCTGCTCTTTGTAGTGAAATCCACTGAGCACTAAATATCCCTTTCTGCAGAGGTTGAGGCATATTAATTAGGGCTGTTGATTAATCACTGTTAATTCCTGAGATTAACTCAAAAAATTAATCGTGATTAAAAAAATTAATCTATATTGATCTGTTTTAGTTGCTCTGTAAACAATAGAATACCAACTGAAATTTATTAAATATTTTTGGATGTTTTGCTACATTTTCAAATATAGTGATTTAAATTATAACTCAGAATACAAAGAGTACAGTGCTCACTTTATATTAATTTTATTACAAATATTTGCACTATAAAAATGATAAACAAAAGAAATAGTATTTTTTAATTCATGTCATTCAAGTCGTACTGCAATCTCTTTATCCTGAAAGTGCAAATTTATAATTGTTACAAAACTGCACTCAAAAACAAAACAATGTAAAACTTGAGCCTACAAGTCCACTCAGTCCTACTTCTTGTTCAGCCACTCACTAAGACAAACACGTTTATTTACGTTTATGGGAGATAATGCTGCCCGCGTCTTACTTACAATGCCACCTGAAAGTGAGAACAGGTGTTCACATGGCACTTTTGTATCCGGTCTTGCAAGGTATTTACGTGCCAGATCTGCTAACCATTCGTGCCCCTTCATGCTCTGGCCACCATTCCAGAGGACATGCTTCCATGCTGATGACACTCGTTTAAAAAAAAAATAAGTTAATTAAATTAGTGACTGAACTCCTTGGGGGAGAATTGTATGTCTCCTGCTCTGATTTACCTGCATTCTGCCATATATTTCATGTTATAGCAGTCTCGGATGATGACTTAGCACATGTTTGTTTTGAGAACACTTTCACTGCAGATTTGACAAAATGCAAAGATGGTACAAATGTGAGATTTTTAAAGATAGCTAGAGCACTCGACCCAAAGTTTAAGAATCTGAAGTACCTTCCAAAATCTGAGAGGGATTTTGATTGTGGAGCATGCTTTCAGAAGTCTTAAAAGAGCAAAACACTGTTGTGGAAACTACAGAACCTGAACCACCAAAAAAGAAAATCAACCTCTGCTTGTGGCATCTGACTCTGATGATGAAAATGAACATGCGTCAGTCCGCACTGCTTTGGATCATTACCAAGCAGAACCCATCAGCAGCAGCATTATCGTCTGGAATGGTGGTTGAAGAATGAAGGGACATATGAAATTTCGGCGCATCCTGTGATGTCAGCTACAACAGTGCCATGTGAACGCCTGTTCTCACTTTCAGGTGACATTATAAACAAGAAGCGGGCAGCACTATCTCCTGCAAATGTAAACAAACTTGTTCAGACAGTCTGAGCGATTGGATGAACAAGAAGTAGACTTGTGGATTTGTAGGCTCTAAAGTTTTACATTGTTTGATTTTTTGGATGCAGTTTTTTATTTGCATAATTCTACATTTGTACGTTCAACTTTCACAATAAAGAGATTGCACTACAGTACTTGTAATGGGGGAATTGAAAAATACTTGTTTTTTACCATGCAAATATCTGTAATCAAAAATAAATATAAAGTGAGCACTGTACACTTTGTATTCTGTGTTGTAATTGAAATCAATATATTTGAAAATGTAGAAAACATCCAAAAAATTTAAATGGTACTCTATTATTTTTTAACAGTGTGATTAATCACGATTAGTTTTTTAATCTCTTGACAGCCCTAATATTAATGTGTTTTCACTCTGGGAAATGTATTTTTTTAAAAGAGTGTTTCTTTATATAAAATTGTTTTTTTAAAGACTGCAAAATATACAGAGTGGGGGAAGATTAAAAAAATTTCAGTTTTTATATCCCTTATTTTGTAGCCATTAAATCTTTGGTAAGTCTTATCAGTGTTGACACGCAACTTTTTTTTATCATAAATAAGCACTATGAGATGTGATTTAGGACAATTTTTAAAATAAGTGTAAATACGCCATCAGTACTTAATTTTATGAGATTGGATTTATGACATGTTTTTATTGTGCAAAATATAGTTTTATGGATGTATATTATTTTATGTTTGTTAAGCAGCATGCTATTCCCACAAGGTTGGGGAGTTGGGTGCATGGGAACCGCGGTGAGATCAGTGGGTCTACATGACTTCAAGACTCACATGGTGAGGCACAACACTGTGGTCGGAATTGAATAGGATTTCATTCTGGGTCTCTCTGCTTCTCCAGGAGACACTCTACTAACTTTCCTGAGAGGCCACAGAAGACTTGAATGTGTCTGTGCCCTTCATAATTTCTCCTCTCAGCTCAGGCTCCTAGCTAGAGCCAAGGACCACTGCAATAACTCAAATAATTCTTTTTAAAAGACAGTCTCCCTAATGAGGCTGTTTAGCCAGGCCCTCCCTCCAGAAATGACAGCTTGTGTACTCCCTTTGGGAAGGGACAGGTTTTTTCCTCCCTTTCAGAGAAGCTCAATTACCCCTTGCTCCCTTTGCTGTGGGCAGGATACATATATCCCATCACAGTGTGCTGCAGACTGCTGGTGGTGGGGTTGTTCCCAACACTCATGTTTCCTTATGAGCTCCCTTCTCTGTCATGTTTTGATGCACTTTTTCAACAAACTGTTGTGTAACCGGGCTTGATGAGAAATGTATGTATCATAATAGAAGCAGACCTTAACTTTGCCACTAAGGATAGTAAGTCCTAGTTTGGGTTGCTTTCAGGACAGCTGTCATAATTCTGCACAACACATCTGGCATACTTTTAAAGTTGCATGTACTTCTCTAATTGGTCTATAGTTATACCATAATTACAGTAGCTTGAAGCATCTGGAACATGTTAAGTGTTGCCATTCACAGACAGGCCCTTCAGTAGAGCTACAATATTCACTTGTGTTTCTACTTGTGCTAGGCAACATACTATTTTTAGATTAAGTTGAACAAGGAAGGAGCTTGGGTATGTATAAAATTCTCAATAGTATAGAAAAAATATTTTGCTAATGAATAATGATTTTATGTATATGTAACATCAAAGAGTGATGGTAATAGATTGGTCTTTATTTTCTGGCATCAGTCGCCTGACGTGAATCAGGGGTTACAAAAATGTAGTATCCATTTTCACATTGTAGGGATTAATGTACTCTGAGTATAATGGCTATACTCTTACATATATATTTTAAAATAATCACATGGTATTTTAAAGAATCCTGCCGTATTTTAAAATGTTCAGCCACGCAATGAATTTCAACAGATTGAAGTGGAAGTCTGACTTTGGCTAAACTACAAAAAAACAAAACAAAACAAACAAAAACCCCCCAAAAAGCCCACCCACCCCAAAAAACTAAAATGATTTTCTGTGTAGCTGGAAAATATCCATAGGCTGAGGGGTATTAGAGCAAGCTGTAAGAAGAGAATGGATACAGCAAGAGAAAGACAAGTCCTATTGCTAGGTAGCAGACCTTGGGGATTTCGGACTAACTTTTATGGGGATGTTATCTTTATATTTATTTGGTATAGGCCTAAAAATCACATGCACTCTCTCTCTGTCTCGCTCTTTCTTTTCAGATCTTCTCTTCTGGCACCCAGATTGAGATTAGCCTCACATCTTTGTCTGTCTAACACTTTTGGGAGTACTGTACATTCTTCACTATCAAGTCATCAGTCCAGATCAGTTGCTGCCTCTTTCTTTCTAACACTTCTCATTTAATTATTACCTGTTTACCCATCAGACCATAGTGTAGTCTCTCTCTCTATCAATTTGACTGTGCTTTCAGCTCACTGAGTGGAGTATCCGTTCATTGTCTGATGCATGCCCTTTTCTCCTTCCTTCTTGCGACTGCAAGGTCTTCCATCTGCCTTGATCCTTCTGCATGTTTGCCCAAATATCATCTGAAGAGGCAGTGTCCTTCCTGCAATGTCTTTGATCTGTCTGATTTGACTTCTCTCTTTGCTGGAAGAGATTTCACCTGTAGTGTTAATCCCTGCAGTTTATCTACCAAAATGGAAACTAGTTTGTGGGGAGGTGCGGGGACATTGTACTCCTCTGCATCCTGCCTTGGTTCTTTGGTAGCCATCAATATTCTGTATTCCAGTTAATACTTCTCACCTGTAGTGATGTAAATTTTGAGGACCTAGGCACTCTGTCACCTCTTTTTAGTCCCCACTTCCTCCAATTTGCCCAAGACCTCACTTGTTTGCCACTGTTATTAATCTCAGATAATCATTCATCTCTATACATCCACCTAAAAGTCTAACTGAGACCAAACTCACTTTTATTAGGATTTTAGTGTTTCTTCTTCTCTCTGCCTGTGTCCAAACTCCAAAAACAAATTGTGTTTGAAACCCAATCTCAAACATTGCTCCCTCTCTGAGAGGAGGGACAGGAAGGGCAAGCATATTTTCTGCATCAGGCATTGAAAACTTTTTGACCTTGTCTATGCAGTGTCAAACCATGGTTGAGGGGGAGTTAAGTGGAGTGTTGTTGTTTGCCATCATGTGGTTACAGCCTTTGTTGGTGCCTCGCTTCTACGAATTGCTATAGTAGAATCTTAAATGGCACACCCTAGAGAGAGAAAATGTGTCAATTAACCTGCTGTACCTGGCCAGTTCTCAGGCTATCATATAAATACACTGGGCTGCTAGATATTTTTGTGAATTGCTTTAAAAATAAGTTCTCTCCAAAGCATTAAAATATACTAAAGCAAGTGACTCTTATCACCCGTAACAGTGTTCAAACAGTGTGAAGTAAAAACAAAACACCTAAATTTACACCTGTGAATAGGGATATAGTGATATACCGTGAATAGGGATCTAGCCAACTCCAGACTAATGCACGAAATATTCCATTTATCAATTCTTTATTGCCAGTGAAAAGCATTATTCTGAATTTGTACCCTGGCAGTTACCCCAATGTAGCAGGTATCCTGGATTATCTGGGTGCTAATTTAATAGTGTGTATAAAACAATTTAGCATCATTAGTTTATATTCCAGTTAGTTTTTTTCATACTTGGTTGTAAATATTGTGATGGCCTCTTCCAAAAAAGGCCTTATATGTCTGTGGCTGAACATAGTGCCTGAAGATATTCGTTCATTTGTAGCTCAATGTAATGTGAATAAGACATGAAAATCGTTTCTCCTAAAGTATTTTTTTGCTAAGTAATAGGTTTGGCCTGATTAAGTAGGAAGACGTAAGAACATCTGTGCAATTTTCAATGGTCTGCAGGGTGTAGCCCTTTCCGTCATTCGCTGTCTATAAAATTGTCTGAAACAACAGTACTTTGAATACTTTTTGATACCTTCTTCAGTAGTCTTACTGTGAAAACACCCGCTAACTATTTAGCATATGTATGTCAAACTCATTGTGTAAACAACCCATTTTTACAAAGTACAGTAAGTTAAATAACTATTTAAAATTAAATAGAATTGAAAAGTTGGGCATCGTGAATAGCTGCACATTTTTAAAAAGCCAATCTCTTTCCTTTCCTAGAGGAGACTTTCATTTTCAGCCATTTTGTACTTAGAAGTTATATAGGTTTTACGGTTCAGTTGTTTAACTGTTACTCATTTAAGATGACTCAGATGTACTGCACTGTAGTGTGTGAGTCTAGAAAAGAAGTTCAAGCATTAAATTACACTTCCCAAGGCAGAACCGCTAAAGGGAGCAGCTGTGTAAATCACTTTCTAGTACTGATATATGCATCCTCTGTAATTCTGTCTAAGATTTCTAGATACAAGGGAATGACTAATTGTAAATCCAGAATTTAAAATGATTACTTAATCCATTAACTCACGAAGCTGAATGAGAAGTTTGAAATGAAAGAAATCTGTTTTAATAGTATCTTAACAATCAATATTTAACATTTAGTCACACCCAACCAGCTGCAGTTTAGAATCGATTGTAACGTTACTAATCAGTTTGACCTAATAGATCTTCTTTCGTTACCTGCATAAGCCACTGAGGTGTGTAGAGAAGGTTACCATTATCAGTTTAATCCTGACATTGATAAGTGCTTTCTTGGGATCTATTCTGCAGAAATAATCTACTGCACTGTGTTCTGTGTGTCTTTGTTTTCTTATAACTACATGAATAATATAGCAGAATGGCTGTCCATGAAGCAGTACCACTGCAAGAGTTCTGTGGGTGCCTTCCACAAAACACACAAATTAGAGTGGAGATCGATCAAGAGTCTCTTCTCTTGTTCTCCCATCATTGATTAGAGAGGACCAAGAAAAATGGTCTTCAATTCCTGTGTGTTTATTTTAATGGGATCAATTTAATCAAAGTGGATTTCAGTTAATGACCTCAGAGTCTTTTTATTCCCATTTGAGTACCAACAACTGGCTGTAAAAGACAGCAACATATTATTAAGGGATATTTGGTAATATGGTAATGTGGGTACAAACCCTCTTCCCCTTAATTTATGTGTTGCCTTTCTTATTCAGTTTTTAAAAATATATATTTTTAAAAATGCTTGGAAATAAAAGGCCAAGCTGTTCCTCTATAACTGGTTAATTGGCTTCCAGCAATTGGTTTCCTAGGCGTTGCCTCTGTAACCGAGGCATTAAACCCTATTCTTTCCAATAAAAATCTTTCTGAATTTTTTTTTAAATCTGCTAATTAGGGTGATGTAGTCTTTTCCCTCCCTTATCTAGGTCACAGTAATGATTATAACCATTACAGAGCTGCTTTTTAAAAAATATTGTTTTTATTGATTTTTAAAACAACTGTAAAATCTACCGATGAGAATAACTAAAAAAACAAGGAAGAGGCAGCAAACAACCCTTCATTAAAACAAAGTTTTGGACAGTGACATCACTCTATAGGGATCTCATGTAATTCTGACATACATATTTGTTTTCTCCTTCAGGTAAGGGGTTATTCTGATATGTACAGTTCTCCATACTCAGCATCATAAACAAGATGCTCATTGGAAGTAATTTCTTCCATATCAATCAGATTCTTTCAAAAGTGTGGCAAAAGAGCTTTTCTACTACTAAGATTCAATCATTTGTTGTACAACAAAGGGTAATTGCCAGCCACATATCCTATATCATATATCATGTATTTATAGCTAACATATTTTATTTAATAGAAAACAAGAGTTCTGATTTAGGTGGTAATGTATAAGAACATAAGAATGCCGTACTGGGTCAGACCAAAGGTACATCTAGCTCTGTTTTGTTCATTCCCTCTGGGGCACCTTGCATTGGTCACTGTTGGAAGACAGGATACTGAGTTAGATGGACCTTTGGTCTAACCCAGTATGGCTGTTAAGTTCTCCTCATATGGCAGCCATTCAATACCCCTAATCACTTTTGTTGCCCTTTTCTAAATCTTTTCTAATTCCAATATCTCTTTTTTGAGATGGGGCGAGCACATCTGCACACAGTATTCAAGATGTGGGCATACCATGGATTTATATAGAGACAATATGATATTTTCTGTCGTATTATCTATCCCTTTCTTAATGATTCCCAACGTTCTGATTGCTTTTTTGACTGCCGCTGCACATTGAGTGGATGTTTTCAGAGAACTATCCACAATGACTCTAAGATCTTTCTTGAGTGGTAACAGCTAATTTAGACCCCGTCATTTTACATGTATAGTTGGGATTATGTTTTCCAGTGTGCATTACTTTGCATTTATCAACATTGAATTTCATCTGCCATTTTGTTGCCCAGTCACCCAGTTTTGTGAAATCCTTTTGTAGCTCTTTGCAGTCTGCTTGGGACTTAACTATCTTGAGTAGTTTTGTATCATCTGCAAATTTTGCCACCTCACTGTTTACCCCCTTTTCCAGATCCTGAATATGTTGTTTAGGACTGGTCCAGACCCCTGAGGGACACCACTATTTATCGCTCTCCATTCTGAAAACTGACCATTTATTCCTACTCTGTTTCCTATCTTTTAAACAGTTACCGATCCCCCTTGTCCACATGCTTGTTGACCCCCTCAAAGAATTCTAGTAGATTGTTTAGGCATGATTTCCCTTTACAAAAAACATGTTGATTCTTCCCCAACATATTATGTTGGTGTATGTATCGGACAATTTTGTTCTTTACTATAGTTTCAACCAGTTTGAAGTCAGGCTTACTGGCCTGTAATTGCTGGGATCACCTCTGGAACTCTGTTAAAAATTGGCTTCACATTAGGTATCATCCAGTCATTTTCTGTCAGAAGCTGATTTAAATGATAGGTTACAAACTACAGTTAGTAGTTCTGCAGTTTCACATTTGAGTTCCTTCAGAACCTTTGGGTGAATACCATCTGGTCCTGGTCACTTACTCCTGTTTAGTTTATCAATTTGTTCCAAAACTTCTCTAATAACACCTCAATCTGGGGCAGTTCCTCAGATTTGTCACCTAAAAAGAATGGCTCAGGTTTGGGAATCACCCTCCTCCTCATCCATGGAGACCGATGCAAACAATTCATTTAGTTTCTCTGCAATGGCTTTATCGTCCTTGAATGCTCCTTTAGCATCTCAATCGTCCAATGGCCCCACTGGTTGTTAAGCAGGCTTCCTGCTTCCAATGTACTTTAAAAAAAATTGCTAATACTTTTTGAGTATTTAGCTAATTGTTCTTCAAATTCTATTTTGGCCTTCCTAATTATGTTTTTACATTTCATTTGCCAGAGTTTATGTGCCTCTATTGTGGTGTCTTTAAACTGTGTCCATGCAGCTTGCAGGGATTTCACTTTTGGCACTGTGCCTTTTAATTTCTGTTTAACTAACTTCCTCATTTATGTGTAGTCACCCGTTCTGAAATTAAATGCTACAGTGTTGGGCTGCTGTGGTGGTTTTCCCTGCCACAGGGATGTTAAATATGATTCTGTTATCTTTATAACACTTCCAACATATTGCCAAAAATGTCTTACATTAGAGAGACAAGGTGGGTGAGGTAATATCTTGTATTGGACCGACTTCTGTTGGTGAGAGAGACAAGCTTTTGAGCCACACACAGGAAACCAACAGAAGTCGGTCCAATAAAAGATATCCCCTTACCCACCTTGTCTCTGAAATATCCTGGGACCAACAGGGCTATAACTATGCTGCGTTATGTTAGGACATTGTCAGATATGTCAAATTGCCACCTTAATTTCTATCCTGCTACCCCAAAGAGCTTTCTACTAGGTCACATTTAAACAAGTGTTCAAGAGTCCAAACAATTCTTTTTATTTTAAATTGTCACTAGCAGCTCTTGTTGTATATTCTAGAGTGTTTTGCTATTCTTGATCGTCAAAGCATGTATTTTGTTTGGGGCACTCCAAACTGTGACCTTTTTTGTTAACCACAGTTTGCTTTAGGCAAGGCTTTGTATTGTGCAGCAAATTGGACCTAATTTTTGTGGCAAGATTTCTCGATTCTACCACTAAATCTAGTATGGCAGATTGCAAATTCTGCAGCAGCTTTAAAAAGTAGGTTTTAATCAATTAAACAGGAAAACAACACAGGGCTGTCACAAATCTGTCTTCAGCAAAGTACCCCCTTTAGGAGCCAGATGGGGGTGGATAGCACGCAACTGCCCCAGACTAGCAGGTGCTGTGGTTTGTGTTAGTTTAGGGAGGCTGATGCTCTGAACCTCCAGCCAAAGCCTGCTGACTGTTTCTTTTCTTCGCAGGGTCCCAGGTGACGCAAACAAAACAGTCCACAGAAAGCAAGTGAGGTTAAATAAAAGCATGAAGGAAAAGAAAGAAAAACCTGTAGGCAGCTTTAGTCAGAATATTGGCCTTTCTTACTTCAGAGTGCCCTGGAAGTATCACAGTCCACCCAGAGTTCACTGGGTCTGCAGTACAGGTCTCAGTCTCTCTTTCTTAGTTCAGGGAATTTGTGTTCTCCTTTCTGAGAGGGCAGAGACTCTGTTGGCTGTCAGACCTCTCTCTGGGAGCTGGAGAGCTCAACAGCTTGTTCCTTTCCCAGGGTTACCCCACCTAAGTGGAGGTCCTTACTTTTAACTCCTCCTCTTGTCCTGATTCATAGGTGTAGAGAGGTGGGGCCACTCTAGCATAAAGCAATTCCTTAACTTCTTCCATGCTGGTGCAGGGTTTACAAGAGCTTTGTTTTATTTGTTTACAAGAGCTGTGTTTATTTTGATACCAGATTAGTCACTTGGTAATCTGGGTGTGGGATATCACATTTACTGGAAGTTTCTGCTAAAATTGTAGAATCATATAATGATAGAAATGGAGGGCTAGAAGGGGACCATGAGGAGTCATCTTGTCAAGTCTCCTGTACTGAGGCAGGACCAAGTATACCTAAACTATCCCTAGCAAGTGTTTGTCTAACCTGTTCTTAAAACCTATAATGATGAGTCTTCCACAATGATTCTTGGAAGCATATTACAGTACTTAATTATCCTTACAGTTGGAAAGTTTTCCTAATATCTAACCTAAATCTCTGATGCTGCAGGTAAAGCTGCTTACTACTTGTCCTACCTTCAGTGGACATGGAGAACAGTTGATTGCTATCCTCTTTATAAGCATATTTGAAGTATGTTATCCGGTCCTCCCTCAAGATTAAACAATTCTATTTTTTTAACTTTTCCTGATAGGTCAGGTTTTCTAAACTTTTTATCATCTTTATTGCTCTCCTCTGCGATCTCTCCAGTTTGCCCACATCTCTCTCAAAGTGTGGTGCCCAAAACTGGACACAGTACTCTAGCTGTGGCCTTACCAGTGCCACGTAGAGCGGAGCAATTGTCTCCCATATCTTACATATGACATTCCTGTTAATACACCACAGAATATTAACCTTTTTCACAACTGCATCACATTATTGACTCACATTCAGTTTATGATCCACTATAACCCCCAGATCCTTTTCAGCAGTACTAGTGCCTAGCCAGTTATTCCCCTTTTTGTATTTGTGCATCTTATTTTCCTTCCTCAGTATATGCTTTGCACTTGCCTTTATTGAATTTCATCTTGTTGATTTCAGACCAATTCTCAAATTTGTCTAGCTGTTTGAATTCTAATCCTGTCCTCCAAAGTGCTTGGAATCCCTCCTAAGTTGATGTCATCTGCAGATTTAATAAGCATATTCTCCACTCCATTATCCAAGTTATTAATGCAAATGTTGACTAGTACTGGACTGTTATTGAAATCCTGCTGTCTATAATTCCCTGGGACTCCCTTTCTAAAGATAGGAACTATGTTGGCTCTTCTCCAGTCTTCTGGAACACCATACATAGTCCATGAGTTCTCAGAATGATCTCTAATTGTTCCAAGATTGTTTCAGCTAGTTCCTTAAGTATCCTAAGGTGAACTTCATCAGATCCTGATGACTTTTATGCATCTGATTTATCTAAATATTCTTTAACCTGTTCTTTTCCTAGTCTGACTTGCGTTCCTTCCTCCTTGTTGTTAGAATTAATTGTATTAAGCATCTGGTCACAACTAACCTTTTTAGTGAAAACTGGAGCAAAATAAGCATTAAATACCTCTGTTATCTTGGTGTCATCCATTACTAGCTTCACCTTTCCACTAAGTAGTCGACCTACACATTCCTTTGTCTTTCTCTTCCTCCTGCTGTATTGATAGAACCTCTTCTTGTTGTCTTTTATGTCTGTTGCTAGGTGTAATTCATTTTGTGCCTTAGCCTTTCTGAATTCACCCCTACATGCTGGTGCTGTTCTTTTGTACTCATCCTAGCAATTTGTCCTTGTTTCCACTTGTTGTGGGATTTCTTTTTAGATTTTTCAGGTCATTAAAGAGCTCCTGATACAGCCATATTGGTCTCTTGCTATTCTTTCTACATTTCCTTTACATCAGGACAATTGCTGTTGTGCCTTTTAATAATAATAATAATTAATAATAATAATGATGATGATTTATAATAATATTTCCATTGCCAAATGTTTGGCAATTAAATAATGAAAATATTATTCCTGAGACTTACCTTTCCTTCTTACTGTTTCAGAGTTAATGCTCGTTTGTAGTGAATGGGGCACACCTTACAGAGTTATTTTTTCAGGCTCTGCACAGACTCAGGAAGACACACTGTGTCAGTTAAACTTGGGTCATATTTTTATGGTTTTCTTTGCAATCATGGCTAGAAACACAATATATTTTTCATTTAATCATTTTATAGCCTTGTAGAAACTGTCAGCGGAAGACATTGGTGGTGATTTGGGGCTTTTGGCACCCAAGAAGGTGAATGGAGATAACTTTGTTCTTTGGCATACATGACAGTTAATGTTTTTGTACCAGAAAGGGAAGGATTCATGTCCTCTTTCCTTTCCTGCAGAGAGTGAATTTAAAATTGTAGGGAGCTAGAGTTGTTGTTAAATACAGACTTCTTGTGTTTATTATTTTTATTTTAGAAATGAGATGCTAGAGCAATAAAATGATTTGCCTAAGGTTACACAGGAAGCTTGTAGCACAGCTGGCCATAGAAACCAAATCCAAGGTCCATGCTTAACAGAAGACCATCTAGCATCCTTTTATGCATCCTCATATAGGATGTGGGAAGATTGCAACTGCAGTAAATGGAATGATGAAAGGGCAATCAAAAAAAGAGACATCCTCCTGCTGTAATTATTTTGAACAAAAGTATCACAAAAGTTTCTTTCTTCCTTTTTTTTTTTGGGACACAGTCTCTTGAAATTCTAATAATTTTCATAAAATTGTGACGAACATGACAGGATTCTATAAATGTGCTGTAAATGTGAGATTCCAACTGCTGTATCCTTTTTGTTTTGGAAATGTCACTGTTCACATACAAGGAATGAGAATGAATGGAAGTACAATAAGTGAAATTGCTGCTCCGGAGAAACACATTCATCTGAGACCAACAAGCTTGAATCTTCAAATGGTCTCTAATGAAAAACAACATAAAAATAGTACAATCATTTTAGAAAATTTCTCTGCTCTATTTTTTTACATGAAATCGAAGTGAACAATTACCATACTTGATTTAGTCTTGTAAGCTTATGTTAGGATATAGATATTCAGGCCTGTCTGTAAAGGCCTATACTCTAAGAATTTAGATGTATTCTTATCACTTAGCTAGTTATAGAGGTATAAAAGAAAGAATCAAAATCACTGTCTGCCGGTGTAAGGTCCTTCTCTTACTGTGACAGTCTGAGGCCCCGTGCTTAGGCTAAGATCTTTGGCTAAGCAACAGAGGCAGCCATAAGCTGGGAAGCGACGGGTCACATCCTCACATTCCAAACGAGTCACATTGAAATAAGGTGCTATTGGGTTGTTAGGAATACAATCCTGTCCTGATAATGCGGATCACCTCCAAAGAAAGGGAAGTGCCTAGAAGATGTAAAAGGAAACTTAGTTTGATAGCATCCTGTCTGGCAAGAACTCACTTATCAATAGCTGGGATGTGAAATCCTCATTTCTGTGTTTGTTCTATCACTGTAGTCCCCATTTCCCCATTGTTTGTCTGTATAATCTCTGTCTGGTTCTGTGATTGTTTCTGTCTGCTGTATAATTAATTTTGCTGGGTGTAAACTAATTAAGGTGGTGGGATATAATTGGTTAAATAATCGTGTTACAATATGTTAGGATTGGATAGTTAAATTTCAGGAAAATGATTGGTTAAGGTATAGCTAAGCAGAACTCAAGTTTTACTATATAGTCTGCAGTCAATCAGGAAGTGGGGTGGGTGAGTGGGTGGGAGGGGGAAATGGGAACAGGGAATGGGAGTGGGGAAATTGGAATCATGTTTGGCTAAGGGCAGGAATAGGAACAGGGACACAGGTGTAAGGCTCTGTGGTATCAGAGCTGGGAAGGGGGACACTAACGAAGGAAACTGGAATCATGCTTGCTGGAAGTTCACCCCAATAAACATCGAATTGTTTGCACCTTTGGACTTCGGGTATTGTTGCTCTCTGTTCATGCGAGAAGGACCAGGGAAGTAAGTGGGTGAAGGAATAAGCCCCCTAACAGCGTAGTTGACCATTTTTGACTAGCCCAGTTCAGAGGAAACGCATGCATCATTTATGTGGGATTTTTATGCACTTGGAAGAATGCATTCTGCGCTTTTCCAAAGTAAAGCATCCACTTTAGTATGTACAGTATGTTCATTAAATCCCTTTCCTTGTTTATATAAGTGCTCACATCTCCATTAGTCATTCAAGCAGAAGCAACATTATGTGGTGCATCTACTACAGCACACAAAACTCACTTAAAAAAAAAGATTACCTTTGATTAAAATAGAGATAATTTTGCTCATTTAATGGGAATTATGGCACATTATATTTCACATTGGGGTTATCAACTGATCCTTGAGGGTTAGCAGGTGATGGCTTTAAAGGCTCTTACAAAAATTCTGGGACTGAGTGGGACCTTTGTCTAGACAGTGTTTCTCAATTTATTTTCCAGCCTGGGACCCATAAAATAACGTAAAACATAAGAATGGCCATACTGGGTCAGGCCAGTGATCCATCTAGCCCAGTTCCCTGTCTTTAGACAGTGGCCGATGCCAGATGCTTCAGAGGAATTTAACCGTAATTTTCTAGTGGTCCATCCCCTGTCATCCACTCCCAGCATATGGCAGACAGAAGCTTTGGGACACACAGAGAATGGGGTTACATTCCTAACCATCTTGGCTAATAGCCACTGATGGACCTATTCTGAATGAACTTATCTTTTTTGGCTCCAAGTTATATTTTTGGCTTTCACAACATTCACTGGCAACAAGTTCCACTGGTTACTGTGCGTTGTGTGAAGAAGTACTTCCTTATGTTTGTTTTTCAACCTGCTGCCTATTAATTTTATTGGGTGACCCCTGGTTCTTGTGTTATGTGAAAGGGTAAATAACACTTCCTTATTCAATTTCTCCACACCATTCATGATTTTATAGACTTCTGTCATATCCCCTCAAGTCATCTTTTTTTCTAAGCTGAATAGTCCCACTCTTTTACATCTCTCCTCATATGGAAGCTGTTCCATACTCCTAATAATTTTTGTTACCCTTCCCTGTACTTTTTTCCATTTCTAATATATCTTTTTTTGAGGTGGGGCCACCAGAACTGCAATATTCAAGGTATCAGCGTACAATGGACTTATTTAGTGGCATTATGATATTTGCTTATTATCTGTCTTGTTAGCTGTCCCTTTCCTAATGGTTAACACCGTCTATGATTTCTTGACTTGACCTCTCAAATCTCTGTCCTTTGTAATGCTGGAATCATGTAATGAAACCATTGTTGGCAGGTTTAGGGGCACTGGGGTTTGTGGTATAATACCGCCTATAAAGGCTGCTAATAGGCAGTTGGGACAGAAGGACTGGGACAGACCGAGCCTTGGGGTGGGAAAGCCACCACAGAGACGAGTTAGCTTCTGAGCAAGGGGCCAGTGGCTCAGGAAAGCAGCAGGAAGACAGCAGAGTTAACAGGCTGGGAAGCTTCCAGGAGCTGGAGTGCCAAAGGCCCCTGGGAGAGGTGCCCCTGAAGTCCAGGGCCAGACATTGAGTTAAGACTTTTCTGTTTGTTGCTAACATCTGTTAAAGTAATGAGCCTCTGTGAAAAAGACTGGGTGTGGCAGCATGTGCTTTGGCTGGGGAGAGACCTGGCCCGATGATATGTGGTACCAGAAGCAGGCCTCTGGCCTACTCCTAGAATAAGGGGAAAGAGGGAGGAGGTGATCTGCCTGTTAGGTGCAGAGCAGCAGCAAAGGGTGATCCCTATGCAGCAGCAGTAGCAACAAGAGAAGCAGCAGCAGACCCAGGCCCTGCTGATGCAATTTACAGAAAATTAACAGAAATAGCAGGATGCTCAGTTTGCTGCACAATGGATGTGGCAAGAAGTCTACTCCAAACAGGCATAGATACAGGAACAGTTAGACTGAGCCACACCCAGTAACACAGTTGTTGATGGGGCTGGAGGCTAGTTGGTTCTGAGGCTGGTAAATCTTGGACCAGAAGATGACCCAAGGTCTTCCTCCAAACACTTGAGAGGGTGGCAAAGGCAGCAGATTGGGAGGAGTTGATCTGCCCTCATAGCACTGTTCCTGACAGGCGAGATGCAAGTAGCTTACTGGGCAATTAGTGAGGAGTTGGTGATTAAAAGGGATGGAGCAGGGCTGACTGGAAGTGGCAACAAGAGGAGAAGGGGGCAAGCAAGTTGTTTTTCCCATCCCTTGCCTGCACTCATGCTGGGTCCTAGCACCCACAGGATTTTGTTGGTTTCTTTTTCAGGTGGGGAGGTGTGACCAAGCTGCATATCACACCATATCACACACATCATATTTGTACAGAATTCTGGTTCTTGGTGGCCAGTGGGGGCAATCCTTCATTTCCTTTCCAGTATCTTTTGGAATATTGGGCTTTCAAGATGACGAAACAGGAATAGACATTGGGGCCATGCTACAGGATGAAAAGAGCATCCTTGCCTGCTGCTGTATGGCATGGGATCCTTGTGTAGAATTTCAGTCTGTTGTTCTGTGGCCTGACAAACAAATCTAGCTCCAGAGGTCCTCTGATGTGAGACAACTTGCAGGAAATCTTTAGGTTAAGTCTCTGAAGAAGACGTTGGCTATTTCGTTTTCTGCCTCCAAAGTGTGCTGGATGATGGAGTTATTTTCTCAGGCGCTGAGGCCTGGACATATCTTCTTCAAATTTGGCATGTCAACACAGTCTGTATTTAGGTTTGCCCTCAACTCCTCTTAGGTTTTTCTTATCTGATGACAGATGAGATCTGATGAGAGATTGGATCCTTGGAGCAGAGGTCACTAGTTCCCCCTCATGTGTAGGGGTCTGAGTTCATAATGGACAGCTGGATCCCCCTCAAGAGTACTCAAATCACTCTGCAGGAATTCATGTTCTTGTGACGGTCAGGCCTGGAATGTGGGAAGTGTCAACCATCCACTCTTTTAGTGACTGTGTGGTAGAGGCTGAAGCCTTTCATGGCCTCTGAGGCAGCAACTATCTTGGGCTAGCCTGTGCAATACATCTTGAGCTGTTGAAATGTCTCACTGTAGAGGATTAATAACCAGGCTGGATGGAAGAGCAGAGGCTCTTGCATTGAGGTGTACCAGGCCAAGAAATTTTCTGTAGAAAAGAAGTGACATTCAAAGGTGTCGACAGGTATGTGATGCCCACTTCTCCTGTACCTGGAGTTGGTCTTCTGCTGTGGTCAAGATTCAGATGGAGGCACTTTGAAGAGAGGTAAAGCAAGATAACATATGGTGGCTGTCAAGGTTCCTTCCCCACTCTGAACTCTAGGGTACAGATGTGGGGACCTGCATGAAAGACCCCCTAAGCTTATTCTTACCAGCTTAGGTTAAAAGCTGCCACCACCAAAGTGTTACACAAAGAATAACAGGGGAAGTGCCCACTTGGAAACGTCTCCCCCCCCCCCAAAATATCCCCCCAAGCACTACACCCCCTTTCCTGGGGAAGGCTTCATAAAAATCCTCACCACTTTGCATAGGTGAACACAGACCCAAACCCTTGGATCTTAAGAACAATGAAAAAGCAATCAGGTTCTTAAGAGAATTTTAATTAAAGAAAAAGGAAAAGAAAAACCTCTGTAAAATCAGGAAGGGAAATACCTTACAGTGTAGTCAGATTCAAAACATGGAGAATCCTTCTAGGCAAAATCTTAAGTTACAAAAAGACACAAAAACAGGAATATACATCCCATTCAGCCCAACTTATTTTATCAGATTGCTTACTAACTCTTTACAGGAGTTCTGACCTGCATTCCTGCTCTAGTCCCAGCAAAAGCATCACACAGACAGACAGGCCCTTTGTTCCCTCTCCCCTCCCCCCCCCCCCCCAGCTTTGAAAGTATCTTGTCTCCTCGTTGGTCATTTTGGTCAGGTGCCAGCGAGGTTATCTTAGCTTCTTAACCCTTTACAGGTTAAAGGACTTTGCCTCTGGCCAGGGGGGATTTTATAGCACTGTATGCTGTAAAAAAGGTGGTTATCCTTCCCTTTATATTTATGACAGTGGCATAGGGCAGTCCTTGGTTCCAGTGCTTCCTTTGGGTCATCCATCACTGAGCCACCATCCGATCAGGCTCTAGGTGGCAATTCATATGTGTGCATCTTGGAAAAGCACCTGTTGTGCATGTGCGTACAAACTCTGTAGCTGGCTTTCTTTTTCTCCTTTAAAGATGCACATTAGTGTGTGCTTGGTATTGGAAGAAAGCCCCATGACAAAAACACAGAAGTTAGAGATAGAGAAGAACTATTTCATCCAGTCCATCTCACTGCCAATGAAAGATTGTTCTTCACAGCACATTTGCTTTGTCCAGTCTAGTTCAAATAGGCTTTGTCACAAGGTCCTCCCTTAGCTATGCTGCACTGCACTGCCTGCTTCTGTCACCTCATGGTCAAAAACACACCCAAGCCGTTTCTCTTTCACCAGGTGTACCTTTTTTATTCCACGGTTCTTTTGCAAACCCAACAAAACACAGGCATAGTTCAGAAGGTGCTTTCTGCACAGCTCACCCTCTGAGCTCCTCCCTCCTGTTCCTCCCACTTTTATCCTCCCAATTACTGCCAATTGTATCAATAGCTTAGTAATTACCACCCACATGCTCATCATCCCCCACTAGAAAGTGGTTAATTTTTCCTATGTGAGCCTACAGCCGACGCCATGTTGCAGCAACCTGTGACCAGGGTGCTACTGCTAGCACTCTGTCACAGTTTTTTTTCCTCCGCTTACTTTGAGAGTTATTCCACAGGCCTGATGCATCTCATTGACAGGCTTTCTCTGATTTTTTTTTTTCAGCCTAAATTTTGCCTTTCTGAATTCAATTTCAGTACTTCTAGTTATACCCTGGTATACAACACTAAATAAATCTTCTCTGTTCTTAGTGTATACATGATTCGTGTGTTTGTAGAACGATTGCACGGAGCCTCTTCAAGCATCTTCCTAGCTAAACATGTAAGATTGGTTCCTTAAATCTGTTCTCTGACATGCTGTTCCTCCGGCAAATCACTTCCCCTCTTTCTATCTTTGTTTTCCTACCTGGGAAATGGAAATATTATTTGACTATCTATTATCATTTCATTAATCTGCTCTTAAAAGCGGAATGAGTATTCCTTATCTCCATGTGTATCGATGCATACTCTATCCCCTATACCTATATACTCATGTATGGGTGATTTATTTTTAAGTTGCGTGTGCTGTATGATTTTTCATGGTTTCTGTATGGTTTCCTCTTTACATGTTTCCCCTCACTCTCAAAGGCCTATTGACACAAAAGTAATACACCCTCCCATGTAGATGCTCAGATGATTGATGGTTCTTTCAGTCTGCAGGAGTATACAAAAACCAGGACAAAACACCCTTTTAAACCAACAGGCCCTGGAAACAGATGTTTCTGGTTTTCAGGGATACATGAGGATCCTAGATGTCGATATTAGTTATACTTTTTTGTTACCATGTTAAATTCTTTTCAGTGGACCACAATAGTCTAATACCTTCTCTCATTGATCTTTCTTGTATATTACCCTTAATTTTTCCGCTGTTCAAGCGTGTACAAATCAAGAAGAAATTTCACAGTACCAAATCGTTGTTTTTAAACTAAAACAGTAATTCAGAATATAAGAAAAACATATGTACTTGCCAATGAAAGTAAAGATAGCTCAAATCTTTTTCTCTTCTAGGAATTGGGAAATACCTGGAAAAGGGGAATGAGATTTCTCCATTGTAAGATAGTCTGTCATAACTTATACATAATTCAATATTTTACCTTAAAATATTTTCTCTGCTGCTATATGGACACAATGATAGCAAGCTAGACTTCAGACCAACAGGGTACAATAACTTGGCTTTTGTAACTATTCTGTCTAGCAGATAATTGCCAATAAATAAATCAATTTTGTACTGACTTTTCCATTTAATTTTTCCTAAAATGATAAGACATTGCATATATAAATCAGGTAAGCAGGCAGGTAAAAGTAATAAATAACTTGTCCACAGATTTACTTCATACATATTTGACACCGTATACAGTATTTTTAAAAAGTGTATTACTCATTTTTTTTCTAGATCTATTCAGTTTTTTTAAGGAGTGCCCCTGTAGAGTTCCTGAGACTTGCCATAATCCAGCAGGCGGGACAACTTGGAAAATCATTTCATTATTGATAAGACATGATGACATCAGTAATAATAAAGGGTCAGATTCTGCACTGATTTTTAAGACTTCAAATAAGAGAGTGCTGATTTTGGTTCATAGAATTTTCTAGATGAAGCAATATAAACAGGAAGTTGAAATAGAAGTTATCCAAGCATGTGGAAATAATGTGTATAACCCTGTTTTATAGAGAGAGATCTATTTTCAACTGTCTAATGCAAGGCCTAGCTCAGGATTCTGGTGATTAAACCAGCAGACCTCCAGAAGAGAACAAAATTTTTGTTTTGCATGATTGCTTATCTATTGTTTTTCTTACTTGGATGGAACATGTTTGTTCTGTGCGTTCAGAAAGGGATCTGCACTTAAACCTGAATTATGCTAAGATGTAGCTGAGGTCATTGGCTGCATAGTGATAATCAAGGTGGGCCATTTCCAGCAGTCGGCAAGAACGTGTGAGGAACAGTGTGTGTGTGTGTGTGTGGGGGGGGAATAAACATGGTTAATGGCAAACTGGACACCATTAACTTAGGCTTGAGTAAAGACTGGGAGTGGATGTGTCATTACATAAAGTAGAACTATTTCCCCATGTTTATTCCCCCCCTCCCCACTGTTCCTCACATGTTCTTGTCAACTGCTGGAAATGGCCCACCTTGATTATCACTATAAAAGGTTGGGATTTTTTGTTTTTTTGTTTTTCTCTCCTATGGTAATAGCTCACCTTACCTGATCACTCTCGTTACAGTGTGTATGGAAACACCCATTATTTCATGTTCTCTGTGTATATAAAATCTCCCCACTGTATTTTCCACTGCATGCACCCGATGAAGTGAGCTGTAGCTCCCGAAAGCTTATGTTCAAATAAATTGGTTAGTCTCTAAGGTGCCACAAGTACTCCTTTTCTTCTTCCTGCACTGTAAAACTCTGCTGGTTTTACTATCCTCCATGCCTGTGAATGGGAAGGTTTGCCCCGAATGAAACATATCAGGCACAGAAAGTTAAACTTCAGAGCAGATGTAATTTTTTACAACAGAAGATCTCTGCACTTTCCTCCCAGGTCTCACATTCAGAGTTCTCTATGCCTCACAGTACTACTTATCTGCTCATACCAAGGCTAAGCCTTATACCATAACAAATAACATTTTTAGGCATTCATCTGACAAACCAAATGACAGCTATGCTCTTTTTTTTTTAAATAATCACTCTAGGTTATTTTTTAAAATTGGTCATCGCTGTGGTAAGTCCCTCATCTATATGCTTCAGTTAGAGGCCAGGGATAAAGTGTCCTCTTTGGTGAAATATGGGCAGTTCTGTAGCTGAAATGCATATCAACCCTGTTGCTGCAGTAGTGATACGTATTAAGTAGGGTTGGCTAGATCCCTGGAGAGACTCTCGGTAACTTTGGAAGATGGATCTATTTGTTTTCTTTTTAGGTGATATAATGGGGTGAACTGAGAAACTCATTTTGTAAATTTACATTTAAAGTAACACTCCTCTCTGCACTTTCATTAAACATATTAAAAAAATCTGTTGTGAACCATTTTTTTTAATATGCATTCCCTAAAAGTTTGGGGAAAGTTTTCAAAATCCTGTTACTTTAATGGAGGCTGCAGATGAAATATAATCCTCATTTCTTCATAACTAGTCAAAAATAAACATTTTTTTCCAGGCTTTAGAGCAGGAGTGGAAAAGTTCACAAACCAATCATTTTCAACTTTTGGCATACCATACGGAACTTTTCTAACAGCTATTTATAATGCCCTAATGTGTTTATTTTCACAATAAATCTGACTTATTGCTGAATGTGTTCGTTTCATAGTAAAATAAACACTGAAGATTACAAACATAACCTTTTGCAAAGTTTTCTGAAGGCCCAAGGCTTAATTTAATACATGTGATATCTATATTGTCCGTGAAACACATGCCAACTTTTAAATATGGGAGCTGGGAGGGAAGAGGACTGGATCTAAATTGCAAAATCAGTTGTCACCAAGTTTACGTTGTTACATTTGAGCCATTTGACCCATGAAATAAATGCGAATGGATTAGAAAACTGGTAACGAAATATGTTTGTAGGACAGGGAGGTGAAGGGTTGCCCCGTATACTAGGTGCTCCACCTTTGACACCTATTTTAATATACAAACTTAAACCAGTTGAATCCTTACTCTATGCTATTTAGCTTAATTCTGTAATTTACTTACACAAGTTTAAACACAGTTTCACAGATTCATAGATATTAAGGTCAGAGGGGACCATTACGATCATCTAGTCTGACCTCCTGCACAAGGCAGGCCACAGAATCTCACCCACCCACTCCTACAATAAACCTCTCACCTATGTCTGAGCTATTGAAGTCCTCAAATCATGGTTTAAAGACTTCAAGGTGCAGAGAATCCTCCAGCAAGTGACCCGAGCCCCATGCTGCAGAGGAAGGCGAAAAACCCCCAGGGCCTCTTCCAATCTGCCCCGGAGGAAAATTCCTTCCTGACCCCAAATATGGTGATCAGCTAAACCCTGAGTATGTGGGCAAGACTCACCAGCCAGAAACCCAGGAAAGAATTCTCTGTAGTAACTCAGATCCCACCCCATCTAACATTCCATCACAGGCCATTGGGTCTATTTACCATGAATAGTAAACAATCAATTAATTGCCAAAATCATGTTATCCCATCATACCATCTCCTCCATAAACTTACCGAGTTTAATCTTAAAGCCAGATAGATCTTTTGCCCCCAGTGCTTCCCTTGGAAGGCTGTTCCAGAACTTCACTCCTCTGATGGTTAGAAACCTTCGTCTAATTTCAAGTCTAAACTTCCTTTCATAAGACAGGTTTTCCATTCCTTGGATCATCCTAGTAGCCCTTCTCTGTACCTGTTCCTGTTTGAATTCATCCTTCTTAAACATGGGAAACCAGAACTGCACACAGTATTCCAGGTGAGGTCTCACCAGTGCCTTGTATAACGGGACTAACACCTCCTTATCTCTAATGGAAATACGTCGCCTGATGCATCCCAAGACCGCATTAGCTTTTTTCACAGCCATATCACGTTGGCGGCTCATAGTCATCCTGTGGTCAACCAATACTCCAAGATCCTTCTCCTCCTCTGTTGCTTCGAATTGATGCATCCCCAGCTTATAACTAAAATTCTTGTTATTAACCCCTAAATGCATGACCTTACACTTCTCACTATTAAATTTCATCCTATTACTATTACTCCAGTTTACAAGGTCATCCAGATCTTCCTGTATGATATCCCAGTCCTGCTCTAAATTGGCAATACTTCCCAGCTTTGTATCATCTGCAAACTTTATTAGCATACTCCCACTTTTTGTGCCGAGGTCAGTAATAAGAAGATTAAATAAGATTGGTCTCAAAACCGATCCCTGAGGAACTCCACTGGTAACCTCCCTCCAGCCTGGCAATTCACCTTTCAGTATGACCCGCTGTAGTCTCCTCTTTAACCAATTCCTTATCCACCTTTCAATTTTCATATTGATCCCCATCTTTTCCAATTTAACTAATAATTCCCCATGTGGCACTGTATCAAATGCCTTACTGAAATCTAGGTAAATTAGATCCACTGTGTTTCCTTTGTCTAAAAAATCTGTTACTTTATCAAAGACGGAGATCAGGTTGGTTTGGCATGATCTACTTTCTCCTTCAAAATTTTTTCCAAGACCTTGCATACTACGGATGTCAAACTAACAGGCCTGTAGTTACCCGGATCACTTTTTCCCCCTTTCTTAAAAATAGGAACTATATTAGCAATTCTCCAGTCATACGGTACAACCCCTGAGTTTACAGATTCATTAAAATTCCTGCTAATGGGCTTGCAATTTCATGTGCGAATTCCTTTAATATTCTTGGATGAAGATTACCTGGGCCCCCCGATTTAGTCGCATTAAGCTGTTTGAGTTTCGCTTCTACCTCAGATATGCTAATATCTACCTCCATATCCTCATTCCCATTTGTCATCCTACCATTATCCCTAAGATCCTCATTAGCCTTATTAAAGACTGAGGCAAAGTATTTGTTTAGATATTGGGCCGTGCCTAGGTTATCCTTAACCTCCACTCCATCCTCAGTGTTTAGCGGTCCCACTTCTTCTTTCTTTGTTTTCTTCTTATTTATGTGGCTATAGAACCTTTTACGGTTGGTTTTAATTCCCTTTGCAAGGTCCAACTCTACATGGCTTTTGGCCTTTCTCACTTTATCCCTACATGTTCTGACCTCAAGAAGGTAGCTTTCCTTTCTGATCCCTCCCATCTTCCACTCCCTGTAGGCTTTCTGCTTTTTCTTAATCACCGCTCTGAGATGCTTGCTCATCCAGCTTGGTCTACAACTCCTGCCTCTGAATTTTTTCCCCTTTCTTGGGATGCAGGCTTCCGATAGCTTCTGCAGCTTTGACTTGAAGTAATCCCAGGCCTCCTCTGCCTTTAGTTTCATAAATTCTTCAGTCCAATCCACTTCCGTAGCTAATTTCCTTAATTTTTGAAAGTCAGCCCTTTTGAAATCAAAAACCCTAGTCGCAGATTTATTTTTGTTTATCCTTCCATTCAGTTTGAACTGACTTAGCTCATGATCACTTGAACCAAGGTTGTCCCCTACAATCATTTCTTCTATGAGGTCCTCACTGCTCACCAAAACCAAATCTAAAATGGCATCCCCTCTTGTTGGTTCAGCAACTACTTAATGAAGGAATCCATCAACTATCACATCTAGGAAAATCTGAGCCCTATTATTATTACTTGCACTTGTCCTCCAGTCTATATCTGGGAAGTTAAAGTCTCCCATGATCATGCAGTTGCCATTAGTATTTACTTCATTAAAAACATTAAAAAGGGCTCTATCCATATCCAAATTAGATCCCGGCGGTCTATAGCACACCCCAAGCACGATCACAGGGGAGGCTCTAGTAGTTTTCTTCCCCAATGTGATTTTTGCCCAGACAGACTTTGTCTTATCCGTTCCATCACTTCTTATTTCTTTACAGTCTACCTCATCATTGATATACAATTCTACTCTACCACCTTTGCCTTTATTTCTGTCATTCCTAAACAGCACATACCCTTCAATACCTGTAGTCCAGTCATGACTACTATTCCACCATGTTTCTGTTGTTCCTATAATATCTGATTTCACTTCCTGCACCAGTAGCTCTAGTGCCTCCATTTTGTTACCTAGGCTCCTCGCATCGGTGTACAAACATCTTAATTTTTGCTGTTTGCCTTGCTCACATTCTTTACCCAATTAGGCACGGACATTCTACAGCCAGTATGACCCATTAGACTGGTATCCACACTGCCCTTTCTCCTTATGTCCATTCTCCTACCCACAGCTGTTTCCTTTCTTACTTTGTTTTCTTCCCTCTCAATGTTAAAATCCAGCATGGAGATTACCTGGACATCTCCCAACCATCTCCCCCAAATTCCTAGTTTAAAGCTCTCTTAATCAGTTGTGCCAGCCTCCATCCTAGAAGTCTATTTCCCTCCCTACTCAGGTGAAGTCCATCCCGAGAGAACAAGTCCTCTGTCCATCAATGCTTCCCAAATACATCCCAAAGCCCTCCTTATAGCACCACTGCCTGAGCCATCTGTTGATCATCATAATCTTATCACACTTTTATTGCCCTTCACTAGGAAGAGGCAGAATCCCACTGAAGATCACCTGAGCCTCGATTTCCTTAAGCATCTTCCCCAGTCTGGCATAGTCTCCCTTGATATGTTCCAGCGAGAATCTATTGGTATCGTTTGTTCCCACATGAAGGACGAGCAGTGGATTCTTTCCCACTCCCTTTAGGATCCTCTTCAACCTCAGATCCACATCCCATATCTTAGCACCTGGAAGACAGCACACCCTTCTTTTCTCTGGATTAGCTCTGGTTACAGGCCTGTCCATTCTTCTCAGTAAAGAGTCCCCAATCACGTAGACCTGCCTTTTCCTGGTGACGGTGCAATTCTCTGGTCTATCCCCTGTTCCCTCTGGCTGCAAGTTCTTTCCATTCCTATTCTTCCTTGTAATCCTCTTCAACCCATCCTGTATCCTCCTGGGGCTCATATTTGGTGTAGTCTCCATTGACTCTGCCCCTCTTCCTATAGGATAAGCTGCTCTTCTCTTCTTCCTTGCCCTTCCACCTTCAGTGACCACCTGCTGAGCCCCTTTTTCATTTTCCAACTCTGCAAACCTGTTCTTGAGCTCTATTTCTCCTTCACTAGCCCATCTTTTCCTCTGCCTGGTTCTCTTAGTCACATGCTTCCACTGTCCATTTTCTTCACCCAGCAGTCTCCCTTCAGAGTTCTTCGGTCCTGCTTCCATCTGCAAGTCTGAGCTTTTCCCTTCATCTGCCTCATGTCTTTGCTCCATAATCCGCTCGAATCCCCTTCTAAACTCAACCAGACTTTCCACCTGCTCTCCAATCCTTGGATCTTTTCTTCAATCAGCTCTAGATTTAAACTGTTGTTAATGCATCTACTAGCTAAAACTATCTTTTTAAAGATTACATTTATGTAACTGTCATTAAATCCCTAAAATAATCTATTAGATGGTTAGGAAATGAACCTGCCTATGATTAGGTATATTGCTGAGTGCCCCATGAGCACTACACTGTTTTACGTAGAATGGTATTGTTACAATATATCAGTTATTTTCAGAAGGACTTGAATCATAGCTATAGAATGTGGTGTATGTGCATGCTTTGTTTTCAGATAGAAGCCTGTAAGATCTCAAACAATTAAAAATAAATTGCCATTCGAGTTGTTGAAATGCTGGTGCTTTGGGGATAGTTTGGGAACCGCTCCAAAGGACATCGATGAGAGGGTGGGCCTGGATAGCAGATTGTTTGCAGGGAAATGTCCTTCTGCTGGGTGATTTTTATGTTTAAAAGAAGAAAGGGACCATTGAAATCCAAATCCATTAGAAAAAATGCTTTGTATTTTTGGGAACAGATTTTAAAGTTGAGGCAAAAATAGACCAGATGGACCAAGAATCTTACTACAGTAGCTATCTGTTTTCTGGGTTGCACAGTGAATGTTTATGAATGCCAGGGGCATCAAGATGTGCCAGGTTATTTTTTCTCTCAAGATGAGACAGACCTTTTGCTATTGGAAAAAGTGTGAAATTCTAATACTTTCATAAAATCACTACAGTGCACTAATTATTGAAGAACATTTTGTCCAGTGGGAGTCATCTAAACCACATTTGAATAAGTCAGAAGAAAAAAAAAGGATTACAACAATAAACGTGCTCATTATATTCCACATTCCTCTGAAAGTAATAGTCTTCACTGGCAAGAGCTCACACTGTGGTAGCCTATAAATCTTATATGGCTCCTTAAATATATGTTTCATGAATATATTTCCTAAGTAAGGATGTGCAAACTTGTTGGGAAGGTAAATTTTGGGTAGAATCAGTAACATATAGTCTGTGTTTGAGCATAATGCTCACAGGCCAGAACATTTGCTAGTTAAAATTGTCTTCCTTCCCCTGTTTCCAAACTAGAGTAGTTTGGATAATTTTTTTTAAACAAATCTTGTTTTAGATGAAGTTTAGTTTCAAGTGCTATTTTGTATTGGATTCTTTAAAACTGTTAATTGCAACATCTGTAATACAAACACATCTTAGATTTCAAGGGTAAAATTTTGACTGAAAAAGCTCTCATTTACTTCTAGAGGGTCAGGATTTCACCCCAAGCTCTTTGGGGCATGGACTATATCTAGGTCTGTGGCTCCAGTGCTATAAATGACTGTATGCAAGTGACTCCTTGTAGGTTGCAGGTTTGGGGGTTGTCATAAATATAAAGGGAAGGGTAAACCCCTTTAAAATCCCTCCTGGCCAGAGGAAAACTCCTCTCACCTGTAAAGGGTTAAGAAGCTAAAGGTAACCTCGCTGGCACCTGACCAAAATGACCAATGGGGAGACAAGATACTTTCAAAAGCTGGGAGGAGGGAGAGAAACAAAGGGTCTGTGGGTCTGTCTTTATGCTGCCATTGCCGGGGATAGACCAGGAATGGAGTCTTAGAACTTTTAGTAAGTAATCTAGCTAGGTATGTGCTAGATTATGATTTCTTTAAATGGCTGAGAAAAGAATTGTGCTGAATAGAATAACTATTTCTGTCTGTGTATCTTTTTTGTAACTTAAGGTTTTGCCTAGAGGGATTCTCTATGTTTTGAATCTAATTACCCTGTAAGGTATCTACTATCCTGATTTTACAGAGGGGATTTCTTTACTTCTATTTACTCCTATTTCTATTAAAAGTCTTCTTGTAAGAAAACTGAATGCTTTTTCATTGTTCTCAGATCCAAGGGTTTGGGTCTGTGGTCACCTATGCAAATTGGTGAGGCTTTTTATCCAACATTTCCCAGGAAAGGGGGGGGGTGCAAGTTTTGGGAGGATTGTTCATTGTTCTTAAGATCCAAGGGTCTGGGTCTGTAGTCACCTAGGCAAATTTGGTGAGGCTTTTTACCAAACCTTGTCCAGGAAGTGGGGTGCAAGGTTTTGGGAAGTATTTGTGGGGGAAGACATTTCCAAACAGCTCTTCCCCAGTAACCAGTATTTGTTTGGTGGTGGTAGCGGCCAATCCAAGGACAAAGGGTGGAATATTTTGTACCTTGGGGAACTTTTTGACCTAAGCTGGTAAAGATAAACTTAGGAGGTTTTCATGCAGGTCCCCTAGCGTTCCGAGTGGGGGAGGTACCTTGACAGGGGTCTAGATGCCTAACGCAGTGGGGCTCCAGTCTTGATGTGGACCTCTGGGCACTTGCACAATATAAATATTAACTATTTTCATAAGTTATTTTTTTCTGGCAACAAATTATTGAACTCAAAATATACAAAGTGAAGAAATACCACCTGTTCAAAAACTTGACATAATCACTGATGATATTCTCCTGTATATCAGCCTCTAATCATTGTCCTAGCATTTTAACTTGAACATAATAGCCAGACTTCTCTGTGTAACATCATGTAGCTGAGTATGTCTGTGACAGGTCATATGCATTAAAAATTGCTAACATTATAAGAACAAGAGGGATGCTCCCACCCCAACCTTCAGAGCACCAAAGAATGACAACTTATTATAAATGTTAACAGTAGTCACTAAATTCATCACACTGGTACAGCTCATGAAAGAAACTCCTACAGTGAAGTTGTATCTAAATAAAATACAAGAATGACCACAGCACACATTTAAGTGGGTGTTGGAGGGGGAGGGAATATTTGGCTGGCTGGCTGAATGAAGGGAACTGCTTTATAGCTGGTGGGGGGAGATGAAAGCTGCTGCAAAAGGATCACGTGGCGGCTGACTCATCTCCCGGGAGTGAAGGTTTTAAAAGGGAAACCTTCCTTTTACCCAGAGCAGGCTGAGGCAGGACCCACTCTCCCTCCCCTTTAGGTACTAAAATACCAGGTTTGGTCAAGACCTGCTGTGGGCATTACGCTAGCTGCCCCTTTTTTAGGGGGGCTGGGAAGGAATTTTTCCCTTACCACCATATTGGCTTGGGTGCAGTTGGGGTTTTTTTGCTTTCTGCACAACGGGTTCAGGAAGGTCTCTGTTCATGCATGGCCTGAAGCGGGAGAGGCCATATGTTGCAACTCATTATTTAAGTGTAGGGCGGAGTCCAGTGCAGGTACTCCATACGAAAGGTATACAGTGAGCGGATAAATGGCTTGGGAAAGGACTTTAAAAGAGGTGTTCATTAAAGGAACCAACAGGGGGTGGTTGGGGACTCCTATGATTGGTATGGCAGGGAGCCAACCCCCATTCTTATAGCCCACCTTAACCCTCCTATGAGGGAGGTGGATGGCAAGGTCCCGGCAATGGATTGGCTTATAGCCCACCTTAACCCTCCTATGAGGGACCTGGATGGAAAAAGAGGGGGAACTGGCAGAAATTATTGAATGAGCATGGATTTACCTGCACTGTACGCTTTTATCTGCCGGGTAGTCCCAGACATCAAATAATAAAGTTGTGGCCTGATTAAACCTATGTCAAATGTCTCCTGTCCTTTTTTCGGTATAGCCAGGCAAATATGGGATGTGGAACAAATTACAGCTCGAATTGTACAATTTCAGGCAAGTTGCCCACAGACAATTTAGATCCAGTGCTGAAACTGTTTAAAAAAAAAAATCAACCCCACCCATTCCAGGACCCATTAATATATGGAAATTACCTAAATAGGTAATCTTGCTGCATACCAAAACACTTTATAAATTTAAAGCATTAGTAGTTGTAATAGGGAAGTTGTTGTTCCAAATATGCATCTGTTGTGTTTCTAATACATTTACATTACACGAGTACAGATATTATCTGAACATTATTTTGTTATGTGTATATATAGTATGATCTGAATTTGGCCTTACCCCCACATAGAGAAATTTTGCAGGACTGGTGCCTTTAAATTTAAAAAAAAACAAAAACCACTTTTTCAATAATCAGTTAAGGTAATTAAATAACAGCAATTGAAAAATGTAAGCAATTAAAAGTAGGACAATGAATAGTTAAAGATATCATACATCTTACAATGCCTGCATAATAAATATATTGTTTTAATCAATTATGGAGAAATGCAACCACAATGACAATACAACTTTACTGCTTACTGATTATGATGAATTTTGTTGGGGTTAGAAAATGTTTTTTTTTTTTATTATTTTGTCTGTGACATCTAAATATTATTTAAATATATATCCTGTAATATGGTAAATATTTAGTGTAATATATTTATCAATTGACAGTATATCTTTTGGTAAAGAGCTTATATTTTAAGTTCCTTGAGAACAATGCTGTATATGTAGTTTAGTAGGAAAAGGACATAGCACTGTTAATTTAATGGTAAAAATACCTGAGGACTTGCATATGAGGTTAATCAGTCTATGGCATTAAGGTGTACACATATAATCTTTGTTGCTTTCCCAGAAGGGTTTTGTGGCTGGTTTATTCTGAGATTACTGATTTAAGGGTCAGAGTTAAGCTTATTTTGTGTGTGTGTGTGTGTGTGTGTGTGTGTGTGTGTGTGTGTGTATCTCTTTATAAGTGGTGGGAAAAGTCAGTGTGTGCTATGTGAACAATTGACGAGTTAAGAGATCCTTAACATTCTTTTAGTTGCTTTTAAACGTTTGGGTTTCACAAATGATGTATCAGGTAATAGGCTGTCATCTAAACAACCTTAATTCTCTTACTAATTTTATTTTGTTTTTGCTTTTGGAATTTCTCAGGTTTTTTTTTTTTTTACTTCTGCCACAAATTTCATATATAACATTTGGCAAGTGGTAAGACTTTCTTCTTCTCTCCCTCTCCCCCTATATAGTATGCATGATGTTAGTTTATTTTATTTCACACAGTGCTTAGCCAATGGAGCTCTGCATCTGACTAAGGTCCTTATGTGCTACCTAATATGCTAATGTCATAACATCTGTTCCTCAGTTTTCCTTTGAAAAATGGACTTGTGCACATTTTCATTAGGAAAAGGGCATGTTAGTGGGGCTCGCAAGGGTAGGAATCAGTTTATCATATCCTGTAGGTTGCTTTCCCATTTGAAAATAGGACAATAAAGAAAATATTCACCATTACCATGCTGTTTTTCCTATTTAGATTCATTGACCAGAGAACTGTGTCTAGCTTTCAAACAATGGCAACATTTTTCCTTTCTATTTTTGTGTGTGCTGTAATGCATTTCATTAGATTAAAGACCTGATAATTTCTAATCTGTATTTGATTTGTGTACATTTCATTATAATTGGCATTTGGAAGGAAATGGCCATTATTTTCATGATGTGAAAAATATTTTACATTAATGAATGAGCATGTAATCTGTGTGAAAAATGTTTAGTTAAATCATTAACACTAGGTTGTTTGTATTTGGATCAACGACCTTTTGATGGCAACAGAGATTTCACTGTGATAGTTTTTAATATTCCTCTTTTTTTCCCAGTAGTACAAGGAGCAACAGTTTTAAAGCAGCCACTGTTTCATTTTGGTATGAATAGATAAATTGTCAAAGCTGCCAACAAGAGTGCTTCCATATTATAGGACTATGTGGTAAGCAACACTACATGCAGTGTTCTTGCTGGTAAACACAAACTGTGCAGATTTAGTAGCACTGCTCAGTTCTCATCCTTCAGTTGAATTTAATGAGCTGTAACGCTGTGGTGAGATTTGGGAGAATGGGGTTAGTGTGTACTGAGTGGGAGCCATATATGGCAGGACATTGTTTCTGAGCTGCCCTTTCTCATCACTTATCAGCAGAGGGGAGGGGATGAGGGTGGAATAGGTGCATAAAATGTATTGTACAGCTGGAAAACACTATCCTCAAAGACTACCCCTTTCTAAAACAGCCTATATGAGATGTGAGAAACTGAGTATAAAGTTGGTTTGATGCATTCTGTTTGAGTTTAGTTTTATGCTTGGAGATAGCTAGGACTTGCCACTGCCCTTCCACGTGACTGGAGGAGGGGAAAGAGGTATTTATACCTCAGGCAATTCCAAAGAAGCCGTCTCACTGTGATTGGGTTGGCAACACCCACCCTCCCACCTATGGAATCAGACTAGTACTGGGTCTCTTCATCCGATGAAGTGAGCTGTAGCTCATGAAAGCTTATGCTAAATAAATTGGTTAGTCTCTAAGGTGCCACAAGTACTCCTTTTTGCGAATACAGACTAACACGGCTGCTACTCTGAAATCTGAATTAAAGAGAATTCTGTATTTTTAAAGTGCTATCCATGATATTTCTGGTGGATCAGGGATATAGCACTGTGCCATTATTATTTAGAGATCTAAATTGCACTCCCCAGTTACATTCTTTTGCTCCCTGGACTGCTAGGGAGCAGTGTCACATTGGTTATACTCTCTACTCTGGGAGAAGGGGCAGGCAGCACCACAGCCATGTATTCCCTACTGGTTAATTTGAATGTGAAGTTGCACTCTAGACTAGGCCTATTTCTTGTTGTTAGAAACAGGTTTCTAGCATTTTACAGATGATTTAAACATATCTAAACCATACCCAACTGGCAGCAACCAATCTAGAACAAACGTTAAGCCTCATGTGTGGTCCTTGATGGGTAAAGGAGTCTCTGTGTGGTGGTGTGTTTTGGATGTTATTGCAGTCCCAAGTGCTTCTAACTTGATTCCTGGTTTTGATATGGTTGTGGCTTTTGAAAGGTGTTGAAAATAGTTTCTGTGTCACTCATGATTAAAGGTAGGTTTAGCTCATTTTGCTTTTTATCTGGCTCCAGTTAGAATCCACCATCTAAAATGTTTATGTGAGCAAGATATCTCAGGATGGCTTATGTCACAAACTTCTTTTCTGAAACTGCCAAAATAGTAGATTTACTGTTGAGCTCTCTGGAAACGTCATCACCACAACTGTATGCACTGGGTCCTTTGTCTGGCAGGCCAGAAGAAAAGAAGTGTTTTCCCCCATATGGGGCTCCCTCTGCAACTGGTGGTGGAGCAGAAGAGGGGAAAAGTTTACCTGAATAGAACAGGGAGAAACAAGAAGTGGCTGGACCAGGTGGGGAGCCACTGCCCTTCCACGTGACTGGAGGAGGGGAAAGAGGTATTTATACCTCAGGCAGTTCCAAAGAAGCCCTCTCACTGTGATTGCGTTGGCAACACCCACCCTCCCACCTATGGAATCAGACTAGTACTGGGTCTCTTCATGATCCATTGTGGGCATTACGCTAATTGTCTTTGTGCTTGGGGGCTGGGAAGGAATTTTCCCCTCAGTGTCAGAGTGCACCTAGGCAGGGTGGGGGGTTTTCACCTTCCCCACAGTGGGTTAGGGACCTGGTGGGGTGGGCAGGGCGGTTAGTTTAAAATGCTACAACTTAGTAATGAAAAAATGTGACAGATGTCCAGTGCAGGGACTTGTTATGGAAGGGGTATGGCTATAAGATAATATGCACTGAACAGGGATTTAGAAGAAAGCATCCTAAGAAAGCATCCTAAGTTGAGAAAAGTGGGTTCAGGGCTCCTAACATTTGGCATAGCGGGGAGTCAGCCTCTGCCCCCTTTCAAGGTTCCTTAACGTTCACATGGGGTGAGAGCAGTGGGGTCCCAGCAACTGGCTGGTTGGGACCAGGTTAAGAAGGGGGAGGGCTGGTGGCAGCCCTTCCAAATAGGTAGAAACAATTAAGAAAATAATGATGAGCCGCACCATACAATATATTGCCAGGTATTCCCAGTTATTTTCAGTGAATAGAGTTGCAGCCTAATTAAACCACATTCATTGCCTCCTGTGTTTTTCTGGCATGGTTGGACAGTTGCTGATCTTGGTGAGATGAATTATTTTCAGAGCTTATAAAGTCATCTGTACGTGCTGTGTAGTCCCCAAGAGAAATGATGAGATCTAAGATCAACTTTAGAGGAGAATTAGTGACCTGCTCCCGGATAAACCAGGTTCACATTAGGCCATCTATTACACAGAGCCAGAGAGATTTATTTGGAGAAAGAAGCAAAGGTCAGATTCCTCCACTCTTTATATTCACAAATAATTAAAATGCACTTCTTTTAATGCACAATTACTTAAATATTGAATCAGTATGAAGCACAGTTGTCAACTGATTCTCAGCTGTGGAAGCCAATGAATTTTATGAGCTAGTTTAGCAAAATGCTGCTCCTGAAAAGGAAAAATCCTAGCTTGAAATACCATTTTTCCCTTAAATCTATTCTAGAAGAGGCAATATTTTTATGTTTTGAATAAAAAAGACAGATGCAGAAGGTCATCTTTCCATCAAATGAGTTAACTGCTTCAGAATGTTTTTGTGAAAGATCAACTGCTGAAACTTAATTTATGAACTCCAGTGTAAGATATAATATTTAGTGAATGAGACATTACGCCCTGACTTCTTTCTTAGATGGATACTGTTCTGGCTGTTGGTCATATTGTTTATAACTCTCTGAAAAAACATTTTAAAAGGTCAAAGTACACTCCCCAACACTTATTCTAATGTAAACCCCAGTTTATTTCTATCTGAAAAGTGGTTTCTTTTATGAACAGAGGCAGAAGACACATTGCACATAAGTTCTATTTCACCTATTCAGTCCTTTGCTAACCATTACAAATGGCACGTAGCAAATTCAAATGAAGCGGGTATAAAAATTCTCTATATCATAATGATTTAATGGGTTGGCTGTACTTTTGTTTGTACTGTTATCATCCTATAAGGATACTTATGTCTCTTAGATAGCCAGGAAAATTTTGTTTTTGAACATAGGCATTTCAATAGCATTCATCACTATAGTATGTTAAGTGCTTCATAATACAGTAGACTTTATTCTTTTAATTATTTTATTAATCTAGTTTGGGTGGGGGGAGAAGACTCCTGAAATGGGGTATGATTAATTTTTTCAAAGTTTGGATATATTAAAAGGAAAGTTCACAATTCTACTTAATTTCTTTGGTCTAAAATTGTTTGGTAATGGACCTTGCTCTATAGTACATGTTATGAATAGGTAAAATCAGATGTGGATTTACTATCCTAAAGGGGAAAAAACATACTGTACGTTTCTTTTATCTTTAAATTATTCAGCAAAATAGATGTACTCCTCTAAAATGGGAAAATGGACATAGCATATGGTATGTTTGACTGAATTTTTTTTTTGAAGATGTACTGATGATGCAAGAAGACAGGCTATACAATACATGACAGAAAATAGGTACTTTATCTACTCAGCTTGAAATTCAGTGGCAATCCATGCAATCAAAGGGCAATAAATTATTCACTTGCTGTTGAAACAATGAGTAGGGGAAAGTTTGACCTCTCTTGTTTGGGTGGGGGTGGGCTGGGGCAGGATTTAATTCATATTTATGTATTAGACAGCTGTAAGCAGTGGCAAAAGGCTAGGATTCACAATTTGGATTTCAGTGTAAATAAGAATTTGTGTGTGTGTGTGTGTGTGTGTGTAATGTCAGTATGTCTTTGGCATAAATGTTGGTTTTGTTGAAAACTTTGCCATTTCTAGAAAAAATAGAAGCAATTAAACTCCTGGTGGTATTTTCCCAAAAGGAAATTCTTTGTTGTAAACTTGGAATTAAATAACACTTTTGGTGTGGAGTCCAGTGCTTGCATGCTATGTGATAGACATTACTTATGCAAAATAAGTACAATATTAGTTCATTTATATTAACCTTTACTGGACTGTTTTTGTTTTAGGGTATATTATAGCAATATATTCTTGCAGGCACAGGGCTTTGTGGGATATTCTTTAAGACATTGTTTATAAATGAGGCTCAAAAAGCAGCTGTAACTTTGAATACATACTGTTTATTAAACAGACAAATACAGAGTATCCCCTAGCAGTCCTGTTTTTCAGTCACTATTTAAAAGTTGTATTGTTTTGAACTATTATTCATTATTGATTATATACTGATTCCATTTCACATTACAATGATTTTCATCAACAGATTTAAAATAACATTAGACACCATTAAACTAACAATTTATGATGTGTATAGTGCACCAAAACAAATATATATAGCGTGTGTTCCATATAAAATTCCAATATTTGCATTCAAAATGGCAAAAATATAAAATAAAATATCCTATAACATTAATTTATAGAGCTGTTTAAATTACGGACAATATGATCTTTAAAAATCAATATAATAGGTCTTTAACAAATGTTGCGGTATTTCAGAAAGTCACATAATTGGATTTATGGGCATCCAGTCTTCTGTTTCTCAGTAACCCTGTGCAAATAGTCAAATTAGTTTGACATGCAGTCTACCATCTCAGCTAGATGAAATATGCATCTGACATTTTAAACAATGATGTCATTAAGGTGACAAAAAAAATTGTATTGGATACTGTCATCTTTTAGAAAGATTTATCAAGTACAGATTTATAAATTTACATCATGTAAAATATACTTTTGGTGTGGCTTGAAAGTGTACCCTGATTTTACAAACTACAAACATAATAAAATCTTTTACCATGTTAAACAGGCATTTAAAATAGTGACTGTGTACCTCTGCTTCCACGAGCATTTCCTCACTGATACCTCTGAAACTGGGGTAGGAGCAGGATAGGACCTGGTCACAAGTTTGGGGAGGGACAGTACATGTTAAAATACTCTCCTCCACCTCCAGTTTGACTCCCTGCTTATTAATGATATAGTACCCATCAGGCCTTGCAGGGAGCAAAGAAAGCAGATTGCTGCTTCCCCGTGCGCTGATGTTCAGTTTTTCTGCCTCCTGCAGGCTTGTACGGGCTTTTTCTGACATAAAAGCTGACCTTTTTGAGCAGCAGATTGGATGAATCTAAGACCTAAAGGGAGCACTTAAGAAAGACTCTTGTCCATCCCTTCCCTCCCACCCCTGAGCTGAGGCTAGGAGTCCTAGGTGTGGGGCCAGGACCCCAGGGTTGCGGGGCCGGCGGCTGGGACCGTGGGGCTGGCTGCCGGGACCCCAGGGCCAGCTGCAGCACCCCCCCCACACACACTGCTAGTTCCCGTGCCTCTGGATGGTGCAGAGGGAAGCTGGGAGATGAAAGTGGGGATGCGGGGGAAAAACTGTGAAGAAAAAATTTATTTCTCTGACTGTGAACTCCCTGAGGAAGGGACTATATCCTTATCTGGGTCATATGCAGCACTGAGCACTGTCCTCATTCAGCAGTAATTTTCATTGATGAACACAAAAGGCCAGATTCTCTACTGTGACGAGGTAGTTCAGCACAGAGGGGAGTCTATTGGGGAGTTATTTTTTCTGCCCAACTGGTCCACAGCCCTTTGAGCTCCAACCTAAGTCAGTTGGCAAGGATTTCAAAGTAACTGTGCATCAAATGAGAATAGCTGGAGTACATCAACGTCCCACCTATGCCCCCTGCACACGCTCTACTACAGGGCCAGTGGAGAGCTCCCTTGTGCGTGGAGAATTCTCATTTGGCCTGATTCCAGCCCCTTTGTGCCACCTGAGCAACTCCAAGGGCTGGAATGGGGAGAAAATCAGGCCCTTAAATGCATAGGGCACGGGGATGCTGCTCCATTATATGAGAAAATAAATTCTTTCAGCGAGAGAGAGGGAATACATAAATGCGTGAGAGAATGCTAAACAGTAGAAACAGAAGAGGAAATAGAAATAGGTGGAGAGTAAGACAAAAAAGAATATGAAAGGGAATGAAGCAGTAAGACAGCTTTAAGTAGAGCCCTGCCCGGATATAAAATTTGTATCCGCGATCCGGTCCCTGATCCGCAAAAAGGGTCAGCAGATACAAAGCAGATATCCACAGATTTGCAGGGCTCTAGCATTAAGATAGTAACTTATACTTTGCATTGTCAATTGTCACTGTGAACTAGTTTATTCCCCACAATCTCCATTCCTTCAGTGAAGGCAAGTATTATACAGCTGGAGGATGATGTCTATGTATATTTCTCCTGACTTTGGACTTGTCTACACTCCAGGCTTGAAGGCCTTACCTAGACTGAGATTTAAAAGTGTGTTTAAAAGGGTGAGTTAGCTAACATGTCCTGAGTAACACATTTAAAAGCTTGGTGTGCACAAAGCACGCTAGCTTAAATTGGTCAAGTTTAACATGTTAAAGGCAATGTGCTTTGTCTACATTAGACTTAAATAACGTTTGCTAACATCACACCTTTAAACCTCGGTCTTGATGACATCCAAGTGATTGTGCCTTGATTGATTTGCATAGAATGAAGCTCAGATAAATCAGTGTATCTACGTGCACCTGGTAGACGATTTTTTGCTGGATCCACATTAGGTTTACTCTAAACCACTGTGGGTTAGATTAACTATTAAAGATGGCAGCTCTTGGTGTCAACAGCACACTGTTGTCAGCAAGGTGCACTGGAAAAAATGTCTTCATCGGATGCATACTGTGGAAAATACAGAAGACGTTTTTATACACGCAAACCATGAAACAATGGGTGATTATCACTACAAAAGGTTTTCTCTCCCCCCACCCCACTCTCCTGCTGGTAATAGCTTATGTAAAGTGATCACTCTCCTTACAATGTGTATGATAATTAAGGTGGGCCATTTCCAGCACAAATCCAGGTTTTCTCCCTCCCCCCCCCCCAAAAAAAAACCCCAATCTCCTGTTGGTAATAGCTTATCTAAAGTGATCACTCTCCTTACAATGTGGAAATGGCCCACCTTGATTATCATACACATTGTAAGGAGAGTGATCACTTTACATAAGCTATTACCAGCAGGAGAGTGGGGTGGGGGGAGAGAAAACCTTTTGTAGTGATAATTACCCATTGTTTCATGGTTTGCGTGTATAAAAATGTCTTCTGTATTTTCCCCAGTATGCATCCGATGAAGTGAGCTGTAGTTCACGAAAGCTTATGCTCAAATAAATTGGTTAGTCTCTAAGGTGCCACAAGTACTCCTTTTCTAATTTCATTGGGTGACCCCTGGTTCGTGTGTTATGTGAAAGGGTAAATAACACTTCCTTATTCACTTACTCCATTCATGATTTTATAGACTCTATCATACCCCTCCTGAGTCATCTCTTTTCCAAGCTGAACAGTTCCACTCTTTTTAATCTCTCGTCATATGAAGCTGTTCTATACCCATGATCATTTTTGTTGCTCTCCTCTGTACCTTTTCCAATTCTAATGTATCTTTTTTGGGTGACCAGAACTGCACACGGTATTCAAGGAGTGGGCATACCACGGATTTATATAATGGCATTCTGATATTTTCTATGTTTAGTATGGAAAAGAGAAGACTGAGAGAGAACGTGATAACAGTTTCCAAGTACATAAAACGTTACAAGGAGGAGGGAGAAAAATTGTTCTTCTTAATCTCTGAGGATAGGACAAGAAGCAATGGGCTTAAATTGCAGCAAAGGAGGTTTAAGTTGGCCATTAGGAAAAACTTCCTAATTGTCAGGGTGGTTCAGCACTGGAATAAATTGCCTAGGGAGGTCGTGGAATCTCCATCATTGGAGATTTTTAAGAGCAGGTTAGACAAATACCTATCAGGAATGGTCTAGATAATACTTAGTCCTGCCATGAGTGCAGGGGGCTGCACTAGATGACGTCTCGAGGTCCCTTCCAGTTCTATGATTCATAGAATCATAGAATCATAGAATATCAGGGTTGGAAGGGACCTCAGGAGGTCATCTAGTCCAACCCCCTGCTCAAAGCAGGACCAATCCCCAATCAAATCATCCCAGCCAAGGCTTTGTCAAGCCTGACCTTAAAAACTTCCAAGGAAGGAGATTCTACCACCTCCCTAGGTAACGCATTCCAGTGTTTCACCACCCTCCTAGTGAAAAAGTTTTTCCTAATATCCAACCTAAACCTCCCCCACTGCAACTTGAGACCATTACTCCTTGTCCTGTCCTCTTCTACCACTGAGAATAGTCTAGAACCATCCTCTCTGGAACCACTGCTCAGGTAGTTGAAAGCAGCTATCAAATCCCCCCTCATTCTTCTCTTCTGCAGACTAAACAATCGCAGTTCCCTCAGCCTCTCCTCATAAGTCATGTGTTCCAGACCCCTAATCATTTTTGTTGCCCTTCGCTGGACTCTCTCCAATTTATCCACATCCTTCTTGTAGTGTGGGGCCCAGAACTGGACACAGTACTCCAGATGAGGCCTCACCAATGTCGAACAGAGGGGAACGATCACGTCCCTAAATCTGCTCGCTATGCCCCTACTTATACATCCCAAAATGCCATTGGCCTTCTTGGCAACAAGGGCACACTGTTGACTCATATCCAGCTTCTCGTCCACTGTAACCTGTAGGTCCTTTTCTGCAGAACTGCTGCCTAGCCATTCGGTCCCTAGTCTGTAGCTGTGCATTGGGTTCTTCCGTCCTAAGTGCAGGACCCTGCACTTATCCTTATTGAACCTCATCAGGTTTCTTTTGGCCCAATCCTCCAATTTGTCTAGGTCCCTCTGTATCCTATCTCTGCCCTCCAGCGTATCTACCACTCCTCCCAGTTTAGTATCATCCGCAAATTTGCTGAGAGTGCAATCCACACCATCCTCCAGATCATTTATGAAGATATTGAACAAAACCGGCCCCAGGACCGACCCCTGGGGCACTCCACTTGACACCGGCTGCCAACTAGACATGGAGCCATTGATCACTACCCGTTGAGCCCGACAATCTAGCCAACTTTCTACCCACCTTATAGTGCATTCATCCAGCCCATACTTCTTTAACTTGCTGACAAGAATACTGTGGGAGACCGTGTCAAAAGCACTGCTAAAGTCAAGAAACAATACATCCACTGCTTTCCCTTCATCCACAGAATCAGTAATCTCATCATAGAAGGCGATTAGATTAGTCAGGCATGACCTTCCCTTGGTGAATCCATGCTGACTGTTCCTGATCACTTTCCTCTCGTGTAAGTGCTTCAGGATTGATTCCTTGAGGACCTGCTCCATGATTTTTCCGGGGACTGAGGTGAGGCTGACTGGCCTGTAAAAAATCATGGAGCAGGTCCTCAAGGAATCAATCCTGAAGCACTTACACGAAAGGAAAGTGATCAGGAACAGTCAGCATTCTGTGATCTCTTTCCTAATAGTTCCTAACATTTTGTTAGCCTTTTTGACTGCCACTGCACAATGAACAGATATTTTCAGAGAACTCTCCACAGTGACTGCAAGATCTCTCTGAGTGGTAACAGCTAACTGAGACCCCATCATTTTGTATGTATACTTGCGATAGTTTTCCAGTGTGCATTACTTTGCATTTATTAGCAGTGAATTTCATCTGGTTTTTTGTTTTTTTGTTTTTTTTGGCCAGTCATCCAGTTTAGTATGATCCCTTTGTAACTCTTTGAAGTCTGCTTTGGGCTTAACTATCTTGAGTAATTTTGTAACATCTGCAAACTTTGCCACCTCATGGTTTACCCTTTTTTCCATCTCATTTATGAATATGTTGAACAGCACTGGTCTCAGTTCAGATCTTGGGGGGACTCCATTATTTACCCCTCCACTGTGAAAACTGACTCTTTATTCCTGTGTTTTGTAACTTTGTAAGCCCATTTTTGAAAACTGTAACAAATTGGTATGTTATGAAGGGATTTCCATCACCATGAATAAAGAGGGGCCCCTCTCCAATGAGTCTCTTTACTGTCTATGTCCTCACTTCCCTTATTGAGCCAATCCTTGCTTTGTCCTGCCACCCTCCTGTAGCATTAAGAACTCACCTCATTGCCTCAATTTGGTTTTCAAGATCCTCAGGGTTAGGGATGACTGATTGCTCTTCCCATGGTAAACTCCTTCACTCCAAAGTGCTTCCCAAAGTATCCCTTGCTCACCCAAGCACTAGCTTGCTGACTCTAAAAGCTGGAAAAAACACTATCAGGAATGCAGCCTTGACCAAGGCTGCCTCCTGTCAGCTTCTACAAATTTTGATAGAGTACCTTCACCAAATTTCTAAGCTTTTTTAACAGTGATGGGATGATGTGGATCCTTTCTAGGGCCCATCTTCCAAGACGACTCCACTGAAATCCTTTGGACTAAGAACCTGCTACAAGAACCTGACCCCACCTGTTTTCTATGCTTCCTGTCTATCCCTGTAAACTTTCCCCTTTCCCCACCCCTTGTAAGGGAGCATCCCTTTTCTTTCAAGCTAGCCACATGAAGTTGCAGTGAGCACGTTGTTCTCAATGAGAGCTTCTGTGCTCTTTTGAAACTCTAGTCACTTTGTTTAAGAGTATGTCTAAACTGCAGTATAAACCGAGGATTAGTGGGACTTGAGTCTGTGGACCTTTGTGGTTCATAAGCCTAGGGCTTGAGCATCCATACTGCATATTGACCCTAAGTTTAGCATTTCTAGACCCAGGCTCCAAAGCTGGGGCTAAAACGTCCATGCCGCTTGGGCTTGTATGGGCCATTGGAAGAGGAAAAATAGTATATCTGTGGATGTGCTTGTACAATATTTACAATAAATGAGGTACTGTCACATCATACAGTGAAATGGCGTGGGGTGATGGATTGCCATGCATTGTAGTTGTGAATGATCTGACTGCTTATGAAATGGGGTTGGGGTAAGGGCCAGAATTGTGGGTTATCAATGTGGCTCGATGTAAAGAAATGTATTGAGAAATAGTGTTTGCATCCTACTTCCCAGTTGACCCTTACCATGTGTTTACTTTTATTATTTGAAATACACATTATATTAGGTGATGCAATGATGGCGGTAAACTTTCGTAATAAAATAAAAACCTTCATTTTTGAACATATATTAGAAAAGCACAATATTAAACCATTGCCGGGCAAGCCAGCTGCCATTAGCACACCAAAACACCAGTCATCAACCTACACCAAAATCTTAAACAAACACAAAGGGCTTGAACAGTGCAAACAGTGAATCTAGTTCCAAACAATAACCTTCACAACTGTTGTGTGTCTCCTGGTCCCTCATGTTCCTTTCCATTCCTTCCACGTTTAGTGTGCACTTGGCACCACTGCAGCAGGGTGAAACTGTTCATAGGGGCAGGGGTCAGCATGAGGGTGGACGACTGCTTAGGATAGAAGAGGAACCTGTACTCTGGGGGCCATAAGCATAAGCAGCCTCTTAAATATCTTTCTGCTCGGCTATATCCTCCCCCATCAGATTATGTTTCTGGTCCAGAAATTGTACTACAAGCCTCTCCTCCCATCATGAAATTCTGTCCTCTTGCTCTGCAACCTGCCTGCACCTTTCTTCTTGCCACAAATCCTTCTCCCTCTGGTACTGCATATGCTTGTTGGCCCCTTTCCACAATATCCACCAAAAGTTCATCAAGGAAACACTTCCGGTAAGACCAGTCCATGACAGTTCTGAATCCCAGGGGCCTGCCACCGAGGTGGAAGGACCAGCAGAGGTTGGAGTACCATCAGAACTTGAAGGATCTAAAACCAGACATCAAACAGTGCATTACTGTTTCAGTGCTTCCCAACCAGTTCAGTGTACCCCCACGAAAAAGTGCCTTGTGGAATCTCAAGGCCACAAATAACTTTGTAAAACAGCTTCACTATCTTCTGAGAGGAACCCTCAGGTCCCAGAAGCTCCTTGGATAAAACTCAGCTAACCACAGTGAAGAGACTACACAGACAATGGTAGTAAGTTTTATACTTTTTAAAAAAAAATTACAGAGATCCCTGGGCTTTTTGGTGGGATGGGGAGGAGAAGCCACGGCTTACTACATAAGCCTTCTCTGTGCTTTCAGGCATTCCACATTCTTGAGGACATAATCTGAGAGGCTCCAGAATGGCAAAGGGAGATTTTATTCCAAGCTGCCATGGCAATCTAGCCATGTATGCCACAGAGTTTTCAAATTTGTGGTGACAGAGCAGCACCTTTCTGAGTGGAGTGAGCTATAGAGCTGGGCCTAGAAAATGCCCCCTTCTCCAAAATGTGATTATCTATCTGGAGTTCCTATTACTGGAAAAAGTTTGCGGCTATCAGCGCTCGGGATTGGGTTCAAATTCATGGGGACTCAGCAGTATGCTGTGTTAGCATCCTCGTGAATGACTACCTCTGTATGGCTTTGTACAACTTCTAATGGAGGCTGCTTTGAACTCATCTAGTCAGGGACTAGTAGATGCAAACACACATGATATTACAGACTCTCAAAGAACTACACAGCCACCCCCTCTCCCCTGGCATGTTTCTGAACTACATACAACCCCTCAGCCATGCTCCGTATGTTGATTTTTGTCACCCATGGATTACATTTAACCACCCTTCCCCCGTCCCTATACAGTTCTCTGTTTACAGGCGGCTCATTATGTTATGGTGTGCTTGATTTGTATGGTATGGCGTACTAAAAGGGAAGGCAATATAAGGTTCTTACTTTTAATACCGCAGCACATCTCTCTAAAAATATGAGAGTTTCTAATAAAAATTTTAATTGTAAATCCTTGTTTCACTGCCGTTTGTGCTTCCTGGTCTCCATGTACACCTCTACTCCGATATAACGTGACCCGATGCAACATGAATTCATATATAACGCGGTAAAGCAACACTCTGGGGGGCGGGGCTGCGTGCTCCGGCGGATCAGCGCGTCAGCGTGTCTGGCTCCGACACACTGCTCTGAGCCGCGTGTTAAGGGTGCCGGGGCGAGGGGTTGGATAAGGGGCTGAGGGTCTCGGGGGGCAGTCAGGGGACAGAGAGCGGGGGGGTTGGATGGTTCGAAGGTTCTGGGGGTGGGGCGGTCAGGGGATGGGGAACGGGGGCATTGGATAGGGGTGAGGTCCCGGGGGCCTGTGAGGGGGCCAAGGGTGTGGATAGGGGTCAGGGGACAGGGAGCAGGGGAGGGTTGAATGGGTCGGCGGTTCTGAGGGGATCAGTCAGGGGGCGGGAAGTGACTATTAATAACGGAAATACTCGAGGCCAAAGCAAGTTCGATATAACACAGTTTCACCTATAATGCAGTAAGATTTTTTGGCTCCCGAGGACCGCGTAATATCTGGGTAGAGGTGTAGTTGTGTTGGGGAGGTGCAGGAGAGGCGCTGACATGCAATCCACCACTAGCAGATGCATGCTGCTGCATGTGGCTTGCAATACATTTTGCATTGGGTTAAAACCGGAAATCCTGCCCATCTCTATATTGATAATAAATATGGAGCCAGAAGCTTACCGGACTCAGGGTCTACTTCCGCTTCTTGTGTTTCTGATGCTGGTGCTAGGGTGGTTAGCGGTCAGCTCCTTTTGGGGCAGGGGGGCATCAAAATGTTTCTCTGATTAGGGACCCGGAATGTGCTGCACCTGCTCCAGAGGTAAAGCCTCCTCAGGGACTGGTTTGAGTAAGAGTTGGTTTGGCAGTCTCATCCAACCCTTGCTGGCTCCCCTCCAGTCCTATGCTGGATTCAGGGGTGAGAAAGTCGCCGCCACAGCTGATCAAGCTGTTGTGAAGCACTGGTGGTTCAGGGTATGTCTACATTGCAATTAAAACCCATGGCTGGCCTGTGCCAGCTGACTTACGCTTTGGCTAAGGGGCTTTTTTAATTGCAGTGTAGATGTTTGGGCTCGGGCTGGAGCCTGGTCTCTAGGAAACTGTGAGGTGGGAGAGTCCCAGAGCTTGAGCTGCAGCTGGAGCCCGAATATCTATTGGAATTCATTGGAATTAAACAGCCCCTTAGGTTGAGCCCCATGAGCTGGAGTCACTTAGCATGGGCCAGCTGCAGGTGTCTAATTGTAGGCATACCTCAATGCTTGGAACAGTATTGGACACCTGGTCAGACTCCTCGTAAAAGGGGCAGATGATGGGGAGTTCACAGAAGTGCAGTGTTCATCCCTGGCTTTCTGATAGTTGGTCTTGAGCTTCTTAATTCTCTGCCTGCACTGGTCATTAGTCCGGTGAATGCCCAACACTGACAGCTTCTTTGTTATTAGCTGGTATGCGTGGTCCTGGAACGGTTTGCTCGTCTTGTACCAGAGATGAACCAAAATCTAGGTGTGCTCCCATGATCAGCTAGCAGCATGCTTGGCAAAGCACTTCTTCATGTCGCTGTCCCTTGCAAATGCAGGAGAAGGCTCACTCTGCATTTCAGTGACCAGAACAAAAGGGAAGGGTTAAACGCCAAGCAGCTATACTCTTCCATTTCCTGGGAGTCAATTGTCCAGTCTTGGGATAGAAAGGACAAAGAACACTGTCCCATGAGATTGTGGGATTGTGTTGGTGGACTTGCAGGACTGGTAGACCAGACCTGAGCTGCATCCTCACTGCAAACAATGGAGTTTGGGCCCAAGCCCTCATGGCTTGGGCTCAAATCCTCCACTCCTTTGGGATCCTGGGGCCCAAGCCAGACAGACTTTTGTGTAGACAGAATAGTGTGGAGTGAAGGGTGGACTTGAGTCTGAGCCTGGACTTACACTGCAGGGTAGACACACCCAAATTGTCCAAATCAGATGAGCTCTTTTGAAAATTTGGCTCTTAAAGTACCAAGAGAATCCCTGGAGTGAGGAATGGTCTAAACGGCATTTCACCAACGTGGGTGAAATTCAAGAAAGCTGTTTCCCTAGAAATGGCACAAGGATACAGATGATGTAACAAGCAAAATATCTGATACGGAGCATAACAGAACAATGGATCACACCACCCTTACATGTGTCCACTAACTCCTTGCTTTGCAAACTTTGTAGTGTGCTGTCCTTATCTGTATTGATTATTATTTCTTACTTAAAATTTCATAAAGTTTTCTAGCAATGCCTGGGTGGCTAGAGATGTCGCTTTCCTTCCATGTTCATCTATGCAGAATGACAGTGAAAATCCCTGTGAACTCTCTTCTATTTGTATGAAAAGGGAGATTATTAATCACAGCTACCCAGTATAAAACCACTCTGCATGCTCTGTCATTTGCATGCATGAACGCTTTTGAAATTATTTTCAAAAGCTACTGTTTTACATCCACAAATGTTTCCGGGGAAGAGTTCCTGGGCCACCCTTTTAGCTAATTTTAATTCCTGTGAGTAGTACTGCAGACAAATGGTTCCACTCTGTCCTCAGTTCTAAAACCACTTCCAATTTCCCTGAAAAGTACCTGTAATTGTGAGAGTTAATTGAAAGTCTCTCTACCTCATTAAAAATGCCTCTGTCCTGTTCAGATGAGTAAAACTGAATTTAAAATTATTTTTTCTGGAAACTGCTTTCAGTGCTGGTTTAAAATACAGTAGTTAGAATTTATCCAGTCACGGTTACTGCTTGTGGGTATTAAACTGCCCATGTAAATAGGAAGAACAGCTTTGAATATAGTTCTTGCTGAAATTCTGCAAAGCAGTTGTACATAGGGTAACATTTTTTCTAAATAAGCAAAAAACAACTAGACAGTTATAGGAGGCAACATGAGAACTTCGGCGGGACTTAACTAGGCGAAAAACCCATTTCAGATTAATTTAACAAATTGAGAGGGTTCTTTGTAATACTATTTATCCACATTAACTCTCAGTTCTTCTTGCAGAATTATACTGACCAAGGGAGGGGACTGGAAGCCAGATTTCCTTCTGTGGGGTTTTGGATTCTAACACTATTAATTAGTAATTTTTAGAAGTTTTTAAGATCCGCTTTAAGATGTTTTTAGAGTAACCTAAAAATGTCTAGGAAGATAGATTCATTATCAAATTTGATTTATACAGAATAGTAAATTCATTCATTTTTGTCTCAAATCTGGTCTCAAATATTTGGATTTGTGTGCAGACACACACACTTGAGGGCTGAATTTCTCCCATTTTTAGTATAGCCCAGTCTGACTTTTTATCCACTGTAAGTGACATAGTTTACAACGTTCTAAATTAAATGTAATGACATATTGTGTGTGTTCTTCAGTGTCGGCCTGGGATAATCTTCCACAGCAGAACAAAAGTGAGAATCAAGCATGTGTTTCCCTTTAAAATATTATGTCCATGTTTCAATAATTCATTTATTATAGTTCTCAAATTATTAAACAAAGTGCATGATCACTTACCCAGTGTATTTGTTAATTCAGTGTAAAAATGCCACTTCTCTAATTTATTATAGAAATTGAATTTAAATATACTTTTGAAATACAGGCATGAGATATTTAATATACTGTATCAAAAGTGTATATTTCTGTTGTTAACCGGTAACTTCAGACGAGTGACTGGAATTTGATCTCGGAGAATATTATATTGATAATGTTGGAACTTTATAAATAAATTAAATAAATACATAAATAAATGCATTGTTAGAATGGAGAATAACCATTCCGATAACAGACCTGAAATCTGCCACACAAGTAGCAATTATTATATTGTATTTCATTTTCACAGTCTTTATTTTATATTTCATTTGTTCTATATGCTTAGGGTGCAGTGAGTACCAGTGGCCCTGGGACACAAAGCAGCACATAAATGTGAAAGTATCATTTTCTATCAGATTTTTTTTTAAAGGTCAGGCGTACATTTTCCCATCTTCTCTGCAGGCAGCTTTTTCATTTGCTGCTATTGTGCTCTGAATTTGTGCCCAGAAAGCAGATGTGTGAGTTAGCCAGTTACAAAAAGGATTGAGCATGTCTAAAGAAATCTAGTCCACACAGAATTACCCCCTGGGCATACATGCTCAGAGGGGTCCCAATGGGTGCACAAATTAAAGAAGCCTCTGGCTACTTTCAGCTGCCAAACTCTTCATGCTCATCAGTGTCTCCATGGAAATAGCTAGACTCCTGGAAGGCTGCTGTGCATGTCTAGCCACAGGTAGATGTGGAGACAGCATGTGCAGGGCTGTAGAGGAAAAGATGCCTGATGAATGCAGTGTGGTTCTCTAAAAGCTGGTTGTAATGAATCTGTGGGCCATGGAGAACCAGTTATGGACAGACAAACAGCCATCAGCAATGGTGATCAGCAGAGAACCGGATTTAGCATGTAGGACATCTCACTGTATATCAGTACGGTGCTGATATCTAGTGCTCAAAATCCTGTTTCCAGTGAGTCACCCACACACTGGTGTGGGCTGAGCTCCTCCACTCTGTATGCCTCCCTTGGCATTCATTGCCTCCATCCATTCATTCCTACTGGTTCCCTGTAGCACTAATTCATGGACCCCCTGGCTGGTTCTCTTAGTTATTACCTCCAGCCACATGTGGCAGTATCTTTTGCAACAATTAAAGCCACTGATTCACAGACCTTAGCTGACCCTGGTGTGTACCCCCTGTTCTCATCTATTGTTTGTCTGTTCATTGTTGGTCTTTAACAGATAGTGAGGAAAAGACCTAGGGGAAGTAAATTAATAATATGTGGCTGTTCTGTTTGTGGAGAAGGAATTGTGTGGTTAGAAAATGAAAGGTTAAATAAGTTCATGAGTAAAACCTAAACATCTGTCAGATGCTTGGCTACTACCTCATTAATTCTGTGTAGGAAGGATAAAATGATTCTTTTGCCTGGTTGGAGATTGTATTTATTGCTAGCCTGTGACTTCTGGGTCAGCCTCAAATAATGTAAAAATTGGTAAAGGTTGAGATGTTAATAGGTGCATGCACATGTTATTGTCATAAGTTTTAACAGAAAAGCTCCATTTCAATAAGATGTTTATAAGTTTTATTTTTAACAGGTAACTATGCACGATGAGGCTATAATTCCATCAAGGAGTTCTAGTCACTCCACAAACCATGAGAAGAAAGCTTGAGTGGTTTATATACTCATTGGAATTGTTATTGGAATGACAGCTTCCTAATTCAAAATAGTCTTGTTATTTGATATAATTTCTGGACCTGACTCCTGGATTCATGCCTTGCAGAAGCTTTTGCTTCACCTACTTTCTCTTCTCTGAAACATGACAGTTCAGCTCCTGCCCTGAGCTCCCTTGTATACTACTCTCTCTATCACCCTTTGCTGCCAGCAACTTCTGTGCCCTTGTCTAGTCTACAAAATGTTACTGTGTTTGAGTACCATTGTGAAAGGTCAGCCTAACTGAGCACAGTTTAGCAGTCAGCGTAGACCAGCACAAAGCATATGGCTAACTGTGATTAAGTTCTGCTGAGATCAGAGTTTAATCACAATTGTCTGATCTAGTGCTGAAGATGATTTATCCAAGTTTACACTGATGGTTAAACTGTGTTCAGTTAACACGATCAATCACAACTGTGTTTACACATTTTGTAGTGAAGACAAGGCTTATGTCTGCAGCCAGAGTGGCTGTTGCCTTTGCCTTCAGACTGATTTCTCCATGCAGTGCAGTAGTTCTCCATTCATTGCCTCTGGAATGGACCAGATGGGGCTCAGAAGAATCTTGTGATTCAAAGGTGGGATACTACATATGTTAATTTAAGTAGGGGATATTTTAGTGTATGCAGGGATGTGTTTAAAACTGTGGTTTATATATTAGGTAACAGGAGCAGAATTTGTGTTCTTGGAGATGTCAGTATGTCAGAGTTGAATGAGAGGAAAGCTTTCTAGAAGAATAAATATCTGCATTTAAAATTTGCTTGTTAATTAGTAACAATCTTGAGTATATTCCTTTTTTTTTCATTTTTAACAATATACTACTGTGTCTATCCCATGGGGATATATGAACTCAAAGCTGCATGTAATGCTCAACTTGGGTTTTCTGCTTCAGATTAGCTGCAGCCATGATGACTTTCCCTATATTTATTTATATACAGTAATAAAACACCAAACCTAAGTTAAACTCCAACTGTGATTGACAGATTCTAATTTCTGTGCATCTGCACTCCAGTTTCTCATTGGTTGGCATCATGTTTAAACTTAGATTAGAATTTGTACCTGGTCAAATTTGTACCTCTCTGAAGCCAGCATGCCATAAATTAATATTTTAAAAAATTCCAAATTAGCAAAAGTGCAATCTTCCAAAATATATTTAAACACCCCCCCAAAAAAACATTTAGGACAACTATCTTTACTTACTAAGTGTGCTGGTGTTGTTTTTAACTACAGTTCCGATTCCATTTCTTTAAATGTCATTAGGTTGAGCGCTGCGTGGTGTGTAGCACTCATATGTGGCTGTTTTTGTATAAATTATACACATGAAATTAATTCCTTTTGGTTACTTGGTGCTGGTGAATAGAGCATCAGGTTTGTGAGTAGGAATATAAGCAAATAACAAGGTCGGTAGATCACAAGATATAAGGGAACGCTGGGCTTATCATGAAAACAATGACAATGAACAAATTTGTACAAACAGTGCTGGAAACTTGACTGCATCAGGCAATGTTAATGTGACCAGCACTTACAAGAGTAAGTCAGAGCAAGTAAGATGGGACAATAGCAGAGGAAACATTGGACAATCACCCATGCCAAATAGTTAGCCTAGATTTTCTCTGCGTACATGGAATGCACAGACCAAAACCCCATTCCATACATTTACATTTTGATTATTTATACTAAGAAGCAAAAAAGGGAGTCTAACAAAAGTTTACTTCAAAACTAACAATGCGTTAATGTGGCTGAGTTGCACTTTCACATCTGGACTAGAAGTTTAAGTTCAGAGCCCTGCCAGGAATTAAGGTCATACCAAACAATAGCACTGCAAAGTATGCTGGGAATTATTACACTGTTGGAGGTATTGTCCTTCAGAAGAAATGTTATAACTGTGGTAACTCTGATGGCAGCAGATGTGAAAGTGAAACATCCCACTGCACTTTCTGTAGAGGTCAGAGAAGAACCCATACGTCTTGGCCAACATAACGCTCCTACAATTTAAAAAAAAAAAAATCTAAATGGGCTGTGGGAGATAGTGTTCAGTAACAAGGTATTATAACAGTCACTGCGCTATTATCATTAAAACTAATTACATTAAAAATGCTTTAGTAGTTTTCATATTTAAAGTGTTCCATAATGCATCAAATTCTGTTTTGTTTCAGCTATATATTGATGCTCTTTATTTAATATTTTTAAACTTGTCTCTAAATTGCAACTAGCTGCGTAGTTATTGCAGCACAATAGGTTCAGTCTATGTGAGAGACTTGGTTGTTTTATATCTTATTATAGCAATTGAATATGGCAGGGTAGGAACTGCTGACAATTCCTAGCATTTTGTAGAGGTGGGAGGTTGTGGGTTTTTTTTGCTCCTATCCTCAGGTCTACTGGCATAGGTAGCCATACTAGTAAGTATCATGAATTGAAACATAAGATTCGTGTGTGTGACGTTCTACAATATTTAATTATTTAATAAAGAAAATTAAACAAAGAAGACATAAACATTTAAAAGTGAATGAATTTTAACCCAAAACGCTGTAGTGGCTCCAAAGAAGCAATTACTGTCTATCTGATATCTGGTAAATAGAAATATCTCTTGGGGGAGAATTCTTAAGATAAGCAGGGATGTATTCTTATCTCTTGACATTTACATTCAGTGCAACCTTGACTTTTCTGAAATGTGGTGTAAACATCCTTAATCTACAAACCCCACCCCCCTTCCAAAAAATGCAAACCCCAAGAGTTTCAGAGAAGCATTGTGTGCTGTGTTGTTGAGAGCATTAACAGCTTTGGTTAATAGAGAGTTGGCTTATACACCGTTCCCCCCCCCCCCCTCTCTCTCTCTCTCTCTCAAATATGTATGGTTGCAGTTATTAACAAAAATAGCTATGCTGTGGGAGGTGAGAGGTGGGCACTGAATCGTTGGCACAAGCCAGGCATAATATGGTCAGATCCTCCTGAAATGTCTTCACATAGATTTGCCAACTCACCTTAGGTCTTGGTCACTGTAGCCACCTGATGAAAAGTGATCATCTTAGCATGATATGCATTAGATGTGGTGATCAGCTTGGTCCTGTCTGTCCTGTGGCCTTCCACAACCACCACTAATTATAACCATATTGTAAAAGCACATTGTTCTTTAAGGTACATGATCCTACAGTCACAATTGGGTATAAGTCCCATATAGTTCAGTTGGAGTTTTGTAAGAGTAAGGAGTGGAGGATTTGACCTCTCTATGTGTGTTTTGTTTCATAGTAACAGACAACATGCAAAAAGCAATGTCAGTTATATTTCACTGGTATTTGGCATCTGCTCCATGACTGATTGCATTTCTCAGAGCTTTTTTTGGAATGTCTATAGTACCACAATGACAACTTTCCAAACAAAAATGTCCTCTTTGTACAACCAATATTTTTTATGAAAGATGTATCAATGTCAAGAATTCGAACAAAGACCAAACATATTTGTTAAAAATATGTATTCAAAATATTTTCAGTGCATATATTTTAAGTTGGAAACAAGTTCCATAGTATCTGAAGACCTCCAGTATAACCACCAATAATCTAAAACAGTATGCCCAATTTGTCAGCATCTAACTTGTCAAGGGAAATATGTTCTTTTTGTTAATGAGATTTAGGTTTAAATATAGCTATTTCACCATAATTATATTATATGAATGCATATAGTAAACATGAATCATCAAAAGTCACAAGGACATCTTTGGATAATCAGAGGTTCAATTAGATAGGGAAGCTGGATGGCTGAGAGGGAAGAAGTAAGCAGCTATTTTAAAGCCGTTAAAGTTTCTACATATAAAGGCTCATTAGTAGTTTCTTTTCCCATCTCTTCTCTACCACCATAAGGCCTTTGGGAAGTTGACCATTCAAACACAGAGCTCTCCCTGACTTTAATCAGTTATCTCCATTTAATTGAAGTGCAAGTATCCAGTTAGTAAATGGGAACCAGTTCAAAGATCAGAGGCTCAAGGTGATAAGCTCTCAGCTAGAGCAGGGCAGAAACCAAATTTTTCACTTAATGGTAAATTCTGTTGTTTTGAAAAAAAAAAATCAATTCTGAAACAGACCAAAAACTAAAAATTTACCATGAAACTAAATTCCTACCCCAAAAAAAAATCATTTTGGGTTTTGTGTAGATAAAATCAAAAGGTATTGTTCCAATTTCAACCTTTTAAAACTTTAACGTTTTTTGTTAAAAACAATGAATTTTGTTTTCAAACGAAAAATCAAAGTGTTCTGTTATGAAAATGTAATGAGACATTTTGACAAATAAAACTTTATCAAAATCAACATTTTTCAAATCAGCATTTTTAGTTGGATAAACTTTTTTTATGAAAAATTTCTAACCAGCTCTGCTGTAAGCACCCTGTGTTACTCTGTAGGATGGTTGTATTTTTAAATGTGAGGGATTATTAGTCTGCATAGGTATGTCTGAGATGCTGAAAATGTGTGGGGGAGTGCAGGGGGTGCTTGTTTTATCACATTTTGTACAAGTTTGTACATTTTGTACATAGAATCATAGGACTGGATGGGACCTCGAGAGGTCATCTATTCCAGTCCCCTGCACTCATAGCAGGACTAAGTATTATCTAGACCATCCCTGACAGGTGTTTGTCTAACCTGCTGTCAGGGTTCCCTCCCCACTCTGAACTCTAGGATACGGACGTGGGGACCCACATGAAAGACCCCCTAAGCTTATTTTTACCAGCTTAGGTTAAACACTTTCCCAAGGCACAAATTCCACCTTGTTCTTGAACAGTATGGTGCCACCAAGTTATTTAGACAAAGAACCAGGGAAAGGACCACTTGGAGTCCTATTCCCCCAAAATATTCCCCCACAAGCCCTTACACCCCCTTTCCTGGGGAGGCTTGAGAATAATATCCTAACCAATTGGTTACAAAGTGATCGCAGACCCAAACCCCTGGGTCTTAAGACAATAGAGAAATCAGTCAGGTTCTGAAAAGAACGATTTTATTTAAAAAAAAAAAAGGTAAAAATCACCTCTGTAAAATCAGGATGGAAAATAACTTTACAGGGTAACAAAAGATTCAAAAACACAGAGGATTTCCCTCTGGGCCAAACTTTAAAGTTATAAAAAGAAACCCAGGAATACACCTTCTTCTCAGCACAGAGAAAATCACAAGCCAAAACAAAAATAAGCTAACGCATTCCCTTACTAGTACTTACTAATTCTAATGGAGTTGGATTGCTTGCTTCCTTGATCTGTGTCCGGCAAGTACACAAAACAGACAGACCAAAACCTTTTCTCCGCCGCTGCTCCCCTCCCCCCAGATTTGAAAGTATCTTGTCCCCTTATTGGTCCTTTTGGTCAGGTGCCAGCCAGGTTACCTGAGCTTCTTAACCCTTTACAGGTAAAAGGATTTTGAGCCTCTGGCCAGGAGGGATTTTATAGTACTGTATAATGGAAGGTTGTTACCCTTTCCTTTATATTTGACACCTGCTCTTAAAAATCTCCAATCTTCCACAACCTCTCTAGGCAATTTATTCCAGTGCTTACCCACCTTGACAGTTGGGAAGGTTTTCCTAATGTCCAACCTAAACCTCCCTTGCTGCAATTTAAGCCCATTGTTTCTTATCCTATCCTCAGAGGTTAAGAAGAACAATTTTTCTCCCTTCTCCTTGTAACAACATTTTATGTATTTGGAAACTGTTATCATGTCCCCTCTCAGTCTTCTCTTTTTCCAGACTAAACAAACCCAATTTTTTAAGTCTTCCCTCACAGGTCATGTTTTCTAGACCTTTAATCATTTTTGTTGCTCTTCTCTGGACTTTCTCCAATTTGTCCACATTTTTCCTGAAATGTGGCGCTCAGAGCTGGACACAATACTCTAGTTGAGGGCTAATCAGCGTGAAGTAGAATGGAAGAATTACTTCTCGTGTCTTGCTTACAACACTCCTGCTAATACATGTAGTAGACCCCTACCATGACATCAGCCTTGTTTTTTACCCCTTTTATCCTTACCCCGAGACTTTCAACAAGTCTATCTCCTATTTCAATCTCAACCTTAGTCCAAGTGTATACATTTTTAATATATAAGGTGACACCTTCTCCTTTTTTTCCCTGCCTATCCTTCCTGAGCAAGCTGTACCCTTCTATACCAATATTCAGCCGTGTATTATTCAACCAAGTCAAATCTGTGATGCCAATTATGTCATAGTTTTGTTTGTTTACTAACATTTCAAGTTCTTCCTGCTTATTCTCCATACTTCTTGCATTAGTATACACACATCTAAGATACTGATTTGATTCCACCTCCCCCAGTTCTGTCTTGTCTCTCCTTTCTCCCTGCTATAACAGCCCATGCTCACCCCCCAGATTCTGACCCTTCTCCCAGGTCTCCATGTTTTTGACTTACCTGTGGGCTTTGGTCACCTGCCCCCTCCTCACTATGTTTGCCAGTCTGTACTCAAATATGCTCTTCCCCTTCCTCGATAGGTGGACCCCATCTCTGCTTAGCAGTCCTTCTTCCTGGAACAGCATCCTGTGGTCAAGGAAGCCGAAGCCCTCCTGGCGACACCATCCTTGCAGCCAGGCATTCACCTCCAGGATGCATCTGTCACTGCCTGGGCCCCTACCCTTGACCAGAAGAATCGAAGAGAACATCACCTGCACTCCAAGCTCCTTCACCCTTACTCCCAGAGCCCTGTAGTCACTTCTGATCTGCTGAGGGTCATATCTGGCAGTATCATTAGTGCCTACATAGATGAGTAGCATGGGGTAGTAGTCAGCGGGCCAGATGATCCACGACAATCCCTCTGTAATGTATCAGATACAGGCCCCTGGCAGACAGCATACCTCCTGGGATGCCATGTCAGGGTGACAGATGGTGCCTCCATCACCCTCAGAAGAGAGTCACCAACCACCACTACCCTACGTTTCTTCCCGGGAGTGGTGGCTGCGATCCTCCCAGCTTTGTGGGTACATGGTTTCTCCTCCTCCACCTTTGGGTGATTCCTCATCGCTCGTTGCTAGGGCAGCATAACAGTTTTCCATGGTAGGTGGGTTGGAAGTAACTAGCAGCCACTGTACTCCCTGTGATAGGGCCATATCCTCCTCCTCCGGTGTTGTGACAGCCATCCTCTGTAGCTGGATAGTTTCCTCAGCCTTGGATGTCTCCATATGAATACGCTCAAGGAATTCCTCATGGGCATAGATGCCCCTCAGCCTAGCCACCTCCTCCTGTAGTTCTCCCACCTGCTTCCTGAGATATTCCACCAGCAGGCACCTTTCACACTGGATGTTCCCCCCAGCCTGGCTTTCTTTGCGTGGGAAATGCAGGCCACAGTCTCTGAAAATCCACACTGGGATCTGGGTAGAGGCATCCATGGTCAGATTGTCTGTCTGGATACAGGCACAGGTGGAGGAGACAGGAGCAGCGTTGGCACTGGTGATGCCATAGTGATTATATTACGTCTCCCTTCCACAAACTCCCTCTCTAACTCCCCTGTTTGTGGTCCCGTGTTCGCTAGCTCCCCTTGGTCACTTAGCCTTTGGCTTTTAAGGCCTTCTCTCCTAGGTCAGCCCTACCCCCTCATTAATCATACAGGGGGGAGGGTGATCACAAAGCTGATTGAGGCTGGTCAAAGATGATCAAGGGAACAAACAAGGAGTCCGGTGGCACCTTAAAGACTAACATATTTATTTGGGCATAAACTTTCGTGGATAAAAAACCTACTTCTTCTGAAAGCTTTTTACACACGAAACCTTACGCCCAAATAAATCTGTTAGTCTTTAAAGTGCCACCAGACTCCTTATTGATTTTGTGAATACAGACTAATACAGCTACCCCCTGATACTTGACACCATGCAAGGGAACAAAGGTTTAAATAGTACCCAGATTCACAATCCCAATCCACCATGTAATTGAAATGATCTGAAAGAGAAAGAAAAACACAAACAGCCAAACAAACTCACTCACCCCAAGACATTAGTATTTGCACATTGTTCATTCAGCAGGAGTATCTCCTTCCCCGCCTCCCAAACTCCCTTGTTTGTGGCCCCCTGTTCTACGTACGTTCTAATTTGTAAATAGAAAGGAAACTGTCTTCTGGTTACTTTTTCTAACTCTGCAGAAAATATTTTCTGTTATGACAAGGCAATTCCTACTAAGTAACTCCACCCTGTTGTTATTTTTCCCATTCATATTTAGTCAAGATCATGGTACCACACCATAAGTACCTCTAATAACAGTAATATAAAATGATGCAAGATATGACTTTCCAATACATATTCTAGTAATAGTTTTACAACTGTACAACCTTGGTATAAACATTTCAATTATTACAACTAGAGTGGACTTCATGTAGCTTCGTGTATCTGTAATTGTAACAGCAGTTTAGTTTTGATTTATTTTCAGGTCGTGCCACCGGATGTATACACCCACACCACAAATGACACGTCATTTAGACTAAGAACAGCAACTTAGAAGTTAGAATTCTCTATCATAAAACCATAACTGTTAGTTATAAAATGCATTTTTTGGTCACTTTAACTGGGTCACCCTACAGCCATTGAGTATTACGGTGGTAGGTCTTTTTCCTCCTTTCCTATGCTTGGCTGATGCCAAAGTTGCTTGCACAGAGTATGTGTGTGTGTGGTCCAGCCTGGGCTGCTGCTTGGCATGTTTAGGATCAAGCCTTTTGCCAAACCTCAGGAATATCTTCTTGGGAGGAAGTGTAAACATACAACCAAATTAGCCTGGTTTCTTTATTTAACTCAGTGAAAGTTGATACTTACTATAAAGCTTCAATGTAACCAGCTGCTTTAGCTAAATTAGAAAATGACAGGCCTGTATTTAATATTTTGACAAAAGTCATTCTGTTTGAAACAAAAATACCAGTTAAAGGTAAGGAAGTAATAATAATCAAGTAACATTCCTACTGCAGAAATAAGAAATATAGATGGTATGCAGTTGTGGTAATTTTCACATTTATTTTGACAGTATTGTAGTCTACAGTGGGTGCTAGATAGGAAAAGATAAAGTTAACAGTGTATTGACACATTATGGAATAATCACAAGAACAACATACTTACCGATATGGTGCCAAGACTGTGGGTAGTATATCTACAGTTTTCTGGGAAAAGCCGTCACTAAAATGACCTACCAAATTCTAGTATAATTTCTAAAATAAGGAGAGCAGATAGCCTAGCTTGGCCATCCAGTTGATAGACAGTTTTCCTGGAAATGGTCTGTTTTTTACTAACACGAGGCTGTGCTTTTTAATTCCTGCAGATGATAGTTCAGGATCATGCTTCTTTTTCCTATGGGCTTTCACAAGTTACCTAGAAATAGAACAGTGTTTCCATGGGCAAATACACAGCAAATTTCAATAAGTCTAAAACCTGGTGTCTACTTTTCCATTTTGACATACATTAAAATGCACCCATCAACAATGTTCTCTGCATTCTGGTTCTTTTAGATTTGTCACTAGCCATTGGTACTGTTAACTATGAGAGAGGATCTCTTCAAATAGTTATTAAATTTGTATATCATTTATGGCTTTACAGATTATAATCAACAACTTGAATTTCACATTGAAATTAATTGGCAACCAATGAAGAATATGGATTATTGTTGTAACGTGTTCTTGTTAGTTTAATCTGTCTAAACGTGGACATCTGCACTAGATGAAGCTGACAAGTGGTCTTCAAATTTATCTGCATAGAGTGCTGTGATGGTATAGACTGAACATACTAAGCAGGCAAAAGGTTACATCTGTAAGTAGCTAAGGTATTTTTCAGTTGTCTTGACTAGAGAAGGCTAACTCCTGATGTTGTTTGTGGACAGAGTTCAGTAGGCTGCAAGGTTTATTTTGGATTTTGGAGAGTTAAGGGAATTCGGTTGTGGTTGAAGTTTATACAGGGTGAATAACCCAGGATCACCAAAAGAAAATAAACTCTGCTGGTTAACGTTAACCAAAGGCTCAAGTATGTCTTCTGAAAGGCCTGGGACACTATTCAAGAGATCTACAAATGCATTACAATAGTCTAGTCTGGAGGAATATATGTGTGTGTGCGCACACACACACACACACACCACTCTTACTATATAAATAGTGAGGTTCTGATCTAGAAGAAAATTTCACAGCTTCTTGGTCAACTGAAGGTGGAAGATGGCACTTTTGGCCACTGCTGCTTTCTTGTAGTCCTAGGACAGCAGATGGATCCATTTTATCCCTAGTCTGCAAACCACCTTGACAAAAAACAGAAGATGAGATCACAGCCTTTGCTGATTCCTGAGGGTGTGTCTCCTTACTAATAAACATCATCTGTATCTCGCCCAGCTACAGATGCTTTCATCCAAGTTCCTATCTGTACCAGACATTGAGAAATCGAGACACTGCCATTTTCTTGCTTTGATAACAAAGAGGTGGAGAGTAGAGTATCAGCAGTGTAATGATGACACCATGGCCCATAATTTCTCAGTCATCTGCTGTGCGGTTTCACATACACTTCGAGCAAGAGGAGGACTGTGTTGCAGTTGATCAGAATCAGCGCAAGTCTTTCTCCAGTCAAGTCTGTGCATATGTATTTCTCCTGTCACTGTAGTAACTAGTGACTGCCTTTCATTATCCTTCCATCCCACTTTATCTGCTGCGCACTTTTGGCAAACTACTGTGACTGAGGGAATGAGAGGAGGACTACTACAGGTCCGTGCAACAATGGTCCCGGCAGTTAGACTGTCCAGCTACAAACTTGAAGAGAGATGACCTCCAAGCATGAGAAGATACTTTAGATTTATGGTTATTAACTCATTGACCTTTATGCGGAAACTGACCATAGGACATGTCTATTTTGGGCCCATAAAAAGCCTGCAATAAAATTTGCATCTTTAGGGGTAGATAATGGATCTGTTATCCACTCTGTGCAACTTGAGAGGTAGCACCTCTTGTCCTCTGTGAGGCAGAGTCACTGTCTCTTTCTTCCTCTGAATTTCATATCTCTTCCTCTCTTTGTCCCTTTATCTCAGTTTCCTTTGTTCCTGTCCCCTTATGTCTCAGAATCACCATCAAGTTTCCTCTCTCAAGCCCTTTGCCCCTTTCTGGCTGCTCCACTTTGTCCAGCAGCTCAATTGCTTTCCGCACTTTACTGTTTGCCACCTGCCTCTCTTCTACTCAACCTGTCAGTGGCCAACTTTCCCAGGTTCTTGGGATTCCACAATGGAGGAAAGGGGGCACTGATTCTCTCCCTTCCTCAGTCAACCCCTAGCACATTCACTTCCTGCAGAGTGACCACACAGGGGAAGGGAAAGAGGAAGCCTCTGGGCCTGATGCTTGCTTTCTGCCTACGTAGCAGGCAGCAAGAGAGTATGCATAAGGAGTCATTATGGTCCAAGGAAATAGGATGCTGGACCATGCCCAAATATATGAAAATGCAATAAACCTCTAATGTTGGATATGCACATGTGCATATTTGAGTATGCATGCATATTTATTAAAAAAGTTATATCAATATTGGCTTAATTGAAACATATTAATATTTGCCAGCATGTCATCGTAATGTTCAATTTATTTTTGTTAAAATAAGTTTAACTTACTCTGATGAGTTATGTTTGTATAAGACGATGATCAATGTATGTCTGATATAGATGAAAATTAGGGCTGGAGAATAGCAACTGAAATATATTTTTTTAAAAAATAAAATAAAATAAAACTTATACTTGCAATATCTGGGGTGGCAAGGAGAAAAATTTGCCAATATATTACTCTTTCTTCTTAAATCTTCACTTTTTTAGATTAAGTATTTAATTATAGGGATTAAGTAAACATGGACTACTTGCACTACCTATATTTCATGTAAAAGGATTTTAGCTCAGCTTTAAAAATGCAGCTCCCTTCTCAGTTTTCTTATGTGATTTGTTCTAATGATGTCACAAGATGAGAAAATATGACGTCTTCATCATGAAAGCCCCGCCCCTGACGAACATGTTGACGTAAAGAACAAAAGTTGATTTAAGAACAATAGAGTAGTTGATTTTTATAATACATGATCTTTGCGGTCAAAGCCGGGGGAAATACACTACGAATGGTTTATTTTAAAATATTATGAATCACTCCGTATACAGTGCAATTTAATCACAAATCACATTAAGTTAAATAACGTAATAACTTGCTGTTTTTTTCATATTGGATTAAACATAAGCAATACCAGTTTATACTCATTTTTAAAGGTCTGGGTTTTCATATTATTTTCACATTTATTTGTAGGCAGATCTGGGTCTTGTCACATTATTGCTATGTGCATATAAATAAATCATTGATACATAAAATGTATTGATGAAAATGAACTATGGTTAACAGAATCTTTGTTAGTATGAATATTGGAGTAAATGTGAATATTGGAGTATTCAGTTCTTGCTTATGTGTGTTTGTAGATTGAGCTGTTGCAGAATCTTTGAGCTGACTAGGCTCTTTTTATTAGCTGCAGTAATAATCACAGTATGATTATCCTGACTCAGGTTTATATTTATAACTTCAACAAGTGACTACCTAAATATGCTCTTCTGGCTGAAATGAGAGATGAATAGTAGAAATGCTGTGAGGCATTCACTCCTCCTTCAGTCTCTTCCAGTAAGATTAGAATATTACTACTGTTTGCCCGATAGCTTTGCTCTTTACTCCATAACGATAACCATATAAACAGTTTTTGCGTCAAGTCAATAGGAAAAATTCAAATGTTCACAAACGTAGAAGTTACTGGAACTCCTTGTCTGTAAGCGGTCATGATCTCCTTCTTGATGGAACTGGGGGGTGGTTATGTGAAGTGAGCTTTCAGTCAACGGGTGACTGAGGAATATGAGGGAGACAGAGCATTAATGGGCCACCAGCATTAAATCTAAGCAGCATTAATACACAGCACCTTACTGAACCAGTGAATGTAAAGGTCCACCTACATAGTTAGCAAAAGATACAAAAAGTTGGTTTCTCATATGTGGATCTTATTTGAAAATATTTGAAATAAATATTGTGAGTGAAATCTGGCCCTATTAAAGTCAATGGCAAAACTCCTGTTGACTTCAATTGGACCAGGATTTCACTTGGTATGTATTGTATTTGCAATAAAATAGAAAGCCATAGGTAGGGTGACTCATACTGGTGCTGACATAGCTGTCCTGTGGTACTCCCAGAAGCAGTGCATCCATTGTAGAATGTTTCACCAGTCTGAGAGCAGGCCTAAACTACAGCCTAAATCAATATCACTTACGTCACTCCGGGGTATGAAAGCTCCCCCTGCCCCCAAGCGATGCAAGTTTCACGCTGTCCACAGCGGCACTTTGTTGGTGGGAGATGCTCTCCTGCTGACATAGCTTCCGCTTCTTGTGGAGGTGGAGTAGCTCTGCTGACAGGAGAGTGCTCTACCATCGGCATAGTGCGTCTTCACCAGACGTGCTACTGTGGCGCAGCTGCACCGAAGTAGTGCTGTAGTGTAGACTTGTCCTGAGAAAAACATCACTAATATTATTGAATGCCAGCCCTCAACTATGAGTTTCAAACTGTTTAAAAGATGAACACCAAGAGTCTACAAGAATTTACAGCAGATATCCCCTATGCCTGCCTTTCTAATTACTCCCAAAACACACTTCAGAGTCCGAATCCTGGAGAGCATCAGAAAATCTCATATTAAATCTCAGTGGAGATTGAATTGAGAGCAGAGTCACTGCCTCAAGTACTGCGCCAGTAGCAGATGAGGTTACTAATGCTAGTAAAATATTCTTTATCTCTACAACATCTGATCCCCTGGATAGTTACCAAGTACACCTGTCTGCCAAATATGTATGTGTGCCAATGCACTGTGCTGATCTATCTGCACAATATACCAAATGCCAGTTGCTTTGCTTTCCGTAGGTGGGAAGGAAGACTATTTTGAGTGTAAAAGGGCACAGCACAATGAATAAGCAAACCAATAGGTTGATCTAATTGTTTCACTCACTTTAAAATGTTCTGTTGACTAATGCATTTTTCCTTAGGCTGGTAAAGCTGGCAAACTTGTTTAGGGAAATTTTTTAAAAATAATTTAAAACAAAGGGCACATAGCCACATATGTTTCCCCCCAATCTTAACCAACTCTTTTTATTGCAAAATCTCCCCATTGATTTCCAAACTGTGAGCTTGGTAATATTTTTCAGTTTTGCTATCTAAAATACATGCATTCTTGTTCTGAGTTAAACGAAATAAAGCTTAGGATAAGCCTTAGTATGTTATCTTTTTTGTTCTTCTGTTCATGTATGAGACTAGTATTCTAGGTAAAGTGCTAATTAATTGCTCCTCCTATTATATATCTCTAGAGATCTGAAGAATAACTTGATTAGTACTATTGAGCCTGGAACCTTCCATGGACTTCCAGAACTGAAGCGCTTGTAAGTATTAATTCCAATTGAATTACCCTGGAAATTGTGTTCATATCAACATTTCTGTCCTTGGGGAACTTGAGTATGCCACCAAGCAATAATAACATAAGGACTTAGGGCAAAGGACATAAAACCACATACTGTACTTGGATTCTTTTAATTTTTTTTCTTCTACATAGGTCCTATTCCTATTTTCTGCTCTATTTGGGGGCATGCTTTGGAGTATTTAAAAATATCTTTTTGTCTTCTAGCAAAGAAATACCCTATTAAATATCTAAATAAATAAGACTGTAGCTGATACGTTTTTTAAAAATGTGTAACTAATGACCTAACTAGTACATTGAAATAAAAATTCTGCGCACCCACTTTTTTTGTTATGAGGTCCACTTTTACTCATAGATACCATAGGCCAGATTTATAAAACAATTTCCTCGGAAGGAGGATTCTGCATGCTGAAGAAGTTAAGTTCACCAATTTCTTGTCTATCAAGTCTACTCTACTCTGTGTCTTTTTTTGTTTGTTTGTTTAATCTCTTTGGTCATATTGTACACCATATCCTTCCGAATACTGGTGATCATGTGATAACTGTGTATTTTTGAAGTTGGGTTTTAAAATATTACTTCCCTACTAATTTAATGCAAAATATTGGGGTCAAATTTCAAATAATACATTTTGGCATATACCTTTATATTCTTAACTCGTTAATTCCCTAACAACATATTCAATTAACATTCTTTGGTTTTAGTAAAGGACTTTGATATCTGCTAATTTTACATGGCTTGTAAATAGCAGTGTTAATAATAAACATCAAAGAATGGTGAATGCAGTTATGTTTATAAGTAAATCCCTATACTGCGTAAATTCTTCATTTAGAGCTTGTGGAGGGCAATTTTATGAAAAATAAATGACGTTATATAATCATACACTTTTGCTGTTTAGTTATGATCTCTATATTTGAATTTTTTCTGTATTGCATACACAGATAATTACATTGTAGTGCAATGATGAGAATGAATGTTAATTACTGATGAGGCCATATAATCTAATAACACAACCCTGACCTCTTGTGGGAAGAATGGGTAACCTGTAAACGCCATGATTTAATCTTTCTGAGTCACAGAAAAGAAACATTTTGAGGAAGTCAAAGGTTGGCCGCAAAAGAGAAGTCAAAGAAGGGAAAAGGTATTAGGAGATGGGACAGCTAGCAAAAAGACTCCTCAGCAGAAGCTCTCGTCACCCACAGACATCCTGAGATTTATCATGCCAGACTTTAAAAAGAAGTATTCTGTGTTTGGTACTGATATGTTTCCACTCTTATCCACGAGGAAAATGTTCTTGAGTAGTAGAAGATCACTACACAATATCAACCAGAGCTAGCTCTAAATAAAAAACGTTACTGAAGTCTGAATGCTGTAATTACTTTGACTGTACTTGCATTCATTTAGTATTGTTTCACATATGTCCCATGAGTAATCCAGTAGGCAGCTGAAGCTAGTGTAGCATAGGCCGCTGAAGGAGACATAATTACAGTGAGCGAGGTGGGTAAATTGCAAGCTGTCAAGGTCCTATAAAAATTAACAATTTCTCCTGTGTATAACCCTTTCTGAGAACTGATTGTATTGTGAGAATTCATTATTTGCAATGGCAAACTGCGTTACCATTTGGGTTAACACAAAATGATGGATACATAAAAAATAAAATGTGAGGAAGCACAGAAAGCATGTGGGACTCGTTTCTTTAACAGAGGAATATTTGTCTTCTGTAAGATCAATTTCATGAGTCAACATTTCTGATGTAAATATTTTACAACTAAAAATGAACACCAGATTTTTGTAACATGCAGCAAATTGGCCCTAAAATCATAAGGATCAGCTGAGAGGTATGTGCAGCAAGCTGGTGCAAGCTGTCATTTCTCTTTGCTAATGTTTCATGAGGAAAAATGGTTTACAGTGAACAGATTTCAGTTGTTGCCAGCTTATGCAACATGTTGTGAAAATAGCATTTGTTATTTTAGAGGCTGAGAAGAGGATACATGTGCTGTGGCTTTGTTAGAAATAGCCTGTTACTGCATGTCTCTTCTTGAGAACTACATGAATAGGATGGCAAGATCGTTTTTAGTTTTGTGATTTTTTTTTCTTTTGGCTGAAATCTAGTTTTGTTACCCAGTTTTGCCACGTACAGTGATCCATATTCTGAAATCCCTGCTCAGTCTTTGCTCAGGTAAAATTCCTAATGATTTCAGATAAAATTTTGCCCAAGTAACAATTTTAGGATTTGGCTGTTATTTTTTCCTTCTTTTTTTAAGTTAAACTACAGATTTCCAGGATAATCCAGTGACACTGACATACTAGGAAAATTACTGATGTATTTCTGTTTTATGCTTGTGTTCATTATGGAGTAATGATCCTCTCAGTAGGAAAAAATATAAATTAACATTTTTAATATTTTTACACAAACTACTCTTTTTCTGGACTAGTCCAGCTAATATAATTGAGAAGTATATAAGAAAAATGTATGCTATATTTAAAAATTACTTTAAAATGTTTAGCTGCACAAGCATATTTTCATGTCTAGTAAGAAGATACAGTAATATTTGATTATCCAAAACTTTCATTTTTTTAAGTATAACATGAAACACAGTGAGATTTAAAAGATGCCCTGTTCTTTCAGTAATTTTTTTGGGTGGCTCTCCAAGATTCTGAGGATTTAGTTACAAGATGGCAAATTATTACTCTTGCTTTCTTATTTTGGACATGTGTGTTGACAGATGCGGAGGATAATAGGAGAAAATAGGGCGGCAGAGAAAGGCGGCACAATACCTGAAGCAATACCAATCTAGTTTCCAAACAGACTAGATTTAACGTTGTAAAAGGTTATCTGTTCGTTTGAAAGATGATTAGATCATTGCAGTTTTCACAAAAAACAGAGCTGAAGAAATTTAAGTTAAAATTACAAACAAAACATTTGAAAGTCAGGAAATTAGGTTATAGTTGAGAATACACATAGGGTGGAAAATCTGGAATTACGCAGCTGCTGTCATCTTGTAAATGGTGGGAGAGCCCTGGTAGCTGCCTCTTGAAAGTGTACGCTGTCGCAGTTATGAATTACATAGAGTGTAATCTTGCATACGCTCTTCTGGAGACTATAGTCACATCATAGTGACTTTATGCCTCATGTTATTACTCTGGTGCGATGGGTTGTACACAATCTTTTGGAACCCTTGAGAAGGTTCCACAGACCTGTTACAGCCCATCCCATCTGTACATTTAATAATAGACATTGCTATGACAATCAGTGTGTTTGTGGGGAGGTTTTTTTGGGGGGATCTGGGGTTATACCTTGATGGGGATTTTTGGAGTCCTTGTTATAAGTGCCTCCTTGAGCAGGAGGCATTCAGGTTAAGTTGAAAACCTAGTGAGGATTAGTGTTTTATGAAGTGGCTGGTATACTCTTGTAGGAGGGCCAAACACCCCCTACTTGGTGCTCAAGAGACATAACAGCTGCCCTGTTCGTTACTTTGGTTAGATTAATATTATTTGTAGAGTTTAGGCTGTTAAACTGCAAGTGATGTAGCCAGAAACTTTGCTGAATTATGTTCTTTTGCTTGAACCAGAGAAGTTGATTTTTTCCCTTTTCCTTCACCTGAGCCTTCTGTGAATTTTCTGTCCTAGCTGCTCATATCCTGTCCCTGTTGCAACTATGTTTTGTGTGTTGTGTCAGAAGCACACTGGAATATAAGAAAAAGGAGATGAAGAAAACCAGTGACACAAAACGCAGAAGAAATACCCCACTGGTGCCACTCACTCGGCTTCCATAACAGCCCCCACCTGGGTTTTATAAGCTACAACACAAATGGGTTTTATAACAACTATTAATTAGTGCTTTAAGCTTTCTATTATGGCTATCAGTCAGCTATATATAAGTTAGCTTTGAAATTAGAGTATAAATGGGCATAATAATGAAAACTTACCCTAGGCTAATATTTTGGTTTTTTGCTTTTATAACTTTTAATACGGACCTCCAGTAAGACATTCATGGTTTATTTGTTAATATCACATGGGAGATGGGTGTTCAGTTTTCCAGTCCTAATCTGTTTCCCTCTTGAGACCCAAGATCTCAAGATAAACTCCTGGATACAAACTTCTCTGAATTTTTGGGATGTTTGAAATCTAGATCCAAAATTTATGGTTTGGGCCAGTCTCTCTAAACTTTTGGTCTGCAGACCCAAGGCATGCTGCAGAGGCAGCGGTACACTGTTTGCATTTCTCAAGAGTTATATTTCTGGTTAATTAAAGAGTGGCATTGATGGCTTCAAAACTCTCCTACAGACTTCCTCAGCTGGAAGAATGTTGGCAACAAGGTGGATAAAAATCAATGATTTTAAAAAAATCAGATTTTTTTTAATTTAAATAAGATTTTTTTTATAAAATGCTTTTTGAGGACAAAACCTATCCAAAGATCATTTTAATTAAGATACGTTATAGCTCAAAGAATCTCATGATGGAATAGGGATTATAAATTCTAATTCTCTAGTATGAGACAATGTATTCATGTAATGTTTAAGAAAAGTTTTGTGAATGAGTTCCAATAGTTCATGGATTAGGGACCCAATTTTATGGGGTTCCAGGGGCTTCTGTATCGATTATTTAGGTTAATCTTTCTATCTACCCAATGGGACTCAGTGCTCAGTCTAGAAGATACCATCAGAGATGCTTAGTTTTGCAGTTCTCAAACTGTGGATTTGTGTCTCCAGAGATAACATGCTTGTTAACAGCAAAAATGTTTTAAAATCAATAAATAATATATGGAGGTGAAAAATAACAGACCTCAACCCTATTGCCCCTGCAAATTTGTGCACACAGAGTCAATCCCTTACCTCTCTCTAAACGTGCAAAATTTCAAAAAGTTCAATGAAGAGAAGATTATTTGGGGTGGAATAGATCTGGACAAGGAGAAGAAGTCTGGAGATAAATGTGAGAAGGGAGGGACAGGCAGTAGAAACAATTAAATTGTTTGAGCAGCATATCCCAGAAGTCTTGAGGTCTTTTTGAGTGTAGTCTTCATTAATTTAAGACCTACCATACCATTCTCTCACTAGAAGGGAAAACCTATAATGCCAGCAGGCCGTAAAAGAGACCCAGTATAGGAATATTTTAATGAAGTTCCTCTACCTGTGTGTAAGACAGGCATCCATGCAAAATGCAAACAGTGCAACAAAGAAATGCAAGGCCTAGTTGCCTGAATGAAACATCATGAGAAGTGTTCCTTCTCAGGAGGAAGCTGCGTTGAAGATGATGGAAAGGAACATGTCTGAACATGCAGGATCTTCAGGTTGGTAAACTTTTTCATTTCATACTTCTTTCTTAGGACTGCCTGTCTTCCTTCTGGACTATTCTTGAATTCTCATGTTTGAGCAAAAAATATGGTTGTTACTCTATGGTACTATCCTTTTAGATGCAGTTGTGATAAAAAATAAATAGCTGAAATAGGTAGATCTTCCTTTTACAATTTCACCTTTAAAGTAGTACTGAGTGTCAGTGAGTGCAATGAGTAATACTAAATGAGCAGTACATTAATAATAATTAAATAACTGCATTGACTTATTTTGTTTAGGAGAATCCATCCTCAACATATGGGATTCTGAAGACTATCCACCTTCAAGATCACCATCATTTTCTATAGTTTCAGAGTTATCTGCCAATGATAGTGTTTCAGTCACATCATGTATGTCACATAGCCACACTATATCACCTGTAGCAAAAAGAAAAAAAAAATCCATCATCCAGAAACAACCATAGATAAGTTTGTGATAGGAACTAGCAGATTACAAAAAGAGGTAATAGATGAAAAAATTGCCCAGTTTGTTTATGGAACAAACTCTCCTTTCTGTATGATTGAGAACCCACACTTCATTAGCATGGTTCAGTGATTAAGAGCAGGATACAGTCCACCCAACAGAGCAGATGTCTCAGGCAAATTGCTGGATAAAGTGTATGAAAGAGAAATTGAGCAGTGTGCAAAAGGTCTAGAGGTAAAGGTAAAATTGTTAACCTGAGTCTTGATGGAGCAGTGTCCACAATGATCCTGTTGTATGTGCTTGTGTGACAACAGAAGAAGGGAATGTCTTTCTTACAGAAACAACTGATACATCAGGAAATGCGCACACAGCAGAATACTTAGAAGAAGTAGCAGCAAAAGCTATAACAAACTGTGAACAAAAATTCAAATGTGTGGTACGCAGCTTGGTCACAGACAATGCTGGAAATGTATCCAAAATGAGAAGAAATTATTTAGAGGAAAGTGAAGAGAGTCTCAAGCTAATAACATATGGTTGCTAATGTTGCTGAAATTGCAAAATACTTCTGTAACAACCACTTTGCAGCAGCTGCTCTGAAAAGAGTGGGAGGAACCAAGCTTACTCTCCCACAAGACTTGTGATGTAACTCAGTAGTGGACTGTTTTGAGCACTATATCAAGAACTGGCCTAATCTGATGACTCTTTGTGAACAAAATTGTTAAAAACTAGATGGCACTGTCATAACCAAAGTTCTCAGCACTGGGCTTAAGAGAAATGTTGAACACATACTGAGTACCCTGAAGCCTATTTCTGTAGCCTTGAACAAAATGCAGGGAAATCACTGTTTATTGCTGATGCTGTCGAAATTTGGAAGGAACTGAGTGAGATCTTAAAAAGAGAAATATGCAATGACAGAGTTAAATTACAAGCATTAAGAAAAGGAATGGGACAAGCACTATCTCCATCTCATTTTCTTGCAGATATTCTCAATACTTGGTACCAGGGTCAAACCCTAATTGCTGAAGAAGAGGAGTTGGCTATGACATGGACATCCAGCAATCATCCCTCCATAATGCCAACTATAATAAACTTCAGAGCTAAGGGTGAACCATTCAAGAAATATATGCTTGCTGATGATGTTTTAAAGAAAGTCACACCAGTGAACTGGTGGAAGTCACTTAAACACTTGGATTCAGAGACTGTTGAAGTGATAATCTCACTTTTAACAGCAGTAGCTGTTAAAGAATGTGGAAAGGTGTAGAAAGAATATTTTCTTCCTTTGGACTAATTCATTCCAAATTTAGAAATCGTTTGGGACCTGAAAAAGCAGGAAAGCTTGTTTTTCTTTTCCAGTTTATGAACAAACAGGAAAATGAAGGTGAAGACGACTGAGTTAGCTGCAGGAGCCAATATTTTAAGTTTCTTGTGTTAACCTGGCTGACATTGTCAATATTTTTTAATATTTAATATTAAAAAAATTTTAATACTAATTTTAATAATTTTTAATATTTAATATTTATTTAATATTTAATATTTTAGTTAAAACAATTGTAACAAAAACAAACCTGATTTTAAAAAACTTGAATGTTTAACTAAATTCAAAAATTCATATGCATGTTTTGTTAAAACATTAGACATTTGCTGTTGAAGAAAAAATTCCAGAATACATAACATTGTTGTTTTAGTTAAATAAAAGAATTTAAATGTCTGTCTGGTGATTAACCTTCAACAGGTTAATCATTAATATTTGGAGGCAAGAAATTCCTACAAATATTAATGATTAACCTGTTGAATTGGAGATAGTTTACCTCCCAATGACTTCCTAAATATCTGCTTCAGTTACCTTTGGTAAATGAAATAACCAAACAATCATTCATTTTCTGATATAGCTGTAAAGCTAATCTGAAAAGTTTTCAAAATAAATCACTTTAAAAATGCATAGTGTGTACCTTCTAAAAATGAAACCTACATCTATCTATCTCTGAGTTGTGAAGAATATGTATTAAGGTTATAACAAACAACAAGAATGCACTTTTATGTAGAAATCCATGATTAAATCGAGTTTTCCTGTATAGCGATTTAAATCACGATTTAAATCAATTTGACTGAAATCAAATCCATTCTGGTTGGCAATGATAGGAGGCCTTGAGCATGGAGTAACTTAATAAGGGAAAAATAGATGATACCTAGGGTTCAGACCAGGCTGCAGAAACTATTGTATGCAGCAATTCCTAAAATACATGTCATTTTCTCATTATTAAATAAATGTTGCTAAAAATTACTGCTATGAGATGAAGACTGATTTTACTTTGAGGCCTCTAGAGACATGACACTCATTTACAAAGCAATTAATGTAAAATTCAAACCAATGTGTTACAGGAAAGTTTAACTGTTAAGTGGGATTCGTAACTATGTTAATATAATAAAAATTAAAAAGCTATAAAATCAGTTAAATTCAAATATGTTATAGTACAAAAAAATTATATTTATTCTTTCATTTGTAGCTTTCTAACTCCTTAAAATCAAAACTAACAAAGCTGTTTGTGGCTATGTAGCTGTGTACGCCCATAGTACACAACTAATGTTTTTGATTTTTTTTTTGTTTGTTTCAGGGATCTTTCCAATAATAGAATTGGATGTCTGACCCCAGAAATATTTGAGGGCCTTAACAATCTTCACAAATTGTGAGTATAATACCATTTTGTAATAATCATTTTTTTAAAAAACCTTTAACACATTACAACTAGGAGAACAGGAAATTGTCTGTCAATTGTGTTGACTGAACTATCTGCAAAGGATTTTAAAAGAAGGCATGTCTGTACATTTTAAACTAGAGAAAGCCAAACTTTTTCAGTGGATTTCCCCTGGACACTTAATGAAAAACAGAGAATGGGATCCTGTCACTCAAGCCTGCTAGGACAAGAGTGAAGTAGAAGAACATAAAGTAAACCAGCCATTATCCAATTTGTTTGGTATGTTATGTAAGCCAGACAGTGGGGTGTGCAGAGTATGGGAAAGACTGCAGATTTATTTTTTTAAAGAGTCTAAACTAATTTTAAATGCAAAAATAAACCTTTACTCTTTCTCCTTATGCATTATGGTATCGTCTTCAATTACGTGATTATATAATTTGTACTACAAGACCCCCGCCTCGATTCAATACTAAAAGCAAAAGGGCATTCTCTGTGTTTAAGTCCGACAGCGCTGGATTGGGATGTGGAATAAATGGATTTTTTCTTGGTTCTATCACAGATTTGGGGATATTTGGGGCAAGACTAAGGTTTACGTGGACAACCTTAATTTTGGCACTTCCTACATTTGAATAGAACTGATCCAAAAAGTAAGATTTTGTTCATTAAACAATTCAAAAAAATTGAAAATCATTTTCAAAAGGATCCCCTTTTTTGGTGAAAATTTGGTATTGAAAAATGGGAGTTGTCAGGGTTCCCTCCCACTCTGAACTCTAGGGTACAGACATGGGGACCCACATGAAAGACCCCCTAAGCTTATTTCTACCAGCTTAGGTTAAAAACTCCCCAAGACACAAATTCTCTCTTGTACCTTGGATGGGGTAACACTGCCACCACCAAGTGATTTTATTAAAACTCAGGGAAAGGACCACTTGGAGTTCCTACTCCCCCCGTAATATCCCTTCAAGCCCCCGCACCCCCTTTCCGGGGGAGGCCTGGGAATAAACAAGATGAGCACAGACCAACCTTGGGGGTTTTTTTTAGGATACTAAAAAAAAAACCCAATCAGATTCTAAAAGAAACAGAACTTTATTATAAAGAAAAAAGGTAAAAGAAGCACCTCTGTAAAATTAGAATAGAAGATAATCTTACAGGGCAATCAGATTCAAAAACGCAGAGGATTTCCCTCTGGGCCAAACTTTAAAGTTACAAAAAGAAAACCAGGAATACACCTTCCTCTCAGCACAGAGAAAATCACAAGCCAAAACAAAAATAAGCTAACGCATTCCCTTACTAGTACTTACTAATTCTAATGGAGTTGGATTGCTTGCTTCCTTGATCTGTGTCCAGCAAGCACACAGAACAGACAGACCAAAAGCCTCCCCCCCAGCCCCAGATTTGAAAGTATCTTGTCCCCTTATTGGTCCTTTTGGTCAGGTGCCAGCCAGGTTACCTGAGCTTCTTAACCCTTTACAGGTAAAATGATTTTGTGCCTCTGGCCAGGAAGGATTTTATAGTACTGTGTAACGGAAGGTTGTTACCCTTCCCTTTATATTTATGACAGGAGTAGATCTATTTTTCCCTCCTTTCTTTCCCTTCTCCCCACTCTCCCCCTCCCCACCCCGTTCAAGTTGTATTCTGCTTTTGAGGGCTTGACTTTACAGCCTTACGTTCTTCTAACATACTTTCTATATGTAATTATGATATAAGCCAAGTTACCTATTAAGCGTATACTCTACAAAGAATGCAACTGAAAGTTTAACTTTCATACCAAGAAGAGGCAGAAGATAAAATATGATGTCTTTCATTTTGCATAGTTTGAAAACTCAGCTCAGATCAAACATGCTAATGATAATCCCAAATATTGGTATTCATAATGGTAAAAAAAAAATCACCTGTTTATATTCCGTACAGATGGCATAATATTTTATCATCTTAAATGTGCAATAAAACATATTACAGTGAAGACTCAAAATGGTAGCTGAGAAAAAGTAGTGCATAGACTATTAAATTAGGGGAGATTTAGAAAACCAGGATACTTCAAATTGGATTGCTTCTGGAAATATTAATTTAGGCAGCTCAATTTTATGGAAGCAGTCAGCATCCTATTTGCCATTAATTTAACTTGTATAATTGCTTCATTGTACATGTGGATCATTCAGTCCTGAATTTCTTGGCATTTGTATGTAATGATATGTTAGTGCAACAAGGATGTTGAAATGCAGAACAAGTAGTGCATTTAATAAATCTCTTCTTGTAAAAGCTATTGATTGAGTAGTAGAACTAAAGCATTCTGAAGTTGAAGGGAGTGTGTCATTGCATCTAACAGATGATAAAAGTTTATTCATGAGCAGAAGGAACCTTTGGAAGTTTACTTATTTCCTATTGGCTGATCAAGACAGCAGTTTATTCTTAAATCTTAGTTCTTATGTGAATATGTAGTGTATTCTGAACACAAAACTATATATTACACTTATATAGTACCTGTCAAACAAACGTAACCAAAGTTCTTAAATTCTATAAATGGATCCACCAGTTAGCACTCTTTGATTTCAGTGGGCTTGAGAATATGATCCTTGGGCCTGATTCGAGTAAACACATGTTTATAGGATATACAGAATTCTCCTCACTCACCAGGAAAAGGAAGCCACCCTCTGAGGCAGACTGTGGCCATTTCTAGCATTATGAAGCAGTATTGTATAAGTGAGGAATATCGGATCTATTTGAAACTGCCAAGGCTGTTTACATAAGTAGAATGAAGTTGGAATTTAGCCAGGAACACTGGGGTTAATACCCTATTCTTGTGAAAAGTGTCAGGGTATTTTTTAATTATCACAAATGGTCAGGACCATTTTCCTCTTGTCCAAAAGGTGGTAAAAGTGCACTGCCTCCTAATTCCATGCTAGTTCCATCTTTTGAATCTGGATAGCAGCACCCTAGGGTTTTCTTGGTGGTTCATGAACAAATACTTTCCAGATTCTCCCTTCTTTAGCACCTGTTTGAAATACAGAAAATTGTCTGGTAGTAATGCATTTGCCATTGATATAATTGGAAATGTGTTTACTAGTCAACTGAGGAGCATGAGAGACAGCTAAATTGTAGAAGAGCTGTGTAGAAACATTTATTTAGCATAACAATAGTGCTGATATACACAGTTTTGAAAGCACTGAGCAAGTGATGTGAAGGTGACAAGTTCTTAAACTAGTAACTGGCACTGATAAAGCAATCAAGCCTGGTCCAAGTAACTGAAACAGCAAAATGGAAATCACATACATACTCTTTGAATGCTGGAGCTGTAGCTCACGAAAGCTTATGCTCTAATAAATTTGTTAGTCTCTAAGGTGCCACAAGTACTCCTTTTCTTTTTACGGATACAGACTAACACGGCTGCTACTCTGAAACCTACTTACTGTAGAAACTCTTCTAAGCTCTCTTGCTACCTTAGCATGACAAAGTACAAGGAATCATTTGTAGGCCATTATTAGAACCAGTAGAGAGAGCCATAAGTCTACTGGAAAGAGCAAGAGAGGTAAATCTCTAGTCATCTTCTGCTAACTACAGAGATTAGGTTTCTTACAGTGTTTAAAAGCATAAATATCGGGTGAAACAAAGGCAATTGGAATATGTTTCATTTAGATTAACATAATTCAAGGTTTTTTAAGAGTTATGTGTTACCCTTTGATTTAATTTGCAGAACGTTTTGGGACACCACTGGCTTTAGGTTTCATTTCATATTGGTTTTTCATCATGTACTGTAGGGTATATATCCATACCCAGCAACATAGGGAAGGATTTAAATCCTTTGCTTGAATTAGGGAGGACAACTTGGGCTGCCCTGAAAAAACTGTCAGAGGTACCAACTCTAATGCAAAGGTCTTTAACTAGTTTAATTAAAGGGCAGATAGAGGGCAGTTTGGAGCAGATTGTCTTCAAAACAGGAGTAAGAAGAATATTTATAGGTTTCAGAGTAACAGCCGTGTTAGTCTGTATTCGCAAAAAGAAAAGGAGTACTTGTGGCACCTTAGAGACTAACCAATTTATTTGAGCATGAGCTTTCGTGAGCTACAGCTCACTTCATCAGATGCATACTGTGGAAACTGCAGAAGACATTATATACACAGAGACCATGAAACAATACCTCCTCCCACCCCACTCTCCTGCTGGTAATAGCTTATCTAAAGTGATCATCAAGTTGGGCCATTTCCAGCACAAATCCAGGTTTTCTCACCCTCCGCCCGCCCACACACAAACTCACTCTCCTGCTGGTAATAGCCCATCCAAAATGACCACTCTCTTTACAATGTGTATGATAATCAAGGTAGGCCATTTCCAGCACAAATACAGGTTTTCTCACCCCCCCGCCCCTTTTTCCCCAAAAAACCCCCCCCACACAAACTCACTCTCCTGCTGGTAATAGCTTATCCAAAGTGACCACTCTCCCTACAATGTGCATGATAATCAAGGTGGGCCATTTCCAGCACAAATCCAGGTTTTCTCACCCCCCCGCGCCTTTTTCCCCCAAACCCCCCCCCCCACACACAAACTCACTCTCCTGCTGGCAATAGCTCATCCAAACTGACCACTCTCCTTACAATGTGCGTGATAATCAAGGTGGGCCATTTCCAGCATAAATCCAAGTTTAACCAGAACGTCTGGGGGGGGGGGGTAGGAAAAAACAAGGGGAAATAGGCTACCTTGCATAATGACTTAGCCACTCCCAGTCTCTATTTAAGCCTAAATTAATAGTATCCAATTTGCAAATGAATTCCAATTCAGCAGTTTCTCGCTGGAGTCTGGATTTGAAGTTTTTTTGTTGTAAGATAGTGACCTTCATGTCTGTGATTGCGTGACCAGAGAGATTGAAGTGTTCTCTGACTGGTTTATGAATGTTATAATTCTTGACATCTGATTTGTATCCATTTATTCTTTTACGTAGAGACTGTCCAGTTTGACCAATGTACATGGCAGAGGGGCATTGCTGGCACATGATGGCATATATCACATTGGTGGATGTGCAGGTGAACGAGCCTCTGATAGTGTGGCTGATGTTGTTAGGCCCTGTGATGGTGTCCCCTGAATAGATATGTGGGCACAGTTGGCAACGGGCTTTGTTGCAAGGATAGGTTCCTGGGTTAGTGGTTCTGTTGTGTGGTATGTGGTTGTTGGTGAGTATTTGCTTCAGATTGGGGGGCTGTCTGTAGGCAAGGACTGGCCTGTCTCCCAAGATTTGTGAGAGTGTTGGGTCATCCTTCAGGATAGGTTGTAGATCCTTAATAATGCGTTGGAGGGGTTTTAGTTGGGGGCTGAAGGTGACGGCTAGTGGCGTTCTGTTATTTTCTTTGTTAGCCCTGTCCTGTAGTACGTGACTTCTGGGAACTCTTCTGGCTCTATCAATCTGTTTCTTCACTTCAGCAGGTGGGTATTGTAGTTGTAAGAATGCTTGATAGAGATCTTGTAGGTGTTTGTCTCTGTCTGAGGGGTTGGAGCAAATGCGGTTGTATCGCAGAGCTTGGCTGTAGACGATGGATCGTGTGGTGTGGTCAGGGTGAAAGCTGGAGGCACGTAGGTAGGAATAGCGGTCAGTAGGTTTCCGGTCTAGGGTGGTGTTTATGTGACCATTGTTTATTAGCACTGTAGTGTCCAGGAAGTGGATCTCTTGTGTGGACTGGACCAGGCTGAGGTTGATGGTGGGATGGAAATTGTTGAAATCATGGTGGAATTCCTCAAGGGCTTCTTTTCCATGGGTCCAGATGATGAAGATGCCATCAATATAGCGCAAGTAGAGTAGGGGCGTTAGGGGACGAGAGCTGAGGAAGCGTTGTTCTAAATCAGCCATAAAAATGTTGGCATACTGTGGGGCCATGCGGGTACTCATAGCAGTGCCGCTGATCTGAAGGTATACATTGTCCCCAAATGTAAAATAGTTATGGGTAAGGACAAAGTCACAAAGTTCAGCCACCAGGTTAGCCGTGACATTATCGGGGATAGTGTTCTTGACAGCTTGTAGTCCATCTTTGTGTGGAATGTTGGTGTAGAGGGCTTCTACATCCATAGTTCATTGACCTGGGCAGGATTTTGTCTGCTGGCTCTGAAAGCCAAGGGCCATGGTACAGTATATTCTTGTCAGTACCAGAAAGGCTACACAATTATTTTAGATCTGGCCAAACCACAGACTTGATTTGGTTAATAAATTCATTGATAACTGCCATGTTTAAGCTAGATTGGGTTTCAAGTACAACCACTGAATCCACTTAAAAACATAGCCCCCTTGATGGCACCCATAGAGATGGAGGATTTTGCCCAAAGCTTGTGCCAAAAAAGTCTCATACCTTGCAATGAATAGGAGTTGAACTTTTGGTTAGTATTGAAATCCAAAGTTTTCACACTATTCCAGGAATTTATCACTGCCTGTCAATGATGTGTGATTATTTTCCCTGAGATTGATCCAGGTTTTACACTTACTTGGAGCTGATGAATTTGCCAAAATGGAAGAGTACCAAAATGATCCTAGCGCATATATTCATATTATATGACAGGTGTAGCTGACTGCAATCCAGGTAGTTCAAAAGATGCTTTGTTATGACTTGCTAATCTATTGGCTTGGCTTTCCTGGCTTCTATTTTATCCTTTGGTCATGCTTATATTTGGTGAGCTTCTTATATTCTAAACATGATTATAAGTGACATAATTGAATGTAACAAGTCTTTCATATCTCCTTTTGGCCTTCTCAATGGTCATGTTTCAATGCTATGTTCCAGGAACCAGGTATGCAAATGGATTTCTGGTGTGTAATGGGGCTCTTAATAATTTAAACACCTGTTCTACTCGGAACTAAGTATCAGGAGCAGCAGAAGATTATGGGTATCACTTTAATGATATATTAGAGTCTATTTTGATGAACCTGGATAAATTAGCACCTCAGACTATAAAATGTTCCAGCCTGAAACATGCTTTGACAAACAGTTACTTCTGAATCTTCTTTTTAAAAGTATGAAGCATACCTTGCTGCTTACTTGCAATTATTTGATTAAAGTACATCTGATTTATATTTCATCCTGACTCTGAATCATCATCAGTTATCTTTATGATAATATCATATAATAAATTCTCTTGTGACTTTGTTAATGTCATTGAAGCAGCTAATCACTATGTACACTGTAGAGATAAAGTACAAAACAAGTAACGTGTAGGGAATCCAATTGGCACTACTGTAGTGGTATCAAGAAACTATCCACTGGAACCTATCCCAGCCTACACCTCTCCTCTCATTTTTATTCCCCACCCCCTCAATCTCTTCCCACATTTAATTAATCTCTCCTTGCCTCTCCCTTTATTTGTTCATCACTTTCATCTTTATACTTTCTTCAGTGCTGTTCTTATGCCTGGAACACACTCCCTATTCAAATGCCCCTTGTGTCCTCCCTATTTTCACTTAAATCCCTCCTCAAACTTCACTTCTGCCATAACCACAAAAAACCATCCTGTCAGTCAAATGCTGGGATCACTCCCTCATTTGAAAGAGAAAATACAACTAGAAGAAGAAAGAAAAAAAAAGACTACAGATTAGCATTATCCTCTGTGTGTGTGTGTTGGTGTTAGAGTTGTGCAGCATTTAACATTGATTAAAACACTGAAGAAAATATTCTCATCCTTCATGATTACAGCAAATAAGAAAAACAGAAAACCCTTGATGGCAGGTGATTCAGAAATATTTAGGTTACCATACTGTAGGCCAAATCCTGATCAGTCCAGTTCACGCTGAGGAACTCTCAGCACCTCAGCAAGGTGTTTAAGCATGTGCCTAACAGTAAGCACATGAATGGTCTCACTGACTTTAGAGTTAGGCATCTGCATAATTGGGGTCTCTATGATGCTGAGTGCCCTCAACTCCCATTGATATCAGCAAACAAAAACTATATTTAATGAGACTGAAAATTGCACAGAGCATGCTCCATCTACACTATGGTATGCTAAAAAGCATAGACATAAGAATTTATGGGGAAATTCTAGTGCATTCCTTTATATCTCCATATTTCCTACAGTCAGTAATGTACTCCAACACCCCATCAGGCTTTTACTTCCATTTCCAGCAGATCCCTAAAAGCAATACGTACTGCAGTTTCATCAAACTTGGAGGGTGACACAAAACTTTAACAGTGACCTCATCTCCTGTGACAAAGCTCCTGCCCTACCTTGGTGGGTCTTGCGCTTATTGGCGGATTTGCTTGCCTTGGAGCTTCACAGCAGCCCTCAGCTTGGCCATTTTTCTGAACCCACAGTCCAGGTTGACTTCTCCTGTGTCTGACCGGGAGTTGGGAGGATTTGGGGGGAACCCGGGCCCACCCTCTACTCCGGGTTCCAGCCCAGGGCCCTGTGGAATGCAGCTGTCTAGAGTGCCTCCTGGAATAGCTGTGTGACAGCTACAATTCGCTGGGCTACTTCCCCATGGCCTCCTCTCACCACAGGCCCTTCCTCCTGGTTTCTGATAATGCTTGTACACCTCAGTCCTCCAACAGTCCGCGTTCTCACTCTCAGCTCCTAGTGCCTCTTGCTCCCAGCTCCTCACACGCACACCACAAACTGAAGTGAGCTCCTTTTTAAAACCCAGGTGCCCTGATTAGCCTTCCTTAATTGATTCTAGCAGCTTCTTGATTGGCTGCAGGTGTTCTAATCAGCCTGTCTTAATTGTCTCCAGAAGGTTCCTGATTGTTCTGGAACCTTCCCTATTACCTTACCCAGGGAAAAGGGAGCTACTTAACCTGGGGCTAATATATCTGCCTTCTATTACTCTCCTATAGCCATCTGGCCCGACCCTGTCACACTCCTTTCAGATCAAGTGTCTCAAAAGAACAGCACACCTGACTCACATGTTCCACGCACTTGGGAAGTTCTTTTGCCTTAACATTGCTGAGGTCACTGTTAAGGGTTTGCTTTAGAGTGCAAATAAAATATCAATTTATTTTTTTCTGTATAAATTTGTTTTTCGTCAAAGCATGATAAAATTCATTGTACTCAAAGTTTATATTCTGTGTTTTGGGTTTTGCCATTTTGATGAGATTATTACGAAATAAAGATGTAAAGTTCTTGTTTAAACTGAGTTCTGTAATAGAGCCTTAAATAGGGTGCAGTTCCTGCTACACTATGAGAGATGCAAGGTACTCAGCACTTCACAAACTTGCACCAACATTTCTAGTAGGATGGAAATGGGTTTTAGCATCTCCTATCTTTACAACATTTATTCAGTTATCTTCATGGCTTCATACATTATCATCCACGCTGCATATTTGTCATTGGGCTTCATGCACGGTACAGTTTTCTTGAATAAATACCCTAAAAGTAATATTATCTTTCAAGAATAAATGATTTTCGTAAAAGAATTCCATAAACGTTTTTGACCTGTGATACTTCCTCATCTTTCTGGCAGGAACTCATCAGGGCACATGTTCCTGTACATAATGGAGTCCCTGCAAAGATTTTTTTTTAAATCAGATTATTTACAGCTTGCCAGAGGCTTCATTTGTTAAACAGTACTTTTAAACTTAATTCTTACCTTCAGTATAGCTTGAGTTCTTTACTTTGTAGACAGAACAAGAAATATAAATCAGTAAAAAATCGATTTTTCTGTCAAAAAGGCTTGCATCTTTATTTTTCGATACAACTTATTTTCTTCTTGGTGACAACACATTTCCTGCTGAACAGTCCTCTAAGACATGAAATTTTGCAGCCATCTTAAATGTAGTCATGTAAATTCAGAAGGCTTGAGGCATTTACTTATTTGCATAGATAGAAAAGAACGTTTGTCAGCAATCCAGAAATATGTGCTTTATCTGAAAGGAAACTTTAATCTTAGATGCTACACCAATTTTTATTTAACTGGTATAGCAATGGAGAATATGACTTGACATTTAGGCATTTGCCATTGATGTTAACGTGTATTGAGCACAACAATACCATTAGACTATGCAAAAGAAAATTAATATATTTGTAGTCATGAAGTTAAAAACCAATCAGGAATCAATTACCAAAGACAATTAGAGCTATTTAGAACTGAGATGTTCAGACTTGTTCCTTAAAGACAGTAATAAATTTTCAAAGCAAATTCATGGACAAATCCTCTTACAACAGACATTTCTTGACTGACCCCATGACGCTGGATCTTTTTGTAGTTTATAGAAAAAGTTTACATTTCCAAGAAGTTTAATATGAAAATATTATTTTTATGAAGGTATAATGAAATGCAACCTTAGAATATGAAACTAACTTGCTTTATAGTTAGTCTCATTTTACACATAAAACATATTAAGTATGTTCTCTAAACTCTTCTCAATATTAAATTAATCAATTTATTTGGTCTGGATTACCGTGAAGTATCATGTTACATAGATTTAAAAGAGCACAACATAGCTCTAACATAGGTCTGTTTTATATCATTATATCATAACTTCAAATTTAAACACGGAAAATATTACTAGATCTATAACAGCTATGAATAGCTGTTTATTAGAAGATATTATTGCATCATAGAAATGTGTCTGCTGTGAAAGGAAGATGAAAATCGGTGTGTGATTTGCTTTATACATGTTTATACATAGTCTTTCATCAAAAAAGAATATGTAACCTTAAGAAAGTATATCTTATTTATTCTTCCCATGGAAGAAAGCAGCAAAGTTCTAACCTATTTTATTTTTTTAACAGCAGCAAAAATTCTGCCATATAAATTAACAACTGGTTTGTATCTTTTATTTGTTATAGTAACTGTATGTTGCTTCTTTTCTAGGAATTTATCAGGGAATATTTTTTCAAGTCTCATGACTGGACTTTTTTCTGAGCTATTAGCTCTGAAAGCCTTGTAAGTATGGCTTCATTATGTAAAATTCGATTTTGGATATCATACAAATCTATTGTTGTCATATATGTGTACAATATTGTAGCTAAGATATCTTGGCGTTATCTAGTTTCTACATGTCAAAAGCACAGAGTTTTAATAATCAAGGCTGAAACTATATATTAAGTCCTTCTGTTGATACCGTAGACTATATAGTGTTTCTTTTTCCCCATTTACCCTAATTTGAGAACTTCTCAGAACCAGCATGGCAGAACTGCAGTATTAATTTGAATGGGCTTATTTTGTCAGTTTCTAATTACTTAAAATGTACTGCCTTTTGCAATAATTTTCCTTTGTTTTTTATGGAAAGAGGAAAAACAAATTAATACCAAATAATTTTCATTTGAAAATTTCCAATAATTAATTACTGAATGTATTAAATACACATATTAGAGGGTTTTTTAAATGGGTAAATATTGTTTGCATGGTGTTAGAGACAGAGGGTATATCTACACTGCAATAAAAACCCCACAGCACAAGGCTTGGGCTGCAGGGTTAAACATGGCAGTGTAGTCATGACTACACTGCATTCAGGCTCGGGCTGGAGCCTGGGCTCTGAGACCTGCCCCCATTTCCCCCTTTTTCCCAGCAGGGCTTCAGAGCTTAGGCTCCAGTCTGTGTCCAAACATCTACACTGAACTTTTTAGCCTCGCAGCCCTAGCCCAGTGAGCCTGAATCAGCTGTCCCAAGGCAAGCCATAGCCTAGCCATGCCATGAGTCTTTCATTGCAAGGTAGACATACTCTAAGGGGAATTTTTAATAGACAAAGTAATAGCTTAGGATCATTTTGCTCAGTAGGGTCATACAGGTTTTAGCTTTGAGTGCACACACTAATGCAAAATTAACGAGTGTAGTGGACAAATAGTGTCACTGTAATTACGTGCATATGGAATATGGTGGGCCAAATTCTCATTGAAGTCAAAGGATGTTGCATTGTACCTAAGAGTAGAATTGGGCATAGTATCTTGGAATCCATATGAGTGAGGAAAATGTATATTATTTGTCATGTGATGCCTGTCTTTATGTTTAGATGCATCAGTCTAATTTTGTGCTGTATACATGAATTTATTTTGCAAAAGTGCATTTTGGTCCTTCAGTGTTACTTTTTTATTTTCCTAGACATTTCAACACTGATTCGCTCATCTGTGACTGTAATCTAAAATGGGTTTTGCAGTGGGCTAGAAATGCTTCAGTTCGAATAGCAGAAGAAACAGTTTGTGCTTACCCCAGTACTTTACGAGGGCTGGCATTTCATAACCTGAAGGAAAACCAGCTGATATGTGGTGAGTTGCACACTAATTTAACATTATAAATTGAAGTGGATTTCCCAGGAAAAGGTGTAAACCGATGAATGAATGCCAAACAGAATGTGCTGATGTATAGCCTTCTCATGAGTGGAAGAAAACCAAGGTACGGTGCACAGAAAATAGCACTAACATTGAAAGAGAATGAGGAGTCTGGTGGCACCTTAAAGACAAACAGATTTATTTGGGCATAAGCTTTCATGGGTAAAAAGCCACTTCTTCAGATGCATGGAGTGAAAATTACAGATACAGGCATAAATATATATATTGGCACATGAAGAGAAGGGAGTTACCTTACAAGTGGAGAACCAATGTTGAAGGCCAATTCAGTCAGGGTGGATGTGGTCAACTCCCAATAATTGATGAAGCAGTGTCAATACCAAGAGAGGGAAAATTGCTTTTGAAGAAGTGGATTTTTTACCCATGAAAGCTTATGCCCCAATAAATCTGTTAGTCTTCAAGGTTCCACCGGACTCCTCATTGTTTTTGTGGATACAGACTAACACGGCTACTACCCCTCTGATAATTGAAAGAGAATACAGCTTGGAAAAAATACAGCTGTCTAGTTTCATATAAAATGGAATTTGTAAATCACAGAAACATAACTGTCGTGTCCCATATATAAAATAATATTTAATTATGGTATAAAATAAACATCAATCCATAGTGGTAGTTCTACATGAAGCAGTGTATTCCTGCAGGGATTAAAACAATATTTTTTTAGGTTGTACTCTTAACAGCATGGCGCAAATGTGAAACCACATTGCTACATCTCTCACGTTTATGAACCTGTACAGTATTCTTTACCACTGTGCACTGGAGAGGAATATAATTTTTATATTCAGAAGAGTTCCAGTTAGGCAAAATTCATTATTTGAAAATGTATAAAGGAAATAGCTCTTTGAAAAAGCTTTTCCACCATAATCAAAGTGATGGGGAAAGGAGGAGGTGAGAGAGAAGAATATGAATGAATGAATATAAGATATATCAAGGTGAGCCTCTTATAGTAAGGAAGACACTAAAACAGGTGACTCAAAGCAACAATGTTATACATTAGTAAGTGCAAAAAAGTACATCAGAAGCTCTCAGATACCACAGTGATGATCTCAATTGAAAATCCTAACACAGACAGAAATATCACTTCACAGACCTTTCAATATTAATATGATCTTTATGAGGAGTTTCTTGAATTACAATAGTTTGCTGGGATGCATGCTAAATATATTCTAAAAACATGATACAAAGACCAGTGTACTAGTTGCATTCTATGTGTACATCTATTCTGTAGCTGAGAGCAGATAGAAACCTGTCCAGGCCCCCTGGGTATGCACTCGGGTGGCTAGTGTGAGCCACTGGTGCTGCCTCCATCTACCTTGTTATTTTGAACATGCTAGTGCAAGCAGAGCTGGCATGTGTCTGTCTACTTGCACAGGGAAGCAAGCTCCCAGCTGCAGTGTAGACACACCCTTATACTAAAAACTATAAAAGCAAAGAGTAGGCCGTGCTAATACGAAGGAGGGAGGTAGGGCCCAGCAGTGATCCTAGTACAAATGCTGGTTTTAAAAACAATTTTCAGGTATTTAGAAGTTGGGAGAGATACCAAGGGATGCAAGCGCCTTTCTCTGCAGCAAAACGTGTGATTGTGAGTAGGACTGTTAATTAATTGCAGTTAACTCATGCAGTTAACTTAAAAAAATTAATCACGATTAATCATAGTATTTTTCAATTCACCTCACACAAATACTGTAGTGCAATCTCTTTATTGCATAAGTGCAACTTACAGATATAAGGTTTTTTTGTTACATAACTGTACTCAAAAATAAAGCAATGTAAAACTTCAGAACCTACAAGTCCACTCAGACCTACTTCTTGTTCAGCCAATCGCTAAGACAAACAAGTTTATTTACATTTAGAGGAGATAATGCTGCCCTCTTCTTATTTATAATGTCAACTGAAAGTGAGAACAGGCATTTGCATGGCACTTTTGCAGCCGGCATTGCAAAGTATTTAGGTGCTCGATATGCTAAACATTTGTGTGTCCCTTCTTGCTTTGGCCACCATTCCAGATGACATACTTCCATGTTGATGATGCTTGTTAAAAAAAATAATGCTTTAATTAAATTTGTAGCTGAACTCCTTGGGGGAGAATTGTATGTCTACTGCTCTGTATTTTACCTACCTTCTGCCATATATTTCATATTATGGCAGTCTCAGATGATCACCCAGCACATGTTCATTTTAAGAACACTTTCACTGCAGATTTATCAAAATGCAAAGAAGGTACCAATGTGAGATTTCTAAAGATAGCGACAGCACTCGACCCAAGGTTTAAGAATCTGAAGTGCCTTCCAAAATTTGAGAGGAACGAGGTGTGGCGCATGCTTTCAGAAGTCTTAAAAGAGCAGCACTCTGATGCGGAAACTACAGAACCCGAACCACCAAAAAAGAAAATCAGCCTTCTGCTAGGGGCATCCGACTCAGATAATGAAAATGAACACGCATCGGTCTGCACTGCTTTGGATTATTATCAGGCACAACCCGTAATCAGCATGGACATGTGTCCCCTGGAATGGTGGTTGAAGCATGAAGGGACATACGAATCTTTAGCGCATCTGGCATGTAAATATCTTGTGATGCCAGCTACAACGGTGCCATGAGAACACCTGTTCTCACTTTCAGGTGACATTGTAAACAAGAAGTGGACAGCATTATCTTCTGCAAATGTAAACAAACTTGTTTATCTTAGCGATTGGCTAAACAAGAAGTAAGACTTTATAGCAATCCAGTATAGAGAATGCAGTGCAGGTGGAAAAAAGGGCTCCTGGCTATTGAAAGTTCTGGAGAAGCCAGAGAAGTCTCAAGGCTTTGAACTGGTATTTTTAGGCTCTTAACTAACGTGAACTTCCCAGAGAGTCCAGTGAATGTTATAGAGGAAGTGAAACGATGATTTCTCGGATAACACTCCTTATAACACCACTGATATACTTGTAGTATTTTTAAAATGCTGTTTATTATGTCCATAGAACACTTGTTTACTATGTCTGCCCAGAACTTGATGCTGTTTTAATATCCTCTGAGAGCTTCACAATGATTATAATAATTCTTGAGTGGTTCACAATCTTTATAATGTCTTCCAGGTACTTCATGGTTCTGTGGAGCCCATGGTGCTCACAACACTGAGAAATTTAATTTTCAATCATTTAATTTGTACTTGGGTTTAATAAAAAGCCTCTGAAGCACTTTGTAGAGTGATTTTTTCTTTTTCTTTTTTTTTTACTTTTGAAGTAAGGGAAAATACTGTCTTTCGTGGTTCTTCCTGAGAAGAGCCTTCCAATGGATCAGGTGGAAAACTCTATCTAGTTGTATAGTCTGTCCACTGAAAACAATTAGAAATCTGCCTTGTTGGAGGGAGGGCAGAGAGGAGAAATGTCAGAAAGTACAAAATAGCAGCAGGTTGCAACTAAACTGGCAAAACTGCCACCAACTGCCACCAAAATAGAAGATCATGCAGCAGCTGTCACAAATAGTAGAGAAAAGAGTCTCCCAACTAAGGCTATGTCAGTACTGCAAACGATGGTTTGATTGCAGCACATATAGACACACCCAAGCGAGCTTTGATCAAACTAGCTTGCTAAAAATACAGTGAAGCCGCAACATCATGGGGCAGATTCCCAAGTGCAAGACCTCCTGGGACCCGAGTACATACTCAGTCTACTAGCCTTTTGCCACCACCCATACTGCCATGGTTTCACTGCTATTTTTAGTGACCTAGCACAGTCAAAACCAGCTCAGGTATACCTACATGTGGTATAACCACACCTGATTGCAGTGTAGACATACGGTTAGATGGTAGTGGTCTGGGATTTCAGAGACCTGAGTATATATCTTGACTGTGCCAAACTTTCTGTCAGATACTCAGTTTATGTAAATTGGCATAATTCCATTAAAATCAATAGAGCTGCCTGGCCCTGTCTGTTTCCCTGTTTCTAAAACGAAGAAAAAAGTACCCTGTGTGAGGTAGGTAGACACTTTTTGTAGTGTCTAACAGTATGAAAGTAATTTTCAAAAATTTGCAGCTGCACAGTCATTGAATTCATAGGGTCCTGACTATGACTAACTCATGCAACACACACACATCCCTTGTCATCAGAATAAATTCCAGGGTTAAAAGTGATTTTTAAAGAATCTTCGAGGTGTGGGTCAAAACTTGGATGATAATAAAAATAGTGTTACAGACCAAACAACTACAGGATACTACAGTGGTTTTATAACATTTTAGGAACAGTATTGCTCTGAAAAGTGGCTGAAAATGGCATGATGAGATTCCATGTTACTCTCTCTCTGACTCTAGATAAAACTTGCTCAGGTTATAGGCAAAAAGGTGACTTTTCTGAATACCAGCCTTGCAAACTCAGCCTGAGGTCTGAAAATCAGACTGTTTCCCCCCCCTTTTCACACATCATCACTAGCCATAACGATTCTGCGGGCTAAATTGTGCCTTTGGTTACACCTGTATAAGCCCTTTGGCCTTGTCTACACTCGAAACAGTACAGTGGCACCGCGGCAGCTGCACCACTGTAGCACTTCAATTTTGTGTTTCAGGGTTCTCCTGTCAGCATAGTTAGTCCACTTCCCTAAGAGGTGGTCACGAGGCTGGCAGAAGAATTTTTCTGTCAAGCTAGCTCTGACTACATTGGGGGTTACGTCAGCTTAACTACATCACTCATGAGTGTAGATTTTTCACACCAATGAGTGAAGTCGCTGGGTTAACCTAACTTGTGAGGTGCTGACATTTGTCTTAAATGGAATTACACAAGTGAAAGTAATTGGTGCTGCAATTAAGGCTTAGTTAATTATGTTGAGTGAGCCAGTTTAACATAGCTGTGTGGGCTCTACCAAGCTAGCAGTACAAAATAATAAGAGCTTATTTGTTCTGAAAACCTGCAGATTAGAACCTGGTTGGGAATTTTCTGTTGAAACATTTTTTTCATCCAAAAATGTTGATTTATCAAGGCCAAAATTGTTCCCAGGAAAGGGTCAGTTTTGATCATTCAAAAAATTGTAAAATGTTTCAGAATTCTCAGAATGCCCCATTTTGAATTTTTGAAAGTTTCTTTTTTCAAATCATAATGACTCATTTAGAAATTTTAATTGTTAAAAAAGGATCAAAATCAAAACTTAATGTTTCAAAATTATTGATATAAGACATTTTGATCTGATCCAAAAAAAATATGGTTTATTGGTTTGCAAACATTTTTGAGATTTTGACTTTGTCCCAATTCAGGAAAGGAAAAATTTTCAAAATCTTGAAAACTCCTCATAGCACAGGAAGCCAGCTCTGCTACAAAAACACATTGGGAGCAGTGTTGATTAAGAAGGTATCATTTTTACACAGTCATTTTTTTAGGGTAGAGCAATATAGTACTTATGAACCAAATTCAAATCTGTTGTCACCCGATGAAACTCCATTGACTTCAGGGCTTGAGTAATTTGGCCCTGTATTTTCATAGATTGATTTTTGTTGCCAGAAGTTGGGAATGGGCGACAGGATGGATCATGTGATGATTACCTGCTCTGTTCATTCCCTCTGAAGCCCCTGGCATTGGCCACTGTCAGAAGACAGGATACTGGACTAGACATGGACCTTTGGTCTGACCCGGGATGGCCATTCTTATGATTAATTAAAATAAGGGAGTGATAGCAATGGCCGAAGCTGCCTGGAGAAATAGTTAGCCATTGGGCAAGTTTTTCTCACAGACAATAGATTTGCACTTTGTCTCAGCTTCAAATTCACCCTTCCCAATTTCTAGTCCTCTCTTGTGTAAAAAAACCTGAATTTTGGGTGAATGTAAGGTTGCTTTATGATGTGCGCAACATCTGCTAGGAACTAAGTTATAATCATGGTACTGGTTTTAGCTCACATCAAAGTCAATTTGAGCCTGGGTCTCCCTGAGGTACCAGTCCATTAATTCACTATTCATTTAGCCTTAATGGTTTTGATTTCTTATAGGAATAGAGCAAAATTCTGTATTGGATTCACATACTTAATAAAAATATACTATTATTTCTGCTATTTTTTTTAAAAAAATCCTAGCTTGTATTTGGGGTTTCCTCATTAATGAGTAATTAATTAGCATTAATTTTGCCTCTGTTTCAGCTGGCTGAACAATGAGGCTGCATGCTTTCATTTTTCTTGGAGATACACTTATTTCATGATATAATCACCTCAATTTGTGTTTCACAGATTCCTAGTTAAGAGTAGAAAGTGACATGCTATTATGCAATATCATTTTTGCTAATACTTTCCCTGTATGTGGAGGCACTAACTTAAATTTTCAGTCTACATTGTTTAAGTGTATTTTTCTTTGCCGGATGTGGAGACCAGGAATGTTTTTAATTATTTTCTTGTTGTCTAGGCTATTGCAGACTTGCAGGAATTTAATGCTTTCCTAAGGTGATCCATGTTCTTTCCATATCCACCCTTCACAAAACAAGGGAACTGTTGTTGAGATACATAAAAATATGTAATATTTATTAGAATAAATGTGCAATAAAGGGCACAAGTGACATCCTTTTATAATCTGGGGTGGCCTTATGACTTGGTGGAAATATTCTGCACTTCTCTGTGGAAAGCACTGGTTAGATTTTTGGCTCTGGTCTCCTGTTTGTTGGAGTAATAGGGCATCTCTTGAGGGAGCATTCAAGGCACCTATGTAGAGGGAGTATCTTACAATGCTCAATACAGACTTCACTGCCTGGAGGATTCTCCAGTTGTTCCTATTCAGTTATCCTCTACTAGTGTCAGGGCAGTAAGGAAGTGGTCTGACCTAGTGACCAGAACCAAGGGTGGAGTCAGGGGTTGGAAGTCCCGTCAAAAGTCAAAGCCAGAGTCTGAAGCCAAGCCAAGGGTCCGAGCCAGAGGTGGAAACTATGCCAAGGATTAAGCCAGAGTTGGAGACAGAGGCCATACCAAGGGTCAAGCCAGAACCAGTAACTGGAGCTAGGATGATGAAGCAGAAACTAGGAACAAAGTGTGATGGTAGGAGCAAAGAGCAGGGACCAGGTCAGTAGGCAGGAACTGTGTCTCAGAGGTTTGGCCAGCAACTAGCTGCTCAGACAAGAGTGGGACAAGGCAGGAAGCATTATAGCCGATGGTGTCCATTCATGAGTCTGCTGCAAATTCCCTGACAGTGCTGAGTCAGAGGGTGCAGCCTCTGGTGGTGGGGCATCAGCTGCAGTTCCCTCATCTGATCCTGCAGTGCAGTGGTGCAGAGGATAAGTCTCTCAGCTGGCAACCTTGTCCGCTGAATTCAAGACCTATGGTGCCTGACAGCTAGAAGGTTGGTGGCTATGAGAAGAGGCCCTAAGAATTGCTCTAAGAAATTGCATCTCTTCCTCTCTTGGATATAAAGATTATACATTAATATATTTAACATGTTTTGACTCATACTCATGGCAGTGTCTTGGCTTCATTAAAAAAATGATACTGTACATGGACTGTTTCTATTTGATAGTTGGGTCTAATTAGAACTGTGTGAATAATCTATTTCTCTGCTTGCTGGCCAAGCCAAAAAAATCAGAAAAAAATCATTTTAGGTTGACTTCTCTTGGTGAAACAAAAAACAAAAATTTCATTTTGGGTCAAATATAATGTTTAATATGACCTAAATGAATGGGTTTTTTTATTATTATTATTTCAGTTTGGGGCATTTTAACCACTTTTTTTTCCATTAAAAGCAAAGGAAAGTTGGAAATACCATTCATGGAGGGAGAAGAAGGAGGTACTGTAGAAAACCGTGGTTAGAGTGCTTACTGGGCATGAGGGAGTCCTGGCTTCAAGTCACCACTCTGCCTAATTCAGAAATGTTATAGAGGAGTGCCATAACCTTTGGAAGCTGTTCCACTTCATATAAATAATATTAAATATATATTGGGTCAGAGAGAGATAATGACTTTATAACCTGGTGGTTAGGACACTCACCTGCAACATGGGAGAACCAAGTGCAAATCCCTGCTTCAGTGACTATTAATGTACTTTCCATGACATAGAACAGCTTTCTTTTTCCCTTTAATTATTATTAATAAGAATTAATATTAAAAATAAAAAGTCTACTCTTTCATAAAGATTGCCAAGCTGGTGTGTGAGGATGTCTCTCAGCTATATGTAATTAGAACCTAATTTTCATAGGTGCTGAGTGCCCACAACTCTCATTGACTTTAACTGGAATTCTGGGTGCTCGGTGCATCTGAAAATTGGACCCAATGTATTTCAACCAACTCCACTGGGGATGTTATACATGGACAAAAATATGTTAAATGAAAAAGTGTGTATACTCAAGGTTTATGATGGTTACAGTTCAGTGTCTCTGAATGGCAAGAACTGTGGTAAGTAGTGTTGGTAGCAGCATGTACAAACTGTACAAAAGAGATTCATAGGTTAGTAAGTCCATGCTGGATTTGAATAATAGTGCAACTGATTACATTAAATTTGCGTTGTGAATTTACTTATTGATTGGCTTGTAATTTACAGAGCTATCCCTTGCGTAGGGCGAATTGGGGAGACCACTCTCGGCCCCACTCTTTCGAGGGCCCTGCGGGCCAGTGCAATTAGCCAGAAGACAAATGTCCCAGAAGACATAGGTGCAGGAACTAAGGGTGCGGGGGGTCGGGTGGTGCTGCAGCAGCACCCCTGGGCTGCTGGCCCTGCTCACCCGGGGTCCCGGCTGCTGGCCCTATGTGCCATGGGCTCTGCCGCCCACGTTTTGGTGCAGCAAATCCTCTGTCCCGGCCAGAGCCCTGAGCTGTCATGGCCCTATAGCCAACAATAGCCCTGCGGTAGGCGCTTGCAGCTGCCAGCAGCAGCAGAGGGCATAGCACCAGGCTGGATCCATCCCGCTGGCCTGGCCACCGATACAGAGTGGGGCCCCTAAGCCAGCGGGGGCTGATTTGTCCCAGCCCTGCACCTCCCTAGGGATGGCCCTGATAATTTACATATAGCTTTAATTGCTAGTAAATCGCACTTTCTTTTTTTGATGGAGTAAGTGCTTGGGATATATTACTCTTGGCAACTTACAGAGAGTTTCCTATCCTGCAGAACTTACAGAAGCAAATGGGAGTTTGGTTTGTGTAAGGTCTGTAGGATGTAGTCTGTTGTGGGCATTAAAGTAGAATATACTTTGAAATGTGTTAATACTAAAGACCACAAAAATTCTCTTTTTAAGGCTCAGGATGAAAAGAGTGAAGGAATGTACCTATCCTAAGTGATGGAGAATCATTTTTAAACCACCAGCATTTGAATGATTTTCCAGTCTGTATAGTTTGCAAACTACCTTAATTTTAAGTGTTAAGTCATGAGTGAAATTAGCAAGTAGTGACACAAAATGTTATCTGAAATGCTTTTTTTCCGGGTAGGTGGGGGGAGTCTAATAAGATGCCTTTGAAGGAATTTTCAAAAGGATACCTTATTCTTTGCTGTGTGTTTTAGGATCCAATTAATTAAAAGTTTCATATGACATTTCAATGAAATCTTTGTGCCATTTTCTTAGGAAAAACACACATTTGTTAGGGAATTATTTGTGAGACAGTTCACCAGCCTGTCTTTTGCAGTTGCCCTCACTTCACTGAATATCAAAAGTATTCATCCCCAAGAGGAGCAGAGTCAGGTAAAGAAGTAAGCACTTTATGCTCTGATGCACTCTGCTTATTCACACTAAAATTGACTCTAAGCAAAAAAAGGAGAAGAACATGTTCACGTTCTTCTTCCACTTTCAGTCGCACAGAATTCTTAATCATTTTAAGACTTGTTTTGTTAGATGTGAGAATGTTGTACCAATAAATTAAAAACCAGCAGGATCTTATTAAAGGGAAAAAGGCAAAATACCACATTTATTGTGAATACAGAAAGAATCATAGTAAGCAGTTAGTTACAGCTGTAACATTCCATTCAATCTCATCTTTATTCACTCATTCATTCATACAAACACACACACACACACACACAGGTTCTGCAAGGTTGTTATCATAGTAAGCAGTTAGTTATAGCTATAACATTCCATTCAATCTCATATTTATTCACACATTCACACACACACACACACACACACAGAGGTTCTGCAAGGTTGTCATCATAGTTACCAGCCTTAGAGTTGCTCATGCCAAGCCACTGGCCAGGTGGCCTGGACATGAGGAGGGAGCAGGGCCTTGTCAGATGCTCATCTGATGCTCCTGGAAGTTGGTTTGCAGAATCAGACCCCAAAGTTCTCACTTTTTAAGAGTCTATTTTTATAGGAATTTCTTCCTATGCCAGTCTATGGGAATTGCTTCATCATGCTGTTGCTGAATCAATCAGCAGATAGCACATTCCTGACGGCTCCAAGAAGTTATCTTGTTCTTTGGTTCTCCCATTCTTGAGGCTGTTGGGTGGATTCCAGTCTGCCCTCCGGGGGTCCTCTGGTTATTTCCACTTGACGCCTTCTTCAGCCGATGGACACTGGATTCTTAGGCTGGCACCTCCCTGATCATTCAGTTGTTATCCACACCAAGCATCCGTCCACATACATCCTCTATCTCTATTTTAATCACAATTGTTAATACAACAAAAGGGCGGGGAGTCTCTGGGTGCTGTTTCTGTTGTTAGAGTATTGCTTTGAGTCTCTGTGAATTGCTTTGAGAACAGATTCTGTCTTAGAATGTACTAACGCAATTAGCAGCTTGCAAGTTTCACATACAGAGGGAGAGAAACAGTACCAAAAACCAAGAGACCTCTTAATTAGTAATACCCTGGAATTTAAACTATGGGGAATCAAACTCATTTGTGATTTTAATACAGAACTTCTTTAATATGATCCAACATAATCCCCCTTTTGACACTAAGATTTATAATCGTCAGTGTCACTTTCTATGTAGCCAATTCAAGAGAAGGTACTGTGAGGCAATTTGAGTTTGTGATTCCAATTCATGCCACATACATGATCCTAGTGATGTATCTTTACTACAAGGTTCTGGGGCAACAGGCAAGGTGAGGCACACCCACTTTTGAGGAGTCCATTCGGTACAACCTCTAGTGTCCAATAGCTTCCCTCCCTCCCCAGCCCACTGGCTCGAGGTCCAGGGTAGCCAGAAGGATCCCACGTGTAATATGGGGAGTGGGCTAACCTTCAATACCTTTGCCTCCAGGGACTGTTGGTGTGCAATTTTGACAACAATTTCTCCCATTAACAAGTCTGGTTTTACAATACTGGAAACATATTGCATCCATTCATATTGATAAGTGTCAAACAATGATCTCTTTCTTTGTTTTAACAAATGCATCAAACCCTTAATATTTCCCAATATGACCCAGAACATTTCGTGTTCCAAAGTAGCTAGTGCAAGTATCTGCATTTCAGTGCATCCCATAGCTATGGCTGTGTGGTTTCCTATTTCTAATATTTTTTTTTTCTTATGCATAAGCCATGTGGTAGTATTAAGCCATTGCCAAAGATTCCATCGGGCTTTTAGGTTACCCAGACCAATTTGGACCAAGTCTACATTGGCATGTACTTGTTTTTGTGTCAGGCTGTCCTGTAGCTGGGTCAGAGAGCTTAATTTATTTTTAAGTACCTGCAGGTCTTTAGTATTTTTTTTTTTTTTTAAACACACAACAGTGCTAGCAACAAGACAAAACATAGAACACAAAACACAATTTCTATTGTGACAGTAGATTCATGGTATTGGGTTGCTTTTCAGCTGGCATCAGCTTTTCCTGATTTTCTGAAAGACAAAAAGAACATGTTTCTACCCCTTTTTGGGGTGGCAGATTATTGCTTAAAATATTTCTTTTACAAATACCCTTGCTGATTGCAGGCAAAACAGAGGAATTGCCCCCGTATTTTCCTGTTTTTGTTCTATAGGCAGGCCAGGTTTCAATGGCTTTTATCTTTTAAGGGTTATGGGGAAATTATCCCACTGTTTAGTCATTAAATCCCTGAGTTTTCCTTCTTATACAGAAGACCAAGTTTATAATGTTTTTCCTGCTGTGTTAAGCTTCAAGTTTTATTTACAGGTAATAACTGAGAAGCATCATTACCATACGACCTTAAAGGGTTTTTCCAAAAATCATACACACTATATGTTGTTACAGGGATACTTATTATCATTAAATTTATTAAAATTATCTTGTTATCCCATGTCTTTTATTTAGACAATTTGTTTGCTGACCAGGTGTGTCCTTTATCTGCAGCTCCTTTGTGCTGCTAGTTCTTTCCTTCCTTTATCATTTAGGTAATTTGCATTTTCACAGAAGCTTCCTGCTTTTGGATTTAAAGCCATCAGCAGCTCAGAGACTCTATCTTAAAAGGGACACAATCAGCTTTCACCAGAGTTTTGATTACTTTGAACTTCTGCTTCCAAAACACACAGCAATCTGAAAAAGAAAACCCAACCTATTGTGGCTCCCTTTGGAGCCCTAATAGCATTTTAATTAAGTAGCATGGTATGTTTGCATTTCTTTTGCCCCTTCTACAATATACCCTGCACATGTTCTGGGGCAAATGCACATTCCTTCCATAGTTTAACTTCTATAACATTATCCAGATCCATTTTTACATAAGGTGTCACTATTCCTTTTTTTTGCTTGCAGAGGTTTCATGTACCTTTATCAAAGTGACAGTCTGATTACTCAGAGCCATTTTAAGACTCAGTGTTTCTCACATTGCTTCTTTTTGTTTTGTGCACCTCACCCCTGCTGTTGCTTCAGAGAGGCACTGTTTTTTTAATTTTTTTTCTACAACTCTCATCTGTTATTTTGTTACAAAAACAAACAAACAAAAAGAATCGAGAATTTTTTTTTTTTATATTCTCCTGATTTTGACTGCCCAGCTGCAGCCACAACTTAAAAACATTTTAAATTTTGTAAAGCATTGAGTTACCTTTTAAGGGTTGAATGCCAAATCCCAAAGCCAAACAGCACTAATTACCTGTGTCTAGCAAAAAGGTCTGTCAGTTTTGCAACTTTGAATTAAAGAGTCAAATGGATTTTTAGTGGCATTATTTAAAACAAAAACAAAACCAACTGGTCCTTAGAACTTTACATATTTACACACACAGAGATAGATACATACACATTTTCTTTAACATCCCTTCCACACTGCTCTGGTTTTTTTACATCTTACATTCCCTTTATACATTTGAGGCAGCTAAGTTCCAATAGAATCCTCTTATGTTCTTTTAGCAAATTTGACTAAATTGTCCAGTCAAATGATTTTAATCAGATAGTTTATTTTTGCCTGGCTAATTTACAGACATTCCTTTGGAAAAGGGCCCATTTTTCTTTCAGAATGGCTGCAAAGAAACCAAGAATGCTCTTTCTCTAACACTTTTCCTTTTTAACATTTTCACAAAGTTTAGCTGCTTAATTCCCTCCAGCCTCTGCAGAGTTAACTTTTTCACTCTTTTTGTATTCCTGGAGTGCCTCTTTCACTATTTTCAGCTGGCTTTGGGTATTTGTAGCCAGCACCTTCCAATTGTCTGCTCCCTTTTCCGTTTGTGCCTTTTCTTCTTTACATGAAGACAAGTGGAGGGAAGAATCCTTACATGCCTCCCACAACAACCAAATTGCTGCTGCATCTCTTTTGGCAGCACTAGAAGGGTTTGTATATGAGGATGTATTGAGCCAATCTATCCTCTAGGTCTGATATAGTACAGACATCTACAAGGACTTGTTCAGTCCATGGATTATGTCCATATCTTTGGAGGACTTGTTTGAAAGGTGTAATTTCTCTAATGAAAGCGGAGGCTGGAGCTCCCTCCGGTTTCATTCCTCCCTCCATACCTGCTTTACCCTGTTTTTTCTTTAACATTCTAACAAATTTTTAATTTTTCTATCACTCCTGATTTTATTCAGTGCTTAATCTATGCTTTTTCTTCCCTGCTACCTTCTCGGAGGCCAGCAGGTCCGGTTAACCTGTTTCTCCCTGCTACCTTCTCGGAGGCCAGCAGGTCCGGTTAACCTGTTTCTCCCTGCTACCTTCTCGGAGGCCAGCAGGTCTGGTTTAATCTGTTTTTCCTGCTACCTTCTCGGAGGCCAGCAGGTCCCCTGCTACCTTCTCGGAGGCCAGCAGGTCTGGTTTAATCTGTTTTTCCTGTTACCTTCTCGGAGGCCAACAGGTCCCCTGCTACCTTCTCGGAGGCCAGCAGGTCTGGTTTAATCTGTTTTTCCTGCTACCTTCTCGGAGGCCAGCAGGTCCCCTGCTACCTTCTCGGAGGCCAGCAGGTCTGGTTAACCTAATAGAAATGCCTAGCTCACTAGAGCTGGCGGTGTGCACACCAATATTTACAATAACTGAGGTTTTTTTACCAATATTCCCCCTTTCGCAATTCTCCACCAAAATGTTGTACCAATAAATTAAAAACCAGCAGGATCTTATTAAAGGGAAAAAGGCAAAATACCACATTTATTGTGAATACAGAAAGAATCATAGTAAGCAGTTAGTTACAGCTGTAACATTCCATTCAATCTCATCTTTATTCACTCATTCATTCATACAAACACACACACACACACACACAGGTTCTGCAAGGTTGTTATCATAGTAAGCAGTTAGTTATAGCTATAACATTCCATTCAATCTCATATTTATTCACACATTCACACACACACACACACACACACAGAGGTTCTGCAAGGTTGTCATCATAGTTACCAGCCTTAGAGTTGCTCATGCCAAGCCACTGGCCAGGTGGCCTGGACATGAGGAGGGAGCAGGGCCTTGTCAGATGCTCATCTGATGCTCCTGGAAGTTGGTTTGCAGAATCAGACCCCAAAGTTCTCACTTTTTAAGAGTCTATTTTTATAGGAATTTCTTCCTATGCCAGTCTATGGGAATTGCTTCATCATGCTGTTGCTGAATCAATCAGCAGATAGCACATTCCTGACGGCTCCAAGAAGTTATCTTGTTCTTTGGTTCTCCCATTCTTGAGGCTGTTGGGTGGATTCCAGTCTGCCCTCCGGGGGTCCTCTGGTTATTTCCACTTGACGCCTTCTTCAGCCGATGGACACTGGATTCTTAGGCTGGCACCTCCCTGATCATTCAGTTGTTATCCACACCAAGCATCCGTCCACATACATCCTCTATCTCTATTTTAATCACAATTGTTAATACAACAAAAGGGCGGGGAGTCTCTGGGTGCTGTTTCTGTTGTTAGAGTATTGCTTTGAGTCTCTGTGAATTGCTTTGAGAACAGATTCTGTCTTAGAATGTACTAACGCAATTAGCAGCTTGCAAGTTTCACATACAGAGGGAGAGAAACAGTACCAAAAACCAAGAGACCTCTTAATTAGTAATACCCTGGAATTTAAACTATGGGGAATCAAACTCATTTGTGATTTTAATACAGAACTTCTTTAATATGATCCAACAAGAAGGACACCAAGTCTTTTCATCATTCCTTATCCACTATGACATTTTCCAGTCTATTTTCCACTCTTTTAGTGTAAGCAACACACTAAGGCATATTTCTGTCAGGTCAGTACACAGCTTCCTAACTTCTCTTCATAAGAAGTGTGTACTACAGTTACACAGATCTTACACATTGCAGTTGCCACAGCAATGCAGAAAATGCAAGACATCTGTCAATTACAGCTCTGGAATCTTTATGAAGAAGAGAATTTCCTTTTAAGTATTATTTTGTCATGAAGTATTCACCTATTTAGAAATGTCTTCTTTTCCTCCAGTGATGTATTTCTAATATGGCACTAGCTCTTTTCATAACTGTGGTTGATTAATGATTCTCATGTCCTAAATGTGTTGAGGTAGCTGCGATCTTTTACTTGACATGCATACATGTAAGTTCACCTTCGTCCCTGACACAGCTATCTGAAACAGCCTGTCTTTATAATTAGAAGCTCCTTGGAGGGCACATACTTTTAAAATGATAAAAATAGAGAGTGATTGATGATGGGAAAGTTTACTTTTGAATAGAGCCTTTTCAGCACTGAGCTTCAATCCTGAACTCAATAAGAATTGAGGGCATTCAGCACCTTGTCAAGTCAGCTACTTTATAGACTACTGTTAGATAGTATGTGCCAACCATTGGTTGGAAGTGGTGATTTGAAATGTTTCTAATGAGTGCCATAAATTAGTTGCCCCTGGTGGCACTTGGGCAATAAATAAACAACAGTTTTAGTTGCCTACATGTAGATTTAGGTGCCCCTTCTGGAAAATTATGCTTCCCCTATGTAACATACTGCAGTAGTAATAACTAGCTCAAAATTCATGAGAACTTTGTCCCAGTTTGGGAAGTTAATAACTTTCTTATATAATAATGGCATTCAGCGTTCCCTTTTTGTGTACCAACCCCTGTTGTTTGGTACTTTTTGTAGTAAAATTCTCCAGGGTTAGCGCACTTCGCTAACTTCGTTCTTAGAATCATAGAATTGTAGCACTGGAAGGGCCATGAAAGGTCTTCTAGTCCAGTCCCCTGTACTCAAGACAGGACATTCTTCATACAAATTCTTCATTCAGGCTGCTCTTTCTACTCTACGATAAATCTGGTACAGTGTAAACATTAGTGGTTTTTAAAAAATATTTGCTGAACTGAGACTCACAAGTACAAAGTATGGATGGGTTGATTATCCAAATTAAGGTTCCAATCATGCAATGTTTTGCACCCTCACTAAGCTCCACTGACTTTACAAAGCTGCAGGAGCAAGGACTTGAGGCCAGATCCTGTGGGGAATTCTTGAGAATTGCTCTAATTAAATGTAAATGGGAATATGCACATGAGTAATGTTTTTCAGGATCTGACCATTATTTAATACATGCTTCAGGTTTCAGAAGAGATGAACTGTGATACATTTACCAGTGATCAGTAAAAATATATCCTGTGGTATTTTATTTGTGTCAAATTTTTATCAAATCAAGGTTTTGTAGCTATAACAATATATGCCTCTTAACAGATTTACATATAAATCAACTAATGCAGTTGAAAGTTTTTGGATGTCTTTTAAAGTGGGAGGTTGTGGGTTCTAGTTTCTTGCCAGAGTTAAGTGGTTCATTTTATATGTCAAACTTTGCAATAGATAACTCAGTGAGGATATGAGGCCAATAGTGTTGAACTAGCTCTGGCTACAAACCCTAGGTTTCTCATCCAATCTCAGGCATTTTTAGCTGGAAAATAAAACAATAATGTGTTGTCTATGTGAAAGTACAGGGAAATTATTATTTTCATTCATTTTGTACTAGTATAAAACAAAACTGCCAATCTTTGGTCCTAACATTTATTAAAATTAAAACCTACCAAAATCTAACATTAATAGAAACTTTAAAAAAACCTATTTATTTATGAAGGTTTAACAGGTTTACAAATCCTTGCATGTAAATATCAGAAACAGGACAATAATCATTAAAACAAGGAGACTTTGTTCAGAGAAATATAAAGTAGCAATCATCAGAACTCTCTATTTAACAGTGTGTTACCACATTACAAAGGGAGTGCCTTTACCCTACCCATGGGATGCTGTTTCTAGTGATTTTTTTTAATTGAAATCTCTGATTACACACATTTATCAGATCAGGCATTTCTATTAAATGTTAATCTTTTTAGGAATATAAATGAAAACTGCTATTTAAATACTTTCTTGCAGCTGTGCTAATGTGTGAATACTAGAAAATGAAATGATCCTGAAAATGATACCCCCTCCCAAACTGGCTAGTCTATTTTTTGAAAAAGAAAGTAATTAATTGTTCAGTGTAAATATGATTGATTTTTTTTAAAAAAAAACATAATGTACCATCAAGGCTGTATGGTTAAACCATCAAATGTCAGGAAGTACCAAAGTTAGGTTGACCTTTCCTCCTGTGCATGTGCATTGCAATAGCCTTTACCTAAATGATCTCACATAATTCCTGAAATCCAGTATATTGTGTAATTCAATATAGTTAATTTTTCTCAGCTTTACATATGTAGCATCTTGGAATAACAATAACAATAATAATATCGTTTTCATTTTTGTATACTTTAATTTCATTGTCATATTTTTCCAGAATATCTTTATTAACTTAAATCCAAAGTCTGCAATTAAGTTGTAAGCTACAACAGTCATTGAGCTCAGTGAATTGTGCATGCATAACAAATATTTTATTATTGTGGTATCTCATACTGTTCCTCAGAGAAATACACAGAGAAAGAGTTAAATGTTGTGGGGTTTTTTTTAAGATTTCATCTTTCAGTATGTCTCTTATTTGGAAGCATATCTAATTTGTATTTTTCATGTATCCTAACTTCAAATTATCATAATGGCTGTTTGTGTAGTTTTGTGTCTAATTTCCTACATTCCCTCCTCCTTCTCTTTCTAAAAGAAAGAAATAGATGGGATTGCAGGGAAGGAGAGGAGAAAATTAACTCAAAGGAGAGAGCTTCAGTCTCCAAAGCTTCTAAGCACCAGTGCCTTGGCTGGATGCCTCTAGAACCCAACCCTTAACCAAGACAATGAGAACACAGCCACCCTTGAATGAGACTTATTGAGTACCCAAGAAAATGTGTCCTTTAATCTTAATTTGGCAACCTGTGCATTTAAGACTAGAGTTCAGAATTTCACACATATTAAAATACATCAAACTCCTTAGCTAAATTTATACTATTTGGCCTGATAAGCAGCAGTTATTACTGTTCACTATCCGTAGCTTAAATCAGTTTATTGAGAGATATTGCAATAGAGCAGCCATCCCGATATCCTGTGTCCCAATTATGTAGAATATGCTGTAATGGCATTTTACACTTATGTAGCACCTTTCATCTCAAAGTACTTTCTTTAATGTATCTATAAAAATGTAATTACACAGTTCCATGGAACCGCAGTAGCTGACATGGTAGCCATCCGTGCTGAAGGTACTGCAGAGCAGTGGGAACAGGAGAAATTTCTCAGCATGAGAAAGGGGTAAATTCTTAGTCTGACAGGACTGTCAGGCGTTACACATCTCACATGATATTAATGCATATGGCAGCCCTGTAAGGCATTCATTCCAGCAGCCCAGCTGGATCCTCATGCAGTCAACTGGACTGCAGGAAAATGGGGTAGTTGCCTCTCTGCTTCCCCTCTTACTGATCCCCCTAATGGATCTCTGCATGGAAGGAGTCAGAAGAGATGGTGTCAATGGGCAGCTGACTAGTAGTGACATAAGGTAGTGGTGATCAATATTGCCTCCAGACTTCCCAACCAGACCCCAGTTACCTTTGCAAACAGTACCTAGCCAGATCACAGCCCGGTGAGAGACCCCAGTTTCTCTCCCAGACAGCACCCAGGACGAACTCCACTTTCTGTCCTAGACACACCAACAACATCCAGTTCCCACCAGAGAGAACCCAGACATCCACAGCAACCTTAGCATCCTTCAGACACCCTTCAGCACTCATTGACGCAAGCATCCCAGACACCGACCAGTACCCCAGATATAGCTGCCAAGTTTTGTGCAGCTTCATATCCTAATTTCTGTCATTGCTTGATCATTGTTATTGACCAATGATAAACTGAAATATCCACACACTGCCAAGAGAGAGCTTCAGCTTGTTTGCCTTAAAAATAAAATTGTGAGTCATCCTGTTTAGTTTTGAGTTATTGGCTAAATGAAAGCTAAAGGACAGATTCTATGATGAGTCAGGGAAAATTTGCACTAGTCTCCCAGTTTAAATGTATCCTAAACCTGGTTGATCTGACCAGTGGAGGAGCCTTCCTCTATTGGGGAATCCTCTGATGGTGTAAAGATATGTTACCACGTACCCCAGAACATCCTTGCAACTTGCTGATCCCCAGCTTCTTTGATGTGTGGCAGGAGATTGGTCTGGCAATGTAAAAGCCAAGGATCGGGGGGTGACAAGAGTGGGCATAAAGCCACCTTTGCTCTGTCCACCCTTCAGAGACCCCTGTTCCTGTTTGAGCTCCTTACAGGATCAGGGCCTTAATTTCAGATCACACTTGGGATTAAAATGGATAAAATTTACCGTTTCATATTATACATACGCTCATGCAGATTTTTCAGACAGCTACAGCTATTTTACAGCTGATTTTTCTGAAACTCAGTAGAGTATGCATTATACCCTGAGAACTATATTCATGTCAAATTTCAAGAGTTAGCTCTTACAACTGTTCCTTGACCCGCCCTGAAACGAAACATGACTTTTTTTTGTTAGATGGGAAAGTGTACTTTTGCTCTTGCCTTACTCAAAATGGGGTGAATGGGTCTGATGCAGGCAGGGACACTGCCTCACCTTGGTGCAACTCCAGCTGTTTCCAACTCCCTTGCACAGATGCTCTGGGCTACAGGAGAGACTGTTGGAGAACTGAAAGCAGGAGAATGTATGTGGCAAGGAAGGACTCCACACCCAGCTGTGGAGGGCTGGATGTTAAGATTGATTTGTTAATGATAACTTGGTTTAAATTACACCGAGAAAGACTTTCTCCTGCAGTTGATTGTTGATTCACCTACCAGTTTGAAGAGTTCTTCTCCAACTTAAAATAAAATCACTTTTTGTGAGACCAAGCTTGGAAAATGTCAGTACAAAAAGTATAAGCTGAAACAAGTTAAGTGACTGGAAACAGTGAGTTATCATGGACACTGCATTGGAACCTTAACTATAGCTTCTGCTCAGGTGTAATAAAATGAGTAACATTAACATAATTTATTTATTTTTTTAAGTAAAAAAATGAGAGAGAACCAAAACAGAAAATAAAAATGCTTCAGGCAGTTATCATACAAGACACCATGACCAGAGTCCTAGTTCCACATCAGACTAAAAAGCCTTGTTCATTGTATTATGTGAAATGCCTCTGGTCCAGAAGGAGTTTCTTATTAGTCTTTTACTCCCCTGTAAATCCAAAGTCCTCAATCAGTTTTTCTTCCAGTTAGATGATATTCTGATGGCATCTCATTTACTACATGTGGCCATATTCCACAGCATTTTGTAGTATAAGGCATATCCATATTGGGCGAGGTAAGTAAAATATTGCCATAGTGTGGGAGTGTCTTTAGAAATACTATATTTTGGGGGGGTGAATGGGGGCTTACTACATACAGAGTTGTAAATAAAAGCTCATGGGCATCATGGAAAATAGTTCACCCAGGATGCATACACAGAGGGCCCTAATTTGTAAGTAGGGTGCAGACTTGGAGGGATGGGGAGAGACATGCGGTAGTTCTCCCAAGCCCCTAAGGGAATCCAATGGGGGATTAACTCTTCTGTGGCCTTTCTGTCACATTGTAGACACCAAAAGTACTGCACAGTACACATTTCCTCCAGTGAAATAGAATGATAGATCTTCTTGCACACCTCAATTCTATTCTGAAAGTGTTAATGCAGGGTGCAATATTGATAGTGTGTCAATGTTGCTAGAGAAGACTATACTTAATTTACTCCCCGCCCTGCATACTGAACTACAACACACACTGGGTTCTTTTAGGCTCTTAATGACATGATTTCTCAGTCACATAGTGTTTACTCTGTTTGGAGTACTGTACAGAATTAGTTCATCCTCACAACATCCCTGTAAGTGCCCCCATTTTACAGATGGCAAACAGACTGAAATTTGAAGTGACCAGCCAAATGCCACACAATAAGCCAGTGTTAGAATGTGTTTCTCTCGGCTACACTGACTTTATACATCAACTCCAGCAATAAAAATTATGCAGGTCAATTTAGGCCCTTACTTGTAATTTTGCTACATTCAATGGTTTTTGCACACATGTAACCAACTGCAATTTAACCAAGAAGCTCTACAATCCATCTCTCTCTCTCAGCTGTGTTAGCTCTGCAGAGATAACAGGAGTAAATGTAATAAAACTTTGGTCCTACAGACAGCCAGTATGACTCTGCATACACAGAGGGAGCCTCTCTTAAGTAAAAATCTGCCATTTTTATACAATCACTTTTCAGAGTACAGCTGCACATTGAGAAACAAACATAAAGCTGTGATTTAATTTTGAGATACTGCGAAAACAACTTCCATTTTATATTACTGACTAGAGCATTTGTATTAAGGAAGCAGAGGTTGTTAAAATGATTTGGAATCCCAATTTCCCTTGCTGGTAGCATAAAGTTGGTAGAAATGAGAAGCCATTACTTGAATGGAGGCTCTTCCCCTTCTTTAGTGAGCAGTATGGGTATGGTTCACAATGTCTTTACCCTCAGCCCAGTAAAATTTGACTTGTTTTTATGCATTTTATACATCGTCTGCTACGTTTTCTATAAATTATGTAGAAATCAGAGACTGGATAGGATTTCATTAAACTGAAACTTGTCTCCACTTCTCTATTCATTCTGGTCTGTCTCTAATGCTGTGGCGCTGTTTTTGACCTTCTGCACAGAATCCTGCGTCATGCTCAGCAATGTTTTGCAGTACATAAATTGGCATTGTTTTACTAACATTTTCCATACTTAGCAGACCCAGCATTTACAGCATTCCAATTTTTTCTGTTTTCTTTGGTTCTGTGTAGTCAGTGTCACTAGAGATAATTTGCTTTATCAGCAATTCAATTTTTAAAACATTTTCAAAGTTGTTTTTTCCAGTCCTCCTCCTCCAGTTTTTCATTTATCTTCATTATTGGACAAGTTACTTTACTTTGTCATGGCTTCCAGTTTCTTCCCATTGAACTCTGCCTTGCATATTTCTTTCCCACTGAGGCTGTATACAAATAGTAGAGCTTTCATCATCAGTACTTGCTACACTCAGTGTGCATACGCAGTTCAGCTAGAAAGGCCCATTGGCAATACAACAAATCAATTGATTAACAAGAAATAATATACCAAACTCTGGTTTTCATGCCTTCCAAAGCTCACAGTAGGCTATAATGAGCTGAATAATATACACAAAGAGAGGCAAAAGTTCACCGTTTTATTCTAAGGCATAAGCATCATAACAGTTGCATGTATGGAAAGCATGGTAAGCCACCTACAAAAACTGGATTTTCTTCTCACTAACACTACTATACCCACCCACTCCAAACTGGCAAAATAAGTTACTGTGGCTCACTAAATTTTATAACAGAAAGAAAGAATCATAGAAATGAATGGCAAACTGAACAACCCCGAAGTATACTTGCCAACTCTCTGGCTGTGAGAAGTTTCTTGTTCATGCTGTAATAGCTTGTGTGTGTGGAAGTCAGCATGGAAGGAGTTAGACTGTGTTGGGACATGCCTACAATTGCTCTGGTCATGCTGCGTAGGTCTGTCTCGCCAAAGAATGACAAAGAGCTATGTTTAGAACATGTCCCAATATGTCTACTTCATGGGATGGCTACTGAGACTGAACATTTGTTTTTCACCACTTACCCAGCAGGAAAGAGTATTTGTCCATTAAAAATACATTAATGCTTAATTTATTCAAATACAAAGAGCTATATTTAAAATATTTAAAATGTAATTAAAATTCAGAGTTATAGATGTATTCTAGGTGATGTCTGTCACATACATTCATGTGTTGCTTTTATGCATAAAGATAGGTTAGAGTTTTCCTTTATTTCCAGTACATTCTTCCCCTACCCACCTTTTGAAATAGAAATTTAAAAAGGAAACCAAGTGAGAACTATAATTTGAATATTGTAAGTGTTCAGTCAAAATTGAGGTTTAAGGGTACAAGAGGTAAATTATTTAAAGTATTTGTGTTCTGAATCTTATTATAAGGTTATTAAGTGTGTGTGTGTTGAAATTGGGACAGAATTTCTGTTGCCCTAGAGATATGCAATGAATCGTCCATGCTATTCCAAATATGCTTTTCATATTTCAGATGCAATTCACAAGATCTTGTATGTCCTATCATTTCTATTTTGCTATCGCACATGCACCTTGTTATCATGCACTATAATAGACAGGCCCTTTAGCAGTATTCAAACTCACCACCATAGCATTTAGTGTAGAACCTAGCTGATTTCTGTTCCATCTTTGCTCTGTCTTATAAACCATAGCTAATCTGGAATTTAGGATTGATAATGGTCACTTTTAATAGAAAGAATACAGCTTTCAGTCAACAAAAACCTGTTTTTACATCAAAATGAGGTAGAGAAATCAAGAAAAAGATGGAATTATTATAATGATGGGTTAGGCCTTTGAATACCTTGTGTAATCAGTGATTCCTGTGGTGCTGCACTGCAATCATCGTTCAGTGCTGACAGAAGAGATAAGATAGGAGATTACTGTAAAATACTTTACCAACTCTTGATCTAAATGCCTGGAGCAGAATCACACTTCTCTTTTCCTGCATTTTTGCAAGACGGGTGGGTTTGTCTGGAAGGAGAGCCTACGAAGCAGAACATTTTTTTTTAACTCTCATTTGCCTTATAAAACTTAGCAGTGAGGCTGTAACCGTCTGGTGCAACATCTTCATAAAACTAGCTGAAAAGATTGTTTTGTTCTATACTTATCTGGGTCTTCAATAATTATTTAATCAATGAATAAATTGTGCTAGGGCCAGGATATGATTATCCTAGCATGTTTGTAGTTATATTAAGTGCTATCTGTACAAAGATAACTGGAAAATAACTAAGAATAGACCCTTAAATGGCTTCTGAATAGATTCTTTCCTATTTTGTGCTTTGCTTAAAGTGTACAATTTGAAAATGTGGGTATTCTATTGGTAAATAAGCACTTTAAATTATACACATTTCCAAAACTGAGGGATTGACAGATTATAGTTTTAGAAACAAGTGTCTCCATCTGCACTGTTCCTATTGCTATGCAGACATTTTATGACTTGGTATATAGTATCTAATCCTGAGACACTCTTTCATGGTGAATAATCCTTGCATCTGTGATTAGTCTCTTTGAAGTCAATGAGACTTTTTGCAGAAGTATTAGTTGCAGGATTGGGCTCAGTCATTTGAATCAAGATGATCTCCAAGAGACAGCTGAGGATTAAAGATACCAATCATTTTTCCAGAGACATCCTTAGAATGAAAAACAGATGTTGTAAAGCAGTACTAAAATGTGTCTTCTATGCTCTGCAAATGACATAATTCACAAGCGATTAAATCGGTTTCAGTTAAAAAATGTGTGTGCACAATTTTTTTGTCAGGTTAGTCAAACCAAAAATTTACATTCTGCAAGAGTTCATAAGGTTACAAGGCTCTCCTAGAAATTAGCGGTAAACCAGTAGCAGGTTCCATTCAGTATCACTTGGCATGTCTCCTCATGCTTTCAAGGGTTTGTAAATAACAAGAAAATGAACATGGCATGTTTGATGTCAAACAAAAGATTTTCTCCTTTTTTGACATCCATCTGTAAACAACGGTTTAATTTGTTTGTGGTCTTTAACTTAAAAAATCTGTTCAGAATATTTGGTGCTTATTTCATTCCTCATTTTGGTCTGATTCCCAAGGCTGAATACCAAAGTACTGATAGAAAAGAGCATCTAAGACCAGTTGTGAAGGGAGAAGTAAATTCAAAGTATTGCTGTTCCAACATTACTCTAAATCGATACACCATGCAAGTTATTTAGCTTGATTTATGAAATACCAATGTTATATTTCATGCTCTACTAGGTGCCTTTTGACATAATAGATCACTGCACTAATGAACACTTAAATTCAGTAGTACAATGTACCCTCAGTAAACAGTGATCACATTCACAGAAAGCACCTTATGAATTAAGGATGCTAGTTTAATGAATTGCTGTTACTGTAGTGATGGTATGTTTAACTTGTGTGGATTCTCTTAGGTTATTTTTCCATGTTCTCTGATCATGGACGCTTACATTTTGCTAAGCTGTCATTTCGTTCAGCCAGGTGGCCGATCTCCTCCAATGCCATGATTTCTGCTAATATGTACTGCTTGACACCATGCAACCATGCAATATCCTCTTAGTAGTAGGAGTGCTATCCTTTGAATGAGTTGTTAAATTGGCTTCCTTTCTAATATCTCTTTTAGCTGTTCAGATGTACATTAAAAATCACATAATTTTTTTAAAACTCCAGGGTATATTCCAAGCAACCTAGTGTAAAAAATTCATGTCTGCACACAACAGACACCATTACTACATAAATCGTATTCCACACACACAGGTCTGCACAGGGAGTGGGGACTAAACACTTGTCTATAATGGCCAAAACCGACCTCTACCATTTAACCAGGTAATATCAGCAGATCCATTAATCCCCTGCAGGCCAATCCCCAGAAAGCAATATCATACATTCATGCAAGTCCTGTGTATTACACTGGCTAAGTACATAGGACAAGTTCTAATTACAAAGGCAATCTATGAGTTATTACCAAGAGTACAATCGCTTCAGTTTACTTATACTGTTCCTCTACTACAAGAATTTAATCCATTATTCTATAAAGTTTCGATATTCCTTGAGTATGAAAGATACTATGTAAAAGAAACTTATCTGACTTTAAGCAGTATCTGTCCTTCTTGCTGTCTGTTTAAGATATGCTTTAAACGTCTTATTATTTAACGCTTATATGGCGGAAGCACCTTAAGTCTACAATTGGGTCTGGCCTCATTGTGCTGGGTGCTGTGCAAACATATAACAATGACAGTCCCTGCCCCAACGAATTTATAATCCAAACGACAAGACAACAGGTGGATGACATAAACCAACAGGTCCAGGGTGCAGGCAAGGGGGAGACAAGGTAGCAACTATAACAGAATGTGCACAGTTCTTAGACATCCAAGGAGCAGTGACTGCGACTCACTACCTGCTTAGGAATTCTTAGGTTGTCGTTTTCTGTATGCATTTTGGCAGAAGTGAATTTTGAGGAGGGAGATCGGGGATAAGATGGTGGCTTTACAGATTTGACTGGGTCCTTTCCCTATTCATGAGGAACAACATCACAGGTGGAGAGAGTCACTTTCTTCTAACACCTAATGAGGATTAATATTAGAAAAATGAAAATCTTTTTATCCTTGGAGGTACGCTGCCTCTCTCTGGTTCACTACAGAGGTTCTGCCTAAATTACTTTCCCCATTCCTGTTCCCCATTACTGCCTAGCTTCCTGTTACAAATTTAAAGCAAGAGTACATATATTCTCATAACATATAACAAGACAAATGTTGGACTGGAACCCACAGGGCAAGAGGTGATGAGGTAAACCAAGAATAATATGGAAATGCACAATAGAAGGAAAATTGAAAGCTATCAGAATGACATGGGAAGATTGCAGTAGGAGACAGACAAAGTTGGAAAGCAGTGATGAGGGCCCTACGTTCTGCATGGAATAGAGAGGCATGCGAGAGCTATATAATGAGTATGAACAAATTATTATACATAGAATATGCTGATGCACAACTGTAGAGAGCTTAAAAGTATATGGAGGTGGGGGGAAAGGGAAACCAGTGCAGAGATTCAAGTGTGAGTGGGCATGGTCTTTAGCATAAATTGAAGTTCAGTAAATTAACATAATTTACCTTCAGGAGTTTAACTGTTGATCTCAAAAAATAAAAATTCTTATTAACTTTAAGGATGTGCATGACAAAAACTTAGAAGAAACTGTGAAGTATAGTTATATGCAAAAAACCATTGACCTGAGTAAGCATGTGCAGCATTTGTATTACCAGGCCAGGTCTTGGGAAAAACAGTTGAACCTGAAGGGTGAGAAATAAGGTGGAAAAGAGAACACCTGGGAGAGATGGGGATAGTATTAAATAAAGGTAGTGAAAGTTTTCTGGTTTGGGGAGAGATAGAAACAGAATAGGAACCAAAGGTGAGAGGATTGTTAACATGAGGGAAGGGCAAATATTAGAATGTGGAGGAAAGGGTTTGTCAGCTGAAAATAAGAGGTATGGAATAAGATACATTTCTGATGTTTTTCTGCTTCCAAAATTTGTGAATTTGTCTAGATATACAAAAATAGAAAATATCCTCAATTACATAATTATATGTCAAGAGACTATTGCCAAATATATGAAGGATCTTTTTTGGCCTCATGGAAGATCTGTTAAATGATTAATCCTTTCAGTATGATGCTGATGCGTTTACTTGACGTGGTAAATTCTGTATGATGCTGCCAATAAATAAAACCGTTTGCATTTATTTCAGAAAGAATTATAATTGAAGAGAATGTGTGAGGTTTATGCATTGTGCATAGCAAGTTATGAATAACATCATGATAATCAACATGGAAATTATTATGAATGGCTTTGTTTTATTAGCATTAAGGGATTAAGTGGCAAGTTAAAGTTTAAATCATTTTTGACACCCAGACCATCATACATTACAAAAAGTACTTACATATTCATGAGATTGACACACCACAATCTAATGCCACAATGTGGTACATTTTCCATGTTAATAGGAATTCCACGTCTCCTTCTCTTTAAACTGCATTGAAAATTATCCCATTATGCTGACGGAATAAGATCAGGAGTGATCTGAGTTATCTGTCAAAAGCTGCATAGAGCAGGTTGTGCATTATAACTTTGGAAGTTGAAACTATGAAATATATTTTAAGTGTGCTTTCAAAATTAGATGAACTGGAGGTCCTACTAATGTTACTCATTGGCCTCAAACCTGCACTTGATTTACTACTGTGTAATAAGAGGAAGAGGGTTCAGGGAGCACAGCATGGGATGTGGTCTATGGATTGGAGGGCATGTCTACCTGTGCATTTTGGTAGTTTTAACTTTCACTGGTACAGAATTATGTCTGATTTATATTTAACTAATTTTATGTGCTTTGCGCAGAAGGCCGTGGATCTTGATTCTGCAAAAAGCCAATATGCTCAACAGAATTGATATGTAGCAATATTAGCCCCAACCTAATTAAAAATAAGATTACCAGTATGTATCAAAAAGTTGTAGATCTAAGTGGGAAGAGGAAAGCCCATGCAAATAATTTTAACCTCACAGCTCACAATATCCAGTTCTTGAGAATTCTGAAAAATTCTTTGCCCACGAACATGCAACTCTAGTAAATTTCCTATACTTCACAAAAGGATGAAGGAGAGGAGGGAAAGATGAGGATAGCCATTTCTTTGTAGGTAATATTACAAAATAACCATTCTAAACCACAATTTGTTGAACACACACTTTGTAATCCACACAAAGAAAGGAGTAGTTCCTTAACATTAACCAAAAATATAACTTCTACGAGATTTTTTATACCATCAGGATTTCATTATTTTCACAAAACATTTCACATTACATGTAGTTGGTGAAGCATATTAAATCCTTACAAATATTTATTTGGCAACATACAGTACATTTTGTGATGTCTTAACATTCCTTTGTATTGTTTGCTCACTTACTTGCTAATTCACCAAATTCAATAATCCGAGTCATTAGTGTGAAGTCGTAAGCATAACGGATACTGTATAGGATTTCAAGGCTCATCTAATGAGTCATCCTGATGCGAGGTGCTAGAATCCTCCAGAAAGACACAAGGTAATTACTACTGAGTCAGAATGCAATGTGCATCTTGTTTACTGTAGCCGGGGAACAAGAGGGGGCTGGTGGCAATCTCTTACAGACAGAGGGAAACAAGGCCTGGGACAGAGGAAGAGACTCTCTCTGTCTCATTTTCCCATCTGTTAACTGCAGATAATAGTACTTCTCTAACTTACAGGGGCATTGTGAAAATAAATACATTACAGGTTGTGTTGGGTTTAGATACTGTGGTGGTGGTGGGGGGGGCATATAAACACCTTAGACACATCCAGCTCCTTCCTCTCCTATGAAGGGGCCCCCAACCTCTGCATACTCATAACACCAATCTGTAACCATCCCCTCAGTGATAAGAGACGGCAAAATGAGGATATGGCTCAGGCTGTGTAATTGGATTTCTGCATGTGATGCAGGGACCCAGGTAGACTGAAGCCCTACACTGCTTAGACCCAAGATCTCCACTAAGGTCAGCCAGGGAGAAGTTTGCATATCATCCAATCACTTGCACATTTCCTTTAGTACTAAAGGAACAAGAACCAAGTTGCTGACATAAATTGCTCTCACTGGCTAATGGATTGGACCTGTAGTCAAGGTCTATCAAACATTGGTTATGCTCTATCAAACATGACTTATGAGGAGAGGCTGTGGGAACTAGGGTTATTTAGTCTGTAGAAGAGAAGAGTGAGGGGGGATTTGATAGCAGCCTTCAATTACCTGAACGGGGGTTCAAAAGAGGATGGAGCTAGGCTGTTCTCGGTGGTGGTAGTTGACAGAACAAGAAGCAATGGTCTCAAGTTCCAGTGGGGGAGGTCTAGGTTGGATATTTGGAAACATTATTTCACTTGAGGGTGGTGAAGCAGTGGAATGGGTTACCTAGAGAAGTGGTGGAATCGCCATCCTTAGAGGTTTTTAAGTTCCGGCATGACAACATCTTGGCTGGGATGATTTAGTTTGTGTTGGTCCTGCTTTGAGCAGGGGATTAGACTAGATGACCTCCTGAGGTCTCTTCCAACCCTAATATTCTATGATTCTATGACTGGCCTTTTAAATAGTTCCTAGTGTAAGAGGCTGGCCATATCTGTTTCAGCCAGGGGAGGGGGTCACTCCAGTAGCAGAGTGTCTTGCTTCTTTCCTGATCAAAGTTAGTAGGCTTTCCACAGTGTCACTGTCCAAATGCCAGTTGCCCATTTATAAGGCATATGAGCTGGGCTGAGCAAGAATCTCTTCACGGCAAAGAGGAGTTACAGAATGCCTAATAACTTATTCCACAGTGACCAAAGAATGGCTAAATATTCTTACTTCCCCACAAAATGGAAAATGGAAAACCCAGGAACTCATCAGATTTTGTGTATAGCACACGGTTGGACACGGGCTACTTTCTACTAAGTAAGAGTAAGCTTTGGTTGTGTTTATGCACACTGAATAGTCAAATTGGAATCTGAATAGTATTGTTGAAATAAATAGAATTACTTGCAGGGTAAGGTACTACTCAACCTGATGAAGAGTGTCAGGATCTGATCTTTGAGCTGTGAGACTCGATTCTGTTTTGTATTCATATAGAGAGAGAGAGAGTAGAAAATACGTTAAGCACAAGCTAAAGTAATTTTAGCCCTCAGACTGCTACCCCTTGCTATTTATCCATGTGGTCACCAGTGATACTTCCAAGAATGACCCTGAGCAGAACACTGCAGACTATGTGGCTCTGGGAGGAAGGATAACAGAGTTTGGGGTGCAAATGGTGTTCTCATCCATCCACCTTGTTGAAGGAAAAGGCCCTGGAAGGGACTGTGGAATTGTGAAAGGAAATGCATGGTTATGCAGGTGGTGTTGGTGAGAGGGCTTTGGCTTCTTTGACAACAAGCTGATTTTCCAAGAAAGCGGATTACTGTGCTGAGATGGACTCCATATATCAAATTCTCAGAGCAGCATCTTTGGATGTTGTCTGGCTAACCTGATAAGGAAAGGTTTAAATGAGGTCCTGTGGGGGATGGTGACAAAAATCCAGGCAAAGTGCATCTAGGCTAAACTAACTAAGATGAGGGGGCTACTTTATGGAGAAGGGTGTCGAAATCACAACTGCATTATAAAGACAAAAAGAAAAGCAGCATGGCAGTCTGCAAAATATCTTTGATGCCTGTATACAAATGCAAGGAGTATGGGGAACAAGCAGGATGAACGGGAAGTCATGGTATATGAAGAAAATTATGACTTAATTGGCATCACATAAACTTGGTGGGAAAGCTCCCATAATTGGAGTACCAAGAATGAGGGATATAGCTTGTTCCAAAAGGATAACTATGCGAAAAAAGGAGGAGATGTTGCGCTGTACATCAGGTATGTGTACACTTGCTCCGAGGTCCAAGGGGAAGTGAGCAACAGACCTACTGAGAATCTCTGGGGGGGATAACAAGGGAAAAGAACAGTAGTGATGTTATTTGAGGGTCTATTAAAGACCACCAAATCAGGACGAGGAAGGGGATGAATCATTCTGCAAGCAGGTAACAAGATTAGCTAACACACGGGAGCTGGTATTAATGGGATATTTTAACTTCCCTCATTTCTGTTGGAAGACTATGGCAGCAAAACATAATATGTCCTGAAAATTCCTAGAACGTGTAGGGGACAGCTTTCTGATTCAGAAAGTTGAGGAAACAACTAGGGCATCGTTTTGGGTCTGGTTTTGACCAACAGGGATGAATTAGTTGCAAACTTGGAGGTGTAACTTGGAAGGAAGTGATCCTGATCTGATAGAATTCAAGATACTATGGAAAGGAGGACATGAGAACAGCAAAACAAGGACACTGGGCTTCAGAAAGGCAGATTTCAACTGACTCAGAGAAATAGTAGGAAAGGTTCATGGAAAGACCAATTAGGAAGAAAAGGAGTTGAAGGGGGTTGGTTTTTAAAAGATGTAATACTAGAGGCTCAACATCAAGCTATTCCAACGCAGGGGAAAGACAAGAAGAGCCACAGGAGGCCAATGTGGCTGCAAAAGGAGCTTTTTAGTTCTCTAAAAACCAAAAGGGATACATACAGGAAATGGAAGGAGGGGCATGTCACCAAGGAAGTTTTCACAGTAATAGTGCAGGTGTGTAGGGACAAAATCAGGAAAGCTAAGGCAAACAATGAGTTACACCTGGCAAGAAATGTTAGAGACAACAGGAAGGGGTTCTTCAAATATATCAGACAAAAAAATGGATCATGGATGGTGTGAATCTGTTGCTCAATAGAGAATGTGAGCTGGTAATAGAAAATGATAGGACAGCAGAGCTGCTGAGTGCCTATTTTGTTTCAGTCTTCTCAAAAAATTTGACATGTCACCGGACAACTAGTGAAATTACCATAGACAATAAAGGGGAAGAGATGCAGATCAGATATCTTCTGATGAATTTGAATGAATTCAAATCAGCGGGTCCAGATGCTATTCACCCAAGGGTACTGAAGGAATTAGCTGAAGAAATCTCTGAGTCACTGGCAATAATATTTACAAACTCATGGATGATAGGAGAGGTCCTGGAAGACTGTAGAAGGGCTAACCTACTGCCTGTCTTTAGAGAGGGGCAAAAAGGAGGTGCAGGGGACCTATAGACCCGACAGTCTGACTTTACCTGTGAAGCTACTAGAACAATGTATAAAACATTCAATTTGTGAATACCTGGAGGATGGAGGGGTAATCTTTAGCAGCCACGCTGGCTGCTACTAAGAACAAATCATGCCAAACCAGCTTGATTTTCTTCTTTAACAGCATAACTGATTTGGTAGATGGGGGAATGAGGTGGACATAATATACTTATGAGGTGGACTTCAGCAAGGCTTTTGACACAGTCCCATTGGACATTCTGATAAGTAAGCTGGAGAAATGCGGGATTGACAGAGCTACCAATGAGTGGTTAAACGACTGCAAACAAAGAGTAGCTATTAATGGAATGATGTGGGATTGGAGGGAGGTCTCAAGTGGGGTTCCACAGGGAGCTGTTCTGTGTCTGGTGTTGTTTAACATCTCTATTAAGGACCTGGATGTAGGCATAGAGAGCATACTGATCAAGTTTTCAGATGAGATAAAGATAGGGTGTGGTTGCCAATACTGTGGAGAATAGAGCTAAGATTCAGAGGAATCTTGATAAATTGAAGAACTGGGCTATAGACGACAAAATGAAATTCAACAAAGACAAATGTAAGGTGCCACACTTAAGGGGAAAAAAACAAATGCACAAATACAGAATGGGGGGAAACTGGCTTGGCAGCAGCACTGCTGAGAAGGATCTTGGAGTTGTGGTGGCTCACAGCCTAAACGTGAGTCAGCAATGCAATGCTGTTGCAAAAAAAGCAAATGCAATTTTAGGTTGCATTAACAGAGGCATGGCATGCAAGTCATAGGAGGTGATAGTACCGCTCTATTCGGCGCTGGTTAGGCCTCAGCAGGAGTACTGTGTCCAGTTTTGGTCACTAATGTATAGAAAGGATGTAGAGAAACTAGAAAGGGTCCAAAGGCAAGCGACAAAGATGATCAAAGGGATGTAATGAAAGCCATATGAGCAAAGGCTGAAGGAACTGGGGATGTTTAGTTTGGAAAAGAGGATATTAAGTGGGGACACGATAGCAGTCTTCAAATATTTGAAAGGCTGCCATAAAAAAAGATAGAGTAAAGTTGTTCTCTTTTGCCACAGTGGGCAGCACAAGAGGCAATGGGTTCAAACTACAGCATACCAGATTTAGATTAAATCTCATGAAAAACTTCCTAACTGTAAGAACAGTAGGACAATGGAACTGACTGCCTCAGGAGGGTGTGAAAGCTTATTCACTGTAGGTTTTCAAAAGGAGGCTGGATAGCCATCTGTCTTGAATGGTTTAGACGCTCAAATCCTGCATCTTGGCAAGGGGTTAGACTAGATAACCCTTGTGGTCCCTTTTAACCCTATGATTCTATATTGTTGGCCTCTCATCTCTTTTGCATGTACCTGGCTGTGAAATGAACATTTTATTTACTGCAGTATTTTCCAATAATCATATAATAGTCTTGTCTCAGCCTATTTAAAGATATTTGTGCTTCCAAACTGAAAATATGATTAAATATATGTGGGTAGTTTATAGGCATACATTTTATTTAAGTGCTTTTAATATTGGGGTTGGTGGAAGCTAGAATTTTATACACTTTGTTCAATTTGCAATATATTATTCAGACAAAAACAGCTGGGCACATTTAAAGATTTAGCAAATCTGTTAGTTTAATCAGATGAATAACTACTCCACAGTGACCCACTGATTGTGGGGCTTTTAGTGGGTAGCAGGCTTGTAGTTTGAACAACCAATATGCTGAAACATACCACAGGTAGTTTTATTGTAGACCAAAATATATTTAAAGATGTGTTTCAGCAAATGAACATGGTTTCATTTTGGCAGTCTTTGTGATGTTTTTAAAGAACATTTTAAATGCACTGAAACCTTGTTTTTAGGTTGTAAGATGTCCTGTTTGTACTGTAAAAGACACAAATGTCAAAAGCACTGGATGCAGGTTGGTGAATCATCTGTGCAATGTGGTTTCTTTCCATCACAGTAAATGAGGTTTGCTGACTGTGACGTTTTGGGGACTACTCAGATCAGCAAGGAGTTGTCACTGCCTGCCCCGTAACCTTGAGAGCCTTTGTTTGTTTGTTATGGTTTGGATCCCTGACACCAGTAGTAGCCATCCCGCAAGCATTTAAGGAGGCTCACCTGCCCAGTTACTCTTTGCAGGATGACTCCAACAGCCCTTCCAGTCCCTAGTCTCCCCAAATATTTCTTCCATGAGTTCTTAATTACCAGACACTCAGGCCATTCCCCTCTGGTTCATCACCCCCACAAGGTGTGAAAACCTAACCCCAGTTATCAGCTCCCTTTGGCATAAACACTCCACACAGTTTGCACACCAGAGACCTGCTTGGGATAAAAATAAACAAAAAGTTTATATAATAGAAAAATCACAGATGGAAAGGTGAAATCATAAGGGAAAGCAAACATAAAAGTTGCACAGAAAATAAAGATAAAGATACAACCTCAGGCTTTACACTTTCTTAGGTAAAATGTCTTTTCTAATAAGAGGCAAAGAGTCCTGTGGCACCTTATAGACTAACAGACGTATTGGAGCATAAGCTTTCGTGGGTGAATACCCACTTCGTCGGATGCGTATTTATAACTGCCTCTGGAAAGCTTATGCTCCAATACGTCTGTTAGTCTATAAAGTGCGACAGGACTCTTTGCCGCTTTTACAGATCCAGACTAACATGGCTACCCCTCTGATACTTTTCTAATAAGAGTTACCTATTGCCTTAAAACAATTTCCCAGCATATCCCCTAGTTGTAGGCGGGATCCACTGTTCATGAGCATCCTCCTTTCTCAAGACTGTCCCCTGAGCTTCAATCCCAAATCTGCTTTTTAAAAGGCTTTTTTCCTTCTCTTCTCCTCTCCCTGCCCCCCAAGTCTACCTTGACTCATGGTTAATCAGAATGGGGAAATTTCCTCCTGATTTGGTGTCCAGGAGTCAGGATATTCTTTTCAATTTTGAGTTGTCTAAATGTCTTTCCATGAACTCTAGTGGTCCACCGTTGTCCTTTCCTGGACTGGACAACAGAGAGTTACTTTAAGCCTGTTGCACGTAAACAACTGGCTTGACAGGTGCGGCTCTCTGCTTAACTTCTCACCATCCTGCCATGAGGTGTAGTTGAATTTGTGCCAGAGATTATAAGCACAATTTTCTATATACAAAAATATATACATTCATAACCAGTCTTGACCATTAAGTTCAGAACATTACAGGCTTTCATAAAAGACCTTAACTGATATGTTTTATTGTACAATAACACAATATACAATCAATTGGTTTAACTGATCATTTTGGGGGTTAAAACCTTCTGTTCTCCCCTTAGGGTTTCTGGACCATGATGGCCACACTGACTAAGGTTCGCTAGAATAGTTTTATTGGCTTTGTCACTAATCACTCAAACATACACTCTACAGTATTCATGGTAAAAAAAAAATCATTGCATAGGAGGACATAATTTACTGGGCAAAAGAGGAATTTTGCTTTAGTCTGGGTAAATTTCCATCTGGTAGTCTCCAAGGTGGTAAGCTTTTTTCTCAAGCATTTAAGGAGGAGAATTTCAGATTACCAGATTACTTTGAATGCATCCTTTTAACTCAAATATGTGGCGACATTTTTCAGAAAATGGAACTGAATCCAAAACCATTCTCAGTTGTTGAAACTCCAGCTAAATGCAACTTAATTCCTTTCTTTGCTCTTCCTCCTTCTCAGTGGTTGTGGCAATGATTGTATGTCTTTAATTTTTGTCAAAGTTCTGTTAATTCTTTTTTCAATACAGCTTTGCTAGAGTAATAATTTACATGTTTAAAGACAAACTTTCTAATTTGTCCTGTTTTGCTTTAATAATCAGCAATAACAACTATTGTAGAACAACACTAACTTTTTATACGAAATGTGGATGGCTATAACAATCTGTGGATTTAGCCATTGTGGTTGCCAGCTGATCGCATAGGTGAACTGTGAAGAAAACAAATTTACCTTTTGCTCCAATTATGGTTAACCTAAAGGAGAGTTCCTTTGGAAGTGAGTTGTCTTAGGGGGCGTGTCTTTTAAAGTTAGCTGCAGCAGACATAGACAATCATCAGCTGACAAACAATTCAGCAGGTCTGATTACAGATGGTCCTTGATAGACAACATCTTTAAGTCTAAGATGTGCACTTAAACATAGCTGCAGAGTGTGTGTGTGTGTGTGTGTGTGTTTCACTAGTTGTAGAGAAAATAGATTTTCCCCACAAAAAATCTGATTATTCATGCTAGGAACTAAGTAGTGGGGCAAGTCATGATGAAGCTGAAGTTCAGTTCCTTGGAAGCTGCTATCGCTCACTATGGGCTTGAGAAGCAGCTTCAGCCCCTCCACATCCACCTTAATTGTGAGGAACACTGTATCTATGTAAGCAGATCCAATAGCTCCTTCCCCAACTCACCCTCAACAGTTCCCTCTGCCTCAGCGTATTTTGGGATGGTGCAGAGCCCATCTTCACAATGCACATGAGGCACAAAAGTCTCCTTGGGCAGCCATTGTGCCATTGCTTCCTGGTAAAATAAATGCAGAGGCAATGAATGAATTAACTTCAGAGAATCCCAATCAATGAAAAAGTAATAAGACAAACTCACGTGCAAGAGAATTCAGAAAAAAATCTATTCTGTGCATGATGGGTGCAGTATTATACATGGTGTGTAGCCAGTATTGTGTTTTTATTGCTTTATGCAAGAAAAGCAGTAGTAGATGTAGAGTAGATATTTGATTGCATATTTTGTCCTGTGCATGAAAAATGTTTGATCTTATCTGAAAGTGTTAAATTGTAGAACACTTGATTTCTTCTATAATGCATGCTGACACTTGTAGAAATAATAGCTATTAACAAAATCCAAGCAATTTTTGAAAAGCACACTATGGCCTGTTTTCCATTCCTTAAATAACAGGAATTTTTTTTTCCACAGCTGGACCTTTGGAACTGCCTCTTTTTGAACTGATACCATCACAAAGGCAGGTGGTTTTTCATGGAGACCGCTTGCCATTTCAGTGCACTGCAACATACGTCGACAACACTACCCAAGTACACTGGTACCATGACGGTCATCTTATTGGAACTGATGAAGAGAGTGGCATATTTGTGGAGGACAGCATAATACATGACTGCTGTTTAATTACACGGTAATGTATACACATTTTAATGATATACAGTACTGCAGGCAGTGCAAACAAATGCAAAATAAATAACAAGCCTAACAGGAATGTGCAGAAAGATTAGTTTGAGTTGGTGAAATGGAAGTGTTCCATATGCATGGTGTTGAACATTAAGAGATAGAGGCATGGAATCGTCTTATCTATACATGGATGCATATTCTAACCCCCATTTTTCTAGTCTACATGCTACCATATTCAGATTAGAACTTGAAGAATCACTGAGAAAATGTTGGTGTTTCTGACTTGCTCTGGAATTGGGAGCTAGAGAAAACTCCAAGATAATGATTAGTGGTTCTGACACATAGGGTGATGAAAGGAATGGGAAAAAAATTAAATAAAGTTTTAATAACTCAGTAGCCTAGGAGAACTTTAACTCTTAGCCAGACCACTTTTTGCTGAGACTACCTGGAACAGCAAAGTGGGATCCAGCTACGAAAAACTATAAATAGAAGAGATTGGATGAATTTACTTAGGATCCAGCACATTATATACTATTATGATGGGAGTCTTAGCCCTGGTCTACACTAGGACTTTAGGTCGAATTTAGCAGCGTTAAATCGATGTAAACCTGCACCCGTCCACACGATGAAGCCCTTTTTTTCGACTTAAAGGACTCTTAAAATCAATTTCCTTACTCCACCCCTGACAAGTGGATTAGCGCTTAAATCGGCCTTGCCAGGTCGAATTTGGGGTACTGTGGACACAATTCGACGGTATTGGCCTCCGGGAGCTATCCCAGAGTGCTCCATTGTGACCACTCTGGACAGCACTCTCAACTCAGATGCACTGGCCAGGTAGACAGGAAAAGAACCGCGAACTTTTGAATCTCATTTCCTGTTTGGCCAGCGTGGCAAGCTGCGGGTGACCATGCAGAGCATGGTGACCATGCAGAGCTCAAGAAAAAAGGCGCAAAACGATTGTCTGCTGCTGCTTTCACGGAGCAAGGGAGGGAACGGGGGCCTGATGGTATGACGATATGTACCCAGAACCACCTGCAACAATGTTTTAGCCCCATCAGGCATTGGGATCTCAACCCAGAATTCCAATGGGAAGCGGAGACTGCTGGAACTGGGGGAACTACCCACAGTGCAACACTCCGGAAGTCGACGCTTGCCTCGGTACTGTGGAAGCACTCCACCAAGTTAATGCACTTAGAGCATTTTCTGTGGGGACACACACACTCGAATATATAAAAACGATTTCTAAAAAAACGACTTCTATAAATTCGATCTAATTTCATAGTGTAGACATACCCTTACAGTTACTTTAATTAGATAAACTTGTCTTTTGCATCTGGTTAGAACCTGTCTTTACAGGTATCTACAATCTTAGCTATGACCATCCTCGGATATCCTCAGATGTTTTAGATGTGAAAAAATGTTGAAAGAATAGAGTAGCATATAATTGAAGTAAAAGGTTGATTGCATAAAAAACATATTTTAAAAATATCCTCTAATAAAAAGGTTGTCTGATAGTGAACATACCATGTTGGCTTGTGCCTCTGTTTTGTCTTTTAGTTTTTCCCTCCCTTTATTTTTATTCATATATTTGTTTTTGGTTCCCATTATGATGGCAAAAACTAGCTCTGAAAGCAACTAACCTATTGTAAATATCCCTTCAGCAGATCCCCAGCCAGTTTCCCTATGTGATCAGGAAGAATCAATCCTTCAAGGCTGTTTGTATTCTTTACCACCACCTTTCTCTGTCTAAAAAACACAGTGAAAGTAACCATACTAATTGCCTTTTGGAACATCATTAATTTATTTCCACCTCAACCACTTTCTATTAATGTAATTTACCCAAAATGCTTCTTGAACTGTCAAACTAAGGTTATGGAAGGGTTGTTTTGTATATAATAAATTGCTTCCAAACCATTTGGGGCTTTCCTACTTTAGTGATTTTTGCGGAGTCTCCTTATTGGCGATTTGACCCTATTTGGTTTTTGATAGATGGAGAGATGTGGAAGAGATCTATTCTTTCATCTATTAATTTGTAATAGCAATGTCAAGGGGTGTAATGGATAATGAACAAGAATATTATACCAATTAATATGGTAATGCCAAGTGTATGAGCTGGTATAAGTGCTGCTAAATCACTTTAATTTAAGCATGTGCTCCTTATTTCCATGATATCAGAATTAAGAGACATACTCTTAATTACCATCATTACACTCTTCAACCAAATTATATTTTATACTATATGAAGAATTTGTAGGAAGGGAGAGGGTCATAGTACACTGAAGTATTAAATTGTCTGATCATATTAGGGTCTGCAAAATTGCTACTGCTTCCTCTTTAAAAAGTTAGATTATGGAGCAATGAAACTGAATTTATTTATGATTGTCAGCTGTGTGTCCAATCATAAAATAAAAATCTAGGCCTATAGTAATACTTCAATAAAGATTACGGGGCTTCTGTCTACCACTTTAAAGAGTGCTCTTAAACAGATGCTTGAAATTACTATGTTATAATAGTGTATGGAATATTGATGGATCTGGAAACATTAATTTGCTGATGGACTGTAGACTAGAAAGTTTCTTTTTTTAAACAGTACAGTGCTAAAGGCATATTATATGCAATATGCAAAATGACTGCCAAGGTATTTTCAGAATATTTAAAAATTGGAAGTGTAAAACAAATGATTTTCATGACTGACTTTATTTTCTCGATTGGTTGTAGATTTCACTTTTTATACATTACAGCCCCTATCCTGTAATACTTCAGTTTGTTATATGTCAAGGCCCCAATCCTGCTGGCATAGTGCTGCCATTGAACTTATGGCTCTGTGTGGGTGCTGGGGCCCACCAAAATAGGGCTCATTGTAGCATCAGGGCTTACCGTTGCTTATGAGTGCAGTGCTGTTAAAACTGGTCTCTCTTGTTCTTCTATTATTATTAAACAAAACTATTCTTCAAATAATTAATGTTAAAAAAAGTTGTTTGGACTCTGCAAACAGATACTAAAAATACATTAGTAAATTTTAGTCCTAAAATCACTTGACAACATTTTCTAAGCTTTATGTCATTGTATAGAATGGTTTTGTTTATATTTGCTGCAGTTATTATTACTGTGTTTTACTGTAGTCCTTAGGGTCCCCCAGTCATAGACTACCACTCTGTGATAGGCACTGTACAACTCTAAATAAAAAAATCCCTTCCCTGAGGAACTTACATAGTATCAGTACATAAATAAAACTACTCCTTCCTGCAGTTCTTAAAGTACTACCTACTGCCCTCCTATGCATGTAGCTCCCATTGAAATCTATTCTGTTCCTGTGATTGCACTGAGGGCAGAATTTGACCCATAATGCTTAGCAGCTTATGGTTCTACTTCTGAAGCTGACTTTGAACAAAGAGGTGCTGTTCCAAAAGCAACTTATTTAAACAGTTGTAGATTATTATTTTATTTGGTAGCTCCCGATTTCCAGATATTTGTAAAAAGAAAAGGAGTACTTGTGGCACCTTAGAGACTAACCAATTTATTTGAGCATGAGCTTTCGTGAGCTACAGCTCAAGTGAGCTGTAGCTCACGAAAGCTCATGCTCAAATAAATTGGTTAGTCTCTAAGGTGCCACAAGTACTCCTTTTCTTTTTGCGAATACAGACTAACACGGCTGTTACTCTGAAACCAGATATTTGTAGACATGGATTTGTAACAAAAATATCCTCCTAAATCTTTCCATTTTATTAATTGGCAACATGCAAGGATAGAATATCAAATGCATATTTATGTCTCCTATGGTAAAACAAAATAAAATAAATACTTTTTCTTCTGCTAATTATAGATTTTTGAAACCATATTCTGTCTTGATATTTTTCTTGGCAAAGGGTATTTCCTTATGGGATATTCAAAAGGGTGTTTTCAATTCTGCTGCTAGCTCACATTTACCATTTCTTGCCAACAATAATAGTATTTGATTTTGCTCATGTTGAACTTTCCGTCATTATTCGTGTGTGTGTGTGTGTGTGTGTGTGTGTGTGTGTGTGATATCCAGAAATTGACTTGTTTGTACCAAGGCAGTGCTAGTTTCTTAGGGCTAGACCATTAGATTGGGGCCTAGCTCAAGGTAAGGGGCAGGGCAATAACACATGATCCCTGGAGCAGCCCAGAAGGGAGACTAGCTCATTTGAGCACCATCATCCTCCTGATCTTCTCACTGTTCTGGGGAGGGTGTCACAGTATTTGCTTACTGATACACTGGCATAACTAAAACTTACAGGTGTGTGTGGAGTCTAGGCTCCAGCTACTCCCTTCAGCACTTCCCACCCACGTTTGGGGTGAGGGTGGGAAATGTAGGCTGCTTCCCACTTTCACAGGAAGCTATAATACAGTGCATTAGCACAAGGAGTAAGGGAGATCACTAATACCCCCTGTATTCCCTGCTGCTTGCATGCAAGGTGTGCCACAATCTGGCCCTTAGTTTGTAGGGAAAATAAATCCAGTGGTTTGATATAGTAGCCACCCTTTTACTGATGACTTAGCTGCTGGGGGCTTTTTAGGACTTAAGGACCTTTTAAAAATTGGGATTTTAAATGAAGCTGAGGAGACAATTTTAAGTAAAGGTGTGAAATAAAGAGCAGGATTGATATATAGACAGTGAAGACATTGACACTCTGATTTATACTGTCATCTCATTTTTGTCCCATTCTATTTGCTGTCCTTTGAATTTACACACAAGGACTCCAATCCTGCAAACCCTCTAGGCACACAAGTAACGTTGAGGGCTATTTGCATATGTACAGTGATTTAATGTGTAAATATTTCAGGATTATAGCTTATGAAATGGTTTGGTAACACATAGGTCTTAGGTTTGATAACAGTTTATGATAAATTATAAACATTCTAGGAGACTACACATTATCAACGCTTTTCTAAAACTGTTCTTTTGGTTTTGTTTTCCACTGGCTGGGCAGATAATGTTATTTTTTACAAAAAAATTCTCTTCCACCTAAGGACTTGCTCAGTTTTACTTCCAGGTAAAAGCAGCCTTTCTGCCAACAGAAGCGTTATGTACAGCAAACGACAGCTATCTCCTCACACTTCAACCCATTTTTGTATTTTATTGTTCTGAGGAGTTGCCAGTAAGCAGGTACTACAATTATATAGTTTGCATTGATCTTTTTTTTTAGATTTTCTGTTCAAAGAGAAAATATTGTAGTTGTCAAGAATCCATCAGCTCCTCAGTAGTGAGAGATTTTTTTCAGATAATTGCATTAGTTACCCAATAGACTGTAATGACTACTTTAGAGATACTTTGTTCTATCCTGTAAATACTTATTTAGACAGTGTTTAACAGCACTTATTTGGCTTTCGTGGTTGCTGTGGGGCTATTATGGTTTGTGAGGCTCTTTTTGAAAATAGTGAATTGTGCAGTAGGTTAAGAACCCATGAAAGTATATGTTGCTAATGGGAAAACTAGCATGCACTTAACTGAAGCCGAGATAGTAGGTGCTATTAGAAAGCACATTATTCACATCATCTAAGCACTTGATCGTCATGCTATGTAGATTCAAATGCCACCATGAATTTATGTCGATATGTCCCACCCATGAACCATTGCAAATGATAGTTTTCCTTTTAAAATGTGTCCAAAGTATAGAGCTGTGAGCTGCCATAGATGTACATTTAGAGTATTTAGAATACATTACCAAAAGGAAATATGCATAGGAATCTGAGCTTTTCATGCACGTAGCATTTCCTCATGCTTTTCCAGCAGAGTCCTCTGCATCTGTTGTGATGAGCTGTCTTGGACTGAGTGTTAATGATTAAGGAAAGAGGAAACACCTGTTTGAGACAATAAGAACAAAATTACCACTGATCCTTTAAGAGATGCAAGGGTAGGAGAAAAAAGGAGTGAACTAAAATTCTGCAGAGTGCATATTCCTTAAAGCTCCTGTTCCTGGAGGAAAGTGATTAGATGTAAATCTCAGATTTTTTTGTAAGTAAGTTTATAATCCTCATGGTTGCAGAGGAAAGTTCGAAAACAGGACCCACAAAGACTCAAAAACCAGAAAGCAAATAAAAAGCTCAACGCTTTTTACAAAATATATCATGATCTTAAAGCCAATCTCATGATTTTTTAGTTTCTGACTCATTATTTATAAATTGTTGGGATTGATAATACTGCAGTTGGCAAAGGAATTTCATTGGGTGAGAGGAAGAGTTGCAAAAGCATGCTAACAAAATGAGGATGGGGCAAGGTGTGGCTGTTGAGAGAGAACACGCTGTGGGCATCAAGACGTGCCAAGAGTTAGGCTGTCAGTTTCATGGCAATTTTGAGATCCAGAAGAAGGAATGACACATTTGCAGAAGTTCTGGTAGAAAGGAAGTGGGGAACTAGTGATTTCCAGATTCTCTGATCAGTTTTTGGCAAACTGATAACCATACATTTCCTCGGGAAGAGTTGTGAGTGAACTTGTGGTGGTGCTAATATGTTAGGAGCATTTTGAGAGTTGTGTTCCAGAGATAAATAGATTGCAACCCAGATGCATAATTAGATGAGGCTATATGAGTGTAAAGTGATGACAGAGTCTGGGAGACTTAATCTAGGCAAGACAAAAAGACAACAGTTGTGAGGATAAGAGGAGAGACCAAGAAATCTGATTCATCCAATAGATTTTTGAGAAGGACTTTATGTACTGCTGTCAGTTATCTCTTGGTGATGGATGAGCAGCTAAAGGGCATACTGAGAGGCCAGTGGTAATCAGCAGTAATTGTATAGTGCTGATATTTTATTTGTACATCATTTGAGCAGCAGTCTTGGGTTCTATTTGATGCTTAATTGCTGAACAGCTAGGTAAATGACTTAGCAAAGCAAAAACCCATTTAACTTGTAAATCAATGCTCCTACACCATTTTGAGATTACCTTAAACTTCAGACTGTGAAACAGACAAAGGATACTGAAAGCACAAAAAGTCCTTATTGCTAATACTTTTAGAAAAGAATCCCATCTCACACAGTATTTTTAGACTGTAAAAAAAATGTTAAAAATCAGTGCAGTTTTTTTGGAAGGATACAGACTTAGGGCTTAATTATCTGCGAAGAACAAGAGAGTTTTCACATTAATTAATTGGAAGAGTAATGTTAGGATTTTTCTGAAATAATCTGAATTGATTAAATAAAATCCAGTGACAAGGGAGATGATTTACCGTTTGTAACTTATTAAAGATGTGAGAATAGTTTAAAATAAATTTGTGAACTAAATGTATGAATCCTGTGGAAAACAATAGGGGCAGATATGGTACTTTCTACTTGTTTGATGGAATAAAGGCAACTGCAAAAAGTTGTCTTGTGATATACTATCTGACTGCTTAATTTTGAGAATACTGAAATATTAAGAGATAAGAACATTAATCAAAACAAGTATTGTAAAGTGTAAAGTTTTGGCTGAAAGGCGAAAAACAATTCTTGTTTCCTAAAGAAAATAGGAACTGTTAGCTATCTTGGGGCCCACTCATCTCCCTGTGAGATGTACTTAGAGGGGACCCTGCACAATTGAATCTTCCAGCATGGAATGGTGGAAGGGTCAGCTGCCTCTGTGGCACTGATCTCCCCTTCCCTCACTTCCCCCACCCACAAGCCATCAGCAGCATATCAGGTCAGGATCTGTGTGTGGAGAAAGAGTTGGCCTGGACTGCAGGGTGCAGGTAGTGCACACTGTTCCCCACACAAGCCCCACAGGGAATCTGAGCCTGTCAGGGCTCATTGAGAACATCCTGAGCAGCCCTTGGCAACTCACCACCCTGGCAGGAATCAAAACACGTTTTGACTGTTTATAGCCCTTTGATCTGGCAACTGCCCACTCTGGCAAAACAAGATGTCTAACATGTTGGAGACAGGATTTTTGAAGTCAACAGTTTGCCCCATTGTCTTTCAAGTGTCTACCTAGATGTTCTTATCTGGGAAGTCATTGGATTGCTTCCCTGTTTGTTATTCCCATAGCCTTCTCTTGCTAAATCAATGCATTCACACAGGCAAATCTTCTGACCCCAGTAACCCTGACTGACCAGGTTTCATACAGTATTCATAAATTGTTACATTTCAATATTCATAAGTACAAGTGATTAGATAGCAGCCCCACTTCAGCCATACTGCTGTGCAAGCATTTGAACTACAAACTTGAGAAAGAAATAATTTCAAATTAAAAAATTAGTTAGTGTAGTGAACTGAGCATTGCCTTTTTCTGGCTAGTCCCAAAGGCCTGTAATCAAGTAATCAAGAATCATCAAAAAGAGGTTAACACTTCTCGTGAATCGTCTGGGAAATGTTTTTACTTAAAAAGCTTTTTATGCAATTTTGACTCTGTTGGACTGATTGTCACAATGATATTTTTGTCTGAAAACCTCTCCTAGTGCACAAGTCACAAGAACTATGCAAATGGAATAAAACTTTTTCAGGATACAATATTCCAGTCTATAGAATACTACTTCTCTGAGAGCAAATGGAAGATGTACAACAGGTCTAACTGCATTGTACCAAACAACTGCTGTGGCAGTCGAACGAATTCCAATATAGCTGACTATTGTCTGCTGATATTTTTTTAAAGCAATAAAACAAACTACACCCCTCCCCCAAACCTTTCAACTAGTGAACCGTTGGCTAATTAATAAATGTACAGTATACTTTAAAAAAACACCAAGCCAGATCCTGCCCTGTTAGGGCAGCTTTATAGCACTGTTCTGGTACAAAACCCAGTTGTCAGATGATTTACCCAACCTAGGGGAATCCTTGAGTGGCCTGTACCTGCTCTTTTGACAAGTCCTGTGTGGGCAAGGCTCTCTTATGTCCCAGCTAACTCTGGTTGCTGGGAGAAATTAGAGCAGCTCGCCCTCCTGATGAATGGATTGGTACAGATTGGATCCAGGAGGCCTAAGACCACTTTCGCATGCAGCCCTTTGAGCACTCCGTAGCTACAGCTGAGTATCTGGGCTCTGACTATATCTGATGGGCTTCGAGATTAAAAAAGCTAATCTGTCATGTGTTACAGACAGTCAGTATGCAGCAGATTTCCCATTGCACAGTGAGAAATTGCCACTTGTCTCCAATATTAATATTGCTGTATTTATTATCTTATTTATGAGAAAGTATTTCAATGGAACTGTACACTGAGTCACAGAATCACTGACCCTACTTTGAAAACATATACTTCACCTTTGGCCAAGTACTTGGTGGCAGATGGAGCATATTATCCTATGACAATGTTGACCATTTATGTCTCTTCAGTCAGTATCATTCATTTGAATAACAGAAATAAAACTAATCTCCAGGATCATTTGTCTCCTGTGTTGAAGGTATATGTCTTATATTTTTGTCCACATATTTTTATTGTAATGCCGCAATAGATCATTTTCTCCATTCAATTCACATCTCTTAAATTTAATCCACAGTGTAGCATGTTAGGCACTATTTAAATCACAATGAAACTTAATGTTTAATATAGTCAGTATTTTGAGTGTCTGTTTTTTCAACACATAGATTGAATTAAATGATTAGTAATGTGTTTTATATATTTGATCAGAAGAAATAGAAAATACAGTGTATTGAATTTGCTATGACTTTGACAAATTGATTACACCTGGAATATATTTGCTAGAACTCTTCTGTGTTGCATAGAAGACCCTGAATAAGTACTTTAATCTTCACTTTCTCTTGCTGCTGCCTGACACAAATTTTCTTTAAAAGTCCATCAGTTCTCTAAAGATATTTATTTCCTGGGCAATTCTGACAATTGGTCAGAGAGATCAGATTAGCAATATAAATTCGTTTTAAATGCCCAGACTTGCACATTGTCTTTTGATTTTTCATGCTTTAACCTTTTATCCTCTGTGAAAGACTGCATTCCCAGCAGCAGCAGACTCCAGGGATCATCATTTTTTAAATTCTTTGTTAGTATTAATAATTTATGGAGGCTTGGATTAGATATAGGCTATGCCGGCTTTTTGCCTAAATTGTGGAAACCAATTCTCTGCGTCTGTCTGTCTGTCTGTCTGAAGAAGAGTGCCACAAATGTTAAAAACCTGTTCATGTTCCAATAATTTATTTTTGGTTTTCCCCTGTACGGAGATAGGTTCTTGCAGCGTTATATAGGAAATTCGGTCAGATTCTAAAACCTTTCTGAAGGAAAGATTATCAAAATAGGCTGCTGTAGTCATCCCCTCCCTTGGTGGTTGTTTTTTCTGACATGTAAATGACTATCAGAATGTAAGATAAATGTCGCTAAGGTATTACTTGGGGACAAGAAATGAGTAACTCTACAAAACATGACCTAGTTCCGATCTGCCTAATTAGTTATGCATAGCTATAACGAAGAAAATCTATGCTTCAAATGAAAATCTTTTGCCATAGGTTAACTGATTAAATGGATATGCTTTCTGCCTGTATTAAGCTTCCTCACTTAGCAATGACCAACACTGCAGGGTGTTGTAGAGTATTATAACGACTTTTCATGGAATAGTTTCAGTTGCATATTGTGGTTAATTTTCCAGCATGTCAATCATTACATTTGAGAGAGGACTCCTATTATGCATGAGTTCACCCAGCACAAAGTGGAAAAAATATGTATATCCTTGTGATAGGGTTTGCAGACCCCTCACTAAGACTAAAGGGGTGATGGAGCAGTACTGGGCCAAGAAGGCCCTGGCCCTCAGCAGCTGCGGAGCATGCTCCAAATAGGAGACCTGGTTAAAGTGGGACTCTGGCAATCAAGCTGCGGGAAGAGTGTAAAAGAGGCTGTACCCAGGGAGGAAGCCAGTTAGTACCTTCTAGGAATATACAGGGGAAGGACTGTGGGTAAGGCCCAACCAGTCAGCCAGAAACCTGACCCCTTTTTCTCTCCCCTTCTCCCTGACAAGGAGGAAATCATGGAACACTGCGAAGTGAGCTGGGAAGCCCCAGCCAACTGTCAGAATCACGGAGACTACTTGAACAGCCTTCTGTCAGAAGGGAAGCAGAGAGCTGTGACCATTCCCCAAACGAAGAAAGTCCGTGGGTGGTGGTGGTGGTGGGAGGGGGGGTTGGAGGTGGCCCAGGGGAGGCTGGTCTGGGGTATCAGCCAGAGGGGACAGACACATCCCTTGGGCTCTGGGCTGGGACCATGTGCAGAGGGATCACCCGGGTCTCCTTACTCTTCCCTTTGCCCCAGTCCAACATAGAGAAGGACAGACTGTAACTTGGCTGCCAGACCCTGAGATTGCCTGACAAAGCCCCCTATCCCTCTGGCCTTTGGAGACTGTTGTGCCACAGCATGTCCACTGAGCCAGCTGGCCTCTGAGTGAACCCCACTACAATCCTCTTCCTTGCTTTCAAGGTTCTGTGTTATAAGGTGCATGATAAATTGAACAACATTTGTGCTACTCGGCCCTTTGACCTCATCAGGCAGCTTTCCAGTCAGAACACTTCCATTCCAAATTGCAGTAATCCCCTCTTGTGAACACCTAGGCTTTCCTGCACTGTACCTCTTGGCATGTCAGAAGTTTCTGTTGGAAATGGCAACTACCGCACTTCTCAAGAAGAGAGAGAGAATCCATTCCAATTTTAGGAAAGGCATGATGCCCGCTGCAGTGGGCTCTTTCTGTCCTCTGCTTCACCCCTTGGAAAACTCACTACTGCCACAAGGTCTGCTGAGTGAACTCGTGGGAATGATCCTTAGCCTTTGTGGGATAAGCCAGGTGTCTGAAGGAGAGATGGCAGCCAGAGGCACAACTAAATGCATCTCTTGTGAACAGGAGGGCCCAGAAGCCTCCATCCTCCTCATGTCTTGATTCCTCTCTGATCAAGCTGCCTAAATTCAGCATTCTTCTAGGCTCATGTGGGGACTGAGAGTTTCTACCTGTTGCCAAGACTCACCACCATCCTCAAGGAAGCTCAAGAGCAGCCTGTTATTAGGAGCCAAAAAACACTATTATTATTGGAACCTTTGAGAAGGCTACTGTAATAATGCCAAGACACAGCGTAAGCAGTGTACCTCCTGGAAAGATTTACAAAGGAGTTTAAAATTCTATACGGACCCATGCTTTCCTTAAAGTCTTCCAGAAACCTGAAGTTGCTAAGGATTATAGGTGAAAAAATGTTTAAGACATCATGTTGAGTGGCAGGACAATTTACAGACTTCTCTTTTTAAGAATGTAAAAGGTTTCTCTACTTGACCAGTTCCCAAAAAGCCTCCGGGGGGAATAAAATCAATTAATCATTTGTCATATCCAGATGGTAAGAAAATGAACAATTTCACCATTGGGCTCTCTACCCAAAATGTTCCTAGAGGAATATAAATTCATTCTTAATTTGCCATGGCCAGATGGTAATTCGTACCCTAGTCATTATGCAGGGTCTTCTGCTTTGCTTAACGCTGGATCTGGCCTTTTATTTTGTCCACCATTAGTCAAGGCTCATAGAAGGCTAAATGAGTCTGAATGTCAGCTTCCTCATATGATCTCGGAGAACGCTGATCTCTTGTACTTCTAATGTAAGGACTGATGTTATGCTAGTAAATATTTGCCTATGGAGCTGTGTGAAAATTGAGTTAACTTAATTACAAACAGACTATGTTTAGTAGTAGTTAAGATTATGGCAAAACTTCATGCAATCAGAACCTTAAAAGAATGCAAATAAGAAGTTAAGGGGAAAGACATGTACATTCCTTTCCACCTTCGTATTCCCCACAATGCTGTTGATAATGCAGTCCAGTACCCCCATAAGGCTTTCACATCTGTATCCAGCAGATACCCAAAAGCAACTTCAACTTCATCAAACTTGTACTCAAATGCAAAACCTTAACAGTGATCTCATCTGCTTTTTTATCAATTATATCAATAGGTTAACTCATCTGACTGTCACATATTCTACGCATTTCAGAAGTTATTCTGCCCCAACGCTACTGTGAGGTCATTTTTTAAAAAAAACAATGTTTTATTGAAAAACAGTTTCAATGGAAATTTTTCAACCAGCTTGAAGTTTTTGTCCCCAGCTGACTGTGAAGGTGATGTGAAAATATTTGTGGTCTGAAAGAGTAAATTTAATTTAGGAATCATTATCAACTGATTAATGATATTGAAGTGACTAGCTGAGACGGTCGTCCTCCATTGTTTATGGGGAAAAAATGGGAATATAGGTTGCTGAGTGAATCAATCAGTTGTAGTCCATTTTTATATAGATGAAAGCATCTGTTCAACTAGTTTATATGTGAGGAAATCGGACACCTTCATGCAGCTAATGTGTTGTGGTTTAATTTATTCATCATGATTTAAGTTGAAAGAAAATGGAAATTTATCAAGTTTAAGATGACAAAATTCAATAACTGGTACAATTCTTTTTACTACACATTGCCTTTAAAAATTGTCAAACTCATTACAGATAACTTGAAGGACCACCAAATACCTGCCGATAAGGTCTTGTTTTAACTACCTCAAATTTTGTTTTGATATCGGTTTGACAGTTACTGAACTATGTGATGTTGTTTTATCATGTACATTTATTACCTGCCCTGCATTCTGCCCATAATCCAATTCTTCCAGAACAACTAACATTCCAAGTGACTGAGCAGATTTGAACAGCTGCCATCTTTGTAAAACAATAAAAATTTTCAGGGAGATGTTGCCTTTCCCACCCTCCCAACTCCTTTTTAAATCTAGAGTTTCTTTCTAGAAATGCACTTCCTTGAGGATCAGAATGAGCAATATTCAGTTCTGGATCAGTGACAGATTTACGGTATAATATTTTGTGATTTGTTTATTAGAAAGCAAGCTTTTTTCAATGGTGTAAATTTTTCATGGTAGATCATGACACTTTACACCTTTAAATATTAATATGAATTATGTAAATAAAAGTTTTTAGGTACCTTTTAAAGGTGTTTTATTATTTATTTGTTTGTTTGTTAGTGACTATAATTAACAAGGCACCTCCCAGAAATTCTGAAAGGGATGGGCCATGACACAAGAATCTCCCAGTGTAAGGACAGACACACAAGTTAGAGGAAGGGGAACAATGTTTGTTTGTTTCCAAGTAGATTTGTTGTAGGTAGGACTCAAACCAAGAATATTTGCTGTATGTAGCACAGCAGAAGTGCATCTTTAATAAGGACTTAAATGTAGAATTTGCTTCCGAAAATTTAATAGTTAGAATTTTTTGTTTATAAGATCTATGGAATTGCACTCATTGGGTGAAATCCTGGTCCTGTTGAAGTCAGTGGTAAAATTCCCTTTGACTTCAATGGGGTAAAGGGTTCACTCATTATACTAAGAGAAGCTGGGCTGACATGTTGAAGTCTATGAAAAATAGTATCAATAAAATTTAGAAATGGTTCTAAAATAATTCCCCAAATAATTTCCCTGTAGAATATTTGTCATACAGAGTCAACATGTTAGTGTGGTGTGGTACTGCACAGAAGTTTCAGTATTGAGGATGTTGATAGCAACCCATATATTTAAGTTTCTTAATACTCCAGTATAAAGGTTTGTATGCCCTTTTTTTTTTTTTTTTTTTGGACAAGTAGTAACACCTCCACTGTTTGGAGGAAGTCTTTCATATTCAACAGTGAGAAGCCCCTGGCTATACAAATGACTTTTCTTTGTCCCTTGAAGTGCCATTCAGATGTCCCTGAGTTGCACAATACTAAAAAAATATCATTTTCATCTTCTAGTTTGCATTCCTCAGGAAACTGTTGACAGTTTGCCGAAATCACTGAAAACTGTAAAGAGCCAGGCCCATGCACGTGCTACAGCAGTATCAGGCACTGCACTGGGAATGCCTTGGAGTTGCTAAAACAGCTGTGGGGTGGAGGACAGGAGGACATCATGGCCAAATTAAGGTTGCAGTGGCAACTGTAAATATGGCATTTTCTAACTTTCAGTTGTTTGACTTTGCAGCATAAATAACATTCTTTTTATGTAGCTTTTTGTATGTATCTGATACTCATTTGGGATGACCTGTACAAATATCTGTGGCTTTGTCACTCATGGTCAGAACAGCTAATCCAAATTTATGCTGATGAAAACGTCATACCAAATCACCATGTTTCTCTGTCTTTACAGCAATACACATACACAAATGGTTCTGTATTTCTGTAGTAAAGCCCTAAAAGATAACTTCATATTTTTCAAGTAACAAATGTCTACCTGTGCATAGATTAGGTGTGGTCAATAATTTGTATTTTATTTTTTTATATATACCTATAGTGAGCTTATCTTGTCCAGCATTGACATTGGTGCGACTGGAGATTGGGAGTGTCTGATCAACAACTCCTATGGAACCAGTACTAAGCACGTAGAAATTGTGGTATTAGAAACAGCAGCACCCTACTGCCCTGAAGAAAGAATAATTAATAATAAAGGAGATTTCAGGTATGATTTCCTCTAAGTTTAAAATATACAAACATGAAGAAAGCAAAAGCCTTTGTCCTCTATAAAATGGATCTGTAAATTCATCCTGGACACATTACTTACAACAGGTTCTTAAACATTTTCTCAGCATGGACCTCATATTGATGCAAGAAATTAACCTGTGGACTATTTTCCCTCTCATCCATGATTTATATAAATATCCTTGTGGTAACTACAACAAGTGCTCATGCGGAAAAGGAACTTTAGGAAAGTATCTCACTTAGTTTTTGCTGTCTTTTTAATGTGATTTAGTAGGAGGAAGAACCAACACCCTGTGACTAGCCAGATCTCTGAGGACCACCAGCAAGTGCTCTGTGGTCCATAGAGTGCATTATGAAAAACTCTGTTATAATGCTTGTGGTATAGCACGTGTTCTCAACCTGAGACATGGAAGGTTTCGGGGGGGGTTGTGACTGCCTTCCTTTCCATTATGGCTAAATGAGAGAAGGCTCTGAAAACTTCTGGGACTCTTTTTTCTGTTGTAACACGGAATCATAGTAAAGAATAAGTCAATAACCACTGCACTAAAACATTACAAGATATAATCTTCAATACACTTCTGATGAATCCATTCCAGTTCAAATTGTTTTGCTCAGGTGCTATTAGGAGCAATAAGTAGCATACAACTGTTACGGAATATTCCACTGGAGGTACTAAAAATTTAAAGTGAAAACTGTTCAGATAAACAAACAGATTGCTTGAGATGACTTTTTATGAATATAGTACCCAAGTTCCCAAAATACCTAATAATATATAATAAAATTTGAAAAAATATTAATAGAATACTTAACCCTGCTTTCAGAAAAACTTGTTCTTTTAAATAAATATGAATATTACCCACCAATTGTATTTTGACAGAGATTAAATATATTAGTTGCATTTGGGTAGACTTTCCCCCTAAAATTACATATTAAACCTGTAGTCTGCACAAAGTGGTGACCAAATGTAACTTATGATTTAACTCCAGTTTAATCACATGATATGTTTTAAGAAGTTTTTAACTCCCAAAATGGAGGAGAACCAGAGACTTCATGAAATCTGCTAGGGATTCCACTATTGCTAGAGATTTTAAGTGGGAGAAGTTGAAATATGATGGTGATGAATATAAAATTCTAAGATACGTTTTTTTTAACCTGTCCTGCAGTAACACCAGTGGTGAGCTGGAGCCGGTTCATACCTCTGTGGTGTTCCGGGGCTGGAGCACCCACGGGGAAAATTTGGTAGGTGCAGAGCACCCACCGGCAGCCCCTCACCCGGCCCCAGCTCACCTCACCTCCGCTCCATCTCCGCCTCCTCCCCTGAATGCGCCGCCCCACTCTGCTTCTCCACCCCACCCCACCCCCAGCTTCCCGCAAATCAGCTGTTCTCGCGGGAAGCCTTTTAGAATCAGCTGTTCGCGCGGGAAGCCGGGGAGGGCTGAGAAGCAGGCGGCGGCTTTGCGCTCAGGCCCAGAGAGGCGGAGGTGAGCTGGGGCAGGGAGGTGCGAGGAAGGCCGCCCACACCACAGTAGGTAACCCAGGAGGGCGGGGGCGCGCAGGGGAACTGCTCCCCGCCCCAGCTCACCTCCGCCTCCCTGGGCCTGAGCTCAAAGCTGCTGCTTGCTTCTCAGCCCTCCCCAGCTTCCCACGTGAACAGCTGATTTGCAGGAAGGGGGGTCGGAGAAGCAGAGCGGGGCAGTGCATTCAGGGGAGGTGGCAGAGGTGAGCTGGGGCTGGGCATGGGGCGGGAAGCTGCCGTGGGTCCTCTGCACCTAACAAATTTTCCCCATGGGTGCTCCAGCCCCGGAGCACCCACAGAGTCAGCGCCTAAGGCACAACTTTTGATGTGATCAGTGGAGGGAGCGGCCCTCCCCCTGTTCTCCCCCAGCTACGCTATCCCACTTCTAGGAGCCAGAGGGACCTGCCGGATGCTTCCTGGGAGCCGCCCCAAGTAAGCACTGCCGGGACTCCCCACCTCACCCCCCAGCAGGTCCCTCTGGCTCTTTGGGGCGGGGCGTGGTGGGCACCCACTACAGTGGCCCACAAGACCCTCCTGCCTGGTTCTGCGGCAGTCAGGGGAAAGGGGAGGGGGGTGGATGGGGCAGGGGTCCTGCAGGGGGCGTCAAGGAATGCGGGGGGTTGGATGGGGCAGGAGTCCCGGGGGGTGGGGGCGGGGGTGGGCCATGACTGAGTAACACCAATGTGTAATAGTCCCCAAAGAGCAGGAAGGTAACTTGTTGCCAGGTTGATTATGATAAGGGTTGATGTTGCATAATTAATTAAAAGAAAAGTAAGGTGGGCAGGGAGCTTTCCCTGTGGGAGCTTAGTGCTCTCTGTACAAGCTTCTAACTGTAATAAATATCTTCTCTTTTAATTTATCCTTAAACTGTGAGAATGACTCATTTTTCTTGGTACTTTGCCTCTGGCTTTCACTTATGGTACAGCACAGATAGAGCTGTGTGGAGAAGGAAAACTTACTGCCACCAAAGATTCTTTTCACAATTCTCCAAAAAAACCCACCCCAAAACATATTTTTTTGCTTCACCACAAATTTCAAGGAAAATATTGAAATAATGGAAGACACATAGCTAAATCCCTTGGATTCCTTTAAAAGTCTCAAGCAGAGCTTGTTGGGTTTATTTGTTACTGGCAAAACTACCTTTCTGTCCAGCACCAAAAGGATGAATTGTGGGTGTTTTTTAATGAGCCATTTTTGAAATAGATTATATAAAATTGTACTGAGTGCCACACAATGCAGCTTTCAAATGGCAACTTTAAGAGGCCTATTATACACTTGCCAGTAAATGTCATTCTTTTATTTATAAATAAAAGATATATAAATTCCTACATAGTGTCTCAAACTAACGCCAAGGGCATTTTGCCTTTTTATATAAATCAAAGGAACAGGAATGCATGTTTCTTTCCTTATTGATCATCTTTCAGAAAGTCCAGACAAATTTAGTTTTGAAGCATAGATCAAAAGTATCTTGAATCCATGGATTCTTTTGGCATTTGAAGGGAATTAATGTAAAATTATAGAGAACTTCTTTTGAGCAAACTTAGCATTAACACATGAAGGTTGTTTCAAAGGTTTCTCCTCTGAGATGTAGCTAACATGCCAGTAATTTTTCATGGAAAGATCTTTGAGGTTTTGATATCATAGCAAATAGGTAGGTAGAAAGATATCATCCACAAAAGCAAAACTAAAAAGGACTGCCTCTTTATTGGGCAGAGAAGCAATAAATGCTGTCGAAGATTGGTTCTTTTAGTTGGCAGGCCCAGGTGGTATTTATAATTGCAATAAGAATATTATGCATTGTGAATCAGACTGAACTGATCCTGTGAACTAAATGATATTTTGTGTGATGCTGTACTTTGCTTTCCACTCACTATAAGTCTGTTCTTAAATGCTAAAGGTAAAAGCTTTATGTTGCATTATTCCTAATCCTAAAGGGTCAGATTCTGCCAGCCTTGCTTAGATTAGGTGCTTACTTTTCTGAGGAGCCTCATCGATTTTATGTTTGAGGTAAGAACTGGGCCTTTAGCTAATACAGTACACTACCTTTCACTAAAGGTAGCATTCCATTCAAAGGCAAAGAGGGAAATATGTGGTATTTTCTTTTTCTTTTTTTTCCCACAACTCTGTTCGTGTTTCATTTTGCGTCCAATGTTTTTGCTCCATGTGATGAGTTATTTCATTGATTTGTCAGCTGTGGAAAAGGAAGATAATTTTTCTTCTTGGCTTAGCTTTCTTTGGAATTGAAAAGATGTGGATGGCTCAGAACCTGTCAGCATATTATGTACTAGTGTTCAAATCAATCTACAGAGCACAAGTGAAAAGGGTTAATTTACATGTTAATCTAAACATTAATAATCGAGGTGTGCTACATGCGTCACTGAGAAGCTGAGTACTAGTACGACTGCTTAGGTCTAATCATTACATCAGTATAATTTCAACTGAGGATATGTCTACACTACATTTTGGAGTGAGTCTCCCAGCCTGGTTCAACAGACTGAGGCTAGTAGGGCTCGTACTGGTGCTCTAAAAACAACGGTGCAGACAGTGCTTTGAAGTTGCAGCTCAGATTGTGAAGCTCTTGCCCCTTCCTAGACTTCAGAGCACAAGCTCCAGCTTGAGCTGCAACTTCAAAGCACTGTCTACACCGTTGGTTTTAGAGCATTAGTGTGAGCCCCATTATCCTCAGTCTGTCGAACCAGGCTGGGAGACTCACTCCGAAATGCGGTGTAGACATATCCTCAGTTGAAATTATACTGATGTAACGATTAGACCCAAGCCCTCCTAGCCCAAGTCTGTTGACCAAGACTAGGAGGCTCACTAGACATGTGCTAAAGGGCCTGATCCTCTCCAAACTTATGAAGGCATCTGAAACTCTGTGAGATTGTAGTTATGTTTCCTTCTAATTTCCCCTTTTAATCATTTGAACGCATTTTGTTCCCACTGCCCTGTAAATGGCACAGGATTCAGCCCCAAAAGTTTCAGATTCCCTGGGATTTGTGAGGCTCTTGAGAATACAGTAGTAGTACAGAGACATTGTATTGCCTACTGGTCCCCTCTAGCCTAGTTGAGCTGTGCTGACTGCTGTTGCCCTATGAGCCCTCTTTCCAGGAGTGACTTGACAGCAAAGCAGAGGAACTGATGTGTAACTTACACTGGCTTATCCACTATACTTTTTAGGTGAAACCTGCTAGAGTATAACTGTGCCATTTCACCTGGGGCTTAGCACCCTCCTCACCCATGGATCCCGAGTTCTTGAGACCCCCAATAGATAGGTTTCCACATGCTTAAGGCAGAAGGAGGAGCTTGCAAGTGAACTCATGATCTTCCCTTCTGTGGCTTTGGGCCAAAATCCACAGTACAAATGGCCGTCCCTTTTTGGAGCATTTGCCATTCGGTTTTTAATAACAGATGTTGCATTTCCAGATAGTTCTGTGCTCTTTAGCTCTGCTCTTAGAGAGCTGAATAGACACAAATGGAGGAAACATGCCATCTATATATATATTTTTTAACAACCAAACGCCTCATTAGAACAGATCAGTTGCCAGTTTTCATCACTGCCAGACTCTGGGTTCGTGTATTTTTGGCATTTCCCAAGAAAACAAAGTAATTTACCACAAAGCACAAAAACAGGAAGCTATTTTTAGAAAATAAAATGTTTTAAATTATTACTTTCTACTGACAGTTTTTTTCAAATGTTCTGCCATATTGCTGCCACATTGTAAATTGGTTCTAAATAAAGCATGTCAAGTTCAAATTGCTTATTATTATCCTCCTTATAGATGGCCCAAAACTCTAGCTGGGATAACTGCTTATCACCCCTGTCTTCAGTATTCATTTAGCTCCATTTCCCTCCACAATGGAGCAGAAGAGTCAAAGGCATGGCGTAAATGTAACCGGACGGGACGCTGGGCAGATGAAAACTATTCTGAATGTCCGTATTCACAAGAAGTAACTCAAGTACTTCATGCCTTTAGTCAGGTAATATTACAAAGTCCTTATTCATAGAATGTACTGTAGTTATTGTTAGGTTACACATATATATGTGAGGTGGTTGTTGGTCCTTCACATGAAACAGAATATGCGTCTGTTTCTAGGGCATACAACACTGGGTTCCTGTGAGGATCCAAATACCATGGAGCAATATGATCATGGTGCTTTAAAGCACTAACTAGGGCCACCTTGCTGTAGCTTTGATTTATTGCACAGCTTGCAAGCAAACCTGAGTTTAGGCACAAGTTTGGGATTTCTACACTCTAGCAAGGCAAAATGAAGTACTTCATCTAAATGAGGCAGTCGTCATTCGAAGGGTTTGTGGAAACTGATGCCCTCAGAATAAGAAAAGGGCCTATACTGTCTTCACTTCCTTAGCTTTCTCTATCACAAAAAAGACTGTAAAATATGATATATATATAGGAAAATGTTTTGGGCCAGATTCACCACTATGGGTACATCTATGTTGTGATAAAAGACCCACAGCACAGCTGTGGCAGGCCTGGGTCCGTGGACTTGGGCTCATGGGGCTCAGGCTGTGAGGCCATAAAATTGCAGTGTAGATGTTCTTGCTAGAGCCCTTGTGGGGTCTCAGAACCTGGGCTCCAGCCCAAGCCTGTATGTCTACACTGCAATTTTATAACCTCCAAACCCGAGTCAGCTGATCCAGGCCAGCCACATGTATTTTACTGCTGTATAAATATACCCTATATTACTCCAGTTTTACTTCAGTGTAACTATACTTAAACTGAGGTAAAACTGGAATAATGTAGTGCTATAATTGTGCCGTGGATGTGAGTGTGTACAGCATATCAGCACCTTCATTGCAATGTGTGTTTCTCCCTGTGTCTGGAACTTACGTGAACATTGGTAATGGAGTGACATGCTGGTACTCACTGACAAGGACAATGAGACATCAGAGCACCACTTTCGTTTGTCTTTTCTCCTCCACACACACATTCTTGCCACAGTGGTGTTAGTTCCTCTTGCATTCTTATATGGCTGACTCCCCAACTAGAATGTCTCTCCTCATTGCCATGATACTGGTTCTGTGGGCATTTCAGTTGGGTAAGAAGCAGAGCACAGATTAGAGGGTCTGTAAGAAAGAGGAAAGGAGAAAGTTTTAGACTAGCATGAAGAGTGTTCAACACCTACTGGAGGCAAGGTTGGGTAGAGCTGGGTGAATAACTGATTATTTTGGTTTGGTGGCAGTTCTAAAAAACTGGAAAAAAAGAATGGCTTGGGTTGAAGTAAATCTGTTTTTTTTTTTTATTTCAGTGATTCAAAAAAGTCTGTTGTGAATCGAACAAAATGTTTCATTAACCCAAAATGTTTTGTTTCTGAACATTTTTAAAGGACTAGAGTCACAAAATGGGGGAATGGGATGTGGTGTTCCCTCCCCCCACCACCAAGCTTTAGCATGGCATGAAAGGCATTCATCTGGGCTGTAAGGGGAGAGGTTCAAATCTCCCTCCTCCCAGGTGAGTGCTGTAACCACCAGGCTATCGAGTCATTCACACTCCCTTGATTAGTTATGAGCCCAGAGAGAGAAGTGGGAGACCCAAGTTGAAGTCCCTGCTCCAATAAATATTTAATTATTTACCACATGGAGCAGCTTCAACAGGAGAGATTGAGAAAGACCCACCAGAGAATACCCCATAGCCTGGTGGTTAGGGCACCAGAGTAGGGATTCAAACTGGGGTCTCCTCCATCCCAACTGAGTGCCCTAGTCACTAGACTAAAGGTTGTAAGAGGGATACAGCTACCATCACCTCCTCCACCTCCAGTCATTGTCTAGATAGCATCAAAGTCCAAAAAAAAATGGGTGAGATGTTGAAAGAGGTATAGGGAGAGAGCAGGAAAGTGTATAGAAGGGAGGACGGTGGTTGGAACTGCACAGCTCTGTACCTGCTTGCACATCTGCCCTCAGCTCCCATCTCAATCCCATGCCTCTGTTCTCAGCACACTCTTTTCACTCCAACACTCTTTCTTCTTTGTCTCCTTCCATGCACTTCCTTTCATGCGCTGCCCCTGATGTATAACAACTGCCTCCCTTTCCTAGTGCACCAATCTACCCAACCTAGCCTGAAATTGTTTCTGTTTGCTAGATTTCCACCACACCTCCACTCCTAGGGCTTCTCTTTCACATTTTTTCACAAGCTTCTCTTTGAAATAAATACATTAATACGTCCAACCCGAAGTGTGTGGGCTGCACACAGCATAACAGTTCAGATCACATTATCTTGGTTTGTTGAAACCCTCATCCCTCCTGTCTCTCCCACCAGCTTTGTCCGTTATCTGTGTTTGCTTAATTTGATGCTGCAAATTGCAGAGTCTGGTCAGAGGTGCTGAACCCCAGACTCCATTGGAAATTAAGGTTGCTGAACAATTAGCAGGATCAGGCCTTTAAATTATATGTTTTCTGGGGTAGGGAGTGTTCCTACTTTCATTTCTGTAAAGCTTGATGCAGACCTACAATGCTGCATAAATAATATTAATAATATAAACTCTGCTTTCAGTCTGAAAAAGTTACTAGGAGCATTATATACACAAGGCAGCTGTTTCCACCTCTTGTTCTCAGTACAAAGCTTAAATATGTAAGCCTAAATATTTTTAACTTGTGCCTGTTAAAGCCACTGCCTGCAAAACTCCCCTTTTAATTCTAGCTTGTTTAAAAAAAGAAGTCTTGATGTAATGATACTTAACACAAACAGTGCCACCAAAAGGTACAGGGGGAAGAAGAGAATTGCTCTTTGATCTCTTGCCTCTTCTACTCTTTGGACTTCTTCAGATGAATTATATCACAGATACAATGAATTAAAATATCAGAGTTAAACTAAAACATAAACAGAGCATATTTTCATAACACAGCCAGAAAGTTCAATCTGGAAATATGATTTCCATTTATAATAATCTACAACAGTTGATAGGTAAACCAAATGTAATTTTTTTTTAAAAATTCTACTTGTGAGAAAAGTCAAAGATTAATCTGAGGAAAAGCATCTCAGGAAAGAGAAATGAAAAGATTGGGTTGAAGGAATGCTACAGCAAAGCAATGCCTTTCTTTTGCCTGGTCATCTGTTTAGTCTGTGTGATTTCAGTGGTTCTGGATAATGAATCCAGACATTCTGTTTCCTTACTCTGGCTTTATCCTCGAAAAATATATTTATCTCACACATACCTGTGAGTTTTCCTTACAGGACTTTTTTTCTTGTTGCTTTTTTCTTTTTTTCCATTCATTAGTTTCCTGTCTCACCTCTTCCTCTCTTTGGAGGACTCTCAAGTCTCTATAGAATTCGTGCTGCCTGTTGCCACAGCAGAAAGTTTATTAACAATTTGTTCAATAATCAGATGTTACTGTCAAATCCAAGCTAGAGAGCCAAGGTGCACAGAGTAATTATTAGCCTGTTTTTGTGTAGCCTGTTTGAACTGCAGTCATCTAACTGTGTAGTTAGCCAATATCAGAAATAGTATAGTGAACGTGTGTAGTGCATGTGATAGTTAAGGATGAAAATCCCTTTCCATTATAACTCCTTGCTTATAATTTTCCCAGACCTTCAGAGTTGGGACTTGCTTTTCTACCTGAAAATTGTCAATAAAAATGATACCCCTCTGCTTTTAAAACTGATTTTTTTTACTCCAGTAGCTACATTTCTGAAAATCTGGACATGTTCCTGACATAAAGACTCCAAGAGCCATGTATCCTGGTCACCTTCATGTTAGTGTAAATCCAAAGAAATGCCATTGAAGTCAAAAGTTATTTCAGATTCACAGCTGTGTGTATGAGATAAAAACCACAGGTCCTAGGGAATCCTGATTCAGTGCAGTGTATTGATTCTTAGCTGCATGGTTCCATGTTAGTGGGAATCATCTGACTAAAGCCCTGATCCTGCAAAGACTTCTACACATGCTTCACTTTAGGTCAATGGCACTATTCACGTGTGTAAGTCTTTTGAAGGATTGAGGGAAGTGATTAGTCCACTCTATTCGGCACTGGTGAGACCACATCTGGAGTATTGCATCCAGTTTTGGGCCCCCCACTACAGAAAGGATGTGGAAAAATTGGAGAGTCCAGAGGAGGGCAACAAAAATGATCAGGGGGCTGGGGCACATGACTTACGAGGAGAGGCTGAGGGAACTGGGCTTGTTTAGTCTGCAGAAGAGAAGAAGGGGGGCGGGGGTTGATAGTAGCCTTCAACTACCTGAAGGGGGGTTCCAAAGAGGATGGAGCTTGGCTGTTCTCAGTGGTGGCAGATGACAGAACAAGGAGCAATGGTCTCAAGTTGCAGTGGGGGAGGTCTAGGTTGTATATTAGGAAATACTATTTCACTTGAGGGTGGTGAAGCACTGGAATGGGTTACCTAGGGAAGTGGTGGAATTGCCATCCTTAGAAGGTTTTTAAGGCCCAGCTTGACAAAGCCCTGGCTGGGATGATTTAGTTGGTGTTGGCCCTGCTTTGAGCAGGGGGTTGGACTAGATGACCTCCTGAGGTCTCTTCCAACCCTAATCTTCCTTGATTGTATGATCAGATCCTAAATTGGTACACCTTAAACAAGTTATGTAGCCTCAGAAATGTGAAAAGAGTGATAAAAGCCAAGCCAGATATTACACATAACAATTCTGATGTATTTCCAGATGCACGTCAACGCCACCAATGCTCTTGAATTTTCCCGCCAACTTACAGCCTACACAAGAGATGCTTCCAACTTTGCAGATAAGATGGATATTATATATTTGGCTTACATAATGGAAAAGTTAATAGCCATCGTGGATGAAGTCAAAGATGTAAGATACTGTTTGAATACTGAATAATCTACCACTTAAAATTGAAATCACGTATTTGTACATTTAGGGCATGGTCCTGTTTTAACATATGCAGGCACACATTGCAGTGTAGATTCTAAAACTGCTCCCTGCTCTTGTGAATGCATATACTTTGTACAAAAGATTCAGCAGTGGGTTGCTCAGTGTCTAGTAGGAGGATTGAGCCTTCTCATCTGCCTGATAGAGCCATTGCTGTTTTGGAACAAAATATTTTAGGATGCACACATTTCCTTTACTTTGTGCCTTTTTAAATTATACAGTGGATAAAGTATTGGAAGTAACCCTAGATGCTTTTCCTTCTGGATATTTCCATGACAGTATCTGAGTGTCACAAATGTTTTTGTTTCTTCTGTATTATCAACAGAATAATTATGGATGATATTTTCACTGCATTTTGAAGAATTACGAGTGTATGTATCACTTTATGTGAAGAGGACAAAATGCCTCTTTAAGTATAACTTTCTGAAGAAACTTCTAGCACAGGGGGTAACATTTTACAAGGAAATCTAATCAGTTATGCAAATCCCAAAGGAAAAAATAGCTTTTTATAGAGAACAGCAATGATACTCATAAAAGTTTTCATTGTTTAATTTTCAGAATAGCTGTTTGCGTAAAGATTTCATTTTCTGTAATTTTTGAATACATGATAGTTATAGTTAAAACATTTGTTTTTCTTTTGGTTTGGCATTGTTCATTTCATTCTGGCTTTGGGGTTTGTAATGGTTAACATTTTAGTGCCACTTTGAGAGTGCCTTCAACTTTAATTTCATCATCATATGCCAGAACTAAAGTGCATACTAAGTGCTTCCCAGAGTCATATTTCAAAGCTACAATTGCTTTTCAGCCTCCTGGCTCAGAATCCCAATATGATGATGTTGCTTTTTGACCCCCTCTCCCCTGCAAAAGTAAGAATTTTCTCTCTGACAAAAAACAGCCTTATTCACAGTTATAGCTCTCCTCAAAAATCCTTTGAGTCCACTTTGGTTTTGGTACTAGCTCCTTATGTATTGTTCATTACATAAATTAGCATCAGCTCCAATTGGTTTTGCTTCTCCTGCCATGTAATGTTCAAACTCCTGATCCGCACTATCAAAGCATCCACACAACTCCACCCCTCATCGCGTGTTACTTCTCCACCCGTTTCTTTCATAATCTCTCACAATCAATTAAGGTCTGCTATTATCAGAGATAATCAAAGATAATAGCCCACCTTAATTGATTGGTCTCATTACAGTTGGTATGGCAACACCCATTTTTTTATGTTCTCTGTGTATATATATCTTCCTACTGTATTTTCCACCAATGAAGTGGGTTTTAGCCCACGAAAGCTTATGCCCAAATAAATGTATTAGTCTCTAAGGTGCCACAAGTACTCTTTGTTTTTTTTAACGTAAGTGGGTTCACAGTTTTGCACTGTTTTAAACCGATTTTAGTTAAATTTGTGCAACTTCTATGTTGAGGTCATGCTTAGAGCAGAAAAAGACCAATTTGATCATTTAGTCTACATTGCAGCCAGTGCATGTTTGTTCCTTACTGCACATTTTACTCCTGCATTGTCCCATCTGGTGTCAAATGTGTCAAATGATAGGGCTTTCACTGCTTCTCCTGGGGCATAATTTAACAGTCTAGTACATCATGTTGTCAGGAAAATGTGCATACATTCACCCAATTTTTCATTTTCTTGATTTCATGCTATTACTCCTAGTTAGCACATTTTATTATGCTAAAGAATTGCTTCCTCTCCCTCATTTTCCCACCTCTTATTTATGTATAGGCTATTATCCTATCCCTCACCTAGCCGAGCTATACGTCTTAATCTTTTCTCATAAATCATTGCCTCCAGTCTCCTAATCATTTTTATTACTCTTCACTGCATCAGTAACATAATTTGTCAATAACCTACTAGTAATTAGGTTACCAGAAATTAATATATTATTTCAGGTCGTCGCAAAAGAGCCATATAGAGAGGACACATTATATCTCTGTCCATTGTTGTGTGACTGCTGTATATAAAGTTTAAAATTGCCTTGGCTTTTTCAGCAACCATTAGCACTGCAAACTCCTGTTTAATTTCTTAATGTCTGCCATCTCCGACATCTCAGTATTGTTGCTTTACAGGTTTCTTTGTTCTAGTGAATATCTGTACTTTGAACTATATGTCCAGATATATTAGTTTACCTCTTTCCCTGTTGAAACATTTTTTAGTTATTTTTATGCCCCTGAATGTAATCACTCTTCCATGCATCATTTTTGTGTGAGTTGATCAGTAAACTCTTTGGGATGCCATATCTGTGGGTTCTGAAAACTGCTGTGTACATTTACAAGGCTATATGACTTTGTACTCTGATTAAAATTAAGTTTAATTTCCAAAAAAGTTAATATTTTCATTTCAGAATGAAAAGTCAAGAAAGAAGCCATTGCATCCTTGATTCAATTCAAGATGAAATCCTTGGAGTATCATTACAATCACATTTTCTAAAATGGTTTTCTCTTCAATTTTGCTATTTAGGGCAAGGGCTCATTTAAGGCACCTAGGGCAGTGGGGCTCTTCACAGGCTTCCTGGAACTACTGCAATACTCATACTTAGAAGCAATCAACCAAAAATGTAAACTGACTGTGAGCCTGATTTTCAGAGATACGGAGGACCTGCAACTCTCATTCATTTCAAATTGAGTTGTGTGTTCTCCACGCTTTTGAGAATTAGGCCCTCTCTCCCTACATAGAGAGCGAGAGTGAAACTGACTATACCCAAAGTGCTTTCAAATGCACAAAGTAAAAAAGAAATATGTTTTTTTAAAACCCTCTCAGTTACAGTAAGTGTAGGTATTACTTGAAACAACACCAGGGAAAGTGATTTTCAGACAGAAATGTGTTTTTTAAGTTGACTGTGTTTTTAAGTCAAAGAAACATTTCAGGCTTTCTGATGAATCGTTGTACCCATCAAAATATAAAATGATTGTATCTTGGGTACCACAGTATTAATCTCAGAAACACCTTGGTTTGGGGGCACTGTTCACTCTGCTGTCTGATGAAATTTGTCAGACTCTCACAAACTGCCAACATTCTGATGGAGACTGTTGCCAGGCATGTATTCAGTCATATAGAGCATTTCCTTTCTTGTACAAAATGCTGTAAAATATCAAGGGATATTGCAAGTTGCACTGTAGCTGTTATGGCTGTATTCTTGTTTCCATCTTAGTCTCTTGTTTTCTGAAAAAAAAAAAAGATTGTAATTCAGAAAACAAGAAGTTCGGGGGTGGAGTGGGGGGCGGTGTTTGTTTTTGGGTTTGATTCTGGTATTTTGGTTTGGTTTTATATAAATCGTGAAGGAAAACTTTTTACCTGGTTAATCCTGGTTAAAAATGTACTTCATCTGAGTAGAATGCTTTCTTGGGCATATATAACTCAAACAGATTTAGTTTTAAAAAATTAATTTGGGAAAAGATAAATCCATACAAAATCAATTCATATTTGTTGTTATAGGGAAGATCCAGTGGCTGAGATAGTAAGAGGAGAACTGAAATTCTTTAAAAATAAAGGCTTGTAAATATCCCACATTAATAAGACAAACAGTAGAGTAGAACATATTAAATTAGCAGAGCAGAATAAAATACCAAAATAACCAGAGGAATGATCAATAATCAATAATCATATTTGTAATAAACAAATAAAAAATTAGCAGTGTTACTTTATTTTAATTGATTTTAGTTAATAGGAAAAACATGATCAATAGCACCTGCTTTAACCCAAAATGGTGAAATACACAAATAAATAAATACATAAAAAAAATAAAAACTTGAGTACTGTGGGGATATTACACTTAAATAGTGAACCAGAAAGTATTTTCTTTGATGTCAGTTGGCACTTTTGTCTCCTCTTCTCCTTGGTCTCTGTGTTTGTTGAAATGTAATGATCTAACGGAATGACTAGTCTCCTTAAAATGACTGCCATTAGGTGAGATAAGGTGCCTAATTTCAATTTCACTCTTGTGTTCTTTGTTGCAGTTTTAATGGTATAATAGTTTCCCTTGTAATTACTTTTTCTTTCAGCTTGTAGATGCTATAGTTGAAATTGCCAGCAACATAATGTTGGTAGATGACCATGTGTTGTGGATGGCCCAGAATGAAAACAAAGCCTGTACCAGGATTGTACAATGTGTGGCGCACATTACAAATCAGACGCTGAGCAGCCATACTCAGGTTATATCAAAGGTATGTAATAAAATTACAAACATTTTGGGGTGGGGGCATTGTTCGAAAGATCTGTTATTTTTCTATGAATTTTTGCATTAGCAATTTATATACATTAAAGTACCGTTGGAAGACAGAAAAAGAGCACAAATACAGCAGGTTTATCGAACATTACCGATAGGCTCAATAACTGACATTTATCTATTTATTATCATAGTGGATTGTTTTGTTTGTGGAGTGTTCTTCAAATATGGTATTGCTGTTCACTTCAGTTTACCCATCACTGTTGGTGATCTGTGTTCATTTTAGAAGACTTAAATTGGGTCAATCAACATTTCCAATAAGAGGATAAGACAACATGCTCTGTTGTTGCCTGCAGCTTTTGATATGGCTGTCAGAGAGTATTCTAGGTATTAATAGCGTAAACCAGTGAGAAAGGCCTGGCTGAAAAGGTGCATCTTGTTGCTCTTGGTAAAGATAGCAGCTAGTTTTGTGTTTAAGCTTATTTCTATGGCTCTAGGATTTTTGCTGCCCCAAGCAAAAAAAAATTTGGCCACCCCTGCTTTTTTTCGTGCCCCCCAACCCCTTCCCCAAATCCCCGGCCCCGCCTCCTCCCCCGGGCATGCCGGATTCCCCCCCCCATTGCTTCCTGTGGCCCCCCCCAACCGCCCGCCCTAGCTCACCTCTGCTCCGCTTGCTCCCCTGAACATGCCGCCGCTTGTCTTCTCCCCTCTCCCTCTCAGGCGAGGGAGAGGCAGCGCGTTCAGGGGAGCAGGCAGAGCATAGGTGAGCGAGGGTCGGGGGGGAGCGCAGGAAATAACGGGGGGGAGGGGGTACAGGAACCGCTCCCCAACCCAGCTTGCCTCCGCTCCACCACCACCACCTCCCCCGAGTGCGCCGCCGCTCGGCTTCTCCCCCCTCCCTCCCAGGCTTGCCTCGCGAAACAGCTGTTTCGCGCACAGGAAGCCTGGGGGGGAGCGGGGAGAAGCCGAGCGGCGGCGGCGCGCTCAGGGGAGCAGGCGGAGACGGAGCAGAGGCGAGACTGGGCCGGTGGGGACACATTTCTAGGGGCAGCATGGCCGGCACCAGAATGCCGCCCCTAGAAATGTGCTGCCCCAAGCACCTTCTTATTTTGCTGGTGCCTAGAGCCGGCCCTGTCTATAGGGAGCAAACTGTAGATGCATGGACCTGCTACCAAAAATGCCCAGCCTCCAGTTCACAAGAGTTCACTCCCGGGACACTGAATATGTTTTATCAATTTTTCAACATTTAAATAGTAGAAATGGACCAAAATCAGAAGCTTAAATCCAAACCCTTCACAATTTTAAATTAAATATTTAAAGAGTTATTGAGTTTGTGTAAAAAAGAAAAAAACAATAACAACTTGCAAACCTTGCATATTTTGGTCAGTTATCTACAGAATTTGTTTGGGGGTATTGCTTGAAAGTGAATTCATTGTTAATTTTAGTTACTGAACAGTGTGTATTTGCAAACACACATGTGCACGCTAGAGTGAGCAGATGTCCCGATTTTATAGGGACAGTCCCGATATTTGGGGCTTTTTCATAGAATCATAGAATATCAGGGTTGGAAGGGACCTCAGGAGGTCATCTAGTCCAACCCCCTGCTCAAAGCAGGACCAATCCCCAATTTTTGCCCCAGATCCCTAAATGGCCCCCTCAAGGATTGAACTCACAACCCTGGGTTTAGCAGGCCAATGCTCAAACCACTGAGCTATCACTCCCCCACCCTTATATTGCTTTTCTTATATTGGCTCCTATTACTCCCCACCCCCTGTCCCATTTTTTCACACTTGCTGTCTGTTCACCCTAGTGCACGCACAGACACAAAAAGGCATTGATGGCCTGCCTATATCCTTAGATCCTTCAATAGTACAACTTAGGTGAGGTGGGAGGGTCCTAGAACTTGGGCTATAGCCTGAGCCCGAACATCTACACCACAATTAAACAGTTCTTTAGCCCGAGCCCTGTGAGCCTGAGTCAGCTAGCATGGGCCAGCTTTGGGTTTTTAACTGCAGTAAACACATATCCTTAGAGAAGAAAGAGCTAGAAGAGCCAGTCTTTTTTCACTTGCAGATTATACTCTGTGAGAAAAAAGCTGTTCATTTAAATGGTTATATATAGAAAAGAATCACTTTGATGCCCATTTTTATGTATGTATCTATTTAGAATACGTATAGACAGTAAAGTGCCTTCCTAGGGCTGACTTTTTATGTAACAGCTAAGGGGATGCTCTATTTGTATAAACTCCTGGTTTATTTTAAATGTCAAGTTCCATAGGTCATTTTTCTTGTCTCTGCTTCGGGAGGATGCTGACATTCCTATCCAAAGTAATTCTTTCTGTTTATGCAAGCTGTAAATCTGTATCCTTAACCTATTAGCTGTGCTCTATCTTTTTTATTCTTACAGTTTTCTGTAGGAGATTTAGTGCAGTCGAGTGCAGCTTGTAAATAAACAAATCTGTGGACTTTCTTGTGTAGTCTCATGCAATTCTGTTCCTTTTGGAGACCAGCCAGCAAACAATTAGCCAGTTAACTAGCTCATAGAAATTGCTTTAGTTTCTTTAAACAGAGTAAGACTGCACACAGCTTGAAGTGGTCACCGGTTTTAGATATAATTTCTGAAAAATTAAGTCTCCGACTAAATCTGTCAATTGTATGACATGAAACTGGCCATTTTCATTCTAAGTCTATTGAAAAATTCCTTAAATGGCAATGGTTTTTTGGGGAAGACAGACATGTTTTTCTCATGCACTACGGGATGGGTTATCACAAAGGCAAACAAATCCCTGAGTTGAAAGATAGGGCAATAGATCAGTTGTATTTCCTTATGCCTCCCTCAGTTTGGGGTGATGTATATATAAACATTGTTCTTTACATAAGGAATGGCCTGTTACGTCTTCTCAAATGTATAAATCCCAGATACTGTATCCCATATAATAATGCATTTAAGGTAGGAAATTGTATATTGTCTTCACATTAATATTACCGTGCAGAGTGAAAAAGAAACTCTTCTTCTGTATGTTATTATTAAAAAGTAAGAATAAATTCCTATGAACACAAAATTCTTCTGATGGGACAGAGACAAGTGAAAAAGCTACTATTTTTTGCTCTTAGTGTGCTAACCTGACCCACTCAAATTAAACCAACTTCATTGTTAATGTATGTGTAAATGTTCTAAGTAGTCTGCAATATCTTTCCATGGCTGGCTGGCTAACTATCTATCTATTTATCTAATTTACGGTAACTGTTTAGCTTTCAAAAGCAAACTATCCTGCCTATCTATAACTAGGTAGTGACGTTGTTGGCAGCCTCTTTGCCATGAAATAACATGTTCTATGTTAATTCCTCAGCCCATTTTTGGAAATGCACAAAATAGTATTAAAACCTTCCATATATTTTTTCACATCTTTCTCTAAATCAGGGGTTTTCAAACTGGGGGTCAGGACCCCTCAGGGGGTCGCAAGGTTATTATTATATGTCAGCCTCCACCCCAAACCCCGCATTGCCTCCAGCATTTATAATGGTGTTAAATATATAAAAAAAGTATTTTTAATTTATAAGAGGGTGTGGGGGGTTGCACTCAGAGGCTTGCTATGTGAAAGGGGTCACCAGTACAAAAGTTTGAGAACCACTGCTCTAAATAATCCCATTGAAACTGTCAGAGAATTTCGGGTTAATTGTTAATGAGGCTTTCCCTTTGTAGGCATCTTTGTGCCCTTTGGCATTGTCCTGAGCTGCACACCCAAGGAGCTGTTCTTGCCATCATCTTAAGTGTTGCCCCAACCTGCTGTTACATGCATGGATACCATATTATTTTATATATTTATAGCACTTGGAAACAAGAAGATTAGTTTGGTAGCTTTCCATACAATGCTTGCCATTCTGACTGTAACTTGCTATGATTGTGTGAATGGAGTAGAGGGTAGAAAGTTTTAGTTCTGCATCTATCCTTGCCCATGATATATCTAATTCTGCGGATTTACTTTGGATGCCTTACCATATCATATACAGTTCCTTATCGACATATTCTTCTGTGCTTGGCATGAGAGAACTGCATGGCATTTGCAAGAATATATTTCAATATAATTGTATATATTTATAAAAATAGTAGCGTTCATTATTGCAAATGACTTTACTTCTGTTTACATGTCCTCCATCATGAAAATATCTAAGTTAGCGTTAATGAAATTGTCTCTATTATCCCCATTTTCCAGAGAGAGAGATCTGAGGCACGGGGACACTACATGACTTACCTAAGGTCACACAAGAAGTCTTTGGCAGAGCTGGGGATTGAACCCATATCTTTTGACTTTTCCACAAGCATAACATGTGCCAGTGAAACTTGTCTGCACAGCACAGAAATCTATATGTGTAGGGTGCATCAAGTTATCCAGGAAAACCTGGTTTCAATTTTAAAGCTTTCCTGCCTGGCTGTTCCAGCAATTAGACTGTTCAAAACAAAGTCTCAGGATATTTTTTTTAGTGGGGGAAAAAATTCTGCTTGGTGTGTTCTAAAATGGCTCAACCATTTTTACTCAAACTTAAAAAATCTGGACAGGTGAATATTTTAGAAAATTAGCAGCAACTGAAAACAAGGGATTAGAATGGAAATATTATGGAACCTTAACTGTAGCAGAAGCTGCAGTTCCTGCTATAATTAGCCATTAGTGCTACAGCCTAAATATAGCGTTGGAGGTGGCAGCACTTGTGGCCGACAGGAATTTACTGCACTTCATAGCTTCGTTTTGAGCACACACAGATAAACCAGCCACTGAAGGGTTATCATGAGACACCCCACTGGCTTATGACAGAATCCAGGCAATCTGAATTGACAAGGCAGGACCTAAGAGCAGCAAAGCCACCATATTTCCTCCCCACCTTACAATGAGGTTTTAATGTTTTGGCTCCAAGCCTACAACATCCTGAGTAGAGTGCTGATCAGAAAAATGCTGACAAAACTTTCTTTTTTGGAATTTGCCAGTTCATTGGGATCACACCATTTTGTGAGACTGGTTGGATTTTCACAAACTCCCAATGGACCCCAGGTTTCAAAACCTGCCTGCCAGTCAGTCAGGTTTCCATCATAAACCTGCCTGGTTTCCTTCCAGCTTGCCTGACCAGCTCCTTGGCAGTCCACTGAGCTGGGAGTCTCAGAACATAGGAGCCAGTGTTTCCGGGCTCACAGTTCCACTTCAGCCCACCATACAGGCTGAGGGAAACCAGGATCCTGAAAGCCCCCACCAAGTTGGCTGCTTTGGAGCTGGGGGCTCTGGAGGACCCTCAAAGATTTGGCCACAGGGGGCTGAAATTGACATAATTCTTGTCAGTTTCATTGCTGTCCTCACTAACAGCAGCAGTGTTGCTGACCAGACTCTTGTTAACAGGGTCTGGTCAGTTTTACTTTGCTGTTCAGTGGTGGGCAGTCATGAAATTGACAAGAATCATGTCAACTTCAGTCTGCAGCTGCTAGGGCTTCCAGGGTCCCCAGCTCCATTTCAGTTCACCAGGTGGGCAATCAGGGATCCTGATGAATATATTTCCCTTCAGAAATACCGCATTTCAGTGCTTCCAAAATGAAATAATGTGATATATCCATTCAGCAAAAAACTTCAAAATTTCAGCTTTTTATTCCAGTCAGGACAGGAAATATTTTCAAAATTTCAAACATTTTCCTGGGACAGGAAAACAGTTTCCCCCCCAGCTCTAAACTGAGTCTTATGTTTGCTTGGTTTTTTGTTTTGTTTTGTTTTTTTCCCTGCCAGGTAGAAAGTGCTTTCCTTTAGTGTGAAGTCATGTGAAAATCTTCTGCAAAATAAACCTTCAGCAGAACTGGCACCATACTCCAAATTTGCTGGGGTTTGATGTGACAATTTTACCCCATTCTAATCAATACTGAGTGGAGTTGAGTCTTATTGTGGAACACTATTGTCTGAGGGGTTGAGGAGTATCCTAGAATGCTTGGAGCCTAATACACTCTAGAGTCCCTTCCTTTTCTAAATCAAGGGGCAAAATTTCCCGGACAACCTCATCCCCACAAATGAAGAAGATTGTATAAAGTGCCATGTGCACCTTTGTTACTCTACAAATAATCATCAAAACTGTGTTTTTGCTGCAGCAAATATACCCGATTAACAAAAATCCAGGGGTAGAAAACTTGCTATTCTTCAGAGCTGTGCTGCTGTTAAAACTTTCCCATCATCATTAATTACCACTTTGCATAATGAAAGATGAAACACCGTCTCTCTAGGACTAGTAAAGACAGTGCTCTTCCATTGACTGCACTCAGCAAATGTGAGCCCACTAATAAGCCCATCATAGAATCATAGAATATCAGGGTTGGAAGGGATCTCAGGAGGTCATCTAGTCCAACCCCCTGCTCAAAGCAGGACCAATCCCCAACTAAATCATCCCAGCCAGGGCTTTGTCAAGCTTGACCTTAAAAACTTCTAAGGAAGGAGATTCCACCACCTCCCTAGGTAACGCATTCCAGTGTTTCACCACCCTCCTAGTGAAAAAGTTTTTCCTAATATCCAACCTAAACCTCTAGCAACTTGAGACCATTACTCCTTGTTCTGTCATCTGCTACCACTGAAAACAGTCTAGATCCATCCTCTTTGGAACCCCCTTTCAGGTAGTTGAAAGCAGCTATCAAATCCCGCCTCATTCTTCTCTTCCGCAGACTAAACAATCCCGGTTCCCTCAGCCTCTTCTCGTAAGTCATGTGTTCCAGTCCCCTAATCATTTTTCTTGCCCTCCGCTGGAGTCTTTCCAATTTTTCCACATCCTTCTTGTAGTGTGGGGCCCAAAACTGGACACAGTACTCCAGGTGAGGCCTCACCAATGTCTAATAGAGGGGAATGATCACGTCCCTCGATCTGCTGGCAATGCCCCTACTTATACATCCCAAAATGCCTTTGGCCTTCTTGGCAACAAGGGCACACTGTTGACTCATATCCAGCTTCTCGTCCACTGTAACCCGTTGGTCCTTTTCTGCAGAACTGCTGCCTAGCCATTCGGTCCCTAGTCTGTAGCGGTGCATGGGATTCTTCCGTCCTAAGTGCAGGACTCTGCACTTGTCCTTGTTGAACCTCATTAGATTTCTTTTGGCCCAATCCTCTAATTTGTTGAGGGCCCTCTGTATCCTATCCCTACCCTCCAGCGTATCTACCTCTCCTCCCAGTTTAGTGTCATCTGCAAACTTGCTGAGGGTGCAATCCACACCATCCTCCAGATCATTTATGAAGATATTGAACAAAACCGGCCCGAGGACCGACCCTTGGGGCACTCCACTTGATACCGGCTGCCAGCTAGACATGGAACCATTGATCACTACCCGTTGAGCCCGACAATCTAGCCAACTTTCTATCCACCTTATAGTCCATTCATCCAGCCCATACGTCTTTAACTTGCTGGCAAGAATACTGTAGGAGACCGTGTCGAAAGCATTGCTAAAGTCAAGGAACAACACGTCCACTGCTTTCCCCTCATCCACAGAGCCAGCTTGACCTATGTAAGTTGTAGTATGTATCATACCCATTTTGATTGTGTGAACCAGAACACGGAAATTGCAAAAACAGCTCTTGTATGAGAGGGAAGTTGCACCAATGTCAATACTTTTCCCTGCTTTCCAGGCCTGTATCTTAACAGACATATTAATGGCTTTTATTGCTGCACAGCATAACGTGGATATGCTTTAGTAGGGAAAGTATCTTAAACTTTCCTGAGTTCTCTCTAATTATTTCCTGAGTGGAATAGAAACATAAGGAGAGTCAGTAGTAATTTCACTATAAAGGATATAATTTGGAAACGAAACCTAAAGCTTATCTCTCTCCTTAGCTCTACTACACATACATTCAAGATTTTATACAAATCAAATTGAATATGTATGGATGTTTCATATTTTCTATTTTAGGCATTTTATTGAAATGTTTATGTTTATTTCATATGTGTGTGTGTGTGTGTGTGTGTGTGTATATATATATATATAATATACAATGTATACAAAATGCATATTTTGTACCAAGGATTCCTTTTAAAGTATGTTAGCAAAATACCAGTTTCTCAATGTGTTTTGACAGATTTCCCTTAATATTGCTCTGGAAGCCTTTATGATCAAGCCATCTAGCTTCATAGGAATGACTTGCACTGCCTTCCAGAAAATATCTGAAAATTCAGACAGGTCACTGATCCATGAGGTGGGGAGCTGGGAAGCAGATTATCACCCAGACCAACATTTGAATTTTAAGTGCAACGATGGCAGTCTCAGTGGTTCTTTCATGAATTTTTCTACCAAAGTAAGTGGTATAAACAGTTGTGTACAACTGACTCATAGGTATATATATATTTTTTTTCATTTGTATCTTGTATTCAAAGCAGATTACTACTTTACCACTGCAGGACTCAAACTGATTATATTAAATAATTATATGAGCTTTTAATCTTGTAAATTGGTTAATAAGAGAAGTAATTGTAACTTGTTACTGGTCTTAAATATTTAACTTCAAGTATGATAAAAATGCATATTTTACTTCCAATACCAGTGTGCTGTGTTTACAAATATTGCATAAGTGTTTCCATGCATGATGTAAAAATTCAACATATAAACAGAAATGAGTATATATTTTGCAATTATAATCTTTGGGCTCGATCCTACAAACTTCTACACATGTGAGCAATCCCATTGAAGTCGATGGGAAATACTGAGTTTTGTCAGGAACTCTCAGGTGAGTTAAGCTTGCATGGACAGTGACATTTTCAGAAAAATTGTCTTTACTTCCACTAAATTGTTTTACGGTTCTTATCTCCAAAACTTGATATAAAAGAAGAGCATTACCTTGGAGTTTTGGAACAGCCTAAGGAAAACAATAATAAATAAGCCTCTTAATAGAATGCAGTATTATTATCAAATAATGAAGTGGTACAATGAAATTTTTATCTAGCGGGAAATGGAAATTTTGCGTTTGGTTGAGTGTGTTATTAAATTTAAGAGAACTAGGGTTGAATTTTAGTTATCCTCCAACAGCATCTCATTTTAATAGGCTTATTCCTGGAAATGCTGAGTACTCCAAAATGATACTTTTCTAGGTAATACTACAAGCTTACTGAACTCTGAGAGTACTTTGATTGCAGTTATTTTCCTAGTGCTGCCTTTGGAAGCTCTGTGTAACTTAGGTAATGCCAGTGGAGGCAGCTCTTGGGAGAACCTTGTAAAAATTCTGTCACCAAATTGAAGGAAGGATTGGGTAGCTTTCCTCCCTTTGATAGTTTAGCAGCATCCAGGGAGGGATGAACACCATCTACACCGAGAATGACTTACAAAGATGCTTCTGAAGAGCAACTTTTTAGTCCTTGGAATGCACAAGGTAGAACCTAATGTCAATGATTACATTAAAAAGGGGAAAAAAAGAAAGATCCCTAGGGACTAATACTCTTGCACTTTCTTACAAAACAATCTATCTATTAATATAGCTATATACACACACTTCAAACTACACAAGCTGAGCACTGTGCTATATATATATGCTATAACTCAAGCAGAAGTTGTGAGCTTGAAGCAGAGTTTACTGGTAAGGTTCTTTGGCCAATCTTATGCAGAAGGTCAGACAAGATGATTATAATGGTCCCTTCTGGCCCTAAAATATCTAAATCTATATATGTACTTTGTATATTTTTCAGGAACAAAGAATAAACATTTTCAGTAAATGCAGTCCATAGAAGTTTGTTTGCCAAGTGATGATGTCTCCTTCTTTGGTTATGATTAAGCATTTTGGTTTAAATAGGAAAACAAATAGATTCCACAGCCCCTCATCCTCCATGTCTATAAGCACACAGGCATGCAAGATTTATCACAGGCTAAGGCAGAACATTTTGGTTGAAGCCCTTTTTATAAAAAGTTGGCAGTGCATCACTGCATAAAGGGTCATTATAATCTTTTCTTACATATTTTGCCATGTTTATAGAAAGCATCCAAGTCAGAATTTCCATCCAAATTTGCGTTTTCATATCTAGTTTCAGTGGATAAAAATATTTTTTTAAACTGCAGGTGCAATAGGGTATTTCATAATGCTCTTTAGAACCCCATTGTTCTATAATTATAACCAAATGTAAGATTTTATCAGGAATGTACTGCTGAATTTGATACCAAACTAAGGCTTGCAAATATAGCAAGTCTTCCTTAAAAGGAGACTGTCAAGTTATTTTTCATAACTTTATAATTCATTTTTCTTTTCGCTTTGTTTATAATAACTCCTTGAAAATGAAACCATTTCCTTACACACATTTCTCCCTTCCAACACATGTGAAAAGTATTTTTCACATGAGTGCTGACCTGCTGGAATCTATCATTCCTTTTGAGAAGAAAAGAGTGCTGAAGCATTTGTTTTACAAAAATGGCAGGGACTGTGTAAACAGATATAAAAATAACAAAGTAGGTTAAATTTTGGCCCTATTAAATTTGACAGTGTCTCTTTAACCTATGCATTAGTAAGTTTAAAGATTATAGCTGGGCATGAGGCAAGCATCTCTTTATTGAATGTTTGTGCTAGATGGACCTTTGGTCTAACCCAGTATGGCCATTCTTATGTTCTTCTTATACTGAGAACAGAAGTGACCTCTGTATAATAGGTAAGGTTAAATTATGCTTTCCATTCTACCTCCTGTTTCTAAAAAGTTATTATGACTGAAAACTTTCACTTTTCAGGTGGAAATGTTCCAGGCTTTGTCACTGTTCAAAGGTGAGCTGGTTTAGAAAGATTGAATAAAGCTGGTTTTTGAATACAAGAGATGTGGAGGAGATAATTTTTTCCTTGTATTATTATCAAAAGAAATTCTAGCAATATTAAAAAATAAAATCAAAACAGATCTAATGATACATATAAAATGGTTGAGTCTTAAAACTTGGCATAGAAATAGCCCTCATTGAGGAGAAAGTGGCTGTAAGTGTTCTAGTGTGCATTGGTTTTGATTTGACCAGGTTATGAGCCTTTGGAAAGTGCAAATTGATCATGTGCAATACATTCTACAGGAGTTATGCTAATTTTGTAAATTGTACAGCTAAATAGAGTTTGAATCATCATAGCTAACTTAACTACACAGTGAAGAGCATACTAAAATGCATATAGTGTGAGGCACAGGGACTGGCCCTTGTGCGAAGTTCCTCGGCCCCCACCACGCTGCTATGTGACAGTGTGATTCTTCAGTGCGATGTTTCAAACACACTTGTGTCATTTTAGTAATACTGACTTATTGGCAGTAAGTATATGAGTGCTTAAGTGTTTACAGGCACAGATGTAGAATAAGAAAGATTTGGATATTCAAACACATGAACAATTCTAAATGGCATCAAGTTTCCAAAGGAAAAAGAACGTTATTCTATACAAGGTTTCATTATTCTTTAAAAGATTAACTTTTTTCTTTTTTTTTTCCTCTAATCTCTCCTACATATTTTGGTTTGGCATCTCAAGAGGTTATTTCAGTATCACATTCTTCCTGTTCTTTTATTGTTTTATTTATACCTTACGCAGAAGTATCTTAACATAGCTGTAAGTCATCTGTGATTTTACAGAACATTGAACAGAGATTAGTAATAAAAGTAATAATACTATTTTAGGCAAAAGGATCGTGTGGCATAAGGGCCCCATGCATGGATGCTTTTATATGACTAAGGGCTGGGGGAAAGATAATGTGAAGCACACGTTTCAGACAGAAACATTCGTTAGGGGAGGATCTATTAAAGGGGACATTCTATATCCTAGTAAAGAGGAAAGGATAGTAGTGGTAGGAAATGAAGAGAAACAGTCAAACGAAAGAGACCTATTCAATTACATCACATGAAGGCAGACAACAAAATATTGACAAATTATATAAGTGCTTGTATACAAATGCTAGAAATCTAAATACTAAGATGGATGAACTTGAGTGCCTGGTATTAAATATTGATGTAATAGGCATCACAGAAACTTGGCGGAATGATGGTAATCACTGGGACACAATAATACCAAGGAACAAAATATATAGGCCATGAGTGAGTAGGACATGCTAGTGTGAGCGTGGCACTATATGTGAAAGAAAGCAGTCCAATATAATAAAAATCTTAAATGACTCAGTTCCATGGAATTTCGGGGAATAGACATTCTATCCTTAAATAATGAATATAGCATCAGGAGTACACTCCCACCCACCTGATTAGGATGGTGACAGTGATTGCGAAATTCTCAGGGAGATTAGAGAGGCTACAAAACCAGAAAATGCAATAATAATGGGGAATTTTAACTATCCCCACATTGGCTGAGTACATGTCACCAGAGGATGGGATATGGAGATAAAGTTTCTAGACACCATTAATGACTGTTCTTGGAGCAGCTAGTCCTGAAACCCAGAAGGGGAGAGGCAATTCTTGATTTAGTCCAAAGTAGTCCACAGAATTGGGTCCAAGAGATAAATATAGCTGAACCACTCAGTAATAGCAACCATAATGTAATTAAATTTAACATCCTTAAATAACAAAGAAACCTACCAGAGTAGCATTTAACTTTAGAAAGGGGAACTATACATAAATGAGGAAGCTAATTGAACAGAAATTAAAAGGAAGAGCCACAAGAGTGAAATGCCTGCAAGCTGTATAGAAACTATTTTAAAACACCATAATAGAGGCTCAAACTAAATGAATTCCCCAAATTAAAAAAAAACTGTAATAGGACAAAAATAATAGCACCATGGCTTAACAATGGCGTAAAAGATGCAAAAATGCATCCTTTAAAAATGGGAACTGAAATCCTACTGCAGAAAACGGAAAAGGGCATAAACCCTGGAAAGTCAAGTGCAAAAGTGTAATTAAGCAGGCCAAAAAAGAATTTGAAGAGCAGATAACAAAAGACACAAAAACTAACAGCAAATTTTTTTTAAGTACCTCAGAAGCCAGAAGCCTTCCCAACAGTCAGTGGGGCCACTGGGAGATCAAGGTGCTAAAGGAGCACTCAAAGCCATTGCAGGGAAGCAAAACAAAATTCTTTGCATCAGTCTTCACCACAGGGGATATGAGGGAGATGCCAACACTTGAGCCATTATTTTTAGATGACACATCTGAAGAATTGTCCCAGATCGATGTGTCAGTAGAGGACATTTTGGAACAAATTGATAAATTAAACAGTAATAAGTCACCAGGACCAAATGGTATTCATCCAAGAGTTCTGAAGAAACTCAAATATGAAATTGCAGAACTACTAACTTTGGTATGTAAGCTATTACTTAAATCACCCTCCTTAGCAGATGGGTGGAATATAGCTAATGTAACACTGATTTTTTAAAAAGGCTCTAGAGGTGATCCTGGCAATTAAAGGCCAGTAAGTCTGACTTCAGTACCAGGCAAATAGGCTGAAACTATAGTAAAGAACAGAATTGTCAGACACACAGATGAACACATGCTGGGGAAGAGTCAACACAGCTTTTGTTAAAGGGAAATTGTGCCTCACCAATCTATTAGAATTCTTTGAGGGAGTCAACAAGCATGTGGGAAAGGGTCATACAGTTGATACAGTGTACTTGGAATTTCATAATACCTTTGAAAAGGTCCTTCACCAAAGGCTATTAAGCAAACTAAGCAGTCATAGGATAAGAGGGAAGGCCCTTTATTGGATCAGTAACTGGTTAAAAGTTAAGAAACACAGGGTAGGAATAAATGGTCAGCCTTCTCAGTGAATAGAGATAAATTGCAGGGTCCCCCAAGGATCTGTTCTGGGACCTGTGCTGTTCAACATCTTTATAAATGGTCTGGGAAAGGGGGTGAACAGTGAGGTGGCATAATTTGCAGATGGTACAAAATTATTCAAGTTAAGTCCAGAGCAGACTGCAAAGAATTACAAAAGGATCTCACAAAACTGGGTGACTGGGCAACAAAATGGCAGATGAAATTCAATGTTGATAAGTGCTAAGTAGTGCACATTGGAAAACATCATCCCAACTATACATATAAAATGATGGGGTCTAAATTAGCTGTTACCACTCAAGAAAGATCTTAGAGTCATTGTGGATAGTTCTCTGAAAACATCCACTCAATGTGCAGCGGCAGTCAAAAAAGCAAACAGAACATTGGGAATCATTAAGAAAGGGATAGATAATATGACAGAAAATATCATATTGTCTCTATATAAATCCATGCTATTCTCACACCTTGAATAGTGCATGCATTTTTCGTGGCCCCATCTCAAAAAAGATATATTAGAACAGGAAAAGGTACACGTAAGCATCCTTCATTCCCAATTTAATAAAATAAAATAGAGTGAAACTCAGCTTGATTTAGCTTGAAACATTGAAAGCTGCCTTTTCTCCTCTTTTAGCTATACTAAATATAGTAAAGAAACAAGGTGGATGAGGAAATATTTTTTAAGAAAAGCTCTATCTAAGCATGAAAGCTTCTCTCTCACCAACAGAGGTTGGTCCAGTAAAAGATATTACCTCACCCACCCTGTCTCTCTCTAATATTCCGGGACCTACATGGCTACAGCAACACTAACCATGGTAAAAGCAAGTCTATAGTGGTGACGTATTTTCTTGATCTGTGTTTTTTAGATGAGAAGGTTTCCATGTCTCAAGCAGAACCTTTTTTAAACTGGTTTCAGATTTATTCTCGGACTGAGCACAGAAGCTGTTTCGATAAGAAGTCAATGAATTTTTTCTAATAGTAATCATACAAAGTAATGCACAAACACACTCTTTTCCCTTCCATTTGTAAAATGGAGACAGTGGGACAGATCCTGCAGACCTTTGTCCTTATTCAGGCAAACCTGCACTGAAGTCAGTAAAGCATTTACCTGAGAGAAGATTATAAGCTTTGATCCGATACATTTGTATCAGGCACTGGCAGAGAAAAGATTCCACTTCCATCTTATTGTTAATTATTTTTATCGTTATCATCATCATTAGTATCAGTTTTTATTGGTGTAGCATCCAAAGGCCTCAAACGTTTTGGGGGTCCCATGGTGCTGGGAAGTAGACAAACATGTAAACAGACACGATTGCAGTGCAGAAGAGTTTGCAATGTAATTTGAAACAAGATGCAAGTCAATCTTTTTCAGCTCCTTAAATACAGCACACTTTTATATCTAGAAAATGTAGAAATATTAAGCTCTGCAAATTAAGAGGAGTATAAAGACAAATGTGCCCTTGGAACATAGAGCATTTAAATTATTGCTGGACCCAATTGTGAGTGGTCCTTGTGTTGGGGATGGGGGAGGAACGCAAAGAGTCTCCTCTCCTTGTGTGTGCAAGGGTTACCTATGAAAATAGGAGTGTTTACCCCTTTCTCCCCCGATAAGCAAATCATCCAGAAAGGGGCAGAGAGGAATGTGGGACACTGGCACTAGAATGTGCTTGGGAGGAGCAATCAGCTCTGTTCTGATGGCTGGTGCAGAGTGTGCACCCTCATGAGCACTGAGCAGCCATCTTTACAGTTACTAAAGACCTTCACCAGTGACACCGTTTCTATTTCTCCCCTGCCTCGCCACCAAAACCCTTTCCTCAGTTTGCATTTCCATGCTTTAGTGTGAAGTTTCATCTGTACCTCCAGCTCTTAGGAATAGGAGAAAGTATGGAATTAAGTAGTTATTTTCCCCTGGGTCTAAGAACATTTCTTCTGTTACCATGCTGATATAGGGTAACGCAAAGCTTGCTTTCAGACCCATATGCAGTACTGAAGGGAAACCCTCCGTACTGAATGTACACACAGGAAGAAGATGGAAATTGAAAAGAATGTTTTACTTATTTAGCGTGCAAAACAATTTTGGAGTATATGAGATATTTTGAGAGAAGTGATTTCATTAAGTGGATCATTGCCTATCATGTGAATGTGTATGTGAATTTATAAATATTATATCAGCACATTGTTGCTGTTTATAGATGAGGCTGAGTGGCAGTTCCTATCGTATTTTCATGGGTTTTATTGCTTGACTAAAAAAATTAGTCAGAGCTTAAATTTAAGATGTGAGTTTGCAGCATTAAGTACATTCCTTAACTTAATTCTGATAAGTGAGAGTTTTCCATAGACTGGCTTTTCTCTGCCACTGGTAAGTTAAACAGTTCTCTTTTAATTTATTTTAAACAGTTGAGTAGCTATATTTCACCTGTTCTATACCTGTTCTCTCCCAATAAAATGAGCTGGAGAATTCCAGCTATCTGATCCATGCTGATTCCCCACTGCCCTGCACTTTGCAAAAGCCATTTATACCTGTGCAAACTAGATGCAAAATGAAACCTTACTGATTGACAATAGTGATTGTACAGTTGTAAATGACTACACAAGGTGCAAGAAAATGGAGAATCAGGCCCATCAGTGGCAGTGATGGGAGACTGATGGTCTCAGTTTCAAAGACTACTTTTCATTTTTAATTATTCTTTTAGCATTTCCTTAATTAGAGCTGGGTGAATATGGGTGGGGGCGGAGGAGCAAAAGCCACAAAATCACTACAACAGTACTCTTACTAATCCCTGTTACCTGCTTTCCACCAACATAAGTACTAACTGTTGTTGTCCTCAAAAACGTTTGAGGAAAGAGAAATATTTACATGATTTTGTCCTGGAAGTATATAACTATCTTGTAATTTATTTATGAGATATTTAGTCATCCAATTCAGGGAGCACAAACAAAACCCACATGTTGTAGATGACCAATTACACAATAAAAGAATAGTAAATACTCAAGCAGTAGCCACAATAAGTAGTTTGAAAACAATTTACTGATGTAGGGTGAAATATATTGTCATTTGAATAATAAACTCCTAACATTTGGAGCCTGCTATTTCTATTTTCATAAGTAGAAAAATATGGCAAAATTATTAAATACTTTGCTGTGAATAGATCATCCAGTTGTAGCCTTCGGGAAGGAGGAAAACTAAACTAAAACTAAACTGGGCATAATGTACTGAGTTAAACAGGTAAAATAAAACAAATTATAAGGACAAAAAAAATTAAAACTAAATTACAAAAATGGCACCTGAGAGAGAGAGAGAACAGTCATTCAAAACAGAAGTTTAGGAAACCATTTTTAATACATTTCAACATCCAGTTCTGATTCCACTATCAGCAAGACCCTTCTGGGAGAATAACTTGTAATGTTCTCAAGATGTCCTAAAGCCTGCAGTTCATTCCTGTCTGATTCACAGATTTTCAATTTAATTTTCATTTCAACTTTAGGATGTTTTCCATAAAGTAAGTCAAGGCAGTAAGTCCAGAATCCAATGGAGAGTGAACAAAAGAAAGGGAGTATCTAATAGTGAGAGCGAAATGTATTGCAAGTAGGCACCATGCAAGTTCCCCCCTACGCGCGCACACAGAGCTTTACCATTATTGTCATCAAACCTCTTACCTCTGAAGAGAGAGAAAATCAGTACAATTTGATTATACCAAGTCAATAATAATAATAAAGTATTTTAGTATGACTTCAGACTTAGGGGAAAATACTGGAACCATAATATATGTGTGTGTTCAAGAAAGGACAAGTTGGTTTAGATTTTTTCCACAATGCTTGAGATTGAAGAACATCAATCATTCTTTATTATATGCTGACAGAATTTCAGACTTCTGATCCTTCTGGTTTATATTTTGGCCCTTGTCCTAAAAACTCATAACTAGGACTGATTCCATCTCTTGCTCTGGCTGCATTGGTTGCTATCAAGCTATCACAAGAAGTGATATTCCTGCATTTTGGGGTCAGATATTGTGAGAACAACTCATGAAATTTCAGTCCTGTTAAATCTGAACCCAAATTCTAGTCTTGATTCATCCTCAGACCTGAAATCCAGTTTAAATTTAATATGACCCATATTGAACATGTACAGTACATTAAATATATAGCCCTTCTATACGATCATTAAAATTCTGTTAGCAGAAAACTTTTTAAAAACTTTTAATATCACAGTCAAATTTGTAATATAGATAGGGCCTTAGAGTTAGTGTCATAAATAGACTTTGAAAAAGCATTTTACTTGCAGGTCTCAGCTTAAGTGATTGCTGTTTCAGAGTATAAACCACAATAAAAAGCCTTACCTCCCTTTGGGTCATCTCACAGAGAGGTGAATCATCGAGTTAATGCTTCAGAGGTGCAACAACAATATTCGTTTCCTGTATGTATGCCTTGCATTTTAAAATTCAAGGTAGGCACATTGCACTCCACACATTCCTATTAGCTTTTCAGTTCTATTTACTTCTTATGTTTTTCAGAGTGAGACTGGCCTTTTGATTTGTCAGGTTGCATTACAGGAGATGTCCGTAGGTTGGGATGTTAAAAGTTGAATTGGTATTATAACTTTAAACATGTCAACCATGAAGAAACATACCTGGATTTTAAAGTACCTTGACAAAAACCTATGCTTTTTTGTTCACGGTATAATATTTTCAGATGTTAAATAATATTATTCAATGGAACTGGTACCACAATGACTTGTGAATTGAAAAATATGCAATCATCTTGTGAGAAGCAGTTTTCCTTTTGCCCAGAATCAATTTTGAATTTCAAATTATAAAAATAGTGTGTAAATTTTAGTAATTGTAAAGATGATGATCATAAGTCATTAGGTAGAAGTGCTTGAGTTAAAAGAGTGGAGAATAGAATATAGTACAACCGCTTCCACCATGAAAGAGGGAAAAAAACATTTTTGAGCTAGGATCAAGCATGGAAAACTGAAGCCCAAAGAGGAATTTGAAGGGGAAAGTTATAAGGTCCAGAAAATAGGTCTCATAATGAAAGTGCCTTCTACTCTATAATTCAGCATGTGTGAAATTGTCAGAATCTTTGTGGATAATTAATTGTATCTGTTTAGAAGCTGCCTAGCAGAGTGTGCACTAATTAACTTTCCCATTAATGCAAAAGCTAGTTCTTATATAAATAATTATTATTTATACTGAAAGTGTCAAAACCCAGAGTGTTTCACATGCACGGCTAAACAGCTATAGGTTTCAAAATGGTTTTCATACTGAACTTTTATAAAACCAGCCAGTTTTGACTTGGCTTTTGAACAATAACTCTTCTTCTGTTACTTTGAAGACTGAGAAGACATTTGGAAGCAGCTTTTCCAGCTCTCCAGTGGATAAAGTTTCAAAAGAATGGCCTTCATTTTGGGGTTCCAATTTGTGCCCACAACTGATTTGTGTGCACAGTTGAGTCCTTAAAGCTCTAACTACATAACAACCTGAATCAAGAAAGCACTTAACAATACGCATGTGTTTAAAGCCTATTGACTGTAATGGGAAGTGCATCCATTACAGATATACAGTTCAGTTTTGCTCAAAATTTGGATACCCACAAAATATAGGCACGATAAATTCAGATAAGGGAATTCAGAAGTATAGGGAAATGAAAAAATGGTAAAAGTTAGTAGAATCTAATTTCAGATTACATTTTTTCTACTTGCTGACATATAAATACTTCATGGCAACTTTCACAAGATTATGAGTGCTTTAACCAGATTGTCCTAGCCAAATCTGCCAACATAAAATTCTCCCAGTAAATTCAGTTGGATCTGATTTTCTTCACTTCTACATTTAATGTATTATGCGATGAAACAATGACTGTTTCAGTCAGGAGATGGCTATGCATCAGTTACAGGTGACGTGATTGAAAGAAATCTCTTTGGGTATAAATACACACACAAACAAAATCATAGCCATAAAAGTCAACCTTTAACGCACAGTAGTATTAGAGATACCATGGTGGGTATTCTATATTTAGAAGATGGGAGAACAGCAGTATCTCTGATGCCGCAGCGTGGTAACATTTAGTAAATTGGTAGGTACGCGTAGGGTGTAATAGAAGATATGGTGCTCTAAGCCACATTAATTGCCACCAGTTCCCTAATAAACATTTTGCTGGCTTCAGATGGAATAGTACAGTAACACCAAATAAAATGTCCAGATGCAAGTGTATGTAAGATTAGTAAGAAATTGTCTTTTCTAGTTTGTGCTGCTTCAAGAGAACAGATACACAACAGAGGACTGACTTTTCTAATTTACAGGTACTGTATATCATCTGGAGGCAGTTAGACTCAATGCTAATAAGAAAGAGAAGGGAAGATAATATACCAATAACCAATAACTTACATTGGTTTCAGATTTTCTTATCCAAGTATTGCAAGGCACTTCCTCAGTGTATAAATCAAGATTGAGTAATAAATGTTCTGTTTACAGACTAGAATTTTGTAATTTGTTCTTCTACCTTTTCATCACCCACCACTGTGATATCCAAGTTCAAAAAGCATCCTGCTATTGTAATATTAAATGTTGATGTCTTTTGGGGTGTTTGCTGTGGTTATTCATGAGGAAATTGGCTCAAATGCTACATAGTCTGCACCTATGTTTGTATAGTAATTCTTTTGAATCTATTGCTTCTTTCTGTGTGTGTGTACTTGGTTGCTACTTTCACACCGGGATATCCTTACATTCCATAGACAGTTTACGAGCTTTTTTTCCTTCCTGTGTCATTTGACTGGCTTTTTTAATCCATTAAGGTTTCAGTTTCAAGATTTATGATATAATGGGATGTGTTGTAAGTAGACTGTATACACATGTACTGTACTTATCATTCCATTCATATCAATACCAAAATATGTATTGATGACTTGCAATATTCTTCTTGATAAGAACGGAGATCTAGGAAAAATAGAAAGGTAGCTATATTAAAAATGAAGTCACTGGGCCATTGTTGTATTGTTGCAGCTATCAAGTTGATGATGCAACCTGAAATCATAATTAGGCATAAATCTTTAATATATCTAATGTTGAGAATGGGAATAGTCAGCTGGAGTGAACTATCATCTATTTTCAATTGGACTTAAGTGGGGCATAGGACTTGTGCTGGCCCTCTTCACAGGACTGAATTTGTTTGTAGTTACTTTGAGAAGTAAAAAACAGTTGTGGGGAAAACTGAGCATCTTTTTTCAGTTGCTGGATCAGGTCATTTTAATGAGAAGAAGATTTACTCACCTCCTTTTTTTAAAAAAATTGCCAGAATGCATCCCCTGCCCCCCCCCCCCAAAACCAAATCATCTATGTAAATACCTATACTTCCTACAATGATCCCATCTATATGGACGACAATTTGCCACCTTATATTTCCTACCTTATCATAGTTTTATTTTTATAGTCTTTGAAATGTAAATGCTCCCCTCCTGTTACAAATATCTTAAAAAAAAAATACCAAGAAGATTAAATTGCGCTATAATAATAGATTTCACATGTACAACAAATGGGTAAGGTATTATGTACACACTAATCATTCCCACTTTTCCCATCATCTCATTGTTTATTTCATGTATGCATTTAGATTTTTAGCTATGCAGTTACTTATCCTTCCACATAAGTTCTTCCAAAAAATTTTTTAAAAAAGGAAAAGGGATTTTATCTCATTTTCCTATACTTTATACATGGCTTCTGTTTGCTTTTGTGGTAATAATAAAAACATCTTTAAAATGTATCCTACAGATATCTTGCCTCTTACTGTCGTATGTCGCCTTCTTTCAGCAAATAAAATGTTCATTATGCAAATAGTAGTATCAGTTGCCAAGCAGTTGTTACATCTATAACTTTGTCTCTGGACTGATGTTTCTGTAGGCATGAGTTATCTTTAAAACAACAAATGTTTGGATAAAAATACCAGATTTGAACAAAATTTGGCAATGTTCAGTTTCCCAAAAAGTGTTCACAAAACCAAAGATAAATCTATTCATCTAGTTGTATAATTTATGTTAGGTTGTCCATTAAAGACATATGGAGTTTGTATTTCCAATATAGATATATATGAAATTTGGGTAGGGAAAAGAAATAAGAAACACAAGATTGAAAAAATTGTAAAATTGTATCTGACAAGAAATTCTTTCCTTCCACTCTCCTCTGACTTTCTTGAATCCTGTAAAATACATATTTTACATGACTTGTCAGACATATCTGAAAGATTGATCAAGCTATCTATTTCTAATTCAAAATGGTGTGTGTAAGAAAGATTCTTCTTATTCTCTTTGCATTCTCCCCTGTTATGGAAAGTACTTTTCATGATTTCCCAAAGTGCATTAGAAGATAGGATTATTATTATGAGCCAAGAAAGCAAAATTGCCAAACTTCTTCATGTGCAATGTGCTGTTAAATAATAGCTTGTACACTAATTAAGATAAATCTGATAATAAAACCACACTGATATGGTAACAGTTAATAATATAGCACTTTAGTTGTTAGAATATATTTGAAGTTAACTTAATGGTATTAACTATAATAAAGAACGAGGAGAACACTGAGTACTGTACAAGTTTCCTGGGGCATGATTCTGAGGAAGCCCTCAGCACCTCAAGAACTAGACCCTAAATCTAATAGAGCAATTTACTGCAGTTATGATGTGTTTTTCATATGTGGCCCATTTTAAGACATACCATATCATGCTGTACCATAGTTCCATATATGAGCTGAATACCTGTAACTGCTCTTTCTAATCTTTGGCTTCCAAGGCCCACTTTATTTTCAGTCATCAAAATATACTTGATACTGAATAGCAAAATGTACTATGCTGAATATATTACAAAAGTAGCAACCAGGGGATAGTTACAGTTGGCTAATCCAAAGTGTTCTTTCTACAGGGCAGTTTCGCTACACTGTCTACTTCTCCTATTTACAGTAGGGTAGCTCAGTTTTCAAATTTGGATGACTTAGAGCAGTGGTTTTCAATCTGTGGTCCGCAGACCCCGGGGGACCACAAACTATGTCTAAGATTTTTCAAAGGGTGCACACCTCCATGTGAAATTTTTTAGGGGTCCACAAATGAAAAAGGTTGAAAATCACTAACTGAGGGTGCCCACCTTCACACCAGAAGATTAGAACTTAAAATAGGTTGGGTGTGTGAATGAAGATTTGAGAGGCCAAATGCAGTTATCGGACTTAGGTGACCAAGTTTGAAAATATGCTCACAGTGGCTGTTTGACTATCAGCCATCCATCCCATTAGAGAATATTTTTATTAAATTTTATATAATTAAATGTCAAAAAGTGAACAATTTTCATTTACATTTATTTGAAGAAAAGTTCAGGAAACATCAAACCTTTATTGCACTACATGATGTGTGGATTTTTGGCAGCTCACATTATAAAGTGAAGTGCACTTTTAATTGCATCACAGTTCTTTCATTGTTTGCTAACTCTTTCATTGGGAAGTTTTCTCTAGCCCCACAAATATCAGCTGTCTTTGTAATTGAGAGTCACGTCAGTTTCACACAATAACAATCTTGCTGACTATTAAATAATTCTTACTTTACCTAGTCCATCTAGTAACTGTTTGTAGACTCCACCCTGCGGTGTGGATCCAGCCTTTCCCTTTTCTTTTTCAGGGGTATGGGTCCTTGGTTCACCTATGAGAGTGCCTGGTGCCTCCACTCAGGGAAACCCTTCCTAGCACAGAGAACATAGTTGGTTTGTCCCTAGATAAAATATTTAACACACAATCATTGGCCAGCTTTGAACAAAATAGAAAAATAAATAAAGAGGGCTGTTCTTCCAAAGTCTCCATACCAAGGATGTCTCTGTGGCTCTCTGATCTGGATTCCCACGTACAGTTAGGCGGGCTCTTGGTATCCTGACTGTGACTCTCCTCAGCCTCCTGGGTTTCTGATATCTGCTCAGATGACACTGCTCAGTGTCCCCGGATCCCAGGAGTTCCAAGTCTTCCCTTGCATAGGACTGTGGAGGGTAGAAGGCTCACCCCCAGGTGTGTAGCTTCTCTCTCTGCTCCACTCCCCAAATACAGCTAAAACCAAAAGTAAAACCAAACCCTTTGTCTTTGACTTCTGGCTTATGATTGGTTCTGGTAGTGTTGCCAGCCAGTTCTCTGTCCTGGACTCTAGGTAACCTGAAATCAGAGTCCTGAGCCTCTGCTACTATTAATGCTATAGTCCAGGGGTGAGTCCCCTAAATGCTCAGTGTGGTATTTCAGAAGCACCCCCTCTAAAGGGGTTACACATATTCAAATTCACGTGGACTTAGCTTTATTACCCAGGTCTAAATCGTAATGGTCAGTGTTCTCACCTCACAGTTGGTTTCAAGTAAAGAGAATGGGCCTTTCCCAAATTACTGCCTTGTGTGAATTAAATTATTGCCAAAATTTATGAATGACATTTTCTAGCTCTTTGCAGTCCCATTGGAATGTATTGTAGATCTCCAATGCATCTGGGTTTATGTGGAGAATTTCAGCCTGTCTCATTTGTCTTCAATGCCTGTTGCTTCCAGCAGAACCTGAAAGTGCTACATCTAGCTCTGCATGGATTCTGCCCAGTTCCTTTTCAGATTGGCAACTTCAGGCAGCTTCCTTTTGTTATATTTTTGGCAGCTCTTCAGTTCTCTTCTGAAGCTAAGAAGCATGCTGAGAAGAGAGACTGATCTTTATTTCTTGTCTTGGTCAGATGATGACATACATCAAGGCTGCAAAAGATTAATTGCCCCTGTCATGTGACAGGGTTCAATATCCAGTAGGTTCAGTAGTTGTTGTTACTCATTGGCATTCTAGAGGCTGTCTGAATCCTTGTGATTTTTTTCTTCTTCTTTACACATTCTCCTTTTCAGGTCACTGGGAAAACCAGGGCTGGATGGAACCACTCTAAAGTGACCTTCTGTTTCTTTGACTAGCCACCCTATAAAACAATTCCTTGGAACAGGTGCGATCAGCGTCTGCCAGCCCCAGAGGGAATATATGGCATATTCCTGCCCCAGTTGGTTGCAAATCAGAATTTCTTGTGTTTACCAAAACATGGAGTGTAAATTCCTGTGGAGGCAGGAATTAGCAGAGTTGCCAACTCTCACAATTTTGAGATAATTGTTTTTATTAAAGCCCCAGCTACTGGAATCCAGTAATGACATGAGAATCTGAGCTTTCATTTAAAAACCGGGCAAGTTTGTAGCCCTCATTGTTTCAGAGAAAATCTTAATGGCTCAGAAAATGCAAGGCAAATAAAATAATCCGAAATGTTTATTTTTAAAAAACAAATCTCATAACTTTGGGATCATGTCTTATTATTTTTGAATGCATGGAGTTGGCAGTACTCAATTGGCAATATTTTACAAAATTAGTTTTGAAGAAATAATGTAAGAATTAGTTACCACATAAATAGAATATATGATGAGTTTATGGGTTATGAGTTCAATGTAAACTTGTGTGTATAGATATAGATATATAAACCAACAACAAGAAAACCAAACCAAAAAAAGCACAGAGAAAGAAATTAACAGGAAAAGAGAGAAGGAGGGGGGATGTGATATCAAAGTAGGATAATACATTGTAGAGTCGATCTTTTGTGGGGTTAAAGCCCCAGGGAGATGGAATAATGTCTTTTGCAATAAAACAAGTAATTGTTTTTTAAATTATCTTAAGAAGCCTTTTCAGAGTAAAAAGAGTTGACTGAAACTGTGACTCATTTTTGTCTGCTGTTTTAGACTGTGTCTTACGTTACAATTTTTGTAACATATGAAGTAAGATTGCATGACTACCATTCCCCTGGGCTCCTCACAAAGAAGACATACGCACTGCATCTCACAAGGCTATCTCAATGAAAGTAATTTTATCTAAATAAATGTTGATCTGCTGATTCATGTTTGGATAGGGAGCACTTCCTGCATTATTGAATTATGTATGGTTGGCATATCATATATAAAATGTGAAAGAGAGGTTGTAAATTAATTAAGCTCTTATTCAATGCATACTGTGGAGATCTAAAAAAGTGCTACCAGATATGATCATAGCCAATCTACTGAATGTATTTTATAAAAAATTATCTTCAAAATTCCATATTTCCAGCACCGAATTAATCTATTGTTCTAAACTAGTTTTCGTATTTCCTTTCCATATTGTTAAGATTTGTCTTAGTTTTAATGCCTCAATAGTTCTAATGAACCATTTACATCTGATTTTAAAGTTAAGAATTCAGGATATATATCCAGGATGCAACTTTACATATATTCCCCAGAGTTAGAGTACTGTGAAGTTTATTCTTTCCATCATCATTAATCCACAATGGAGCTACAAATATTCATTCTCCATGCTTATATATGAGTTTTCTTTGACTCCAAGAATACTTCTAGATGCTATGTCTACAAATAGTCTGTAAAGACAATTGAAAGTCCAAACACATTTGTTGTATGAACTTAAAGTGAATTCCTTCTACAAGTAAGTCTGTTGATTCATCATTTATGTTTCTGATGATAAACTTCCAGTTTGTTTATAATATAGACTGATTGGAATGTTATTCTCATAGCATCTTGGGGAATTACTCAATGTATATCTGTTGAATTATGCATGAAGGGAACTTATCTAGCTGATTTAATAAAGACTCAGACAGATTATCTTAAAATGAGTCTGTAGGCTGAGTGGTCACATGTACATGCAGCTATTTGATTTATGCATGCACACTGGGTATCATTTACACAGTTTCCGTGGATCGCTTAGGTCACAGGCTTGGTCCTGGTACCAGCAGAATGGACCTGACTAACCCTTTGAGAGCACCGATCCACTCAAGTGGGCCACCTGCCTTCAGGCAGACAACAAAGCCCTGCAGGCCCATGTCGTCCAGCTGACCTCGGAGAATGTGCTCTTGCAGGAGCAATTCATGCAGTTGTATGCGGAAAATGCTGCACTCCAGACATGGCTCGCAGAGCCCTGTTCCCCTCTATATCTGCTGGAATGGTTTGATGGTAATCACCAGCAATTCCAGGGTTTTATAAACCAGTGCCATCTTCTGTTCACGATGCACCCTCAGTCCTGTATTACTGATTGTGCAAAGGTGAGCCTGGTTATCAGCCTGCTGTCCAGGGAAGTATTAGACTGGGCTTCCCCCTGCGTGGAGTGTGACAGCCCAGTATTGTCCATCTGGGAGGTCTTCCTCCAAGGCATGTCAGTGCTATTTGACAATCCACATTGAGCTCAAACAGCAGAGGCTTCCCTAAGGAAGCTCAACAGGGGCACTGTAGCCACTTATGCCATGCAATTCTTCTGCCTCAATGCCAATACCGACTGGAGCAAGGCATCACAGATGTACTAGTGTACCCGGTGTTTCATGTCTCACTTTTGAAGCTCTCGATTGAAAACCCTTTTCCTCCCAGAAGCCAGACACCTTTTCCACTGGTACAGATAAAGGGCAACGAGAAATACGTGTTTAATGAAATCCTGAACTCAAAACATAAATGTGGCAAGCTGTTGTATCTTGTTGACTGGAAGAGATATGGTCCTCACGAATGGATTCAGGAACCTGAGGAAAAAGTCCATGCCCCTGCGCTTGTACAAGCATTCCATAGGAATCCCCCTGAAAAGTCTGGTCCCACATCGCCTCAATGGTGCCCCTTGGGGAGGGAGTGGTGTCAGAGACCAGGCGTCTTGAAGCCTGGTCCACAGGGTTCTTTGAAACTAGTAAGTTCCAACCTGCAATCCAGTGACCTTCAAACTGTCGTCAGAAGAGGAGCTGAACTCTGATAGAGGACCTCAGTCCTGGGAACTACTTGGCTCAGAGCTTCCATTTAAACCCAGCACAGAATCAGGAAGTTGTTGATGCAACTGGTTTCACCCTGCTTCGGACTATTGCCCCTGCAATGCCTGCTCTTGCTCTCCTGGTAACCTGACCCTGCCTGATTGGTGCTCCAACCATTAGGTCAGACTGCCCACACCCCAGTCATGACAGATGGGTAGATTTGAAGTTCTGGTAGGTCTTAATGGAATAGGTCTTAGTCAGGGGTGAAAGCAACAGAAAAGACTTACCAGTACGGGGGCCCGGCTCTGGGCCCCCAGGAGGAGCAGGGCCTCGGGCAGAAGGGGCCTCCCCCAACCAGCCCTTCCATGCTGCCCAGCCTGTGCTGCCTGGGACTCTGGGAGCGATTTAAAAGGCCTGAGGTGGCAGCTGGGAGCCCTGGGCCCCAGGGCAGCTGCCCCTTTTGTGCCACGCCTCTGCCCCCACCCCATCAGCAGCTCTGTCGGGGGGGGGCCAAAAGGGCCAGCGACGTTAAGCGCTTTAACATTGGCTGTGTACGGGCCGGTACCGGCAGGCACTTCTTACCAGTATGCCATACCGGCCCCCTTTCACCTCTGGTCTTAGTGGGCTCTACCCTTATTGTTTTCTATTTATCTCCAATTGAATTTTGTATTGTATGGTATTTATGTGCTAAATTATCATTCTTAATATACAAAATATTGACACCAAAAACATCTATTAATTGCCTCTGTGTGTCCATAAGCATTTACTTCATCAAAACTGCTAACAAAAGAACTATTCTTAGGTTTGCTACCGTCAATCCATGAACTGTGTTGTTTTTCTATACTTCCAATGTAACTGCGAAAAAATCCTTAGCAATTGCTGTAAATGTAAAGCAGACTAGAGGCTATGAATTATGGATGGACAAAAGAGCATTGAATTGTATTTCTTTACTAAATATAGATTAAAGCTCCTCAGACCAAAAGTTTGATGAACCAGAATTGAAAAACACAATGGCTAATTCAGTATGTGCAGGTCATACAGTAGGGTTAACAGCTGTCTGGCTTATGCTTCACTGATCAATGTATGCTGCAATTCTGACTGGAAAAGAAAAGAGTAGACCTAAGAATTATACTTAAAACACCACCTCCTTAAGAGAGTCCCTCACAAAAAGCATCCTGCATTTAATAAATTCGCTTTGGTGACCAGTATTTTATAAATCAGCGGTTCCCAAACTTGTTCCGCTGCTTGGGCAGGGAAAGCCCCTGGCGGGCCGGGCCGGTTTGTTTGCCGGCCGCATCCGCAGGTTCCCAGTGGCCGCGGTTCACTGCTCCAGGCCAATGGGAGCCGCTGAAAGCGGTGTGGGCCGAGGGATGTACTGGCCCCTGCTTCCAGCAGCTCCCATTGGCCTGGAGCAGTAACCACGGCCACTGGGAGCCGCGAGCGGCCGAATGTGCGGACACGGCAGGTAAACAAACCGGCCCGGCCCACCAGGGGCTTTCCCTGCACAAGCAGCGGAACAAGTTTGGGAACCGCTGGTATAAAGTATTCAACAGAGCTGACACTCTTGCTAAATATTATCTGCCAATGTCAAATGTAATTATCAGACTCACTGAACTGAATAGTTATTTACAGATATTTACTCTGTCTTTGAAGCCTTAAGTATTCCTAATCAGAAAAGAGCAATATCATCTAGAGGGATGTCAGAAAACATACTATTCAACTGATACTAATTATTACAATATGTACATGGTCTAGTTTGAAGAAAAAATAGGCTTTAATATGCAAAACTATTTAATTAATAGTTGCAGATAAGGTCTACACACAGAACATTTGAATTTGAATTTTGGCATACTTTTGCAGTATGCTTAATTTGAGTTGCCATCTGTTTTTAGATTGCTTGTTTTTCAGAGGCTTATCTCTCACCTTGTGTTAATTAATTTCTGGCTACAACTTTTAGAGAGAGTGAGTGGATGTGCACATATATCTTTGTGTATATTCCAAATGAAATACACACATGGTGTATAAATGGTGTAAAAGGTACCCCATTCATGCCGTTTGGCTTCACAGGTAACAAATAATAACAAAATATGAACTTCAGCCTAAAATTTATCAACAAAAGTCCTAGGCTTTCCTGTGGGACCTCCCTGTCTCTGCCCCTAGTTCCCTCTGACCAAAGGCTATGCGCAATTCTCTCATATCCTTGTGACATTAACAAGCTGCATCTGCCACAATGAGTTATCAGATCTTACTCAGCAGATTTTGTGTGTGAGAGTGTGTACATATGGTTGAGGAGATATAAATAGAGAGAGGAAGAGAGAAAGTATATATAGGTATGCATATGTGGAAGAGAAAATAAATCCCCTTCAAGACCCTGACCTTCCATCTCCTAAAAACAGAGGGAATATCTGTTGACCAAATGGGGGTTAAATTATAACCCCAGAAGATCCAGATAAAGGGGCTTAGAGGGACTTTATAATTTGGACTATTGTGGAGTACCTGTTCAGGTCTAGCCACCACATACCCTCTCACCAGTCGACTTTCAGTTGGTTACTAGTTCTGCAAATTTTATGTAGGACCACAGAAACGACTCTGTGTTCAGCTGCTTATGTGTGGATGGCAAAGGTGAATAATGAGGCACTGCGGGATGATACCCTGTGTACAGCTATCCCCACTTTGACCTGGGGAGGATCATTAAACAACCCAAACAAGACACTATTCTTACAAGAAAATCTTAGCTTTAGTAAGTAGTAATTAGTAAGAAAAGGTTTTCAGCAGACGACACAGAGCCTAGCTCATTCTTTTTAGTGGTCTGGCCCTTTGGAGATCATGAGGAAACAGGACAGAATGTTGGTTGAGTTCCTACGGTCAGGAATAATTTTACACAAAGATAATTGTGTATTTTCCTTACGGTGCTAGCTCTTTTTTTTCCAGACTAATCAAAGGGCCTACTCATCCTGCTATCATAAATGTACGTGCTGTTTGATCACATTAGATAGATAGAATCTCTCAAGCTGAGAAGTAGTAGGTGCTGTTAAAATCTAGTGATAGTTAACTGTCCAAACAGTTACCCAGAGACCCTACTGCTGCACTTTCTGGCGAGTTTCCACAATGTTATGCTTGTGTGCAACCAATGAAGTTACACCACCATAAAATTGGAGTAGAACAGTGATGAACTTGGCCCACAGCCAGCACAATTATTAACAAGTGAGTTGCTGAAAATACTTTCTCAGGTTGATGATATCCCCCCAAAACTGTTAACTGATTAGGGTTGGGGAGAGGTGTAGTCCCTCCCAAAGGTTGTTATGGCAAAATCTTTAGTCTATAACCTTCAAACTGATGTAATAGTCATTTCAACAGAATTGAAAGTAGTTTATGTGATACATATTGGGGTTGCATAAACATTAAATGGAACAAATTGCTTCTATAGCAGTCATCTATTAATCTATGAGATCCTGTAATCTTCTACTATGCTTTGCCTCTTTTGAATCACTGCTTGGAATCCTTAGTCTCCTAAGAGAGCATTACCTATAACATGAGGTGAGTGGCATCTTCACCTCTAGTGTGTCCTCAATTCACAGAAACATCTGCAGCTGATAGGGGCTTTCACTTGTTAAATTTTACATGTTGCTCAATATTCCCAAGAGCAATATTACAATAAAAATTCTTGACCTTAGGTGGATCAACCCGGAGACTGGAGCCTTTTCTCACTATCATGCTCTGAGGACAAACTTCCTGCACAGTGACAGGGCCCCTTTGAAGTAATGCAATGGATGGGAGAACTGAACTTTCAAATATGCCTATTATAGGCAAGGAGATTGTCATAAATATAAAGGGAAGGCTAACCACCTTTAAATCTCTCCTGGCCAGAGGAAAAACCCTTTCACCTGTAAAGGGTTAAGAAGCTAAAGATAACCTCGCTGGCACCTGACCAAAATGACCAACGAGGAGACAAGATACTTTCAAAGCTGGGGAGGGGGGAAACAAAGGGTTCTCTCTGGCTGTGTGTGTCTTTTGCCGGGACCAGAGCAGGAATGCAGGTCAGAACTCCTGTCAAAAATCAGTAAGCAATCTAGTTAGATATGTGTTAGATTCTGTTTTGTTTAAATGGCTGATAAAATAAGCTGTGCTGAATGGAATGTATATTCCTGTTTTTGTGTCTTTTTGTAACTTAAGGTTTTGCCTAGAGGGATTCTCTGTGTTTTGAATCTGATTACCCTGTAAGGTATTTACCATCCTGATTTTACAGAGGTGATTCTTTTACTTTTTCTTCAATTAAAATTCTTCTTTTAAGAACCTGATTGCTTTTTTATTGTTCTTAAAATCCAAGGGTTTGGGTCTGTGTTCACCTATGCAAATTGGTGAGGATTTTTATCAAGCCTTCCCCAGGAAAGGGGGTGTAGAGCTTGGGGGGATTTTCGGGGGAAAAGACGTTTCCAAGTGGGCTCTTTCCCTGTTATATTTGTTAGATGCTTGGTGGTGGCAGCAATAAAGTCCAGGGACAAAAGGTAAAATAGTTTGTACCTTGGGGAAGTTTTAACCTAAGCTGGTAAAAATAAGCTTAGGGGGGTTTTCATGCATGTCCCCACATCTGTACCCTAGAGTTCAGAGTGGGGAATGAACCTTGGCAGAGGTAAACAGATTTATTACATGAACTTGTTCTATAACTCTGAAGAGTCAGAGAAGAAATGTCTGTTTAGCCCATTGAACAAATGTTGAAGCTGAGTTGCTAACTTCAGGGCACAAATATAAACATCTGCAATACAAAGAAGGAACAGGCTACAGATTTCATACACAGCTTTGGCGATGTCTTCACCCAACTGTGAGCTCACAGCAAAAAATGATGTGGCCACATGGTGGAAACTCTTTCAGCCTGGCACTCCTCCTTCCCCACTACCCCCCTGACCCAGGTTGCACGTTCAGTGCTGCACTTCTGAGAGGAGTTTATAATCTATGGCTGAAATGCTGCCTACATTTGCTGCCGGGCCTAATAATAAATAAAACATTGAAATGACAAGTCAGAGCAGTAAATGCTGGCAAGATTAGGAATTTACATCCTGGCAGAGGAAATGTAAGCTGCAAACCCTTTTAACTGTATTTATCTGTACTTTTAATTGTATGTTTTTGTTAATGACTTGAAATCTTAAAAGAGCTTTTCTTTAAAAAAAATGTAGCTCACCATAAAACACGATGGCAGTTATTTTCCTGATTTTCATTGCCTTTATCTCTTATAAATGAGTAGTTAATTTAGTTTTGTATTCAATATTTACCACAATTGTGTACTAATTAGAGCATGCTGACTTCAGCTTGGAGGTCTGAATCAGGAGTGTATCTTAATTTAAATGCAGATTCTGGATGGGACCCAAATAATTTTCCCCCTAAAGAAACTGCTACAGTATAATTAGATATTAAATCTAAGTAAAATTATTCCAAGTTATGCTGGAAATAACTTTTATGAGTTTCAAGATGACTACTGACAAATTTATCTCGCTTGTTTAAATTAAATTATGTAATAGTGTAAAAATTAACATTTTAACAAATATCTGAGTATAGTATTCTCTACTTGCTGCTTGAAACATTCAGTGCTTTGTATTTATGATTTTAAGAAAATGTTTGGACAACAGAAATGAAAATAATTACTTTAGCAGGACATACATTTTATACAAATAACTTAACCAACTCTATATATGATGTCTAGTTACGAAAATGGGAAACACAAAGGAAAAGTAAAAATCATCAACATATAAAATCTTAGCATTATATATGAAGATTTCTAAATCTAAAATAATGTAAAAATAATTATAAAATCACTGTCCAAAGACACATGGGAAAAGCAAGAATTTCTATGATATTAATTCATTCAATAAATATTCTACAAGAATGGTGAAACTCACCCTTGTGCAGCAGGCCAGTACAAGGCCTGTTCAATGTTTTAGGGTGTAAGTGGGACTCAGCTGACTCTGCACAAGGGTGAAATTCACTCAGAGGTCAAATGAGTAATCAAAACATATGGAGGACATTCAGTTGACACCATGATAAGGGTAATATTAAAGCCAGTATAGAGCAGAGTACAAGACAATTATTTAATTGTTCGGTACAAGGATTGACTAATTAAAATCTGCATAATGCTAGTTTTTAGACATATTTTTAAAATTCAAGCAATTGTCATTTATTTTATTGTGAGGAAGGATTGATGAAGCATTTTACCTACCTAATAATCATTAAATAATAGCCAGATTGTGTTTCACCCTTTTGTAGGTGCTCAGGACATGAAGGGCACCAGAAACCTTCCCTTGTGTGGTCTGGTTGCAATGGGAATACTCATGCAAATAGAGTTACTCACTGTATAAGATGTTTGCAAAATCAGGCCCTAGAGAGACTCTCAAACTTTACCATAAAGTGAAAGGTACTGTTGTTTTATTGCTTATTTCAAACTATTCATCATCTAGGTTAAATATGGTAAAAATGTTCTTTTTATTAAGATCCTTTAATTGGGATGTCTTAATTAGGAATAGAGCTGGTTCCTATAAATATTAGAAGTGCACCTCATCTTGCATAATCGAGCATTTTCAAAATTTTGAGGTATTTTTCTCTTATTTGCACATCAGTGTGTGCCATTAGTATTCACAGGAATTATATACCACGTTGAAGGGAGAGTTTTTCCCAGAGAGTAAATGAAATCTAAGGTTAATGACACTACATGAAATAATACCATTTTCTGGTTAAACCTCATTATGTAATTTTCCTTTTCAGTTTTTGTCTTTTTGAGCATGGCGGTGTTGTAGCCTCTAGGCAGAGCAGAGACAAATGTGACATTTTGTGTAGAAATCAAATATAGACGTGAAGGATCCCTTCTGCTTGTTAATGAATGTGTTGGTCAAATAGAATCAGAAAAAAACTATAAAGAAATAAGTGGAAATGCCAAACCTAGACCTAGACTCTTTTGCATTTATTGATAAAAGTTAATGGGAGTCTTTCCATTGTTATTTATGGGAATTTGTTTGGGCCTTAGACATCTACCAAGATACAAAGGCATCTACTGAGTTTCCTTAGTTAAGAAGCAAATGTTGTTACTTCATAGCATGTAAATGCCCTAAAATATATAGAACAGATTGTAGCAGCAGTTAAAAAGAAGTCTTCATAGACCTTCTCTGTTCCCCCTATTCTGGTCTAGCACTTGCTTCCTCTCTGTTCCCTCTCATAGTCTCACCAGGGTTGGTGTGAGAACCTAACCCTATGCCATGTCTGCCACATAGAATAACCTCAAATCTCTGCCCAATCAAATCTACAAAACAGACCAGGGAGAAAGTCTATCTACTTCTGAAATTCCCTCCCTGTCCCTGAGGGCTGAAAGTGTCATTTCTTTCCTCATGGAATGGTGTAAGTGAGGGGAGAATCTGGGCCAGTGTAAATCAGGAGTACCTCCAGTGAAGTGCATTGGCAAGTACTGATGCACAGTACTGACATTTTACAATTGCACCTGTCCTGCAAGATAGTGCTTGCCCCAATGGTGAATTCAATGAGTAACACTGAGATCATGAGCGGCCAACGAACAGGCCATTGGGGGAGGCTAACCACCACGCCCTCCCCTTCTGCCCAAGGCCCCACCCCTCACACACTCCTCCCCCCGCAGGAGCCCAGAGCACTCCCACCATGGCCACAGCCCCCTCTGCCCCAGCCCCAGGCTGCCCAAGTGCTCCCAGCCCCAGAGCACCAGGCAGGCCTCTAACCCCAGGCCCAGAGCTCCGGGCGATGCGGCCGCAGCGCACCCAGCCCCGGAGCACTGAGTCCCGGCTGCACGCCCCAGCCAACCTGGGCTATGGAAGAGGGAGAAGGAACTGCAGAGGCCTTGGGGGTGGAGCATGGGCGGGGCCATGCCAGGCTGTTTGGGGAGGCACAGCCTGTCCCAGCCTATGATACCCGTTGCCCCTGACTGAGATCCTGCTTTAAAAAAAAGATAGAGAGGACAAGGAGGCATTTCAAGTCACCAGGACTGTAGTTAAAAGCAGAGTCAGGGCCAATGATTTTTTTAATGACTATTTTCCTTCGGTTTGCCATATGCAAACAAATATGCAAAAGCATCACATTTGGTTGATAAAGGTAATTGTTGACATCATATGCTCGGATTTCTGTAAGGTATTTGACTTAGTCCTGCATGAGAGACAAGGTGGTTGAGGTAATATCTTTTATTGGACCAACTTCCGTTGGTGAGAGAGACAAGCTTTCAAGCTTGCACAGAGCTCTTCTTCAGGTCTGGGAAACTTACTCAAGAGTAAAAAGAACAGGAGGACTTGTGGCACCTTAGAGACTAACCAATTTATTTGAGCATAAGCTTTTGTGAGCTACAGCTCACTTCATCAGATGCATTCAGTGGAAAATACAGTGGGGAGATTTATATACATAGAGAACATGAAACAATGGGTGTTACCATACACACTGTAACCAGAGTGATCACTTAAGGTGAGCTATTACCAGCAGGAGAGCGGGGGGGGGGGAAACCTTTTGTACTGATAATCAAGGTGGGCCATTTCCAGCAGTTGACAAGAACGTCTGAGGAACAGTGGGGGCTGTGGGAGGGGGAATAAACATGGGGAAATAGTTTTACTTTGTGTAATAACCTATCCACTCCCAGTCTTTATTCAAGCCTAAGTTAATTGTATCCAGTTTGCAAATTAATTCCAATTCAGCAGTCTCTCCTTGGAGTCTGTTTTTTAAGTTTTTTTGTTGAAGAATTGTCAATTTTAGGTCTGTAATCGAGTGACCAAAGAGATTGAAGTGTTCTCTGACTGGTTTTTGAATGTTATAATTCTTGACATCTGATTTGTGTCCATTTATTCTTTTACGTAGAGACTGTCCAGTTTGACCAATGTACATGGCAGAGGGGCATTGCTGGCACATGATGGCATATCTCACATTGGTAGATGTGCAGGTGAACGAGCCTCTGATAGTGTGGCTGATGTGATTAGGCCCTATGATGGTGTCCCCTGAATAGATATGTGGACACAGTTGGCAATGGGCTTTGTTGCAAGGACAGGTTCCTGGGTTAGTGGTTCTGTTGTGTGGTGTGTGGTTGCTGGTGAGTATTTGCTTCAGGTTTGGGGGGCTGTCTGTAAGCAAGGACTGGCCTGTCTCCCAAGATCTGTGAGAGTGATGGGTCATCCTTCAGGATAGGTTGTAGATCCTTGATGATGCGTTGGAGAGGTTTTAGTTGGGGGCTGAAGGTGATGGCTAGTGGCGTTCTGTTATTTTCTTTGTTGGGCCTGTCCTATAGTAGATGACTTCTGGGTACTCTTTGGGATCTGTCAATCTGTTTCTTCACTTCAGCAGGTGGGTACTGTAGTTGTAAGAATGCTTGATAGAGATCTTGTAGGTGTTTGTCTCTGTCTGAGGGGTTGAAGCAAATGTGGTTGTATCGTAGAGCTTGGCTGTAGACAATGGATCTTGTGGTGTGGTCTGGATGAAAGCTGGAGGCATGTAGGTAGGAATAGCGGTCAGCAGGTTTCCGGTATAGGGTGGTGTTTATGTGACCATCGCTTATTAGCACCGTCGTGTCCAGGAAGTGGATCTCTTGGGCGGACTGGTCCAGGCTGAGGTTGATGGTGGGATGGAAATTGTTGAAATCATGGTGGAATTCCTCAAGGGCTTCTTTTCCATGGGTCCAGATGATGAAGATGGCATCAATGTAGCGCAAGTAGAGTAGGGGCATTAGGGGACAAGAGCTGAGGAAGCGTTGTTCTAAGTCAGCCATAAAAATGTTGGCATACTGTGGGGCCATGCGGGTACCCATAGTAGTGCCGCTGATTTGAAGGTATACATTGTCCCCAAATGTGAAATAGTTACGGGTGAGGACAAAGTCACAAAGTTCAGCCACCAGGTTTGCCATGACAAAGTTCAGCCACCAGGTTTGCCATGACATTATTGGGGATACTGTTCCTGATGTCTTGTAGTCCATCTTTGTGTGGAATGTTGGTGTCGAGGGCTTCTACATTCATAGTCTCTACGTAAAAGAATAAATGGACACAAATCAGATGTCAAGAATTATAACACTCAAAAACCAGTCAGAGAACACTTCAATCTCTTTGGTCACTTGATTACAAACCTAAAAGTGGCAATTCTTCAACAAAAAAACTTAAAAAACAGACTCCAAGGAGAGACTGCTGAATTGGAATTAATTTGCAAACTGGATACAATTAACTTAGCCTTGAATAAAGACTGGGAGTGGATGGGTCATTACACAAAGTAAAACTATTTCCCCATGTTTATACCCCTCCTACACCCCCCACTGTTCCTCAGATGTTCTTGTCAACTGCTGGAAATGGCCCACCTTGATTATCACCACAAAAGGTTTTTTCCCCCCCGCTCTCCTGCTGGTAATAGCTCACTTTAAGTGATCACTCTGGTTACAGTGTGTATGGTAACACCCATTGTTTCATGTTCTCTATGTATATAAATCTCCCCACTGTATTTTCCACTGAATGCATCCGATGAAGTGAGCTATAGCTCACGAAAGCTTATGCTCAAATAAATTGGTTAGTCTCTAAGGTGCCACAAGTACTCCTTTTCTTTTTGCGAATACAGACTAACACGGCTGCTACTCTGAAACCTTACTTAAGAGTGTCAGTCCTGTAGGACATTCTGATAAAAATATTAGCAATTGTGGGAAAATGTCATTTAATGGGGCTGTTTCTGTGCGAGAGAGATCTGTTCTTTACCTGATGGTATTCAGAATCTTCACGAACAATTTGGAAGAAAATATAGAATCATTCCTAGTAAAATTTGCCAATGATACAAAAGTTGGTGGTATAGTTATTAATGATGGGGATAGGTCACTTACACAGACCAACCCGGCTTGTTTGGAGAGACAGGCTCATTTGAACAACCTGCATTTTAATACAGTAAAAAACAAGGTCATGTGTCTAGGAACAGAGAATGAAGGTCACACAAATTGGGGAATTATATCCTGAAATGCATTGACACTGAAAAGGATTTAGGGGTCATGGTTGAACTCGACCTGTTGAACTAGAACTACTAGTGCATTGGTGTAGCTAAGAACATGATTCTCGGATGTAAGAGCAGGGGAATAGCAAGTAAAAGTAGGGAGGTGGTATTACCTCTATTTACAGCAGTAGTGAGATCATTACAGGAACCCTGTATCCAGTTCTGGCGTCATCACTTCAAAAAGCATGTTGAAAAACTGGAAAAGGTTCAGAAAAGAGCAATAAGATTAATTTGAGGTTTTGCAAAACCTGCTTTTACAATGAGAAATTTAAGAAGCTCAGTTTGTTTAATTTGTCCAAGAGAGAGTTAAGAGGTGACTGATTCACAGTCTACAATTACATACATGGGGGAAGATTTCTAATAATAGAGGAGGCATAGGTGCTGGAACTAGGGATGCTAGGGGTGCTACTGCACCCCCTGGCTTGAAGTGGTTTTCATTATATACAGGGTTTACAGTTTGGGTCAATGCCCCTCAGCACCCCCACTATACAAACTGTTCCAGCACCCCTGAGAGGAGGCTCTTCAATCTAGCACAGAAAGGTATAATGAGATCTAATGATTGGAAGCTGAAGCTAGACAAATTCAAATTTTAAATAAGGCAAAAAAAGTTAACATTGATGGTAATTAGATATTGGAACAAGTTACCTGGGAACACGGTGGGTTCTCCATCTCTAGAAGTCTTTAAGATTGGATATCTCTCTAAAAGATACGCTATAGCTCAAACAGAAGGTATGAGCTAGATGCAGAAAATACTGGATGTGGTTCTTTGGCCTGTGTTATGCAAGAGGTCAGACTAGTAGACAGTGGTATGATGCAAATGCAGCAAGCTTCCTTTACAGTGTACATAACTGTTCACTTGTTCTACAGGAATCTGTATTTTGTGAAGGAGCATACCACACCTTTGCTGCTGTTTGTCTGGGTACCATTTTAGTTTTGAATATTGTTTTTGCAAGCCTATATTAATTGTGCATCTATTTACATTTTTAAGGCTCTCTGTTATGGAAAAACATTTCTTTTAATGAAAACTTACATTTTGAAGAAAGAAATTACTGAAAGACCTTCAAACTGTGTAATCCATGAATTTTATGTTGGCCCAAATAAATTGCAAAAGAAATGAATACTCTGTGTCTTAGGTGGAATTCACCCTGGTGCAGAGGGCCAGCAGAAGGCCTTAAATTGTGCTTGAGTTGGACCTAAGCAAAGGGCTGAATTTCACCTAGAAAGAAGCAAACTTCTCAATCCTTAAGATTATTTAATGTTAGTAAGTCAAGTCAGGCTGAACCATAGTTTGGTGTGTTACAAACTACATAGAATTGAATGGAATACTAAATAGGAAGCAATTCACCCTTCTTTCCTTTCTTCTAAATGTGGTTGGTTTGGGGTTGTTTTTTTTTTTTTTCAAGAAAAGCTGAAGTAAATCTTAAGCTCACAAATGCACATAGATAATAAAGGTTGAGTCATTGGTTTTTTTGCAGCTAAAAGCTGAACATCTGTATTTATTTTAAAGGTGACACACACAACACAAGGAAAACAGAGAAATCATAAATCAAATGTTGTATCTAACAAAAATACATATTAGTACTTCAAAGTTTATCTTGATAGGGTAAACAGACAGCAAAGCCTACAGATATGAATGAAGGACAACTTATCTATCATGAGCTTTTCCTCAGGTACAACTAATTTTCATAAAGTTCCTGACAACCAGTGTCAAGATATCCTATAGCTTTTTTTCATCTCACATCTTTCCATTTTTCGTCTTACAATATTGATATTGGACTCATAGGAACTCCTTTTGTAGTTCAAACATCTTATAATCATTAAGCAGCGTGAGAAATGCTTAGTGCTGTTTCAGTTAAAATGCTGTTTGTAGGGGTAAAATTTTGCTCCTTTCTCTATAGCCACAGGGCACATTGCCTGCAACAAAAATGGTGTGGTTATACATCTTAGGTGGGCAGGATTCCAGTGCCCTTTGAAAGAGGCTTTGTAATGGCTCATTGCTCCCCAGCATGTTGTGGGGTTTGGAGATTAGGGATGGGGACAAAGGAAGAGTAGATCCAGCAGATCTGTAGCTACTTCCTCATAGAAGGGGTGCATAAGTGTTGTGGATCCTGTTGCTTGCAGGCCTTATTCTAATTATTTGTATTACAGTAGTAACCAGAGGCCCAGCACTCCTGATTTGGGCCTCATTGTACTAGCACTATACTAACACACAATTGGCAGATGGATCCTGTCCCCAAGGAGCTTATGTTCTGTTTTAAGAGAAGACACTACATGTGTTGAATCTGCATGTCCACAGATCCAATGGCTTCAAACCCGTCATTTTTATTCTGAGGCTTACCAGTCACCAGGTTTTGAAGCTTTAAAATCTCTCCTAGCAAATGGCCTATGCACATTGTGTCAACTCATAGGAGCTCTTTAAAACTCAAAACAAAGTTTCACACCTGGCCATGGGGAAGTACTTGTCAACAGAACAAATCCAAAATAATCACTGCAAATTGTTGTCTTTCATTTTTTCTCTCTCACTCTCTTTTTAACATTTCCCCCTTTTCCCCCTTATTCCTTTTCTGGTATGAGTTTATTCTCCATTTTTAAATTCTCTGCTTTTTTCTTCCTCTATCCTTTTTTTCTCTTTTTCCTTTAGAATTTATTTTCTTTTGATGTTAATGTTTTCTTCAGTTTCTTATGCATTTCCTCCTTTTGCCCTGTAATTTGTCTCTTTAAATTAGTATTGTTTAACCTTTAGATTCTTCTTTACTCCTTCATTGCTGGTTCTCTCTTCTTTTTTCTCTTTGTGATAGAAGCTGTCAGGCATATCTTGCCTTTGGACTGCTTGTGCTCTCATCTGCTCATACTCTGCAGACAAGGTGACACACAGCTCCATAGCCAAAGGACATGCAGACAGTGCACTTCAAGACAAAGATGCACTGGGTAGCAGCTGACTAAACACCCAATCTTTCAGTGCAAGAATTTTCAGGGAGTTAGCATCTTATTATACTTCAGGGATGGTCCTTTTTAAAAATCTAGATGTGGCATTGCCTGCTCAGTCACCTTACTGCCCTAGCATTGTCCCTGCCCAAATGTCTTATGTAGGTACATTGCATTTAGGGTTGGTCAAAAAATTTTCCAGTAACTTTTTTTTTTTCATAAATAAAGAGAAGGTTTTTTTCCTACAGAGTGGAAATTTCAGGTTTTTCATCAAAAAAGCAACAACTAATCCATTTTCCACAACTGAAAAATGTGAGATGTTGGTGCTGAGCACCAAAAAAAGTTATTTTGGGTGTTTACAGTGAAAACCCCAAAGCTTCCAAAGACTTTTTTTTTTTTTTTTTACAAAACTTGAAAGAAAAAACATTGTTTTCCCCAATGAAATTTTTCAACAAAAATCAATTCCCAGTGAATTGTAATTGTATAGTACTGGCTAAATCATATCCCTTTCCACCCCCCATGATTCATGGATATCCCAAAGTGGTAGGCAGAGAACACACTGTAAATGTATATGATGGATTTATACTGATGTCCCTTTGAACAATTACACCTCTGGGGTAGAATGATTATTTGTTGGAACAGAATTTAGCAAACATAGAGGCTCAGGATATTTCGTAGTTTGATTTATTCATAAGAGGCACATGGCTCCTGTTTACCTTGAAAAGAGATGGCAATAACAACAGCAAAGCTACACATAACTACCTCCACATAAAGAAACTTTTGTCTGGGTGTCCAATATTCGTGCCAGAAATAAATCTCTCTTTCTTACCTTTGGTCTTTTTGTTTCTCAGCACACTGTCTGTTCCCTTGTACTCTCACCTGGAACACCTCTAATCCCAAAGTCACCAGCTCTTGCCCCAGTGGAGCTAATTGTTCTCAGTACTCAGCATGAATCAGCTCTGAGCCTGTACATTTACCCTTCTGGACAGCTGCTCTGCAACACAGAGTAACTCAGACAAATTTGACCAATATCCATTGGAAGGGGCTTCTTTGCAAGTCTCCATAGAGATGGAAAAGCGTGTTTAACCCATATGTTCAACCCTTTAGGACTATCTGGTGCAGTTGATGTAGCCAGTCCGTATTGAATCCTTTAGGCAAGTGTCTCCATGGGAAGTTTCATTTCAAAGTACATAATAGGCATTTCACTATTGTCTTTGCAACAGAAGTACTATTGGAGTAACCTGGCTGTATTTTTAATTTAGGGAAAACTATTGTAGTGAACATTACTCTATCCAGGCTCCAGCTTTGCATTTTGCTGTCTGTTGAAAGCTGCTGTTGATTCTATTTAGTTTCCCTGAGCCTATATATTTGTTTGTTTTTGTTATTGTTGAATACTAACAACAGGTTTTGGCAAGTTTGTTGACAAAACACTCCCACATTTCTTATGCATGTTGAAGCCCGTTTTCTTTTTCAGAAAATGTCAAAGTTAGTCAATGCAGCTCTGAAGTGGGAGTTTCAGAGTAGCAGCCGTGTTAGTCTGTATTCGCAAAAAGAAAAGGAGTACTTGTGGCACCTTAGGGACTAACCAATTTAAAAATCCTTTTCTTTTTGTGAAGTGGGAGTGACTCTGCCTTGTAGGCACATCATAGATTCTAATCTCAATTACTCTTTTTTTTTAAAGCAGGGTATGGATCTGTCATTACATGCAGTATCGATGTGGGGGTTTTCTTTTTAAAATTACAGCAAAAGTTCACAATGGTAGCAACTAAAATCTCATTGTAAGTTGCATTACACGTATCAGCACATCATCTGATATTAAAAATGTATTAGTGTTAAAAACATATAATTCTATTATTGCAGAAAGCTGAGCTACAAAATCAGTTTAGCTGTCAGTGCAACAGCAGCTTTAAATAATATTCTATTCACTACCATGTATAAATAAAAGTTGTACAAGAAGATGTGTTTGACAGAGTGGCAAAAACCCTAGTTAAGGCTGTGAGTTTGAACTCCTTTTGTCGAGAGTTTTGGAAACAGCTTGCTGAACTAAAAATTACTGCTACCTATAGGAGACAAGAGAAAATTACCTGTTTAAAGAGGATGAGCCCATTTAGCCAATTAAATGAAAGGCTTTGAGTAGCTAAACATGCTACATAAACTTTTTCTGAGTAGCTTATCTCTTTGTACAAGAACAACAAAGTTAAACATAAAATCTTTGGGGAGGTAGAAGGGGGGATTGTTATTTTACATGTCGGTGGCTGGCAGTTAATGACATAAGCCAAATTTTAAAAAATGATAATACAGACTTTTCCTCAAAGGTAGTTTAACCAGTTTTTTTTTTTGAGGTATAGTGTGAGGGTGAAATTATGGCACTATTGATGTAAATGGTAAGACTCCTATCAACTTCAGTGAAGCCAAGATTTCACCCTGACATTTTTTTCAAGCTGGTGTTCATTTTGAGGATTCATGCCACTTGTAGGAATGATTCAACACAATCTCCTCCCATCCTTCTCCTTCTCCTTCCCCTTCCCAAAGAGATAGGAGCCTAAGGTTGTTGGTGGCTGTTCCAGTAGATTTAGAATACAGTGGCAGATCAGGTCCATGACCTCAGAGTTATGATAATTCAGGTCTCTCCTGCCACGAGTAAACGAAAAGAAAAAATTATCCGTTACTTGAACTTTGCGGGGATTTCATAGAGAAATGCACCAGTGAAGAGCAAATTTTGTTGTCGGATACATACAGAGAGAGTTGAGAAGTAGGAGCAGTTTGTGCAGTTAATAACATTTGGTAATAAAATAAATCAGAAGATTTAAATAAAATTAACAAAACCACTCAGATTATGCTGAATTGAATTCAGCTTTCACATTTGTCAAAAAGAAAAGGAGTACTTGTGGCACCTTAGAGACTAACCAATTTATTTGAGCATAAGCTTTCGTGAGCTACAGCTCACTTCATCGGATGCATACTGTGGAAAGTACAGAAGATCTTTTTATACACACAAAGCATGAAAAAATGGGTGTTTACCACTACAAAAGGTTTTCCCTCCCTTTTATCTCTACCTTTTGTAGTGGAAAACACCCATTTTTTCATGCTTTGTGTGTATAAAAAGATCTTCTGTACTTTCCACAGTATGCATCCGATGAAGTGAGCTGTAGCTCACGAAAGCTTATGCTCAAATAAATTGATTAGTCTCTAAGGTGCCACGAGTACTCCTTTTCTTTTTGCGAATACAAACTAACATGGCTGTTACTCTGAAACCTGACATTTGTCAAAAGCAACCTGAATATTTGCATAACTTCAGTTCTAATGATCAGTCACAAGTTATTGAACTCTCACTCCTACATCCTTTCTCAGTGCCATGGTTCAGAAGCATTGCTCTTTTCCTTCTTTTCAGCATTTCTTTGAAAAATGCGAGCAGATGACAATGATATACCTAACATTTTCAAGTTGAGCAATTATAATGAATTCTTCAGCATGTATTTATAGTCCAATAGAAACGTCTGAAAACCATCAAAATATTATGTATACATTATGTACAATATTAACTAACTAGCAATTGATGTGTTAATTATCCACCTGTTTGTTTGCCTTCAAGCCACTAGTGAGGTTTTTTGTCAGCACTAATTATTTTTTTCCAGGCTAATAAAGTAGAATTGATACAATGTTTGGTTATTAGCCAGAATTTACATTTTCTCGTAGATTATCTCTACAATGGTGCATTTATATTCAGAGGGTTGTATACATGATAAAGCCCAAAATTCTTTTTATTATTCAGTCTTTGCAAGTCCTTTTTGCTCAACAAAAGGTTTTGCAGTATTTAATCAAGTACAATATAAATCGTACAGAAGAGCTCTCAACAACTGTAGCATTAGAATTAATAAAGACTTAGATTACATTAACCACTACTGAATTAAGAGAACTCAAATTAAATTTATTTATTGTATTTCAGTATTCTAAAAATAAAATTGTTTATTCCTGAGTACAGGAGGAAATAAAAAAAAGGAATTATTGGAGCCAATAGAGCAGAGAGATTTACATATTCACAGTACATTTTACTAAATTATTAAGTTACTGGGCAGTGATCATATAAACTATCACATTCTGGCTAACAAGTGTTGGCAGCTAATTACAATACAAGGACTTGTGAACTGAGATACTGTCACTGAGATACATCCATCCAGTTGCTATGTAAATCAGATTTCACAACCAGAGTACAGAAATTGTACAGTGAACAAAGCTGTTCTGTTGTACGTCAACCCCTGTATAACATCTGTAAACCGAGTGGCTGAGACAGTTCCTTCTCAGAATAATTATTTACAACGGAGGTTGATCAACATTTGTATATTTTAAGGTGCGATTTTGGGTGTTGCCAACCCAAGACATATTGCTTGATTATATCAAACTAATGATTTTCACTTATGTGAATCTTTCTTGCATGGAATCAATCAGGGATATAGCATTAAGAACGTGACTTTTCCTAAATGATTTTTTGAGCATTTTCAAGTAGCATTTCAGAAGTCTGAGAAGAGGAATGACCTGGCTTATACCAGCAGTATCAGAAAATATATTACAAGTGACTGTGTCAGGGTTCCCTTCCCCACTCTGAACTCTGGGTACAGATGTGGGGACCCACATGAAAGACCCTCTAGGCTTATTTCTACCAGCTTAGGTTAAAACTTCCCCAAGACACAAAACTCCTCATATCTGGGATTCAGTATGCTGCCACCACAAAGCGATTTAACAAAGAATTAGAGAAGAGACCACTTGGAGACGTCTTCCCCAAAATATCCCCCCAACCTTTACACCCCCTTTCCTGGGGAGGCTTGAGAATAAACACAATGAGCACAGACCAGCCTTGGGTTTTTAGGACCCTAAAAACCCAGTCAGATTCTTAAAAAACAGAACTTTATTACAAGAACAAAATAAAGATAAAAGAAAAACTCTGCAAGATTAGAATGGAAGATAATCTCACAGGCAGTCAGATTCAAAACATAGAGATCCCTCTAGGCAAAACCTTAAGTTACAAAAAGACACAAAAACAGGGATACACATTCCCTCCAGCACAGCGAATTTCACAAGCCAAAAACAAAAGAAAATCTAACACATTTTTCTAGCTAGATTACTTATCAACTCCATAGGAGTTGGATCGCTTGCTTTCTTGATCTGTCCCCAGCAGAGGCATCACACAGACAGACAGACAGACAAAGCCTTCCCCGCCCCCCAAATTTGAAAGTCTCTTGTCCCCTTATTTGTCATTTTGGTCAGGTGCCAACCAGGTTACTTGAGCTTCTTAACCCTTTACAGGCAAGAGGATTTTATAGTACTGTATCAGAGCTTCTTAACCCCTTCCCTTTATATTTATGACAGACTGTCTCAAAGGGACTGAGTATAAGGAAGATATGTTCCATTAATGCCCACTCTTGATATGCTAGCTTTACTCCATCAGAACCAAGAGCAAACGGTAACTGCACACTGCTTCTTTCTGCTTCAGTTACCATTGTAGCATGTAGAAAATGGAATTTTGTTGTATACCTTGATGTAGTTGTTTACTTGCCAAATTGTTTTCTCGCTGAAACATTCAATACATAATTTGGGTGGAGAGGCTGAAACAAATAACTATTTTCTTGGCAGTGTTAAACATATGTTGCACTGGCCTATAAGAATCAACCGTTGTTGTTGTAGTCATGTTGGTTCCAGGACAGGAAAGAGATAAGGTGGATGAGGTAATATCTTTTATTTGACCAACTTCTGTTGGTGAAAGAAACACACTTTCAAGCTCCACAGAACTATTCTTCAGATCACCTGCTGCATCACCTTCAGGTCACCTGAAGAAGAGCTAGGTGGTATCTGTGACCCCTTCAATGTGCTTTCTTTGAATATTTGTGTGTGCAAATATTTGTTCTCAAGAACATTTGCAGAAAAATAGTCTTGCAAATACTTATGTAAATATGTATGCACATAAATATTTGGGCTGGAAGTGCTCAGTGGCCATCTAAAAAGATCTTTGTGGGCTTGGGATTTATCAGCCAGAGAGCAAAAAGAATACCATGTGATTTAGGTTACCAGTCACTCAGCACAGTTAGTAAATAAGAATGGCAAGGATTCCGACACAGTTCCAGTGGGAATAGCTCTTAAGCAACATACCTTGAACTACATTAGTTTAAACCACTGATTGAATAGTTCAAATAATGAATATATTTAATAGAAATTGAAGTCTGTTCATGGACAATTCACAGGTGGAAAAAAGGAGTTAAATATACATAATAATTAGTCTGTTATAAATACTTTACCAAGTTCTAGTCTTTGACATAGCTGTAGTGAGAAATATTTATGTGATACCAAATTGTAGCATTCTTGAACATACATTAACATGTTACTATGGCCAATGGCCAATACAGGAAAAAATGTTACTCATATAATTTCTTCTCGATGTTTAGGTTAGCTCCATAGATTTTTGGGCAGTTTGGAGTGAATTCACTTTTTCTTTCTAATGTTTCGTGATTTTTATATAACTTTTAATATCATACAGTGTCAAAAAGTCACAAGGAGCATACTGGTATAAAAGAACAAGAACCAGCAGCTACTCTAAATACATTCATCTAGTCAATTTTAATATATAGATTTCAAACTTCCACCTTAAAAGGCATTTACAAAAGAAAAAATGATCAATAGTCAGCTTTCCAAAGTCTGACCTCTATTCAGGGGTGGAGGATGTGGGAGTATTGGCATCTGCTTTTAGAAATATTGTTGTGCAGCCATTGGCTTTTTAATAGGCATATAATCCCTTCATTGCTTGCAAGAACAATAGGTCCAGAAAAAACACCTTATTAACTTTAATTTGTCCAGCACATGCTTCCGTATACCTAGAGTGTGCAGTAGAATACTAGCAAAAGGAAAATCAATCAAATCACATCTTATTAAAAAAAATCTGCCAATTTACTGAGTTGCATCTTAAAGCAACAGTAGAATAATTTGCAATTATCTATTATACACCCATTGTTGTTCAGTAATCTTTACTATACAATGTATTTCTTTTCAGACTTTGTCATTATCTGATTTTACTTTTTTCCCATTGGGGGCTGCTATTGACATCTCCACCTCCAAATGTTTGTAGTAGAATTTCTACTTCTTTTGGGATGTGCTGCACCTCCTTTCTCCCCTCCCTCCCCCGCCAGTTTTAAACCTACAATATTACCAGGTGTATGAATGGTGATTCCACATTTTGCTATGAGGAAGTTTTTATTTTGCAGATGAGGTTAGCCTGCTATTGGATAGAGTTATTTTTGCCATGTAGCATCACATGGCAAAATGTATATACCTGTCCTACCAAGAGGATAAATGGGCAACTAAGTGTTCATGTAAGGAAGGGACTGACTGCCAGGCTTCATTAGGGAAATGGGTCCTTGGTTCTAGGGAGGGACATGATGCCTGGAACTTGGGCTAGGAGGACCTCTGCATGTAGGCATGTTGAACAGTATAATCGGGTGAGCAACTTTGAACTTAGTCTGATTTGGACTTTTGTAACTCTTGCTGTAGTGCAGGGGTGGGCAAACTATGGCCCATAGGCCGGATCCAGCTCACCAGCCATTTTAAACTTGCCTTCGAGCTCCCGCTGGGGAGCGGGGTCTGGGGCTTGACCTGCTCTGGCACTCCAGCCACGGAGCAGGGTCGGGGGCCATTCCACGTGGCTCCCGGAAGCAGCCGCATGGCCCCCCTCTAGTGCTCCAGCTCGGGAGAAGGGTCAGGGGCCATTCCACGTGGCTCCAGAAAGCCATGGCATGGCCCCCCTCTGTCTCCTATGTGCTCCAATGGCCCCCTCCAGTGCTCCTATGGGAGCTGCAGTGGTGGTACCTGTGGACGGAGCAGCATATAGAGCTACCTGTCCACGCCTCTTCATAGGAGCCGGAGAAGGGACATGCCGCTGCTTCTGGGAGCCACTTGAGGTAAGCGCCACCCTGGAGCCTGCACCTCTGAGCCTCTCCCCACGCCCCAACCCCCTGCCCCAGCCCTGATCCCTCTCCTGCCCTCCTAACCCCTCAATCCCAGCCTGGAGCACCCTTGTGCACCCCAAATCCCTCATCTCCAGCCCCATCCCAGAGCCTGCACCCCTTCCTGCACTCCAACCCCCTGCCCCAATCCCCCTCCTGCCCTCTGAACCCTTTGGTCCTAGCCCAGAGCACCCTCCTATACCCCAAACTCCTCATCGCCAGCCCCACCCCAGAGCCCGCACCCCCAGCCAGAGCCCTCACCCCCACACACATCTCCCCACACATCCCACTCCTCCACCCCAGCCCGGAGCCCCCTCCCGTACCCTGAACTCCTAATTTCTGGGCCCACCCCAGAGCCTGCACCCCCAACCAGAGCCCTCACCCCCTCTCGCACCCCAACCCCAATTTTGTGAGCATTCATGGCCTGCCATGCAATTTCTATTCCCAGATGTGGCCCTCGGGCCAAAAAGTCATCCCCCACACCCGCTCCGTTGTCGTGTATCCCCTGAAAAGCCAGGGACATTTCTTATGAGTTATGTTGTCCAGAGGTTTGGAATAAAACACATTGCTGCCTGCAATTGTCTCGTGCCTTTTCTGCCAACATTGACTGCACTGCAATGATCTCACTGTTACGCTTGTAAGAAGCACACGGGATGTTTTTCAGGGAAGAAGGCAATACGCTGCATTTATTGAGAATACAGCAGTTACCATATGCTTTTCAGTTACACACACAGACACAACACACCATGCACACAGTCCTGAACTGTAGCTCATGAAAGCTCAAATAAATTTGTTAGTCTCTAAGGTGCCACAAGTACTCCTTTTCTTTTTGCGAATACAGACTAACATGGCTGCTACTCTGAAACCTGATAGATGTTTATAGTTAGCAGTCCAGAGTCTGGATCAATCTAGTGGCCAGCCAGATTGGTTGCCCAGGGGAGCCGGGCTCTGTCGGTCACAATCCGATGCTCCTGGAGTTTAGGCAAGATGAACCCAAAGTCCCATGGCCAAGCACCCTGTTCTTATAGTCTTTTTTCTCTGTTGAAATCTATGGATTTTGCTTTGTAAGCTTGTGACTGGTTACTCCTTAATTGGTGTTATCTTTTTATGTTAACATTCCAAAACACCTCTAAGAGGGTCATCCTGTCATGGGTTCTGATTGAATCATTGTCTTTAGGGGTGCCAGCCTCCACCTCAGGGTAAATCTGCCCTTCCTTAATTATAGATGTGCATTGATGGTTCTCTGGTGTCGTTAAGTCTCTTCACTCCTTCTTCCTTGACCATCTGGCTATAACAATGGCCTTCATACCTTATCTTTTCCTGATGCATGCATTCCTCATTCACACAAACAGTCTTTTACAGAGACCTTCAGAGGTATACAGCAGAGTTTATGTTGAGCAAGAAAGGCATTGTAAATTAAACCTTACTAAATCTTGTAATCAAAACAGTTCACATTGTGGCCTGGGCCTTCAACATTCCTCTAATCTCCTTAACATAGACATAATACAAGATCCTGTCTCTTACTTACTAAATCTTAAAACAAAGAAATGTATATTTAACTAGAGTGCCTAATTTATAATACATATAGGAAACCATAGTAGACATTATAACTTATCCTAAAACTAAAGGGTGAACATAATCAGTGATAAGGATTGTTCTGGTCTGTGTTAATATCAGTACAGACATTGGCAGTCTGTCAGATGCATTTCTACCAATGTCCCAGGGGGTCATTCCTTTCTGCTATTCAAAAAGTGTGGCTGGCAGGATCATCAAATCATACATTAATTCTCATAGTACAAATATAAAATCCTGCTCCTACATCACTGGGGCTGCCTTTTTAGTATGCATAGGTTTGTTATTAAATATGGGAGACAATATACTGGCTGGTCACTGCTCCACAAATTCTATCAGCACTTCCTTTGGTTGACCACTGGATATATCAAAATTCTAATGTCTGTCCTTAGTAGATCTTCATTATTTCAGTTTAATATTGTTTTAGTCATTTCAGTGTCTGTTTTAAAAGTTGTGAAGCCCTTTGCAGACTAACTCCAGCCTGTTCATTTGTTTCCATGTTTGAATTTCAGTATTATCTGCACTACTTGTTAACTGGTCAAATTGTACATCCAGACTTGATAGTATCTGTTGGGTGCCTTCATTTTGATGTATAATGTCTTCCAGGATAGTATAGATATTTTTTCTTGCCAGTGAACCCATTTGGGATCATGTGACACCCTTGTAACACTCCTCAGGCCATCAGTGGAGTGAGGCATGCAATAATTTAATTTTATTCCTTGACTTCTTAGCTCTTCCTGGTCATAATACCAAACTGTAGAATAGACTCCTGAAGATGCTCCTCCTTTCCAGGTCTCCACTGATAGGTATGCTGAAAGTGGTGGAAATCTCTACTCCCTGCCCCTGTTGGCCATCCTTGCTCTCTTCTCTAAAGCACCATGATCTGCAGAGTGCTGTAGAAACAAGGTGGATCCTCTCCACAGCTCTCACTTTTCTTACCCTGGCTCCCACTGACTAGATGTCATTCCCTTTCCCAGTGCTGGTAGTCTCATTAATTTTGAGCTGTTTTCTAGCATTTGTTATGGTTGAGCTAAGAATGTAAAAAAATTGGAAAGCGTCCAGCGGAGGGCAACAAAAATGATTAGGGGACCGGAACACATGACTTATGAGGAGAGTCTGAGGGAACTTGGATTGTTTAGTCTGTGGAAGAGAAGAATGAGGTGGGATTTGATAGCTGCTTTCAACTACCTGAAAGGGGGTTCCAAAGAGGATGGATCTAGACTGTTCTCAGTGGTGGCAGATGACAGAATGAGGAGTAATGGTCTCAAGTTGCAGTGGGGGAGGTTTAGGTTGGATATTAGGAAAAACTTTTCACTAGGAGGGTGGTGAAGCACTGGAATGCGTTCCCTAGGGAGGTGGGGGAATCTCCTTCCTTTGAAGTTTTTAAGATCAGGCTTGACAAAGCCCTGGCTGGGGTGATTTAGTTGTGGATTGGTCCTGCTTTGAGCAGGGTATTGGACTAGATGACCTCCCAAGGTCCCTTTCAACCCTGATATTCTATGATTCTATGAACATGGCACACAAGATGGCGAGAATACACTGAACCATTGCAGGTAAACTGGAATTAGCACTACAGAACATTCTTTGTATTTGTTCTCACTTGGTTCAAAAAATTCACTGTCAATAAGTTCACCTAGTTCTGGTTAAACTGGTTGGAAAATTGTAGGAGTAGAAATGCCAACTTAAAGAACTTGTACTTTAAAATATCCTATCACTGCCTTTGCTTGCACAATTTTACAAAACACAAGTACTAGTTCCAAACCAAGAGCAAATAAGCTCAGAATATGTGGTACTACCCACCTGAGGCTTTCCCAACTTCCTGGGAGGGAAAAGGACATACCCTAACTATATGGTAGCCCAGCTTCTGACAGCTGTGAGGACACATCCTTCCCCTTCAGTACCCATTTCTGGCTACTGTGTAGCCATACTAGGGTGTCTCTGACCCTGGCTCTTTTCCTGTCTGCTAGAAACCTTGTATCTAGATTCCTGTAGGTCACATTCTTGCTCCTGTTCATGTATCCTGCAAATACAGCTCCTGTTTCTAAGGGGCTAAGGGCTATAACAAGCGCACTGGGATACACCTATGCATCCCAAGCCTCAACACCCTGCTACAGTAGTTACAGTCAGGATCTCATTTTGAGTCTAGGAAGCTGAGAAAATAGTTTAATGACTCCAGCTGCAGCTGAGTTACTACTTTATAAAAGGATACGTTTCTTTTAAAAGAATAAAGTCATCTTTCACATTTTCCAAACAACATAGGCTTTTACCTCCAGGACAATTTAGCTTTCCATTAAATTATAGTAATCTTAACCATTTAAATAGAAGGTTGTACTCTATTTATTAGGAACAGAAAGAATCATCTATAAGCAAAACATTGTCAATATCCCTCTAGTAATTGGTAAGTAAATGGAAAAGGAATCATGTCGTGCAAAATTTCCCAGCAAAAAACTTAAAAATGTATAGTAATTAAGCCTAATCATATATCCATCCATCAGCACCGCTACTGAACTAAAGAAATAGTGTACTAGAACTGATTAATTTGAATCTTTAAAAGTTTCAGCCTTCTAACCTGACACTGTAGTCATTAATCACTTTTGTAAATTATTTGTCAAATGATTGTAAGAAATAAATCCAGACAAAAAGGGGAAAACTGTCTGCTTTTTCAGCTGATGTGGGATTGATTTCTGTTCTGACAATTAAGTATTTATTAAGCAGTACATAGATAGAAAGATAACTTTAATTTCCATGTACTAAGATGTGACACAGTGGTGTCAAAACCTTTACCTTTTTAATCTGTTAGTGTCCAAAAACTCTTAGAAAAGAGTCATCAAGAAAACTGCTATTTGTTTTCTCCCTGAGGCCATATCTTCTCTAGTTTTTCATCAGAAATCAGTCTTCAGAGCTCTTTGAAATCTAAATAATCTTTACATTTTCACTGTTCAATTCCCTTTCCCAAGTTATCTGTCTTGCCTAGAAGAAGCAGAACTTCCTCTTTAGCTGGAGAGAATTCCCCAAAGGCTGAGACCATCTGGTTCTTCAGCTTATGGAACTGTTTCTGTGCCAGCTGACTTGGGCTCAGGCTGTGGGGCAGTTTCATTGCTCTGTAGACTGCTGGGCTCAGGCCTGGAAGTCTACACTGCAGTGAAACAGCTCCACAGCCACAGCCTCGTGAGCCTTCATTGGCTGGCATGGGCCAGCCGTGGGTTTTCATTGCAGTGTAGATATACCCTTAGACTGAGGCTGATTTAAAATGAAATCTATGCAAAGGAGAAAATCATAGAGCTACAACCTAATTCTTTATCAAAACTGATGCAAATCCTCATATATTAAGTCATTGTTTGTATGTTTTCTTGTTTTCATTTAGTATTTTGTAAAGCACAGAAATAGCTGAAAATGCAAATTAATGGGATTATTCCCACAAAATTGATTGAATTTGATCTTAGCTTCAAGAGAGCATTGATACATCTGGGCAGTTTTTTAGTGCAAGACCTTCTCCAAACTGACTGCTGATAATACAGATATTTAGCAGTTATAATATTGCTGTAGCTGCTCAAAACACTGTTCAAAAATTAATTAATTAGCTCTCACAATACTTCTGTGAGGTTAGTGGGTACATATTATTTAATTACTTTTTTTACAAATGGGAAAATGGAGACAGAGACATGCAGCAAGCCAGTGGCAGTGCCCAAATTAAAACTCTGCACCTTCTGACTCCCAACTCCTTCCCTCCAAGGAAAGACATTTTAGTGAGAAAATATCTATTGGGAAATGGTGTCCACTACCTAAAAAACAAGTATCAAATTTAAAAAATTCTTGTGTTAGCAACATGGACTCTGCTCCTTCTCCTCTCATTTACCATGGCGCCAAAATGAAGACATCATGGCATGTGGGTCCACTACCATGGAACATCTTGCAAGATGAGAGCCATGGTATGTTAACTTGTCTTCAATCAGATTAATAAATTTAACAGAATATGACATATTATAATGCTAATGAATGGAACTGGACAAAAACCGGAATTTCCATCCCACAGGAAATTGCAATATTTCAACATTTGTTTTTTGTCACAAATCAGGACAAACAATTCATCATTAAACTGCATTTCCCTATTGAGTAACATTGCCTCATGGATTTTGTAGTTTGTACTCTCCTTGCCCCCATTCTTCTCTAGGGCTGGGCTCCCAGGCCAGACTACATCTCCCATGGTGCACCACACCACTTAGTCAGCAGGAGACAGGATTGTTGAACTGACCTGAAATATTTAAGTTTGAGTTAATTCAACATTAAAATACATTTCCCTATTGTGGTGCATTTCCTCACTGTAGTTTCCAGGCCTGATGACCCCATTCTCTTTATGAACTTGTTGCCGGCACCCAGTGCCAGAGGCAAACAGCTGGGGTTTGTTGCCCGGTGTGCACTACCCAATAAACACAACGGGGTGGAGAAGCAGAAAAATTTATTTGCAGCTTTCAGCCGGGGGGGTTGACACCGCTTTCAGACGGGTATAATGAATTCAATTTTTGTGTCTTTCGTCCTTTGCTGCCGTGTGGGAGACCAGCAGGACGGTATAGGGTCCCTTCCACTTTTTTTGGAGGGGCTCGTTTTTTTAGGTACGTACGAGCACTGAATTACCAGGCTGCAGGGAGTGGAACTCACCGGTGCGCGCTGGGCATCGGTTGTCACTGCAGTCCTCGACCGCCGGAAGGGATCCGGGCAAGGCTAAATTGCAGCCTCACGCCCACCCAGGGACGCCAAAAGCTGTTGCCGGCACCCAGTGCCAGAGGCAAACAACAGCAGGAGTTCGTTGCCCGGTGTGCGTCACCCAATAAACGCAACGGGGTGGAGAAGCAGAAACATTTATTTGCAGCTGCAAACAAGGTACAGGGAGAATAGAATCTCAAATCCTGCACATTAGAGCGGGTCATTACACACACTTTTATATTTTTTAATGCTACTGCACTACACATCAGCCAATCAAAACTTTGCTCAAATACTCTGCCTTCCTTGTATGATTACAACAATATTTATTTTTTGCAACCTCTAACAAGCATTTCTAGCAACTTAAACAACCAGCACATCCTGTCTGGCCTTGTAGCTGTCTCTCCTGTTATTTTTAACTTGGCGTCAGCAAACCTTACACTACGAGGCATTATCTGCGGCTGCAACATTGTTTTAAGAGCAAAAGATCTTACTCAAACCAGCCAGGCCTGAGTTCTATTAAGGGGGGTTGAAAAGAAGCCCTTAGGCCTACAGCAGGGAGACTTCCTCGACCCTTATGGCCTTCCATCCCCTCGACTTAACTAGTGGCCATGCCCTGGGGTCTCCAACAAACTCAACTCCCTGGCTGCAGTATATCTCTCAGGATGCAATGCAATCTCTCCCATGAAGCATCACACCACTTAGTCATTTATTTCGATGCTGTTTGAACGGATAAGAAATGAAATATGTTGTATGAGTTTTCCCAATTTAAAAAAATTGAAAAACTTCAGCAAAATCAAATTTTCCTATGGAAAATTTTGACTTTCCAGAAATGGCATTTTCTGTCAAAAATTATTCCAATAGTAAATTACTGTTGGAATGAATATAACATGATTGGATCCAGCACCCACTGAAGGCAATCTGAGTCTTTCCATTGACTTTAATGGGAGTTGGATTGAGTTCTTCATTAGATTTTTCTTTCAGAAGTTGATGGCAAAGACGTATCAGAATTATTCTAGGTAAATGAGCCTTTTCAACTCTGAAAAGAATAGGGTCAGCTTAGCTGTTCAGGATTCCAAGTGCTTCTGAAAAGGAAACAGTCAGTGAAGATGGCACATCACCATTCCTCTCTGTCTAGCATCAGAGTTCATATGTCCAAAAAGAAGAGGAGAAATGTAAACATGCTAAGAAAAAGAAAAATCACTTCAAAGGAAACAAAAGACCTCCTATTCCTGTGACTCATCTCCACGCTCAGTGGAAGAAGGAGAGCTGTCTCAATTTGAACTCAGGGAATCAGAGTCAGAATCCCAGGAGAGGTTTGCCCTGCTTGGAAAATTTTTGAAACCATGGTCAGAGTTATCACAGATGTTGCTGGCATACAAATAAGAAAAAGAAGATTGAATGCTTATATTCACTGTTCCCTTTCCAAACAAATCTATAAATTCAAATGGTAAACACCTGCTTTTATATATAGATATATATATACACACACAAACAAACTTATCTTGTGTATTTCAGCATTATGCACACTCATGCATATCTTTCAGTATACTCTACAACACGTGTGGTTTTTTGGTTTTTTAGAATTTGACATATAGTGTATTTCAATTAAACATATGCATCTTTTGTTCTATTGGCAGAGCCAGTTGGGTGGAAGGAGGGGATTGGTCTATCCTCTTATGTTTGCTCTTTTCATGAAAGAAACTGAAATCTCAACTTGCTCCTAGATGAAGTATGAATAATGTTGGTCTTGTTATTGTTTTAAAAGAGTGTTGATAGTGCATTTAAAAATAATACAGTGTGTCTCATTAACATTAAATATAATTATTAAATCGGGAGCATAGCACTGACATGGATATTAAAATATGAAAACATGCATCTTTATAATGAAATGAAGAGAATATAATAGAACTGTCTCAGTAGAAATAATTACAACTCTCCAGAACAAGAGCTTCTATTTGTAGACAGTGAACATTACTAGGCCTGACCAAGTCAAATCATAAAAGTTTATAGGGGTTTTTTAAAAATGCATGAAGGATTTAATAAAACTGAATGACAAGCATGCTTTTTGAATGTAGGTGACCATATGACCGAGGTACTGTATCACTCTCTCAGTACTGGGGATAAGGGATACTTAGATACCAAGGAAATAGGCACCTTAGAAATACCTAAGATATGTGGCTATTCCTGACAGGTATTTGTCCAACCCACAACTGCATCACATTATTGACTCAGATTTAATTTGTGATCCACTATATCCCCCAGATCCTTTTCCATAGTATTACCACCTAGCCAGTAATTCTCCATTTTGTAATTGTGCATTTGTTTTTTTTTCCTTCTGAAGCAAAATACTTTGCACTTGTCTTTATTGAATTTCATCTTGTTGATTTCAGACCAATTCTCCAATTTATAAAGGTCATTTTGAATTCTAATCCTGTCCTCCAAAGTGCTTGCAACACCTCCCAACTTGGAGTCAACCATAAATTTTATGAGCATACTCTTTACTCCATTATCCAAGACATTAATGAAAATATTTAATAGTATCAAACCGAGGACAGGCCCCTACGGGACCCAATAGCTACATCCACCCATTTTGCTACTGAACCATTGATAACTACTATGTGAGTACTGCTTTTCAACCAGTGGTGCACCCTCCTCCTAGTAAATTCATCTAGACCTCGTTTCCCTAGTTTGCTTATGAGACTGCCATGTGGGAATGTCAAAAGCCTTACTAAAATCAGGATATATCACATCTACCACTTCCCCCTATCCACTAGGCCAGTAATCCTGTCAAAGAAAGAAATTAGATTAGTTTGGCAAGATTCATTCTTGACAAACCCATGCTGGCTATCCCTTATCACCCTCATAGCCTCTAGGTGCTTATTAATGGAATCTTTAATGATAATTTAATAATTTAATAATGATTTAATTAATAGTTTAATAATTTAATGTAATTATTAATAATTTAATAATAATAATTTAATTTAATAATTTGTTCAATTATCTTTCCAGATCTCAAAGTTAGGCTAATTGATCTATAATTCCCCTGGTCCTCTTTGTTCCTGTTTTTAAAGATAGGTTCTATGTTTGCCCTTCTCCAGTCCTCTGAGACCTCACCTGTCTTCCATGAGTTCTTGGAGATAATTGCTAATGGTTCCTGGGTAACTTAAATACCTCTCCAGTCCATCTTTAGTAGCAAAACCAAAGACCATCTCAATTTTTAAATAATACGGTATTGTTACTGTTACTATTTTTATATCATTAGCACTTTCTGACCAGAAAAATAAAAAACTTACAGGATATCATAGAATCATAGAATATCAGGGTTGGAAGGGACCTCAGGAGGTCATCTAGTCCAACCCCCTGCTCAAAACAGGACCAATCCACAACTAAATCATCCCAGCCAGGGCTTTGTCAAGCCTGACCTTAAAAACTTCTAAGGAAGGAGATTCCACCACTTCCCTAGGTAACGCATTCCAGTGTTTCACCACCCTCCTAGTTTCCTAATATGCAACCTAAACCTCCCCCACTGCAACTTGAGACCATTACTCCTTGTTCTGTCATCCGCTACCACTGAGAACAGTCTAGATCCATCCTCTTTGGAACCCCTTTCAGGTAGTTGAAAGCAGCTATCAAATCCCCCCTCATTCTTCTCTTCTGCAGACTAAACATCTCCACTTCCCTCAGCCTCTCCTCATAACTCATGTGTTCCAGTCCCCTAATCATTTTTCTTGCCCTCCGCTGGACTCTTTCCAATTTTTCCACATCCTTCTTGTAGTGTGGGGCCCAAAACTTGACACAGTACTCCAGATGAGGCCTCATCAATGTCGAATAGAGGGGAACGTTCATGTCCCTCGATCTGCTGGCAATGCCCCTACTTATACATCCCAAAATGCCATTGGCCTTCTTGGCAACAAGGGCACACTGTTGACTCATATCCAGCTTCTCGTCCACTGTAACCCGTTGGTCCTTTTCTGCAGAACTGCTGCCTAGCTATTCGGTCCCTAGTCTGTAGCGGTGCATGGGATTCTTCCGTCCTAAGCGCAGGACTCTGCACTTGTCCTTGTTGAACCTCATCAGATTTCTTTTGGACCAATCCTCTAATTTGTCTAGGTCCCTCTGTATCCTACCCCTACCCTCCAGCGTATCTACCTCTCCTCCCAGTTTAGTGTCATCTGCAAACTTGCTGAGGGTGCAATCCACACCATCCTCCAGATCATTTATGAAGTTATTGAACAAAACCGGCCCGAGGACCAACCCTTGGGGTACTCCACTTGATACCGGCTGCCAACTAGACATGAAGCCATTGATCAGTACCTGTTGATCCTGACAATCTAGCCAACTTTCTATCCACCTTATAGTCCATTCATCCAGCCCATATTTCTTCAACTTGCTGGCAAGAATACTGTGGGAGACCGTGTCAAAAGCTTTGCTAAAGTCAAGGAACAACACGTCCACTGCTTTCCCCTCATCCACAGAGCCAGTTATCTCGTCATAGAAGGCAATTAGATTAGTCAAACATGATTTGCCCTTGGTGAATCCATGCTGACTATTCCTGATCTCTTTCCTCTAAGTGCTTCAGAATTGATTACTTGAGGACCTGCTCCATGATTTTTCCAGGGCACTGAGGTGAGGCTGACTCGCCTGTAGTTCCCAGGATCCTCCTCCTTTCCTTTTTTAAAGATGGGCACTACATTTCCAGTCGTCTGGGACTTCCCCCGATCGCCGTGAGTTTTCAAAGATAATGGCCAATGGCTCTGCAATCACATCCACCAACTCCTTTAGCACTCTTGGATGCAACGCATCCGGCCCCATGGACTTGTGCTTGTCTAGCTTTTCTAAATTGTCCCGAACCACTTCTTTCTCCACAGAGGGCTGGTCACCTCCTCCCCATGCTATGCTGCCCAGTGCAGTAGTCTGGGAGCTGACCTTGTTCGTGAAGACAGAGGCAAAAAAAGCATTGAGTACATTAGCTTTTTCCACATCCTCTGTCACTAGGTTGCCTTCCTCATTCAGTAAGGGGTCCACACTTTCCTTGACTTTCTTCTTGTTGCTAACATACCTGAAGAAACCCTTCTTGTTACTCTTAACATCTCTTGCTAGCTGCAACTCTAGGTGTGGTTTGGCCTTCCTGATTTCACTCCTGCATGCCCGAGCAATATTTTTATACTCTTCCCTGGTCATTTGTCCAATCTTCCACTTCTTGTAAGCTTCTTTTTTGTGTTTAAGAGCCGCAGGGATTTCACTGTTAAGCCAAGCTGGTCACCTGCCATATTTACTATTCTTTCTACACATCAGGATGGTTTGTCCCTGTAACCTCAATAAGGATTCTTTAAAATACAGCCAGCTCTCCTGGACTCCTTTCCCCCTCATGTTATTCTCCCAGGGGATCCTGCCCATCAGTTCCCTGAGGGAGTCAAATTCTGCTTTTCTGAAGTCCAGGGTCCGTATTCTGCTGCTCTCCTTTCTTCCCTGTGTCAGGATCCTGAACTCTACCATCTCATGGTCACTGCCTCCCAGGTTCCCATCCACTTTTGCTTCCCCTACTAATTCTTCCCGGTTTGTGAGCAGCAGGTCAAGAAGAGCTCTGCCCTTAGTTGGTTCCTCCAGCACTTGCACCAGGAAATTGTCCCCATGTATCCTTTTGAGCGTCAGCTTTCATGTGACCAGTAGTAAGTGGTGAGTGCCTAAAGGAATACCAAAACTAAATAATGTAGAGTGTTTTAATATTGCTTGACTGATTCTGTTTGGGAATATTTGTATTCATTTATTTTTATGTATGCATCCTAATCAGAAACTCAAAGATAGTCTTGGTGCTATCAAATGAAGATTTTTTCCCCATGTTTAGAAGCATTAGCAATTTTCAAAATACACATGCTGCTTGTGGCTGGGTGTTGCTATGCAGACTGTTACAACAATCACTTTCTCATTCAAGTTGAATATAAAGCCCTTCGTGTGACCTTATCGCAGACACCTGTTATCTCTGTTGTGCCTGCCTGGGCATAATTAGTCACTCTGTTTGTGACAAGTGTTGAATGTTAATCTGTCATCTAAAGCTTGATAGAAGGGTTTTGCATTCTTTGTATTTTAAACAGGATGCCTTCGTAACAGTGCATTTATGTTTGAAGGGTATAATTATTAGTTCATATTAAACATAAGTTAGAATAATACTAAAACATTCGTGTTAATCACAGGATAAATAAGACAATGCTGGATCCTATGTTGTCAGTAAGAAGTTACTGAAATAATATTTAATAGAGGGGCTGCAAGTGTACAAAATCTTCACAAAAATGCATAAAGAACCTCAAGATCACTGGATGTAAGGGATTTATGATAAAGACATTTTCAGTAAAGAAATGAATATACACATGCAATTCACTGTGTATTGATGATGTTGTTAAAGTGCAGATTACTAGTACCACATCCTCAGTTGGTGTAAATCAGTAGAGCACCACAGACTTCAATGAGGCTCACCATTTTACCCCAGCTAAGGATGCAGCCTTAAGGATTTAAATCACAGTAATATCTTTACAAAAGACACTTCTTATTTAACCCCTTCTAAGAGATTCCCTCAAAGAATTCCTAACCATGTTGCATTTTATTCTTCTTTCTCTTACATGTTTCATACAAGTAGAACTTCAGTGAGTTACTCCAAACTTTAAACCAGTGTAAGAAAGCAAAACTAGGCATAGAATAATTCTTCTTTCCTCTATTAGAAGATTGTGTGTGTCAAAAGAACCAAATTTTGTAGGTCCCCTCAATGGTCACTTAAAGTGTTGTTCTTGAGGCCAAATTGGGCCCTCTCTTATATTTGTGAAAGCCCATTGTCTCCAAATAGCCTTCATTGGGTGTTTCTTCAGGTGTAATTTCTTGGACCTTAATAAACAATTCTGTTGATTCACATAGATTCATAGATACTAAGGTCAGAAGGGACCATTATGATCATCTAGTCTGACCTCCTGCACAACGCAGGCCACAGAATTTCACCCACCCACTCCTGCGAAAAACCTCTCACCTATGTCTGAGCTATTGAAGTCCTCAAATTGTCGTTTAAAAACTTCAAGGAACAGAGAATCCTCCAGCAAGTGACCCGTGCCCCATGCTACAAAGGAAGGCGAAAAACCTCCAGGGCCTCTTCCAGTCTGCCCTGGAGGAAAATTCTTTCCCGACCCCAAATATGGCAATCAGCTAAACCCTGAGCATATGGGCAAGATTCACCAGCCAGATACTACAGAAAATTCTTTCCTGGGTATCTCAGATCCCACCCCATCTAATATCCCATCACAGGCCATTGGGCCTATTTACCATGAATATTTAATTACCAAAACCATGTTAACCCATCATACCATCTCCTCCATAAACTTATCGAGTTTAATCTTAAAGCCAGATAGATCTTTTGCCCCCCACTGCTTCTCTTGGAAGGCTATTCCAAAACTTCACTCCTCTGATGGTTAGAAACCTTCGTCTAATTTCAAGTCTAAACTTCCTGGTGGCCATTTTATATCCATTTGTTCTTGTGTCCACATTGGTACTGAGCTTAAATAATTCCTCTCCCTCTCTGGTATTTATCCCTCTGATCTATTTATAGAGAGCAATCATATCTCCCCTCAACCTTCTTTTAGTTAGGCTAAACAAGCCAAGCTCCTTGAGTCTCCTTTCATAAGGCAAGTTTTCCATTCCTCGGATCATCCTAGTAGCCCTTCTCTGTACCTGTTCCAGTTTGAATTCATCCTTCTTAAACATGGGAGACCAGAACTGCACACAGTATTCCAGGTGAGGTCTCACCAGTGCCTTGTACAACGGTACTAAAACCTCCTTATCCCTACTGGAAATACCTCTCCTGATGCATCCCAAGGAAGGAACAGAATCTAATTCATGCTCTCTCTCTGTCTGCTGTATTGGCTGTGCAGTGCTAAAGGAGGTGCCTTATTTTGCCCACTGATTTGTCAGATTTCAGAGTAGCAGCCGTGTTAGTCTGTATTCGCAGAAAGAAAAGGAGTACTTGTGGCACCTTAGAGACTAACCAATTTATCTGAGCATAAGCTTTCATGAGCTACAGCTCACTTCATCGGATGCATTCAGTGGAAAATACAGTGGGGAGATTTATATACATAGAGAACATGAAACAATAGGTGTTACCATACACACTGTAACCAGAGTGATCACTTAAGGTGAGCTATTACCAGCAGGAGAGCGGGGGGCGGGGGGGAGGGAGAAACCTTTTGTAGTGATAATCAAGGTGGGCCATTTCTAGCAGTTGACAAGAATGTCTGAGGAACAGTGGAAGGGGGGGAGATAAACATGGGAAAATAGTTTTACTTTGTGTAATGACCCATCCACTCCCAGTCTCTATTCAAGCCTAAGTTAATTGTATGCAGTTTGCAAATTAATTCCAATTCAGCAGTCTCTCCTTGGAGTCTGTTTTTTAAGTTTTTTTGTTGAAGAATTGCCACTTTTAGGTTTGTAATCAAGTGACCAAAGAGATTGAAGTGTTCTCTGACTGGTTTTTGAGTGTTATAATTCTTGACATCTGATTTGTGTCCATTTATTCTTTTACGTAGAGACTGTCCAGTCTGACCAATGTACATGGCAGAGGGGCATTGCTGGCACATGATGCCATATCTCACATTGGTAGATGTGCAGGTGAACGAGCCTCTAATGGTGTGGCTGATGTGATTAGGCCCTATGATGGTGTCCCCCGAATAGATATGTGGACACAGTTGGCAACGGGCTTTGTTGCAAGGATAGGTTCCTGGGTTAGGGGTTCTGTTGTGTGGTATGTGGTTGCTGGTGAGTATTTGCTTCAGGTTGGGGGGCTGTCTGTAAGCAAGGACTGGCCTGTCGACTCAGATCCTACTCCCAGTGAAGTCAGTGTCAAAGACTATAAATTTCAATTTAAATAGGACCCATGATAAGAGTGGAACAACGTAATGACATTCAGACCTACCTAAGGTAAACTATTTCTAGTCTAAGGTAATCTATTGCTATTGCACATTATGTGTTTGTTGCATTATTACCAAATTAAGTAAACATCAGTATCCATTATACCCTGGCATCTTTATACTTAAGGATTGAATGATACTGGAAAATTGCTGTAGAGAGCTCTATACTGCATCAACCTACTGTTTAACAGGCTTAATATTAGTCGTGTATTTGTGAGGACTGTGATTTGATAGTGAGTAGAAAATGGGAGACAAAACTACTCACATTTGTTTTGAAAAGTTTTGGCTTTATGTGATTCTTACAAGACCATGTAGTCATTAAATGGGTAACATCACTCAGTGAGGTCTGATAAAGTAGTTCTATTTCCAATATACTATTCTGGCTTTCCTTCTTATGGATAACAAAACACAGAGAAAGATTTAGACTCAGTAGAATACAAAACAAGTGTTTTCCCTATTGGATTTTAGAGAATATTTTGTAACAATACCAATAAAGATGTTAACAAAAAAGACACACATCTGGCCACCCCAAGAGCTTCTATCCTAATTATTGTTATTATTTATTATTTAAAACCTGTACAAAAAGCACCCAAATGCATTGGAAGTTGGCAACATTGCAAATCACAGCTATGCTGACTGTTTAGAAGTGAAACATATTATCACAAAGGAGATTGACAGTTAACTTGATTTCCCATGTTAAGCCTTATTAAGCACTCCATCTTAATAGTACAGACTTAATTAGCTGGAATCATACTTACATCACCTTCAATGGTGGGTATAATTGATGTGTGCTGAAGAGAATCTAATAAGCTCAACCTTCACTCTGTTGTATGACTAGTTCAGATCTTAAATATATACTATAATGATCACCTTACTTAAGATTTAAACTAGTTCAGTTTCCAAAAGAATGAATTGGGAAAGTCAAAAGTTTTCACTCATACCTACTTGTACCACAGAGAGAGCGAGAGAGAGAGAGAGTAGATATAGGTAAAACATTTTCTTTTATCTTTGTACCAGTATATAAGATATTACTAGTTTGAGCAGGTAGCCCCTTTACCTTTAACAGGAAATATCAGTGAAAAGTTAAAAGAAACATTTTAACTGCCCTCACACTTTATGGCCATATTCTGATCTCAGCTACAGCGGCACAAATTCGGATTTCAGAGTAACAGCCGTGTTAGTCTGTATTTGCAAAAAGAAAAGGAGTACTTGTGGCACCTTAGAGACTAACCAATTTATTTGAGCATAAGCTTTCGTGAGCTACAGCTCACTTCATCGGATGCATACTGTGGAAAGTACAGAAGACATTTTTATACACACAAACCATGAAAAAATGGGTGATTATCACTACAAAAGGTTTTCTCTCCCCCCACCCCACTCTCCTGCTGGTAATAGCTTATGTAAAGTGATCACTCTCCTTACAATGTGTATGATAATCAAGGTGGGCCATTTCCAGCACAAATCCAGGTTTTCTCCCTCCCCCCAACCCCCCCCCCCAAAAAAAAACACTCTCCTGTTGGTAATAGCTTATCTAAAGTGATCACTCTCCTTACAATGTGTATGATAATCAAGGTGGGCCATTTCCAGCACAAATCCAGGTTTTCTCCCCCCCCAACAGCCCCCCCCCAAAAAAACCCACTCTCCTGTTGGTAATAGCTTATCTAAAGTGATCACTCTCCTTAGTGATCACTTTAGATAAGCTATTACCAACAGGAGAGTGTTTTTTTGGGGGGGGTGTTGGGGGGGGGGGGAGAAAACCTGGATTTGTGCTGGAAATGGCCCACCTTGATTATCATACACATTGTAAGGAGAGTGATCACTTCACATAAGCTATTACCAGCAGGAGAGTGGGATGGGGAGAGAGAAAACCTTTTGTAGTGATAATCACCCATTTTTTCATGGTTTGTGTGTATAAAAACGTCTTCTGTACTTTCCACAGTATGCATCCGATGAAGTGAGCTGTAGCTCATGAAAGCTTATGCTCAAATAAATTGGTTAGTCTCTAAGGTGCCACAAGTACTCCTTTTCTTTTTACAAATTCAGAGTTATTCAACTGATTTAAATCCGTCCCCATGGTTTCTTCACTGTGTTTGTGCTTGTTTTGTGAGAAGTTATGTGACCATGTAGCATCTCCACCTGCATAATTATAGCCCACACATTGTAATCATGGCCATGAACCACATATGTGCCAGGCTCTCACAGCTGTGAGATGTGCATGTCAGGCACACCAGGCACCACTGAGAGACCAGCCTGAGAGCTGCATTCTCAATAGAGTTGTCGTACATCATTTCCCCCTTCAGGCCTTGTGTCATGCCATATGCATGTGCTATGGGCACTGGTAGGGCTGCAAATGGAAGCTACTTCTTCAAGGCAGCCTCTGTTATTCCATTTGTAGGCTGTACCCTCCTCTAGTACCCCTGAACTTCAAGAACATTCTGTAAAGACATGCCATCTTGAAGCACTGAATGTTGGAGCCAAGATCGGGTTGTCAATAGGACCACATGGGGGGTGTAGGGAGACTCCTTCAGTTGCCAATAAAAATAACACTAAGGCTGATTTATGTTGCTGGAACAGTAAAAAAACAACCTAATGGTGCCAAGGATCTGGTCTAAAATGTATATAACACTAAAAGGTTCCTCTGAACAGTTCAAAGGGTGATACTCCCATTGAGTGTGGAGTGGTCCTGTAACCAAACAGTGTTTCACATAAAGCATCATTCCATGGTCTTGCTTGCAAACTGTTAAGTTGCAAACTTTCTTTCACTAGTCTGTTCATTCTCTCAACTAGACCATTAGCTCTCAGATAGCATAGAGACACCGTTTTGTGCTTGATATCACTGTTACTGAGGTGGTGTTTCATTTCTGGTAGAGGACAATTGCATTCCATTGTCACTTACCAATTTCTTGGGAAAGCCTTCTCGAGCAAAGACTTTATCACTATTTCAGTGGTAACCTTTCCAGTGACTGTAACTTCCGGCCACATGGAAGTATAGTCTATCACTTCTATTCCAAACCTTTGCATAGCAGGCTGATCTTCAAATGGTCCCATTAGGTTGAAAGCCAGTTTCTTCCATGGATGGTTGATATTCAGATGGTGAGAGGAATGCTGAAGGTTTTCTTTTGATTTATCACTAGCAGCACAAGCCATGTAATTCTTGATTATTTCCTCAACCTTCTTGTCCATCTCTGGCCATTAAAAGTCTTGTTGCAGTCAACTTTTAATTAAACTCACCCCCAGATGTCCTTCACGTGCCAGGTGGATCAGTCATTCTCTCAGAAATGTAGGCACAATAAGATGGTCAGTTCTTAAGAGCCATTCATTTGCAAGGGACAGCTCATGTGATGTGTTTCTATATGGTTGCAAGTGTTCTGGTTTGGTCATATTGTAAGGCCATCCGTTGACTGTGTAAGTCTCCATGTCCTTAAGTTCCTTGTCTTCTCTCATGGGTGTTGCCAACTCTGAAACTGTGATTTGTGAAATAGTAATCTCTTATTATCCTATTTCTGTATTGCACCTTCATGATAAGGTATGGCAAGCGAGACAGACGATCTGCAGTGGTGTTCTTGGAACCTGGAAGATAAACTGTCTGGAAAACAAAGTCCAGTAGTTTGGTGGCCCATTTGGCAATTCTTAGTGGTGTTCATCCAGAACCTCATGCAGTGAATAAAGCTGAAAGAGGTTTGTGATCAGATCTTAAGAAAAATCTCCTACCCCAAAGGCAGGTTCTGCAGTATCTTACTTGTAGATTCACAGACTTTAAGGTCAGAAGGGACCATCGTGATTAAGGATATGATTTGGTCATGGATTCCAAGGCTTTAATGGACCTCTGGGATTTCTTTGGCTTCAGTCCCCACCACTGTGCCTGCAGCCGGGACTGGTCAGCAGCAGGAGCTGGAGCTGTCCCCCTGTTTCTCCCCCCCCCCGGCAATGGCTAGGACAAGAGCCATCAGCAGCTGGTGCCAGGGCCAGAGCTGTCAGCAGCTGGGGCCAGAGCAGGACCAGGGCCATGGTCACAGCTGTCAGGGGCCAGGGCAGGAGCTGTCAGTGGCTGGGGCTGGGGCGGGAGTGGTCCCCACACCAGTGGCTGGGGATGGAGTCATCCCCTGCCTCCCAAGCAGCCGGGGCTGGAGTTGTCCCTTCCTCCATGGCTGGGAGGAAATTTTTGTTTATTGCCTGTAACCTGTCCATGACTTTTACTAAAAATAACAATGACAGAATCTTAATCTTAATCATGATCATCTAGTCTGACCTCCTGCACATTGTTGGCCAGAGAACCTCACCCACCCACTCACTGCCCTCTATCTTAATGACAGAATAGGATTTTTTTAAATCAAAAGGACTGGTGGAAATTGAATGTTTTATCTCATTAAAGTTGTTCTTGTATGCTTCATCCCTATTTACACCTCACATCCTTTTCAAGGAGATTATGCAAAGGAACTACAGTAGAACCTCAGAGTTACAAACACCAGAGTTATGAACTGACTAGTCCGTTTTCTGCCTTTTGTACATACTTTTTGTCAATTGTATATAGTTCCAGGAGTTGTTAGTTAGGTCTCCCACAGTTGGATTTCTTCCCGTTGTGGAGTTCTTCCCCTTGTGGAGTTCACCTGAGGACAAAGCCCTACAAGCCAGCTTCAAAAGTTGTGCTTCATGCCTGTGCTCCTTCTCTGTAAGTGATGAGCACCAACATTTTCTGTATTGTCTCGGAGAGGCTCACATCGTCGCCCATTGCTCCATTTACTACTTGTTCCTGCTTCAGATTCAGGAAGCTAGAGAACTTCGCCTCTGCAAACACCTGAAAAAAAAAATACCCCTTGTGCCTTGCAGGGTGGATGTACAATATCAAACTTTAATGATGTGACACTTTTAGGTCTAGAGACCTAAAAGTTACTGGACCATAACTAAAGCTTGAAAGTTCTAGGCCTGAGGCAGTTGCAGCCTGGGAAGGAAATCCAGAGGAGCAGATGTTGTATTTGGGAATGGCTGCTTATGAGGCATGGCTCTTTTAAGAAACCAGGAAGTGGAGCCAGGAGGAGGGAGAGGAGAGGTCCCAGTGAGGGGGTAATGAGGAAGAGAAGCCTAGAAGTCTAAGTAAGATCCCTGGAATACGGTTTCGTCTTGTTTGAATTTACACTTGAGTGGTCTTCATGTTGTTGGGATACCACAGGAGACATTTCTTTAACAAGTTGATTTTGTGGTTTAAATGGGAGTTTTTTGGAACACTAGGGCCAGTCTCAGAGAGATAGATTAGGAGTGAGGAGATATGGGCACAGGCATGTGATTAACTGCCATGCTGTGGACTGATCAGGTGTGCTTCTAGTGACTATAAGTGGGACCCTCGTGACTCCCCACTTTGCAGCTGTGGCTCGTTAGAAGATAAGGGCCACATATTGCAAGCTGCATTCTTTGGCAAGAGCTGTTTGTATTCCTCATGGACTTGCACAGTGCTCTTCCCTCAGCTATTAACACATTTGACTTGACAGTCTGCGTAGATGCAATCACAATATATATGCTTCTATGATATGATATGTGTATTTATATTATAGTAGCACCCAAGTGCCTGATTCAGCAGCAGGGCCACATTGTGCTAGGCAATGTACTAATATGTAAGCAGGCATGGTTTGAACTGCTTACAATCTACCTAAGGACAAAATATAACTAATGCCCCTCTCAGAGTGTATCAACCCCTTTGCACCCATTATAAAGTTTGTTAAAAGCCCCAAAGTCTTTACAACTATTAGAAGGATTACTGGGGGCTCCACAGCCATCCTACCCTATGGACAGCATGTTTGTGGGACCTTTAAGAATCCAAGGAGTCTAGTGGTTAGGTTTTTGTGGGAAAGCAGAGCCTGCAACCTCAACTTCACTTCAATTAAGTTTCTTTGTATCGACATATTTGTATATAATATATATATATGTATGCATATTCTATTAAAATAGATCATCCTTGGCTATGTAAATTTGCTCCTGAGAATAGTTCATGCAGAACTGTGCAGGACTGCTGCACTTTACTTGGAGTAATGGCCCTTTGTTGAAATATTTTTAAGGGAAGGAAAAAACAACATAAACATTACTTGTAGATGCAGAGAAAAATCTTGTAACATACCCTTTAGTTTCCTGGCAAGTTAGCAGAGTGACTAAGTGGTACTCTGGCCACAGACAGATCTTCCTCAGAGTTCTTCCAGTCCTGGTGGTTCTACTCACTCTTCCAACGTGTTAAAAGTGTTGATTTGAACAAAAACCCTGTAGGTAAGGTTTACTGTCTTCTTTTAATGGAATATGACTGGCTGTGCGTAGGGACTGTTTATTTAACAGTCAGCTATACAGAAAAGACATTACTGATTACTCTAAGGCACCTTTAAAAATATCAAGTAATGTTTACACTGAGAAAAATATATATCCTATCTAAAAAAAGATTTTTAATCTATAATGTATATTGGATATACTGCTTCATGTGTATGGCTCCCCATTATCTTATTGGGATTTAGAGACACCGCAAGAGGAGATATTAGACTTCTGATTTAACTGGGGGATTATTTTAAATAAAACATTTATTTACTGTGTTTGAATTTACTGGTATCTGTAGAGTTTTTGTTTACATGCTGTGTGAAGAATGTAGTGTGCAGTGGGCTATAGCCAAATTTTAAACAGCAGGTATACTGCTTATTTGATTCATATTGTTTCAATTATATCAAAAGTAACTAGATTACTGGACAAATTGCTTCCGAAATTATGCTGCTTTTAAAAACATCAATGTCAACATTTAGTCAAATAAATTTAATAAAAGCACATGTAGCTATTCAGGCCTGTTGTTTTGCTCTTTAAAACTGAAAATAAAGTTGTGGAGCAAATAATCACTCCAAAGTCCTATGCCATGGTTTACTGTGCATGCATTTTCTTAAACTCAATAGAGGCTCTGGAAAATGGAGATTGTAAATTCTACTCACTCTTATACCCCTCGCCATGGTATCTGAGCACCTTCCAGAGGTGGTTTGAGAAGAGAGAAAGGACACAAGTCCTTACCTGTAAATCTGTAAGCTGCAGCAGCATTGGAATTGTACAGTTTTGACTAAGCATAGAGTACCTCAAAACAATTTGTTATTAAAGAATTCTAGTGTTCCGTGTACAAGACAGAATTGGGACTTTGGAGAAAAGTCGTTTCTAATCTCATGTAAGCCACTCGCTCAATGTGTGACCTTAGGCAAATCATTTAACTTTCTTTTGCCTCAGTTAACCCAGCTGGAACTGTGCAAAAAGCTGGACTTCAGTGGAAAACAGATGCCATATCTGCACTGGACTTTTGTGTGTCAATAAATTAGAAAATGAGAAAACTGCAATGGCAGAATCTTGAGAGATTTGTGAAAGCCATTCCATTACTAGTGGAAATTACTAGTACTTTCACTGCTGCATAGTAAAAATGCTGTCAAAATGTGTTGGACTAATATCAAAAATATCCCACTGGACTTGCCACACACTGTGTGACCTGATACATCAGTGTCAATGCCCTGAAATAAATGGACATGCACATGACAGAGATGTTGCATCCAAGGAGCTAATGCTATCGTGCTGTTGATCATCTTGTGTGGTATGCCACAGAGGAGAACTTTCAGTAGTTTCATTTCTTAACACAGAATAAGGAAAATATATTTTCATTTCTACTGAGCTCTTGAAGGTGAGCACTTACCGAAAATATATATATGATTTTTTTTAAAAAAACTTAATGACACCAGAGGCAGTATAGAGTTGAAATGAAACTTAGTCCCAATCCCAAATATACAGTAGGTATTCATTTATAGTGTATATTCTGAGTTCCGTAATTGCAGAAATAATTTTGCTTTCAAATGGCACAATCTCTTTCTTTTATGCAAAATTCCATCCTGGAGGTTAAATATGTTAAAGCAGCATGATAACTGCAGTAGTGTTCATGTTTTACCTTAATTCATTATTTACAACTAAATTGCTAAATAGCTTCTTAATTTCTGAATAATTTATTTGCCGTCATGGCATTTTATAGGTGAAAGCTGGAATTAGTAATTTGATTCTCTGGTTCTTCACTATGGTTTGCTGGTGATTGTGACATACTGGTGTGCAATCTAAATCAGTGAGGGGCTGTATGACCCCCTGCCCTGCTACCTTGGGTGCTTTATAATGGCTTGCTGCAGTATTCCCACCTTGGTTACTCACAAATAGCCCTACAGTGTGCAAAGCCATACCCTGAGGGTCTGTGTGTAACTGCAACCTGCCAGCCACACTTGGGTTACACTCTGGCTTTTACCAGCCTTGGTTCCTTCTGCAGGGTGACCCCAATACACTCTGAGTCCCAGATTTCTCCCCCAGAAATGTATATCCTGTAATGCCCACCCCTTGTCTGGACAGTACAAATATATTAAATCCATTATTCCTATAAGGGAATAATATATGCTAGCTTTGTTACCTTGAATAGAGTTGTCCAGACACTTTAACTTAAAGACACTGGATTAGATAAAACAATAAAATAAGTTTATTGACTTCAAAAATAGAGATTTTAAGTGAGTACAAGGAATGAGGCATAAGAGTCAGAAATGGTTACAAGAAAATAAAGATAAAAACGCTTTCTAGTGCCTATCTTAACAGACTATATTAGATTTGTAGCAAAGCTTCTTGCCACATGCATCCAACAGCATTACTGACCAAATTTTCAAGTCAGGACCCCTCCCCCAGTTTCCAACGGCTGTTTCCTTTATCATCTCAGATGCAGAGAATGAGATGGTCAGGAAGAGAAAGGGGGGTATCTTGAGGTGTTTGCCCCTTCTTTTTATAGTTTCAGTCCCTCTTTGAAATGTATTTCCAGTTCAGAATCAAGAGACGGGGTCTGGTGCAGGACCGTTTCTATGATAACATGCAGATCTCTTTGTCCCTTCCTGCTTTCTTGCCAAAGAATAGCCACCTGATAAGTGAGGGCCCATCAGCTTTGTTGACAGCTGGCTGGGGTGTTACATTGTCCTTTGTCTTTGAGAAACTGGTTTAGCCACTTCCCAGACTTATCTGGGAAACACACTTCAGTCATGATTTTAGCTTATGTTCATAATTTTACACATAATGTTACTACATATATTTTACCATGACATTACTGATCAGCAAGTTACTGAGTTTTCAAATCATACTTCACAAAGCATACCTTGTACAAAGATTATTACAATAATGTGTAGTGTGTGACCACAGAGGTACATTCTAGCACAGTGGCTATGGTGAGTTCTTGCTATGTCTGGTACTTGGATTAGTAGGTTTTATTTGTGTAGTGTTTTTGTGAAGCTAGTTGTTAATTCTGTATAGTGGATATCTCAGAGTGACATGCTCTAAATTAAGATGTATGAAATACAGAAAGTGCTTTCAGAAGCAAATATTTTGTGATTTCTATTTTTCATTTGTATCAGTATTTAGCTCTAGAAAAGACAAATGACAAGGAAAAGACCAAATTAGCTCTACTTGTTGTGTTTATGTTGAATTAGTCATTTAAACAGTCCTCTTCTTCAGCTTTTATAATTGTCACCTTTTTAAATGGAAGAACTTTTCTTTCTCTAACTTGGCTTTTTAAAATGTGAAATGTTTTGGATCAGATAGATGTTTGCTTCAACATATAATAAAACACCCTGTTTTTCTTAGAAATGGATCAAACATATTTTAGAGCTTCTGGACATATTCATTTTTCAAGCAACTTCAAAATATTGCCTTTTACTCTGGTAGACTATAAGTAGTTTGTGTTGAGTTATAGTACATTGGAAATGGTCTTCTGTAGTCAAGAAGAATAACTGTCCTGCTTACCAATATATAAAACTCTTGCTCTGAAGAGGTAACTAGGAACTGGGCATATTGTACCAGCAGATCCTATATTCTCACTTGCTGTTATCTCATGAATCTTCTCCAAACAATATTGAAAAAGGAGACTATCTGACAGCTTCACAATTGTGTATTCATTATTTTAATGTAATGCCAGCAATCATTCAACTGAAATGTGTAAAGGTTGATTTTGGGAACCTGATATCATTCATATTGTCCCTTTCCAGTTATCAAAATGAAATTTCCCAAACCTGAAGTATCACGTACAGTGCTAACTGCTAACAAAGCACAATTCAAATGTGATAATGACCTCTGTGCATTATATGCAAAGACTTCCTTTGCATTCATGAATTATGGGAAAAGAGGTTGCAGATTGTATGACTTTCATTCTGTATCTCACTATAATAAAAAAGGCTGTACAATGAGTGGGTTCAAACTGCTCAGTCCTGTTTCACTTAGTCACCTCACTGTACTTTAATGCTACAATATTAATCTCAACAGTTCTCTTAAACACAGACATGTTTGTCTGACATAACCTTTAAAACTTGTTAATTTTACCTTAAAGTAATACAAAGATTTTCTCAGTATTCCCTGTACTTAATATAAAGAATGCTTAGGGGAATACTGCAAACAGTGAGGTAAAATTATTTAGTTTACTTCAAAGGTCCTCAAACTTTCTCAGCGGGTGGATCACATTTTTGTAAAAAAGCTATTTCATGGATATACTTCCTGTCCTATTTGGAATCACACAGACATCTCTGCTTTCATCTGTGGTCACTAGAGCTGGTCAGAAAGGTTTATTTTCACAGACATATTTTTTTTAGTCAAAAACACAAAACCTGAACATGTTCAAGTTTTGGATACAAAAAATAGGTTTTCAATTTTGTGGTAAAAATAATTATAAGTTTTGAAGGAAAGCAGGTACTTTCCACATAAACTTTTGTTTCATCTACAAACCATTTCAGTCAGCAAACTGTTTTGACAGCAAAATTTCGACCAGCCCTAGTGACCACGCAGCATCCATGAGGCACTCTGAATTGGAATCCTTCCTGTGCCATCAGATGTCACATAGTGCAGTGGTTCTCAACCACTGATACTCGTACCTCTGGGAGTATGCAGTGATCTTCCAGGGTGTACATCAACTCATCTAGATATTTGCTTAGTTTTATAATAGGCTACATAAAAAGCACTAGCAAAGTCAGTACAAACTAAAATTTCCTACAGACACTGGCTTGTTTATACTGCTCTATATCCTATACACTGAAATGTAAGTACAATATTTATATTCCAATTGATTTATTTTATAATTATATGGTATAAATGAGAAAGTAAGCAATTTTTCAGTAATAGTGTGCTGTGACACTTTTGTATTTTTATGTCTGATTTTGTAAGCAAGTCGCTTTTAAGTGAGATGTAACTTGTGAGGTATGCAAGACAAATCAGACTCCTGAAAGGGGTATAGTAGTTTGGAAAGGTTGAGAGCCACTGGCATGAACAAGGCTGTGCCATCTCTGTGTATCCTGAGATGCTCTTTGCATGTCCTCTATGTTGTTAAGTGCCATATATTTTCCCTTTCTAAGCAGTGTTCCATGGAGGGATTCTTTGGGTTAGATCCTTTTGCCGGTTCATCCAGTTGCCCAGTGGCATGCTTGCTATGGCAGATTCTCTGGCTTCATCCTTAGAAATATCTGGGAGCTATGTTATCTTCTTTTCTGAATAACTTTAGAGAGATGGAATAGTTGAGCTCTCTGACAAAATCTTATCATATCTTATAAATTTATTGCATTTAATACCTAGCATTTTTCAAAGGTATTGACATGTTTGTCTGTACTTTTGGTGGTTTTCTGTCCAGGGGTTAAGATGGAAATAACATTTGACTTAAAATTTGTAGTTTGGTCTTTTTAATTGTAGATTTTTTTGATGACTAAATCTTGTTTAAGCTGGTGAATACAGCTGCCTCTTTGCCAATGCGTGACATTATTTCCTTCTGGATATCCTCGTTGGCATGCATGTTACTGACAAGATATGTGAATTGACTCAATTCTTCGCCTTCTAAGGTTATGCTTGAGCTGGGAATTGGTGGGGTTGCATTACATTTATTTTTTCAGAAATGATTATTAACCCCATCTTTTTTGTGATGATGGACAGTCTTTCTCACCGACTACAGTTTAAAAACCTATGATCTAAGCCAATTGACAAGGGTGACCACTGTTCTTCATGTGAAAAGTAATTGAATAATATACAAATACACACTTCCACACAAAATTTTATATATTTATATAAATATTGCAAATAATTAGGGATTCTCCTTTACTGATCTATTATTTGCAAGAAAAAAACAAATTTGCCTCTATTGCAATTAAATACTGAGTGAAATTCACTGAAGTAAGACATAATGTCACAAGAGCCAAGAGGAAAATATTGGTTCATCAGCAAAATTAAACAATAGAAAAGAAAGGCTGTCCTTTTGTTCCAGAACCTCCTGTCAGTGACTAGATGGAAATCCTTTAAAGAATAGCTTTGATTTTAATGCATGGGAAGAATGGCCCCAATGTGATGTCCAATCAAATCCAACTTTCTAATCAAAGATTCAATTAATGATTTTGACAAGATAAGAACTGAAAATGCAGGGAATGCACAGTTAGTCTTAGGAAGACATGCTCATGAATAAACAAAGAGTTCAGAAAATGTCTTTAAAAGCATTAATACCATGAATATAAAAAATAGTTTTTTTAAAGTTTGGGGAATTCTAATTTGCAGAATGGCCATGCAGAGAACTCTGCACTCTTTGCTCCCTACAGAGCAATTCTCTGTGGTGTTTCTTTGGTTCTGGGTTTTTTGTTTTTGTTTTTGGGCAGTAAGGAGGAGTTATTGAGATGGGGGCATGGTCATTGGGTCTGTGACTACATGGATCTACTGTCCCAAATTCCTGCTTAGAGTAGTTCATAGCAGCTGTGGCTCCCACTGCCTATGGACTGTAGTAATGGCTGAAGAGCATCTGCTCTGATGCTCCACACCCTGGGAGAAGGATTTGCTCTGCTTCAGTCTGCACTGCATGAAGGACATGATTACATGATTACATGATTTTTGCACAGCCATCCAGGATTTAGTCCTAAATGGTTATCCAAATACAAAATTCTTCACATTTCTGTGAAGTCCTAACAAAAATACTGTTGTTCTTATGTTTTTAATGAACAGAAAAGCTGGGCATTGTCCATGTACCCACTTTAAACAACTTATTGGGTTATATCGATGGTTGGTCTTTCCACTAGTGTCTTTTTGAGTGTAAATGTTTGTTTTGTAAAGTCACAAAGGAACAGTCTCAAAATAAAGTAAACTAAGCAGAGGAATCCTAGGGTTGATATGACATTTTATTTAATCTTCCTGAAATTGACATGTGTTCTTGGAATGGTGAAAAACTGAATATTGCATGTGGATTATTATGATAAAATTAATCTGTGATAACCTGCTTTGAAGGGTTTCCTAAGAATCACACAGCCTTTTAACAATATTGTTAATTAAAGGTTGCTTGGGCTTATCAAATAAGAATATTCCAAATGTTGGTATTAGTTTACATTTTTATACAGTTTTTCAAAGGTTCACTGCACAAAATGTGAAATTCAAGAATGCAAACCTATGAGTTGGATTATCTTGTATATGTACAGCATGCCCCCTAGCTGACTGCATAATATATTTACTACTACTATTTATTATGAAACCATACTTCCTTAACTGTTGAATGATTGTGGAGCAGTAATTAAGCAAATAAACTCTGGACATAAATATGGAGGCAGTCAAGTACTTAAAATAATGGCCCAGTACTAACAGTATGTTATGCTGTATATGGAATTTGTGAGAATAAGTTTGTTCGACCTTTGGACCTACACTATAGATAAAGCACTTTCTAGACTTCTGTGCTCCTTAACTCTTTCTGTGAATTAAGACCACCACGCCTAATTTTATAAAGGTTTTGAATATCCCCACTCCTCCCATTCCCCACAAACTTCTTTTCTATTTAGAGGAGTTAGAGTAAGTAGTATGAGTTCTCTATAGGAGCGGGCATCCTGCTCTCTAATATGCTGTGTCATTTACGTTGAGGTCACAAATCCATGTCACTGGCCACTCAATGATTTCAATGGAACTGCGCAAGTGCTTAAAGTTTTGAGCTTTGCTGGATTAGGGCCAGAGTGCAGGATCAAGCCCTTGGTCATTTCCAAATGCACTGAGATAATTTTTCAGTCCAAATGGAAATTTTCATACTAGAATTTCATTCAGATTATCTTTAACACATTTGTTTTTTAACCCAGTTAAAGCCTCTTTGGGGAAATGTAACATAAAATAGATTAATGTGAAAAGTATGGCAAGTAAAGTCTCTAACATATATCAGATATTGTTGATATTCTGAATGGCTGAGACACTCCTCTCTTTCTTATGTGCTTTTCGAATGCACAACTATTCTCTCTTATAACACTGTTGACAAGCGTGTTGAAGCCACAGTTAGGTAACAAGAAGTGAGCATTAGTAAGCAGAGTGAGGAAAGAATGAGAGACAATGGACTAGAGCCTCACAAATTTTGGAATTGAGCAGATTCCATGCAAATTCATAATCATCCAGCCTCTTGATGTGTGGCTGAGTATGATCATATGAAAGCTATCTGAGACTTTTTTGTACAGTGCTGACTGAATAAGGTGGTTTGTTAATATTCAGCAGACTACACTCAACATTTTAAAAGTCCATCGACCTAATAGAAATGGTGCAGGGTCCAATGGCAAGTCAACTTGTAACAGTATGGTGATCTTGGAATGAACAGCTGTCCAGAATGTTTTAACAACAGAACAATTCCACCACGTGTGCAACAGTACAACTTCACCACGTGTGCACATAGTTACTGTCCACAGCCTTTCCAACATCTAGCAGAATTAGTCTTTTCCAGCTGCCTTTCTATGATCACAATGCAAAACTCGGCCTCCTGAATCCTAACTGTAACTTTAGCCAGTGTTTCAAAGTCAACAGCATCATCTATTTTAGCATCAAATGAATTATTCAGTTTCCTTCCAGAATTACCCACAGTGCCTTTAGTAATTGTTAAAATATCTTTAGACAAGGAGATCTCAGTGCCCACATCTCTCCCATCTCCAGTGATTGTCATCTTATCTGTCATTTATGTTCTAATTTGTTTGTGTTTTCTTACTGGTTTTCCTATGTCTGATTGGCTGGTCCCGCCAAAAAAAAACTTATAAGGATATTTATAGCATTCATCCAATTCCAGCCGGTCTAGCATCAGAACAAAATAAAAGAGAGCTGAGTGGGAGCAGGGAGGCCCATCCGTCTAGCTACTCCACTCTGCCAGTGTGACCTGCTCTAGGAAGAACTATGTACTGAGGCTAAGGGTATATCTACATTACACATACTACATCAACACAGTTATGGCACTGTAGCTGTGGCACTGTAGTGCCATAGTGTAGACACTTGCTACAGTGATGGAAGAGGGTTTTCCATCTCTCTAGTTAATCCAACCCCTTGAGAGGGGATAGCTAGGTTGATAAAAAAAAACTTCTTTCTTTGACCTAGCAGTGTCTATTCTGGGGTTTAGGTCAGCTTAATTATGTGTCTCAGGGGTGTGATTTTTTCACACTCTTGAGCGAGATAGCTAGGTTGACCTAAGTTTTAGGTGTAGACTAGACCTAGAGAGGTCAGGAGCAGAAGTAAAAACCAACAAATACATGAAGAAGCTTGCTCTAAGTCTCTCTTTGTTGCTGCTGCTTTTGGTCTCTCCCATGGTGGGTTGCGTGGGGAGATACGGCAGAGTGAAAATAGCTGACACACAGGTCCCTACTGCTGTTTGTGTGGTGGATTGGAAAAGAAACTGGAGGAAATGGTATCTCCAGTTTTCAGATGGCTGATGCTAATACTTATCTTTAACGTATTACCTGTATGTCTGAGTGCAGAATTTGGTCCATTGTGTGCAAGTTTACTTGTTGTGATTTAATCCAGTGCAAGACCTAATCAGACTATGATGCTTGGAAACAGTAGAACTGAGATAAAGGAGCTGTGATGCTTTAACTAGGAATAAGAAGGGAGGATGATCTTGTGGACTGGGATTTAGGAGTTCTGGGATTTATTCCTGGCTGTAACACAGACTTGCTGTGTGACTGTGAGCAAATCATTTAACCTCTCCATGCCTCAGTTCTGCATTCTGTAAAATTAAGGCATAATAATTCTTAACTCCCTTGTGAAACTATATTAAATATTTATATAGCACTTTAAGATATTCGGCTATAGAAATGGAAAGCATTTGTATTATTTATCACTAATTTTCTTGTGTTGAGGGATTTCATATTAATGTTAAATACTTGTTACCTTCATTTCTTAAAATAATTAAGTACACCATGAAATTGGGCAAAACAATGTGTTAATAGCAGTTAAAGTAGTGAGTGAGTGAAATAAATTAAATCTACAGGGCCCTTCTTAAAAACTTGACAATCTTGCCTTAATTAAATAACTTTATCTCAGAATTTGCAGTCCTACCTAAACTTTCCTATATTTACTAGATGCGACAATTAGAATGTTCCAAATAAGGAGGTAAACCTATTCTCAAAGGCAACTGACAAGTTTTTAAGGATAACCACTGTCTAATGCATTTAATATTTGTGGGGTAGCATTCTTTTGTCAGATCAGTATTCGTCACATCAGAGACTTTTTCATGCTATATTTATGCTAAATTTGTCCCCAGAGTAGCCCAGCTGAAGTTCATGAGGTTACTCCAAAGATGGATTTGGCCTGTTCTTTTCTGTCTTATATGAATTCTGTTACCTGAGATTGTTATGTTCAGATAGTGAGATATGACTGGGCGTGAATTGTTTTGCATTAGTTTAACCTAGTGTGAAGTTAAGCATGAGGCTGAAAGTTATATGCTCTTCAATGTAAGGAGGTGTGAACTGAAAGAATGTGTGTCTCACAAAGGGGTGTATTGTTATGATTATCTTATTCTCCTTTGACAATTGTCTCTGCAGATTCCAATTCCGGAATGCATTCACCCATAGCACCACTGGGTTTGAATCTTCTGGAAAGTAGTGGTTATGGGGGGCCTTTTGCTCTTGTATGTCCACCTCCCGTTGCTTGAACTTGAACGACTGGTTCATCAGAGCCCGTGCTTCTCAAGGAAGCCTTTCCTACATTCTTTATTCAATTAGTAATCTTTAGCCCTATTCCTCCTAGGAGGTCATACTGCTTATTAATCTCACAGAGTGGTGTTCTGCCGATGCAATTTTTGAAAGAGAAAGCAAAGGTTAACTCAAAGAAACCAGTTCTTTATGTATATTGCTTCTGCAGGTTCTCCACTTCTTCCGAAAGCTATGTTGGATCTTTGAATGAATGAGTTAGTGGTTGGGAACTGATTGTGTTGGATCCACAGTCTTTCTAATATCCCTGAATCTGAAAGAATGTTCAGTTCTATGAAGGGTCATAAGTGTTACCCCCAGGGGTTTGCTTTCCATACAGCAATAAGTGAGTGAGTGCCAGAGTTTAGATCTGTAGCAACAATATACTTGACAAATCACACTTGCCATTAAGAAACACCATCTATATTGTGCCAAATCCTAACGGTGACCCTAAATCCAAGGGATGTTTTAGGTGCTCATCCCCTCTCAAGCTTTATCCCATTGTGAAATAAGGTTGAGGTTCTCTAGGTCAGACTAGTGAATATAATATAGCAAAAATTCACCACTTGAAACCAATGAAATTCTGACCTCTGAATTTTGCTTTGTAAAAGTCAAAGCTCAGGACTGACATTAGGTAATCAGATCAACCAAATTCACCTGCCTTTTTTAATTCTCTTTTTAATAAAATTTTTGAAAACATCATAATTCAGCAAATGTAATATTGTCTGTATGACACAAATGCAGCATTTTCCATTTGGCTGAATTACCATGAATGCTCTTACTGGGAGTAATTGTTCAAAGTAACAATGTAAAACCAAACCAAATTGACATAACCACTGCACAACACTGTACTTTCTGTTCTGGAGCATACAGTCTTTCCCTGAAAGCAGAGTCAAAGGCAGATAAAAACAGAGACAGATATAAGGCATCATAGTTTATTAATTCCACTTATCCTATGGCAGCAATCTTGCATAATATTGTAAACAGGCTTATAAAATGTGTTAAGAAAGGGTGCCTCATTCTATTAAACTTCTATATCTTAAATGCCATGTACCTGGAAGAATTTACCTAACATGCAATTAAATTATTTTTTTTTTGCTAACCAAAAATAGGTAATAGTCTGGCCTATATCCTAGTATTTTTATCCCATTTCCCCTCCCCACCTTCCCCAGTTAGTCACACACTAATATAGCTTCTAATAACAGATTAGAAGGCCTGGAAATTTCCTTTCCTAATATTAGGGCCTATTGATTTTGGCACATTTCCAGAGTGTACAGTTATATGGAAGAAAGAATCATCTAGCTGACATCACTGAGAACTCATTTGTAAAATTGCCTTGTGAACTCGTGGAAGTTTGGGTCAGGAAGGAATTCCTCTACCCCATGCTGTAGGCACCTAGTGGTTTTTCCAGCTTTCACAAGCTTATTGAGGGAGGATCATCCAATATGTGCTTTGTAAAAAAGACAAAGACCTCTCCTTAGTGCTCTCCGTTGACTATAGCAAATCACTGTGGGGATAAATCCAAAGGAAAACATACTATGTATCATGATTACATTCCCCTTGTCCTGCTTTCTTTCCACTGCCTTCCATAGGGGTCAATTGATTCTATTGTTTTTGTAGAAACCCTTAGTGGTGTGAGTCCTTGCTTCAGTCAAAACTATCTCCTTTTCCTTTGTCTTTCTATTCATGTCTGCTCAGATCAGATCCCTTCCCCTCTCACATCACCACTGTGGCAAATACAGCAATTGCTTAAATGCAAAGTATTAGTAGGAAAGCATGCATGTATGTATGTTTAGTGTAGTGTTTTGTCCATTTTCAAAAATGTTAAACTCCATTTTTTTCTTTGTATTTAATCTCCTACCATCTTGTCTGTTTCAGCTGGAAACCTAGGAGTATTTACTACTTTATATTGAATTTAGTGCAGGGTCCCAAGAGCTTTGGATGAGGTGGAGTGGGAAGTACACTTAAGAAATCAACAATGCCTAGTTTTACATTTGTTAGATGTGGTTCAGTTACAATAAAATCATTGCATATTATCAAAACTGACATTAACTAAAAGATACACTGTAACTCTTTTACAAAACAAAAAACCCTAACCACCTTCCTAATCTCACAGATAGGCTGTATTATTTTTATTACTATTATTATTTCTTTTCCAAGACCTTTTATTTCTATAGTTAAAATAATGTAATGCTACAAATAGATTTTTAGTTGCTAGATACCTATCAAGTATAAAATGTTGTTGTTCTGCACTAACCCCCATATGTCAACTAGGTCTGCTAGTGTGAGAGCTGACTCAAAAGTTGGCTGTTTCACATCCTACATGTCACGCAAATATTCTTTGGTTTCATTCCACGGTGGTTTGTATCTCTTTAATTTTGGATCATTGATTGAAGGAGCTCAAACTCTCAACACGAAGCTCACTCTAAACCACTGAGTTTCACCTGATTTTTGCATCATAACCATTAATTTGCCATGATTTAATGTAACAACATACCTCATACCAAGATCATGGAAAGCTGGGTCTCCGAACTCTCCAGTCTATCCCTGCCTCAGAAAGACTTTGTTGCTCTGAATCAGCATAACCTCTACATATATGTAACAGAAAACATCTGTCTTTTTTAAAAGGTTTCTACTATTAATTTTGGAACATATATTCCAATTTCTGATTAAATAACCATATTTCTCCGATGGGAAGAAGATCAGATTAGATTAATGTTTTGAATTTGATTTATCCTCCACTTTCTTTTCATATTCTTTTGGGCATTAAAGAAACTTAATACCATGTTCATACAAAATAAACAAATATATTCCTTATCAATTTTTGGAAGAGAACCACTGGAAGCTCTGTCAGAAAGCAGAAGATATATTTTTCAGCTGTATTAAAAGATAAATTTTATCAGAGGGCTGGGTCAGCTTATTTTAATTGCTACAAAATCCTCTGGCTTTTCATCTGTATCTCGCCTAAAACCAATAAACATTCAATTATGTCTCAAGTGATGGATAGACTTAAAGCAGAAATCTCTCTTTGGGAATATCAACATCACCATAATCTGTGACCATCAAGAGATTTATTTCTTTCAAACACCTTCAGAGAAAATGGTTTAACAAACTGTGTGAACTCCAAATACTTCTATACTAAATTATGTCAATGGCACGTGTTCTCATTGACTAGGTCTATGGAAAAGTTGAAATTTTGAGTAGCTGGTTTTGAATCCCTGTGTCACAGTTCAGGGCAAATGAACCTCGATTTCCCCTCAGTGGCCCAGCAAAGCACCCATTCACAGACTTCCAGCTCCCTAATTATTGCCTTTCTTTGGTGGAAACCTATGTCTCACTTCCTTCCATCTGGGGTATGTCCAGGCTGCAGTTTCCTGCCTTCACTGTGTTGTTCCCAGCAGGGACAGGTTACCCAAGCACACCTGGTTGCTTCCTGTTCAGAGATTAATAAGAGTGATTGAAACAGTATAAGTACCATACAGTTCTTTCTACTGTATTCTTAAGGTAAAAACCACTACAGAGAAAACATATTAAAAACAATAAAAGAACCAACATGCATGCTAATAAATTTACCAGAGTTCACCTAATCCTACATGGACCATGTCAGAAGCATTCAAGGGGATTCCATGTGGTTACAAGTTCATCACAGCTTCAGTTCAGAACAAACACATTCATAACATGTTAGTCCATCCTTTATGCAGGTCAGGGGTGTTTGAACTAGTTTCCAGGATCAGGTAATTAATAAACCGTGGGTTTTTCTCCCCAGGACATAGCTTCAAAAGAGTAGATTGAAGTAGGTCTTTTGCATTTCATAGACATTTCCTATGAAATTCAGTTCACAGATATTGTTCCAAAAAGTCCTTTGAAGTTCCTAATACCTTCCAGAGATTGCATTAGTCAGTCTCCTAGAGAAGGTGCATGCGTACAATTCTGCAATCACACATACGCAATTGCTTTTTTCATACAATGAATCCCAAAGATGGTAAACTTAATTCAATAAAATTCATTCAAAATATTGCAGGATAGTGTCAGTCTGTCACACCCATGTTCAAGAAAGGCACATGTGGATATTCTTAAAAAATGAAAAACACACTGGGTGAAATGCTGTCCCCAGTGAAGTTAATGGTAAAACTTCTATTGACCCCAGTGGGACCAGGATTTCAGTCATTGTCTTCTGTACTTGGTTTAGTAAAAATTATCAAAATAGAATGTTACTAGACTTAATAAATACATATTTAAGAGACAAAAGTTACTTTAGAAATTTTAGCCCAAGAGATAATTTTCTCCCAAAGTTGTAAATGTTTTTAAAAGGCTTAATATGAGCCTCCCCAATCACAGTACCCTACTTACTGAAATTATATAATAAATGTCAAAGACTTACAACAACAGCCAGTTAACTGTGGCCAAGATGTTTAAAGTGAAGTTCTATTCTAAAAATTCTGAGGCTCCATTGTAAAGTTCCATATTTGCCTTTTAGTGATTTTTGCCTATTAGATTTGCTCATTTCACAAGTAAAACAATTTTTTTCTAAAACTCAGTCCTGCAAATTTAGCCTCAGTTTGAGAGTTATGCTATTTGTCCACATTCTAATCAGCTCCTCTCCTGACTGCTGCAAAGAATAGAGACCAGGGCATGGGCGGTCAGGCCTAATGGTTAGAGTCAGAAGCCTGGAACCAGAGCCAGATGCCAAGCCAAGAGTCAGAGCCAGATCAGCAGGGACCGGGAGCAAGGCAGGAAAGCAGGAACCCGGACCAGGCAGGGCTCAGGAGTCAGGCAAGTAGGTGGGATGCATAATAGCAGCCAGTCATGGATTCACCTAGTTGCTCAATTTCCTGTGTCTCTTTCTGGTTTAAGTAGAAGTCAGGCAATTGGTAGGGCAGGATGTCTCCCCCAGTCAGGAGCTCTGTTGGGTGGGGTCCTTTATAAGCTAGAGCTTCATTGGCCTCCTTCTCCAGGGGGTTAGGTGAGCTGCTGAGTGGCAGCTGTGGTCTTGAGCACCATCTGGGGACCTGCAGGACTCGCTTTGAGGGCTGCGATCCCTCACATAAAGCCTGTTAGAAGTGAACCAATTAAACTTACAAAATAAGGACTTTAGGTGACTGGGAAGAAAATAAAACCTGTTCATATGAAATATATTAGCACCTCTCCGCATGATCTTTTGAACTTATCCTGTCCTGGCCCATTTCTTCTTGCTTGCCCTAGTTCTCATATATGTTAGCTTTTCCTTAGACTGTAAGCCCTTTGGCACAGGGACCAGCCTAAATATCTGTTCTCTAAGGTGCTTTTTGCATGTTTTGGTGCTGTACCAATATTTAATAATCATACTAAACACTATGGTCCTTCCTTCTAGAGCATCATCACCAGTTGTCAGAAATGGTTGAAAAATGGGGGACGTTTTCCACAGAAATCTGCCATTTTACACTAAAAGTTTTGAAATTTTGCAGCTAGCAAATTAGGCCATTACTGACACTTGTGCCTTCAATGGATTTGTGCAGGTGTGACTGATTAGACACGGTGAACAATTCTGTTGATGATGCACAAGGAAGAACGGAATCTAGTTCACTCTGCCTTAACTATTAGATCTGGGTTAAGAATAAAAATCAGTAAAAATGTTGTGCTGTCACTGAAGTAAGCAAATATATCTCAGAGTATACATCAGGGAGCAGATCTGTTGAGTAAGACCATGCCATTTTTACACAGATATTTTTGCAAGGTAGAACTGCATGTTAAGGGGTCATTTCTTTTATTTCATAAGACTGAAGTCCATCAGTGACTACTATTGTATTAAATGAGATTGAAGATTAAGCCATCTTCCAAAACAGCTATCATGGTATTTTACTTATGCTCATTTAAACAGATGAAATAGTGACAGGAACTTCAGGGACCTCATGTTTCTGCTATAGCACAACAGAACCACTTCATCTTTGATCACTTCATTAGTGGTAATTGCTGGTAAAATCTTCTATGCAATTTATGTGAATCATTTTATGTAATTCTATATAATTTTGGCCATGCAGGCAGTAGTTTCAAATCACACTTTCTCCATTACTGGACTTTCTTGTAACATTAGAATAGTTCATTCTTGTGATATCCCTTACTGCTGAAGTAGACCATAGTTGTTTCCATAGAGATGATCTCTCTCTTTTTATCTCCTGTCATATACTCCTTCCATGTAACTGATTAAATACTCCATCAAAGCATCAGCAAAATTCTGCTCTCAGATTCACACAGTGATTTTCAATTCCAGTATTGTGCTTTCATGACATGGATGACAGTCCCTTGATCTGTGTGTATAGAGAATACCAGAGTGAAACAATGTCTAACTCTGGGAGCAGAATTTTGCCCTTTGAATTGGTCTGTTACCAAATAGTTGATAAATATTTTAATCATATTTTGTTTTCTGGACCAGAGATTTTAAGAAAGAATTAAAAATTGCATTCTTGAACTTTTCACTTAAGTTCAGATTCTTCTGAGTGTTTTATGGAGTTAAGGAAGACTATAACCTATGTAATGCTAGAGAGATTCCTGATGGTTCATTCATAAAGCTGAAGTGAATCAGCTTAATGACATTGCAGACCAAAGTACACTGCAAGGTCAAGCATAGCAGACACTTATGCAGGTATTCAATATGATAAAGAGGGTGTCTGAATGAAGGTAAAATCACAGTGAGATTTGCAAACGTACATAAAATCTGAAGGGTAAACTTACCTGTGTAAACCTCTTTGCATCACTGGGAATGATGCCTGTAGTCCTTATTCAGGCAAAACTTCTACTGGTTTCTGTGGTAAGTGGACATCAAGGGGTTAGCTGTGTTACTTAGAGTATTACAGGTTGGCGCCACACTCTATCCTTGCATTACTTCCTATTTAGTAAGTCCCACCCCCAACTCTGTTGTGATGCAGTTAAATAAAGCAGCAAGTTCCCAGTCTGCAGTCCAGTGAATAGACTCATTTTTCTTGCACGGACGAGCCCCTTTGCAAAAGTTTTAGTGATTGTTTTGTCCAAATGAAGATGACAAAATTGGTCATTTGGTGCTGAGGGATTAAATAGAGCTGAGATTTACACAGGCCATTTGCACCAGGGAGGAAGTTGCTTTGTCACCCAGGGTCCTATTCTGCTTCTACTGAAATCAATGGGAGTTTGTTAATTCATTGGGAGCAAGAGCAGGCCCTCGCTCATTTAGGATAAGAAGCCCTTGAGAAGTTATTATGGAAATATAAAGTTTGTCTGGAGGATTAAAATGTTTTAATAACCTTTTTGGTCAAAAGCAGAAGAGAGACACCGGGGCAGTACCTAGTATAAATTGTCACGGCTCCACAGACTTCAGTGGAACTATGACAGTTTACACCAACAGGGGATCTGCCTCATTGTAGCTTGAGTGTTCAGTGTTTGGATGCAGTTTATCAGCCTCACTAGAGCAAACATTTACTAGTGATACACATTTTCTCATTTTAAATTTGTGCATTTGTTAGAGAAATGTATTTCCACAGGGTATATGCAACTAAGTGATCATTAGTGTTAGCAGTATGCATGTGAAATTAACTCTCCCTCATACCCAATGAAAAGGACAAATGTTATACCGCCAAATCCAAAATTACACTGTGCAACTTTTCCTGAGTTACCTGTTTCTGAAACTTGGCAGAAATCCAATTGTATAATCTAACTAAAGCCTATGATACATTTTTAAACAGGAAACCCAGTTATTGCAAAGGATACCCTGCGCATGCCTTGTATACACAGGACCATACATTCCTTTGACATTTATTCCAGAAAGATTCTTAACTAGTATTAGCTATTTTATGGCTAAATTGCAACAGGGCAGGATTTCATAGCTAACAATCTCATCCCCCAAATTGCAGGCTGGGAAACCCATGCTGTATATATGTAGCTAAATTAGCTTCATAGCCAACAGTTTTATTCTCTGAATTGTTGCTAAACAGGTCTGTAGGGCTGATGGAAAAGAAAGGGTACACAAAATTACTGAAAGAAACATCATAGAGTTACTGAGATTATGAAATGTTTACATCAGTACATTTAGAAGGATTATTATGAAAGTTAGTTTAAGTAGAAAATAATGAAAGAAGATAAAAATATTCTTCACATAGCTATTTGAGTGTAAAAAAATGGCATGACATTGTATAATTTGAGAAATAGTATATAATTAAAGACAGCATCATAATGTGTATTTATTACAAGGCATAATTAAGGTTGTTTATTTCTTTACTACTGAGTGTTTAACCATGTGATCTTGATATTTTCCTAAAGTTCTTTTTTGGTGAAGTATAGATATAGGCCTGCTTTTCAGAGGTGCTGCGTACCTGCGGCACCCAGTGACCTCATTTGCAATTATGGGTCCTCTATACTACTGTAAATGAGGCCCACAGCTTTCATAAAGTAGTATTTTGCTATGACATTTTCCTTTCCTTTTTGTAAAAAAAAAATATAAATGGCTTAAGAATACTAATACATTTGAGTAATTCAAGGTATGAAGTTGAATAGACGGGCGGTTATAATTTTGCAGATATGTCTGTCATGCTTTCACATTTCATATTTGAAAAACGAGATGACTAAGTTGAGAGGGGTAAATGAGAAGCGTTAAGTAGTTCTTCCTCTAATGCCTAGATTATGAACATTTACTTAAATGTTTTAATGTAGTTCATTTTTCACTTGATATATTTGACCCTCTTTGTCAAAGTAACCCTGTTTATTATCTTTGCCAGTTCTGTAAGAGTTTTCCTTATCCTGCCCACATAAATAATCTCTAGCAGCATTCTGCCTGTTTTCACTCCCAACGTTCCTTTTATATATGTCCTGCTTTCATAAGTTAAATGAATTGGAGTATCTGCTCATCTCTCATCATATCTGAAAAACAAAGTCAAGGATGGAATACTTACTCTTCGGAGATTCTCACTTTGAACAGCAGAGTATTATATTCTCTTAAACAGACACTTCATTAAACTTGTAATCAATTTAATAATACTCTCTGTGTCTTAGAAGATTTGCTGTTATTTTGCCTACACATTTGGGTATAAGGCTTTTTAGAGCTGGGACATACTTATGTGTACACTTGCTATTGCTGCTCAATCTTTTTTCAATCTGTGGCTATTGCCTAGCAATTTCAGCTTCAGTTTGGCTATATTCCATCATTCCCTGCAGCACATTTATTTGATGATGATCTCTGTAAGATAACAGAATATGGAGATAGGTCCATGGGTTGCACTGAAATAGTAGCATCCTACATTATGGTGGGGATGTTAAAGAAGTAATCACAACCATATTTCTCATCATGTGAATAGCAGAAGCAGGCTATGAACTACATGAGATAATAGTGACTGATTGTGCATTTGAACATAGGGCCAAATTCTGACATCTTTACTGACAGTTAAGGACTTTACATTATGAGTAGTAAGGTAATATTCAGCATAAGTAAGGGCATAGACTGGAAACAAATCTGTTGAACATTCCCTTGTATTGGAACCCATATAAGAAAAGGACAAAGATGATACGTAGGATTATTACTGCTGTCGATACTTAAATTGATGAATGCAAGAGTACCCATTTTCAGACTAATTTTTACTGTTCACATCCCTCCACCTTAGACAATTACGCACTTTTCTTAGGAACATGCTGTTCATTATGTACTTATTTGTTTATCTGAAACACAAAGCTTGGACTGGAATAATTGGTTGTCAGCCAAGTCTTATAAATATCTTATTTGATTATCTGCACAACAAAAATGTTGTTTCCTTCCTGTGAGTGGAATTGAAATCTCATCCAGCATTTCTCTTTGTAGCTATCTGAGAAGAGGTTAAATTGGTCAGGAGAAAATAAACATTCCTGACTTGCTCTTTCATTGATTCGATCCAATCTGAAAGTCAGACAACAAAACTCCTTTCTGTTTTTGCGTCTTCGGACAAGTCATATGGATTACTGCCATTACATTACTGGGGATGAAGTAATGCTTCACAATTCAAAATAATTCTTGTGTGCCATGTTTATTAGATTAAAATAAAAACACAAAACCAAAACCTTTAGTTAAAAATATTTAATTATGTGCTTTTAAAGCACACTAGACTGTAGCACTCATAAAGAAGTACTCAGTTTATCTACAGCTGGTCTCCAGCACTGAAAGATTCCAAGATATTTCTGTTAATGTATTTATTTCCTGAGATGAAGTGCCCACCTCTAGATAAAAAGGATAGTCCAAGTCTCTGCAGACATAGACTGTCTACAAACATGCCATGTTCAGGTGTTTTTTGTTGTATGGTTGTACTAGGAATAGTACTGAGACAGCAGCACACTGCAAATCTCTCTAGTGCCTCTGCCTGCAAGGGAGACTCAAGAGGACGCAGACTGCAGAAACAAATGCAAAGTGTCCTGCTAAAAGAGGTACTGTTGGTAAGACTGAAATTAGCTTTATTTTCCATTACCAGCTATATAAACTAGTTGTTTTTTCTGCTGAGACAAATGACTGATTCTGCCTTGTTTGTGTTGGTATAAATTAGGCATAACTCAATGAAGTTACACCATTGTGAATCTGGAATAAGGAAATCAGTACCAAGGCCAGAGATTCTAATGAATCTGATCTAAAATAACTTCCGAACCAACTTCACTCTACCAGCACTCATTTCATCCAACACCTGTTTCAGCTGCCCACCTCAAGCTGCAAATGCCTGCAGTTCTGACTTGCTAAAGAACACCATTCCCCATATTGGTTTCTGCAGATGGCCTTATAGGAGGCCTGGAAATTGGCTTTGGTGGGGAATGTTTGCAGATATGTACTGGAATATTAAGTTTGAACATAACTTGTTGATTTTCCTGTCTTGCTATTTTAATTTTCTTTTCTCATTTCAAGACAGCAATCTGTGAGGCCAGTTTTTGAGCTGCTAGGTTCAATAAACCACACAGAAAAATGTTTCCTTTGACTGACATTGTCTATAGTCTTCTAAAATGCCCTGAGAGAGTATCCGTTAGCTGTTTTTAGCAATGTTACTCTTTAACAGCATTTGTAATCTCAGGAATCAAACCCAGCCTCAGAGTAAACTCATACATGTCTGCCTAGGCTACCACTTGATTTTCCTCTATTCTTTGTTTCTTTTATGGTCTTATGCTGTAGCTAAATATAGGACAGAGTACATATTGACAGCACTGTTAAATATCAGTAACTCACTTCTGTTATTTCTCCTTCTTCACCATCCTTTTCTCCCTCAATCCCCTTCACCAACAAAGACTGGCATCTATCTGGACTTGGGGAGTTGAAGTTCCAGGTTAAAGTTTACACCTCCTCTTGTTTTCCATCTCTCCTCTACCTTGAATTCCACCTCTTCTGGTTTTATATTTAAGCACTGTGCACTCTCATTTGTGAAGATCAAAGTACTATGTAGCAATCCATTTCTTTCCCCCCCTTCCATGTAGTGTTCTTGTCAGTTCAATTTAGTGTAACCTTAAAGATGGGTTTGATTTCAGTTTATGCTTCATTTCACATTACCTGTCACTAATAAAAATGTGTCCACAGCGATCCAGGACTAAATGCTTTTTTTGTGCTACTGCCTTTGTTAGTCTTCCTAGATTTCTTTTATTTTTCTAACTTTATCCTCTGGCAAGTGCTCCAAGTAAAGAAAAGTAATATGAAATTGCAAGCAATAATATGTGCTCATCAGAAGCTTTAGTGTGGATAAAATATATGTTGTGCTGAGGGTTAGGCTTTGATAGCCTTCAGTCACAGATTACAACTGCTCACAAACAGCATCGGCTCCTATAATGTCTCTGGTGTTTATAATGCTAATTTTTTATATTGATTTCTTCCTGTTTTCTTTTTTTGTTGTGTATTTTAAGTTCTGTGATGCTACTGGTCCTATGTCAGACTCCAAAACAGGAGCACCTCAATTACTACCTTAAACATGAGATGAAAAGTGGTACCTGTAATGACCTAAATCATGGCATTATCTTACCAGAACAGTGAGTGAGGAGTTGGAGATATAGTATTAATATGTGGGGACTTGAACACATACTGTTACTACTTCCATTAATAATTTTGGGAGCTACTGTCAAATTCTCCATCCTAAGAATTGCTCCTTGATTTTTTTGTTATGGTTTCCTTTATGAAAATAAGTTATTTTATTCCCTGTGATTAGATTGCATTTAAAAAAATTGTAATAGATGGTTGATTTCTCCTGCCATTATTTCAGTGTTTTCCAACTCTTTGTTCCAGCCCCCTGTGCTGATATTACATTTGAGCAAAATCAGCTGGGTTTTGTATTCTGGAGGTGGGATTTTGCTCAGTTTGTTTTTCTTTTTTCAAAATTGACAAATCCCCTGCAAACAGATTTGGGATGTTGCTGCATTGTATTTTAACATACTGGCAATTAAAACCATCCATTCCCTATTGTAAGTGTATTCAGTGATCAACAGGGTTTGAAAAGTGCTGGACTGCTACTTCATACAGATAACCAGACATTCATCTTACTGCAGCTTCACTAGAGAATATAAAGATGATATGCTGGAAACAATCGTTGTTTTCCCCTCTCCTTCATTAGCTCAGCTGTGGCTTTGTTGCCTTCTCTTTACAGTGGAACCTTGGAGTTACAAACACCAGAGTTACGAACTGACCAATCAACCACACACTTCATTTGGAACTGGAAGTACGCAATCAGGAAGCAGCAGAGACGCACACAAAAAAGCAAATACAGTACAGTACTGTATTAAATGTAAACTAAAAAAAGGGGGAATGCAGAATTTTTATTCTGTAGAGTAGTTTCACAGCTGTTGTAAACTTTTGAAGGGTACTTCATGCTCTTCATGAACTGGGGTTTCAGAAAAGTTAAGGTAACTCAGTGAGCGAATGTTGGAGCTGAACTAGAACCCAAGTCTCCTAACTTCCCCTTTTGGTTGCTAACCAGTTGGCCAGCCTGCCGAGCTAAAATTAAAAGTAATTTTAACGTTCAGTTGTAAACTTTTGAAACAACAACCATAACATTTTGTTCAGAGTTACGAACAACCTCCATTACCGAGGTGTTCGTAACTCTGAGGTTCTACTGTTTTTGCAAATTGTTTAAGATATGAGAAGTTTGGTAGAAATCCCATTATTGGATTACAAGTGAAACACATCAGATTTAGTGAAAAAAAATCCCATTTTAGAATTTCCACTACGGGAACTAACAACTTTTAGATTTTTTTTTTTTGAACCTATGCTATAGCTGTTGCCTGGTGATGCTTCAGGTGAGCATAGATTGCAAATTCCTCCCTCACTGGGTGAGCTTGGCTACACTAGCCATGCTTTCCAATGTAATCGACACACAGTGATTCAAACCTAGACTTACAAAATAGTTAAATAAGATTATTTTAAAATTTTGTTCACACAAACTCTGCTATAAACAATATACAATTCTCTTATGTTTTCCATACGCAATGAGTATCTTTGCCAAATAGTAGTTAGTCCTGCAGAAAGCCAACTCCTAGACAGGTTTCAGAGTAACAGCTGTGTTAGTCTGTATTCACAAAAAGAAAAGGAGTACTTGTGGCACCTTAGAGACTAACCAATTTATTTGAGCATGAGCTTTCGTGAGCTTGAGCTGTAGCTCACGAAAGCTCATGCTCAAATAAATTGGTTAGTCTCTAACGTGCCACAAGTACTCCTTTTCTTTTTGCGAACTCCTAGACAATTAAAAATGCAGTGCAAAGAAAGCAATTACATTGCTATATATATACCACATTGTCAATTATTCCTTCTAGGCTAAACAAGGGCTCTGAAGAGAATACATTTGTACAGTGCTATGTATAGAAATCAGTGACTTGATATTTGATGGTGGCATATAAGAAGTTAGAGTGCTTTTAAATACCCATCAGTGATCAGAATACCCATCACCCTCAAGATATTGTCCCAGGATATGTAGATGCCTCTCAACTACTACTTTGCCAGGACTATTTAAGGATCATCTTCTTGACCACATCTTAATTAGTGATGCAACTCTTGGGAAGAAAGTCTTTTTCTAGTTTTGAATTCAATTTACCACCTTTGAATAGGAAGCAGATGTTAAGAATTTTCCCCTGGGATCCAACAGGAAAAGCACAGCAAAAATTAGATTCATGATCACTTTATTTTAAAAAGACATTTATGTGGCAATAAAGAATCTAAACCCTTAAGTCTGGCAATTTGATGATGGCATTTGGACATGTTTTGTTGACCTAGCCTTGTCTAATATAAAAGTTATTTTGTGAGCTTATTTGTCTATGATTTTTATAGTTATTTGCATCTTAATCTTAATATTTTTATATTTTTGTTTTACATAGGGCTTCATAATAAGGTATATTATATTAATTATAAAGACAATCAAGCAACATGCCTTTCTTGTGTAACTTATACAAAAGCATATCTATGCATCATGAGATAGACTCTCGATCAAAATGTGCTGGGTGATATGTAAATCCAAAAAGAGACAAAGATTGCCTAGAAAAGCTTTTCATTGTACATGAGCATGGTAGTTCACTTCATGAACACAAAGCTCAGAAATGTTTCAAAAAATCCAAATTTGCAACTTTCACATCTGCAACTTAGAACAAACTACTGTGAATCACAGCGCTCCTGATGCATTTCACATTTTCCACAAGGTACTTTCAGAAACAATTTTTGGATATAGACTGAGATTTTTTTGTATGCTTTTGACCAGAATATGGGAACTGTGTAGGATTATCCCAAAGTTCATTCTGGGTCTAGACTCTCCACTGCTTTGAATTTGTATAGTCCTTTACCTTCATAAAAGGTAGATGTTAAACCCTACTTTTGGTGCAAGTAGAACATACCTCTCAGGATATGTCTATACTATGAGCTAGGTATGTAATTCCCCTTCTCATGTATGTATATTTGCACTAGCTCTGGTTGAGCTAGTGCAAGTGTAAATAGCATTGTAGTTGCGGTAGCAATGGAAGTGGCAGCAGAGACATAGCTGAGCTGTGCTGGGTAAAATCTTGTCTGAAACCGGTGGGTCTATATTTGGCACAGCTAAGCTAAGTGCCTCAGCTGCCACTATATTGCTACCGTAGCTACACAGATGTTGATACTTACACTCGGGTTACCAGATAGCAACTGTGAAAAAATGGGACGGGGGTGGGCGATAATAGGCGCCTCTATAAGAGAAAGTCCCAAAAAATGGGACTGTCCCTTTAAAAACAGGACATCTGGTCAACCTAACTTACACTAGATTGATGAGAGCTAGAACAAGTATGTGAATACGAGCAGAGGAATGGCATCTTTAGCTCATAGGGTAGACATAGCCTCAAATAAACTTTTTTAAGGGACGTCTCTTATTTTAGTGCCAAATGCACATTGGTTCCACACAAAATGGGTGTCCTCAGCACTTTTATTATAGAAAAGTATTTACAGTAGAAATACAGAATCATGAAACAGGTTATGGAAATAATTATTGATGCTACAGAAATGAGTTCTGCACCCTTTTAAGTTTCCTGCATGAACAATGTCTTTGCCTCTCTGATTTGGGATCTTTTGGGATAATATTATCACTGTCCTCTGGATCCTGTAGAAGTCTTGTGGAGGACAAAGTCTAAGGGTATGTCTACCGGTGGACAGCAATCGATCCAGCGGGGATCGATTTATTGTGTCTAGTCAAGACGCGATAAATCGATCCTTGAGCGCTCTCCCGTCGACCCCTGTACTCCACCGCCGCGAGAGGCGCAGGCGGAGTCGATGGGGGAGCGGCAGCAGTCAACTCACCATGGTGAAGATACCATGGTAAGTCGATCTAAGTACGTCGACTTCAGTTGCGTAACTTAGATCGATCCCCCCCCTTTGTCCCTCATTTTGGCCATGTGGAGCTCTGTCAGGCTGTACTACATTTTTTGCCCTGGGGTCCCAAAGCCAGCAGCACTCTGGGGGAATACCTTGTCGTGTGGCTCCAGTGTTATCATGCTGCCAGGAACACAAGGCAATAGGGGTGTTGCAGGCTAGAGCCAATGTAGAGTAACAGGGCTTCTCTGTGGATGGTGCTGGCCTTCTGCAGATCTCTTTAGCTACCTCTCCAAAGAGACGATGTGGGTGAATTGATACAAGGGGATCCTTGCAAAGATTTTCTTCCTTGATACTTCACTTCCAGGAGTAGGAGATGAGCTGGCCCTTTGTCAGGGTGGATGGTTTGGGCAGGTGGTCTCTTTGTCTTAGGTTTTTTTTTTTTTTTAAACACCCACAACCCAGCTGTTTGGGGCAATTTGGTGAATATCAGAGGCTATCAAAATGAATAAGAGTGCAGACAGGTAGATTTCAAAGAGACAGAGTAAAATCTCACACTTACTGTGCACATGCACACAAACACCTTTGAACCTTAAGAACAGAGAGAAGTTGAGTTCCCTCTGAGGTGTTCCTGTGGGTGTGTTGCAACCTTTCTATGTCTCAGTTTATCCAGCTATAAAATGGGAGTTTTTCAATTAACAGAACAATAAAACTATATATAAAAATTTGAGAGGCCTTGCAAGCACAGGGAATACTATTCTTACTATTTTTACCTCTTAGGAAATGGAGGCCAAGATCTGTTAATAGTCTACCCAAGAGACACTGCCTCGTCTGAATGAATCTGTTGCCTTCTTGTTGTTTAGGCCTGGATGCACAAAAGGAATTAGGTGCCTATGTCCCTGTTTCAGGATCAATGCAATGCACAAGATGCCTGCTGAATCCCGTAGCTACCTAAACTCATTGGGCATCTAAGTTTTTGTAGTAGAAGTTTCCTAAATGCCTGTGTTTCTGCCTCTCAGCATGCATTCTGCAGCCTCCCTCTAGGCATCTGGATGCCTATCTCCCACCAAAGCCTCAGGGAGATTCACAAACCAGGGCAAGATAGGTGTTTGACTGCCTGAGTCATGTGCAGGGTCCGATCCAATAGGCATCTTCTGAGCATGCCTACCAGACTGGTCCCTCAGGTGAGTTCACTGGGATAGGGTGTTAGAGAGGACAGGCAGCTCTCTCAGAACTTTTAGCCCAGTGGTCAGTACTCACCTGGGATGTCGGAGACCCTCTGTTCAAGTCCCCCATCCACCTGAGGAGAGACGAGATTTCAACAGGGATCTGCCACCCCTCAGATGAGTGCTCAAATCATTGGGTTATAGATATTCTGATGTGGGTGTCCCTCAGTCTCTCCTTTTGAAGCCGTTGCACTCTGGATAAATAATGAGTGTCACTGGAGTAGGGGGACTGGATACTGGTTCTTCTACCATCTGAATGAGCTCTAACCACTGAGCTACAGAGTCATTCTTATGGTTGTGCTCTCTCACTCTCTCCCTTTGTCCCAAGTGACACCTTAGTTATTTATCCAGAGTGCATCAGCTTCCACCGGAGAGACTGAGGGACTGGCTCCCATAGCTCAGTGGCTAGAGCAATCATTTTAGAGGTGGCAGACTCCCATTCAAAACCCTTCTTCCCCTCAGGTGAAGGGGGTATTTAAACCAGAGGTCTTCCACATCCCAGGTGAGTACCCTGACTACTGGGCTAAAACTTATGAGGGAGCTCCTCCTCCTTCTCCTTGTTCTGCCCTCTCCTCTCTCCCCCCAGTTCTTGCTAAAGCAGCATAGGCACCTAACTCGAGAAGAAGGTTCACGGCTCAGAATCACCAATGGAGCTAGGTTCATCCCTGCAGTTTGGACTTGGGCACCTATCTGCATGAGTGGGGTAGCACACATCCCTCTAGCTGACATCACCCATTGGCTAGCTTAGTCGGCTCAATGCCTAATCTAGTGGCTTTTGTGAATCATATTCAAAGGAAAATGTCTTTCCCCAGTCATTTTGTAGGAGTCTAGGTGCCTAACTCAGGCTTTGTGAATCACAGTGATTTTTCTAGGCACCTAAAAGTTAGGCACTGTGATACTCAGCATCACAATGCCTAACTCCTTTTGTCCATCCAGGCCTTACCAGGTTAGCAAGCTCTTCAAGGCAGGGAATGTGTCTTTAATGTTCTGTAAAGCAAAATGGAAATATATAGTGCAATATAATTGTTTTATAATAATAAGTATGATTAATTAATGTATGTTTTCCAGATACTTTGAGATTACAGATTTATGTTTGAGATCAATAATTTATTTATCCAAAAATTCTGGTCAGAAGAGTGGTTGTTTACATTATTGTTTGTTCCCTCTCTCTCTCTTGCACACATGCACACACATACACACTCTTACCTGAAAACAAGTTGGGGATGGAGAAAAAATAGCTCTTTCTTTCACATGCTGTGTGAATATAATATATATTTGATGTCCTTCTGTGAAAGATCTTTTCCTTTTATTTTGCTCATTGTTAATCAGAACAAAACTTTGATGCTGTTTAAATGCAATTATCATACAAACCATCAACAGCAAGAAGATTTAAAGCTAAAGTCGTGCTTAACTTCTGGTGTTTTACTGTTTTGTTTCATAATTGCATGTCACAGTGTCCCACTTTTCCAGGGGAGTGCAAGTCTGAATTGTGTATTGTCTGATTTTGTTAGGATTTAAGTAAACATTATTTATGTGTGTTCTTAACCTCTGAATTTCTTTCATTTTTTAAAAAGGTAGCTTAAAAAGAAAATTTAGATTTAGTAGGAGTGTTTTCCCTGAATACATAATGAAATACCCCCTGCTTGGAGGAAAGGGTGTATAATGTTTTAAAACATAATCAGATGATGATAAATATTAGTGTATAATATATTAGACCATTGAGAACAGTGCTGTCTTTTCTGTCTGGCTTGCCCTAAATTATTTATTTGGTTATGCAAGCCCTACTCCTCAGTTCAGTGGCTAATTTGCAGATTTGTTGAAACACAAAAGATTCATAATACCTAACTTTATAGATCCATTGTTTCAAGAACCTCAGGACTTGAAATGCAGTTGTAAACATTGGGGTTGCTATATTTTATTTCATTTATTATGTGACTGATTTGCAAAAGCAATGCTAAATGGAAAAGCTTAATATGTCTGAGGGCACAATATATCAAGAATTTCTTGTAGCTTTACCACATTAAATAATCTTGGATAGATATTGGGTCAAGAATTTCACTGGCCCTCAGCTATAGTTTGAACAGGGAGATTTCTGTTTACCTTTAATTTCTGACAAAAGTCACTGCTGATATTTGAAGACCAAAGTCATATGAAAGGGATAAACGTGTATTGATCTTAAATATTTTCAGTTTAGTAATTTTATTTATTTGTCCTTAAACCAGGGTTTTACCTCAGGATAAGACTGAATTTGTTGACTTAAATCTTTTTTAGAAATGGTCTGCAAAAATTCAAACTGATGCTGTATGTGGGAGACAGCTGGTTGTCATGGTAACTGTAGTGCAGTTTTTAATTCCACTTGGTGAGTAATGCCAACACAATGGTGCTGAATAGACCATTGCTTAGCAAGTACAAGTATCTTGCATTTTCCATGTCAAGGTACAAAAGAGAAAAGAAAAAAAAACAGATACCCCAGAGCACATCATTTTGGTTTATTGTTAATGAACATTTTCATTGAAAATCTAACCAGTTAAAGAGTACCCAAGCTAATCCAGAAAATGAGTGTTGAATAAGGTTCTTTCAAGAGCCCTAAAATGGTTGTAAAATGCAGAGATGAGATGTAAGATATTTATAATTTAATTAGTCTTGTGTTGTTTTGAATATGTTTGTCAATGTATTTGTCGTATGTACTATAGGAAGAATGTAGTAGCATCATCATTTCGACTAGCAGAAGAGCATAAAGAGCTCAATCAGTTTTTATTGTGTTCAGTTTTTGTTTTTACATCTGGAGGGGAAGGAGACCTCAATCTATGATATTTCATTTCATCAAAATTAAGCCATTTATTTAATGCAGACTGTAGGAAAGGCATTGTCTTTATTTGCTTTGCAGATGCTATATGTTGCATGGAAGTGCAACACCACACTTCTAAAGTTGTTTTTTTAGGAGCTGTGTCAAAATTGACTGGTTTCCTTGCGATCCTAGTCTAGTCTAGTTTCATCTAACCACAACAATCATCATCACAGCTATTTTTTTTCCCTGCTAGGCTATTCTGGAGACTTGCAGAGCCAGAAAGGAAGAAAGTAATAGGAGTTTAGTCATTAGTTTACTCTGTGCCCTTGTCAGGAGCATTTTGTGATCACCTTAGGTGGGTAGTTTCCAAGACCAGTTGCTGAAGTAGGCAATTTAGGACTCTGCCAAACTTTCTCAAATCTACTGTCTTTCAGCTAATAATGCAAGTTATTAATTTTGTACGCAGTGTTAGCCCTTCAGTTGGCATCAGAGACCCAATTTTTTCTTTACTGATTTTTTCCCCTCTCTAGCATGCTTTCTCAGCTCTTGGCTCTTAAATAATTGATTCCTCCACTCAGGTCCTCATATCAACATCTTGTAAGAGTAGTGAGAATGCAAAAATGCATGTGCCAAACTTACCAAAGCACTCCCATTCTTTTAGGACACTAATGTTTAAAGTAAAGTTAGAGACTCTAGAAGAGGAAGTAACACATAGGGTAAATGTGAACATATTATGGTATTGTGATAGAATATTAATAGAAAAAGGTATATCAATTTAATGGGAGACTGGGAGTGATTCAGTAAGGATGACAAAATGCTGCCTTTTAAAAAAAATTAAAGATTAGTCAGATTTAGCAGTAGAAGCCCTTGAGTAAATCTGAATTATACACAATGTTGATGTGTCTGACTGGTAAAGTGAAGCCCTTTAGTCTAAAAGCCTTTGGTACAAATTTGTGAACACATTAAATATACTTTTGCCAGAAAATTTGACCTTTACTGAAAGGAATTAGAAAATCAGTAGAGCAAGATGGGAGGACCAAAAATATTCAAGTTATAGCAATGCTTATATATAATAATGTAAAACAGTTCTTTTTTTTCTGATTAAATTGCAAATTTGCTCCTACTATACAAGATTCAAAAATAAGTACTGCATGGTGTATAAACTGCTATTTTTTATTAATGCTTTTCTCTGAAGGATAAGGGCCCTGCAGCATTAGTATGTGAAAACTTATCTGAATTCATAAGCAAGAGAAAAAACTAGAAGACAAGCTCTTTCCATCCACTTCTGGAATACTGTAGTGACTTAACTTTGTATTATCACTCGCAAGTCAATCTACCACCCACAAGAATGAAGAGGAAGATTACGCAATATTCTTCTTCTTCCCTTTTTATAGATCTAGAAAGTGGGGAAGAGAGGTTGGGATTCACACAAGGCCACATAACAAGTTTGTGGCAGGAGCTGCTCTTTCACAATCTTCCTTCCCATGCTGTCCCTCAAATATCAGCTACTCTCTCCTCACTTTAAGCTATCAGTTTTCACATGATGAGTATTTGTGGTGAAAACTGATTATGTCTGTGATTATTTTCAAATTTGACCCAGGATGAAATGTCACCAGCTTTTAATGGTATATGAGCAAAATGGTAAATGTTCAAGATTTTGTCTCAGTTGGAAATTTACTATGTTTCACAATCCACTTTTGCAAAATAAAATGCCACTTTGCCATTATACTTTTATTTTTGCAAAAATAATGGGGTAAAATTTGCAATAGAACTGATATGATTTAGAAACATAAGTCCCATTTTCAAAAAAGTCATTTAGGATCCTAAATCATTTAGGCGCTTTTGGAAATTTTATCCAAGATGGCTTTTGTTTTTCCCAAAAAATACTGTCAATTGAAAGCACTTTGTGAAGTGGCAACAGAGCGTGAGAAAAGCAACATTAAGACCTTGCATATGTTGCCTCAGGATTTTTGTCATTGCCTTTGTTGGTAGTGATAGCAAATGTTCTTTGATGTTTAGATACCTCTGTGGTTAGAGCCTTAGAAAAACCTTACCTAGACAGATTCAGGGTGAGGAGTGGCTTCCATTTTGTCAGTCATTTCCATCAATGCTTGTGCATCCAGCCTAGTTAACCTAGGAAGTTAACCTAGACTGACTAACAGTTTATGATCAGATAATCCAGAATTTAAATGAACAAGCTTGAACTATGAGAGATGTTGTGGCTTGGAATGTCTCTCTTCCTTGAATCAAGAGTCTGACACCATAGATTCTGACATATGGCACAGTCAGAATGTACTACCACATGAAGGGTTTGCTCCTCACTGTTCACATGGTTCTGGCAGTAGTTTATTCATCCAGGCATCCCTGTGATTCTAAATTTGGCAGGCAAAGATAATTTCTTTACAAAGGACCTGAAACAACAAGATCAACACAAGTGTCACTAAAGGCTGATTCTAACAATGGGGACCCCCAAGTATGTGTTTGTCTTGTAGGACAATACTAAGTGTCCTTTACATTGTTCAAAAGTTAATAAGGATCTGACCTGAGTTTATTAAAGAACATAGATCTTATCAGGGCCAGCCCAAGACCGAATGGTGCCCCAGGTGAGGAGCGTCTTTGGTGCTTCCACCCCCCCCCCCATTTGTTAAACTTTTGAATATCTTCTTTTTTATTGCATTTGTAGCCCATTTAATGACTCTGATGCACGATTTACATGCCTTATTTATCCCTGTTATGCAAGACGGTAAATTTGTATGCCAGGATCTGTAAATCTGTATTTATTCATGCCATATATAAGCAAATAAAAAATTGTTTCCTCTAAGCTTATAGAAACTTTTGAATTTTAAGAATAACTGAAATGTACTAACATCAAGAAATTGAACTGTGCATCAGGTAAATCTGCGAATTCCTTAGTAATAGGACTTCCATCATTTATGCTTCGTCTTCAATTTCTTCTGCACTGGGACGATCACTACTACCTAAAGTCCATTCTATGTTGTTCTGTTTCAGATATTTTCCCATCAAATTTGCCCCTTGCTGCAAACCAGATTGCAACTGAGCTTTTCGCTTCCTATACTGAGCTCCTGAAGGATTCTTTGGGGGAATCTTGTATTTTCTGCAGGGGAAAACAGACAGTATTAGGGAAAGCAAAAGTCTATGTTCTGCAGTCTTAAGGTGATGCCTGCCCCATTATACACATATGAGGGCATGGCTAACAACATTCTAGGAGGTTCAAGGAAAATGTAGTTCTCAGAAAGTCTGGAAGGTTCCTTGATATTCTACAAAGTTCCAGAACGTTGTAGGATTTTAGTGAAAAATGAATCCACATACAGAATACCTGAAATATTTTACTTCAAACATTCTATTTTCCCTTTTGTCACTAACAACCAGAATAGCACCCTCAGCCCAGCACCGTCCAAGCCCAGCACTCCAGGCGGTCGCCTGGGTCACTTGCCCCTAAAGTCATCCCTAGATCTTATGAACTGGTGCACAGCTAAGCATCCTCTTCTCTACCACATCACCCTCAAGTCTTCAGAAAGCTAAAGTAAGGACAAGGCTCAGATCATCCTTATATTTCCAACCTGGGCTCAACAGTGCTAGTAACTGGAACCTGTAGTCATAGTCTTGGAACCTCTGCATCACTTACCAGTATAGCATCTCCATGTCTCTTTTCCCAGGCCCAAAGCTAGGTCCTTCACTCAGCCCCATGTCCAGTTCATGCAGACCTTTAGCATGGCATTCTGCTAGACTTACGGCAGGTCTACATTGGAAGTGCTGTAGCATGTCTGGTGAAGATGCTGTATGCTGATGGGAGAGTGTTCTCCCATCAGCATAATTACTGCACCTCTGCGAGAGGCAGAAGTTAGCAGGAGAGTGTCTCCGGCTGACACAGCACTGCTGTAGACAGCAGTTAGGTCGCTGTAACTTTTGTTGCTCAGGGGGATGTCTTTTTCACATCCCTGAGCAATATAAGTTACATCGACTTAAGCGGTAGTATAGAAAAGCCCTTGGGCTTTTATGGTGAAATCCTGGCCCGAATGAACCAATTACAAAACTCCTGTTGCCTTCAATAGGGTCAGAGTTTCCCCCTTAGTGTTCACAGTAGATCCAACTGGCTCTTCCAAAGAATTTCATGAGAGTACTACAAAAAGACACATGCTGTGAAATAAAGGTGGTTTACAATATGGGCATACAGCAAGAACACAGTCTCTATCTTCCTCCATTACCAACGTCTTGGACAGCATGTTTTCTCTGAAAAGTCAGATCTAGCTCTTGCCACTATTAAAGTCCACTCATCAATTATACCATCATATAACCCACAGTCCAATGGTCTTCTCTTTTTTGTTCACCCAAATGTGAAGACATTTTTTAAGGATTTGGTCTCCATCTATCTTCCAGTATAAGAATCACCACCTTTGTGACATCTGAATTTCATTAACAAGCTAATGAAACCTTTTGACCCAAGGGCAATTCTCTCTATTACTTATTCCTTCAAGTTGCATTCTAGAAACTATCAGATCAGCTGTGTTAACTGAGATCCAGAGAGGAGACTGCTATTTGTCACCTTTGGGAATTCAGAAAAGAGAGACTGATTTCTATCTTGGGGACAGGGAGACGGTATTGGTTCAGGGGGGAGGGACAAGAACAGGGAAAATAATAATATGTGACACCTCCCCCCCACCTTGGGGATGATTGTGCCCCTTAGTAGTGTGAGAGTGGCAGGGTTGTTGTTTCTTGGAGTACAGCAAAAGATGGGGGTCATCTACATATGGCTCTTAGAATAGAGGCAAACCTTAACATTAGCCTCACTGCTTCTTCCTTTACATATCCCCTTCTTACCACATGAAGAGGGAGCTGAAGTGCCTTCACAGCCCTTGATAATCTCACACTCTTCTGTAGCAGTGCGTGCAGCTTGGGGAATACTGATTTAATACGGTCTGTGAATTGTTCAAAATCAAATTTAAAATATGAAGAATGATGGGTGGAGTTTTTATGGCATGGAACTTCCCCAACCCACTTCCAGAAAAAAACAAAGATAACTGGAATTGCTGTCATTGACTGCATTAAATGAGTTTATGTTTTTCCCTAAACAAAAAGTAGCAATTTCTCAATAGCCATTGACTAGTAATATCAGTATTGCACTTCAGTAATCAACACCCTGTTATCCACAAGAAATAACTAAGAATGCTAAAAATCATGTAATACCAAGACTTCAGCACACTGTATGTTCTTTATATTTTTCAGTCTCAACATTCTAATGACAAACTTCATAAGAGAGCTCTATGAATTTTGTTTTGCATTGCATTCCCATTCATGTTCCTTGATGAACTTTATATTTATCTAGTTAGTGTGAATATAGTTCTGTGAAGTTTAGAATCTTAATAACTAATATGCTTAAAGAGCTGTAATATTCAGTCATTTAAATTATTACATCACTAAGGTCCTTTGTAACTTGTAATATTGCAAAAGTTACAGATTTTGCAATATTAGGCTTCCACTGCAATTTTGACAGTGGGAGCCTGGGCCATTTCAGGGCTGAGAGTGGGATCCCCTGCTGTGAGCCCCGGTGGCCACTCTCAGCCCTGGATCCCCGTTGTCACTTCTGGGCGGCCAACAGTGTGGGCCCCTGCTCTGAAACCCGAGCAGCTGACAGAGGAAAATCATGGAAATGTAATAATGGACTTTATTACTGCAAATAATAAGGTCCATTATTCCTTTCCCTCAATTTTCCATGCCTTGTCCTCAACTTAGCTGCAATTTTTTGACAATCATCCTGCAGTTCAAGTAGGGCCTTATATGTCACCTAATGGCTGAATCTGTTTGCATCAGATTCAGTAAGCAGAAATATGTAAAATGTATCTAAGTGTGAGACTTCAGTAAAAGTTTGACTGGTGCCTTCATGTATATTCTGCTTACTACCCAAATGCAAATACAATTTGCAATACAGTCTCAGTCTTAAATATTTTTTTCTTGTACATATCATAAGCATCCTCTTTTAACTCAAATATTTTGATCCTAATGCTGTAAAACCTTTGGGTGTCACTTTATTATTTTTGGGTGGTGGGAGTAATAAGATGTCAAGGTTGATAAAAAGTACTTCTTCCTGGTTTTACTGAGAATCTTCTGCGTCTGTGTCAGTAAGCTATGAACCCGCGTAGAAAATAAAAACTAAAAGCTCATGAGGCATGTGTATTGACAGGGTTTAACTAGTTGTAAATGGAAATCACATATATTCATGTGCAAAAAAAGAATATCTGTTAATATACTGGAGCTGGAATTCACATGAATCCTTGATCAAAACTGGCAGGGCTCATCCATAATTCAACTCTGTGGATGATGAGTCACAGAGGCTATTGGCTGAGTGGCTATTGGGTCTAACTGTGATTCTTATCTCTGACGTCCCATGATGCTAGACCTGCAAAACATGGAATGTAGCTGAATGAGCCATCCAGACAGCTCCACTGATGATATTTATTTACTTGTCTGTTTCTTTATTTTGATTTATAAAAAAAAAAAAAAAAAAATCCAAGAGTTCAACAGATGCCCGTCTATCCTCTGAGTGCCCTTGTAACAGTTACGTTACAGTCCCATCAATATCATAATAATAAATTGTCTCCTCATTCCACCATAAAATCTTCACTCCCAACATGCCTTAGATGGCAAATAACATTCCCTGTAAAATAGAAATACATCCCCACACCTCAGGCAGCCTTCACCCAACATGTCTGGGACAAAATGTATCATTCCCAGAGTTTAACAAATACAGACTGCAAGGGGCAAGGGGGAAACGGATTCTAGATCTGATGGAGCTTTCTGGAACACACGCTGCCAGCTGCTACGTTCCATTATGAAAAGGGAGCTCCAGTGAGAACATCTCTGCAGAGGCAAAAGATAATGGGGATATTATGTTGTCTCAGGTAACTATGTCCCAGACCTTTAAAAGATCAAAAACAGCACCTTCAATTCCACTTAGAAACTCATAAGCAGCAAGCACAGCTCCAGAATACCTGTGACATGCATTCTCAGAGTGAAACTCCACTCGGTAAGTGGGCCACTGCATTGTGACAAGCACAATGAGGCTATGCTGGATTTACAACTTGGGATGGGTAAACTAGTTTTGAGAGCACAAGTAATAATCCAAACTACAGCCCTTTCCCTTTACAGATTTCAATTTTTAAAAATATTTCATTTTGGATACCTCTTTACCCCTGATTGACAGATCTCTCCTTTCCTGCAATGCACAAGTCCTCCCAACTTCCCCAACTGTCCCCCTTCTCCTTTGCAACATCCCCTCTCAGGACAGGCACATGGGATTGCACACATACTCACCTTTAATAATGAATAAAAGGAGGCAAATTCCCAAGCAAACCAGAGTTCTGGGGGTCCTAATCCTACACTTCTGGAAAGGTTGTGTGCATTTATTCTGATGAATTTTCAGATTTATTTTAAAATAAATAACAATTACTGGGCTTCAGAACTGCGCTAGTGTTTAGACTGTCTTACTGTTAGATGGCTAGCCAAACAAAGGAGCACTATGAATATGATACAACTCCCCCAACATGAGCTGTCTGATTTTTGTCATCTTGTGGCAATACCACAATGGTTCATTTTATCCTCCAGCATGTGGGGAAACAAGGAACAGATGGAGGCACGTATTCTCCAGTGTCCTCAGGAGGCATCCCATCTCTCGGATCTTAGCAGCAATGAGTGATTGCTTATCATAGCTCTAAGAGATCTATCCACTTGGAACGTACCGTTTAATCCTGCTAAATCTTGTCTATATTCCTCTGGAGACTCTGCATCAAGCTGTACCTACATTTTGCAACAAGGTCCCTTTTTTCGCAGTGCTCTGATGGGGCACTGTGGCAGATTCATTAAAATTAAAGTTTGTATTTAAATTAAATATGAAAGTGAATAATACAGTCAGTAGAGTAGCCCTGTCCTATTTATTTTTATATTTAAATTGACATAATGTTGTTCACACATTTTCAGGTTTCAATATGCTTCAGAGTTTTGTATTGTCAACACATAACTGATTCAGAGAAGTTTTTGGAGAGCCAGATGTTTTGGTGTCTAGGAGGTGCCAGAGGTGATGTGGGGTTGCAGGATTAGCATATTAGCTTGTTGAAATTGATTTAGTACAACATGGCATCTTGATTTAAAATCTTGCATTATATGGAATTAATAGGGCATAAATTAGATGGATTAAAAACTGGCTCACTGACAGATCTCAATATGTAGTTGTTAATGAGAAGGTACCAATGAATGGGGCCTTTTCTAGAGGGCTTCTTCAGGGATCATTTCTTTTGATCAGTGTTATTAAATGGTTTTATCAACAATCTAGATGATGTGAGCTGTAGCTCACGAAAGCTTATGCTCAAATAAATTGGTTAGTCTCTAAGGTGCCACAAGTACTCCTTTTCTTTTTGCGAATACGGACTAACACGGCTGCTACTCTGAAACCTAGATGATATGAAATCTTTGCTGGTAAAGATTCCATATGACCACACAAATTGCTGCAGTAGTAAATAAGGAGGACAGGTTACTGTTACAGAGTGATATGAACCACCTGGTTAAATAGTCACAGTCCAACATTACAACCAAATACAAGGTAATATATCTGGGAACAAAGAATGAACACTATACCTACGGGAAGGGAGACTGATTTGGAAAGGAGTGACTCAGAGAAGGATTATTGGGTCATTATAGATAATCACCTCAACATGAGCTCTCTGCTATGCAAAAAGGGCTAATGTGATGCTTGGATGTATAAAACGGGGAATATCAAGTAGACACAAAGAAGTGGTCTTTCTTCTGCACACCGAATGGGTAATACCAGTACTAAAATATTTGTCCAGTTCTGATGCCCACACTTCAAGACAATGTAGAAATACTCAGTTTACATTTCAAACGTTTTCTTTGCAGTCATCATGGTGGAAGAACTTTTCAAACAATGAAAAATTGTGGAGCACAATTCTATGATGTGAGTGGAGGGGTTTATAGAAAATATCGTGGTCACAGTGTACATAGAACCCTACTTATATGTTTCAGAGTAACAGCTGTGTTAATCTGCATCCGCAAAAAGAACAGGAGTACTTGTGGCACCTTAGAGACTAACAAATTTATTTGAGCATAAGCTTCTTACTATATGTTCCATTCTATGCATCTGATGAAGTGGGCTGTAGCCCACGAAAGCTTATGCTCAAATTAATTTGTTTGTCTCTAAGGTGCCACAAGTACTCCTGTTCTTTCTACTTATATGTGCATCAGTCACACATGGAAGGCTGCAGACAGATCCAGCAGTGTAAGTGTAGCAGTTTGTGCTCTATCCATGGCTACCATGAACAAAGGACAAGTGACTGAGATGTGCTGCCAGTACCGTGTCCATGCTGTGTCCCAGTCTTAGCCTAAATGGGTAAGGCAAATCTACGACACTGGCAGAAGATTAGCTTTGTTGGAATTTGCTTGCTTGCTTCCACATTTTCTGTGATTTAGCATCAGGAATATTTGGCTGAGCATGGGCTAGTAGTTAGCTAGGTCATTTGCATTGAATATTGATATTTTGTGGAATGGCCCAGACTGTCACACACTTCAGAGTGGTTGGAAGCTTGTGCTTCTTAGTGGAGGGGTGGATGGTCTCTTGGTTCTTCATGGTACTTAGTAATGAGATAAAAAGTTGTTTAACTCTGAGGTTTAAAACATGTCTGTAGCTGTTCTAATTTTTATGCATTTAAATTGAAATTTTCAGAATTGGGTGCCTGAAGTTAGACTCCTAAATCCATATTCAGGCACCTAAATAAGTGCCCTGATTTTCAAAAGTACTGAGCACCTGCATTTTCAGTGGACTTCAGTGGATTCAGCACCTCTGAATGGGGATTCTAATACAGCATTGGGGTTGTTGTAGTCTAAGTATGGATCATTTGAATCCACCAGTGTTTTTTAAAATAAAGTTCTTTTCTCTTCATACTGACTTTTCTGCTAACATGTTTGACTGCATAAAAAGGATGTGACTTGGTGTGTTTGAGGTAATATACCAAAGAGAAATGTGCCATTATTTGTTAGCAACTTCTCTAGAATCACATGGAAGAAAAGCTGGTTTACATTGCTGTGTGGTGTATTGTGCAACACATATAGTATTTGTGTGTATATATATATATATATATATATATATATATAAATATATAATTTCTTTCTTTCTTTGTTTTTAAATTCAAATACATTTGCACCAGCACTGAAACAAAAGCGATCTGGAATCCTATGTGGTTTCAGGGTTTTTTTTGTTTTTTTTTTTTTTTTGCATAGCGTTTCCTGTATTTCTTTACTGTAGATTCCACTTTCACTATACCCTATGGCATATCCATGTCTGGCCAGAATGGGACTTCTTGGACTCTAGTCTTACATTTCTCAGTACATAGGTGGATGTGCATTATGTTTAGTATTTCCAACCTCATGCTATGCAGTATTATTATATAATATTTGTAGCGCACAATAATCCTGTCATATACAGCAATTACATCTCTATAGTCTCAATAAATATTTATTCTTGGAGGTACCCAGCTTTTTCTCACTGTCTGACCAGTTGTAGGGTTAGGTCATTTTATATTTGTCATTTAATTGACAAAAAATTAAGGTTTATTTTATTGCCAATCATTTCTGTACCATTCTGCACTTGTGTTCAAGCAGCATTCTAAGTGGAGGATTTGACTGTGACAAATCAGGAAATAATTTTCTTGGCTATGACTCTGTAAATTTTCCTTGCTTGGGGGTCTTTCTATTTGTACAATTAGCTCTACTTTTTTTAGGTCCTGTCAAACTTTGTCACCAAGTTTATAACTAACTACATTCTATTCAAATTGTCATTTGCTTCTGTTTGATTTAAAGTTCCTTTAATTGGCATGTTGAAGAACATTACAAAGGTTCTCATTGTTCGTTAATTATTTTTGCCCCAAATCAGCAACTCAAAATTTACTTTTGCCCCATCTAGAACCACAAGGATCTGGAATGTGATACCTCAATCTGTCACATGTGCTGAGACAACCCCAATATCTATCGACAAGGGGAATTGAAAGTGCAGAGTTTTGCACTTTTTGTATCAAGTCAGTCTGCGTAAACCCTTGGCATGCATCTCAAACTGAATATACTCTTTTATTTTGAAGTCTTGATATTTGTGTGCAGCAGAAGTCTCATTTTAGGTCCTTGTCTTCATCTTTTGGATATTCTCTATTTGTTTATATATAAATCCTGTGTTTGATTTTATTGTGGGGACCATGCAATTAGCTCAGTCCGTTGGTGTCTGTATTTGTTCAATAACACCTGATATTACCATCCAGTCAAGTTCAGTTTTTACTTGCTCTCTTACTGCTAATGCAACTTTATGTGGTGCATGTATTTCTGGCGGCACACTCAGATCTCTATCAGTATGATGTATTATATCCTTAATGCATCCCAATCCATTAGTCAGTCATCAAATTCTTTAATGTTTGGAAGCACTGCACCTACTTTCTCTATTTCCTTGCCAGCTTCTTTTTCAGATTGTGGGATTGAGGTGGCTACATTTGTTTCATTTTTGCCAGAGATTATTTTCTTCCGACCTCATATTCAGGTGCACATTTTTAAATTAGGAAAATTAACAGTTGGAACAGCTCATCTAGGGATGTGGTGGATTCCCAATTACTTGAAGAATAATTTAAATCAAGCAAAGTTGAAGCACTGAAAATCAGGAAATGCAAAAGTTACGGTTGCACTTATCTTTCCTTTTGTGTGTTTGAATTATCTGTCACATAATTTCTAACTATATGAGCACATGCTGTTTCTCAAGTAGTGTAATATAATACCATAAAATAGATCCCCAGATATGTGTTTGTCTTCTTGTAGTGCTGTGTACTACTCTGTGTTTACAGCACAAACAGGGCTCCATGAAATCCATTTATATACAAGATCCATAATGAAGAAGACAATGGCTCTTGCAGGTTTCTGCCTCAATCACTCCTCACCATACACACTGCAATTACCAAGGTTGCAGAAAATATTCTATGATATTACATTGTAATATTTGAAAAATAGTGTGTGACAGCCCTGGCCTCATTCACTGCACTCCTTACAAGATATATGCAGCCGGAGGGAAGGGCTTCTGTTGTGTCATGACTCACTACAGCTGATGTAGCACTCCAGCTACAATGGAACAAGACCCTCATATTCTTGCAGCGCAATATCCGAATGGTAAAAGCAAGGACAGCACTAGAAGAAGAATTTGTGTACCTGATCATCCAATGAATGTCACTCCAGCACAGGGCAAGCAGGTAAATACATTAATAACAAACCTCTGATAACTTACGACGTTCCAATTTCATTTAGCTAGAGCAGGACAATCAGCAAGGAATGCTGAAAACAGGAGCAGGCCTCTTTAAAGAAGTAAAGGTCATGAAAGTAGAGGGAAACTAGGAAGAGGTTACCATATCACAAAGGTACCTGAAGCAATGTCTTCTCTAAACTCTTAAAAACTCCTCGTGAATGCTAGCATCAATTATGAGGAAGTGTGCTCCAGGCCAGAGTAAAATTGCCTGGGGGAAGAAATTCACTTTAAATCTTTCAGTTTTTCCCTTAAACATTTTTAATAAGAGTCACACATGCATGAGCTACAAAAAATGTCAAGATTCAGTAGCTCTCAATATTTTGAGGATCATTCACTTTATGGTATGAGAAATTTTAAACTTTTGATAGGTAAAGTGGGTGATGTATGTAGAAGAACTCTGTGTAGTTCAAAAGCTTGGCTCTTTCACCAAAAGAAGTTGATCCAATAAAAGATATTACCTCGCCCACCTTGTGTCTCTAATATCCTGAGACCAAGACGGCTACAACACTGCAGACAAACTTGTTAATTTCAGTATTGTTCTCTTGGATTCTTATGTCCCTTTTTAGAGTTTTCTGGAGTTGGCTGGTAACTGGAATTCCCATTCTGTGGGAAATTCCAAAATAAAATTCTTAGCTAAAACAAAATTGAAATGTCAAAATTTTCCACAAAATGGGAATTCTGAAATTTTGTTTAAAAAAAGTCAAAATGGTATTTTGTTTCATCCTTATCTAAATGTTTCTGAGGCTCCCTGGAGTCCCAGCAGCATGCCAGTGAGGGAGCCAAGCAGCTTAGGGAGCTGCGGCTCACAGGGCTTCTAGGCTGATGAGGAGGCTGGGAGCCTTGGCTCCAGGACAGTCCACCTGGCAGGCTATGCAAGAGCCAGGAAATCTAGGAGCCCTGGATTTTGAAAAGCTGTGAGCCAGGGCTTGCAGTCTCTCAGCTCCTCTGGTGGTCTGCTGAGGAGCCAGGCAGGTAAGCTGGCAAGAAACCAGGTGGGTTTTGTAACATTCCTGGCAGGCAGGGTTCCATCAGAATTTCATTGAAGTTGACACATTCCCATGGAATATTTTGATTTCAACCAATCAGTGTTTCCACTGGAAAAAACACTGTGTTGAACTAGTTCCAGTCACTCTAGTATTTCCCCTTTTGAAGGGTGTGTCTAGTCTAAATACAGTCATGAAAAATGGAATGCAAACAACCCTGCTGTCATGACTGGATTACCTACATGGTTATTTTCCAAAACCCCACCAAGTGCATAAATCCTAATGGTTAAATAAACTGCACAAGCTGGCAGCTTTTCCTGCCTTTCCCTGAGCAAATGCCAGGTGTCATTTCTGAATCTTCACATCATTGTAACACTGCAGTTCCCTTGCTAGACACCAGATGGCATTTTTAGGGTAGTGTTATAATTGCTGTCATAACCGTGGAGCGCCTTCTCATAACGCTGTTAGCTGAATTTTGTAAAGTGCCACACATAGGCAGTTTCATATTATAGTGATCAAATAAAATTTGTAACAGGGGAAATGTCTTAATTTAAACCATAATAACAATTTTACATATAGTACCGCAATTGGCACTTGATTCATTCAGTCATAAGTCTCCCCAGATGTAATATTAATATTATCAATAATAATAAAACTGTTTTTCTATAATGCTTTTTAGCTATAGCTCTCAAAATGTCTTATAAAGGAAAGTGAATATCATTATTGCATTTTGCCAGTGGGGAAACTGAGGGAGAGAGGTGACATAACTTGCCTGCTCTTACACAGAAGGTTAACGGTAGAGCCAAGGATAGAGCTCAAGTCCTTCAACTAGGCCAGTGCTTTATCCACAAGACCCTGCTGCTTCTTCTGTTGCAGGAGAGAGAGAATTCTAGTCTACAGTATACCTTCCCCATATGAGTAATGCTGTTGAACAAAAATTTCTCATGTGGCTAAGATGTAAAAATTGTTCACAAATATTTGTTCATATTTTTAAACAGCAATGTGAATGTGTAGGCACTCCCAATGTGTGTGTGTTCCATGAATATTCTAGCAGATGAGTTTATTGGCAGGAATGTGTGCTGAAACAGCCAGTTTTAATCTATCATTGCAGAATATCCATGGAAAGCAAATTTTGAATGCATAATCATGAGTATTTGCTCTTTGGATTTACACATCTCCAATCAGGAAACAAAACAAAAAACCCACATGCCCCGTATATCCACTTAAAACAACTTTTATTTGAAATATTAAATGCTCAAAGTGACATGCTCATGAATGAAGTACAGATCAAGAATTATTCAGAGATTTGTTGGTAGATAATTTCAAAATAATTATTATATTTTTGAAAATTACTATGTGTTTGTAGGCAATTTTTGTAAAGAGAAAAAGAGACAAAATTCAGCAATGAAGTGTCTTGTTACAGATTATTTTGTCAGCTCTACTAATGGAGAAAAAATTTCAGTTGTCTGTAATTAATCCTACAGAGACAAGGTGTGGGTGTCTCTCTCACCAATAGAAGTTGGTCCAATAAAAGATATTAAATATCCTGAGACCAACACTGCTACAATTATGCTGCATACAACAATATAATTAGTCTTTTTTATTATCTGATTGACTCACCAATCTGTAGTGTTATGCACATCAGACTTCCTCAGCCAAGTGTAGGTATTTCCACAAATCATTTGTAATACATGGACAGCATTCCAAGTCTGATTGGTTTAGTTCATGGCTTCTCAAAGCTGAACGACATTATTACCACTTTCCTTTATACCTATTTGGGAAAGGGGGATCCATAACTTTTTTTCTCTCTGTAACATGAAGTCACAGTATGGAAGAGCTTAAGAATCACACTGGCTTAATAGTTTTCTATCTCAGTAAATACTCTATAAAAACCCTTGTGTTCATCCAGCTTATTCACCGCTGCTTTTGTCAAGCTATTTTGTCAAGGTACATCATTATTTATCCCAATGCTTTTAGGAGTCAGTCTCATTATCATAATCTTATTCAAGAGCTGCTAGCTTTCTCCTTTTTATATACTAAATAATTTGTGTAATTTAGTGCTTTTGTTGCTTCCAGCACACAGTAATAATAATAAAAGAACAATATAAATAAATTATAACCTCGCTCATGCTCATATGTGACCCTAGAAAAGTCCTCAATAGGTACTTGCTGAAATTTGATGAATGGACCTAGTAAAAATCCTTACTTCTAGTTGTTGAAAACTGATTTGTGGCTAAGGTGATGTCATCAGAGGTTCATATTTTCACAGCTACTGTATGATATCATAACAGTGAAATAAGACTTTTTTTTAAAAGCATGAGGGAATAATCAGAAATTTTACAGCTTTATAATCAATGGGACTGCAATATAAACATCTGAAGTTGAGTGCATAATGATGGACTGAGTTACCAATAATGTCACAGTTCCAGTTACCGCTCATGTCACTACTTCCTCAGCTGTTTTAAAATCTAATGGTGAGGTTAAAAATATCTAAAAGATTCTCTCGTGTTGTTTTTTGTTCCGTTTTTCCAAAATGTCTTTATCTAACAAATGGCATCTTCCAGATAAGAAAAAGCCATCAAGTCCAGAAGGACTTTTACGTAATTTTTAAGCACTTTTGTCATGTTAAAATCTTGATACACTTCCAGAATTTGCACTGCAACAGAGGAGAATTGTGAATAAGCCTATACCCACTCATCTAAGAGTTCCGATGACATTAGAGGCCACCCAAGCTTTGCTCTCATACCTATGATGTCACAAGAAGCCTCTGTTACATTATTGTAGCCTTTCTGCTCACTCACCTGAGTAGCATTATGTATCTATCACACATGTATCCTTCCCAGCACATATACATATATTAATGTCATGTTTGTCTGCATGATTGGGAAGATGATTCTTTTTTAATTTTCAAAGAGGTACTGCACATGTGCTATAAGTAAATTGTGTGATAATCTATGCAAATTGTGTGCACAGAAGCTGTACTTTGCCTTTGGGGGAATGTAAATTACTCAGAACATTTTTCAATTTGTTTGTTTTTAAATAAATAGACTTTTCACATAAATAGACTCAGGCCAATCTCTTGTCCTGTTTATTTACACTCTGTTCCCCTTTTGTTTTTTCTTGTACATATCTCAGCGCTTACTGATAAGGTTCCCTCTAGAGCAGGAGGAAGGGGAATGAATGATGAGAAAAATCAGCCTAGCATTCATTCTGGTGTGTTTATATGCATTTTGTAAGTGACATCTCTACTTACATAATGGTGTATAACACATTCACAAGTCAAAGCCATTATCGTGATCTGACAGTCTTTGTATTCACTTCATACTAATCTTGCTTTCTTCTGGTACATTGGTACTTTGAGATATTTATAATGCTAGATTTACTAAAAAACGGAGTTGGATGAATAATTTTCTTTATGTGAAGCAAGAATTAAATACTACCCATACAATATATTTACTGCACTGCATTTTTTCTGTTTAGCGTTCTCCACTGATGTAATTTTTGTATTAATAAAATTATACCAGTACTCTTTAAGTACCCTTTCAGAGAAATATTTTCATGTAAATTGTCTGATTCTGTTTTAAGTGAAGGAGAAAACCTGGTAGAGGTTGTCTCTTTAAATCAGATCTGCAGTGTTGATGGACCCTCTAGCAGGCATGGTAAGAACCATTTGCACCTCTGCAGCAGGGAGCTTGACCATATAGGCTCACACATTCAATCAAAACGTTTTCCCTTTTAATATGCGCTGTACCAATCCTATTCCCATGGTTACCGCTCCTGCTTCTTTGGTTGCTTCTAGTCTGTTGGAAAAGGGAGGCAGCATACATTTCTTGTACAGGAGTTTAAAACATACTGAAAGCAACCCTGTTGTGATTTGCATTTTAAATTTTTCTTTTTTCCTCTCATTGTACAGAATGCTGTAGCAGTAGCTTCAGTTCATTTGCCACAGTCTGTCTTCTCTCAGTCTTCAGCCTTGCAATCTGTTGATAACTCCACTTGCAAGCTACAGTTTATTGTCTTTCGGAATGGAAAACTCTTTCCTAGCACGGGAAACTCATCAAATCTTGCAGATGACGGGAAACGTAGGACAGTTACCACACCAGCTGTCTTTGCTAAAATAGGTGAGGAGTGTTATTCATTATTTCTTTTAATCTGAAAGCTACGGTATACTTGATTACAGAATGGAGCAGCAGGGTATACAGTATGCTGAGAGCCTGGGGTCTCTCTGTTTCTTAACACAAGTGTTTGTATTTATTCATATGTATATGGTTTTATTCAAATTAACTTGTCCACAAGAGAAGTGTAATTATTGTAGGAACAGAAGGCAAATTAGGTTCTACATTTTTTTTATGTTGTTGTGACAGAAGCTTATATCTCAAACCAAGGTGAAATAGAAAAGAACCTTGTTTTACTCTATACAAGGAAAATTGCAAGACCATCACTCTGGATTCAGATAAATATTAAGATGGGAGGGGTGTTAATGCCCTGTTGCATGTATCTTAATATTCACCAGAATAGTTTTTGGTATGAAGACCTAAAACAGGTGTTGCTAAAGGCTTTTGTCTCAGTGTGATGAATCTTACAGAACTGTGACTAATTATGTTAATTAGTCACCTAGGCAATTTTAATAGTTTTACTTTATTCTGAATAGTATTCACATTTCCATTTGCTTTTAAAACAATGTTTTAATGTAACTTTAAAAGTGCAAAATTGCCTTAGCTATTAATCATACTAAGGGACAGCTCTTTTTTCAGTTACATGAGTGAATAGTATAACGTGTCTTAATTTAAGACTTACACAACAAATCCAGCTTTATTAAGGATGATCAGATCAATCGGACACCTCAACAGGCTGAAATAGTCATTAAGATTAATTTAAACTGTAGTAAACTTTTCTGTATTTGCTTTTAATTCACACAGACAGGAATATGTGGCTATTGCTTGGTTTTCCATAGTTCAGTACATTTTTGAATCTGTGAATATACAGCATTCAGCAGTAAAGGATTTTCCAGTCTATTTCTCTGATTCAGTTTGTTGCTTTTGCAGATGGATGCAGTTTCGGAAACCTCACCACGCCTCTTACTATAGGTTTGAGACACTTTGCACGGGGTATAGACCCCATTGCAGCCTTTTGGGATTTTGACCTTCTAGATGGACATGGAGGCTGGTGTGGAAAAGGGTGCCACATAATTAGCTCTGTAGGCAATATTACCACCATTCAGAGTACACACTTCAGTAACTTTGCAGTGCTAATGGTGAGTATATGACTTAGCAAGTATATCTATAAATATATATCTATATATACACAGATGTATTCCTCTTATATGTACATGTACCATCCTTGCTTGCCAGTAACTGAGGTTTCATTTCTCATGATGTTTTATACAATACAACCTTAGAGAAAAGTAAATTATTTAACTGCTAATAAGTGAATAAACCTGGTGGTCATCTCAGCCTAATATCTAGAGAGAGGCCCAATCGTAAATGACATTTAAGTCAATCTTGTCAGATGAAAGTTCTATCAAGGAATGATCAGTATGTGAAGGTTACAAATTACAGGAGAAGGTTTTTTAAATGTATACTCATTTATGCTTTTACATCAGTATATCTCAGAAAGCTCATCTGCTTTTGTTCCTGCCTCACACTGTGTTGATCATACTAATTAGTTTCAGGCATACCGCAATGTTGAATCATTTAATAAATGGAAATGAATAACATCTCATGCCCTTTTAAACAAGCACTTTTTTGTCCTTGCTGGTGTTTTGGGAGCTTTAGTGTGTATACTGATGATAATATTCTTTTTGCTAAATTGCTGTTCATGAAGAAAGATATTTCTGTGCAATGCTAACACAATCAGGCTGCTTTGGTCTGTTCTCAGTCACACTTGCAGTTCACACTGCAGTTATTTAACTACCATGCTTAACAGAAAGTTACCTTAATGAAAGAAAAGGCACACGTATGCGATAATAAATGGCTTCTTGGTTGAGAAAGAGAAAAGCAAACAAAAAAATGTAAGGTTGCTGATTGAAGAACATGTTGTTGACAATCTTTTACATCATTAAAAGGGGTCATTGTGAGCCGGTTGTAAATAGATTAGTCACTTGTATTTGCCTAATATTGAATTTTTCCTAAATGCTGGTGCATTTGTACATGTTTGGTACTGCTTGTGAATGTTTTTGATAGGTTTATAGTTAAGTAAATAATGCATTGTGTGTATTTGTAAAGGACAGCAAACATAGACGACAGGAATTGAGAAGACGTGTGCAGAGAATACCAATCTGCTGCTGTCAGATGGAGCATAGATGGCAGCCAATCATTGCACGAAGCTGTGACAATGAGTAGTTAAATGCGGAATTATCATCTACTTTATAAGAACTGATTTCCCTCAGAGTTATTTGATCATTTTTTCACACATACCTGAATGGCTCCGAATTTAGCATCCTGTTGCTGAAGATCAGATGGTGTCAAACATGTCTCACCCTTGTATAGCTAGTATGGACTTATTTTTTCTGGACATTTGTGTTTTTTTCTAAGTAGGAAACATAATTTTGCTCTGAAGAGGTTTTTCTAAAAATTTTAAAGAAAACACCTGTTGACTTTGCAGGTACCACACCCAAAATGGCTGTCTCTTTCTAGAACTGTTTCAGTTCAAGTTATCATATTTAAAGTTTGCTTAGTTAATAATTAGCTACTAATTATTTACTCACAAACAACTCATTTGCTTGTTTTGTTTACAAAAATCATATACTACTTTAAAGATTGACTAATTTATTTTTATTTTAGACATTTATATCAAATTTATTCCATGTTTATATCATTTGGTAAAGTGTAACATGGTGGGTTTTCTTGGACTTTTTATGTTTAATTTGTTACTTTGATTTAGGCTTTTTTATATTGTTTCATTACTCCATCTTTTCTTTCCCTATATGCGGATCTCCTTTTTGATCTGTGCAAAACATCATCAAAATAAAATCTTTCACATCCTACTTTGCCTTAGTAGTTGGTACAGCTCTAAATAATGTAATATGGCACCTGTTCTGTGTTTCTCAATCACTGTTAAGAAAAGCAATAATGTTTTTTGCAATGTTTATCCAGACATGCCTTCCAAGATCTTCTGGAAGAACCAATGGAAAACTTTAGTAGCATAATTAAGTGCATTAGTAGTTGTAAATGTTAGTGCCTTATTTGTTAATGTGGCATTTGGGGGCATAAAATGAGATATTTGTTGAGTTTGATTTAGATTAAGAGTTTCTAGGTGTTTTGTTGTTCGTATCAGAATAGTGAAGCATTATTCTAATGATCGACTAAGTTATAGTAATAAACTGCATAGCTTCAGCTAAGCAGATCAGCTGAGTACCTAATGTATTTTACCTAACAGTAAATTAAAAATAGGTAGCATGTTATTTGTGACTCAGTAGAATAGGATGCCATGTACTGGTATAGGATATTTTTTTTTAAAGCAACTGTACCATCCAATAACAAAGCACTATTATGGTGTGGGCCAATATCAGTGAATTGAAGTAATACAACTAAACTGAAGTGAAGCAATAAAGATGCAGTGGTCCTGAAGGTTTGCATCACTGTCAGGATAATGTATACCCTGCTGTGGAACAAGATGAAGTAAATGCCTAAATTAATCCAGCTGTGCATTGTACTGCTAGCACAGCACACGTTCAGATTCATCATAGCTATTATGTATTTGACAGGGAGACTTTTTGGAATATTAAAAGACGAACCTTTGAGTTATTTCTCTACCGTTGCTGCCGTCTATGACCACAAAGTGTTAAAATCTAGCTTTAGTGGAGGCCTTCTTCAGAAAAATTGTTTAATATGGTTTTCGTTTAGTAAATATAATTTGAGATTTTTCTCCATAATAATTAATAGCTACGACTAATGTTTTTGTAGGTATTTATGTTTAGCTGTTTTTCTCTCCGTGATGTTGTTCAAGTGATATAAATTTGAAAGTTTCAGTGCTTTGAATTGGGAGTGAGATACAAGTGGGTATAATGTACCTTCACCTCACACTGTTTTTGCTTGGGCAAGTGGCTAGAAGTGAAAGCATAACATCAAGATTTTTGCATACCGTTATTTTCCCCTGATCAGTTGCTGAAAAGTGTGGGCTAGTGGTTAGAACTGAAGACTGTGAGACAGTATCCTTGAGTTTTATTCCTGTGTCTGCCATTGATTTGCTGCATGAGTTTGGTTAAGTCACCTTAACTTCTCCCTTCCTCAGTTTATCTGTGTTTAAAAGTGGTATAATAATACTTAGTTTCTCACTGAGACGTGGTGAGGCTTTATTATTTACTCTATGCAAAGCACTTTTAGATCTTCAGATAAAGATAAAAATGCACCTATATAAAGCAAACTGTTCTGATTTATTGTAGCATTATAAATGTATATATTCTAAAGCCTTAGTATACCTAATTACCAAAGTTTGTTTTGTAACAAGCAGAAGCTTTTAATAGGTATAGACAAATATGAGTGCATCACTTATGAAATGAATGTTATATTAATATTTTAATTTCTGCAAGAACAGCATTTATTTTTTTCAAGTAGTATAGTTTCCTGCAATCATAGCACATAGCTCAGAGAACTGTAACTCTTAATGAGATAAAGTGAGAACTTCTCAAATCTGTGATTAAATCTTTGTCATATATTTTCCTTTGTTTTTCTTTATTTCTTTTTTCTTAAAACACACTCACAATTTAATAGGGATGAATGTTATTGTAATTGTGTACAATGCATTCCTTTCCCTATCAGATTGGTTTTGTCCATAATAATTTCCACGCATTTAGTAAATAAATAAAAGTGAAATTCCCCAATTTGCCTAAACAGTATGCTTCTAAATGAAGAGAAAATTGATTAATAAATGCTGTTAGGATTCCTTCTTCTTTTTAATGAATTTTTGCCAAACAAATGAGAAGTCTGAAATTATCGTTTTCTATATTTTAGCACAGTAAAACAGGACTTATTGTATCACTCTAGTTTTTAAAAATAATTTAAATGATTGTTAATTTTCTTGGTATGAATGTCAATAATTCTCCTTTGATCAGGAGAGTGGCGTAGTCAGGGACATCTATTTGGTACCTGATAACTAGGGATGGCCAGGCCAATTTCACAACAATAGAACCAATCTGAATCTTTGCTCAACATAAACCTTGGAACAACCATAAACTCTCTTTTGGGGGAAACTGGCAGAGTTTTCCATACACCCTTTGCCTGTCCTGATTCTGGCCAGGATGAGAAGAACATAAGAACAGCCATACTGGGTCAGACCAATTGTCTATCTAGCCCAGTATCATTTCTTCTGACAGTGGCCAATGCCAGATGCTTCAGAGGGAACGAAGAGAACAGATAATCATCAAGTGATCCAGCCCCTGTCGCCCATTCCCAGCATCTGGCAAACAGAGGCTAGGGACACTTCAGAGCATGGTTTGGCATTCCTGCCCACCCTGGCTAATAGCCATTGATGGACCTATCCTCCATGAACGTATCTTGCTCTTTTTTTGAACCCTGTTAGACTCTTGGCCTTCACAACATCCTCTGGCAAAGAGTTCCACAGGTTGACTGTGCGTTGTGTGAAGAAATACTTCCTTTTGTTTGTTTTAAACCTGCTGCCTATTAATTTCATTTGGTGACCCTTAGTTCTTGTGTTATGAGAAGAAGTAAATAACACGTCCTTATTTACTTTCTCCACACCAGTCATGATTTTATAGACCTCTGTCATATCTCCCTTAGTCATCTCTTTTCCTAGCTGAAAAGTCCCAGTCTTATTAATCTCTCCTCATATGGCAGCCGTTCCATACCCATAATCATTTTTGTTGCCCTTTTCTGTACCTTTTCCAATTCCAACATATCTTTTTTAAGATGGGACAACCAGATCTGCACGCAGTATTCAAGATGTGGGCATACCATGGATTTATATAGAGACAATATGATATTTCTGTCTTATTATCTATCCCTTTCCTAATGTTTCCTAACATTCTGTTAGCTTCTTTGACTGCCACTGCACAGTGAGTGGATGTTTTCAGAGAACTATTCACAATGAGTCCAAGATCTATGATTCTATGATCTCTTTCTGAAGTGGTAACAGCTAATTTAGATGTCATCTTTTTATATGTATAGTTAGGGTTATGTTTTCCAATGTGCATTACTTTGCATTTATCAACATTGAATTTCATTTGCCAGAAGTGTCATAATATTATAAGGGAGGATGCTCTCACAGTATTTATCTGACTTTGAATCCTACAAAAAAATAAATTCAGAATTTACCAATATAAATACCAGGATTACAAAAACTTACCTTTTCTAAAGTGCACGATCTTGTTTGTTAACTCCATGTATTTTAGTGAACGAGCACAGACAGTGTTGCGTCTACCTGGTTTCTAGAGCAAAATAACTTCTCCCCCTCCTTTCTCAGTGTTTGCTGTTGGATATCTCTGGACTATCGTTATATAATTTATCAACACTTCTTTATACTTTTATATCACCCACTAAGCCATCTTTACAGATTTATCTGCTTTAGACAATTTATTTTTGTCTGGGTTCCAAAGGGAAAGTGGTGAAAACCCTGTTTGTGGTGAAACTTTTTTAAAAAAAATTCTGTAGTGATTAGCTGAATTAGATGCTGTAATAAGTCTTTTCCATCTCTAGTTTCTATGGGCCTGATTGTCTACTGCCTTCCATATGGTGCAGCCATTTATACCTATGATAAGTGAGCTTGACACCTTTACTATTAGAGGGAGTGAATGGAGATTTCTGATTACGGCAGCATTTTACAGGCCGTATAATTCTAGATGATGCTTTCTTTAGAATGTCAAAATGCTCCACTGCATATCCTTTTTTCCCTTAGATATTTCCTGCCAGTTTTTAATATTATCGTTCTTTGAATCCGCTCCAGGAAATAAAATCAAAACAGCCTTATTTCAATGTAATGTACAATTATACTACTCTGCTTAAGGCATGAAAAAAAATTAACTTTATCTTCTCATGCTGTCTCTCCCAGAAGATCACTCAGGGGTGGTTGACAGATCAATAAGCTTTAATTATCATTAAAAAGCAGACTAGATACATTTATCATTTATCTGTAGTGAAATCAGTTTTCAGTGTTCAGAACCCTAAAAAAAGATATTCTACAGCGGTAATTATTATTAAGCTATTTTTCTTTAGAATTTCACTCTTTAACAGACTTGATGTACAAGATCAGAAAAGAGAAAGATTAAACTTGGAAATAGGTTTAAAAGGCTGATTGTTCATGACTCTTCTGGGGACAAAAATAGCCATATTCCTGCAAGACATATAGCATTTGCTTTCATGTAAACACTCAAGTGTAAGAGGATTGGTAGAATCCTGCATCTACACTATCACACATGATTAAAGGCTAGCTCTTTAATATGTGAAATGATGTCATGTCAGTTAAACCCTTTTAAGTTTGGTATACTATATATATCTCAGTGCAGTACATTGACAGTTTTTTTTATTTCTGTTTTCAACTCTGTTAGCTTTTTATAATTTGTTTTTCAATAATAGGTTACAGAAATGTCAGAAAAGTGCTTTCTTCTCTTGTTACTTGTTTAAATAATTGTATTACTATTATTGTATCAGGTATGGTAGCTATTATATACATTTCTGGAAATGTAAAGGGCCTCAAAATAAAATTCTGACCATGGTTTTGGTATTTATTTACCATAAATGCGACTACATTAGTGAGAGCTAGAAGCTGATACTATTTTATCTTTTTCAGCAAAGCAGTCTAATTTTATTATATGTATATTATAGTAGTAGCATAGAGGTCTGTCACACACCCAAGTGCCATTTTGCTAGGCACTGTATGTTTGTAGTGAATGATAGTCCCTGCTTGAAAGAGCTTACAATCTAAAAGATAAGCCATAACAGGTGGATGATACAAATGGGTGTGTTGGAGAATAGGATGTTGTTGCTGTTGTTGTTATTTTATTATTATTTTGAATTAGATATATTATTGTAGCACTAGGAGCCCCAGTCAACAAAAAACAAAACACAGAACAAAAAAACTGTTCCTGCCCCAGAGAGCTTACAGTCTGAGTATAAAACAAGAAGAAACCAACAGATATAGAAAGACAGGGGAGTACAAGAAAACAATGTAACAATATTGGTTAACATGCTAGTCTGTGGTCTCAGCACACCAGCAGCCTAGCGCTGATCAAGATTTTGTAGGCCTCACAGCAAAGGAGAGTTTTAAGGATAGTTTTGAAGGAGAATAATGAGTTAGTATTAAGTATGTTCTAGCACAAACTAACTGTCTGCACAATTCTTAGCCAATCACGTTTTTTTAAAATTCTTTCTCTATTAAGAATTAATTTAAAGTAACAAGTGCACTGTAAATGGGATTTATATTTTAAATAAGTACAGAAGGATAGGCCTCTACACCTAGAAAATTGCCAGACCAAACGTAGGAGCCTCCCCCATGGAGGAATTCTTCCACTGACCTAGCGGTGTTTACCCTTGGTCTTATGTTTTTCTTATTCTCCTGTTATCTCCAATAGCCTCAGTTGTATTTGGGACCTTATGCCAGGCATAACCAGGATGAGCATCCAACCGGTTGGTATGGGAATCTGATATGGTTGAGTCCACCGAAGTATATCCTTTGTCAGTATTCTCACTGACATGCTGTTTCCATGAATAACTGTGGCAACACCTCCAGCTTCCCTAAAAAGAACTCTTGCACCTAGGTTTTGCCTTAGATATAATTGTGCAGCTGCTGTTCAACTGACATCAACAGAAGCTATGCATGTGTGCATCAAAGGTGGCATTTTATGGAAAGACATTCTACTCCAATCTGTTGGCCCACGTGGATTTATGCTGCTTTACAGCAGATGAGGATCAGACTCCTGTAGTATCTTAACAACGAATTCTCTCAGTTAGCTATCTTGTCATGTTTCTGTTTCCTTAAGAAGAAATGAGTGTGTTGGAAGTAGAATACTGTTCATGGTAAATAGGTATTTTGTACTCACTATCATAGTAAAAGAGATCTATAAAGTTCGTGGTGTCAGATAGTACAGACATTACTGATGTCCGTTTGCTGTGGAATTTTGCACATTTTTCTTTCTGGAATATATTTTTTTAATCAGGACAGCCTTGCCTGTGGAAGAAAGTTAATTTCCCCCTGAGAAGTATATGCAGAATCGTGGAGAGCAGTTTGTTGCAACTGTAAATTCATGAACTTTATGCAGATAAATTCATCATCTTATTTTTCTATTCCAAAATGCAGCATGTGAAAATCTAGAGGGGGTTAATTGGGAATGATGGGAGTATTGCAGTGAAGTCTTAGGTTCTCACCCCTTAAAATGCTAATTTTATTTTCCTTCTTTGGCAGGATTTGAAGACAGTGCTCTCCTTTCCCCAGTACCCAGGGGAGTTCCTGCACCCTGTGGTATATGCATGTACTGCAGTCATGTTATTGTGCCTGTTTGCATCCATTATCACTTACATTGTGCATCACAGGTAAGAATTCAATACAGAAGCAAACAGACATTCATTATCTATGTTTTCTTTGCACAAAGATAAAATGCTTAAATAGTTTAGTTACTGATGGATACTAAAATTTACAGTATAATGTAGTAAAAAAAAGAATGGAATATGGTGTTTCATAAGTAAAAATATATACAAAGTCAAATAATCTGTTTTGTTTATACTAAGGCAGGGGTTCTCAAACTGGGGGTTGGGACCCCTCAGGGGCTTATGAGGTTATTATATGGGTGGTCACTAGCTGTCAGTCTCCACCCCAAACCCCGCTTTGCCTCCAGCATTTATAGTGGTATTAAATATATAAACAAGTGTTTTTAATTTATTGGGGGGAGGGAGTTGCACTCAGGGGCTTGCTATGTGAAAGGGGTCACCAGTACAATAGTTTGAGAACCACTGTACTAAGCTCTGTGAGAGAAAAGGGAAATTGAACTTTGCCCTCAAAAACATTCATAATTAATCTTTCTACATGTGACAACACATACCAAAACAAGCTCTTCTAATCAGTAACTTATGGAAATGTGTCCTTCTTGACTCCATTTGGAAAAAAATATCCATTCAAATATTGGTTTCACACACAAACAAAATTTAAGGACTAGAAAACTAGAAACCCATAAAATATTATGATGGGCTTGTTCCCAAGCTGTAGCTTCCCCTAAAAAGAAGCAGATGTGTGTCTAGAGATGGTCTTATATTGTTCCTAAAATTTCTTATATTCTTTATAATTTGATACTGCAATATGAAGCTCTGTGATATAAGGCCACCTTTGATATCAAACTACTGGATGCTCGCTTCCATTTCCACGACAGCCCCTTGGAAAGATACACTAATTGTATTAGAATCAGAGAACAACCTTGTACAAAGGGTTTGATAAATATCATCTTATCAGAAAGGTGTTTTCTTGCTTTTAAATCTGTTTGGTTTTAGAAATGTTGTGATTTCATTTGTATGAATGAGATTTTTAAGTGTGTGTTTGTGTGTGTGTACACAGTACTTAAAAGTCATTAACTATTTAAAAGAGCAGGAATGTATTTTACTGTATAAGCTGATAAACATTAATTAAGAATGTATTTAATGTAATGAATTTTGATCTTCAACTTATACGTAATCCTTCAGAGTTGTCATAGTTAGACTACTGCATATTTGACATCTGGCAGAAAGCCTTTTAAATACATGTATTATTTCATTCTGGGCCTGTTTAAAAAGCCCACTGAAGTCAGTAAAAAAAATTTTAAAAACCTCCCATTGACTTCAATGGGCTTTAAAACAGACTCGCTATGCTGCAAGTAGTCTAGTAGTCAAGAATCTGAGAGTTTGAAATCTATATGTCAAATATATTTTTTCCAAAAATATAAGAACGCATTCGAAGATTTTTACAATAAAGATGTGAATTGAAAAAATATGTTAATTTTAAACAGCACAATCCGAATCAGTAGAAAAGGATGGCACATGCTTCTCAACTTCTGTTTCCATACTGCTCTTACTTTTGCTGTCTTTGCTGGTGGAATCAATCGCATAAAATACCCAATTATATGTCAAGCTGTAAGTACCTTTGTTACCTTATTCTTATTTTAAAAAAAAAAAAGCCCCTGAAATTATACATGTTGACTTAATACTGATGATATTCTTTCTTATCAAAGATTCTATATTTTGTCAGACATATGTACCAGAATTAGTCATCACTATGAAGATTGTGGCTAATATGCAGCAGTGGCAATCAGGAACTCTTTCCATCAGTGTTTCCATCTGTGCCACTGAGTTGCTGTGTGAACTTGGGCAAATATATTAACTTCTCTGTGCCTCAATTTCCCTATCCAAAAGCAAAATGGAGTTAATACTATTTCTCTTTTTTACAGGAGTGTTGGGGGATATGGTTTATTCATGTTTGTAATGCCCTTTGAGATCTTCAGATTAGAGGGGCAAAGTTAGAATTATTACTCTTGCGGTTGCTTACCATGAGAATATCATACTAACCTACCTGTTTCAGCTTTGTAATGTAGGCCCTTTATGCCCACTGTGTAATCACTGAATATATTTTAGCAACTTAATGTTTATAACATAACGATGTATTTTAAGTGCAGCGCAGGCTTTGGAGGCAATGCTTATACCACCCAGTCCCCAGAAAAGGGCTTGTATGTTAGGGAGCCTCACTGAGTTTCCTGGTATGCAGGCATGGGTGTTGTGCAGGCTGCACAATCCCCACCTCCTCCTCCTGTGAAACATCTTATATGGGGAGGTACATCCCTGGAATCTCACAGAGGGAGCAGTCTCTGTGCTCTCCTGGATACAGGGAATGAGATTGTGATTGGTCCTTTGGCAGGAGAGGAAGGGAAGAAGCCTGCTTCCGTCCTCCCCTCTCAGCAAAACCTCACAAGGACCAGTTAAAATCCAGCTTTGTATTTCTAATAATTTTTTCTGGAATTCTTTAGACCAGATGCCCCTGTTCTCATGAATGATATTGTTGCTGACCTTTGCTAAAGAATTTCATGAAGCAAAAATATCTGTGAATGCAACACTCAGCTTTTATCTAATGGTATTAGCACTGAGACCTCTAATATGAGATGTGTATTCTCCTTTACTTAAACAGGCTATAGTCTTGAAACCCAGCCCATTGAAAACAAATGTGTGGCTGATCTCTTTCCATTACTCATGATGGAACTGAGTCTGCACAGTGTAGCCGCAGTACTAATATATTAGAAGTTCTGTTCTCACATTTAATTTAAAAGTGAGCAGAGCTTCATGGGGTTTTAGCAGACAAGAGGATAAAAAAACATCACCAGTAATAAATCTTACTTGAGAACAGTGACCCAACTTGTCTGCTTGCCTTTTTTTAGCTAATTTATAAATTATTCTTTGCCCACTTTTTTAATTAAAAAATTATTTCTTCATTCATGCATTATAATATTTCTGTTACTAACAAGGAGAATCAAAAAGTGTTGCAATTGTTCTTCTAAGCACTCATGATTGCTCAGCAGGCTTACTAAAAATAGCAGCGTGTAAAATGCCCCTCTGTATTTCCTGATAGAATTTATTTCTAAAGTAAAATTTTAATTGAGATGCAATCTCTCAGTTAGAATAGTGACCCAGGGAAGGAATAGACAGCAAGTTACACATCTTACTTTGAATTATTCCTGTCTGAGGAAAGCAAATAAGACACAAAATTCTCCCCATTTTTATAATGGATTCAATGTCACTGTGTGATTGTAAATAAAGGCAATATTTGGCCCATAGTTAATACAGTTAGTGCTTAATGTATTATGAATTTCTTAAATATAATCCAACTAAAAATGGTGATAAAATATTTAGGATCTGTGTAATATACCAATGAGGATTTGCAAGACTGTTCTTGCTGAAGTAATACTTTCTACTTACATAATACTTTCATTGGAAGATGTCAGAGCCCTTTATGAACAGAAATAACATCAAAACACTCAAGTGAGTTTGTTACTACTATATCCATTGCGCAGGTGGATAAACCAAGGTATAGAGAGGTTAAGTGAAAGTCGCATTACAAGACCACAAGGAGAACCCAGGAATCCTGATTCACATTCTCTTGTTCTAACCACAAGACAACAGTTCCATGCTAGAATTCTCCTGTTCTTCACAACTTGAAATTCTAACACTGTTTGAAGCATGTCCTTTACATTTTATATAATTAGATTTTTTTAATATGAGTACAGGAATTTATATAATACAGCTCCCATAACCAATTTTAGGAATTCTGTTTCTAATTTTCTGTAACCTGTTCTGAAAGTTGAACATTTACATTTGTATGACTTTCAACAGACAGCACCTATAAATATTATAAGCTTCTCTAGTGCAATAAACACTAAGTTGTAAAATATGCCTTACGTGACATTATTTTTACGACATTTTTGTCTATTTCATTATTTTGAGATAAATCTCTCTTAATATCTAGCCAATTGCATGGTAATTAATCTCTAAATTCTCACAAATCTAAACATCATTTACATTTTTTTTTATCTGTAGATTGAAAGTTTATAGGACAGCCATGGCCATGTAATTACATGGTCACAAATGACCATCTGTTGTTACAATTTTTGCTTGGTTATTTACCTTGCAGACTGCACAGTAAAAATGATAATGAAAAATAGATTTTGTTAAATGAGTTATTAATAATTCTGTTATGAGTAATACATAACATGAGGGCAGGGGACTGGACTAAATGACCTCTCGAGGTCCCTTCCAGTCCTATGATTCTATGATAAGCTACAGGAATTTTTTAATAAAATGCAGCGCATATGGTAGTTATTTCCTCTCATGGTATTAGGCCAAATCCTGAGTCATTATAAAGCATAGTCACACTGTGCAGCTAGAGAAACCTAAACAGATCCTGAGACCCCACACACATGCCCCCAAGGCACCTGCATTAGGTTCACTCATCCACATAAGACCATGCCCGTCTATGGAGAGTGTCAGCACCGTACTTCACCAAGGGTCCAGGGATGACACAGAGCTCACTGAGCGTGCATACAGCTTCTCTGATTCCCTGAGAGGAGCTGATTGACAGCAGGGGAGATCGAATGGACTGAACAACCCATGAAGGGGATATTTTAGCTGATACCACAGGCTGAACATACTGCCCATTCGCAGCCATTGTTTCACCACCACCACCCTTCCTAACCTCCTTGCCTGCCAACATACACATGTAAAAAAGTCATACAGAGCCCTCAGTCCTGGCACCTGTCTCCTCTTCTGACAGCTCTCTGGGTATTATTGCTGCAGCAGCGTTGACGTAACCTGTAAGAGGCCAGTACTGGAAAGAAGGGAGACCTACATATGGCTTCTCAGGGTGTCTGGGAGCTCATTTATATGATGATACCCAATAGCCGCTCAAGCAGCTCCACACAAGGCCCTGTGGAGTGGGTGCACACAATGAGTGCAGCCATCGTCAAGATCAGTCAGTCCAGGGCAGAACCTTTTTAAATAGCCATATTTGGTTCAGGTGTCCCTCAGGACTGTGTAAGCAGGAATGAGGATTGGCTGATCCTTTTTTTAAATTCTTGCAAGCACAACTGGACCTGGGCAGAAAGAAAAGAACACTGGTACAGAACTATCTGATCTTCTTTCCGATAGGATGTATCTGAAGAGGATGTTACCATAACATTGCTTGTTAATCACACATTTTGTAAAGATGGCTGTTTCAAATGATTTATCTCAAAGAAGCATTAAAACAAGTTAACATATATTCCATTGGGGATATAGTTACAGTACCTTCGGTGTCTCTCCCTGCTTTACAAATGCAACATAAATGCAGCCCAGGAACAAAGGAAAGGACAGAGGGAAGTCTGCATTGTTGTTTTATAGTGCAATGCTTGGTGGAAAATTCCAAATGCAGCCTTTTCTGATGGAGTCACTGCTCTGAGTGTTGTGGAGTGAATCTTCTCCTAGCTTTCTCACCATACTCAGCTCCACACCCCCAGCACTTTCTTTTGCACATGACAAAACCTCATTACAATTCTTTCACCTAAGTGAAATAATAAAGTGAATTTCCTTAAGGCTCTACCTCATTAGCAGATGTCTTTGCAGAATATTTGAGTTTAACCATTGCTCTACCCCAGAATTAAGTGTCTCACAATGATCCCAGTTTAGGGAGAAAGAGTTAATGGTATGAACAAGGGCTGTTTTCTGCACTAGGCCACTAATTCATCTTATTATATCCTTGAATGTCAAGTAGTTGAACTAAAGAAAAACAATTACTTCTCTCCGTGGTACAGTATTTATTTTAATCTGAAATCCAAACATCTAAAAATTCCTTTCAGACATGAAAATCCCATTCAAATGGTTTACCTCATTTTGCTACCTATTAGATGCTCATTATTTGTCATTTGTAAAGAGAGGAAGGATGGTCCACTGATTAGAGTGCTGGCCTGGGACTTGGGAGACCTGAATTCAATACTCTAATCTACCCCAGGCTTGCTGTGTGATCTTGAGCATGTCTCTCTGACTCTGATCCACAAATGGACTTAAGCATTGCAACATTATGCATAACTTTTAAGTACCTAGAAAATCATAGGAACAAGACTGCGACCCACAAAGCCTGAGTTAGGCACCTAGGTTTCCTATACAATGAGTGGGGAGAGACAGGCAGGCAATCCAATCATTGTATAGGGAACCTAGGTGCCTAACTCAGGCTTTGTGGGTCACAGTCTTGTTCCTAAAATACCAGTGAGAGATGCGTATCATCGGATGAGATGGGTGTGTCCTAAACCCTACCCCCCCCCCCTCAGAGATATGTACCTAAGTCCAGGCAGCAGGGAAGCGCCTGTCTCTGCCAGTGATCTGTTTCTCAGGGGCGTGTCCTAGGCTATAGAGCAGGGGTCAGCAACCTTTCAGAAGTGGTGTGCCAAGTCTTCATTTATTCACTCTAATTTAAGGTTTCACGTGCCAGTAATACATTTAAATGTTTTTAGAAGGTCTCTTTCTATAAGTCTATAGTATATAACTAAACTATTGGTGTATGTAAAGTAAATAAGGTTTTTAAAATGGTTAAGAAGCTTCATTTAAAATTAAATTAAAATGCAGAGCCCCCTGGACCAGTGGCCAGGACCCGGGCAGCGTGAGTGCCACTGAAAATCAGCTCGCGTGCCACCTTTGGCACGCGTGCTATAGGTTGTCTACCCCTGCTATAGCGTCATTCTCACTCTTTCTCTGGCCCAATTAATATTTAATTATTCAATTATTTAATTGATATGGAACAATTTCAGCAGAAAAGACTGAGAGAGAGACCCACATCAGTATATCCCATAGTTCAGTGGTTAGAGCACTCACCTGAGAGGTGACAGATCTTCTCTTCAAATCCCTTCTCCTTATCAGTCAGAGTGGGGACTTGAACCCGCGATCTCCCACATCCTGGGTGAGTGCTCTAAGCATTAGTCTGAAGGTTATAAGGAAAGTCTCCCTCCCCCTCCCCCTCTGTTTTGTGTAGATCTAGTATCCTCAATCTTTATCCTTTTCTCCATACTGGAAACAGGGCCCGTCATGCAAGTGTGTACATCATCTGTACACAATGATGAACCTGAGCACCACATCCACATCGTGTTTAAACTACTTAATTTTTAATCTATTTGTTTGTTTGGATTTTTATATAGCATCTGTCCGTGTGCTCTAGGCCCAAATCCAATAACACAATATACACAAATAAACCCAAACCCCACTCAGCACCTTAAACAAGTAACCCATTAGGACTTTCAATACCCACCGCATACATTTGAACTCCCATATCCTGAATCTGGATTTGAGTGAGGGTACCCTTACAAACACTTGACATATTCCAAAATGAGGTGTGACAAACACGTCTGTTCTATTGAATACATATTTAACATCAGAAAAATCTGTCCTCTAATCCAGTGTTTATGGAGTGAAGTAAGGCACAAACAGGCAATCAGGCTAGATTATGACAATAGTACCTTCTGGCTTTAGAATCTATGAAGAAAAAAGGCACTGTTGCCCTCTGACTTGAATATAGAAGCCGAATGCATTCACCCAATCTGCACTGAGCATATTTTATGAATGCCTGCATATATGTCTGGCTAAATAATAAGTCTGGAGCCACCATCATCCTTCAAATTTACTAGCCATTCAGGGCCTGAAAACATGTTCTCCTCTATTAAAGGCAGGAAATACCAATATTAATAGGCTTAGTATTTAAGAGGTTGCACAACAGCTAATAATATGTATGGTCTCTCTTCCTTGTCAGCATGTTTTATCTGATGTTACTGAAGGGGACTAATCTCTGAAAGTTGGGCATTGTATAAAGAAAAGTCATGTGGGTAGGGTATGACACAGAAATTCTATTCTGGCCTCATTTCTGTTGCTTCTTTGATAGTGCAGTGAAACGGTTGCTATTTTATTGTACTATTTTATTAGGATCCACATTAATTTATATTGTTGGCCATATCTGTTGGTACATCAATAGGGAATGGAATTTTATCATCCCATATGTTGTCTGAACTTCACACATTTGTATATACTGACACCAGACTCATCCCTCATGCTCGTGCATTTGTTAATATATATTTTCTTGATATATTTTCTGAATAACCATACAATACACAGCCTCAGCCCTACACTGAAATAACTAGAACAATGTTATCAATTTAGTCCTTCATATTTTTCTGATTCTTTCTTCTCATTCCCGCCCCCCTTGGATTCATACTAGTACTCACTGTGTCCCTGCAAAACTCTTCTGTGAACTGCACATGAAATAAACCCAGACAGCACTAGCCACTGAATTGGCAACATCTGCCAGCTGATGGTGCATAGTTGTCTCATTCTCTTATTTCTGTTTCTCTCACCTCAAGCGACAGCCACTGTGAAGTCCATACTCTCCCCTGTCTAATATGTCAGACAAGCCCAGGAAAAGAAAAGAATTCCAACAGCCTTTGCCTTGATTAATATTTGCTGTGCAAATATATAAATATTACGATGTATTATTAAACCTAAACAAAATTCATGTTTTTTCTTTCTATCAATTATTTTGTTTCAACTTAAGCAAAAATGGAACTCTAGTTTAGATAAATCATTATAATAGGTTTGTGTTAGCTTTATTCAGTAATTCTCTGTATTCCTTAAAAATGTATGGGCTTTCCAATTATAGCAATATTTTACTTGTCACAGCAAAATGTCAGGTTATTGCTTCAAAAGTAACCTCATTTTATATAATCAGATGGAGACTTAGCTAATATAATAAAGCATTGTAGATTGGATAAAATTCCAATTACTATTTCCATAGTAATGAATAACAGTTACTAGCAGAGTAAACATGTTAGCATCTTAGCGTTGGTGTTTTTGTTTTACTTTTAATGATACACACAGCACTTTATTGGAAAGATCAGGACAGCCACACTTTTAGGTTTGTACTTCCTTTTTCTTTTATTTCCGTACTAAGTACTGTTTTAAAAGATGCAAATCTTCTTCACCTACTTTTGGCTAAAATGGCCAGTTTTTAAAGACACCAGAAATATTTTTTCTTAGCATGCCTGAGATGCTAGGATCCTATCCCAATCTACTAATGGGTCATTTCATCAGGTCATACATGGCTGTACCTAGCTGAGAGGGAAAAGATATACTGCTTCCACAAAACTTACTAAAATTAATGCTGATAGTACAAATTCAGACAAAACGTTTGCCTTTTCATTGACCCCAGACTTGAAATTTGCATTATATGCAGCATAATTAGCAAAGCAGTGGCAGGTTCCTTGCTAACAAAACGTTGAGAATCAAGCTAATCTTCCATAAGCTTAAATTTGCACATTCAGTGAGTAGCCACTAATGATGCTCTCAGAAAACACATTTTATGTGTTCTGATTTCATAACACCTTACTGGGTGTCTCAGATATTAGCAATTATAATTTAAACATTAGTTTAAGTAAGAGATGCCACCTGCTTTTTAAATCATTTTAATTCTCTTGCACTGATTAGAAGTAACCAGAGAGATGCAAAAATGTTGTTAAGGTAATCACAAATTCAGTTCATTTAAAATAAAATTATTCTGGTTTACTTGTGCATTTGTACAATAGGCTTATGTTACAAAGTATTTTTGTTTTACTGGCCATTTGCCGATTTCTGTAACTATTACCCTCTTGTTTTAGGTTGGCATAGTATTGCATTATTCTACCCTCTCCACTATGCTATGGATCGGAGTAACTGCAAGGAATATTTATAAGCAAGTCACAAAAAAAGCTCAGCCATGCCAAAATAGTGACCAAGCTTCTTATCCAAAACAGCCATTGCTCAGGTATGGACTAATAACATTAAAGGTTGATTTTTTTTATCTGAGTGCCTAAGATTTGTTAACAATTCTAACTTTTTAAATAGTCTGTTGCATTATTTGCTGTCATCTTCAGTTGTGAAAACTATAGGTAAGACCACTGAAAACCTGAATCCCTCAGAGCACTACAGAAATGTCTGTTAAATATGTGGAAAAATCTGCCACTTTGCAGCAGTGGTTATGGCTAATTTCACTCAAAACACTGAAATATATAGAAGTTATATACAGCTAGATTCTGATTCCCTTATTTATGCCAGATAGCACCTACCTCCCCAATGGATCCTGTTGATTTCCTATTGAGCCAAATACCGTGGCCCACTTGTGGAGTAAAGTACTATTCAGTGATCAGAAACTGGCCCATAATGGCCTTCACTTTCCCCTTATGCCCACAAATCTTACTCATGCTCTTCTTCATTCCATAGAGATCTTATGCCAGTCCTCCCACCACCCACCTCACCCCACACCAGAGATGATCCGTCACTACTTGAGAGATTGTCAAGATGCTCAGTAGAGGAGGCCATCTGGAAAGAATTCTTCTGAATTTACAGCAGCTGTAATTTCAAAAGAATTCTCACCAAGGGGGCATAATTTCATGAGAACTCAGTCCAAAATAGTAAATTCTGTACAAAAATGTCTAGAACAGCATTTTTTACTGAGAACATAAAATCTGTTATATGGCCTTGATAGGCCATGCTGTGTGAACATGAGCCAGACTGTTAACATTATATAGAAATATGCATTGTGCACATGTTCTGTAAAAAGATTTGTTTTATAACCCAGACCCCATTGAATGAAATCTTTATTACCGTCATTAGTTCTCTGCTTTTTAAAATATTTTCTTTCCAAAGACGAAGTTGATTAAAACTTACATAAAATTTGTCTGGTGGAAAGGAGAAGACTCACACTGAAGGTTGGCTTTGTGTTAGGTATAAGCAAAGGGAAATGTTTTTGTTGAGAGTGAGTGCTAATCTGTGATTTACTATACCATTCTTCACAGATGTGAATTTCAGTCATTCAGTTATTTGCTCATGGCGAAATGAATAATTGTTAATTTTCAAGTACTGCAGTGAGGTTATTAAGGAAGAAAATTGTTTCAGGTTACACAGACCCAGTGTATTGTATGTTCTTCAAATTCAAATCCTGTTAGAGCTGGAAGAAAACAACAGACAATCAGGTTACAGAAAAGATTACTCTAATTAGAGCCCTTGTTCTGGCAATTGTATAGAGTTCCTCAGACAGTGAAAATAAACTGTAGGTATTTTAAACTTTGTAATAGAAACGATAGACCTACTTTTAGCTGTAAAAGCACATGTAAATAATTGTTTAATAGCTAACTAAATTTATTCTACAGTTAGTTTTCTCACTCAGAGCATCATATGTCCTAGAGATTCAACCACTGAAATGTCTGGTGTGATTCCATAATAGCTAGTACTAGTTTCAAAATAGTGAAGGATCTATTTCAAGTAGAAAATGGGCATGTTATGTGGAAAATTAAAAAATCCTTTAATTCAGAGAATGCCCAAACTCAGAATTAGTAATTGTTGTTCTTTTGGAAAGACAAAGATAATTTCATGGTCATTTTAATTTGGTTATTTTCAATAAAGTTAATATCTAAAATATTCTGTATCATGTATCCAAAATATTTCCATAACATCCATTTGGTACTGCTTAAATTGTTACTATATTAATAAGAAATAGGTTTTAATGTTAATTTTTTGGACCTGAAAGCTGACATTGGCTGCTTTGTGTGTATGAAATATTTTCACATAAGTAAAGGATAATGAAATTTTTTCAGGACTGATTTTTTGTAAAAGCAAACAAATTACCTCAATTTTGGCACTCATAAATAATTGTGCTCACGTAAGAGAGGCTGAGTTGAGGCCTTTTTACTGCTACATATAAGGGCTGTCATTTGTAAAATGTAAATAATATGACCTGCAAAGGCAGTTAAAAAAACTAGGAGGTAAATTGCTATCAGTAATTCAGGTTTATAGGTCTATTTTGGCTGGTATCTCTGCTTCTTTCAAAAATGTCTATGAGTGCATATCACATAAACTGCACAGTTTGCTGCTCTTCTACAAACTTTTCTTTCCTCAAAATGAATGTGTAGAGTTGACTGGCTTCCCAGTTTGCATATGGATGTTTTTACACCTTCTTAATGTACTCTTTCTATAGGAGACAAGGATATCTGTTGTGATTCACTGGAGGATTCTACTGCAGGAAATTAAAAAATAACTCAGTAGAACAGCATTTACCAAATATTTACCAAGAAATTTTTAAAAACCTAATGCGTGCTTAAAAGGGTTTGATTCACCTTTTAAAGCAGTTGAAATAGTGGAAAATATTGAATAAATACCAAAGGGCCAAATTTTCAAAATGAAGACTCGACCTCTGTATGTGAAAAGACATTTGAGGTTACATATACAATTACTGAATTTATGTGTACAAATAATCAAGGGTCTGTCTTGCCACTTGCATGTACATTTTACCATTTGGGCATGCAGTTTTATACTAATTGTGTGCACAATTACAGGTATATATTTTCAGCCTAATTGTGCCATTTTAAAAAAATTGACTCATAAATATACATTTGACCCAGAAAGATATGTTTATTAAATTCAACAATGTAAAAATCAGAGTAGACCTGTTGTGGTTTTTATCAAGTTTTTCTCTTGTCAGTTTTGCAGTAGATGAGTCTTTGAGATTTTGCAATACCATTTTATTGCTTTTATTGTAACTTGAATTTTATAACTTCTTTTTCATTCTATTCTTTGTTAAAATACCACTTGCAAAAAGGTTTCTGCTTTATCACTATAGCATTTAATTTTAATTTTAAATTTAATTTTAAAGAATTAAAGTAAATGACAAATAGTATTTGATGTATTTCCTTGTAGGGTTGTTTTTTTTAAAAAGCACATATTTTGTCTGCTTCTTGACTGATGCTATGGGTGTTCGGTTGCCGAAAGAAATGCTGGCCATCTATAGATTATTTTCTTGTTATGTATAGGTACAGTGACCAAAACCAGAATGCTTTAGGAACCTAAAGTATATTCTTATTAAACTTGTACATTTTTACGGAAACTCACTCCTCCTTGGCAACATTATTTTGAGTGTAGTGACTTCTTCTCTGCGTAGTTCAATGATTAAATATAAGCCCATAACTATTTAGTGAAAGAAACTCATTAACTCTTAACATTCTGGCATTTTCCAAACTGCCCTTCAGATTAATGTTTTAGAATGCTTACAAAACATGAATTAATGAATGCTTCGCTGAATTTTGTGCAATTAAATTCTAACCATTAACACTGCAAAAATGAAGTCATTGCTGTACATGTGATTATATAAACATAGTTTGTGATGTGCTTCAGAGTAAATGGAACTATTTCAATCTATTCTGTCTATGTATGGCATTTGTAAAGTGCCCACCACTGTCCTGAAACATGAGGAGTACTCAGCTGGCAGACGAAACACCAACTCTTTGTCCTCTTCTAGTGGTTGGTTCTGGGCTTTGAAACTTGGCATCATCCCACTATCAGGCATGGATAGGATCAGGTTGTGCAGATGGTGCATACATGGGCTTCAAGTGTGGTCTCTTGGGACTGACCAGTTTAATTTGAACACTGCACAATACATTTTAGAGAGACGTAGGAGGAGTGGGGGAAAAATTGATCATTAAACAGCTCTGTTAGAATTATTACATTGTGGATGAGAAGAATAATATTAGACTACTATAAATTGGGTTAGTGTATCTGGAAATATGGGTGTTAACCTGTATAATTATACTGACATGGCAGACATATTTATAATGTATAGAAGGATTGTGTAGCTAGAGACTATTGCTAAATTTGTGTCATTTTAGATTAAAATAGAACCTCTGCAGTAAAAATGTGCCAAGCAAAGGTGATTATGTTCCATTCAGCCTTTGTGAATTTTCTGTTTCATTATTCTACCCTGGCCCTGCTTACAGTGTTCCTGTAAGAACTAATAAAAAGAGCTTAAGTTTAAGCAACTAAGAATAGTATTACAGAAGCACTTATAAATACAAATGTAAATATTCCATGGAAATAGTATTTATGTGTTTATAAGTACAAGTATACGTTCTAGTACTTTCAACTCCTGTATTCCCTGCAATTATTTGGTCAATATATGGACTACGGCCTAAATAATATAATACATAATGGAAGAGAGAGAAAAAGAGCAGCAATTAAATTTTATTCATATATACAAATAAGCATGGAATAACAATGAAAAAATCTCTAAATGTAAATAAATGTATAAATTTACTTTCCGTAATAAATTTATTAATAAGAATATTACATACAGCATGTACATATTATGTACAGCAATCATTCCATGAAGTGGGCATTTTTCTTCAATAACAACATAATCTCACACATATCCTGAAGACAGTTCCTTCTTGGCCTAAGGATTCGTCCAGTATAACTGGATACTCTTGCCCCAGGAGCAGAGCTTGGCTCTTTGATATTAAATTTGATAAAAAGCATAATAACTGTTGATCCAGTTCATGCAATGGATCATTGGTCCAGTTGATCCAGTTCATGCAATGGATCATTGAGGAATTGCATCCCAAGAATTCTTAAGTCAGAGTCAGATGCAGATGCCCCTCTAATCATCAAAGCCGTCAAAATTAGTGGCAGCTTTAGATGAAGTAACTTGATCTACAGGCTTCAGTAAGGTGTCACAACAAACCAGATCTTTTTTTTTTTAAAGTTCCTCTTCGTTTATTCTCTTATCCTGATTCTGCAGCTAATGCAACTTAAGAAATAGGTACAACACAGGAATAACAACAAATGGCTTAGTACTTTTGTTATTCACCACTACATCAAAGGTCAAAATATGCCTGAACCATTTTCTAAGTCCCTCCTTCAAATTATCTACCAAGCAAGAACTGCATTTTGGAGAAAACATGTAAAGTCTGGATTTTAGCACAAACCCAATAGGCAGAACCGCACCATAGAAAGACTTTGTTCTCCTCCCCCTGTAGTTTGTCAAGTGTAGTGGAAATTGGGGGCATCATGTCCAACTACTCACCTAGAATTCCAGCTCTGAGTTGGAGAATTTTGGCAGCTGGAGATGCTGCATCACAATTTAAATCCTATTACTCATGTCATAAATGTGTGGAAAGCAATCAGATTCTGAATTCCAGCACACAGAGTTAGGTTTGGGAATTGTTTTTCAAAGTGTGTCATTCACAGTCTCAGCAATCTTTGAACTTTGGTGTGTAGTGCAGAGCACTTACCTGCCACACTTCTAAAAAACACATTTGTATGAGGAGTTTTTGGCGAGAGCCCTAGAAGCATCAGTAGTTGCTACCATGTTGAGTGCGTATGAAAAACAGGTCCTGTTTGGTGGCAAGTACAATATACACTAACAGTCAGCAGTATTGCTTGACAAAACTTCATCAGTACTCACCGGGCTACATATATCAGAATCTGGTGATTCCACTTCCTTACCAGCATCATCCTCCATTTCTTTACCCGCATCCTCTTTCTCCTGCTTTCCAGCATCATTCTCCAGCATCTGAAAACATACTGAAGGCTTTAAAAAAATTGTTGCCATTGTCTGTGAGTACATCTGTTATTTGTATTGAGTCCAGATCAAACTGTTAGTGGATCTCAGTCAGTAGAGAAGCAATCTTGTTGCATGAATGTGTTCCAGCGAAGCATCAGAAACCTAGGACTGCTGATTCTCTTGTTAGGTTAATTGGGTCAGTCCAGTGACAGATAACGCCCAGGTTTCCTTCCAAAAAGGAAGACAATTCATGGACAACATAAGGCAGAGATGCCAATTTGTTTTTAATTCTTTCACGATCCAAGTTGTATTGTCCCACTAACTTATGTTTTAATGTTTCTGTACACATAACAGTGGCCTTGGGAATCATTTTGCGAAGTAAAGTGTGAAAGCCACTCCCTTCAACAATCAACAGGGGCAGCATATCACTTATAGCAAAACTGAGAATTAGCTTATCTATTTTTTCTTCGGGCACTAGTCCATCACAGAGTGCAAGTAAATAATTTTGTATTAGTAATTAAATTAGTTCATTCAATTTTTTTGTTAGCTTTATTTTCCTCTCAGACATATTTATTATTTTCTCTTCAGATTTGTAAACCTTTTGAGCACACTACAAAGCCTATCTCTTTACTTCTTTTTTAAGACTGCTGAGGAGGGTGTGGGCTCAGTATGTATGTTTAGTGGCAGTCTTTCTGTTAATGGTGTGTATTTTAGTTGATTGGGTAGGTACCTAGAGCACCTCGGATGGGCACCTATAGTTGAATTTTAAAAATTTGAACAAATTAATTAATAGGGCCAGAGCACCACCCCCACCCTCCCTCTTTGGAAAAGCTTGGGAATTGTTTGCAAGACAAACAGATCTCCTGGTTTCCTCCCCTCTCCCTCATTCGCTGGATGCCTGGCAGGGGACTAACCTTGCAAACCCTAGCTCACATAAATAGTCCCATTGCTGCTTGTCATCAAATACAGCCCTACTTGCTAAGCAGGCCCAAATTGCTCAATGAATGAGACCATGGAGCTTTGTCTTGTTCATTATGCAGTGTACAAAATATACATCTTCCAAGATGCCCACTGAATGCAATAAGGCATCTAGGGGTCGCTGCTTCAGACACTGCATTCCTACAGAGCACTTTACAGTATATAGCTCTTTATGAATGGGCAATATGTCCTTCCTTTGCTAAACATCTTATCAAGGTTAGCATTATTGTCATTAAAAATGTACATGTGCAGTTTTCTGCAGGTGGTAACGCACCCAAATTAAATCAGTTTTCACCAGAACACTCAGAGGCACTTCTCAGTGAGCACTATTGACCTGCCAAATTTAAATTTTCTTTGGCACTAATTTAAAAATAAGTGTGTATTTATAATTTAAGAATAATTAATGGGGAAATGTTCATATTTTCACTTTCCAAAAAATGACTAAACCATTTAACATAAACTTTTCATTTAAAAAATCACCTTTGGGCACAGTGCAAGCCTGGAAAATTTCAACTCAGAAATCAGAGTTGAGTGTATACTATGAATGATTGAAAACAGTGGGCTAGAATGGAAATGTTTAGGCAATTTTAATTCCAGTTGTCACTCAAACTTTCATACATGAGAATGGGTTCCTATACAGTGTGTGTGTGTGTACACACCTGCGCTGGTGTGTGTATATATGTATATATATATACACATATATATTTACACACACACAATATTGGCTGACATGGAATAGACTATCAGAAATCATATAATTAATTAGAAAATAGGATTAATCACAAAGAAAAAAGCTAATCTGAAAGCTCACTAAAAGTTACAGTATAACTTTAGATTTTATGTTCCTACATAAATTCCATTGGATTCTTCAGTTTTATCTAAAAGATGAGGCAAAAAGGCTTTCCCCATCATATCATTATCACTGAAGCAAATCAACCATAAAACCTACTTAATTTCTAATCAAATCACTAAATTACAGATACTCTTTTCCAGAACCCACACTTATGAAATACATTAATATGCATCAGTGCTCCTTTAATCCTTTCAAGGTTATAATGTTATCTGTAGTTCTCTCAGGTACCCTAAAGTCAGTCATTGGTATCCAGCTATATACATCTAGCACTTAAACTTATCTACTGCATTTACCTTTTGCAGTGAGAGAAGTCTTGCTAAGTGTCAAAGTTTAGAAAATCTCCCCCATCACTGTTTGACATCTGGTAACAAGTCCTTCACTAAACCTCTGGCCTTGCAGCTCAATTCTTTTCACGGGGCTCTAAATGATGCCATGGGGGGTCAGGTCCTTTACTTAACTTCTGGTCCCATAGATTTAGCCCTGCTTGTTTCAGTGTGAATCATATGAAGCAATGGAGGCATGGCTCAAATACTGACAAGCACAATATTTAAGTCACTGGCGCAAGTGGGTTTAAAGTTTTACAGCTATATGTTAATGCATTCACCAGGTTGTGACTACCCAGAGAGACTGGATGGAAGTCAAATTGGCTGCAACTTTTGTTCTATTGGTTTATTTGCTTATTCAATAGTCTTTTTTGTTCAGTTTGAACAAAGTGCAATAGTAATTACTTCACTGCAGAGATTGTGGGTCATCTAGGGCACATATATCAGGGCTGGGTGCCCTAAGGGTCCACCCTTACGACTGGCAAACCACATCTTTCTTATAGATCAACCCTCCACTCACTGCAAATTATGAATACTGAAGGCAGCTTCCCTGATCTGGCTGTTGCCCTAGATCCTAGTTTATCAGCAAGGATTACCAACCAAGGTTGTTGTTGATTTTTTAAAAAAGGCCAAATTGGGAGGTGAGGTAAATATTGTGTAAGTTGCAGACCGGTGAATTGTTGTGAATGGGTATAATTCAGTGGAGTTGGGGAGGAAGTAACGAAAAGCAGCTAAGAAGTGGTTATGAGATAAAGCAGGATGAGCCTGAATCTAATTATGCTGAATGGTGCACGCGCCTCATTTATTTTTGCCTTATTAAACCCTCTTTTGTTCTTTTCCTTCTACCCCTTCCTGTTTCACCCTTTACTGTGTTAATTACATCTGTTTACATGGTGTTTTACATTGACTTACATATAATTGCCTTATACCACCCTGTGGCACTCCTCAGTTTGGCCGCTTGCAGTATGTTTAAGCTACATCATAAAAACACATCTGTGCAATTTTTCTGGACTCTAAGGAAGGCATTAAATGTTTAGAATTCTGGTAACTGAGTCAAAGCATGTATAAGCATAAAAAGTGCTCCTTTAACTTTTCAAGAGTCTTATAGTTAGTTCTCTGAGGCACAATAATCGTCACTTACCAGTATATCTAGTATATTGAGTATATCTAATATACTTGAAGTTGCAAGTTCCTTTAGCAAGAGATCTCACTAATCTCAGGGTCTAGGAAATTTCCCATATCAATGTATAGCTCATGGGTGCAAAGTCATCCCTAATGTAATACCAATCAATGTAATGAAGTTATTTTGGGGTGAATTTTGGCCAAGGGTGATAGATCCTCTAGTAAATGTCTGGACTTTGCATTTTGGATCCTTTCGTAGATGTGTGGACTCCAAATGAGTCACATCCTCTTCTTGGCCATGTTCACATCTTTAGTCCTGCCATTTTCAGGTGAAATCATATGAAGTGGCATAATTCACACCCTGACAGACACAGACTGTACTAGCCCCTTGGCACCAGTGGCTCTGAAATGTATGCAGTTAAGCTCTAGTGCATTTTTCATTAGAAATGGATCTTATGAATTTATGTCTCCTAGTGTAAAAGGAGGGAGAGGGGTCACCAGATAAGCATCAGTTTCTGCCTATTGTTTTCCTCTTTCTTCTGTGTTCTTAAATGTTATTTTCTCTTATCTACCTTTATGGAAGCCACTTTCATCGTACAGCGACCATACCAGTCCTCATTTATAAAGCCTTGACTGGTTATCCCAAAGACTGTCTGCCTTTCCCTTCCCAGCCCTCTACAACTTACCTACATGGGAAGGTAAGATCCCATGGAAAGCAAGTCTAAGGGGAAAAACAATTGAAGACAGTTGGCAGTTTTTCAAAGAAACATTATTAAGAGCACAACAGCAAACTATCCCATTGCTTAGGAAAGATGGGAAATATGATAAGGGAGCACCTGGCTTAACCAGGAGATCTTCAAGGATCTAAAAATAAAAAAGAGTCATACAAATTAGGTCAAGTTACAAAGGATGAATATAAACAAATAACACAAGTATATAGGGACAAAACTAGAAAGGCCAAGGCACAAAACAAGATCAAACTAGCTAGAGACATAAAGGGTAACAAAAATATTCCACAAATACATTAGAAACAGGAGGAAGAGCAAGGACAGGGTAGGCCCATTACTCAATGAGGGTGGCGAAACAATAACAGAAAATGTGGAAATCGCAGCGGTTGCTTAATGATTTTTGTTTCGGTTTTCACCAAAAAAGGCTGGGGGTGATTGGACGTCTAACATAGTGAATGCCAGTGAAAATGAGGTAGGATTAGAGGCTAAAATAGGGGAAGAACAAGTTAAAAATTACTTAGACAAATTAGATGTCTTCAAGTTAAGGATGAATTCAAACAGGTACAGGGAAGGGCTCCTAGGATGATCTGAGGAATGGAAAACCTGTTTTATGAAAGGAGACTCAAAGAGTTTGGCTTGTTTAGCCTAACCAAAAGAAGGCTGAGAGGAGATACGATTGCTATCTATAAATATATCAGGGGGATAAATACCATGGTGGGAGAAGAATTATTTAAGCTCAGTACCAATGTGGACACAAGAACAAATGGATATAAACTGGCCGTCAGGAAGTTTAGACTTGAAATTAGACAAAGGTTTCTAACCTTCAGAGGAGTGAAGTTCTGGAACAGCCTTCCAAGGGAAGCAGTGGGGGCAAAAGACATATCTGGCTTCAAGACTAAGTTTGATAAGTTTATGGAAGGGATGATATGATGGAATTGCCTAATTGTGGCAATTAATTGATCTTCGACTATTAGCAATAGATATGCCCAATGGCCTGTGATGGGATGTTAGATAAGGTGGGATCCGAGTTACTACAGAGAATTCTTTCCTGGGTGTCTGGCTGGTGAGTCTTGCCCACATACTCAGGGTTTAGCTGATCACCATATTTGGGGTTGAGAAGGAATTTTCCTCCAGGGCAGATTGTCAGAAGCCATGGGGGTTTTTCACCTTCCTCTGCAGCGTGGGGCACGGGTCACTTGCGGGAGGATTCTCTACACCTTGAAGTCTTTAAACCACGATTTGAGGACTTCAATCGCTCAGACATAAGTTAGGGGTTGTTACAGAAGTAGGTGGGTGAGATTCTGTGGCCTGCGTTGTGCAGGAGGTCAGATTAGACGATCATAATAGTGCCTTCTGACCTTAAAATCTATGATTCTATGAAGTCACAAGGGCCTGATGAACTGCATACTAGAATTCTCAAGGAGCTGACTGAAGAGATATCTGAGCCATTAGCGATTATCTTTGAAAAGTCATGAAAGATGGGAGAGATTCCAGAGGACTGGAAAAGGGCAAATATAGTGCCAACCTATAAAAGGGAAATAAGGACAATCCAGGGAATTACAGACCAGTCAGCTTAACTTCTGTATCTGGAAAGATAATGTAGCAAATAATTAAGGAATCAGTTTGCAAACATCTAGAAGATAAGGCGATAAGTAACAGTCAGCATGGATTTGTCAAGAACAAATTGTGTCAAACCAACCTGATAGCTTTCTTTGACAGGGTAACTAGTAACTAGCCTTGTGGAAGGGGGGAAGTGGTAGATGTGGTATATCTTGACTTTTGACACTGTCTTGCATGACCTTCTCATAAACAAACTAGGGAAATGCAACCTAGATGGAGCTACTATAAGGTGGGTGCATAAATGGTTGGAAAACCATTCCCAGAGAGTAGTTATCAGTGGTTCACAGTAATGCTGGAAGGGCATAACGAGTGGAGTGCCACAAGGATTAGTTCTATTCAATATCTTCATTAATGATTTAGATAATGGCATAGAAAGTACACTTATAAAGTTTTGCAGATGATACCAAGCTGGTCAGTGTTACAAGTGCTTTGGAGGATAGGATTATAATTCAAAGTGATCTGGACAAACTAGAGAAATGGTCTGAAGTAAATAGGATGAAATTCAAGAAGGACAAATGCAAAGTACTCCACTTAGGAAGCAACAATCACTTGCACACATACAAAATGGAAATGACTGCCTAGGAAGGAGTACTGCAGAAAAGGATCTGGGGGTCATAGTGGACCACAAACTAAATATGAGTCAACAGTATAACACTGTTTCAAAAAAAGCTAACATCATTCTGGGATGTATTAGGAGGAGTGTTGTAAGTAAGGCACAAGAAGTAATTCTTCCGCTTTACATCGTGCTGATTAGGCCTCAACTGCAGTGTTGTGTCCAGTTCTGGGCACCACATTTCAGGAAAGATGTGGGCAAATTGGAGAAAATCCAGAGAAGAGCAACAAACATGATTAAAGATCTAGAAAACATGACCTATGAGGGAAGATTGAAAAAATTGGGTTTGTTTAGTTTTGAAAAGTGAAGACTGAGAGGGGACATAACAGTTTTCAAGTACATAGGAGGAGGGAGAAAAATTATTGTTCTTAACCTCTGAGGATAGGACAAGAAGCAATGGGCCTAAATTGCAGCAAGGGAGGGTTAGGCTGGATATTAGGAAAAACATCCTAATTGTCAGGGTGACTAAGCACTGGAATAAGTTGCCTAGGGAGGTTGTGGAATCTCCATCATTGGAGATTTTTAAGAGCAGGTTAGACAAACACCTGTCAGGGATGGTCTAGATAATATTTAGTCCTGCCATGAGTGCAGGGGACTGGACTAGATGACCTTTCGAGGTCCCTTCCAGTCCTATGATTCTATAACTCATGGATATTGCAAGTAATAGGGAATGCTACAACTAACAAAGCCCAGAGCAAAATGCTCAGGAGCCATAGTCAGGGCACTCCCCCTGTAGGACCCTTGGCTGCGGAACTCTCTTCCACAAGAAGTCAGGATGAGCTGGAGTCTCACCACCTTTATGTCTAAATGGAAAGATGAGTGTCTTTGAATAAGCTTTCTCATAGTCATAGTAATGGTGGATTAGCCCAACGATTTTTTCTCCCAGTGAAAAATCTGTGATACCTAGGTTCTAGGTGATGGCATGTTAAAAAATACATTGACAGTAATAATTATTATTTATTACGTGTACTGAGGTTCCAAGTAACAGCCTATTTATGCTAAGCACTGTACATAGGAATACAGCAGAATACAATAAAATATTCACAATTTTCGTATATACATTATATACACTTTTGTGTTGATGTCTAGTCCGGGGGAAAACTTTTTTTTCCCAATTTCTAGGCTTACTGGTATGTTATTCCTGCATGACTTTTGCCTGACCACATGTCCTAGCCAAGTACACTCTTTTATTTAGAGGACAACATAGTTTGGACCATTAATGTGAATTCTAGCATTGGTAGAGTTAGTCTCTTCCACCCAAGTTTGGTACAGTAGAAAAGCAAGGAATATAACTAAAGCCACAGTATAAGTATGCTTCTCATGTTAGCTGTGGAAAATCTTAAGAAGAAGTTAATACTAGAAACTTGTCTCTTTTTCTCCAATAATTGTAATGTATATTTTTAGATCATTTTCCAATTGTGCTGTAATTGGGTTAATTCATTATTGAACAATGGAAATGTTAGCAATTCTCATGTATTTTCCCAGGCTTCCACATTGCTTGAATACCAGAAGCCTCTCAGGGGACAAAATGCATAATAGCTACTTTCAGACACATTCTCTACATTTCGGTAGCCCGTATAGCTCTTGGCTTGAAGCTTAATATGTTTGTCAACAAAGTCCTTGCCAGATTGCTGAAATACAATATGGCCTTTTAAATTTTTGCACTGGCTAACGCACAGTAGATTAAAATGTATCATAGAAGATACAGTACTTTACAAGAAAGGTTTTTTTGTTACTAATCTATTATATATTGAAATATGAATTACAGTAGCTAACAACAACTAATATAAACTGAAGAAGAAAATCTGTGCCAGGATACTATATTTCAATTCACTTAGGTATTTTGTTTTTGTTTATCAGATATAAATATATTCAGCAAAATTATGCCTTTCAGTAATAGTTTCAGATTCAGTATTTATGATGTATATAATGTGCAATAATAAAAGGTGGTCTAATACCATGTCTTTATGAGATGATTGGTAATTTGGATCTACAATGAGGTTTGTCCTCTGTATTAGAAGAACAGTGAATAAACTACTTACTACAGATCTATACAGATGGTTTACAGGTACTTCAAAGAGAAAGTTATGTAAGTAAATTCCTTACTTGTAAACAAGATACTTAACTGCTTTGCCAAGTATGTATATCTCCTGGACACCTTATTTGAGCTATCAGTTGGGAATGCAGATGACTTGAAGGAGGGTATGCTTTAAAATCTCCCAAATTCTGAAAGCATGCAGTGCATCTGTACAAAATTTTTAGCAGAGAAAAAAATGAGGCAACGTATGGGTGATACACAGTCATTTTACTAAGAAAAAGATTAAAGGTTAGGCTTAGGGTGCTTGTAACATGGAAACTATTAAAGCTATCATCATGGTTTAGAACAGTTGTTAGTTGAATTCATGCTTCCAAAATGACATAGGTTCAGTGGGATTTCTGCTGTGATTTTATCAGGTTGGATAGACTCGTAACCACAAACTGCTGCTCTGGAATACTACGATTTGAGTGGATGTTTTTGTACTTTTATCACAAATACACATCTACATATTTCCTAGAAATTCAGAATTCTTGTAATCCTGGCACATCTCTCTACAGTTTCCAGACTCTGTTCTAGTCATATATGTAATTGTAGAGGATAGAGTAAGATAGATAAAATTACAACTTTAATGTGCTGCTCCAGGCAAAATGTAAAGGGGTAATTGGAAACTTTGCAAGTTCTGAAAATCCTTGAAGATAATATATTCAAACTTCAGCAGGGGCTTTGCAGAAAATCCTGTCAGATTTGGAGACTCTAGATATTTTCTGTGATGAATGCAGTGTTGCATAGGTAGAGACTTGATTATGCAAAGAGTGGTAAGGACAAACACATAAGAATACATTTCATATGTTTATGTTGCGGATACTGCCATAATAAAAACAAAGATTTGTGACATACGTGATCAACCATTCCTCTCTATAGGGAATAATATTCACTACAGTTACAGAAAAGACCATTTTGACATTCATTGCCGATGATTAGTACAGCTACCATTTATTAAGGAAATTAGAAAAAGAATTTATTGGCTTATTTAAATAAAATATAGGATAAAAATTATTGCTTATGAAAACTATCAATATGTGGCAGAAGATGGTACAACTCCATAGCTGGTATGCTGTGAATAATGGAGTTAGAATTTTCCAATATATCGTCCAATTAGAACTTTTCAACTGTGTGTATGTGTAAGGGTATGTGTGCAGGGGAGGAGGGGCTAAACAGTGAAGTGATTAAAGAATTAGTGTGGCAAGATGTGATTCAAGGAACTAAGTATAATATGTGATTGACACGCTGCAACATTTCAGAAACTTGGAACGCAGTTAGCCAACAATTAACGATATGTGATTCAGTAATCAATCATAATTGATGATTACACAAGGAGTAATGGTCTCAAGTTGCAGTGGGGAAGGTTTAGGTTGGATATTAGGAAAAACTTTTTCACTAGGAGGGTGGTGAAGCACTGGAATGGGTTACCTAGGGAAGTGGTAGAATTTCCTTCCTGTGAGGTTTTTAAGGTCAGGTTTGACAAAGCCCTGGCTGGGATGATTTAGTTGGGGATTGGTCCTGCTTTGAGCAGGGGGTTGGACTAGATGACCTCCTGAGGTCCCTTCCAACCCTGATATTCTATAATTCTATGAATTGCAATACTGTACAAGCATTATATGTTTATGACAGCATAACATAAATGTACAGAAAGGCTATAGCATTTTGATCGTGCATTACAGTTAATTTGTTAAGCCCTTGTGGATTCAAGGTGTTATAAGATACCAAGAGAAATTATTGTATAGAATGCAGTATATGGAACAAAGGGTTATCTTAAAAAGACATTGTCAATCAAAAGTAGTTATCTCTTATGTGTGTGTGTGTGCATGCAATTTCCTTTTCAATAATTTATTTAAATATGCTGTTACATTTCAAAATATTTTGCTTGGCTTTATCATGAAAAGAAAATAGTACTATTATCAGGAAATATACACTGGAAAGAAAATACTCTGATGCTGTGCCCTAGTTGTATATGTGTATGGCTACAGTATGTGTGGCTATAGATAGTATGACCTGGAGTAACATCAGTATCTTTTAATATGGCCAGTGGACCATTGCAAATAGTACGGCTCCCTAGGTGGCACAGTTTAATACACAATTTCTGTATAATACTATGCTTGTCTGTAAGGTGCTACTGTACTTAAATGTCCCAGTTTTCTGGATCTGTCCAGGTGGAGTCTGCTGAGAACCCAAGGAGGGTTGGAGGAACAAAGGTGGTTTTATGCATCAGAGGCTGGTTCAGTTTCCAGCACAAGTAAGGGTTGTCTTAGGGCTGTTCTAATTTGTGCCAGCTGGTAGTAACCCCCCAAGAGGTATTTACATCAGCTGAATATTGCCCCCTTCCCTTGGCCACACCTGCCACCGGCCATGCCCCCTTTAATGAGGGGACTGAGAGAGGATGATGTAGAAACAGTTGTGCCAACTCTACTCAACTCAGGGATTTCCCAGTGTGGGGAATATCCTCAGCTGCTCAGCTAAGGCAGTTTGCAGCCCAGAGGATGTGGCCCAAGGTGAATAGGAGGACAGAGGACAACTAGCATGTAAAATGTTCATTTGCTTCATCATCTGTTGCCAGTTCAAATGAGTTGGAAGTTTTAGATCAATCCCACGTGGACAGGTGTCACATCACAGTTGGCACTAACTGGCCTCTTTTTGGCAGTCTCTGCCAGGAGACCAAAGTTGAAATGGGCAGAAGACCTTGGCTACCTTTCAGTCTGTGAAGGTCCTCCCTCCATAAAAGGATTGAGCAGGTTGGTGAGATAATGTTGTGCGGTTTATGGCGTAGTTTCCCATGTGATAATCTGCACTGAGAACAGAGTAAATAGAGCATTTCAGTCTGTAAATGCTGTCAGTTCAGGACATTTCACAAATAGTAAATACAATTAAAAATTAAAGAACAAGTAAACACACAGAGGAGGTGAATGATCATGAGATAGCTACACACTGGTGTCCTGTAATGCATTCAAACCAAAGTATAACTCGCCTATAGTCATCAGAGAAGATTACAGGACTTCATGATTATTAATTACACAATGCAGTGTGTGGTGGTTACTGTTGTAAGTGCTATTGTATTCACGTCTGTATTGGCAGGAAGCAAATACTATGCTTAAGGTTGAAATCTATCTTCCATTTTAACATCCTTTTATTTGGTTGCTCATAACCTCCTCTGACAGATTCACTTGGGGCTGGAATTTTCCACGCTTAATCTCCAGCCAAAAGTGTGTGTATTTGGCTGGCTGGTTTTGGTGTTTGGGGGAAAAGGTTTGAATTAAATTAGCTGAATTGTTTTTGAGTTATGGGAGCTTGTAAAAATACACTTGTCCCCATATGTTCCAGATGGCATTTTTGTGCTTGTACATTGTAAGTGGTCGAAGCTAGCCTGTCTTTTTTTATAATCTTCATTGAAGAATCCTGATATGCCAAATGAAGTGGGGGTAGCTCTCTTTTATGGACATCCAGCCAGCCAGCTAGCAATAAAATCCCTGTTAGTAGCTGTTCTCTACTTGCTTTACCTGTAAAGGGTTAAAAAGTCCATAGGTAAAACGAAGGGAGTGGGCACCTCACCAAAAGAGTCAATGGGAAGACGAGAACTTTTTAAAATTGGGGAAAAGCTTCCCCTTTGTCTGTCTGTGCTGTTGTCTCGGAGAGCAGGGACAGGGCTGGAACTGTGCTGTAAAAAACTTTGAGCCAGGTATGAAAATCATCAGATTATACCTAGAAACTACTCATTTGAAACCCCAGATATGTAAGTAGATCAGGAAATGTCTAGGAAGATGTGATTAGGTTTATCTCTTTTATTTCTTTATGGCTTGTGGACTCCTCTGTGGTAACCCCCAAATGCTTTTGTTTTGTTTGTAACCATTAAGCTGGACCTCAAGAAAACCATTCTTGGTGCTGAATTATTATATTTGCTCTTTTGAAATCTAGCAATAGCCTAAGTTCCAGATGTATTTTCTTTCTGTTTTTAATAAAATTTACCTTTTTTAAGAACAGGATTGGGTTTTTGTGTCCTAAGAGGTTTGTGCACATGTTTAATTAGCTTGTGGCAACAGCTGACTTCCTTTGTTTTTCTTTCTCAGCCCTTCCCTGGATGGGGGGTGAAAGGGCTTGAGGGTACCCCACAGGAAGGAATTCCCAAGTGCACCTTCCTGGGTTTCCAAAGGGGTTTTTCTGCACTTGGGTGGTGGCAGCATCTACCCATCCAAGGTCAGAGAAAAGCTGTAACCTTGGGAGTTTAATATCAGCCTGGAGTGACCATTACTAATTTTTAGAATCCTTGCGGGCCCCCACCTTCTGCACTCAAAGTGCCAGAGTGCGGAATCAGCCTTGACACCAAATGTGAAGACATCTGAATTAAAATTTCACCTGTAGTTTTAGAGGTATGAATGCTTAAAGTTGGAATATGCACAAAGCTATGGTAGAGTATTTTATTTTGATTTTCATGACACCCTAAAGGTAAATCCATTTGAAATGCTGGGCAGGCACCAAATCATTTTATATTGCCCTTAAACCATTAAAGCTGTAAGCAACAAAACCACCTTTAGATAGCGAGGTGCTTAAGGCCTTAAAGTGTAAGGTGACTCAGCATTTAAGACTGCTTTTAGCGCATATCTACCTCAAGCGCTTTACATCTAAAGCATTTTAGTTTGCTTTTTGCATTTATATTCACTTTTCTTTTAACTTCAAAAAACATAGGAAAACTAAATGCTATAACTAAAGTTAATGCAACACTGGCCTTGACAAATGAAGATTTCTTATGCAATATCCAGACTTATAATAGTAAATATTAAAACATAAGTGCTGAAAGGATATAAACCCTCATGCTTCAGCGCATAAGCCAACCACTGACCATTGGGTGTTAAGAGGAAAGCTGGGGGAAGATTACTCCATAACTGACTACAGCATTGTTTTTTACGCCTTCCTCAGAAGCAGCTGATACAGGCCACTGTCTCATACAGGATACTGGAGTAGATGGGCCTGATCCAATATGGCAGTTCTTGTGTTCTTAACAGTAATTCCATGATGTTGTACATAGGAAAATACTACTATGTGCTTTTAAATGTTTACATTAACGTTTTAATTTTTATACCGTTGTGTACCATAGATTATACATCTTAATTTATACGTCTTGTGCAACATGATGGAATTAGTTTTTTTAATTTCTCAGCTGTAATCTCACATTGATTTTACTTACCACATTTATTATACAATGCTATGGGAGTACATTGCACTTTACAAACACATTTAGGCAAGTTCCCCATCTGGAGGAACATACACTGCAATTGGGACAGGCACAATGCAGAGGACCGAAGGGCTAGGAATGAGGGCAAATGAAAGAGCCAGTGAAAAAAATGGGCTTGAAGAGGCACATGGGGAGAAGGAAGTTTGGCACAGAAAAAAGAAGCTGTTTCAAGTGTAGGGCCAGTGTGTAAAAAGGCAGAAAACGGAGTGGGCAAAGAACGCTGTAGAGAGAGAAAGAGAGAGAGAGAGAGAACCGAGAAGGCCTTCGGCTTGAGACAGAGTGCAGGTGGAAACAAAGGTTGATGTGGTCATGGGGAGAACTGTCCACATCCTCAGAGGTAATAATGACAATATAATGCAGTAAATGAGAGGAAGGTTGAAGGGATTTGAGGATGGGATGATGCTAATGGAATACAGAAGAGGTAGAAAATGTTAGCTGCAGTAACATAAGGGGGAACAGGGAGGGGATTTAGGGGGGTCAGAAATCAAGGCAAGAGATTATGACTATGATTAACATTTAGATAGTGCTTGATATCAAAGCTCCCGACATTCACTAATAATTGAGATAATAAATCATCCCCTTTATTGACAAAAGGGTATGGTCAACTAATTCACTGTATGTGTCATTTGATGTTAAGAATGTTTGGGAGACCAAATAACCAAGCTCAGCCAAATTTATTGTCTGAAGACAATCCAACACAGTACAGGAAAGAAGGGGATAATACATCACCAGTCCTTCCCAGGAGGCGAATTCATGCAGCATGTTCAGTTCATCTTCACAGAAGATGTGCTTCCCAGATGCCCCTTTAAACTAGCCATCTTTTATAGGAAGGCTCTTTACAAGTTGCAGTACACTGATCATGTCACTTAATGTGTAAGTTTAATTAACCAACTCTGTGCCAGCTTTGCCTTTGGTGCCTCCCTATACTTTACCATCTTTTGTTTGAATATTAAATTCCAGATGTTAAGGGGCATGAAGATACTCCCTAGCACAAAATATTCAAAAATCTTACCTTATTGTCCTATGCTACATTGTACCTTTGTTTCATAACACTCGTCGATCTAGTTTTTGCCATCTTTTGTATTTTCTTAAACCAAGTGCTGAGCTATACTTGTCCCAGGGCATCATGGGATATATGCCTTAGCATAAGTGAGCAAGAATAAACAGAGTACAATTTAGCACTGTTATCCAACCCAACACACATATATATTACATTAATACCATGTGCATAATACCTATTAATATGGTGTATGTATAAGTGCGTGAATATACCCTATATGCATTAGCTAATGCCTTGTTTGTGGGCTAGGTCCTAGGCTGCAGGGACCCTCATCAATCAGGTAAGAGGAATTTTCGTGGCAGAAAAGGGGAAATGGAAAGAGAAAGCAGGAGTGTAGTGCTGCCAACTCTCGCCATTTTATCATGAGCATCATGATATTTTGTGTCTTCCTTAAAGCCCCAGCCACTGGAGCCATGTGATTAAATGAGAACTTCAATTTCTGTTTAAAAACAAAAGTTTCTAGCCCTCGTGGCTGGGGAGAAAAGCATGAAAATATGACCAGTATGTACGCTAAAGGCACAGAAACCAAAAGGAAAACAAGAACCAAAAATACATTATTTTTTTAAATATCTCATGATTTTGGAGACAGTCATGCTTTTGGGGGGGAGGGTCTTACTCCTAGTTTCAGTCTTTTAGTGGGCCATGCGAGTCAGTGAATACTGACCCCCTGTTTATGACCTTCTGGAACTCTGGTCTATACCCGGTAACTGGGGCCAAGAAATAGACCATTTTCTTACCAGCACTCTTGTCTGGCTCACCTACTTAGGACAGGCAGATAGGGAGCAGGTTGAAAGACTGGACCTCTGCTGGAGCAGGTTCACCTGAACTGGGCCCTGCAGGTTGCGGTGAGGGAGAGAGGAGTCTGCAGACCAGGCCATTGAGAGCATAGTGGAGGATAGGAGGGAAAAGAAAGCTAAAAGACCTAGTCTCAATGTAGAGGCTACATCTACACTTTGAGCTGGGGGTGTGATTCCCAGCTTATGCAGACAAACTCACACTGGTGCTCATTGATCTAGTACATTACAAATAGCCCCAGTACCATGGAAAGTGTTGAGAGAACGCATGAGCTATCTGCCCCGACTACAAACCCACCTGCACCCTGTGCATACATACTCAGGGCAGCTAGACTGTGCTGTCACTGGCCACTGCCCATGCTAATGTGGCTATATTGCTATTTATAGCACCCTAGCTTGATTAGGTCTAGTGTAGCCTACACACCTTCTGGCTGTGGTGTTCTGTCCCATCTAGTGGCACCAAGACCACTTCGACAGAGTTAAATGAGTCTGCTCTACAGCCTTAGCTAAGAGGCAGTTGGCTTTTAGCTCATGTGATAGAGGCTCATGCACTAAGCTCCAGAGGTTCCCGGTTCAATCCCGCCCACTGATGACCAGGGTCCATCAGCATTACACTAGCACAAGTATGTCTGCTCAAGCTGGGAACAACACCACCAGCTCCAAACGTAGACATAGCGATAGTTAAGAGAAAGGGGATCCAAAGGATCCCTTCCCCAAGAAAAACAGTCCAATTACAAGAATAGAGGTTTCCTCGAGAAAGAGGTGGGCAGTTGGGTCCTTAAGAGCCTGTGTGGGCCTCTCACCACTGGTCTTAGGAGCTGTCCCCTCAGGCTGTTGAAACAAGGTTCTCTTCCATCTCAGCCCTCAAATGACTGCTTGTAACAGGGGCCAGTGGGCAGGTAGAGATGTTAGAGGCAGGCAGAAGGAGGAAGGTCTTGGAGTCAGAGAATGAGGGAAGGGAGGACAGAAATAAAACAAGGAGAAGGCAAGTCCCTCACAGATAGAAAATATTGAAGGGCCGTGGGCATTTTTAAATAAACCAAAAAATGTTCTCTGAAAAGTAAATTAATATGGGATAAGGAATCTAAAAATAAGCATTTTTGTTAACCGTGTTCTCATTTTCAAAAGCCTTTTTTTCCTGCTGGATTCCTACAGCTTTATGGAGCTGGTAGGAACCTATAGTCTTTTATTATGTAAGCCAACTCGGACAGAGGAGACTTTGAAACTAATGTGTTCCAAATATGCCTGCAGTGTTCAGAAGGCATATTTGTTGTGAGTCTAGTAGAAGCTGGCTGCTGGTCCTCCAGGTATTTTTGTTCAGGTACCACACTGCTGTAGAGCTCTACAATACAAACCAAAAATTTAGGCCAAGTTCTGCTCTGAGTCAGTCAGTCAGACAGACAGACAGACAGACACATGCACACCCCTAACTGAAATCATTGGCAGCTGCACATGTGTAACCCAGGGAAGTATTTCATCCACATATCTTTTCCCCTTTATTAGTGCCAATAAATAAAAGTAACTACCTGCATATTCCTGTACTTATTAGTATCAGCAGCACGGTTTAAAATAGTTTGCAATACAAGTAGTCTACCAATTTAACGTATCTCATATGCTCCAACAATACTGGTCAACGTCCAGTATACAATTTATGCCCCTACTGGGTCCTTCCTTTTTTAAGTGGGAAATGCCGTACTTATTGGGCCACTATCAGTGGAGTTTCTCCAGATTTATACCCGTGCATCTGAGTGGAGATTGGCCCATTTCTTTTGCTTTTGAGATCCCCGATGAGATCCAGATCCAGTCATCTGACTGTAAATGGATGTATTCTGCAATAGTAGTTCCACAAGATAATTTGTGCTAGTACCTGTGATTTTTTTCAACAGTGCCTGCAAAACTGGGTATGCTATAGTGCTGCATAAGTGCTGCATAAGTTACAGAGGCTCCGTTGTTTATTCTGAAAGACATTGAAAGTGTAGGAAGTTATAGGTGTACAGCACAGTTCTCTCTTCTGAGGTGCCTCGATCTGTAGCTGCACTTGTTGTATATCGGCACTAGAATGGAGTATATAATTCTCAATTAATAATTTATCTCATAAATATAGCTTCTGTTTCTGCTCCCAGAATATCCAGGAGAAGATTACAATTTCCTCAGGTTTATCTGTTGTCCTAAATTATTTCATAATTTAAAAAAACAAAAATTCACAACTGTTTTAACTTATGAATTGATTGTGGAAAGTCCTCTGAATATTTGATATTGCTTTATATGTTGGTCATGACAGTCAAACAGGTCACAGGGTGTTGCTTCTGCTCCCTGAGTGGATGGAGTGTGCAGGCACTTCCAGCACAAATGCCTGTGCAAGCAAAATTTATTTTCCACAAGTGTGTGTGCATGCATGTCACTTTGAAATTTGCTTTCTGTGAGCGTTTATGCCAGGAAAAGTCAATCTCACGAAGAAAAGTGAATGCAAAAAGATCATAAGCCCTGGCCAAAATAAATTCATTTGATTATAAACTAAGCAGACTAATGAACAGGAAACTGAGCAGAAATGTGCACTTTGAGACTGGCAGCTTTGTTGATGATCGCAATGCTAGTTGTTCATTCCTCTTCTCGCAAATTTCCCATTGTCTGGATGTTTAGCTCAACATTTTTAGGCAATTTAGCCAATTTTTCTTTCTAACCTGATGTGTGTGTCTCCAAAAAAAAAAAAAAAGAAAAAGAAAACCAACAACAAAACCACAACACATCAAAATAGCTGTGTTCTTTCCCTCCTCTCTTTTTTCTTTCTGAAGTCTTTCATCATTGTTGGTCTGAATGCTGGGGGTGGGGAAAATAAGATTCGTCCTTCAAAAGCTTGTGACTTTCTGTAATTTACCCTTTGACTTTTATAGATGATGGAAAAGTTTTGTTTTAGCTTCTGGTTAAAAATCTGGGACAGGAGCCACCAAAAATAGATTTGTGCGTTCGTGTGTGTCAGTTTTTTAAAAACAACAGAGAGCCGGAATGCATGAATTTAATTGTATATGTGAAAGTTTTCACATAGCTCCATTTAGGTATCCAACTTAAACTGACAATAGCAAAAGGATTCAACATTAAAGCTAAAAATTTGGGCTGACACTCCTGCCATTGTACCTTTGCTTTTTTACTTTTCAGTAGGGTGAGCTAAGGATGCAATGTCAACCTGAATTTTTGCCATTAACTCTAAATCTCCTTGGTTTTGAGGATTCAAATCATTACTTGATTACAGTTTCTCTGTGACTTAATAGCATTATAATCCCTAATATCTATCCTTTGTGTATAACTTTAAAAGAGCATGCTTTGATGCTGTCTCTTTATTAGCAGATTGAACTGTGCCTGCTAGAGAAAGCAGAAATGAAAGAGAGAGATCTCTAAGAAGGAGCCAAAAGTCAGAAGTCACCAGGGAGCGTGGTTTCCATCATGTTTTCATGCTTCAAATGTACTACTTTATTGTATTCAATAGTTAGCAGCTGGGTAAGGGTTTGAGTTGCTGGTTATCTATAGTTATCTTTTTAGGGTGATAAATTGTAAGATGTGAAATTGGACCACCAATAATAAGAGAGACTTTATCCATGAAAACAAACTTAGAAGAGTTAGTTTTTCTTCATGAAAATTGAAGAGGTGAAACCTCGCGAACGTTCTTCACAGTATGAATGAGTTCCCAGTGATGAACAATGCGTGTCTGTAGTACTGAATTGTGTGAGCCTAGACTACACTTATATAGGGCTTGATTGAAGTCAGTGGGACTACTTGCATGAGTCACAGTATGTATTCATCAGCATGAGTAACGGTTCTACATTCATGTCTGTATTATAACAGAGAGGTTCTATAGACAGCACAGATAAAAATAAGCTTTAGATTAAACATTTCCTTTAGTGCAAGAAGCATACAGGCTGTGGGCGACATACTCAGCTGCGTGCATTATCTTCTGGTATGAAAGGATGAGTCTCAAAGAAGTTGGTTGTGGTTTCTCACATCTGAGAACAATTCAACACCAGCCCAGGAATACTTTAATGCACCCTGGGGGCTCCTCAAAGTGCCCTGCCTTGCTATAGTCCCTGGGGGCCATTCACCATAGAAGAATAGCTAGAGTTTTGCCAACCCCCCTGTAGCCCTGACCTGACCTCTACGCTCATAGTTTCATGGCAGGTGTTATAGATCTGCTTCTGCCAGATCTATGCCTGCTACAGATTACCCATACTCAGAGAATCCCTTCCTGGGGGGATTCAGTGGCTTTCCATACCCCTTGTACTATCAGATCATTGCAATGGGTAGGAGTGCAGAAAAGAATCTGGCCAGATATGTGTTATAGGTCTGTGATCCACCTGGTGTAATATAAGATCTCTTTCAGTTTTGTACAGTGGTAGATTAATATATAGCTTCTACATGAGACACCACTGTATATTTATCTGAACTTGTTATGTCAAGTACATCAGTCCCCTGAATAGTATGTAGTTCCAATTTACATTGTCATATAAAAGTACAATAAGAGTAGAACTAAAGAGACTTTCTCTCTGCATTGAACAGAGAACAGCTGATAAGGAGGGATAACTGGCATGATTTAAAGGATAACAAGAATCAAACAAGAAAGATATGAAAAAAACCTAAGCCAGAATATGGAAGAAAGATATAAAACTCACTTCTCCTACATACCTATAAATTATGAGTTCAGAAATAAAAGGAATAAAGAAAAGTTAAGCAACACACTTTCTGGATTTCTGAGTGAACTCAGCCTAGCTGGTTTGTCTTTTAGCCTGTAAGCAGGGACAATCTTTAACTTTGTGTCTAATACAGCAGCACCAATGCCTCTGTCATCACCTAACAACTAATAAAATCATATAATAAAGTTTATAGCACCAAATGATTTAAGTCTGTAGCCCTTGTGGTTCTGTTTAAATTATCACTTGGTATATAATGATATGGGAAATGCGTTACAGTGGTCACCATTTAAAAAGTCACCTTTTGCCAGATGTTACCATGTAGATATCTCTTATTGTAAGAGTAGAGGAAGACTTTGGTAATTTTAATGAGGTAACCATTGGAAAACACCACTTTTTGATGGTGACCACATAAATTTAGATATCGGAGAGTATATAGCTGCTTGCTATAATACAAGATGTTGCCTGTTCAGTCTGAAATAAAGCCACTGACTGTCAACAAACTGTAAGTTATCTCCCAATGCTATCAGTTATTGTCATTGTGAAGCAGTGTAATAGAGTACAATTAACACAATATGTGCATATGTACCCACCGCGAAGTAAATAAATCATTTCGCAATAAAACTAAAGAGAACTAGGCTGTAAGGTGATACATTGTACTGAACCTACTGTGGGACTTGCACTGTGAATCTGTAGCCACCAGAGTGTCTTTCCCAAATCACACACTGTACCGAGTTACTTGAGCCTCTTAAAGACTGTTGCTTGGGGTGGAGGGAACATAACACTTTGGATTTCATTGTACTTCCTCTTAATCCGTACAAGAAATGGGCTGCTAGGACCCGATGTTCTGAATCTTTATACATATAACATCTATCGTGTATGGGATTTGCCATTAGGGATTGAATCACAAGATCATACCAGAGAATAACGTTAAAATAATATTTACAGATATTTATAAAGAATGATATTTGCACAGTGCAAATAAAACACTGAAATGAACTATTATTATTTAATTTACAGTAGAAAATGTAAGAGGGTTACAGAAATACCTTCTCTCTCACCCATCCTTTGTTTGTTTGTTTTTTGATGAGTTAACATTCAGTTCTGCTAGAGCTAAAAACATCCACCTTACATCTTGTTACAGGGCTTCTCATCCCCTTATTAGTTCCCTTATGTGGTTCAATTTCACTTTGAGTTTTCTGGTTCATTCAAATCTGAAACTCAAAAGATACAAACCATTCTGAAGCAAAGGTCCTGAAAATTGAAGTCACTGAGTTTTACACAGGCCTAATAAAAATGTATATCCCATGTAATGTAATGTAATGTACATTTACTATATAATGTGCACATAAAAATGTATGTAATATATCTAAATTATTCATGACTTAAGTATTCAATTTAGCCAACCCTGAGGTAAGAGAAATGCCTCATTACTTAACTGTTGGTCAACCCATCTTGCAGCAGTTTATCAGTACTGCAATCTTAATTATCCAAGATCCCTTCTTTGCAAAGGTTTCAGAAGTCTTTAAAAGACTTCATAATCCCATGTTTGTACAATAATACATAGCTCTCAATAGGAAGTTATGTATTTTTAATAAATGTTTGTTTTAAAAAAAAAAACGCATCAAACTGACAAAAGCCAGTCAATTCTAAGTGGATTCTTACCTCAATGCCTATGTTATGAGTAGTACCTTACAAAACTCTCTGATCAGCGTGAGATCAAAACCTGGTCTGACAAATACCATGAGCAATGGAGGCGATTTATGTTGGTAAAGTGGAGAAGACTCAGAGTAGAGCCACCAGAATTATTAAAGGCTTGGAAGATGTGCCTCACATTGTTAGACTTAAGGAGCTCCATTTGCTTAGCTTAACAAAGAGAAGATAAAGAGGTGACTTGATCAGTGTTTATAAGTATCTACATGGGGAATAAAAATGTGATAATGGGCTCCTCAGTTTGGCAGAAAAAAGTATAATAAGAGCCATGGGCTAGAAGTTGAAGCTAGACAAATTAAAACTGGAAATACAGTGCAGTTTTTAACAGAGAGTATTTAACCATTGGGATAATTTACCAAGGGTTGTGGCAGATTTTCCATCACTGGAAATTTTTAAATCAAGTTTTGATGCTTTTCTAAAAGATGTGCTCTAGTTCAAATAGGAATTAATTAAGGGAAGTCCTCTGACTTGTATTATATAGGAGATTGGACTAGTTGATCATAATGGTCCCTTCTGGCCTTGTAAGCTATGAAGCTTTGAATTTACTCACCTTTGCCAGTTTTGGCACCACATGTACACACCTAAATGTATGAAGGGGAATGTATGCCATAGTGCAATCACTGTCTGGTGCACTATGTTCTGTACAGGATAGACAATAAATGGTTTTGGCCACTGGATGCCGTTGTTGTTCCATAGTAATGTCATCAGAATACATTCATCTGGATTTGTATATATGAGTATTAAATAATGACTTGGTCCACTCATTGCTTAGCACATGTAAAGAAGGAAGCTCATAAAAGAATGTCATGTTTTAAATACTGAAGCTGGCTTAAAGCCTGTAGTATTGGATTGCAGGAAAATACGCAGTGATGTTGGCATTACAAGTGTATCTATAAGCATTTACACCTAATGTTTCACCATGAGAGACTGGAAGTGATAAAGTGCATTTGACATAACATTAAATAGCACCTAATTTATCAGGTCAAGTAGTGTAACCATTTACATTATTGTTAATCAAGATAACTCTGACATCAATATCAAAAAGGCTGACAAAGGAGGTGCTGTCGTCATCAGGAATAGGTCGGAATATGAACAAGAAGCTGCTAGGCAGCTCTCCAACACCACTTTCTACAAGCCATTACCCTCTGATCCCACTGAGGGTTACCAAAAGAAACTATAGCATTTGCTCAAGAAACTCCCTGAAAAAGCACAAGAACAAATCCGCACAGACACACCCCTGGAACCCTGACCAGGGGTATTCTATCTGCTACCCAAGATCCATAAACCTGGAAATCCTGGACGCCCCATCATCTCAGGCATTGGCACCCTGACAGCAGGTTTGTCTGGCTATGTAGACTTCCTCCTCAGGCCCTACTCTACCAGCACTCCCAGCTATCTTCGAGACACCACTGACTTCCTGAGGAAACTACAATCCATCGGTGATCTTCCTGGCCACTATGGATGTAGAAGCCCTCTACACTAACATTCCACACAAAGATGGACTACAAGCCATCAGGAACAGTATCCCCGATAATGTCACGGCAAACCTGGTGGCTGAACTTTGTGACTTTGTCCTCACCCATAACTACTTCACATTTGGGGACAATGTATACCTTCAAATCAGCGGCACTGCTATGGGTACCCACATGGCCCCACAGTATTCCAACATTTTTATGGTTGACTTAGAACAACACTTCCTCAGCGCTCGTCCCCTAATGCCCCTACTCTACTTGCGCTACATTGATGACATCTTCATCATCTGAACCCATGGAAAAGAATTCCACCATGATTTCAACAATTTCCATCCCACCATCAACCTCAGCCTGGACTAGTCCACACAAGAGATCCACTTCCTGAACACTACAGTGCTAATAAGCAATGGTCACATAAACACCACCCTATACCAGAAGCCTACTGACCGCTATGCCTACCTACATGCCTCCAGCTTTCATCCAGACCACACCACACGATCCATCGTCTACAGCCAAGCTCTACAATACAACCGCATTTGCTCCAACCCCTCAGACAGAGACAAACACCTACAAGGTCTCTATCAAGCGTTCTTACAACTACAGTACCCACCTGCCGAAGTGAAGAAACAGATTGACAAAGCCAGAAGAGTACCCAGAAGTTACCTACTACAGGACAGGCCCAACAAAGAAAATAACAGAACGCCACTAGCCATCACCTTCAGCCCCCAACTAAAACCTCTCCAACTCATCATCAAGGATCTACAACCTATCCTGAACGACGACCCATCACTCTCACAGATCTTGGGAGACAGGCCAGTTCTTGCTTACAGACAGCCCCCCAGCCTGAAGCAAATACTCACCAGCAACCACACACCACACAACAGAACCACTAACCCAGGAACCTATCCTTGCAACAAAGCCTGTTGCCAACTGTGCCCACATATCCATTCAGGGGACACCATCATAGGGCCTAATCACATCAGCCACACTATCAGAGGCTCGTTCACCTGTGCATCTACCAATGTGATATATGCCATCATGTGCCAGCAATGCCCCTCTGCCATGTACATTGGCCAAACTGGACAGTCTCTACATAAAAGAATAAATGGACACAAATCAGACGTCAAGAATTATAACATTCAAAAACCAGTAGGAGAACACTTCAATCTCTTCGATTACAGACCTAAAAGTGGCAATTCTTCAACAAAAAAACTTCAAAAACAGACTCCAAGGAGAGACTGCTGAATTGGAATTAATTTGCAAACTGGATACAATTAACTTAGACTTGAATAAAGACTGGGAGTGGATGGGTCATTACACAAAGTAAAACTATTTCCCCATGTTTATTCTCCCTCCCACAACCCCCACAGTTCCTCAGATGTTCTTGTCAACTGCTGGAAATGGCCCACCTTGATTATCACTACAAAAGGTTCCCCCCACCCCCCTGCTCTCCTGCTGGTAATAGCTTACCTTACCTGATCACTCTTGTTACAGTGTGTATGGTAACACCCATTGTTTCATGTTCTCTGTGTATATAAATCTACCCACTGTATTTTCCACTGAATGTATCTGATGAAGTGAGCTGTAGCTCACAAAAGCTTATGCGCAAATAAATTTGTTAGTCTCTAAGATGCCACAAGTCCTCCTTTTCTTTTTGCAGATACAGATTAACACGGTTGCTACTCTGAAAGCTTTATATATCTAGTCACAAGTAGCATTTCATATCTGGACCTCCCACTTCAGATATCTCCGTATCTTCCAGTTAGGGCTGGTTAGAAAATGGAATTTCTGTTCCACAGAAGACTTTGACATTTCAAAGTTTGTTTTTTCCAAATCAAACCAAAAGGTTGAAATTACAAAATGTCCTGTGTTACAGAAATTTTGAAAAATTTCAATTCAGAAACTCTAAACATTTTGTTCCAATAATATCAAAACACTATATTAGAAAAAAATATGTACTGTATATTAAATGCAAGGTGTGTATAATATAATAAAATCAATGTTATATAGAAGTTGATACAAAATGAATGGTTTTAACATTATTTGAATGAAATATTTAAACATTATTGAAATGAAGCAAGAAAGTCTAAAGAAAACATTTTGAGTTTCCCATCAAAAATTTTGTTTAAATTAACATGTCCTCATGAAATGGTTAGAGGAAATTGCATTTTCTTACAGAGAATTGTTCCATCAAAGATTTTTGAACTTCCAGTCTTCATATACTGTAAGGAAATTCCTCGAACAAGGATACTCTGTTCTCTTATTTCAGTTCTGAGCTTCAGATGTTTGCTCAGCCAATATTAGTGGACAGATTAAAATGGAGAGTAGAAACGAGAAGGGGGAAATAAAACTGATGAAATATGGCACATTTCCACATTTAAGTCCTAAAGATACCTTGACAAGAGTAATTATTTTGTATGGCATCGTGTGGCCTTCGGCAAGTTATTTAGACCAAATTTTTCACTAATTTTGAGTGCCTCAATGATTAGGTGGCCGAGTTGAGGCAGCTGGGACCTTATTTTTCAGAGGTGCTTCTTACTGACTTCATCTGGAGTTTTTAGTGCTCAGCGCCTCTGAAAATCATGTCCTCGGTGTTTCAAGTGGGCACTTTTTTGATCCTCGCACCCCCAAGACTACCCCCTGCCAAATTTCAAGTTCCTACTGCTAACCATAGAAGCATTAGAGCCCTTCCAAACAGACTGGAAATATATTTAGAATGGGAAGTGATAGGCAACCTAAAGTGATAGGCGTCGAGGTAGCTTTCTGCATGGTGGACTTTAGAAGAATTTATCATCTCTTATTTCTTTCACATATTCAGCCATTCTTTTCAGGAGAATGTTTCATCTGTTCTGTAAAGTGCAGGCTGACTTTGTCCATGACAGAAGCTGACAGCTAGTAAGCTTCAACAGCTGGGGTTTTGATGATATCCATGGAGCATTTCTATAAAGGCTCTTCAATTTTGAATTGCCTTCTGGGTTTGTGACTGAATTTCTCAATTAGACCAACTAGACTTAATACAATGATGATATTTTTATTTGTTTGGTTTACTTCCTGTCTTAAACAGTGCTGTTCTCTCACTTGGCCTGAGGATACATCTTGCTGTAGCTGTGAGTGATTAGATTTTTAGATTCATGAAGTTGAAAATACATCTGAATACCTAAATAGATGGGAGGAAAGAGTAAATTGTGATTAGAACATAATTGTAGAAAAAAGATGCAGTAGCGTGACATACTAACTGTGTTTAATTTTGATGATGTAGCAACTACGCTTTAGGAATGTTTTAAAGATTTGTTTCTTAGTATCTTGTGAATTATGCCCACAGAAATAGTAGGTATGTTTTAACCTTCTGGAAGTCTCTCCATATACATGCACATATAGTATAATCATCTATTTTGTCTGGTGTATAAAAAAGCCTTAATTCATAGATATGCTTATGATATGCACAACAAATCCAGTAAAAGTGACAAAATATACCATTTCACTTTAAACTTGACTTCATAATATAGAGCTTGGTTGGAAAATAGGAATATATAGTGCCAGATAGCTCAAAAATGTTTTACATTATGGTCAGAGAGCAGATCATTTTAAAATAGTTGTGACAGCTTAATCTCCATAATAGTTACCATTTGTTGACCATTATTCAAAGGAAGCCAGCTGATGCATTTCAGCTGATTTTACATACAGTATGTGTAGGACTGTAGTTTTTTGTTTTCATTTTAAATGGCCCATTTTTTATGGAGAAAATGGCAAGTTTCTTTGAGCAACATTAAATTTCCTAATTTACATTGTTTTATTGGCCAGTATCAATCAAACAAGGCTTCATAAGGTGCTAAAAATGTTTTGGTACCTGAAAAAGATATAAAAATAATTTCCAAGGTGCTTCTCAGCTTGTTGAAGCTGGTACTTGCCTAATAGTATTTTTTCCGATAGGCAATATTGCTACTCGGAATCATGACTTTGCCCAAAAATCATGAGATTTAAAAATACTAAATTTGAGGTTCCTTTGATTTGTCTTCTGGTTTTTGAGCCACTAGGGTTCCCATTTTCCAGCTTTTCTCCACAACCACGAGTGTTGAAAACTTTTAATTTTTTAATGAACACTGAGATTCTCACATAATCATCTGACTTCAAGAACTGGGGTTAAGAAAAACATCAAATGTCGCAAGACTTGCAATCAAATTTTGAGAGTTGGAACACTGATAGCAGGTGAGGATGGAAAGTCAGGTCTCCTTTCTCTGAATTATTTGAGATATTTTCCACTCTCCCTCTTCTCATCAGTGATTTAATTCTCTCTGGCTGCTGGAACAAGGAGCCTGACCTTCAGGGTAGACTATTGATTGCAGTAAGAGAGGAGGGAAAAGAAGACTCATGAACTTCGGAGAAGGGAATAGAATAGAAGCGGGTCTCCTGTGTCCTGAGCCTCCTGTGTGTTGTCTTCCATTCTTCCTCTGCCATTTTCAGAGTTCTAATTTATAGGCTCCACTGAGGGAGCCTGAGAACAGACCATCTGGCTCCACCAGTAAAGTCTGTAACTCAATTAGATTGCTTGCTCAGTCACTTCCAGGTCTCTCCAGCTTCCCTCTATGCATGTGTAGTAAGAGAAAAGTGGCAGAAAGTTACATTTTGTTTGTTTCTCAGAGACTTTACACTTTTGTCATGGAAAATGAACAGTTCCACACATTTTCTTTGAAATCCATGATTCAAATAATGGAGTCTTAAGTTTGTGGTATAACTCATGGTGTAATCATTGTCAGGATATTTATTTTTAATACAATAGGTTAAATCTATGGTGCCATCTTTCATATTGTAAGGAAAAATCTCCAACAGTGAATAAAATACTGCAGAGAGAGTTGTACAAATGCTGCTTCTTATACAAGTGGGGAAAGATGTTTTAAGATGTGTGCATAGATTACAAATCATTAGCCTGACTATTCCATTTTAAATAAGAGAATTCCTACAGGAGAGAGAATTCTGCCAAATAAACTAAATGTTATTTAATGGCCAAAATAAACCAACAGCTCTGAAGCATGGGAGATAAACTTTAGTACTAATCAGGGAACTACACTGAAGGTCCCCCGGTGACATAAAGGATTAGAGAAAATTACTTTTAAAAACTACTATTTCATATTTCAGTTGTAGGGGAACACAAACTGGGAACCACTGACAAGGGCTTGCATACTTGATCAAAAGTACAATGCATTTCCCTTTGGTGATAGTTTGATTTGGTTCCTTTGGCAGACTTAATGCAATTTACATTGAGCAGAACCAAATAAATCTATATTGTCTTTTTAAAATGCAAGCTGATTCTACTGACAGCTATAAAACATGGATACTAATATAATGTGAACCATGTATTAAATATAGCAGAATATAAGGTCATAGAACTTATCATTACTATCTGTGTATGCTTTATTTTCCATTCAGCTTTGTATGATATAAAATGGCATTGTCATAAATAGGCACTTATCAGAATTTGTTGCCTAGATGAGGGTTGATAGGTTAATGATTCTTTTCTCCTCACTGAAAGGCAGAAGGACATCTTGATGGTAATTGACTTTCGAAAGGTGTATTCTGTGGTGCTCGGTAATGCAGTTGTATTTGATTCAGCAGGCTGGAGCTGCAATAGAATTTTAGATAACAGCTCTACACTGATGTAGTCAAGTGTAGACTAGGAAGAAGGAGGAAGCAATGAATTGCTTACGACAAGAGTATCAGCCATTTTACTGCTAGAAATTAACATTTTAAACGGTATTGACCAGCTTTTTATGATTCCTCAGGAGAAAATGACAGTGAAAATGCATGTGGGTGGGGTGGGGTAAGGATCAAATGTGAATATTTTGGGAGAAAGAGGTATTTATTTACATTATATAATTCTTCTCAAAGGATTAACACAATCATTTTTTCTCTGTAATTTGAATCCTCATTTTGCATTCCTTTATTTTTTTCCTTTGCTTAAAAAGATATGATTTTTGTGCATTTACTTTCCTTTTATTTTACAGACGGTACAAATAGGCTGTAGAAATATTTTATTTAATTATTTCAGCATGACTAGTTCTTTACTCATTTTTGCTACTTAGTTATTATTCATTAAGCGTGAGTGGAAATCTCTACAATTGCTACCCTCGTTCTGGGCCAGATTCTGCCTGACCCTTACATGAGGAGAGCTTTCCCCACTTACATGGTCCCTATAAGGACCAAATAGGCTGCAGTCCTAATTCTTAGGATCTGCTTTAGCCCTTGTGTTTTGGGCAGTGTGGGGACTCATAGAGCCCGTAAGGGGCTGGGGAAGAGGCAGGGCTATGACTTTGCCCTCCCTGTGCACAGGCCAACAAAGCTGACTTTCACTATGGGATTGTAGCATGTAAGTCTCACCCCCACAAAGGGCCCTAGTAGCAAGAAAGCCCCTGCATTCCTGGAAGCTCCAGGAAAGGAACCTCCTGGCGCCCTTCTGGGGCAGTGCAGTTTCACTGTCTCCAAGAAGTAATTGAGTCCCTTATGTGCAAGTGCAACTTCTTCTATATCTTTTCCTCCCGATTTTTATTTTCTTTAAGATGTTTGGAGTTATTCATTTAATGCTATTCTTGTGAACAAATTTTCTGGGCCTGATTCCCTCTGCTGGCTCAAACTCTGCTGTGGGGCACTGGCAATAGAAAAGCTATTGAGACAACGGCAGTTTGCTGCTACATTAGGTGCCTATAAATTCCTTTCCACCTGCAAAAAGCCACAGCAGACCCTCTATGCGGCACTGAGCTTAAACGGGGAGGCTGGGTATGTGTGGATTCAGCACATCAGGCCACTTACACTGGGAGGGCCAATGGCAGAAGCTAAAGCTGCACTCCCTAAAGTGAATTCCCCAAACTAGTGTAGGGAGATGCATTTGAAATTATGCCTCCCTGCACTGGCAAGAGTGAACCTAATGCTCTGCAGTTTAGATTCATTCTGTTCTCCATATCTTTGGTCTGCAGTTGTGAAATACTATTGTCATTAAAAATGTTTTGGTGGTAAGATGTTATTTATTCTGTTTGAAAATATAAAAAAGAACTTGTCAGCACAGAAATCTTGCTAGCTTGATAGAACAGAATATAGGTGGTAGGTTTACTCAGAAAACTCGGACAAGCTTAGGGGTATTAGCTTCTTTTTTTTCCCTCAAGGATTTTGAAACCTCGGAACATTCTAATCAATTATTTTACAGCATTTTATTACCTAACAGCAGTATAACTTCTGTCATTTAGGAGCCTGATTCAAATGAATACTAAAATTTTTCCAGCAAGCTGACGCAACTCTGGCTTATCAGTACTGGAAAGAAAAATGTATTTTTGAAGTGAAATGAATACCTAAAGAATCTGTATATATTAAGCTAAAATATTCACCTAGCACTTGTTCCTTTATAACTGAGTGTAGTTTGGATGATTCTCAACGACAGTGAAGCAAAAGTGTGTGGCTTTGTCACACACCAAAATCTGATGACTCTCAATATCAGTTTTCAGTTTTCCACTTTCTTCTTGCCTCGATTTTGGAGGAGAGACAACTTGTTATCCTTGTATAACCTTTCCCTTAGCTTTTATATGCGTTAGGTTTCTATCTGTACTGTAATGGGCCCTGAGTTAACCCCTTTCCTGCCATAAAGATAGGTATGATAGGCATAGTTAATCTATAGTTAATGTTGCCTCATCCTTCCTGTTGCTTATAACTGTTTTCAGTTGCTTATAACTTTGCTAGACTTTAACCATTCAAGTTAATAGGTGATTCAGGAATAGGGGTGAGGGATTTGTACTGAAGGAGGAGGTGGTTTGTAGGAGACCTGCCTCATTTGCTGTAGAAATCAGAAGGTGTGTATCTATTGCAGATACTGGGACAGGCGGCCATACGGTTGCTCAGAACTAAAGGCCCACCACCTTAACCAGGAGTGATGAACCACAAAGTGCAGATGGCAAATGATTACAGGGGATAAGGATTGAAAAAACAGGGGCAGGAAACCTGCACTACCCTTTCAAAAGACACGTCTGGGAACTTAAATTCATAATTCTGCTGGACACTAAAAATCATAGACTGAACAGAGACACTAATTTCTGGCTTATTACAACAATCTGTAACCCACTAACCCCCTCTTTTTGGCCTATGGCTGCAGATGTGTTAAGTGCCACTCTACCTTGAATGGTCCCTTAGAACAGGTGTTCTCAACATTTTTTTCTCTGAAGTTGTTCCGATAAAAGGTATGACCTCACCCATCCTGTCACTCTTCACAAAGATACACATTTTTGGAGGGTGGAGAGAGTGAAAGGAAGGAAGGCATCAGTGTTTCACTGTTGTTTTTATATTCCTAAAATGTGCCTATCTATAGCTCTAAGTGCATATAAAAATGACTTCAAAATATGTGCAGTGTGTGTATTCCGAAACAGGAGTGTGGGCGTTTTTATCGTTTCTGTGCCTGGTGTTTTTTCAGGCCCTGACTCAGACTGATGGCAAGGACGTGGCCCAATGCTAACAACAATGTGCAAATACTAAAAAGCATTCCTCAGGGACTGCTGAAGACATTGCTTGGCAATTGCCTTTGTGTGTGGAATTGCCCCTGGATTAAATTCCCTGTAAAACAATTCTAAAATATTACATAAATAAACAGTGTGTCAAAATCAGCTTTTATCTATAAAACCCTTATTTCTTCTCTGTAGTTTTCTTTGAGTCTCAAGCCATTTCCTGTGTGTGTGTGTGTGTGTGTGTGAAGCCATTTCCTGTGTGCGTGTGCACGTGCATCATTCCCACTCCAAACCCCACACATTAGCCTACACCACAATGATATCAGCAGGACCGGCTCTAGGCACCAGCAAAGCAAGCATGTGCTTGGGGCGGCATTCTGGCCACCCTTTCTGGGGGGCAGTTGTGCTCTCGGAGCTGCACCACTTAGACAGGGCGAGGGCGCCACGCCCCCGTCCATAGCAGGAAGGGGAAGCCCCAGCCCCGGGATGCTGAGCTGCCAGGGCCCAGCCGCTACGAGGAGAGGACGAGTCCTACCAGGGAGCTGGGGTTGTGCCACCTCATCTGTGCACTGGCTGCTGCGCGGCCTTGTGCCACCCCTTATATCGGGGCTTCTCTGCGTGGCCGGGCGGGGGAGGGGGTAAAGCCCCTGCAGGCACTGGGAGAAGGAGACATCACTCCCTCCACTTCCAGCGCCGCCTGCGAGCCCCAGCCCCACCTGAGCGTGGGGCGGCAAATTTTTTGCTTGGGGCGGTAAGAAACCCAGAGCCGGCCCTGGATATCAGAGCTGGTTTCACCCACTAGCATGGCTTTTCTATCTTACTACCTTCGAGTGTGTTTCACTGCTGATAGCATACGTTATCAGCTTTAACTTGCATGAGTTACGAAATAGCCACGCTAGTTGGTGAAACTAGCTCTGATCTCTGATGTTACTGGATGTTTTCCTGTGGAGGCAGAGAAAGCGCTTATGAATGGGAATGGGAAAGATAAGAAAAATAACTCCTAATCAGCTGCACAACTCCATCTTCACCAGGCCACAGATATGGAACCAAGACTTCCATGGGTTCATATACATCTGCAATTGGCCTTTATCAGACTGCAGGATACGTTGCAAGGGCCATTTATTTTCCCTGTCTGCAAAGGACTGGGAAGTCTGATGGGAGATTGAAAAGACCTCACATATGTTTTCAGCTGATGGGTTATTATATAGATGCATTATTGGACAAAAGGTGTTAGAGGATTTGTCTATTTTTATAACTTGTGTGTGTGTGTCCCCTGGAGCAAAGGATAGGTGCTCCTTCAAATGGAAGGAGTGTATGATTCAAGTAAATAAATGTATGCAGATGTCAAATGAGTGCCCAATCATGAGAAGCATTATTTCTAGCTAGCAGTCTGCATTCCTGCAGCTGATACAACTGCTGAGTTTGTATGCATCCAACAAGGTCACAATCTGAATGGCAAGCACCTTCACCTGTTGTTTGAGGTGTAGGCAAGCCGATGTCATGTATCCATCTCTTAACAGTTAGCCCATATCTCTGTCCATTTTTAAATAATGCTAAGATGTTATGGCATCATATATTCCATAGATCAGACACTTCAGATAGATCTGGTGATGAGTCAGTATTTACACAGTAAATAAAAAGTAGTTAGTAAAACAAAGGAGAAATAAAAATTCAAAGTGGAGGTACTGGTTTGGCTGTAAACCTTTTGTGCAAACTGGCTTAGGCCAGGCTTAGTTAAAGAGAGTGAAGCACAAATAGAACTGGACTGTAAAAAATTGAGTGACTTGTATGCAAAGATGGAGATGGTCATTAGAAACTGAAAAGCCAAAGGGCACAGAGCCAAGCTCTGAAACCCAGATGTACCTAGAGGGAGATAAGGTAAGTTTAGGGGAGTATACAAATGCTAAGGGAAACTGTAAAGAAGCGAATGAAAAAAGATTGATGGTATAAAAAAATAGGAAAGTAAACATGAGACGAGAATGAGATGGAGAGACGTGTGTTTGTTTATGGGGAATAATTGCAGTTCACACCACAAAACTGGGTGCTGTACTGGATTGTGTGTGTGTGTGTCATTGGGCAAGAATATTCCCCCTGATTTTTCCTGCTGTATAGATGAAAGTAATTGAAAATCTGTTGAAATAGCAGAAAATACGCTGCAGGGAGAGGAGCTGAACCTGATCAGTACTCTCCATGCTCTGATCTCAGAGGAATACACTCCCACCCCTCCACCGCCCCAGACAAAATTCTGAATGTTTGGACTCCATTGATTTGGGTGGGGAAAAGCTGATGCTTGTGACATTCCCTGGCAATCCAAGAAGAAAATACAAGTGGAAGCTAGGATTAACACTGTAAGGCTTAACTCACACAGGTTCCATCTACCTGCTGTCAAACCCTTTTAGGGAGTAATTGCCAGATATGAGCAGGGACACCCGGGCATCAATAAGTCCCAGGAGTAGCACAGAGCCACCCAGCCCTCCTTGTGAATCCTCAGTCCTGCTTTTAAGATCCAGGAGATGTCTGAGTTTAATGAAGGGTGATGCCCTTGTTCACTCCAAGGGGAGGCAAATCCCATTTCTTGTAAACTCCTTGATGTGGAAACTGTTTCCTGGGTGGCATATTGTGACCCATTCCCTTCATTTTACTCTAACAGGGTGGAAAGATAGTCTTGTGTTTAAATCACAGCACTAGGAATCAAGAGGTCTGGTTCTGAGAGAGACTTTCTGTGTGACCTTGGACAAACCACATTATCTCTCTTTGCTAGTTTTCTCATCGGTATGACAAGGTTAATAATACTTATCGACCACATAAGGGTTTGTAAGGTTAAATCAATTAATATTATAAAGCACTTTAATTTCCTCAGATGAAAGGTGCTGTATAAGTACTAAGTGTTACTAATTGTTATCAACCTTTTCCTCACTTTTTTATTCATTATTGTGGTTTTTCTTTCTTTTGCATTGTGAATTCTGTTCTTGGCTGCTTCTTAGAAATTACTTGCATTTATAAATTTTCTCCCTTTAATAATAAAATATTGCATAATTGCTAGTGATTGAAAAAAACCTATTATGTCACACAGTCCAGTCTCCTAACAAATTGTCCCCAGCACTATTTCCTCCAGTGCTTTGTCCAATCATTTTAAATTACTCAAATAATGACCCTTCATCCATTTCTTCTCTTGGCAGACTCTCCTAATATTTCATAGACCACATTAAAAATGGTCTAAATTTCCTAAACTACTAGTTATATTCCTCTGGACCATCCTGAACAATGCCTCTTCCTCTTTTTTCAATCTTCAGATACTTATTGTTTGTTCATTAATATAATATTTACAGCACCCAAGTGTTATGGTCTCTATACAGATAAACAAGAATACATGGTTCCTGCCCCAAAGTGCATATAACCTAGTTCTTATACTTTAACTCCCATTTCTCCATATTTTGTCTTCATTTTGCTTTGTGCCATCCATCTGCTACCCAGTTTCATTTCTCAGCCGTATATTTTCTGGGGAGTTATTTCCTATTCCTGAGGAGGCCTGATACTATAGTTGAAGAATCATTTGTACATAGTATCATTTCTAGCCTGTGATTTTTTTTAAAAAAAAATTAGCAATGAGACAGGGCAGGCACTGTGCTGTGATGGATATCAGTACAGTGCACGTTGGGTGCATTGAAAGCATTTGACTTCACCTTATGTCACTTCTAGAATGTATTTTCCTACTTTTAGCAATGAGACAGGATAGACATTTGGCTGGACATTGCCTCATTTCTGGAGCATCGTATAGGTAACTGCTTCCAGGGCATCTGAAAATTACCAGCACACAGCACAGTGCCCTGTGTGATATTGACATGATATATTTCTTTTGAAAACCTAAAATAGATTAGTATTTTATAGTGTTCAAAGATGTACAATAGAAGTGTTTATAGGGTTAAAGGATATACAATGTGTGTGAGTATATATTCAATGTAGAAGAAATGTGTATCTAGATAGAAAGTGAGATTATAGAATGTAATATTGTGAAATTTTTGTGACTACTATACTTAAGATTGAAATGTGATTTCCTATATAGATCTGTACATTCTTATTTTTGTGTTTCTTATAATTTTCTCAGACAAATTGGTCTGAAATTTTTCATGCTTTGTCTCTACCCAGAGCAATTTTTTAAAACATTTCTGAAAACTTCATTCATCCAGTTTTGAATTGTGTATGTAAAAAAGATAAATTAATTACATTATGTTTGTCCTATCTGCCCAGATCACAAAATGATTGCATAATCATAAAGTAGCAATGGCTGAATGGATTTTGTCTGGACTTTGCTTATTCTGTAGCACTCATTGAGATCTAGTTAAACCAAGTTTGAAGGAAATGTGCTTAAGGTATAAAATCTGAAAGATTTTTCAGGCGTATGCGAGGTAATTTTCTGGTAGGTTTCTTTGCTTTTTTTTACAGCTTGGAACCCTAGGAAAAAGTGTGCTATAAGCTTTGCTGTGTGATCTTTCTGTTTATAAAGTGACCTCTAACTTTGGGCCTGGGAACCAAAAGAATCTGGATTAAAACCCTGATTCTGATTAGCCTTCTGAGTGATCTTGGGGCAGTCACTTCCACTCACTCTACCTCTGTTTCGCCGATCTGCCCAAGCTCTATCTTACAATAACTGTGAGATTATGTAATGTTTGAACAGGACTTTGGAAAATATAGGGACCAGATTCTAATCTCAGATCAGAACCTCACACAATAATGTGTTGTATAAGTAAGAGGTTCCCCTTTTGTTTGGAGGAGCAGAAAATACTGGGTAGGGAAGAAAAAATATCCTTTCCTATAATTTAACTCTACTGCCTTCCACAGTTGAGAGGTGATAGAAGAGAAAGGAATTGTTTCACCGGAGAGAAAAGCTGGTTTAAATAGGAGATGAGAGAGGATGTACACAGAGAGCAACAACAGAGCTTACAGGGTCTGCAGGAGGGGCTTGGTTCTCTGGTTTGAAATGTGTAGTGTCCCTGCAGCCACAGGTTCAAAGCTAAGCAGGGTTATCTCAGCCCTTCATCCTAAAGGTAGATAAAGTGAGTTCACTAGAGCTTACTGCGTGGATTTTTCAAACAACACTCTACAAACTAAAGTTCTCTGTGTGGATATTAAAGAGCCTAACACTGTCTGTAAAATTTGACAGGTTTCAGAGTAGCAGCCATGTTAGTCTGTATTCATAAAAAGAAAAGGAGCACTTGTGGCACCTTAGAGACTAACAAATTTATTTGAGCATAAGTTTCGTGAGCTACAGCTCACTTCATCGGATGCAGTAAAATTTGAGTTTTCTCCTTGGGCCACTGAACAAAATTCCTTTCCACCATAACTATTCTGCAGTCTCCTGTGCACCAGTTGGCTGCTGCTCTCTGTCTCAGAAGTCACAGCAGTTCAGTGCTGCATTATATGCATAATTTGCTGTTTGCTTTGGAAGGGAAGGTGCTATGCAAATGTAAAATAATATTACAATACACTCTGCTGAATTTGAACATCATAAAACAGGATGGCTGCTTCAAAGGACATCTCCTAGGAATCTGATTTAGCCTAATTATAGTGAATGGTAATGACTGTGTCTTAACTAGGATAGTATTAGTATGTATTCCTCTTATTGGATCCAAGTAAAGTGGTGTTTAACCAGTTAAGTGGCTGTGAAATTATGTGTTCCATTCTTTTCATACAAGTTACAAAAATTAAATTACAAAAATTACATATTAAAATGTATATTTTGTTAGATTTTTGTGAGGCCGGGATCAGGGGTTCAGAGGTTTGCCCACATGGATACAGATGCAGGATTAGGGCGTTAAATTGTTAGGGTGCTGTCCCACCACCCTTCACTGGTGAGGAGCAGTAGGCAGAGGGAGGTTTTATCATCTTGATTTCCAGACCTTAGCGGGAAGGGCCATCATCACAGTTAGCAGGGCATCCCTGTTTGGAGGGCAAGCTTTGCCCAATGGACCACATCTTTTTCTCCTCCATTTCAGAGTTGTCAGCTAGGAACAGTTTTTGTGACCCCAGAACCTCTGTAGGACAGAAGCTTCTGAGAAAATTTACGTTGGATATAGACCATAAACAGCTGACTTGGCTGTACTTTCTGAATTTATAGTGCATATATGTATATAAAGCAAAAACATTTAAGTAGAAGGAATAACTTATTATTTGAGATGTTGTAATTAATTTGCAAACTGGACATCATCAAATTAGGCCTGAATAACGACTGTGAGTGGATGGGTCACTACAAAAACTAATTCCACCCTGCTGATACTCACACCTTCTTGTCAACTGTTTGAAATGGGCCACCTTGATTACATTGGCCTTAGTAGCACTACAACAGTGATTTCCACCCCTTCTTGTCAACTGTTGAGAATAGCCCACTTCCAGCTTAATTGAATTATCTAGTTAGCGCTGATCCCCTACTTGGTAAGGCAAATCCCATCTTTTCATATGTTGTGTATTTATACCTCCCTACTGTATTTTCCACTCCATGCATCTGATGAAGTGGGTTTTAACCCACAAAAGCTTATGCCCTAATGAATTTGTTAGTCTCTAAGGTGCCACAAGGACTCCTCATTGTTTTCTCTCATTACTGAGGTTCTTTTTGGAGTGTAATTATACATATTGAAACTACAAGTCACGAGATTGTGAGGAAATTCTGAAATGGATCAATGCAAACATTAGCCCTCTGCTATTGCTTCATACTGGGCTTTCAGGGTTTTCAAAACTATTTTATTTTCTTGATTTTCTGATCTTATGTCTCTGATATTTAATGTTTCAGGCTATATTGTGCATTGTTATCCTTTTACAAAACATCAAGAAAGAAAAACTGTTTAAAAAAAATTCTAGCAATTGCAAACCAAGAAAATTAAAATATCAATTGTTATCTCTTGACAGATTTTATCTAATTAGTGGAGGTGTTCCTTTTATTATATGTGGGATTACAGCAGCGACCAACATCAATAATTATGGAATTGAAGGCAATGCCCCATAGTAAGTATATAGCATTGTAATAAAATACTCTCAGAAATAAATAATATGTCTCTGTCAGATGCTGATAAATGTTACTGCCTTCATAAGGGGCAGAAACATAAAACTTTAAGATAAAATTCCATATTTGCCTGCATGGAATAATGGCTGTGAAAAATCATTGTCTTACTTTGGGGTCTGATGCTTGGCTCACTTACCAACGGTTTTATACCAGTTTGATTTCACTGATATCAATGGAGTTACATTTGATTTACACCAGCGTGAATGAGAAGAGAATCAGACCTGTTGTTTCTACATTCACTATAATCATGTATTGTTGCATGTATTGTATAAAAAGGACCACACTAGCCAATCAGAAACAACAAAATCTTGATTACGCCTCTAACTACTGTTTGATTTACCATGTATTCTCCTATTCAAACCAGTGCAACCAGACTATAACTGGCTCTGCTTGGGTTTGCACAGGGTGGGGAGTGACAGCTCAACATGACCTTCCCTACTTCTTGCCCACTTGTGCAATGAACAGTCACAATGCTCACTGTCTGACTCTTATCAGAGAAACCCAAAAGGGGGCAATGATGAAAGGACACCCCCATGTACACCAGCTGGTATAAGAGGAATAAGTACCACACTTCACTGAGCTGACCAGAAACCCCCACTTGCATGCACGTATTTGGTTCCCAGATGTTGTCCCTCCACATTTTGCTTAGTTTCATTATGACTGCTACAAAATACCTAATGCATAGTATTTTTAAGGGGCGCTATTGACACTTTTAGCCCCCAACCTTAAAAGGAGAGAGAGACTATTCTTCATAAGTGAAGAAATCGTTAATGTAATTTCAACAAAATTATTTTTTTTTAAATATTTTTTCCCTTAAAAAAACATTCTTGGGTTTTCAGCAACCCAGAAACATCCCAGCAATATCGTCTTGCAGTTATGACCCAACCTTCTAGTACCCAGTCTGACCAAGGTGGCTGTACAGCTGTTACATGTTGGTGCTTCAGGCACCTTAGCTACATTATTTGCTCTTGTTGCCTGGGGGTGGGGAGTGCCAAAGGAGGCCCCCAATAGGCTTTTTCCAGAAGAGCTGAACAGGAAGTGGTTTAGAATAGTAATTGACACTGATTGCACGGAGATGATTCATCATGCCAGTGATCAGTGCTTTAATGGAACTTTCAGTCCATTCTGTCAATACAGGTATACGGATTCTTGGAAGGGATTCAGTTTCAATCAATGCTACAGTGCTTTGAAAATGCATCTTGACACATCTCAAAGCAGCCATGGAATGAGTAGAAATAGAGTTGTCTGGAAACAAAGTGAAAGGTATAATAATTAAATATTTGACCTTTCAAAATCATTTTCAGAGAGAATTAAATTGTAAAACCTGACAGTAAATTAGTAGAGACCCTAGGCAACTTTATCTGCTTAGACTGGTACCTACTCAGACCATGCCTGTCATATATTCAAAATATATTTATTCAAACATGTACAATTAGACAATCATTTATAATCAACAATATATTGAAGACTTGATTATTTATCTTCATAAATCTGTGAGACATTTTTTATTTTGGCACAGTTACAGAGGTTGTACTACTTTAATCACTTTAATCATAGACAATCAATACCAGATATCACAATCTGTACAGAAAACGGAAAGCAGGTGAAGGATGGTTATAAAATTGTCTAGGAAAGATACAAATTGAACAGCAGCACAGTGGGTTATATGCCTGATTCATTTTTAATAATATTAACACATCAAAATGTAGATGCAGTAACTTCAACATGTTTTTTATGGAACTGAGGAACTGATTTTTGAAGTGATCCTGATGAGATTCCACGTGAACCAACAACATCCTGAGACAGTGTTCTACTGGGGAATATTCTGGTTTTCACTTTGCATCAAATGTGCAACATTGGAGTTTATTTAATGTATGCACATATATCAGTGCTTCACACTTATCAAATGAAAAGTAGGAGTTAACCTGTTTTCTTATGACCCTGGGAGTAAAATCACCTTGGTCTTTTGCCAGAAGGGCATAATACTTAAACCCTGTGGTGCTTATGAAATAAATAATAAATTGTGTGCATTTGTTAAAGATCAGAGTCCAGAATCAAAAATGTAAATGTAATAATCAAATGTAAATGCTACTAAAGGTGACCAAAACACACCAGGGCTGAATTTTGTTAGATGAGGGGGTTCTGAACCCAGAGAGTATGACCACTCATATTACTAAATGGTCGAGGGGATTCTGGCTACATGAGAGTGTGGTGAGAGGGAGTCCTGGCATGGAAAAGTTTCAGAACCATTGTATTAGAAGGACCACATCCAAAATTGGGGACTTCTGTTCTCCTTGTAAAGAATCATACACACCTCTGGCTATAAATGACTAACCCTATTTTTTATTAGTGGACTGTGAATAAGTATTGTAAATAAAGTATCATGCCTCTTCCATGCCACTTTCCTTTCCCTAAGGGCCCATTGTTGACATGCATAACATTTTCTGTGTTATGGAGCCCACGTCAAATAGTCTAAGGCCTGGTCTACACTGCGGGGTGGGATTGATCTAAGGTACGCAACTTCAGCTACAAGAATAGCGTAGCTGAAGTCGACGTATCTTAGATCGACTTAGAATCACTTACTTCGCGTCCTTGCGGTGCAGGATCGACGGCTGCTGCTCTCCCATTGACTCTGCTTCCACCTCTCGCTGTGGTGGAGTTCCGGAGTCAACGGCAGAGCGATCGGGTATCGATTTATCGCATCTACACTAGACACGATAAATCGATCCCCGATAGATTGATCGCTACCCGCCGATCCGTCGGGTAGTGTAGACGTGGCCTAAGTTACCTATCACTCTGAATGCCATATGTAGATAGTGAACTCTGGAGAATGACTTTGGGAAGGCAATGAACCTTGTCTACCTCCCAGCAGGAGAGTGGGCCCTTCTTGTTCTTCTTCCTTGCATCAAATTGGGTCCACTCTGAATCCTCTCCTTCCAAAGTGCTCTGTTTAATGCCGTATCCCCTATCACACCACATAATAATGTCTTCTTTTATAACATCCCACCACTTTTTCTTGGGTCAGCCTCTCTGGCTTTTTCCTTCAATCTTGATCTGCTGGACTCTCTTACCTATGTAGTTGTCAGGACTGTGGTTTACATGACCAAACCCTCTAAGCCTGCACGCCCTCATTTTTCCATTAGACTGTTACTTTGAGCTTGTCTCTAACAAACATATTCCACATGTGGTCTTTCTTGCTTATACCACTCATCCATCTCAACATCCGCATTTCTGTGGAAGTGATCATTTGCTCATGGTGGGCTCCTCCCTGGTTTAAATGTCAATGGGCCTCAGGAGAGACTGTAAAAGAGTCGGTGCAGGTTTAAGAGAATTCTTGTTTCAGAAATGGGACTCAGTCAAAGAGAAATAGAAGAGTGTCATCTGGGAGAGAAGGTTATCCCAAATAGCAATCATACTGGGGAACAGAAAGGGACTTCTTCCTTTCCCCACCTCCCACCCCGCAGCTAGCATGTGTTGCTGTTTTGTTTGAAATAAATAGAAAAGGAACACCGTCCTGTTATCTTTTCTCCACACTACTTGAATGACTACAGCACTAGGATTAAAGTAACTCCTGCTGCCTCATGACCCCAGTGTAAAGGACCGGGGGCATAAGTGGTCTGGCCTTTTGGTCACAACTGAGCTGGTGTCCGCAAGTCAAGGACAGCCACAAAGTGGTAGTCAGTGAGCAGGAATCAGAATAATTGCTAGAGCTGGGATCAATACGTAAGAGTCAGAGGCAGGCTGGAGTCAGAGACTGGGTATCAGAGGCAGTTACCAGGTGGGAATCAGGAGGACAGAGTCAGGGTCAGTCAGACTGCGTTTGGAGACTGGAGGTCAGAAAGCAAGGTGAGGCTGAGAGTCTCAGTGTAACACACACACCTCCTGGGTGTGATGTTATGTCCCATGCAGTGGCACCGAGACCACTTAGAGAGCAATTAATGAGTCTGCTCTACAGCCTCAGTCCAAAGTATCTCAGTCTAAATATGTGTTTAATGGGACTGAGGGTGATGACTCAGAATAATGAACCTTAATTATCATATTCTCTCCCTCCCATTGCTAACATTTAATAGTTTCCTTGACATTAATGGGAGCTCTCCATACACATCAAGGGGATATCATGCTGTTAAGGCAAAACCAATGTATTGTACATATGAGAAGTTATTGTCCATTATGTCAAATTTGGGTTTAAAAATTAATTTGACTTTCACTTTTTTGTTTGTTTGTTTTGCAGTTGTTGGATGGCTTGGGAACCTAGCCTTGGTGCATTTTATGGGCCAGTAGCATTCATTGTGCTAGTCACCTGTGTTTACTTTCTCTGCACATACGTGCAATTGAAGCGTCATCCAGAACGCAAGTATGAATTAAGAGAAAGGACAGAAGATCAGCAGAGGTTGGCAAGTACTGAAGTGGGCCGTAGTCATATTACGGACACTGGGTCAGTTTCCCAGACAACATGCTCCATGATTTCTTCTTCTTTGTTGGAAAACGAGCACTCGTTTAAGGCTCAGCTTCGAGCTGCGGCATTCACTTTGTTCTTGTTTACTGCCACTTGGACCTTTGGAGCACTTGCTGTATCTCAAGGACATTTCTTGGATATGATATTTAGCTGCCTCTATGGAGCATTTTGTGTGACCTTAGGGCTTTTCATCCTCATCCATCACTGTGCAAAGCGAGATGATGTATGGCATTGCTGGTGGTCCTGTTGCCCATCTAGAAGAAGCACATATTCTGTACAAGTTAATGTCCGCCCAAAGGTTAATGTCAATGGGGACACGCAGGTTCATGCACCTTGTCTTCAAGAGTCACCATGTCCTAACAAATCAGCTGTTTTTAATCATCCACCTGCTAATCACTGCAAGCTTACTAATCTACAAGCTGTTCAAAACCATGTTAACTGCCTTTCACCAGTTACACCATGTTGTGCAAAAATGCACTGTGATCAACTTTTGGATGATGAAGCTCATATACATGTGCATAACGAGGGAACTTTCAGGCCCAACATGCACATTCACAGATGTCTGAAAAGCAGAACTAAACCACGTTACTTCAGTCGACATAGATCTGCAGGAGAAAGAGAATATGCCTATCACATTCCTTCGAGCATTGATGGTAGCATCCACAGTTCACATACAGACAGTCCACACAGCACGCATGATAGTCAGTCAGGGCACAGACGGGCTTGCTGTGCGAAAAGTGATGCATATCCTACTATCAACCAGCCTGAAAGTAGCGATGCAAGTACTGTAATATACAGTTGTCCTAAAATCCCAGAAAGTGACACTGTGCACCATACAGCTCATTTTGAGATGCATCCGCGGACACAATCATTGCCATTTAATACAACTAATCACAATGGAATTCTCAAGGGAAATGTGCATGAAGCCATGATATACAGTTCAGATAGTACAGGAAATATCAAAACTGGTCCTTGGAAGAATGAAACTACTGTGTAGTTCATGGGCCACTATATTGTCTTTTTCAACTCAGATCATCTTCAGTTTTGTTTTTATTCTAAACTGAATAAGATTACATTTGTGTAGCACATCAGCAAATTGTACAGGTTTTACACCTTTATTTCTGTTTTCTGAATGAGCGACTAAAAGAGAGAAGTAGTGGCAGTGTTTTAAAAGTGAAGTTATTTTTAAAAGAATGTTAGAAAATTGTTCTGGGAGAGAATTTGAAACTGAAGTCTAGAAAACTGAATATAAGAGGCAATATCCTTTTGTTACAAAGAACTGTATTTCTTTAGAAATACATCACTTTTAATTCATTATTTGGGGTTTTTTTTTTAATTCTAAGGTAACTTCAGACTCTTTTATATACATATCCGCATCTTTTACTTATTTATTTTTGTAGCAAAATATTATTACTGTGCCATGGATTTTAATCAGAAGTTACATAATAGAAATGAGGAGCAGGATTTTAATAAATTATTGATACAGCTTTTTAGCCCTACAAAGTGATACTGCCTCTAAAGATCTTCTGTAGCATATGGCCTGTAAAATCATGTAATGTACAGTCTCTGTTATGCCTCTTTTCTTGTTGGAGAGAAGTACTAGGTAATGTCTGTTACATCTATGGTGCTGTATTGGTTGTATTTTGCATGACATATGTCAGGATATACCATTTGCTGTGTTCTAGTGTTACATATGTAAAAACAAGTATTGTAAAAGGCTGTGGAAACCCTGTTGGTATTTAATCTAGAGCATTATGAATCTACAAAAAATCACTAAAGCACTAGTTTAAGTGGCACAATCCTTTGTGTAAGGTTATATGATAGCTTTGATAAGGGTCCACTCTAATGTCTTTACAGAGCATGCACTACTCATTGTATGTGACACTGTGCAGTGTAATAGCAATTGTCTCAACAAGTTTTACACTTCTTTGTAAAGTATGCCTTTTGAACAAATCTGTAAGCTGTTTCACAATAACCTTTCAAAATCTGTTTAGGTAGAGCAGTTTTATCATTAACTCTTTGAGGACTACTGTCATTTTCTTAAAAATAGCTTACTCTACTTCAGAGAGACTGTATATACTATATTGTCTATTTAATCATATGAACAATGTAGTCCAGAGTTGTCAGGAAAGTGAACGTTTAATCATTTTCCAGAAACATAACTTTCCAGATACTAATTTATTAATTTCACATCTTATGTGAAAGCCACTTTCCCTCCCAGCAAATTTCAGATTGTCTTTATCCTTTAATGCAAATTTGACCTTCAAAAGCAGTTACTTGTGTTCATTAATTCCGCTCAACCATAGGGCATTTTAGGGTCAGTAACATTCTCTGTTAACAAGGCTTTTGGCAAGAAATTCTTTGTCCATGAACGTCTGTACACAAAGCGTCAACTCACAGGACAGATCTGAATTATAATTATCCTTATGTGAAATGAAACTCCTTTTTAAAATAAGAAGGCTGCAAAGTAAGAATGAGTTATATACTGTGAATAGAAACATATAGCTGGAAGAAAAATGTCTGCAATGAAAGGAGAGAAGTGGTTTCATAAATAAAAAGACAAAGCACAATGTTGTATGGCCATATGAACAAGTCTGTCATATCCTAACACAGGCTTGGGTAACTGATACATTGCTATAGAGCACAGAACAAATAATAAAAGCCCCTTGATGGAGCATCAATTTACAATGTATATTTTGCAGAAATACTAACATGCCTCAACCCATCATTTGTCTGTTAGCTGCAGTTTATTAGTCCCTACTCTTTTTTTTTAAATTATGTAGGAAAACATTTCCTAACAGTGTACATATAGGTGACAATTATAATTGTTGCAATGTTATAAAAGTGCATAAGTCAGACGAATGTGTTCTGCAGTGTTGCAGGTGGGAATTAGTACTCAAAGGGTTAATGCTCAGTATCTGAGTGCAAGAAATCTTGTTTTTCTGTATTTTTGTAAATTTGAAATATATATTGTAAACTACAGCAGTGTAATGTATCCATTTCCTATTATGTGTGTCTTTAAAAGAGCAGGAAGAATGCACTAGTTGGTTGTTGAGTTTTAAACCAGTATACAACCTTTTCATGACTGCTTCTTTAAGTGATGGGGAGAATTTAAAAAAAACTATGCTTTATTATGTATATGCTGTATGTGCTTGAACTGTCTCAAAACTAAAATACAGTATTTTCATTGTTTGCATAATGCAATATTTTCTGTTTAATAATTATTTTCATTTTAATATTATTTTATTCTCATTTCACATAGACAGTGAGCCCTAAGCAAGCATAGACATAATGGTAAATACCACTTCTCTGTATCTCAGCAGTATATATCTATGCTGTAATAGATGAATCCTAGAGGGTCTATAGATCATTATGCAAAATATCCCACATACATGGCCAGGTGAAATATTCACTTTGCTAGAACACACCCAGTGAGGTTCTTTATTCAGCTTGCGTTTCTGTCACTCGTGTTGTTTTGTCTGAGAGGCTTGTGTATGATCTTCATAATGGCTTACAAAGAAGTAAAATAGGTGCTGCTTTCCACAGAATATCTTATGTGATAAAACTCTCTGGAAAATTAACATTAAATATGAAAACACCTTTCTTATTGTGTTAAAATATTAATTTAGTAAATATTTTGAGGCTAATTTGGAAAAGATGTGTTATGCAATAATCTGTTTGCATATTATTTTTTCAGAAATATATAACTACAGAGTAGGAGAACATGATATTAAATAAATTACAACATGTTTTATAACATCAGATTTGACCAAAATTCTTTCTGTGCTTTTGACTTTTTTTTTCCAAGATAAATGGGATCATTTAATTGTTGTTGGTTTTTTTGTCATTTAGAGTCAGTGAATCATTGACTTTACCTGATTTCTTATGACATAAAAATAAAGTCTGTGAAATACGTACAGTATAGCAGATATATTGTACTAACAAATTCCCTCCTGGACATGCACATGTAACCCAGCTGAATACTAACATTAGTTTTAGTTGTGCATGAATAACACAAAAGTGGCAGAACAGATTTTTATAGGTCACTTCCTGGGCCTGAGACAAAGCATGAGAAATTTCAGCCCCAAAGGTAATTTTCTGAGAATGATACAGGCAATTGACAACAGGGGGTTAAAATTAAAGTTCTGTCTTACTCTTAACTGTTGGAGATAGAATACTGGACTAGATGGACCATGGGTCAAATCCAGTGTGGCAATTACTGTTTCCCATGTAAGTCCCATGAAGATATAATCCAAGAAAGCATAAACTTTTAAAAAATTCTCTGCCAGACAGATCACTTGAAGTTTAGTAATTCACATTTATACTGAACATTAAATAAAGGTAATTAGGGATCAAATTTATTACTCCAATTTCTTATGATGGATGTATTCTTAACTCTGTGTATGTACACAGCTTCCAGTTTTAATTAGTTCAGTTTTGGGCACCTCAAAGTGGCTTTCTTTTAAGACTTGGATCATGGCACACATGCAGTTTTGCATGAGGAATTCCTGCTTAACCTCATGTAAAGAAATTCAATATGGAAATAAATTATGAATGTTTGAAAATTATGCCTGGGGCATGTGTGCTGTTCCCAGGTGTTCACACAGTCATTCTCACCATTGAGTCTAAGCAACTTTCACTTCGAGACTCAGGAACAAAAATCCTGGTCCAGGAGCATCCAGAGCCCAGATGGAGCTAAACAGTCTAGTAGAGCCATGTGGCCAGAGAAGCATGAGTATATCATGAGGGAAATACCCCCTGAGGTTCAGCCACAAAGCTGCTCAATGGTTGGCACCCTTTGATCTGTGCCCTGGGATGGAGTCGATAATGCTGTGCTCCCTGAACACTTGAGGATGTTGTCGTGGCGGTCCTGTTAGTGCTCAGTGCTTCTTTAGCTCCACAGTGCAGCATGTTCCTTCCTTCAAAGAATCAGTGGGGGATTCTGGATAAATCTAAGCAGATTTTGAAAACAGAAGGGGTTTTTTGACAGAAAAGGCCAGGCCCACTCAAAAGTTCCAGAATGAGATGTCATCAGGAGCATGTTGGTGTGCATTATAGAGAAGAATCACTGCACCCTGGAGATTGGAAGATGGAGAAGGGCATAATCCCCTATGATTCTTCAAAGCCAGCTGCACTCTTACCAAGGTATAAATGTGTGTGTGAGTGTAAAATGTAGAGATACATTTTGGTCCCCTCTTCTCTCCTTGCTCTATATCTTCTCTGCAGAAATTACTGCACCTCCAGGTGAAAGTGAGTATATTCACCCCCACCTTCCCACACAACCTGAATGTCCTCAGGATTGGTCTGGTCCAAGCAGACAGCATAAATGAAATAGAAGTGCTAAAGCAGCTTTTACTGCTGCCTAATGGGAAAGGTCAGGATTTGGTCTTCAAGCTTCTGCAATTTCTAAAGTGGTCCACCCTCCCTGATAAATTTCATGCCTTAAGGCTATGCAGCATGTCAAGTCAGAGAGAGAGGTTTGTTTTAAATGCATGCCCCCTGCCAAGCCGTAGGGGCTACTCTTCCAGCTACTATCTGTTTTGGGGGGTTGTTTTGATGTATTTCTAACAGTACCTGTCACTGTGGTATCTATCACCTAAGACTCTTGGGCTCTGGGTAGGCAGAAAACCGACTTCTTTCATTGGCAGGTCATTATAACTGTTGTAGCTCCTCCTCCACTCCTTCAGTACATTGTCTAGCTGTTTGGCAGATAGAAGACAAGTCATCTGGCTCAGCATATCCGTGGCTCCATCCACTTACCCCCTGAGTAAGACTAAGCAATACCTGAAGGATGCAGCTGGAAAAAGGAAAAACTAACCTTGGGGGCTACTCTGGGAGAAAAAGAGAAGATGGTAATCTCAGGTTTGTGAATTATACTCATTCCTAGCACAACGCACTCATTCATTACCCATCTTTTATCCTATGATAGGTGGAGCTGGTAGCACTATTTATTAAGTTTGCCCTACACTTCCTGTCACAAGACCCCATTTTCAGTTGCTTGTAACTTTGCCACATTAACCATTTTGGTTGAAGTTTTCCATGGTCTGCCTCAGCCTGAATTTATTTGGAAAATTTCATCCAAAAACCACTCAGCCATTACCACAAATAAGGCTAGGGAAAAATATATTGTTTTTTTGCCCATGGTAAACAATTCTGGTGATCTTTTCTTTGAACAGCTCTGCTTCGCCCTTGCTCTAGAGCAAAGAGTTGAAATTGGGCGGGAGGATGGCCTTTGTGTCAAGGAAATGGCTTTTACCAATTACCATCCCCATGAATCTGCCCAAATTTGGTCAAGTGTTGAAAAATAGCAGGTCACACATTTTCAACACCTTTAATTTTAGCAACTAAATTCTCCAAAGATTCCATTCTCACTGAGCACACTACAGCCTCTCACAGCTTCAAGCACTGCATATGTGTCATCCCCACAGAGTAACTGAGCATGCTCCAGCCCAGGGCTATGGGTGCTCAGGAGCACTTTCCATGTAATGGCTCCTCCAGCTGCTCTGGCCTGGGATGGGGCCAGGTACAAGAACTGAGAGCAGGGAGCCTGTCTTTTTTGTGCTCTCAATGACCCCCTTGCTAGCACCTATGCAGCATAGAAGAGGAAGTTGTCCTATTCAAATGCAGAGTAGACAAAGGCTGAACTAGAGGGAGGGAAAGGAGTAGAGTGTGACAAGGAATCTGGTGAGATTAGGACTGGAGAGGGAGAAACTGTGATTGTCACTGGCTGGGAAAGGAGACTGAGACTGGAAGGGAGTAGCGGCAGGAACTGGAAGCTGGTGGTTGGTGGTGTGGAGGCTGGATTCATTGGGCAAGGATACTGGCAATAGGGGCCAACATGGTGAGGGGAGGCTGGGATTGGTTGGGCAAGGAGACTGGGACTCGCAGTTGGTGAGGGAAATGGGGTGGAGATTGGGAGCGAGTTAGCTGAGGTGGGGAACACTGAGATCAGCTGAGGAACTGGGAAAAGGGGAGAGTCTGAGGAACTGGGAAAAGGAGATTGGGACTAGAAAGTAGTCAGGGGCTGTGGGGAGGGAACAACAACTCTGACAAAGAGCTGGAGTGCTGAGGGAGAACTGGCACTGGCTGGCCAAAGAGCCTGGTACAAGGAAAAAGGGAGAAAGGACAGTGGAGCAAAGAGCCAGCATTGGAGAGAGACTGAGATTGGATAATGAACACCGGGAGGACACTAGAACTGGGATCCAGTGCTCAGGGAGGGGAAAGAGAGATGTGATGGGGATCTGGGAGTGGGGACCTGGGACTGGCTGAGCAAAGACTGACCTGGGAGTGCGTCTGGGGAGAGTCAAAGACTGGGAGGGGGAAAACTGGGACTTGGACAGTGAGCTGGAGGGAGAGACTAAGACTGGCTAGGCAAGGAGACAGGGATATGAAGCCTGAGGAATGGAGACTGGGATTTTGTATCTCTATTTATTTCTGTTTTCTCTCTCTCATGTTCCCCCATATGCTGCTCTGGCTAGGAGACTGCACCCAGCTGCTTTGTTCCTGATGTAGACACTAAAAAATCCCTTTAGGAAAGAAGCTAGGCTTCATCGCCCACTCAGGCACAGTGCTGACTTCAGCACTGACTGAACAGTGCTGGCCTTTGTATTGATAGGATTACATCACAGCGCAGAGCTAAAATATTTAGGCAACAATGTGTAACAGAATAACCCTTTCCTGCCTAGTTTGAGCAGGTATTCCCTTTGCGTGGAACAGGAATACCACTAGTACTGGTAATATCTTACTGCTAACAAAATTTTGACATTTTAAACTGCACCCACTGTTCAATTGTCCAGGTAAATTGTGATATTCCAATTCTGTCAGCAGGAATTAAACGTAGTTGTAGTTGTCAGTCCCAGGACGTTAGAGAGACAAGGTAGGTGATATCTTTTATTGTTGACGTTGCTCCAGTAAAAGATATTCTCACCCACCTTGTCTCTTTAAGCAAGAATTAGCTCATATTATTGGCCCTCAGCTGTTTTTGCTATGAGCAGATAGGTCGGACCTGATTCCTCTTTGGCTATGTCTAGGGGTGTGCGATTCCCTTGCTCGTGTGCACGTATTAGTGGTAACTCAATTAGAGCTAGCACGAGTACAAATAGTAGTGTAGCTGTGGTAGCACAGGCAGAGGCATGGCTGAGTCGTGCTGTCGGGGACTTCTCGTGCTTCCCCTTTGAACTTATCAGATTCAGGCTCACAAATATTCCTGGTCCCCTGTCGCTCTTCTGAAGGCACCTCAATGTGTCGGGGTGATGTGGCTCATACCTTTTTTGCTCAACAGGCAGAAATAAAAAGAGGAACTTTAGGTTTTAGTCCCAAGTATTTTGCATGCATTTTGTCTCCTTTTAATTCTCCCCTCCCTTCCTTAGGTCACTCCTATGAAATCTCCCCGGAGCACTTTATCCTTGAGCAGAGAATCAACCCTAATAGCTATGTAAAGTAGAGATGCTATTTCAGTGCACTTCATTTTTTTTTTTTGAGTAGAGAAAAAAAAAACCCTCTGCAAAGCAGCTCTTTGAGATACACACTTTGTTGAAGGTGAAATGTCTGAGGTGGTTTTAGATGGAGGTAGTGAGCACTGTGGAACCGAGATTAGATCTGATTGGTTTTTTTCTTTACTATGGAAGTAGCTTTTCTAGTCTTGCAGGGCCCATTCGAGCCAAAATCCATCGAGAGTCTTCTGAGATGCACAGACCAGGGAAGCTAGATGATCCCACAGAAAAGATGCCTTGCTGCAGATGGCAAAACACAAAACCCCCAGCTCTGCAGCAGTAGGTTATGGAGTTGCCTGGAGGGATAAAATGTCATGTAAATGAACTTGCTGCCTCCTGAATTCTGATAGTAAATCTACTTTTCATATCTTTTCCCCACTCAGGCCATATCTACATTTTGGCTGCCACAAGTTACATTGGCATAAAGCTGCTGCAGTTAGTATATCACTTGTGCACATGAATACTTGGCTCCTTGCATCAGTGCTGCGTGTGCTTATCAAAAGTGCTTGTGTCGATGTACAGTATAGTGCACCATGGGTAGGCATCCCAGTGTGCAACTCTCCACTGCTCAGCACACTGTCTTTTTTGGGGAAAAGTGGGGTTGGAGGGGTTGGTAATGCATGACTGGGCAGAAACAAGTCACACAGGAGTGACTGGGAGCAAGGGGTCAAGTTCCAGCATGCAACTTTCTCCATCCCCTAATATCACCATATCCCATCATTTTAGCACCTTTTTAAAAAATCCCATAAAACCACACAGCCCTCCTCACTGTCCACCATCTCTGATAGAAGTATGGAACCCGCACAGCTCTGCATTGTTGTAATGGGCATTGCAAGCACAGCTTCTCCAGTTTTTGCAGAGCTGCAAAAAGAACCACATCATCATGGAGGACGGATTTGTGTGGGACATAGTGAAAAACCAATTCAGGGTTGTTGGTAGTGTTCATGGAGCAGCTGCAGATGGTGGAGCACCTCTTCTGGGCCCAAGAAATGAGCACTGATTGGTGGGATGGCATTGTAACCCAGGTTTGGGATGATGAGCAGTGGCTGCAGAACTTTTGGATGCTAAAGGCCACCCCCTCCCTCCTGTGCAGGAACAACAGAATGAGAGCTGCACTGACGGGGGGAAGCAAGTGGCAATCACACTATGGAACCTTGCAACACTGGGTTGTTGCTAGTCAGTGGGAAATCATAGGGGAATTGGAAAATCCACCATGGGGGCCATTGTCATGCAAGTGTTCAGGGCCATTACTCATGGACTGTCACATTCAGCAATGTGCAGGATATAGCGATGGATTTGCACCAGTAGGGTTCCTGAAGTGCAGTGGGGCGATAGATGGCACCAATAGGTATCCCTGTTTTGCCACCAGCCCATCGTGCTCCAGAGAATATCAATAGAAAGGATTACTTTACTATGGTTATGCAAGCCTTGGTGGATCACCAGGCATGCTTCACCAAATCACTGTTGGCTGGTTAGGGAAGGTTCATGATGCTTGCATCTTTAAGAACACAGGACCGTTCAAAAAGCTGCAAGCAGGGACTTTCTTTCACAACCATGAATTACCATTGGTGATGTTGAAATGTCAGTAGTGATCCTAGTAGACCTAGCCTACCCCTTACTCTCTTTGCTCATGAAGCCATATACCAGCCATTTCAACAGCAGCAAGGAAAGACTCAAACACAAGCTCAGCAAGTGCAGAATGACAGTTGAATGTGGTTTTGATAGATTGAAGGGACAATGGCGTTGTTTACTCATAAGATTGGATCTCAGTGAGAAAAACATCCCAAAGGTTATACCTGCCTGCTGTGTCCTGCATGATATCTGTGAGGGAAAGGGGGAAAAGTTGCCACAGGAGTGGAGGGCAAAGGTGGAGCAGCTGTCTGCTGAGTTTGAACAGCCAGACACAAGGGCTGTTAGGACTCACTGTGGAGCTATACAGCTGAGGGAGGCCTTGACAGAACACTTAAGCTATGTCTACGCTACCACTTATTTCAGAGTAGCAACCATGTTTGTGGACATGTTTCTCTGTGTCCACAAAAAGAAAAGGAGTACTTGTGTCACCTTAGAGACTAACAAATTTATCTGAGCATAAGCTTTCGTGAGCTACAGCTCACTTTATCAGATGCATTCAGTGGAAAATACAGTAGGGGGATTTTATATACACAGAGAACATGAAACAATGGGTGTTACCATACACACTGAAAGGCGAGTGATCAGGTAAGGTGAGCTATTACCAGCAGGAGAGAAAAAAACCTTTTGTAGTGATAATCAAGGTGGGCCATTTCCAACAGTTGACAAAAACATGTGAGGAACAGTAGGGAGGAAAAATAAACATGGAGAAATAATTTTACTTTGTGTACCCACTCCCAGTCTTTATTCAAGCCTAAGTTCATTGTATCCAGTTTGCAAATTAATTCCAATTCAGCAGTCTCTCCTTGGAGTCTGTTTTTGAAGTTTTTTTGTTGAAGAATTGCCACTTTTAGGTCTGTAATCGAGTGACCAAAGAGATTGAAGTGTTCTCCAACTGGTTTTTGAATGTTATAATTCTTGACATCTGATTTGTGTCCATTTATTCTTTTATGTAGAGACTGTCCAGTTTGGCCAATGTACATGGCAGAGGGGCATTGCTGGCACATGATGGCATATATCACATTGGTAGATGTGCAGGTGAACGAGCCTCTGATAGTGTGGCTGATGTGATTAAGTCCTATGATGGTGTCCCCTGGATAGATATGTGGACACAGTTGGCAATGGGCTTTGTTGCAAGGATAGGTTCTTGGGTTAGTGTTTTTGTTATGTGGTGTGTGGTTGCTGGTGAGTATTTGCTTCAGGTTGGGGGGCTGTCTGCTGGCATAACTTATATTGCTCAGGGGTGTGAATAAACCACACCCCCCCAAGTGACATAAGTTACACTGACATAAGCACCAGTGTGGACAGCACTATGTCAGCGGAAGATCTTCTCCAGCCAACATAGCTACCGTCACTCATTGGGGTGGATTAATTATGTCGATGGGAGACCTCTCTGCCATCGGCATAGAGCAGTCAGGTTACACTACAGATCTTACAGCAGCACAGCTACTGCAAACACCTCAAACTGCAACGGCATCAGCTGCAGATAAAACACACAGAGCTACAATTGTCAGTGTAGTCACAACACAAAGTGAAAGTTAAGGTTCAGAACTCCCTTCCCTTGCTCCCCTAAAGTTTTAAACACGACCTGCTTGTGGACATGTCTGTTTGGGAGTGGTTGTACATGGCACCACTCACAGCACTAGCATGGTGAGTACGGTCAGCCAGGGGTGAGGGAAATGAGCAAAGGAATTGCTTACTTTCATGAAACTATGAGTATAGGGCACTGGCACTGAATACTGGCACCATTTTCCACAGGCAGTGGTGATTTTAGCAAATATCTCACTGCTGAGGGTAACAAAGGCACAGACAGCACAGCTGCTGCTGGTGTCCCAAAGCCGCCAGGGCCTCTATGCCACTAGCCTGTTTACTGCAGTCATGCCTGCAGAAATTTCTGCCAGCCAGTGTGAGACAGTGTCCTATCATGGAGACAAATAAGACTGCCATGCCTAGAAACTTCAGGAGATGATTACAGAGTACTTCTATGAAAGTTTCATCCAGGTCTCTCAGGACGATTCAAGGGAAATCCCTATGTACATCAACAAACTGCTCTGCATTGCACTTCCTCCCCCTTACCTAACTCTACCTCTCCTTGTTGTACTACTACTTCTTCTAGTAGGAGTAAATGAATGAAAAGTCAATAGCTGTGTCCTGCTAAGTTGGGGGAGCCATCTTCTGTATATCATTTTAATGAGAAATACATTTACACACTTACCTGAGGTTCTTTCTCCTGCATCAGGCTCGCCTGTGCTCAATTGCTGGGACTGACTGGACTGTGCTTGCATAATCTGGTGAGAGCTATTACTCCACTAGCTGGAGTAGAATTGGGTTTTGTTTAACAAGAAATAAAAATGTGGTCAGGTGTGGGAATCGTTTTCACACTTGTGCTGCAGTATAAGGACTGTTACTTCTTCTCTATGATACTGATATTTGGGAGGTCATCATCCTTCTCGTCTAATTACTGTTTTATTCATTCTTTTTAAGACATCTAAGACCACATTGTTGTTCATTCTATCTTTTTGGCTGATCTCAGCAATGGAGTTCTAAACCAAGGAGAGCCGCATACCTCTAGGCCGTAGCACTTTTAAATGTTGTCTCTAACTGACAGACATTCAAAAACCTTCCCCAATATTGTGATACCAGTGGCCTCTTTGGATATACTCACGTGAGCAGCCCAACATCATATCCAGGCAACTCTGCCCTTAGGGAGTTCTCAGCAAGGAACACCTAGCATTCCATTATAGCTACAAAGGGAATACAGCCTCCTCATAACTGTAAGTAAACTGCATTGTCTTAGAGGCTACCACCCGGAAGCTGAGTCAAACCCTAAGACTTTATTTCTCTATATGGTCGCGTCTTTGAGCAAGAATATGATTCCTAAGGGACCATTTCTGCATTCCTTGCACATCCCCAAGCTGTCGCTGTGCAAGCAATGCAGGACTAGGCCCTGGCTATGCCATGAAGCTGTTCTGGATTGAATTCTATCCTCAATTACACAAAGGCAACCTCAGTGACAAGAGTAGGTGTTACCTATGGGCAGAATTTGACCCTATTATTTTAATTTCTGAGTTTGTTTCTCCATAAAACACTTTCCTAAAGATAGATAGATGGCATCTGCAAACTACTCTACCTGTTCTATTCGCAGAAATGGACTAGTTTTAGTTGATTTAACACATTCATTGTCTGTACTGCATTCAATAGGTGTGTCTCCCATGAAAAGCCATCCTGCCTTTTTGAAATAACTATAGCTTTCAGCCCCAAAATGAAGAACTGAAGCTGCAAACTTCAATGTGGTTTTTAGAGTCCCCTTCAGATGCAGAAAATCAATTGGTCTAAAGTAATTTATCTAAAGGACAGACCTTTTTGGGAGGTTATTTTGTATGCAAGGTTGTTGTGGCTGTGTTGGTCTTAGGATATTAGAGAGACAAGGTAGATGAGGTAATATCTTTTATTGAACCAACTTCTGTTGGTGAGAGAGACCAGCTTTTGAGCTTACACAGCTCTTCTTCTGGTCTGGGAAATGTACTCCAAGTGTCACAGCTAAACACAAGGTGAAACAGATTTTTTAGTATAAGTAGTTAACACAGGGGACCATTCAAGATGAAATGGCCAATCCCTCTCCAACTGAGTGGGGGGAAAGGAGAAAAAAAGCGGGGGTGGGAGGATGGTTAGCCGAAAACCCATTGTCTTTATTCGGTTCATGATTTTTAGTGTCTAGCAAAGTTATGAATTTAAGCTCATGTACTCATCTTTTGAAGATGTTGTGCAGGTTTCCTTTGAGGATGAGGACTGACAGGTCAGAAATAGAGTGATCATTTTGTGAAAAGTGTTCACCCACAGGTGTTGATACAGTGTTTTTGTCTTTTATCTTTTTTTGTGTGATTTCATTTGAGAGATTAGCAATTGTCTCATTTCACCTACATAGTTGTTGTTAGGGCATTTAGTACACTGGATGAGGTACATTACATGTTGTGATACGCATGTTTAGTACCCAAGGATCTTGAAAGGTGTAGCGGGGGGGGGGGTGATCCGGGCAGTTTCTTGTATGTAGTTGTCTGTAGGATTCCATTACTGAAGCTGATCACTGTGTCCCGGAAATTGATCCTAGTGTGAGAGTGTTCTACAGAGAGTTTAATGGATAGGTGGTGAGTTTGCTTGACAAGGTCATATGTCCAGATGATGAAAATAGCATCGATGTATCTCTGCTATATCACTGGGTTGCATGATGCATTTATCCAGAAATTCTTTCTCATGGTGGCTTATGAAAACATTGGCCATACTAGTACCCATAGTTGTTCTTATGGCTTGAACAAAACGTTTGTTGTGGAATGTTAAATTGTTATGGGTGAAGATAAAATAGATGAGTTTGGGGTGGATGGCTGAGTGTTGTCCATTTTCTTGTAGATATTGAGGCAGGCGGTGATGCCATCACTGTGAGAGATGTTGCCATTATGGATGTCTCTTCCCTATACACGAACACCCCTCACAATGACAGAATCACTGCCTGCCTCATATATTTATAAGACAATGCACAACATGCAGATATCCATCGCACCAACAATAAACGCTTTGTTCAAACCACTGGAATAGCCATGGGTACTCAGATGGCTTCCCAATATGCCAACCTCATGGTCAGGTAAAATATATTACCTCACAGATCTTTTATTTGTATGTGACCTCCATCAAACTGACATTTTATGAATATACATCTGAAATAATTCTTTGTTAGCTAAACAGTACCATTTTCGCACCTGGGATTATGGGTATTATTGACAAGATTTATTTTCTCCCACAATTTACCATTCATTAGGGGAAAAGTGAAATATTATTTTGACACTGAGTTGCAACCATCTGTGCCCCTGTATCACAACATTTTTAATGTTCTATTTCAGCTGCTACAGTTGGCCTCAAAAGAGATTGAAATCTGGCAAAAGAGTACAAATATTTAACTATGAACAGAACATATTATGTGTATGTTAACAGCACATTGTTTGCTCTCTAGGTTTTTAACAGCTGCATATAATGACACGATCTTTTGCACACACTAATTTTCATAAAATACATAACATGGTTGTTAAGTAGCAAAACAAATGCTACAATTTGAGGGTTGCTGAGGAATTTTAATATTTTTCTTGTTTTTGCAAAGACCACACTTTGCCGCTGCATGGACCTGCAGTATAAGGCAGATACTATATTAATGCATCCAATATAATGATGCATTTTATTGCATTAGCAAAAACATTGATTTGATTTCTGTTAAAATGAATCTATTCTCACAATGTTAAGTTAAGAATTTCATTTTAGTCATTTTGTACAGTAATATTTGGTATATAATAGCAACAGCAATACCCTTCAGGCAAGAGTGAGGAATTGGCTTTCAGATGACTTATTTCAGAGAGAGACAATGAGATTACTAAATTGAGGTGTAGCTGATATCAGCGCCCAAAGCCACTCCTAAGCTGCTTTGCAGTCTATGTGATGAAAGGTCTACTTGCTTCATTTTTGTTTTGTTTTGTTTTTGTAAATGATGGAAAAACAGAGGCAAAATTCAATAGTGTAATAGGCCTCATAAAAGTATCTGTCAATGAGACATTTTGATGCCAGTCCGTTATTAAAGAGGTCTTTAGAACATATTCTATCTAATTTTCCATTCAATGCTAATGAATATGATACACATTGTCTGGACACGTGATTTTTCTACAGATTAAAGCTAAATATGAGACTCAATAATACAATAAAAACATCCATGTGAATGCTGAACTTAAAAACATTACAGAAATAAAAGTGGTCAGAGTAGTTCTAAATGCAGAGATTATACTGGTGTAGTTGAGTTGGCATAACTATTTTCTGTCAGTGTAGTTAAGTTGATGGAAGCCCTCTTCTGTCGATGAAGAGAGGGAAGAGCATCTTCGCAAGCAGGCTGGCTAACCTAGTGAGGAGGGCTTTAAACTAGGTTCACCGGGGGAAGGAGACCAAAGCCCTGAGGTAAGTGGGGAAGTGGGATACCAGGAGGAGGCACGAGCAGGAGCGCGTGAGAGGGGAGGGATACTGCCTCATACTGAGAAAGAGGGGCGATCAGCAGGTTACCTCAAGTGCCTATATACAAATGCTCGAAGCCCGGGCACAAGCAGGGAGAACTGGAAGTCCTGGCACAGTCAAGGAATTATGATGTGATTGGAATAACAGAGATGTGGTGGGATAACTCACATGACTGGAGTACTGTCATGGATGGATATAAGCTGTTCAGGAAGGACAGGAAGGGCAGAAAAGGTGGGGGAGTTGCACTGTATGTAAGAGAGCAGTATGACTGCTCAGAGCTCAACTATGAAACTGCAGAAAAACCTGAGAGTCTCTGGATTAAGTTTAGAAGTGTGAGCAACAAGGGTGATGTCGTGGTGGGAGTCTACTATAGACCACCAGACCAGGGGGATGAGGTGGACGAGGTTTTCTTCCGGCAATTCACAGAAGTTACTAGATCGCAGGCCCTGGTTCTCATAGGAGACTTCAATCACCCTGATATCTGCTGGGAGAGCAATACAGCGGTGCACAGGCAATCCAGGAAGTTTTTGGAAAATGTAGGGGACAATTTCCTGGTGCAAGTGCTGGAGGAACCAACTAGGGGCAGAGCTCTTCTTTACCTGCTGCTCACAAACCGGGAAGAATTAGTAGGGGAAGCAAAAGTGGATGGGAACCTGGGAGGCAGTGACCATGAAATGGTCGAGTTCAGGATCCTAACACAATGAAGAAAGGAGAGCAGCAGAATACAGACCCTGGACTTCAGAAAAGCAGACTTTGACTCCCTCAGGGAACTGATGGGCAAGATGCCCTGGGAGAATAACACGAGGGGGAAAGGAGTCCAGGAGAGCTGGCTGTATTTTAAAGAATCCTTATTGAGGTTACAGGGACAAACCATGCCGATGTGTAGAAAGAATAGTAAATATGGCAGGCGACCAGCTTTGCTTAACAGTGAAATCCTTGCTGCTCTTAAATACAAAAAAGAAGCTTACAAGAAGTGGAAGATTGGACAAATGACCAGGGATGAGTATAAAAATATTGCTCGGGCTTGCAGGAGTGAAATCAGGAAAGCCAAATCACACCTGGAGTTGCAGCTAGCAAGAGATGTTAAGAGTAACAAGAAGGGTTTCTTCAGGTATGTTAACAACAAGAAGAAACTCAAGGAAAGTGTGGGCCCCTTACTGAATGAGGGAGGCAACCTAGTGACAGAGGATGTGGAAAAAGCTAATGTACTCAATGCTTTTTTTGCCTCTGTCTTCACGAACAAGGTCAGCTCCCAGACTACTGCACTGGGCAGCACAGCATGGGGAGAAGGTGACCAGCCCTCTGTGGAGAAAGAAGTGGTTCGGGACAATTTAGAAAAGCTAGACGAGCACAAGTCCATGGGGCCGGATGCGTTGCATCTGAGAGTGCTAAAGGAGTTGGCGGATGTCATTGTAGAGCGATTGGCCATTATCTTTGAAAACTCACGGCGATCGGGGGAGGTCCCAGATGACGGGAAAAAGGCTAATGTAGTGCCCATCTTTAAAAAAGGGAAGAAGGAGGATCCTGGGAACTCCAGGTCAGTCAGCCTCACCTCAGTGCCTGGAAAAATCATGGAGCAGGTCCTCAAGGAATCAATTCTGAAGCACTTAGAGGAGAGGAAAGTGATCAGGAACAGTCAGCATGGATTCACCAAGGGCAAGTCATGCCTGACTAATCTAATTGCCTTCTATGATGAGATAACTGGCTCCGTGGATGAAGGGAAAGCAGTGGACGTGTTGTTCCTTGACTTTAGCAAAGCTTTTGACACGGTCTCCCACAGTATTCTTGCCAGCAAGTTAAAGAAGTATGGGCTGGATGAATGGACTATAAGGTGGATAGAAAGCTGGCTAGATTGTCGAGCTCAACGGGTAGTGATCAATGGCTCCATGTCTAGTTGGCAGCCGGTATCAAGTGGAGTGCCCCAGGGGTCGGTCCTGGGGCCAGTTTTGTTCAATATCTTCATAAATGATCTGGAGGATGGTGTGGATTGCACCCTCAGCAAGTTTGCAGATGACACTAAACTGGGAGGAGAGGTAAATATGCTGGAGGGTAGGGATAGGATACAGAGGGACCTACACAAATTGGAGGATTGGGCCAAAAGAAATCTGATGAGGTTCAACAAGGACAAGTGCGGAGTCCTGCACTTAGGACGGAAGAATCCAATGCACCGCTACAGACTAGGGACTGAATGGCTCGGCAGCAGTTCTGCAGAAAAGGACCTACAGGTTACAGTGGACGAGAAGCTGGATATGAGTCAACAGTGTGCCCTTGTTGCCAAGAAGGCCAATGGCATTTTGGGATGTATACGTAGGGGCATTGCCAGCAGATCGAGGGACGTGATCGTTCCCCTCTGTTCGACATTGGTGAGGCCTCATCTGGAGTACTGTGTCCAGTTTTGGGCCCCACACTACAAGAAGGTGTGGAAAAATTGGAAAGAGCCCAGCGGAGGGCAAGAAAAATGATTAGGGGACTGGAACACATGAGTTATGAGGAGAGGCTGAGGGAAGTGGAGATGTTTAGTCTTCAGAAGAGAAGAATGAGGGGGGATTTGATAGCTGCTTTCAACTACCTGAAAGGGGGTTCCAAAGAGGATGGCTCTAGACTGTTTTCAGGGGTAGCAGATGACAGAACAAGGAGTAATGGTCTCAAGTTGCAGTGGGGGAGATTTAGGTTGGCTATTAGGAAAAACTTTTTCACTAGGAGGGTGGTGAAACACTGGAATGCGTTACCTAGGGAGGTGGTGGAATCTCCTTCCCTAGAAGTTTTTAAGGTCAGGCTTGACAAAGCCCTGGCTGGGATGATTCAGTCGGGGATCGGTCCTGCTTTGAGCAGGGGGTTGGACTAGATGACCTCCTGAGGTCCCTTCCAACCCTGATATTCTGTGATTCTATGATTCTATGATGTAGCTGTGTCTACACTTGGGGTGATGTTGGTATAACTACATTGGTCAGGGGTATATTTTTTTCACATCTTTGACCAATGTAGCTCAGCCAATAGAACTTTTCAGTGGAAACCAGGCCCCAATCTACTGGGTGAGCAGCTTGAGAAAGAAAAATAACTTCTATGCTCAGCTCTGAAGTGAGCTGCAGCTCACGAAAGCTTATGCTCAAATAAATTTGTTAGTCTCTAAAGTGCCACAAGTACTCCTTTTCTTTTATCAGAGTACTGTTATTCTAGGAAAGTTAGCAAGTGCATTCAGCATTATCCCAATTACCAGACAATGTCTAAGCATTCTACTCAATAAGAAATTATTTATTAAAGTGAGTCTTTTCAGACTTATTTAAACAAAACTCTGTATTTAAGAGATTATATTCTACCTCACTGTTTGAAATTACAGAAACTGTCATATGAATGGGGCTCATTTGGTCCTTTTGGTACAAATATGAGTTCTTTGTAACTGAGAATTGCTGAAGTTAATGTAAAGGGGACTCATTTATTAGAAGATTTCTTCATCGCCATCATCAATTTCTATTTCTAGGGATTGTTGAAAATTGATTGGTATTCACTGCTGTCAGCTGAAAGGTGCATTTAACGGAATTTTCCAGGGCTCTCAGATAGGAAGAAGAATGGATTGCTTTATTTCTGTGGAACAACAGAGACTTTAGAAATCTAATAATATAATTCCTAAAATTTCAGTAATTGTACCACAATATCCCCCTCCACACACACACACACACACACACCAGTCCTGCAGTAGGTACAGTTGGACTACAGTTTCCTGTTACACAATGAGCACCAGTTAGTGGTTGAAATGCAGCAAAATCTGGTAAGTAATTTCTGAAACAAGAACTAGACTCTATTAGACTTGTTTTGTTAATGCCTTGGGGAACTCAGAGAGGGTTCTCAAAATCCAGTTCTGAAGAAAATACTGGCTGCTGGCTTTCTCAGTAAAGGCAAATAATGGCAGGCCAAGGTACCTGCCCCACATAAAACAAAGGCATGGACATCACTTCCTGCCTGTCTCTTAGACTTAGACTCCAGCGCGCACACGTGCGGCCTGGTAAGTAATTTTTGTTTTTACCACTGCCTTGTGCAAGGCTGTGTTACCATGAGCTTGCCCCATACTCCAAACCCTTCCTGAATGGGCTGACAGAGAAGCCGGTGATGGTGAAGCTGAACTGGGGGATGGAGTACAAGGGCTATCTGGTGTCTGTCGACGGCTACATGAACATGCAGCTTGAAAACACAGAAGAATACATAGATGGTGCATTGTCAGGACACCTTGGTGAAGTTTTGATAAGATGTAACAACGTCCTGTACATTAGAGGCGTAGGAGAAGAAGATGGAGAAATGAGAGAATAAGTATGTATATTTCTAGAAAATAAAGATTCGTTTTTCACAACTTCAAAAAAAAAAAAAAAAAAAAAGGACAGCAGCTCATTGAATTCAATGGGAGCTGACGTTGCATTGCACCTCACAGGAAGTGTTCAGACCTTTGCAGAACGAGTACCTATGTTTTGACAGAATAAATCCAACAGAGCCCCAGGTCAAGTCTCTGAGAAGAAAGCTATCATGCTGCCTGGAGTTGCTTTCCCTCTTCCAGCATTCAAACTGATGGGACAAGGCCTTCTGCCTGTTTTCCCCATGGGTGGATAGTGCAATTAACAAAGCTGTTGTCCTATGATGGCCCACTTAATTTTGATAAGTGACCAGATAGCAAATGTGACCAGATGGGTGACCAGATAGCAAATGTGAAAAATCGGGACAGGGTAGGGGGTAATAGGTGCCTATATAAGAAAAAGTCCCATATATCGGGACTGTCCCTATAAAATCAGGACATCTGGTCACCCTACCTCCCAGGTAGGCAAGGGGGAGTCACACTTCCTGTCTGAGTTCACAAGTTCAGAGCAGGCATTTTTACAATTATAAAACAAACTCATATTTTACCGTGTAGCATGTAATACAGACATTACATGAGGTTAATGCATGCAGCAACTTACAAGCATTTTATAGAGTCTAAGTATTAAACACATCCTTACAAATCTAACACCTATTTTGAACAATGTTAGCATATAGGTGAGCTGGTCTGGTTTCCAGCTATGAATTTGTCAGATCAGCTGATGCCTACAGGCTTGGCAAGGCCTGGCACCTGATTTACCAGAGTCAAAAGTACATAACTCTAACTGCTTGACAATATTGTGCACCTTCAAATGGAGCTAAAATGAAAGGAAGCCCTTCCCCTGTGCAAAGGGGGGTAAATTCTAAAACAGATCTAAACTATGCTAAAGTCAAAGGTAAAACAGTACAAACGAGGTTTCCCTGACTCTTCTTTTTCTGTCATGACTAGAAGTAAGTCAACATAGCAGATTTTAATCATTAAGAACCAAAGCCAGATCTGTCTGTTGAACAAAATATTGCCAGTCATAACAGTATCTCTCTCTTTTTAATCCCATAAGCCCAGTTCAGGAATACACTGAACAGGTTCTTAAATCCATCCCCTATTCAGGAAAGCACTTAAAACCCCTTCAAATGCCACAAAAGTAACTTCAGTTAGATTTCAGCACATGCTTAAAGTTAAACACATGCTTAAGTACTTTCCTGACTATGAATACTGTCTTGAATCAGACTTTAATTTTGAAAAGCTAGTAACATGACACATTTTTCCTAAGGTTGCCAATGATTAAGGCATGGCAGGGAGATGGGCTGTGGATTGGGAAGGTTATTTTTGAGTTATATTCTGTGTGTTATGATGAGTGTGTACTTTGATCATTCAGAGATGAGTCAGCAAGTCATCATCACTGAGAGTCTAGATGTAAGGTGGGTATGATATCCAGCCCCTTGCTAGTCACGACTCTGGAGCTAAAGTCCTTTATCAGAGTAGTGAGAAAACACATTCAGCTTAGGAATCAGATTTGGGCTCTAAGGCAATCAAACGAGCAGCTCAGCCAAGGCTCTGGGGAAGGAAAGTAAATGCTGGCCTGAAAAATTATGAAATATAAATAACAAAAACACTTCATGTTGGATAAACATCCCATATGAGCATATGCTGAATGGCATGTGAAAAATACACCCTATAAAAGCAAAAGGATATATTTCCCTAAGGCAAAGCCATTTATGACTGTCTTTCACAAGACTCTGAAATACTTGTAAATGCTATCTTTGCTGACAAACATTCATTGCATTAGTGCTGCCAGGACAGAGGGACATGGTTGTCCAGCCTATTTGTTTAGTCAGCAGCCTTTAGTTTTATTTTTCAGTAAATATCAACCTATATTACCATCACTAGGGATGATAGTAATGCAAATTTTATAATTGAACTGAGATATCAGCTAAAGACTGTCTTGTTTACAGTTCTTCTAGGTTCTGCAGAGCCGTCATTTCACTGTAAAGGAGTTTTCCACAGCAATCTGCGGACTTTGCAAACATACCCTGCAAGATGTTTTGTGGGGGAAATCATGTTTTAGCTGCTGGGGTCGTAAGGGAATCCCTGCAGTGTTACCGAACCTACAATCATTGGTCCGGTTAATATTTCAGAGGCAGAAGTTTTTTCTCAGTGAAAACAATAGTATTGTGACAAACTCTCATGAGTGCCATGACTGAGGCATTGCAGAGAAGAACAGGAGTACTTGTGGCACCTTAGAGACTAACAAATTTATTTGAGCATAAGCTTTCATGAGCTACAGCTCACTTCATCAGATGCTGTAGCTCACGAAAGCTTATGCTCAAATAAATTTGTTAGTCTCTAAGGTACCACAAGTACTCCTTTTCTTTTTGTGAATACAGACTAACACGGTTGCTACTCTGAAACATTGCAGAGAAGGAATCCCACTGAAGCCAGAGCAGCTGTAGCTGAGTAAGGATTACAAGACTATAGGATATTATACACAGAGTGAAAATATTGTATTTTACGAAAACCAGAAGAATACTTTTAAATACTGTAAACTTGAAAGGGGTCCAGTTATAGAAATTATGAATTTACAGATAGTTTTATTTTAATTATATTCCAGGGGTGCGAGGAAGACTTCTGTGACTGATATGAGATACTGTACATGGAAAACCTACAAATCTCATTTGCTTACAAAAGGTCTGACACTGCAAGAAAAACTCCCATGGACTTCTCTGTCTGTGAAAAGTCCTCCAGGTTGACTTCAGTGAGAGACTTGCCTGTATGAAGATTCCAGGAGCTGCATCTTGAAATTTTTAGGTTGTATATATGCATATACAGATGACCTTTTTGCAAGATTGGGATCCTATTCTGTATTATTTAAATGTGTAAAAGGTACCTTCACTCTGATTACAGCATATTAAAACAAATGGCAGTATGGTAAAACAGTGTTGAGGGTCTGATGCAAATCTTCACACCCGTGGAAAGTCACAGTTAAGGATAAAATCTGTGCTGATGCTCAATCCTTAACCCTGGCCAAGATAGTACATGAGATAGTATTTAAACAAAATAAATCAGTTTGAGTAAATGACAGTGTCACATGAATTTTTCTGGTTTCTTTATCAAGGTAGTTGGAGTAACACCAAGCACAAACAGCCACAAATGTACATGCACAATTATTGGGATCCAAGCAGCAGTAATGATCATTCTTTCAACACAGCATAAATCTGCCAAGTCAAAATCTAAATAAATCTAAAAAGTAAGCATGGATTTTTAAACAAATATTTGACTATTTTTGCTTTGGGAAGTATTGGGAGATTATAAACATTACTTTAACCTAATTTTTATTTGGTTTAATGTGCTTTGTTCCATGAGGTTCTTTAAAAATTTCTGTTTATGCAGAAAAAAAATGGAAAATTGGTTTTACAACTACATGACAGTTGATAATAACTGATTTGGAATTTCTAAAGCATAGATTATTTACTCTGTAGTATAAATCAAACAATTCTGATTCTCATGCATAGTAAATATATAATAAGAGCCATTTTAATTAATAGTTTCTTAGGGCTAGATCTTGGTCCTTGCTAAGGCTGCTTTGTTCCACTCCAGTGGCACAGAGTAGCCTTAGTACTTATTCTAATTCTAGCCCTGGCAAAACTCTCTGAATAAGAAGCAGAGAAGCCTGAATAAGGATGGTCAGATTTGGCCAATTCATTCTCTACCAAAACAGCATTTCTTGTTTCCCTGTCTGCACAGGGAAATCCTCCCAGGGTTATTCTCACCATCATTTACAGCTTCACTTTACTTGACTTCCAATTCTTCTCTTTTGCCTGTTTAATTAAACAAAATAAAATAAAAATTCTACTCCCATGTCAATCTTCCAGTTCTCTTATGCACAATTATCAACCTAGCAACTTGTCTTCAGCACAGCACTTAATGCCTACTCTTTCTCCCATTGATATCATAAAGAGGTTTGTCATTGACTTCTGTCAGATCAAGAGGAACTCCCTGAGCCTAGCACACCTTCAGGGCGTATATAGTTGTATCTCACAACCTACTTGTAGTACATAGAAATCTAGAAGCTGTGTATGAAAAAGACCTGTTTACTCATCTAGCCCAGCACCCTGCCACTGCAGGATTGTGTCCTAAGGCCAAAGAGCTGGGTCCTAAAGTGGCACATTAGACCTAAATTATGAGGTAGGGACCCTGGAACTATATAGTATTATCCTTCCTCAACCCTCCCACTTCCTTCCCTACCTTCAGTTCTATCCAGTACAATCAGAACACTATCCCTTGAGTTAATTCACTTGCTATTAAATTCAGTTTATTTTATTCTTTCCCCAAATGATCAGTGTGCCACAAACAGTTGTACAACACTACATAAGTGCAGTATAGAAGCTGTCGAAGGAAAGCTGTAGGTTTTGGCAGCTGGGATAGCTGATATTTAAGGCTTTTGGCATCCAGGAAGCATGGGATGGTAATGAAAGCTGCGATTCTGGAGCACAGTTATCTGGCAATTTCCAAAAAATGGGGAATTAAGTATGTATGTAGCCACATAACTGCATTTTAGACGTTATTGAGTGCAGATGCCAGTGATCCTTGAGGCACTAAAGTGTCCTAGGATTCATTAGTATAAACAATGCAATACAAAAAATAACTTCTACTATGTTATATGGCAAGGGCTATAAACGGTGATAAACCTTTAATGGCCTGTACCTGGATTAGCTCTGCTATGAGAGTCTGTCAGGTTAGTGGTAGAGATGGGCAAACCAATTTAGGCAAAATAATAATCTAACCACTCTTTCCATGTACAAGCTTGGTACTTATTTATCCCAGTGCAAGTTCTTTGGTATGCAACCTGGTGACCTTATAACCTCCTTTCTTGAAAAATCATGTAGGTATAGGAAAGGTTTCTGGTTTCCTCCACCCCTTTTCGCAGGTCTTCCCCAGTCCAGGATCGTGACCCATAACCCTTCTGCCATGGCTTCATTCATTCTCTCTGCACCATTGGGGTTTTCCAGTATTTATACCACGAGAGTGCACCACACTTCTCAAAACCCAGAGCTAACTGTGCAAGCTCCCAACTGGGCTGCCCTGCTTTGAGAGCCCACCTTCATCTTCCAAAAGCCAGGCATTCAGAATTCATTGGGAAAGTTTCAAAACTAAGAAATTGATGGCCGGAGAGAAAAGTTATATTTCTTGGACACCCACCAGTAAATCATCAGCGAAAGCTGCCCTCCACCAACAGAAGCTATTGTGCTGTGTTTTGGAAGGTTGTTTTCTGCTATGCACATAAAGTAGATTCAGTATTTGTGACCTTAAGGGATCATCTATTACAGCAAATGCGGTACGGGCTCTGCATTGCTGTGGCATGCCACACGGAAGACAAAATATTTTTTTCAAATTTGGGGATCTTAAATCTTACTCTGTCATTTTGTAGGGATTTATTTGCCAAGAAATTCTAATCCAGGTTGTGTTGATAGCGAAACTAAAAAGAGATGCCTTTTCTAAATTGCCCCAGCTGAATAGTAAGATATAATTTAATATGCAGAAACATCTGTTTCATGAAACTACAGGGAGGGCTGTATGTGTGCTTTTATTGATGCCTTAGTAGTGATGTGATCAATGGTATTTTGTTAAGTGCAAAGTGGTAGAGAATAATTAACATTATGTGTTCAACTTCTCTCTCTCTCTCCCCTCTCCTTCCCACTTTAAATCTAATTTAATAGTCTGGCTACTAAAGGAAAAAAGAGAGATCCCTTTTCTGGTGCCTTGGATGTGCAGATTTTTTTTTCTTTGTTTCCTGGATGTGAATTTGGATGTGCAGAAACAGTGTTTTGGCAGAACCATTTTCAATCTTTGGTCTAAACTACAAACACCAGAAGGGGAATGTAATAACAACATGGCTTACAAGACTGCAGCTGGGAGGCAATGGAACTTTATGTCCTGGTTTCAGTTACCTGATCTGGGTCAGGATTACTAAGGCCAATGGCCCTGTAATATGACAGAGGTCCGTATCCACTAGCACCACTGGTTACTGTTTCAGGGAATAATGCACGAGGGTGTGGAGTGTGATAAGTAAAATACCTAACAACATTGTATATTAATTTGTTCCTACTTAATCATTTTGTAAAATGGCTGGCATTGGCCAATTTTTGGCTGTCTTTCATCTACTAGGATCGTCTCTGTATGTCACCCAAACCTTATCTTGCTGCTTGTTGGTATTCTGCAGTAGGCTGCTGCCATTTTCATCTTCATCTCCCCTTTCTCCAGTAACTAAGGGCTTGTATATGCTTAAAACATTAGAGTCGTGCCACTGCAGTTGTGTTGCTATAGCATTTCTGTGTAGACACTACCTATGCCAATGGAAGGAGTTCTCTCATCAGTGTAGCTAATCCACCTCCCCCAGAGGCAGTAACTAGATTGATGGAAGAATTCTTCCATTGACCTAACACTGTCTACACAAGTACTCAGGGGGATTTTTCACACCCCTGACTGATGTAGTTAAACCAATCTTATTTTCTAGTGTAGACCACGCCTCAGTAAGAAAAATCCAGGAAGTGGTTAATAATAAAGGAGACCAGTGCTGCAACGCTAATGCAGGCAAAACTATGATTGTCTGCAATAGGGACGTGTCTTTGCAAGGATTGAAGTATTGGGTTCATTGGTGAAAAGTTAACCCTGTCATAAATGATCTGGAAAAAGGGTAAACAGTGAGGTGGCAAAATTTGCAGATGATACAAAACTACTCAAGATAGTTAAGTCCCAGGCAGACTGCAAAGAGCTACAAAAGGATCTCTCAAAACTGGGTGACTGGGCAACAAAATGGCAGATGAAATTCACTGTTGATAAATGCAAAGTAATGCACATTGGAAAACATAATCCCAACTATACAGGTAAAACGATAGGGTCTAAATTAGCTGTTACCACTCAAGAAAGAGATCTTGGAGTCATTGTGGATAGCTGTCTGAAAACATCCGCTCAATGTGCAGCGGCAGTCAAAAAAGTGAACAGAATGTTGGGAATCATTAAGAAAGAGATACATAATAAGACAGAAAATATCATATTGTCTCTATATAAATCCATGGTACGCCCATATCTTGAGTACTGCGTGCAGATGTGGTTGCCCCATCTCAAAAACAATATGTTGGAATTGGAAAAGGTTCAGAAAAGGGCAACAAAAATAACTGGGGTATGGAACAGCTGCCATATGAGGAGAGATTAATAAGACTGGGACTTTTCAGCTTGGAAAAGAGAAGACTAAGGGGGCATATGATAGAGATCTATAAAATTATCACTGGTGTAGAGAAAGTAAATAAGGACGTGTTATTTACTCCTTCTCATAACACAAGAACTAAGGGTCACCAAATGAAATTAATAGGCAGCAGGTTTAAAACAAAGAAAAGGAAGTATTTTTTCACACAATGCACAGTTAACCTGTGTAACTTCTTGCCAGAGGATGTTGTGAAGGTGAAGACTATAATGGGGTTCAAAAAAGAACTAGATAAATTCATGGAGGATAGATCCATCAGTGACTATTAGCCAGGATGGGCAGGGATGGTGTCCCTAGCCTGTTTGCCAGAAGCTGGGAATGAGCAACAAGGAATGGATTACATGATTACATGTTCTGTTCATTCCCTCTGGGGCACCTGGCATTGGCCACTATTGGAAGACAAGATACTGGGCTAGATGGACCTTAGGTCTGACCCAGTATGGCCATTCTTATGTTCTGCAGTAGAGAGATGAAGGACTATTAGTCATTTGTAACACATTGGAAGCTCACATCCATGGCAATGCACAAAAAGTTCAAACTTTTGACAGGAGGCTTCAGAACATGGTGGGCAGAGTTTAGAAAAAAAGTGGCTTTCTGGGGTTGGCTGAAAGGTTCTAGTGTAGCAGCCAGGAGGCTGGGTCATTTAGAAAGTGGAGTGAATTTCAAGAAGGACACTGCGCTGCGGGCTCACAGAGACTTGGTTACATGTGTGGAAGTTCTTGTTCCTAAAGCTGCTATAGTTACCCCAAGTTCCTCTTGCACTTATCTTTTCTAGATCTCAGTTTAGAGAAACAGGGTGGTCAAGTTTGATTCAAATGGGAGAGTTATGTAACTAATGTCTGGGACCTCCCATATTAAGGACTCTATGTAAGAAAAAAAGAGAGAATTTTCTGATGACAATAGCAGATATTTCTCCCACTTTCCCCAACATGCTCACACCTGACAACTCAGAGGCAAAAACAGGATGAAGAAAGTTTTTGGAAGGACAGGCTAATGATTTGCATATTTCAGCCAAAAGAAGACTTTAAGTAATGGCACAACTTTAATCCTTCAGCACTGTAAATAATTTCCCCAAGAATGTCAAGTGAGATAAATTGTACAGGGAATCAGATACAATATGGACAGAAATATGGACACCAGAAGGAGAGAGATTTTCTAACTTGTTTACACTTTAAACTTGATCCATACCATTAAGTGGGAGATTTATTCTGTAGTTTTCCTACTGACATAATAAATAGAGCTGGTCAAAACTTTTCATAAAAAAAATTCTGAATAAAAAGTGACTTTTTGACAAAATGGAAATTTTTGCCCCAGAAAAGGGAATGTGTTTTGGTACTAAGGTTTTCAATGAAAACTCAATGAGTTTAGAAGAAAAATTTTCATTTTCACTGAAATTTTTCACAGAAAAAATATCATTTCCATGCAGCTCTACTTCTGAAAGATATGGGGCGCTCCTCTCCCACTGAAGTTTGTAATTATTGTAAGATCATTTTTATAGAGCATAAAAGAGGTTTTGCATCAAGAAAGACATTGTTCTATGAATAATTAAATCTCTGGTTGATTGAAGGTAAATGTGGGCCATTGTGTCGGTACAATGGTGCCCCCTTTTAGCCAGGCAGAACATAGCACCTGAGTCCACTCAGTCTGGTGGGCCTGTCCATCAATTCCTGATGCCAAGGGAGATCTGAAATCCCCCTCTGTTCTTAAGTCCCTCAGTGGGTTGGTAGGCAAAGCCAGGTCCACCCACTCCACTGAGTTCCAGTTCAGTTCATTATTGTTCCTCATATTTTCGAAGATCCTAGGAAGGCCCTAAATTTAGCTTATTATGGGCCTAATATTCAGAGATTTTGAGCAAAACCAACTCCAGATGAAGTCAATAGGCATTGTATCTGCTGAATCCTTCTGAAAATCAAGCCCTCTGTTTTCCAGCATTAAAAGAGGCCTCCATTCTGTTGGTCCATGTTTCTTAAAGGTGGGCAGAATCCTTGCTGGAGTGGCACATAATATAAATGCTATGGTCCAATTATCTTGACTGACATAGAAAGGTGCAAATTGTCCTTATTGCTTCCTTAAATTACAAACCCAGGATGTTTTTTTAATCAGAGGAGTAAAAGAAATAATGTAAAACAAATTTTGGAAATCAAATATAGAAACTTTCCCTAAATGGCACCTGCCCCCCCCCAAAAAGCGTAATCACGTTCTGCTTACTCTTCGTTTAACACTATGTGTGCTGTACAGTTAAAAAATAGTCATCAGGCTTTTCCAAATATCTCGTGGATAACAGCATTTACTCTGAGGCTCAGAGCATTTTATGATCAATCTTAGCAAACTGTGAACTACTTGTACAGACCAATTGTTACTTCCTGAGAACAAAAATTTATAATGGCATGTGATCTCATTGCAATCTAAATCCCAGTTTCTCCATCGTCCAAACAATCAAATGGCTTGATAAAGACTTGATTTGTAGAACTTCCAGACAGTTTCTTTTAGGCATTTCGGCTGTTTTGGGTAGTTCTGTCAACTCTAGTTGCAGAATACAAAACCAGGACATCTGTTATAATTTGAACACACAGTCTGAAAGAACATATTTCTTGGGGAGCAAATTACAGCTTGGATTTTCTTACTTGCAATTTGTCTTCATTTTTCAATGAGATAGGGAGACGCTTTTGATACTAGGGTGGGGACTCAGAAAAAGACTGATGGTGGATAAACAGCTGAACATAAGCTCCCAATGCAGTGCTGTGGCCCAAAAGGCTAATAAGATCTTTGGCTGTATAAACAGGGATATATCAAATAGGAAAGAGAGGGAGGGCTATTGTTGCTTCCTTTTGCCCAAGAGGCTAGTCCAGGGGTGACCAATCTATGGCTCTGGAGCCACATGCGGTTCTTCAGAAGTTAATATGCGGCTCCTTGTATAGGCACCAACTCCAGGGCTGGAGCTATAGGTGCCAACTTTCCAATGTGCCGGAGGGTGCTCACTGCTCAACCCCTGGCTCTGCTACAGGCCCTGCCCCACTCCACCCCTTCCCGCGCCCTCCCCTGAGCCTGCTGTGCCCTCGCTCCTCCTCCTGCCCCCCCGCCCGAGCCTCCTGCGCACCATGAAATAGCTGATCGGGAGGTGTGGGGAGGCAGGAGGAGGCGCTGATCATTAGGGCTGCCGGTGTGGGGAGGCGCTGGGAGCTGATGGGGGGCTGCTGACGTATTACTGTGACTCTTTGGCAATGTACATTGGTAAATTCTGGCTCCTTCTCAGGCTCAGGTTGGCCACCCCTGGGCTAGTCAAAGTTCGAGGGCCTGGGATGTGCCAGTTGCAAGTAGAGATGGTCAGCGTCTGGGTTTTTTTAATGCAGTTTTGTTTATTTACAAAGAAAGTAAGAAGTCCTGCTCCTTCGAATGCAGAAGGAACCAAGGATAAAAGGAACAGTTTCCTAGGGTACAATGCTAGAGCAGCACAACTGCAGTGCTGCAGCTGTGCTGCCGTAGCACTTCTATGTAGATACTCACTATAGCGACAGGAAGGGCTCTCCCATCACTGTCGTTAATCCACCCCTGTGAGAGGTGGTAGCTACGTCAATGGAAGAATTCTTCCATCAAACTAGCACAGTCTACACTGGGGGTTAGGTTGGCATGGCTTCGTCTCTCAGGTATGTGGATTTTTCGTATGCCCAAGACACACAGTTTTGCCGAGGTACATTCCCAGTGTAGACCACCCCTTAGCTTACACCCCCAAGCCTCTTTAGTCTACGGAACAAAAGCTTTCTCGCAAACTTTTTCCAGGGTAACACTGGGCTCACTGCCTACCACCATCTTTCTTGCTTTTTGCCTCTGCCTCTGTTCTGGCGACACACACACACACCCGTATCCAAAACAATACTCAGCAAAAACTCTTGAGTGGCATAACAGAGCTCCCTTCTCCACTCTTTGAACTCCACAAACAGATTGAATGCTTCTGAATTTATAAACACCAGTGTGTTATTTATGGGGCTCCCCCCAAGTTCAGCAGTACAGCCTTATGCAGTCATATACAATTGGAGGTAAACTTCCCCCTGAGCTTATTCTCTGGGAAGGCAGAGGGCAAGCTCTCTTTGTGATGTTGCACTGCATATGATTTTACGAAAATATGCTAATGAGCGTGAATATAATGTAACTGGAATATGCTTCATGCAAAAGGTCTCTTGTAAGGTATCATTAAAAAGCTTATAATCTACTGAGTGTGATCATCCTATTTGTATATGTGTATCATTCTTGTATCTGAAACTAGAAATATGAAATATAGCTCTGAGGTCCTATTGTAATTATGCAAAGTGTGGGCCATTAATGGTGGTTTGGAATCTTGATGACTCCAGTCAACTAGGACAATTGCTTGTAAATGGCTCTGTTTACTTGGAAGCCTTCCTGTGAGTCAGGCCAGGAAGAATGAAGGCTTGGGGTGTCACAGGCCATGTGACCATGTCACCTGGAACTGGAATCCATCTTAAACCTGGTGCTTTTCCATTTAGAAGGAGGGGTGGGGACCCAGAGAGACAAAAGATTCCCGCTTTGTGCCAAAGCTATACAAGGGGGTGGAACAGAACAAAAGATGTTCCAGTCATGAGAAATCCCCTAGTTGCCACCTGAGCTGGAGTGAACAAGAACTGTACCAGGCGAAAGAATTGGAGCCAGACTAGGAAGGAGCCCAGTTTGTAAAAGAAGCTTACCATCTCTGAGGGTGAGATTTTATCTGTAATCAGTTTCTTAATTTATTAGTCTTAGAGTTGCTTGTTTTGTTTTATTTTGCTTGGTAACTTATTTTGTTCTGTCTGTTATTACTTGGAACCACTTAAATCCTACCTTTTATACTTAATAAAATCACTTTTGTTTATTAATTAACCCAGAGTAAGTAATTAATACCTGAGGGAGCAAACAGCTGTGCATATCTCTCTATCAGTGTTATAGAGGGTGGACAATTTATGAGTTTACCCTGTATAAGCTTTATATATAATAAAAACAGATTCATTTGTGGTTTGGATCCCATTGGGAGCTGGGTGTCTGGATGCTGGAGACAGGAGCACTTCTTAAGCTGTTTTCAGTTAAGTTTGCAGCTTTGGGGCACGTGGTTCAGACCCTGAGTCTGTGCTGGAGCAAACTGGCGTGTCTGGCTCTACAAGGCGGGGTTCTGGAGACCCAAACTGGCAGAAAAAATGGGCTCAGAGGTAGTCTCAGCAAATCAGGTGATGGTCCCAAGGGGGTTTCTGTGATCGAACCCGTCACACTCTTCACCTTGAGACTCCGTATCCCCTGGTCCCTGCTAGCCTCCCCTGTGTATCTCCTTCCTGTCCTTTAACTGTTCCCAGAAGATGGATTGATTGCTTTCGTTAGCTCATCAGCCTGCTGCCTAATTAATGCATTAAGAACCATCCCCCAGTTATGTCCACTCTAGGGTGGAAATAGTTTAGTACCTTATTGACCATGACCTGAGTACTGGGTGAGCTCTAGGCTCCTAGCACTCTGTCACAGATGGGATCACTTACTCTTTTTTCACTTAGATGGGGGCTTATCTTTAAAATTATGTTAATTAAGGTGAGTTCACATGGCTCAGTCTCAATGAGGTTTTACCATAACCCATAACAAGGTTTCACCCAGCTCATCGCACTATATTACCTCTGCATTTGGTATTTGAATACCTGTGTCCAGTTCTGGTGTCCACAATTCAAAATGGATGTTGACAAATTGGAGAGGGTTCTGAGAATAGCCAAAAGAATGATTAGAGGATTGTAAAACATGCCTCATAGTGAAAAATTCAAAGAACTCAATCTATTTCGCTTATCAAAGAAAAGGTGACGGGGTGACTTGATCACAATCTATAAAGATCTACATGGAAAACAGGTATTTGATAAATAGAGGGCTCTTCAATCTAGCAGACAATGCTGTAACAAGATCCAAGGATTGGAAGTTGAAGCTAAACAATTTAGAATAGAAATTAGATATTATTTTTTAACAGTGAGGGTAAATAACCATTGGCACAACTTACCAAGTATTGAGGTTGATTCTTCATCAGTGGAAATTTTTAAATCTAGACTGGATGTTTTTCTAAAATATATGTTCTTGTTCAAACAGGAATTAATTCAGGGAAATCTTATGGCCTCTGTTATGCTGGAGATCAGACTCGATGATCACAGTGGTCTTTTCTGGCTTTTTAATCTATGCACCTTCTCCTTTCCTCCCCTGTTTGAGTAAAGGTGGAGATAACGTCACATTTGGAGGGGAGTGGGGTTGAATTCTTCATTCCATACCCTTATTATAACTCAGATCAACTGGCTACCCCATTGCACCTCACCCCTATATCTGCCCCATCAAACAACAGTTTATGGGCATATTCAAATGATACTTCTGCTAAAATTATTACTAGTGAAATGGTTAACAATGCTAATATTTGTATTTCATTTTCATGTTTCACAGTTAACACTCCATTACGATGAATTGGAGCAAGTCACTCCTCTCTCAGAGCTGTTTTTCCAATCTGCCTGCATGCTCAGCAGCTATAAGCGCATCAGTTATGTTTTGGATCAATTCCATTTGCAAGGTTATCTTCACAACAATAAAGACTTGAGACTTTTTTAAATGAAAGCTTTGATACCGGGGCGTAATTAAGCAGCAGTTTCCAAATATCAGGAATTACATTGACGATTATATGGCCATATAATTATGTCGCATAAGGCCATGATGATTTATTACTACTTGTTACATAGAATTATATTTCTAAATGTTAAATATACAAAGACACTAGTGGCCAGATTTTCAGAAGGGCAGATTCTCAGAGTCCTGTACAAAAACGAGGGTGCATTTCTGTGCCCAATTTGCGCACTCCAGTCATTGCGTGTGCAGACTGGATACTTCAGTATGCAAGTGGGCCTGCAGACACCTAACTGGGCACTTGCATCATTAAATGCATGCATTAAATACTTGTATTGTATGCACAGTTGTTATCCCTGAACAAATTAGACACTTATTTTACATGAGGCCCAGATCCTCTTTTCTTTTAAAATCTGGACCTTCAAAAGTTATTGCATATATGGCAATAATTAACACTAATAACACTTGCACATGCTTGAATATTGAGCATTTTTCTTTTTCATACACATTACATCCCTCCCCACTATATCTTTATATATGGATACACACATTCACTGTATTTTTTTTTAAAAATAAACATTCTGAGCTCCGCTGTGTCAAGTATTTTTGCTCTTATATCTATTTCTGACCTTCATGGTAGTCAATGGGATTGTTCTGTTTCTTTTTTTTTTTTTCCAATTTTATGGTGTTCAGAGAAAAGAAAAAAAATCTAAATTATTCCACTTCATACTTTTGAAAGGCAAAAATTCTGTCCTCGGTTAAAGCCTTTGGCTCTTGGTGTATTTTGTCAACATAATTGCCTTTTAACTTTTACTCTTTTCAGAGGGGATCTGGAACAAATACATGCTGATACACATTTGAAATTCTTCTAATCAAAATAAACACATCTAATATTTGATCTTGCACTTCAGACATTACATTTTTTGAGTTTGCAAACTTTTTTTGCCGAAATTAAATGTTTCAGCCTATTAGGTGCTCACTTCAGTTTGACCCACCTTTAACTGGATTGAAAATTATGCTAATGAGCTGGATGGGAAATGGCCTTCAGTAGAATGAGCAATTTGATGATCTCCACTAATTTACTATAGAACAATGGACACATTAGGGAGATTTATTTATTTTGCCTGAGAAAAGACTCGAGGCTAGCTGGTAATCATTTTTTTTAAAATGGAACTGACTGTTGTTCCTACTTGAGATCTTTCGTCCAACTATGTTGCTAAAACATGTGAGGGAAGTTCTTCATGGGCACAAAGGTTACTCACCATATTGATTTATATCACATACACATATCTCTGATCTCTTGGTCTCCAGCTTTCTAGCTACTTATTGCTGTAGGACAGAGGTGGGCAAACTTTTTGGCCCGAGGGCCACATCTGGGAATAGAAATTGTATGGCACGCCATGAATGCTCACAAAATTGGGGTTAGGGTGCGGGAGGGGGTGAGGGCTCTGGTTGGAGGTGCAGGCTCCAAGGTGGGGCCAGAAATGAGGAGTTCAGAGTGTGGGAGGAGGCTCCGGGCTGGGGCGGGCGAGTACGGTGTGTGGGGAGGTGAGGGCTCCGTCTGGGGGTGCGGGCTCTGGGAAGGGGCTGGGGATGAGAGGTTTGGGGTGCTGGGATTGACGGATTCTGAAGGAGGGAGGGGGATCAGGGCTGGGGCAGGGAGTTGGGGCACGGGGAAAGGCTCAGGGGTGCAAACTCTGGGCAGTGCTTACCCTAAGCAGCTACGGAAAGCAGTGGCCATGTCCCCACTCCAATGCCCACTCGGAGCTGCGGCCAGGTGGCTCTGTGCGCTGCCCCCTCTGCAGGCGCCGCCCCTGCAGCTCCTGGCCCATTGGAGCTGAGGGGGCAATGCTTGGCACAGGGGCAGCATGCAGAGTGGAGCCCCCTGGCTGCCCCTACACATAGGAGCCAGAGTGGGACCATGCCAATGCTTCCGGGAGCAGCGTAAAGTGGCCCCGACCCTGGTCCCTGGCTGGAGCACCGGAGCACTGGAGCAGTGCAAGTGCCAGACCCTGCTCCATAGCGGGAGCTTGAGGGCCAGCTTAAAACAGTTGATGGGTTGGATCTGGCCTGTGGGCCACAGTTTGCCCACCCCTGCCATAGGAGAACCTGCACATTAGATTTTCATTTCAAAATCTCCTTTGGAAAATTAAATTTTAGAACCATCTCTCTAATATTCTGACCCTGCCATAGGTGCACATATGTCTGTGCAACAACAGTACTTGGCCAGGAACGCTCCGGCTGCCTCACAGTAGTACAGGCTCCTTAGGCTTCCAGCCTGCTCATGATCCAGTTCTTCCCCAAATCTTGTTCCAGCCTTGCCTGACCCCTACTCTGACCATACTCCAGCCCAGCTCTCGCTTCCTGACACCCCAGAGCCTTGGACTGACTCCCACCAGCTTTGACCTGCATCTGGACTCCAGCTATGATCCTGATTTGGCTTGTCTATGAACACAGACCCACAGCTTGTCACCGACCTCAGTTTGTGCTGCCCTTGGCCTTGTCCTGACTCTACAGCCAGCTTTGATTCTTGTACCTGTTTTTGACTATGGCTCAAACCACCAGGCCTTACATCAACTGTCACAAAGCAGAACTAGACAGCACAGTGATTAAAATGCTGCTGCCCTAGGCAGCTCCCCTATCACTGATGAAGCCACACCAGTTGATAGCAACAGTAGGAAATGTTAGGAGGAAAGTCTAGTGTGGACAACGCTCCAAGTGACTTTACCCCAAAATACTCCCAACAGGCTCCTAGTAACAATCATAGAATCATAGAAATCAGGGTTGGAAGGGACCTCAGGAGGTCATCTAAGGCAACCCCCTGCTCAAAGCAGGACCAATCCCCAACTAAATCATCCCAGCCAGGGCTTTGTCAAGCCTGACCTTAAAAACTTCTAAGGAAGGAGATTCCACCACCTCCCTAGGTAACACATTCCAGTGTTTCACCACCCTCCTAGTGAAAAAGTTTTTCCTAATAGCCAACCTAAACCTCCCCCACTGCAACTTGAGACCATTACTCCTTGTTCTGTCATCAGCTACCTCTGAGAACAGTCTAGATCCATCCTCTTTGGAACTCCCTTTCAGGTAGTTGAAAGCAGCTATCAAATCCCCCCTCATTCTTCTCTTCCGCAGACTAAACAATCCCAGTTCCCTCAGCCTCTCCTCATAAGTCATGTGTTCCAGTCTCCTAATCATTTTTGTTGCCCTCCGCTGGACTTTTTCCAATTTTTCCACATCCTTCTTGTAGTGTGGGGCACAAAACTGGACACAGTACTCCAGATGAGGCCTCACCAATGTCGAATAGAGGGGAACGATCACGTCCCTCAATCTGCTGGCAATGCCCCTACTTATACATCCCAAAATGCCATTGGCCTTCTTGGCAACAAGGTCACACTGTTGACTCATATCCAGCTTCTCGTCCACTGTAACCCCTAGGTCCTTTTCTGCAGAACTGCTGCCGAGCAATTCAGTCCCTAACAAACAGATTTTCAGTAACACCCTCCCTACACAGAAAGCTCCTAGTAACTGAATACTCCTCCCTGTCCCTGTCCTCCACTAACATGCTCAGCACAACTCCCCATGACACTCAAAGACCCCTTACATTTGGGATTTATTTGTGGAGATTAGCATCAATGTCAGCAAGATTGCTCCTGAATTAAAGTGTAATGCATCTGAATGCATCCCTTGATGGAATACTTTGCAATTCTGGACACACAAGCATTCTAGTCATTGGCATTCATACCCAGCAGAGTGTCTGACATTGCCATCAACAAATAATTGGGGATGATGGGGAGTGGAGGAAAGGGACTCTTGAGAGGGGCACTACACTTACCCAGATTCATCTGGACCATTACAAAAAGTTTGGTTCAGCTTAGATCAGGGTTGAACTGATAGGGAAGAAAGGGGAATGCAGTTCTACTTAAATAAAATCAATACATTAGTGTAATCTGGTGATAGGATAGAAGATATGGGATATTCCCCTTATTTGAGCACTGGGATTGAGCAGGTGCCTGAACTGGTTCTTATCTGGTTCATGCTGCCATTGCTTGTAGCTATAAGATTATGGAATAATCTTCTAAGAAAATTGGTAGAAGCCCCATCCCTGGAGATATTTGTAAAGGAGAATGGACAAAGCATTCAAAAATGTTTGATAGGGACAATCCTGCACTGGCAGGGTGATGGACTAGAGGACCCCACAACAGGTCTTTTCCTCCATCTCTAATGTCTATGAGTCTATATCAACCAAGAACTTTTGAAATCTTTATTGTTAAATTGTCTTTATTTGCTTTTTTCTTAACTACATTTCACATGTGAATCACAATGTAGTGCTTTGGTGAATGCAACCAGAGCAATTAGGGCTAATTTGTCCCTCTCATATGGGCTCATAAATCCACACATAAATAGGAGTCATGAATTGGTGAAGGAAAATCAAGTCACTCCTTATTGTGTCTTGGTTAACTTAACAATTCAAGAATCTAACAACACATTTCTAACTTGCCTATAGCCTAGTTTTATAGGCACAGTATCACTTTTTTCAGGAATGAACTCTTCTTTTTCTAATTTAGATTTTTTAAAAAATTCTGGAATGTTTGGGGGTCAGATTTTCATTTTTGAAAAATTGAAGCTCTAGCTGCTGGTATTTTGGTAGAAAATATTTCAAATGAATTTAAAAAAAATAACCAAGTGGAAGTTACAAAATAGCTGAGCACATTTTCCTTAGATTCCATATTTTTATTCAGCAAACCATAAATGTGACTAGGATATTTTTTAAGCACAGTTGCTTTCACTCTTCCTAATTCCAGCTGATGTTTAGACCAGTGTTTCTTCATTCTCAGGACCACGTCACACCAAAGAGATCCTCCCACAGACATACCTTCTACCATTTTATAGAAACAACAGTTGTAAACTTCTGTGGCTTTTCCTCTGAGCCATGTTGTCCCACAATGCTGCCTTCGAGATTTAATTGTGAAAGTGCACTTCTTTTCTGGGTGCTCTACTCTCACTGTGACACTGCTGTATTCAGGAGGCAGCCGTGTTGCAGCTTTCTATGCTATGTAGCATTTCAAGTTACACAGCTGGTCTATATTTAGCAAAGCACTTGAGTGGAGTCAGATTGGTTGGAGAGAAGGCCCTCCACTTGATTAATGGCATGACTACCAGGAGCAATCTTACTCTGCTCAAGCTTCGAGAAATGTCTAATTTACAGAAGATAATGCTCAGAGGCATGATGCAGGTATTAGCATAGTTATCGCCACAGAAACATGCCATTATTTGCATTGCCACTTCCATGCTAATGGTAACATTATACCCATCTTTACGACAAGTAAATCAGCATTGTCACCACTAGCATGAGCCTTTGTTTTAAAACATTAGACAATTGATTTATATCACTGATATATCATTAACTAGACTAATGGACATACTGTATTTGAACTCTATTTCCCTAATTGGCTTACCCATTTTTAAAATGTTTTCCTCATCATTCTCAGTAATGATGTTGATTCCTATTTGTGACTAAAAAGGTCACTTTTAGAATTCCCTGTGCTGTTAACCAAAGTCTTTTAGCCTATTGGATGCCATGTTTGTCTTATATTTCAAAGCCATTTTCTTATCCCTTTGGAGCTGTGCTTGGAGTTGACATTTAAGCTTTGCAAAGTCCCAGAGGTTGCACATTGGAACTGCCAGGAATGGGATCACCTCTAAGCTCTTCTCCCCATTTCAATAAGAAATTGAGGTTGCACATGTTTAAACTGGAGCTCATGGTCTTCCTCATCTGTTCTATTTATTTATTATTGCACTGCTGCACTAACACCTATGGGACGGGCTCCATTTGTTGTGTGTTTTCTGGCATTTTTGTGGAGCGGCTTTCCTCTCTCACAGATGCTAATGTAAATTTTCTGCATTACCGGTAAAGTATTTAGACACACAGTTCTTCATAGCTTTTTTCCCCCTCCCTGCCAACTGCATCATAATATTTCAACAACAGCTTGTTTGCTCCTGTAAACAGTTTTAGTTAGACTGTGTCTTTGTCAAAGCAACTGTTGCCACTGAGCAGTTTGGATCAAATGAGGGCTTTTTGGGTGCCTAATTTCAGCTTTATAATGTCTCATCACTTTTGCTCATGTTGTGTCTTCATTTTAAAAAGTTCTGTTAACTTTTTCCCCTCATTGTTGCTGTTATCGATTATCACTTTTCTGGGGCAAAAGCAAATCTCTGATTTTTTTTTAAATTCAAGTATAAAAGTCATGACCCCTAATGCTTCCCTCTCCTGGTGTTAGCTGAGCTGCAAATGATGGGAATGGGGAAGACAAAAGAGGGAATGGTACTTCCATACCATGCTTACCACTTCCCAAACCCCATGGAACTTCTCCTGTGAGTGCTCCCTGGTGGGTGCAGCAGGTGTGAAAGGTACGGGGAGGAGCAGGCTGGCAGATGTCCACTGTGCTCTTTCAAGCCTGCAGGGATATATGCACTGCTTCCCCTTCCATGTCATGAACTTCAGTCCATGGGGTCCTATAGTAGCTATATTAGGGAATCCTGGCACTGTGGCTCTGTGATGGGGTATACAAACCCCACCCTGGAAAGGAAGGGCCCTACTCCGGGCCCTAGTGGCCTTGTCCCACTGCACCAGAAAAGCCTGCACAGGCTGGAGGAGATTCTTAAAAATGGGACCAGAGTAGCTCAGTGGAAGGCAGACAGTGGAGGTGAGCTGACCTACACTCTAAGCTCCTGAGGAGGAACGCAACAGTAGCTCTTGATGCCTGAAGCCTGGCTACAGTGACCTGACCAAGCCTAACCTATGACTTTCTGAAGGTTAGAGACTTTACCTTATGTTTTAGTTGTTTATTTCACCAGGTGGGAGGAGAGGGGATTGGTATGAAGTGATCCAGGGAAGCAGCTGTATAGTACCCCAGGATGCAGGACACTGGGCCCTGGACTGGACCTAGCGGAGTGGCGGGGACAGGCTTCCTTATCAACCCCTAAACATAAACAGCTATAGAGGCCTATCCCTGATGCAGAGAATGTAGTTGAGGAGAGAAGATAAAAAGGCCTGGGCTGTGAGATCTTGACCCAAAGGGAGAGTGGTGCCCTGTAGCCTCCTGCTTAATCCCAAAGGCTCCCCCATTGTTGGACTCTTGATACATCCCCTGAAAGGGATAGACTTGAACATGTGACCTGGCTGGAGGGCAGAAGCATTGAAAAGACAGACCATTGTAAAGCAGAGTGACAGTAAGAAAAGGGCGATGCTTCAGAAGACAACCTGCCACACCCTCACCGCCACTAGGTGGTGCCAGTGGTGAGCATCGCTCTTCACAGGCTCCTATAGCAGTTGTGCTGTCAACAGGCAGCAGGGAGGGCAGTGGCCAGGGAGCATCTGTGAAGGATGGGCAGGGTGTTGGACCTCACACCCGGTTGGAAGAATCAGAAGGGAACTCTGCGAGTTGATATTTGCACTACACCATCTCTTCCTCCCATGTTTGGCAGTTGGGAGAGCTTGCATGGTAAGTTTCACCTTTTTGTGATGTCACCCTCATGGTCTCCCAAAGACCATGCCAGGGACTCTGAGAAAAGGGGTGGGGAAAGGTGAAAAACCTGCAGCCCTCTTACTACATCTTGTAGAAGCATGGAAGGGTGAAAACAGTGTTTTTGCTTTCCATTTCACCTTTAATGCAATGTGTGAGCGACGTGGTACCTAGATTAGCTCCAAAGTGAACATCATAGAGCCTGCATTGATGACAATGGGGTAATGGCCAATATGGGAGCATGTCCTGCTGAGTATCTCCCCTTCAGCCTGGACCCTGGCATTCAACACATGCCCTTTTCCCGGTGTCCACAATGTAGACTGAACAGGGGTTGAACAAATCATATAGCACCTTGAATTGCTCCTGTTCCACTGGATGGCCACTGGACTGCCAGAAGCAGTGAGCAAGGAATCTGTTGCTGGGAACTTGCATATGGTACCACTGCATATACCAGATGAGGCCTTAAGGGACAGTGATAATTTTTCCTTAGTAAATGGGTTCAGAGAATCCACGTTTGGATCAAGGCCCAGCCCTTAAGTACTATGTGAAATAAAGTATTTTAACTTTGCTTAAGAAATCAATGTCAGAACATCATGATACTTGTGTGGTCACCTAGTTTATCTTCCCTACACTACATTGACCAGTGAATGCCTTGTATAGTCTATCTGAAATGCTCAGGAAATGTTTGGAGAGAATTCTGAATGGAGAGTTTTGACAGGAGAAGGCCTCTTAGGGTAGGAGGGAAAGAAATGGAGACTGAAGTATCACACAGGAGTATGTATGCTTCCTATGTCTGCATAAAATGACATAGACTCAAGTAGAGAGACCCAAAATGTGTTTGTCTGTTTCTATGTATTTGAGGTGGCAGGCAATGTTAAAGGGAGCATAGCTGATCTCTGGGTACGACTGAAAAAGCTAAGTACTATATATTTCTGCATCCTCTGTCTTGCAAGATTTCCTGCCTTAGGTTTTAGACCAAATTGAATATAATAGTGTGTGTTAAACATTCTTTACTTTATTCAAATATTTCTCTTTGCATCTTATTGCTGTGGTTCTTTGACAATCTTTGTAAATGTTCAAATATTGCATTTGAAAAGCTAGTTCATGATTTTGACCATGTGCTCCAAATTGAGACCTGACCCCTTATTCACCTCTAAAGAGCTAGACACAAATGTCCAAGGGCTAAGAGTTAGCATTTCACTCTTCCATGAAATAAAAGACCTTTTGAATTCTGGTACTTGAAAGTTAAGAAACTAGAGTGTGAAGGGACACACCCTCATTCTGGTGGAGAGACTAACAAGCTCTTCTGGGCCTGTGCACCTCTAACATGGCACATGTAGCTTATTCTGTTGGGATGGGGGAGGAGCTTAAAAGGGGAAAATCTGCCACAGGAATGTGTGGTAAACAGGAGGAGAGTTACTCCACCTCAGAGGCTGCTGCCAACAGATGGGTCAGCTGAGAAGGACACAATTGCAGGCCTCACTGCCAGTGCTTAATTTGTAATGAGAGGTGTGCTGGGGATCGAGCAATTTTTTTACTTTCATAACTGATGTGATAAGACCAGAGGTGCTGGGGCTATAAACTGCCAAGCTTAAAAGTTCCAGTGCTCAGCCTCGGCAAATCCTGGCCCAAATTAAACACTGCTCCCAAAGCTGCATGGCCCATCAGCAAAGAACTATTTCTCCAAGAGGAGGGTAGACCCCACTCAGGGGCAATAGACCTTGATTGACCAAGCTCAAATAACTGAATCCAGAAAGACTGCCTGAGAGACAAGCCACCTTTGCCTTTCTTTGTTTTCATTCAGATTCCCCTCTCATAAAAAAAGAAAGGTTCTCTCCGCTCTCTTGGAGAACCCCTCATGTGCTAAGAACTGGGGGAAAGGACAGTATAAAGGACTAGCAGTGAGGTCTGGAGGGGGTTTGAGGGAGCCCCTGTCCCCCACAAAGTGTGAAATTCATCCTTGTGCAGTGGGCTAGCTCAAGGCACAACTTAAATCCACTTACACACTATTCTGAAGTTTTAGGTAAGACTTAAGTGCTGCATAGGTCTTGAGCTGGATTTTCCCCTCAGAGAGGAATTCTATATTCAGAGAGGAGAGTAGGGGTTTGCTTATTTATTTAAAATAAAGCTTGAGTGAGAAATATTTTCCTCTATATTTTGTGACTTGAACCACCTATAATGCAATCAGAAACAGGGTAGATTGATTTAAATCGATTTAATCATCATTTAAATTGGCAAGCAGGAAATCTTGATTTAAATCATTGTGGGTTTTTTTTTTCCTAAAAAAAGATTGATTCTCATTGGTTTGGTAACTATTGAAACATGTTGAGTTGCATCTAAATATAGCCTTTGTGCTAAATTGGTGCCTCTTTTTTTCCAACCGGAAGGATATATGAGATCTTTAAACTTGTTTAAGCAATTATATAGCTTAACTTACATTTATTCTTATTCTTAATTTTCATATTTTTATGTTAGAAAATGGTGAATGATGCATTTCTTTTTTAATAGATGATTAATTTTTTACTTGTAACATATCTCAAGCTCCATTTAGATGTATATTAAGTTAAGAATGTAGAAACAACATTTCAAAGAAATTAAATAAAACTATGTTAGATGTGCTGGACACATAAGGGAAAAAAATCAAAATGTGCATATAAAACTAACTGATTTATTGAACAAAAGAAGTATTATCTTTAGGCATAGGCGGTGAGTCCTCTGGGCCCATGGTGCCGGGGCACCAGGAATATTCCTGGCCCGGGACCTGGCTCCAGCAATGTTTGGGGCTGGATCTCCCCCTCAGCCCCACCTTCCACTCCTGGGCCCCACGTGTCCCCCAGGCCATTTAAAACAGCCCAGGGCCCCCACTCACCACTGGCAGCGGAGCTGAGCGACTTCCTCCCTGCTCACTCCACATGGCTGCTGCCCCCTCCCTGCAGCCCCTGGGCTGGGTGGGTCTGTGTCCCTCCCCAAGTGCCCCTGCAGCCAATGGGAAGATGGGGGGGGCAGTGCCTGGGGGGTAGCAGCACATGGAGACTCCCAGCCTGCCCTGCCTAGGAGCCCCAGGTAAGCGCTGCACCCCCTTTGGACCCAAACTCCCTCCCAGAGCCTGCACCCCCTCCCTCTGCCCCCCTCTGGCCCCCAAACTCCTTCCCAGAGCCTGCACCCCCACCCTCAGCCTGCACCCAAACTCAATCCCAGCACGTGCACTCCTCATTCCCTCCTGCACCCCAGCCCCTGTCCCAGCCCGGAGCCTGCACACAGCACACAAACTCCATCCCAGAGCCTGCACCCCCATCCCCTTCCCACACATCCCCTCCTGCCCCCAAACTCCCTCCCAGAGCCTGCACCCCTCACTCTCTCCTACACACCCACCCCTTGCCCAAGCCTAGAGCCTACTCCCTAACTCCCTCCCAGAACCTGCACCCCCACCCCCAGCCCAGAGCCGGCACCCAAACTCTGTCCCAGAGCCTGCACCCCTCACCCCCTCCTGCACACCCACCTCCTGCCCTAGCCAGGAGCCTACGCCCAGCATCCAAACTCCATCCCAGAGCGTGCCTCCCAACCCCCTTCCCACACATCCTCTCCTGCCCTCAAACTCCGTCCCAGAGCCTACACCCCAGCTCTCCACACTTCCTCCCAGAGCCTGCACCCAAACTCACTTCCAGAGCCTGCACCTCCATCCCCAGCTCAGAGCCAGCGCCCAAACTCTATCCCAGAGCCTGCACCCCTCACCCCCTCCTACACCCTTGCCCAAGCCCAGAGCCTACACCCAAACTCCATCCCAGAGCCTGCACCCCTCCCTCCTCCCCAGAGTCCATATACTCCCTCCCAGAGTCCAACCTCTCCCGCATCCTGCACCCCAATCCCCTGCCCCAGCCCAGGGCCTGCACTCCAGACCTCCTTCCCTGACCCAAACTCCCTCCCAGAGCCTTAGGTGGGGGGAGGGCAAGTTTGGGGGGGGAATTTGAGCGGGGGCGGGTTCTGGGCAGCACCAACATTTCTACAAACCTGCCACCCCTGTCTGTAAGTGGTGGATTGAACTGGTTGTTTCCAGTTGCCATGTCTTTCCAGATTTTAGAGCTAGTAGACTTCATCCTCAGTTACCTAGTTTTTATTCATAGATTAGAAGAACACAAGCTTTCCTGCTTTTCAGCTCCTAATAGGCATACTTAACTTTGAATAAACTAGCCATCGAAGTGAACTAGCTGAATAAAGTGAAATGAAGAAACTACTACATCAAAAGCTGGTTTAACACTTCAACAAATTCTGGGTCCAGGTGCTTAGCCAGTGATTTCCACCAGTTCAGTGGTCTGATTACAGTTAAAATTTGGCAGCAAACACGTACTGCTTAATGTTATTTTTATATTTAATTTTAAAGATTTTTTATAGACTATATCAAGTTTAGGCCTTAATGTAGATTGTCAATTTCAAAATTAATTTTAAATACATTTTTAAAAATAAATCTGAATTAAATTTAATTTTTTTAAAAAATCAGACTTTTTAAAAATCAGCTTTTTAAGTTTTCTTTTTAAACTTTTTTCTCCACCTGATCATAAACCACAGTCAGTAATTGAGGGTGCCATCTCCACTCCTGCGGATGAAGGTAATGCTCTGTGACACTAATGCATCTGCTTTTTTAGACAATCACCCTCCAAAGTTGTTCCTGTCAGAATTCATTCATTTTGTATGTTTATACTTTTCATGGAAAATATATAGATATTCTAACTTGTTTCTCTAGGATAACATCAAGGAAAGTATATATTTTCATTTACAAACAAGCTTAGATTCATTTTTTAATAACGATCAATGAGGTCAAAGCATTATATCCAAATGGAGATGTTTTAGTTTTGCAGAATAATTTTTAAGTAGACTTTTCCACATTATAAGTTATTCCTGATATATACAAATCCTTTTTTTTTCTTTTTCTTTTTTTAAGGTATTACATTATTCAATATGTTTTTCTGGTAACATTTTGACAAGATGTTAGAAAGTGCTCAATGTTCCTATTTCTGGGAATTTCATAATGAAGTAAAAGAGCAGGATGGGCTGACAAAAATAATCAAAGCAGTCTCTTTTTTTTTTTTTTAGGTCTGGAATATTGACATCTGAACTGTAACCTAATGTTGAAAGAGCTATTCTGATAAGAGCCCATGTAGTTGGAGAGGACTAAAGAGTTATTCAAGGAGATGTTGACTTTTCAGTTATACAACATTAGAATGCCTAAGTTTTGTGTCACCTGCCAATTGTCTTTTGAAACAAAAACAAGCACCAAGTCCTTTTTAAATGTATTAACATAATCTTATATTAGTAGGGGCCATGGAAGATTGCTTTCTTCCTCCACCTGTTCCTGACAGGAAGAGTGTGCAGTCTTTTCTCACCAAGGCGGGTCTTGCCAGTTATCCTTTTGTCACATGAGGTTATGCTAATGTAAAGTGCTCCACGTGATGCTATGCATTGAAACCACTCCAAAACTGAAGCCAGTGCAGAATGCTGCAGCCCTGTGTAAGTGGATTTTCATGTTGGAACTCTATTAAGATAGTTATTATGAATAGTAAATTATGTAGGTGCTCCCAGAACATTGGTGCAGGCACTTATTTATGAATCTCAATGAATAAATAACTACTGGAACATCTAGTAACTGTTTATACATCTGCACATATGTTTAATCTATGCCACTGCAACACTGAGCCTTGGGAAATGTCCTGTGTACAGATCTGAATGTATCCGAGGGAATGCATTTTGCATGGTAAAGTTTAAGAAAGACACCAGAGGAGCTACTGTGTAATGTAAACAGACAGAGCAAAAAGGCTACATGATAGTCCAGGGAGAGAGATTTCAGAGTAGCAGCCATGTTAGTCTGTATCCGCAAAAAGAAAAGGCGTACTTATGCTCAAATAAATTTGTTAGTCTCTAAGGTTCCACAAGTACTCCTTTTCTTTTTTCAGGGGGAGAGAGAGAGAGAGAGAGAGACCTGTCAGACAAGATGTAAAGGTGGAGCAGTCACAGAATTTTGGATTGTGTTTAACTCTATTGGTGCCATAGCCGGTGAAGCTCGAGGGCTTACACCTGGTTTACTGCAGTGTGCAACCACGGTTATGATATTATACTAACTTTTGTTAATAAAAGTACTGCTCACAGGACCACAGAGGTAGCCTTTCTAGGAGTATATACTTTATATGCATATGCAATCGGCATTAAAGTAGAGAGACAAAAAAAAAAACTATGGAGAGGGAGGAAATAGGATGTGTATTGTGTCTTTATATCAACCATCTTTTCCAGAAGACAGAGATTAAAAATTCATTAAAAGGGTGTGTTATAAATTGCACTCTGTTTCTGTGCTGGCCTCTATTTCACAAGCTACATTTAAAGCTTTTCCTGCTGAGAAATACTCATGAAGAGGGCATGTTAATGAAATATGTTTTGCAATTCTTGATCTCGTGTGTAGCTAACACCCTTGCTGATCTTTATCAAACTACTCTGTTTACTATCTGTAATTCCTGGAGCCATAATTAGCGCCCTACCAAATTCACAGTCCATTGTGGTCAATTTCACAGTCATGAGATTTTAAAAAATCGTAAACTTCATGATTTCACCGATTGAAATCTGAAATTTCACGGTGTTGTAATTTTAGGGGTCCTGACCAATAAAGGGCTGTGTGTGTGGGGGGGTGGGGGTTGGGTTTGCAAGATTATTGTAGGGGGGATTGCGGTACTGCTACCCTTACTTCTGTGCTGCTGCTGGCAGTGGCACTGTCTTCAGAGCTGGGCAGCTGGAGAGCAGTGTCTGCTGGCCGGGAGCCCAGCTCTGAAGGCAGAGCCATCTCCAGCAGCACTGCAGAAGCAAGGATGGCATGGTATGGTATTGCCACCCTTACTTCTGCGCTGCTGCCTGCAGAGCTGGGCCTTCAGTCAGCAGCTGCCACTCTCCAGCCGCCCAGCCCTGAAGTCAGCAGTGCAGAAGTAAGGGTGGCATGGTATGGTATTGCCACCCTTACTTCTGCGCTGTTGCTGGCAGGGTGCTGCCTTCAGAGCTGGGTGCTGGACTAACAGCCACCACTCTCCAGCTGCCCAGATCTGAAAGCAGTGCAGAAGTAATGGTGGCAATACCATGAACCCCCCTAAAATAACCTTATGACCCCTGTGCAACTCTCTTTTGGGTCCAGCCCCTCAATTTGATAAATGCTAGTCTCCCCTGTGAAATCTGTATAGTATAGGGTAAAAGCACACAAAAGACCAGATTTTAGGGGGGGGAGACCAGATTTTTATGATCCGTGACGCATTTTTCATGGCTGTAAATTTGGTAGGGTCCTAGCCATGACAGAGTCTTTAAAGTCCTGATTTTCACCCTCTATCCAGACTTGTTTTATTTAAGTAATCTTCCCACTAATTAACAAAGATGGGCCAAATAGAGTAGGCCTTAAAAGAAGGACATTTTATTACTTTGACGCCAGGAACAGGTCCTAAATGGAGAGCACTTTATGACTCTAAAGAGTACCAGACTCTAATCCAGGGTATTTTATGGCCCTCTGTTGTGCCTGCCCTATCTGATGAGTGACTATTTTTCAAAAGCTGCGATTACTCCACAGTCCAGGTGAGAGTATATTGGTATTTATTTAGTATGCAAACAGGGCTCTGGTGAATCAGCTGTTCACAAAACAGTTATAACACTGGACTCAGGAGTGCCAGAAGCTCCATAGAGGTGGGGGGGAGGGCGCATTGGTGCTCAAATCATGGCCCCGCCCTCTCTCTGCCCTTTCCATGAGGCCCCGCCCTCTCTCCATCCCTTCCCCCACCTACCACTCGCTCCTCTCCTCCCCGTTCCCCCAATTGCTCACCCTTAAGGCAGGTAAAAAGTGATGGAGACCTCCTTGTTCTGGTGCCCCTGACTGGACTCTTCCTAAATACTGAAATACCTCCATACACCATCTCTTTGCTAGAATAGAAATCAATAGAATCATATTGATTCCCCTCTGTTTTGAGGTTTTGCACAAATTAAGGTACTGGAGTAATAAGAAAGCTATATGATATATGCCATCTTAAATTCTCCTTTGACATGTCTCAATAGAATATTTACATTAATACAGTACTTTTAGTATTAGTAATCCATTTACAGGGCTAATTGATAAAAGCTGATAAGCTCATCAGCCTAACAGCTTCTCTAGTCAAGTGCCTCATTCATATGTCCCACTGGTTATTTTCCAACTGGAACTACTCTTGTACTCGATTGTCTTGTTTCTGTTTCTTCTTGAAATTAAGCCAGGCTGAAATGCTACATATTTCTCCAGAACTTTAAACTTTCTTTCAGAATGGAATTATTAGGAACAGTATCCTGCTCAAGGATACTCAGAATACTGACATCCATCTGAACTTGTCCCGATATTTGTTCCTAAATGGAATTTCACCTTGAGAACATGCTTTAGTTTTGCTTTACAGTCAAGGAAACACTTGATGTTGTGGGGCCTGGCTGCTAAATCTCTCTGTGATGAGGTGTATTAGCCCCACACTGGAAATGAAGGGGTTAAGGAGCAACTCTGAACCCAGATGACCCCACCCATCCTGACCTCCAGAGCATGTTCCTGCTGGAGATGGTGCTTAAAAAGGAGCCAGAAGCTCCGAAGTGGCCTGGCCAGGCAATGAAAGAGACCCATTCTGAGAGCTCCTGAAGAAGAGTGTAGCAGAAGCCTTTCCTAGGGGAGAAAGAGCCTGGTAGCTGAGTCCAGAGGGGCTGAAAGTTCAGTTACTTTTTTTTTCTTTAATACCTTGTGTCAATCTGTGAAACTTTGGATGGGTAGGAAGTGGCCCAGGGAGAAAGCCTTAAGGCACTCCTGGGTCCTGGACATTGTTGCCTCTTACAGGGCCCTGGGCTGGAGCCTAGTGGAGTGGGAGAAGCCAGACACCCCTACTAAGCACCCTTGTTATGAAGAGCATGAAAATCCTCATTTCCACACACACACACACCCCCTTTGCAGAAGCAACGTAAGGGTAGACTTTGGAAACTCTGTGCCAGGGATTAGACACCCTCAGCATTGATAGATGGATGGAGGGCCCCCCAAATCATGAGAGTGGGGGACCCAATATCTTCCTTGAGCCTCTGTTACCCCAGAGAGGGATAAGGCTAATTGATGACTTAACCGGAAGGTTGAGTTAACACCTACCAAAAGGCAGACCACCATGGTTGGTAGGGCAGTAACCCAGGAGACATTGGAGGTGGGATGACTGGAGACCTAGGGTCCTAACCACTAGCTGATACCACTAGTAAACATCACACTTTCCAACGGGATGAAAGAAGACCAATCTGTATTATTTCCTAAATTGACATATATCTTTCCTTTTGATGTTTCTAAATACTTGGAAAAATGCTTTCTGGAGTACAACTGCCCTTGAGTGTGGACAAAAATACTCACAATTTCACCAACTTGTGTAGGCTGACACTAAAAATTCTCTTTGAAGTGAACAGATGTTTCATAAAGGGTATGTGTATGCAGAAGGAACCTGAGAACTATTCATAATCCACCCACCGTCAACTGATAATTTCAGCACAGGAAATCACATAAAGCCAGTAAGATTAACAGTGAGGTATGAATAATGGCCTGGAATTAATCTTCTGTTAGCCCTTGAAAATGCTTTTGGGACAAGTCTGCTTCCTTTTTCATTTAAAGGAATTATGAACCTTTCACCCCTTTCATGAAAATTGCATTTTTTTTCCCGTCACTGCTACTTATTTTTGCTTTGTACATCACTCACCAGACTTCTGGGTTAGCTGCAGCCTTTCTCTAAAGTTTGCAAACAAATCCTTGTCAGATCACACCACCAATCAAATTTTCCCCATACTTCCTTATTTAGCTATGCCACAGACATTGCTCATTGTTCTGAAAACCCCAACTGCCTTGAAAACAGGTTGTGTTGCTGAACCTGATCCTGGGTGTAAACCAGGTCCAATTAAAATAAATAGAAAGATTTCCATTTATGACTTCAGTTGGAGTTGGCCTGGGATATCTTACGGATCCAGAGCTCAACAGACTAGCTAACTGACGAGCACTTTACCCCTCATAGCTTCATTGATTTCAACGTGAGTGAAGGTGTCATGTTAGGACCCTGCACAAATTATGTACATTCAAAGGGTTAATAAGAGGATGGTGCCCTGATAGGTATGAGAACCAAAGTGTTCTTTAAAACATCATCTTTCTCCCAAGAACATCTTACTGAGTCTTTCTTACCAATGGCTCTGTCAAAGTAGCATGTAATAACAGTCCTGGGAAATGTAAAGTAACTGTCTTTTATTTAGTTTGTTGCTTAAACCAAAGACTTTTAGGCTGCAGCTTTCAAAGGAGTTTAAGGGAGTTAGGTGCCCAACTTCCATTTAAATTCAATGGGATTTAGGCACCTAGCAGTCTAAGAGTATTTCCACACTGTAATCGGGGTGTGTGATTGCAGCATGTGTAGACATACTGGAGCTCACTTTAGTTTAGCTAGCTTGGGTACCAATAGCATTGAGGTGATGGCAGCATAGTCTCTGGCACAGGCTGGCCGCCCAAGTGATTACCCAGGGGCCCAGCACTGAAGCCCATGCTGCTGCGGCTTTGCGGCTATTGGTAACTGAGAAGCTAGTCTATAACGAGCTTGGGTAGGTCTACATATGCTGTGGTCACCTCTGAATGCAGTGTACATGTACCCTTACTCTCTTAAAAAAAAAACATTAATCTTATTTATATTGCCTTTAAGTGGTCAGTGTTGCTATAATTGTAGCTGGCAGTATTACATAGACAATGACACTGCGTTCACTAATCCTGGGTGGACTTTCTTTTCAGCATGCCTCCAGAAGCCCGGGTTTTAGCCTTGTTTCTATAGTTTATATATATATATTCACAGGTAAAGTAATACACCACAGCTTTATAGGTCTTTTTTTCCCCCCTTCAAGAATCCCTAATGCTCCATGTATGATGTTTAATCAGGCTGGTGAATGGGTTTCAAAAAATTCATCACTTATTTTTCAGGACAGGTTTGGTTTGGGGATTTTGTTTGTTTGTGTGTGTGTTTAGTTACATGTATTAGTAGGATTGCCATGTTCTACCATGTATCATACAGGGCGGTATCACTGAATGCTGTATTAACTCTATTAACTGTAATACACGGTATTAACATGTATGCTGTACGTTACTCTTATTGCTTATGATGATTCCTTGTGATGAATTACACTATTTGGTGGACAGAGAGTATAATCAATACTCTCAATACAATCAGTATTTTAAACCCACTTCTAGGTAGCAAAAAACCTCTTCTACCAAAATGCCCAAGCTTAGTGTCACTAGTTTCACTGTATGAAATGAAGTACAGCTTGTGACAGATAGGCAGTATCTGCACTGGAGAGGGTGGAACCTGGAGCTGCATTGCCCCAGAGGAAGTTCCAGGTTCCAATGCACTTCGCTTTACGTGCCTAAGGTGATATGAATACCCTTATTCCCTCAGCTTCTCTCCTGGAGGTATCGCAAGAACTACATACTTAAGAAAACAGAATAAATAATGGAAAACATGGCCCTTTCACATTGACTTGATGCTCTTTTTAATTTGTATGTATGGTGCCCTGTAACTGTGGTGCTGGGCAGCATCCCTGGCGGCCCATAGGTCACCCCACTGCAGGTCTTAGCTTCTCTTTGAGGTTGGTATAGTGGGACTTTAGTGGGATTCAATTAATCTGAATTGCAATAAAATGACAAAATAAGTCACCTAAAGTGAGATAAATTTACTTACATTGTAATCTTTTCAGTTCAGGATTGTCTTTTTGTTGCTTTTACAGTACCTTGCACAATGAAACCCTGATTCTTGGCTGGGGCCCTACCTGCTACTGCAATACAAATAAATAAGGTAACTTATGGCAGTGACACTTATTAATGGTTTTTGAGTGATGAAATAAAATCATGAGCCACACAGGCTATGATTAATGTGCCTTTGAAACCCATTAACATTAAATATCACATGAAAAGCAAAATGGTCTCTGTTGAGAAAACACTTAAGTAGGTAAATTAGTAAGTAGGCCCAGGCAGGGAAGGAAGCACCAGACACAGCGAAAGAAGCACCTGTAGCATGACCCTCAGAGAGAACCTAAAGTGTGTGTTTTGGGGCACAGTGTTGGCTGAAAGAGGCTTGGAACTGTGAACGAAGAAAATGCTTCCTGCTTGATTCTTACTGTATTCAGGAAAACGTGATTTTGTTTATTTTTTGTAAATAAACAGTATTACAGCAAAGAAATACCTCAATCCATCATCAATTTTTTTTATCCTTTTGGAAACAACCCACAAGACCCCAAAATATTGGCTAACTGCTTGGGTCAAAAAGGAGTGACAAGGCATTAAGATAAGTGAAAAATTTGAAAGGAAACTTAGTGAGTAGTGAACCTTGAAAAAAGCCTTCATGAGTTTTTTCAAAGATCATTTTTAAGTGATGGCTAAACCTCTCACTTAGAGGCAGACTGACTAATGGTATGTATTTATATTAACGCCTCAGATGAGACTATTGCTATGATTCCCCAATCCTGCTGTTACATGCTAATATTTGGGATTGTTCAAAGAAAGGCTCTGTTAAATAGATGCACTAAGTTAAGCGCTGAACAGCTAGCATCACATTGGTAAATGATCTATCTTTATAAATATATTATGTCTTTTAAGATAGATGTGAGGATTTAAAGTTTTGTTGATATTAAGAGTCATCAGATTACATTCTAGGGAATCACAGCCAAACAGCTTGTATTCCGCATATCCAGATAAGAATTAGCTGAATCCTGAGGTTTAGTGGGAAGAAATGAAAGAGTGGCAACTTAGTTATCTTCCCAGGTTCCAGTTATGATATTTGAACCATCACTTTCTCTCAGAGCGAGATATCTTTAACTTGCAGCCGTGACTCCATAGCAGATTTGCTGGTGGAGGGTGCCGACTGGATGTGCTGAGTCATTGCATCCCAAGGAGCCCTGGCCAGGACCTCTTCTTGGCAAGTACTACCCCTCCTCACTTTTTTTAATTGCAATGGGAGGAAATGCACCAAAGGCCTTTCTTGATTCAGTTTTACCCTGCTCCTCCTCCTTCATCAAGATGGTTTCAGTGATAGTAAAACCTGACATAAAGATAATACTTTCTTGTTCCTATTTGCGAAGATGAGCCTCTTATCATTATTAATGTTGCTTGTTTGTCTCTTTCATAAAGATAAGAGGGGTTGTTAATCTTAGAGATTGTATGCAGTAAACAGTGTACTTTGGAGACACCACCGTGTTCATTCCACTCTTTAAAAAACATTTGAAGGCTAATTCATAAGGTCCAATTTGGCCCTCAGTTACACCAGTGTAAATAAAAAGAAGCCAATAGTTTAGGTTTTCACCTGGTATAAATCAGCTTAGTTTCATTGGTTTCAGTGGAGCTACAAGAAGTTACAAGAACTGAAGATCTGGCCCATGAAAATGAGTTAATTTTGGTGTTAATGAGAGCAGAGGTTGTCCATCAGACATGGTGTAGGCAGGCGCCATAGAGATGTCCTGACCTGCAATGTTCTAGTCCACTCCTGGATCCCTTCTGTGCAGACTGATAATCATGTAGTGATTTTGTGACATATGAAAGGGGATGAGAATGAGACCTCCAAACTTATTTATAATGCAACTTGGTACTTTGATGGCTTTTCTATATTTGCAGACCTTAAAGTGCTATAAAGAAGGTAGGTAAACATTATTCATTTTACAGATGGGGTAACTGATAATCATGGTCTTTTGACTACCAGCTCCATGCTTGATGCACTACATCCTAGCTGCCTAATGTGCACTGGGGACTTAGGATCTGGTCCTACTCCCATTGAAATCAATGACAAAACTCCTATTGACTTCAGTAGGGCAGGATCAAGCCCATAGTGAACATGTAAAATCAAGTTTCTAGAAAAGAATGTGGTTGCTCTGCTCCACTATTTATGTGAATTTTGCCAGGAGACTGCTAGACAACCACTCTGAAACTGAGACTGCTGTACCGTATGCCTTCTTGTTCTAGTCTTCTGGATCTTATCTGATTCTACTTATGCTTAAATTTTCTCTTCTGTATCTCAGTTTTTATTGATTGTTGCTTATGATTGCCCAAGTCATAATTTGGCTCTCAGAAAATTTGTTGATATATTAGGATACTGACCTTTTCTATGTGTTAAATGTGGCTTGTCTCGATTTTTGATATTCACAAGAATTTAATGTTATACTGAGAGGTACTAGTGACCGCATCAATCACAAGACTCTTTGAGATTGGCTATGAACACACATTTCAATTAACATAACTGTCTGGATAGGTTAATCACAAGCCCCTCACTTATGACAAAAGGGGTTGTGAACTGACCCAAGAGTTTTGGACTGAATGAGTGAAGGGTGGGTTTTGCTGACGGGTGGGGTGTGGAGGCGCAGAACACACAGAACAAAGGAGACTCAGGACCGGAGTGAGAGAGCCAAGCCACAACCTGTACACATGGTGTGACCCCAGAGAAGCCTAGAGAGAGGTGAGTCAGGAGTGCGGGCTGAACAAAGCTTGGGGCTATAAGCTAAGAAACTGCACTTTTTGGTTTTGGTCCCTCCTGCATTCAGAGGAACAGGACTGTGGTGTGGCGGTGCCCCACCCCCTGAGAAGAAGGGCTGAACCAGGCTAGAGAGGCTATGCAGACCTGCAGCATCCAATCAGAGAAGGCCTGGGGAGAGCCAATTGGGGCTGGCCTACACCCTATATAAAGGTTCCCTGGTGGTCAAGGGAGGAGGAATGGCTCCTGAGCTGAAAGGTAGCACCTTGGACAGAGCAGTGCTGGGGAAGGGCAAAAGGAGATGGGGAGCTCCGGCCAAGGAAAACCCCAGGCTGCTGGCCTAGCTACCAAGGGCTGGGCAGGTGCATAGGGCTGAAGGGGAAGTGGCCCATGGGCAATAACAGTGCAAGGGGAGAGAATGAGGGCAGAGAGGCTGCCGCTAGAGGGTCCCTGGGTCAGGACCCAGAGTAGCAGGTGGGCCTGGGTCCCCTTCCCCCTTGTACTACATCTGGCTGAAGAGCAGTGTGGTCTGGTCCAGGCTGTGGCTGGCCCCTGTGACGAAGGGGCTAGACTCTGAGGCTACAGCCGGCCACTACAGCAGGTGCAGATGGTGAACTGCTGATAACACCAAACCCCCGAAAGGGGGCTAGACCGGAGCAGAGGGCAGCGTCCTGAAGAGGACACTGCCGAGCGAGGAGCAACGCGGGTCCAGATGCCAGCAGGGCGAGAGATGGATGGGACACCACTAGCAGAGGGCGCCCTGCAGAGGACAGAGCTAATTCCCAGATGTGCCAGCGGGAGGCGCTGCAGTGGTGAGTCCCAACCCTGTCACAAGGACCTTGTATATTCCTTATAAATAAAGAAGGTTGCAGGGAGGTATAGCTTATTTTGCAATAGCTGTTCAGGTCCATTTGCCCTTGTAGACAAGCCAAGGTTTACAGGAATTTTTGCCCTACATTAATATTCTTATTTCAGTAAGAAGTTATTTTCCCTCACACTTCTCAAGCAATGTTTTTTTGCATAGAACCCTGCTGTATGGCTTTGATTATATGTCAAGGGCCTTTGCTCCTTTTTTAAAGAGAAAATTTGTACTAAGTGCTGTAGTTTATGAATAAAAATTATTTCACCGTCTCTGAAACAACTGATGTAAACTCTGTAACTTTTTGAAGAGCAGAAAGAAAGTAATAGAATACACATGTATTAAGGCTGATGTGGCAAATTTATAACTAGATAAAATGTAGTTTTGTAAGTAATAAAACACACATTTTTCATAACCTTGAAGATGCCAGAAGGTTTTTAGAAGCAAATTTATCACCATATCAAGCAGCAGCCAGTACAGAAGAGGACAGCCTATTAGGTGATAAAGCAAAAAAAGAACTCCATTATATGAGATGTCTAAAATCTTTGCAAAAGATTTGACATGGCGGGGAGTCTGATTGGAATTTCTGATTAACATTTTTTTCTTATTTTAAGCTTTAAAACTTTAAATACAAAAAGAACATTTGATTAAATTCATGGAAAGTTGCCAACTCCCTATTTCATATTCCACATCAGTGAATAAAATTATTGATGGATAATGTATAATTTGTTGGTGTATATCAAGAAACTCATGCATGTTTTCTCTACTTATATACATGATTCATTGAATAAATTAATTTTCTTTATTTAATAATGCCATGAAGAGGAAAAATGGAGGACTGAATACAAATAGACAAAAAGGAGCTATAGTATTTGCAGGGTAATATTTATATTTTCTAGCTTTTGAACAGCAGTGATTGATGTAATTATGTAAAATTGATATAAAAATGTGATAGAAGACTACAATGAAACAAGAGAGCATGCTAACTGATTCAAAATAACTTCTCCAAAATAGAAGCATGATGAATAATGTGTCCAAAACATAAGCATGGAATACCTTAGAGGTTACTGAAATCAATTTGCAAATAAAGAACAACTCATCCATCTTTTCACCTTAGTAAGAAGAAACAGAATGTACACTGTACCTTTATTAGATGCTATAGAGCAGTTTTAGAAGTAACAAACTTTAAGAAAAGTTTTGTGTCTCAAATCAATTCTAAATTACCAGCACTGCAGTCTGTACTGTAAACATTATGGTTTGGGAGGTTGTATTAACAATAATTTTTCACTGGGCTTTTGTATGTATGGCATTTTGGTTGTTCACTATTGCAGTAATCAACTTTTATTTACTTTGATTAAAACATAAACTGGAGAGAATGACCTTAAACTAAGATAACACCTAAACTATTAAGTATCCTTGCAATTCCTATTCTATATAAATGTCTGTGGATAATATATTTCAAACCTCAATTGTAAGTTGTAGCTGAGATACTTCAAGCAGCTCTAAGCTGCTTTTCATAGAACATATTTTTCTTATTGGTGATGCCAAGGTTTCATGGGTAATGGGTGATGCTTTGACTCAGCTGAATGTATAACAAACGAGTTGGAGCTGAGCTGTTAAGTTTGAAATTGTTCAGATTCAAGGGTTTGGTTCTGAAGAGGGGGGACTGCTGTAAAGTTTGGATGCCAGGCTGAATCCAGTTCCAACATCTCCAAAGTTTGGGGTTGGTAAAAATCTGAGGGTTTAGCTCATATTTTTAAAAATACAATATTCTAACAAGTGAGAAGGTGACGCATTATGCTATCAGCCCATCCTAAAAAAAACCCCCACAATAATAACATATAATCCATAATGATACTTTGCCTTGCTTTAGCATATTTACAAACATAGATCTTTAGTGCTGTGAAAAGATTGGAGCATTTTCATACCATTTTACAACTGAGGCACAGAGTGCATGACCTGCCCAAGATTACATCGCAATTCAAAGATACAGTCCCTAATAGAATCACTCTGGTCAGTTCACAAGACAACAATGAGAGGTAGGGTGACCATACATCCCATTTTGGCCAGGACAGTCCCTTTTTTAAGCCCCGTCCCGGCCATCCCAACTGTTTTTGCAAAAGCGGGCATTTGTCCCATTTGCTTTTGGCAACCGAATCAGTTGGCAAGAGCAAATGGGTCAAATATCCACTTTCACCAAAAAAGTGGTGTGCAGTGCAGAGGAACGCTGTGGAGTGCGGGGGCCGGCATGGTTCGAGCGACAGCCTCGAGTAGAGGGCTTGCAGGGCTTGGGCGGGCGGCTGGGGCCAGCCCTGCTGGGTGTGGGGGATGACTGCAGGTGCCTGGAAGGAGGGGCTTGGGCCAGCCCCACGCGGTGTCCTGTTTTTCCTTTGGGAAATATGGTCACCCTAAAAGGGGGTCTTTTGTAACCACACTTAAAAGTGAGACAGGTGAAGTGAGACCCAATAAAACTAGGTGGGAAATGGCTTTTCCCTCCCACAAACATTTAAAAAATTCTGTTCCACAACAGGATGAAACTGATGTGCTCTTTTTTGGATGGAAGAGGGAGAGAGGGGGTTGGATGAAAGTGTCCACCTCAAAATAGTCAATAGCCTGCTGGTGAGGGTACTCACCTGGGCAGTAGAAGATCCAGGTTCAAGTCCCTGTTCTAGCTGAATCAGGTCTTCTATATCCCAGGTTACTGCCCTCATCACCAGACTATTCTGGGGTAGGAGTCTCTCTCTCTGGTTTGGTGGGTTTTTTAACCAGAAATTCCATCCTGGACATGAGAAACATTCTTGTTTGAAACTGACCCTTTTCTGGGGGGGGGGTCAGTTTCAATCACCACTTTTTGATTTAAAAAGAATGTGTGGGGGGGAACCTTTGTCAACAAATTCTTGACTCTTTCTAATCCTCAGCCTACTCCACACAGTGGTAAAGATAAAATAATGTTCTGCACTGAATAGCAACATTCACAGGAGGTATATTGAGAATCCACCCTTTCCACCAAGCCACAAGACTATTTTAAGCCAGGGTTGCAGTTGTGGAAACTGCCATCCCAAAAGTTCATCACAGATATGGGGGTAAAGTGAGGTGTGGCCTACGCTATCTGAAAAATGCCCAAGACCAGGTGCCAACCTTTCTGTTGCAGTCCTGCACCTACTCCTGCCCTTCAAGGGGTTTACACAGATATAATTTAAATTTGATTGGAATTGAGTAAACAACTTGGTCAATGATACATAAGGAATAGAATCCAGCTCCCTCCCTCATAATTTATTTGGCTCTGCAGAACTAAAGGACTAAAAAGCAGTAAACCTATTTTAATTATCAAAATAAGCATAAATGGTTCATTATTAGATAACCACTCTTCAGGGCTGATCAATGCTTTTTGAAAGCCTAATGGGGAAAAAAACAAATGACAAAGGATTCCTTTTAAAAACCCTGGACATTCTAGTGGCAGCCTTTTCAGCTGTTCTTGTGTCTTAGTACCTTGTGTGACTCTGTGCTGCAATAACCTAAAATTGCATCACTGAAAGCACAGACTCATTTCATATGCAGATGCAGATGTAGACTAGGCAGGGTGTATCGTTACTGAAGTACAGGTTAGGGCCCTATGACTCCAGTCACTGCAGATCCAATGTCTCTTGGGATACTGTCCCACCTCACGGTAGTCTGCCATTTGGTAGGTGTTGACTCAACCTTCCGGTTAGGTCACCAATTAGCCTTGTACCTCTCAGCAGAGTTTTAAGGAAGATATTGGGTTCCCCACCCACAGATTGTGTGGGACCTGCCATCCATCCATCAACCCTGCGGGTGTCTAATCCCAGCTGCAGAGTTTCCAAAATCTATCCTCATGTTGCTTGCCCACGGGGGGGTTGAAATGAGGGTTTTCATGCACTTCATAACAAGGGTGCGTGATAGGGGAGTCTGGGCTCTCCCACTGTTGTTTTGTAATATACAAAGCAATAAATGGCTACTGAGAATGATTAATAGCCAAAGCAAAGCTAAGACATTTCATTGATTGCAAAAGCCATTTGTTGCAAGTATATGAAAGCAATAGAGATTATTGCTATTGTAAAACAAATGAGAAAACAAGAAAAAGGCATCTTTTACTTCTCTTTGGAGGGTGGCAAAGTGCTTTGTACTCTTTCTTAGACTTCCCAGTGACATACACCTTGGAGGTGTAACTAGGATCAATGACTCATCAGACGCAGCTTTAAATACTGATTAAGTGATGAAAGGCAGATACTAGTCAATGGTGAGACTTTAAGGTGAATTGCTGGTGTGGAATAGGAGTGATATGACTGGACAATGACTGTTTCATGTGCTGATACAGTTTAATTTTCCTGGCTGAAATTCTGTGCTTGTTGCATACTCCATATTGATTAAGTGAATGTATTTGCTATGTCTATGTCTGCAGCTCAGATACACTTGGCAGAGCTGAGGAGGATTAGGATACCAAGTTGGCTTGAGGCATCAATACCCCAATCCTAGACCAGTCTGCTCCGCGGGCCAAGTTAATGGGCTTCTCCAACTGTGGCCACTGCCCAAATTATTGCAGCCAGGGATCACTAGGGCACAGAGATGCCTCTGCCATACTTTCTTACCCACTATGTTTGCCCCAGGAAGGGATGATTTAGGCATCACTAAGTGGCTCTGTGACACCAGAAGTTCTCCTTATACCAGGGGAATCCTCCCAGTGGGCAGCTTTGCATTGATAGAGCCCCCTAGAAGTTACTCCCATCTGACAAAGGCTACTCCAGCAGTCAGGAGTTAGGAGCATGTAGCAGTTCCTTGGTTGTGCCCCCTTTTTTTCCCCCCCTTCGGCTGCCCTCCTAAACAAGGGGGGCATATGTATAGGACCCACTTCACTGACCCTGTGCCAATCAGATTCTCTCATGTCAGGGGAATCCCCAGGTAAGCTGGTGTAATAGCACTACGGGAGCAACACAACACAGAACTAATGGCCCAGTGAATGTGGTCATATATTTTTGGATCTTCATGCGGCTGGCCTTACATGGATGCGAAAGGGGGAGAAATGGTAAAAGGAGCCTTCCCCCGTCATGTGAAAATAGTGATTTCCTATGATTAATGCTTTGGTGAACTACATGGGAGGTATCTGTATTAAATTTATGGCTGTTATAGAGATGAATAGATCTCTGTGGGTTTGATTGTTGTGTTGCTGGCTAAGATTAGCTAAGGGTTAAATCAATTAAATTAGACTTGGTTAGCCATGTATCTGCAGGAACCAAAGTCAATGGCTGTAGACCTCTCCAATGGCCAGTATTAAAACAGACAATGTATGTGTGTGGAATCAGAAGTCTGGTTGATCCCATAGGGGCTGGGGACAAGTCTGAGCTTGAAACTTCAGGGGCCTTTAGGCAGGAAATCTTCGAGCTTGAAAGTGGTTAAAAGCTAACCATCTGTGACACAAGACACAGTCTGCAAAAAGTAGCAGGCTGTAAGGTCCCCAGGAATACAGGGTAGGGGCTATTGAAATAAGTTGGGCATACCTAAGTTGTGAGGGGAGTGCTAGCTTAAGTAAGACAATATACATATAGACTCTTGTTTTAACTTTTTTTCTTTGCTATGCTCCTTTGTATAAATAACATTTTGTTTTGATGGAGCTGTGCTGAGTCACTGCATTTACCTATTGGCACTGTAGCCTGGGGATCCTGCCTGAAAGTGGGGTGAATCTCTGGATTCCACTCTTAGAGAAGTGCAGATGTGGGCTTGTTACCTGAAGAAGGTGCCCCCGGAGAAACTGCTTGAGGGGGTCAAAGGCACAGCTCACCCTAGAACCATGACCACTTCCTTCAAATGCTAAACAAGGAACTGAATTAGACTGAGGAAAGCATGGTTTGGTGTTCCTAAGTTTATTTTGGCTTTTTCTTTCTATGTAGGCTCCTGCCTAGGACATTCCCCAGTCCTCATTTTTCCCACCTGCCTGCTACAGATTTAAAGAAACAATATATCTTTTCTCCCTTTTTTTCCATGATATAAAACAAACTTAGCAAGAATTAATATTTAACACCACATTATAGGTCCAGATGAATCCCTGGCTTCTACAGATCTGGACAACTTCTAGCTTTAAGGAGGCTTTTATTCAGCTGACTCATTTGGATTATCAAATTCCTAAGGCACAGACTGTGATTCAGTAGGTTTTATGGGGTCTGGAATGGCTGTAGTTTTATCCAAGAGATAATTGCCATTGCCTAATTAATGACCTATCTGAAACACGTCTCTTCTGTGCAGTTGATAACCTCCCCTGCCAGAAGGGAGAACTGCACATTTCCCTCCTGCTGCACGGATAAGGGTTTAGTCTCTTCTCTGTATTTGCTTGTTTTATTTATATGGTGTACATGGCTAAACTCTCTCCTTTGCTTTTTTCCCTATGATGTGTCACTCTAGCAGCACAGTGGGGTCAGCACTGATCTCATCTCCTCGCTGGAGGGGAGTCCCCAGTGGCATAGAGCATAGGCATATAACTGATGCATCCATTACCAAATTATCAATGTGTCAATACAAAATGAAGACTTGCATTCAGTTTATAAAAGACCCTACTCTTCACCACTTGCAAGGCCGACTGATTTTTTTTGGGGGGGAGGAAGGCCGGGGGGACGGGACGGTTGACCCTCTGTCGCTTCTTTGTTGAATAAAGGTCTCTGCAGAAAGGTTGTTTTGGTATCATACCCTGAAAATGGTCAGACTCATTCTAATCACCTCTGGAAAAGAGTCCCACAGTCTAGGATCTTCTACTGAGAACATTCTGACACCTGCTTCTGAGAATTTCTCACTGGGCTTCAGCAGCCATTGAGCTTTCACTGATAGCAGCGGCATTGACAGAGCACAGATGGAGAACCAATCTCTGAAATAGCCATGTACTTATGGGGCCTTAAAGATTAGAGCCAGGCATTGCATTGTTATCAGTAACAAATGGAGAGGCAATGGAATGTGGAGAGCACCCATTTGGTATGAACTCGACATTTTTTCCTTACTTAAGAGGTGAGCTGTTGCATATTACACACGCTGGAATTTCTCTACACCTTTCGGCTTTAGTTTCAGGTAGGGGGAGTTACATGAAGCACAGTAGGTAAGTTCTCCCTGGAAAGAAATGAGGAAGCTGAAGGTGTGAGACAAGATATGTGCTACCTGTCTCCTAGTTGCCTATCTCCATGTTTCACTAGGCATAGTTTTCTAGTCGTCATCTTAACATACGCACATTAGCTTCCCCAGCCCGGGCCAGGTACTGGTGAGGAGTGCGATGTGAATGCTGATGCCCCCCAGTTTGCTAATGAACTATGGACATCTGTGCTCTTGAGAAGGGGATTGGAAGAGGGTGTGGGGATTTATATCAATTGTGGAGGACACCAGATTATTGCATAGTTCCACCAGACTATCTATTCCTTGGCCTTGTAGCAGAAGGGCATTCTAGCAGATCACCAACTTCGTGAGCCTTGGATAAACCAATGTGATTGGTTTCATTCTCACATGGGTGGGGAGAGCCTCTGGTTTACCAGTCTTTATGTGATTGTACTCTAATTGTAGTGACACCATAAATCTCCATAGAAAGTATTTTAAGGAAATAGTTAAATGTGTGAGATATACAAGTGTTTTCAAAATAACTACTGTGCCTGCACATCAGTTACTTTTGCTTTTTAAAATTGAGCTTTAAGATGCAGAACAATTACTGTGAGATGCCATTTTGACAGCAGGCCAGTTACTATCCTGTTAGCATATTTTCCAACGGGAAATTGCCAAGAGTATCTTGTTACACAAAAGCACGCTGTTTTAAAATTATCAGGTGCCACCTTTTTTCAGTGCTTTCAAGTGAACACTACTAAAATGGGTTATAAAGGCAAAGGGATTTATATGTGATCTTATAAAGATCCAATTACAAACTAATGGAGGCAGGATGGTTTGGTGGGGGATTTGGTGGATAAGGCACTAGACTGGGATTCAAGATACAAGTTCAATTCCCATTTCAGTCACAGAATTCCTGTATGACCTTGCAGGTCACTTGATATTGTTAAATTGATAAATTGGTTAGGCTCTAAGGTGCCACTACTACTCCTTTTCTTTTTGATATTGTAGTGCTTCTTTTCCCTATCAGTAAAATGTGAAGAGTGACACTTCCCTGCTTCACAAGGCTGTTCTGAAGATAAATCCATACATACTGGGGGGGCATTCAGATACTATGGTGATGGAGGCCATATAAGAAGATAGAAGTTATGGATCTCTTTAAAAAGCAAAAGATATTAACCAGACTTATGACAAGCAGGATGGTCTAGTGGACTTACAGTGGGAGAGAGAGCCAGGGACTCCTGAGTACCAAACTTGGCTCTGCCAAGGATTTGCTTTCTGGACTCAGGCAAATCACTTCTCCTCTCTAGGACTAATTCTCCACTGGAGTAAAGGGGACTCTACACGTGTTTTGAATTCCCATTGGTAGATTACTTGATCTCTACACAAACAGACTATTGTGCTGGCTCTGTGTATTTGCAACTGAGGCATCAGGCATCTTGCCTCAATGGGGCCTCTTCTGAGGCAGCACCGATGTCAAGAGGGATTTTGCCTTCAATTTTAATGGTTACTTGATCAGGTCCATGCTGCTGTACTACTTCAGTGTAGAGTCTTCAACACCTCGCCCCCCCGGTGGGGGCATGTTTGTGGCATAGTCTTCTTCATACTGTGTGGGGAAGGTAATCATGAACAGAATTTTCCAATGCTTTTCAGAAAAGCCCAGTCCATTGAGGCTTGCACAGCCTCAGTTCACCAACCCTTTCAGACCAACAAATAGATGGTTCTATACAATTAGTAACCATAATGGGGTAGATTTAAAAATTCTAGTGTCCTTAACTCTAATGCTAATGTACAGCAACACACTATTTACCTTTTTCTATAATGCATTTTCATTGCTGCCATAAAGGCAGCTGCAGTCAGCTATTAGCAGAATGCTTTCCCTTGTCTTAAAGGCTATAATTGCTATAAAGGAGCAGTAGTTTCATAGACAGCAACTGTATTGGAGCACATGGAATTAGAAAAAGCTCTGTTTAATAAAAGCAAACAGTGTGAATAGGGTATAAATAATACAAACACATGCAATAGCTAGTTGTTTACACTGACCTCCCCCCCTCCCCCCACCCTTGGATCCTGTGGTATCACCCAAACTAAATTAAAATGAGAACTTTCAGACAAACTGCCAGTAAACAAAGCTTTTAAAAATAGAATGCATCATCTAATGCTGTAACAAATGTGTGCTTTTATCTACTATGCTGATGCTCCTAAATTTTAATACAGTCAATTATAATTATGTAATCTATAAAGAATAACAACCAAACAGCTGTAATGAAAAGAAAAAAGTTAGTAATTTACATGAAATACATAACTAGTGACACAATGTGCCATAAAAGTGATATATCAGATTTCTCCCCTCCAGCTATTTGTGTTCAGATTATATTTTGGAGATAATTTGTCGTCTTCCACCAGTGCATTCTGAATGGCTAGGGCATAGTCTCTTAACTTTTGACAGTGCTCTGCAAGTCCAGGCATTTGAAAGGATGAAGATGTGAGCCCCATGATGACTAAATCAAAAAGGCTTAATGAAGTAATGGTAAACAGAATGGCTTCTTTTTGAATTTGCAGATCATTAAGAACACCCGTGGGGGGGGGGGTTTTGAAAATCAGTTTCTCCATTTATCACTAGCTTAGTTCATGGTCCTGGTGGGGTTTTGGGGGGTTTTTTTTGGGGGGGGGAGAAAGTATGGGGTTCCCTACACTGCTTAATGGTGCAATCACTAATGCCTAAAACACTGCAGAGGATTCCTGTGTCAGCATGGAGGGGTATACAACACATATGGCTTTATGGTTCTTCTTTTGATCCTACTTGCTACTAAGGGCTATTTTCCCCTGGGAAAACATGATGTGCTCTTAACCCATTTAGCTAACTCTAGGTAAAATCCTCATGAAGACAAGGCATTTTGTAGTTTTCACAGGAGTTGGCAGGTTGAGTTAAAGACTGTGGAGGAGCCAAGCTTACTCTTTAACCTGGACTATATGAGATAACTCCCTCAAGGGAGTTCTCTCTATAAAAACACACTACAACCTGCCTTGTCTTCACTAGGATTTCACCTTCAGTGGGTTAATTCAAATTGAGAATGCACCTTTTTTCTTAGGGAAGACACACCCTAAGGGCCATATGACACACTTTCACAGGTGAAACAGTGGGAGGAGCCAAAAATCCCCCTCCCCCCCACCAAAAAAAGTGCAACTAATATGTGTGGTAACTTGTGCTGCAGCATGTCACCAAACCAGTTTGTTGCAGATTGAAGTATGTGTGTGTGTCATTTTCTAAGACCAAAATCAAGATAATCTGCATCAGTGACATGCATCCAAGGAAGCATGTCTTAAAGACTTTGGTCCAGTTCCTTAGCTTTGGAGCAGAGCAAAGGAGACTTAAAGTTGCCTCAAGCAAGGAATGGGGCGTGGAAGACCGAGACATAAAGCTGCATATCTGGGGCTTTGTCACCCACTCCCCACCTAGGACATAAAGCCCAGAAGCTGCAGAGTAGGGATAGTAGGGCCATCTTCCCAGTTCCCCATTCTCAGCTGCACATGTCTGTGTACCTACTGAGTTCCTGCAGGGGGTGGAAGCCCACTTTTAATGGCCACTCCCCCAGCCTAAGGGGAGGAGCCACTGAGCCCAGGGCTCAAATAAGGTTGGGGGACAACTAAAAAAAACAGACAGGAGTGAGTTCATAGGGTTAAAATCAAGGCGCTAAAGGGGGACGCTGAGCAGAGAATCCCAAACAGCACCTATTGTTCCTCAAAGGCATCCAGGGAGCCAGTGGACATATCCCAGAGGAACTCTACCCGGATATGTAACCTGAGGGAGGAGTGGAAATAGGTCCCACAGTCACAGAGCTCCTCCCCCTCCAGCATCCTCCTCCTGGTATGACGGATGGCTGCCTTAGCCAACATCAGGATGCAGTGACTGTAGGTGCAGGGAAAAATGCAGCCAGAACCTAAGGAGAAGGTTCTGGAGAAGCTGGAAAAGGGGCTGCAACCTGGTGCACTCAATGTAAATTTGCACCAGAGTCTCCCTCATGCTGCAAAAGGGGTGAGTGTTGGGGGAGGGAAGGTGAACTGCTCCAGGTACATGCCCGTGCTCATGGGTCCATGAAGGAGCCACCAACTAAGATCCTTGGAGGGCCATTGGAGTAGGGTAGAATACAGACTGGCCCAGCAGGGTGCAAATTGTGTAGCTGAGGAGGCAGCCCACCATCTAAAGAGAGCATTTAGAATTTTCCTGTGACAGGGTGGTTTGTTCTTTTAAGGGAAGTAGGGCCTTTGGGGCATCCCACCCCCCGTCCAGTGGTGTCCCTTTTAAGATTTGGTAACCCAGCAGTCTAGAAAAATGAAAGGAAGATATTAGAAGAGAGGAAACAGTCCTGGAAGAATAGTCTGTGCTCTCCTCGCCATTACCTCTGTTTGGTGTAGCGCTCTTTCTCTCTCTTCTGACTGGGATAGCTTCAGCCTGAACAGTTCCCTGCCTTCACTGTGTTATTCCCAGCAAAGGACGGGGTCCCTAAGCAAGCTTCTCTTCAGAACTTCAAAATAGAATAATTGCCCACCATTATAAGGTACAACACAGCACTTCCTATGCAAGCCTATTTTATTATTAAAGTAAAAGTGCTACAGAGAAAACATTAAAAACAATAGAAGAACCTACATGTATGCTAATAAGCTTACCAGAGATCAACCCACCCCTAACATGGACTCTGGCAGGTGCAGTCCTTCAAAACCCCTCCTGGAGTTTCCTTGTGGTTTCAAATTCATCACTGCTTCAGCTCAGACCAAGAACACAGTCTTATGGGGCCTCAGTAAGCCAAGTCCTTCTAACCCTTCCCTAAGGATGAGGGCCCTCCATGGACCAGAGGTCCTGTCCATTTGCTGGATCAGGAGGAAGGCAAGGAACTGTTCAGCCTGGTGATGCTCGGCTCAGAAGGGAGAGAGATGTGGGTCCCCACCCCATCTTCCCCCAGGGGAAGACAGAGAGTGGGTGCCCTTGCTGTATCATAGAGGGACAGTACAGATACAGTTGCCCTGAACTGTGACATGAGTCTTCAATCGATGTGTCTCATTAAAGTACAGAGCTACTCTAAAAAGAGACTAACAATGACACCTTGACTCCCAATTACTTTGGAACAGAGTGAGCATGTGGAATAAATATTTCCACTTCATGAGGTTGAATGCTTTCTCAGCAGCTGAAGATAGTGTCACTACTGGATTATGTTATCCATTTGACATGTAAGTAATATTATGTTGGCAGTATCAGTACCAAACTGGTTCTTAATAAATCCAGCCCAGTGCTCAGACCCTACATACAGAACAACTAACTTATTCCCTACATACAGAACAACTAACTTATTCCAAATGGACAGCCAGAACCTTTGGCAAGCCTTCTGAGGCAGCATTGGTCAGTGAAATTAAAATTTGTTGAACTGGTCTGAGCCTGGATTTTCTAATGAACCTATCCAAAGAAATTGTATCTACTTTCATCAGAGCTGAAATTGGATATTAAATTTAGTGGGACTACTCCCAGGATTAAGAGCTGCAGGATCAGATTTCTGTGTCTTGACTTTTCCCCCCTTTTCTGTAAAATGAGGATAACAACACTTCATGGAAGTGTGAGGATTCATTAGTTAATATTAGAACAGCACTTTACAAAATGTAAACTGTCCACCTTTACCTGTAAGGGTAGTTAAACATTGAAATAATCCTAATTATCTGTGATTTTCTAACTGTTCCAAATTGAATGAGGGAAATTTGTGTAAGTTTTTAAATCGTCAAATTCAAATAAATCACAACTGATTTGTGTCGGGAGTGTAAAAACTGCCTTAATATTGATCCAAAGTGAGGAATTCTTCCTCCAAATGAGAACTGGTACAACTTACAATTGGTTAGGTTATTTGCTTAGCAATCACTTTAGACAATCAAAATAATGTAAGTGGAGGATTCCACACATATAAGAAACTTGTTGCATGACAACAGGAGTAACCTATTTTGGAATGCGATCTTCTGTGCTCCTGACTTTCTCACGGTTCCTGATTTTTATCTTGCTGCTGCACTCCACTAGCTGCTTGTTTGGATTGTCCAACACTTCTCTTCTTTGGCTCTGTTTTTTCAACCTGTGCAAGTCCAAGCAAGGGAATCAAGAGGCAGCACAGGCAAACAAAGGCTTCCTGCCCTTCCACACAGCAACTTTAAGTCAGGAAGATTTCCCCAGTCCTTACTGTAGTACTGAGGGTGTAGAACTGTAGTAGTGTGGTGAGGAGAGGAGTGATATCACAGCAGAAAGCCAGCTTCCAATAATCATGTGAAGGGGAAGTGAGAGAAAACACAGAACCCCTAAGAAAGCATCCTTCTTTCCACCTTTTAAAGCTTAAATGGACACTATGAGGTCAATGTATATGTTATGTAGAAAGATTTACTAACATTTCTATGATTCCCCATTACCGCTGTCTTAGGGCACTTACTTACTGCCCAGCAAAGTGGGGTGTAAACCCAAGTGCTTGTGTAGACATGCCCAAAGCTATTGAGGTAGCCCCCATTACTATAGTACTGTGATGCTTCCTGGGTTGTGAGGCACCTTGCAGTGCCCGCCCTTAGTGTGAGGAAGCCTTGTCCTGCCTGCCATGAGTCAGCTCCCTACCTCCACAGGCAATATAAGCACTCCCCTCTCAACCTACCTGGGTCTGACATCCCTCTGCACGCTAGCAATAGGCACACTCCCACCACTAAGGCCCCCAGAGCGTCCCCCTCAAGTGTCCAGCCCCTGCCCTGTTCCACTGAACACTCTCTCACTATTCACAGATTCACTGCTCCCAAAGGGATAATACACCCCAGCTTATCAGTTACACCTCAGATCACTGCTCCTCATAACATGCAGCACTTAGAGATAAATGTATAGTGGTAAAAAAGTAAAAGTTTTTTTAACAGAGTTTCAAGTGATGGCACGTAAAAATATTGGAAACAAATGGTTATTTATAAAATCATAACATGCATTCTGGAGCCTAGACTTGTTAGTTACTGTCATGCCTTATAGGACAAAGCTCACCCCAAATCCTTCCAGCATATTACAGTCAGTCTTGGCTGTGATCTTCCATTCATGAGACAAGCCACGCTGTCAGCTTGCCTCCTCAGTGGAAAAAATTCAGGGTATTTCCCTGCACCCCTATTTATACTCCCCAAATCTATTGTCTTTACCATAAACAGGAGCCCCTGGCTGCTTGTTTTTTCCTATGTGCTTTCTTGTCAATTTCACAATCTCTTGACTAGTATTTGGCACAGTCTGTACAGTGGCCTCCATTGTGAAGAAGACACTTCACAATAAACCCATGACCACACAGATGGAGAAAAGCATCTCTACCCTCTTGCTTGCCAGGAGCATGTTTATCACATTCTGCTGACCTGCCATAACTCACATACTTTCAGAACACAATTTTCAGTTCAGATACATAATTCCTTAAACATTATCCAAACATACATTTCACAATTATCATGGTAAGTGGGATGTTGACTCTTGGTAGAGATCTCACAAGCTACCCTTTAATGAATTATTATGCACATATCTGTCCCAAGGGATCACTCTAAGCACCCAATCTGCCAGTTGGCATTAAGAGGTCCCTGGGTCATAAGTACCTGGACACCACAATCTGTAATGTATTTAGCCTTACAACACCTGTGAGGTTGGGCACTTCTCTTATGCCTATTTTACAGCCCGGGAACTGAGGCACAAAGAGGCTAAGTCACACAGGAAGTCTGTAGCAAAACAGGGACTTGAACCCAGCTGTCCTAACTTGTAGTCCAGTGTCCCAGCCACTTTCTCTCAAGGTGAGGGGTCCCTGGTGGTAGATCAAATTGCAGCAGAGTGTGTGCATTTGGGGGGATGGGACAAAATTAAACTAAGTTTAATTTAATGTCCAAGGGGAGTGAAAGCAAACAGAAAATGTTATCACTGTTAAGGCCCTGATCCCGCAATCCTTTCCCAGATTCAGATCCCTGCACTTGCCTGGAGCCCCACTGAAGTCACTAGAGCTCCAGGGTCCACTTCCATGAAGCCCATTGCAGGACTGGAGCGTGAGGTTTGAGGATTGATAACATTCAGTTTCCAACATCAATATCTGGGCTGACGGTTTTGGAAAGCCCTGGCACAGGGCCAGTCTGCCAGTGCATGCCGCAGGCTTCGCTCTCCGAGCCCGGCAGACCAGACACAAACCACCCCGCGAGCATCAATCAGCCTGCGCGCTGACAACCACCCCCAGCTCCGGCGGGCGCAGAGGGAGCACTGCGGCAGCGGCGCGGCTGGCGGGGGCCAGCAGGGGCGGCAAGTTGCTGCCTGAAGTTTGCTCCGCGTTAGTTCGGAGCGGAAGGGGGCTGGGAACGGGGGATTAAAAGGGGGGGGGGCGGTGATTCTCAGGGCAGGCACCTGGCTGCACCGGGAGGGCGCAAGGGCGCAGTAACCCAGGCCGGAGCCAGCGGGCCGAGGCCCCCTGCAGTGGAGGAGCTGGGGAAGGAGGCGGCTGCTGCCTGAGGGAGCTGCAGTCCGGCCCGCGTTGCTCAGGCAAGGCGCGGCGGCGGCCGTGCCCGTTACTATGGGATCGCTGCCTTAGCGAAGCGGCGGGGGGCGGAGGCACGGCGTGCCCCGGGCAGGGATCGCAGGGCGCGGCACTCCGGGGAGAGGGAGCGGGAAACGAGCGGCGTGGGTGGGGCGGAGGGCTCGAGGTGCCTGTGTGCCGCGCTGCGGGCCAAGGGCAGGGCTACAGCCCGGGGCCGCCCCGCGGGGCACGAGCAGGCGCTGGGAATGAGCCGCAGAGGGCTGGGCTTGGAGCCCGCAGCTAGGCTGCTGGGGTGAAGACTTCGCCTGCCACTTCCTCCCCAGGCGGCATGGAGGCTGTGGAAGCCGCAGTGGCTGGGTTTCCGGAGGAGGAGGAGGTGGGTTGCTATGACTTCGAGCCGCTGCCGACGCTGCTGGAGGATGAGGTGAGTGTGCCAAAGTGCAGTCTCCCACCCCCCTTGGCAAGAGCACGCCCTCGTCCCTGAAGAGCTCTGGCTACTGCGCGCACCTGTGGGCGAGACCGACCCTTCCCAGCAGCAAACTGTGGCCCCAGCGCTGCACTTGCTGGAGTAGCTTCTCGGGATGAACTTGTTTGTGTCAGCAACTCCGCTGCTAGTTCTCCGGTCGCGGTGCTGCTGGCCTGCGCTTCCCGGCCTGCCCTTCCCTGCCTTCGGTTGTTTACAGCGGGGCGCTGCGCTGTGCGAACTAGGCGAGAGCGGAAAGTGTGGACTTAATGGGGAACTAACCCTGTGGTAAACGCGGACTGGCCAGTCAAAGGGATATAAACCAACTTCCACAGGGACCCGATCATCTTAGCTCAGTTGTAGGGAAAGAGCCGGATTCTCCTACCTTTTAAAAGTTGTGAGGGCAAATTGCTTTTACTCTTCAAAGCAGTAAGTTATAAAGGAAATGTTCTGAACTATCTTTTTCCTGCAAAATTGTAGCATGCAAACATCTCTGGACAAGGATTTATGATTAGCAGTTATCAAAAGTCTGGGAAGTCTTATTACATAGGAACTAGAGAAATATATTTAGGGGCCATACAAAGAGACATGTTTCATGTCAATAAGATTATCTTGCTCCCCTCTTCCTAATAATCCCAGAAACCTGTGTACCTAATGGATTTACTCCCTCACACCCAGCTTCTTGATACCCCATATTTGTCAATATGATTTAACTGTTGTATCCTAATTATTGTCAGGTCTGCAGACTAATGTCACAAATGCTGGACTATGACTTCATTGTAGCATTTAATAACAGTGACTCTTAATCAGACAAAATCACATGAATCCCCTTCAGTAAGCAGCAAACCATTTTTTCTTCTGTGAAAGCTTCACTGTTGCCATGTTAACGGCCTTCAACAGGCAGTCAGAAAGGCTGCTAAGTCTGTTTATACTGTTGTGCTAAACAAACATGTAAAGATGGAACTGACTCTAGTTCTGAGTTGTTGTGTCATACGTAGTTCTACTCTTGCATTATTGATCTCTTCCTTCATAACTCAAGGAATGATTTGGAGAGTGTTGCTTGCCTGATTGGCTAGCATTTGGATAACATGGACCAGAAATAGTTTAACTAGTAGTTTAGTGATGGATACATTTCGCGCATTGGGTTCAGTTGTTAAATAGCACTTTTCTCTTTCTTCTTACATCTCTGTCAATTTCAAGGGTAGATTCCATCAAGTGGTAACTGTGAAGAGGGAGTAGCCTAAACCATAGAGAAAGCTCTTAGCAATGCAAATAATAAATAATTTGGAGGAGGGACTGGCTGTAGTTCTTTTCACAAACTCAAGTAGGATCAGGTAATCCATTTTTGGACATTGTCCGGTGACCTCTGTTTCCTTGAGCCTGTCACATGGTGGAGAAGATTTAGCACAATCGTTTTTGCTCTCAAGAGAGTTGAGTGTGAATCCAAATCCTTTAGCAAATTGGAAACTAATCGGGGGATACCTTTTTATTCCTCAGACTGAACAAGATTATTGTCTTCTGCAGGTGTATGAATCATGATTCAATAAGTTTTCCATGACTACCCTTTGGAAGATCTCCCAGACTGCTCTCAGGATATTAAGGGTGCTTTACTGACAAAATTATTGCATTCTTAGGAATATTCAAGAAGAGTGATTAAAAGTTGAAGACCTAAAAGTGTGGGTGGTGGAGGGGAAAACAACTTCTTAATCTCTTAAAGCTCTATAGAAGAGCGAGGCATTTATTAAATGGAGCTTGACTGCCATTCCTGGCAAGCTCTTAAAAGTCCCCATTTGAATAGATACTCTATATTCTTGTTTTGAGAAATGTCTTTTTTGCTGTCTGGTTTGTCTAGGAATATTCTATTAATTCTTCTCTGCTCACTCTGTCAGATGCCTCTTTATATTTAAAATGCTGTCTTTCACATTTAAGTATGTCTTATGGCATAGTTTACTGGTGGCAAACATCCAGGTTGCCTCTGGACCACAAAGCATGTGCAGAATCTGCAGAATCTAAGCTTTCATTTGTCTCCCTCAAAAGGTTTCTAACCTCATGATAAAGATCTTCCAAATATGATCTGTGTGATAACACAGGCTATGAGTCTACAGATGACTATAAGAAATGGCTCTAAGAGCCTGGGCTCTCCTTGACCCTTTTATTTCATTGAGATGTTAACTTGAAAGCCTGATGAGTCTTGAACTTGAAGGAAAGATTTTTCAAAAATGCCTAAGAGATCTAGGAACACAAATCCCACTAAAATCAATGTGCTCCTAAATCCCTTAAACGTTTAGAAAATCTCCTCAAGATTTAGCATTATTTTATTTCTGATCCTTTTAAGAGAAGGGAGCATGGGGGTGGAAGAGGAGCCCAATAATATGGAATTGGGAGGTGTTACAGAGAGGGAGATGCTGAAGGAGGAAGTGGAAGAGACAGACTGGGAAAGAGAAGAGAAAGGAGAATCAGAAGACCAAAATGGTGGTGCTTCTAACATTGGGAATACTTTTCCCATTAAGTGATGCTGAGTGCAATGATACGGAAGTAACAAATATTAATGACTATGTTAATAAATTTGCCTTTACTCCATCCCAAAAGAAAAACAAACAAAAATCAATTGTTAGATATTTGTAAAATATATATTCTGTAACCCGAAACCCTTCACTAACTTTTTATAGCTAAACTCAGTTCTAAATATCTGGAATTTTGGAGGTCTGAGAAATGTCAACTACTTATTAGAGCTTTGAGAAAATTGCTACTATGGTCTTTTCCTGACTAAATTGTAATGAGTATGTATCTAGCTTGAAATTTTGCCCAAATTGTTTCATTTTTTTTAAAGTTGCTTGGGAAAGGCAAATACGTTTCTTGTGGTTACTGCCCTTATCTTGGGGTCCTTATGTTGTGTAGGATTGTCGGTTTTGATTGGACATATTCCTGGAGGTTTCATCACATGACACAATCTTTAATAAAAAAAAAAATCTTTAATTCCTGGACATTCCAGGACGATCCTGGGGGCTTGGCAATAGTAATTGTTGTGTGATAATACAGCTATTAGGCATGGCACTTCTAGCCATAAGCTTTTTATCCAAGCAGCTTCCTAAAGCATACGGTCATAGAAGTTAAAAATTGAAAGAGCCTGTCAGATCTTCCAGTGCATCGTCCTGCCAATGTAGAGTTATTCTCTACTCTAAACTAGACTGAACAAAGCAATACAAACTTCTAAATGTCTCCAACAGAGCTTTTGCCACGTTTCTTGGAATTCCCACACACAGCCTAATAAATAGCACAGCTGTGAAGACCGCCTTATATGTTACCTTGACCATTAGGTAGCACTGGATAAACAAAAACCTGGGGCAACCATCAGGCACCTGGAAGCTATTTATCTAAAATTTTGACTTACGCCCCTCCCACAAAAAAAATCCAACCCAAAACATGTGTTGCACTACCTGAGGCTCACAAAAGAGTTACAAACACTAATTAAACCTTGCAATGGCCCCTTCAGGAGACAGGTGGGGGAAACTGAGGGAAAAAGAGCTTGAAGTGACTCCCCCAAGGTCACACAGGAAACTTGTGGCAGAGTCGGAAAATTAATCCAAATCTTCTATGACCCTGTGCCTTTACCTCAAGACTATCCTTTCATTTTAGTGTGGTGCAGGAGTGTCTCAATTTAAATATATTGCAAAAATACCTGTTTTCTGAAGTTAATATGAGATCTTCGCACAAGGTTGACTGTTTCCCCTAAGACACTTTTTGTGCTGAATATGCTTTATATTAAATACTTGGGGGGGGTAGGAGTGGGAGGTTAAATTCTTTGTCCTAGGAAGTCTGAGAACTTGCTAGAATCACATCAGGTTGTGTATTGTAGATGACATTTGACACAATTGGCTACACGTAATGTCATCAAATGCAGAGTAATTTCTGAATTCATGTCTTGGCAGGAGAATGTGTCCCTTGCTGATATTCTGTCACTGCGGGATAGCTGTCTTACCGAGCAAGATATCTGGGCAATTTGCCTGGAGTGTAGCCATTCTATGAAGAGCATCTCCCATTCAGCAATCTTCCAGACACTTTGCATTACTCCTGACACTTTGGCTTTTAACACCAATGGCAATGTGTGCTTCATGGAACAGCTCAGTGGTAAGTATTTATGCTTCTAGCCAATTTGTTAAAAAGTATGCAAAGTCATGCTGAGAGCATGTAATAAAACATTATACACTTCAAACTTTTATGTAGAATTAATTAGACTGCAAAGCAGAATTTCTTGATGAATGGCGGTCCATATAAGTACTCTACATTTACTAGTTATGCTAATATTGAATAAGGTTTCTGATTGAATTTAGTAAGATCTTGGATCCACTTGTTTTCACAGATTTTTTTTTCCCCACATGAATTTATTGCACTTACATTTTAAACATAGTAAATTATGGACTTGTGCAGACATGAGTTTGCATGTCTGAAAGTACGGGCAAAGCATAATCGGGGTGCTGCTTCTCTCACCACTTAAAATATGTCCATGAAATTACACGTATGGCTAAAGAAGGTGGGTATTTGGCTGTAGATCTAGCAGTAGAATAGATGTGACCTGATAAAGCTTTCACAGAATGGAGGATTGAGTGGTGTCTGCATGTGGCGGAATGTAAGATCTTTGTGTCATTGGAAACATGAGGATGCTGCCATTCACAGAAGGACTTATGATTTCATTGTGAATGAAAGTCTATTATTGGATAAGATGAAATCAGCAAAAATCTCAAGAGCCTTAGTCTCTCACGTTGCAAGAAATACTTGTGGCACCTTAGAGACTAACAGGTTTATTCAAGCATAAGCTTTCATGGGCTAAAACCCACTTGATCGGATGCATGCAGTGGAAAATACAGTAGGAAGAGATATCTATATAATATATATAGATATATAATACAGAGAACATGAAAAATGGGTGTTGCCATACCCACTATAACAGTGATCAGTTAAGGTGAGCTATTATCAGCCGGGGGGGAACCAACCCCTCCCCCCACCTTTTGTAGTGATAATCAGGATGGCCCATTTTCAACATTTGACAAGAAGGTGTGAGTAACAGCGTGTGTGTGTGGGGGAATGAACATGGGGAAATAGTAGGTAGATCGTGCCAAACCAACCTGATCTCCTTCTTTGAGAAAGTAACAGATTTTTTAGATAAAGGAAACACAGTGGATCTAATTTACCTAGATTTCAGTAAGGCGTTTGATACCGTGCCACGTGGGAAATTATTAGTTAAATTGGAAAAGATGGGGATCAATATGAAAATTGAAAGGTGGATAAGGAATTGGTTAACAGGGAGACTACAGCGGGTCCTACTGAAAGATGAATTGTCAGGCTGGAGGGAGGTTACCAGTGGAGTTCCTCAAGGATCAGTTTTGGGACCAATGTTATTTAATCTTTTTATTACTGACCTCGGCACAAAAAGTGGGAGTGTGCTAATGAAGTTTGCGGATGATACAAAGCTGGGAGGTATTGCCAATTTAAAGAAGGAACGGGATATCATACAGGAGGATCTGGATGACCTTGTAAACTGGAGTAATAGTAATAGGATGAAATTTAATAGTGAGAAGTGTACGGTTATGCATTTAGGGATTAATAACAAGAATTTCAGTTATAAGCTGGGGACGCATCAATTAGAAGTAACAGAGGAGGAGAAGGACCTCGGAGTATTGGTTGATCATAGGATGACTATGAGCCGCCAATCTGATATGGCTGTGAAAAAAGCTAATGCGGTCCTCGGATGCGTCAGGAGAGGTATTTCCAGTAGAGATAAGAAGGTTTTAGTACCGTTATACAAGGCACTGGTGAGACCTCACGTGGAATACTGTGTGCAGTTCTGGTTTCCCATTTAAGAAGGATGAATTCAAACTGGAACAGGTACAGAGAAGGGCTACTAGGATGATCCAAGGAATGGAAAACCTGTCTTATGAAAGGAGATTCATAGATACTAAGGTCAGAAGGGACCATTATGATCATCTAGTCTGACCTCCTGCACAACGCAGGCCACAGAATCTCACCCACCGACTCCTGTGAAAAACCTCACTTATGTCTGAGCTATTGAAGTCCTCAAATCGTGGTTTAGAGACTTCAAGGAGCAGAGAATCCTCCAGCAAGTGACCCATGCCCCATGCTACAGAGGAAGGCGAAAAACCTCCAGGGCTTCTTCCAATCTGCCCTGGAGGAAAATTCCTTCCCGACCCCTAATATGGCGATCAGCTAAACCCTGAGCATATGGGCAAGAGTCACCAGCCAGATACCCAGGAAAGAATTTTCTGTAGTAACCCAGATCCCACCCCGTCTAACATCCCATCACAGGCCATTAGGCCTATTTACCATGAATATTTAAAGATCAATTAATTACCAAAATCATGTTATCCCATCATACCATCTCCTCCATAAATTTATTGAGTCTAATCTTAAAGCCAGATAGATCTTTTGCCCCCACTGCTTCCCTTGGAAGGCTATTCCAAAACTTCACTCCTCTGATAGTTAGAAACCTTGATCTAATTTCAAGTCTAAACTTCCTGATGGCCAGTTTATATCCATGTGTTCTTGTGTCCACATTGGTACTGAGATTAAATAATTCCTCTCCCTCTCCAGTATTTATCCCTCTGATGTATTTATAGAGAGCAATCATATCTCCCCTCAACCTTCTTTTAGTTAGGCTAAGCAAGCAAAGCTCCTTGAGTCTCCTTCCATAAGACAAGTTTTCCATTCCTCGGATCATCCTAGTAGCCCTTCTCTTTACCTGTTCCAGTTTGAATTCATCCTTCTTAAACATGGGAGACCAGAACTGCACACAGTATTCCAGGTAAGGTCTCACCAGTGCCTTGTATAACGGTACTAACACCTCCTTATCTCTACTGGAAATACCTCTCCTGACGCATCCGAAGACTGCATTAGCTTTTTTCACAGCCATATCAGATTGGCGGCTCATAGTCATCCTATGATCAACCAATACTCCGAGGTCCTTCTCCTCCTCTGTTGTTCTAACTGATGCGTCCCCAGTTTATAACTAAAATTCTTGTTGTTAATCCCTAAATGCATAACCTTACACTTCTCACTATTAAATTTCATCCTCTTACTATTACTCCAGTTTACAAGGTCATCCAGATCCTCCTGTATGATATCCCGTTCCTTCTTTAAATTGGCAATACCTCCCAGCTTTGTATCATCCGCAAACTTCATTAGCACACTCCCACTTTTTTGTGCCGAGGTCAGTAATAAAAAGATTGGTCCCAAAACGGATCCCTGAGGAACTCCACTGGTAACCTCCCTCCAGCCTGACTGTTCACCTTTCAATATGACCTGCTGTAATCTCCCCTTCCACCTTTTCATGTTCATATTGATCCCCATCTTTTCCAATTTAACTAATAATTCCCCATGTGGCACTGTATCAAATGCCTTACTGAAATCTAGGTAAATTAGATCCACTGTGTTTCCTTTGTCTAAAAAATCTGTTACTTTCTCAAAGAAGGAGATCAGGTTGGTTTGGCACAATCTACCTTTTGTAAAACCATGTTGTATTTTGTCCCATTTACTATTGACCTCAATGTCCTTAACTACTTTCTCCTGCAAAATTTTTTGCAAGACCTTGCATACTACAGATGTCAAACTAACAGGCCTGTAGTTACCTGGATCACTTTTTCCCCCTTTCTTAAAAATAGGAACTATGTTAGAAATTCTCCAGTCATATGGTACAACCCCTGAGTTTACAGATTCATTAAAAATTCTTGCTAATGGGCTTGCAATCTCATGTGCCAATTCCTTTAATATTCTTGGATGAAGATTATCTGGGCTCCCTGATTTAGTCCCATTAAACTGTTTGAGTTTCGCTTCTACCTCAGATATGATGATCTCTGCCTCCATATCCTCGTTCCCATTTGTCATGCTACCATTATCCCTAAGATCCTCTTTAGCCTTATTAAAGACTGAGGCAAAGTATTTGTTTAGATATTGGGCCATGCCTAGATTATCCTTGACCTCCACGCCATCCTCAATGTTTAGTGGTCCTACTTCTTCTTCGTTCTTTGTCGTCGTCTTATTTATATGGCTCTAGAACCTTTTACTGTTAGTTTTAATTCCCTCTGCAAGGTCCAACTCTACTTGACTTTTAGCCTTTCTCACTTTATCCCTACATTTTCTGACCTTGATAAGGTAGCTTTCCTTCATGATCTTCACTGATGAATACGGTACAGCTACTAGATGCATATTAATTTTCTGGTGCAATTAAAGGTGATGGATGCTGTGTTCCCCAGCAGCTTAGAGCAGCTGAGGTGCCCAGGTTATCACCTAGATCTAAACAACTGGAGGCAGGAAGAGCTCTTAAAATTCTTAGGCTCTGGAATTTGTTTTCCCCTGCCTCCCACTGCTCTGATAGAACTTCAGCTTGACATATTGGACTCCTGTTCACCCAGACATTTGCCTGAAAGGATGGGTTGGAGAAAGATCTTTGGGGTGAGGATTTGTAGCTTTTAACATCTGTCTGATTTGAAGCCTTCATTTGACATTGAGTCTTGGGTGATAAATTTGTTATACATGTGATCAACTCTAAGAGCATTTTGTAAGTCTAAAAATTAACATTTCTCCCCTTCTGAGGGAAATAACCCAGCCTTTGGAGCCAAATCCCTCAGGCAAATGGGGCAACACCACCATAGTTATACCCCCAATGACTGAGTTGCCAAATAGGCATTAATGCAGCATCATTGCTGCAATAATCTACTTACAAGCTGTGGTCCAGGCCCAACTCCTCTAATGAAGAGCTTCGCTCCTGGTCTTTCTGTATGGATTTGGCTTGGAAAGTGAAGTGAGCAGCTATGTCGGCGTGCTGGCTGGAGAGGCCCACAAGGGCATCAGTCATATTTGTGGTGTGAGGAGGTCAGCAATCAACTGGGTTGCGTACTTTGAGATGGAGATTTGGTTCTTCCTCATCTCAGAAGATGTTAGTTACAGGTGATGGCTGGGAAGACTTATCTACATGTGCTTGTTCTGTAACTTCTAAGAAGTAACGGACAGAAGGCAAACTCCTATAAGCTTTTATTAGCTGGCCTTGGGAAATCTCTCTCCTCTGGTTACTGGCTTGGAATTTTGATTCAGAAATTCCAAGGCCAGAAGGGACCATTGTGATCATGTAGTCTGACCTCCTGTATAACTCGAGCCATGGAACTTCCTCAAAATAATTCCTAGAGCACATCTTTTAGAAAAATATCCAATCTTGATTTTAAAATTGTTGGTGTTTTGGAGAAACCCCACTACAACCCTTGGCAAATTGTTCTAATGGTTGTATCCTCGCTGTCAAAAATTTGCACCTTATTGTCCGTTTGAATTTGTCTAACTTCAGCTTCCAGCCATAGGTTTGTGTTTATACCTTTCTCTGCTAGACTGAAGGTGCATTATTAAATATTTGTTTCCCATGCAGGTACTTAGTGTCGTCAAGTTCTCTCTTATCTTTCTCCTTTTATTAAGCTAAATAGATTGCGCTCTTTGAGCCTTTCACTATAAGGCAGTGGTCTCCAAACTGTGAGGCGCCCCCCACTAGTGGGGCATGGAGGAATCTTTGGGTGAATGCGGCGGGGCCCGGGTCAGCCCCCATTGCAGTGGGGAGGGAGCGCCGCCCTGCCCTGCCCCACCCCACCCCACCGCCAACCACACTCCATCACTGCCTCCAACCACAGCTTTTGGCCTCAGTTCCTGACTCTGCTCCCTGCTCCACTTCGGCCCACAGCCCTAGGTGCAGCCCCATTCCCAGTTCACAACCCCAGCCTTGTCCTCCGGCTCTGTTCCTGGCCCCAGCTGCAGCCCTGGCCTCAGTTCCCGATCCCAGCTGCAGCCGCGGTCTGAGAACTTTCAGGTTCCCAGAAAGAAGGGGATTAAAAATATTAAGTCGGTAGTTTGGTGTCTCAAATAGTGGTTATCTCTTTCTCTGATTTTAATCTTTTTGCTCCTTAGTGGGGAGAGTGATAGTTTGCTGCTTCAGGATGGTTAGAAATAAGGTACAGAAAGGCATACTTCCCTATGTAATCATTAAAGGGTCCTTTTGGTTAGAATTAATAATTCCCCTACAGCACTGGAACCATCAGCTCTGTACAGAGTTGTGTTTGTAGCTTGGAGGTGTGAGAACCAACAGGCTTGTCAATTATGTAGATGTTTCATTTTGTGACATCAAACTGTCAAGACGTGCTATATGCATATATCATTGTCAATTTCTTAATCTGGTGTTCTTTTTTATAGATGATCCAGAAGGTGCCTTTGTCCCACCAGAATTTGATATCACTGGTAACACGTTTGAGGCAAGTAGCAGATAAAGATATAGATCTTGTTGGTATTCTTGGTATTTTTACAATACTGAATGCTTATAGTTTTTCTTCAACATACGGTTTTAATGTTTTGTATTTAATGCTCATGAATGGGTATACTATTTTGGGAAAGCAGACTATGTATATGTGTATTAAATGGAAATTTCTAGGGAAGTAAAATGGTATGTTAAACAATTCTATATTAAACAATTTTTCACTAACTGAAAATATGAAAATCCTTTTTTGCAAGAACAGTATATTGGTCTGCCTTAAACCACAGCTGGTCTGAATTGTTTTATTTATCCTTCATTGGTTACATTTGTTTGTTCAGAGACTAGCCATGAATTTTTATGACTAAATATAACATTTGTTTGCTATCTTCTTCAATAAAATAATTCATGGTGGGGCAATCAACAATTTTATCTTTGGCTTAATGAAGAAACAAATGGATGTCTGTTGCCTTGCAATCCACAAATGCTCTACATTGTTAAATTAAATTAGTGTTAAATTGTTTACACTAATTCATTAGTCTCCCAAATCAGCCATCCCATTGCAGTATTACAAGAATGTTTGTTTTTGTTACTTTCTATGTTTTTTGGCTTGTATTTTAGATAATACCTAAATTGGTTTAATGGGCAGCATGTTTTGTTGTCAGTCAAGATACAAGTAAATCTATTTTGTTTCCACATAATCTAATACAAATAACTTTATTTTGATGCTTGCCTATCTTTTGTATAATTAGGTCTATAATTCTCTCTTGCTCAGCAAATGTGGGTTTTTTGTTTGTTTGTTTTTTTTTTGTTGTTTTTTTTTAAATGTGTCTGCCAATTAAGCTCTACAAATATGAGGATGAAAAAGAAATAGAAAAATTATAGACTATAGTATAATACAGTTCTGGAAGCTTTAGAGACATGAGTTCCTCTTCATCTCTACCCACTACCATGAACACTTGGCCATCATTACAATTACATAGGCAATCAGAGCTCAAATTGCTTGACAGTCTGTACTTCCAGGTTTTTGCATACTGGATGTTCTTTATATTCTGACTTGTTTTGGGAGAGAAAGATATAGTTGGTGGCTATTTCTTCCTGAGAGGCACTGAAACTTGTAGTTTTCTCTTTTTAGATTGATGTCCCTGCAGCTCCTTCAGGTCAGGAGGGATAAATATTTTCTTTACTCCTTACGCCCAGATAGGCCTCCTACATCTGATCAAGTCTTACTCAAGTCTTGCATTCTCATTCCAGCTCGTTGAGGTCTTTTTTTTTTTTTTTCCTGTGCAAGCCTGTCTTCTCTCTGAGTCCAAAGGCCTTTACCTCTGGTGAGCTTGGTCTTGTGTGCCATGTGTAAGCCTGTGGCTGGCCAGTAGTTTGGAAGTCAAAGATTTTGAGCTTTTCTGACCCAGCAGTGCTCCAGAATGCATTGCTGCTTCCCTGCTGCCAACTCTAGGAAGTCTCTGAACCCTTGAGATGTGAGACTCATCGCAGCTAGAGGTATTGGGAGAGTTTCTAAGTTCTAAAAATCAAATGTCGGAGGCAACTTTGGGATTTGAGAATTGGAGGAGGAGTACTTGTCCTAAAAGTCCTCAATTCTTAGTTTGTTTTAGATGAGGTACAAGCCATTTTTTTTTTTTCCAGACCAGTTTATCCATGTCTACTAAAAATCCCATAATGTCTGTTGTGGCAGTGCTTAGATATTTCTGTTATATTGAACCCACTGGAGGGAAGGAGAGGGAGAACAGTTAAATATACAAGACGTCTCTTTCTTTGTTACAAAGTTAGAAACTTAAGCAGAGCTCTTATCATCCTGAGCCTGCAGAGGGACAAACTGATGCTCAGTTCTCTGTAGTGTACATTCAGAATCATGTTGCTTTTAGTGAAACTGAACACTTTCACTCTGTATATGTACCTCGTGTATATACAGCTGTATACTATAGATGCTCTCTTACAAGGGTCATCACTGCAGTGCAATGGTATTTGAGAGAACCCCATTTTCCCCAGTGTACTTGGATTAGGAGAGGGATCTGTGTTTAAGTTATGCAAATATTGACTTTTTAATTGTTTTGGCTATATCTGACATCAATAAATAAATTATGGATATTTAACAGGTACCCCAGGCCTAAAGACCTCCCCCCAAAATGTCGAACCTATTTTACAAGGACACTGCTCTGGTTCCAGTGGACAGTGGCATTTCTAGAAAACAAAGTATCAAATGCACACTATTATAAAAGAGGCTGAGAAATAAACTAATTTTAAGGCACTTATTGCTTACAAGTATTGTTTATATTCCTGATCTGGTCTTTTGCTGTCTTTCAATATTTGCCTGCTTTTATATTAAAAAAAATGAAGGTTTACTCAGCACAGTAACAAAGACCGTTTAGATTCTATATGAACTAATATTGAGACACATATATCTCTTCTCTAAATCAAAAGTTTGACCAACTGTACATTTTCCCAGCTCCCTCTCTTTCCCCCCTCCCCCCCCCCCCTTGTATCACAGTTTGCTAGCATGGTGATCAGTGAATTTTGACCGATAAGAGAGGCACAACAGAAATAGTTGTGTTACTGAGAGTTCTTCAATAGATTTGTTTCCATCACGAACTCAGTACAGTAGGAGTTAGCCTTGGGTTAAAAGTGTTGCTAGTTTCAACCGAGTGTCAAATGGCTGTTTGTCCAGATCACAAAACTACCCTTCAGTCTGGGACAGTGGGTCGCTGAAGCACAGCCCCACGGTTCTAGAATGTGATCTTGCATTTAGATGCAAGACTTAGATGTCTGCCATCTGTGAATGTGATTTATAAAATTTTTTAATAGCACAGCTGTTCATTTCACCTATGTTCCAACTAACTGATCTGTTTAATCCAAATCTGCATGTGCATTCAGCACTCCTTGATTTTTTTTTCTGCCTATAGCAAGTTTAACATTTAGCACAAGTATTGATGATAACTCCGTGATCTCTTCCTTTTTAAGAGATGGAAACAAAGTGTAGTAGTTTTTTTATTTTTATTTATATATATTTTTACCCTACCACACTTCTTTTAACTATAGTGAAGTCTTGAGAATAAAATCCCCAATAGGGTATGAGGGCACAGTGTAATGGCAGGGGTAGGGAAGTGTGTAGCGGGGGAGTTCAGGGTCTGTGTGATGGGTCTGCCAGTGTGGTCTTAGGCAATATGCTGATGATGCTGTAACTTCTACCAGGCTGCTCTCCCTAGACCTTGCTTGGGGCTCTAGGTTTTGTGTCAGCCTGACTGTAGGTGTGTGTCTAAATTTGAAATTCCACATTGTGGCACTTTGGGGTTTAACCCAGACCAGTAAGGGGTTGCATCACCACCTTCCCTGCAACTCTGAGTGCCTTAAATGCTATGATGCTGTGGCTCACAGCCTTGACACCTACATCCAGAATACAAGCATGCAAGTCACACCCTGGCTTTCACTGCCCACTTACTTTTTGCAAGGTGATCCCAACACCTCCTCTGTCCTAAAATTTCCCCAAAACTATCTGCTCTGTAGTGTTCAGCTCACTTGCTGAAGTTAAGTTTGCTACTCCTTTAAAGAGACAGTATTAACTTAACTGGCATTGACAAACCCTCCACTTCAGTCAGAGCACTTGGCTTATGATAAAAATATAACAAGTTTATTAACAAAAGGATATAGGTTTAAGTGATGCTAAGTATAACGAATAAGGATAGAAATGACTACAAACAAATAAAAGTAAAATATGCTTCTAAGACTAAAACTTAATTTAGCAAGCTAAAGTCTTTTGTTCAAAGACGTTTTTCTCACCTATATTCAGTTTTCCAGAGACTTTCAACCCCCTTGGTTGAAAGGTTCCACTTTTCTCATGTATAAAAGAGCCCTGGCCTCTTGAATCTGCCCTGTAATGGATGCCAAAATGGCTTTCTGTCCTTGCTTATATCTTCCAAAGTTCAATGACCTTGCGTCAGGAGGCAGGAAGGTTTTCGTCAGCTGTGACTTCCATCCCCTGCCAAGAGTGTTCAGTGGCCATCCTCCATTCTAGTTTGCCTGATGGCTTAGTCTGCCTTACATGTAACTGGACCTTCATTGTCTCTGCCTGACAACTAGGCAGGTCAGACAAGCAAATACATACTCCTTTGTCTAGGTCAGATTGGGCTTATACATTGCTTGCCAAATGCATTTTAAGAACAGAATTCTAGCACATATTTGCAACTCATCATATACACCCTGTATATACACCATGCAATGATTTTTGGAACCAGAGTGTTTCCAGTTTGCATATGATACAGATTATGACAACAGTGAGTTGGGTGTAGTGAGTATGTCAGGCCTGACAAAAGTTGCTGATGAAGTAGTGAACCATCAGTGGGCCACTGTCACATCCACCCTCCAACCCCTATAACTGTTGAAAGTGTGAAGAAGCTTTGTCTTGTTACTTTCCTGTCCTCTCCAAAGCCACCTCCTGGTCTGCTGTGAAATGGAGGATATCTGTTTTCTCCTAAGCTGTGTGTGTGCATGGTGGGGGCACTGGGAGGAAGAGGGAGAAATTACTTTGCTCGTTCTGTGGAACACTTTTTCTGATAGGAGGTAGAGCAAGGAATTTTTCTGATACTCTACCCTCCTACCGTTCCTTGTGGTTCCTCTTCCACAGTGGTTAAATGCAGTATGCTTCCTGGTGAGGCTCCTCCGGCAGTAACAGGAAATTCACATGATCCTTGGTAGCTGACTGCTGTCAAGAAAATCTTGAATAATATAAGTGAAACTGATCAGTCTTGTTAAATTGATTCCGCTGCTTGGCAAAGAGGTATTGTAGCTGTCTCCATTCTCCACAGTTCAGTTTCCTGTATTTTATTCAGAGTTGTGTCTGCTTCCCTCAGTGACAAAAATAACTTGCAACTTTTATTTTGGTTCATTATAATGACTCTGCAATGCTATGGAAGAGGGAGTTAGATTCTGTTCAAGCATAAGATTATTAACAAAGTTCCAGTAACCAATTCTTCTTACTAACATATTCTGTCACTGTTTTGTATTGGTTTTTCACAGATGTACCTGAGGTCAGAATACGAGGCCAGCAAAATAACAGATTTGTAATAAAGTACATCTTGGTCTTTCAGTTCCCAAATTCAGATTGTATGGCTGAATTTGGATTTTCAAACTGGCCTTTTAAGCATATTACATAGTAGTTTAGTGTATATGTCTAAATGTGAGATTTGGCTGTTAAGTGACTCATGTTCAAATATTAGGCTATTCACGTTGATCAGTCTGTATCTTTTTTCTTTTTGCAAAGAAATGCCATCAAAAGGCAGAAAACTGCATGATCAGATTGTCATAATCCTTTTTGACAGCCTCTCAGTCTATTGGGAGAGCTCTTTCTGTGCAGAAGTAGTTCTGTTTGTGCAGAGAGGTCTAGAAGAAATTAAGTATCAGAGGGGTAGCCGTGTTAGTCTGGATCTGTAAAAGTGGCAAAGAGTCCTGTGGCACCTTATAGACTAACTAGACGTATTGGAGCATAAGCTTTCGTGGGTGAATACCCACTTCGTCGGATGCATGTAGTGGAAATTTTCTCTTGAGAAAATTAGTTTCTCTTGGTTCTCTATTGACTGGAAGAGACTGAGCCTTGTCCTGGGTCTGAGAAGTCCTCAAACTCTGTTCTAATGGGCAGCTTCCATCTGTGTGCTGAACCATATATGAGGGTAACACCTTAGTGCTTGAGTCGGTGGACATGTTAGGAAATGTAGTTGGAGCTTTAAAATAAAATTTTCATAGAAAAGGACAAATATATTATGTATCTGGGATGAGAGACATCGTATTGCTATCTTTCTCTTCATATCCAATGATGAAATGTAAGGTTGCAAACCTTGATGCTGGATTTTAGCTACTGGGATCCCTTAAAAATGCACTATTTAATACTATGGCTAGGTCAAATTTGAAACCTTTATTTTCCTTAAGATTCAGAAAATCTCTCTCTTCACATTCCCCCCCACATTATAAATAAAACCCTGAAGTAAGAGATATATAATGTCTATATATGTTTTACTTCAGGGTTTTATTTATAGTGTGGAGGGGAATGTGAGGGGATAGGTGGGAGGATTTATTAATACACTTGCTTAATATAGAACACTAATCTTAATGTAGGGTTCCACAAAGAAACTTGTCCATATTAATCATTTTTCTTTTATCATTTTAGTGGTGTGTGTTCTACCCAAAAGAATTCAGGTTTTATTAAATCAAGCTTGAAATAGGCAACTTGTCAGCACAGATAAATTTAACCGTTCCCTGTTTCAGGGTTGTCTTTGCACCACATGGACCTTGGTGGGATTTTTTTTATCGATAAATATGTGTGGTGTTTTGGGTTTTTTGTAAATAGCTCTAATTTTTCCTTGCACAACAAAAAATCTAATTCGGGTATGAATTTGAGAGGTAACATAAATATTCTCTGCTCAACAGCTGTATAACTACTTTCTAGGTCCCATTCTTACTATGTCGATTGGGAACAAATTGTGTTAGTGTGAAACTCTTATCTCTTAATTAACTATGAGTCACCTTGAAAGTAGAGAGGAAGTATTCTGGGTAATTATTGATACATCTAAGAAGTAGATGTGAAACTCACAATTTCAGAATGAGTTTAAAATTTTAATGCAAGAAGCTTCTAAAACTAGTTTTCTATTTTTTCCTGTCTGGTCTTTCAGGCATCCAGATGTTTTATTGTAATGCTGTTCCCAGCAGTGTCTTAATTACTTTTTGGATTACTCTTTCAAATCCTTAGCAGAGAAATCAATGGGGACCTTTATTCATCAAAATTTGAGGTGTATTCACAATTCTTGCTGTCTAGAAGGGTACTGTCAGAATGGTGGCATAGGTAGCTTTTTCTACACTTTGGCCCCAAATGTGCAAATACATGAGTGAGTAACTTTACATATCTCAGTAGTCCCATTAAGTCAGTGCATCTAGTTAGTAGCATATGTACAGTTATTCAAGCTTAAGTATTTGCAGGCTGAGGACCTCTTTTGTGTGTGTGTGTATACCCTTCACAAGAGGGTTATTAAGTGAAGTGAATGCCTTGGAAAGTGACTGACTAATAGGAGTGCCCTGAGCCTGTGGGGAGCTATGCACAAATTTTGACCTGTAACAGTTGGGGGGAGGGTGGTTCAGTCCTCTGTCTCTCCTAAGCAAAAACTGTCAAACACACTGAATTGTGTGGTGGCTTTTATGTGCGCTAATGGCAATTGTAGAATGGCATCAAACTAATATTCATTTTGACTTGAGGTAGGATTAGAACTCTAGTTACTGGAGATGAAAGGCTGGCAGATTTACCTTAAACTAAGCTAAGACTGTTTAGTGGATATGCCCCTCCAGTAAACCAAAATACATGGGTTATACTTTTTGTGTGTGTGTGAATAGTAAGACATGTCCGTCTCCCAATAAATGAAAAAAGTGAACTGACCTTTATGGGTTTTACCTTTCAGCCAGCTGTCAATGTGGCTTCCATTTTTATGGGTGCAGTTTTGAGCCCATAGTAGCTGTTTTACTAATTCACTACTGGCACTATATTAGTGGTTAGTTTGGGCCTGAAGTAGACTATGAAGAGATCCATGTGGTATGTAGCGTTATAACTTTTGGTGACATTTTTAGTGTACCACACCTTTTAGTCTTTAGGGGTTTGCCCATCAGTGAGGTCAGCTGCCATTTTGTGAGGCAGAGTTGATTCAGTACATTAGAGGAGACACACACTCTGCTCTGAAATGGAGGTTTATTTTTGTTCTTTGTTTTATTTCCATAATGTAAAGTAAATCACTAAAATTGAAGATACATAGTGGCTCTTTGTGCCTGGAAAGCATAAGTCTGTCTATTAATATTTTTTGTCAAGAATTCATTGAGTGCACCAAAATGCAAGTACAGTTACTGCTGGTTTTAAAAAAAAAAAAAAAAAAAAAAAGGTACATCTCTGAAAATCTGGCAGTAGTTCTCAAAATAACTCCTGTGTGCCTTCAGTGGGAGGAAGAGGTCAGGGAGACCAGGGGACCCAGTGGTGACAGTTCCAACATCCTTGGTCTGTCCATGATCCTCTTCCCCCACTCCATGTTCTGCTATGTGGGGTGCTCCCTGTGAAGCTTCAGTCCATACTGCTGGTGAACGAGCTATAAAGAGGTCCTTCTTGAAATATTTATTGCCTTTCTCCCTCATTGATTCTGCTACCAAGAGGTCCTTTGTACCCCATTTGCCCCTGAGAGAATGTGGCAGTCTGTGTGATTATTGTAGGGACTTAGTGGGATAATGATGGGCACCCACAGTTGTTCATGTTTGCAAAACTTTTTTTCTTTTTAAATCCTATTGCTATTGTTCATGCGTGACTCCTAATGTTAATGGGGAAAGATCTGCCTCACTGAACAGAGTAGCCTTCTGAAATGTAACAACCATTTTGTAAACTGAGTTGGCTTAAAATGAAAGTGTGTATAGACTAGCCTGGATCTTTATAAATCAAGACACAAATGTCTACCACTTTATTGTACTCCAGGTGGAAAAATCTGAATAAGGTGTCTTGGAAAAGAGTTGGCACATTGAAATATCTTAGTTTTCAATTGTAGATACCACTGTCTGTCCTTCCATATCAATCTACCCACTGCCTCCAATCTTGTTCTTCTTCCCCTGCCCAGGGTTGCCAACTTTGTCATATTTAAAAACCAGACACTCCAGCAGTGCTGCCTCTGAGGTCCCTGAACCCTGTTTGCTCCTTTTCCCCTCCTTTTCCCCCCCCCCCATTGCTCGCTGCTCTTCCCCTTTCTCCCCCCAGGTCTGGAGGGACTCATCTGTGGAGCCAGGGCTTTGAGCCGCAGCTGCCTGACGCAGGTAGGAGGTGGCCCTGGCTGAGTAGGGGCTGGTGCAGGTGATGACCCGGCGCCTCCACCACCCGCAGTAACCAGACTTTGGGTGTCTGATCAGTACATCTGACTGGACGCAGTGAGGTCAGACTTTTCAACCAGACTTTTCAGTTGAAAACCGGGTACCTGGCCACCCTGCCCCTGCCTCCAGACTTATTCAGATTTTTTTTGTTTTTCTCTTGGCTTTCAGATAAAGCTACTGAAATTAGAGAAATCTTTAAAAATAGAAAGCTTTGTAAATGCATGGGACAATAGAAGTATTAATAGTGAAAAGTGTCAGAACCTTTTATAAGGCCTTAAAACCAAAGGAGCTTGACTCATCAGCTGTGATATTAAGTGAATAAGTAGGGACTACTGAGTTTAGGGGCAATGGAAACAGAATAGTATTGTGCACCTAGAGATCATGGTACGCACTATGTAATTCAGAAATATATACAATATGTATTCTATAACTTGTTAGTTAAACAACGTTGTCTCATTTCTCCTTATTTTGTTCCAGCTTGGTTTTTAGACTGCAATGTCTGCAAAGAGTTACTAATGTTGTGCAATGCAAATTGATTACTTGACATTTCACACAAGAACAAGTTAAGACTTGCAAGCTTTCATTTAGATGTTAGGCCAATAAAAAAGTCAATCTGAGTAGTGAAATAAATTGCCTGTAAATTTCAACCACAAGTGGATTATTTGATTACTCCTGGGTCGTAATTCGTTTCTTTTCCCCTACAGAAATATTTTTTGAGTAAATAGCTTTCAAATACTTTTTGGACACCTCTTCAGCTTTTTGCAAACAAATTACATCTGAATGATTACCAGAGTAAGTTTGTTGTTTTTTTTAAAAAAAAAACAAAAAAAAAACAACCAAACACAACCCTGAATATAGGTATACAATTATCCTACAGTTTGTTTCAGCAATTCAGTAACTAGAAAGTAGTTTGTGAGTATTCTACTGTTTAGCATTTTTATTTGCAGACTAATTTTCTATCACATCTAAGGTGCAAAATATATGCATTTTTTATTCATAATACAATATTTCAAAGTAATTACATTTTGCTCATGCAGGAAACTATTTGTTCTCTCTGTTATGAAACAAGACTTAAAAATAATGGGCCTATTACATTATGTCTGATGCTGAGGGACTCTCCTGCAAGAAAATATGCTGGGGCATTATGCCTTCCATACTAGTTCTGGGTTTTATTTCTGATCTCAGTTACACCAGTAAATTTCCCAAATGGATGGAATTTGTCTGGATTATGCTGGCACAATTGAGAATAGTATCTGAAATCTGACCTTCTGTATGTTTAACTGTTGCATAATCCTTCAATAGTCCATAATCTAGTTCCATTGCAATAATATTGGGAGGAAGTGTGGTTTTGTGATTAGAGGAAGGGAGTGGTATCAGGACTCTGGAGTTCTTGATGCAAGTTATTGGGTTCAATAAAGGGGAAGCTGGGTTAATTCTAAGGCCTATGCTTACTCAAAAGGTCAGACTAGGTGATCTAATGGTCTCTGTTGGCATTAAAAATCTATGAATTTTTTTCTGAGCATGATCACAGGTATTTCAGCTTTATTTTAGAAAGCCTTGTAAGTCGCATGACAGATGAAATGTGCATAGAGTTCTTTGGGTATTCATTGCCATCTTACCTTGGTTTGCATAAAGATCCTATGTTTATAACTAAGGCTACGTTTTAGTCACAGGTATTTTTAGTAAAAGTCATGAACAGGTCATGGGCTGCAAACAAAAATTCACGGCCCGTGATCTGTCTGACTTTTACTATATACCCCTGACTAAAACTTGGTGGGGGCTGCCCAGGGCGTGGTGGGGGCACGCGGCCTGGGAGGACCCCCATTGGTGCTGGGGGGGCCTGATGGTGTGCAACCCGGGAGGACCGCCACTGGTGCTGCAAGGAGCTGGGAGCAAGAGGTGCAAGAAGCTGAGAGTGAGAAGGCATACTTTTGGAAGACTGAGAAGTACAAGCATTATCAGACATCAGGAGGAAGGTCCTGTGGTGAGAATAAAGAAGGTGTTGGGAGGAGGCCATGGGGAAGTAGCCCAGGGAGTTGTAGTTGTCCCGCAGCTGTTACAGGAGCCACTGTAGACAGCTGCAATCCACAGGGCCCTGGGCTGGAACCCGGAGTAGAGGGTGGTCCCGGGTTCCCCCCCGCCCCCAACTCCTCACTTGATACTGGAGAAGTTGAACTGGACTGTGGATTCCACCAGAGGGGCCTCTGGCCTGTAACCCCAATCCACTAGGTGGATCAGCAGAGACTGCGGGGAATTGTTCTTCCTCCTTTTCCACATGATGGCCAGTGATGAGGCTAACTGGGTGAATGGCAGATTTGAGCCATGAAAGTGGCCGAACTGTAGGCTGCCTTGAACCTCTGAGGTGAGCAAATCCACCAATAAGTGCAGGACCCACCAAGGCAGAGGAGGAACTTTGTCACACAAAATTTATCAGAAATAATTTAAATTTCTTGCAGATCACTGATAAAATATTGGGCTGAGAATAGATTCTCACTAGAATCCCTCCACAAACCTTCCCCTCTCTCCTCTCCATCTTCCCTTCCACACACATGGTCAGTGGCATGGTACTATAAGCCATTTTGTCTTTCATTATGATGATCGAAATATTTTTTTCTAAGTTAAGGTTAAACCTGAAACTGTCCCCACCTCTGGATTTCCTAGTTAGTCCCATCTTCTGTGTATCTTATTTGCCTTTTAAGAATAAAATTGTCTGGGTCAGAGGCTGTCTTTATTTTTGTCTGTACAGCCCATTGTACACCATATTGAAGGCATAAATATCCTTTAATATTCTGTGTAGGTTTATTTCCATCTATCAATGTGACACAGAGCTGAGAATGAAGAGTAGAGAGAGACGACATGGAGATAAATGAGCCATCTAACTTCCCTGGTGTGGTTGCCTGGGGGTGGAAATAATTTGGTGTGTTTTACCTAACTGATTACTTGACAGTGATTGTCTAGTGTTGGACCAACTTTCCCACCATCGAAAGCCTTATATCCCATGGAGGAGAGCTTGTCACAGCTTCTTTAAAGAGTCCATCAGTACTTCTCTGTATATCTAAGGTAGGGTAGCTGTAGGGACACCAGCTTCAAGGCAGCTTCTGTTGACATAAATACGGTGTGATACTTTTCCAGCAAGTATATTTTCAGTCTTGAGTACACCTCATTCCCTAGAGAAAAACTTTAAAGGGTGAAAACTTGCTTCTAGGTTTACATGCTGTTTGAACTCCCTGTATTTTCTCAAACTGTGACGAGGCTTGCATTTGGCCAGGCTTTTATCTCAGTCACTTTAAAATGGAACTACCAGTATTTCACAGATGTTGGACACTGAAGTCTTGAAGAGGAAAAACCTAAGCGTGGCACTGACGATTCGGAGTGGGGTTGGGGAGAGAGATGTCTTCATTTAGAGAAGGGAGGGCTTGTTGTTTTTTGACAGTGCACTTAGAATGTTTCTTTTTACTGCACTGTGAATACCTACCCCACACCAGTTGAGCAGGGGGTTAACCAAAATCTGTGGGCTGAGGAAGCCAGCCCCCAACTCCTCTGCTGGGCATGCTCCAACTGGGACCAGAGTATAAAAGGGAGTAACTCGGCACAAGAGCAGACATGTGTTGCAGGCCTCCATCAGGAGAATGCCAGAGTTCCAGGACACAGCAGCCAGCTGAGTTGAGACTCCAGCAGCCCGCTGACAGAGGAAAGACAGTGGAGGCCACAAGACCACCAGCACTGGAAGGAAGAGTAGGAAGCAGTGACCACCAGGGTGACCAAGACTGATTATAGAAGCACCAGAAGTGATGGGTTCAGTCCAAGAGACCCCCTTGGGACTGTCCCCTGATGTGCTGAAGTTACCGCTGAGCCCGTTTTCCTTGCCGCTTGGGCCTCCAGAACCTTGCTTTGTTGAGCCACACATGTTAGTCTGCTGCAACAAAGACCCAGGTCTAGTCCACGCCCCCAAAGCTGCAGCCTTTAACCAAAAACTGCTCAGCAGGTCACCTGTCTCCTATGCCCAGACACCCAGTTCCCAATGGGATCCAAACCCCAAATAAATCAGTTTTCCTCTGTATAAAGCTTATACAGGGTAAACTCATAAATTGTCTGCCCTCTATAACACTGATCGAGAGAGATGCACAGCTGTTTGCTCCACCAGGTATTAATCACTTATTCTGGGTTTACTAATAAAAGTGATTTTATTAAGTATAAAAAGTAGGATTTAAGTGGTTTTAAGTAATAACAGACAGAACAAAGTAAGTCACCAAGCAAAATAAAGCAAAAACACGCAAGTCTAAGCCTAATACATTAAGAAACTGATTACTGGTAAAATCTCACTCTCAGATGTTCCAATAAACTCCTTTCACAGACTATACTCCTTCCTAGTCTGGGCCCAATCCTTTCCCCTGGTACAGTCCTTGTTAGTTCCAGCAAGCATATCAGGTGAAAAGCAGGGGCTTTCTCATGACTGGGACCCCACTTTGTTCTGTTTCACTCCCTTTTATAGTTTTGGCACAAGGCGGGAATCTTTTGTTTCTCTGGGTCCCCACTCCTTCTCCTAAATGGAAAAGCACCAGGTTTAAGATGATTCCAGTTCAGGTGACATGATCACATGTCACTGTAAGACCTCCTTCATTACCTAGGAGCTGGCCAAAACCTACACAGGAAGGCTTGCAGATAAACAAACCCATTCACAGTTCGTTGATTCTGAAACACCCTCAATGGCTTCCACTTAATGTGTTTACATCAGTAATACAAGTTTATGTCTTATTCTCCTAACTCCAGACAAAGAAATGATACATGCAAACAAATAGGATGAATACACTCAGTAGATTATAACCTTTGTAATGATACCTTACAAGAGCCCTTTAGTATAAAACCTATTCCAGTTACATTATATTCACACTCATATTAGCATATTTCCATAAAACATATGGAGTACAGTGTCACATCAGGACCCTAGGGCCCTGGACTGGGACCTAGTGGAGAAGGGTGGACCTGGTTCCCCCTACCCTGGCTGCCCCACCACTGGGACAGCTGATGCCTGGAGGGGAGAAGTTAGCAGTTACGTGGACTTGGGCTATGCTGTGCTGCCCGGAACCACAGGACAGCCCCACTGATGCTGGCCATTGGACCATACTGCCCTGAGCTGCAGGGCCACCACCTAGATCCAGTCACTTGGGCCACCAAATAGCCATTTTGATAACCTCCACAATCCAACACCCTGTAACGGGCTGTACCTACCCTGTGACATCCACTAGTGTATGGAGATTCTATTGAGTCTGATTAGATTGTACTCAAGGTTGGAGGCCATTGGTAAGATGGTGCACTGTAGGCTTTAGCTCCCTAAATATCTGTGCAGTTTGCATTTCTTCTCTTCTAAATTTGTTGTGGGTGACCATATTTCTAAGTTCCTTTTCTTGTAGAATTTGTTGTGGTTCTAAGGAAAGTATGTATGCGGGAAGGAGCAGGGTAGTGGAGACAACTGATGGAACAACGAGCAGGACCTCCTAAAAGTGACCCAATAAGGCAGGCTAACTGGCAAAACAGACCCCCTGCCCGATAGATGTGGAGATGTAGATGATTTTGAAATGGCTGTTGGAGAGCCAGCAACACTAGACCCAGCTGCTATAACCGATCGTCTCACAGTTTCAGCTCCAGATGGCGTAACAGCAGGAGCAGCCGCAGCAAATGGTATGGGAACTGGCCACCCAAACTGATGCACAGCAAAAGCAGTTGGTCCAGTAGATGGCGGCACTGCTGTGGCCAACCCCATTGCCTTTCCTCACCCTGACGGGGCCAGAGATGGGGAACATTTTGGCAGGGCTCCTCATGTGTCTCACTAAGATGAGACCCAGTGACAATCCTGAAGAGTTCCTTATGACATTCAAATGGGTTGCCGTGGCTGCCAGACACTGGACTTCCCTCTTGGCACCATATTTAACTGCTTGGTCCAGACCATCTACCGGAATCATGAGGAATTCGAATACAGCAATGTGAAGGCTAGCATTCTGGACCAGGTTGGCATCAGTCATCCGCTGTGAACAGTACCTGCCCTGGGCTAGGCCAGCATCTCTGGGACTACTGCTGGTGATGGCTGGAACCTAAAAAGCTGTCCGGGATCCAAGTGGTGGAGATGGTGGCATTGGAGCAGTTTACCCGATCCTACCTGGTGTGGGAAAAGAATGGATGCAAGCCGTGCACCCCTGAGCAGAAGAATAGCCTTACTGACTCTGGCCAGTGCCCTGAGCTGCAAGCAGCCACCTAAATCCGGGCCACCAAATAGTCATTTTGATAACCCCCCACAGTCCGATAACCTGTGATAGTGTACCTACCCCATGACATGCATTAATATACAGCTATTCCATTGAGTCTGATTAGATGGTACTCATGGTTGGAGGCGATACATAAGATGGTGCCCTATAGGCTTTAGCTCCCTAAATATCACCATGCAGTTTGCATTTCTTCTCTTCTAAATTTGTTGTGGGTGGCCATGTTTCTAAGCTCCCTTTCTTGTAGAATTTGTTGCGGTTCTAAGGAAAGTATGTATGCGAGGAGGGGCAAGGTAGGCTTTTGTTGTTGTTCACAGCTGGTGTGGAAACAGTGTTCATATACTGGGCATTTTTAATGCTGTCTCATATCCTTCCTTTTCCCTTATTCCCACCCTATTTATTTATTTGTATTTCAATAGTGCATAAAGCCCCAATAGTGATTTGGGGCCCTATTGTATTAGATGCCACACAAACACATAGTAAAAGATGGTCCCTGTCTTAAAGAACTTACACACAAACTTCAGACAAGCTGCAACAACACGCAAAAGGATCTAATAGGTCTCTTCCAACTCTAGGTTTCATGAATCCTATTATAGAAATTTTCTTTTTGAGACTGGGATTTTTTTCTCACCTTCCTAGAAGAGCTGAAGTGTCTGAGTGAGTGGCTTCTAATCTGTTTTCAGTACCAAGAGTCATTGTTCAAAGCTGAAGCAGTGACCGAAGTGTGGTATGCCTAATTGCCATTCCTTAGTGATTATACTGTACCATGTTGCCACCGCTGGCTGAGCACAATTTAATACAGGGTTTTGAGACTTGCAATGAAACTTGCAAAGCAATTCCTATTGCAGGCAGTCTATATTGAGGTTTTTGTTAAAATAATGAATGCATGATGACTAGTAGATTAAGATTTCTCAGTGTCCTGTGATGAAGGATATGTGATCAATGTTTCACATACCTATGGTGATGTGAATCTGATGTCACTTCGCTTACTTGCATTCACAAATATTTTTTCATGAACAGCTTCAAAAAGCTGTTGAATAGTAATTTTTCAAGAAATGTGTCACAGAAGAGCTGAAACTCCATGGATCAACTGGAATTTGATTTTAATTTGATTAAAAGTTTGCTGGACATCTCATTAAACTCAAAGTCCACATCCTGACTATTTTAATCTTCTAGAACTATGCCATTGGATAATATGTAGCGTGCGTAGTCCATATAAGTCTATATTTCCAAATGACATTTTGCACACCTACTTTGTTTTTGTTTGTTAATTCAACCTCAAATGTAATCTCTCCCTAAGACAACAGGCTGTCTTTCACCATGTGTAACTGAACAGGATTACGTTATGTCCCGAAAAGGAAACAGTGCACAGATTTTTAGTTATCATGACAATGCTGTTATGGTACTCCTCATTTCATGTCATCTTAAGCAGGTAGTGAGTTTACTAAATGCTAATGTCCATACTTATTCTGGGTAGAAGTTACTGACATACCCTTTTGTATGTATTTTAATCTCTGAACCAAATAGCTAGTCTTCAGGAAAGAGTAAGAAATGTACCGTATTCATATCCTATAATAATTGTTTCAGTGTTCATAAATCGGTCTCTGCATTTACCTATACAATTTTTGTTAAGAAAAATCTTCAGTGAAAGTTCTTAAAGCCAGTAAACTCCCAAAGTATAAACTAGGGGCCTAAATTTGCCCAAAAAGCACCAAATCTGCTGTCCATATCCTTTATAAGAGTGGTTCTTATAAACTTGGAGAAAACGCCATCAAGTGGATGGTTGCAAAAATGCATTCTATTACCATTTTACCCCAGATCTATTTCCAGAAAGAAGTGGTACACTTAATATGTGTAAGTGGCAGACTGCCATATGTAGTCTAACAAAGTAGACACTAGGTTTTAGATCCTTCCTTTGCAAACCAAGTAGGATCTTTAAAGATATTTTATAAATACAAATGGAACATACCAAAATTTCAGAGAGCTACTAATATCTCAGACTTATGAAAAAACTTTACAATGGTGTTCTGTGAAAGGGGGTGTGATGCACAATACATATAATTCATTTAAACTAAATACCAAATACACAATTGTCAGTAAAACCGTAATACTACACTACTCTGTATCTGGAACAATGGATGCCTTGTTAAGGATCCAGCAACCCCCTACTCTTCAATTAAAGTTCACAATAAACATTTGAAGTCCCCAGTAATGCCTTCACCAAAATCAGGGAAAACCAAACTTGATGCTTCTAAGGTGAAACATGAGATTGTTTATAAAGAATTAAGGAGGGTAGGAGGACAGTTCTAATTGGTGGATTTTTAAATCCTATGCAGATCACCTCTTAAACCTGCAGCTTAGTGCTTGAGTGATGATTGCTTACCCCAACCTGTGGCCCAGGGTAACTCATTTCTGGGGGCAGAGGGGAAAGGGTGGTCTCGCACTTGTGGATCAACACTTTTGTGGATAAAAACAATGAGGAGTCCGGTGGCACCTTAAAGACTAACAGATTTATTTGGGCATAAGCTTTTGTGGGTAAAAAACCCACTTCTTCAGATGCATGGAAGCAGGGGGCTTTTTTACCCATGAAAGCTTATGCCCAAATAAATCTGTTAGTCTTTAAGGTGCCACCGGATGCCTCATTGTTTTTGTGGATACAGACTAACACGGCTACCCCTCTGATACTTTTGTGGATGGTTGTTCTTAAACCAATCTCAGTCCTGGAGTATGGGCAGAGTACAGGTGATATGGCTGAAGGTGCAAGGTAAGTTGCACTTAATTCCTGGATGATATCACTTCTACAGGTGTGGTACAATACATGTTTTTACATCTGCTGCTATTTTCTTATGAAGGTCATTTTTATAGACTGTATATTAAGTATTCGTCAGATATAACTGCCTATTCCTTGTTCGGTGTTCGAATTCTGTGAATGCAGACACATAGACACAGCAGTATGGGTTAAATGTAGTGTCTGCAACTTCATTTAACTAACTAGTAACTTAATTTACAGTCACAGCACTCCAGTGCATAACCACCTAGCTGGACGCTTCCAGTATAAATTTCAAGCAGAGGTATCAAGAAACCCAAATTTGGAGAAAGGTCTTATTCCCTCCTTATCATCTTTACCTCTGGATAGCTAAAGTGTCTGCTCTGTGTGAGATAGGAATTTTAAGATGAGAAGAGCCTCAAACTGCACAAGAGAGAGAGTGGCACCCACACAGTTCTAAATTAATGCCCAAACAAATGTTTTTGAAAAATCCCTACCTGGCGTTAAATGCCCCAGATTGACTCATGTTAAGTTACAATTGGCGCAGGAAACTCACCACAATTTGCAACAATTAAAACGGATGTTTTGAAAACCAGACTCCTGGGGGGGCGGGGGGAGCAGCACAGCTGTGCCAATTATAATATGGGGGGGTGGAATCCCTTTCTGACCCCCTGAAAGGGTGATTGGCCCAGCCCTGCCACTAGAGGACACCTATCTAAAGGGAGGAAGAGGGAAAACCGTATAAAGGGATGGAGCCAAAAGGGTGCCAAACACTGGCCATCCACATCCAGAAGGTGCCCTATCTGCCCTTTAAAGCGGACAGGGGAAGCCAATGGATCTCCTCTGTGAACCCAGCAATGATGAGTTGGTGGAGGTGAGGCTGATGGCCTACCCCTACACACACCTTATGCTTCCCATTCCCACCACAACCCCACCAGAAACAGGGGAGGTTCAGGTGGGGGAAAAAAGCCATAAGAATATCTTCTCTTTGTACCTACTACAGCATACTTGAAAGGAAACACTGTAATTGAAAAGTAATGTCCTTGACCAGTTTTTTTTAGTGTTCAGTTTACTACTGAAAATATTTGCTTTATTAAGGGCAAATCTTTTACACAGTCAATCTCTTCCTCATTCTTGATCCTAAAATGGAATCTTGTGGATATGTCAGTCTGCTTCTATGGACACTGTTATGGTATAACACTTGTGGTTTTTTTTTTTTTTTTTTTTTACTTGAATGTAACCTGTGCATTCATTTCTCTACAAAAGACATGCTTGATCACTCCCCCAAGGACTTTATGTTCTAAATTAGACAGACAATCTAGTACATTGTGCATTTAAATTTCATTAATAGGGAATGATCTAGGCTCCTCTCCATGGCCAAGTAACTTGGTTGCTGTGCTGAAAGTCACTGTAGTTTAAATGTGGGGGGAGAGGGTTCTCGGAGCTTTCCGAGACGGCTTTGCTTATGTGTTTATTGTGCTGAACAGCTAATCCAAAGAAGCAAACCTTTCGGGCAGTGTGGGTTGAGGACTTGGAGTAAATAATTTGTCCTTCCATAGTTGTAGCTCTGAAATAAGCTTTTTTTAAAGAACATACTAAGTGCTACAGATTCAGGTAACTTTCAGAATATTGTTACTCTTGTATCTTATTCATTATTTACAGGATGAGTAAGTAGGTGCCCAAGTTATTCCCACAAGTGCTCTCCATATCAAGCTTTTCCCTAACCACTGCTGTATTACTGAGCCTTAAAACTTTATTATATAAATTGTTAGAACCATACTAAATTAATTCCATTCCAGAATCTCTTGAAATGTGTTGAGCAAAATATGTTGTCTTGTTAAAATTGATGTACACCAGGTAGAGGAACTAAAAATGCCATTTGGGGTTTTTGTTTTAAATCTTGCTTCATAGAATTTTTTCATTGGTTGTCCCAGTTGCTTTCAGTGCTTCCTGAATGATAGGGCTTCCTGCCCCGCACACACTGGTATAAAGTTTCTCTAATATTCTGACACTGTCACTCTAAAGTGAGTGTAACTTGCTTTTATTGAGATTCAGTAATTACACAATTAAATATGGTTTCAGAGTAGCAGCCGTGTTAGTCTGTATTCGCAAAAAGAAAAGGAGTACTTGTGGCACCTTAGAGACTAACCAATTTATTTGAGCATAAGCTTTCGTGAGCTACAGCTCACTTCATCGGATGCATAAAGTGGAAAATACTGTATTAATGGTGCAGTGTGTTACCAATTATTTGGTATTCATGCATACAGAAATGTACAGAATTACTTTTTTATACTTGTGATTATTTACTGGGTATTAATCTGCCATTTTATACTGAATGTTCAGCATAGCCCCAAACCCCAGTCTATTGCTATGTTCCAAACATAACAATATAAAAAAGGTGAAGGATTTGCCTCAGTATTTTCTTGTTCCTTTTTGGTGGTGGTTGTTCAGTTTCAGGTGTTCTGTTTTCCAAAGAGAAACATAAAATCATTTTTTACTTTCAGAAATGAAGTATCCAACCTCAAAGTAAAGGAATAAGGTTTGATAAATCTTATGCTCGATATAACTTATGCTGGTCACTGGTTTGTAATTCAGTCTACAAAACTGACTATAAAACTAAATTCTAGGCTAGTAGGAAAAAAACTTTCTTCAGTGTAAAAACATGTGCTTTACAGCTGAAAGTTCTAGTACACAAACAACAAGTACATGGCTACAAGTTCAGCAGAGTTAGTGACCTAGACTCTGTGCTTCAGAAGACTGTTGTTCCTTGTTTCTTTTACAGCTATTTTGCCTTCTAAGAATGCTACTACCAGCCTGATCCTATAAACATTTACTAAAGGGCATAGCACTTATATCGGGGGTAGTCCAATCAGTGTTAGTGTGGGATTCATCCCCCTGTTTGGAAATGTAGTAGTGGTATGGCTAGGAGACTAGTGAGAGTTCAGAAATGATTGCTTCCATCATCTTGCTATTCATGTTTTAGGCACCCAGACTTCTTGTTTGTGTAGCTTTTTACCAGTGATATCAGCGTTTCTCATCTTATCACAGGGATTCTACCAGACTGTCAATGATCCTTAGTATACATTGTGCATTTTCTTAGTTACCGATCACTAACCTTAGTCTGTGCCAACTTTAGTTAAGTGTCTGAAGGAGAGTGAATAGAGCCAGTCCTTTGTGTTTAGCTGCAGTTTCTCCCTCCATGCAAAACTGTAAATATTTTCGAATATTCTTATCTAGACTTATGTCTGAGACTTTCAAAACTTGTTGTTTTAGGATGACGTTATTCTCATCCACTTAATAGTGCAGTGCTGGATTCAGGAGAAAAAAAAATTGTACTGTTTCTAGGTGTGATGGAAAAGATAGCTAATTGAGACAATCTTCTGCAAAACAGTTGAGTAAATTCTAAGGAGTGTTCAGTTCTCTTAGATCAGATCACATGCAATTCACTGACCTAACTTTGTCACAACTATGATGTTTGCTTACAAAAAGGGATGGTACCTCTCAGTTAAGCAAACAGGTCAAGCCCTGTCTATGCAAGTCTGCAGCCCTTATGCAAAGTCAGGCAAGCAGTCCTCTGGCTTGTACGTCCATGAGTGTGGCTGGAGGAACCTTTCCTAGCTGAACTAGAGGTTCAGGTTTGACTCAGCCTCTTGTTAGAGTGGCTCCTTCCTCCCTTGCCTAAAATCAAGGCAATTCTGCCATTTAGAAAGAGCAGAAAAATGGCTTGGCCTAGAGGACTGGATGAATTATAAAACATGGCGAACTCAGTCAAAACAAGGCAGTTAGACTGACAAGCTCCTATCTATAGCTTCACTGTGTAGTGTACAATTGGTCATGCTTTTTAATCCGTGAGGGCAATATTCAGCACCAGCAAATGCCTGTCTACATAACTTCCTCCTCCAAAGTTACACTCACGTTCAATTGTATACTTGGTTAGAAATGTTACTATATGATAATAGTGTGCTCTAAACAGAATTTGAAAATACAGTCTAAACCAAATCTGAAAGTGCTGGCTTACTGTTTTGGTTCTTTTTATTTTTTTCTTTTTTTTCCCCCCATTTTAACTAGAAAAATTAAAATGTTTCTCTTATCTGGATTATATGACAAATTTAATACTTTCAAGTCAGATTTTCAAAAGTACTCAGCATTGGCCTAACTCTACTGTTACTGAAATCAGTGGGATTTTACCATTGACTGAAGTAGGAGCAGAGTTAGGCCAACACTGAGCACGTTTCAAAATTCTACTCTAAAATTCTCATGAGACCATAAAATGAGGCTATCACATGGATGTTGTATGGCCTGTGTCCGTTTATCTGAGGTGAATTACACCTTTTACCACATTACCAAGGCCTGTGTCAGAAATCAGACTTGGGCACCATAAAATCTTCCCATAGTCTTCTGTCTTGCTAGGTTTCATACACCTAGGAGGGTAGAAAGCTTTTGTATGCAAAATGTATCTGATATAAACTTGAATCAACCATCAGAGGTCATAAAAGAAAAGCTTATAAGCATGCAACCTGGTATTTCTTTTTATTTATGTTATAAACAGGCACTTCCATAAAATTGTTAAAAATAGTTCAACTTTTGGACACTGTAAAAATAACACTAAAGTATGTTTTTCCCTTTCAACTTCTGCTAGGATAGAAGTTATCCGCATAAAATAAATAGGGATATGGCTTGTTTTCTTTATGGTGAATTGATAAGATACTAAATAACTTTTACTTTAAACTTCATGAAGGCACATATCTTTTCTTTGGGTGCGACACTGAAAGCAGCAATTGAATATGTGACAGAGTCTGAGATGGAATCAGAGTTTGGGCAGGATCTACAGACTCTGCTGGAACAAATGCAAGAAGAGAATCCTGAAGATAGGCCAGATATTGAGGTAAAGTATCTAGCTATGATTTTTTTTTTAATTTTAGTAAGCTAACATTTTCCTTACATGTGTATAAGACATAGAAGATAGTTTTAAATTTCATATGTCCAGGTTGTATAATTGACTTGAAGCATCTTCCGAGTTAGAAGAATTCTTTCATTTCCTTCATCTCCAAAGTCTTGGATATAAATGTAGAGAAGAGAGGAGAAATTCCTTGATGGTAATTGTAGTTCCCAGAAGGTTGTGTAAGATGTGGATCCAAAGTCTCCCATATGCACTATCGCTTGAGACTTATGATTAGTTTCTTGAGAGATCTACTTTTGAAAACTTTAGAAATAAGTAAGAAAAGAGGATATTATACTACAAAGGAAGCCATGTTGTGGCTCTCAAATGTTACTTTGAGTGAAAACAAGAGTAGGGATCAGAGAATCAGGCTTATGGTCATTCTACTTCTGGGCATTTCTGGAGCATTCTTTACTGATAAGTACTATACCTGTGTTTTATTACTGATGAGTTTTTCTGTAATTGTACAGCTGTTTTGGCAAACTGTCTCTGATTAGATGCCTTTTTAACATTCTAAATGTTTGTTTTACCATATTTATTCTTATTTTATCTGTTTCTAATTGTTTACCAAAGCAATTCATAGATGTGGCTCTCAACCTTTCCAGACAACTGTACTTTCAGGAGTCTGATTTGTCTTGTGTAGCTCCAAGTTTCACCTCACTTAAAAACTACTTGCTTACAAAATCTGACATAAAAATACAAAAGTGTCACAGCACACTATTATTGAAAAATTGCTTACTTTCTCATTTATACCATATAATTATAAAATAAATCACTTGGAATATAAATATTGTACTTACATTTCAGTGTATAGTTTATAGAGCAGTATAAACAAGTCACTGTCTGTAATTTTAGTTTGTACTGACTTTTTTCTAGCACTTTTTATGTATGCTGTTGTAAAACTACACAAATATCTAGATGAGCAGATGTACCTCCTGGAAGACCTCTGTGTACCTCTAGGGGTAAATGTACCCCTGGTGTATAGGATTTTGCAAAGTTATGTATTCAAAGAATGTGTATATTAAGTATTGGTTCCCTTACCCTTTACTATTTGACTTTCATGCATAGTTTTGCTTTAATTTGTGTTTACATTAATTTTCCATTATATAGTCCAAGAATACTAGGAGGTTTTTAACTTGATTTTTCTTTGTCAGTGGGTTTCAATTTGTTCAATATGAAAAGGCTTTACCTTTTCCACCTGCGGTCAAGAGACTGCTATCAGTCCTTTGGACAGATTCTTTCTCTCATTCTGCTCCCTTTATTATGTTCACTTGCCATGAAGATAGTGGAAAGCACCTGCAATTCCCCTGCTGGGGATTATCCAGTCATGGGACAGTCCCCATGGGCAAAAAACTGGCATGGCCAGCTCCTACATCTTTTTTCCCCATACCTCCAATGCAGGCAGGGAAGTGATGGGAGCATATATTGTGCTCACAGCTATCCCCAGATGACATATGGCCCCTAGGAGACTGTTGTCAACTGGTATAACATAGACCATAGAGCTGTTACTGATTGGTTGTTCTCAGTTTCTCCTCTTTCTGTCCTCTCTTCTGGGCTGTTCTGAATGGCTCTGTGGGGTATGAAATCCAGTCCTTTGCAGGTACTCCCCTAGGTTCAGGCTATCAGGTTGGAGCCTTAGCTACTTGTCCTGTCCAGTCTGGCATATAAGCAAACAATGGGTCAACCAGAGCCACTTTCTGTAACGCAGCAGGTGATCAGAAGGCGCGTCAAAGCAGCTGCTCAGAGCCCTCCTGGCACACATCATCACTGTTCCTGGGACTGAGCAGTGGGATGCAGTTGGGAAGGTAGTGCTCCCCACCTCCTCCCCTTAGTGACAGCCAATTTGTAATTAAATAAAAAACTTTCATATGAACATAGGCCACAGTTTAGAGCCATTATACTTATTTTCATTTTGAGCATGCAGAGTAAATTATTTATAGAAATTAAATTTTAAAATAGTTATCTTTACCAGTCATTTCTAATATTTCCTATATCTAAAACTGTGATATGTGACATTAAGTAATGCTGTAGTAGCCCATGCTAGAAATAAATTAATGTATAGTTAATAATGTACATACAATATATTGCAAAATGTAGGTCCTATATACTAGTATCTTGTTAGAAAATTACAATGTGATATGTATAACATGACCATATTAAGCCAAAAATTTATTTAACTTAAATAACCAGTAAATGTTTTAACTTTAATTGTCTACAGAGTATCATATCATTATGTGAAGAAAAACTAAAGTTTGCTTCCTCAAGTAATATTTGTCGAAGTCTATCTGCTGTTGGAAGAAGGGTGCTTTCAATAGAATCATTTGGTACTTTTCAAGGTAAACTTAATGTATTTCAGATTAAAATAATATATTTCAGAAAGTCCAACAAGTGAATAGTGAAATCAAAGAACGTTATCTGGAAGTGTTATGTTCTGTCGCTGTACTCATTTTCTGTTGTTTAGAAAGAAAATATAACCTATTTAATAACACTTGGATCAAAATATATGTGGATTCTCTTTTATTAGGAAAAAGCCAAACATTCAGTGACAATAATAAACTTACACTGAACAACTTTCCATTCTGACTTGTTATGACTCTCTCTAAAATTTTGTCCTTTCTGATAAAAATGACATGCTCAGAGAATTTTGTTTTTATAATGTATTTTAAAATGTGCTATGGGGGCAAAAAAGCTGAAAAGCATAAAAGAAAAGTCTTAGATGAAAGGTTTAAACACGTTTTTAATGTGGACATCTGTTTTTGCATCTAGACAGCTGTGATAATATATGGAAAGGAAAAGTGTGTCAGAAAAGTGCGGGATTTAAATTATACACAAATGAAAAAAACAACATAGAAGGTGATTCCTCTACAGTGGAAGACATGACAGCAAGCTATCACAGAGACTCTTCTATAGCCAATGTGGCCTTGAATGCAATAGAATGTGGTTTAAAGGAAATGCGAATTGATCTGGATAATGAAAGATCTCAACATTCACAACTTGCAACTGAAGTTAGAAAGAGGAAAGAAGAGGACAAGCATGTAATATATAATGAACAATTTGCTAACGTTGTTTTGGAGACCAAGTCATTTACTAATGACATAGAGAGAGATATTTTTAAGAAAAGTTTGAGAAAAATGAAAACTTTTCCAAAGCTACCACTTGAAGTTACAGACACAAATAATGTTTTCACATCTCTAACAAACAGTGGACTACTGGCTCATAAAAAACTATCACTAGCACATGAATCAGTACCTCTAGACAATAATCAGGTTGCTGCTTCAGAGGGAAAACTTAGTCCATTCAATGTTAATAATCCACCAAGAGTAAAACCAAAGATTTACCAGGTCTCTGATCTTCATTTAGATGCATCTTGTATGTGTATGCAGGTCTCTGGCATGTATCCAGAGGAATATATGCCACCCTTTAATGGTAAAAAGAAAGCTTCTCATTCATGTAATCATATAGAAGAATGTTCCCATGCTACCTCCAAAACTCGACATATCACTAATACATTAAAAAACCAAGATCAGTCAGCTGCTGGAGCAGAAGTGGTAAACAACTATATGGCACTGGAGGACTGTATTGAAACTTCTCAAGGATCAAATGAAAATTGTTTATCACAGTTTAATAAGATGGCTTCAGTGTTATCAACAAAAAACAATAAGAATGGATATGGGTCAAGCCTAATTAGTTCTCCAGAATTACTCACTGGTGTGATGAGTACAAACAATAACGAAAATCACTGTGGAAGCAGAGAATCAGAAGTCAAAAGTAATGAGCAGGTAGTAAAAACAAAATCTTCATTATATAGTTGCTGTAGTCATTTATGTGGAGAGGAAATGACTTGAATACCATGTGTTATCCACGTCTTTCCCCAAATTAACATAGCTATATAGAGTAGAACCTCACTAATCTGCATGCTTTACAATTCACATCATGAATTTGGTCTGTCCCCTTTTCTCACCAAAGATTTTTAAGTAAGGCCTGAAGTAAGGTGTCCTGATTGCTAAGCCTTCCTCATTTTAACATGTTTCCAGGCTGTACTTGTGTATGCTCACTAGTACATTACAAAGTGTCAGCATATAATTTAAATTAAACTCCATTTGTCGGGATAAAGCACAAAGTGTATTTTGAAGAATTATCTTTGGGTGTTTGTTTTGGAGGGGAGGGTCTTTTTGTTTTTTAGGAGGTTCATATGTTTTGCTGACTCACAAAATTCACTAAGTTGTAGTGGACCTTCCAGGCATTAATGAGAATTGGAGTACTTGGGTGAGCTCCTGGCTTTATTGAAATCTCTGACAAACATGCCAATGTCTTCAGTAAGGCCAACATTTTACTCTTTTTTTGTCTTTTAAAGCCACATACATATTTAAGTTTATTTCAGAAATGTATAAAAATTCTGTATTCATCTTCCATTCTAAAAGGCCCTTCTTTATATGTGCTACATTACATTTCATAATATGCATGTATTGTATGTGTACATAATTGCATTCTGATACATTGACCAAAAATGTTTTGCTTCTATGAACAGCCAAATAAAGGGGGTGTGTGGGGGGAAGAGTTGATTCCATCAATGTACTCTATTAGACAGTTGAAGCAACATTGCCTCCTCCCCCTCAAAGTTCTCAGGGTGGACAAGTTTGGTCTCTGACTAGATGGTTTTCTCTTGTGTCACACTTAAACAGTCATGAGCAATCAATGGAATAGGAGAATTTGTGAATACCTACTCCGGTTGTTTAAGCTTCTCAAGTTATGCTGTGACTTGTACAGAGCGAGCATCATGAATGTTCAGTTCTCATGCTTGATTTGCATAATTTTTGCCTGGGCTCGGTGGGGGGGGTATTTTAAAAATAAATAAATAAAATTCTTCTCTAAAGGAAAGATTGATCAACCTGCCTTCCGTAACAGAGTGTCTGCCACAAATCAGGTCTCAACTCTGAGGTATCTACCCCCTCAGCCTGAATAATAGCAAATAACTAACAGATATCTAACTGAAGAGCTTGTGATGCAGGTAGGCTCCTGAATTATCAAAAAGGAACTCCATCTTGGAGATTTTATACCCTCACTCCCACCCCTACCCCCACATTGTTACTGCCTATCAGGATCACAGTGCAAGCTCCATAGGGTTCAGTTTGCAGGGAATTCTGACTATAAACACGGTGTCCCCTGTGTTCTATTCCCCCCATGGATTTTCATTTTCTTGGACTCTTGGATAAGATCTGTTTGTTGCAGGTAATTATTTCAGTTTCTTCTGATCTTCTGTTATCACCCATTTAATCTACACACTCTTTGGGGGATGGAGAAAGTCGGATCGAAAATCAGTCTTGTATCTTTTTTTCCATGATGAAGTGATTATCAGTTCCTCTGAGTTCCCATGTGCCTACTTTATTTCATAGTCGTGTGTGTGTGAATATATAGCGTGCTCATTCTGGACACACATTTAATAAGTGTTCATTACTTTTTACCTTCTCTCTTCTGGGTGATGAGTAGAATCCTTCCCCCCTTGAATTCAGTGACAAAACTCTCATTAACTCTCATGGGGTAAGGATTTCACCTGGATGATACTCCTGTTATTCTAATTCTCAAAGGAATAGTAAATATGATCTGAGCAGAAATGACAGACACCAAGCTTGTGACAAAGAAGGCCACAGATCATAGACATGTACTGTCAGTAGAAGGAAGGGTTTTACTGACTCAGGTTCTCAACTTCCTGTCTTAGTGAACAGTTCTACGTAAAACTTCAGGCTCCGAAACACAAACACTTAATGCTCAAGAGACCCTGTTAAAATCCAGAAGCTCTCCTAGGTCTTTGCCTAACATAGGGTCTAGAAGAAATCCTACTATTTAAGGAGAGGGCCATTTAAACCTACCAAATTATCTCTCTGCAAGTTCTAGGTTTTTTACAAACAAGATATTGACAAAGACCTTGCCATCTGTTCTGTAAGGCACTGTGGCACTGCTCTGGTGACCCTTAAAGGGAATCATTGAGAACAACCTGTGTCCAAACAGTTCCTTAAAGTTCTAGAATTAAGCTGTCTTCTTAAGCAGATGTTTTCCCACCTACAGACTAAACACAGAGTTGAGGGCTCTTTGTAAATCCTCCTTTTGAAGGAAGTTATTTTCAAGCTTCTAGCAACTGTCTCTTTGTTTTTAGTAGCAAATGATTTTTCTCCTCTGGTTTCTGGCACATGGTAGTCTTTGCCTACAGCCACTCCTCCCCATTTTTAAAAAACTCTATTCTTACAGAGTTGACCGAAGTTCTGTGACATCCTTTGTGCACAAGTGCCACACCCAATTTCCCCAGTGTCAGAATTCTTATGTCCTTTTTCCAGCGGGACCAAAAAAAACTTCCAGATTTTTATATAACATTTTTTTTCTTGGCAATGAACACAAAATTTGAGTCTGAAAGTTTTTTCATTTACTGCAAGGGAACAAAGAGAGGGTATGACTCCAATAAGAATGTACTTTGCCACCTTTTCTCCTGAATGGGTAATGCTTATGTGAACAGATCTGAAATGCTACTGTGTACCAGGCATTATATAATAGATATGCATATGTCTTCAAGTGCAATTTTCAACAGAACTGTTCTAGCATCTCCAAGTATTCTCTAATTAGAAAAAATGCTATGTAAGTCCCATCTAGTTAGTGATTAACCTTGTCCACTCTGGAGAATAGACAGGGTTTTTTTTTCTTATCTGTCAATAGTATTTCTCCAGAGGACAACATCTGTCTGTCTAATATCCTAACCCTGCTTCCTATGTGCTTTACGGCCAATTGGCAGTACTAAAAATGCTTACTTGGTATTGTCCTGCTTCTCCAATGTATCTTGTCAGGGCACTTAGTGATAGCTTGCCGTTCCATAAATAAACATTTATTACTTCAAGATTGAGTGGGGATCCTTTATTTCTCTAACCAATTTCATTCCAATCAGGTGTGTCTCATATCTATGCTTTTAAATATTTTTTTTTACAAATATGGCTTTCACACCAGAAAGCCACTAACAGGAACCTGGAGGTAGATTATTTTGGTGCTCAAACATTTGTGTTCTCCTGGTCATTCATATCTAGTCAAGTGTGACAGAAGTGAAAACCCACCTAGGTAGAGAATGACATTGACTATTGGTGAAATATCATTTAAAGGTAAGAAAATTGTATATTCCCAGAATGGTGCTCCCTAAGAGAGGGCTAATGTGTTACTTATTGCCTCATTATGGCTGTTTATAAGATGCCAGCATATGTTTGCATAATATACTACTATTCTTGGCATAAAAGGCAGGCATAGTTCAGATATTTATTATTCCCAGATGTTTGGGTGTGTAAAACTGGTATCAACAGTGAATTATAAGAATATCACTAAACAATTTTACTTTAGTTCTTTACCAACATCATTCTCATTAGTAGCCAGACGGGGCATACAATACATATTAACGAATTTTCACATTAAAGTGAAAAGTCATTAATGCCTACAATATATATTAATCTATAATATACAGTAATATACAGATAAAATGTTTTATCTGGCACATCACCAACCGGAAAGCTCTATTAACTGGCATTTCTGATCTTCATTGAAATGCTGGTTTATAGTCTGGTTGGCACAGGGCCAGCAGGGAGTTGGGGCGCGGAAGTGAGTGTGGACCGCGGGCTCTGGAAGGGAGTTTGTGTGCAGAAAGGGGCTTGGGGTGCAGGAGGGCATGCTGGATCTGGGGGCCACTCACCTTGGGCAGCTCACCGCAAGTGGTGACCTGTCCCGGCTGCTCCTAGGCAGAGGCATGGCAGGCGGCTCGGCGTGCTCTCCCTCCCCACCCCTGCCCCGAGTGCTGGCTGCGCAGGTCCCATTGGCTGGGAGCTGTGGCCAATGGGAGTTGTGAGGGCTGCGCCTGTGTACAGAACTGCCTGCCGTGCCTCCGCCTGGGAGCAGCTGGGACAGGTCGCCACTTGCGGGGAGCCACCGGAAGTAAGCGCCCCCTTGATCCGGCACCCTATACCCCATCTCACACCCCAGCCTGCTGCCCCGAGCCCCCTCTCACACCCAAAATCTCTCCCAGAACCCATGTTTTGCACCTGCTCCTGCGCCCCAGCCCTGCCCCCCCTCTGCCCCTGCACCCAAACTCCCTACCTCTTAGTTAACTGGCATTTTTTATTTAGTGGCACCCTCCCTTCCCCCAACATGCCGGATAAAACAACTTCTACTGTACCTTCATATTTCTCATCAAAGCTACTCTGATTAAGAAAACATTTTCTTAAAAACTGGGCTTGTAAACCATTTCTAATATGAAAAGGATACATTTCCAAAAAATTGATACAATTTGAGAATTTCAGAAATAAGTAGAGAAAATAAGGATTTTGCACAGACTTATGCATATAAGAATATTGCTAATGGTGTAGTACTAAAGAAGTGGGGATGTTGGATGAAGTTGATATCAACAGTCTAGAGGATTCATAGAATCATAGAATATCAGGGTTGGAAGGGACCTCAGGAGGTCATTTAGTCCAACCCCCTGCTCAAAGCAGGACCGATTCCCCAATTAAATCTTCCCAGCCAGGGCTTTGTCAAGCCTGACCTTAAAAACTTCTAAGGAAGGAGATTCCACCACCTCCCTAGGTAACGCATTCCAGTGTTTCACCACCCTCCTAGTGAAAAAGTTTTTCCTAATATCCAACCTAAATCTCCCTCACTGCAACTTGCGACCATTACTCCTTGTTCTGTCATCTGCTACCACTGAGAACAGTCTAGAGCCATCCTCTTTGGAACCCCCTTTCAGGTAGTTGAAAGCAGCTATCAAATCCTCCCTCATTCTTCTCTTCCACAGACTAAACATCCCCAGTTCCCTCAGCCTCTCCTCATAAGTCATGTGTTCCAGTCCCCTAATCATTTTTGTTGCCCTCTGCTGGACTCTTTTCAATTTTTCCACATCCTTCTTGTAGTGTGGGGCCCAAAACTGGACACAGTACTCCAGATGAGGCCTCACCAATGTCGAATAGAGGGGAACGATCACGTCCCTCGATCTGCTGGCAATGCCCCTACTTATACATCCCAAAACGCCACTGGCCTTCTTGGCAACAAGGGCACACTGTTGACTCATATCCAGCTTCTCGTCCACTGTAACCCCTAGGTCCTTTTCTGCAGAACTGCTGCCTAGCCATTCGGTCCCTAGTCTGTAGCGGTGCATTGGATTCTTCTGTCCTAAGTGCAGGACCCTGCACTTGTCCTTGTTGAACCTCATCAGATTTCCTTTGGCCCGATCCTCCAATTTGTCTAGGTCCCTCTGTATCCTATCCCTACCCTCCAGCGTATCTACCTCTCCTCCCAGTTTAGTGTCATCTGCAAACTTGCTGAGGGTGCAATCTATACCATCCTCCAGATCATTTATGAAGATATTGAACAAAATCGGCCCCAGGACCGACCCTTGGGGCACTCCACTTGATACCGGCTGCCAACTAGACATGGAGCCATTGATCACTACCCATTGAGCCCGACAATCTAGCCAGCTTTCTATCCACCTTATAGTCCATTCATCCAGCCCATACTTCTTTAACTTGCTGGCAAGAATACTGTGGGAGACAGTGTCAAAAGCTTTGCTAAAGTCAAGGAACAACACATCCACTGCTTTCCCTTCATCCACAGAACCAGATTCAATGGTCTGCATTCTCTGAATACAGCCTTCTGAAACTTGCATTGCTGGAAGTCTCTAGTGCTATTTCTGAGAAGCTTAAATAAGCTTTTAAACTTTTTTTAAAATGTCCCACTGCATTCAATGGAACATAAGCATGAGTGTAAACTTAAACACATGCTTAAATTATTTGGGGAATTTGGGCTTTAAGTAAAAAAAGTTGCCTCACAGCCATAAATAAGGAAAGCAACACTGCTTACCAAGTAAACTTCATTTCATTGGATTCGGTGCAATTATTTTGCTCAAACAAGAGTATTGAGTATTTTCTGATAATATACATAGTGCTCAGACTTCATAATTTGCACAAGGAGTAGGGAGAATAAAGCCCTTATAGTGGACTCTAGAAGAGCCTTCCTTTTCTTTCCTGTTTCCCCTCTCTCCATAATGACAACATTTAGGCATTGCATACCATCTGGAATAAAAGTAATCTTTGCCTAGGAGTATCTGGATAACAACCACCCAGAAGAAGTAATAGCAATATAGGTAGAAACCAAGATAACCTCATTATGGAACTACAGGATCCTCTATAGCCAGTAAAACTAATACTTCTAAATAACTACAGTACTTATTTCATCCCCCTCTCCAAAACTGAGATCTAGGACACTTGCCAGGGAAGTGTCACTCAAAAGAATACCAATTAAATAAAATTAAGTAACCTGTAACTTGCCTGCATCTTTTCTTGTCTTTCCCCATCCCTCCCACTTCTGTTTTTTTCTTATTCTCCCCCTGTGCTTATCTGATTCACTAAGTCACAGATAATTGTGGTATTTCTCTTGTCTGGTATTTACTTTGTTACATCCTTTTCTTTGCTGCTTTTCTCTGAAACAGCATTTCCATTCCTATGATTCTTGTCACCTCTTCATCCATTCTGTTGCCCCTATTGCTTGCGCTTTCTCTCCTGTGGTAAGCCTTTCCCCTTTGCTACCCTTCTTAAATTCTCTCAACTTTCCTGCTCCAGTCAATGTTCTTTCTTTCCTTCCTCCCTCTCCTTCTCCCTGCAAGTAATGAGAAAGTACAGGATGTCTTTCTGCTCCCCTACTAACTTTTATGTTTCATATTTACTCTCCACATCACTGGAGCCTTAAGGGTGGATGCTATTGCTAAAGATGAATATGGGGGACTGGGCCATCTTCTTCTTTCCCTTGCCAGCTATTCATTAGCTCCTCGCTGTGGTCAGAACCACTTGATATATGGAGCAGAGGAAGCAGTCAGATGAACAAAAGGAGGAGAGGTAGCATCAGCTTTCTGTGCAGCAACTTTGAGTTCCTTTAGGGGCAGCAGACTGCAAGTATCAGTGAGGAAGGTTTCCTCTCTGCCCTAGCAGCTGCTCTGATGTAGAACAGAGTAGCACGGCCTCAGAGGGAAATGTGGGGAAGTTGGCATCACAGTATTTGTCAACTTGAAAGACACTCTGAGACCAAGCAGCACTCCCAGACTGTCTTGAGAGTTTCTCCAATTCTGGCAGCTTTATCCCATGACTGAATTTGAAATGTTAACACCTGTATTAGTTTTAAAGCCTCTCTCCAGGAGGAGGTCATAAGCACAGTTCAAAGACATGTCAGAAGTATCATTGTATGGAGAGAGGAACAAAAATGGTAGCCGTTAGGGACATCAAAAATCCTTCATATCAAATGTTGACCACTTTTCAAATGAGGGTCCTGCAGCTCAGTTAGTGTCTTGTTTTTGCTGTCTGGCGAACTTGGAGAAGTTGCCTCCTTTTTAAATTAGTTTTAGAGAGTGATGTTTTTATGCAGCTGACTCCTCTTAACTATTTAAATAGCTTTCATCAGCTTTTTTTTTTTTAAACAAGATTAAGAAACAGAATTGTGGATGAGCTGTGGATGAGTTTTGTATGTGTCAGGCTCAAGAATACTGGTGATGGCAAAATTTGAAAATGAAACTTAACCTGATCAGGTTGGATCACATTGACCTGTAGTGAAGTTAGCTATGCTTTTTTTGCGCAATGTGCTACATGTGGTGTTTGGTAGAGAGAATCTAACACATGAAAATGCATGTTAAGCGCAAACTACAAAAACATAGCACTTTAAAAAGTTATTGTTGACTGCACATCTTAACAGTTAATACAAAGTTTATACAGTTCACTTTTTAAAGGGATGTTTAAAAGGTATTAGGCCAAAGTATTTACCTACCTTGATGGCTGCCTCATGGTGAAAGTCAGTATACCTGCAGGATTCCAGGTATGAATATAATGTGGCTCCTTCCCCCAAGGCTACTGATCTTTGGTCTGATGAGAATGTTTGTTTGTTTTTAGCATGTGTGACTTACATCAAACGGTTGGGACTGCAGGTAGTAAACCTCTGTTATAGTCATGAAACTCCAAAGTAAATATTCATAAATTATAACCTAGGAAGTACCAGCCCCTATGAAGAACAGTAAATATTCTCTTGCATTTGTACAATAACATTTCTTTATACTAGGGTGATGGTCAAGTATAAACATCTAGCTTGAGAAACAAGCTACAGCTTTTAGTGATACAACATGCCACTGGTGTAAATTAAATTGTCAACAAGTATTAAAAACAAAATAATGTTTTTACTTCAAAATAATTCTGACATTTCTGTTGTCAATGTTGTGTAACTTGTTTCACAGAAGTACAAGAAACTTTGATGAAAACTTTAAGGTAAGACCTATAATGCTAGTGTCAAGATAGATCAGGATTTCTGCTCTTTGTAGGCTAGGCAGTAGAGCCCTGCATGGAACTATTCTTTAATCCCGCTCCTGCTATTATGCCAGCAGGCCTGTGGGACCCACAGGATCCCAGTCGTGCTGCAGGGCTCTACACTAGTCTCATGCAGGGCTCTACTAGGCAGTGTCCCTTTCATTATTTCTGTCATGCTGCAAAGAATCTTTGTATTGTGATAAGCAAGAAGATTGCAAACAGATATACTCCAGATATACTTTTTTCCCCTTCCTGTGAAAGCTAATTTGAATTACGATTTTTTCGGTGTATTTCAGAAGTTTAGAATCCATTTATCTTGTTGTTGTGCAAAGATTTTTCTATGGGGAGTTACCAGTGAACACTAGCTGGAATAAAATGTCTAAGCCCAATGCCTTTAAAATGTGTGCATTTAGTTTAAGGTACTTTTTATCAAAACATCAGTAGACACTTTATTTTTAGAAATGTATTGTCTCATAACTTTTTTTCTCTGATTTTATTTTCAGTGGGTCTCTCTGAAACTTCTTTTGTCTCGGTATGGTAAGCCATTGAAAGACTATGAACTCTGGGCATTATGTCATGAATGCTTATTTACTCTACAGACTTACATGGATTATCCAGGTAGTGCCTTTGGGGCCTCTAAATACTCTATATGTATATTCATTTGCATAGATTATTGTTGAATATATATCAGTATTTTTCACTGTATATACCTATTTAAATGTTTCTTCTGCAACTCAAATGAAACCTGAAATTTTAAAATACCGCGGTTCACTTCAGTTATAGAGGCTGTGATTTTAAATTTTTAGTATACTTGGAGTTAAGTTTCATGCATTTCATGGGAAGAATATCTCTCTTTTTTACTGAACTTTTGGTATGTCTGAGGAAATGTATAAAGTAAAGAGATTAATTTCCCTGGGTGAGTCTCTGTGCTGTACCTTTAACAAGCCCATGAGGACCTCTAAGTTCCAGCAGCCTCCTGGGATTTCATAGTGTTCAGAATCTCCACAGTACTGTGTGCTGAGGAAATTTTCCCTGCCATCACCACCAGGTACCCTGGGATCTGACACTGGGGAAATCTTCCCACAGCGGAAACATGAGCATTTAAGGCCCATTTTTACTGCTGTGCCCTTTGGCATAAAGAGGCTGCAGTGGGAGGTGAGGATTTCATGTGTGTCCTGAATATTAGTAGGAATCTTGAACATGTTTGGTCCTTCTTACACTAATGATAAACCTGAAGAAGCTCTAATATAAAGAGAGTTTGTTTTTTTGCTTTGCTTTCTGTTTGTTTTAAAAATTTTGCCTAAGAATATTTGTTAAATCAGTAGCGAATGAATATAAACAAATCACTAGCAAAATAAAAGAATTCATAGCATTTTTTAGGATTGCGTTGGTTCAGCCATCTTTATCTTTCTTATAGTATAAAAATATTACAAGGGAAATTAGCTGTAAAAGTAGATTTTTGTGCACTTTAAGCTATGCAGCTCTTAAACTTTAGCTATGCTTCTCCTGGTATTTCAGCACCATGGTGCATGCCCCTGGTGTTTGGAAAGACTCCAAATGACTGCATATAATAGGCCAAATTCTAATTTAATATGCCTAGCAAACCTCTGCTACTGCACATATACATTTATCTGGAGCAGCTGAGTTTCAACATACTGATACAATCTGAGATCTGAACTTTGTCTAGCATTTGAAAATTTAAAACTGTTTAAATAAATATTAAAGTTGTGACACAAACCAATAAATGGGAGTGTATCCTTTCTAGCATCATCATTTTTGGGTCTTCTGCCATTCAGTGTGAAACTTTTGAGCTGAATATTATTGTTCAATTTAGAATAGTTTGGATAAGGGGGTGTGTATGTGTGAGAGTGTGAGAGAGAGAGCGCGCGCGTATATATGACAGGTTTCAGAGTAGCAGCCATGTTAGTCTGTATTCGCAAAAAGAAAAGGAGGACTTGTGGCACCTTAAAGACTAACAAATTTGTCTGAGCATAAGCTTTCGTGAGCTACAGCTCACTTCATCGGATGCATCCACTGATCCTCAGATCAATTTGTTAGTCTTTAAGGTGCCACAAGTCCTCCTTTTCTTTTTAGAGTATATATGTACACTCATTATAGAACCGCTTTAGGTTTCATTTGCTACTTAATGAAAAACTCTTAATCTTATTGATTTTTTTGAATACCCCCTTCCCAGCACAATCTTAAGAATGATTCATTGTACCCATTCTTGAGTCTTTTTTAAATGTGTATTTTTTAACCTACTTTGTCTTAATTATGGCAGTGAAAGACTGATAAAATGAGGAATGATGACTGTTTAAATGACAATAGGAATCTGTCTGGCTTGATTAACTGTTCATTTCCAGACTTTAAAAAATAGGTTTCTGTAATTAAATTCATTTTACCAAAGCTTTTTTTTTCCTTTTCAAATTTGGGAATGGTTTTTAAGTACAGGATCTCATTTCAAATTAAGCTTATCCGATATATGCCAGACAGTACATGAAATCATTATGTGAAATCCTATACAGTAAATAGTACTTGCACAGTATACTCCAGTTTGGTACTAGTATGTTGAATGAGGGTGTTGGGTATATTAGATTTCTATACATATTATGTGCCCCCCTCCTCAGGTTATCTATTTTGATGTTAACCTGCCTGACTGCCAGAAGCTCAAAAGAGGCTGTTGAGGGAGAAACAGAAGGAAATGAAAAAATAACACAGATAAGAGCTCTTTGATGAAACAATGGATGGGCTTTCAATGGGGATGAAACTACCTGACTTGCTCCTTCCAGGCTAGAATGGTTTACTGTTCCCAAGGGTAAAGCCTGGGATGAAAGACAGTGTATCTAAGGCCATGTCTACACTACCACTTATGTTGCTCAGGGGTATGAAAAAAAACAATCCCTTGAGCAACCTAAGTATTGCACAGCGCTATGTTGGTGGGAGAGAGCTCCCACCGACATAGCTACCACCTCTCGTTGGGGTGGTTTAATTATGTCGATGGTCAGTATAGAGCAACTATGCGAGAGATCTTACTGTGGTGTAGCTGCATCAGTCCAGCTGTGCTGTTCTAAGGTCTCTCGTGTAGACATACCCTAAATCTCGAAGACCCTATAAAAGGGAGGTGTTTTGGATAGCTAGGGGAGACACCCAGGGTGTCAGTGAAAGCTGACACACACACATGCTGAGAGCAAGCCAGGTTGTTTTCTCCCTGCCAGGAATGGAGTTAGCTGGGCTGAGGGGAACTTACAATGGCCTCTTGTTTTTATTCTTTTCTCTCTATATTTTGTACCTTTGGTGAGAGAATAAATAAAGCTTTGTTTTGAAGATGCTGTTTGTGTCACTGCACACAAGACACAGGCTTCTGAAGGGAAACTCTTACAGCTGCCAAAACAGAGTTGGGGCTGTGTCAACACAGTGGAGAACTAGCGGGGCAGCAGCCCAGAGATCCAGTCTGAGTGGTTGGTCTGTGTAGTTCCATCCAAAGTGAGGTGCTGGAAGCCAGACCTGTCATCTAAGGTGTGCACTCGAGAGGCACAGTTTGCCGTGTAGCCATGACAGTTACGTAGAAGAAGAATAAACTTTTGTTGGCATGTGCGGGCCCACCTAAATTTGCAGCTTAGTGCTTAACTGACGTAGTCTTGAAGTGCAGTGGAAGAAAGCTATGCTGCTGATTGAAAGTAAATGCTAGGTCATGGGTGTTCACAATTATTAAAATACTTACCTTAGAACTTAACATGTAAATAGCTTATGGCCATGATCCCACAAGCTACTTCACATTTGTAAACCCCCATTGACTGCAGTTGAGACTTGCATGGGGATGGGGTTGCCCACACAGCAGCTTGCAGGATTGGGGCCCACGTTAATAAAGAGATGTACATCTGGACCACTGTGACAAAATAAATAGCATATGTATAAAGGACCGTATGTGATTGTGACACTGAAGTATTAGAGTCTGTTGTAATTCAGACAAGGAAAGAGTGAATTTGCATATGCAGCTGGAAAAGGACATTGCCAACCTGAAAATAACTTTTCCATATGAAAATGTTGAACCAGTAATCCATAAGGCTATAACTATAACTGAAATAAATTACAAGAAAAAGTTAGTGTGTTTTTCCCCTGTAGCTTCAATTTGTTTACTTTGACAGCACATTCAGTATAATAGAGTACACTGGTTTGTTGGTCAGTTTCCTTCTTGTCTCTTGCATGAGAGTGATGACACACTTACATACTGCTCTAGGGCAGCTGGTATAGCTCTTCCTGTAGTTCTGCAACAGGGTGTTTAGCACCAGAGCAGAACTGAATCTGAAAGAAAAGAGACTGCAGGCAGGTGTGTTCATAGGGAGAGAGAGCAATAGTGAACTGAGTTGGTTTGATGGGGACCTTCTTGAGTTTAACCAAAAGACTGTTCTAAACACACATGATTCTGCTGTCTTACTAATATAGTAAAAGTTGTGTTTTCTGGCACTTTATAAACCAGAAAACTCTAGAAACTGGCATTTCGGGGTACCAGATCTGGGCGGCGCTCACCTTGGCGGCTCCCCACAAGCAGCGACATGTCTCTGCCACTCCTAGGCAGAGGCATGGCCAGGTGGCTTTGTGTACTGCCTCTGCCCGCAGGCACTGCACCTGCAGCTCCCATAAGCTGTGGTCCCCGGTCAATGGGAGCTGCAGAGCCAGCGGGCAGGGTAGGGCAGTACGCAGAGCTGTCTGGCTGTCCCTCTGCCTAGAAGCAACAGGGACATGTTGCTGCTTGCAGGGAGCTGCCTGGCACCCCAAAACCCTTCCTGCACCCCAACCTCGTGCCCCAAGCCCCCTCCCGCACCCAAACTCCCTCCTAGAGCCCGTGTCCTGCATCCCCTCCCATGCCCCAGCCCCGAAGCCCCTTAGTTATTTGGAATTTTTGCCTAACTGGCAACCACTGTTCCCCCAACATGCTGGATAACTTGTCTTTTACTGTACTTAAAAACAAAAACAAAACAAAAAAAAACCTTAATGACACACTGTATACAGGATACTCTTGTTATAAAATTGATTTTTTAATTATTTTTTTCAAAAATCAGTATCCCTTTTCATTTTAATGCTTCCTGCCTTTCCCAATGCTGTCCTATGAGTAGGCTGCCCTTCTTGAGTATATCGATAAGGCCATCTTTTCCTCCTCCAGATTCCTTCTCAAATCCACTTTCCAAATAATTAGCTAACTAAGAATGATTGAGGTAGCTCAAGTGCATTTAAAACACCCTCTAAATTTATGTATTTCGAACCTGACCCTACACTAGGATCTGGTACTATGGATCCCTGTATGCACATTGAGTCCTTTACTGGGACTTCAATTATTTCCTTTCCTCTTATCCTTTATATGTTGCTTCTGGGCTTTGGCCCAGATCTTATGATTGGATACATGCAGGAAGATCTTTCCACTCTTGCAGAGCCCTCCTGACTTCAGTGAGGCTGCAGGGTTGCCCTGCATGGATCCAACTGAAGGTTCAGGGCCTTAAAATCTAAACTCGTTGGGGCAAGGACAACATCTTGTTGTGTTTCTAAATCACCTAACACAATGAGGTCCTAGTCCTGATGGTGCTCCTGGGCACTGCCTCAGCTGATATAATAAGTAATGGCCCTCCACTCCAGGAAAGCATCCCTCTTCAGGATAGTACCAAAGGATTTGATTTATATCCTATTGAAGACAATGGGACTTAAGCATGTACTTACAGTTAAGCACAGTTTAAGTGCTCTCCTGAATTGAAGCCAATAATCTTTAATTTCCTCATTGTACTGTCTTAACCTGCTCTTCATGGATTTCTTGTTAACTAAAGAAGGACTTTTTCACATTTTTCTCAGAACATATTCAAACTTCTCTTTTTTTTTTTTTAGAATTTATATCATGTAAATTTATTACCCTAATACTTTTTTCATTGGAAAAGAGTTTATTTGATGCTTGCCACTGAGACAGAACCACATTAATCAGATGGCTTATCATATCAAAGCACATTAAGTCAGTCTGTGCTTTAAAGATATCTAATGGAGAGAGAGTTTTACTCATCTGTTTTGCATGGTTGAGTTTTTATAAAATGATCTTACATTCTTAATGTTAAATACAGGAAAATTAATTTCTTGAGATTTCACCTCAGTTAAAATATTTATACAACTCAAGTATTTTTTTAAACAGAGTAGGGCTGAGGGTCTGGGCCAGCAAATGCTTATGCAAGTGAGAATCTTCTTCAATTAGCCTACTTAGGTAAGTAAAGCTACTTGTGCACAAGTGTTTTCAGGATTGGGCTCTATATCTTAAAATTCCCAGAGGAGTCCTGGATCTGGCTTGCTGCCAAACATGCCTTCAATTCCTTTCCAGATAATGGCCCTTCTAGCTCTGTGTTCAATCTCCTTGACAATATTGCCTCTGCAATTATTGTCAGCAGTCCCAGTTAATTTCACTTTAGAGGGACTTTAGTTGAGCATTTGTTACATTTAATCTCCACTGTATTGTCACTTCAAGGTTTTTTGGGGGAAAAATTCTCGTAGATTAGTAATTTCATACCTTCATGTTTACCTTGTGAGGAGACTAGGGCAGATCCAGCCAGAGCTGCTGCTTTTGTTCTTGTCTGACATCACTCTTCTGCACTACATGAAAAGAAAAGTTACATACAGTATTGTTATGTTATTACGAAGTTCTTTCTAGTCCTAAAGTCCAACTTTGTCTTGCTTTCTTGTTTTTATTCTGCAGTAATAGGACGTCTTTACCTGCAGGTCTGGGTAATTTAATCTTCTTACTTTTTATTAGCCAGTTTGTGTCTCAACTTTAGTTTTTATTTAACTATATCACACACAAACTTAATCTGTTACATCATTCATGAGACTGTTAATATTAAATATTTTTCAAACAAATTCAGTCATAATTATCCGTGATAGAATTCATTCTGCAAAGGATGCACTTTGGTATAGCTATGATTCTCTTGTGACCTGTTTTGCAGTGTTTTTATGTTTGGACTGTGTGCTGATTGACTGCCATGGAAATGTTCTCTTTGCTGCTCCAAAAGATGAAGGTAAAATAGTAATAAAAGCAATTTTTCCTTCTTGTTATGAAAGAGAGGAAAGCAAATACGTGACCTCTTCGGTTTTGGTTTCTCTTCTCTTTTTTTTAGGATTTTATGATACATTTTATCTGGCTCCTGAAATTGAAGAAGTGGATTTTGTTACTGAAAAGGTAATGTCATATGATTTGAGGCACGTATGTGAGTCTCTTACATGTGAGTAAAAAGAAAAGGAGGACTTGTGGCACCTTAGAGACTAACAAATTTATCTGAACATAAGATTTCGTGAGCTACAGCTCACTTCATTGGATGCATCTGATGAAGTGAGCTGTAGCTCACGAAAGCTTATGCTCAAATAAATTTGTTAGTATTTCCCAAGTATTGAAGTGTGAACCCCAAAAACCAATTTTCAAATGCACTTCCACAAAGCTTGATTGCTTTTAATCCACTTACAATGGAAATGGCACTGGAGGCTACAGCTTTCTAAATTATTCATTTGATGCAGAAAGAAGCACTTCAAAGCTTGGGCTTCAGCCTAGAGTCTCTATGTGAGTATTCTACTGGCAGAACTGTGCTGGTATAATTATACTGCTATCGGTATACTGGTAGAACTCCGTGTGTGGACATTTACGCCAAAATAAGTGTCCAGGTGTGGAGTTATATCAGTACAATGAGAGTAGTATAATTGTACCAGCATAGTTCTGCTGATAAATTTCTCCATGTAAAGAAGTCCTAAGGAACTCTCAACCCAAAGATGATGATAGTAATGAAGAGCACTATGAGTGCTACTTATTATCTTCATAACAGTTGCAAACAAGTAAGTACTGTATTTTCTGTGAGATTTGTCACCATCTTTTGTCCTTCCACCACAATCATAGGTTCACCCAATGTTGAGCACAAGATATGGCTTGGTCTGTAGCCCTGGCGAGATCTTTACTGGTGTGTGGCTACACCCCCATGTTCATCCTTATAAAATGATTGTGTGGTATCCAATGCAAAGAATCTGTTGGACTCTCTAGTGAGTCACCCCCCTTCCTTTGGCAAGTTTGGGACTGCAGTGAGGTAATGCTCACCTGACTCTGAAGTGGGGGGTGGGGGAGCCAAGAGGGAAGAACGAACATGATAAAAGGGAGAGACATTTGCCATGCTCTCTCTCTCTCTCTTACACCCACATCTACAGACACCATCACCCCAAGCATCTGAAGTACTGATCAAAGGGGAGAGCCTGGCTGAAGAGCAGCCAGCCAGCCTGTGGTGAGAAGCATCTAAGTTTGTAAGGGCATTGAAAGTGTTAAGATCAGCTTAGAATGTGTTTTGCTTTTATTTCATTTGACCAAATCAGGCTTCTTATGCTTTGACTTATAATCACTTAAAATCTATCTTTATAGTTAATCAATTTGTTTGTTCACTCTCCCTGAAGCAGTGTGTTTGGTTTGAAGTGTGTCAGAGACTTCTTGGGATAACAAACCTGGTACATATCAATTTCTTTGTTAAATTGATGAACTCATATAAGCTTGCTGTGTCCAGCAGATATAACTGAACGCTGCAAAATGGCAATTGGTTCTTGTTGTGATAAACTGAAAACCTGGACAGCACCAATATTAATGTAGCTTCGATCTGGGCCAGATCCTTGGCCTGGGGAGCAATGCGTAGGTCGTTGGCATAGATAAAACTTCTTGTGCTGTGATGGATTGGTTGATCGTTCATGTAGATGTTGAAAAGTATTGGAGAGAGTACACTCCCTTGTGATATGGCATTTTTTTGTTGCCACCATTGGCTCCGCTTCCCACATAGTTCAACATACAATCCTGTACTAAAGACAACATTTTTATCAGTCATAATGAGGTGGTAATCTTTCTTCATGCTGTACACTTTAGTGAGGAGCCTACAGTGATTCACTGTGTCATATGCTGCTGATAGGTCGACAACAGTGGTGTTGGAACTATTTTTATAGTGTGGGTGCTGAAAGTCATTGAACAAAACTGTAAACCTGTATATCATGGAAACCACTTCAAGTTAGTGGGTGCTACCACACTCCCAGCATGCCTAGTTCCAATACGGCCCTTTTACCATACCATTTTCAAAGCCATCTTTAATATTTTGAGTGATGTTCAGCACTTGATTGGTGCATGACTTGCCTGGGTGGAATTTGCTTCGCTCTGGAATTAGGTGCTTTTCAACAGGTCGTGATAGATGGTTTACAATTAGATGCTCATATGGTTTGTAGAAATGACATTGTAGTGATACAGGCCTGAAGTTCTTCAGCTCCGTTGCATACTTTCAGAAGTGCCACAATACGTGCTTGTCAACAGATCTTGGGGACTTAATATGAAGCTGAGTATGTGCTAAACAACTTGATTAACTAGTTCTTTGTTGCTGGTCTGAAGTGTTTGATTTGTTCAGTACAGATGTCACCTAGATTGGTGGCTTTGCCATTCTTGAGGGCGTTAATTCTGGAGGTTAATTTCAGTCATGTGCCCTAAAATTATAATTATAATTTTATTATCACCTTGTCGTCTTGCCACTCAAACCACATCTTGGGTTGTTTGTTTGGTGACCTGCCATTCTCTAGGAGTTGGTGTGTGACCTGGTCTGCAATAACATTGTAGTGCTGCTCTGCTTCCTTCGATCATTAGTTATTCATACTTTCTTGCTGCTTTGGGTCATGTTCAAACTGTCTATGAGACTCTGCCATGACTTCTGCTTTTCCTCCTTTAGTACAGAGACCAGTTCTTTGCTGGCTGTGATGGTATCCTCAGCAAATAGGTCCTCTTCAAACTTCTATTTGTATTTTGCATACCGATCCAATAACTCAGATGTTAATCCTGTCATATAATTTGTATTGCAGTCTTGTGGAATATGTTTCCTTGCGACAGTGTGCACCACAGTGACAAACTGATAATAATTTTCTGGTATTGGTTCTATCTTTTTTACAGTGGCATTGAGGTCGTTGTTGAAGCCCTTCCCTTCAGCTTTCTTAAAGTTAAAGCTATGCTGGAATGGTACTGAGTTAGGTGTTATAGGTGCATTGACCTGGATGGCAATAGGCTGGTGCTGCGAATGTGGAACCAGACCCATATTAAGTTTTTGTTACACGAGCCAGCTATGTTGTTGCATGACAAATACCAGATCAGGGAGGTAGCCCCTTTTCCATCAGCTACTGTTGAAAGAACTGGAAGGCTTGGGGTCATGAATTAAGTTCAAGTTGAGTGCATCTGCCCACAGTTCAATTAATTTACCATTTTTATCAGTTACACTATAGCCCTGTTTGACTCTGTGACTGTTAATCACTGGTGATCACCCATGTTTTGTCATGTTTGAGGTTACGTGGGCTAGCAACCGTGAATTGTTTGCATGGCAGTTTGTAACCAGACATAATGAAAATGCCATCAATGTCTACAGTCAGGACTTCAGTGTCATTGGTGAGATAGGTACATAAATAGCACTGTGGTATTCCTCTGTGAGGTAGGTAAGCAAATGGGGGTAGGTGTAAGAAACAGACACATAAAAAGTCAGTGGCAAGAAACTCAAGTGTTCATAGGCCATTCCCAGTCCCAGGCACTTATCAGATTATGACCTATTGTTTTAAAGTGCAGGTCTGCTGTGAAAAGTGATGGTAAAAATAGCTCAGTGGATTTGTTTTATTGTTTTCAATAATATCTGTAATCCGTGAGCTCAGATAACAAGTAAGATGTGCATTTCTGATTGTAATACTGCACACTCTTACCTGACTCTGAGAATCAAAATTAGTTCCTTCCATATTATGAATCAACAGTAATAAAAGGTGATGCAGTTCAATTTATGCTTTTCACTGACACCTATGCAAACCCATTGCCTTCAATTCTGAGGTGCAAGATGGCATAGAATCTGCAGTTCATACTGTTTTGTCTCCACCATTCTAACAGACAGCTGCAGCGGCACAGGAGCCAGCAGACAGAGCTGTAAACAGGGGAGTTTGAGTGGGAGTTCTGCTGGAGGAGAAGGTAGGCTGGTAGGGGCAGTGTGCTGGGAGAGAAGCTGAGCCCTGATTAGAGGGTGGGGCTTCTCTGAGTAGGGGTCCTATAAAGGTAGCTAGCCAGCCAGTCAAGCAGCGGCATAGACAGCTGCAGCCTGCACAGAAGCCAGCAAACAGAGCTGTAAACAGGGGAGCTTGAGGGGAAGATTAAGAGAGCCAGGCAGAGGAACAGACAGGCTAGTGAAGGGAGTGTGTGGTGTTCTGGCAGTGTTGTAGTGCTCGTTGGGGGTTTGTTTTGCTGTGGGTGGTGGTGTTTTGGTTTGGTTTGTGTTTCCCAGACTAACAGGACTTAGGTGAGAAGGCTGTGACAGATACAGAGGCAGCAGCGATAGTGACCCAAGTAGTGGAAGACACAATGAAGATGACTGGATGTAGAAGCTGCGGCATGTACATGATCCTGGAGGGGATACCTGAAAAGAGTTTCGTCTGCATGAAGTGCCGCCTGATAGAGCTGACGGAAGAAAAGATCCGAGGATTGGAGATGGAGGTGGAAACTCTGGTTGAGTTTAGAAGGGGGTTCGAGCGGATGATGGAGCAAAGAAATAAGGAGGCTGAAGGGAAAAGCTCAGACTTGCAGATGGAAGCAGGACCAAAGAACTCCGAGGGGAGACTGCTGGGTGAGGAAAGTGGATAGTGGAAGCATATGATTAAGAGAACCAGGCAGAGGAAAAGAGGATCTAGTGAAGGAGAAATAGAGCTCAGGAACAGGATTGTGGAGTTGGAAAATGAAGAAGGGGCACAGCAGGTGGTCACTGAAGGTGAGAGGGCAAGGAAGAAGAGAAGAGCAGCTCATTCTATAGGAAGAGGGGAAGAGTCAATGGAGATGATAACACCAAATATGAGCCCCAGGAGGGTTGGGTTGCAGAGAATTGCAAGGGACAATAGGAATTGAGAGGACTTGCAGCCAGAGGGAACAGGGAATAGACTGAGAGCATCGCACCATCACCAGGAAAAGGCAAGTCTACGTGATTGGGGACTCCTTACTGAGAAGAATAGACAGGCCTGTAACCAGAGCTGATCCAGAGAATGAAAGGGTATGCTGTCTGCCGGGTGCTTATATATGGGATATGGAGCTGAGGCTGAAGAGGATCCTAATGGGAGCGGGAAAGAATCCACTGATTGTCCTTCATGTTGGAACAAATGATATGGCTAGATTCTTGCTGGAACGTATCAAGGGAGACTATGCGAGACTGGGGAAGACGCTTAAGGAAATCGAGGCTCAGGTGATCTTCAGTGGGATTCTGCCTCTTCCTACTAAAGGGCAATAAAAGTGTGATAAGATTATGATGATCAACAGATGGCTCAGGCAGTGGTGCTATAAGGAGGGCTTTGGGATGTATTTGGGAAGCATTGATGGACAGAGGACTTGTTCTCTCGGGATGGACTTCACCTGAGTAGGGAGGGAAATAGACTTCTAGGATGGAGGCTGGCACAACTGATTAAGAGAGCTTTAAACTAGGAATTTGGGGGAGATGGTTGGGAGATGTCCAGGTAATCTCCATACTGGATTTTAACATTGAGAGGGAAGAAAACTAAGTAAGAGAGGATACAGCCGTGGGTAGGAGAATGGACATAAGGAGGAAGGATAGTGTAGATATCAGTCTAATAGGTGATACTGGCAGTAGAATGTCTGAGCCTAATTGGGTGAAGAAGGTGCGTGAGGCCAAACAGCAAAAATTAAGATGTTTGTACACCAATGCGAGGAACCTCAGTACCAAAATGGAGGAGCCAGAGTTACTGGTGCAGGAAGTGAAACCAGATATTATAAGGATAACAGAAACATGGTGGAATAGTAGTCATGACTGGACTACAGGTATTGAAGGGTATGTGCTGTTTAGGAATGACAGAAATTAAGGCAAAGGTGTTGGAGTAGCATTTTATGTCAATGATGAGGTAGACTGTAAAGAAATAAGAAGTGATGGAATGGATAAGACAGAGTCTGTCTGGGCAAAAATCACATTGGGGAAGAAAGCTACGAGAGCCTCCTGTGGGACAGTGCTTGGGGTGTGCTATAGACCGCCGGGATCCGATTTGGATATGGATAGAGACCTCTTTAATGTTTTTAATGAAGTAAATACTAATGGGAATTGTGTGATCATGGGAGACTTTAACTTCCCAGATATAGACTGGAGGACAAGTGCTAGTAATAATAATAGGGCTCAGATTTTCCTGGGTGCGATAGCTGATGCCTTCGTTCACCAAGTAGTTGCTGAACCAACAAGAGGGGATGCCATTTTAGATTTGGTTTTGGTGAGTAGTGAGGACCTCATAGAAGAAATGGTTTTGGGGGACAACCTTGGTTCGAGTAATCATGAGCTAATTCAGTTCAAACTAAATGGAAGGATAAACAAAAATAGATCTGTGACTAGGGTTTTTGATTTCAAAAGGGCTAACTTTAAAAAATGAAGGAAATTAGTGAGGGAAGTGGATTGGACTGAAGAACTTGTGGATCTAAAGGCAGAGAAGGCCTGGAATTACTTCAAGTCAAGGTTACAGAAACTATCGGAAGCCTGCATCCCAAGAAAGGGGAAAAAACTCATAGGCAGGAGTTGTAGACCAAGCTGGATGAGCAAGCATCTCAGAGAGGTGATTAAGAAAAAGCAGAAAGCCTACAAGGAGTGGAAGATGGGAGGAATCGGCAAGGAAAGCTACCTTATTGAGGTCAGAACATGTAGGGATAAAGTGAGAAAGGCCAAAAGCTATGTAGAGTTGGACCTTGCAAAGGGAATTAAAACCAATAGTAAAAGGTTCTATAGCCATATAAATAAGAAGAAAACAAAGAAAGAAGAAGTGGGACCCCTAAACACTGAGGATGGAGCGGAGGTTAAGGATAATCTAGGCACGGCCCAATATCTAAACAAATACTTTGCCTCAGTCTTTAATGAGGCTAATGAGGAGTTTAGGGATAATGGTAGGATGACAAATGGGAATGAGGATATGGAGGTAGACATTACCACATCCGAGGTAGAAGCCAAACTTGAACAGCTTAATGGGACTAAATAAGGGGGCCCAGATAATCTTCATCCAAGAATATTAAAAAACTGGCACATGCAATTGCAAGCCCATTAGCAAGAATTTTTAATGAATCTGTAAACTCAGGGGTTGTACCATATGATTGGAGAATTGCTAACATAGTTCCTATTTTTAAGAAAGGAAAAAAAAGTGATCCGGGTAACTACAGGCCTATTAGTTCGACATCTGTAGTATGCAAGGTCTTGCAAAAAATTTTGAAGGAGAAAGTAAAGGACATTGAGGTCAATGGTATTTGGGACAACATACAACATGGTCTTACAAAAGGTAGATCGTGCCAAACCAACCTGATCTCCTTCTCTGAGAAGGTAACAGATTTTTTAGACAAAAGAAATGCAGTGGATCTAATTTACCTTGATTTCAGTAAGGCATTTGATACGGTTCCACATGGGGAATTATTAGCTAAATTGGAAAAGATGGGGATCAATATGAAAATTGAAAGGTGGATAAGGAACTGGTTAAAGGGGAGACTACAATGGGTCATACTGAAAGGTGAACAGTCAGGCTGGAGGAAGGTTACCAGTGGAGGTGCTCAGGGGTCGGTTTGGGGACCAAGCTTATTTAATCTTTTTATTACTGACCTTGGCACAAAAAGCGGGAATGTGCTAATAAAGTTTGCGGATGACACAAAGCTGGGAGGTATTGCCAATACAGAGAGGGACCGGGATATCATACAGGAAGATATGGATGACCTTGTAAACTGGAGTAATAGTAATAGGATGAAATTTAATAGTGAAAAGTGCAAGGTCATGCATTTAGGGATTAATAAGAAGTTTTGTTATAAACGGGCGACATATCACTTGGAAGTAACAAAGGAGGAGAAGGACCTCGGAGTATTGGTTGATCACAGGATGACTATGAGCCGCCAATGTGATATGGCTGTGAAAAAAGTTAATGCGGTCTTGGGATGCATCAGGGGAGGTATTTCCAGTAGAGATAAGGAGGTGTTAGTACTGTTATACAAGGCACTGGTGAGACCTCACCTGGAATACTGTGTGCAGTTCTGGTCTCCCATGTTTAAGAAGGATGAATTCAAACTGGAACAGGTTCAAGGAATGGAAAACCTGTCTTAGGAAAGGAGACTCAAAGAGCTTGGCTTGTTTAGCGTAACCTAAAGAAGGCTGAGGGGAGATATGATTGCTCTCTATAAATATATCAGAGGGATAAATATCAGGGAGGGAGAGGAATTTTTTAAGCTCAGTACCAATGTGGACACAAGAACAAATGGATATAAACTGGCCATCAGGAAGTTTAGACTTGAAATTAAACCAAGGTTTCTAACCATCAGAGGAATGAAGTTCTGGAACAGCCTTCCAAGGGGAGCAGTGGAGGTAAGACATATCTAGCTTCAAGACTAAACTTGATAAATTTATGGAGGGTATGATGGGATAGCCTAATTTTGGCAATTAATTGATCTTTGACTATTAGCGGTAAATAAGCCCAATGGCCTGTGATGGGACACTAGATAGGATGGGATCTGAGTTACTATGGAGAATTCTTTCCTGGGTTTCTGGCTGGTGAGTCTTACCCACATGCTCAGGGTTTAGCTGATCGCCATATTTGGGGTCAGGAAGGAATTTTCCTCCAGGGCAGATTGGAAGAGGCCCTGGAGGTTTTTCACCCTTCCTCTGCAGCGTGGGGCATGGGTCACTTGCTGGTGGATTCTCTACACCTTGAAGTCTTTAAACCACGAGTTGAGGACTTCAGTAGCTCAGACATAGGCAGGGGTTTGTTACAGGAGTGTGTGGGAGAGATCCTGTGGCCTGTGTTGTGTAGGGGGTCAGACTAGATGAACATAATGGTCCCTTCTGACCTTAAAGTCTATGAGAAGTCAAATATATAATTTTATCATTAGTCAGTATATATGACTGATACCCAGCAAATCTGTTCTGTGTGTATAAGAAAATGCTATATTTACACTGACACGTTTCAGAATAGACCCGCACTCTGAGGATGAAAAATTGATGCCTTGCAATCTAAAGGAAAAACTGGTTTTCAATTCTACTTCAACCCAATTTTGACTTGCTGTGGATTTGGCTGTGAATAGAAAAGCTTTTTGTGTGTGTCTGTCACTGGTTCCTCTTAAATTCATCGATTCATAGACACTAAGGTCAGAAGGGACCATTATGATCATCTAGTCTGACCTCCTGCACAACGCAGGCCACAGAATCTCACCCACCCACTCCTGTGAAAAACCTCTCACCTATGTCTGAGCTATTGATGTCCTCAAATCGTGGTTTAAAGACTTCAAGAGAATCCTCCAGCAAGTGACCCGTGCCCCATGCTACAGAGGAAGGCGAAAAACCTCCAGGGCCTCTTCCAATCTGCCCTGGAGGAAAATTCCTTTCCGACCCCAAATATGGCGATTGGCTAAACCCTGAGCATATGGGCAAGAGTCACCAGCCAGATATCCAGGAAAGAATTTTCTGTAGTAACTCAGATCCCACCCCATCTAACATCCCATCACAGGCCATTAGGCCTATTTACCTTGAATATTTAAAGATCAAGTAATTATCAAAATCATGTTATCCCATCATACCATCTCCTCCATAAACTTATTGAGTTTAATCTTAAAGCCAGATAGATCTTTTGCCCCCACTGCTTCCCTTGGAAGGCTATTCCAAAACTTCACTCCTCTGATGGTTAGAAACCTTCGTCTAATTTCAATTCCCAATGACCAGTTTATATCCATTTGTTCTTGTGCCCACACTGGTACTGAGCTTAAATAATTCCTCTCCCTCTCCGGTATTTATCCCTCTGATATATTTATAGAGAGCAATCATATCTCCCCTCAACCTTCTTTTAGTTAGGCTGAACAAGCCAAGCTCCTTTCATAAGTTTTCCATTCCTTGGATCATCCTAGTAGCCCTTCTCTGTACCTGTTCCAGTCTGAGTAGCATTCGCCCAAGACACAGACTTCTTCACAGGCCTCAGAGCTGATGCTGTGGTTTGAACTGAACAGGAAAATGAAAGTTTTAGCATAAACTGGAAATGTTAAGCATCCCAAGCCCTGCAATCTTTGTATTGGTTTTTAGATTGTTTGAAATTAACTATGTCATATGTATAAAAGTTTTAAAAATTGGAGAGAGACTAGCATGTCTAACAAACTCCAGATTGTGGTGGTGGTTTCTCAGTATTCACACAGCTATTTCACTGATAGAAATTTAGGGCTCATTATCGTTTCCCACCTTGTTTGATGATCACAGAATCAGGGCCATCCTTAGGCATACGCAGCTGCGTAGGGCACCATGAAATTTGGGGCACCAAACTGCCCCAAATTTAATGGTGCCCTGGGCAACTGCGTGCTGCAAACGCAGCAGCACCAGCCCCAGTGACCAGCCCTATCCCTCGGCCGCGCCCCCCATGGGCTGCACCCACTGCAAGAGGCAGGGCCGTCCCTAAGGGGGTGTGGGGCCCCAGACAATTCCCTCTGCCCCACCTCTTACCCTTCCCCGCTGCTCTGCCCACCCGCAATCCACCTCTTCCCCCAGCGATCCCGCACTCACTGGCAGCGGCAGGAAGTGGAGCAACCCGGCCCCAGTCCGCTCCACTCCGCCAGCTCCCAGCCGTGGTGCTCCGCTTCCCGCCACCGGTGAGTGCGAGGACTGACCCTTTCCCCAATCTCCCCGCACTTAAAGGGTCAGTCCTCGCACTCACCGGTGGCGGGAAGCGGAGCACCGCAGCTGGGAGCTGGTGGAGTAGAGAGGGCTGGGGCCCCTCCCCCTCCCGCAAGTGACACGGCTGGGGCCAGGGCAAGGGAAGCGGAGCGGGCTGCTCCCGGCCCCCTGCTAATCCCCCGGGCCACTCTGGGCCTGTGGGGCCCCCAAAAGTGCCCCCCCAGCTCCTGCCTCCCAGACCTGGGGGGGTGGGAGTCCTGGGGCCCCACACAGGCCTCCCACGGGGGGGCTGCGTAGTGCACTCAAATGGCTAGGGACAGCCCTGCACAGAATACCTCTTTTTAGGAACATGGAAAACGCAGCTCCTGCAATCTCAAATGCAGAGGGGCTTTGTTTGAACTAGTGGGGGGGAAGAGGATAGTGACTCCTTTATAGGTCCTCCTTTTCCTCAGGCGCTGGAGGCAAAGGGTACAGCTAGGGGTGAGGGAGGCATCACCTGAGCAGGAGGGAGAACCAGTGGGTCCTGTGCATGCATGAGAGGGAATATAAACTCTGTCCCTCCACCCTGAGCCCTCTTTCATGAGTGATATGGAGGATGTCTATCAGCTTTGGTATGTGTATGTAACATAACAGATGTTTATCACCTTGATATCCGTGTATCTGTGTGCCTAGCCTTATTGTAAGTGTCGCTTCTTGACATGTTCCCTTGAGGATACTGATTTTCCCCCATTCAGTACATTTTCTTATTTCAGCAGCTAGCTTAAAAAAAAAAAAAAAAGGACAATGCTTCATCCATGAATCCTTGGCATAACTGTGTATTTTTTAAATAATCTATACTACTTTTGTAACTTGCTTCCTTTTTTAGACCATTTCCAGTATTTCCAAGAACTTCTGCTGTAAAGAGAAGGCTTGTTGTTTTCCTTTAGATCCAGTATCCCTGAATCTTAAGGATGTTGATTTTTCTCTGTACTTATAGTTAAGTCATCCTGGAAGCAGATAAACTCTTATTAGAACAGTTCAGGACAAAATGGAAACATTTTCCCACTTCCCTGAGATGCCAGGAAATGTTGACTCTAACTGCAAAACTTAGGTCTTGCCCAGGTAGAACTTACCTAGCTTGTACTTCTTGTTGTGTATTTAACAGTTGTGACTATAGTTTGAGAATGTGGGCAGTCTAATGCCAGTCAAAGTAATTGTGCTAGTCGGTGTCCAGTAAAAAAACCTTTGAAAGTCTGTCCTGGGTTGAATGGTCATTTTAGTAAATACATGAACTCTTAGGGTGAAATCCTGGTCCTGTTGAAATCCATGGCAAAATATTAACGGCTAGGTTAAGGTATAAAATTCTGCTGCTTTAGTATTGTCAGAGTTCCAGCAACACTGGCAAGGTAGGTATATTCTGCTAAGTGAGCGGAATTTGGCTCTCTGTTTTAAAATATTAACATACTTGGAAATCATTTTATGTCTTTTTAAGGTTCCTCACTGTGGCAACTTCAAGTGGTCTAACTGCAGTTAGCACAATTCCTAGAACAAATTTTCAGTACTTAGTTTTTCTAATTAAATTTATCAACTCTGTAAAGGTAAGATTCATAATGGAAGGCTGTAACAGTTTCTGACAATCAGCTATGCTGAATTATAGTGGCCTCTTCTTAAGTAAGTTGCTACTGGCAGTGTTTTGGGGCAGGATCCCAAAGCCTGCAATTAATTTATAATTATGTTTATATGAAAGACCTGCTACAAAATAGGGAGAACATGTTGGTTCTCCCCCCCCCCCCCCCCCCACACACACACATCTGAATTCTCTTGCATATATTAAGAGGAAAGTAAGTCAACTAATGAGTGTTGACCCTAGCTTGGAAAACCAGCTGCTATTCTTACTCATTACAGCTACAGTACTTCCTGCAATATGCTGGGGTGTACAACAGCATATTTGAGGGCAGGATGGAGTCAGTTCTTTGGAAGTTCGTGTTTCTTTACAGCTGTCCTTGCCCCTGCATTATATATTTGCTTTTTCAACAGGTCTGTATTTACTGTGTTGCTGCAATTTTGTGGACAGCAGCCAAATACAATTATCCACCTGATCACAAACTAGTGTTGCCAAGGAAACTAAAGACTCTTCTTCTGGATATGGCAAAAAGAAACTCTGAAGAAAGGCCTTCTTTAGCTGATGCAATTAAGGTGACTTGATGAAGCAGTTTTATAATAGGTGTTCAGTCATAGCTAGAAACCTATTTAATAATGAATTTGAATATCAAAATATTCATTTTTGGTTATGGCTTGATAGCTCGTTAAATGGTAACTGTCACTTTTCTGGTTTTGTGCTTTAATGGTGCCCTTTAGGGTTAATGGATGTGTTTTAATCAATATTGAAGTTGTCAACCAGAGAGTTGGAACAAGTTAATAAGACCTCCTGAAATGGATTTTAAAAAATTTGAATCCTTTATCTTGACAGTGCTCCTCTATTACGTATCTTAATTGAGTGGAAATTTGTCTTAATTTAAAATGTTTAATATTTTTAGATATGCAGTAGTTATCTACTTGAACGAAGTATAAACAGCAAAAAGATTCTGGCATTTTTGAGTAAATCTGCCTTCAAGGTAAGAGTAATTTTTTTTCAGTGTATTACATCTTTTCCAATTATCTCCATACAGCATGTTCCAGTAAGATTTTTTTTGTGCTGGTTGTGTAATTCTTTTGTTCTTTCAATTTTGTAAATTCGTGTAAATGATTAGGTGGTTACTCCTGTGGGGACATCATTAATATAAAAGTGTTTGGATATTGCTGAGAGTGAATATTTTTCATGCCATGTAGGAATATAAAATAGATATGAAAATTGTATTCGGTTTTTAGAAAGCTTTGCTGATTTCTAATGCCTGCTTGTAGCTATATATTCTACCAGCTACATTTAAGTTCACTGTATGTGAATAATTGACTTCCAGATTCTCTAAGTCTTCAAAGCAGTGTTGTTAAAATCAGTTCTAAATAGGGCACAGCTTGCCAAGAAGTTGGGTATTCTAATTTAAGGCTAGGACACTGGAGGAGTCTAATGTAGAATCCCTAGAACCCAGTTTAGGAGAGAGCAATTTTTTATGCTTTTGTTGTAGCTGTTGCAATGGAGCAATGAATTTGAATGAAGAACAAATATTTTGAGCCAGTGAAATACAGCAGTGTGTCAGACTTCAGCAAGAATTATATAAAGCTAAGAATTCAAGGAAAAGAGAGAATGGTGAATCAAATATAAAGTTTCTCTTCTCTTTTTGGGTGCCTCTCTGCAGAATTAAGTTCTCCCCTCTTCCTGTGCATATCAGTACAAGAAACATTTGATTTGAGTACTAAAAATATTGGAATCCCAAAGCATTTTTAGATGCTTTAAAACTAGTCTAGGATCTCCGTGTCATACGTGTTGTAATTGTGCTCACACTCTAATATGATAACCCCCTGTTAAATAGAGAAATCTGGTTACTGTATTCTTGTTAATATCTCTGTGAATGAAAACTCACTATTGTAATGATTGTTTTGTTTCAGATATTTACATGGCAAGTATTTGTAAACCTCTTAGTACTTCCTAAAGAGGTACTTCCTAAAAACACAAAACAAACACACACACAACTCCCTGCAAAATATCTAGTTAGGACCTCAAAATATGGTGATCTACATCAGTCTTCATCTTCAGAATTGTGTCTTAGTGAAAGAATAGTAGTTCTCTGTAGTTCTCTGTTTGATTATACAGCTTTAGATCAATTTAACTTATAGCTTTATTTTTGCATTCTATTTAACTCAAATATTCTGAAGTGCCCTCTTAAATATAGATTTTTTAACATAAAAAGATAATGAAATATAATCATTAAAATATTGCTTACATGAATGTTGTAACAAAAAAGCTTATGCTAAAAATATTAAATGTTTCATATTTGCATATAAATATACCAATTAACAGATTGCAATTTTCAGTGATCCCATAGCTATTATCAGGAGTGCTAGCATTTTGTACCTAATAATCTTTCTCTGCAAGACTTGACATAGCTCTAAAGCTGCTTCTTATCACTGTAAAGAATTGTAGTGTAACAAAATTACTTAACCATTGCTAAAGGTCCTACCCGCTTTAAGATATCCGCAGCCTTCCAAGTCATGCATGATATGGAAGGCTGTAAACCTGCACCTGTATTCCCCTTCTGTGATCCAACAAGGGCACCCACACTCAGCCTTCCAGCTCCCCAGCTGTCACTTCTTGGACAGAGACAAGCATCTTTCTCCCTCCTGACCAGTGTATTTCCACGCTGCACCGTTCCCTGCCTAAACTGTGAATTCCCCAGTAGTGCCAACTGCCTCAGCGGGCCTGCTCTGTTTTTATCCTCAGAGGCTATAAACCTCTTAATTACCCACATTACGTTTCCACGCAGTTCTTTCCCAGCAAGTACATTTATTCTTAGGGTGCAATCATTACAGAGAAAACATATTAAAAACAATAAAAGAACCTACACAAATGCTAATAAGAAAAGGAGTACTTGTGGCACCTTAGCGACTAACCAATTTATTTGAGTCTCTAAGGTGCCACAAGTACTCCTTTTCTTTTTGGGAATACAGACTAACACGGCTGTTACTCTGAAACTTGTCAAAATGCTAATAAGTTTACCAGAGATCACCCCCACCATCAGCACAAGGGTTCTGGTCAGTGTCAGTCCTTTCAACCCTTCGCTAAGGACTGGGGTCTCCCCTGTGAAGGAAGATCCTGTCTGTTTGCTGGATAAGAATGAAGGCCCTGAATCAGATCAAACTCAGATTATTTATCCAAGAGTCCTTTCTTTGTCTGCTGATCTCTAGAGAATCCAGTTTGAACCAGTATATGCAAGTCTGTCCAGGTGATGGTGCCTTTCTGAGAGGTATTACAACCTGAGTGAATTTGTCTAATCACTCCCCGCTGATCTTAGTTCCTGGAGGGCTGTGGTCCCCCTCCCCCATGGAATTACATACAGTTCCTGGCCTTCAGTGATACATTTGGTACAATACACATTAACTAGGATATTGTAGCAAATTGCCATATGTGTCATACTGGACCATGCAATAGCCCTGGCCACCAGGCAATTTTCTAAAACAAAGCAGGATCTGTCCCATTCTTTCTGGTCGGCACTGAGCGTGTATATGCCCGATACTCTTATCTTGTGTGCAAATTACAAGAAAAATCATTTTTAAATCTAAGCCCAATCTAGAGTACTCCATTAACCTACTCTTTCTAGCAGTGGTGTCTCAAGCAATGCCTGGCTTCCATGACCCAGAAAAGAAAAGATTTAGAATGTCCTAAAATTCCTAAATCCTAATAGCCTGCCTCCACAATCTACTGCCATCATTGCCCAGAAACTCAATGGGCTATTGACTTTTTAGATTTTCCTTCTTTATTTCACTTATACTCATCCTTTCAGGAAACAGAAAACAATACTAACATGACTGTCACAGGGCATGAGTGTGGAATACTGACAATAAATAGAATTTTCAAACATTCCGTAGTCTTGAATTTGTTTAAATAAAGTGCTCAGTTTGTATGAGCTTGGTACAAATAGTTTTACCAATCACAGAAGTTCTGCAGCCCCTCCACCTTTACCCCCACACAGTTAAATCATCCTTTGGAGATTACAGGTATACAAAGCAATGAAACACTATATTAAAGATAATTTTAGTAATAACTTTCTGAGGACTGTTGGAATAAAGTACTTGCATTATTTGTTCAAACTATGGAACTCACTTTTTACTCTTAGGCTTTCAATGAAGAAATAAACTCTTCTCAAGATAATGTTCCTTTTGAGTTTAAAAATAAAAGAAACAAAATGGATGCTTCAGTGTCTAGTCTAGGTAAGTAATCCAGTTGTTACATGGTTATTCCTTTGTTCCAGAGTCAGAATTTACGTTATTGTATTAGACTTGCCAAGTAAAGTGCAACACAACTGTGGAAAAAATATCATGTTCCTTTATTGAAACAGATTATTTACTTTTGTCTTTGTATTTTACAGGTATGGCTAGTCTTTGACCTAATCCTATTTGTCTTTCCAGGGTTTGTGCCTATTACTAGTGAAAGTAAGCTTATAGCAGTTAAAGGACCAGTGCCTTGTCAGACTTCTTTAAACAGTGAGACATGTACATTGCCTGTTGCATTCACCTCTTCTGCAACTCACTTTAAGCCTATTATACTGCAGCAAAACACAGAGCTAACAAAGTATGTATGTCCTAATACAGTGTAAGTTAAAATTGAAACTTCACACTTAAATCTAACATAGGTATCCTTACAAAATGCTTTGCTTTTTTCAGAGGGACACACGCATCCACTCCTGAGCAACTTGATAGATATGTACAAAACGAAATCCATATGGATGGTAACAACAAATCAGTATTTGTAGATGATATTGAAAACCATGCTGCTGAAGAAGTTGTAGCTGCACCTGAGATACCCAAGCGTGATTTAGACATACAAAACCATTCATCCCAAATACCTTCAAATGAGCAAAATCCAAGCAATATGGTTACGTCCACAGTTGAATTGCCATCACCATCTGATTCCTTATGCAATTTACAAGAAAAGAACACTTTATCTGCAATTTCTTCAAGCTCCTCAGCTTGTTCTACACCACAGAGGCCGCCTCTTATAAATAACTCCCTTCTCAAACAGGACCCAGAGACAAGAGTGTTAACACTTGTACCAGTACAGCTAGCTGTATCAGAGCAAATACCAAATAAACCTCTTGAGTCAAAAATTGCTTATGATTGCTATAATCATTTGCCTGTACTCCTTTCAAGTACAATAGAAAATTATAACACTGATATAAATCTACAAAATAATTCCTTCCTTTGCCAACTACAGAACTATGAGCCCACTAAGGTACAGACTAAACATGATAAAATGAAAGCCAAAATCTTTAATTTGTCATTGCCTTCAACTAATCAAATTATTCAAACCAGCTATCTAGAAAACAAAGAATGTAATACTGAAGTAGGCAGTAGTTCACCTTTACCAGGACCCACATCACATTCATCAGTGAATCAAAATGCATCATCTTCCTTCAGTGTAGAAATTTTATCCCAGCTGAGTGGGACAAATGACATTTTATTACAGAAAGCAGTGCATCTTATACAAGAAGAGTTTGCATTTGATGGCTATCTGGAGAATGGAGTTGAAGTTCTTGCTATGGGTATGTATACATTTATCTTTGTATATAAATATATTCTTACATACAAAAAACAATCCTAAATAATCATATTTTATTTTTTTAACAAGGTAACTATATTTTCACCTTAAAGGAGCTTAAGTTTGACACTTTCTGTGATGCAGTCTCTGAAAAGTTTTGTGACCTTTATTGGGATGAAAAATTACTGGAGAATCTTTACAAGGTAGTAAGTGGGAAAACGACTCCACAAATAGGGTGAGTGTATACTTCCATTCCTCATGCTTGAGGTCTCATTTAATGCTTTTTCTGGGTCCAAAGTGCATCAGCTTGCCTCACAGTCTGTAGCTAAAAGTGGGAAAGAATACATCCTCTCTCCACTTGTACTTTTACTTGTTTCTTGCCCTTTGCACTATATAATCTTCTCCCATTTTAGAAGACTCTTCATGGCTCTCCCCACATCAGACACATCAACCATCTGTCAGAACAGGGGGAGCTCTTGACTTCCCTTCCAGCTCTACATTTTTATGACTCTGTAAATGCTCTGATGCCTAGTGGTAGACTTAAGCAGATCCTTGAAGTTAAGCATGTGCTTAAGTGTTTTGCTGAAATGTTTCTAACTTAAGCTGTCCTTCATCTCTGCTGTTACACAGCTGCAGAATTTCTGTATAATGCATTGTCGCCTAAATACTTTTCCCTGTTTGCATAAATTGACTTGAATGACCTGTGGAATACTCAGTGCTTCTGTTTGAAAGATGCTGTACAGTCAAAATTCAATTGTATTATTCCTACAGTGCAACTTGCACATTTTAGTTTAGTTGTTCGCATTTTAATGTGCAAGCTCAAACGTTCATTAAGTACAGGGGAAAAAATTGCATGGCTTCTCCTTCTTGTTTTAGGCACCAGAAATCAATGCAACATGGTTTAGTTTCCTCTGCACAACCTTCTGTAGTTTACAGGAGACTGGAAACTGAGAAAACACAATATTGATATATACCCTTATGTCATATTTCATCTCTGATATTATCTGTCTTGTACACAATTAAGCCATTCGTGTTTGTTGCAGCTTGTAGAAGAGACATGTTTGTAAAAAATCTTTATTGAGGATCACTGCAGGCAGCATTTAATGCATTCACATCAATAATGTTTTTTCCTCGTGGTCGGGTTTTGGTGTTCCATGCCTATGGACTGGATGTTTGATCAGGAAGTTTACATACCTTTATAGCTGGACTCTAGAACCTTGTATCCTTGAAAGACTTTAGTTCTGAAAGTCCTTGGCTGAGAGAGAGAGAGAGAGAGAGGATTTGAAGGCATCCAGAGTTGAGGTCTATAAGACATGCTGGTCTGATTGTCCACGTGGGTTAGGATTTTCAAAGGCACCTAACATAGCTATACACCCAGAAACCATTGAAAACCAGTAGGAATTGCTTTCCAAATTCTCATGGTATCTTTGAAAATCCCAGCCTTGAATGTTGTGGAGGCAGCATACTCATCCATTGTGAGTGGATTCTTGAGGTATCTGAATCAGTCACCTTCAGCATGAAGTGTTGATGTGATGTGTAGGGCCTTTGAAAGAGAAAGGAGAACAGAACAAGCATCATCGCCTTCACCCAATAGAAAAAGATAAGCTCAAATTTTGGACCCCAGTGAAGAACTGCCTACAACCTCTTCCTAAGATACTGCATTGCCAATAAAAAACCTTCAGCTGCAGAGCATGGCAATTCCAAATTAATGGTTTAGGCACTCCTGTGAGTGATATTACCTTTTCCAATACATTTTATCAGATTTCATAATTGAAATTTATGGTAAGATCCTCCCTTGTGGATAGGGTGATGACATGTCCTCGCTTACTGGAATTTTTCCTATTTCATATAATCATTCTGATATCCTAGTTTTCAATATATTCCACAGATGATCTCATTTCTGTGCCTCCTATAACTGCTAGGCAGTTGGTCCAACCATTCATTGGCCATGACTTAGCAGTTCAACAGGAAGCAAAACTGAAATTCTTCCCTAGCTGAATTGCTGAAAGGCATGCAGATGATCCCACCAATGTATTAAGTTGCTGTAGAAGACAAACTGGAGCGGGGAAGAGAGTGGGAAGGCAGATGAATAGAGGAAGGCAGGAGAGCAGATAAAAGTGGACCTGCCAAGCCTGTCTTTCAAACCTTGTTGGGTGAAACAGAAAGGTGCAGTTTGGAAAAGGAGAGTGAGTAGTAGTGGTACAGTGAAGGGGGAAAAAAAACAGTAAGCAAAAGATAAGAACCCTGAGAGGGGGTAGAGAATACGCATAGAAGGAAGAAGAAAAATGTGGTAAAAACTGAAGGCGCGTGTGTGTTGGGAGGTTAAAATTAATAAAAACAGCCACACCTTCAGGGTATAAGGTAGAAAATACACTGGAAGATGGGAGGCAGAATGTGTGGTTTGGTTTGATTTGTTTAACAAAACCATGTTTAGTTCATCTCAGAATCATAGTTATCCTAAATAGGAATGGCTTGGAGTGAGACGGCTGCCCAAAGCATGACACTATGATGCTGATTGAATCCTGAGTGGAGGACTGCATTGAGACAGTTTGCCATTTAGTGTAGTACTTTGTTTAAACACAATCTGATGTTCTTGGGATTCTGTTAACCATTGTGCAGCACAATTGGTACTAAGATAATCACTGCACCTTACCCAGTGTATTTTAATGTTTGTAAAGCCTTTTAAGGTCTTCTTTATAAAATAAAACCTAAAAAATACATAGATGCAGCAGATACATGTGACAAAGTTCTAGCACACACAGTGGTTTGATCTGTAAGATCTCATTTTTATATTTAAGCTTTTCCTGATATCAGTATTTAAGAATATGAAATGTTAATTGCTCCCTGTCCCATTTTATTTTCAGCGTAACTGAAACAGATGGTTCACAACGTGGCAGCATGTTCCACAGTTTGAAGACATCTGACAGTTTTTTGGTCAGCAGCAAACAGACAAAGGGTGAGAGAAGAACTTGTGTTGTTAGACGTTCGTGTGAGTTGGGACCCCACCAAGGACTACAGCCTGTAGGGACGGATCTTTATAGAGTGCCTGTAGGACAGCACTTGCCTCTGAACTTGAGACAAAGCAAACTACAAAGTATCTGAAAACGTGTTACTATATGGTGACACCCTGCAGGGCTCTTGTCTACAATATCTAGCCTACATCACAGCAAATGTCATTTAGCGGGTTACCAAATTTAATTTAATTACTTACTGAAGCATGTTATGAATGCCGAAAAACTCTCAAAGTCCCAATTACTACATGTGCTTATATGCTTGTTCTTTTAATAGGTGTTCTAGTGGTGTGCTTTGATGGGGGAGGGAATCTGTTACTATGAGTTAGAACAGTTTCACTGAATCAGTTCAACTCAGTGTGTCAAGTTTAGTTCCAAGGAGAGCTGAGAGCCTTAGTAAATGCTTGTAATTCCTTACAGACTACTGCAGCAATTGAGGGTTAACTGAGAGGTGAACTAATGCTGATTCTTCTCTGAAGTCTCTGATCCTGTTATTGCCTTGTCTGCTCAGCATGGCTTATCAGAATTTAAACGTGTTGTACTGAATAGTAAAATAAGTGGCCTAGCAAGGAACCTTTCAGTTTAAAAACACACGCACCAAAAAAACCAACCTTTTTACAAGGCAATGTAGGTTTTTTTATGCATAATTTATCACCAGTGCTACGTAATACATCAGACTTAAAATGACCATTTTTTACACTTTTGATGAAAGACCACATTCATGAAAATACCAGTTAGAAAGCAAATGTGTAAATTAGAGGGGAGCTACAGATGTTGATGATAACATACACTATGTGTGTGTGTGTATCACGTGCCTTCTTTTGTGGGGTGACTCAGAGTCTGCCTCCTTGGGCTGTGGAGCACCATTTAACGTATGTGTGGGGGCATAGATTTGCCCCACTCCTGACCCTCCTCTTCCCCTTCTCAGGTGTCCCCATCAGCAGCCTGACCACAGTCCCCAATCCCATGAGTCCCTATACCCAGTGGCTCCAGATTTGAGTTAGTGGCATTGTGACTTGGCACCCAGGACCACAGTGGCAGGTCTGAGTGGCACTGTGACACCCTTCCCCCTCCATCATGACAGAGGAGCAGGTGTGCTAAATTTGAGTCAGTGGTGTTGTGACCTGGTATATGGGGTTGTAACGCCACTCAGGATTGGCCCAGCCAAAATATGGTCAAGCTGTGGCCTGGGTGCACCAGAGCCTATGGGCCTATTACTAGTGTTAGCTAAGGGAGGTGTCCTCAACTCAGGTGGTTATGAAACTATTTTCTGGAGTCCGACATCCATTTCTGCAGGTCAGGTGACTGTCTTCAGTGAATCCATGTGCTGAATTGACTTTTTGAGAGAAAGTTGGCCTGCTGCAGAAGCCACAGCCTCACTCCCACAAACTCCATTCTTCATGGTCTCAAGTTGGGAAACCTCCCAGGCTTCAGTACTCCTAAATGTCTGTTCTTCCAAACATGGTGTGCAACTTCACACTGTGATTGCAAAGCACCCACAAACTAATCCATTTGCAAACTGGAGTGATTTTCCTGTGTGGCCAAAGGTTGGTTGGGTATGATTAACATAGTGTTTTAAACTCTGCTTTCAGTCGTCTTTAATGACAAAGTTCACACTTGCGTGGTGTCATAAATATGTTAACCCTTCATACTGGCTCAGAATGAATATGTGCGCTGGGCCAGGTTTTCATACGTGCCATTTGGCTCTAAAACTGGCACACCTGGACCCTGGAGAATTATTCGGGCATATGTGGGCCCAGGAGACCCTCTGGTGGGCATAGTGCTGACATAACGGCTCTTATCCCACGCCTCTTCTATGCTGCCCTGTAATAGGGAAGAGGAGTGTGACCAATCATTGACTGTCATTTCAGTTTCTTGGAGCTGTTAACAGCTGTTGTAAGATAGAAAAGGTCCAACACAGTTTAGGGGATTGGTCCTGTGTCCAATATCAGTAAGACCTGCTGAGTGCCAAAGTAAGTTTGGTACCCCAAAGTCCCCTTTGTTAACTTGCTCTGTGTGCAGTTTGGCTCTAGTGAGGACCTGGCCTGCTATGTATGGCCTCTGTGTTCTTTGTAAAGAGCTTTGAGATGTATAGATTATAAAAGCTAAGCACATATTTACTAGTGAGTGCATATGTTTATGACCCACATTTATTTTTGTGTGCAGCCTCTGTCCCAACCTATATATTTTAGAGCTGCTGTACATGTTCAGCCTGCATCTTTATTTCATTTTACAGAAACTCTTGAAGTGAGGTTTAATAGTTCCACACTTTGACAATATTTTTGACCTTCGGCATTTGAAAGTGTAGTTACATAATATTAGTCTTATGCCCTTTAAACTTATGGGTCACCTGTTTTTTGTCACTCTATTTGCCAGCAAAGTGCTAGTATCCTTGGATTACTCTGATATCTGGCGGTGGTTGTCATGACAACTGACAGTGCCACAGTTACAGGGCATAGGTGGCTTGACAACTGCTTTTCATATGCCTAGCATTTAAATCTAAAAAAATAAACAGAAATTTAGATATGCTTCTATGTATGACTGTTTGTTTCTTTGTTCTCTTTAAAAGGGAAAGAGAGACAGGTGGCCTCTGACACCAAGGCAATGCCCACTACAGATATATCATTGGCTGAAATGGACTTGAATGAGCTTCCACTAGATAATTTTGAAAACGAATTGAGGCTGCAGAAGGTTATATTAAGAACAGAAAAGGGTGGAAGTTGTTTACAAAGTAATGATTGTCTTGGTCCTGACTTCGTAGAAGAGAATAGAGAACAAGAAGAGGAGACTTCTGAAAATAATTACCCTGTCTCCCCCAGCTCATCTGACTTTCAAAGTTGTAGTCCTGGTTGGAGCAGTGCGTTCAACGGGGGTGAATGCTTTAGTTCAGAAGTTTACAATTATGTGAAAAAACTTGGAAAGCAGGAAGTAAATCAATCACAAAATATAGATTCAAAAAGAGTGGTAAGTACTTTGATTTATGAAAATTCAAGATGTATTGTAATGCTTATTGATAAAAGTAGGATATTTAACAATAAAAACCAGGAAGTGATGGTCCTCTTTTCCCTCAAAATGTTAAAATAACATACAATCCTTTATCCAAGTAAGCTTGGTGCATACAACATAATATTAAAGCATTTTACAGCATAAGATTAAATTAAATTGATAATCAGATATGGTAGTTCATTATTTTTCTGGAGAAATGGTATATTTTGGTTTCAAAATAAAATCTTGTATAAACTGACAAATGTGGCTTGATATAACTATATGCCAAGTAAAAGAAAGGTAGACAAATCACTGTATTCTTCTCTCTTCCTCACCATTAACATGAGTGGTCTCTTTGTTCCAACTTTTAAAAATTTCTTAAGGAAAAGCTGAATAATTTTGTGTTGATGAAATCTGATATGGTTAATATATTTAAAATACACTTGTTTGAACCTATGATATGCAGATTATTAATTACTTGCATATTTATAAATTTGCATATAACAAGCTTCAGCATGTAATCGGCACATCCTGCCCAAAGCAGTGGTAGGGGTAGGACATGGAGTGGTAGAAACCTTTGGCAACAGTGGCTGGCGGGGAATAGCTTGATGTCTGTCTAGGGCTAGCTTGATGAGTGGCTGATGGGGAAAGCTGGGTGGGTGCTGAGGTGCCTGGAGTTGCTGGAGGGTAGTTACCTGTGCCTGGGATTGGCTGCTTGGGTGTGGGTGGGTGAGATTGGTGATGGTGGGACTACTGCTGGCGGTTAGGTGGCTGGTGGGATGGCTGGGGAGTGGGTGGTGCTGCCAAGCAAGTACAAGCAATGCTCCTTTATACTTTGTCATTTCTTACCCATTTACATAACGTGTTTGTCACTGTTTTTTGCGGGGGGCAGGGGTTGGCCTTGAGACTTCCTAGGGAATTTCACCTGCTTACAGCAGGTCTGAATTGGGCCTAAGTGTCTTGAGTCATTAATATCCAATCACTGGTAAACTCTGCATCTCCACCTCGTTATACAAGAATCTACTGTTCTCTTTGAGACAAGGAAAAAGAAATTGTAAAGGTTTATAGGTCTCAGGTATAAGTTGTAATATAGTGTGGCTCTCCACCCTTGCCATATGAGGTTATGAACATAATGAAATTGCATTGGCCCACTGAAGTCTTTGCCATTTGTTGATTCTTATCTCGTAATCCAGAATGCTGAATTATTATACAAAATAGCTTGGTAGTTGAAAGGGAGTTGTACAGGAGAGGAGGGACGTAAATTAGATGCTACACTGAAAGCTCTGACCCTCAAAGCAGGGATACCTTTAATATGGAATGGGTTACATGGTCTTTCTGTTAGCACAGACTTCCCTAGATGGCTTGCAACCTAGTTTTAGGAGTAGCATCCCTGACACCAAGAGATTCAGGGCTTGTCTTCACTGTAAAGTTAACTCAAGTTTTAACTTGAGTTTTTGGCCTTAACCCAAGTTCCTTCCGTACCAAAAGATCTTAATTCAAGTTTCATGGTGCTTTTAACTCGAGTTGGCTGGCCCCTCCGAGGTATAGGCTAAAGCTTGAGTCAGTGTAACTCATCAGCTGCTGACACAACCATTCTGTAGTGTGGATCCAAGCTAGCTCAGTTTGAATCCTGCTGCTCCTTCATTGCTTTCCCACAATGCCCTCATGTGCCCCAAAAGGACCAGACTAGTTCTCCCACACACAATTCACTGGGAAAGAATTCACAGAGAAACTCTGCTTACTGCAGCACAAAACCATGGGATATGCCCCCAGAAGTCTTAGCAACACAGAGGATGATTGAGGTACCATTGTGGATAGAGCAGCTTGAGTGTTGTTTTGCTGTGTGGCCACTCTCGCTTAAAAGGAGTAATTCGAATATAGACAATTCTAGTAAACTCATCAGTGAAGACATACTCTGTGGTCTTAAAATGGGTCTTCCTGTCTAGAAAGTGCTATTAATCCTGCTGTCTGATTTATCTTTGTTCCTGGCCACTGTGAACAATCTATTGGATTTGTCAATATATTTCTAAATAAATATAATGAAGTGCAACTAAGTAATCAGAAATAACAGCTATAGACCCATTTGCTTCCAAGTAATTAATTGAAATACCACTTGGTCCACTCTCATCGATGGTTTGGTGTATGTGAAACAAAAATAATAACCTCATTTTAGTTCATTGCAATTAACGCCTTTGTTTGCAGTCTCGGGAGGGAGGTTAAGGATTGGATGAGTGTGGAGGTTCAATTGTCCTCCTTTCCCTTCATGTCAAGGTGCGGGTACATTGGTGAAGCAGCATGAGAAACTTGACCTACGATTGTTGTGTGTTGAAAAAGAGAACAGACTTCTTCAGGACTGTCAATCTAACAATTTGGGCATATAATTCTATAGGGGCATAGAATTCTAGATGGTCAGTTAAATACTGTTTGGGTATATCAGGTACAAAAAGAAGACGAAAAGGATTACATAATCTCCATTGCTCAAAGGACTACTTCCTGACTGCAAAATTGTAAGGCGTTTTCTTGAGTATCTCAAGTGATTTTTTTTCCCCCACCCCACCGTACCCCAACATCTGCTTTTTATTTTTTTTTCCCCATGGGATTTTATAGTTTATTAAGTGAGTTAGTTTGATCCAAAAAGATATGATATCTCTGCTCTTCTGATTTTTTTTTCCATATAACTTGCTGGAGTACAATATAAATGAAGCGAGGTTTAAAGTAATTTTGAGTGTGTCCCTTTTAATTTTACTTGGAAAATTAGTGCATATTAGTGTTGCTGCTGATTGCACTACCTGCATAACTGGTAGATTTACCCAAACACCTTCTAACTTGCATTTTCTTTATAATCTATGTGGTAACATTTATGGTGAGTTAGAAAAGAATATGGGAGGAAGAAGTTAATTTTGTGAGGAATCCTTACAGAGAGTAATACTTTGCTGTCCTCATGTGCCAGCAGTGCCCTTCTGCCATGTACATTGGCCAAACCAAACAGTCTCTAAGCAAAAGAATAAATGGACACAAATCTGACATCAGGAATCATAACATTCAAAAACCAGTAGGAGAACACTTCAATCTCTCTGGTCACTCAATAACAGACCTCAAAGTGGCAATTCTTTGACAAAAAACTTCAAAACCAGACTCCAATGTGAAGCTGCAGAACTGGAATTAATTTGCAAACTAGATACCATCAGATTAGGCCTCAATAAAGACTGGGAGTGGTTGGGTCATTACAAAATTTACACTTAATTTCCCCAATACTAATTTCTCCCTACTGTTACTCACGCCTTCTTGTCAACTGTCTGTAACGGGCCACTCTCTTACCACTTCAAAAGTTTTCTCCTCCCTTGGTATCCTGCTGTTAATTGATTTATCTCGTTAGACTGACCTAACACTTGGTAAGGCAACCCACATCCTTTCATGTATTTATACCTGCTCCTGTATTTTTTACTTCATACATCTGATGAAGTGGGTTCTAGCCCACGAAAGCTTATGCCCAAATAAATTTGTTAGTCTCTACGGTGCCCCAAGGAGTCCTTGGGTTTTTTTGGTGTCTAAGACATTCTTACTTTAACTCTGTTATACTCCATGTATATTGTGAAAAGTATAACAAACATAATGTACTGAGTGTAGGTACAGTTGAAAGTTGAGCAAATGCATCAGGAATAAACATGAGGATCTGTGCATTATATTAATACTTATATTAATTACAAGTAGCTTCAAAAGTATATGGACAGAAATGAGCTGGATTCCGATCTTGCTCTGTTGACTCAGTGGAGTTATGTGGATGTCCAGCTGGTGCAAATTAGATAGGAATTGGGAACTATTGTGTGTCTGGGCCACGTTTACACTACCAACTTTGCTTGATAGAAGTTACATTGGCGTAAAGTTTGTATATTACTTGTGCACATGCATGCTTGGTGGCTTGCGTCGGCGCTTTGTGTAATTACCAAGTGTGCTTGTGCCAGTCCAGAGTGCAGTGTCCCATGGGTAGGTATCCCAGCGTGCCAGGCGCCGCCCTCTGTCGCAATGAATTTTGCAATGTTTACAGGGTAGAAATGAGCTGTGCAGGGAACTCTGGGAGCTCAGTGTCAAGTTCCCATCAAGCAACTTTCTCTATCCCATAGTGCTATCCCTATCCCATAATTTTCACACCTTTTTAAAAATCTGCAAACCACATGGCTTTTCTACACTAACTTTGTAGTGTACACTAGATCTAAATGTATAAGCAGGGGTGAGATAATGAATTACAGATAATAGAAACACGCAGTATATTATAATGAAAGTCCTGTATAATATCTAGTCAATTTGTAAATAATTTTTTAAAAATTAAAGTCAATGTGGACTTTTCCAAATAAGGAATAATGTAATGTGATGTGTTGTGATAGACACAGGGTCAAATTCAGTTCTAGTGTATGTTCTATTAACTTCTTGTACAGTATAAATACCCTTTGAATGCACTGCAAAAGAAAAATCCATTTTCTACGTAATGCGTATATATTTTAAGACAATATATCCTGTCAGATAATACATATGTACAGAAGATCTCTAATATGTTTTTAAAGGCACAGAATCTTAGATTAATTATTAAAAAGACTCCATTTGAATCTTTGATGTCTTGCAACTTTTTCTATTTTTTAAAAGTTTTGTTATTAATACACAACAGGATATTGGATTAAAGCCTCAAGCAGCTTTCAGTCTAGTGCCTTTTTTCCCCTTAATGCCATGCTGTAGTGTGCCAGCAGAATGATTGATTGTTGCTGTTGCATTGACTTTCTGTAAAGCCTGGCATCTTTCAAAGGTTGCAAAATAAGGACCTAAAAAGTTGGCTCTAAATAGAAAATTATTAATTTAAATCTTTAAAATTTGCTACAGTATAGAGAGGGCTCTTTCCTAAAATGCTGACTTTCCATGTACTCCCTGAGAAACATCAATGTCAGAAAATTAACCATGAGAGTCCTTGGAGATAAAGTTTCTGAAATTGCTACAGAGTTTTAGTTTTATATATGTAAAATATTAAATTAGACTTCCTCTGTTTCTTTTTACATTTTTTGTGAGTTATATTCGTATTCTGGAGAGTGTGATATTTAGCTCTGAATCAGTCAATAGCAAATCTGTAAAGCTATCCACCACTTACATCTCCCATCCTTTACCTTTTATTAACAGACAGGAGACAGATAATATAACAAAAGCAATTGTGTAATAACGTAGCACAATTTTAATTTCAGTACCAGCTACTGACAAGGCAGCCAGTCTTTCCCTGTTGTGGTCAGTGTGGATTTTGCTGTTAATTTAAACTCCAGAGGTTTGTGCCCTGTTTTTTAACAGTCTGCCCTGTTAGGAGCAGGATTGGGGTTAAATTCTTCATTTTAATTCTATCTATAGCATAGGCACCAATTTCTCCTGGCGCTGGTAGGTGCTCAACACCGCCTGGCTGTGCGCCGACTCCACCCCTGCCCTTCCCCAAAGTCCCCACCCCAACTCCGCCCCTTCCCTGCCCCATTGGACTTCTTCCCCAAATCCCTGCCCCAGCCCCTCCTCTTCCCCGCCTCCTCCCCTGAGGACACCGCGTTCCTGCTCCTTCCCCCTCCCTCCCACAGCTTGTTACACCGTGAAACAGCCGTTTTGCCGCAGCAAGCACTAGGAGGAGTAGCAGGGATGCAGCGTGCTCAGGGGAGGAGGCGGAGGTGAGTGCGGGGGGAGCTTGGCTGCTGGTGGGTGCAGAGCACCCACCAATTTTTCCCCATGGGTGCTCCAGCCCCGGAGCACCCACGGACTCGGCACCTATGATCTATAGTATCATTTTATTTCAGCACAGCAAAAAACTATTTGTATCATCTGAAAACTTTAGAGCCAGATCCTTTGATTTAAACATTGGTGTAAATTACACATGTTGGACACGTGTTTTGTTTAGGCAAAAGGTGTAAGTGGGGGAAATGTAGTGCAATTTAGCATTAAGCATGTGTGCAAAATGGGTGTAAGTTACTAGTGATGAGCTAAAATGCTGGAAGTGTGGTGTTCCCTTCCCATCCCCTGTGGGGACTTGCCTCAGCCCCGCTGCATGCCCCGAACATTGCTATGTGCCCCCGAGAGGAGTGCGCCTCACAATTTTGAGAACCATTGTGTTACCATGAGTTAACTATTTATGCTAAATAATCTGTTCCACCTTGTATTGTGCTGCAACACTTTTTGAATCCCTTTCCTAGACCTGAAGAAGAGCTCTGTGTAGTTTGAAAGCTTGTCTTTTTCATCAACAGAAGTTGATCCAATAAAAGATATTACCTTGCCCACCTTGTCTCTCTAGAAATCTAAATACTAAGATGAGTGAACTTGTGTGTCTAGTATTAAATGAGGATATTGATATAATAGGCATCACACAAACTTGGTGGATGATTGATAATGGGACACTGTAATACCAGGATACAAAATATATGGGAATGACAGAGTAGGTCATGCTGGTCGGGGAGTGGCACTATATGTGAAAGAAAACCTAGAGTGAAATATAGTAAAAATCTTAAATGAATCAAACTGTACCATAGACTCTCCATGGATAGAAATATGATGCTTGAATAATAAGAGTATAGCAGTAGGAGTATACTACTGAGTAGTTGACCAGGATGGTGATTGTGAAAGTCTCAAGGAGATAAGAGAGGCAACAGAAATAGAAAACCCAGTGACGATGGGGAATTTCAACTGTCCCCCTACTGACTGGGTAGGTGTCCCCTCAGGATGGGATTCAGAGAGGAAATTTCTAGACACTATTAATTACTGCCTCTTGGAACAGCTAGTCCTGGAACCCACAAGGGGAGAGGCAATTCTTGATTTACTCCTAAATGGAGCACAGGATCTGGTCCAAGAGATGTGAGTATGGCTGAACCGCTCAGTAACAGCAAACCTAATGTAATTAAATTTAACATCCTGGTGAGGGGGAAATATCAAAGAAACCCACCACAGTAGCATTTAACTTGAAAAGGAGAACTAGACAAAAGTGAAGACACTTGTTAAAGGGAAACTAAAAGGAATAATGTCATGAGTGAAATGTCTGCGAGCTGCATGGAAACTGTCTTAAAAACACCATAATATTTGCTCAAACTAAATCTGTATCCCAAATTTAAAAAGAAATCAGTAAGAGGACCAAAAAAATGCCACTATGACTAAACAGAGTAAAAGAGGTGGTTAGAGGTACAAACAGGGTCTGAATGAGCTCTCCCCTGATATCTACTGATGAGCTGTGGGAAAAGACTTCAAGCGCAGACTATATTTGCATAAACCAACCTACTGTGCCTTGGTGCACAGCAGAGGGACCTGCTCTGCCGGAATGATCAATTTGGCTGGTATTAGTTTACCAACCACTCCTAGTATTTGAATGCAGGAGTAATGGAATGTTATTCTTATTGTACAAGTAAAAGGCTGCAGAACTGATTAAGGGGGTCACCCTCAACTTAACCTCACTCGCTAAGCGGGGTAGGGATGCCAAATGCTGGAGGGAGGGAGAGTAGGGACAGGTGTTTGTAACGGGTGGTGAGGGCTCTGCCTAAAGATTCCTAGGCCTTGGCTAGACTTACAGATATACAGCGCTGGAGTTAAACCCGCCTTCGTACAGCTGTGTAGGGAAAGCGTTGCAGTCTGTCCACAATGACAGCTGACAGCGCACTGTCATGGAATCAGCTGCATTGGGAGTGGTGCATTATGGGCAGCTATCCCAGCATTCAAGTGGCTGCAACATGCTTTTCAAATGGGGGGGTGGGTGGAGTGTGACAGGGAGCGTGGGGGAAGAGAATGGGTTTTTGGGGGGCTGAGAGTGTGTCAGCGAGCTGTCTTGTAAGTACAGACCCCCCCCCCCTCCTGTGAGAGGCCTCTCTCACTCACTGAAAGCAAACGGCAGCTGTTTCTTTTTTTCCTCATAGATGAGATAAGCAGCCGCTCACCGAAATGGACCCCAACCCCCCTCCCGCACCTCCTCTCTCTTCAAGCAAATATTAGCTGTCCGGTGCTCCAAACGGAGCCCCCCGGCCTGCCTCTCACTCATTCAAAGCAAACAGTAGCTGTGTTTGTCTTTTTGATAAGCAGCCCCTGAAACGGAGCTTTGAAACGGCACTTCCACATCCGGAATTCACAACAAAACAAGAGAGGACGCTTCAGTTAAAAGGATTATGGGGAGTTTCCGGAGGTCAATCAGTGTGTAATAACGTTACTCCCCGTTTACGCTGGCGCGTCGGCCAATGCGCAACAGCTGTTAATCCTCTCGGGGAGGTGGAGCACCAGGAGCGCTCCAGCCAGGGAGTTAAAGCGCTCTACGTGCCTTGCCAGTGTGGACGGAGAGTAAGGTAGAGCTCTCTGGGAGGCTTTATTGTGGTATAACGGTGCAAGTGTAGCCAACGCCCTAGAAGCCATTTGACTCTCTCCTTCTCCACTGTTTAAAGATAGAGCTTATTAGACTCAATTGAGAGTCTTTGTTCTGCTAAGTAATCACTAGAGCTGAAATCACTGATAACCAGGTCTAGCTGCTGTATGTGGGACGGTGCTGCAGTGAAAGAGGCTGCTCAGTGCTGCAGTGAAAGAGACTGCCCACTACCAGCTGATATCACTGAGAGCTGGTTTGAGTGGTGGAACCTCAGAATGTGACATCTGAGTGAATGGAGGCGTAGCAGCACCAGAGTGAATGGCACCAGGCGCAGTGGCACCAAAGTGAACAGTGGCGACTGTGAGTCAGAAGCAGAGGCGACAGCAGAGCTCAATGACTCACTTCCCTCCAACCCCTGCTTTCCCCCCCACCCCCCGCAGGGTGGTGAACTCACCTCTGGACCTTCGCTGACCAAGTCCAGCAACTGTGAGTGGGGTGCAGTGGAGGGAAAATGCAATGGCAGGTTGAAGGAATATTTATTGGACTTTCATACTGCAAAGTGAGAAAGTGAGGCAAAGGACATTGCCCAGCATACTCTGGGGTGGCTGTTTGCTTATAGTAACATGCTTTTGAATCATGGTGGTGGTGTTTTCCCAAATAAATGCCATGTTCCTTTTTCCTCTTTATTAAGTTTTCTTTTGTTATACACAGACTCATTGCTTGCGAGTGGGGAAGTATTGCCTCTTAGAGGTGCCATGCGGTGGTGGTTTAAATTTTCCCAGATTACTGGGTACGGGCTTGAGCCGACTCTGTTTTGTACTGTTCAGAGGAACCCCTAGATATTGAATCTGGTCCTTGTTGCTGCTGACTCCACCCGGCAGAAGAGTTACGGAGGGGAAAAAGACATTCTTTGAAAACTGGAAGTCAAATCCTTATGAGGAAAATAGAAAGGAGCATAAACATGGGCAAGTCAAGTGTAAAAGTATACGTAGGCAGGCCAAAAAAGAATCTGAAGAGGAACTAGCAAAAGACTCAAACTAATAGCAAAAATTTTACACACAAACGAGTTGCGGCCAAACAGTCGGGCCACTGGATGTCAAGACGCTAAAGAGCACTCAAGGAGGACAGGGCCACTGCAAATGAAGTCTGTGCATCGGTCTTCTCTGCAGAAGATATGTGGAAGATTCCTCCACCTGAGCCATTCTTTTCAGGAGACAAATCTGAATAACTGTCCCAGAGTGAGGTGCCAATAGAAGAGATTTTTGAACAAATTGATAGATTAAACAGTAATAAGTCACCAGGACCAAATGGTATTCACCCCAGAGTTCTGAAGGAACTCAAATATAAAATTGCAGAACTACTAACTGTTGGTTACCTATCACTTTATCAGCCTCTAGTGTAATGCCATTTTTTTTAAAGGCTCCAGAGGTGATCCTGGCAGTTACAGGCTGATAAACCTAACCACATTGCTTGAAACTATAGTAACAAACAGAATTATCAGACACATAAATGAACACGATATGGTGGGGAAGAGTCAACACTGCTTTTCTGAAGGGAAATCACGCCTGGCCAATCTATTAGAATTCTTTGGGGGAGTCAACAAGTATGTGGATAACTATATCCAGTTGATATAGTGTACTTGAACTTTCAAAAAACCTTTGACAGGGTCCCACACCAGTGGATCTTGAGCAAAGTACGGAATCATGGTATATGAAGCAAAGGATAAGAATAAATGGCCAGTTTTCACAACGGAGAGAAGCAAATAGCGGGGTCCCCCAAGTTTTTGTAGTTGGGCCAGTGCTATTCAACATATTCAGAAATTATCTGGGAAAGGTTATGAAGAATGAGGTAGTAAAATTAATTGATGATACAGAATTACTCAAGATAGCTAAGTCCAAAGCTGACTGAAGTGCTACAACGGGATCTCACAAAACAGCATGAACGGGCAACAAAATGGCAGATGAAATTCAGTGTTGATAAATGCAAAGTAATGCACATTAGAAAACATAGTCTTCTTCGAGTGATTGCTCATGTGTATTCCACAATAGGTGTGTGTGCTCTCCATGTGTACCAGTGCCGGAAGTTTTTCCCCTAGCAGTACCCATAGTCGGGGAACACCCCCTACCTGGCGCAATATAAGGGGAGATGCGCGCTCCCCCCCACCCTCATTTCCTTCTTGCCGCCAGTGAAGTTGCGTCGGAACTGCTCTGCCCCAGCTTTGCTGTAGCTCGTCCCCAGAACTGTTCATTCATTGTGTTAGTACCTGTAGTTTACTTAGTCAGTGAACCTGGGCCAGGGCATGCCCTTTGCCCCAGGGTTTAAGTCGTGTGGCTCTTGTAGGCGTTCTATGCCAAGAAGTGACCCGCACGCAGACTGTTTGCGCTGTTTGGGAGAAATCCATATCAGCAAAAGGTACAAGATTTGCAAGTCGTTTAAGCCTCGGACCAAAAGAAAAAGGGACATTAGGCTCCGGGCCATCCTGATGGAGTCGGCGCTGACCCCGACTCTGGCATGCTGCTCTGAACAGGTACCCGGCACTGCGGGGTCAGTACACAGCGACCCTCCGGTGCCAGCGACCAGTCGGCACTGCTCCCCGTCCATGAGGGCCAGGAAGACTCCCTCTTTGCAGCGGCACCATGGGAAGTCTGGGACAGAGGCTAGGCCCATGTCGGGCAGTCCTCGATACCCACTGGGTCCCAGGTCTCTGACTCACGTTGAGCAGAGTAGCCCAGCCCCTTCAGAACAGGCCTCTCTGGATGTCCAGATGCCATCCACGCCTGAAGCCCTCCAGGAGGCCCAGGATGTTATGTCCCTGCCGGTGCCCAGAGCACTGCCAATGTCGGCTCCACACTCCAGAGGCAAGCCGCCGTTGGGATCTCCGCAGTTGCCTCAGCCCGGTACCGATCTTGGTCAAGGGAATGTTCCCAATGCCATTCACCGCCCAGCGACTGCTCGGGGCAGAGTCCACGTGGATCGCCCTCAACGCCAACCAGACTGTCTGGCTGGGTTCTGGCGGCCGGGACTCTCGGCATCACTCGTCCTCAAGGAGCGAATATCGATGGGACCACGGCAGGCGTCACCAACGGTCCTCGTCTCGGAGAGGGTACCGCAGTCAATCACGGCATGGTCATTGATCGCCGGCGTCTCACTGTTGTGGGTCCACCCATCGAGGCCGTTCGCAGAGCAGCTGTTACCATCAGTACTGGTCCTCCATGTTGAGATTGCCATCCCTTGGCCGTCGTAGATCCTGGCACCACCGCTCCTCCCGGTCCAGAGACAGCAGCAGATCTTACACCAGCACAGTCTCCATTTGTAGCCATCCTTCGCTGGGCCAGGCCAGCCAACCCGAACAGCCGGCCCCACCAGTGCCACAGCAGGAGCAGTGGCACAGAGCATCGTGGCCGGCCCAATGTTACCAGTGGGCACCGTGGCCTCAGGCGCAGCCCCCAGTGGGAGCTCGCTCGGTGGCCAGAGCTTCGGAAGCACCGTCTGCCTCCCATTCCAGACCCCTGAGAAAGGAGTCAGTGGGACGTACGTCCTTGGCTCTGTGCCCTGAGTCCAAGCAAGTGATGGACCCTCCAGTGCTGGCCAACACCCAGAGCACTGCACCGGCCTCCTCGCCCCGCCTGGAGGAGGCGATTGTGGCCCCGCCCCGCAGGAGGACTTAGGGCCCACCAAGAACTCTTAAAGAGGGTGGCAGCAAGCCTCCACCTCCAAGCAGAGGAGATGGAGGAGCCCTCAGACTCCCTGTTTAACGTGTTGTCCCCATTGGCACCTGGTAGGGTGGCCTTGCCTCTGTATGAAGTGGTGGCTAAGATTTCAAATACCCTGTGGCAAAAACCGGCCTCGTTGGTCCCCATCTCTAAAAAGGCAGAACGCAAGTAGTTTGTACCCAATAAAGGGCATGAGTACCTGTATACCACCCGGCGCCCAACTCCCTGCTGGTTGAGTCGGTCAATCACAGGGAATGGCAGGGTCAGCCAGCCCCGACCCCAAAGAACAAAGACTCTCGGAGACTGGACTCTTTCAGAAGGAAAATTTATTAGTCTTCGAGTTTCCAGTTACGAGTGGCAAACCATCAGGCTCTTGTGGGCCGGTACGAATTCAATCTGTGGGGCTCCCTGCCCAAGTTTGAGGACTCCCTCCAGGAGCGCTATAGGAAGGAGTTCAGGGCGCTAGTGGAGGAAGGAGCAGCAGCCACTAGGGTGTTCCTGTAGGCAGCCTCGGATGCTCCAGACACGGCCACACGATCAATGGCTTCTGTGGTGTCCATGAGATGGGCATCATGGCTCCTGCTCTCTGGGCTGTCCAGCAAGGTGCAGTCTTCCATGCAGGATCTCACGTTCAGTGGGAAGGCTCTGTTTGCAGAGGAAACAGATACAAGGCTGCATGAAATGAAAGTCTCCCACACGACCCCTCCCACGAAGCTCTGCTCAAGCAGGAGGTGGGGTGGCTCCTAGGACTAGGAACGATAGAGGCAGTGCCCAAGGAGTTCATTGGCAAGGGGTATTACTCCCATTATTTCCTTATCCCAAGGCCAAAGTGGGGCTCAGGCCCATCCTGGACCTGCGAGGTCTGAACCAGTACATGGTGAAACTCAAATTCTGCATGGTCTCCCTGGCCTCCGTCATCCCCTCCCTGGATCCTGGGGACTGGTATACTGCCCTCGATCTACAGGACGCATACTTCCACATCCACATATTCGAGAGGCACAGGCGCTTCCTCCATTTCGTGGTGGGACAGAGTCACTACCAATTCACAGTCCTCCCGTTTGGTCTGTCCACTGCTCACAGGGTGTTTGCAAAATGCATGTCGGTGGTAGCAGTCTACCTCAGACAGCAGAGGGTCCAGATATTACCCTATCTGGACAATTGGCTTGTCAAGGGCACCTCCCGGTCGCAGGTGAGGGATCACGTGGCGCTCCTCCTGTCCACGTGCACCGCCTTGGGCCTGCTGGTAAACAACACCAAGTCCACGTTAGTCCCGGTCCCACACGTAGAGTTTATTGGGGTGCTCCTGGACACAGTGTCAGCCAGGGCCTCTCTCCCGCCAGACAGATTTGAGACCCTGAAAGGTCTCATCAACTCGGTCACAAGGTTCCCAGTGACAACAGCCAGGGTTTGCCTGCAACTCTTTGGTCACATGTTAGCGTACATGTATGTGGCCTGTCACGCCAGACTCAGGATGAGGTCCCTCCAGCTCTGGTTGGCCTCAAAGTTCTCCCAGGCCACGGACAGGATGAACAAGGTCCTCGCTGTGCCGGACTCTGTGATCACCTCCCTATGGTGGTGGTCCGCCCCAAACAACAAGCTCCAAGGGGTCCCGTTCAGGGACAGGGACGTTGGAGCTGGTGTCCGATGCGTTGGACCTAGGTTGGGGGGACCATGTGGGGAACTTTCAGACTCAAGGCCTGTGGTCAGCTCAAGATCTGACCCTACATATAAATGTCAAGGAGCTCAGGGCGGTGCGGCTGGCGTGCCTGGCCTTCCGCTCGCACCTGGAGGGCAAGGTAGTCAGGGTCCTCATGGACAACATGACCTCAATGTTCTATATCAACAGGCAAGGTGGGGCCCCATCCTCTGCCCTCTGCCACGAAGCCCTCAGGCTGTGGGACTTCTGTATAGCCCATGACATCCACCTGAAACCCTTCCACCTACTGGGTGCCCGGAATGAGAGGGCGGATCGCTTGAGCAGGGACTTTTCCTCACAACACGAGTGGTCCCTCCACCCAGAAGTGGCCCAGCGGCTCTTCCGAATGTGGGAAACGCCCCAGGTGGACCTATTCGTGACTCGGCGGAACCGGCGATGCCCCCGGTTCTGCTCCAGGGAGGCCTGGGGAGGGGCGCTATCTCCAGTGCCTTTCTCCTGTCCTGGTCAGGCCAGCTTCTCTACACCTTTCCCCCATTCCCTCTAATCAGCAGGGTCCTGGAGAAGATAAAGACAGACAGGGCCCGCGTCCTCCTGATTGCCCCGGCGTGGCCCAGGCAGCATTGGTACAGGACCCTCATGGGCCTGGCGGTAGCTCCCCCGTGGCCATTGCCGCTCCGCCCGGACCTGCTCTCTCAGGAGCAGGGCCGCCTCCTCCATCCCAACCTAGCGGCACTTCACCTCACGGCGTGGCTGCTCAGTGGTTAGGCGGAGAGGAAAGGATGTGCTCAGAACGGGTTCAGCGCGTCCTCCTTGAAAGTAGACGGTCCTCCACTCACCGCGCTTATTTGGTGAAGTGGTTCCAATTCTCTAGGTGGGTGGTGGATCAGGGTGTTTCCCCAGTGGCTGCCCCAATCCAGCTTATCCTTGATGATCTCCTCCACCTGAGGGCCCAGGGCCTGGCACCCTTGTCAGTCAAGGCACACCTGGTAGCCATATCGGCCTTCCATCCACCGGTGCAAGGGCACATGGTATTTTCCCATGCTATGACTGGCCAGTTCCTTAAGGGTTTGGACCATCTTTTTCTGTATTCTAGACCCCCTCAGCGGGACCTAAACCTGGTGTTGGCTCGTCTCATAGGGCCCCCATTTGAACCACTGGCCATGTGCTCCTGGTTTCTCCTCTCATGGAAGGTGGCCTTCCTGGTTGCAATCACGTCAGCCAGGCAAGTCTCGGAGCTCAGGGCCCTGAGCTCTGAGCCACCGTACATGGTCTTTCATAAGAACAAGGTCCAGCTCTGCCCACACCCCGTGTTCCTCCCAAAGGTGGTCTCCGCCTACCACATGGGTCAGGACATTTTTCTACCTGTCCTCTGCCCCAAGCCTCATGCATCTAGTGAGGAGTGCCGTCTCCACATGCTCAATGTGCAGCAGGCTCTGGCTTTTTACCTCGAGCAGACCAAGCCGTTCAGAAAATCCTCGCAACTGTTCATCACCTCGGCTGAGCGCACAAGGGGCCAGCCGATCTCCACTCAGCGGCTTTCCAATTGGGTCACTTCGTGCATCCGGTCCTGCTATGAGCTGGCAGGTGTCCCCCCGCCACCCATTGCGAGGGCACACTTGACTCAGATGCAGGCCTCTTCGGCTGCTTTCGTGGCCCACGTCCCCATCCAGGGCAATTGTAGGGCCGCCATGTGGTCTCTGGTTCACACATTCACCTCGCACTATGTGATCGTCCCCCAAACCAGGTTCAGCAGGGCTGTCCTCCGTCCTGGGAACTTGTGAACTCCTACCCACCTCCAACAGATATAGCTTAGAATCACCTATTGTGGAATACACATGAGCAATCACTCAAAGAAGAAAAGACAGTTACCTTTTCCATAACTGGTGTTCTTCGAGATGTGTTGCTCATTTCTATTCCACATCCCGCCCTCCTTCCCCTCTGTCAGAGTTGTCTGGCAAGAAGGAACTGAGGATGGGGGGAGTGCGCAGCTCCCCTTATACCGTGCCAGGCAGGCGCCACTCCAGTGGTCGCGGGGGGCACTCCCCCCCCCACGGGTACTGCTAGGGAAAAAACTTTTGTCACCAGTGCACGTGGCGAGCACGCACACCTATTGTGGAATAGACATGAGCAACACATCTCGAAGAACACCAGTTACGGAAAAGGTAACTCTCTTTTCCCAGCTATACTTACAAAATAATGGGGTATGAATTAGCTGTTACTGCTCAAGAAAGAGATCTTGGAATCATTATGGATAATTCTCTGAAAACATCTGCTGAAGGTGCAACAGCGGTCAAAAAAGTTAATATTATGAACCATTAGGAAAAGGCTAGATTAGACAAAATATCATAATACCACTTTATAAATCTGTGGTATGCCCACCCCTTGAATAGTGAATGCAGTTTTGGTGGCCCCCTCTCAAAAAAGATTCATTAAAATTAGAAAAGGTACAGAGAAGGACAACAAAAATGTTTTAGGGGTCTGAAACAGCTTCCATATGAGGAGAGATTAAAAGGATTGGGACTGTTCATCTTGGAAAAGAGACTGCTAAAAGGGGATATGATAGAGGTCTATAAAATCATGAATGATGTGGATAAAATGAATAAGGAAGTGTTATTTACCCCTTCAAATACCACAAGAATCAAGGGTTACCCAATGCAATTAATAGGCAGCAGGTTTAAAATAAACATAAGGAAGTCAACCTGTGCAACTCGTTGCCTGGGGATCTTTTGAAGGCCAAAAGCATAACCGGGTTAAAAAAAGAATTAGATAAGTTCATGGAGGACAGGTCCATCAATGGCTATTAGCCAAGATGGTCAGGGATGCAACCCCCATGATCTGGGTATCCCTAGCCTCTGACTGCCAGGGGCTGGGACTGGAGAACAGGGGCTGGGTCACTTGGTAAGTGCCCTGTTCTGTTCATTTCCTTTGAAGCTTCTGGCACTGGCCACTGTTGGAAGACAGGATATTGGGCTAGTTGGACCATTAGTCTGTCCCAGTATAGCTGTTCTAAAAAGGTCCTGATGAAAAATAGGTGTAAACGTGGTTTCTCCATGCAAGAACTGAACAGGTTCTTTATCTCAATTTTTACTTATATACTAGACCCGACTGGATAAAATGTTAGTGTCAGCTAAAATAGTGGCAGTGTCATTATCTGTTGTTCATCTGCTTCATTTGAACTGATTGCTATTTATCCTTGTATTTGTTCAGGATCAGAAGTCCTTCTTAAATTATCCAATAGTTTCCAAACATCAAAAGTGAATTTTTCTTTTTCTGACAGTGATTGTGTACTGGTCATCAACTTTCTTTCACTTAGGCACTTGCATTTTTTTATTTAATCAGGTAATTTTCAAATTCATAAATTAGCTAGAGACTTATTTTCCCATTTGTCCATCACTCTGAATCTGATGAATATGTAGTTATAAATCTTCAGCTAAGTGCACAGTGATTTAGTTGTGTGACTCCTATTAATGCTAATGAGCTAAACCTTTGTACACCTGTCAAAAACATACCCTTAGTGGTAAGATTTTTTGCTCAAACTCAACTTCTAGTAAATCTTTCCCATTAAAAGTGAATCTATTTACCAATCACTTGTTTGATACATTAGCTGTGAATGATGTGTTTGCTGATCCTGCTTGCTCTGCTCATGGGAGTTCTGTCTAATGCTTTCAGTGAACTTGTCCCATTTAAAATGTTTTCTACTTCATATAACTGGGTCACCAATGATTAGCTTTGGACCCAAGTGCAAAAGCTGCCACTTTGAAAAACTGTGGCACACTTCATGCTTTAACATCCTTATTTCCTAATGAATGTCTCAGCAGATCTCCTTTTGTGATTCTCTTTGGTTTGGAAGTTTTAATTTTATGTATCTGATAGTAATTACTGTTTTTCTTTCTGCTATGAATTACTTTTCTCTAGTCTACTAATTGCACTTGTACTGTTCCCGTTTTGATCATTAAATGTAAAAATGTGCTCTAACGTTAATATTCTTGTACTTTTCTTATTCTGTGGCTTGTTTAGCTGTACCATGCTGCTTTGGGGAAGGGTACTCGCTAACCACAGCATATATAACATATTTTTGAAGTGTCATGCCACATTTTTAATTTCTTATATGGCCCATAACTGTGATATATGAATATCTTATGGAAAAATCCTGTGGTATTTAATAGGAAATGGTCACTTTTCTATAGGTGTGTTTGGACTCTATTGAACTCTGTTGGTTTAATCCTTATAAAATTCTATAAGACTTTCCCATAAGCATTCTTGACAGACCACTTCTTTTTCAAACAGTCACCTTAATGGGCCAGGCCACCCATTCAGTCTTCCCTCTTGGTCTGTAACTCATCTCGGGATGATGCCTCTCTTCTTCTTAGGTACTGTTGCCCCATTGCCTTCATTTTTATGGTGGGTAAGATTGGAGGTCAGACTTCACCTTGAGGAGCAGGCATTTGAATGTATGCATACACCACGAAATTAGATTCCCTTCACGATCCAAGTAATGGTCAGTAGAATATAGCCACGTTAAGCATCTTTCACACAAATAGCATGTAAAAAAATAATTATAAATAAGAAATGCTGCACTCATCATATTCTAACATAATAAAAAGTAAATGTTAAGAATCTGAAGAGCTTCTCCTGTCACCTTACTTAATCCACCTCTGTGAGAGGCAGTAGCTATGTCTATGGGAAAAGCCCTTCCATCAACAAAGCTCTGTCTACACTGGGGGTACATCAGTATAACTTGGTCACTCAGGGATGTGGATTTTTCAGACCCCTGAGTGACATAGTTATACCAATGCAAGTTTACAGTGTAGACCTGGCCTTAATAGCAGATAATTTTTTTTTTTAATTTGCAGAGTGCAAAGCCCAACAAAATCTATATAACTCTTCAGGGATTTCAGTTAACCTGTATGTATTTTAAATAATGGCTAATAAAGCCCCTGATTCGACTACTTTTCCTCTTACTGCTTTGAAGTTCTTCTCAAATACTAGAAAAGGATCATTGCACACAATGAAAGATAGGATTGCAAAAGAGTCCTTTTTTTTTTTTTGAAGAAACATGAACGTTTTTATACTTGGATGTATAAAAATTAAATACCACCTTTTTTTTCCATTTACAAAACTGTTCTAGACAGTATGGAAAATGTATCGTGTTCTTCATCATCTTATTCTAAAGTGCTTGCTAGTGTTTCATTGCCCCCTGGTAGCATGAAGAATTTTGGATATCCTTGTAGCTATGCCCTGACAATGTAAGTACAGTTTCAGTAGTTTGATCCCTCTAAGTCAAACTAACATTCTCTTCCTGAAGCATATAATGCCCTATTAGGGGAGGTCAAGTGGTTGTTAATGCAGTCCTCTGGGGCACATCTTGGCTTCAAAACCTTTTTGCTTCTGATTTTGAATGGCTTCTGAATTATGTGCTTAAATTCAAATGCATCATCTCAAGAACAGCAGGATTAATGCACTTGCAACTTAGTGTCATTATCAGAAATATGAAAAATAATAGCTTGAAGGGGTCTCTTGCTTCAAGAAGGACTAGTAAGATTAAAGTAAGGACCATATTATTTTGTCTATCCAGCACTTTTGTTGAATTAAACTATAGTTTTGATTTTTTTTCACCCAAGAAGAATACAAGTTATTGTATTCTTAGAAATGCTGTATCTTACCTATATGTTGTTTCTATTCAGTATTTAAATTAATGTATGTACTTATCATAGCATTTCCTCTAATTATACCATTTTGGAAATGTAAGGCAGTGTCTCAAAGAAAAACTCAGTGTCTTAATTATTTTAGGTTTAACAAGTTACAGTATTTCCTATTCACCTTTTTAAAAGTAAACTCTCTCTCTCTCTCTCTCTCTGAAAACAGTGCTTCTTTCAATTGTGCTCTTTCACCTCACTTCTTAGGAGAATTCAAAGCTATCATGTTTTATTAGTAATCTGAGATAGTCCTACTGGTATAATAGGTGAATGTGGTGTTTTTCCAGGAGCCCCCTTTAATGTCTCTGTTCGGTCTTTATCAGTTTAGGACTCTTAATACCGTTGCTGTAATTTGGGCCTGATCCAAAGCCCAGTGAATCCCAAGGAAAGATTTCCACTGACTTCAGAAGGGTTTGGATCCAGGCCTATATTATGGTGAAGTCAGTGAGTGTCTTTCCATTTACTTAACTGGGATTGGATTGGGTGTTATCTGAGCAGTTTACAAATTTAAAACAAAAAGCATGCAAATACATGGGTCCCACTTCTTGGTTGGCAAAGCTGAGGTGTGGTGCAGAGCCTGTGGGTGGTGCCACTTTTGCACTTTGCCCAATCCTGCTACCATTTGGCTTAACCTGGAGGAGCCTTACAGATGCTTTATGACAGCTGGTAATCATCCAAAAAGAGCCATTATACCAGCAAGGGAATAGCTGGACCACAGCAGTGATGGAGTTATGTTCCCTTCTCTCTGACATGCTCATTACATGGGGCAGGGTGGAAGTTGGAGTGGTGAGTGTCTTAGAGACAGCTACCCTGCTCAGGAAGGAATCACTGTGTAGCCAATTACTCTGGCTTTAAAGGTCTGGCCCATGTTCCTAATTACTGGGAACATTTTGCATAAAATGTATAGGAAAAAAATCCATAGTGAAATTAACCACTTGCCCATAGAAATGAAGATCATAAATATATCTAGAATGGGGGTGGGCAAACTTTTGGCCCGAGGGCCACATCTGGGTATGGAAATTGTATGGTGGGCCATGAATGCTCACAAAATTGGGGATTGTGGTGCAGGAGGGGGTGAGGGCTCTGGCTGGGGGTGTGGGCTCTTTTTTGCGGTGGGGCTAGAACTGAGGAGTCCAGGGTGCAGAAGAGGGCTCCGGGCTGGGGCAGGTGGTTGGGGTGCGGGCTCCGGCTGGGGGCGCAGGCTCTGGGGGCAAGAGGGTGCTCCAGGCTAGGACCAAGAGGTTTGGAGGGTGGGACAGGAATAAGGGCGGGGGCAGGGGGTTGGGGCACAGGAGGGGATCAGGGGTGCAGGCTCCAGGTGGTGCTTACCTCAAGCAGCTCCTGGAAGCAGCGGCATGTCCCACCTCCAGCTCCTACGCAGAGGCACCGCCCCGTCCACAGGCACTGCCCCTGCGGCTCCCATTTGTCACGGTTGCTGGCCAATGAGAGCTGTGGGGGTGGCGTGGGGAGTGCCCTGACTACCCCTCCACGTAGAAGCTACAAGGGGGACATGCTGCTGCTTCCGGGAGCCGCAACATGCACGGAGCGCGGCAAGCCCCAGACCCCGCTCCCCAGCAGGAGCTTGAGGGCCAGATTAAAACATCTGAAGGGCCAGATGCAGCCCCCGGGCCGTAGTTTGCCCACCCCTGATCTAGCATTACAGCATTTGGATAGTTTTGCTCAGGTTGAGCTATATATCTTGTTCCATTGACCTTCACAGAATTGTGGTAGACTATGGGTGTTCACAGTATACCAGTGCGTAAGAAATTAATTTAAAGGATAGCATGTTTGTTGTTTGTACACGAGGAAGAATGCAACATCACAAATCATTAGGCAAAAAAATGTGCAGAAGTAGAAACCCTGCACACCTCTCTGTAAATACCACTGGAGTGCAGCATCTGACCACTGTAAAATCTTATATATTGATTTTAAGTGAACCACAAATTGAACTTTAGTGTCAGATCAAAAACACCTGGGGACTTTTCAGTGGTATTACGTAAGTCCACTATTTTAAAGAATTTACATGATGTATACAGGTTAATAGATGGAATGATGTCTTTGTTTTAAAAATATTCTAAACAACTTGAACAAAACTTACACCTGCCATAAATGGATTCAATCTTCCACTGATTTTTAATGAGCATTATTTCTACATATTCTAAGGCTGAATGCAGCCATCTAATTTTTTTTTTCTTCTTAATATTATTTTATTTACTATTTGTGTTGCTTTAGGGCCCAAGAGCCCTAGTCAGGGACTAAGACCCCTGTACAAAACAGAGTGCTGTTTAAAACAATAAAACAGTCCCTGCTCCAAAAAGCTTACAATCTAAGTATGCGGCAAGAGACAACAAATGGTTACAGACAGACCAGAGAGTGCAAGTAAACAGTGAGACCGTATTGGTCAGCATGATAAGCAGTGGTCTTTGTTGTTTATGAATATTGAGTTTTAATTTTACATCAGCCCTCTTTGTACAAAAGTACAAAAGAGGCTTGGTGTAACATTCTCTTCTAGCAAAGATATGCATTACTGTTTTTCTTGGTGAATTTCCAGTTCCTATCTGTTGGATGTTCTTGCTTTTGTGTGATGTGAACCAACCTTTTTATTTCATATAATCAAACTGCTTATCAGAACTGCCTAGTAGTATAATTTAACATTCAAATAAGAATGTTTTCCTTTTTTGATAGGAACTTGAACAAATACTAATGATTGAGACAAAAAACTATAGGAAAACTATAAAATTCTACCAGAAGCTGTTGCAGAAAGAGAGAAGAAACAAAGGTAAAATTACAACTGGTATGCTAATACAGGGATTTGCCTTAAGTCATTTTATGAGAGTATCACAACTGCATCAAAATGTGCTTTTGTGCTAAATGTATTTTACATCTTAAGGTTCTGAGGTTAAAAGTATGTTGCCCAAATTGAGGGGACAGCTACAAGAAATGAAATCCAAGGTGCAATTTCTTGAATTGGTGAAGAAGTATCTACAGGCAAGTCAACATTGAATTCACTTGATTTTTATTTGTTTGTTATACAGGTAGCAATAATAGTGTAACTGGATGCCCAAGTCAGTATATGAAATTTAAAAAGTTTAAAATAAAAGTCATAATTTTATAAAGAACTTTGAAGAATTATTGACTGAAATTCAAGTAACTGTTAACTAGTCTTATTAAAAAGAATGACTTTAAATGTGATTATGGCTTTAAGTTGAAATGACTTAATTTCCTCCAATTTTTCATTTTAATCATTTTTCAATGATTTCCTTTTGCATTGCTTTGACTCTTCTTCACACAGATCATGTATGCAGAGCAGTGGGGAATGGAATCATGTGCACTTCCTGCAGTAGTTAACATTACAAGAACTGACATGTTGGACGTCAGCCCTCTGGATGAGTTGTCATTGCTCATTTTCTGTAATATGAAGAAGCAGCAATATAATAATCAAAACAGGTCCAGGATTCTACAAGCTGGGACACCACTTGGGTTAATGGCATATCTATACTGCAGGTATGCTGTATTCTATAAGTCCCTAATTTACAGGGCAGAAAAAACATATCAATTCAGTTTAAAAATACAGAATTCATACAAATCTAGCTTCCATAAATAATGTTTGTCAGCATTATATAACTGCTCCTTTGCTTGTGTTAACGGTATGCAGAAATAGTATTTAATTGCTGTCATCAGCATCCAAATGGCAAAAAAGGAAGCCAGATAATAATGGGACTTGTTGTAGGCCTGAGACCTGATCCAGCCCCTCCCCACCATATTAAACCAGCCTTGGGTGATTAGATGGGGCCAACATGATTCCTCCCCTCACACTCTTCCCTGGCACTCTGCCCAGGTTCTTGAACTAGGCGCTAGATTTGGGTCTGAGACCTAGTATGCACCTAAAAATTAGATCAACCAAGCTATATGACTCAGGGCTGTGAAAAATTTGCATCCTGTATGCCGTAGTTAGGTCGACCTGACCCCCACTGTAGATGCAGCTAGATTGAATAGCTGCTACATCTTCAGAGGTGGATTAATTACATTGACAGAAATACCCCCTCCACTGATGTAAGAAGCATCTATGCTACAGCAGGATAACTGTGCCACTTTCACCGCTGTAATGTTTGAACAGATGGACTGTCATGATGGTGTGCAAACTCATGTCTTGGCCGCTGAAAACTATCAGAGGCATCATAGTCTAGTGGATATGGCACTGGATTGGGACTTGAGAAACCTGGGTTTCGTTCCCAGTTCTATCAATTACTTGTTTAGGACTCCTTTTCCACATCTGTAAAATGAGGATAATAATGCAGATCTCCTTTTGTGAAGTGCTTTTGCAATTTATTGGTGAAAAATGCTACATAAGAGGTAGGAACTATCACCATCTTCCTCTCCAGCACTGGATGAACTTATTAATCAGTATGAATATCAACATACTTGTGTGTTTCATCAGCTTCTCTCACAGAGTTTACTCCTGGGGGAATTCTGCGCCACTGCGGAATGCAGAATTTTTCAGAATTTTCCACTGAATGCATCCGATGAAGTGAGCTGTAGCTCACGAAAGCTTATGCTCAAATAAATTTGTTATTATCTAAGGTGCCACAAGTACTCCTTTTCTTTTTTCAGAATTCCCTGTTTTCCTGTAGAATTTCTGGCTTCCACTAGGGCCGCTGGATTCCGCAGAGCCCAGCTCACAGTCACTGGCTGGGCTGGAGGCTGCATGCTTTTTGATCCTCATTCTCCCAGGGAAGGGCATAGGAGACCCAGCCAGCTCTGACAAAGGATGAGGAAGGGCAGAGCTGCACCATACCATGTCTCCCAGTGGGACAGTAAAGAAGTTGTGGGGAGTAAAGGCTCTGGAGGTGCTGGTGTCTGGGCTGGGGGCTACCGTGTGGCTGGGCTCTGTGGGGTGTGGGAGCTGGTGTCTTGGCTGGAGGCTGCCGCGTGTCGAGCTCTGTGGGGAGCGGGGGCTGGTGTCTGGGCTGGGCTCTGGGGGGATGGTGTCGGGGATCAGGGCTGCCCTGTGGTTGGGCTCTGTGTGGGGGGCAGGGGGTTGGTCCAGGTGTGGCCTCGGGGCTGGGCTCTGTGGGGAGTGGGGGGCTGGTGTCTGGGCTGGCGGCTGCCCAAGGCTGGACTGGGGTGGTGGGGGCTGGTGTCTGAGCTGGGGATGGCCTTGTGGCTGGGCTCTGGGGTGTGGAGGGTTGGTGTTTGGGCCAGGGTCTGTCCCCGTGGCTGGGCTCTGGGGGGAGGAGGGTGTGAGTGTCTGGGCCAGGGGGTGCAGCTCGGCTCTGGAGGGATGGGAGTGCAGGTGTCTGGGCTCTGGGAGACAACCTCTCACAACCCCCTCCAATACCCCCCAAACTGGAACTAGGTTGTTATAGGTCTTTATTTAACGCTACTTCTGGAGGAATCTTTTTTATTGTTGTCCGTATTGACATACTTGTTGACAGGTATTTTGAAATAAATTACCAAAATAATTGAAACTGGAGTGATTATATTGTGTTGTATTGACAAATAAAATATGCAGAATTTTAAAATATTTTGCACAGAATTTTTAATTTTTTTAGTAAAGAATTCTACCAGGAGTAAAAGTTTTAGCTGATCTCAGTAGCATTATCCAGCATATTGTTTCTAGTGTTTGTTTCTAACCATGGCACATGTAATATTTTAACGATAAAGGAACTAAAGTTTTTAGTAAAGAAATATGAAGTTCAGGAATTGAAGTTACTGGTTCTTAACAAATAAAAATATGAAGAATAAGAATATTTCAGTTGTAACTAGATCACTTTCCAGAAGAACAGTTCCATATCAAACTGTTGTTTTGATAGAGGTGAAATGTTCCACAGGAAATTAAAATGTTGACGAGCCCCATGCAGAACTCCAGTGGAAACCAGTCTGGTTTCTTGCCAGCTCCCCTGCCTGCCTCTCTATCATCCTGACTGCACCAGACAAAAAAGATCAGTACTTTGAACAAGAAAATAAGATCTCTCAAGCAGTACTAATTAGAATAGCAGCTGTTTTTAATCATTCTAAAACCACAGAATATAGCATATAAAAAATTAAATAAAAAAATAGGAATGTGGAAACTTTTCTAATTTTGAAAAGTCAAATAGTTTAATGTTTAGAATTCCCATTTCATGGGAAATTCCAAATTTTCTTTTTTTATTCCAAAATGGAACTTTTTTTTTAACTTCAGAATTTTCCATGGAATGGGAATTCAGACTTTGAAACTGCTCTGCTTGTAACTTTTTTGTTGCTATGCTTTAATACAAGAATAACTATATTATTGTTTGTCTGAAGTTTTTTCTTGTATCACACAGAAATGCATTTTTAGAAGGTTATGTACAACAGTTCCTCTACACATTTCGTTATTTCTGCACACAAGAAGAATTGTTGAAGTTTCTTCTTGATAGAATCAGCAGCACTTTATCCAGGTACAGTAACTTTCTGTGACCAAAACTTTCACAGTACTAGAGACTTTTCTTCCCAATGTGAAAGAAGTATTTCTAAAAAGAAACACCTAATTGAGTTGAATTTTGTTTCTTTTTTTAAAAAAAAGATTTTCTTGTGAGTAAAGGAATGTGTGCATTACAAGCGCTGCAGAGGCACAGCAACTATGCTTCTGTAGTGTACACAGTTTCTACATCGACAGAAGGGGTTTTCCCATCACTATAGTAAATCCACCCCTTCCAGAGATGGTAGCCAAGTCGATGGAAAAAATCTTCCATCAACCAAGTTGCGTCTGCAGTGGGGGTTAGTTCAGCCTAACTACATTGCACAGGGCACAACGTTTTTCACAGCTTTGAGTGAGGTAGGTAAGACGACTTAAGTGTTAGGTGTAGACAAAGCATAAGAGTGGAACACAGTGAAAATAGAGTAAGTTCTGTATTGGACAATATGCTCTCTTCCTACTTCACTCTGAACTGTGACTTCAGTGGGAGTTTTACCCCAGTAAGTAGCTGGGTATTGGGACATTTTTATAAAAGACACTTTTGTTCCTCTAGAGGTGTAGATGTCAGAGAAAGGGAGACTTTGGTTTTTTGTTTGTTTTAAGTAATACACCTGGCAGCAAATACTTGCACTTCTCTCTCAACCTCTTGTTAAGATTAGACTAAAATGACAATTTCAGTGCACTCACTACCTTTCTCATATTACTAGTGCAAATGAGGATCCCACCTCTCTGCTTAGCAAAATATACAACCGGAGTTTCTACATTCTGCAGGCTTGGATTGAAGACTGTTATAGTGTAGACTTTGCAATAAGATCTGATCTTTTGTGCATGCTACAAGACTTTATTTCTTCCAAGGTAACTTATTGTTATAACGTGTTGTTATTTTGATGAAATCTTTAAGTAAAATGTCAATTAGATCAAATGTGGTTATGGTATATAAGCAAATGCCATTATTAGGACCCTGGTCTTGCTGAGTAAAATTAGTGTGAAAAAATTATGCCTACTGACACTTTTTTGTTGTATGGCTGTAATAAAATATATGAATTTTCTTATAAATATAAATGCTCTTTACTTCATTATTAATCTTTTGATGAAAAATCCATAAATTGCCTACTAAAACCTACTTTCCATTTAGATTGCTCCATTAAACGGCTTTGGTGAATGTTTGCTGGCAGTGCTTGAAAATGCTACTGGCGGGAAACGTGGCAGTGTTTTCCAGTGCTATAACTGGGATGAGTGGAAGGAGGAGGAAGAGGATGATACAAAATCTTTACACTCATTGTGCAAAAAGCTCTCTGAAGATGTCTCCCAAAAGGCATGTAGTTTCTTTAGCTTACTTTATATAGAGAGCTGTCTTGTATATTTCTCTTGCAAAAATAAAGGAATATTGAATTTAACACTTTAGGTCCCAATTCAGCAGAGTTCTTATATATGTGCTTAAGCCCCATTGACTTAAAGCTTAGCATGTGCTTAAGTGATTTTCTGATTCAGTAATGATTTGCTATAGTCATACTAATTTTAGAGGCTGTAAAATGTTTACTTCTGTTCCATTTTGTGTCTCATAATTGCTGAAAAAATATTTTTCCCTAAGAAATTTGCTACTATTTTAAATAACCTATTGTGACACTCAGTACTTCGTGGGAACACCCTGCACCCCCATGTTCATCCTTATAATATGATTGTGTGCTGTCCAATGCAAAGTTTGTCATGTTGGGTGTGTTCAGAAGGCTCATGATGCACTGAGCATTGTTGTTAAAGTAATGTTATAGGTTGTAATCTCATGTATATAGTTATGAGGCTGCATATGTGTTCTCATGGCTTAAAACAAGCCCAGGCAAAACTCTCCAGGACCAGAGGGGCACTTCACGCCTCATCAGGGCATGTATGGGACAAACCCAGCCCAGCCTCACAGGAAAAAAGGACACTGGCCTAGGCAGCAATAAAGTATCTGTGGAACTCTCAAGTTAGTCACCCCCCTCCCCCTTCCCTTGGTCAGTTTGGGCTTACTATGAGGTAATGCTCACCTGACTCTGAAGGGGCAGCAGGGCAGAGCCAAGAGGGAAGAAAGAACATGATAAAAGGGAGAGATGTTTGCCATGCTTGCTCTCTCTTCCACCTCCATCTACAGACACCACCACCAGGTGACTGAAGCACCAATCAAAGGGGAGAGCCTGGCTGAAGGGCAGGCAGCCAACCTGTGGTGAGAAGTATCTAAGTTTGTAAGGGCACTGAAAGTGTTAAGATCAGTTTAGAATGTGTTTTGCTTTTATTTCATTTCACCAAATCTGACTTCTTTTACTTTGACTTATAATCACTTAAAATCTGTCTTTTGTAGTTAATAAATTTGTTTGTTTATTCTACTTGAAGCATGTCAGAGACTCCCCTTGGGATAACAAGCCTGGTACATATCAATTTTTTTGTTAAATTGATGAACTCGTATAAGCTTGCAGCATCCAGTGGGCATAACTGGATACTGCAAAACGGAGGTTCCTAGGGTTGTGTCTGGGACTGGAGATATCGGCTAGTGTCATTCGGTTGCACAATTCAAGCAGCGGCTGACCAAAAGTGCTCACTCATGTAACTGGGAGCAGCTTACATGCTAGATGCTGTGCGTGAACAGCCCCCGGGAGTGGGGGTTCTCACAGCAGAGCCGGGTAAGGTTGGCTCCCAGAGTTGAGGATTGGCGTGACCTAGCAGATCACCGGTCCAGGTAACACCAAGGGAACATCACGCCTATGTTAAAAAAAAGTTTAAAATGAACAGGAGAAAAAGTGCTTTTTGTCTATGGAATTTCAAAACTTTACTGCACCTTCCTCTTACTCTACTAACTCTCATAAATCAGAATTAGAAGACATCAGCTGGTACAAAGTAACTTCAGAGTCCTGAGAATCCAATAGACTGAAAAAAAGCATCCTCACAAGAAAGAGTCCAAAGTGCTTCACAGATCAAATGTGCTAGATGAATGGCAGGATCCCTCTCCCAAGGAGCTTACAGAATGTTATTACCTCTATGCAAAAATCCTATAGAATTTAATGGGGGTTAAATCAACAGAGCTCTATGGAAATGACTCTAGATAGTCTATAGCAAAGATGGGACATGAAGAACAGAGGAAGGGAGACTTGAATAAAGTAGCAGGAAAAGAAGTGGATTTTTTTGATGTACTCGGAGGAGGAAAAGAAATGGAAATGTACAAGGCTACAGAGCAGGCAGTTATAGTAATCAAGTCATTACGTAACTAGAGGCTGAACTAATATCAGAGTAATGAAGTTTCATGAAGAAGTGACAATAACTCAAGATACCGAAGGGAGGAAAAGGAAAAGTATGCATGAAACACAAAGGGGCGGGGGAGGAAAGCAGGAGTCTAGAATGAGGGCAAGGATGGGAACTAGGGAACAAGAAAGATAGTGTTGACAGTGACATGGAGAAGGTTTAACGATGCAGTGCATTTTGAACATAGAGGACATACAGTAGGTCTAAATGTCCAAAACTGTAAGTGAGTACAGCTCCCTGAAGGTCATTGGAGATGCACCCTGTGACACAAGGCCTGATTTGGACCATTCTGAGGTGGACATGTCAGAGGCAGAAATTCACAACTAGTTAGTGAGAAGTCTGCGTGCAGGCATAATTTGTAAGTTATCCATGTAGAGAAGAGAACTCAACCTATGAGAATGTATAGAGGGAGAAAAGGAGGAGGTGAAAGACTAAGTCCTAGTGGTGCCACCAACTGTGTGGGAGAGGAAGAAATGAGTTCCCAAGAGCAAGGCAGAAGCTGAATCCATCATAGAACAAAATAAACCTCCATCTGTATTTTATAAAATAATAAAAACTATGTCTCTATATATTTTTATGGCAACCTAGAAATAAATAAAATAGCTCCATTTATTGGTTTAGTTTTCTTGTTTTTATATGTACGTCATCAAAGCTGTGTACATGCACACTAACAAATTAGGTCTGTTTACATTACTGGTTGTTAAATGTTAGAGCAAGCCTAACATAAATTGGGTTTTCTCTCCACTCAATAGTTTGTCAGCCTGGACAGCATGGGGCAAGGGACAGAGATTATTATAAAAAAATTGAAGTCTAGGGAATGTGTTCTTCTTCACCAGTTCTTACAGTGCTATGGTAGCCTAAATCTGAGGCCTTAAATTCATTCAGTTTCTCCTTCAGTGAATTAAGTTCAAGAGAAGAATTCTATCGTCTGAAGAGACAAGAATGATTATATAATACAAATTACAGCTAATTTTAAAATTACATCCTATTAACTTATCACTGGCAACTGTAGCTCTGTATAAGTTGGTCAATCATATGATGCATTTCTTGGAATGTCTAATTTTTATATCCTCAGGCACTGAAGTGGTAGGGTAGCAAAGATATTTTAGTGAACAAATAGCATGAACATTTCATAGCAGTAATTCAGTGTGAAACTTTTATGGACAAAATGATGTGCTTTATTATGTCTAGCAATAGCTGTATTGGATACACTAGGAATTTTGTATTAAACAACAGTAAGTCTTAGAATGATGCAGCAGCATTCCTCTTTAGAATTTATTTTCTGGGTAAGGCTTGCAATGAATTGCCCAATCCAGGGAAACTAGTAAGAAAGATAAATATAAACTATTGAACTGTTGAGAGCACTAAGACATTTTAATGAAATTGACCTTAAGAATGAGCTAGTTTAAATAATACTCTGATATTTTTTTAAAAATACAGCTTCATTGAATTCTAGCAGCTTTGTACATAAGCCTGATTGGCTGGACATGTTATATTAGCCAACCGAAGCAATATGAAGAAACCAATTTAGTATATCTTTTATGGGACTAATCTTGATGACCAATTACAAAACCTTTTGGGCTCAAAAAAGGGCTCTTATATAACTCAGGCCTGGCCTACGCTACAAAGCTTGGTCAATGTGAGCTATCTTGTGTTGACCTAGTTGTGCATGTGCCTACACTTAAATTTGTCTCTCACCGATGTAAGCACCCCCTTACAGCAATGCGGTAACGCTATCTCCCAGAGCGACAATGAGCCATGGTACAAATTTTTGAAATGCCTTTTCCTGATTGCCCAGCTTGGCAAGCACACCTAGCAGCTCTCCATTTTTGTGTGCAGCTGCCAAGACGACCATGCCAGATATGCTCCAGCCTGGAGTAGACAGGAGATACTGGATCTCCTGGGACTGCGGGGACAAGAGGCTCTGGAGGCACAGCTTTAGACCAGCCATGGAAATGTGGACATCTGTGAGCAGATTGCACAGGGGATGCAGGAAAAGGGGTATGACACAGATCAGCAACAGTGCTGCATGAAAGTGAAGGAACTTCAGCAGGCATATCAGAAGGCCAGGGAGGCCACCAATCTGGTACTAAACTGCAAACCTACTGCTTTTACAAAGAACTAGATACCACGCTTGGCGGAGTCCCCACCACCACCCCGCATGCCACTGTAGATACCTCCAATCCTTGCTGTGAATAGTGAGGACGAGGAGGATGAAGGACTTGTGATTGGGCGGTCCAGCTTTACTGCAAGCCAGGACCTGTTTGAGACTCCATCACAGTCCAGTCAGCCCCGGCAGTCTAGCCCGAGTGAACTCAATGCAGAGGAAGGAACCTTGGGTAAGTGAGTAAATGTATTTCCTATTACAGTGATGTACTGATTGTGCCACCACTTTAGCAGGACACAGCTATCAATTTTTCATGAATTTACTCATATTAGAAGAGGTAGCGACACAACAGCAAGAGGTAGAGTTATCTGCTTTTCGTTCCCCTGTACAGTTAGGTGGAGGGAGCTATCCAGAGCAGTTTAAAGGAATGTCCCTGGAATCTTCCTGAGAGATCTCAATAAAACATTTTCATAGACACACTCTGTAATACTCTCCCGAAGGTTTCCAGGGATGGTAGCATAGGCAGCGTGCAACTCATTTGTTTGGGGAGGCTTGGCACGAATGCCGGAAGCTCCCTAGAAATGGGAGGTGCCACCAGTGCCTGGACTGTGGGCCTGCTCTGCCCTGAGGCCCCACTTAGCCTCTTCCCCCAAGGCCTCGCCAGCTCCTCTCTGCCCTTCCCCGAGTTGCCCCCCTCCATCGCTTACTCCTTTCTTCCCCCTTCTGCCTTAAGGGCAAACAACGGGGGAAGGATACAGGGAGGAGCTAGCAGTGGGTGGGAGACCTCAGGGGAAGAGGGTGACCAAGGGCGGGAAGAGGCTGAGCAGGGGCGGGGCCCAGGGAGAAGAGGCTGAGTGAGGGCGTGGCCTCAGGGCAGAGCACAACTGGGACCACAGTTTGGGCGCTGGTGGCCCCCTCACTTCTCAGGAACTTCCGCCAGTGGCACTCCAAAGGCAGCAGGCCAGCGGGCCTCCAAAGGGAGGTGCACAGCATCTGGCATTTCTTGCCCTATCTGGGGAGGTTTAGCCTCCCCAAGTCTCTTATTCCCACCGCAATAACTTCCCGTCAGCAATAACTTCATCAGGCACCGCTGCAGTAAGCAGGCTAGTGGCATATGGGCCCAGGCAGTTTCCAGATGCAAGACACAGCAGCTGTGCTCTCTGTTTTTGTCACCTACAGGAGTGATATCTCAGCTAAAATCACCACTATCTGTGGAAAATGGTGCCAGCATTCCATGCCAGTGCCCTTTACTAATGCAACTCATTGTTTCATGCAACCAAGCAATTCCTCCTAATTTCCCTCACTCCTGGAGGGCCATTACTCACCATGGCTGGAGTTGAGTGGCATTGTGCACAAGCACTCCCAAGCAGAAGTGTCAATGAGCAAGTCTTGTTTAAAACTTATGGGGAGCAAGGGAAAGAAGTTCTGTATCTTCACTTTGGCTTTCTGTTGCTACTATACTGACAGTGTGTGTTTTATCTGTAGCTGCTGCTATTGCAGCTTTGAGGGGTACCCTTTCCGCACCCGCAGAATGCCTGAGCCAGGTAACTAGGTGAAAGAAGGGGACTCTGCATGACATGTTCAGCAAGATCCTGCAAGCCAGGGCTGCATCAGACCATGAGCAGAGGGCCTGGAGGGTGAATATTACAGACTGTATGAAGAAGGAAAGAGCGGACAGGAGAAAGTCCTAGCAGGAAAAGGAGTGGGAGATGCACCAGAACGTAATGGGGCTTCTCCAGCAGCAAACGGGTGCTGCAGGTTCAACAATCACAGGCTCACCTCCCTTTGTAGTCCATGGCTAACTCCATTAGAGCACCTCCCTACAGCCCCTCTCAACGTTCCATGAGGCATCAGGGGCTGGATCCCTACCCTTAGTGCTTCACATCAGGGGACATTAAGGACAACCAAAGCTTCACATACATTGACCTGTGACAGCCGAGTTTGCTCTATGTATAGCTAAAATGAATATGAATGTTCTTTCTGCTGCTTAAGCTCTGTTACATTAAAAACTTAATAAATTTATGGATCTGCTTTTAACTTACACAGATTGATTTGATTTGATTGATTGATTTGCAGTGTTTTCATTACTTAATAAAATTCTGGTGTTTTGGAAAATAATGCATCTTTTTTAGTTCCCAGCATGTGCTGCAGAATGCCTAGCAGTACTGAAAGCACCCATTTACTTGTTGTTGCACAATGTGATACAACTCATAAGATCAGTGACTATCAGTGTAATAACCATAAATGTACAGCAAGTATCACAAAATTAACAAGTGCTTTATTCATAGATGTATACCAAGCACCACACAATTCCTAATAGGCCCCAAAACAGAGCCCAAGCAGAGCACAGTATACCACAGCACATTACTGTGGCTCACTGTTAAAGTGTTCCTTCAAAGCCTCCTTGAGCCATATAACTCCACACTGATCTCTTTAATAACCCTTGTGTCTGGCTGTTCGAACTCGGCAGACAGCCCTTCTACCCTGGCTGCAACTTTCCCCCTTTGCCTCACAGATATTATGGAGGGCACAGCAGGCAGCTTGGATTTATTTTTTTTCACTGAGATCCAATCTTGTGAATAAGCCAGGCCAGCGTCCCTTTAGTTTACCAAAAGCACATCCAACTGTCATTCTGCAGCTAGTAGTTGAATCTTTCCTTGGTGCCATCAAGATGGCCAGCATACAGCTTCATGAGCAAGGGGTAGGTTGGGTCCCCCAGAATTGCTATTGGCATTTCAATATCACTAATAGTAATCCACCAGTCAGGAAATAAAGTCCCTGCTTGTGGCTTTCTGAACAGTCAATAAACTTAAAGACGCAAGCGTCATGCACCTTCCTTGACCAGCCAACACTGATGTTGAAGTGTCCGTGGTGATCCACCAATGCTTGCATAACCAAAGAAAGGTAGCCCTTTCTGTTGATTTATTCTCTGGCATGGTGGTCTGGTGTCAAAATAGGGAACCCCGTTGCTTCAAATCCATCCACTATGTCCTGCACACTTGCATGACAATAGTTCTCAAAGTGGATTGTCCAACTCCAAAATGATTTCCCACTGACTGGTAGCAATCCAGCATTGCAAGTTGCAAGACAGTGCAATTGCCACTTGCTTCTCCACTGTCAGTGCAGCTCTCAGTCTGGTGTCCCTGCGCTTGAGGGTTGGGGCGAGTTCAGCACATCGATCCAGGATTGTGGCTTTTGCACATCTGAAAGTTCTGCAGCAAAAGTTATGGCTGTAATAAGCTACTTTTTTCTTGTATAGAGCTTTAACTGGAAACTCTCCAAAGGAAATGGCCCTATTGCACATCATCAGAAAGAAAGACCATACACAGTTGGGTCAGCTTTACCGAAGCCATGCTATTACAGTTCTACAGAAGAATTCTCTGGCTCTTATGCTAAAGCAAATGAAGGAGGATCTCTCTTAACTGAATATAGTGCACAAGAGCTTTGCTGTCAACTGACGCTGTTACAACAGGTAAAAAGACTGGATTCTATTGAGAGTGAGAACAAATCAGTGTAAATGTTTGTGTAGTCACCCTTCTTCCTTCCTCCCTCACCTACCCCCCATGTGTAAGTTCACAACACCTATGGAAAAATAGGCTAGTTTCCTCCCCAAGTCCCTGCAATGTCTGGAGTCACTAGTATCAGGAGTTCTGGTAATGGTTTCTCCTGAGAACCTTAGGGAAGAGAATATAGACGAAGAAAAAGTATTTCTTGTGATACCTAAAATAATTGCCAGGCCTAATAATCACTATGATTTAAATTTTTGTCTGTGTAGGAAATGTTCCATAAATGCCATCCAGTACACTTCCTAAATTCAAGAGCACTTGGTGTCAAAGATAAATGTACCACTATACAAAAGTAAGTGGGTTACTTTTCCTATCCCCACTTCCCTGCTGATGCATTGTTGATTTTTGTATTACACTTTGTGTATATATGGAAAGTGGAAAATGGAGAATCTACAGTGTCTTTCCGTTATTCCTCACTGTGAATTTTTCTTTTTACATTGAGTTTTTTCCTTCAGATGACTTGTAAAATGAAGTTCAGCAGACCAAAAAATTTTCTTTTAGGCCATATTGTCAAGGTGACTTGAAATTCAGAGTAGAGCAGGTCAAAAAATATTTGCTAAATACATTTTTGAAAAATATTGTGATATTTTTCAAGTATATTATGTGGTAATTATATCCATATAGATAGACAGACAGAATTTCATTATTTTTCCATCTTGTAGTACTGATTGAATAATTCATATATATATATTTGTAAACATATAGAAATTTTATTGCAGTTTTTAAAGAAAAGTGATTCTTACTTTTATTACTTGCCCAGCTCTAATCCAGAATAAATATTAACCTTATCACCAGTTCACACACAATCTTCATTATCCTTGTTTTTGTTTTAATTCATCTTAATTGTTATGTGGATTCAGCTAGTTTCTATCTAGTAACTGTTAATTGCGACATCTAGACTCGATTCAAGGAGTCTCAAAGAAAGGTGACACAAGCTGGATCTTTTGCCCTACCATTTAAAATCCAATAAAAAAGCCATCTAGCTCCTACTGTGTTGTAGCGCAGATAGGACTCTCTCTTTTTAATATCTCACTTTTTTTATGTTCATGTTCATATTCCACAAAATAAAACCTGGACTAACTTTTTGGTGAGTACGGTCCTTTGACCGCTGTTTATGATGTGAGAAATGCTTTGTTATTGTTAGTCAAACTAAAGAAATTGCTCAAGTTGCGAAACTTGTGTTTTGTTTTGTTTTTTAAGTAATCCCATCTGCAGATGTGTACAATGTATGTTGGAATTGTACATGTGTACAATGTATGTTGGAATTATAAAGTCTACACAGAGAAGAGAAATTAACATATGATGGAATCCCAGCACATGCCATTTGAAAATGTATTAATCAAGATTGTAACTAAACAACATATTATTCATTTTAAAAATGATTAGAATGTTAACATCTTTTCCTTTGTGTTTTGTAGCTGTAATGTCTAAATTCCCTATATTTTGTGTTTCACAGAGCTGTTCCCACTGAATCACTTAAAGTCTGTAACCTCTTTCTGCCAAATTGCATACAAGACAAGTATCTCTTACAGCTTTTAAGAAATGCAGACAATATCAGCACCTGGGTTGCTGCTGAAATTGTTACAAGTCATACTTCCAAGGTTTGCTATCATTTTTATTTGGTTATTAAATTAGGCAGTAGTTAGTTATTTGCTATTGTTTACTGCTTCTATATACACAAACCTACACAAAAAGCCTGACACGTGCCTGCCAGTGTGTTGGCAACAGTTTATTGCATTGTTGTTGGCAGATCCGCTTAGTATTTGGATCTGTTCTGGTGGTGGGGTTAAAGACTTTAATAGAAGATAAGAATTCATATACCATGAGACAGCAGATGTTTGACTTTCTGCTATTGAAATGGCCTTCTTATCATTGAAAGACTTTCTGACTAGAACTTTGAGAGGCAGGGTGCTGCAGTTCTGCTGCTATTTTAGCTCAAGTAACAAATCCTAAAACAAAATGTATGTTTTTTTTCCCTAAAGAAAAGGAGTACTTGTGGCACCTTAGAGACTAACCAATTTATTTGAGCATAAGCTTTCGTGAGCTACAGCTCACTTCAAGTCACTTCACCGACGAAGTGAGCTGTAGCTCACAAAAGCTTATGCTCAGATAAATTTGTTAGTCTCTAAGGTGCCACAAGTACTCCTTTTCTTTTTATTAAACATGAAGTCATCTTGTGCATTGGTATTTACGTTCTGAATGTCTTCATCAGAAATCTCTCCAGAGATTAACTTATTAATACAACATTTTCCAAATTAATCATGATAAAGTCAACAGAAACCAGTGGTCCCATAACAACTCGTGGTGGGTGTTGGTAACAACTTTTGTATAAAAATTAGTGGTGACAACAGAGTTCAAGTTCCCAAAGCCTAAGTTTTTATCTGCCAAGCAAATAGCATCACCACTGGCAGTACAAGAAGTACTTAGGCTGTTCTTGATGCTTTAATGGTCAATTCCTTTCTGACCATGATAGTAGACCTGGAACTTAATCTGCCCACGCAGATTAAACCAGTCTAATCCAAATCCAAGTGGTAACCATACATTTAGTGAACATCACTGTGTGCACAGTTTCTTTTCTTTTTATATTGGAGACCTCCCTGGAGCATAAGTCGCCATAAGTGAGAATCATTAAGATAATATCTTCGGGGAAGAGCCAGTTGCTCATTTGTTGGTTTTCTGAAGCTATCGTCTCAATTACCCCTCACCCTCTTACTTCTGAACAGAATATTTCTGTTCTGTCTTTCAATTGGCTATCATGGGAGTATTTTTACTTCTCATGTGAAGAGAGATGAGCACTGATACCTCAGTAGGGGTAGTGTGTAATGTGTCTTAGAACGATAAATTATGGGAGCTCCATCCAGGTCTGCAAATCCACCCCAAAGTGGTAATCCATAAAAATGGGTACCTTCAAAGAACAACAATTACAGGTGAGTAATTACCTCATATTCCTCTGTGTGCAGTCAGAATATTTGTGCAATAAAAAACTCTAGTATAATAACTTTATCATGGACTTTTGATAGCTTCATTAACCTTAAGAGAGTATAAGAGGTTTGTCACCAAACCCCCAAATTGGAATTACATTATAACTGTTACTGTTGTTTTTGTTTGTTTTGCTTGTTTGTCTATGGCACTTCTCGGAAACCTACAAATTGGAGAGCAACTTCTGCTACTTTTGAAAACAAAGCCTGAGATGGGGTATTTTATCAGAATATGGCAGCCATAACATACAGTTCTCTAATCCTCTGTCAATTTTGAGTATAGTATTATTCAGTTGTTGTAATTTAACCAATCAGAATGTAACAAAGTCAGTTTATTTTTGCCAACTTTTAAAATGCTGGTTTATACAATTGGTACTACGCTTGAACACATTTAGATGAGTGATTTTCATTTAGTCACTCACTTGTTCCCAATTGTTTCTGTCCTTTCGCCTCCTTAGAATTAATTATGTCTTCCCAACCAGTTAAGAGTTTTAGGATGAAGAGTTTTACTGGCAGTAGAGTTGCAAGTTGGCCTTTGGACTATGTCCTCAAATGGAAATAAAATGGTATCCAGCTTAAGTTTCTTCATAGCAATTGGCTTCATGTGATGACTCCCAAACATAATATTTGTGTTAGCTCCAGCAAATTACTATTCGTTATTATTTGTATTACCATAATGCCTAAAAGCCCTTGTCATGGCCCAGTGTGATGTAGTAGATTTTAATATATAACTTTATTTTTTCCAGTTGCAGGTGAACTTACTATCAAAATTTCTCCTTCTAGCAAAATCTTGCTATGAACAAAGAAATTTTGCTACCGCAATGCAAATCTTAAGAGGGCTGGAAAATCTTATAGTACGACAGCTACCAGTAAGTGAGGACTTTTGGACTTTTTTCCCCTGTGTAGACATTTTTTTTTTTAGCAAAAGTAAGTGTTCCATTACCAAGATTAATCTGAAAAGATATCAAAGCATTTTATTTACTTTTTTAAGGCTTGGAAAATTTTACCATCAAAAGTGTCTGAAATAATGGAAGAACTCAAGGCTGTTGAGGTACAGTATGAGTCTCTCGTGTGAAATACTTATGTGACACTTCGTTGGTTCTCTTTGCAGGATTGAAGCCAAAACACAGTTTATACTGTATAAAAAATTGTTCCTTGTTTAATTATTTCCACATAAACTCGATTATTTTACAGTTGACTTTTGGGTTTTTCCACCTGCCAAGACCAAAATGCCAACCTGGGCTCTGAAAGTCAAGTTGCATTTTTTTCTGGGTTGCATCTAATTGCCAGAAATTAATATTGTGCAACTAGCACTTAATTAACAATTCTCTTGATGATAGTCAGGGCAGAACAGTTCACTCTCCCACAGGTATGTTGATGCTACAGAGGTAACAGAAGTAAAAATTACTAACAATAGGAGCTGGTTAGAATTTTATAATGAAATTTTGTCTAAATTTGACCTATTGGAAAACTGTTGGGATTTTTTCTGTGAAAAGACTTCAGTTTTCTTCAATTTCCTTTTTTCAATAAAAAGGAAAATTAGACCATAACATAAACATCACAGGTTTGCTGTTCCCAGCCAATGGGAGCTGCAGGAAGCGACAGCCAGGCCCATGCTGCTTTCCGCAGCTCCCTTTAGCCGGGAACAATGAACCACAGCCACTGGGAGCTGCGGGCGGCCATGCAAATAAACAAACGGTATGGCGACCCGCCAGTGGCTTGCCCTGATGGGCCGCAGGTTGCCCACCGCTGCTCTAAGTTCAAGCTCTAGCTGACTTCTAAGGGAGAAAAATGCAAAGGCAGGGATGCTCAAGTCAGAGTCTTACCAAATAGCACCTGGGACTATTTAGCCCAAAACAAAGGCCAGTCTACTTACCCACCAACGGACTCAGTAATACCTCAGTTGTCAGCAGTACCCCAGACTGCTGGTAGTGCTAATAAAATCATCTTGGACATCTTATCTTGCTCCATTATTTAGGCTTTTGATGCAAGGCCTAACCCATTGCCACTTTTTAAAGATGACACATACCAAAAGTTAAATGTTAACACTTTCACTCTAGTATTTTGTAAAACACTGTTTTGAATGACTGAAAACAATGGTGGAGATTTTCAGAGCCAGCTAGGAGATTGGCACCCAGCTCCTATTAATTTCACAGGGAATTATATGGCTGTATCCCCTAGAGCCCTTAGAAAATCTCAACCAACATCTCTCAGTAACTGTCATAACATTTCATCACTAACGTTTTTATATACTTGTGAAATTGAGTTTGCTTAGCCCTAAGGTGCATTCTGTGATTCCACCTATAACATGTTGGCTGAAAATTAGAAATGTTTATTAAGAACTCCATATGGGCTATCTTCTAATTAAAGTAACTTTTGTTCCATACTCTACCTTAATTGAGCTGCCACCAGGTTGATCAAATGCATTATCTCCTTCATCTCTATTTTAATTTCTATACTATACATGAAAAAATTACTGTAAAACAAAAATGTTTGTTAAAGACATAAAACTGAGGACTACTTTATGAAGCCTGCTCTGACATTTATCACGGGCTTTCCTTGTGTAAATTATACCAGGTGTTTTTAAAAAGTGACAGTTTGTGTTTGATGGAAGGAGAGAGATTCAAAACGCTCCCTACAATTCCATCAGCCCATGTTCTGGCCATGCATGTCCAACAGCTTGAAACTGGAGGATTTACTATGACAAATGGAGCTCATAAGTGGACTAAACTTAGGTAATTATTTTAATTATACATATGTCACCTATATTGTCTAGTGAGTCGTAAGAATGTCAGTGTACTTTTGGCAGTTTAAAACACTTCGGTCATTTTGACAACTTATTAAAGAGACAAATACTGTACAAATGGATGCCATGTGCCTTTGAATTTCCTTTTAATGTTTTATTATCAGCACTACAGCAGACTAATGTTTTTCTCTGTTTTCTTTAAAGAAACATTGCAAAAGTTGTGAGCCAGGTTCATGCATTTCAAGAAAATCCCTATACCTTTACTACAGATTTCAAGCTCCAGTCTTACCTCAAACAAAGAATAGCTCATTTTAATGATGCAGACATTTCTGCTTTAGCGGCTGACAACTGTGCCAACTTCCATCAGATACCAGCTGAAAAACATTCCCGAAAAATTCAGGACACATTGCGCAGAATGAAGGCAACATTTCAATAATTGTTTTCATTTTACCTGCATGTTTAATTCTAACTCCAGAGTATAAAACTGGATGAAAATGGCTTTGGCTCCTATATCAATTCCCAAGCAAACACTCGAGTGAAAGTAGTTTTAAAACATTAGCTCTATCTTAAATGGATATATTTCTTATCACAGAATCATAAAATGCTAGCTAATGAAAAATCTTAGACCTAAGCAATGGGAAAAAAGGATGACTTAGTCTCTAGTATGAAAGAATAGTCCATAGATGATGTCAGAAGAGAAGTAATGTGTAAAGATTCGAATGTTTCAACTTTCAGTGCTGTTTTGGCCTAAAAGAATTCAAATTATAATTGACAAAACATAGATTATTTTTTTTATGTAAGCACTGTACATTTGTATCCTGTTGCTACGTATTTGATTTTATGGATATAGAGCCTCTGCTAGCCTTACATTTTTGATGGGTTTTGCTTTTGTCTTAGTTTTACATTATGAATGTCAAAACTAAACTCTTGATTTTGAGTGATGGAGAATCTTCCCATTGGACATCGAGACAGAATAAGTAAAAAGGGAAACACTGCACTGTGTATTTTTAATGCCCTTGAGCCAGCCTATCTCCATATAAAACTCAGATCTGAATCAACATTTTACCACTGTGTTGACCTGCTTCTGCCTTCATGGCCTAATGAAGAGAGTAATTTTTAAGGTTTGCTTGCTTCGTCTCCAGTTGTGATAAGTAATAGTTGTAAAATTTGTATGTGAATTTACATGAACATCATTATGCCTTGTGCTGAGGTTACTTTCCTAGTATTGTAATGTTCAAAAGTATGATAATACAAAATAACTTTGCATCAAGTTTGTAATTGCATTATGCCAAAAGTTGGTATTTATAATATTTTTGCAGCGAGCTGTGCTTATAAAATACTCTGGCAATGAAATGTGGTGCTATAGCTAGAAAGTTCATTGAGGTACCCCAGGCTTATGCAAAATATCTAAAATGTTAGCTTTATCAACAAGATACAGACAAGTATTTCTGTATTGTTTTCAGAGGGGTGGGGTCTTAATGTTACCAAAAAAACCAGCTAAAATATACAAGTAAAATGCATTTCTCAGATGATAAACTGGTGGTGTCAGAACTGTTTCAAAAAGGAGAAACATCCTGTTGAATTCCCTGGAAATACTCTTGTAATTGGGGTGTTCTCCTGGTCATGTTGACTGTAATGACATTTATTCTGTATTTTTTAGAAAGACTTAAGATCTTTAGCTACAGAAGAAAATGGCTTACTACTACGAAATTGGGAGATGCACACTTGTCGTATTTTGTAAATTGTAACACCCTGTTGCTGCTGAATTTGTAAATATTCAACAGAAAATGCATGTGCTTGTGTTAAGTTGTGGTTTGTGTCCAATGTTGAAGAGAAAAAGATCCCAATCTGATAGCAATATATGATCACCAACTTCCTGCTCCCTTTTTCCCCAGTCAGACACAGGTGTGCTAATTCTTTCCATTAACTACTACAATTATTTCTTCACACTGTGATGTATTTTCAATGCAAGGCCAAATTTGTGCTCTGTTACTGGTGTAACTGAGAACACCTCTGTCTGTGATCAGGGAGTTTTTGCATAAATCTTTGTCATTAAGAAGCAATTCTGTGAATCCTGAATCACAGCTAAAGAAGTAAAATTTGTTGCTATCTTTTGATTGTGTTCATACAATATATTTGCAACATACGAAGTACTGTAGTTTGAAGTATTCTTACATTACTACAGTATATGAAGAAAGATGGCAATGACAGATGCAAATTGCCAGAAAAATCTTTTTAAAATATATTATCTATCTTATTTTAATCTGTTCTTAATTATCTTTAGTTGTTGGCTTTTTCTCAATCAAAAAGCTGCCATCCACTTAAAAGCTACATCTTGCCAGAGCAAAACAGCAGTCCATAAAGTGATTGAAGCTCCATCAGTGTGAAGGGCTCAGATGGTTTAGTTGATGCATTTTTATACAACCAGAAGTTTGCTATGGTCAGTCAGATTATTGTAAACTATTTTGTATTTATTTAGCAACTATATTTTTAAAAGACGAAGTGTGCTCTGCACCTGTGTGAGCAAGTTAATATTTCAGTTAAAACCTTTACCTGTACTTATATTGACTACTATGCCAAGGAAATATTGTGTTTGTTCCGTGAAAATGACTGATACTATTCAAGCATCTAAAACTCATTTCATACCTTCTACATATTGCTTCAATCTATGACACTTTGTATTGCTATAAATGTATAGAATTACTCTTGCAGTACTTTTATATGGTAGAAAGTTATGTTCTTGCCAATCAGATATTAAACTTTTAGATTTTGTATTTAATAAAGATATCATCATCCCAAAATCAGAAATAAAATATTTAATGTAAATAAAAATTGCTGAAAATCATTGTTTCACAGGGAAACTGCTCTTTGGACATTACTATAAGCAAATTGCCTATATGTTGCATGACAGTTTTTCAAATAAAACTGTTTCTATCCAGGTTTCATTTAGTTGTACTGCTTGTTGTTGACATAAATACATGACTGATTTGTAGGCTGGAATGAGCCAAAGTTTTCTCTCTTACGTGGTACAGTTCCCACTCACGTGAACTCTCTGACTTCAATAGAAATTGCACCTGTGTAACTGAAAGCAGAATTTGAACGTCCTGTCCAAGGAATAATTTCTACGCTCCTTACTTAGGCAAAACTCTCATATAAATCAATGAGAAATTTGCCTAAGGACAATAGGATCTGCTCCTACATTCCCTTCCCAATCCTGGCGAAGTTACACGTGTCTATCCCCACCAAGTGAGATTAAATAAAGCCAAAGCCTTTAAAATTGCAGATTGTCAACTCATTAAAATTCTCTACCATACTTTACATGCTAAGAGAAAGCAATAAATATACTCCTAAAGTTCACAACATAAAACTAATTAGTTAATGGCTCTATTACCAAAATATATAGGACCAAATCTTCCAGTGTCACACAGTTGCTTTGTGCTGTGCTACTGGCAGAATCTGGCCCTAAAGCTAAGTTAACTGACGGGCTCCACAAGCTGAAGGGAGATAGTTCCATGATGTAGAGCCAGTGTAGAGGCTTTTACACCACTCCCCCAAGCCTGCTGGTCACATAAAATGGACAAGAAGGTGTGGCCAGAGGAAAGTGAGAGAGGTCAGGACCTCCCTGCGCTATGATGATCCCCAGTTGTGTTTTCAGCCCTTTGTGGCTGTTACATAGGGAATGTCTACATTGCAGAAATGCCCATGGCTGGCCTGTGTCAGCTGATTCTGGACTGTGGGGCTACAGAGCTGTTGAATTACAGTGTAGATGGTCCAGCTGGAGCCCAGGCTCTGGGACTCCATGAGTGGGGAGAGTCCCAGAGCCCAGGCTCCAGCCTGAGCCCGACCATCTACTCCACAATTACAGAGCCCCAGAGCCCGATCAGCCACAGGTGTTTAATTGCACTGTAGACTTACGCATACGTTACAGCAGTCTTCAGGCTAGCTGTGTGCTGGTGTAATTCCCTTGATTTCCAGGTAGTTACTCCAGACTTACTCCAGTGTAAGTCAGAGGTAGATTAAGCCCCAGAAACCCAGGAACACACTGCATTTGTGCAATAAAAACTCAAAAATAGGACACATTAAATATTGAACCCAAAGTCTGTGTGACCTGAAGCTGTTTAATAAAAATACTAGAAAAATCATTTGAAATCTATGCCTGGGAATTTTGTGTGTGTGTGTGTGTGCGCGCACAAATTGCAGGTAGTCTCCTGCAGGATTTTGTGATTCTTAAATGGAGCAAATTCTTTATATAACCTGACTGAGATTTTTGCTTTTCTGTTTTTTCTACTTTGTTCCTCCTGTTTTTAATTGGTTTCAGGGGTTCTATTTTGGCTCCTGTTTTTGGTTTTTTATATAACACACAGGCTTAATGCAGTATGGAACCCATTTCTGAATGTCACATTGAAAAATCTACAATTATTTGAGGAAAACAAATAGTAATTTTGCAGTGCTGAATATGCACTTTAAACATACAATGGATATATGCATTGACTATAATGGTGGTGGGATCAGGGTGAAGGTATTCTTCCTACACTTGCGTGATTGTAGTAATTTGTAATGTGTGGAATGCTCAAGCACCTAAGGAACTTTTCCATCACATCTTTTTTTCTTTCAATTGAAGAGATTAGTTCAGATCTTGTGTTCCTGTGATTAAAACAATAACAAAACACTTTTAAAGGCCAATTAGTACTTTAAAGGACTCTCCAGGCTTTTGGAAATGAAGTTAATGACAGAAATCTATCAGTCTTGGGATTAATAGGGCACTAATATCCAAGCACAAGTTGTCTCCCCAACCCCTGCAAAAGGGGAGGGGAAGCATAACCTTAAAAAACGAATTATCAAAAATGTAACTTTTGTAAAGGAAAAGTCCCTTCAGCATTCAAAGGAAGTAATTTCATTGTATTGCATTTAATGCTGTGAACTGGTATCTCTCTACCACTAGTAGGAGGCTGTGCTGGATATCTTGGGATGGAGTTTGGTTCAGGACTAGCAGAGTGGTAGGTTTAAGAGCTGTGTGTGTGTGATACATATTTCTCCATGCAAATGACTTTGTTTTTTCATGGTCAAGAATGCAAATGTAAAAAACTGAAGAAATTCTCAATTAGTTATCTACACTCTACTTAATTCTCACACCAACATCTGCATTACAGTAGTCTTTCTTTACATGATGACACAACATATACATAGTAATACACAAATCTGTTTTACTGGATTTTATTGCTTGCTAAATAAATAAATGTCGCTTTACCCAGTGCTAAGTGATCTTGCAATGAAAGCCCATATGAGTACTAATGGGTGAACTTCTTCTATTAAGCGTGGGAGGCTTCATTTAGTTTTGAAGTGATTTCACATTCAGATTTAATTCACTCTTGTGGACTGGGTCTTTTGTGGTTCAACCTAGTCAACCTCCTGTTGGGAGGTCCTGAATCAGAGGGGTTGAAGAGCTTGTCTGCTTTGGCCTGGCTGCATTTATTCTGGCAACCTCCATCTCATTAAACCGTGACATCTGTCATCTCCAGGAGTTTTCTAGAGAGAGAAAAGTTGGTAAGGTAATATCTTTTATTGGACCAACTTCTCACCCACCTTGTCTCTGATATCCTGGGACCAACATGGCTACAATGAAACTGCATATAACAATGGAGTTTTCTTGAGGCAGGGTCTTTAGCTTCTCGTGCAGTAGTTTTTGGAAAAGGCTATATGCTTTCCAACTGCTGTTGGATGACCATCCTCTTTTATAAGCTGCAGTGAGCACTCACCCTGCTGCTGCCCAGTTATGAATCTGGTATAATTTGTATGACATCCCTGGACTGATAAACAAGCACATATGGTAAGTGGGAAAGCCTAGAAACATAGGAATTGCATGCTGTTTCAGGCCAGTAGTATATCTAATGTAGTACATTGTCTAACTGCTGCACCAGTCCCCCTGCCCAAAAAACAAAACAAGAAACGTAGATAAGGCCTTAGTAATTTGTCCCCCAAGCATTATAGCGGAACAGGGAATTGAACCCTGTTATCGAAATCTGTCCAGTGCCCTATGCACATGTCTATCCTTTTATTCTAATTTTCCTCTTTCATGTTTTAATGTTGGTCTTCACTAGTGGGAGGGAACCATTGTGTAAGCTGACTTGATTCTTCACAGCTTAGTACCAACACAATAAAATGTAGTAAGGAAGCATAGATTGCAATTCTTGAGCAGGGACAAGGAGGGACTGTGAGCCTGAACATTGTAATATCTGGAAAATGTGTGTTCTTTCATGGCTTGCCTACACTTAAAATGCTACATGTGCCTCTGCAGAGCTTCAGTGTAGACACAAGTTACTCCAGTGGGAAGGATTCTTCTGTCAGCATAGATAATCCACCTCCATGATAGGCCATAGCTAGGCCAATGGAAGAACTCTTCCATTGACCTAGTGCTGTCTACTTGGGGATTTAGGTTGTCTACCCAGCTCAGGGGTATGGATTTTTCACACCCTTGAGCAACTTTGTTATGCCTACCTAATTTTCTAGTATAGACCAGACCTTAAAGTCCCTTGCTTCACAGAATAAATCAAGGTAAACTCTTGCAAATAGCATTATCACTAAAGATGTAAAGTCCACCTCTGATGCACATGGTCTCCATAACAATGAGAACAGGAATCCTTGCTTTGTCCATCCTATTCAGCTTGATTAGGAGTAAATTTAAAAGTACAGTTGGACTATTTATATGCTAATAGTAAACACAGTCAATCTAAGGTCCCATCCACAAATAAACACTCCTGCCCGGACTTCAGTTACAATATAGTAAAAGAATAGCATTGTTTTTGCAGTGGTCTTGGTATCAGACCTTATGTTAATTCCTTACCTCAGTAATGCTATGGCTCTAGAAAGTCCATCATGTTTAACAGTGCTCTCAGTGGGTTCCCTGATAGCATATTCTCTGCAGTGTAGATGGGACCCAAGAAGCATTCAGCTGCAGTCATGAATTTTTTGTAATTTCATTCTCTTCTAACCTTTTCAATTTCAAGGAGGGCTTTTGCTTTGCAGTTTTTTCGTTGTTGCCTAGAATTGAGTCAAAATAATTAAAATGTCAGAATAGAAGAGCTGGGGTTGGATTTTTGGGTCCATGGATGTTTTGCCCATGCAACAGATGGGATATGAGGGTCCATGACCTGTAATCTAAAAACAACAATTTCCTGTGGATAAAGCATTTGAGCAGAGAGACAGTAGAAAAAAAGGGCACACGCATGCAGACAGGATGCTGGAATCGGGTGAGGCCCATGAAAGGAAAAGGGCGACTGAATTTAGGATCTCTGGAGAGAAAATGCTGAATTCCTTATACCTCCTACAACTTGTCAACCCAGGGTTAATGACAAACTTAACCCAGTTGTCGAATGCCTTTGTTCAATATTTAGTTCCTCCCCCTATGCTTACAGTTTTTTCTTATTATGAATTTCCTTCTAAATATTCTGTTATACAAGCAGTTGGAAAAGGTGAAATTTTTTGAAGTTCCCTATTCTTGCAGTAGGTACTGAAGAACTGAATATATTTACGAGCCAGTTTCACAACGGCTACAGCAGCAGCACGTTCTCCCCCCAAATCCTGCTCTGTGTGGCAATATTTTCTGTATGTGAGCATGTGTTCTAGTCAGAAGGTGTCACTAGAGAGCCTTGCCTCATAGCTTTTTCAAAACTGTTAAAATGCAACATAGGACTACCCCATAACCAGTACGGAACAAAAAGTGTCTGACCTTCCCAGTGTCAGGCTAAAATCCCTCAATTAAAAAAGAAAACCTGCTGCTGTCTAATTTTGTTAATTTCCATTTTAAAATGAAATATTAAATACAATTCTAATCATGACCACTTTAATGTTTATAGGGCTATGCCACATAATTGCATGGTTAAAAGTGTGCAAATTACCTCCCTGCCTATTGCTTTTTTAAAGCACTTATTGCCATATATCAATAATGAGACTAGTCAAAATAAGGAGGCAATGACAACTTTTGGGGGAACACTGGAACAAGATGGCAAATTATAGGTATAGCATATAGTGGTGCTCATAGTTAAGTCACTTCTCTCTCCCCATTATAACTTTTTCTCTTAGTTTGGCTGTACCTTTCTCAGGACATGTCTATGGCACACACTTCTGCCAGCAGACCTATGTCAGTCAGGATCCCTGACTGACTTAGCTATGCTGGCAAAATTCTTGGTGTAGGTACAGTTATACCAGCTTTCAGAGTAACAGCCGTGTTAGTCTGTATTCGCAAAAAGAAAAGGAGTACTTGTGGCACCGTAGAGACTAACCAATTTATTTGAGCATAAGGCTCAACCCTCCATTGTGCAATGCATGCGTAACACTGTGTCTTCGCCCATGATTGTCCCTGAGGCTCCCCCACAGGTGCAGCAATTAGGGTTACCAACCCTCCAGAATTATCCTGGAGTCTCCAGGAACTAAAGATTAATCTTATTTAAAGATTAATGCCACGTGATAAAATCTCCAGGAATATCTCCAACCAAAATTGGCAACCCTAGGAGCAATCTACCCATACACTAATAAAATGCAGGAATGGGGCCTTAAGGTGTACTGGCTTGTGCTGAAATGTGTCATGTCAGGAGGCTGGATTTGTCTGACAAAAAGGGTCATTCTTTTTCCAGAGTTACTTGATTGTAAAATAGCGGGGTGTTTCCCTGTAAAAAAAAAAAAAAAAAAAAAAAAAAGAACACACATGCAACACCACGTGTGCACGTGCACATGCTGTGGAAGTGTTTGTAGCACAAAAGGCTGGCTCCATTACTCATATTACATTTTTTTCGCATTCTTTACCAGCTTCTGCAAGCAAATGCTGCCACTTGCCTGCTGCTGTAAATTAACTTTTGCTGCCTTCAAAATAAAATATTCAAAGTGTTTGCAGATAACAGCAGTAAATTTACACCTATTATTAGCAATTCCCTAACACATACTGAAATGCAAAACAAACATTGTTGGTTGGTGCTTTTTGTGCATCTGTCTTGAAAGAAAATATATATAGTCTATGTTTGTTCTTTCCTTTCTCTTCCCACCCTTCACTCCTTTTTTCTTTCCCTCTTTTAGATTTTTTTTTCCCTTTTCCCTCACTGGCTGCAGTGGTTTGGTGATTGTTGTTGCATGCTTTTGTTGTTCTCTCTAACACTGAATTCAGTTTACATAATTATTGGTCTCTATTCCCTGCTCCCAGACACCCCTTCTTCCCTCATTAAGTATTTTTTCTCTTCACTACAGAAGCCTAGGAGCTCCATGTGTGGTTCCTCTTCAACCATCACTGAACTGCAGGTATTCATGCCTTTCCTTCTCCTGAACCCAAGGTGCCTCTTATGTTCTCTTCAGCCCCTATAACCTAATCTCACTATAGGAGGGAGTGTCTCTTCAGACCTAGAGATGTTGTGGGTCTGAAACCCCCATGCATACCAGACTTTTCTCAGCAGGCGGGGCTATAGGGCTGCAGGAGCAGACTGCCAAAGCTTCAGGTTTTCTATAGCTACTGGGGGATGAGTATAGAGTGACCAGGAGGGTCAATAATAGTGAGAAACTTCTGAAAAATGTCCCTAGCGCAGACAAGGCAGATGAGCAGGGTTGTAGCAACAAACAGGAGTGTTTAACAAGGTTGAAGGTGACCCAAAAAAGTAAAATAAAATCAGGCTTGTATTCCTTTATACTATATCAAAAAGAGGGGAAGAGCAGTGGCTGAAAGGTTTTCTATTCCCCCCCAGAAAAAGAGAAAGAGGGCAGAGATGTTTTAAAATGTGTCCACTAGAGTCTCGGGTCTTGAAGACCTTGACACACTATACTGCAGACTGTAGAAGTAGTTAAATGTATGGCATTGCAAGAGACAAATCCTGAGCACAGTGGGGTTTTGTCAGTCTGTTTATAACATATGGGGGGCTCAGAGGGGGGTTAACGCTTATTTAATTCAAATGCCTAAAGAACAGTTGGATGAAAAGATATCTGTGATAAAGTTCCAACACTTCTGCTTATTCATTTCAGGTGTGGGTGGTTGCCAGAAATGCCCTTGAGTCCCCCCCGCCCTCCCGCAATTCCAAGTATGGGTAGTTTTGACATTGCTCAAGAGAGTGAATGAGTGGGAGGAGATAATTGGAAGAGGAAATAGAAACAGAATATGGTAAGAAAGAGAAAAGAATGGGTGGGAGGTGGGGAACCAGAAGAAAAAAATGGAGTGAAGACAAGTGAAAGCAAGAAAGATGAGAAAAATGAACTAGAAAGATAAAAGGAAGGTAAAAATGTATTTTCATTTCATATGGCTATATGCTAGCCTATGATTTACGGGCAGCTCAAGGATAAGATTTATCACTGGGGAGAGAAGAGAAGAGTCAATAAAATGTTTTAATCTATAGGACCAATGCAATTTAAAACAGCGCTGGCTGGTATAGACCAACATGGGCACAGGGAGTGATAAATGACCTAAGGAGTGCCAGATCTGGTCGCATGCTCTATTGCTGACTTCCTGTTGCTCAAATGCGAGTTCTAAACTCAAGAAAAATAAAAATTAATACTTTTTTTTAGGAGCTGAAAGAGGAAAGTTACTTTCAGGGGTGACAAATGTGTTACTAACTGCACAGCTATATTTTTGTGTAATAATCTTTTTTTAAAAGGCAGTAGGGTGAGTAACTAAAGAGTATCTTTAATGTTATTCAAGCCACCAGGAGGATCTATCTTAAGGTACTTTGCTAAATGTAATTTTAGAAGAATTTGTCATGGAAACTTTGATCCTTCAGCAAAGACTGGCAAAACAAAGCAACCAACCACCACCTTGATTTAACATATTAGCTGAAGGAAGACTCTTTTTGTTATCCCTTATAAAAGATGTCAGAGGATGAAAGTGAAATGTGTGGTCTCTTATTCAAATTCCTAGTCCATGTCCTCTGAATTGGTGATAGACCGGGTGGGATTTTTGTGTGTAAGCTTCCTTTTGTAGATACATCTGATGTTACCATCTGGAAACCATTCTAGGTAGAACCCAGTTCCTAATGCATGGATGTGCACACAGCAATTAAGCCTTGTGTGTATCAGGAAATGGATCCATTTCTGACAATTGTTTTCTTGCTGACTGGTTCCCCCTGAGTCAGCACTGAAATTGTTTAATTGGTAGTCTAGACACACAGAAACTAACTCCATGATTTTGACACTATATGGAAAACAGATTTGTCCTGGCTATGTGCTAGCATAGAAGCTCTGTCTGCTCCTGTCCCCCCACCCCCAACTACACAACAATAACAGTGTTTAAATACTGTGTTAGCCCAAGCATGTTATAGCTTTTCTTTTTTCTTTGCAGTTTAAACAAAAAAATGCTTGCTACTTTAAAGGAAGTGGTGGATTCTCTGTCTTCTGATGTATTCAAATCAAGACTGGATATCTTTCTGGAAGATAGGCTTTAGCTAAACCCAAGTTTCTGGGTTCAGTGCAGGAGCCACTGGGTAAAATTTAATGGCCTATGATATACACAAGGTCAGACTAGATCAGTGGTTCTCAACCAGGAGTACGTGTACTCCTAGGGGTACTTAGAGGTCTTCCAGGAAGTACATCAACTCATCTAGTTATTTGCCTAGTTTTACAACAGGCTGGATAAAAAGCACTAGCAAAGTCAGTACAAACTAAAATTTCATAGACAATTTGTTTATACTGCTCTATATACTATACACTGATTTATTTTATAATTATATGGTATAAATTAGAAAGTAAGCAATAATGTGTTGTGACACTTTTGTATTTTTATGACTGATTTTGTAAGTTTTTAAGTGAGGTAAAACAAAGTACACAAGACAAATCAGACTCTTGAAAGTGATACAGTAATCTAGAAAGGTTGAGAGCCACTGGACTAGATGATCTAATGGTCCCTTCTGGCCTTCAACTTTATGTAAAATCATGTTTGAATCAGGGGACAGCACCACCATGTTGCATGACGGACACTTGGCAAAATTACCAGACTTAATGATGGACAGTGGTGGTGGGGCAGGAGGAGGCTCCAGGCTGCGGCAGAGGGTAGGCACGTGGGAAGGGGTATGGGCTATGGGCTGGGGGTGTGGGTTCTGGGGTGGGGCCAGAAATGAGGGGTTTGGGGTGTGGGAGGGGACTCTGGGCTGGAGCAGGAGGTTGGGGGTGTGAGGGCTCCACCTGGGGCTGCAGGCTCTGGGGTGGAGCTGGGGATGAGGAGTTTGGGGTGCAGTCGGGTGCTCCAGGCTGGGATTGAGGGGTTTGGAGGGTGGCAGGGGGATCAGGGCTGGGGCAGAGGGTTGGGGCATGGGACAGGGTCAGGGGTGCATGCTCTGGGCGGCGCTTACCTTAAGCAGCTCCTGTAAACAGTGACATATCCCCACTCCAGCTCCTTCCCAGAGGCGCAGCCAGGTGGCTCTGTGCACTGCCCCATCCCTGCAGCTCCCATTGGCCGCAGTTCCCAGCCAAGGGGCTGGGAGCCGCAGAGTCAGCGCTTGGGAGGGTGCCTACAGAGCCTCCTGGCCGCGCCTCCACCGGCAACAGCAGGGACGGGGAGCCGCCCGAGGTTGAGTGCCCCCACAACCTCAACCGTTTTACCATGGACACTTGTGTCTGTGTACAGACACGTTGCTGACCCCTGTTTTGCATCCTGGTAAATTCCTAGGCCCAAACACACTCCCCTGTTGGTTGTTATATTTACAGCATCCCTGCAGGAGATTAGCAACACCAAGAACCTTACAAGAGAGAGGCCATTGGGGCTGATGACATTTTAAGTATGGTTTTGATTTAGATCAGTTACAGGCACAGTGAGACATTTTAATTGTCATCTCTACATTGCCATTTGGTTTATTTCCAGAGTTTCCTGGTGTTTCCCTCAGCATTTGGTCTGTCTAATGCCCTGTGGAGAACTAGCGCTCTTTCTGTTCAGGGGGAGACAGATCAGACCAGTGACTGGTGAAGGGGAGGTCAGTTCAAGGGCACCTTGTAGCCTTTAGTGAGATTTAAATCTTTTCACCATATTTATTTCCTATGGGCTAGTCCTCAGAACTAACTGGGGCTGGAGAATGATTCTAGGTCACAAGCCTCAGCGATTTATGAGCGACCTTCACCCTGCAGTCAGGCTGCAGAAGGGAGCAGCGATTTTTCCACCCGCTGCCCGCCATGCTGGGCTCGTACGCCGTGTGCATGGACAACGCCCGTGGGCTTGCAGGGGAGAGGCGCAAAAGAAGACGAACGCCTTCGCATTTGTCCTGAACGTGCCCTTTTATTTGCATCACTGCAGCTCTGAGGCAAATCGCTGAACCCCTCTGCAGCCCTGACTGCATGGGAAACCTGGCACAGCCGAGCTGGTCCCCCGTGGCCCCGGGCCCTTTGCAAGGGGAGGTCCTGGGGCTGCTGGTGGTAAGGGACAAGGGAAGGTTTCCCCAGCTCCCGATCGCGCTGGCGTAGCGCTCTGCAGCTCCAAGGAGGAGGCGGTTTCACCCTCCCCTCCCTCCAGTCCTGGCTGCGGCTGGGAGGAGCTGGGAGCGGCTCCTTCAAAGCTGCAACCCCAGCCGAGATCAAAGAGGTCAGCCTGGCACCTCAGCGGAGCCGGGGGCAGCCCGTGAAGTGCCCTGAGCGGGGCGGGGGCCTGTGGGCTGGGAGATGGGGTGCCCATTAGCTAACAAAGGCCGAGGCTGTTGTCCTTGCGCCCACCACATTATCAGCTGATTAGTAGGAGTCCAGGGGGAATAGCCACTGCTAGGGAGCCTCAGGGTAATGGCGTTGGAAGACAAAGGGGGGTTCCAGGTGCCCTGTGCTTAGACTGGGGCGGTGTTACAGCAGCGTAACAGCTGCTATCCTCTCAGTAACCCTGCAGCAAGCGCCCCCAAGAGGGGGATCTCCCCTGTAACTGTCCGCCTCTAGCGCAGCCGCTGCTTCCAGTCCAGGATCCCACCGCCCTCTGAGGCCAGAGAATGGGGCGCCCAGGTCCTAGGTAGTAAGTTATAGGCCGCCCATTTAGCCCCAGACAAAAGGACCCTTGGTTTGGCTTTGCATTGTAGATCCCAGTCAGTGCCTTTGATCTGCAGGGCTAAAAGGAAGTTGGCTGTTAATATTTTTCAGCAGCGGCGGCGCCGACGTCCCGGAGAGAGCTATGGGCTATTACGTGGCCATCTGCATAAAATATTGGAAGCGTCGCCATGAACATGAGTGGCGCTTTCGTTCCTGCACGCTGCGGAGAATGACCGCGCAGCTCGGAGATGGGCATAAAGGAGGGACCCCGCCCTGCCCTCGTTCGAAGCCCTGGCAGAACTCCGATTAACGCCCAGGGGAGCAGGATCAAGCCCCAAGAAGGATTCTGAGCATAAAGATACGTCAACTGATGGAAACCATCTTGTGTCGCGTCCTAAAAGCCACCAGTTAAATATTCAAAACAGGTTGCAGTGGAATGTTGCCACCTGGTACACACACAAAAAGAGCCAAACATCTGTCGAATAGGAAATAAAAATAGAACCACTGTGACTTTTAAAAAATAACACGGTATAAGCAACAAGTTCAGCAGGTGGCTGTTAACTGTTGTAATATTCATTATACCTGGAAGTCATCCAAACTATAAATAGGGTAAGTAAGCACACTTCCTGTAGGATGTGCATTACAATGTATTTAATATTATACTTTTCTTCCAACTGGCTAGTTTGTGTCCCTTTGCACACCGCATTTGACACACGATCTTTTGGCTGAAACAGTTCCTTTAATAGATTTAAACTGCATTTATAAATATAACTGGTGTTTAAATTTGTAAACAAAACAAACCAGATACATCAGTTGATGCTAAAAGTCTGACAGCTGTAACTTTTAATTCCATATAATATACAATACATTGTGTGCTCTCCAATAACTTATCATTGTAATTATTATTTGACAATGGGCAGGTTAAAAAGAAAAAGGTTTGCATATAAAACACATGCAGAGTCTGGAAAATGGAAATATTTCTCTTACTGGGCCATGGATTAAATAGCTTCATGTCCTAACTTGCCCCATTTGTGATGCACAACAAGGGTGAATCACTCAAAAGGAGAGAGAGAGACAAATTTAAAATGAAGAGTAATGCCAGAAAAAAAATACAACACTTTTCTTTTTAATTTTCAGGTTAATGTAGTCCTAGTGAAAGAAGGTGTCCTACTGAGACTCTCAAAGAAAACTAATTATCCCCATGACAGGTACACAATAGACAGTAACAGTCCACACTTTCCCAACCCTCACTTCCAGAGGCCACCTCTGGTCCACAACTTAATGAAGGGACCCAATGTCAATACTATAATTTGTAGCTCAGTTGACATCTCATATTCTTGTCTGTACTAGCCTCCACCTCCCCTTAACAGTTCCCTACATTCATGTTCTGAGCAGATTTATGTAATACCATGGTTAAATGTTGACACTAGAACTGACAGAAAAATAAGTATGTTTTGTGAAAAATGTTAGAGAGACAAGGTGGGTGAGGTAATAGCTTCTATCGGGCCACCTTCTGTGGGTGAGAGAGAAGGAACAGTTGGTACAACACAAGATCCATCACTCATCCACCTAGGCTCTCTTAACATTCTGGGACCAACATGGCTGCAACAACACCTTACAACAGTGAAAAAATGACATTTTCTGATTTTTTGGATTGAAAAAAATCTCTTAAAACTTTTTTTGTTTTTGCTTTTCCCCACTGAGAAGGGGGATGGAAAGGAAAAAAAGGGGATAGTGAGACCTGAAATGTGAGGGAGGAAGGAGGGAAAGGAGGCAAAAAGAGGGAGGGGGCTGGAAACCAAAAATTTACAGATAAGGGTGTTTTTTCTTTTAAAGAATTTTAAATAATAGTTAGGTGAAGATACTTGGTTTGTGAAAAAGGCAATTTCTCATTGAACTGGGTTTCAAAGAATTTTGGCCAGCTGTAGCTGGCACCCATTCTCACAATTGCTGTCAGAAGCTGAGAAATCTGGGTCTGGGGAAAACTAATGTAGACACATGCTAAAGCCCTGTCTACAACAGAAATGTTCGTAAACATCTTTAGTGTGTATGTAATAGCAGTGCTGTTTTTACCTGTGTTTGAAGCTGTAATGTAGTCTGGGTTTAAGCATTTTAATACTGTTCCAGTTAGCCTTTCTTAGGAGGCAGATTCAGTCTAGCTAGTTGTAAATATGAGTTGAGTGGAGATTATGGAAGATGGCAAATGATGCTTACGTAGATGCCTACCTAAGCTAGAACACAGGCCACAGCAATACTAGGCTGTTGTTTGCCCTGAAGGTTTTGTGGAAAACCTCCCACTTATTTTTTTCTATTTCTTTTTTCAGTCACTTTCACAATAATTTACATTTGCCATTATGCACATCATGTATCCATTTAATCAAGAAAAAAGCTAATTAATTCAACCTTCAATAGAATAATTGCTATAAAAATGCCCTTGCTATAGTCCAGTATCCACTTCTTATGTTTTATACACCTAGCCAAGCAAGTTTTGTGTTCCCACCTTTGTTGTAGCACTGGTAAATTTTAAAGTGAGAGGTGGGGTAAATATTATCCAGGCTGTAAAAAGATGGGGAATCCAAGAGTTGAGGGCTAGATTGCAGCACTTTACCACAGAAGCCACAATGAAAATCTTGCCCCAATGCACTAGAAGATGATCTAAAAACATGTACAAAGACACAGTTCCTGCTCCAGTGAGTTTACAGTTTAAGGAGATAAGTGAGGTAGGGATAATGATGCAATCAAATAGAGAAAGCATTTTAAATGTCAAATATATATGTAAATTATATATATAACATATTAAATAGATAAAATGTCAACGATCCCCATCGAGCCAGCACTGATTGGTACAACTGACATCGGCAAGAGGTGAGCCTTGAGGAGTTATTTGAAGGAGAGTGTAGAAGCTTTAATGAGTGGTGCAGGATAGGAATTTCTTGCATAAGGAGCAGTGTGGAAGAAAACACAGAGATTTGTGTGAAATGCTGACAAACCAGCAGAGCAGAGTAGGACAGTTTTCAAAGTAGTAGGACAGTGTGAACAAGTAGGGAGGGGCAGACCTGTGAAGGGTCTTAAAAGTCAAGTTTGAACTTCATGCAGTGAGTTAAGTGGAGGGATTCAAAAAGGGGGGTGATGAGCCAGGAGTACTGGGAAAGGAGACTGCTTCTAGCAACTGTTTTGAATGGACTGGAGGGTGTGCTGTAGATTTCAGGGAGGTTGCAGTAAATAAGATACAAGATGATGAGGGTCTGGACAGGAATTATTGAAGATGAACCCTTCCCTTACAGATTTGATTGATGGAGATGGTGGCATTCACAACAGTGACAGAAATGAGAGGCCAGGAGATGTTAAACTGAAGTGAATGATGAGAAATCCAGCAGGTGTGTCAGAGTAACAGGCCAAGTTTCAGGATTTAATGTAGAAATTGGAAGTGGAAAGATATGTTGGAGTGAGGATGGCTATTGAAATTCAGCGACCAGAGGAGATCCCACAGAAGGAGGGTATAGAAAGAAAAGAGCAAGAAGACAAGGACAGTGGGAGAGGGGAAGTACAGAGATCCTGCCCAAGGAGTGTCTGAAGGGAGAGATAAGAATAGAAGGAGGAGAGAACAGTTTTGAAAGACAAAGGAGGATAAGGTGTCAAGAAGCTGCATGTAATCAACAATGGGAAAGCATGAGAGAGGTCAAGGCAGATGAGGATGGAATACAAAGCCTGAGATTTAGCCAGGACATGTATTGTCCTTTCATAGTTATATAGTACATATATAAATCTAAAATCAATCATATTACACTAACATGATATGAAAATGAACAAACAGAATAAAACCATAATTACATAAAATATATACATTATCTGTATAATAGAAAATGGGAATCAAGAAGAAGCTGGCCTACTTAAACACTCCAGTTTCACACCCTTCCCTTCCTCATGTCTCTTCCTGAGTCTAGACATTCAAGGTGGGTGAGGTAATATCTTTTGCTAGAGCACAGTTGGTCCAGTAAAAGATTATCTCACCCAGCTTGTTTCTCTAATATCCTGGGATCACCAGCTACACCATCTCTTCCTACATCTGTAATGTATAGTCTGACTGATGCTGCTGCAAATGGTAATCCCAGTGATGTCAAAAGGAGTCCTGTGCATGAAGAGTGTGTCAAATTGGATTTCATCCCACAGCTAAATACTAATGGCTGTTGTAGCAAGCAAGCACTATGCCCAGCAATAAGATGTGTGTACTGGGCCCACCCCAAAGCCCCAGTCCTGCAATTTGTTTTGTGTGTGGGCAGATCCCATATTGAAATCAATAGGGCTCTGTGAGAGTGCAGCAGTCTGACTGCACAGAGTCAAATCCAGGATCAAGGCTTTAGATTGCCAGCCCTTTGGGGCAGGGACTTTTTCGTATATATCCATAAAGCAGCATGTTCCGCTCCACCCTGTCAAAACAGTCCAAGTAAAACAATGGCTCATAATTAGCTGTTAAAAACATATACATATAAAATGTAACAAACCTAATTTCTGGACTTGTAAAATCTCAAATTTAAATTAGACCTGTGGAAATCTTAATTCGCACTCCGTTGTCTGCAGAAAGTAGAAATTACCAATTCACTCAAGTATAGTATTCTTAAAATATGAATTGAATAAAGTACATTTCTAAACACCCGATCCTTTTAGAGAAAAGCTCTTTAAATTCCCGATTGTCTTTTGAAGCTTCTGTGAGTTCAAGCAATAAGTGCCATTTACATAGGGATAGGATGTAACAAGTATTGTAAATCACTTACAACAGAGTTCACTAATCTATTGGCAGACATTGTGGAGCCAACCCTAACCGAGCTTTGGAAAATGTGTGAACAACATCTTTTGTGGGGGAGACCTGATGGCAATTAGACGATACTTATCTGGGCCTTTGATGTTTGTTTACATACACAACATTTTCCTTGGGGCTCCCTTTATAAAAGAAGCAACCCAGAGAGAGGCATTCTCTGATTCTGCTGCTCAAAAATCCATCCTCCCCTAGTTTGTGTTGAAAGAGAAGACCGCCAGGATGACTAAGGCCCCTTTCTCTGTAGAGTGGCTTTCCCAGAGCAGCCAGGGCACCTATGAACCACAGCAAAGGCCCAGCAGCTACGCAGAAGGTACTCAGAGCAGGACTTTTGCATCACATGGATTGCTCACCCAACTCGGAAATCCAGTCTGCAACTCCAGAACAAACCCACAACCGCACCAAACCGCAAGCCCAACAGGGAAGAAGGGTGAAGGTATAAAGACTCTGGACACCTCTTCTAAGAAGGACCCCAGGAGTGAGAAGCTTTTGGATTCTTCCTCCTCTATAGGTGATTATAATTGCATGTACTATTGTACTTTAAAGACCATCCCAATGAATGCTTGCCCTTGTTATCTCTTCGGTATTTGTAACAGTGAGTGGAGGGAGGAGAATTGTGCATTATTCTTTGCTAAGCGTATTGGGACACAAAGGGTGAAATCCTGGCCCCACTGAAGCCCGTGCGGGTTTTGCCGCTGACTTCAGTAGAGTTGGGATTGGACCCTGGGGATGGTCTAGGTGGCCGGGCATAGGACGGGGGTCGGGACTCTTGAGTTCAATTTCCCCGTTTACCACTGGTTCCAGATCTGACACTGGGCAAGTCATCTGATCTCCCTATACCAGCCTCCAAGAGGAGTCCTTTGGTTTCACCTTGGTAACACGCTTGGAGCGCCTATGGGGCCAAGGGCTATGTGGGGGCCAGGCACTAGCTGAGCCGCAGCTTTGAGAGGGTTGGGTGCCTCCCTTCCATTTAGGAGATAATAATCGCCCCGGAAAACTGCTGATTTGCGTGCCAGGAAAAGCCTAAGTCATCTGCCCGCCGCTGCGCCCTTTAGTGGTGTATAATGGCCGAGGAAGCGTGAGCCCTGCAGCCCCCTCTAGGTCTCCAACCACTGGAGTGCTCTGAGCGGGGCTGACCTGGTTCCTCTCTGTGCCCAGCTGCAGCACCCGCCGCAGCCAAGCGGGCGTGGAGCGCCGCGGAGTCCGGTTCCGACTGGGAGAGCGGCCAGTCGGAGTGCCAGTCCCCCGAGGAGCCCGGCGCCAGGGGCAGTCGCCGCTTGCGCACCGCCTTCAGCGTGGAGCAGATCAGCACCCTGGAGAGCTCCTTCAAGCGCCACAAGTACCTGGGCTCGGCCGAGCGGCGCAAGCTGGCCGCCAAGATGCAGCTGTCCGAAGTGCAGGTGAGCGGGCCTGGCGGCTGGCTGGAGGCTGGGCCGGGCTCTCTGGGGGCTCCTGGGTGACTGTGTTTCTCCTCCCCGCAGATCAAGACATGGTTCCAGAACCGGCGCATGAAGCTGAAGCGGCAGCTGCAGGAGCTGAGGCCGGAGCCCTTCTACAGCCCAGTCCCCTTCGCAGCCCGAGGCGGGACTCTGCCCCTGCACTATGTCTACCCGGCTCAGCAGCAGCTCCTGGCTCACCTCCCCAGGCAGGAAGCCCTACCCGCCAGCTTCGCCTTCCCAGCACTGCCAGCCTCTGCCCTGAGCCCCGCCAGCACCTACGCGGGGGAGCCAGGCTTTTGGCAGGCGCCCTGCTTTCTGGGCTACAGAGACTCCAGGGCTTTCTTGCTGCCCATTTGAACTCGCTGGGCTGGCCTGTGACTCAGAGAAGGATTTGCACTAACGCTGGCTCCGCGAGGTCGCCTAGGCTTGTAACTGCCTGCTGTGTTTATGATGCGATCCCCTCTTACATAGCGACAGTATTTTATACGGACACTTACGTGTGGATAATGGGGCCCAGTATTAATATGATGCGGTACGGTCCAATAAAACCAACCACCTACCAGCTTTCACTCTGCTTCCTTGCACAAGACCTCGGGAGCCCTTACTTGCCATAACCGTGAACACAGCCTCTTTCTTTCCTTCCTCCCTTCCTCCCTCCTAAATTCAGGATGTCAGCTAATCTGCAAGACCCTGACTCAAACCTTTCCCTTCCATGGGCCCTGGAATAGGCTCCTATATAGATTTTCAGTCTGGGCTGGTTTAATAGTCTGGGCTTGGAGAGCACCTTTTTAGGGAAGTGAGTTGAGAGTTTAAGATTCCTAACCGGGAGAAACTCAGTACCCTGCCAAACCACCCAGCAGCCAACAAAGTGTTGAACCTTGCAGTGTGCACACAATGGGTGAAATCCTGTGCTCATGGCAAAATTCCCATTGACTTCAATGGACTTGATTGCCGCCAGGATTTCACACTGTGTTGGGTTTTAGTGCTGCTGCCTGACCCTTGTTACAGAAGCTCCTGTACTTGCCCTGCTCTGGTTAAAACTGTTACTACTGTAGACACTCCATCATGATCCAGTTTAAATGACTAGGAGTGAAATCCTGGCTCCACTGAAGTCAATGGCAAAAGGCCTGCGGAGAGACTTCAGTGGGGCCAGGATTTCACCATAGGAAGTTTGCTACTGGCACAACCAGGAACAAGATTGTGCCCTGTGTCTTCAACTACTCCCTGGGTGGGTCTGCTTCTATTTTATTTAATCTGACAGCACTAATATATACTGACCATAGGATTCATTTTCAGATTTATTCATGCATCTAAAATAAGGTGTTAATATTTGGGAAATCAGCTTCCTACATTTAAGCATACAATGGTCATTCTAAGAGATGGTCCAAAATAGGGCCTGCAGCTCTTATTCACATGAAAAACAAATAGCTACATCAGTAGGATTACCCTTGTAACCTTGAGCAAGGGCTTTCAGGATCAGGCCAATCACAGTAGTGACTGACCTGGAGGAACTACTATGTTTTGCAAAATTAGAAAGGAATGGAAGACAGATTTACATGAGAGGCCCTGATAGTCTGTGGTGGAACAAGTATGACATGGACAAAACTACATATGTGTGTGCATAGCAGACTGGCTAGTGCACTTTACTTTTTAATATTTATACACTAGTGCTACATTTTAAATGTATTTTTATGCTAGCCAGCCAATTATTGGGGGATACCTTTTAAAAGACCCAAAGTGTATAGACAAATTAGATAGGCAATTTTTAAAAAAAGTATAACATTTTAACTCCCCATCCTGAAAAACACCACCCCGTCCTTTGAGATTTCTTTAATACCAAGTACCATGAAAGGGTAGGGTATTTCCCTTTTTGTTTGTTTGTTTTTTGTTTTAACAAATTAACGTGCAAAAATAAATAATCCCTAGCTCAACCAAGTGTGGTTAAATGACAATGTTAAAAATATAGATGTTCCTGGAAATGTGCTTCTGGGAAGCCTTCTGCAAAATAACACCATACTCATCTGAACTCATCCCACCCAGACTAATCCATATGTACTTTTCTATTTACTATTATCATTGATCCAGCCTTGCAAAGTCTTTTCTTATCTTAGACTCCTGTCAGTCTGGGGTCCCACCATAATGATATTTGGAAACTCCATAGCATCAATCAGGTGTAAAGTTGCCTACAATAAAATCCAGAGATAAAGTATTGGTTAGTCTGGCTCATTTATATTTTGCTCTGAGATTCACTGTTGGTTTTTTGTATTTTATTTAAATACTACTACTACTTTAAATAAGAAATTCACAATCAGCAAGGGCCCATTGGCAGCCCATGGAAATCAATGGAAATGCAGGACAAGGGGGAAATAAACTGGAAAGGATTGTTCTAGTTTCATTGACTTCAACTGAGCTATAAAAAGTTACATCAACTGAGGATCTACCCCAAGGTATTTTGAAAGACTTCCATTGGTTTCAGATCTGGTATCCTACACTGCATCCCTTTAAGCTGCTCTGATCCCCTGGCCCATGCATATGGCTTTGTTTTGCTTTCTCCCTCGTGCACTCCTGAATAGGCTGGCCTGGTGCTGAGCTAGAATGCATACAGCAAGAGACTGTAAACTTGGTCTTCTGAACAGGGTCCCTAGTATGGAAGCTAAATCCATATTTTGAGATTTTTTTAACATGGCTCTTACTGCTGTTAACATTCTCTATAATGTTCAATTCAGGGAACATATCAACATTTCTGGTTTAAAACTCCATCTTAATATTTGCTTGGGTGGGGGTCAAAATAGGTGCGCAGGAAAAATAGAGGTTTGTGGAGTAAAATGTTCTTCTGGGCTATAAGAAATAAACCAAGGGTTTGCCTGCTATTTGTGTGACCTTTTTAGAAACCAAAAGCAAAATGAGTGGATTTGATTGAGGAAAGTGTTTTGAATGCAACCTAAATTAGTTGTAGATTTAAACGTTATTTCTGAAATGCAAACTTTGTCCTCATGTGAAGCAGCTACATTGATCAACAGAAGAAAGCCAACCTTCAAGGATTATGAATTGTTCCTCTTCAAAGTATTAATGTATTAAGATATCTCCAAGGAAGCTTTCATAGGGTACGTTTCAGAGTATGCTTGTGCTTAAATAAATTTGTTGGTCTCTAAGGTGCCACAAGTACTCCTCTTCATATGGTAGATACCTTATCAGGTCTAAAGCAGCCAAATTTTAAAGAGGGTCAATCAGTCAATGTCTATAAATATGTGTTTACATGAAAGCCTCTAAATTTATCTGCTTTATTGTGTCTGTTATATACTTCATAGGATTATTGTTATACAGGCAAAGATTAGAGTAACTCACTAAAACCCATACACTATAAAGTGGGGCATGGAACTCAGCTTCAAAATGCCTTGGATGGGGGTGGGCGGATTCTGCTTTTCCTGCCTGGAAAAAAGTGAAGTTTGAAGGTATTAGTGAATGGCATAATTAGCCTGCCCCCAAGACCCACCCATCCAGTAATTATTTCCCCACTCTCATCTGAAGGAGGGGAAGCCTCCTGGCTGTTAGCCTGACTGGCAGGGAGGAGATAAATCATGGCTGAAAGAAGGGGGAAAGGGGAGACAACTGAAAGAAGGAAAAAAACAGGAGAGGAGAAGGTGATGAAGCAAATATGAGTCAGAAAACCCGAAGGGAGAGGGAGAGCGCGCAGGTAGTGCTGCTATGGGAGCGGGAAGGGAAGACATGGGAATGGTAATCAGGAAACTCCATCACCAGGGCCCATAACACAAGTTTACAAGGCCCTGGGGAAGAAGCGACTGCGAGGGTCTCAGATTTCTTATTTTATGAAAAAGCCCCCAGGCTGTCTGGCTTTCACAAAACATTTTATGAAGAATCAGGCCTCGTGGAAGCTCCCCTAGAAATTCAAACCTGGAGCAAATCCTCCTTCCCATAGCATCTGCCCCTCCACCCCATCCCTTCTCTTTCCTCCACTCTAATTTCACTCAGAAATAGCTGCCCTGCTCACAGCTCCTCCTCATGTACTTTGTCCCTGGGAGTCCATTTCTGGGGTTTGGGAAGGCACCTCAGGAACCGGGCGAGACGCAAAGGAGGAGCCTGCATTGCCTCTATCACTTCCTTCTATTTGGGCTTCTGTTTAAAATTCTTTATTTCAATAACTGGGCTGAGGACTTTCCATTTCCAGGACAACTGCGCAGTTAGCCATTGCAGTAGCTACTCGTTGCACGGACCCCGAAATGACAATGGCTTCTGAAGGGCAATAAAATAATTGTAAGGGTCTGAGCTATGCAGTAGCTGTGGAATCTGACTGCCTATAAGGTATTACACTTTGCATGTTATCTTCCTCATCTCCAGCACTTCACATACAGGGCAGTAAAGCTACTTCTTCAAACAGCTCCTAGTTAGCTGCCCCTACAGCGCCTGAGGCCAGAGGTGCTGGAACAATTTCTGTAGTGGGGGTGCTGAGAGCCATTGAACCAAACTGTAAATCCTGCCTATGATGGAAACCACTTGAAGTCAGGGGGTAGGGAGCACCCCTAGTGTCAGCACCTATGCTTAAGGTCTCCTTTTATGGTCTAATGGGTCTTCTCTTCATAGGAGGGCCCCTTTAGAAGTAGGCTTGAGTTAGAAAAGCAAGAGAATTTGATCATAGTGCAAATAATCACATACAACCATATCTGGTTTTATAATGAATGCACAATTCTTCACAAACTAATTAGTAGCAACTGCTCATTCCCAGTTTCTCTGCCCCTACCAGGATTTAAGACTATATCATGCTGTAATGTAACCCCAAGCGTATTGCCTTGCTATGGGGTGCATACATACAATCGCATTCCCAGCGTTCTCCCTTCAACAACAAAATCATAAGGTTGGGCTAACGCCACATTGGTCTCGATTTCGTGTGTGTTGCATGCATGCACGCACATTGTTTGCACCTGTGGAAATTACATCCAGACAGCTGGAAATATTCCTATTTGATAGATAGTTTAGCTATAAGGGTTAGGCCTGGGTGCGTGAAAACGATGCAGCATATCACTGTGCATTGCAATGATTCCTGAACGGGAGTCCTTTTGTCTTTGGCTTTGGGCGCTGGGAGAAAACTACTGCGGAAAAAAAGGACAGGGCAGAAACACCCTGTCACCACTTAAGAAGGTGCTAATGAGCACTTTGCATAATGACTATTCAACCACCGCCTGAAATCTTCTAGCATTTGGCAACATTAACTAGAAACTGTGTGGCCCGATTTATGCCAAAATCTGCCTGTATGACTGCGAGATAGTTTTACTGGGTTAAACTTCCAAGTGTAATATAGCAACTCTGGCATCCACCTGACAAATACCAGTTGTATCTGGCAACAACTAAAAGAACGAGGAGTACTTGTGGCACCTTAGAGACTAACAAATTTATTTGAGCATAAGCCCATGTTCTCTGTGTGTATATGTATCTTCCTATTGTGTTTTCCACTGCATGCATCCAAGAAGTGGGTTTTGGCCCAGGGGGGCTTATGCTCAAATAAATTAGTCTCTAAGGTGCCACAAGTACTCATTGTTCTTTTTGCTGATACAGACTAACAGGGCTACCACTCTGAAACCTGTTTTAACTAAACATCTCTAGAATAGTGATTGAGTTTAAGTGAAACAGAACTGTGCAAATACATTTTTGCCAGCAGTCCATTCCACCTTAAGCATGATTATATCATATATGTTGCAAAAATACCGCTCTGTTTTGTTTTTGCAAGTTTGTTTTTCCAGACATAGTGTTTAATTTTTACTTGTGAACAGACGGCTGAAGTTTTATAGCAACACGTTTAATGTGTAGTATACACTTAGCGAATTCCATCCCCAAAGAACCCACATCGCTTAATAATTCCGCCTAAGCTTGGGTTGGGACACTAAAGTGCAACTGCTTCGGGGTTAGAGGGAGACGGTCAGTTGCTATGCAGCACACTGGACACCAAGTAGACAGAGGAATAAGAGCTGCTGACCCAGTGGCAAGCCCTGTCTCCGCAGCAGACTTTGGGTCCGCACTTCCAAACGGCCAGAGAGATAAACTGAGGTCACGCTTTAATACACAAAAGCATGGACTGATAGCAACTAAAATGTGTGTGAATTACCCTGCAGAGGAGGGTTAGGTGAGTTTTTCCACCAGCAGATTTGAGCAAGTCCCTTATTTTGGGCAAGACATCCCCTTTTGTCTCTTTAATCGCATTGGGGGGTCAGGTACAATAAGCGATCAGTACTGGAATGTTCTCACTGAGGACAGCGTGATGCTAGTGAGTAAAGTTTCCCCTTTGTACTGTAGAAAGTAAGGTATTTGGGGAGTGAAAGCGAGTTCCTTGTGCCTTTGAAAAAGCAGCGCAGTGAAACTGCTATTATTGTTCTACCATCGGCTTTCTTACGACACAGCTGATGGGTCGCGGGACCTGCGATGGAGAGATTCGCTCTTAGGGAGGAAAAAGCTAGAATGCAAAATCGCTCGAGCAGCGACTTCAAAGTTCCGCTGCCAATCATTTCTGCCCCTGCAGCGTGGGGAACATGATTTCATTAGCAAGGCAATAATGCCAGAGATGTCTGCAGCCTGCGCTTGCTTAACCGCCTTTATCCAATTTGGCCAGAGTAGTTTGCCAGGATACTAGAGGTTTGGCCAGAATATTTGGACCCCTGCTGCTCGCAGACTCGGTGGAGCCACTCAAGGGACCGGGTTTCAAACCAGGTGAAGCAATTCCGTGCTGTGTGCTAATCGGGAGAGAGCTCACACTGCAGGGCCATTAGATCTAATTGCTGCCCATTATCTCTTTCTTTGATAGGTAATTAGATGACAATTAACTTGGAAAAGCCCAGAGGGCTTGGAGTCGAGAAGGGGGAGGAGAGACCTTCAGATTTCAGTGCATGCTCTGTGCAAAGTCTAACTTTTCCTTTCAGCTGCCTACAAACAAACCTAGTGCAGAAAAGGATTTCTTCTTCTCCCACAGAAAAAAAAATTCTGTGCTATGATTTTAATGGACCCAAAAGTAAAATAATTCTGTAATCAAAAAGACAAGTTTCCTCCTTTCCACAAAGATCTATTTCTAACCCAGGTAACTTCTTATTTATTATCTGGAGTAACTGTGTTCTCACATTTGAACAATATACTGTAAAGGTGTCGGGGTTCTTTGGACGTCCCTCAGCTGTTTTGAGGTGTTGAGTGAAGGATAGACCTTAGGTTAATTACATGTGCCTTACTTTATTTGGTCATCTTGTGGTCATTTAATTTTCGAAGAGCTAAATGAGATTTTAAAAATCCGGTTTTAAAATGATCACTCTCATAGTTGTGATGTAATTGCCCAAATAGGGAAATCGACGTATTGCAACATGCGATCGAATTTTAAAACTGTATTTCAAAAAAGGGCGGCATTATAAAGGGGGATATTTTAAAACGACTCCGCAACATCCCCATAATTGTTACCAGTATTCTGCCTCCAGCTGTAAAGAAGGGAGTAAGGGGGCAATGGCCAGGTTAGTGTTCACGGGTACTTCAAATAAAAAGGCATTTACTCTTAAACAAGTAATCTCGTTGATGCCTAATTGACTATCTAATAGCATGTATCAGTGCATCAAAGCCTCGCTGAATAAACTTGTTAGCATTTCTAAGGGGGGCAGTGAGCGTTACAAACAGTGATCAATTTTCTTATCAGCCATACTTAGAAGGAAGCTGCCCCTCTGAGCAGATAACGATGTGTGTGCCTAAGTGAAGTACTGGGATTCATTGTCTCCCATGGAAAGTCTGAGAACAATCAAAGCTGAAGGGGCTGAGGACAGTGAGAGTTTCCCCAGTTCGGGTCCCTTTGATCAGCAAACCCGGCCACGTGAGATGCTCCTAGACTTCTGGCGCCTTTCAGTGGGGTGGGTATGGTTTGTGCCCCATTATGTGCCTGGGGAAAGGTCTATGGGTGGAAATATAACTCTTCTCTCTCAATAAAACTCTTATGCCCTTTCATCGATAGAGTGAATCTTGGTGTGCATTTAAATAACATATATGGATCTCATCCAAAATATATACCCTCCTTTGGGTATATCTCATTTAATCAATCCCCTGTCACTTCAGTGGCCTTGGGTATCGGTGCACCTTAGTCCTTCCTGTTCTCTGCCTGGTGCACACAATAATTTAATTGCCTCAGGGCTGTAATACTGTGGCTTAGTTCTGGTTGTTGGTTAGGTGTTGGGGTGGCTGAGTGGCAGTTAGTGGCCTGTGATATATGGGAGGACAGACTCTATGAGCTGCTGGGCTCTTCCAGCCATGTTTCTAATGAACCCAACAGCAAAGCACCCCTGAGAGCAGCAAGGGGCCCAGTTTCTACTGGGCTGACTCAGCCCTTCCACACTTAAAAAGGAAGTATCACAGAGTATGCTATGAGTGACTTTTCCATAGGATAGCCTTGCTGTGTGAACAGTAAGGGCTTTCTTGTGACTTTGGCTGCCAAGGTGACACAGGGTGGGGAGGGTATATGGAGGTCAGCTGCCGTAGCAGCTCCTAGACATATTCTGGTTGCCTTAGATGCTGCTACCCAGGGTTCAGTACACCACGCATCAGCTGTGATCAGACAACTGATGCACAGAAAAGGAACCAAACAGAGGAACACTTGGTTTATTTCTTTCATTGCATGGGTCCACCATATAATGTCCTTCTGGGGGATCTTACTGGTACCAAGGCCCCCAGACTAGGAGTTTGCACCAGAGGTCTTGGTCAAAATTTCCCCTCCTGTTATTGCACTGTTTGCCTCTTGGCTAGTGTCCTTCACCCCAGATATGATTGATTTTCTGCAGTGTTGTATGTCTCTAACTGGGGACATCATTATGGAATCCTAGGAGCTGAAACCTGTTTTATACTTGTAAGGTATTACACTTTACAAGAGGGAGAGCAGAACCTCCGAAGCTGAACTTTGGAGGAATTAAGTCATTGCATCACAAATATTGATAACATGGAAAAATGGTAGGGAAATATTTTGTCAATAACTTATTTGCATTTTATGTGTATGCAGAGGTTATATGAAAGCTATGGATTCTCTTTTTCAAAACCAAGAATAGTCAAATTTGCATAGTTTACCATTTTTATTCATAAATATAAAATAAAGTGACAACAAAAATCATGGAATTCAGAAGATAGGTACATCCCATCCCATCCCATCCTATTGGCTTTAGTTACAAGCAGAGACAATTCTAAGCATAAGGGGTCCAAACAATTGCTTAGGGCCCCAAGCTGCTCAAGAGGGTCCCCTATTAATTGTTAGTATGTGTTGAGGGTGGGAGGGGAATATTCCTGCTTAGAGTCCACAATGGGGGAGCACTGGCACTGGTCTGGTTATAAATTTGATCCCTTGTATGTATTGTAAACTCCTCAAGACTGAGATCTCGCTCCTATTACACATGTGAACTATTAGTAGTAATGGGACAGGTGGGTGTAGGCCATCCTCAGCTAAAGTGGTAGAAGCACTGAACCCAAGCTACTATTGAATTCTGGGAACAACAAACAAACAAAAAAAAAACAAACAGGAGAGGGAATGCAGTCAAAGGTTAATAACAAGGGATCTGGGAGGACACCAAGCAGAGAACCCAAGGCAATGCCCAACGCTCCTCAAAGGCATCTAAGGTGTCAGTGGACATTGCCCACAGGAACTCTGTCCAGAGGCATGAACATATAAGGAGCCAGAAGTCCAGAGTATCCCCCATCAAGCTTCTTCCTCCTGGTATGATAAATGGCTGACTTGGCCATCCCCAGGAGGAGGTTGATGAGGAGGTCTTGTGACTTTGAGGCCACGGATAGGGTGTACATAGAGCAGGACATGTTAGGAAAAGTGCAGCCAGAACCTCATTAAGAGGTTCTGGAGGACCCACAAGAGTAGCTGTAGCCTGACACGCTCTATATATTTGTGTGTGAGGATCTTCCTCTGGCTGCAGAAAACACAGGTGTTGGGAGTTCAAGAACCATGGCAGGAATATGCCTGTGCTCACAGCTCCATGAAGGAGCCACCAGCTAATATCCCTGGTGGGCCATGGGACCAGAGTTGAGTAACAACTAGCCAGCCAGAGTTCCTCATCTTCCTTAGATAGCAACATGTCCTGCCTCTGGGTGTCAAGGTAGGACATGTGGGTGAGGAAGTGGATGGTATGAAGCATGAGCACGGACAAGCATTTCCTGGGTATGGTTTGGAGTCAGTCTGGCTGGATGGTGTTCAGTTAGGGTTACCATATGTCTGGGTTTTCCCAGGCATTGCCTCTTTTTTTTGATCCTACACCTTCTATCTGGGCAGATTTTTTTCAAATAACAGGCAATGTCTGGGATTTTTGCAGAACAGTCATTGCAGCTCAGAAAGAGCCCTGACTGGTCTGCTTCCTGATTGATCCCTCCCTGCATCTGCAGGTGATTGGTCCATTCACCTGCAGTCACAGCTGCCAGATCCCACCCACCCAGGCCCCGGGTCCCAGCCTTAGGGTGGGGGGTCCCAGAGGGAGGCACTGACTGATGGCTGGCACTGCGTCCTGGGCTTGCGCCAGCCACCCTGCCATCATGACAGGGAGTGACACTGCCCCCCACCTCCAGTGAGTATCCCTGTCACAGGTATCCCTTCTAGCACTCCCCAAATACCCCTCCCAGGATGCACATATCCCTCCAGTATCCCCTCCTGCACCCCCAGGGTATCCTTCCCCCCAGTATACATGCGCACACCTCCAGCACCCCCATCTGCACCTCCCCCCCAAGCCCTCTCCTTCCCTCCAGCACCCCTCCCACTCTAGCAGTGACCTCTTTTTGGAACCTGAAATATGGTAACCCTGTGTTCAGCCAACTGAAGTTGCATGTCAGAGGTGGCCGAGGAGGGTTGTGGAGCAGAGGCCTGATGACCAGTTCTGGTGGTCCAGGGGGTAAGAGGCAGAGGGTGACCAGATGTCCTGATTTTATAGGGACAGTCCCAATATTTGTCCTATATAGGTGCCTATTCCCCTGCCACTCCTCTTTCCACACTTCCCCCCCCCCCCATTCTCATTTTTCACACTTGCTATCTGGTCACCCTAGAAAGGCTGGCAGGGAACACCCTCCCACAGGACCACCTGGAGGAAAGCAAGAGAAGCAGGAGACAAGGTTGCCTTCACCTACTGGAGCACATGACAGGGGACATGCAGGGTGGACAGCCCCATTCACTGGGTATGTGCCACAGCATCCACCCAATCCTTCTGATCATAGTCCAGGAGGTCTCCAACTCTAGTGGTACCAGCCAGGACCAACCTCCAGTGCACCAAGGGGCACTCTGTCACCTGCACACCAAGGTGTGGATTGTGTAGTGGGGGCTCTGTGAGGAGGTCCTTCCCCTCAGCTGCCACTGTGGACCCCGTCTCTGAAAGTAGCTTCCAGGGTGTGGTAGAAGACTGACTGCTCAGAGATATCTTGGGGGAGACCCCTCAGCTCAAAGTAAAATTGCTGCCGGTTGTATCAGAGGCAGTGGAAGAAAGCATGCACCAGCATGCTCATGTGGACTTCCTGCACTGTAAAGCAGTCTCTGCAGAGCCTGAAGGTGGAAGGCATGGACCTTGCTGTGGATGCAGCCCAAGTCCTGGCTGACCCCCAGGGGGAGGCTCAGGACCCCTGCAGAGACCCAGTGTGGCCCTGGCCAGAAAACTCCAGGTTCATCTTCTGGAGGCTGACTGGTGCCAGAGCATTGACAGGACCAGCTTGTTGAGCATCAGTGCCCTCCCCTGTAGGGAAAGGCACCGGAGCAGCCCTGTCCACCTATGCAATTGGTCAGCCGCTCTGGCCTTGAGATCACCCCAATTCTCCATTGGGGAGGGATCAATGGCAGAAATGTAGACACCCAGACAGAGCACTGGACCCACACCCCAACAGATGGCCCACAGCATGGGTGGGAGGGAGCTAGAATGAGGACCACCCATTCCCCACCACCAGGCCAAAGCTCTTGACCCAGTGGACCTGGGCAGAGGATGCTACCAAATAAATGGCTTGGCAAGTCTCTGCTTTTGCCAGGTGTCCTGGGCCAAGGGTGCCAGAACTGGGGGGTACCTAGCCTGTCCACTTTTCACCACAGGCCTACCCACCCTCCTTTCCCCCCCAAGGCTCCATTCCCCTGGCCAGGCCGGGGAGTCTGGCTGGGGAGCCCGGACAGCATGGTGCTCTGAGTTGCAGACCCTCCACCTGTCTGGGGTGGGGGTGGGGGGCGAGAGCAGTCCCCAGCCCATGTCCCTGTCCCCCAGGCCCTCTGCCCAGGGCAGGTGGAGGGTCCACGGCTCCCCACAGCTGCCCATCTCTTACTATGGCTGAGCTGCAGCTCCAAGGCCCTGTTCCCCGGCCAGAGCTGGGTCAAGGGGAGCTGCAAACCCTCCACCTACCCTGGGAACAGGTAGCCGGAAACCCTCTGCAAACCCTCTACCTGCCCCTGGGCAGGTGGAGGGTCTGTGGCTCCCGGCCCACTCTAGCTTTCGTCTTGGCTGGGGGCAGGGCCTCATATGGAAGGGGCGGAGCCTCAGTTGGAAGGGGGAGGAAGAGGCCCTGGAGGGGTCAGGAGTCCCTGCTGGCCCCCACACTTTTGGGAAGGCTCTGCCACACCTGTCCCGGGCCCTAAGTCAGAAGTAGCACATCTTCAGAATACGCCAACGGAACCACCCACAAATCCAGCTATGACATGTCTGTAGAGCAGTGGTTCTCAACCAAGGGTATGTGTACCTCTCGGGGGGTATGCAGAGGTTTTCCAGGGGGTACTTCAACTCATCTAGATATTTGCCTAGTTTTACAATAGGTTACATAAAAAGCACTAGTGAAGTCACTACAAACTAAAATTTCATACAGACAATGACTTGTTTGTACTGCTCTATATCCTATATGCGGAATTGTAAGTACAATATTTATATTCCAATTGATTTATTTTATAATGATATGGTAAAAATGAGAAAGTAATCCATTTTTCAGTAATAGTGTGCTGTGACACATTTGTATTTTTGTGTCTGATTTTGTAAGAAAGTCGTTTTTAAGTGAAATGAAACTTGGGGGTACGCAGGACAAATCAGCCTCCCGAAAGGGGTACAGTAGTCTGGAAAGGTTGAGAGAGACTACTGGAGCACCTAGCAATCTAAACAAATAGGGGCTAAAAATGACTCCATTCAACACAAGTAGCCCTCTGACTGTTTCACCTGCTCATTGCTGATACAGATGTGAATGGAGATTTGTTTCCTATTCCAACTTTTATACTCAACTTATCCAGACACAATACCTGACCATGTCTTCCAGCTCTCTTGGCTAAATCACCAGGTATTTAATGTTTTTCTGAAAGCTTCAATTGCTGGGATCAGGATAGTGCATGAAAATCTCAGATTTCTTAAAAGAGAGAGAGTCTCTAGTCCTCAGAGAGACAGGGACTTAAGTCCCTTCCTCTTTTCAGGTGTTTTGGTCTTCTCTCCACTGTGGCCTTTCAAGCATTGTTTGCATTAGCTTGCAATAAGGCTGTGTCTGAACCATTTTTAACATTGTCTGATTTTTGTCTGTAGCTAGTAGATAGTTTTGAAAAGAAATGAGCATTTTTGTTTGTAGAGCTGTGATCCACAATGGCACCTAATTTATATTTAATAGTAATACCAGAGTTTTGAGGTGAAAGATACATAAAGGAGTCATGATGCTAGATATGCTTAAGTGTAGTTAGTCATATACCACAGGCACCATGGGAAAGGAAATGTGCAAAGATAACATCCACAGAACACTTCAGTAGAGAGCAAGTAAATCTGATTTTCATGGGGAGGGAGAGTATGTTTCAAGATACTTTTTTTTTTTTTTTTAAAGAGGCTAGGACTTTTAAGCTTGGAAAAGAGGAGACATGATAGAGGTATATAAAGTCATGAGTGGTGTGGAGAAAGTGAATAAGGAAAAGTTATTTACTTGTTCCCATAATATAAGAACTAGGGGCCACCAAATGAAATTAATGGGTAGCAGGTTTAAAACAAATAAAAGGAAGTTCTTCAGTCAGCGCACAGTCAACCTGTGGAACTCCTTGCCTGAGGAGGTTGTGAAGCCTAGGACTATAACAGGGTCTAAAAGAGAACTGGATAAATTCATGGAGGTTAAGTCCATTAATGGCTATTAGCCAGAATGGGTAAGGAATGGTGTCCCTAGCCTCTGTCTGTCAGAAGGTGGAGATGGATGTCAGGAGAGAGATCACTAGATCATTATCTGTTAGGTTCACTCCCTCTGGGACACCTGGCATTGACCATTGTTGGTAGACAGGATACTGGGCTGGATGGACCTTTGGTCTGACCCAATATGGCCATTCTTATGTTCTCAGGGTATGTGTGGTCCTAGGTCCTTATTATATTGCTATGCTAACATCAAAAATGACCAGTAATATTACTAAATGGGACCTATCACTATAAATAGGTCAGTCAGTACCCCTCTCTCTAATATTGCATGAGTGCATCATAATTCAAGCATCTGTAACTGCTGGGAGGGTGGGATCTGGGGTGGGGCAGGCAGAAAATCACTACAGATTCAAAGTATATTACTATAGCTGAAATTATAACAAAAAAGAAAAAAGTGGTGCCAATACTAGCTGGGTGGAGGAGCAGCTGGGGATACTTTTTACATACAAAACAATATTAAAACATTGAACCATCCAGACATGTCCCAAACATCATGCTGACTCCTTTGCTAAATCTTTTACTCCTTTCTCTGGCCCCTAGCTGTCTTTGTAGATTGCAAAGTCTGCTGAGCACCTCTTCCTGCCTATAGAGCACGGAGCACAGTTTGGACATGACTGTACTATGAATAACAATCTGCCCAGAGAGTCTACAATGTGTATTTACTGGATTTATTTAATGTAATGGAAATTGGATGGAAGGTCTTGATTCTAGAGTGTGCATGAGGTCACTTCACCCACCTGGATCAGTAACCCACTCTATGGAGTTACACCGAGAGCTACTCTCTGGAGTAATACAGCCTTTAAACACATAGCATTACCATGGGCTGTTAGTGTGTTGGAGGCTAAGTACGAAGAAAACCACCACATTTTGGAAGGAGGGATAGCTTAGTGGTTTGAGCGTTGGCCTGCTAAACCCAGCGTTGTGAGTTCAATCCTTGAGGGGGCCATTTAGGGATCTGGGACAAAAATTGAGGATTGGTCCTGCTTTGAGCAGGGGCTTGGATTAAATGGACTTCTGAGGTCTCTTCCAACTCTGATATTCTATGCCCCTTTCTAAAACTCTGCTCCAAGTGAGTGTGACAGAAGAGGTGACCACAGGTGTGTAATGGCCAGGAAGGCTATTGAAATGCAGGGAGGGAGGGCTGCTCTCAGTCCAGGCCTTTCCCTCTTTATTCTGTGCTTTTCCCCAGGGTGTGTGTGTGTGTGTGTGTGTGTGTGTGTTTGGAGGGGAGTCAGGGGCTCTAAGATGGGAATCGCCTGCCCTGCTGGCATTTCTTATTGCAAGCTCCATTTCCATTAGCCACTGACCCCTCTGCGCGAAGAGCCTTTGAAATGGACAGGGGTCCTCTGCAGAGTTAAAGTAATGAGCACGAAGGAGAAAACAAACCGAGCAGCCTCGTAGAGCAGAGACGGTTCGCACAGGCGGCCCCTCGGGATTTGGAGCCCGTCTGAGCCCACCCTGCCTTGTACGCGTGTGTAGCGGTTGCTCTCTTGGCTCAGGGCCGTGCAGGAGCTTCGGGAAATCTCTCCCTTGCTCAGTCACGCTAAAGATCGGCCATGAACAAGCCCCAGCCCTCACTGTTTAAACCGTCAGAGACGGGACCCGGGTGTTTCCTAACACGCAGCCCGCAGTGGAGCTGGCTGAGTCCCGTGTTAGAGGTTCCCAGCTTAGAGGCAACAGCAGCTGCTCTAACGTCCTCTGGAAGAGGAAACGCTGCGAGCAGGCAGGTGTGAGGAAGCGGCGTGTAAAGCTCGGAGGGAACTAGCTGGAGCCTGTTCCCCCGCGATAACGCTGCGGGCGAGGCGCTCGGAGCGTCCCAAAGCCACAGCTGTGAGCGATGGGAAACGCCACAGGTCAGGGAGATCGGGGCCGGGCTCAAGCCCCCCTGGCCGTCCTGGGGCGGAGCGGAAAGGGGCAGCCTGAGGAACCCCGCCCAGCTGAAGCAGCAGAGGTCAGGACTGACCAGTGTAACAAGCCCGAGTCGGCGAGCTGTGGATAGCATGTCCAGCTGAGCGCCTGGCATGATTCAGTCACGGTTGTAGCTAACCTGTTTTCTCATGGCGACGCTGCCCGGTCAGGTCATGCCAGGGACCGGGTGTGTGTCACTATAGCTTGTGTGTTTAATCACAATCGTTTAGTTGTAATCAGAAAACAATGGGGGGAGGCGGAGCCTTTAAAGCCTACTTCTATCTGGGGTTGGAAAATAAATAGAACCCCCCCCCCCAAAGTGTCTTGTTAAGGTATGAATTACAGGGACAAAGGAAAGGGGCGGGGGGGAACAGCAACCTCAGGGCTGCGGCTGCTTTCTTTGCGCGCACAGTGGAGCCAGAACCTGCAAGTTAAAATGCCGGCTGGGCCCACCACGCCCATGCCAGCTCTGCCAGCCCTTCTCAGAAGGCCTTTTTGGGTCCATGTGGCCTGATGGTCAGCATCTGCCGCTCTCCCGAACTTCAGTGGGAAACGCGGGTGCTGGGTAAAATCTGCTCCGAGGGCCCTGCTGCCCTCCTCCTTGGGTGTAATGGGCCACCCTGCCACTTCAGTCTAATCTCCGCGCTTTGGGAGGATTAAGAAAGATTCTTCCACTCTTACTGTAAAGTTGTGTGCTTTAATGGCCCCCTGCATTTATAGTTAGTATAACTGTGATACAGATCAGTCCAAGTTTATAATATGCTGTAGCTCCCTGTGTTAAGACATCAGTAGCAGATGATTAGGGCGGAATTGGAAACCAGCCTCACTCACATACCATTGCATTTTCAGTGAAACTTGCCTTTGGGAAAAGAAGGGGGGATTTATGATCAATAATCTAGTTATAGGAAGAAGAAACAAACCCGCTGCTCGTCAGATCAGAGTTTATTGAGTCAAATCCTTCAGTTCTGGTGGGCTTCATCGGGGGCTCAGTGAGTTCACTGGAAGTTTAGCCCCTGTAAGAACAGGGCCCTGGTATCAGGATTCAGGGTTAGAGAGGGAATATCTTCTGTTTGCTCTCCCAATTAGGAACAATCTGAATATATGGTGTCCCGGTGTCTTTTATAGCCGATTCATTTGTGCTTGCTGCATGTTTTTCCACTGGCTTATCTAGACGCAGAAAATGCTCAGTGACAGGTTTTCTAATACCGTTTATGATGCTTACAGTGATTAACCCCCTGGGCGGTTCTTAGCATTCTCTGCCCCTTGCATCACAGAGGCGAAGTCATGCTTTATAAATAACGTGTAAATTGGGGTGGTTTGAAGTTGATGAGGTCCTGTATCGCTTTGATCGCTAAACTTCCAGGCGTTGGTGAAAGATTGGCTACATTTCTGGCTAGACAATTGGCGCCAAATTCAAGCTGAGAGGAGTGCAGGGTTCAATTTGTACCCGTTAAACCAGAAACACAGCAATAATACAGCCCGGAGCTGGGAAATCGAGCCAACCCAGACTTTTGACGTCTCCCTACGACCTTTACAATGGACTTGGATTTCTTCCTCTCATTAGTTTGCAGCAGAAGGGATGCGGGTATTGATAGGGAACGTAGAAGGGATTCTGATAGGAAATCGATCATGACATTTATTGACCACGTAGTAACGTTTTGTGTTACATGATTGCTAGACTACCCCTTATTCTCCCCTTAAGCAGGAGTCCCCCTACAGCTTTTGCCGACCCGAAAAATAGTTTGCAGTGTTGTAGCTTGTTGGGCTCAGGATATTGGGCAGACAAGGTGGGTGAGGTCATATCTTTTATTGGGCCAGCTAGAGAAATTGGTCCGATAGAAGATATGACCTCATCCACCTTGCCTCTGAAATATATACTGCCAGTCTAACGAGGACTTGTCAAAGGATTACCTACCTGGTAGCTTCATTTAGATCTGCATTTTGAAAGGCAGGGATTGGTGTAAAATCTCTGTTCTAACAGAGTTCTGGGTTGTGTTAATGGGTGATAAATGTTCTCAGACATAGAACCGGAACCTTGCATGATAAAGATACAAAACCGCTGCTCCATTCACGCCCCTGCCCTAAGGAGCTCCCTGATTATGGCTGTAATGAGATGCGGTTGCTAATGCTTGGAGATCTATGCAATTTAAAATATGTCGTATGTGCCTTTTGTGTTAGTCCATCGATGTTTGGAAGGGACATGATTGAACCCCATTGTTCTGCCATTAGCTGGAGTGTAACTGTCTTTAAACGCCCTTTTGCTGGTCTTTTGTTCGGTGCGGCTGGAATTGTCCATGCCGCCACTCCCCCCTCCAGGGGAGAATCAGGAGGGGCCCAGAGCAGGTTTGCATTTCAAGGGGGGCAGAAACAATCCTGCAGACTCTCTGGAGCCAGGGGCTGCAGACATTTGCCAGACGTGTGAACTCTACTCCTAACTGACAGCTGTTATCTCTTTTCTCTCCGTACTTTGATGTGGATTCACACTTGCAAACGAGCCCGCGGGGGAGGGCCCCCCTATAAATAAGTGGAGGCCCCCCCACCCACCCGCTTGCCCTCCCCTCCAGCCGAGCAGCGCTAGCTAGGCCGAGGGAGCTGCAGGCAGCTCCTTCCTGAGCCCAGCTCCTTCAGCCGCCGCTCGCCATGGGCGAGGCCGCCTGCTTCGTGGGCTCCCCGGCCCAGCCTGACAGCGAGGAGCAAAGGCCAGCGGGCAGGCCTCACATCTGCTGCGTGCCTCCTCCGCGGGCCCCCACCTCCTTCAGCAGGAGTCCCCGCCTGGCCAAAGCAAAGCCCAAAGAGGGAGCCTCGGCCGGGGGCCAACTCCAGCCCAGGAGCTCGTGCCGAGAGGAGCTGGAAGACACCAAGCCCCAGGAGTTGCCCAGTGGCCGAGCAAGTCCCGGTAAGTCCGAGGCAAGCTCAGGGGGAGGTGGTGGCTGGTGCTGGAGGGGGAACTAGGGTCCTGATCCGGCCGAGAGGAAGAGCCTCCAGCTGGTCTGGGGGGGAGGGGGGGAGGAAGGGCAGTTGCCCAGCTGCCCTGGCTGGGGGAGCAGGGGAGTAGCTCGCAAGCCAAGGGGCCCGATCAGGCTGCTTTGCCCCCGCTGGGCACCGGAGCCCTAACCTACTCTCCGCCTTCGCAGTTCCCGAGGGCGGCTGGGTGAGCGCCGACGAGTCCTCCGGGTACGAGAGCGAAAGCGCCGCCTCCTGCATCCCCTCGCCGCCGGGGAAGGACGAGCCCCAGCAGCGCAGGGCGCGAACCGCCTTCACCCCGGAGCAGGTCGGCAAGCTGGAGAAAACCTTCAAGCGGCAGAAGTACGTGGGGGCGGCGGAGAGGAAGAAGCTGGCGGCCGCTCTTCAGCTGTCCGAGATTCAGGTCAGTGCCCAACCCCAGTCGCCGCGGCACAGAGACAGCCGGTCAGAGCCACAAGCGCCGGGCTGGGGAGCTTTGGGCCGCTTGCTGTTCTTGGTCTCTCTGCAGGGCGAGTTCAGAGACGCTGAGCCCCTCCAGCTGCCCCTTGGCTTCAGTCAGGTCCCGCGGTGCCTCAGTTTCCCCACCTCACTTGAGCAGAGAGAGCACTGATTCATACTTGTCCAGGCTCTCCATATGTAAAACCGCGCGGGTGCTTAGCATAAAGATAACTGGTTATGATTTCTTGTTGATGGGGACTGGTATTCAAATTGTCACGGCCTTGTTTACAGACACGGCCTATAAACGCAGGGCACGGCATGTTGTCCATTAAAGAAAGTGCAGGATTTACTAGAAGTCTAATTCCACGTTTTCATGCGTCCGAAGAGTATCTTTAAACTCTCTTAAACATTTGTACTTAATCTTTTTTAAAACTTAGAAATACAACCGGGATCTGATGATGATAAATGTTCTTTTATTTGATATTCACGTGGACAGAAAACTTAGTTACTAAATAAGGCTCCGATTCTGCAAGCACTTGCTTATGCACTGTTTAACAGCTTGAGTAGAATCAGTCAAGGGCTGTTCACAATTAATGGATTTTAAGATTTGGGTCCCTAACATGCTCCCGTTGGGGTCAGTGACTTCCCATTGACTGAAATGGAAGCTGGATGAAGCCCCTGATTAGGTCTTTGCAGTAGCTATCTCTGGCAATTGCACACAGTAAATAATAAATTATGAGATTACACAATATGGAAATTTTTCTGCTGATCAGATCAATGCTTTAATTCAAGTTATTTTAACTCAGTCTACACTGTGGATCACAAGTGAGTTCAGTCACAGATGCTCTGAATACATGATAGTTTATAAATTATTCTGTTAGGACCCTGATTTCTTTAACATTACTTTTTTTCCTCTCCCCCCAGGTCAAAACCTGGTTCCAGAACCGCAGGATGAAACTTAAGAGGCAAATACAAGACCACCATCATAGCCTCGTATCTTCAGATCCCTTCTATGGCTATAAGCAAGGGACCCCACCAAATATGTTACAGGATTATTCCCACTATCCTAATCCACAACAACAAAGACTGCTGCCTTTTGCTCCTAATTCTGCTTTACAGTTCAACTCTTCCTTTCAAATATATGACTCCCAAAACCCATCATACACCCTTAGGGCACATGATTTCCCTTTTTTCCACCAACACTTTCTACCACAATTCTCTGTCCATCCAGTTATACAGAACAAAATGGACAACAAGCAATTTAATCCTCTTCAAACATTATAACCAAAGCAAAGTGGAAGATATGAGAAAGGTATAATATAATACACTATATATGGTTCACTTGTACATAAAATGTCTGTAGAAGTGTGTTTTTAATATAAAGTTTAAATATATTCATTCCTAAATTAAGTATAATTGTATTTAATTGAGATTGAATGCTGTTAGAGGCACTCTAGTCCTAATTCTTGGGTTTATACCCATCCTATGTAATTTGAAGGTTACTGACCTGAAGGATTCTGATAGACTATGCTATCTTCCTTTAGTGTGTGGATGCTTAAAAGGATCATTTGCTATAAATTCCATATTGACAATTAATGTGTCCACAGGAGGAGAATTCCACTGGAACTACTGCTGGCACTGGTGAGAACCCTAATGTAGATGTGCTGAAAACAAATTGTGTACAGGTTTGGCCACACAGCCTTACCTACACTAGGATTCACACCATGCAGGCAAGGCTATGAGATAAAATTCATTGTTTTAGAGAGGCAAAACCAACCGCTGGAGTCCCATACTTGAAAATATTATGCAAACATTTAGCTTATAGCAAAAATCTTATCAACTGTGAAGAAACTATCAATCTGGAGGCTTTGTTATAGTAATGTTGTTCATCTAATAGTTTTTTCTGTGCATATGCAACCCAGAAACCAGATACAATTAGGGTTCAGGTTTGCTAATTGTTGGTAGTAACACTCTGCTTATAGTCAGAAAGCTGGCAATGAATCAATGGCTTCTGATGAGATTATACACATAGAAATACCATTTCAGATTTCTATATTGTATAACAAGAACACCCAGTTAGGATTATGTGGCACATTGGAACTAAAAGTTTACGGATTGTCTTGTCATCCTTTTCTGCTCCTGAGTTGGCAGTTATGCAATTTGTGACTTTGACCAAGTCCACTTTTCCTATTCTCATCCAAGTGTTAACTGGCCTGTTTTTACAGCCAGTGAAAATTAAAACTTTTACGCTACTTAAAAGAGTATAATGTACTATCTTGTGACCTCAGTACTGCATAGTGTTTCTATAATAGGATTCTGTGTAAATTATTGGGGGGGGGGGGGTATGTACAGGAGGGAGCAAAGTGCTAGTCAGTGAATTGTTTTGTGAGCATAAATTACTGCTTTACACTTCCATTGCATCTTCCATCCAAGAACCTCAAAATGTTTTACAAAGGTAGAACATAGAATAGTTGCACTGATTTATATTGATTTAACTCCATTGGTAATTTACTGAATCAAACTTACATTGCTATAAACTTCTAAATGAGTGCGCATGCACAGGCTTTATCAGTTTAAATCAATTACAAAACTTACAGTGGAAATGGTACAACTTTTGTGTGCAGACAAGCTAGTGAAATAGGTATTACTATTTCTCCTATGGGGAAAACTGAGGTATAGATGCTGGGATTTGCTTCCAACTGACTTCAGTGGAAACTGCTGGGTACTTAGGCTAATTTTCAAGAGTGCTATTTAGGAACGTAACATATTCTTGAAAATCTTTGCCTTAAAGTATGAATGAAATCCCTCTTTAAATGGAATTTAATTTACAAATTTGGCACAAGGACTTGACAGAGGACTATTGAATGCTCCATGTAACTTTTTAGTAAAGCAATAATTTTTTGCAGAAGAAACACTTAAAAATTGCTCCCCTTTAAAAATGTTGCTCTCGATTTCTTCACTTTTTTTAGTTCCTTTAATAGCTGTACTCATTTCCTCCTCCTTCCTGAAATAACATTCTGGACTGACTAATCTTGCTTGTATGGAGGAAACTGGAGACAAGAGCCCCCTGCTTCTGTGCTAAGGCATCAGTAGAGCCACAATGAGTATGTCTTTGCCTCTAGCATGAAATAGTTTGAAATATTACAGGCCTGAGGAGATTAGTCTAATTCTGGCTGTTGGGCTTGATGTGGAGGTGGCTGGGTTGTGTTTAGTGACCTGTAATAGACAGGAGGGCAATCTGGTGGTCCCTCCAGCCCTTAAACTCTGTGACTACAATGAGAAAAGGGTGTAGCACAACTGGAAAGCCTTGTTAAGGTACAGGCTACAATCATTGAAACTGCATTGGTTAGGCATGTTAGACTCTCCTGCCTCCATGCTTTACTGCATTTAGTTAACATGGCTTTAGATGTTCGATCTTAATAGGGCTTTTCAATTGTTTGAACTAACTTTGGTTAGAAAACTGGCCCTTTATTGATTGGGGGGGGGGGAACGTGTATTTTTAATCCAGTTAAATACAATTGAAAAAGCCCATCGAAGCATGTCCATATACAGCTGCCAAAGTTTGTATATTGCACACATGAATCGGTGGTGCTGGAACTAGGGGTGCTGCTGCATCCCCTTGATTAAAGTAGTAAAAACAGACACCAAATATATATATGGTTTCCATCATCGGCACCTCACTATAAAAATTGTTCCAGAACCCCTGACATGCATACTTGTCTGCTTGTGTGGATGCAAAGCACAGTGCAATGGGTAGGAAGCCCAGTGTGCCACAAGCTCCTCTGTCCAGTGTTAGGTTGATCTAACTTTGTAGTGTAGATTGGGCCATAATAGGGCTTTTTATTTGTGCTTAACATGATTGAAAAACACCCTTTTGACCCTTGAGATGAGACCTCGGCGTTGCTGCTTTAGCTCTCCAGCCACATCGTATCTGTATCAATGGCTACCGCCAAACATTGCTGCAGGTAGATAGATATAGGAAAGAAACATTCAATTTCTTGTGCTGATGCCTCAGCATAGAGGCATTAAGTTCACCCCAAACCAACCCTTTTCTCTCCCTCCACTTCACTGAAATAAAGACTGCATTTGTTTGTGTGCGTCAGTGCAAGCATGTGCTTTCGAAGAGGAAAATCATGATTCTATGATATGATAAATAATGAATTTTTCCATTTGCTGCTGATTCAAAAAAATGGGGAGGGGGTTTATAAGCGGAGGAATTAGTTGTGGGTTGACCCAGAATAAAAACTCTTCAAAATTCTTGATGAATCAAAGTATATTTTTGTTTTGGTGTGTTTGTTTTTAAATAAAAAAAATCATTTTGGGTCAAACAAAACACTTAGTTTGAGCTGAAATAATTTTTTAATGTTTTGAAGTTTACTTCAATTTTAGTCTTTTTGAGCCAGAAAAACATTTAATTTCAAAAATGTTGAAGCCTTGAGGCTTTTTGATCATGTTAATATAATAATTCAGGCAAACTGGCATGAATTCACAAAACATGCGTTTCTGAATTTGCACTTTTTGCCAGAAACAAAAAGCTGGGGCAGGGAAGATAGAAACTTTTTGCCTACTTCTTGTCACAGCTCTGTTAGTGTATGCAGTTGAGCAACCTTAACCAATAACAGTAAATAGTTGTTTGTACTGTTCCCATAGGCAAAACAAAGGAAAGGAGTGTTGTGAGCCATAGGTGACCTCTAACGTCAGAATGCTGGTACTTCACAGTCATGACCCTGGATGAAAGAGTTGCACTTCCGTAGCTTCTCTAGGCTAAGGGTATTCATGCAGTAGAGAATCCTTTCATCTCACACAAGCTCCTTATGTGCTACTTTCCCATCCATTTCAGGGACTTTCTGTAAGCCTTCCTCACCCCTTGCTCATGGCAGGTTCTGCATGTTTGCCATGGTCCCCTCCACCACATGCTAGAGACCGGTCCATGTTTCTCCTCCAGTCTGAGTCCTTCCTTACCCACCAGCCCAGTTTTTTTCCATACAGGGGTCCCTGCTTCCCTCACCACTCCCACTTTCTCCTCCCTCCATTACCTTCTTTGCCCCCTACCCATCCATTTTCCGTCTCCAGTTCCCACTACTTACCTGCAAATTAGCTTTCTTGCCCCTCTTCCCAACCCCACCACCCTTCCTTGTAAGTCTCATTTCAGTACCCAGGCAGGGAGTGAAGCAGCTGTCACTGGTTTGAGCAGGAAGCAAGAGGGCTATTAAGCTCTTTTGCCTGCATCACCAGCTTGTTTTTGTTAGTCAGGTTTTTCTGGTGTTCTATTTTGCACCACAATCAATAGTTCTGGGCTTCCCAGACCATTCCTTGAAGTTGATCACATAGAGCCTTCCAGAGTTAACATATTACAAAACAACTGCCATGAAGTTGAGAGTAATAAAACAAGTCACCTTTTATTTTAAACACTCATGCTGAGTCAGTTTATATTCTATTATGTATACACAGATACAATTTGTGAGTAACATCCTGAAGTTAACTGGCCTTGAATGACACTTGTAAATGACTAGCTATTTGTGGAATTTGAATATTAAAATTAATGTAAAATGTAAATTTTGCAATGCTCAAAAAATCTTAAATTCACAAGGCACCAAGCAATTATCTGTGATTACACTGCAGAACACATCCTGCAGTCCTTATTTAGGAAAGAATCCCTGAAATAGGAGTTTTGAGTAAAAGATTTGGTTCCATGAAATATACGGAAACAAGTATTAATTACGAGAGACATTCTGGCTTGCTAGTGGTAGCTATTTCATAGAAAATGGATGTTAGTTCTGACAGTTTAGTTTTCCAAGAAAATATTTAATTACAAGGTGCCTCTACTCACAAATGAACTTATGAAAGCCACAATAGTCCTCCCTAGTCCCATATAGTTGTTTGAACTTCTGTGTTTGCCACTCACAAGCACACACCCTGTTTCAGTCAATTGTTCCCATTACTGTAATTATTACAAGAGTTTCCTTAGAGGTAGTTTGACAATGTTTTTAAAGGGACATTGTCAAGTGTTAATATTTTGACTAGTGAATTCTGGTAAAGTACTAGTCTTAGAAATTAAAAACACCCTAATGTCCCCCCATGCACTTGTTAAACAATTCCACCACCATCCCTGCCACACTCTTATGAACTACATGAGCTATTATAATAGATTAATATTTCTGCAACTAGGATTCAGTAGGCAACAGTTGGTTGAGTGATGCTGTTTCTGCTGAGACAGTTATAACTTTTGATAAAGTGTTGGGTTATTACAAATTAATAATCAGAGCAAAATCACTCCTATATTCCCACAACATTATTCCCAGAGTTGGTTGAGACTTACAGTTTTCATTGAAGTTTTAATGGCAACATGTGTGGGGTTGGGGGAAGAGAGCAGAATTTTTGCAGTATCAACACCTTGCTCTACCATTTGTCAGCCTATTCTAATTACCATTTTGAACCTGTACTTGACGGTGTCCCTTTAAAAACACTGCTTTAAAAACAAAATAACCAAAAAATTAAGTTTTGAAATATTGAACTAATATTTAATGACTATAATAAAAATAAGTTAAATTAAATAAGTACTCTTCATGATTTCAGGTAGTTCATTTTTAAAAAGTTCATTTCGCAGCTCAGAGCACTTTTATTCATGTTTAAGAGGGAGGAAGATATGGTTGGAATCTCAGTCTATTATGATCCTGGGTTAGAGAGACCGTTGGAATTGTAGACTGATAAGAAAATCCTGGAGCAGCAGCCACCAGCAGGGCTGGGGCTGGCACAACTGCCTGAAGAGATTGAGCTGGAGCAGGAGGCAGGAGCAGGGCTGGGCTTGGCATAGCTGGGTGAAGGGAACAGGTCACAGCAGCAGCAGAGGAGACGTTGAACTCCATCCCAGGGGGATAACTGGGTGTCTGGATCTCTGGGTAAGGATAAGGTAGAAGTAAGCCTGAAAAGAGAGCTTCAATCCTGGCATCTTGGGTCTGTCGCTTGAACTTCATACGACGGTTCTGGAACCAGGTTTTTATCTGAAAAATAAAAATCCAAGAGACTATTGCTAATTTATTTTGCCAAATAAAGATGTGCAATGGTTCTTGAAGTTTTAGAAATGCATTAACTGTTGACGATCACTGGCCAAATTCTGCTGTTACAACTATGTGAAGCTGGAGCAATTTCCCTGACTTCAGTAAGACTCACACACAACAGTAAAAGTTCTCCAAGGATGCAGTTTCATAGCCAATGTCCACAAGGGAGTGATGTGGCCAGAGCATCATGTCAGATCACCTTTGACTGCCCTAACTCAATGGAGCAGGTAACCATTTTTCATGAATGAACTGGAGGTGGCCTTTCAGTATGAGATCAAGAGAGACTCAGACCCAGACCTTCAGGATTGTAGCTGAGTGCCTTAACCACTCAGCCACTGCACCTCCTTCATACTACAGTACTGGAGTCCATATAAGTACCAAGAGAGAGAACTGCAGAATTTGGCCCCTATTTTTCAGCAAACTTAATTCAGATTTATGGAAAGAAACCAGTTTACTTCAGAGGAAACACCCTGAGAATATTAAATTGTGCAATCTTTGTTAGCCTGGAAATTCAATTAAGGTTCCACTGTAAAAAAACAACCACAATTAGATAGTATGGCAGTGTGCAGGAAGCTTACCCAAACATTAACTCTATTCCATGCTACCCTCTTTCCCTCCCAATGTTTCTGCTATCACATTTCCTAAATTGATCTTTTGTTCCCTCACCACACTATGCTTTTACCATTAAGAGATTTTGCGTTGCAGGAGGTTTGCATTTGTAGATAGGGTAACTGTGTCCAGCAGCACTTGCATTTGGCAGCATATCTTTGGTGATTAATATATAAATGTTTTTCTCCAGCCTCTTGAATAATGAAGTGGCCAAATATTTTTAATAGACTGTATGTAATCCTACATAAAGTCATTAGTTATGTGAATTTGCAAACCCAGGTGGACCTTTGTTTCAATAAGACTTTAGTGTGCATTAATTTTAAAATTCAAACTAAAGCTCCTGCATATATTTAAGCATAGGCTCAACTTTAAGCACAACTACTCCTGCTGACTTACCTGGGCCTAGATTGTCTAGTAAAATGCGTGTTGGGAGTGTCTGATCATATAAGCATGCAATGTTATTTGCATGTAGGTTATTTGCTGTTCATATTGGGCCAGAGTAGATACAATAAAATGGATTTTAGAGGAGTTGTATCCACTGAAAGCCAGGAATAAATCTGGCTCATTGTTTGTGTTGTCAAATTGATGTAAGAGAACATGGGGTGACTTTCGATATGCATTTCTGTGGTATAAAAAGTGGAATTTTAGCTATGGTATTTCCAGCTTCTCCAGTGTAATGTGTTTAATTTTCATTGTCTCTTATTGGGGGAGGGGGGAAATTATCTGGTTTTAAGGGTTATTTTTCACTGTGGAGATATGGGGTTCACCCCTATCTCCCATTTAACAAAGTTTGTATCTGAAAATGTGTGTGTGTTTTTTTTTTTTAGACAGTTCAGAATTACTAAGTGTCAGACACTTTAGCACTCTAGTGCAAGCCCAGACCCCTGCTCTGAGATTTTCTGCCCTGGGTTGTTTGTTTGTTTTTGTCATTTAGTCATTCTTGGTAAGTCCTAAACTCTGCTTTATATTGATGTGTTTTAGACACAACAAATCCTGCCTCTTGGCGGCGTTAGACTAGATGCGTCTTGTGGTCCATGCTAACCCTATGGTTCTATCATTCTGTGTGGGGCTCAGAAATTGCAGAGCCTACCACTGTTATGCAGAGACTCCTAGCTTGCAAGCATGGACTTTCTCTGCATTCCCTTCTCCTTCCTGCCTGCTGCTCAGCCCCCCTCCTGACTCCCTTTCCCTTTCCTACAGAGGAGCTGCCCACTGGTTCCCCATGTGATTTCTTGGCTGTTGCTTTCTCTGTTGTGGCCACCTCATGACCGTAGATGGCCCATGGGCATTGCTGATCTCTAGTCATTATAGATCCTTTAAATCTGAACACATAACTAGGACTTGAAACGATCAAATTGTGCCCAATAGCTAGCCTGTATAAGTATGTATTCCTGTCATGAGTACTCGTCCTCTGTCCCATTCACTTTTTGTAACGCCCATTTGTAACATCTTGTCAAATTAGATTCTGATCTTTTCGGGACAACCTATCCGCTTGTGCGGTGACTAGGGAATTAATAATAGCAATGTTCTGGAGCAAGCATTGACACTATGAGGACTCCATATTACACAAGTGGCGCTGTATAGGAGACACCTAATCCCGGACAGGATCAGGCGCGTTGAATTAAGCTGGGGGAAGGCGGAGGATAGAATCAATGTAGGGCTAGTACCGGCCTTAGCTAAGGCTAGTGGAGCTCCAGCCGAGGGACTAGAAAAGGGTTTACAGAAGATCCGAGCCCATGACTCTCTCTCGCACACTCTTGGCCTCTGTCACAATAGGGGGGCGGCTTCGCGTGAATATATTGTCCCCCCCCCCGGGAACAGATGGTCTCCTGAGGTCTAAGCCTGAGCGGCTGGGCACCCCCAGTCCCTCCTGGTTTGTCCCTCACCTGGGTCTGGGAGAGCTTCAGCACCTTGGACAGCCGCCGCTTCTCGCTGGCCCCAATGTAGCGCTGCTCGCGGAAGCTCCTCTCCAGCTCCTGCAGCTGCGAGGCCGAGAACTTGGTGCGGGGCCGCCCAGCCTGGGTGCAGCTGGAGCTCTCCGAGCCGCTGCCTTCCCCGCCTGCCTCCGCCTCCTTCGGGCTGGACGCGGCGCTGCTTGGGCCACTTTCCTCCAGCTCCCCCAGGGCAGCTGGAATAACGGGAGCAAGGCGTGAGAAGAGAGATCCCCACGCCCCAGAGCAGCCCCACCCGCAGCCAGGAGGGGGCAGCCTCATGCCCCAGCCGGCCCTGGGCACGTGGCATTATATGCTGAATTCAGCTGGCCAGGGGACACTGACATGGGGCCTCCATGTCCCACCAGGGCCCTTCTCCCCACGCCTGACCTCTATCATGGAGGGCTCCTAGTGGCCTCACCACCCGCAGGCCGGCTCAGCCCAGCCGGTGGGTGGGAAGGCCAGGGCAGCATCTCTCAGCCAGCTCTGGCATAAGCGTCCACATGAACTGGAGTTTAGGGCTCAGCTTCCTAACATGTCTCTGCCCCACTGGGGTCCCCCTAGCCTGCCGCCCTTCCATAGAAAGAGACTGCGATTGTCCCCTAGGCTCGGGGACCCTTTTCTCTCTGGCCGGGACCGACTAGGATCCCTCCCCGATGACTCTTTCTCTTGCCCCACTCCACACGTGGATGGGCAAGGGCTGGCACTCACCTTGGTCTCCCGGACTCCGCCGGGCGCCCTCAGGCGGCCTCTCTCGGCCCCTAGTGCTTGGCCTGGTAAGCGCTGGGTTTCTCTTCTCTTGATCGCCGCTGGCGCGGGCTCTGGCTACATTCTTGGGCAGGGACTGGTCGCCCCGCGGCGGGTGGTGGGTGGAAGACACCCCGTTTGCAGGTTGGGCTTTCTCATGGCTGCTCTGAGCGAGCCACTCCACCGAGAAAGACCCCTTCTCCATCCTCCGTGCCCTTTGCCCCTTAGAGCCCTTCCTCGCCACAGCAGGCCGACTAACCATCCCCCTGGGTCTCCAAATATTTAAAGCTCCTCCGCGACGTGATTTGAAATGGCCCCAAAGCATCAAATGAGGCCGAGAACAAAGGATCCCATTGAGACCCTTTAATCTCCCCTTTCAGGTGATTGTTACATCCGACTAATCTCTGAACACAGTTGTTAACAGAACTCAAGGCTACCTGACCTGGCGCCAAGTTCATCTCGGAATCACCCCCTAATGATACAGCTGGTAATAATTACATCAGGGCCTGCACTTTTGTTTTACTCACTCCAGCTACTGCCGCGTTTGAGCCATTCGAGGATTTTAAATCTTTATCTTCGACCATCAAGAACAAAGATTCAGAACGTGCTGTTTGAAGAAAGCTTCCAAGACGCTGCCCGATGGCTTGCCACGGAGCTGGAAATACCCACACTGTCTGCTCCCGTGCTTGCAAAAGTTATTTTACCAGCAAAGGTAAGGTAATCCTGGAAAGGGTTAGAGCAAAGCAGACGCATGGGCCTGGGCAGTAGGTAAACTTCATCAAGAAATTAAAGTTGAAATATTCTTCCCATTATGTAGACAGGTTGTCGAAGGCTGTTAGGATATACCTGGCCAGAGGGGAATAAAACACAAGTGTTTGTTGTTTGAACTAGGCGGTGTGGGGAACGTAGTTTGATGCAGCTTCCTGTATTCTTACTGATCTTAAAGTGTGGTTAAATATACGGCAAATAAACCTGTCTTACCTACACATTTAAGGCTTGTTCCCGCTTCTAGAGAAATCTATCACTGAAGTCGTGTTGACCTTAGTAGTGCAGAGCAAGTTCCTTCATTAGCAGAAGGTCAGAAACCATATCACGCGTGTTCCTTTGTTTGGCAGCATGATCTAATTCTTTCCATCCTCTCGTCGGCGGACAGCAGAGGCAATTAATTTATTGTGATCTTATTTTAGAATTAAACCGGTCAGTGGGGGAATATGTGTCAGGGCCTTGGGCAGAAAAGAAAGGAAACCCCGAGGAAATAGCTGCTGGTTTCGAATCTAACCGTCAAAGTCTGGAAGAAAAAAAAAATTAAGAGAAAAGAAACAGGGCTGGTGCATTTCAAAGTAAACAGCCCTAATGTTTTTATAAAGTAGATCAAAGACAAGGAGTGTAAACTCTGTTAAAGAGGCAAAGTCTGTTAAGGGATGATTCAGATAAGAGTGAGAAAAGAGCCACTTTTTACAGTCTGAAGTGCGTCTGGGACAGCAGAGTCCTTAGCCTCGGCAAATACTAGCTCACACTTTTACAGGTTGTTTCAGTAAACAGCCGCCAACTGTATGAGTTTATACAGCCCAGAGATAATGAACTAGCTTATGTTCTTCCACTCCTCCAAGCTGATCTGAACATGTTTGAGATATGTTAATTCTTAGACTTCAAAGGATTTTTGTCAGCCTGTTATGAACGGTGCTATATTTGCATTGAGATGGTGAGAGTCCGATAACTCCACCCTCTCAGATGTCTGTTCCCCCCGGCTTTCCGAAATTTCTCAGCAAGGCAATGGCTTTCCCCCCCATATAATATAACGCGCTTCACATGATCTTGTGCTTAATGCATTACAGCCTGACATGAGTCAGCAACTTTGAGACCTCTCTGTGACTACCCACCCTGAATACATTTCACAGTTAAATCTCTAGTTATTTTTCCACGGTTTAGTAATATGGAGAAAACCCCGTCTAATTATCTAATTACTAACTCTGCTTATCTTTCTCATCAGCACTGCGTATTCTGAGGTAATAGACATGCTGCAAAAGAAAACAAAAGATAGGCCTTTTTAAAATGTTGATGCATTTTACAAAAATGTTAATTGAGCAAAATGGCTAGGGACCGTAGTTCCATTTTTGTAGCAGCATATTCCTTTCCTATTGCACTGAAACTGCAGGGTGTGGTGATTTATGGTAATATTCTCTTGGACAGTGCGGACAAGGGTAGGGAAGAGCCATGTTATAACCTTAGAGACTAACACATTTAGTAGAGCATAGGCTTTTTATTATGCTCTGATAAATGTGTTAGTCTCTAAGGTGCCACAAGTCCTCCTGTTCTTTTTGCGGATACAGACTAACAGGGCTGCTACTCTGAAACATGTTATAATAAACTGTTCTACAGAACTAACCATAACCCTCCTCTGTAAATAATCCCTAAGTGGAAAAGGCCTCAAGGTCTATAAACATATATCTATATTAGACATGGTCAGCAGTTTTTTGTGTTTGTTTAATTTTAATTTAAAACAATATTAATTTTAATGAAATTGGTGTAGACAATTATTCCCATTTTTGACACTATCTCTATAGATATGTTTAAAAAGTAAGGAGAAAAAACTGGCTATGACCAAATAGCATGTTTTTATTAGTGACGGGGTGATCTTAATCCTCATGTGATAATATGGAGTAATGGCTATGGGGGAAAGGAGTGATTTGCCCATGAAAGAAATGTTAACAATATATTTTAAAATAACATAGATCCCAACCCTGTAAGCACTTACACTTGCTTAACTTTGCACCTGTGTGTAGTCCCAGTCAACTCAATCCACTACTCAGGTGAATAACTGTTTGCAAGGTTAAGACCTTGTGGCTAATTAATCAGAAAAAAAAAGTTGATGTACAGAGAATGTAAAATAATTTATAAACTGAAGCAAGTTTTTAAAATGTTAGGGCTGGTTAGACAAAATGATATAATCCAATCACAATGCAATCATTTTCTTCATGAAAATCCAACAATTTACTTAGGGTGGGATCCACAAAGGACTCAGGTGCTGCAACTTTTCCTCATAGATGCTCTGGTTGTACTCTGGTAAATTCATTGACTTCAGAATCCTCCCAATTTACACAAGTGTAAGAAAGTCACTTAATTAAAACTGTGCCATTTCTACTGCACTCCTATTTCTAAGCACACATGAACATACACTGCACCATGCCTAGTGCAACTCAAAGCACACATTACTTGTAATGAAATAGAAAATGAAATCTTACCAATACGGTGTACTAATATTATCTTTGTTTTGTTATATGCACACATGCTTGCTGTATAAAGTGCACTACTCTGCTATAACCTTATCAGCTTTTTTTTAAAAAATACTTTTTTATTAGTCTGAATACCCAAAATGAATCTTCCCTTAAGAATTTGGTCTAATATTTCACTTGTTTTGGTTTATATATTTCACAATACAAATGAATCTTGGGGCTTTTTTTGTTCATGTTACAAACTTTGACTCACAGGTGAAATACCATTGTTTCAGGCTGATACTATATGAACTTTATTTCTGGTAAGCAAGTCAAAGGAAGCCATAATAATAACTACCACAAACAAACTGGAAGGCGTGGGCAGGGAAATCAATGGAATTTACTGTGTCTACTGCTTTGGGGTAAATACTCAACAAACCTAGAACAAGGGAGGAAATATACATCAAATGCTTTGTACATTATAAAAAGGCTTTATTTAAAATACAGAACCAAGCTTAAGGCAAAACTCCACATTTTGAAACCAAAACTACTTTGATGAGGTAGCTAATCAGTAAACTGCTAAGATGCTTTAAGTAGACACCTCATGAAAGGAATCCCAGTTGAAGCAGTCATTGCTACTTTGTGTTTTTAACAATTAACAGTTGTCAAGTGTTGTGATGAAACAATGTCTACCTCCAGTATTCAGTATCATCTGTATACTGTATAACAACAAAATTAAAATAGCACAAACTGAGTAAGTGTGTGGAATGTACACTGCTGTCCAGGTGACCTCCCAGAGGCAATGCAACTGAGAGCTCGCTACTGTGATCTAAGGATACCCTTTTATAATGGGGATCTCATTAAGGTGCTTAACAATTTTATTAAGATGATGTTGAAATAAGCAATGAGTTCAAGCATAGAAGTTTCTGGTTGTCAGGGGATAAGGTACAGATTATCAAGGGGTTCAAAATTCGATTTAGGAGCTGGTGGAACAAAGATCACATAATAATCTGCAATCTCCCCGACTGGGGGGAAAGTTTAACCGGTCAGAGTACAGACATCGAGATATGGGGTAAGTTATCCACAAAACGGCTATGTTCAGTATGCTGGGTACAGTAAGTGAATACGGGGGTGGGGATGGGTCTACCCTCATTTGGTGGGGTTTAATGTTCAGTGGGATTCCATTTCTAGTTCATATGGTCCGGTGGGAAGGCATATTGTTCTGCTTCCTTCATGCTATTTCAACTTCTCTTAATGCATGACATATATTCTGATAGTAGTAAGCACTTTGGTTTTGGTCATTGCTTTATTGCATCGTTTGGTACAGTTGCTCTTTGGCATTGCTCCCGTTATGGAATATAGTCAAGATCCCAGCTGAACTATAAATTGTGACTATATTGTAACAGGGTCCTCTGATTTAGATGTATTTGTATCGTAGATGGGCCCTTGCCTTGCAGATCATGAGAATGGCATTATGAAGCCATGTCAGTTTATAGCAAGAATACATTCTACCTTCATAACAATTTTCAAAGGTGGAAATAAATTTAATTTAATTTCACAATTGCAAAATGTGTCCTACAGAAATGAATCAAGGGCCTAATTTTCCATGGCCATCCACCTTGTGTAGTCATTTGGATCACTGTAAAATGCTACTGTGTTGATCTGGTGGTGTTTTACACTACTTTACATTGGTGTAAATGACTACATAGTTGCAAAGCAATAGGGAATCAGGACCAGAGAGGATTTTTAAGTGGTTAAAATAGAGGAGGCTATGTTTGACCCTTTAAAGATGTACTCCTAAGAGGACTGCTAATACCAGCCAGTTTCTGGCCCTGAGTCTTTAAATCTCCTACCCTGGTGTAACTTGTTGGAGTCAATGAAAATCAAATCAGTTGAGTAAAATCGAATAAAGAAATCAATGAAGTTACTCTGGAATGAGATTGGTGTAATGAAGTGGAGAATCAGGCCTCCTAGCCTAGCTGTGCTGCCGTTTGCTGTGCAATGTAGGCTAAGTGTACGTGGTGAGACATAGTGACTTTATGGAGATAGAAAGGAAAAAAAGGTGCGTGGGTTGCAGAAGCAGTTCTTTTCTGCAAAATTGCTGTTGTTAAGGCCTTGTCTACACTAAAAATGCTCTGCTGGTATAGTTATTTCGGCAGAACCCCTAGGGTAGGTACCACGTACACTAACAGAAGGTGTTATTTAAATAAAGAGTGTGTGTTCCAGGAAGTGGTGGACAAATAATTTAATTTATCTGATGAATTTTGACTCTCCTGTTTGCAGAGTGTCTCTCAGCAGATCACAGTATTCTTGAATTTATTCATTGTTCCAAATCATTTGCAAAAACATGACTAAAAATAATTTGTGACCTGTAGCAGGGTTAGATAAAACTTGATCCCATCTGAGCCATGTTTACGTTATAAGTTCCACTGGAGCTAAACCTTTTGGCATCTACAGGTCCAACAATTAATAGAGTTGACAAGGCCTACTTTAATTTAGTGGGCATTTTGCCTGAATAAGGACAGCAGAATTGGTCCCATGCCATAATTACCATAAATGATAATGGATGTCTAGCGTGTGAGGTTCTGTGTAGAGAAAGCTTGCCGAGAGACAATCTGTTGTCAAACAAATAATAGCACCAGCAAATAGTGTGAACTCTTCCTCCCAACTCAATTTATCTTAATGAGATTAGGACTGTTTTAATGCTGCTGTTCAGATTGAGGTGTGGTCTACAATAAAAAGTTAGGTTGACCCAGCTAAGTCACTGAAGGGTATGAAAAATAAAACCCCTGAGTGATGTAGGTAAGCCAGCCTAACCCCTTGTGTAGACAGTGGAAGAATTATTCTGTCTGCCTAGCCACCGCTTCTCCGGGAGGTGGATTACCTGTGCTGATGGGAAAAGCCCTCCTTGAGGTGTAGGTAGTGTGATGTGTCTACACTGAAGTACTACAGCCACACAGCTGCAGCTGTGCCACTGTAGCTTTTCAAGTGTAGACAAGCCCTGAGAAACAAAATCCAACAGTAATGAGTTACGGAACATTTCACTGTCTATGGGCCATACATGTGTTACTTTTGACAGTCAGACTGATAGACTGTCAGATCATAGCATGTTATTTGGGGACAATAGAGGGGAGTACTTCTCACATTCCTGGTACATTCCCATACTTGCAGAACTGTGGAGGAGCAAAAGCAGACCATTGGGTATCCATGTATGCAATAATCAGGAAACAGGTCTGTTGTCTCTATCCTATATCACTTTAAAAAATGATGCCAAGAGGACTGGGGAACAGTGTGGGATTGTATTGCTGATGGCCCTGACCTCCACAGAGCCACACAGATCTCAAGTTTGGGACCCTAGATTCCCTGCCACTTTGATGAAAAGCAAACCCTGCACTCAAAAGACGACTTCATTAGAAAACCAGCAGGCTAGATCCTGGCCCTCAATATGGCTGCTGTGCACCAATCTGCTGGTACAAAGCTGCTTCTAAGCCATTTTAGCCAGTTATCTGAATAGGGCTAGCACCTCCTCACCTGCACACAGGACATGGCTAAGGAAGGGGTGTGTGGCTGTGCTTTTGCAGCCAGATGAAAATTTGAGCAGCTCTGAGGTTGCTTTACCTAGTAGTGTCAGTGAGCTAAACCAGTCCCAAGACTGGGAGAGCAGAGGTAGCATACATTCACCTTTGTCTTACTTTCATCGGTGTCTGTACTGAGTGGAGCTGGCCCCAATGCAGGATTTTGGATCAGTGTGTCCGGTCCGCCTACACAGCACGTGAAGGTGTGATTGTAGAGCAGGTAGGCATACCTGTGCTATGTGCCAGTGTTTATACAGCTAACACAGATAACAATAGTAGGGAAGAAGCTATGGCACAGACTTCAGTGAAGATTAGCCACCTCAGTCCATATCCAGGGCTCTGGCAACCTTGTAGTGGGGTGCTTAGCCCACACTGAAGCCTGAGGTTCACTATTGTTACTTGCGTGGCTAACTAGATTAAAGCTAGCAAAGGTTGCCTACCTGCAATACAGTCATACCTTCACTTACTGTACAGATATACCCTAAACAGTCCTCTACACAGAAGTAGCCTTAAAAGGGGACAGTATAGCCCATAGTCACTATTTGAACTTGACCAATACACGTATTTTAAAAGCCCACTACTTTCATATTCTGAAGTATTGGAAGTCACCTTTTAAACAGATGAGAAATGAAATGCACTACAGCTGGCTTAAGGAGACTCACCGAATAAGCAATTTCAAAGCGTTTGTAACGGCACAAGTTACTATGCATTTGAGAGTAAAAGCAAAATAGAGCAATTAAATCCTTAAAGTCAATCAGATTACCACCTATGGGATGTACACATATTTGTGTTGGGGGTGAGGGTGAAGACTGTTTAAAAATCAAGTCTAATTTACAAAGGAATGCTAGCTTCATCAATAATGCTTTGTTTATTTGGTTGTAAAAGTCACATCCACAAAAGTGTTGATCATGGTGATAATGGAAAACACTTGGCTTTTAGAATGATGGGTTGTGTTCATTGTTAGATTAATAGGCCTGCATACTTTTGAATTTTTCCAAATGTCAATGGCAAAACTCTCATTGGGCTATCCTCTCCATCCTGTTTACAATGCAGGGGAAGTGCATAATGTAGGCCTGACTCTCCTACTAAGGGTACCTCCAGATTCAGGAGGAATTTCTCAGTGGGCTCAGAGCCAGGATAGCACAAAGAGTATGATGCAGATATGGAAAGGCAGCAAGGAGGTAGAGTGTGCTGCACTCTGGCTATGCTTAGCTGGCAGATGATCCTTGGAAACTTGCCAGCTGGTGCAGGCTTGAGAGTCCTGAGGTTGCTCTAACCAGTACCAGATGAACAGAGAATCGGGGAACTGTAACTAGTGCTCTGATGGCTCCCACTTTGCTGTGCCAAGTGTAAAGCCAATGCAGCAGAGAATCTAGGACACTGCCTTAATTGGAGCAAGATCTGGTCCTTAGAGACAACTTAGAGAGACTTATAGACTTTATTTTCCAAAATGTAAGTTTTAATTTTAAAATAGTGTCGTAAATCCCTCCGGATAGGAACCTTGATATCACAGTGGTGGGCACATTGAAGATGCATATGTACAGGGATCATGTTTCCCTTTAAATCTGTACCATGCCAAGCACTCTGCCCATGATCAATAAATAATTTCTTTGTTAATTTGTATTACGGTAATTATAGGTTCTGAAAAATATCCATGCCCCATTGTGGTAGGCATTGTAATGAATAATAAATGGAAGTTGCTAGCTCTTCGAATTGCAAAAAGAGCTGTCATAATGTAACAGTTTTCTTTTAGTACACAGCCAAACAAATCAAACTGAAATAATAGCTGCAAGAGAGGTGTAAGCCTCAGCCACAATGTTAACATGTGAATATTTAGGACTTGTCTAGATTAGGGGAATTTGTACCACTATAATACATCTATGTAGATCTGTACATAAATCAGTGCAAACCCCTAATGTAAACACATTTTGCTGGTGCAAAACAAGTTTACCCCAGATTTCTCTAGTCTAGACATCTAGATGCCCTGACTTCTAATAGCTTATTTGCTGAAGGAAACATCAGGACAGCCAGAAACTACCAGCAAATGTACTTGTTTGGTGAAGCTCAGTGCAAGCCTCAATACAGCCTTGGCAAGAACTGGCACCTGGTCTGTCAGCATCACATGCCTAACTATGGCGTCACACCCTTGATGGACATAGATACACTGATGTAACTTTTCAGTGTGGACCAGACCCTAGTGTGTGCTAGCTTGTCTCCACAGATGATATTGATCTATTAAAAATACTCAGGGGAAGGCAGTATTCCAACCCCTCCCCCCCAATATTTAAGGCTATATCTTCACTGCCAAAAAATAGTGTGTGCGTTTTGTTTTGTTTTTACAGCAAGACAATGAACAGAAATGAGTTATCTTTCTGTAAAATACTAGTGGAGACAAAGCTCCGTAGTTTTTACCATAATGTAGCCAGGTGAGGTCAATCCTAGGATAGGGGTATTAAATTCCCACTCCTGCTACTGCCCGCTCAGTTCCACCATGGCAGCAAGGGTGGGAAAGCTAGTGTAAAGAAGGTGTCACTGTCTGCCAGCATGTTAACCACAATGTTGTTTGGAGCCGCTTTAATAATTAATGGATTCTTTAAAAATAATATTAAAATCCATTCTGAAAATGTGCCAACATATTCTCAAGCATATGTAAGTAATGCCCACCCCACCGAGATACACTGAGAGCATTTCTTTAAGAAATTGCTCTGTGGCTGATAGGGAAGAACAGATACAGTATAACTTGATGAGGCAGTTTCGATGGTGACAGCACTTTACTTGGGTAATGTGCAAAAGCCTATGTAACTTACAGGGAAATCAAACAAGACTTCCTCAGGCAGCTTGCATTTTCATGGCTTCCTCTTTGTCAGCTTTTGTAGATGTCTTGACTGGATGAGTTTGACCTTGCAATGTGTCCCGTTCGCTGTGCTCCACTGCTTTATTGAATTGCATCTAGTTTATTTTTTGCTGTGTAAAGCCTTTTGTAACAGTGCTAAGTTATGTCGCTGAGACATGGCTAGTGATCTTCAGTAGAAAAGCTATTAATGGACTAAACATGTGCACTGTGGTTTGTGAAGCACCCTGTGGCTCAACCGAAATAAAACGAACATGTGCACAAATGGTGCATTCTGCTTCACTAAGGGCTAACCCTGCTATTGCTTGCATTGTCTTAGAGCTTCCCTGAATAGAGAACCAGTGTCATTCTGCTGTGCAAATGAGTATCATGATAATGGGAAAGGAAGGCTTTTTCCTAACACTAAATAATTGACTTTATTAGAATTACATTTAACACTCCCCCCCCACAAAAGTGAAATCTAAACTCAACCCTCTTGCGTGTCTGCATTTTGAGAAGTCATTAACTAAATGATCACATACGATCTTTTCCCCACAGATCCCCTGCCTTGTTCAGTAAATAAGTAGTTAACCAACATTTCTTCTCATTCATTGTTTGCCCCATACCTGTTGAATACACACCATCCAAAATGTACTGAATACAAATTAATTTCCTAATGGTCATTTGGCTCCAGGTGTCTTACATTGGGCCCCTGCCACCCAGAAGTGAGGAACACACAATTAGTGGTCAAATGTGAGCATTTTGATTTTAAGTGACTTGCCCAGCATCAGGAAGGAACACTGTGGTGGAGGCAGGGATTGGCTCCAGTTCTCCAGGGCAGCATTCAACTGCCTTAAACACCGAACCCCCCTTTCTCTTCCTACTATCCCCCTCCTCATTCCCTGCACACCTGTGACTCTGGGTGGGAGTTTCCAGTGCTGCTGGGACTGTGCCACCCCTGCTGCTTTGCTGCTGGGGCGGAGGGAAGGGGCTTGGAGCCCTCTGCCGCAGTCCATCCGCTCTCCAAAGACCACCTGTGGACTGCCTCCACTTGGTTGCCTGCCTCCACCTATCCAGCCTGGGAGTGCAGCAGCAGAGACTCTCCAGCCTCAGAAGCACTTGTGGGTACACGTCCCCCCCCCCCCCCAACCTTCCTAGACTTTCCTTTCCCTGATGTCCTTCAGTTTGCAGTGGGCTGGTGGGCCTCCCCCTGCTTGCTGCTTGCTACTTGTCTCGCCCAGCCCCCATTTCGTTGTTTGCAACCTGCCCAGCCCCCTGCCCATTGCTGTTTGTTGCCCTCCCAGCCCTGCCCAGGATGTCCCAGGGTATGGTATCTCCTTTCTCCAGCCTTCCCTTGCTGCTTGCTCCCTCCTGCCTCTGTGCACCTGTGCATTTCTGTGCTTGTGAGACCCCGCCCCCCACAACGTTTGTTTGTTATCCCATTCACTGCACCCCTTCGTGCTTACATCTGCCCTTCACTCTCAGTGAATCCGGGTGCGACTCCCACTTTTTTTTTACTTGTTTCACTAGTCCTCCAGTTTCTGTTTGCACCCTCCTCCCCTCACATGCAGCTTAGTGTGGGATGGGTGGGTGAGGAACTGTAAGCCTCTGTCCTCTCCACCTCCATGTTTCTATTTATTATTCCTATTCTGCTCTCTGGTGGCTGATCCCATCACCTGACTTTGAGGGTGGACCCTGACTTGGCCACGCACAAAGCTTCCGCTCCAATGGCTTTGTCTATGGGGGATGGGGGGGAGACCCCTGGCCACAATTGTTGCCCCACCTAAGGTTTCTCCCCCATCCGCCCCCACGGCTACCAACATCTCTGCTAATACCATTAACACTCGCAACAGCATAGGGCAGCAGGTGCAGGCAGGGACTTCACTGCCAAACCTCCCAACAGCACCATCCAGGGAGCCACCTCAGCCAGCAGAAAGGTCCAGGGGAGGAAAATGGGCAGGAGCACAGACCAGAAGGTTACTTCCATGGCGTCAGCCACTACTAGTATGGCCCCACCATTGGCTGCAGCTCTCCCTCCCCCTGGTGTTCCTTCCACCAGCTCCGGAGAGGTTTACTCCTCAGCCGCCAGAGCATGTGCCCAGGTGGCCCTGATCCTGCCTGCCACCCCATCTGATGCAGCCCACCACTCCCACAATTGCTGCCACCACCTCCTCTACCATCAATGGCAGCCAAGGTGTCTTCCCCACCCTGACTAGGAGGTACAGGGTCCATTGTCTCCTGGTGGCTGCCTTGCTCTGTCTCAAAACCTACATGCAGCTGTTGGTCCACGTGGTGGGGTCCCTGGCCATTGTGGCAGCTTCCAAGCTGTATGGGAAGGTTGTCCTCTTCCTGGGATCAGAGGTGATGGAAAAAGGCATCTCAGTGGGGGGGCATCTCCACTTGAACACCTGGAGGACCTGGATGTATCGGTGGTCCTCAACTCCATCCTGCCCTTCCTCCAAAAACTGCCCTTCTGCTTCCCCTCTCCACCTTGGGGAAGCTGGTGCCAACCATCAGCTCTCTCCTGCTGAGCTGTAAGGACCCTACTCTCTGTCACATCCTCTTGTTCCTCCAGCAAGTTACCATCCAGATGCCAGTGGTGCTGTATAGTGGAGGGTGCTTGGAGAGGTCCTTCCAGGTGCCACTCTGGGAGCCTTATGCCAGGTCCACTACTCATCAGGGGACGCTCAGTGCTTCCTCTGTAAGGCTTCTGGGCACATCTAAAGGGGCTGTCCTTCAGCCTGGCCAGGAGGGATGATGGGGTCCCTGATGTTTGGAAGGGTGCTGGCCCTGCCACTGCTGGCAACCCTACCTGCCCGTTTTCTCCCTCAAACCATTGATCCCGCTTGGGCACCAGGATGGCCTCCCATCACACCAAGCTGAGTGGATGGGTCCCTGATAAAATCTATCGGGTGAGGTCCCTGGAGGAGGGGGTAGCTAGGACATCCAGGAGCTCAGGAGAGGGCCCATCTCAGGAGGAGAGCATCTCTCCCCCTGCTTCCCCATCTCCATCCCCCCTAAACCCCAATCCTATCACCTTTGTCCCTGGACCTACCCCCGTCAGCTGGCCCTCCAACAATACCACCAAGGAGGGCTGGGTACTAGTGACGGGGGAAAGCTCGATAAACTTAAGTCACTGGCCTAGCACCTTGCCCTTGAGGGTGGGGAGGAGGCCTCCTGTAAGACCTCTGGGGGGCCATTGCTGGACTTGAATCCATGGCCCCCAAGAAAGTCTAATGGGTGGAACTGGCCAAGGAGGCTCTGGCACCGGAGGGGGCCAATGCTGTCCCCTCCTGGAGGAAGCATTAGAGGGAGGCCCCCTCCCCACCTTTCACTATCTGTCTCCCCATTCTGGCAGGTGGGGTCTCTGAAATAACATCGAGGAGAGCGAGGCTCTGGCCCCTGTAACCCAGGGGGAGAACAACCCTTTGCCTGAGGGCCTCGGGCTGGGCGCTGAGTCCATCGTGACACCACCTCCTCCTTCCCCAGCTTACTGCCTGGGGTGCTGCCCCTGCTCGCATTCCTGGGGCATCACCTCCCTTTTCCACCTGTCCAGCTTTTGGCCACCAAGCTGGTTCCAGCAATGGCCGGTGCCGAACAGCCACAGTCAGAGCCTTCCAGGGCACGTGCCCCCACCTTCCAAGACAGGACAGTGGCTCCCAGAGCAGCTGAGGGGCCCTGACCCAGTCTTCAATCTGATGCCAAGGTTGCAGATGTCAAACCCATCCTGGCACCCAGACCCAGTGTCATAGAGGAGCCCCCCGCATCTGCCCAAATGACCTCTGTGCCAAGTGAGGTGGTGCTGCACCCTGGTGGCTCAGCTGCCAGGGATCTTTATCCACTCCTGACCCCTCCCCTTCTACCTCCCAGGCTGCGGCTTCCCCTGAGGTTGTCCTCTTTCCTTTCTCAGGCGGTGATCCTTGGGAGGTGGTATTCTCTTTCCTTGCTCCATTCGGGGCTGATGTACTCCCTCCGCCGCTCCTGTGTTGGGAGCTCAGGTGGACAATGCGGAGTGGGTGATGCTGTTCAGGGTTCAGTTACCACAGAGGAAGGGGTATGCATAGTCATGTTGTCTGGAGTGGCTCACAACTGTGAGTGCCAATCTTAGGTCAGACTGTCAGAAAACAGGGCAGGCACCCCCAAACTGGTGGTATATTCTATAATTAGATTCCACCAAGCCAGTAACAATTGTGCACTCCTGGATCACTATACAGTACCAGTCTTACCATGGAGTCCCAGACAGTCCTCTTAGGCACTCCAGCCTATCTTGCCACCCAGACAAACTGAACTTTGTGATTAAAAAGGTTACTGAAACCCAAAATCACACCACATCAAGTTACTCCCAGTCCCAAAGGATCAGTCACTTACCCCATATCAGTTGGTACTCTGGATCTCACACCAAAGACGGTGCTGACAGCCAGTTCTATCGTAAACTAACAATAGGTTAATTAGCTAAGAATAAGAGTTATTGAGAGGTTAAAGCAGGTAAAATATAATAACGGGTGAGTCAAAGTTTGTAAGTCCAAAATCATAGTGGCTGATGTAATACACTGCTAGTTTCCCAAAAGTCTTTTCAGGGAACCTCGATGTTGCTGGGGAGCTCCACTTTGCATTTGGTATCTTCCCTGTAAGAGTCCAAACAGTCAGAGAGATACTGGATCATCCCTTGAAATCTATTTTATAGCTTCTCTAGAAAATAATCTGAACACTGTCTTTAACCACCTGGGTTTTGATGAGTAGGAAATGCAGACTGAGTCTGTGAATTCCCATTGTGGAACAAAAGGCCCTTGCTTTGAAGTTAGCACTCTTCTTCATTTACATTTCCAAGGCACCATTCCCCTTTGATGGATAATTTAATTACAGGGATATACACAATGTAAAAGGTAATGTAATTGCAAACAACAATCCTTCATTAGTTTTCATGAAGTTTACACATCAAGTACATTCTCATCTTAACACTACCACACACTTTTGATCTAGGGTTAACTAGTTACAGGGATATACAAAATGTAATGCGATAGCAATCAACAGGTTATAGATCAGTGAAGACAATACCATTAACATTTCCTTTGAACAAAACTAACACACAAGTGAATTGGCCTGATTACACTACAACACCTTTTGACACTCCTTTGGTTTCTATTAGCACATGAGTGAATTAGCCTGCAGCCCTGTCCCGAGCTGGCACCTGGGCAGGGACATGTGTCCCAGCATGCCCTTGCCCTTAGGCTGCAGAGGTGCTAAGGGGACCCAAATGGAGCACAGCTGGGAGTCTCTGGGCTTGATTGAGGAGGCTACAGAGCTCTGTGCCTCAGACACTTTGTGGGATGAGCTGTGCCAGTTCCTGGCAGACACATAGGGTGACCGGATGTCCCGATTTTATAGGGACAGTCCCGATTTTGGGGTCTTTTTCTTCTATAGGCTCCTATTACACCCCCACCTCCGTCCTGATGTTTCGCATTTGCTGTCTGGTCACCCTACGGACACATGTGGCTCCAAGGGAAGGTGCAGTTTGCTCTCCAGCAGTAAGGGGATTTCAGTTTCATCCTCCAAGCTGTGAGGGCCTTGATGGGGGAAGGCAAGAGGACCAGGAAACAGGACACCAGGCCACAGTCTACCAGTGGACCCGCAGTTTCCACGATTCCCTGATCGCCTCTGGGATCAAATCAACCATGGATTGCTGTGTGGCTCGGTGGGGGCAGGTGGCATTCCTGGCCATGAGGATCCTCTACCTCTCAGATGAAACCCACCACCTTTGCATTACTTCACATCAGAGGCTGTAGGGTGAGTTTCCACAGGTTTCCACAGGTACTCTGTGATCTTCTTGCAGGAGACTTTCACCAATCCAGCTACCAAAGCCAGCTGGAGGCTGAAAAGGAGAGATGGGATGTACTTCAACCACCTCACTGAAGTTTTCGGGTGGGGGGTAGCCACCCTGTTTTCCCCAGACCTACAGCCCAAGGTGCTGGGGGCTGCCAAGGCCATGCCAGGATGCCTGCTGTACCTCTGGGTCTGTGTGGAGGGGCTAACTCTTGACCTGGTTAATACATATACCCTGATATCAGGCCCAGAGTGGGAGCACTTCCATGGTGTCTGCCTTACTTGGCACTTTGGATCAGCCCCACTCCCTGCCTGAACAGACTTGGCCCCTCAATAAGTTTGCTGGAGGGGTGGCTGGGCCAAATTTGAGTGGTGGTGGGGGCAGTACACTGAAGTTTTGCCCTGCCTGAACGCTGGGGGGACAGCCAACAGGCCAGGGCAAGGAACAGGCTCGCTTTCCAACCTCACCCTCCAGGCCTCCTCATCCTGGAGGCAGAACCCAACCCTCATCCCACAGGGGCCACCCACACTGCAGGCAGGGCCCAACCTCCCATCCAGGGCCTCTCACCCTAAGGAAAGGGGGGGGCAATCTCCATAATGCACAGGGCCCCAAAATTATTTAATTATTTGGCCATGGTGCTTTACTTTATGCTCCCCCAGTTGAAAACCTTGGCCTTGATATGTTGTTTCTGCATGGGATCTTTCCTACATAAATTCAGTTGTTAGAATTACAAGGCCTGGCTCATTGTGTACACCAGTGCAAAGTGTGTAATCTTTTGAGTGAATTGGCTGTACAATGCATGCAGTTTGTCCTGTCCATTTAGCTTGAAGAATACTGAATGTTAATTAAGATATGAATGTTTTGGGAGCTCCTCTGGGATCTCTCCGCTTTTCCCTTTATTCTCTTCTTTGGAGTGAGCCTATCACTGCCCCTCCTGTGTCAGGGAGAGAGAGTAATTACAGAGAACAGTGAGCCTCCTCCTTCCCCAGAAGAGGAATGTGCCCAGTATGCCCTAAGAAAATAAAGGACTGAGCTCTGTGATGTGGTTGGTATAGGCTGGCTTCTACTGGTATTGCTCATCAGATTTTTTTAAAGTGCTCCTGGCAGAATTGAAAAAGAGTTAGAGGAGTTATAATTGCCTTTCACCCCAGTTATATGAAAACTAGTGCTGGCACACTTAGAAGAAATTTGTTTACAACTGTGAATATGTGCTAAGGGGAGAAAGCTTGCATTCAATTAAACAGTTAAACAGTGTTTCTGAGAAGTGAAACACCATTAAAATCAAGTTTCAGAGTAGCAGCTGTGTTAGTCTGTATCAGCAAAAAGAAAAGGAGTACTTGTGGCTAACAAATTTATTTGAGCATAAGCTTTTGTGGGCTAAAACCCACTTCATCAGATGCATGCAGTGGAAAATACAGAAGGAAGATAGATAGATATAGATATACACACACACAGAGAGAACATGAAAAAATGGGTGTTGTCATACCAACAATAAAGAGAGTAATCAGTTAAGGTGGGCTATTATCAGTAGGAGGAAAAAAAATTTTTGTAGTGATAATCAGTATGGCCCATTTCCAAAGGTTGACAGGAAGGTGTGAGTAACAGTAGGGGGAAAAATAAGCATGGGGAAAGAGTTTTACTTTGTGTAATGACCCATCTACTCCCAGTCTCTATTCAAGCCTAATTTAATGGTGTCCAGTTTGCAAATTAATTCCAATGCAGCAGTCTCTCATTGGAGTCTGTTTTTTAAAGTTTTTTTTGTTGTAGTCTTGTGACTTTTAGGTCTATAATTGAGGGACCAGGGAGACTGAAGTGTTCTCCGACTGGTTTTTGAATGTTATAATTCTTGACTTCTGATTTGTGTCCATTTATTCTTTTGTGTAGAGATTTTCCGATTTGGCCAATGTATATGGCAGAGGGGCATTGCTGGCACATGATGGCATATATCACATTGCTAGATATGCAGGTGAACGAGCCTCTGATAGTGTGGCTGATGTGATTAGGTCCTATGATGGTGTCCCCTGAATAGATATGTGGACACAGTTGGCAATGGGTTTGTTGGAAGGATAGGTTCCTGGGTTAGTGTTTTTGTTGTGTGCTGTGTGGTTGCTGGTGAGTATTTGCTTCAGGTTGGGGGGCTGTCTGTAAGCAAGGACTGGTCTGTCTCCCAAGATATGTGAGAGTGATGGGTCGTCCTTCAGGATAGGTTGTAGATCCTTGATGATGCGTTGGAGAAGTTTTAGTTGGGGGCTGAAGGTGACGGCTACTGGCATTCTGTTATTTTCTTTGTTGGGCCTGAACTGTAGTAGATGACTTCTGGGTACTCTTTGGGATCTGTCAATCTGTTTCTTCACTTCAGAAGGTGGGTATTGTAGTTGTAAGAACGCTTGATAGAGATCTTGTAGGTGTTTGTGTCTTTCTGAGGGGTTGGAGCAAATGCGGTTTTATCTTAGAGCTTGGCTGTAGACAATGGATCGTGTGGTGTCGTCTGGATGAAAGCCGGAGGCATGTAGGTAAGTATAGCGGTCAGTAGGTTTCGGTATAGGGTGGTGTTTATGTTGTGTTTATGTCGCTTATTAGCACCGTCGTGTCCAGGAAGTGGATCTCTTGTGTGGACTGGTCCAGGCTGAGGTTGATGGTGGGATGGAAATTGTTGAAATCATCTGTCCACATATCTATTCAGGGGACACCATCATAGGACCTAATTACATCAGCCACACTATCAGAGGCTCGTTCACCTGCACATGAGAGTCAAACACCTACAAGATCTCTATCAAGCGTTCTTACAACTAAAGTACCCACCTTCTGAAGTGAAGAAGATTGACAGAGCCAGAAGAGTACCCAGAAGTTACCTACTACAGGACAGGCCCAACAAAGAAAATAACAGAATGCCACTAGCTGTCACCTTCAGCCCCCAACTAAAATCTCTCCAATGCATCATCAAGAATCTACAACCTATCCTGAAGGACGACCCATCACTCTCACTGATCTTGGGAGACAGACCAGTCCTTGCTTACAGACAGCCCCCCAACCTGAAGCAAATACTCACCACAACCACACAACAGAACCACTAACCCAGGAACTTATCCTTGCAACAAAGCCTGTTGCCAACTGTGTCCACATATCTATTCAGGGGACACCATCATTGGGCCTAATCACATCAGCCACACTGTCAGAGGCTCGTTCACCTGTGCATCTACCAATGTGATATATGCCAGCAATGCCTCTCTGCCATGTACATTGGTCAAACTGGACAGTCTCTACGTAAAAGAATAAATGGACACAAATCTGACATCAGGAATCATAACATTCAAAAACCAGTCGGAGAACACTTCAATCTCTTTGGTCACTCGATTATAGACCTAAAAGTGGCAATTCAACAAAAAAACTTCAGAAACAGACTCCAACGAGAGTCTGCTGAATTGGAATTAATTTGCAAACTGGATACAATTAACTTAGGCTTGAATAAAGACTGGTAACACCCATTGTTTCATGTTCTCTGTGTATTTTCCACTGAATGCATCCGATGAAGTGAGCTGTAGCCCACAAAAGCTTATGCTCAAATAAATGTGTTAGTCTCTAAGGTGCCACAAGTACTCCTGTTCTTTTTGCAGATACAGACTAACACGGCTGCTACTCTGAAACCTTCATTGTTTGTGAAAGCATCTTTTTTTAATTTAAAATATTTGACATTAAAATTAAACACTAAATTATATTTCTTAGCATTCTGTCTTGTAAATGGACTTGTCAAGCTTTGGTATCTGAGTTTGTTTGTTTGGGTTTTTTTTTTTTTTTGTTGAAATCCAGAAATATTCATGGAGCATCAAAAATTATGCTGCTAGGTTTTTTTCATGGTGTCAGCTGAATGTCCAAAGCTCCAGATAAGTTTGTAGCTATATATAATTACTGCTATATTTAGAATTGTTTGAATTTCAAAATATGGCAGGCACTATTTTAGTACTTTTTTTCTGTTTGGAAGATGGTTTGTTAAACAGTTTTGAGTTGTGAAATGTATTAATTATTCAAATGTGTGTTCTAAACAGCATAGGATGACCCTTTTCACCTTATAGGTTGCTCTTGAATTGATTACTTTGGTTATTTGCTTTTTGTGGTGTATGATTGGTCACCACCTAAGTCATATGGACTTGTTTCTGCTCCCTGATTGGACTACTGAAGGTTTTTGTTTGTTTGTTTGTTTGTTTTTTAACATGTGTGAATAATACATAGCTAATGCTCGTGTTTGGACAAGAATATCCTGGGTCTCTGGCAGTTACGGACATTCATATGGGTTGAGATTTGTTTGTTGTGGTCTGCAGGATCAGAGTAAGACTCTCCACTTTACTTAAGCCCCTGTATAGATTGTACAGAGGAAGATGAATGTTAGGGGAATATGTGGGCTGGAGAGAAGGCCGCAGTGGGGATGGCTCAGGTGACACAATCCTCAAGTGACTTGAGCAGAGTGGCTGTGGCTGGTGTAGTAGCCTTGCACACTAGCCTTGGGTTGCGAGGTGGCATCTCTTCCACTTGCCTAGAGGCCAAATGCTTGGGCTCTGTGTGGATGGAGTGGATTTCACCCACTGGTTTCCATCGGGCAGCATGTGGATGCAATGATTTGCTCACGTAGATCTGATTGCCAAATCGGGAATAAAGTTTGTAAAAATACTGTGCAATAAAATATTCTATATAAATGTAAGCTAATAATAGGCATTCATGCATAGATCATAAAATATATTCCAATTAAACAAAAAAAGTATTAATAAAAGAATGTGGATTCATGTAACAAAGTTAGATTTAGATGAGATATAATGGCTTGGAAAATAGATTTTAATGTCTTCTTAATTACATACCTTTAAAATGCTTTTACAGGGGAGCTATTGCACAAGTACACAGTGACATTAACTGCATTCCAGCAATTGTAATACAAAACATCAGTCCCAAACCTTGTTATGAATGACCTCTCTTTTCTTTTAGAAAGATAATGGTCTCATCGTGTCCCTGGTGCTGCAAAGAGAGAAACTCCATCTGTAAGAGGGAAAGTTGGACTGAAGATTAGCTGAAAGCCTTGAACTAGCAGACTTCACTAGTCTGCTTGATTTATTAAGGCGGAATTTATGATAATCTACAGTAAGAAAAATCAAGTAAAAGTAAGTACAGTTACAAAATGGGAATATATGCAAGTCTTAACAATTAGGCTTAAGATGCCTGGCATTTCAGGGTCTGGTAACACCAAGTTGTATTTTGGTTATACTGTGAAGATTGATACTCGTAAGACAGGAGGGGTCATGGTTCAAAACAAATATTTCAGTACTGTGTTTTCTAAACAAAATATAAATACAGTCACCAGCAAAATGTAGAGGTCAGAGTGAGCAAACTGCCCACATCACAAAGCAAGTATGCACCTGACAGCAGGAACATTTCTGTCAGTCAGGGATCAAGTGTCCTTTTAAAATTTTCAAGAGGGTTATTTATAAATAATGAGAAAAATGATTATGAAAAATACCTTTGTCATTTAAAGTAGGGGCCTATCTATTGGGAGACCATAGTTCAGATTTAACTCTGAATATGATTTTTGTTTATATATGCTTGACCTAGCATACATTTTATTGTAGCATGGCTGCTTATGTTGTTCTTATGGGTTTCCATTTCTATATATTCTTTCTGAAAAATGTCCCACAGAATGAGATTATGACTCAAACTGTGTTCATTCCTCATTGCTGTTACATCCACATTAGGTATCAAAACTAGGCCCCGATACTAATGTAATAATGTGGGGAAATCATGACCTGTTACTTTTTCATATTTTATTATGAAAAAGTATTCAGAAAATAAGATTATGTGCAAAATTCTAGAAACACCCTGGTTTGTAATCTTGAAACCCAATGTAAATTACTTTTTCTCCACAAAATTGTTTAACAGGACATAGAATCATAGAAGAATAGGACTGGAAGGGACCAGACATTCAAAACTTTGGGAAGTAAGGAAATCAAAGCTGAGTGCATAATTTATAGCGAATGATTTATTAGGTAAATTGAATGTCTCTTGCTTTTGTGAAATGCAAGTAACTTAACAATTTTTGAAAAGTTATTCATTTAGAATTGCATAGTTTCTAAGAAAAATTATTGCTGTGTAGTTTTGACTGTGAGCAGTTGACTATGAGTGCTGGGCACCTGAAATTCAGGCTGTGCTGGTTAATTTTTTACTTATGATTTTTCATATGCTATTGTTTCTGTTCATTTTATGAGGTCCTGATTCAGTGTTTAAAATTAAGCACCTGTTCACATGTTCTTTTGAATCGGGGTCTGAATGAGCATAACCTTTACAATTGGTTTTAGGAAAAGTGTAAGCAAAGAGAGCCATCTTGGGGAATCAATGGGATTACTCTTGTGAGCAGTGATGAGCTGCCAAAATCTGAAGAACCGGTTCCTTCAGTCGCTCCGGGTCTTCGGCAGCACTTCAGCGGCACGTCCTTCACTCGCTCCAGGTCTTCGGTGGCACTGAGGGACGTGCCGCTGGAGACCTGGAGCGAGTGAAGGACATGCCGCTGAAATGCCGCTGAAGACCTGGAGCGAGTGAGGGGCTTACTGCCAAAGACCAGGAGCGCCGCCGGGTGAGTAAAAAGGGATTCTCAAGGGGAGCCTCTCAAGCCGGGAGCTCAGGCAAGCCGGACAGGACGGTCCCATGGGCCAGAGTTTGCCCAACCCTTTAACAACCGGTTTTAAACCGACTTCTAAATTTAACAACCGGTTTGCACGAACCGGTGCGAACTGGCTCCAGCTCATCACTGCTTGTGAGTAATGTCAAATGCATAAATAAAGATTTGCTGGATCTGGCTCACAGCTGTTTAAAAAATAGCAGCGTATAATCAAGATGAGTGCTGTTCACAAAGCATTGCTTCCACTTTTCTCCCCTTTACTTTTCCTTTTTGGATGGGAGGGGATGTCGGTGGGTAAAATGACGTCTTTTGGCAAAGGGAATAAGAAACCTGACACTGATGGTTCCACCTGTGTGAGTAAGTACTACTTACAGGAGAGACCTGTGAGAATTGCCCCACCCTCAACCGAAAAGCAGCAGATTCCAGGGAGGAAGAGAGAAATACCTTGATGACTGGTGATAAGAATTAGGGAGACTGGGCTGGGGGGAGGGGGAGAAGTAGGGAATAAAATGGACAAGAGGGAAAATAGGAAGAGAGCTGACAATTAACTGAGAGAAGAGAATAGAGAGGAAGTGCAGAAGGATGGGGAAAATCCTCCCTGATGTAAGCAACCCTTATCAGTCACTGTGAGAGGAAAAAACTGACTGAAGAGGCCTGAGTCACCTCAGCTAGGACAGCCAAAGTAGAAAATACATTGCAGCAGACTGGTTCTAGCTAGGGTATTGGGGGGGCCTGCTTCAACATAACCAAACCATAACTTTTGATTTATTTTTGTTTGTGGTAAACTTAAAATACAGGAGATTTTTTTTTTACTCCCTTGTTCCCCTCATGGACAAAACAGGAGTGAGTAATTGTTGATCATTTAGATCATTAGAGCAATTAGAGCTCCTTGACAAATTAGAGGAAGCTTTGGAAAGGGGGTTGTAGTGGAAGAAAATTTCCCCAGCTCTTTCTTCACCTAGTATATCCTGTATGACAGAGAGGCTTGTGCAAAGTGCTTTTTGGGATCGAGAGGCCCAAGAAAGAGTCTGATTATAGGGTTTACAGGGACAGGCATGCTCAGGCATGTTTCAGGAATTGGAGTTATGTAATAGAACAGTTTTTCCCTCTGTGCAGCTCAAGAGTGGTTCGTTCTTTCTTTCTTTCTTTCTTTCTTTTTTCTGGGTCTAAGATAAAATCTTTGAATGGCTCTGATCTATGCTATCTGTTGCTTGGAGATTAATGATTCCACAGAGTACATGGTAATGCAGATGGAGATAATATACATTGCATGGCATCTTTAAACCCCAGTAACTGGCTGTGATACAGGTGATCAGTGTCTTGTATCTATAGAAGTGGGCATCATAAAAATCTTTCCTTTCCCTAACAATTGCCCTTAAAAATGACAAATTAAATGAACTCTATGAGTGTAGTCTTGCAAAGGAATTTTGCTAAAGGCTTCTGCTTCATCTTTAAGTCAGGTCATTGTGCTAAAGTATTTCAGCACTCTGAACTCTGCAGTGCTGAAGCATAATAGGACAGTAAAAGACTTAATACTGAATTTCCTTTCCTTTGTATTTTTCAGTCACACCGTTAATATTGCCTTAATGTGTGTTTAAATATTTGGCTAAGCAGCAGATGCCTCTATGCATGTTGTATTCCTCACATTCGTTTATCAGTTTCCCTTAATCCCAGTCTTTCTGGAGATGGGAGGAGGGGAGGGGTTCACTAAGAAGTTCTTGCACCCCTTTCCCGCCCCTCCCCTCCCCCATTTTTTTTTTTTTAAGGCTGGGGATGGCTGAATTTTCTCATCCCCACCGCCCCTACTAATCCCAATAGAAAAGCCTCCATTTCACTTGGCAAAAACAAATTAGTTTAACTCTTGCACTAACTCTGTTAACAATGTTTTGTGTTTTTTCCTGTTGTTTTTTTAAATTAGGGTCGCTTAGCTGGAGTAAAGTTTGGATTTAGTAATGTCATGAAGAGACAGGGAATTTTGCTGCAGCTTCTTGCACCTACCTCCTTCTCCAGCCACTACATTCTGCTCCTCCCTCTTCCTACTCAGGCCCCCACCCAGCAAAGCAGTTAACTATAGGAATATGTAATGGCTTGTAAAGGTTAATTTTGGCCACATGGCTGGAATGCTAGTCAGTGATATCTGGAATGGTGGGAGTTAGACTGACACAAATGGAGGGATTTTCAAAAGCGCCTAAATGACTTTCAATGAAACTTGTACTCCAAAGTCACTGAGGTGATTTTGAAAATTCCACCCTGTATTCTTAGATACCAGACCATTTAATGATTTCATTAGCCTCAAAGGCCTGATCCTATGAGATGCTGAGCAGTCATAGCTTCTACTGACTCTGTGTTGGGAGTACTTGGTTTCTCTCAGGACTGGGCCCCTTACACTCTGCCTCTTATTTCCTAGCAGGATAAATGCCTTTCAAAAATGTCTTCTGTACTTTTCACAGTATGCATCTGATGAAGTGAGCTGTAGCTCACGAAAGCTTATGCTCAAATAAATTGGTTAGTCTCTAAGGTGCCACAAGTACTCCTTTTCTTTTTGCAAATACAGACTAACACACCTTTCAATAGACATGTATGAATAAACTGAACTCCTCTGCATTGGTGACCCCATAAAATAGTGAGAGAAGCATGTTCATTTTTTGCTGCAGGGAGTGCATTTCATTGGTTTCTTGATTTTCAAGCTATTACAAAAATCTCAGCTGTTTAATTTGCTTTTTTTGAAAGCTGTTGATCTGAATTTCAAAAGAAAAGAGAGACCATTCCTGGTTTTGGCCCCAAGTTTTGGATTTCTCTCCCTGTTCACATGCACCTCAGTGCTTCACACTCCACCGTTAATCTTCTCCCTTTAACCTTCTCCCCCCTTACAAACATTTTTTGTATAACTGCTCTTGGTCCCTCCCGCCACACTTTTGTCTCTATATCCTTTAATGGGCTAACAGTTCCCCCCTCCCCATGTCTGATTCATTTTGGCTTTTAAGATGGTGTTCATTTAAACTATGGGTTTAATTGTATTTTGTGTGTGTGGTTTTAATCATATTGTACATGTGTCTCTGAGCACCCTGGTGGGATGCACTTTGGATATAAAAGTATATAATAGTTCTTGCATGAGGGAGCTTTCTACAAGCATCATACCAATTCCATAGTCTATTTAATTGCATTTTTATAGTTTGATTTCTAATACAAAACCTCCCCAGGATTTGAGTAGCCCATAAGTTGTCTGGAGTTTCCCCTCTTGGCAACAAGATTTGTTTTTATTTTCATTTGTTTTGCATTCCAGATTTGTTTTCCCTTTTGTTCTTTAATTGTGGTGATGCATTTTAGTTTAATTAAAGTGTTATGAAAAACACAATTCAATTATTTTATTCCATTCAAACATCCTTCAAGCATCTTGCAAATAGTTAAGAAAATGCATTGTTACTAAAATAATATTGTTTAAATTACCTCTGACTCTCCCCTCCACCCAGCCACAATATGAAATAAAGGAATAATACACAGAGCTATGGGTAGAATATTTTTATTACCCTTTAATATATGGAAAAGAATGACTCATAAGTAAAATGAAAGTTCTCCAAAACTCTACATGCTAAAGGCAATAGAAAATATGGCCTTTTATCTCTATACTGACTTAGTTTAAGTATTAGTTTAAATTAGCCTGTATTGTGTGGCATAATAACAGTATATGTTAGAAATTGAATGCCATGTAATATGACATGGTCCTGTTTTATATAAACATGTAGCAACAAACAAAGTAGTGTTATTAGAATTTGTGATACAGTATTAGGCAAACTTCTGATTTATGATTAAAATATTAGATTTCCATTTCACTTGTAGTATATATCATTCAAATTTATTTCATTTTCTATGAACCCTTTTTCCAGAAAACACATATCTGTATCAAGACTAAATAAAATTAAACAGACATAAAAGCACTGCAATTAATGGCTATTTTCCTACTGAGTGAAAAATTGGAGTCAGGTTACAGGTCGCGCTTCCCAAATACCTGTGGATGAAACAAAGGAAAAAGTGAGTTTTATCTTTCTTTTCTTGTTTCAGACTAATGGCCTGATCCTGCAAGATGACTTCAGTGGGTGCTGTGTGTTCTCAGCACCATACAAGAGGCACTGGGCATTTTGCAGGATCGGACCCTAAGAACCCTGTGATCCTTATTCCCATGAGTAGTCCCATTAAAGACCACCAGCATTCATAACAGTGGCATGACTGGTCCTATGGGCCTGATCCAGGGTTCATTGAACTCAATAAAAAGAATCTCGCTGATTTCAGTAGGCTCTGGATTGGACCCAAAGTGCCCACTTTTGCAGTCTTATTCCGGTAAAAGTCCCATTAATTTAATGGTAGCTTTGCTTGAGTAAGGATTACAAGAGTGAGCCCTAAGCAATGCATTTCTTTAAGAAGGAACCTCTAACAGATTCATATTGATTCTTGTATTTGAATAAATGGAATGTGCTAAATATTGTTACTCCCATGACAAGAAATTAAAATAAATGTATTAACATGAGACAAACATTCAGCTACTGTAATTGAGTGAATATTATGTAAATTCCTAAAAATTACTATTAATAAGCATTTTTCTACCCTTAGAATTTCACAATTAACCTGTTTGTTAATACCAGGTACTTACTATGCTTTCATTTTTTTCCCCCACATGCCTCCCAATGATGCTTTGTAGAATGAGTGAGTGGTGGAGTACCTCAGTCGCCCCATTTTCCCATGCCCTATGCCTCTTTAGTTCCAATTCTCAAAGAAGTATATGCATAGGAAAAAGGAACAACGAGCAGAATCAAAAGAAATCCAACAGTTGGCAAGGAAACCTAAAGTGTAAACATATATGTTAATGAGAATAGAAATCAGTAATTACCCTTGAAACAGTATCTGTTTTCTTGAAATATCCCCCAATGGATACAGGTTAGAATAGTGGTTAAAACATAAGAAAGTTATGACTAAATATATCAAGCATCAATATAGCTTTAACAGTATTCAGTATATAGAAAATTAATCAATTTAAGTTAGCTATCTTTAAAAACAAATAGGATGTGGAGTCTGCAGAAGGAAAAAGTCAATAACAATAATTTATCCACAAATCATCTAAAGATGAATGTCAGGTAATTAACAAGATAACATTCTGATTAGCATGAAGTCAGAATTATTGCACAATGCTAAAGTTTTGTTGTTTTTTTTTTTTTATAAAGTCATTAGATCAGTATCACAAACGTAAGAGAGTTAGAAAAAACATTGTATGTAAACTGCAAAGTACTGTAAAGCCTTCTCTGCAAACAACAAATAAGACTTACCTGATTAGCCATCTGAAGCTCTGCCTGCATCAGCTTCTTTTTCATCAGCATTTATGCTTTGCTCAAGACCTTGAAGAAGTATGGACAATACAGAGTAGCTGTTTTCATAAGTGATAATCAGCTTGCCCCTTGCCAAGGACTCTGGTGCACCTGCAGGTTGGGTGCACAAAAGCATTGCTCAGTAAAAGTGCTGAAAACTTGGAAAGGATCACTTATGGGCCAGGGGAGGTATGTAAGGGAGTGCAACTGACAAAAGGAATGATTAGAAGTGATGGCCTGAAATGTGCAGTGAGGATGAGAAGTTATCGCTTGTTTTTTCTTTCACATACGTCAATGGCTTGGAAAATGTAAACCTGGGAGAGAACTTCTCGTTCTGGAAAGTTGCACTATATTTTTTCCCCTTGTGCTTTTTTTTTTTTTCTTTCTTTTAAATCTCTATCAATGTCCTTCACTGCAAACATGGCTTTAGTGAGGAGATATCAAGGTCTGTGTACAAGGCTTTTCCCTGCTTATCCAGGCACCAGGGAGGCTCCCCTACTGGGTACCAAGGCTGAGAATTCTCTTTCACCATATTTAATCCTTATTGCTAACAAATGCTTTAACCATTTGTTTTCTAGCTGCTGCTTTTCCTTCAGCATGTTCCAACACTTCCTTGATCTTTTTACTCCATCAACTCTTTCCTAAATGTGCCATATTATGTACATATGATGAAATAGATCTTCTTGCAGTTAGAGGAAGGCTGAGTGAACTCATTCAAAATGGATCAGAATGCCACAGCATCTGCAATTTTCCTCACGTACGTAGTAACCACAATACTAATTGTTATGTACTGCTGAGGGTTGACTGTTGTAGTTCACAGAGAGGCACTCTTTCAGCTGCTGAGGATTTGTCTGTGTTCATAAGCGTGGGATTTTTCACTAGTGCACATGAATAACAATTCAGATGAAAGGTCCACAGTGAAGTCAATAGATCTGCTCACTTGAGTAGAGTTATTCATGTGCCTAAGTGTTTGCAGGATCAGGACCTTAATGTTGCAATTTATAAAGGATACTGGATGCTTGTGTAATCCACACACCTCCTGGGTGTGGTGTTCTGTCCCCTCCAGTGGCACCAAGATGACTTAGAGACAGAAAGTTAAATGAGTCCGCTCTACAGCCTTAACTAAGAGTCGGTTTGCTTTTAGCTCATGCTGTAGATGCTCATGCACTAAGCTCCAGAGGTCCCAGGTTCAATTCCACCCGCCGATGAACAGGGTCTGTGGGCGTAACACTTCTATATCAGGGAAGTACCTGATGCACCTAACCTATAGCTCTTCTCTTTGGGTCAGATTCTGCAATTTTTGCTCAAACAAAGCTCCCATTACTTCAATTGCAAAGCACTAGGTCCTTTGTTAGTATGTTTTGCTTAGGAAGAGAAATATGCTTTCCAATTTAGAAGCAATTTTTTTAGCATGAGCCACTCATACAAGTCAGAATGACTATTTTTTTCAACCCCAGAAATATTAAAAAGTCCCAACCTTTTGTGATCTCTGGGCTCAGTTACTGAACAGCACTCTGGCTGGGCTTTCCCTTGAAAGCTACACATAGGCTGCAGCTAGTGCAGCATAACTTTCTAATGTCTCTAAGGACTAATTATGCCAGTGCTTTATGAGCAGCTTAGTGGTCTCTAGTTCGGTGAGTGCACTTCAAAGTCCTACAAAGCCACATGCATGTACTTAACTTCATGCACACAAGTAGACCTGTAAGGTTAAGCATGTGCATAAGTCTTTGTAGGATCATAGCCTAAAGCTGTTGTTTAAAAACAAAAAACCTATTATCTAGGATCCGTGTATCTGCAGGAATGTCTGCTGTTCTAACTCCCAGCATGGTACCTAAAGTCAGTGAGGCTAGAATTGCTGCTGATCCCATGATATATTCTCCAGAGGGCAGAAGGCAGAGCACATACAGCTTTGGATTGCTCATCTCGGCTTTATGCCAGAGCTCATCTGTGAGCTGAGGTCTTTCATGGCATGAAGGAAGACACTTTTATTTCACTTCTGGTGTATGTGTTGATAAGGGTTTATTTATTGGTGTAGGGACATTTTTTGCTTGGGAAGTGTGTTTTATTTTTATTATGACATGCTTTACACTGTCCTACTGTAGATTTTGTCTGAAACCACATTGCCATTTAACCCTTGTAGTTTTAAGGTGTTTTGGAGGGTTATCAGATTGAGCGCACATAAATACAATGTTATGAGGGAAAAGATGCTTTTTTGTTTGTTTGTTTTCCAAATCCATGTTGAATGTTGCTGTGCTGTAGGGTTACCATACATCTGTATTTTCCCGGACCTGTCTGGCTTTTTGGTTCTTAAATCGCCGTCCAGGAAGAATTTTTAAATATCTAAAAACGTCCAGGATTTTGCCATTATTATTTTTCCCCAAAGAAGAGTTGATCATTCAAGAAAGAGAGTGAATGTTGATCACTCGAGAGAGTGCCCGCTTTTTCCCCCTAGCTCCCAGCACTTGCGCTGCGAAACAGCTGTTTCGTGTGGCTGGGAGGGGGCGGGGGAACGTAACGCACTCAGGGGAGGAGGCGGGTCCGGGGCAGGGATTTGGGGAAGGGGTCCAATGGGATGGGGAGGAGGCAGAGTTGGGGTGGGGACTTTGGGGAAGGGATTGGAATGGGGGTGGAGTTGGGGCGGGGCAGGGGGGGCAAACAAATCCCCCCCCGGTGGAGTGTCTTTTTTTTTTTTTTTTTTTTTTTTTTGAATGTTCAAATCTGGTAACCCTACTGTGCAGCTTTCCAAATAGTTTGTGAGATATGGAGACGTTCATTGCTAGGTCACTGCTTCTAGCTTCAGGAAATACTGCACAATCATGAGTGCAGGTAACAATTTCTAACACAAGTACATGGATGGATTGTGCTTTGAGGGTATGGAGGGCTGACACAAAGCCCTCTGCACCACATAAGGCCTGCAGTGGGATTGTGCTGGTGAGGAATAGGCAAACTGTCTATGATGCATCCGATGAAGTGAGCTGTAGCTCACGAAAGCCTATGCTCAAATAAATTGGTTAGTCTCTAAGGTGCCACAAGTACTCCTTTTCTTTTTGCGAATACAGACTAACACGGCTGTTACTCTGAAACCTATGATGTGACTGTTTCCTGTATGCCTTGAAGGGGAATTCCATGCCCATTTCAATAAGCTGGTGCATAGGGGATATTGTAGGGCGGCTGGGGCAATACTGTGGGATCTGGAGTTACACAGACCTAATAACTCTGCATGGAGGGTGTAGAACAGCAATGCCCATTATTCCACCTATATTCTAGAACAGCGGCTTGTGAAGTGTCTGCTTTGCAGAACAACATTTTCCCTGGGCCTTATTGAATGTGTGAATCCTATCTCCCTCAGTCCCCATGGAGATCATCTTACATAGCCCAATGACTAGGGGGTTCGCTGAGCAGGAGGGTACATTTCACCTTAATGAAACTATCCTTTATAAATGACCTGTACTGCCTTATTTATCAAGAGATTATTCAGTAGCCTACCGTATTCTCAAACTGGTAGGCTCATGATAAATTCCAATCTAATCTCCAACATTATCTTTGAATAGTCCTATGTTCTAAATAGCTGCGAATGGGGAACAGCAATTATTCCCTAGTTAATATGTGAACCCTCCCTTTTGATGTTGCCTGAGAGCAATTGTTAAATGTATTTATTTGCAATGCATCCAAATGCCATCAATGTGTGGATTAGTGCTGGCTATCTTAAATATTTGGAGCTGCATAAAACCGAAGAGATTGGATTTCCAAAAATGGATACTGAGTCAGATCCTGCTCCCATTGAAGTCAATGGGTGTTTGGCCATTGACTTCAGTGGAAGTAGGATTGGGCCCCATATATCCAAACTGGGTCAGAGGTTGAACCTCCGATTATCAAGGACGCACTTTGGAAACCCTATAGGTCTTCTCCAACTCCACTGTCTGTCATTCTGGGTGGTGTGTACTGTGGAGCACACATTATTTTTAGCTAGCAGTGAGTCAGTTTGCTGCTGAAAAAGGTTGGCTAAGGTGACTTATTTATTTATTTTATTTATTTTTAAAGAGAACTTTTTGGTTTTCCAGTTACTGGAAATAAAAATAGGATCATTATACAGGACTTGTATTGAATCTGCCAAGGCTAATGAACCTGGCAAGTTCAGCTTAAAAATTGTAGAATTCTTTATACATTTCATTTTACTCCCCAGAGATGATCTCTTGATTGCAAGTATTAATGTTCTCTGTGTGACTAATTTACAGGCCAGTAACAATGTATATAACAAGGGAACTTGTGGGAGAAAAAGCTTGCCACCGGTTTAAAGGGGCAGTTGAGGATGGCTGTCCAAACTAAGCATATATTTAATTGTGTCCTTCTGTCAGTCCCTTTGAGCTTCTAACCATTTGACCAGCCCTTTTTTAATGTTAACCAGATAAATAGCTCTATTCTGGGTTGCCTATCTAAAACAAACACTTGTGCCCTGTCCCTCCATGCATGGATGTTCATGAACAGCCGCAGCAAAGAGAGGGAGTGCTCACAGGGAAATAACTCTTGCAGCTGACATAGACCATCTGGACTGATCCTCCACCAACGACATGATTTATAGGGGTTGAAGCCATAACTGTGGTTGGGATATGATTCAATGTGGCCAGGAGGGCAGCTGGAGGAGGGTAATCAGGCTGGAGGTATAATTCTTAGAAACTGGGAACCAAGCAGCAGTTGGGGTGCTTGGGTCAATATTTGATTTATAGACCCTGAGAGGAGGCAGCTGGGAAAATCAGGTAGGGGCTAGGTTTCTAGAATATTTTTCAGAAAATTCCATCTTGTAAAGAGCACGTGGTCAGGCATTGTGCTTCTCTAATGAATATCCCTAATACAGTCTTGACACAGTGGTGATATCAGAGTTTCTAGTGTCCCACATGAGATTAGATTAAGGGCCCCAGCTGAGTTAAAGGTTGGGAGAGTGTTCACCCATGAGTGCCCTTTCCATGTTGGTGCCCAGGTGAAGGAGGATGATGGAGCAGCTTGTTCCTTTAAAAGGTATATGAACATCCTCCTCTGATGTTTCTCACTCCCGGGCTCCTTTTCTGAGTGCTCACTGAAGAGGACTATTAACAGAAAAGAGGTATCTGAATGCCCCACAGTGGATGCAGTTGCATCATACAATGTCCCTCTTCTCTGTCATATTCCTTTTTCTTTCCCTAAATATCTAATGGAATGAATTACCATTCCTCTTAATTCAGGTGTGTTTCTGAGAGGGATTGAAAATGTTATTAGAATGATCTCTTAGTGATCTTTTCTCTTTGATGCTAGTCTTTACATTGACTAACTTAACATCTGTTAAAGGCAGTGTTGCTTGTCTACGCTGGACTTTTAAATTGTGTTAGCTAATACATGCAAATATCACAACATGAAAGCAATAGTCATTCTCCATCCCTCTGCTGCCTTCAACAGGATGGTTCACCCTTCCTCCTTGGGCATCCAAAATTCTGTCCTTTCCTCGTTTTCCTCTTACTTGCGGGACCACACTTTCAGCATTACCTTCAGTGGTTCCTCTCCCTCTTTCTGTAGGTGTCCCTCAGCGTTCTGTTCTTGGTCCCTCCTTTCCTTCCCCTAAATTTATTTCCTTTGTGAGTTGTTTCTTTGTGTTTTCAGTTATGTATATGCTGACAATTCTCAAAACTACAATATATGATGCCTCCGTATACACCCTAACTCCATATTTATATGGCCATTGTAAATCAGTGTTGTACCCATGTACACTCTTTCAAATCTGGTCATATATATTATTTTCTTATAGAACCATTGATTTACATTGAACTTTATGAACACAACAGACCTAGGTGGAGGAGGGGGGGAGGATTGAGGCAGGCATGAAAAACAAATCATCTAATTAAAATTGTTTAGGTTTGCCTTGATGCTCATAGGCTCCAGTTGTATTGTTCAGCTTAGATTGTAAACACCCTGTGGCAGGAACTTTTTGTCGCTTTTTATTTCCATCTGGCAACATTCTGCCAAGTACTTAAATAGAGGCTTAACTTTTTAAGAATAAGTCCCACTGAAGTCATTGGGGTTACTCACATGCTTATGCCGGTGCACAGGGACTTTGCTAGATTAGGATCTCTGAGAATTTATGCCGTGAAAAATGCATTGAATGAAAAAGGATTTATATTTGTATTATTTCTGTAAAAAATCATGTAATAATACCAGTGTATTTGCATAAAAATTGTCCATGTTTTAAAAACAAGGCAGAGTAGGAAGTTCACCTTACAAGTTGGTTCTGATAACGGTTACAAGACACACAGTTTTCCCACTCTTCTTTCCTATTAGATTGTCTTAAATTGCAGCTACACAAAATGTACCCAAATATTTGAAATATAAACAGAAAAATATGCCAGTGACATAAATGCTGATGGTCTAAAGGTCTGGAAGAAGAGTCAGTGTATTGTGTATCTGAAATAACAAAGCTGGCAAACATTTTAAGTGTGAAAAGAATGCAAGATAAAGCGGGTGTCCTTCAAGTCTGTATCTTTCTCGACCAAACAGGGTGAACAAAGTTGACTGTGTGCAAGCTGCAGGAAGCAGCTTGTAACAAAGTGAATTGGAATGAACAAATATGCAGGGGCCTGATTCAAAGTCCGTTTTAGTCATAGAAAGAGTCCTATTGACTACAATCGACTTCAGATCAAGTCCCAAACCCTTATTACATTTGTTAATTTTCCACCGTTAGTGAGAGAATGCATGTTGCTGTACCCATGTTTTACATAACATAGTTCAACAGTTAGCAATTAGTACAAATTCAACATAGCTACAAGATTTTATGTCCTAAAACATTAATTATAAGGCAAATTAGCACCTCTGTTTCTGTTCGGTTTTATACAATGCCTGTCACAGTGGAATCTAAGCATTGCACAAAAACTAAAGAGCATAAATGGCCAGAAGAAAAGTGTGGATTTCTCTGTTTCTCTTTGCAGGGGAGTGGAGCTTTCTATTAAAGACCATCTGCTCTGGTATATGTTTTTATTTGAAAGGGGTGTTTTTACTAAACACACCCAGCTTGGGCTCAGTCTAATCTCTTCTGGCAAAAATCCCCACAGCTATTCCCAGTGCTCAGTAGTAGGAAACTTGTTCTATGCAGGAGCTGGGTCCCTGTGGAGCACAGTTGTCTTGAGGGATGCAGATGATAAGGTCTGGGGGGTACTTATCATAGAACTGGAAGGGACCTCGAGAGGTCATCTAGTCCAGTCCCCTGCAGTCAAGGCAGGACTAAGTATTATCTAGGCTATCCCTATGTCTCAGCCTATTAAATACCTTGAAGATTATCTAAAGGAGAACAGGGAGGAAATTAGGCCCCAATCCTGCAAACACCTAAGGCTTAACTCCACAGTGAAGACAACCTGGGCTGTTATTTGGGAGTCAGCCGTCATCCTGCTCCCATCCACCCAGGCAAACCACTCAGCCCAGAACAGGCCAGCTAACCCAGGTATCAGCTAAATCCTGAGCGCCGCTTACACTTGAGCTGGTAACCTGTCCATTTTGCAGCAAAGGCTTTGTTTAAACCACTTGAGAGCTGATAGTCCTCCATTGTCTTCCCCCAGTTCCTCCCATAGCCCAGAAGGACAAATGAGTTCTCCTACAATTCACTGTGAAAGAATCATAGAGCAGCTCAGTTTACTGCAGTGCTAAGGCCCACAGGATATGGTCCCAGATAGACGAGTGACTACAGCTTCAGTGTGGATGCACTGGAGTCTGACTTTGGAGTGTTACTGCTCTCACCTGAGAGAGGCCAATCTTAGTGCTCGCACCCAAGTGCCAATTCCCCAGGCTAACTCTGTAGTGAAGACCCTTACATATATGTAACTTTAAACTTGAGTAGTCCCGTGACTTCAATGAGACTACTCACATGTTTAAATCTGTAAGTATTTGCCAGATTGGGGCCTTATATTGCAGCTCTTTAAAAAGGTATATGTGTAATCAATTAACTTATTTAGCACATACCTTTCATTTTGGCTGGAAGTTTCAAGTTACTCTGTACTGGCATGCATGACCTGAACATGACGATGCTGGCAGGGGGCGGCGGGGAGGTCCCAAGTGTCCAGAATTAAAGCTCACAGTCCAAGTTTATGGAAATATTTAAAGACAGAAACTTCTACGGGCAGACCCTCAGCTGGTATAAATTGTCATGACTCTGTTGAATTCAATGGAGCTCTGGCAATTTGCAACAGGTGAGGATCTGTACCCTTGTATCTTAATATAACGAGTTGTCAAGGATGGACCAATTCCTCACTCAGTCCTTGACCGGGCAAAACCCTGATTAATTTCAAATAAGACTTTTGTTTCATTATAGATTGAGTAAGGACTAGCAGGTGTTGGTTACATATTACCATTATTGGTGGGCAAATTTTAAAAAAGGGACAGATTAGATGTGGTTGAAAAATATATAGATTCTCATGAAAACTATCAGAACCACTTTGTCAGCATATCTTTAGACTTTCTCACAACATTTCTGGCACGTCAGGTTTCCTATCGATCTGGAAATAGATGGAGAATACATTTTCCCCCCATGGTATTTTGGCCCTCTTAATTGAACTCCAGGACAGACAGACTTGGCAAGTGTGGATGTGTGTGGAAAATGAAAAATATTGGGAACATTGTAATTAATCATTTCATAACCTTCCAGAAAGATTCCCTTTGAGCTTATACCTAAAAATGAATAACATTTTGGGAGCCAGGGTTTCCATATTTTTTTTATGTACTGATTTTCTAAATCCTTAATAAGCATAAACAAATTCCTGCACTTCAAAGATCAGTCAGAAGAAAATGTGTTCAACAAGCCAAAAGTCCCAAGCAAATCTTTGGCATCTGAATAATATGAGAACTTCAAAGGCCTGTCCATATCTGTGTTAGAGGCCAGATCCCCGACTGGTGTAAATCAGCAAACCTTGTCTGGCTTCACTGTGGCTATGCTGATCTATAGCAGCTGAGGATCCACCCCTACAACTTTCAAACTGTGTTGAGGAAAGAACCACTTTTGAACTGTGCTATTCATGGCTTAAATGTATTCTACAGATTTTTAGAACTGTTTGGCAATTTGTGCAAATCCTGATAGTGGGTATTTCCAACATGGGTTTGTCAATAGGGCTTTACAAAGCCGTTGCCTACAGTAAACAAGGTGGTTGAGGTAATGTCTTTTATTGGACCAACTTTATTGGAAGTTGGTCCAGTAAAATATACTGCCTCACCCACCTTGTCTCTCTAATATCCTGGGACCGACACAGCTACGACTACATTGCCGACAGTAGGCCTTTTTAGAAAAAAAATCTCATAAATGCTAAATCAGATCCACTTATCTTTTAACAGTTAAATAGGCTGGGTGCAGACTCCAGATGAAAATTGTGTAGCTGCCACAAACTGGCATGACTTCCTGCAGCATAGCTCACTGCTATCCTCATCCTTGTGGTTTTCTTTATGGTTTTCCTCTGCATTAGTGGTAAAGTTATTATTATCATAGAGGTAAATTCTGCGTCATACTCCATGAATGGACTCACTGATTTTAATAGGCGCATTTGAGGAGTAAAGTAATACTCAGCATGAATACTGGTGGCAGAATTTGGCCCTTTGTTATTTCTCTGTTCTTGAGCACTAGCAGTTTCTATCCTAAGAAGTTTACAGATCCTCAGTGGGTATATATTTGCAAACCTCCTTGACGTCGTTGGAGCTACACCTATTTGCAGCTGCTGAGAGTCGGGCCTTAAAGTCCCAATCCTGTAAAAAAAATTATATATGCTTGACATTTTAAAAGAGAATAGTCTGTCTATTTCAATGAATAATCTGTTGATTTCAATGGGATTACTCACATGAGTAAAGCTAAGAATTGCATTTTTTTTTTTTTTTTTTTTTGCTAGATAAAGTCTGTAAATGAAACTTGCTGGTTTATTCTGTGTCAACAGACATCAATATATCACCCAAGGAGAATTTTCTTCAACCCTCTTTATATGGCCGTTACTTCAGCTGAACATTTTTGATCAATGGCTTATGCAAAACTACTTAACATTTCTGACTACTTCAGTTGTCAGAAATGTTAATAGCTCTACCTAGAATACTACTACCTGAAGAGAGATTTAAGATATTACTCTTCACAACAATCTGATTAGCTTGATGAAGTAACCTCCAGGTTTCCGACAAGTGATCTTTCTTTGAAATGTTACAGTTACCTTTAGAAATACTGTAGACAGAAAAAATCCAAACTGGTGGCCTTGAAGAGAGATGAAAAGTTCACATAGTGTTGGTACATGATACTGATATCAAACAAGCTGAGAAAGAAATCAATAAGGAGACAGAATTATCTTCTGACTTTGCGAGAGGGAGTGACAGCAAAATTAACCTTGAGCAATGTTTTTGGAGAATATTATAGTGAAAACAGTGACACAATGTTAGAGTTTTATGGATATGGAGAAGCCAAGAGTTTTTAACTCATTGTGGGTGTCTGCCTTTCATATACTGCACTTTTATAGCATGATACTGCAGATTTTTGAAATGCAAAAGCTTCCCACTTTCTATACCCTGGACACTGTGTTTAAAATTTCAGGGACAAGTATCATGCCACATAAGTTTTGTCTGTGAATACTGGGTTGGTCACCCTCCTTTTGAAAATCAGGCCTTTTTAAGGTGTCTCAGATAGGGCACCCTAAACATGAGGAGTCCCAAATCACTGGTCACATTCTAAACTGCCACTTTTTTTCCTCCTGTGCAACCCAGAGCCGTACCAGGTTTACAATGGCACCAGTGGTGCTGTTGTGCCAGGCCCACGCTTAGAAGGGGCCCATAACGACTACATGCAGCCCATGGGGGGTGGGGGAGCTCCTTGCTTGCCCCCTGCCCCTGAGCTCCCTCCCTCGCTCTCCTGGGGTGGCAGCGGTGACTCCCGGCATGCAGCCCCCAGGTAACCCTGGTGCTTGGCTGTGGGCTCCTGGGCACCATCTTGATCCTGCAGCTTTGTGCCATGTGTGTGTGTGTGTGTGTGTGTGTATCCTCTCAGCCGCCATCGGGCCAGCGCAGGAGAGGCTGGTTGTCTGTGGCCCCCAGGCATGGGTGGGGGGGGCGATGACAGCAGGGCTGGCTGCCCCGCCCCCTGCCATTGGCAGTGCCTAGAAACTTTCCCACACACTCCAGGGAGTGGAGGGGGCACAACGTGGTTTGGGGGAAGGGCCACTTTGGGGCAAGTCCGGGTGCGATGGGGGAGCTGGAGGTGATTCCGTGTGGGGGGGCTAGGAGAAGCAGGGGTGGGGTAGAAGGAGGGAGGGGAGAGTCTGGGTTGAAGGTGGGGTTTGGCTCTGTGTTTCGGGGGCAGCAGAAGGGAGGGAGATAACAGCCCTGGGGTGAAAGTGGGGGGGGGTGAGCAATAGCAGGGATATTGAGGAGAGCCCTTGTGTGAAGGTGCAGGATAATTGTATGGGGGCAGGGGACACAGTAGGAGGGGCAGAGGGAGGAGAGCCCAGGTGTGAAGGTTGAGGTAGGGGCTTAAGGTGGATTGTGATAGCCTTGGTGGTAAAGTGTGTGTGTCTCAGTGGCCCTTTCTCCCGGGAAAAGATGGGCACCAGCAATTTTCCTCCTCACACTCCTCCCCAGTAACTTTACTGTCTCACTTGAAGTCATGAAGGGGGTGGTGAGGCAAAGGGAGAAACAGGCTGCTGTAGCTCACGAAAGCTTATGCTCAAATAAATTGGTTAGTCTCTAAGGTGCCCAAATACTCCTTTTCTTTAGGCTAAAGAAAGTAACTTTTAAAAAGTTTGGTAAACATTATTGTACCAAAGTAGAAAATCCAGCGTTCAAAAAATGTATTTATGAACATAATTTTGGGTGGAGAAGGTGGTGGTGGGGCGATGCAGGTTGAACTCCATGGACTGCTGGATTCAGGCTTAAGATGGCTCATAAATGTGCTAGTTAAGCCCTTGTGTTCAGGGAGCCAAGCAGGCCCTGAATGCTTAAACAAAAAAGACAAAACTAACAACCAATCCCCTCCCACATAAATAAACCAAATTCAAGAGTATTCTGGATATATTGATGCGAGCCCAGTTTGTTCTCTATGGGCTGAGTGGAGGTCTCAATCAAGTGTGGCTTCAAATATCTTATTTTGTTTTTGAATAAAGGTTTTCATCCCCATCCCAGCAGTAGCGGGTATGCTATGGCATCCTCACGCCGGACCTACACTTGGAAGCAGCCCATAATGACTACATGAGGGACCACAGATATGGTTTTCACATGTTAGCAGGATCTAGATAAACATTAGGTGGAAGCCAAATTTTTAAAAAATCATGTGACCATGACCTGGCAGAGCCTTTACTTAAATGTTAGAAACAGTGCACCTTTTTGGTCAGTGTGCGTGATTTCTCAATTTTTAAAAAACTGTGTTTTTAAAGTGTGTCTTCTCTGTGTTTAGCAGCTAAATTCTCTTCAGATATTGGGTGCTACTAATTTCCAATAACAAACCAATGAGTTATGGAATAACTTGGGAAGTAATTACAACCAGTGTTCTGCAGAGCAGGAAATTCTAGGGTAATTAACCAATGACTATTTGGTGAAAGCAAAAGCTGAAATCTCCAAAAAAATGAGGATTTTATGTTAAGTATTTTGGGGAAAGAAAACAAGCACTTGCTTTCTCCCCTAATACAGAGTTCTTCCACTGCAAGTTATTGGTATGTCTACATTGAAAATTAAGTTGTGTTTTGATGTTATTAGTTAATTATAATAACTATAAATTCAGCTGCAGGCAGGATAGTGGAAGGCTTCAGCCTACAGTTAAACACAACTGGGATAAACATCTATGTAGGGCCTATGTTAGAATCTGCAAACATTAAAATGCAACTAATTCAAAGACATTAAAAAGTGGCTAGTGGTTTTAGACATCTCAACTGCAGATAACTTCTGAAAATCAGGCCCTTTAAAGGTGCTGGTCCAGCATTTTCTGAAAATCATTAAGGAGTTTCTAGGTGGAAACCCAAAAAGTGAGACACCGAAAATCACTAACTTTTGTTCAGGTGGATACATGTGCGAGGAGAAGCTGACGGAAGTTACACCCATCCTGTGACAGCTGAAATAGAACTTCTCAGCAGAATGGCTAAGATCCAGTGTGTGTGTGTTTTCTTTCCTGGACTCCTCCTTCAGAGACCTCCTCAAGCTTCAAGGTCAGTGCTGTTGGTTTGAATTTTGGGTTAAAATATTATTCTGGGTTGGTGGAATAGAATCAAAAACATATTTGGACTGGGGCAGAGCTCTGGTTCAGGCCAGATAGCTGGATTTGAAGAAAAGCCCCTCCAATTTATTAAATAAACTAGAATAGTCTTAAATCCAGAAGCTACCACACTTGGCAGTCAAATACATGTGCTTTATGTAGATCTGTGATTTCACCAGTTGTTTCAAGGTTAATTTTCTTTCTTCCGGGACCTTTAAAGAAAACCTTTGTCAATGAACTACAGTGAGAACCTTTCCCCTTTTGAGGACGGGGGAGGAAAGTTGATAATGAAGACTGAACTATGAAAACTCCCCTCAGTCCATCTGGTAAGTGGTGAGGAATTTTGCCATTCAAATGAAAAAAGAAAGTTGTTTTTGTTTGTTTTCTCACAGCACTTGCCAGGCTTCTACACATTATTAAAACACATGGAGAATGTTACAGTGATGAGGAGTTTGTGTAAGGAGGAGAGAGGGCAATAGGGGACAACAGGTGGGACAAATTAGGGCAACAATACATTTAACAATAAATATTAGATATTACATCCCATCTGGGAGATGCATAATACCTAGAAGCTGCTCAGTATCACTTTGAGGACTAGGATCTAAAGATATAGAAGAATGAATGATACTAGGGAACTTCAATGAGAACTAATTTTTTTCTCTTGGAATAGGTGTACTCTGGAAACAATTCAGTTCTCACTGAAATTCCCATTGACATCCCTCTACTTCATTTTGTAGATCCTCTCCCTCAGACTGATACTGGGTAGCTTCACAGCACTTGGACATCTCCTAGGCTAGATATAAGGTCTAATATTTACTTACGAAGATCATGGTTCTGTTCTCTCTTTCTTCCGTGGAATAAATCTTAAAAGACACTCCCATCTAAGTGCTGTCTGTATCTTTCTAATGAGACAATTGTGTGGTCACTTAACTTCCCACAAGAAAGGAAACTGATCTCAAACATGTCTCTGCTGGCTTATTTGATGCATGGTAACGTGCAAAAATACACCACATAAGTGTAACTGATGTTTACTGAGGGCAGCTGAAAATGGATGGCCACAGGGGTGAAATCCTGGCTCCTCTGAAAACAAAGGTAAAACTCCATTGACCTCAATGGACCAGGATTTCACTCCAGGTTTTCACATTAATTCATTAAAATATTTCAACTGTGTTTCACACCATTGCCCACGAGGGGTTTCTGACTCTCCTGCAGACCTAAGCAGAGGTGGATGGAGTTTGCCGCTTTCCTTCTGAGGGGCCCCAACTACTAGTATTGGGTAAGTACTCATATGCCCCAACAGATCTGTCTTCTATGAGGTTCTATAGGAGTCTATTCTTCCATAACTAGTTCAATGGTAACAAAGCTATTTCCCTCCCTAATTTTTATGTAAGCATAGAGAGAGAAACAAGCAAGCTTGGGAACAAACAAATCCCATGCCTGGCACTATCAATGGCTGAGAATATACCTAGGTGGCTTATATATCAGCTACAGAAACCCTTTTCTGGAAAGAGGGAGACTGATAAACGAATAGTTTTAAAGAAAAATATTTCTTAATTGTACTATGAACATTTTTTTTTTAACTGCTCTCATTCTTAACTCTCTGCATCAGCTGCTTGGCATGTGGTTTGTCCACCAGATACGACACTAAACCACATCAACAGTGCTTCAACTATCTGATTTTAAAGCAGGTTGCAAATCAGGGAAACAATTTGGAAAATAATTTTGAATTTTCAAAGTAATTTTCCCATTTTTCAGGGTTTGAAATTGACCTGTATCCCATTTTTCATGACATTTTCCACAACATTTTTACCTAATTGTTAAGCCAAATCATTTTTGAAATGTTTCATAGAGAGAAAAACACATTTTCTTATTAAAATCAGATTTTCTGTAAATGGAAAAATGTTGAATAAAATTTTGGTCAAATTTCACACAAAAAGGAAAACCTGGATAATGTTGACCATTTGTTATTAAAAGTTTAATTTTTGAGGAAAAAAAAAGCACTTTATTTTGAACAAAAATAATTGAAGAAAATGTAAACTAGCTCCATTAATAATCTTACATCACATATATTTAGTGCCCTTCTTCCTGAAGGATTCCAGAACACTTCCCAAACCGGATGTAAGAATCCCTTTCCCACTATTGAAATACAGGTGCTGTTTAAGACTGAACAACTAAATTACTGTCCAACAATTTCCCCTCTGCATGGGTTGGGGAACTTCTGAAGGACTTCTCTCTTTGGCCTTGTCTATTCTAGGAAAATTCATTGCATAAATGTGTTAAACACCTTTTAATGTTAGCTGATCAGAGTTAACCTTTGGAGAAGGGGATCCTGTGGTGAATCCTCCCTCCTTTTCCTCTTCTGTTGGGTGAAGTTTGAGGTCTCACTTCCGCCATATGAGGAGGTATCCTCTCTTTGTCTCTTCCCTGCCACATTATAGTTACACTGGATGGATTCAAAGCTGCATATAGACATGATTTTGTTTTGATGCAGACTATGGTAAAATTATAAAGGAGTGGACATTCATAGAATTTAAGTAGATCATCTTTTTGACCTCCTGTTTAACACAGGCCATTAAATTTAATCCAATCAGCCCTGCTCTGAGCTCAATTACTTGTGTTTGATTAAAGTGTAACTTCCAGAAAGGCACCCAGTCTTGATTTTAAAAACATCAAGAAATGGATAATCAATCACTTCCAGTGGTTAATCACCCCCACTGTTAAAAATGTGTGCATAATTTCTAATTTCAATTTGTATGGCTTCAGCCATTGGTTCCAGTTATGTTTTCTGTGCTAAAACAAGAGCCCTGTAGTACCCATTATTTTCTTCCCATGAGGGCCTGTACTGAGTGAAGCCCAGGCTGGGAGTGATGAATGCCTAACTTAAGTATTTGTCTGAATATTAAATAACTGGAAATATATCAGTCAACAGGTGTTAGAAGTTAGAGTAACAAAGAATAGTCCCATGTTCCATTTGCTCATTGGTTGCAGTACAGTGTTAGCAATCAGAACCAATATCTATACTAAGCTCTTAACCTCACAATTCAGAATATTACTTTTCCTGTTTTGTCAATAACTTGCTTTTGATTAAAAGGTGTATCGTAATTTCAGTACTGAATTCCTATTAATCATTAAAGGTCCTGTTTCAATAAACATCTTGCCAATTTTCTTCCATAGTATAATTTTTTTTGTTTTAATTTCTATGAGTAAAAGTGGACTAATGTATCAGAAATGAGAGCAGTAGCTTCACTGAGGGCTGTGGCTCTGATTTTAGGTAGGTCTTTACCTGGTCTCCAGTATTGTAGATGCAGTTTTGTGTGCATAACTACATGCAGGTGGAAAATTGAAGGTGTAGCTGTTTCATCATGCAGTTGCACCCAGTTATCTATCTATTTTGCAGGTGCAGTCAGACAGGTAGGGTGATATTGCTGACAAATAGCTGAACTTGCAACTTTGCACCCTTATTTAATTTCATCCATCCCCTTAGAAGCCTTTTTAGAAAAATCAGATCGGTGTGTGCTACTTGAAGCTGCAGGACTCAGAAGCTCCTCAACGCACGTCTGAGCAAGTGGGGCCAGGTCTGATAACAAAGAGATAAGTAGGAAAGGAACATAAGCTGGGGGAGGGGGGGGGCAAAGAAGTGATCAGTGCTGCACATTGTAACCAGCAGTGCTTCCTCCTAACTTCTGCCCCTACTGTAACTATTCTGGCTCACCAGCCAAACAAGCTCTGGGGATGAGAGAAAAAAACACATCTTAAATATGTCACTTTGAATATTTTTGGCCAAAAGCCAAATAAAATCAGAATTTTGGCTAGAAATTGGCTTTTCTAAATTTCAGTGCAGTCCTTAATAGTGTCAGAAAGTCGTTACCATCTGATTGTTGCTTGGTGGTGAATGTAAAATAATTTGTTGGTATTTAGTCCAGTACCAACTGGATGCAGCCACTAAGCTCTAACTGACGACTTTGTTAGCAATCTCAGCAGAGATCTGAGAAATGAATGGTCAGAGTTTGAATGAGCCTTCTCACCTCTAGGGATGGACGCTGCAGGGCAGGGTTGATGCTCGTTGGTGGGACAGTAGGGCAGCTTGTTGCTCCATGCCCTGTACTTGTTCTGTAGCTAAACAGAAGTATGAACTTTCCAGGATTGTCAGTTCAACACTTTTCCTGAGCATTTTCACAGAATGAAAAAACAGTGATTTGCCATGTCTCTTTCTCCTATCACATAATCTTTAAGGTCTATCAGATGCACCTCACTAAATCCTTTCTCTTTTCAGACTTGTTAGTATGTATGTTTCTTGTGAATTATTCACAAATATTCAAGCTTTTTCCAAGTAGCCAATTATTCCTGTATATTTCTGCATTTTTGTCCTTTATGATATAGGGAGACTGAGTGACAAGAAAACTTAACTATATGATGATGAGGATTTTTTTAGTTCTCATGGATATTTTTAACCTTGATTTTGGCTGTCGATAATTTTTGCTGTGTGTGTAATTGCTGGATTCCATATCTTAAGAAACAATTCTTTATAACAAATGGTATATTAGTTATAAAGGGTTTGCATGATTCATTATTTGTTGCAATGAGGAGTTTCATTGGATTGTAATATCTTGGAACCTGACACTTAGCTCCTGTCTTGTTTCCAATTAGCCATATTACAGAAAACTTTTCCAGTCAAGTTTCTTCAGCGGTCTTCGAAAGTAAAATAATTTGAGACACTTATGAAGTACTGCTACTGAGGAGATCAAACTTCAGGCCTCTGATCATTTTCCAGCTGTAATAAACCTCTAAGATACAGGAATGGGTACTAGACATTAGGCTGGTATGCCATCCAGTAGGTTCTGGCAGTATGGGGAATCATAGAATCATAGAATATCAGGGTTGAAAGGGACCTCAGGAGATCATTTAGCTCAAAGCAGGACCAATGCAGGAAGATAGGGACGGTCAGGAAAAGAGAAAGCAGAGAGCAACTGCTATTACTTCCTAGTGATCCATTCTGCACAAAATGGTGATTCCGTCTGGCCCCTGTGTCCAACTAGTGTTGACAGGTCGAAACTGGAGAAGGGATTGCATTGTACAAGACCTTTGTATGCATGAGCTGGAGTGAAAAGAAAAAAATAGTGTATGGGGGAAATCTTTCAGGTTTCCTCTGAGAAAACAAGTATATTGATAGAGATCTTAAAATTGCAAAGCAAACACATACATGTGGAATCTGATTTTCCTCTGTGAAATCCAGGTGAATCTGGCCCTAATCTCTCTTGAAATATGTGTCCCCCATCTTCTTTCTATAAATTGTGATTTGACACTAGACAAAGATGATCTTTGAGAGGAAAGAGAACACTTTGGAAGTCTGCATGGGGCTTGGCAAGACAAAGACCCCAGAAAATATTTTGAATTCCACCTGTTGTGCTCAGATTTCATGCTCCAGAGGCTCTTCTGACTTTTGTAAGCTTGAGTCATCCCTCTTACTTCAGAGCATTTTGACAACTATTTTCCGGTAAAGTTTCTGAGCTATTTTCTTTATTTAATTATCAGGCTAAACATTTGCCTTTATGTTAGTTGATCTTGGGCCAATGCTGGGAAATATGCACTGGCCCTGGGAGCATATATACTGTCAAACTGCTGCAAATTCTGGCAGTCTCCAATGGGCCAAGTTGTATAATCTTCAATTTCTGAAAGTGTTGTGTGTTTAATTAACAATATCTAACCCTCTGTGACTCTAGCACTAGAATTTACTTCATTTTCACTGAAGTAGCAGTGGTGTCAATCTTGAATTTTTGCCCACATACTGGTGTGGGCTGTAGATTTGCAAAACATGTCTGAGTCTGAAGACATTGCATGGGGACCCAGTATGCAGGACAAGACATGAAATCTGCACATACATTTCCTCCTTGACAATTTCAGTAGTCAGTAATATTCTCAGAAGGTCCATGGGGGTGTTGTGATGACATTCATCTGGGGATGTTCAAGATGAATATTTAGAAACAGAGCCTCTTCAGGATTGCAGCATTTAGGTTTCATGGACCAGTCTGAGGTAATTTTATCTGTCTGACAATAGAATTAGTTTAGTGTGCAAAATTATCATGTTTTATATTGTGTATATATAGAGTCATTTAAATACCAGCTCAGCCTAATTGGTTAGATCTGTTTTAGCTTTAATTGTAAAAAAAAAAAAAAAAAAAACCCCGAAATGCAGGGATTCATTGTGTTCATTAGGAAATGTGCTGTTAATAGGGCTATAACTTGTTAATCTGAATATTCATCTGCTCATAAACCCACAGATATTCAAGGACACTTACTGTATTAGGTCCCGATTGAGTGAAGTACCCAAGCACATTACCTTTAAACAGCATTTGAAGAGCAGTGTGATTATTCATGTGCTTAAAGTAAAGTATGTGCATAAGCTAAATACTTTGCTGGATTGGTACTAGTCACAGAGGTGGGAGGGACTGATCTTTAAGGAAGTTGGGCTCAGTGTCACCTGTGCCTTGTCAGCTTCTTCCCCAGGGGAAGGACTTTGAGACTGATAAACTAGAGCCTGCTCAGCTTAATTGGGGAGAAAGATTTGTAGGGAGCAGGAAGGTTTTCTCTAGTAGAGCCATTTGGATTGTAGAAAGTGCAAGGAAATTCTGGAGTGGGCCCAGGGATGAGGCTTAGAAACAGAGAACCCAGGAAGGGGGTTATGAGAGAGGCCTATATAGGAAGTGGTCCAGGAAAGTGAAGAGGGAGGAGGTCAGAGTGAGTGGATCTTCTTTGTTTACTACAAGGTCCCTGGATTGGAACCCAGAATTGAAGGAGGGCCTGGGTTCCCTATAAGGCTGCTAAGGAATGCGGTGTGAAAATCCCCTGACATGAGGGACAGAAGGATTGTTGATCCTGGAGTTGGACTGAAGACCCAATGTGAGTTTTCTGGATGTACGTTTGCTTGTGATGGACCTCCATTTGTTAACTTGGAAGGAGTGGACTCTTGTGATACAACTTGAGGTCTAAGTCACCTCTGTGATCCAACAATGCTGCAAATTACAGGACCACCTAGGGGACAGAGTGAGTTGTCCTAGGGAAACTGAGACGGATACATCTCTGAAAGCCCAGGGAGATAGGGTGATCTTGTTGCATCCTTTATTGACATGCCAGTTTGTAAAGCGACATCCATGTTGCAGCTTGTAATTATTTAGCAAGACAGTTTGAATGTGTTGGCCCTGAATATGTGTATGCAAGATTAGGAGCACAACAACATGTCTGTGCACAGAAATGCATTAGATTAATAGATTTTAAGACCAGAAGGGACCATTATGATCATATAGGTCAGACTTCCTTCATAAACAGACCATAGAACCTCACCAGTAATTTCTGCATTAAACTCATAATTTCTATTGAGTTAAAACATATATTTTATAAAGAGATCCAGTCTCAATGTAAAGACTTCATTTGGAGAATCCACAACATCCCCAGGTTAAGTTGTTCCAATGACTAGGTACCATCTATGGTTGACAATTTGTGCCTTTATTAGAATTAGTCTAACTTCAGCTTACAGTAACGCTCCAGAAACTCCCCAGTCAGGAACCTGTTCTTCTGCTGTTCAGTCTCTTGCCTGGTGAGTCCATCACTTAACCAGTCAGAGACGAGGGAGAGGAAGATCAATACTTTCCTAAGTCCAGGAGAGGGAGAGGTGATGGAACTTTGTCTCTGCAAAAAGCCGAGGAGAGCAGCCTGCATTCCCTTTTATTTTAAACTTGGTTGCTTCAATTATTTACATCGATTGTAAGAATGAGCTGTGAATTGTAATTTGATCATACTTACTGTTCGAACAATACTTGGACCAAGAATTATTCACTTAAGAAATTAATGAATAATTTCAAACCATCGGTACAGTCAAGAATTTCATGACCTGTTTGTGGGAGATTTGTCAAAAGGAGGTGTGTGTGGGAGAGCTAACTCTATTAAATACATTGTGAACTACTCTGCTCTAATGGCCAAATCCTTTCCAAACAGCTATGCTTAGACGTTTGCAGCATCAGGGCCCAAGTGAGTGCTTCTAATGAAGCCAATGGGACTACTCATGTATCTAAAGTTACATGCATTAGTGTTTACAGGATTGGGGCATTAAACTATAAGCTAAACAGGGCAGGGATACTGGTGATAGTGGTGTGTGCGCTGCAAATTCCATGCACATTTGTGGAGCTATATAAATGTTAAAAGCCCACAAGTAGAAACATATTTTGAAGTTTCTGATGTAACTATATTATATCAACACTAGATGGCAGTAGTAGCTAAGTAAAATGGAAAATACTATTTCAACACAAAGTCTACAGTATTCCTGGGGGCTTTATATTCTCATAATTATATTTTAGTGTAGGACATAGAGATAAACTTGACCACAGAGTTCTGAAGTGTCCAGATCCAGGGATAGGGCTTAGACCCATCTCTTGCTATAGAGTGACTACATAGTTAATATTAATTCTCTTCCACTAAGGCAAGAAAAATCTTAGATTTGTGTGACTTTCAGAAAGCTTGATTATGAGCCAGGTAGTGTGTTGCATATAGAAGTGTAGGACAGGGAATACAGGGTAACCTTATCCTGCAGGAGTAAGGTCAAACCGGGGAGTCCAGAGCTAAACATCCTATTTGTGTGCTGGGGATCATGCTTAAACTTACCTCTACTCACACATGTCCTTTCTCTACCCATGCACCAGTCCTATTCTGAACTCTTGATACTTACTTATATGAACAAACATCACTGAAGTGTCTGAGTACCTCCCAAGCATTTAACAGATTTACCTCATAATTCCTCTGTGAGGTGGGAAAGTGTTATCCCCATTTACAGTTGTGGCACAGAGGAGATTGATTGATTGCCCAAGGTCTCTGAGGAATTTTGGGGAAGAGCTGAGAATTAAACTCAGATCTCCAAAGTCCTACTCAGTGCCTTCATGACAAGACATCATTATTCCACACTATGTAGGAAATTAACATTAGTGCTTAAGACAGCCTGCAGGGGTGAGTGGGACAGGTGCTCCTGCTGTCCACTGCGAAAGGGCTATACAAATGAAGTTTACCTGTTCAAAATCATCCAGTACAGTGAAAGGAGGCATTATTGTGCAGACTGAGATTTAGTAGTTTATTTAGAAGTCCATTCCATATTTGCTTAATCCAGACCATAGGGGACTAACAGTTTGGGATCCTTCCCACCCACACCAAAATAAGCTTTGAGATTCTTCCAGAGAGACACCATATTTCAGTCACACTCCTTTCAGAGACTATTTCTCTCAGCTCCCCTGCCTCCTTTCCCACATGTTATCTCTTACTCTCTGGGAATATCCATGCCAAGATGCCAATATTTGGACTTGCCTCCAGGGAGAACTGATTGATTATGGCCACCCACTGTAGAAGTGTGTGTGTGTGTGTGTTTAAGTAAGATCACTGTGCTGAGTAGGAAAAAAAGTGAATTATCTTGTATCATTGATGGTCTCTTGGCATTTGTAAAGGCTTTCCATTGATTCGGAGTTTAAGAAGTTGTCAAACTCATCCTGATAAATATTGTTAAATTTTTAATAGTTTCCGCTCTTTCACCTAGAATTTGGTATTTACTCACCATATTCATTATGTGGCTGGGCTGAGCATGAAGTAATCATCAAGTGCATTACTTCTTCATGGGGGGAGAAGAGGAAACAATTTTAAAAAACGTTTACAGATATTTATGGTATACAGGCTGAAACAAAAGGCCATTAGGAACTCTGCTTAGAGCCCTGAGGAGCCTCTCGAAGAATATTCAGATTATTTTTGTGACTGGTCTGAATAAAATGTGAAAGGCCAGAGGGTTAGATCACCATCTGCCTATTGTTTTAAATGACTGGCCTTTATCAGTATCAGATCACACAAGTCAGGAGCTGGACTAGTGGATATAAAAGAGATAAAGGTCAATATTATGAGGGGGAGAGAAATTGCACTGCTCTCGGTTCTTACTGAACAGCATGTGAATTAACACATCTGAAGGAGTCAGGACAAACCTGTAAATACCAACTGATGTCAGTGCAAGAGAACTGCAAAACTAATTTCTGCTGCAAAGAAATGACAAATGTGGTGATTGTTGAAAAGAGTATACTGGAGGGAAGGGGAGCCTGAAATCATGAGATGAGGCAACATCAGATGTCATTGCATGGGAACTGGTATTTGTACATGTTTATTAATCAGTAATCATGCTGCCTAACTGCTGTTAAGGGAAATAAAATTTCAAGGGTGTCTGCTATTGCAAACATGCAGTACAACCCATTTTATGCCACTGGTAAAGGGGACATAAAGTGTCCACCAATCTGCAGCAGAGGTCCTGTATAACTGTACTCAATCTGGTTTGTGGCCCTGGTTTCCTGCTTCCCTAACAAAGATGTGTGTCACAGAGATCACATGCTAAAGGAAAACACAGGGTAGGGGACAGGGCATAACACAAGTGTGGTTAAGGTGGTGATAGGCAATGTAATGTTACAGTAATACAAATGTAACTAAAAGCCCCTATATACACACCCTCCAAAACATTCTCCGTTACTACTGGAAGCTACAATTAATATTGTTAGAAATGTGCTTTATATAATTTACTGAGTCATTATTACTGGTTTTTTTATTTTTAGTATTTCCAGCTTTCAGTAGTTAGCACTCTAGGAGCTCTGCCTCATGCGCCTCATTTTTGTTTTAATGTTTCTTGTACTCTTCTGCTCACCTTTCCTTATTTTTAGTGGAACATCCCTATAAAAACAAACACAAAAACTCTGGCTCCTCCCAAACTCCTCCTCCTCTTTCTTCTCTACAGAGACAAGAGGTATGTTATCCCCTTATCAGAAAGGGCAAACACCCACATTTTAGGCTTCATCTACATCCTTCTTTATTGAGGAAACTGTGTTGATGCAGTTTTGGACCTTGGCAGCTTCAAAGGGGCCAAGAGGGTATTGGCCCTAAACTAGCCTCTTGATTTATAAAAAAAATCTTTTTCTTTGCTGTAGATCTCCTTAAGCCCACAGAGTATCCACTATCCACCACTTCACTTAGGTGTCTCCTATGTCCTCATTGTGTAACAACCACTCCAAGCACTTTCCTTTTGCAGTAATAGTGAATGGCATGTAGATAACACTCTTTTATGCACAGATCTCAAGTATCCCCAAGGATGTGGGGGAGGGAAATGATCCGATAGATCACTGTAATCCTTACTGTACAGATGGGGTAACTGAGACACAGAGGGATTAGGAGCCAGATTCTGTTCCCCTTGCTCACATTTGAGTAGTACCTTACTCCATAAAAAGCCCCAGTGAAAGGTTTTACTCAACATGAATAAAGGAGGCAGAAGAATCAAGCTTCAAATAATGTAGCCAACATGCCACAAGTCTAGACTCTACCCTTCTCTCTTCCCTCGCTTGACCACACAGTGTGTGTGGAAGAATGAGTAACCAGGCAGGACTCTGTGCAGGATTCTTCTAGAAGAAGCTGAGAGTGATGAAGTACAGGCTTTCTGCTGTGGGAATTCCATAGTGTGAATAGCTGTATAAGTGGACTTTGAGATAGATGCACTGAGGTAAAAAGTCAGCAATACACTAACTAGTTCTCCTGGAAAATATTCCGCTGATGCTACACTAAATGTTCAGTGTGTGGGTTAATTCAACTACTGTTCTTTGCTCAAGTGAATTCAGAATCTGCAAAAGAAATGCAAACATTGCCTGCTAAATCTTTGGTACTGAAATAATAAAAATACTCAGTTCTGCACTAGTAGTTTTCCATCTTCTCCAAGTAGCAGCTGAGTGGAAGTCAGAAGTTAAAAGGACGTGGGGCATTCTCTCCAGAGATTCTTCTGTGATGTGGGTATGCTCCCATAGGTTTACACTTGAGGAGATGAAAGCTGAAAGCTAGAGGCTGTTCTTATTGGTAATGCACAGCTTTTCAACTCCCTTCCCGTTGAAATCCCCCAGCCCCACGCTGTGGGACCCATGGAATTCTTCGGCTTTTAGACCATGTCTTAAAGAGCTGGCTCCCCACACACACTTTCAATCTTACAACAGCCTTGCAGTAACTATAAAGCTCAGTTACACAAAAAGTTAATATTAGGACTGCTTTGAGGACACAAACTGAAAATAAAACTGGTTTAATAACATGAGTGCAGCTGCTTGGTTAAATTCCTCTCTGTTCTGTTCGGAGTTCGGGTTTTGTTTTTAATGAGTTGGTCTAGAAATCTTCAGGAAGCTACAAAAAGAGTCTTTGATTGGGCTACAACTAGCAGGAGGCGGAGGATGGAGAAGTTTCCTATTGTGACACCAGTAGCTCTGTGCTCTGTGAAACACAGTTTAAGAGTCCTGGGCTAGATTCCAGACTACACAGCTGTACCTTTAATTTGCAAATTAATATCCTGATAGTTCAACTTGTTCTACCTGGGTGAATGCCTGGCTGGAATGCTGTTGAAGTCAAGTTTCAAGGGTGGTGGTGGGGGCACTAACATGTTATTTGTGAATAAATAATGATATATTTGTTTGTCACTTCTATTGTACTTTGGGATCTGTTGATGTTTTTATGTAGCACCATTCACTGTTGTATGTAGGCACTAATAGATCCACACTTCAGAATAACTGTCCCTTTTCTGAGAATTCCAACAACCAAATAGAGCAGGGCGTGGGGGGAAGTAGCTGGTTTGATTTTGTTTCCATTTCCGCCTTTCTCCCCCCCCCCCCACGTTAGTTACCTTTTAAAATATTATAGAAATTAAAACCAAAAAGCAAATACTTCCTGGCAATACTATTTTAGTTTCTCCCACTAGAGGGATCCATAAGTTTGAACTGCCTAAATCACCATCCCAGCCAAATATTGCATTTTATTTGGTACAGAAGGTTTAGATTACAATGGATCATGTTCCCTGAAATACATTACAAATAAATTTTACACTTTATGAAATTTGGCTACTTTAATGTCATCTCTTCAGAACATGAAGCTAATCAATTTTTTTTTTAAGTTATTTTGCTTCCGATGCCTTGTGTACATTTCCAGAGCCTAACTAAAACTTCATGGAAAAGATCTGAACTCATCCAATGAATCTGCTTTGATGCCAACAAAATGACCTTAAGAAAAATGAAAATGCAGCAAAGCAAGCCTTTGAGAGGGCATTTTTCTAGTCAAAAGGCATCTTGCCAATTTTAGATAAGAAGGCTAAGCACTGACAAGATAACCCTCCTAAAAATCAGTCAGTAATTACCAGCTCTGAACCTAGCAGCAGGAAGTAACATTTCACAGATTTTCAAAATGCAACTTGATTAGCCTTTCAGTGTTAAAATTAAAGCTGTGAGAGCTCAGGGAAACCTGCCTGCTCAGCAAACTTCAGTTTTTGTTTGCTTGAAAAACAGGGAAAAGATTGCTTCTACTCCTACAAGCCTAAGGAGAACTTAATTAAAGACAACGGAAGAATTAAAAACAGGGCTGGTTCTAGGGGAGCAAGCAGGTATTTTGGGGCTCCTGGATGTCACTATTTAATAAATAAAGAAACTGAGTCCAGGGGCTAGTTAGACCCCTGAAAAATCTTGGATTTTAAGAGTTTAAAATAACAAAATTTGGCTACTGTCAGTATTTTGCTGTGATTTATAATTTATATAAAGGATGAAGACTCTAATCTGGTGCTGTTCCACTGCTTAAAGTTGGATAACTTTGTATATATTTTTCCTTTCTGACAATCTGGGGTCCCCTGAAAATCATTTGGGAGGGCAAATGTCCCCTTTGCCCCCCTAGTAGCACTGGGCCTGATTAAAAATAGGCAAATTAGGACAGCTTGGATTGTGCCCATGTAACACTGACAGATCCTAGTTGTCGGCGGGCAAGATCAAACCTGGGAACTCTGGAGCTAAATGCAGGAGCCTCTACTGCAGGAGCTAAAAGCCACATGGACGTTGGATAAGGCTGTAAAGTAAAGTTCATTAATCTCACTTGAAATGGTCTCCATGCCACTAGATGGGGTAGAGCATCACACCCAGGAAGTGTGTGGGTTACAGCCGTATAAACTAGAGCAGCCACAGAACAGTGAGAAGAAAAACAGGTTTCTTAACATGCTTGAGCAAAGTGTGCTGAGGGCTCTCTCCCTAGTAAATCAGCCTCTGAAGCAGAATGATATGAAATTGGAACAGGAGTGGTGCACATACAGGTCTCTGTGTGGGATATATAGATTGTTGCACATAGGCATTAGCTCACAGGCACTCATCTCACTCCACAACAGGCTGAGTGTCTGAGACACAGCCGGTAGTACTCCCACTCCTATTCACCTTGACTGTTGGCCAGTACCAGATTCTTTGTCATTCTTTACAACTGGGCAGGAGACTGTTTTGGCTATGTCTAGACATAACTGAGTCTCGACCTATGGGTTTCACTGTAATGCCTGCTGTGCAGAGTCTTTCATGGTTTTACTTTTTTTCAGGGAAGCTGAGAGAGAGAGAACCCAGTCTGAGCATTATGTTGTACATTTCCTTACCTTTGCAAGGCAGGGATCTTGGCCAATGCAAGTAGCATTACGAAGTTTTCTGGACAATCATATTCTCCAGCTGCCACCCCACTTTCTGTTCATATACTGTGGGCCAGATCCTGCAATCCCATACTCTCACACATGGGGTTTGGCTGTGATGTACTCTCAGCCCTGAATAGGGGGTCAGTACAAAGCCAATTGGTTCAGGGGAGCTATGTGAGAGATTGTGACTGGTGTGCACAGGGGGATGCGCGTTCTGCACCATCTATGAGGATGGGGTTGACTTGTTCCCCCCAGTGCTACCGTTCTGTGCACATGGGAGCACAGGAGATGGGGCTAACCTGATGCATGAAGTGAGTCCTGAAATTTTCACACTGGAGTACAATGACTCCCTTGGCGAGACTGACGGTAAAATCCTGTCTTAATTGAAATCAATAGCAAAATTCCCTTTGACTTCAGTGGGGCCAGGATTTTAGTGGCACTGGAACAATTTTTGGAGGGGGGGTGCTGCGATGCATCCCTCTTACCCCTGTCCGTGCCCCTCACCACCCGTTAGAGCTGGGGCCGGGAGCAGGACCATGGCTCCGGGAGGTGGGGATGCGGACAGGGGTAAGGCAGCAGAGTCTGGGGCCACAGCTATGGCTGGGTGCAGAGCCCCAGGCATTGGGCTGGCAGCCGGGACCCTAGGGCCAGCAGCGGAGTCCCCGGGCATGGGGCTGTTGGCCAGGTGGGACCCTGGGCCAGCAGTGAAGACCCTGGGCATGGGCCAGTGGCCAGGACCCCAGGTGGCAGGGGTATGGGGCCAGCGGTCAGGGCCCTGGGGCTGGCAGCAGAGACCCCAGGCATGAGGCTGTTGGCCGGGCGGGACCTTGGGGTTGGCAGCGGAGACCCCGGGACTAATGGCCAAGCGGGACCCAGGGCTGGCAGTAGAGACCCTGGGTGCGGGGCTGACGGCCTGGACTCTGGACAGCAGGGGCGCAGGGCCAGCGACCGGGACGGCGGGCACAAAACCTGGGGGTGTTACAGCACCCCTACTTCCCACGCCTATGCAGGATTTCAGGTCTAGATCTTAGTTCTTTAGACTCTAGATTTCATTTCACTGAGGCCTGGTTTACCCCTAAAAATTAGACTGACCTAGGTACATCACTCAGGGCTGTGAAAAATTTAATGCCCTCTACCCCATAGCTGGGTTGACCCGACCTCTGGTGTGGATGCAGCTCACGTCTCGAATAGGTGGATTAACTACAGTGATGGAAAAACCTCTTCCTTCAATGTAGAAAGTGTCTCCCATGATACAGTGGCATAGCCCTCAGCTGATGAAGATGAAGAGAAAGTGAGCCAGCCTTGATGGTACTGCCATTAATTTTTTCAGGATGGAAATTGGAAATAATTGCATCCTTTTTTTTCTGGACTGCTGATACCATACACCAATACACTCTTATTAGGTATCCAGTTTCTAAGACAACCTTCCAGATAATATAAAAACATACATTAGTTCTATATGTAGGTGGAAGACACAGCTCTTTCACTGCAGCAAGTTATGAATGTTGAATTAAATAGCAATCCCTTGCCTGTTGGATGTCAAATACAGATATAAGAAAACAAAGTACATCTTAAGGGAAAGAAATGGATTTTAAATATGCTCCTCTTTTATATTTTCCCATGTGTGCAGAGATGAGCCCTTGATTGACTGATCATTAACTAACAATATAATCATGTCTCCTTCCAGAACCTCCCATAAACACACACAGAAGGAATAGGGAGCCAGTCCTACATGCCCCAACTTCCCAATCACTCCCAGGGTCCTTATCTCACATCTTGACCAGTTTTCAGAGTAGCAGCCATGTTAGTCTGTATCTGCAAAAAGAACAGGAGTACTTGTGGCACCTTAGAGATTAACACATTTATGAACATAAGCTTTTGTGAGCTACAGCTCACTTCATCGGATGCATAGAATGGGACATATATATATAAGTTGGAAGTTACCACACAAACTGTGAGAGGCTAATTAGTTAAGATGAGCTATTATCAGCAGGAGAAAAAAAACTTTTGTAGTGATAATGACAGTTGACAAGAAGGTGTGAGGATACGTAACTTAAGGACATAGATTCAATATGTATTATGACCCAGCCACTCCCAGTCTCTATTCAAACCCAAGTTAATGGTATCTAGTTTGCATATTAATTCAAGCTCAGCAGTTTCTCATTGGAGTCTGTTTTTGTAGCTTTTCTGTTGCAAAATTGCCACCCTTAAATCTTTTACTGAGTGGCCAGAGAGGTTGAAGTGTTCTCCTACTGGTTTTTGAACGTTATGGTTCCTGATGTCAGATTTGTGTCCATTTATTCTTTTGTGCAGATACTGTCTGTTTGGCTAATGTACATGGCAGAGGGGCATTGCTGGCACATGATGGCATATATCACATTGGTAGATGTGCAGGTGAATGAGCCCCTGATGGCATGGCTAATGTGATTAGGTCCTATGATGGTGTCACTTGAATAAATATGTGGACAGAGTTGGCATCGGGCTTTGTTGCAAGGATAGGTTCCTGGGTTAGTGTTTTTGTTGTGTGGTTGCTGGTGAGTATTTGCTTCAGGTTGGGGGGCTGTCTGTAAGCGAGGACTGGTCTGTCTCCCAAGTTCTGTGAGAGTGGGGGATCATTTTTCAGGATAGGTTGTAAATCTCTGATGATGTGCTGGAGAGGTTTTAGTTGGGGGCTGAAGGTGACAGCTAGTGGCATTCTGTTATTTTCTTTGTTGGGCCTGTCCTGTAGTAGGTGACTTCTGGGTACTCTTCTAGCTCTGTCAATCTGTTTTTTCACTTCAGCAGATGGGTATTGTAGTTTTAAGAATGCTTGATAGAGATCTTGTAGGTGTTTGTCTCTGTCTGAGGGATTAGAGCAAATGTGGTTGTATCTTAGAGCTTGGCTGTCGACAATGGATCGTGTGGTGTGTCCTGGATGGAATCTGGAGGCATGTAGGTAAGTATAGAGTCAGTAGGTTTCCGGTATAGGGTGCACATAACAAAATTAATGGGGTGGGGGTGGGGCTGAGGGGTTCGGAGTGTAGGTGTTTGGAGGGAGCTCAGGGCTGGGGCAGAGGGTTGGGGTGCAGGAGCTGAGAGCTCTGGCTTGGGAGCGGGCACTGGGGTGGGGCCAGGGATGAGGGCTTTTGGGTGCAGGCTGCCCCGGGGCTGTGGCAGGGAGAGAGGACTCCCCCCAGCTCTCTCCCCACCACGGCAGCTCTGGGGCTGGGGCTGCAGGATAGATGCCCCTCCCCTGGCTGCGGCATGTCCAGGCCAGGGCTGAGCTGGAGCCGCCCCTCCCTCAGCCATGGCAGGTCCGGAGCTGAGTTGGGGCTGGGAGAGGGTCTCCGCAACCGTGGCAGGTCTGGGCCAGGGCTGGGTTTGGGCCGCACCCCTCCCCCAGCAGGTCCAGGGCTGAGTTGAGGCCATGGGAGGGGCCCCCCTCTCCCGGCCGTGGCAGGCTGGAGGCCAGGCTGGGTTGGGGCCGGGAGAGGGATGCCTCTCCCCCGGCCGTGGCAGTTCCCGGCAGGGCGGGTTCCGTGAGCACCTGCACAGTGCTTAATAGGCTGCTGCATAGCCACATAGCTTACAGGGAACTTAGATCTGGACTACTGCTATCTCCTGCTCTCTGGCCTCCCCAACACCTATCTCAATCCCTTCAGTTCATACACAATGCAGCTGCTAATGTCATCCTTGCTCGTCATTCTGGCCACATTACATTCCTATTTGAATCCTTCCTCTGGTTCCTCTTCAACAATAGCCGACTCAAGCTTTCTTGTCCTACCTTTTAAGGTCCTTCACAATACTACTTCTCCCAGTCTTGTCTCTTATTATGTCATATTGCTTATCCCCCACTTTTCTCTGCCATTCATGCCAGTCTTGAATGTCCACTTCTCTCTCAAAAGCCTCTGTGCTTTCCTACATGTTTCCCTTTGTGTATGGAACAACCTTCATATAACTAATTCTTCTCCTTCAAATCCCTCCTTAAGATGCACTTTTCTTGTGATGGATACAAGAAATCAGCAAATGGAGACAGATGATATTGTTAATTTCTTTTTACCAGTAAATAATGGTTCAAATTTGGAAGTATCAACTTGTGTTTCTAGATAGCCTGTATAACCATTTGATCTTACTTCTACCATCTTTGCCCTCCTTCCTGCATTCCTGTCCATTGTTTATTATGCTTGTCTGTGGTGCCTTGTTTCAAAGTTTATATGGTTACCTTTTGGGGTTTGGGCTTGTCTTCCTATATGCTTGTACAGCACTAGCATAATAGGGTGCTGGTCCTGTTTGGGTCTCTGAGGACTGCAATGTAAATAATAATAATATTACCTCAGAACAAGGTAGAAGAGAAACTCCCCAGGTTTTTCTGTGAACGAGCAAGTTAGTTTTCTTGGTGCTTCATTTTCTTGCATCTTTTTCCACTGTAACAGGAACACCTCAACAGTCAGATTGCAGAGTTCCTTCTGCTTTTCTGTGTATAAACACATGGCCTTCTCCCACAAAGGGCTTCAAAGATTTCCATATGTTTCCAGACTTAGTGTTACAGTTGTACGCTCAGGAATCCATTTAGGTCACTTTCATCATGGATTGTTTTTCATGTGCCAATTGTCCTATGAATTTGTAATCTTAATACCAAGACTTGAGTCCTAATTCTCCACTGATTTGCACCTTGTGTAGTCATTTGCACATCTGCAGACTGCAAGCAGGTGCAGAATGAAACCATTCTGCTTTGGTAGCACATTACACACACTTTCAATAGGTGTAAATGACTACACATTTGCATGCACCTGTTGATTGAACTGGCTGCTGCGACATACTTTAGCAAAATGCCCAATCTTTTTGCAATGATTGCAATGAGCTACTTTTGCCGGACATCCTGTGTAGCTTGCAAAGTGTTGTGGGGATCCACAGTGAAAGGATGCTTTTACTGTATTTTGAATTTGCTGATTGGGTGCCTCCTGTATCCATGCTCATTATTTTGGCTTCAGCTGTAGCTGACTCAATCTGAGTAGCAATGGGTATTGCTTTTTCTAGTGTAAGTTGTGGTTCTAGAAGTAAGCATTCTCTTACATGAAGCATGGTTGTTTTCTCAATGAGCTGGTCTCTAATCATCTCATCTGCCATATTCCCAAAGTCACAAGTTACAATCCGACTCCTCAAGTAAGCAATATACTGCATTATAGTCTCCCCCATTTTCTGCTCATGCTGTCGAAATCTGTAGCGATTAACTACTACATTCACTTTTGGCACAAAAAAGTTCTTTAATGCAGTGAGTGCAGTCTCATATTTATCATCTGCAAGGCGAAAAGTGTAAATATACGCTACCCTTCTGCTCCAAGGCAGTGGATTAGCAGAGCACGCTTTCTTACTTCAGAAATCTCTGTAGCACTGATTGCAAGCAGATAAGTCTCAAACATGTAGATCCAAGCAATAAAAGCAATTGGAGGCTCACCTGGGCTTTGCAGAAAGGGTACAGGTGGGTTCAGAGGCAGAAGAGCCATCCTCATTACCAAGATGTTGTAGCAACCATGCAAGGTACTAACAAACTTCAACAGGATTTTATTTTTTAAAGTGGAAACCTCTTTACCAAGCTGCTGCTGCACCCTCGGTAGTTCTCACTCCAGCTCCTCAACTTCCCCCCCATCCTTCCTGTTTCCTGTCCTTTCAGACTCCCAACAGCCAGTGCTCCCAGTTCTAATAATTACAAGCAGCACATACACACCACACCCTGCTATAACTTCAGCTCTATACACGCCCTTCCATTTTTTTATAAGCCTCCTAAAAATCAAACAAACAGCATTGGAATGGGGTTTACCCCCGACATGCTGTGAAAAGGTTGAGATGAGCCTGAGAAGCCCATGAACCAGCCTGGGTATACCTGGAGGGTGTGCCAGGCCTAATTAAAGATAAAGCCCAGCATGGGGGAGGGGAAGCAGGAAGGATGGGGAAGCCCAGCATGGGGAAGCCCAGCTGGGAAGCCCAGCATGGGGAAGGGGAAGCAGGTTTTTTGTTTGCTTGTTTCCTCATAAAGAGCTGGGTGAGTCCAACTGGAGTGGGGAGACCCACTGGAAAGTTCCCTCTCTCTGGCAAGCAACCTGAAAGAAGGTTGAAAATGAGAGAGTGCAAACAGGCTTCTGCAGGAGTGAGCAGGAAGCCTGTCTAGAGACAGGGACCATGAGGAGCTGTAGCCAGCCTGAACCCCTGAGTGAGGGGAGGAGTGGTGGGGTTGATGAAAGCATGGAAACCTATGGCTAGCCAGGACAGTCTAGAAAGAGCAGCAGAGGCATGCCTGAGTGAGATGGCTTTCCGCTGAGTCCAGCCGTGCTGAAGGTTTGGTTATGTACACATTACATTAGGACTCTGGTAAAGGACTCTGTAAAGCAGCCTGACCGGAAGGCCAGGACACCCCTGTGGCAGGAGTAGGCTGACAGACTGTGCGTGTGAGTGCGTGGGTGCACATCTGACCACAAGGGGATGTATTGGGGTGGCAACTTTGCTACAAGCATAATAATATTGTGTCAGAGTCAATATTTCCACTCAAATGTTAACAGTTCAATAAAAGTTCCACCAGTCAGCAGAATTCTCATCACATTAATTTTTTCTCTTTGAAATAATTAATCTTAATCACCAAACAGATTTGAGCTCAATCTGACTAAAATGTGAACATATGAAGGAATTTTTGTGGTTCTTAATTGTTACAGCAATTTCTCCCAAGCACCCTAGGACATTAAATTGGGCTGAAATCCTCAGTGATGTAAATTACTCACCAGATGTACCATGTAGCAAAGCGTTGCTTTCTTCTAACATTGAAGAAGGAACTTCATTAAAATAAGGAAAACAATATTACCCCTAAAGCTACTCTGCATTTCTCTCTGCTTCACAGCAGTGCTTCTGCCTACTCCCTTCCTGATACATCCAGTTTCTAACTTGCATACTGCGAGAGTGTTTCTTTAAAAATGTAAGTCTCAAAGGAATCTAACTTCAATCAATTTGGAATTCATTAGTAGTACAAAAGGAGCATCATTCCTCTTAGGGCCAGCCTACAAACAGGTTTTTGTACCACTCTGACTGTATTGGTTGAGAAACTCACATATTTACAGAATAAGCTTTACCAAGACATGCACCTTGATCTTAGTCTTGAGAGTTATTCTGCTTTAATCAGTTTAGAAACATAGTTAGAAATATAGTTAAAACGGTACAACATCTCTGAAGGGTAGATACAGTTACACCAGTATGAAGGTGCATATCTCCGTAAAGGTTATCACTGTAAATGTGTTAGTTTCTAAACCAGACCAGTAATTTAAAAACTGTGTAGCCACACCTTTAATTATACATCAGATAAGAGAGAGTGGTCAAACTTAAAACAGAGGGATGTGGTCATTCAAAATAAGGTGTTCCAGGAGTGTCGAGGGGAAAGACACAGTAGGGAAATTCATTGGTGGTGCAAGCAGTTGAATAGTATCTAACAGGATAAAGTAACTCTTCTCCTCCCAACACACTTTTAAAATTATTTATATCAACACTATGGGAAACATCCCTAATACTCCTGACAGAATAAAAAAGATGCCATATGAGATTCCACTTTTGTGAGGGAGGAGCTGTTGAAAGAACAACCAGCATTTCAACATGGTGATATAAGTTTTTATAAAACTTACATAATGAATGTTTAATATCATTATAAGAATATTATTTTATAAGATATATGTTCATATGTAACTGAAGGAACGTTAACTTTATAATTTTTAGCATGGATTCTATATTCTGGAAAAACATGATATCTGTATAATATATTTTTACATCAGGTTAACATGTAGTAAATACTGTACTATGGATGTATTGTACAAAATACATGGTTCCATAGAAATTTTTTTAATAATAGTCATTTATATTTTAAGTATTATAAAGGTTTCTATTTTGTAATATTTAAATATGATTTTAATATCCCCCAAACATTTGTAACATTATTTGATATCTACTAAAATTTTGTTTCATTTTCCCATATGGGGACTGTAAGCAAGTGTTATTCCCACTTTGAGTCTCTCTAATATATTTCTTCTTTTTGACTGCTCATGGAGGGACCTTCCAGATGTTCAAGAAAAAGAAGGCACTGAGATGTGCGCTTCGGTACTCAGATCACACTCCCTCTTTCTTAGTGTTCCTGGTGCTCAAGCAAAGGCATGGGGGGCAAATCCCTTTGGAATTTGGGAAGAGATTAGAGTGTAATGACTCCATTTTTGAACACTACACTCTGATTCAGCAGCTCCTTTGGCTTCTGTACTTGGGGTGGCTTGAATTTCCCAGTGGTGTGAGTTTTGGCAAATGTGTACGGTAACTGTTAATAGTGAAGCCTAGGCGATGTTAGAAAGCGGTCTAAATTTAATCTGCAGTGTGACATGAATAGACAAAGGATATTGAGCTCACAAGGTAAAGTCTGCAAGCTGAGTCATCAAGGGTAGACATAGAAGGGCTTATTCTTCATGGCTCATCACCTTGGGAAATAGCTTGTAGCAGTTTCTGTGCAAATTCGTTGTACAAAAGTGAAATTGGAAAGCTGTGTGATTAACTAATGAAAGATCAGGCTTCCCAACCTGGTAGGGATGACTATGGTACATCTGGCTCCATACAGTAAGGACTCCTCCTGAATAGGGGGCTGTGCTGAGCTCCGCTGGGGAGCAAAGCTCCTGAAGGAGCCTCACTGCTGTTAACTGAGTACAGCTTCAGCTAGGACATCTATTCAAAGTGCTCTGCTTGGGACAGTGGTGTGGAGTTCAGCCACTTCCCCTTTCTACCTCTCCCCACCACCAAAATATCCTGCAGAGAAGCTTGTGCATGGTGCAGTGATGAAGGGGAGGGGGCCATGGGGACAGGATGGGGCAGAAAGGGACATTTTCATCCTACTCACTGAAGTAGAGGAGGCAGTGTGACCCAGCTGTTTTATGTTTGATTATCTATGGTGAAATCAGTGCAGAACGGATCAGAGAGATATGACCCTCTCCCCGCCCCCCACAGAGCTTACATTCAGATGAATCCATTACAGTCTTGCCAACTCTCATGATATTTGGTACTTTTCTTAGAGCTCCAGCTCCTGTACTTGTGTGAGAATCTCAGCTTTCATTTAAAATACAAATAAAAAAAGGAAAAATGTAACCCTCTTCGTTGCAGAGGAAAGCTTACAAATGCTTCAAAAGCCAAAAGGCAATTAAAAAGAACCCAAAAAGTATTTTTAAATCTTATGATTCTGGGGGGGCCTTGAGTCATAATTTCCCAGCCCTTGGTTTTGATAATACTGATGTAGGTAAAAGGGTCTGCTTAGGTAGATACAGTGACAGGATCAGGGCCTATTTTAGATGATCTATTTCTGACTTGTAAACACCCAGCAGAAGTCAGCCTTAATATAGCACACTCTTAAAACAAACAAGCAAGCAAAACCATATGGCTTTCTTTGCTGGAGTATCATTGAAATGTATCATGAAAAAAGTACATTTTGCTGTGTGATTTGGAGGAGGACAAAATGTTTATTTGCCATGAATACAATGTGATTTTAATACTAAGATTATTTTTTTTATTCATGCTGCTGTATTTAATTTCTGGTCTCCAATGTTCTTCAGATCCACTCAAGTTGAGTTTGCAAGCACAACAATACAAAAGTTTTTGTTTTTGTTTTAGCAACAGTGAAATGTCATAAGATGGCACAATGAAAGATTTTACGATATTTCTTTAACTGCACACTACACAGCATAGCTCAGGTTAACTACACCAAGCCAAAGGTGGAACAGAAGGCCAGTGTGTTTGTATGCACTACTGTTAAGAAGGACATAAGATTATTGTACTATCCTATTAGGATACGCTTTCTGACATTTAAGACTGAAAGGTACTAGATGAATTTCAACACTGACTGCACATACAAAATTCTGTAGCCAGAGCACTAGTGTGGAAGGGATGCTTTTCTACAGTAATGTTGCGTATGAAAGCCAGCTCAAAATAAGAATGATTGTTTGCTCCATTCGACCTTAACTCTGTTTGGTAATATATTTTTCATTATTATTATTTTAGTTATATAGTCATACAATGAAATTGCTAACATGGGACCATTCTTAAGACAGCAGCATTTAAATGTCAAGACTCTTTATTGTTCAGGTTTTCTGGGTGACAGTGTTATTATTACAATTTTGGAGAAATGAGTGTCTGATGTACACATTTAATGTACACACTGCTTTGGGTGCACTTCCTTTGCCTTCATCTTCCTGCCCTATGTTACTATTGGTCAGGTGTCTCCATGCTGCACTTCATTTTTTGTTTTTTTCTTCCAGTCTGTTAAAAAAGAGGTGATGTGTCACTCATGCATCATGAAGATAGACAATCACACCTTGGAATTGTGCAATTCACCCAGTACCTTGTCCCAACAATAGACGGGCAAAGCTATTCTGAAGATAATGAAGGAAGAGACAATAGACTGTCAAGGAAGAGCTGCACTGGCAATGATGAAAGCAAGGAAGGTGGTGGAACTACCAAGAATGAGACAAGAACTAGGATACTTTGGAACGAAAGGAATCAGTAGATTTATTCATTGGAGGTATGTGGAATCTTGCAGGATTGGGACATTAGCTATGACTTGACTTCCTTCAAAGGAATAAGGGGCCCACCATAGTTCACAGTTGCCTGTTATTAGGGTATTTCCTTATTCTGAAAGGAAATAATGAACAGTGTAAAATCTTTACTACTTCTCCTATTGAAATCAATGGGGTTTTGCTCTGGATTTCAGTGGGACCCGGCTCAGGCCTTTCACTTGTAATTAATTCTCTGTCTTTATTGATATTTATTGCTAATATTGTAACACTCTAACATGTCATATGTAGAATTGTGTTGTATTTAGGGTGACCAGATGTCCCAATATTATTAGGACCATCCTGATATTAGGGGCTTGTCTTGTATACAAAACTATAGTCCCCCTCCCCTCCCGAAAAAAAAGTGTCCCAATTTTTCACAACTGCTGTATTGTATTGATTATTTTAAGACCCTGAGCTAAATTCATCCCTGATTAATGCCAAATAATATGTCATCTAAATAGTTCTAACACTACTTCCTATGTGAACAAGTGGTTGGATTGAAAACATTACAACAAATTGGGATATAATACAATTTTCATGCATCTCCTTAATACTGTTAATATCACAGACTTAAATGAAGCAGGGTTTCATGCCTACCATCTAGATGACGTTCATTAATTCCAGGGTCCTTGTCATTCCGAATCAGGTTCAGCACTGAAACCCCAGAGCTCAGGAAAAGCAAGGTGACTGTCTTGTTAGAAAAATCGCTTGGGGCATGAGGGTGATTATCAACCTTTGAAGGGCAGCCTAGTTCCTTAGAGAATCTAGAAGAGTATCATACTTAGGGCCTTACCAAACTTCTCGAGGAATTAGTCACAAATGTGCCTTTGCAAGCTTTGTAGCCAATGTAAACATCTTTCTGATCAGAGCTTTCAAATCAAGATATCTTAGTGCAGTTCTTGATAGAGAGTGACAGCTTCATGTTATCTGATTATTCTACTGAAGATATTATTTGACAAGCACACAGGGTAGAATCTGCTACCAAGGCAGGTCTTGGAAGCAATCCTGTTAGTAAGTTTTATGAGGCATCTTCAGGCTGCTTAACCTTTTGTAGGATATTTAGGCTGTGGATGGGGGAAAGAGGTATTCACAATGTAAACATTTAGCATCCAATGCACTTATATGGGACTTTACCTTGGGGAAGCAAGGGAAGGTATGGATGCAACTGGCAGGGCCATGACCCATATTATTTTCCATACTGATGTTGTAGAATCTATTAACATTAAGGCTCTAGGTCAAGGGCAGTATTTTCAAAAATTAATGAGAGCAGCTGGGTGTTCAGCACTTTTTGAAAAATAGGCTCTTTAGATGCCTACATATGGATTTAGGAGCCTAGCATTAGATTTGAAAATTTTTGCCAGAAAGCCTGAAAAATTAATATCAGGCATATGACATTGCTTCTTTTTACTCTAAGATGCTTTGCTGTGATTAATAATACAGTATTAGAGAAAGGTGGAATCATATAGGTCTATACTCTTCACTGTCATCGTGTGTGTGTGTGTGTGGGGGGGGGAGCTGGGGAGAGGAAGCTGCAATCAATGAGATTACAAAGTGTGTAAATTAGAGGAAAACTGGCCCACAAATCAGATCTTGCAAACAGTAGTAATGCTCTCCTGAGTTGTCCCAAAATTCATCTCCAGATTGCAATTTTTGCTGTTTTGTATTTGGAGACAAATGGAGAGTCCTTGAAAGAGAAATTTTACCTCTATATAATTTTGAGAAATATAAACTTCAATAAATTAGACGATTTCTAAAGATGAAAGCTAGTTGACAACATGTTTTTCCTCTCCAGTCATTTAAACATTTCCAAGCTAGCTACCACATTTCTGTGACTTTTTTCCAAGATCAAGCTTCAGTTAAACTTTCTTCTTGCGTTATTCAGTAAGAGCCTCTGCTGCCTTATTGCCTGTAAAATCCACGGTATGGGAGTTCTTTTAGCTGCTATAATTTTGATTATGTACCAACAAGACTCTTCTAGAGTATGTTAGTATCAGAGAAATATTTCTCTCCTGCCAATGAAAATTTGAAGAGCTAAGTCTAATTCTTCAAATTAGTGTAGTGTTCAATGATCCAATGCAGTTCAAAGCAAACTATAGATGAATTCCAGAAGTGAGAGATTGTTTTCAGAGCATTATATTTCCTTAATGTATATATAACCTTACATCCATCTTTGAGTTCTAAGAAAAGTGTTTTTTGTTTTGGTTTTTGGTGGTGGTGATCTTCCTTGCCATTAAACACATAGCTGCATGTACAATACTTGGTGTAAAATCATGGAAACATACTGCTTAATAAATACTGTGTGTAGTGATGATTTTCGTTTATCTCTTTCAAACAACAGTGAAGAAAGAAAACTGCAATGTGCTAAAGAGTTTTCCATTTCATAGGCTTGCTTGCTATAATACTTAAGGAGATTACTCCTATAACCAGAGTGCTACATCAGTTGTTCACATATAATCATGCCTAGGAGATTTGTCTGACTGAATTTCTTTATCAAATTGTATGTGTCTCTGCCTTTATGCTGACCTTCCACAAGAGCTAATCTGTATCAAGTTAAGACAGGGTCCCGCAGGGTCAAAAAGAATCTCCAGTGTTTTAGGTTGTTTTTGAAAACTACATGAAAGATACATTAAGGACAACATTCTACAATAGACTTGCAAGGACCTAAGCAAACGTTATGTCCTTAAGGTGACTTTTTTTGGGGTGGGAGGAATGGGTAGAGAGAGGAAGCTCTTCCAAAAGAGTATTGAAACTGACACTTTAGTCAAAACTGAGTTTAAAACAGAGGAACACAAGCTGCATAAGCAATGAATTATCCCTTTAACATATTTGAATAGCTTACTAGAGAAGATCTTACGCATCCGATGAAGTGGCCTATAGCCCACGAAAGCTTATGCTCTAATAAATGTATTAGTCTCTAAGGTGCCACAAGTCCCCCTTTTCTTTTTGCGGATACAGACTAACATGGCTGTTATGACTGTTCACAGAAAAAAATAGATGTTAGGGGGCTTATTCCTTCACCCACTTACTTCCCTGGTTCTTCTCGCATGAACAGAGAGCAACAATACCCGAAGTCCAAAGGTGCAAACAATTCGATGTTTATTGGGGTGAACTTCCAGCAAGCATGATTCCAGTTTCCTTCCTTAGTATCCTCCTTCCCGGCTCTGACACCACAGAGCCTTACACCTGTGTCCCTGTTCCCATTTCTCCCTTTAACCAAACAGGATTCCAGTTTCCTTACTCCCATTCCCTGTTCCCATTTCCCCCTTTAGCAAAACATGGTTCCAATTTCCTTACCCTCATTCCCTGTTCCCATTTCCCCCTTCAGCAAAACATGGTTCCAATTTAGCAGCAGGACAGTGGGGTGGGAGGAAGTTTTGTTTCATGGTCTCTGTGTGTATATAATGTCTTCTGCAGTTTCCACGATATGCTATGCATCCGATGAAGTGAGCTGTAGCTCACGAAAGCTCATGCTCAGATAAACTGGTTAGTCTCTAAGGTGCCACAAGTACTCCTTTTCTTTTTTCTTTTTACGAATACAGACTAACACGGCTGTTACTCTGAAACCAGAAAAAAATAGAGTAATTGGCATGAGTAACCACTTGGTGTCATCCAGGAGCTGCAAAATTAAGCTAAAAGGCATTTATAAAACCTTGTCTCTTAAAGAAAGTGATTTAGACATAACAAGTCCAGAGAGTTTGACACATTTTTATTCTTCAGGGTTTTTTCTTCAGTTCTCTACAAAACTTTGCTAAGTTTTTTTTTTCCTAGGGTCATGCATCATCTGTTTAAAGAAATTTTCTGACAGAATACTTAAGCTGATCTCTCTTCCTCCTTGACTGAAACAGAGAGCTGCAAATTTGACAAGAAATTGAACCATATTCATCCTTGGTGTGACTGCATTCATTTCAATGGAGTTACATAGAGATTAATTTGACTCAAAGTCTTTCTCAATATTGTACATGAAAACACGTGGGAAGTTTTTTAAAATGTTTGACCATTGGTTTTACTTGTAAGATCATTTATCTGAGTTATGCTGACTTTGCAGTTTGTTTTTTTCTTTCAATATCAAAACTTTACACAGACCCTTAAATGGGAATTTAACTCTATTTTTCTGCAGTTCTTAAGAAAGCAGAAAAAAATTCCCTCTGGACCAGAGATTTGTGTCAGCAAAAGTTTCAGTTTTGCTGACAGATACTGACTAGCAGAAAATATGCCCTCACCTCTACTGCTGAGCATGGTTCACTCATTGTGAATCAGTCTGAAAAGGGATTGAAATCTTCTCTAATCCTGAAAGAAAAAAGGGAACTTTTTAGGCTAATCCTGATTCTGGAACACTGAACAACTATGAATACCGGAGCAAAAATGACTTTAACCCAGCTCTAGAGCAGGATAATTTTGTTGTCCATTATCACTGGTTGTTAATGAAATAAAGGTCATCAAAGCATACCTGTGGGCATTTCCTGAGGCCTTTATAAAAGGATGAGTTCCATGTTGCTATCTACCGTTCCCTTTTAGAAAGGAGACACACCTTTTTTTTGTACCAGTATGTCCCAGGTGGGGCTGTTCCTGTGGAGCCAAGTGTGGTGCTGCAGGCACTCCCTGCCTTAGTCCCCGAGTCATGGCTGCCTCCTTGCAGCAGGGTGGCTAACAAAACTCAGAATTTGTGTGTTTAAAGGCACATACATCCTGACAAACCTCAAAGGCACGTGCACAGTTGCAGCACTTCAGGCAAGGCCCTGACCTGGTCCTGGGGTTCTGGGCTGGCATTGAGCTGCTCCTCCTCTAACCCAGCCTCACCCTGCACTGCCCCTGCAAAGACACAGGCATGCCTGGTAGCTCCTGACTGGTCAGTGTTTCCTCCAGCCTCTGAAAGACTGTCTCTTTGGTAGCGGTAGGAGTGGCTTTTCCTTGAGTAGCAGGGAGGTGTCAGGGTGCCCCAGTAGGGGACAGAGAAGGCTGATAGACTCTATCACATAGTGCAGAGGTTTTCAAATTGTGGGGCACCCCTGCCCCCCCTCAAGGAATAGTTGAGTGGGTGAGTGAGAATGCCAAGCAGCTCAGGCCAGCCCCATGAAGTGGGATTCAGGGAGGGACCATCCCCTCCACCCCTGACTCACCTCAGCAAGGGTGAGTGTCCGATTTCTGCTCCTGGCAGCCTCCATGCCCAGTGCTGGCTCCACCTCCATCGTACACACCTTTCCCCACCTTGAAAACCCAAGAGGGGAGGGGCAGGTATTGGCTCTGCCCTAAGGGTGCAGCCTGCCAGCAAGGCTGAAGCAGCCAGCTGCTGAGGTAATTTAATTTAATTTGAGGTAATTTAATTAAAGCTGTGTTAAGTCTAGGAGTAGGCTGTCAAGCATACTTTTGCATGTGTCTATTTTTGTCTGGGTGCGGGGGTGGGGGGGGAGGAAGGGGGTGTAACCAAAAATTTGTAATTCAAAGTGGGAGACTCAGCTCAAAAAGTTTGAAAACCACTGACATAGGGTGATTTCCCCTGCCCAAAATAGTTATACCAGTACAACACCTCATGTGTATGCAGTTATGCTGGTATAAAGCTGCCTTATACTGGTACCGCTAATTTCCCTTCCAGTATGGGAATAGCTGTACTGTTCTAAAGCATCTTTGTACAGATATAACTGTACTTACACTTGGGGGATTATAACTGTGCCAGGATAGTTAAAGCAGTCCAATTTATGTCTGTAGACAAGTCCTAAAAAGTGGATGTCAGTGGAGGGCATGAAAATCTCAGCTGAACGAAAGCTGTGTTCATCACTGGCAGTTTTTTACAAACAGCCTTCTGTTTGTATATGTGTGTCTGATGCTTTTATCAAATCCATCCATGATCCAACGTCGTGCAGGAGAAAGGCAAGACAAAAGCAATTCTGCACAAAATATACAACTCAGAACTGTGGAATGAAAATGAATCAGGACTAATTCCTTTAGAGGAAAGGGAGCTCTTTAATATTTACTCATTGATACAGCATGGCTTAAGCTCTAGTAAAGGAGTCGAATGTTTTATTTGATTGTCTCCTTTATTTTGTGAAGGAAATATGATTTCAAGAATTCTGTCTCTTGTGTCAAACTTCACAGGGACTAGATTGATGAAACTTGAAGGAACCTTCAACGTGGCAGTGACTAAGGCTGTGTATTTTATATGGATGGTGCAAAAATGCTGTCATTTCTCATCATTCTTTGGCTGAATTCCAGCTATATCTAGTTCAAATATTTCTGACCTGCAAAAACCCCTGGAAACACCTGTTCCTGCTGGAGTGGCTATCGCCTACCACCCTTCCCTACTTCCTGCTGGACCTATTCCTTGTTACTACCTCCTCAGGCTCCTTACCATTAGATTGCCTTTCCTGGGCTCATCACATCCGATGAAGTGAGCTGTAGCTCACGAAAGCTTATGCTCAAATAAATTGGTTAGTCTCTAAGGTGCCACAAGTACTCCTTTTCTTTTTGCGAATACAGACTAACACAGCTGCTACTCTGAAACCTGGGCTCTTGGTTTTCCCTCCCTGATCTGTCCCACTGGGCCATCCTCCTGAGGCTACTTTTCTTTGACCCTGGCTCCCCCTCCTGGCAGGCCCACATCATTACCATGCAATTCACAATATTTTCCCACAGCATGTCCATGAAACTGGAAAGTATTTGCTGTGAAAAATACTTTGCCTCTGTGTCTATAGGTTCCTGCACCTGCAATATATTTACAACAGGCTGCAAGTTTGGGTTGTGTTGTCATCTGAAACTTTCACAGATTCCACCTTGCATGAAACCTATAAAAAAGAAGAGTATGTACAGAGCATATAAATTAACACATTGGGTTTAAATTCAAGGATTTTGCACTTACTTGGTCATTCTCACAAGTATGCTGAGAGACCTATTGTGAAGCACTGTCATTTGTATTTCCATCTTTATGAACAATTTCCCCAAGTGAATATGATCCCAGTGGTTTCTAACAGCTGCACAAGAAAGATAGAGCTGAGACTGAAAGAGTCCAGAGAAGGGTACAGAAAATGGTTAGTGGTGTGGCAGAATATCCATAGGAACACAGAATGACTGAAAAGACTGGGATAATTTAGTGTGAAAGGTGAATCAGAAGGATTTGATTGAGGTGAGATTATAAAGGGCTTAGTAAGAACTACTTAGTATCTTCCTTTTAACCCTATCTTGAAATAGAAAACGAAGAGTACAAGATGAAATTAAAGCACATGACATTTTAACAAATATAGGGATTCCCCTCCATCCCCCAGAGTATAATCATTCTGTGGCATTTACTGCTGCAGAGGTCATTGAGACAAATAAGTCTGTGGTTGGCTTTAAAAATCTCTGCTCCACCCCTTCCTGCCCCCCAAATAGCACTGAATAAATTAGTTAGGTGGAATTATAGCATTCTCATCATCTACTGAATAATTCTATATTGGCTGCTAGCTGGGAAGAAAACACTGGCCTAGATAGAACTACAATTTGTCTGATCCAGTGCGGAAACTTTTATGATCTTATGTTTTGTTCTAAAAGAGGCTAATCTCATCTGCTGGAATCAAGGTATCTGCTGGAATTGAAGCTGGTTGTTGAGGTTCATGTCCTGAAGAAGCACCCGTTAACTGTCCCCTTGTTTCTCTGAGGTGGGCATCTTTGAGTAGGCCAAATGTAGTTTAAGAAACAAGGACCACCAATATGAGCAAGGCAAGGTATAAAGTATAAGAAAGAAGTTAAATCAAGGGCAAGATTTTTTAGAAACTGGATTCTCTTTCTGCACCCGCAATTATTTATTGCTTGAATGCCTAAAATGGTGCTGAATATGATTGTCCTTGCCCATGCTTGCAGCTCAAAATGTGCTCAGAACAACTTCAACAGCAGCCATTGTCCAATATGTTTTTTTGTTTTTGTAATCAGGTCCTAAGGAGAGGTAGTTAAAAGATTATCTACAACCTCTTCTGATCTGGATTCTTGGTCAAAAGAGGATAGAGTAGGGCGTCCTCACCCATTATGTGTCTTTCTTACAGGCCTGTGGACAACAGAGACACAGGAAACACCTAATGACCATGGACAAGAACCAATTTTCAGTGAAAAAGGTGACAAATGTCCTTTCAGAGTAGATTTTGGGTGCTTTGCAGTGGGTCTGTTTCTTATTAGAGGAGAAAGCAGTGAAACAGACTCTCGGGGTATTTTCTCATAATCTATTTTTATTCAGAAGATGCACACAATTCGTGTTTAGTCTGACCAGAAATGGAAACAACAGCAAAACTACATAAAAAGAATTCCACTTGCAGAAACTCCAGCTAACATTTCATTGGCTTTGTCTTTGTTGAAAGAGAGAGGTGTGTGTCCTTAATTTAAATTAGCTACTTTGAGGTAACATCCTAGTGAAGACAATGCAGTTTGTAGTTTTCATGAGTTAGCCGGCTGAGTCAAAGCCAATGATCCCCCATAAGCTTGATGTCAACCTACTAATTTGTGTGAAAACTACAAATTGCCTTGTCTTCACTAGGATTTTACCCTGAGTAGTTAACTCATTAGCTAATTTGAGTTAAGAACACAACTTTTTTTTTTAATACAGTGTAGACAAGGCCACTGTAACAAGAAAAGCTGCCCCTAATCTGATCTTTGATTTCTATCCTACAATCAGCCCGTTGGCTGTTCCGCTACACTCTTGCCTGAGGACATCCCTGTTTCAGAGTCACATGGCTATTATTCTCAATAGGAAGCACAGGCTAGGTCAGATGCACTTGGTCAGATGCACCTTGTTTTCTGTTGCAGAGCAGATGCATAAAGGAACCTCTCAAACGGATTCTGCTATAACCAGTGTCCAGTCAAGGGGGCTATTTCGTTGTGGTGTAGACATTCGGGCTCTGGAAACCTCCCACCTCCCAGGGTAATTTACTACTTATGCTGCCAGAGTAGCATAAAGAAGCTTTAGTGAAAATGAGAATCTGGGCCTTAATGTGGACATGCTGCGAGCTGCCAATGGCATTTTAAGGACCAAGTTGGTCAGACCTATTCTGAGCAGGATTAGAAGACACAGTGCTTAAAACACTGGCAGATGCTTATCTGTCTAATGTTAGGTTTTGTATGTATCTGAGCACCTCACAATCTTTAATATATTTACCCTCACCACACCCCTGTGAAATGGATCTGGGGTCACAATGGCTCACAAGCTAAATATGAGTCAACAGTGTAACACTGTTGCAAAGAAAGCAAATGTTCTGGAATGTATTAGCAAGCAAGCCACAAGAATGAATTCTTCTGCTCTACTCTGTTCTGATTAGGCCTCAACTGGAGTATTGTGTCCAGTTCTGGGTGCCACATTTCAGGAAAGATGTGGACAAATTGGAGAAAGTCCAGTGAAGAGCAACAAAAATGATTAAAGTGCGAGAAAACATGACTTTTGAGGAAAGATTGAAAAAATTGGATTTGTTCAGTCTGGAGAAGAGAAGACTATGGGGGGACATGATAACAGTTTTCTAGTACATAAAAGGTTGTTAAAAAAATGTTCTCATTAACCTCTGAGAATAGGATAAAAAACAGAGGGCTTAAATTGCAGCAAGGGTGATTTAGGTTGGACATTAGGAAAAACTTCCCATGAGGGTTGTTAAAAGCACTGGAATAAACTGCCTAGGGAGGTTGCAGAACCTCTGTTATTGGAGATTTTTAAGAGCAGGTTAAACAAACACCTGTCAGGGATGGTCTAGATAATACTTAGTCCTGCCTTGAGTGCAGGGGACTGGACCAGAAGACCTCTTGAGGTCCTTTCCAATCCTATGATTCTTGAAATTTTTTTGAGAAATTTTGCTAGTGTAGGAGAGGCTTAAGCTTACCCCTTTTTATGAAGAGTTTCATATCACACAAAAACATACAATACATAAAAATATGTATGTAAAAATTTGACCAGATACATTTCATTACTACCATTGCCATTACAACAAAGATTATTAAAGTATATTATAATTCATCAAATGAAAAAGGTTAAAAAAAAACTGGGCACATTTTAACTTAGTTAATTTAAGCTTTTGGATGAGTTAAAACAGTTAAAATATACACCGACATCCTCATTAATACAAATTTGAAATAACATAAGAATTCCTTAGGCTCTACAAAAGGAGAATGAAGGCAGAAAAATGACAAATTGATATATGAAAAGCAATATATAAGATGTGACTGATAAATTATCTTCTGATATTTTAATGAGTTTCAGTTAAAGAAGTTGGCAATGTGATGATTTATGGAGATTTTTAATAAAGTAAATTGAAAACTGGAAGGTGATCTGAATGAAAGAATCCTTACGAAGAGTTTGAACATTTAGAGGAACACTGCTACATATAGTGAAACCCTAACACACACAAATATGCATTTGAAATATATCTATGGAGATATATTTGAAAAGCCTACAGAGGTACAACAGCATCCCTCTGTGCAGCTGAACTTTGATCACAATTCTTAAGACTTCCCCCGTTCAGGGGAGACAAAAGAAGTGCTCCTGATACACACCTGTAAGTCCAGATATAATTTCAGAGTCCCGTCTTCCAACCCCATGGGTTAAATATTTGACTCAGTAAATGCACACACAAACATTTGCACAAGCATTTTTAAGTACCAGCACTTACAGGCAAAGGTAATAGAATTTACATTCTTTTGGGAATAATGATTGAGAGTGTTTATCGAGAAAGTGCACATGTACTGAATTTAAAATAAGCCTTCCAAGAGATTAGTAATTTGGTGCTTAATGCCAAATTGGTGCAACATTGCAAGCTATTTACATACGGGCATAACCACTCCTTTGTACAAAATTATGTGGAAATGTTTCCTGGTGAATGAATAGCAAAATACAATGATCTCCCAGCGTCATTAAAATTTCTTATTAACAAAGGAGCTACCTGTTGTCAACAAAATAATTTATGCCAAACATCACAAATAGTAGCCTTAAACAACATTTGATTTGCCCATTCCACACTTCTGGCCCGAGCCAAACACAGCTGAAGTCAGTGGGAGCCTTCCTATTGCCTTCTGAAGGCTTTGGATCAGGTCTTATACACTTAAATGCCTTCAGAACGCTTGGATGAATATAATTTGGTGACTTGTTGCTGTTTAGTTTATCGTTTTGTTGCATCACCTCCTGGATACTTCAGTCTCAGACAGTCCCTCATCTTAATGAACAGAAAAGAGTAGGTTTGTGATGCATACTCCCAACGTTCTCTGTGGTGAAGACTAGCGGTGTTGTCAGCTCCTGTGTTTTAAGTGCAGGGCTCAAGATAATTGCTCTTAAAGTCCAAGTTGCTGGAATTGGTGAATACATGAGAATCTCAGCTTATGTTTTTTTTGTTTTTAATGAAAATATATAGACCTCATTGTTAGCAAAAAGTGTGAAAATATAAGCCGAGTGTACCATAAAGGCTTAAAAACCAGAAAGCAAATAAAAAGACCCAAATGTATTTGTTTTTTAAAATCTCATTATTTTTTAAACCAGTCTTGATGCTTTGGGGAAATCTGTTTACTGTCAGGAGTAGTAGAAGAGCGCTGTGTAAGCTCAAAAGCATATCTCTCTCACCAACAGAAGTTGGGTCAATAAAAGATATTACCTCACCCACAGTGTCTCCCTAATACCCTGGGACCAACATGGCTACACCAATACTGCATACACCTTCATATGAATGCAGATAGATTAGTATTCACATGGACTGCATTAGCAGAAAGGTTGTGTGTGTATGCATTGATTTAGAGTTAGGTGGTATTTAACATGAAAGGAGGCAAAATAGAATTGTGATCAGTGGGCTAAATCTTGAGGAGGTCCTTTATTCGGTTTTTAGGGGAATGCCTACAGTTTAGGGGAAGAGTTTCAGTCCCTTAGGAACCACATGGAGTGTCCTTTCTCTGCACTTGAGTGGTAGAAAATGAGGAAGAACTGGGAGGAGCTAGCAGTTGCCTCTACAAAACCATGTCCCCACATGCTCTGAACTCAGTGGAGGACCCTCTACATGTATAAGAAAGTAAAGGAGCTGAGTTCAGCAGTGACAAGGTCAGTGAAACTCCCCCCCATGACCAGCATTAAATCTGCAGACAGTAACAGGGTGTCAGTTATTTTTCTATTCTTCTCCGGGGCGGGGGAGGAGGGAGAGAGAGAGAGGAGTCATGCTGTCAGTTTGCCAGGGTCTGAAAGGGGAATGTGCAGGAGTCGTGGAGTTGTGCTCAGAGGCACAAGGTCTCTGCACAGATGGCTCTGTGCCTCTGCCATATTCAATACTGTCTATCCTTGGAACTGTGTATCATTTTCTTATTCTGCAGTGAGAAGAGACATTCCTGGCCTGTCCTTTCACAGCTTCATAATCCAGGAGGAAACAGCTGTATAGACCCTCAGCATCCCACCCCCCTTCCGCCCACCACACTCCCAGGGCTTTTCCCATTTTTTTCTCATGGGGATGAGGGCAATCTCGCCTGTGTTAGGACCTTAGGCTTTGGCCCACAGTAAACTGTTGGGAATTAGCCATGAATCAGATTTGCGTATTGGCACTAGAGTTTTATTTTATGCTCTGTATTTCAGCACTGGGCATTTCATTCTCTAACCCTCCTATGACAAAGTGACATATTTTCAGCCAAAGCATTTACTGGATGCAAGACATTCTAGGAAGATACTAAGGGAAAGTAATCTCTACCTTTCCATCACAAGGATGCTAAAAGAGCAGTGGATGTTTATAATAATGTACTAACGATTGTGTTAATTCCATTCTTGCCCTAGTTTGATTTTGTTCTACACAATGTAAACAGTACTGGTGTAGGCCCATGCATTTGGGGCAAGACAATCTAAACCTACAGGAAGCTTTACATTTTTGGTATAGCTGGATGCAAATGCAGTATTGGGGGCAATAGAGGCAGATTTGGTATGGTCTCACTGGTACAGCAGTGGTTTCAGGCATACCTGAAAGAACATTCCTAGCCAATGACAGGAGAATTCTAGGCTCATGTGTGGTGTGTCCCCCCAGATTGGTTTTGGCACTAATGCATGTAGCTATAGTCTGTCTTTTCAAGAGGCTTCTCAGAAGGATGGCCTGAACTACCATATATAGGAGATACACAGCTGTGTGTTTTTGTTGTAAGGGGACATGCAGTGTCTGATTAATTTAATTTACTGACCAGAGATTGGCTAAAATTGAACCCCTGTATAACTGAGACTATGCGGATTGGTTCAGGCAGGAGATGTGAAGAAAGTGTCATTGCCCTAGGCCTTCTGAATTGTAATGAGGAGCTGCATCTCTGGACCAGCACAGTGTGATCATTGACCTAGAGCTGAGTTGAGGACATCTGGAGCCAACTATGGTAAGGGCAGTTACTTTATGATGTTAAGAATGCCTCCCAGACTGTGGTATTCCCTGGTGGTAATCATGATCTATATCTTTGTGAATTGGTGGTAGGATTACTGTAATGTGCTATATACTGAGAAACCTTAGTAAGAGATCTGCTGCCTGCAGCTAGTTCAGAATACAGCAGTCTGATTGTTGCAGGGGGAGATTAACAGAGGTTAGTCTGACTGCTCACTGTTTTGCTATGTTGCTCAGCTGCCTGTTAGCCCAAGTATCAGGGTTAATTTTAATATTTAAAGCTCCAAATGGATTCTATCCCAAGTGTCTGAGCTTCTGATGACCCGTATTCCATCCCAGCCTCAAAGGTTGGAGGGAAAGACAACTTTTTGACCTGAGGGTTTTTAGTGATGGACTAAACAGAGGTTGTACTTTGCCTGTGGAGCTCTAGGTCTGTGGGAATGCCTTCCTTCCAGAGCTGAGAACAATCCTACATTCGGTATTTTTAAGAAGTCTATGCACCAGCATTCAGAAATGTGAGAGCCCCTGTACAGTAATTGTTTTGTTTAACTGTTTCTAGATAGGCTCTGATTGAAATGTGCACCTGTGTGTTGCACACTAATTGTGTGAACCCCGTTGGCGCTCACTAAAAATTCTCTAGTGTGTACTGACTTAGACCTGTTTCACAGACAGTTAGTGCATGACCCAGTCATATGCTCAAATAAATTTGTTAGTTTCTAAGGTGCCACAAGTACTCCTTTTCTTTTTGCGAATACAGACTAACACGGCTGCCACTCTGAAACCAGTCATTTAGTTTGTAGTGTCTATTTCGATCTACCCATCAACAGGATTCATACTGTAAAGGTTACAATATTTATTCAGGAATTCTGTATTTTTAACATCAAAAGCATGGGATAGAATTTAATACGCACAGATTATTTGGCTATAAACTTCTCATCCGTAAAGTTCTGCAAACAAGCAAATAAAGGAAGTAAAGAACACTACACTTAAAATGAATTGTGTTAAATTTGGCAGACACTCTGTTGCTGAGTTCATTGCAGTAGCATTTGCAAAAATGATACTAGATTTTCAGTCCTATGATCTTTATATTAAAAGTAAATTATCACCCTTAAGCAACAAAGGAATTGCCACTGAGCATAATTTTGAAACAACAGCTACAATAAGTTACTTTGATAGCTCAGATAACATGTTATCTAAAGTAAAACTAAATAGCTATTTAAAAGAATTCCTCAGTGTGACTGCTAGTGTTGCAAATACTATATTTCTATTTTTATAAACTGGTGTCTTATCATCTTTGAAGGCATGTTGGAGAGTGTTAGAATATATTCTATCATTTAGATCCGCTTTAGGCAATTATATATGTAAACATAATGACATTCTTACTCTTTTTTAAATGGATTGATCTCAAGTCTGTGATGAATGAATCTGCTATGTGTTTTCCTGAAATCTTGTTTGAATTGAATTAATCCAATATTAATTTATTTTACATGTGCCAGAAGCGTCATCCTATTATTAATAAGTTGAAACAGACAGCAGGAAAAGGAGGTCCCTCCTTAGCATTGCCAGAGTGCATCTCTGTGTGTATCCAGCAATCTGTGTGATATGTTGACAGAATGAGGCCAGGGATGCAAATAAAGGAAACTTTTCCCCCACTCCTAGCAGTGAATATATTTATTTATATATGAAGTTAGAAAACATATAAAATCTCCACACTGTATTTTCCACTGCATGCATCCGATGAAGTGGGCTGGAGCTCATGAAAGCTTATGCTCAAATAAATTTGTTAGTCTCTAAGGTGCCACAAGTACTCCTTTTCTTTTTGCGAATACAGACTAACATAGCTGCTACTCTGAAACCAGTTTATTGCTTGTCATTCATTAATTTACTGAATGGTAGTTCTACTGATAAATTAAATTGAGAGAGAAATGGCTTACATATTATTATTAACATTGCACTCATATGTTTAATTCATACATTAAGAGATACTGTATTTGTATTTTAGAAAGTACAGTCATTCTAGCTGGCTTATCAGCCACCAAAGACTGAAAGAACATTTTTTTGCACACACTGATGTATCAGTGATTGTAACATAGCTCTTCATTCTCAACATTCCATAAAATGTCTGCCAGAGCTATAATAAATATTTGGGGAACATCCACTGAAGATAGAGAAGCTATGCCAATGTCAACAGCTGAAGTTCTGTCTCTATGTAATTTGCTAAATATATATATTTTCCATTGAAGATTAATTGGCTTTTCTACTGTTTTAAAAATAGCAACCCAATCACTTTGTTTGATATGACTGTTAGGAAAGGGTATGTTGGTATTGTTTTCAGGTTCGCATGGGGGGGTCTCCTGAGACACTAATGCAACATAGCTATAAAGCTGTTTAGTGGTGAAAGCCACAGAAAAGGGAAATGTTTCTGTTTTTACTTCTCTCAGCCCAGGGAGGTGGAATTTAAGGTCAAAATTATTTATTCTATGAATTAGTAAAGTCAGGAGTCATTCAAAATTTAAAAACACAGAGAAAAATCTACAAAAAGAAAGGGAAATCAAAGACAGTTTGTGAGTGATGGTGAAGATGGGCTTATGTAAAATAAACACCTTGGGCTTCAGTGTTAAACCTGGGTAATGTATTCCTCCTCCCTATGATCATAATATACAGGTAATCAAGAGAGGGGTTCATAAAAACTAGAACATGTGGGACTGAGACAATACCCAGTTCTTATTTGTTTAAAAAAAAGACGAATGCACTGAGGGCCTTATCAAGGTAAGATGTGCCTCTCCAGTTGCTGGCCTATTGAAACGAGAAGCTGCAGAAAGCTGATGAGACATTCGGGGCTAGATCCTCAAAGGGGATTTAGGCAGTGCAATTCTGAGCCTGACTTCAGGTGCCCTGCTGCCTAGTGGAATCCACGATCCTGAGTTAGATGCCCAGGCTCCCGCTGCAATGGCTGGGGAGAGTTAGGCACCTGAGAATGGGATTCCCAAACACTAGCAGGCTGAGCAGACAGCCACCTAAACTAGTCAGTAGGAAAGGTTTACAGGTGTTAGCTACAGAACTCTCCCCCTATAATGCATGGGGAGCCTGGGCGCCTAGTGCAGGGCCGCAGGGTGCCTAGGGGCGAGGCACTGCAATGTCTAAGTGCCTTTGTGAATCTAGTCCCAAGCGATTTAAGCTTGGATTTGCCAGTTTATGATCTGAAAAGGTAGGTAATTGTTATATAGGCCATTGATGGATGGAGGGAAGTATCATGAGTTAAGAGCCTGTAGCAAAGAATTAGTAGGGTGTAAAGCAGTTACAGTTCACCAAAACATCGGTCCCGCAACACTCACAGCCCAAGGGGAATCACAAATTACATCCTTCTTATGTGTGCAATAATTACTCCAATAGAAGGAAAATGTCCTAGCAGAGAATAAAGTAAAAACTTGCTGCCTCATCCAGCATAATATGTAGGTGCAGTTCCAGACATGAAATGACCGGGGGGGTGAGGCGGGGAGAGGGGGACGACACAGAGAGATTGGCCAACTCCATGAACCCTGCAACAAAAGGGCTCTCTGCTCATTTGGAACAGGGCTGTCAATCCAGGTCTCCCACAGCACAGTTGAGTGCCCTAACCAGCAGACTATTTGGGGTGGCCAATAGTCGTTAGGCTAGAGAGAAACAATGTGTGATGCTATAGCCCTGCCATTAGGGCTCTATAGAATCAGACCCCCGCTTGTAAACTCGGAGTTTGGGAATTGCCACCAGGGCTAGGACTCCAGACAGCTCATCAGCTGTGAGTCCTACTGGCAGAAACATAGGCACCTAGGGCTAGCTCCACAAAGGCACTTAGGATATAGATTCATAGATATTTAGGTCAGAAGGGACCATTATGATCATCTAGTCTGACCTCCTGCACAACGCAGGCCACAGAATTTCACCCACCACTCCTACAAAAAAAACCCTCACACCTATATCTGTGTATTGAAGTCCTCAAATCGTAGTTTAAAGACTTCAAGGAGCAGAGAATCCTCCAGCAAGTGACCAGTGCCCCATGCTACAGAGGAAGGCGAAAAACCTCCAGGGCCTTTTCCAATCTGCCCTGGAGGAAAATTCCTTCCCGACCCCAAATATGGCGATCAGCTAAACCCTGAGCATATGGGCAAGATTCATCAGCCAGATACTACAGAAAATTCTTTGGCTACACTGTGATTAAACACCTGAGCCTGGCCTGTGTCAGCTGGCTCGGGCTATTTAATTGCAGCATCTAGCTTTGGGCTTGGGCTGGAGCCCAGGCTGTGGGACCGCTTCCCCCTTTCAGTTTTACAGCCCTGTGTCAGCGGATGCAGGCCAGCCATGGGTGTTTAATTGCTGTACCCTTACATGACTAAGTCCAACATTTAAGTGCCACTGTTGGTCATAAAACCACCACTCAGCTGCTGCCTAAGTTTCTGCCACTGAATATGCACAAAGCCACTGAAGTCTTAAAACTGCTCCGCTACGTGCATCAAAGCTGCTTGGAGACTTGGGGTCAAGTCCCTACTCCACTCAGTCAGTGTGATGATTTAAGTTGATGAAGCACTGCATCCCACATGAGTGCCCTCCTAACCACGGGATAATAAATGCTCTCATTCTTATTTTTTTTGGTGAGAAAGGGTTGCTCTGGCTTAGGCACCGAACTCAGGGTTCACAGCTGAGAATCAGTATAGGAGATAGGTGCCTCCCACCCATGTGTCAGTCAGGCATCCAAGGGGAGTTAAGCACCCTTAGGAGCTGGGCCCTAAGCACCTGTCGTTCTTCTGCATTGCCTGCAGGCTAGCTTAGGCAGTGCCCTACTTTACTTGCTGACTTCTGTGAAGCCCTTTCTTTGAGACACCTAACCCTCCCTCGTCATTGTATGAGGCGCCTGAGAGTCCAGCTTGGGGGCTGTGATTTCCACAGTCCAGAAAGAGACCCAAGTCACCTTTGTGAATTTAGCCCTAAGATGGCTTTTCAAAACTTTACCTCTAATCCTTTTGTGCCACACTTCACATGCCCTGGAAGCAGAGGGTGGGATTTTCGAAGTCACAGAGGTGCTTTTGAAACCCTCCATCTGTAGAGAACAGATTGATTCAACTTATATGTATTTCAGAGCTTGATTGACAACAATCAAGTTGGGGTTGGTCCTGCTTTGAGCAGAGGGTTGGGCTAGATGATCTCCTGAGGTCTATGATCATACATTGCTATGGTTTTCCTAATATGCCTGATACCCCTTCCCCCACTCCCCTCAATGCACCACCTAAGAGTGGAAGGTATCAGCTGGCAGAGAGCTTAGTATTTGCCTCACATTGTTTAATTCAGTCAGTGGCTAACATGAGCTATTGGTTGTCTACTTCCTCCTAGCTCAGGCATTTATTCCTCAGGTGATCATTGGAATTACACTGATAGCATGCTTTGGGCTCTTCTGCTTTTACAGGATATTTGGGATGAGGGTTAGAGGAATGGTTCTGGGGAGGTGAATACCCAGCCTCCCACCCTCTTGCTAGGGATAAAATGGGATCTCCCCTTCCCACCAGCTTTAAACACCTCTTCCAGTGGTTTGTTTTCAATAGATGCCTGGGTCTGTTCAAAGGCATCAGCAAGAGATGCCATCTCCATCCACAGACTTTACATATTTGTCCCATAGACTCTGCTTTACATCAGCCTTTCATATGCCTAGGAAATGCTCTTGAGCCACAAGCTCAAACATTCGCTCAAAGCTTGTAACACCTTTGCCCCTCACTCACGTTCCCATCAAATCTTTCAATTTGTCACATATTCCCCATTACTCATACCAGTATCCCTCTTAAGATTCCTAAATTTAACTCTCTGTGTTTCAGGGGCAATCTGAAACCATTGTACTTTTGAATTTACAATAGTCTAAAACATCATAGAATATTAGGGTTGGAAGGGATCTCAGGAGGTCATCTAGTCTAACCCCCTGCTCAAAGCAGGACCAAGCCCCAAATCTCTAAATGGCCCCCTCAAGGATTGAACTTACAACCCTGAGTTTAGCAAGCCAATGCTCAAACCACTGAGCTATCCCTCCCTCCTCTCTCTTCAAAGGGCATTTCATTTAATACACTTAGAGCTTTACCAGTTTATTTTATAATCAGGGTAGGAACTCTCTTGGCATCAGGGTTCTCATACACTCCACACAGCCTTTCAAAGGTAGTCAGATGTTCAGCAATATCATCTGTCTCCTTGTATGCAGGACATAAATGGTCCCAAGTGTGGATTTTTGGCATGATGAGAATTGCTGAGGTTGGTGGGTTCTAGTTCTGCTTCTCTAGCAGGTCCAGTTTGTGTTTTCGCTCTCTTTCTCCCCACTTCTCCTTTATCTCCAGTTTTTTCAGTTGCAATAGTCTCTGGTGTTCCCTCTCCTTTTCTGCAACTTGCAGCCTCAAAAGCTCCAACTTTGCAATCGCCACTGCTTCCAGTCATTTTCCTGCTTTTCTGTTCCTACTGCCCTTTCCCGAAATAAGCAAACAGAAAATATCAAACCAGAAGCCTCCTCCTGACTGTCCTTAGACACCACACTTAAGGCCTCACTTAAAATCTTTACACCAGCGTATGAATTGCAAATTTTGCTCAGCACAACAAGCTGTGTGTTTCACGCTGCTCTCTGCGCCATTGTGATGGGATTCCCCCGGGGTGCAGCCTGAGACTGAGGGACCGCTGTGCCCCCTTAACTCTCTTCAGCCTGGGCTGTCTCTCACAATGCCTTGCTAGTGACCAGCAGCAAGCCCCTCCAGGCGCTGGGATCACTCAGCACAACTGCATGTGGAGTCCCACACCCAGCTAGATTGCATGAATGCTCCCAGAGCCACTCATTACTCACACAGGGAAAGACACCAGAGCTAAATCTCCCCAGCTCCCAGCACTGTACCTCAGGAATATACCATCTTGCATGGCTCAAGATGGGCAGTGCAAATTTATTAATTGGCTCACCACTTCAACAATGGAACGTGGACATACACCAGCCTTTGTCAAACCTGAGCAGATTGGCCCCACACGTCATACAAACTTGCTGGTAAAGATAAACAAATTTATTGACTATAAAAGGTAGATTTTAAGTGATTGGTAACTAACTGACTTTTTGCCTAGGAAATAAAATATAAGCGCACAGTCTCAATCCTAATAGATTGGGCAGCAACAAGATTAAGCAGTTTTTCTCACCCCACTCGATATTGCAGTCCTTAAAAAACAGCTTTGTACCTTAAACTTGGAGTCTTGTCTGTTGGAGTCTTGTCTTCGTCTCAGTGTCTTGGTTGCTTGTAGCGTAGGTGGTGGCAGGAGAAGGGCCAAGCGTGGGGCCCCTGTGGTCTCTTTCACACCCTCAGTCCCATGTGCTTGGAGAATGCAAGTCCAGGCATGTCTGGGGGCATTGCTGAGTCCCTAAGCAAGGTTGAACAATTCCCCTGGTGTGGCCTCATACAGGTGAGTCATTGAATTGTAGCTCCCTTGCGGGACAATGGCTGGTGATTTCTGTTCACCAGCACCCACCCGGGTGTTGGTTACCTCCTTTGTCATTGTTGCTGTAGAGTCAGTAGCTGGGTGCTGCCCAAGCCCACAGCATATTTTAGTGACAACCATGCAACACAATTCTCATAACTTCATATGCGTTGATGATACACATATTTAGATAGAACAATGGCTTTCAGCAGATCATAACCTTTCCCCTGATACCTTACAAGGCATGCTTTATATGTAAGACCACGATTATACAAAAATGAGGACTATGGGGGTTCCAGGACGGCTCCCCCAAGCTATAGAATGTCACACTAGGAAAGATTCATCAGGAGGGAATGAAAGGTGTTCACTCATGAGGAAATCACTGGCGCATGGCCCTGGAATGACTGAGTTATGTGAATGTAACAGTAAATTACATTCCAAACATTCCAATAGCTGCCCATGCTACAGTACACCCTCAATAGGATATTCATTTTAGGGCAGAGCTTTGGATACAATCTTCTTTTGTATTGGAGCAGGGTATTTTCCAAACGGTGCGAGATGATTTCTTTTGCACAGCTATAGCATACCTTTTTTGAATCTTCAATATTTTTTCACTCGTCTTATGAACCAATCAAGGCAAAAATTCACCCCCCCAGGCACTCTGCAATATTCTCTCTCTGTGTGTGACTAGCCTTGTGTTGTATTAGTGCACCTTGTCCTTGTGTGTGTGTATTATTGGGAGTGGACTACATTCACCCTGATTGAATTGGCCCTGTCAACACTGGTTCTCGACTTGTGAGGTAACTCCCTTCTCTTCATGTGTCAGTACAATAATGCCTGCATCTGTAATTTTCACTCCATGCATCCAATGAAGTGGATTCTAGCCCACAAAAGCTTATGCCCAAATCAATCTGTTCATCTTTAAGGTGCCACTGGACTCCTTGTTGTTTTTGTGGATTCAGACTAACACGGCTACCCCCTGATATATATAGATATATATGAAAGAGGGCATTTTAGTGTTTACAGGACATGGTTTTTCAGAAGGGATAAAAAGAAACACTTCAGTATGAAGATGTTTTACTTCTCAGCTCACGCAACTCAGATTTTTTGCCTGACACAGACTTAGAGCATATTGCTCCAGGCTAGTGGTAGCACACTGCAACAGAGTCTAAGGTCACTGCTTCCCTTGCACCCTTCCTATTTCATTTCAAGCCGGTGATCTATGCTTTACGAAAAGGTTACAGCAATATATTCCTGTGCAGGACGAAAATACTTGATTACGTAGCTGTATTTCTGAGTAGAGAAAGGAAAATGAGGCAAATTCTATTCTAAAACTACTTTCAATCCATGACTAAAGAGATGGCTTTGGGAACCAACTTCATTGCCATCGCAATTCCTGCCGTTTAATCCCAGCATGTTTCATGTCCTTCCGCTCCATTGTAGCAACATTTGAACTACCTCTAAGAAAAACTGTTCCTTCTCTTCTGCCACAAACACGTCTGCATTTCTGCTAAAGAGCGTGCGGTCAGACTTTTTTTTTCCTTCAGAAAGCTGGTGGGCATTATTTGTACTAAGAATAAAAGGCCATACAGGATAAAAGTGCAAGTCAAACACAAACACAAAAAATGTACTAAATGATATTTGCCACACAGCTGTTATTTTACTAGATATTATAAATTTGACATGACATGAGCTTAAAGGAATACAGTATGTTCATAATACAATGTGCTATTTTTATCTGTCTGGTATATTAGTGACAGCAATCACAGAAGACTTGAGTAAGGCACTAGCATGAAATTCATAGTCCTGAATCCAACTCTTTTCTTTCTTTCCATTAATTTTTCAGGAATTGTGATGAGTTGGGTCCCAGGACATTAAACTCGAAGAAATTAACAACGCCCGGCGCAACCACTATAGGCTAGTGCAGACACATTTTTAGCCACTACTTAAGATTATATTGGCATTTGGTTTATGAAATAGTAACTGAAATTTAATGTCTCTTGCAATAAAAGCCCAGCTAACCAGGGGGCAAAGTATTTGGCCAGAAACAAACATTGGTCATTAACTATTGGTAGTGATTGATTTACTAGGCTAGTTACGACTGATTTTAATTCCAATGTGTCTGCATTTTTCCCCCTCCTGTTGCAATGCAAACTCTTGAACTCAGGGATCAACTTTACAACTGCAGGAAAAAATCTAAACTTCATCTTCATAATTTAAAGGTCTAGTTCCCTGCACACTAGTCATATTTTTAAAAATTCTCAGTGTTTGGCTTCCAGTTTCTCTTTTGTTATATTTTTAAAGTGTAATTGAGTAAAGGCTGGACTCTCTGTGCCTGCATCTAGATTTTTAGGAAAACATTTCTAACTAAAAGGGTAGTTAACCTCCAAGGGCGGTTGTGGACTCACCATCACTGGAAGATTTTTAAAAAAAACATGTTGGTCAAATATCTGTCAGGGATGGTGGAGGTTTACTTGATCTTGCCACAGTTCAGGTGTAACCCACATACCTCTTGGGTGTGGTGTTCTGACCCATCTAGTGGCACCAAGACCACTGGGAGAGAGAGAGAAAAATGAGTCTGCTCTACAGCCTCAGATAACAGGCAGCTGTCTTTTAGCTCATGCTGTAGAGGCTCATGCTCTAAGCACCAGAAGTCCCCAGTTTGAGCCTGCTCACGACGACTGGGGTCTGTTGGCGTTACACAAGGGCCTGGACTTGATGCCTTTGCGAGGTCACGTCCAGCCTTATGTTTCATCCATGACGGTAACACATTTTGTAAAATAGTTGAATTATTGTTTTGAAGGCTAGACTACAGGCAGTCCCTGCCCCCACCCAAATCAGTTCATCTTTTAGTCTATGCCTCCCACAGCAGAAACATGTAAGCCATATGTGGTTTTTCTGAGTTTGTTAACTGGAATAGACAGGCAAAGCAGATACAGTATTTTGAACAAGATACAATGGAGCATCATGATGCTACTCAAACTTTTATGCATCAAGTGGAAAAGATCCTGTGGAGTGGTGATGATGGTCGGGGGAAGGGGGCAATGATGAGTCAAGGCTGCTGTGGGAACCTTCTTAATTTTTGCATTTTTTCTTTGTTTGTGCATGCCCCTGAAATATGTGAATGTTCCTCCCTCCTTCACTTGCAAGGATGGTTCAGCCTAATTGTAACCATTTCCCAGGACCCTGTTTTGGGAGCTGCATGGGTTTGGGATCCACATTGGGGTGGGATGCGGAAAGATGGGTAGTATTTTGTGGGGATGGCAGGGTGACATGATATGCGTCCTCTAGGATTTGGGTGTCTGAAGATTCACATGGAAATCCTAGAGATGTTCCACAGAGAGCCTTTCTATGCTGGGAATCTTAAGGGAGATGATGGGAGAAGCCCACTCGTGTGGCTCCATCAAAGCCATGCTATCAGTGAGTGGGTTGTACCACAGGAGGACACTATCCAGCCCATAATAATAATTAAAATCAATTGGAAAATTATTACTGTGTGTGAGAGACCAAGTGCGCCTTAGCTGAATAATATTGGGACCTTTCAGTGTTAGGCTGTAAAGTAAAATCTTTCATTTGGGGTGAATGGGGGTACAGATGGGGACAAGGCAAAAAGAATTCACACTGTTGTGGCTGCTGCTGTTTGGTTGACCATTCTCTGCAAGGCTGCGTTTAAAAAAGGCAACAGCACAGCTGTTTATATTTTGACAGCTGCATCTTACCAACTGAAAAAGGAGGGAAACTATATTTAAAGTGAAAGCTTAAAATGTACAGGATGTTGCAGAATGCTATAGAGCTTCTGAAATCCTCAGTCTTTGCAATACAGTATTTTTGTTTCTGATGTTAGTGGCAGGGCTTAAAACAATCTCCACACAATCTTCCAAACCAATCTCCCTTGTGAAAATGGTCTCTGAAGCAGTTCCTCTGGCTGGCAGGCTGTGTCAGAAGAATGAGCATTTGGATGACCCAAAAGTTGGGGGGGAGGAGGAGGTGGAGGAAACAGGAGTGATATTTGTCCCTCCTGACCTTCAAAAATTCCTTGGATAATAGTTTCTCCACCTTGATGGTGCATATACTCCTCAATGAGTATTATTTAATTAGCAGGTTTCAAAATTCAGCCATTTTTGAATTGTGTATATTAAAAAAATTATATTACCTTACCAGGGGAAATTATTATGTTTAGTTTCATGTAGCTAAAAGATGGCTGCATGAATTTTCTATTATACATATGGGGGAAAAGTCACCTTTCAACTGAGCCCATGTATGGAAAATTTCAGCCCTGCAGGAGAATGTTTCAGAGACTGAAATGGGGTCTGTAATTGAAATTATGGTTGCAATCTTCGCTTCAGTATTCACTGGGCAGAAAAGGCTGTAATGCAAAGGTTAAACTGGATCTTTTAAAATGGATTCCCAAATCCAAACTTCAGAGGGGTTTAGGTAAATGAAAAAAGTTGATCAACAAAGTTCAACTATGCATAATATATTTCTCCTGCTATTAGTAAATTGTAAGGAGTTCATTGAATTAATTCCCTTAGCTGTTTTTCCCAGAACTGCTGAACAGAAATGGATGAAGACTTTGCTCACAAATCAGGTAGATTTATGCATCACTAATCCATATAGATCAGCACTCCTTGAAATGTAAATTTCAGAAACAGATACTAACATTTTCACAGATGCACACAGGTTTCTGCCAACTGATGTTCCTACATACTAGTCACGTACAGATTATCTGTAAACCTCAGAGAAAAAAAAATGAACCTCCCTCCCCCCAAACCTGTATTGATGCCTGCAGGCAAATGTATAGAAAGATATTTGCTTTCTTTCAGAAACCTAAAGGAATTTGATGCAGACTTGTGAAATCGTCTGTTATTGGCAACTACTATAAATAAGCCTTTGTCTTCAGCTTACATCTTTCACCAAGGAAAACCATTACACTTGCTTGATACAATTAAATAGAACTAACCTCAATCAAAACCTTGCCAAAACAAAGTGTGAAAAATGGTACAACTAAAGTGTTAGAGTGCATAAGTAATGGAAAATAATACTGGGGAAAAATGAATGCTATAAGTTAATGGTATGTCCTCTTCTGGAATATGGTTTTCACTTCTGGTTTGACTTCAGTGGGACACGCTAAGCAGACCCTTATTCCAGTGAGGCCTTTCATTAGAAAAACATACAATGCTGACTTTGGTAAAAAAAAGTTGGACCATAATTATTTATTCCTCTGTAAGTACATTTCAGATGTACTTACCCACTTCTACAAATCAGAGATTTACTAAATAATGATTGATACTCCAGAAAACTAAAATAATTGAAAAAGTTCATTGAATGATGAATGAGTGATTGGCTCTTAATACAGAAATTTATATATAAACACACACACAAAAATAGCAAAAGTAGGTAATTTAAATATTAGTCTGAAAATACAAGCTGCTCTGCACAATTTTTAACCTTCTGCTTTTATATTGGAGAGGTTTTGACAAAGGATATATTTCCCTTTAACTTTGTCTGGGGAGGATTCTATTTAACCTCAAGGGGAGTTGTTGTGGACGTAAAGAAAACACTAACCAACTGTAGAAAGATTGAATAACTTCAGTTCCCATGTACTTCAGTTGGATTTCAAAGTACACATGATCTCAGTGCAGAAAGCACTAGATTCCTTGATGTTAGGGCCAGAAGTGACTATAAGATCATCTACTCTGACCTGCTGTATAACAGACCATAGAATTTCATCATAACTAAAAAGAAAAGGAGTACTTGTGGCACCTTAGAGACTAACAAATGTATTTGAGCATAAGCTTTCGTGAGCTACAGCTCACTTTGAAGTGAGCTGTAGCTCACGAAAGCTTATGCTCAAATACATTTGTTAGTCTCTAAGGTGCCACAAGTCCTCCTTTTCTTTTTGCGAATACAGATTAACACGGCTGCTACTCTGAGACCTATCATAACTAAACTATGTCTTCCAGAAAGGCATCCGCTGTTATTGAGTCAATGTGTCTCATAGAGTGGAGGTTTGTGATTGCTAGGGAACAGGCTGCAGTGTGGTACAAACTAACAGTACTAGGAACAACTAAGGGATAACATTTCAAAGTAATACTGGATGAGTAGCAAAACTCCCATTCACACCAAAGTGACCTGTGTGTAGGGGTGAAAGTAACTTGATGGATGGATTTACTGGTATGCAGGGCGGCCGGGATCCTGGGCAAGGTGTGTGTGTGTGTGGGGGGGGGGGGGGAGCGTGGCTCTGGGCCCCCAGAAGGGGTGGGGCCTTGGGTGGAAGTGGGGGAACTGGCAGCAATAGCAGCGGCCAGGAACCCCTTTAAATTGCTGCCAGAGCCTCAGGGTAGCGGTGGCCGGGAGCCCCAGGGCTCCGGTGGCGATTTAAAGGGCCAGGGGCTCCAGCTGCTGCCGGGAGCCCCGGGCCCTTTTAAATTGCTGGGCCCTGGGGAAGGTGCCCCTTTTGCGCCCTTCTCCCCTCCTCCTCCCCCCCATCAGCAACCCTGCGTACCGGCTTTCTTACTGGTATGCCATACTGTACCGTACTGGCTTACTTTCACCTCTGCCTGTGTGGCTGAATCACCACGTATCACTGTGAAACTGGAGTTCCTGAATAGCAACATTCCAGCTAATCATGAAGACTATATTTTCTTCTTCTCTCCTGCCTGTCTGGAGTCAAGCCTGTTGATGAATATAGAAAGTATTTTAAAAATCCCACGCTAGGATCTTATTTGTACACTGGTGGGTGATTCTTAAGAGAGACTTTTCATACTATGATCATTAAGACCAAATGCAACTGCTAGTACATTTCTCAGACTAACTGTAACTGGCAAAAATAACTCTTGCCAGAATGATTAAAGTAAGTTTTCTTTTTCAGTATTGATACACATGAGAAGGGTTAGAACCTAAAAAAGACCAGCATGATGCTGTCAAAATTATAATGAACAAACAATTCCTAATGCATGAATATGGATTGACATGATTTTATAGAAAATCTGAGTAAATCATACTTGATATCTTGAATATAACTTGTGACTGATATACAATATTATATACATGTTACATGAAATTACTTTCAACTCTGAGTACATCTCATGATCTGCAAATAGAAATTACAAAAAAAAGTTATTCCATGCTTTGGAGAGCAGGCAATTAATATTTTTTCAGTAAACAATGTGTCAAATTAGATACATAAACTAAATCTAAGAGAGCAGTAGAACAATTAGTCACAGAAATACAAACAATAAGTCAGTATTGATGAAAAATTGTTTTCCATTCAAGAGGAAAGTGACAGTTTATGTAATTGAATAAACATTTGTACAATTGCTGACATCTAATGACTGTTTACAGATTTACTTTTTATTAAGCATATCAATATTGCTATGTAAACCAAGAGTGTTTTGGATCCTTGTCTATTTGCATCCTGAACCCCAACATTTTAAGTTTCTCCAAATAGTTAATTTTCTCCACCAGTTTGAAGATTTTGCGCGCAATTAATAAGTGTTAATACTAACATTCTATATAGAAGGAGCTTCAACACAGAGCAAGCTGGTAGGTATTCAAAACCATAGTTGGACTGGAGCCCCTTTATTATATGTTAGTTATTTAAGTAGGAAGTACTTTACAATAATAGCTAATTTCACAGATTTTAAATTGTTTAAAGGAAGCACTTTTGGAGTCCCCTGTATTAATATATGTCATTATTCTACTGTATGAAAGTTCTAGAAATCAATGCCATTATCATGGTGCATGATATAAAAAAATACTACCAACAAAAATTACAGAACAGTTTGAACAATACCATTTCAACTATCTACATTTTGTATACTGCTTAAAGCAGTCTCATTTTTCCAAAGAGACTCAACTCTGATCTCAGTCATACAGGTGTAAATCTGAAGTTACTCCACTGAAATTAATGGATTTGCAGCAGTGAAACTGAGATAAAATTCTGGCCCACAGTAGTTATACACAAATATATCAAACTTATTTCTCCCATGTTTAAAGGGTGCTGCTAATGGACAACTATCCCCAATGAAGGCTATGTTTTCAATATAACCACTTCTGACGTTTTCAGTCTGAGCAACCCCAGAGAGTTTACAAAGGTAACTTTGAAAATAGTTTATTTCAGGACATTTTAAGAAACATTTATTCCAAATGTATTAATGCCAGTCAAACGAATGATTAACCATTCTGTAAAATTTTGCATTGTGCTCTCTGAAGTAAGAGTAAAGTTGCTCTAAAACAGTGTTGTTGACAACAGGGTGGGGGCGCCCTTTGGATTCATGTAAACATCTCTCTCTTCCATCACTTCTAATGCAATAGAACCCCTTGGTTTGGTTAAAATAAAAATTTGAAGACATAATTCTGGAAGGAAGATTAAGAAATGTTTCCACTTTTTGTAACTCAGGAAGAGGGTCCTTGATTAAAGTATTGCCATCCACTATGTGAATCTGATCTAAGTTGAAATGCTTAAGCCACTTTTCCATATGGATATCATAGAGACTTCTCTGAATAGCTTTATATTTGGTATTAAGTGCTCCATTTTTAATAACAATTTCTTCAAAGGGCTGAACACGCTTGTGGCTTTCTAGTCTGTTGTAATATACTTGGGTATAATCAGATATTACTCTCTCAGTGGGGTCTCTTAGAATGAGGAGCAATTTAATAGAGCTATTCATGTCATGAATTCTTTCTGGAGCCTGTGGTGAGGTAAAATAGCCTGGTGTTTTCTCAATAGTAATTTGATTTTCATAAGAAAATGGCATCAGACTCCTATACCAGTCTATTCCTTTAACATAATTCTCATCCCAGTCAAAGAAGTGGACTTCTGTAGTTGCTACCACAATATTAGGATGAATATCCAACATTTCCAATAAGGCCCTGGTCCCTCCTTTTCGAACTCCTATAATGATCGTCTGAGGTATTCGTCGGTTTGTGCCAGGAGGTCTCACCTGTGCAGAATAGTGTTCACTTTTATTATTGAAAAATCCTACTTGCGACTTCAGTGTCTCCAGCAGTGCCCCATTCTCAACAGGAGCACCCTGAGTGTGAGTCAGCAAAAGATAAGCAGACACCAGGAAGAAGGCCATGTGGAGAATAATTAGTTCAAAATGCCGTTAAGCTTGGCTGGTGAAATAATAGGCGATTCCCCTCTTGAGGAGCTGGTTGACAGAACTGGGGGCGAGCGAACAACTTTCTGAAGCATCTGCAAAATAAAATAAGACTAATCATTATCTCTGTGTATATGCATGAATGCATCATAGATGAAGTCTGACTTCTCCTCTGTAATTAGTACCATGCAAAAAAGTTATCTAAAGCAGTTTACTTCCTCTCCCTCCACACCCCCGCCACTCTGTTTCAGGAGAGTAAAATGGTGAATTGACATTTTCTTGCTCAGTGCTGTAATTAATGGTGGATACTACATCAGTGAGAACATTTGCCAACTCAAAACACTGGACTAGGCTATGAAGAAAGAAGAGGAGGCTCTACCTGGTTCTATTTTCCTTGCTAGCAAGAAGTAAAAGGAAGGAAATGATATTTAGGACATGCCATTAATAGGGCTGTCAAGCAATTAAATAAATTAATCGTGATTAATCCCACGATTAAAAAAATGAAGCATGTCCTCTGGAATGGTGGCCGAAGCATGAAGGGGCATACAAATGTATAGCATATCTGGCACGTAAATACCTTGCATTGCTGGCTACAAAACTGCCAAGCAAACATCTGTTCTCACTTTCAGGTGACATTGTAAATAAGAAGCAGGCAGCATTATCTCCCGTAAATGTAAACAAACTTGTTTCTCTTAGTGATTGGCTGAACAAGAAGTTGGACTGAGTGGACTTGTAGGCTCTAAAGTTTTACATTATATTTTTTACATAACTGCACTCAAAAACAAAACAATCTATATTTGTAAGTTGTGCTTTCATGATAAAGAGCTTGCACTACAGTACTTATATGAGGTGAATTGAAAAATACTATTTCTTTTGTTTATCATTTTTACAGTGCAAATATTTGTAATAAAAATAATATAAAGTGAGTACTATACACTTTGTATTCTGTGTTGTAAATGAAATCAATATATTTGAAAATGTAAAAAAAACCCAAAATATTTAATAATTTTCAATTGGTATTCTATTGTTTAACAGTGCAATTAAAACTGCGATTAATAGCCATTAACTTTTTTGGGGTAACTGCAATTAATCGACAGCCCTAGCCATTAATAATGATTCCATGACATTTTGGAGTATCAATTCATCTCCCCAAATTCACTGCTAGAATCTAACTAGCAAGTGTCATTTAGTTGATGCTTTAATTCTGTCTCCAATGGGCTATGGGTTGAGAGCCTTGACTTGTAGCACAGAAAGGATGTGTCTAGCAAGAGGAGAGTGAAATAAGGCAAAATCCTTGGGATCCAATCAGTAAGGAGACAGACAGACACAACAATGCATCAGAGCAAGAGAAATGGAGTCTGCATCAACTGAATGTGGAGTGAGAGGATAAACTAGTCTGGGTGGATTAGTTGCGGAAGCTCAAAGACCTGTGGTGTGTGCATGCACACATGTGTAGCTGGGGTAGTTGCTGCAAGGTCAGAGCTTTAGAATTAGAGCAGAGAACATTAATCTCTCCAAGGAGAGGCTAAAGGTTGTCTCCAAGAGATACCTAGAATACAATTCAGGGGATTCTAAAAGTTTTTGTCTGGTAGGTGGGAGAGGGGAGCAGGGGGCAAGTTTGGATGGTCTGGGCTCTATTTACTATTAATTCATCCTCAAACAGAAGAAAACCAGATATTAAAAGAGAGCAGGGGTTCTCAATCTGACAGTTGCAACTATCCCACCCTCCCAGATTGCTAAATGGGATGCAGGTCCCAGCTAGATGGAACAGGACTCCTGGGGATTGGAAAGGGATATATACAGAATATAGACAAAATTCATATGGTTTTACTAATATTTAAAATGGACTTTGTGTGAGGCCCCTCTATATACTATTTGGAAACTTAGCTATAACAGAGCTGGCATCACAGAACCACTGATAAAAAATAATTTAGAGAAATACAACATCTGCACCAGGATAACTATGCTTGAGCACACTGGACTGGATGTTCCAATCCCTTAAGGCCTTACTCAGGCAAAATTTCCTTGGGAAGGACTTCAGGATTTTGCCCTATTTCTGGGCAGCTAGAAGATTTTAATTGGTAATAAGCATGTGTATTATATACACCATATTTTTATTAACATGATTTATTTTTTATCCTAATAAAATGGAGTGTGAAAACTAGTTCATTTGACAAGCTCTGGCTATAAATGGTGAAGTTATCTTATACAATGAAGCAACAGTCACTTAAAACAAGAACTACCTATTTAGATTCTATTTTAAACCTCTATCTCATTCTTCGATTTTTAAAATGGTCTCAGTTATTGCAACTATCGCTCCTTTTTCAGATTCTAGTTTCAGTGATTGTTGTGCTTTTTCTGAACATTCATCACATTAGTTCATTAATAACCTCTCTTACATAGTACCTCAAAGAAAGCAGACACTTTCTATTAGTCATGGCTCTGAAGAGGATTCACAGCTTCCCTCTATTATATTCCTTTTGGTAATTGTTTAGTATGAGTTATTGGCAGCTTACAGGCTTAAGTTATCACAGTAATATTGTCAAAATTTTATGGTAGATTCTAATACTGTATAAGTAAAGCAGTAGATTTACTAAATGACGATTCTAAATCTAATAATTAAAGGGCCAAATCCAACTGCCTTGGAAGTCAATGGAAAGACTCCCATTGACTCTAGTGGGAATTTGATCAGGCTCTAAATTATAGGCAGCATTCATCAGCAAGATTTTTGGACTGACGGAGTATATCTAAAACTTTAATTTTACTTATAAACAGTGCCACCTGTTGTGGAACTAACTTCACTCAAGACTATCCACATTAAAGACTATCCACCAGAGCTCCCGGCGGAAGACCCCAGGGGCAGCAGCCTATTCAAAAGGAGCAATAGATACACAAATATATGCACATATGGACATATTTAAATACTAGAAAAATCCAATCTTTAAATCCAGTCTGAAATTGTAAGCCAAATCAAACCCAAGAAAAAAGTCCAAAGCAGAATGCCTCTCTAATCACAGCTAGACTAAATAGTGTTATAGTTTTACCAGTTGAGAGAAAACTTCTGTTTAAAGGGTTCATACACATCACCATTTTATTATGAGTTTTTCATTCAAGATTTATTTTAAATTCTCAAAAACAACACAAGGGACACCAAATGCAAGTTTTTATATTAGGACACTATGGCAGAATGTATATATTCACAGCAGGAGTAATTTGCCGCCACATATTCAAAAATGGCTACTATTTTTTGGGTGTCCATCTTGAGAAACTTTGGACCTAATATTCAGATGTGCTGAGCACCTAAAACTGCAATGGAAGTGGCAGGTGCACAGGTCTTTTGAAAAGCCAGCTGAAAGCACCCTATGTAGAGCTCCCAAAATTGAGGTACCTAAAAACAGTGGCGCTCTGTGAAAATTTTGGCCATAGGATTTGAATGCAAGTCAGATGCTACAGTCTAAGAATTTCCAACACAGTTCTACCTCTGTGGCTCTTGATATTTCTAAATGGTTTGCACAGTGTTATGAATCAGATTTAAGGACAATTATAAAAAAAGTATTTTAAAAAATCCCCTTTTTATGAAAGCCACCGCAAACACAGAAGCACCATGAAGTCAATAAACCTTAAATACCATTTTTTGTTTAAAGATGTAGTGGGAACAAGAACACATTAAAAGAATTACAGTAATTATAAATGAAAATGTGATTAGAATGCAAATCCACCCTGTAATAGCTAGGCCTAATCTTGCCTTTAGAATTAGGTATAAAAGATGAAATACTGCTTTCTTCTGACTTCCTGCCTACAGGCACTGCAGGCAAGGAGTGTAGCAGAAATCCCATACTCCACTGCACAGGAGGAGGTTGGTCTACAGAGAGACTCCACAAACACCCAGCGTACTGTGGAATTTAGTTACGCCGTGAGTCCATCAGAACCCAGGTGGGCTTTGTTAGCAAGCCAGGGGAGGAGTCATGGCCTGTGCATCCATGAACTGGGCAGTCATTCACCAAAATATCAGGCTGTTTTCACTACTTCCACCACATTCTGAGTTAGAAGACTTACAGCCTGGATGTGCCTGATATGATAAGGCTGAAGGCATTCATCAGAAAACACATCAGAACTCTTTATCCAAGTAAGGAAGGGATCTGAGACTCATAAGGACACTTACTGATTAGGATAGTGGATATTTCTATATATATTTTTCGCCAGTGAGAATATTGCTTCTCATGAAAAATTAAGCTCATATTTAAATTATCCTATGCTCTTGCTTACATCTGACCTTTTTATTTGAGACCCCCAAATGAGGTTTTCTTATGCTTTTCATTTAGCTCCAGTGGAAAAGATTTCTACTCGTATGTCAGCAAAGAAAGGCAATTTAAGAGGTTTATCAGTGGTAGTCTCTTAGTTTGCATAATCAGTCGATTACCTATTTGAATAATTAATGTATAACATTATTGTTTTCTGATATTCTTTACAAAAACATTGTTAGGATATTTAATGTGTTATTGAAATGCACTTAATATTTTTTCTTTTTCGGGTAAACCTTATGAAGAATGAAATAGGCTGGAAAAGTGAAAACTTACTTATCAAGAAAAATTATACTGATATACAGCAACATAGAAACAACAAACTGTTGTTTTTTTTTAAAAAAAATTGTTCAAATCGCCACCAACTTTGGTGAATTAAAACACGAATGCTATGGTTCATGCTGTAACATCCAGAATCCCGATTCTGCGAATAGACATGCACAAGTGAACTTCTCCGCACACATATTCAGATGCAGAACTAGGGTCCATAGGACGGGGTTTTCAATTAATTACAATGAGAGTTGTCCTTCTATCTCTCAAAGGCTCCACTGAAAAATCCCAGCCTTGATTTAAAACAGAGTCTGCCTATTATATATTATTTCTTCATGTTATGGTGTTCCCAGAAGCTTTGGCCAAGATTGGGAAACCACTGTGCTAGGCATGGAACCAACACATAATGAACACTTACTTAGCTCTTTAAATTTTGCAGATATAAGAACAAAACACTGTAGATGAACTGTTACACAGGCTGTTTATTTATTGTGCCCAAGCCCTGAGAGATTTGTTTTGTTTGGTCTTGCAGTTATTTTGATTCAAAATGTGGAAACAAACCTAAAAATGAGGTTAAACTGTCAAGGAGTCACATTAAGGACAGTTAGGTGCAGTCTGTTGTTCATTTGTCCTATTATTTACAACCTCTATGATCATTAGAGTTAACATATACAGTGAAGTTCAAGCCTCTTAGGAGGCTACAGCAGCCATAAGTATAGTAAGCTGGTAGTTTAGATGTTTCTCATGCTTTAGGTCACAGATTCCCAGACTCAGGCCCAAATGTCAGCTCAAAGAATCCCTCATCTGTTATTTTGGGAAGGTTACATTTTCAATTTCAGCAGGTCAGGTTGCAATTGTACCTCTGAAGGTGTGAGACAAATGATAAGACAGCAATAGGTAAGAGCTGACTAGGTTCCAATCACATGAACAAGAGTGCACAGAGAATGCCATGCTGTCATGGAGAGAATCATCACGGTATGCTGCATGAAGTTTATGTTGAAAAAGGAAAAACAAAACAAACAAACAAACTAAACTTTGAAATGGAAATAAGTGGATTTTTTTTTAAAAGGCCAAAATATCCAAATATTTTGCATTTTCATTCACTGAGTTGACTTTAAAAGAAAACATGGAGAAAAGCATGCAGATAGGTTCACAAAGTGCTAATTAACACTATGTAAAGGCAAATCATTACAAAAGAGAAAAAACAGTTGACTATCTGGATTTGCCATTCCAGAAAAATTCAGAGTAAATTGAAATCTGGGCTATTTTAGTCATATGCTGAGAGTTCTAAAACAAATTTTGGGAAACATTCAAACATATCTACATTTTCTTTTTACTAATGATGATCGCTCATTTATTACATAAATGCTACCAGAAAATAAAGTCCCAAGTGACATCTGCAAATAGATAATACTCAGGGCAGTGCTTATTTTTATATGAAATATTTAATGTTTAAATGGAACAGAGTTCAGAGTTATTACATCTGTTTTGATACACAGGTTTTTCCAGCAAACTCAGGTGAGAACACCTAAAGCTTAATTCTGCTGTACTGCATCCACAATCTGTATTTTCATTTGTGAATTTTCATTTGTGGAGAAAACTGTAAGCTGGTTAAAAAACATCAGAAACAGGGAAAAGGTTTTGCAAAAAAAATGGCTAGCTAATGATCTCAGCTACATGGGAGTAAGTCTGGAATAACTATGACTTCAATGGCGTTACTTTGGATTTAAACCAGTGTAACAGAGCTCAGAGTCTGGCCCGAAGTCTTCTACTACAATCAGGCAACAATCTGTGTTGTACATCTGTCATAGCATTTCTAGTCACAATAGTCATATAGGACCCTGTACTTCAATCATTAAGCTGAACACAAACAGGTTCCATTCTTTGCAATGTAGTATTATGCACAGGGCCCTTTGAATTCTGTGATTTCACAGCTGCTGTACTTAGGGCATCTATTTCTTGTGACAGTTTTGCAATTAACTGCCATTTTTTCTACCTGCATGTCCATCTGCCACCTTTGGTTTAAATGTTGTTAGGTGGGACAAGCATCCTTCATAGCTAGGTTTCAGAGTAACAGCCGTGTTAGTCTGTATTCGCAAAAAGAAAAGGAGTACTTGTGGCACCTTAGAGACTAACCAATTTATTTGAGCATAAGCTTTCGTGAGCTACAGCTCACTTCATCGGATGCGATGAAGTGAGCTGTAGCTCACGAAAGCTTATGCTCAAATAAATTGGTTAGTCTCTAAGGTGCCACAAGTACTCCTTTTCTTCATAGCTAGGTGATTTAGCATGAGAAATGCTCCCCAGAGAGCTAGGCTTCTGACTGGGATGCTGAGATCAGGGCCCTGCATGCCACAATCAACCATCCCCAAGGGCTTTAGGTTATGTTTATGCTTCCCCTTATCGTGGGGCTGGCCAAGGTGTAACCTGGAGCCTCGGGACTGATCTAAATTGCTCATAGTTGCAACAGTTACTTCCAGCAGCTTCGAACCCAGGGCCGTCTCTACCCATTTGCAAAATATGCAGCTGCGTAGGGCACCAGGAAATTTGGGGCACCTGCGTGCTGCTCCAGCCCCTGCTCTGCCCCAGCCCCGCCTCTTCCCGTCCCTGCTCTGCCCCAGCCCTGCCCCCACTCCCGCCCCTGCTCCGCCCCAGCCCCGCCCCCACTCCCGCCCCTGCTCCGCCCCAGCCCCGCCCCCACTCCCGCCCTTCCCCTGAGGACTGCAGCAGGGGTTGAGCTGCCTTGCACTCACTGGCGGTGGTAAGTGTAGCGACCTGGCCAGCCTGCCCCAACCCCCGTGGAGGCCTGGGGCTGCATAGGGCACCAAAATGGCTAGGGAAAGCCCTGTTTGAAGCACTAGAATGCAGCAGTATTCTGGCCACATCCCCTGTCTCTTAGCCATTATTGCTACGTTGGGAGTATGGCTAAGTCACCTGGAGCTTCCCCTTAGAAAGTGCTTAGATTGCATTTTCTTTCTGGGTGCTTTATTTTAGCAAGCAGGCAGAGCTGGGGATGAGAATCTGCTTCATAACCCTTAAAGATGCTGTGAATTGTCATCTCTAATCTAATCCACCCTAAGTAAAGCAATTGGATGTGTCTTTCTGCAGAACAAAACACATTCCAACATCCTATAACCTTTGTGTAGCTTGTTGAAGGAGTAAGGTTGTGAAGGGTTTGACCAGGGCTGGGGAAGAGAACACGTGTGTCTGGAACTAGTAAAGTAACATGAGACTGTTCTGGCAAGATTTTCTGCCCAAGTTAATGCAGCAGCAGCCACAACAGTATCTGAAACCACCTTAATTTATGTTCTAGAACATACAGTGCAGGACCATGGCAATAACCATAGCTGCTGACTCTCTCCTTAGTGATTTCTTCACTATAAGAAGTCTAAATCTATTTTTAATTGCCTGGGGAAAGTATCATGTGCCCTAAAAGAGTTTTGCACTATTGCCAAGACATCACAGGCAGTCACTCACAATAGATTACCAGTGTATGTGCTCAGCTATGTGGCATCAGGTATTTTCTCTTAAAGATTCCAAATACATTTACATATGTGAAGAACTCTACTTTGTTTGGACTCTGCATTGGGTAGTCCTGTGGCAGGAAGGGTAGGGTGCAAGGAATGTCCTTCTTAACTCATACACACGGCCTAGCACAATCATGATTCCTCTCAGCACAAGGACTGCCAAGTCGATCATGGTTGCGAAGCTGGACTCCTCAAAAGATTAGAGAGGGTCTACGACCCAACCAGTCTTCCACAAAGTCAGCAGGATTGGTACAACACAAGGCAAAAGAAACAGCATAAATTAACCCTTTCCAAGACTTCAGAGTGGTGCAGGAGCTGTACTCTCCTAACTTTGGAATCCCTATTCCTGCCTGTAGTGAAATCCTTTAGAAACCACTGCTGGGGTAACGTCCACATCATCCCCTACCATGGGTCATGTCTTAATTTAGAGCACAATTAAGCCCTTATGCTATGTATCTGGGAACTCTGAACACTTAAAAATAGTATTTGCCAGAGCTATTTGGCTCACCTTCAAAGAATGTTATAAGTGTTAGAATATGAATAAAGTATGAAAAGATGCTCAGTGTGTCCAGTCTATTTTTTTCTTATCAGCCTCACAACCAAATACCTTCATCAGGCCATCATTATATCCCACATGGACTATTGCCTCCTCTGTGGCCTCCCAAAAACACACATTGCCCCCTTTAGCCACTTTAAAAAATCCACCAGCTAAAGCCATCTTCTTTACCTGCTGATTTGATCATGCTATTACCCTCTTCAAATCCCTCCTTTGGCTTTCACATCTGCTATAGCATCAAATTTAAGCTTCTTTGCACCACATTCAGCGTTCTTTATAACTCTTCCCCTTCCTACTTATACTCACTTGCTGAGCTTCATGTTGCCCTAGCTCCCTCTGCTCCACGCAGTGTTGCCATTCTCCATCCCCTACGTTTCAGCTTCTTGAATCATCGTCTCCATGCCTTCTTCCACATGGTCTCTCATGCATGGCATGACTCCAATTACAAGTCCCCAACCCTGTCCATGTTTAAGTCCCCCTTAAAAGACCTACTTTTGCCATCCTGCCTAGAGTGAATCAAAAGGTTTCAGTTGTTAGTTACATCGCTTACTACTGCTACTGGAAGGCATTCATATACTACAGTGATGAGGGCAGTATAAAACACTCATACAGAATAGCAGTTGACTTGTGTTTTAAAAGAAAATCCATATTGATTTCCTTTCCTCAACCTCTGTCTACATGTCTGTACATCCTTAGACTCTGAGCTCCGTAGAACAGGGACCGTCCTTTCTTGAATACATTGGAGTGTTACCATAAACAAAAATTAACTAATAAATGATGATGCAATTTATACTGAAAAAAAATCCCCAATCTTGAAACAGTTAACAGATTGGTTCCTAAAAATTATGTCAGGTAACATGGTTCAACCAGCATCTTGTGTGGCTGGGGAACATGTTTTGGAAACTTTTCTGGAAACGGCCCTTGAGACCAGCTAAGTTAGAGCCCTAAACAACTTTTTGAAAGTTTTTCTCATTTGACCTAGTTTTGCTGCTTGGTTCCAGTCTGTTTCTAAGAACCTAGAAAAGTGTTTTAGATTGGAGATAGTTTTGTAAAGTAGACAGATCATAAGAACGGTCATACTGGGTCAGACCAAAGGTCCATCTAGTCTAGTATCCTGTCTTCTGATAGGTTTCAGAGTAGCAGCCGTGTTAGTCTGTATTTGCAAAAAGAAAAGGAGTACTTGTGGCACCTTAGAGACTAACCAATTTATTTGAGCATAAGCTTTCGTGAGCTACACTCACTTGTGAGCTGTAGCTCACGAAAGCTTATGCTCAAATAAATTGGTTAGTCTCTAAGGTGCCACAAGTACTCCTTTTCTTTCTGTCTTCTGATAGTGGTCAATGCCAGGTGCCCCAGAGGGAATGAACAGAACAGGTAATTATCAAGTGATCGTTAGAATCTGAATCCTGGTTAGGTTCACCCCAGCTCTGGCCACAGGCACAGAGAAGCCCAAATTGTCCCCACTCAATGTTTTATTTATTTATTTATTTAATCTAGTTACTTCTTTATACCATGAGTAAGTGACAGATCTGGTTTCATTCACTCATCGGTTCAGTCACGTGTATTGTGATTCAAGGGAGTCCAGAAATTGAAAGACAAATAAATGATCAGTAGTATAGAAAGCTTGTACCCCTTTTAGCAGGTCCACACCAAAGGCTTCTCAGGGTCTGGTTTGCCTATTGTTTGAGATCAAGAGTTGTTACAATTACATACTCAAACAAAACTGGTTCTGCACTTTCTAACCGTATTAATAATGTTTTTGAGTACAAACAAATACTTCAGTTTAGCTAGTTTACAATTCATTTATTATTTTACATGATGGAAATTTCTTAGATTTATTGCCAGAATAAAACATTACCTTGAAAATATTACCAGGGATAATCTAATTCAGAATATGCTGTAAAACTGATGTCTAAATAGATCAAAATTGCCTTTGGGAGCAATTCCATCACAACAACATTCCAGGTTCAGTCTAAGAAATTTGATTGATTTTGATGAAGCTCTATGATGTTAGATCCTGTGGTTAGGCTATAATTGCTACATAAATGTAAAAAGGATTTAAACAGGATTTAAAGGATTTAAATTGGAATACTTTATTTCAATAATTTTTGTATTTTGCTGTCTTTATGCAATTAAATGCACATTTTTAGAAGACAATATGAGCTGTTTTGTATAATGAAAACAATAGATTTTAAATTGCAGCATCATGCACTTCCTGAATCTCAGCACATTCCTATTAGCTTTATGGTACATAATTAAAAAATTAACCCCATGATACAGAGTCAATATTATAGCATCATTATATGTTATGTTTTCTATTATTTGGTAATGTTGGCGTTGCTTAGTAACATCAGTAGACTTGGTATACATTCGACAGAAGTGAGAGTTAGAAGGAAATTAAAGCTGCAGAGAAAACCTGGGTATTTTTTTAATTTTTGAAAATCTTAGTGATGACATTTACTAAAGGGTCTAATAAATTGGTTGAAAATCATTTTAATTTAGTTGAGTGTGGAGCAGTTAAGGGTTTATTTGAACTCTTATAAAATCTATTTCTGAGGGAGTTCATAATTTATCTTGCTTCAGTCTTAAATAAAGCACTATAGGATCAATTTAACCACAGTAATAACATTATAATTAATAACACTATTTGCCACTTCTGTAGTGCTTTCTGCATGAGGATTTCAAAGGACTTGACATGCATGAATTAACTCACTGCACCCCAGTGAAGTGCAGTAGGTATAGAATTCCCATTTTACACAAGGAAATTGAAGCACATGCTTAAATGCTTTGATGAATCAGGGCTTATGTGACTTGTCCCAGGCTGTATAGCAAGTCTGTAGCAGAACCAGAACAGAACCCAGGACTTCTGATTTCTACTTTCATGCTGTTACATGACAATTGCTCCCCCTCTCATGGCAACAGAAGATTTATGTTGAACTTGAGAGAAAAGACTCAGTATCTCAGGGTAACAGCCAATTCTTCTACAACATTTGGCTAAGTATTTTAGTTGGAGATGCAAAAAAATATAATATTTGGCTTCAAGCTTTCACAGTCTGTAACACAGCTCTGCAAAAATAGTCCCTTCACTGGGGAATCTGGCAAAAAAAGCAGCAGCAAAACCAAACATTTTCGTGGGGGTTGGACTGGGACCAGAGGAAGCAAACTATACTTTGTTCTTCCCTTAACAATTTTCTTGTAAATCAAAAGCCGTTTTTGGAAGTGAACAAATGTTATTTCACTGTGAAATTCCGTTACACTAAGGATACCAGCTCATTCCAACACAGGCCACCAAGCAGCCTTAAGATGATAGCTTTCAGACATTACTAAGGGCTTGTCTACACACACACAAATTGTTTCACTTTAGCTATACTGGTATAGTTCAAGTGGTACAACCTTTCTAGTATGGATGCATTTATATGGGTATCAAAGTTCCTTATACCGGTATTGCTTATACCTAGGTATGGAAGGCGAGTAAGATATACCACCATAACTGCTTTCACACTACAGGTTGTAGTTGTATAACTATTTCAGTAAAGAAATCACTCCCCTAACTGAAACAGTAATGTCGATATAAAAACTGCATAGACAAGGCCTTACCTGGGCTGGATTTGAACTGGTGAACTCCTTTTGCCAAGCACCTAGAGGCTTCAATGCAGATTAAAACCCCACTGTGCCAGGAACCCCACAACCAAAAACCAGTCCCTGCCCTAAGGAACTTGCAATCTAAGTATGTCACATGAGACAGCTGTTGGACACAACAAACAGACCTGTGGGCTAGGGTTGCCACACGTCCGGTTTTTGACCAGAACACCCGGTCGAAAAGTGATCCTGGAGGCTCCAGTAAGCGCTGCTGACCAGGCTGTTTAAAGTCCAGTCGGTGGCACAGTGGGGCTAAGGCAGACTCCCTGCCTGCCCTGGCTCCATGCAATTCCCGGAAGCGGCGACATGTTCCTGTGGCCCCTAGGGAACAGCGACCATTGGGAGCTGTGGGGGCGGTGCCTGCAGGCGGGGCAGCGTGCGGAACCACCTGGCTCCTCCACCGAGGAGCTGCAGGGACATGCTGGCTGCTTCTGGGAGATGCCTGAGGTAAGTGCCGCTTGGAGCCCGCACCCCGAAACCTCTCTCTTGCCCCAATCCCCTGCCCCAGCCCTGAGCCCCCTCTTGGAGCTCGCCTCCCACACTCCAGCCCCCTTTCCTGAGCCCCCTCCTGAACCCCAAGCCCCTTATTCCCAGCCCCACCTCTTAGTCTGCACCCCCAGCCAGAGTCCTCACCCCCTCCTGAACCCCCTGCCAGGTGAAAATGAGTGAGTGAGGGTGTGGGAGAGCAAGTGATGGAGGGAGGGGAGATGGAGCGAGTAGGGACAGAACCTTGGAGAAGGGGCAGGGCAGGGATAGGACCTTGGGGCATGGGCGGGGCAGAGATAGGGCTGGGGCATTTGGTTTTCTGCAGTCAGAAAGTTGGCAACCCTATTGCGGGCACAAGGGGACAGTGAGACAATTATGATTAGTCTAACAGGCAGTGGTCACAGCACATCAGATGTCTAGCCATTGCCAAGTGTTTCATAAACATCGTGGTAGAAGTGAGCTTTGGAGAGATCTGAAGCAAGATAATGTATTAGCTTTGCAGATTTTTATAGGGGCTCCTCTAATGCCTAAGGGTTGGTTTTGGAGAAAGTGCAAAGGTGTCTGCAAGAAAAGTGGCCAGTAACGTCTGATATCACTGGCAAGGTAGAGAACCTAGTTCTTAGGGGGAAATTAACCAAAACATGTCCTTGTCTTTAAATTAAAAACCACAACACAAGACACAACACAGCTGTTTGATAAAACTGAAGTGGACAAACATAGATTGCACAAGTTATCATAGATGCTGGTATGCTAGGTGGTGAAAGTGGCGCTAGTCACATTAGGTAATACATGCAAATCTGTTTTCACTTAATATCTTTTATCCATTTCAACAAAACAGGCAACCCAATAATCCAATGCATAAAACCCATTGCTTAGTATAACTAAATATGAATTTATTCAAATCCAATAAAGGGAAGAATAAATCTTTTAATTCTTAGCAATGAGACATAAAAGTAATGGGACCATCAAAAGTCATCATTGCAATGCCTTTATCTCCCTCTGTAGAATAATTTGAGAAACTTCTTAAATACTCAGCATATGTGCAATTGTTACAGCAAAGAGTGCCTATCTTTGGTTGATTCCTTCCATTCTTAAATTCAGCTACCCTTATGTGCATAGCTCAGAGATGTCCAGTCACAGAAGAGGAATGAAAAAGGGTAAGTAGCAGGACAGAGCAATAAATGCCACAGAGTAATTTGAGCAGTGACAGAAGTGGACTGGTAAAATAAAAGAATAGCATGGAAGATCTAAAGAGAGCCTTAAATCAGAGTTACAGTAGGGAACATGAAGGAGCTAGACAGGTGAAACTGAAGTCAGTGCTGCAACATTTTAAGCAGAGAATAATTTCTTTGGAAGAACACCACATGGAAATGAGAAAATGGTCAATATTAATAACTTTTTAAACCCAACTATTCCATGAAGCTAAAAATTGGGACAGAGTACTCACACCAGCACATCTTTCTGAGCATGAAAGAACTGGTAACTATGGCCAAGATCCTCAAAGGTATTTAGGCACCTAGCTTCCACTGAAATCAATGAAAGTTAGGTGCCTTAATACTTCTATGGATCTAGGCCTATAATCCCATGTGTTTTCTCAATACTCCACCACCATCTTAATCACAATGCTACTTCCATTCAATTCAATGGGAAAACCCATTGATCTGAAATGGTGCAGACTCAAGTCCTTAACTCCCATCAACACGGACCCTGGAGAATCAGACCCAAAAGGGAAAAAGCATTTGTATGCTACAAGTACGATACTTTCTATCATAGATTTCATTGTTTTTTCCCCAACTATGCCATGGTTGAGATTTATCATAATTCTGAGGTTATTCTTGTTTCCATGTGCATTCGAAAACTAGTCAGATAGAAGTGGATGGGAAAAAGCCTTGTATGCAAGAATTTTGGAACTCCTATTCCCTCAGTATCGATGTCAGTTGTGAAACGTATGAAAGCACTGACCAGGAAAAAAGGACACATACTACTTGCCAAAGGGAGTAATGCTCTAACTTTTGACCTGAAGCTGCTTTCCTGAACATCCACAAAACTCCCACTTAGTTTGGGTTATGCAAGGAATACAGGACAAGGGGAGTACTAAGAACTGCAGATCCCTGTGATATTCAGAGTAACAGACAGAGATAGCAGGTTACACCGTTGCCAATGGATGTTAATAATCTTAACTACAACTGCACATCATCTATTTCATTTTACTTAAATTAAAACGTGTGTACTTAAATCAAGGGGTGATGGGGGGGAAGCACTAATAAAACATTTTCTTAAATTATGCATTTCCTATAAATATGGTATAAAAGAACCCACTGAAATGCTTATCAGGAGCCATAAGCCATCTTAAGACATCTCCTGAGAATGAAAAAAAGTCAAAAGGTACATATTTAAACTCAAATTACTAGACACAGTATATATTTAACCCAGAGCAGGGTGAAGAAGTAAACCATTTACAAGTTCTAACATTAGCAGTGAATTTATTTGGTTGGATCTTTTGTTAATGAGACCGGATTTCCATAACATCCCACAATCACCAACTTCCAGAAATAAAAAAGAAAATAGCTATTTCATGGCTACAGATAGGAGCCGCAAAGTAATTGCAATTGGCTGCAGGCTTCCCTCTTACCAGGTACACAGACTATAATGAACTAAAAAAAAAAAAAAAAAAAAAAAAGCTATGGAAGGTTAGCATAAACTATAAATACATTAAATACCTGGCAGGTGATGTTAGCAGATGGGAGTTTTTAAAAGTTTACTTCCCTGAGACTAGAATTACCTTCTTCTAATTATTTTTTCTGATAATTTAAGGTGCAAAATTGCCTGATGATATTATAACTGCCAATTATTTATATTCATTCACACTGCAATAGATTTCTGGGCTAAGTGTATCTTTTATAACCTAATCATTTTTATATCACTATGATATTTTGAAGATGAAAAATAAAATCTTCCATGTATGTATTGTTGTAGTCTAGTCTTGGTAAATTCCCTTAATGTGCTTAATTCCACATAACCATGCAAGTACAAAACATGTCTTCATTGCCTCTAAGTGGGGATAAAAAAAAAAAAAAAATCTCTTAATATGCTATAGCCTGTGGTCAGACTAATACAAACTGACAAGTTCAGTTTGAAATGTTGGTCTAAACCAACATGGGCATATTTCAAATAGAATTATAGTCTTGTTTAAGTTTACACCTGTAACTGTCAATTATACTTCAGGACAAATGCTTTAATTAAGCAATAAATCATGACAGGCAATGCTTTAAGCAAAATAGTAGTACACATCAAGTGCAAGATGTAACCATGTTCAGTTACCCACTGGCTGTGGTTTTAGGCCCAGTCCTACACTTCTCACTCAGGCAACCTCCCACTGAGTAAAGATTGCAGGATCAGGTCATTCTACCAGTGGCATGATTAATTATATTCATCCACCATCATTCTGAATGAATACAAAGGGCACTTTGACACTCCCCAATTTTTGGGGAGAAAAAAAGATATGTTGTGTAGGAATCACCTGACATACTCTGAAAATCAAAGTATAAATAATTATTAGAATCACAAAAGGGTGTCAGTCACTGATGACTTACAAGAAGAGGCCAGCTGGGCTCCACAGGACTACAGGACACCAAGAACCCAATGGACCTCCTCCCCAAATCTATGAAACTGAAGACCTCCAAGGTTTCCCACAGAGTCCTTTGAAAAGGCCTCAGCTCCCAGGGAAAGAAGAGTGGAGCACAAACTTTCACTGCTGCAAACTGCTGGGAATCCTGTGACATTATTGGGCAAAGGTTCAGAGATGTTTCTGGAAGGGAGGTCCTGGACTTTCCAGGAATGGGGAGGAGTTGGCTGTAGGCAGGGCTGGATAGAAAGGAATAAACACTTCTATTAGGGCAATTAAAAAAAGAATTGGGCAGAAACTTGTAAGAAAATAATTGTTTGCTAATGTTTCTACCCCTTGACTTTGTATGTCATGTGCTTTCAGAAATAAAAAGCTAATTTAGAGAGTTATAGCTGAAATCACAGTCTCAGGACAATTGTTTTCCTTTCCTTTCCATCCAATATTGATCCCAACTTACCCAGTCCTGCTGGCCTAATTCCAGTACTGCAACCAGAACCTAGTGTGGAGAGTAGGAAGGGTCAAATCAAATGATTTAACACGTTAACTGAATATGAATCAGCCATATTAACTGAACCAAGTACTTCAGAATAAGTTTGGCTCATATTGTGTGAGTAGTATCCAAGAGCAGCAGATAGAAACAGCTGATAGCACTCCTAGTTCTGCCTGGCTCAGCCCAGCCAGCAGTTCCCATCTGAGCTGACATTGGCTGGACCATCTCTCTTCCCTGGCCTCCTTCCCCTGGAAGCTCCCTTCCCTAAGGACTGTGGGAGCAAAGATTACCCAGTGCTCCAGGAGGGGCATGAAGGTCCCCAGGAAAAGTCGTCGGTCAGGCCAGGCTGGACTCTTTCTTCCCTTCACACAAACTCTCTCATCCTCTCGACAGGTTCCAAGCATCCCAGTGCCAACACAATACCTCTCTCTCTCACATACACACAGACTCATCTTTAGTTATCGTCTTAGGGGATTGCTGGATGCCTTGATGCTCTTCACCTCCACTCTGTTTGGGAGCTATCTGCCCCCTTTTTAACTCCTAATACTGTGGTATTTCACCCACCCTGCATCTTTGGGTTAGCAAGGTAGGCTGCTTTTCCCAATCCACTAGGTAAGTATTTTTAGACACTTGTAGCAAGACCTATATAATCACTACTGGATCCAGCTGCTATTTCTGGCCCTTTATACCCCATCTCATTAGTCCATAGAGTGCATCAGTGCAATCTGGGACATCTCTCAGGTATAAAGTTGAGAGTCAGTAGCAACAAATTAGTAGGTCCTGCTGATGAAAATGGGGAACAATTGGATGCTCTGAATTAGAACTTTTTCCCTTTTATGTTGACATCTGTGCTCTCTTTGGAACCCAACAAGATGAGTCAACATCATATCCTTGGTGTAGCCCATCCTCAATACATGGCAACTGACGGATGGCTCATTTCTTGCCTTGTACAAGTCAAGTGAGTATAGCCTTGAGTCTGAGCTCCATGTATCTTAGTACAAATTATTTCACAGGCTTTAAGGCACTAAAAATCCTAAATCCTGCAACACCTTTAAGTATATTGGCTACTTCAGGTCTTCTTGAAGTATGTACACACAGGTTCATACGTTATTTTAGGCAGCATAGGTAGTGACACAAATAATGCAGGCTGCCTGACACTTCCTATTATAAGACCATGTTTTCAGTTGCTTATAACTTTGCCAAACTTGAACTGTTCATGCTGAAGTTTTCCACGCTCGGTGTCTGCTTCAGGCTGAGTTTTTGGGTAAGTTTAAGCAAAAATAGTTTAGTAGTTTTTCAGAAGAAGACTAAAGAAACATATCGGTTTTGCCCATGTTGATGAATTGGTGGTGGTATTATTATTTAGAAGCTCTAGAACCTCTCTGGTTTGGCACAGGGACCTGAAATTTGGCAAGGGGGTTGCGCTGGGGTCAGGGATTGCCATCCCTGTGAAATACTCTCCCCATATGGCCAAGTTATGAGAGCCTTTGAACTCTCACAGATCATGCATGCTCAGTAGGGAGTTGCTAGGTTTTGGCAGAGAAATTCTGTCTGCACAGGGTATGCCCCTACAAAGCTCCTACATGTGACTGCACTGCTCATGTACCATCCCCACACAGTGACTCGCATGTTCCATCTTGGGACTGGGCAGGATTTTCCCCTGTAATTACTCTGGGCTGCTGTGGCTCCAGGCACCAGAACTGAGAGCAGGGAGACTCTCTCTCTCTCTCGTGTTCTCAATGCTCTCTCTGCTGATGCCCGGGCAGCGAGGAGAAAATGACTGCAGCCTGATTTAGAATGCAAGGCAGTGAGGGGGACAGGGAGAGAGCCAGAGGAGATAAGAGCAAAAGGAAAACAGTGGGTGACAGTAGTGGTGGCAGCAGAGGGGGAGAAAGACGTGGCAGGGAGGTTTAATAGGAGCAGAGGAAGGAATGAGGCAGGAGCAAGGATGTTGGGGGCAGAGAGAGGCCTGGAGGGGGCAAGGGGTTAGACTTGACACTTGAAACACTCCCCTCCAGATCCTGGAATTAAACCTAGGAGTCTTACTCATGAGTGTCAACATTCCTCTGTGAGAAAACAGCTAACAAAGTGTATGTCTGATACTCCTCTGCTCCACATACTCAGCCTGCTACTACTAGTATCCACATACTCAGACTACTCCACTCTCTCAAGTGGCAGAGGTCTGTGCCTTGGATCTAGAGGTCCAAACCCTGCTGATGACCCAAGCTGGTGGTCAGTATATGATTCAACATGGTGGAATTTCTATTTTTTCAGTTTTTGTAGAAAAATAAGAAATTTGTAGAAAAGTAAAGAAATGGTAAGAGAATTTTAAGGTTGCAAGGTCAATGACTCAAAAGTTAGGAAATGCCAAAATTAAGGTTGCCTGTGCAACCTTAACCTATACCCCATATGAGAGTATTTATGAGATAGTCTTTAATTACATGATCACATTTTTTTTTTAATGTTTTTTTCCACGGGGCCCCTACCACAAAACAGGATAAAGCACCATTGTTCCATGGACATATTATCTTGAGGCTAGAGGATGTAGCTCTATGGTTCTGAACAGGGAAAACAGATTTTTTTTTCTTAACTTGAAATGTATTTGCTTTTGTTGCTTTATAAAACCAGATTATTACAGTAAGGTTACCAATCTAGCATCTACACTGAAATGGTGGAGGGGGAGCATTAACCATCACTCAATAGAACTAATAAGAGCCCAATTAATTCATTTGGTGTTAGGCGTGCCTGCTTAAATTCCTGTTCTACCACGCTCTGTGACAGAGGTTGCAGCCAGCTCCATGCTTATCTCCTCATCATGCACTTTAACTACAGGGACTTTGGCACACATGTTTGGGGAAGCAGGGTTTCCCCTTTGGGTACATCTACACAGCAATTAAACCCCTGCAGCTGGCTTGGGTTAGTGGTCTCGGGCTCACGGGCCTTGGACTGTGGGGTGTAAAATTGCGGTGTAGATTTTTGGGCTCTGGGACTCCGTGAGAGGGGAGCCCAGGCTCCAGTCTGAGCCTGCAGGTCAACACATCAATCTTTAACCTCACAGCTCAAGCCCCATGACCCCGAGTCAGCTGATACGTGTGCCTCAGGTCTTTAATTCCAGTGTAGATGTACAGTTTGATTTGCAGCATGTATTGAAGGATGGGACCAGCGTGATAGCCTAGGACTTGGGGGAGACAGATTGCCTGCTCCACCACATACTTCCTGTGTGGTTTTGGGCAAATCACTTAGTCTCTCAGTGCCTCCATTTCCCATCTGTAAAACAGGGATAATAGCACTGGGTGTTGTGAGGTGCTCAGTTGCTATAATGTCTGAGGCCCATGTAAGTAAGTATCTAAGGTAATAAAAGTTAACCAACTACCATGCAAGCCAGATGTAGCTTGTAGTCTTAAATTAGATATTATAAAATGATCAGAATAGTAAATGACCTCTGGAATTACTTGAAAAAATAGTTTTATTTCAAAAGGATATCATCAACTTGATCTGGAGAATTACACTCTAAACAGGTACTATTTCCGTCTCTGAATCCCCGCTAAATATTGTGGTATTACAATCACATTTTCCTATTTATTTTTTTAAACCCACACAACAGAGGAAGATGACTGATCTTTTCCTCAGGAGAAACAGTGGGCCCAAGTATATATCAAGCATTGTCAAATGCATAAAGGAAACACATTTAAAAATACATTTCTCTCTTATCTTACACTTTTAGTAATTGCAGAAACAACATGAAGTAAAAAAAAAAAAAAAGGATGGAAGGAAGGAAATTTAGACAGAAATCAGAGTTTTAAATTTGAGGAAAGGACGTCAGGATCTAAACCCACCAAAGTATGTTGCTGCATTTAGAATTTTAAATTTTATTTAACACAATTGGCATCTGAGCTACTTTACGTGCCAAAGTTCAGCCAAGTTTGAATTAAAATATCGGCATTCCAAACCCCTCCAAAGCCCAGTTGTATTAATGGAGACATTGACAGACGAGTAGCTGTAGCAACACTGCTGGATGCCACATAATTAGAGCTTGTAAAGTCTGGGCTTTGACAAACCTTTCTGCTGACTCTTACTTCTCAACTTCTAGGGGGTGGGGAGGGGGAGAGTATGATATTAAACTGTGAATTAGGTAAGAGAGCACGAATACCCTTAGCTTCACACTACACCTAAGACTTGTTATTTAGGAGAAATTTCTCTATTGCATCATTAGGGTGCAGTTAGTTGTTTTGCTGGTTATTGAATTTGATGGGGGTTGAGCACGTGTATGTAATCATAGAATCATAGAATATCAGGGTTGGAAGGGACCTCAGGAGGTCATCTAGTCAACTCCCCCTGCTCAAAGCAGGACCAATCCCCAATTTTTGCCATAGATCCCTAAATGGCCCCCTCAAGGATTGAGCTCACAACCCTGGTTTAGCAGGCCAATGCTCAAACCAGAGCTATCCCTCCTCTTTTACATTTAAATAAGAGCTTAAAGACAGACTTGTATGCTCTGCAAGCTACAAACAGAATTAAATCAGAATTAACTGTTTTTCCTGTGGATTACATTTGACTTTTTTTTAAAAAAAATGTTATAGTGTTAAACAGAGGATTAAGAGTAAACCAAAGCACATTTGATGAGAAACCTCCAAATTATCCAATGATGGTTTTAGTTTCCCACTTGAGGTACATGCATATATAGAGAGGAATGGTTCCCTTCACCCCAATGTGAATCAAAAGTGGCAAATAATATACCTATACCTATAAATGGCAAAGAATTCATGCTTGATATCCAGGTGATCTAAAACATAGCTCCATCCCTGGGTCCTTTTGAATGATAAATTGACTGCACCTTGCGTAGGGCAGAAAAATGTGATGGGAAATGTTTTATACATTTCTGTGAAGGAAAAAAATAGAATTTAGGAAATCTCTTTCTGGGCTCAGATCCTGGAAATATTTAAGTACATGCTTAACTTTAAGCATATAAGCATATAAACATAAGCATATAAGCGTAAACCTTTAAGCATATAAATAGTCCACTGAAGTCAATGGTATGCACACATGCTTAAATTAAGCATGTACAAAAATGTTTGCAGACTCAACACATAGTGAGCAAGCTTTCCTTTAAAAATAAATCCAAGATTTTAAACTGGGATTTTCAAGAGAGTCTGAGGGAGGTAGGAACCCGAGTCGAATTTACTTTCAATGGCAATTGGGTGTATAACTCACTTAGGTTCCTTTAAAAATCCCACCCTAAAGTCCTCTGGACTATACCCAGAAGAGCCAAGGTATTCTCTTGTAAGACAAAATAATGAACTGAGTCCTAGGAAGAAAGCAGGTAACTGTCAGAGCTTAATTTTTCCTCGGTGGTTTTTTGTTTGTTTTTTTGTTGGTTGGTTTTTTGATAACTTGAGAGCCAGGGATGGTGACCTTGCTAATTGATACTCTGCATATGCTTGGAGGTCACTAAAATCTGGAAGTAGCCTCTGAAGTGTGCTATTGTCTATCACTAACTTCGTGGCAATACTGGGGGTTTATAAACAAAATGATGCATTGGGTGTTACTAGTACATTTTGCCTTGTGCCAAACATATTTATGTTCGTAAACTGAAGGTTTCTCAATAGCTGAACACTAAGTGTGTAATATGTATTCTATAATTTATGAGCACTAAGGCCCAGATCCTGAAAGGTATGTGAAGTGGGTTGGGTTAGACCTCATCTAAACTGTTGACCTCCACCCTTCTTAAACCAAACAGTGAGAACAAGCTAAACAGACCCACTTCAGCAAAGAGGGTATGTGACCCTATACAAGAATTTGGACTTTGTGCTCCATATTGTCTGTATGCATACACACATATAATCAGAGACAGAAACAGAGACACAGCCAGGCAGGCAGCCTAGAAGCATAGTAACATGGGCCTGTGACAAAGGAAAGAGAAAAAGCTTTTGGGAGTGTAGAGTGTTGGCTGGAAAGACAGGCTTGTACTGGTGAACAAAGCAACAGTCTCCTACTATTTGATTCCTACAGTGTTCAGAGGTACAGAACCTTGTACATTTCTGATAAATAAACAAGATTGCATACAAAAAAAGTACCCAATTCCATCGTCAATTTCAACAGCAACTGGAACAACGCACCTTTGACTAATTGCTCGGGGTAAAAAGGGGTAATAAGTATTTAGGCACCTGAAGTCCATTGAAATCAATGGATGTTAGGGGCATAAATATCTTTGGGGATCTGGGCCTAAGCTTCTTTAGGTGAAAATTACCTGCACCTGGTCATGCCTGGTCAAGTCAGGTCAGGATTGAAAACCTGCTATCGCTATGACCTTAAGCGGTACAACCTGTATTGGTCAATGCCGAGTGCTGGGTGGCAGTTAATTAACCCAGAAACCTCAGGAAGCGCCAATGGCTTCGGGCTGATGAGCGCCCGAGGAGGGTAGTGGAATTCTTGATGGAGGAAATGCCATCAAAAGGCGGATGAGCAAATTCACTAAGTGTTTTTGCCAGTGACATCCACACAGGACAGATTGGGTCCTTCAGCTGAGGCTGATAACCAATCTAGGAGTGGAGCCCCGAAAGGCAGGCAGATGGAAGATCTCCTTTGCTCTGGCAACTCCTGCAGCATAGCTGGTTCCAAATGTATCAACTCCCATCCTTCCTTTGGTCCAAACCAGTAAAGTCAAGAGGGGGATGCTGACACATGGGCAAAGCAGCACCTCCATATCAACTGCCCAGGCTATTGCAGCCACATCACATGGAGAGGAGGCTCCCTTCTTGCTGGCAACATGGAGACAACATGGAATGTGGCAGTTACGGGTTATAAGCTGTCACTTGATTGGAGTAGAGGAGGGCACCACAGGTCACCTTCGACAGTGGGAGGAATTACTGTGTTCCATTGGTCAGACACCACCCACCACAAAGCCAGGCAGCCACTAGACAGTTTGGTACTGGCCCGCCACAGTCTGCTCACCTCATGGGGATACGTGTGGCTACACCAACAGTTGAATGGCAGACGGAAACCTTGCACCTGGCAAAAATAAGAAACCAAGAACTTTCCGTCTTGACAGCTGGAATATCAGGACGATGTGTCCGTGACTGACAGACTATGACGAACTACAATAAACAAGCAGCATACAGAAGTCAGCTTTGATAGACCGTGAACTGTACTAACTCAATGTTGATATTGCAGCACTTCAGGAAACAAGACTTGCAGATGCTGGTTCTGTCCAAGAGGCCAATTACACCTTCTTTTGGCAAGGTAAAAGCAGATAAGAAAATCATCTGCATGGTGTTGGTTTTGCTGTTAGAAATAAGTGGGTAAAGCTCCTAGAAACACCCATTGGGAAGTCAGAGAGTATCATCTCACTTAAACTTCAAATGACCATCGGCTCTGTGAACATCATTAGTGCCTATGCACCAACACTCAAATCTAGCCCCGAGGAGAAGGATACATTTTATGACTTTGAATCAAGTTGTCAAAAGAATACCATCAGCTGAGCAACTTTTCCTCCTTGGTGACTTTAATGCAAGAGTCAGTGCAGACAACAACTCATGGCCAGGTTGCCTAGGACATTTTGGCATTGGCAAGATGAATGAGAATGGCCAATGACTTCTTGAATTCTGAGCCCAAAAATCAAATGTGCATTGCCAATTCACATTTTACAGGAAAAAATCACCACAAAGTGTCATGGCGACATCCATGATCAGGCCACTGGCACCAATTACACTTTGTTATCGACAGGAGAAAAGACTTACCCTTAGTGCAGAACACTCGCATGTTCCACAGCGCTGATAGTGACACTGACCACTCCTTGATTATTAGCAAAATGAAGATTACAACCAAGAAACTACATAGAGCAAAACCTAGGAGCAAGCCCAAAAATCAATGCTATTAACACCAAAAACCAGAGGAAATGCCAGGAGTTTATGAAGACTTTTGAACTTAGCATGCATGGGAAGTCATTACTAGAGAAGGCAGAGGAATTCTGGGCAGATTTAAGAACAACAATCCCTGAAACAGCTTTAGCTGCATTTTGAGGAAAGAGACCATCAAAAAAAGGACTGGTTTGAAGAAAATGAAGCGGAACTATTATGTCTCATCAACATTAAGAACACAGCCTATCTGGAACACAACAAGAAGCCAACAGAGAACACCTCAAAGAGACTTCGACATGCAAAAACCGAGATACAGCAAGCAAGCAGACGCTGTGCAAATCATTACTGGATCAAGCTCTGTGAAGACATACAGATAGCCTCAGACACAGGAAACCTCAAAATCATGTATGATGGTGTCATAAATATAAAGGGAAGGGTAAACCCCTTTAAAATCCCTCCTGGCCAGAGGAAATCTCCTCTCACCTGTAAAGGGTTAACAAGCTAAAGGTAACCTCGCTGGCACCTGACCAAAATGACCAATGAGGAGACAAGATACTTTCAAAAGCTGGGAGGAGGGAGAGAAACAAAGGGTCTGTGGGTCTGTCTATATTCTGTCTTTGCCGGGGATAGATCAGGAATGGAGTCTTAGAACTTTTAATAAGTAATCTAGCTAGGTACGTGTTAGATTATGATTTCTTTAAATGGCTGAGAAAAGAATTGTGCTGAATAGAATAACTATTTCTGTCTGTGTATCTTTTTTGTAACTTAAGGTTTTGCCTAGAGGAGTTCTCTATGTTTTGAATCTAATTACCCTGTAAGGTATCTACCATCCTGATTTTACAGGGGGGATTTCTTATTTCTAATTACTTCTATTTTTATTAAAAGTCTTCTTGTAAGAAAACTGAATGCTTTTTCATTGTTCTCAGATCCAAGGGTTTGGGTCTGTGGTCACCTATGCAAATTGGTGAGGCTTTTTATCCAACATTTCCCAGGAAAGGGGGGGTGCAAGTGTTGGGAGGATTGTTCATTGTTCTTAGGATCCAAGGGTCTGGGTCTGTAGTCACCTAGGCAAATTGGTGAGGCTTTTTACCAAACCTTGTCCAGAAAGTGGGGTGCAAGGTTTTGGGAAGTATTTTGGGGGCAAAGACGTGTCCAAACAGCTCTTCCCCAGTAACCAGTATTTGTTTGGTGGTGGTAGCGGCCAATCCAAGGACAAAAGGGTGGAATATTTTGTACTTGGGGAAGTTTTGACCTAAGCTGGTAAAGATAAGCTTAGGAGGTTTTTCATGCAGGTCCCCACATCTGTACCCTAGAGTTCAGAGTGGGGGAGGAACCTTGACAGATGGCCTGAAGAAAACTCTAGGTCCCACTGTCAACAAGGTTGCCCCTCTCAAATTGCACAGTGGTGAAACCATTACAGATAAAACCAAGCAGTTGTCAAGTTGTGTTGAACACTATTTAGAGCTATATGCACAAGAAACATCACTGGACCAAATACCAACTCTACAGGTCATGCCAGAGCTAGATGTGGAGCCCACTGTAAAAAAGCTAAGCAAGGCCTTGATTTGCTATCAAGTGGCCAGGCTCCTGGAAAAGATGGTATCGCAGCGGAAATCCTCAAGGGTGGGAAAGACAGCCTATTACCATATCTTCATCAGCTACTACTTACGTGCTGGAAAGGGGGTAAGGTACCACAAGAGATGTGCGATGCAAACATCATTATTTTGTATAAAAATAAAGGCGAAAGGACGATTGCAACAACTACAGGGGTATCTTGCTAGTAAGCGTAGCAGGAAAAGCTTTTGCAAAAGTCGTCTTAATGCGCCTACAACAGCTGACGAGTCGTGTCTACCCTGAATCACAGTGCAAATTCAGGGCTGAAAGATCAACTATAGACATGATATGTTCTCTGCATCAACTCCAAGAAAAGTGCAGAGAGCAAAACCGACCATTGTACATTGCCTTTGTGGATCTAACCAAAGCATTTGACAGAGTCAGCAGATCAGGTCTATTTGCAATACTAGAAAAGATAGGATGTCCACTACCCCTGTTAAGTCTTATACATTCATTCCACAACAACATATGAGCAACTGTCCAATTTGATGGGTCCACTTCAGACAGCTTTGAGATGCAAAGCGGAGTGAAGCAAGGATGTGTTCTTGCCCCTACACTATTTGGAATCTTCTTCTCAGTACTCTTGAATTGTGTGTTTAAGGACATGAAAGATGGAGTGTATCTCCACACAAGATCAGATGGGAAACTCTTCAACCTGTCCCGACTTAAGTCAAAGACCAAAAAGTCAAAAAGGTGCTAATCAGGGAACTTCTATTTGCTGATGATGCTACCCTTATAGCCCACAATGAAGATCTATTGCAAGAACTCAAGGACTGCCTTTCAAGTACCTGTCAGGCATTTGCTCTCCCCATTAGCATCAAGAAAACAGTTGTATTTTGGGTTCCACAAGGTCCTTCAATTACCTTAAATGCAAATCAACTAGAAGTAGTCCTATAGTTCAGCTATTTAGGTTCTATAGTGACCACCAACCTCTCACTGGATGAAGAACTATATGTTCGCATTGGAAAGGCTGCCACCACCTTTAGAAGACTAACTAAAAGAGCATGGAACAACTCAAAGCTTACCATTAAGACCAAAATGCTAGTGTACCAAGCTTGCCTCTTCAGCACTCTCATGTGTGGTGGGGAAACAACTAATGCTCATCAGGACAAAAGGTTGAACAGTTTCCATTTATGTTGTTTACACTGCATACTCAACACCAAATGGAAAGATAAAGTCACCAATGCAGAGGTTCTTCAAAGGGCAAATTTACCAACTGTTACAGCCCTGGTCAAGCAAAGACGACTGCGCTGGCTGGGCCATACGAGTAGGTTGGAAGATAGATAGATACCCAAGGACATGCTACGTGGGGTGTTATCAAAGGGAACAAGAACAACAGGATATCCCAATAGGATATCCCATAAAGACACATGCAACTGAGATATGAAGGAATTTGGAGTTGATCCTGACCAATGGGAAATCTTGGCAAGTGATCGTAACAAGTGGTGTGATTGTCTCCATCAGGGTATCAAAGTCCATGACAAGAGCTCGCTCCTACAGCTTGAGGAGAAAAGAGCCCATAGAAAGCAAGCAGCTCCCAACCAAGGTACATCCTTTGCAATAACTGCCAAAGATCATGCAAATCTTGGATTAGCCTATTCAGTCACATGAGACATTGCAGACTATCTACATCATAGGCTGCAATTCCCACCATCTCTCGCAGACGAAAGGATTCCAGCATCATGCCTGCAAAGCCCAACAGTATGTTTAATTTCCTTTAGCACATCTTCACTTTCCTCTGTAAATCATTTCTGCCTTAACGGATAAAAATCATTTCTGTTTTCAGCTCAAATCCATCCCCAAATATAGTCTGCCCCTCCAAATGTATTTAGTGCTGCTTCCCTCCAAATCAACTAATGCTGCCACTCAAATCAGTTGCTCTCCCTCTACTTTTTAGAAAGGTTCCTCTTCCTTCAGCCTTTTTTTTTCATTGCTCTTTTGGGTAAGTTTGAGGCCTTTGGCCAGCTCCTCCTCTTCACCTTAGCACTTTGCTTTTAAGTCCCTGTACCCCTGATCTTAAAGGAACAGCTTTTCAGAGGCAATCCTATTCCTCTTTCCCATTCTGTGAGAAATGTAGCAGACTCCAGTACTCTGCTCCCCTTCTCACTTCATCAAAAAAGAACTAGTGGACACTTGAATCGCTCTCTGCCCTGTTTCCCCACTTCTCTCCTGTTCAAGAAGTAACAGTACTAGGGCTGCTCCACTCTTGTCTTCTCCACAGGAGCAGGTTGAGTGTCAGAACTTCAGTTCCACAGGAAATTCTCAAACACACTTTCACACCACTCTGGAACAAAAAATAGAATTTTCAAAGTTTCCTATGGAAGAAGAAAGCCAATTTTTTTTGTTTTGAATCAAAATGTTTCAATTCAAATTTTGAAAAGAAATAGAGCCTGGGAGCCCAAGATCCAAGACTCCCAGATCAGTCATGGCTCATAGGGATATTAGGCTCCCAGGTCCTCATCAGCCCTAGTGGACAGATTAGCAGAACCCATTGCATTGAGGGGAACCGGTGCCTAGAAACCCTGGGAGCCATGGCTAAGCCAGGAGCATAAGCTTGGGAGATCAGGCTCCCATATCCATGGCAAGACCCCAAGCAGGGTTTTCAGAGCTTCCACGCCCAATGTTGTGGAGCCAGGAGCTGATCCCTATCTACAGCTGGGGCTCCCAGAGCTTCCAGTTCTGGGAAGCCCAGGAGTCCCCAACCTTGGGGCTGTCTGTCCTGGAGCTGCAGAACCTGGGAAGCCTGGTGTTCCCAGCAGCTTGCCAGGAAAGTGGGAACCTGCCTATGGTTTGTCAGAAGTTTGTGTCAAATAGACTTCTGAAAAACATTTCTAATTAGACGAATTGGCATTTTCCAAGAAGCCCCACTTGGTTGGAAGCTTCCTGGCCATCTCTATTCTCCAGAAGAGCCTGAGCTTGCCTCCCAGCATTCTTACCTGGGTAAAATTTCGTATCTATGTGAGCAAGTGGACAAATGGGGCCAAATTCTCAACTAGTGTAAATCATCACATCAATGGAGTTATGTCATTTATACTAGCTGAGGACCTGGCCCATGATCTTTTCAATCACAGACTATGATTTACGAGCCTCTTTGTGTGGGCTGTGAGAAGGGATCCCAGTATTGCCAAGCCCAAGCATTCAAAAATGATGAGATAAAAAAAAAGTCTTCTGGTTTTTGAGGTTTAGGGGGTGCATTTTGGGCTGAGATTTTAAACTTTCCTCTGCAACCATGCGGAATAGGAACATTTTTTAAAAAAATTAAATCTGGGATTCTCCCCTAAGCACATGAATGCAGAAGCTAGGGCTTTCAGAAAAACCTCAAATATGGTGAGACCCAATAAAAATCACAAGAGCTGGCAATAGTAGCCGAGGAGGTCAAGAAAGAAAGTGACGAAGCATAGCCGATGGGGAGATCTGGGCACAGCAAGATAACCTTCTGCATTGAAATAGCTGCAGTAATTATACTTACTGAATATGATATAGGGGAATGTGCCTTTCACAAACAATTTCATATTATACTTCTTGTTTCAAATGTGAAATTACATGCTACTTTGGCTATACATGGCACAATGAACTTTAGCTCATTAGTTTTCTTTAAACAATGCAAAGTATTCTGGGAGACCAGGTGCTCAGATATTATAGACTTGATTAACGGGGAGGGGGAGGAAATGAGTGGTTTGGACTGGTCATGGGTGAACACGGTTTGATAAATACCACTCTAATTAATCTGCAAAAAAAGTGGCTGTCATATTTGTTGTTCTGTTACCAGCAGTTTACACAGAACATAAATCTCTACTTGAACCCACAGAAAACTTAAGAGTTTTCATGCACACGTTCAACAACTACAAAATGGTACCATAATAAAACATTAGACGGACATCATATTGATGGGACATCCAGAAAATGCCCAAATAACAAACCTCAGACATGATGTAATATTAGAAATGTATTCATGCTTCTTAGGTAACACAGAATTTTATAGCATATTTTTTTCATAGCGAAGTAACAGAGTTGGCAAAACTGTCAAAGCAAAAACAAAACGAACAAAAAAATCAAAGCACTGCTTCTCTTTTTAGCCATTTTTTCTCTTCACTATTGAAGTCTTGTCATGTGAAATGGAAAAAAGGTCCTGGTTTTAAATATACAACCTTCCTGCACCTCTCACTCCTTATCCCTCCCACCACATAATCACAATAACATGCCCCATGTTAATGCCATCCTTGTAGTGTGCCATCTCATTCTGCATGTTACCTTTGAGCAGGTCATTTTCCTCATGTTCTCAAAGCAATCTGAATTTTCCTGCGGGGTTGGCTCCGCAGAGCTATTTTCAGCATGTTTGTGATGTCACTCTTCATCACCTGCCTAATAGTTACTTTCAGACTTAAAAAGAGCAAAGGCCTACAGGTGAATGGCAGTTAATTTCAAAGCTTGGTGAGACAGAGATAAAAGCATAAGGCCAACATTTTCAGAGTTGGGCACTTAAATCAATAAGGAGAAATTCACGCTGAGTAGTGCCTTATTCCAGAAGTAGTTCCATTAAAGAAAATGGAGTTAGGTAAGAACGGCAGAAGCTAGTCCATATTTAAAAGCTCCTGTATAAATATAAAAGTGGCCTGGCTTTTATAGATGCTGAGCACCTGCAGCTCTGATGGCCTAAATATGGAGGTAGCTGCCTGACTTTAGGCATCCTCATTTGAAAATAGTGACCCAATCTTTACACTGACCATTTCAAACAAGTGTATTCAATTTGACTCTTTGGGAAATTCCTTTGAAAAAAGTCAGAGTTCCACTAGGTTTAGGTAACTCTTTGTTAAACAGTTATGGTTGCTGGGATTAGCAGCAATACCTGGTCACTGGGAAAAGCTCACCCATACCAGCATGCAGTGTTGGTAAGTAAAGATTTCTGTGGGAAGCGTTATCAGTGGAAACATTAACCTATAGCAAATGGCAGAGGTCAAAGAACTACTATATAATTCCTGTTCAAGTAATTCTTGAGAAAACAGAATTTTCAAGTATTGAAAAAAATCAAGTGGTTTATAGTTGTTAGACTAAAAAATATCCCAACCCTGAGAAAGCTACCTATCAGTGTAAGAGAAATCAGACTGTCAACCAGTGGGGAGTATTTCTATCAATGTTGAACCTGAAATAATGTGTTTATTTCTGGTTTTGGACCTCTTAAATATGGATTCAAGGACTGAGTACATACCATTATTGGACTTTGCAATGTACCACCAGGAGGGGGCAGTGGTCTGCTACAAGTGCAGTTCCCTGCTATTAAAGCTATTAAAGGGAGCTCCCTTCTTTCTGTCTCTGGTGGCTATCCAGACCAGGTTGAAGTTGTATCAGTTTCAAAAGGGTTAGATAACCCCGGTTTCCTCCCAGTTCATATTCCCTCCTTCATTAAAACAGGTTCGAATATCTCGGCTGTCATGTGAGCTACTTGCTGAGGGTGAGCTGCTGCATTTGTCTGCACAATTATTGCATCTAAATTCCCTATTGCTGGTAGCTAACTCATTATTGCGAAGTGCTTTCCCATACAGGCAGTATGACGAACTTTTAAATAATTTCCAACACAAACATTTTCCTTTGGATGGGTTCTAAAAACACCATCCAAAACACAGGGCCCAAATTCCATGAGGGGCTCAGGGAGCTAAGAGTGCTGAGCATTTTGCAGGAGACACTGAGCACATCTCTGCACCCCAGGTGCAATCCTGTGAACAGGTGATCAGTCAAATCCTCTGTAGATTTGATCATTTTTTGCTTTGCATAATATTATCCTCTTGATCAGCATCGACTCCCATTAATGACTAAGGAGGAATGTCCATGCACTGAAAAGAATATTCCCTATAAGCAGCAACTGCACCGCATCTTTTAATCTAAAACAGCCACCCAATATTTCAGAAAATTCTGCTGGGTTCTGCTCTTTCAGAGATAATAAAGCAAAATTTAGCTTTTCATTTTTTGCTTTGCTCTATATCTGAATATTCTTTGTTTGAGTTGAGCTGAAATTCAATTTATAAAACAAAGATATATATTTTTAAAAACTTATTTTATTAATTGGTGCTGCAGATTCCCCCTCTCAATGGGAGGAAGTATGGTCCTGTTAGTAAGTCACTGGATTGGGAATTGAGAGACATGGGCTTGTTTCTTAACTCTACCACAAATTTCCTGTATGACCTTGGAAAAGTCACTTAATCATCTTTGTGCCTCAGTTATCCACCTGTAAAATGGGAATAATACTATTTCCCTACCTGTCAGGAATGATGAAAGGATAAATTCATTGTTTGTGAAGTGCTCAGATACTGTGGCCATGAGTAGACAGAAACAGGTTATAAACCAATGACTGCTCCCATATGACTATTTCTTAAAGGTCATTACAAATGGAGTTTTACCTTACAAAGCATCATTACTTCAGAAGCTTTATAGCAATATATTTTTAGATGCCTGCTCAGCAGTCACTGTTTCAGTTTGTGAATTGGATCTAGCTCTGAAACTGCTCTCCAGTTACATTTTAAGAAGTACTTACTACTTCACCACAGCCAGGGTGTGGGTGGGACATTGTAAAATGCTAACATTTCCTCTTCTCCAACAGAGTCTCAGCTGACCCAAAGATTCTTTCCCCGCTCTAGCAAAGTGGCAGATCTCACAAGACATCTTGGCGCATTTCTAACGAGTACTGGAGAGGAGCTGAATGTCGTGGTACAAATTGGTATCAAATGGTAACAATGGAAGGCACAAGAGAGAGGGGTCCTGGAAGTTAAATTTAGAGGGTCAGGAAAAGGATTTAAGGCAAGGGCCTCGTATTCTCTGAAAGGCTCCTAATTCTACACTCAGGCCAGCTAGACAGGAGAAACTTGGGGGCTCTCAATGCATGGATGCAAAAGGCAGTATAAAGAAGAAGGGTTGAAGTTCATTCAGCATTGGGAAAGGAGAATCTATACGGAAGGGATGAGCTCCACCTTAACTAAAGTGGGAGCAGACTGCCAGAAGAAAAAATTAACAAGTGTTAGATCAACTATTTAATATAGGAGCTAGGGGGAAAGCTGACAAGTGGAGAAGAGCAGTCAGGTCAAAGACATCTGCCAGTTAGCCAAAAGGAATATTATATCTGTTAATAAAAGGCAGGACTAATCAAAGCTGAACTGGTGGAGTGGACAGGTTAAGATCACAGAGATATTTGCTAGAAAAATAATGGGGTCAGTTAAGGAGTTAAATAAAAAGCAAGCAAGCAAGCAAATAAATAAGACTAGAAAAGTCTATATAGCAAAGTGACAAATATAAAAGCAAAAAAGGAGAAGGGTAAGTGTTCTTGATTTATGTATGTTTTGGGAATACATGAATCCTTGTAACAAACCACAGTCTTATTACCTCCAGTAAATTCACTTAGCTCCTACCTAACCCCTGCCAGGGACACTGGTCTTTCTGCCACCTCCCAGGAGGAGTTCATGGATGGTTTTGTTTTAAATTCAGAGAGATGACATTCCATATACAAATTTGCTTAAAAAAAAAAAAATCAAACTGAAGTCATTTAGCAATGGATGTGCTTCTGCATACCTTTGGATTGCCAAAAGCCTTACTGCATGCAGGGTGTTCTTATAGTTGGATGCAGCAAAGTTATAGCTGTGTGGATCCCAGGATATTAGAGAGACAAGGTGGGTGAGGTAATATCTTCTACTGGACCAACTTCTGTTGTTGAGAGACACAAGATATGCCCTGAGGAGAAAGTCCAGGATATGAACCTTAGCACTCTTAAAACCACCTTCACCAAACAAGGACACTCCAGCAGTTAAGTGGATCACATCATGGAACAGGCCACCCAAATACCCAGAGAGAACCTGCTTTAATACAGAAATAAAATCACTTCCAACTGCACACCCCTAGTTGTCACCTACCACCCCACACTGGAACCCATATGGGGTATCGTCAAACAACTACAACCCATGCTCAATAGGTACCCCATCCTGAACTAAGTCTTTTCTGAACCCCCACTTCTGGCTGTCAAACAACCCTCCAATCTCACCAAGCTCATTCTCAGAAGCAAGCTCCCCACAGACGAAGTACACACCAACTCAAAGTGACACCAGACCCTGCCAAAACAGATGCAAAACTACAGACATATTTCCACTGCTACAATGATCCAACATCCTCCACAACACACCTTTCAAGATCCATGGATTTTACACGTGCCTATCACAACAAGTGGTGTACCACATCCAGTGCAGTAACTGCCCCAGTAACAATGGTGTGGGTGAAACCAGACACACAATCACTACTCTCTTCTAATGAACTCACACAGGAAGATGATAAAAGACAGAAACACCACATCACCTGTGGGTGAACACTTTTCACAAAGTGATCATTCTATACCTGAACTATCAGTCCTCATCCTTAAAGGAAACCTGCACAACACTTTCCAAAGATAAGCCTGGGAGCTTAAATTCACAACTCTGCTAGACACTAAAAATCAGGGACTGAACAGACACATTGAATTTCTGGCTTATTATAAACAAACAGTCTGTAATCCACTAACCCCCCTTTTTGTCCTATGAGTGCATAGGTATTAACACACCACTGTACCTTGAATGGTCCCTTACAATATTTGCCAACTACTGATTGTGCTAAACAATCTCTTCCATCTTGCATTTAGCTGTGATGCTTAGAATACCTTCCCAGACCGCAAGAATCGCTCCTTGTGGCTCAAAAGCTTCCCCCCCCCCCCCTCTCTCTCTCAACAAAATAAGTTGGTCCAATAAAAGATGTTACCTCACCCACCTTGTCTTTATAGTTGGAGACCAACTCACCAGTGCAGTTCTCACACTTACCAACACTTCTCCATCAGTGCACTGAGGCTGTATGCAAAAAAAATTGAGGACTAATTTTTTTGCAGCTGGTGACATATTTTGAAATATTGCTGTGCTCTGTAAGAGCCTTATTTATATTTTGAGACAACAAGGAAAATATTCACTTGTTTGGAAAGATATATGTGAAATCTATTTAGGTAAAAAAGTGTCTGCACTGAAATACTAGTATCATTGATTATATTGTGTCTGCTCTTCTTACTTTCAATGAGTTTTTAGTCCTTCACTGTTTAGTCATTTATACACAGAGTGCTTTATAAACACCGCAGAATACTATTTCAACATTTCAGTCCAGTCCAGTGAGAAAAGCGTTTACTCATTATAGTGATGTCATGTTTAGTTTTGCAGCTACAAATAACCACCTTTTCTGAATTATTGATTATATATGTTCAGTTCTTTTACCTAAGAAATGTATCCCAGGGGACAATAAATCTAGATTTGAAATTTAATTGGGAACTATACAAATATGGAAGAGTTATTTCTGTTTATAACATACTCAAAAAAAAAAAAGCAATGAAAGTGTATGTAAGCTATCAATTTCTGATGCTAGCACTTTTCTCTTGAAAAAATGGTAATAGCTTGTCCTCTTGCGAGAGGACAGTATTTTATCTAGAAACCGTAAATCCTATACTTTACATTTTCTAATGCTGTATTTTCATCTTAGACACATAGCCTAGCATTATGTTTTTTCAGCTAAAATATTTTCATGCTCATGTGCTACTCATTTCTTTGGGTTTCTATCAATATAAATTTAAATGTTTCAGCCAGCAACTTTAAATGTTAAAGCAACTTTAATGTTAAGAACAGGTTAAATTTCCTTCAGAATTTTTCTGTCAAGGGGGAAAGTCTGACATCAATATTCTTGGAAAATACTTGTCACACCTACAAACTCCTTAGTTGCTAGGGGGACTATACGGAATTTCACATAGCTGATGCATTTGTTGAGATTACAGAGGTCGAGGATAGGTCTCATCCCTCCCTTGGCCTTGGGAACTAGGAAATACTGGGAGTAGAATTCCTGTCCCCGATGCTGCAGGGTGACCTCCTCTACAGCCGCCAAAGCCAGCAGAGACTGAACCTGCTCAAGGGGGGCCCCTGAAGAGGGGCAGGGTGGGGAGGAAGGATGGAGATGAACTGAATGGCATAACCTGACTTGAAAATGCTCAGGACCCAGTTGTCTGTGCTAATCAAAGTCTCAAACATTATAAAAACAAGCCAGCCTGTCCCCAAACAGAGGGGACAAAAAGAGGAGGTTACCACTGGGTCACTGTCCTGGACACACAAGTCAATACTGGCACTTGCTGGATGCCGGTGTGTATGTGTGTGTGGGTGGGGGGAAGATGATCTGGCTGGGTAACCCCAGCACTGGAGGATCTCCTCCTTTTGGATCTATGGCCCTTCCAGGAGTAGTCCTGCTACCTTAAAGGAAGGGAGGACTGTCTAAAAAAATGCTGAGAGCGGTATTGCTGTGTTGCTACTGAGTGTTACAGTGGCATCTCTTCGTGGCCAGAGTATATACACCCAAAGAATGTAAAGTAGCTCAGGAGTCTTTAAAAGAGTGCAGTATTTCATCTTCTGAAAACAAAACCTGGCCATCAAAACAGTAAATCCTCAATGGTTTGCCGCATATCAGGAAAAATACCCAAATTATGCAGTCATGAGGCCCTCCTCATGGTCATAGGAGGCACCATAATTCTGGTCATGGCATCCCCACATGTCCACAGCTGAAGTCTTGGCCACCATATAACCTTCCACAGTGAATACCATAAACTCTTCCCTAAAGGGTTCTGGCAATTTGTCTGCCAACTTAGACCTGGTCATTCAATTGACAAATTCATTTGTAGAAAGAGCAATGCCTGCTAGTTGTGACGCACATTTATAGCGAAGAGAGGTATAAAACTTCCTCCCCATTAAGTCCATTCTTTTGTACTCTTTGTCCTTAGAGATGGACTTACACCTGCCCTGCGAAGCCCTGTCATTTGCTGCAGTCACCACCAGGGAGTTAGGGGCAAGGTGGGAGTACAAACCCTCAAAAACCCTGCATTAAGGACAAAATACCACTTCTGCAAATGCTTTGCCATGTGGGGAAACAAAGCTAGAGTATTCTAGAGAGCCTCTGTAGGCTCCAAGACAGTATCATTTATCAGGAGGGCTACTCTTCCCAGCAGTGATGACTGAAGAATATACAGCAATTTATGTGTATTCTCCGGCAAGAATTCAGTCTGGATACTCAAGGTAGCGACCATATGCCTCGGGAGGTCCTGATATACCTTAAAGTCCTCTGGTGAGAAGGGACAGGAAGATTCTGGCATTAGAGAGTCATCTGGGGAGGATGAGGAAGCAATTTGTTGCACTGACTAGGGGTCCTGTTCTTGTACCACTGGGTATGGTTGGAATAGCCTGGAGGTCCAGGGGGAATGGGCTCAGTAATTGCTTGCAGTTAAGATGGTTTTGGAGTGAGAGCCACCATTGGGACTGGTAGTCTCACTCTGAGCAAATCGAAGAGCAGGACCTCAGGGACTGAGGAGCATCCCAAGGATTCTAAGGTGGATGCTGGACATATGGATAAGGCACTGGTGGCCAGTAGACACTGGGCCAAGAGCCCCCGTTCTGACTGCAGGACTGATCTCAGTACCGATGGTGATATGAGGGCAATCTCTGATGCCTATCTGAGGATGAGGGTGACCCTGATCTGGAACTTGAGGTGTCCCAGAGGTTCTCTGGTGACAGTGGGGGAGCAAAACCAATGGGGCAAACAAATGGTCAGATTTGTCTGAAACACAATATGGGGGCAGCATCAGTACTGAAGAGGAATGGGGGATTAACACCTGCAGCATCAAATGCGAGACACTCCCACCCAGTACCTGGAGAGGCACCAGTACTTAGGCCAGGCGTGGGCAAACTTTTTGGCCCAAGGCCACATCTGGGTATGGAAATTGTATGGCGGGCCATGAATGCTCATAAAATGGGGTGTTGGGGAGCAGGAGGGGGTTGCAGTGCAGGCTCTGGCTCAGGGTGCAGGCTCTGGGGTGCAGGAGGGTGCTCCAGGCTGGGACCGAGGGGTTCGGAGGGCGGGACAGGAATCAGGGTTGGGGCAGGGGGTTGGGGCACTGGACAGGTCAGGGGTGCAGGCTCTGGGTGGTGCTTACCTCAAGCAGCTCCTGGAAACAGCTCCCATGCAGAGGCACAACCAGGTGGCTCTTTGAGCTGCCCCGTCCGCAGGCACCGCCCCTGCAGCTCCCATTTGCCATGGTTGCCGGCCAATGGGAGCTGCGGGAGCAGTGAGGGGAGCCCCCTGGCTGCCCCTCCATGTAAGAGCTGGAAGGGGGACATGCTGCTGCTTCCAGGAACCGTGGCACGCAGGGAGCGGGGCAAGCCCCCGACCCTGCTCCTCGGCTGGAGTGCCGGAACAGGGCAAGCCTCAGACCCCACACCCCAACAGGAGCTTGAGGGCCAGATTAAAACATCTGAAGTGCCAGATGCGGCCCCCGGGCTGTAGTTTGCCCATCCCTGACCTAGGCTAAAGGCAGTACCAAGCTTGGTGAAGGTATCTGCCACCAAGGTGACAGTGTGGAAGGATGCACCAACATCAAGGGGGCCTTTGATGCCAGTGTAGGCCTTACCTCCATGGCCTGAAGCCTGGGTGGCATGAGCTGTGGTGCTGGTGAACCCGGTAGCTCTGCAACATGGCCAGGAAATCTCAAGGGCACAATGAAGGATGTAGCAGCAGAAGCCATGGCACCAGCAAACTCCTGAACAAGTGGAGAGTCCAGGACTCCGAGGCAAAGCAGGTCTGATACATCTAGTACGTTGCCAGGATGGGGACAGTTGGTGCTGATGTCATTGATATTGGACTCAATGGATGCCCCATGGCCAGAACTGGAGTCAATAGTAAGGGCTCTCTTTGCTCTCGGCAGAGTACTAGGGAGCAGTTAGACGGGCCTGCTCCATCCTGTGTGACAGAGGGAATACAGTGCCAGTCAGCACCCCTCTTAGAGGACAAGAAGTCTCCCCAAGCCCTGAAATGATCCTGATTCATTTTATGGGACCCCTTTCTCACCATTCCAGATGAAGAAGAATGACCCCTCTGCCTCTTGGGACAAATGCCATATCCACCAATGAGATGAGTGCCTCAGTGCTGAATGGGGTCTCATGGTCTGCTCCAGCCGGTGCTGCTTCAGCTGTAAGTCTCTCACCACCAGAGTCGTCCTTGTGAACGATTTGCAGATGGAACACCTCTCTTTAATGTGCCCTTCACCGAGGTACAACAGCACCTTGTGTGGGAGTTGCTGTTGCGGATAGCCCCCCCCCCACACACAATGGACAATGCTTGTACCCTGGTGAGGACATCATGCCAGGCATCCACCTACCCTGCCTAATATTTTACTAATCCTAAACTTAACCTCAAGTACGACTATATACACAAGAATCATTTCTCAGAAACAAAGACCAAAAGCATAAGGTGAAAAGACACCACACAGAACTCCAACTCTTTCTCTCTAGTGAGAAAGAACTGGGGGGGGCTTGGGTGGTGCCACCCTTATGGCCAATGGAAGAGCCAGGGCTGTAGGGCATGAGTGCCACCCCTTCAGGTACTGCTGGCAAAGGTCTCAGGCACCAGTGCACTGGGCTCACACTCACCTGCATAGAATACATTGCTGCATCTGCTAGCTATGCATTTCCAGCTGAAGCTAAGTTACTAATCACCATGATGAATAGCATCAGATTTTATATTTGAATAAATCCCCCTGCGTGATGCCAATCTTTAGATTTCACAAAGTAGGGAAGGACAGAGAATAATGTAGTTAGACTCACAAGAATTAAGTTACTTGAGTTCCTGAGCATATGTAGTTGATGCTGATAAATGCAGATTATGAAGTTGTGTTGCAAATAGCTAACTGTATATTCAGTGGAACTGGGATTGAAGAGATCTGCGTTAAATTCCTCTTACTGTGTGCACTTTTGCAAATTGCTTAAGTGCCTAGCTCTGCTCCCACTAAAGACAAGGTTCTACCACTGGCTTCACAGAGAGCAGAATTAAGGCCAATGCTGAGCACTTTTGAAATTCCCACTTCTAATCTCTCTGACTCAGCTCCCTGTCTGCAGGATAATAATACTTCCTAACTCCAAAAGGGTGTCATGGGGATAAAACCATAAATATTTGGAAAGTGTCCAGATGTTACAGGTGTACTGTGTGTGAGTGGGGCCAGGGGGAGACAGGGTGAGGGGAAGAAAGATAGGCAGTACTGACATGCATTGCTACAGCAGAACTATACGGAAAATGATAAATCACCAAGACCAACTGAGTACAGATACACAAGTTCTGAAGGAGTTCACAAACAAAATGGATTAGTCTCTAAGGTGCCACAAGTACTCCTTTTCTTTTTGCGGATACAGACTAACACGGCTGCTACTCTGAAAAATAAGCTGCATGTCACAAATATGCACTGTACTGGAAGGTGGCAAACATACCTATCTTTATGAAAAGCATTAAGAGTGATCCTTAGAATCAGGTAAATTGGTTGAACTAACAGAATTATATATCACTTAGCCAGACATGCCATAAGGTCAAGTCTACCTATTGATATGCCCACCACCACCACTGTATAATCTGACAGACACATTGTGTACTGTACCTCTCTAATCTATTATAATTCATTGAGCATGTCAGCAAAACAGAGAGAATAAAACCAGCTGCCATAACTCATTTGGGCCTTTCAAATAGCATCCGACAAAGTCTTTTACAAGAGAAGAAACTAACCAGTTTCGGGGTAAGAAGAAAAATTCCATCATGGATTAGAAAACTGGCTAAAATATTGAAAACAGAGAGTAGGAATGGATAGTAAATCTTCAGCATACGCACTACTAGGTTCTAAATTAATTGTAACTGATCAGGAAAATGCAAAGGCTGATATTCGCAAAAGATCCTAATTGTACGTCTACATTGCAAAAAAAGACCCGCAGCAGCAGGTCTCGGAGCCTTGCTCATCTGACTTGGGCTTGCACTACAGCACTGAAAATAGCTTTGTTGGCTCAGGCTGGAGCCCAGGCTCAAGACCCACTCCCTTCGCTGGGTTTCAGAGCCCAGGCTCCGAAACCTGGAGACAGGAGTGGGTCCCAAGTTCAGGTCCAGCCTGAGCCTTAATGTCTATACTGCTATTTTTAAGCCCCTTAGTGTGAGCTTATGAGCCCAAGTCAGCTGACCTCGGCTCTGAAACTTGCTGTCATGGATCTTCTTTTGAAATGGAGACATACCCCTAATGGAGTTTCTGTACTTACTTCCTACTGAATGTGAATTTAGGAGATGGCACCTAATTCCCTTTCGCTCCTTAGAGTCCTAACGATAAAAGTTTCTTTGTGGAAAGTTCAATGAAAAATTCAGCTCAATGCACATTGGTGGTCAAAAGGCAAACAAATCGTTAGTATGCAAAAGCAATGGGACAGAAAATAGCAGAGCTATTATGTAAGTTTGTAAGTTAACGGTCCAGACTGACTGAGAATACTGTGCTCAGTTCTGGCTAATTTATCTCAATAAGATATAGTAGAAATAGAAGAGGTTCAGAAGTAGATGACAAAGATTACAGGCATAGAGACATTTTCATGCCAGGAGAGATTCAAAAGACTGGTACTGCTTAGTTTAGAAAAGAGACACAAAATAATCTATGTTAGTGAGAGAAAATTGGTACACCTATTACCCTCTCACAAGTCCTGAACAAGTGGAATGGAAAGGTAACAAAATTAAAAACTAATAAAATGAAATGCTCCTTTAGTGATGCTCAATTAATTTGTGGAACTTAGTGTCACAGAATATCACTGAGGATTTATCCAAAAGCAAAAAAAACCCCAAAACCAAAACACAAAAACACACCAAAGCTGGAAAAACAAACAAACAAAAATCCCAGTAACAGATAAGGCAGTAAAGGATTTTCAAATACAAGAAAGTAAACATTTCCTTAAATAAGCAAGTATAAAAATGAAGTAGATTTATAAGAAGTTAAAGTGAAATTGAATTGAATGTGTAAGACCATATTTCTCTGATCACAATACTTGGGAATGGCATATATGAACATTAATTTTCCGTCAGTGGCTCAATACCCTCTCATTAAAAATCTCTGAATTCAGTGCTATTTTATTTAAATAAAGATATCAGCAACTAATGTATGAATTTCTTAATAAGTTAAGGTTTATTTGTTCCTTATGGTCTTCTCAGGGGTCTCTGTTTCTGAACAGCTTAGCAGAGCTTTCATATCACCACTCAAAGCAAAGCTTTTCGTATTTCATTAACCAGTCACAAATATTGAGAAGACCCGAAACTTTACCGTTAAAACATAGAATTCATGATTTATGGTGAAAGCACAAGCAAGCTCTGCTGACTTTGAGAAGGCCTCAAAAGGACACTAAAAGAGTTTGTCGTGGCAACTGTGGTTCACAGATTAAAGAAGTAGCAGCAAATTAATGGAGAAAGTTAAAGTATTGCATGCCCTTTAAAGAAACCAAGACCTTAATATCAAGGCCAGTGGGAAATAAGATAAGTAAATCATGCATCCCGGAATATGGGTCCTTTCTGCATTTGATTAAAAAATATGATGCTATATGAAAAGCAAACAAAGTCTTCATTTAAAGAAAACAAAACCCATGGGTAATTAGAACTGGTCAGAAAAATGGAGTTTTGCTTCCATGAAAAGTCAGAATTTTCCATCAAAATATTGAAAACTGAGGTTCAATTTTTTGAGCAAAATGCTTTCCATGAAGAATTCTGATATTCATCAAAAAAATTAAATTAGACACTTTTCATTTAGTTGAAAACCCAATTTTTTTTTGTCATTATGCAGTTGATGAAAATGTTTTGACCAGCCCTATTTGTAGTTATTCCTGCTGTCCAAGTAGACTTCTCCATAGTAGCCAGAGCAGCATTGTCCCAGTAAGTCAAACAGCGATACGTACAATACAACTCTTCTTTATAGTTTTATACAAACTGCATTCCAAAATATTTCATAAAATTTAACAACAAATGACAGCAGCTGGTATTTGACAAACTACAGAAAACAATCATGTGAAAAGATACAGGGAATAAATTAAAACATGATCAGTCATAAAAATAGACTGTAGCAGTAATGGCTTCCATTCGCCTAAATGGAAGTATTAATTTCAAAGCATTTCAAAAGGGACTTTTTAGATACTCTCACATCAGTTGAAACATACAAGTTCCTTAGCAGTAGTTTTCAACAGAACATTCATTAACTTGAGATGCTAACTGCACTTCAGGAGCAAGTTTCTCAGACATACTAGATATACTGTTGAGCATTAAAGAGATAAACCATTATTTACATCTATCATCACTTTCAGGTTTTCTAGAATGAAATCTATTTCAGCAACCTTTTCCCTCTGCCATACATTTCTGGCACATTCCATAGATGAAAGCTGGAAAGGAATATCAGTGTTTTCTACCCCTCATTTTGCAAGGCCAATAACTTTTCTGCAGCATTAATTAAACCCATGGTATAACTAAACAATAGCTGACCGGCGGAACAAGTGGCTGGGCTCATGTAAAGTAAAGGAGAAGAGCCTGGCTCTAGAAGAGAGATTCACCTCCTTTATACTGACCCAGCCTGTCTGGGAGGAAAACAAACATAGGGAGGTGGTTACAAAACATAAGGAGGTGGTTAGTTAATTCAACAGGTCTGTAGGAAAACAGTTGTATTTCCCTATACGGGTTGGTTGCAGCCCTCTTGTTTATCAAAGCAGTGGAGCTTTTGGCTGAAATTTACAAGCTGTTTAAGGAAGATCATCATCATTGGAGGTATTCAAGACTTGCCGAAACAGCCATCTATTAGGGATATTTCAGAACTAATGAAATCAGTCCCTCTGAAATACAGAGAAATGGACTGGCGTAATTCCCTAGGGGTCTCTTCCATCTTAAAAGGATTTCATGGTGAAAGATGAGCAAAGTGGTTCCATTTAACTGCTGCTATGCCTGATAGGTGCCACAGACTGAAAAGCTAGGCTCTTGTTGAGATTTAAGCAGTATTTGCGCAAGAAGGGCCTGATGCAAAGCCCGTTGAACTCAACGAGCCTCTTTCCATTGAGTTCCATGTGCTCTGGAGCAGGGCCTAAAAGTTTCTGACATAAGATTAATAAACCCCACCACTACAGTACAGCGACAAGTACTCTGACTAGAACCTTCAACCAGGCAGAGCCCCATGGGACCCGATTACAAGTGTTGGGTTTGGAGGGATCATGTCAGACATGATTTTTCTCAACGCTATCAGGCTCAGGTCAGGTTCGGATTGGCTGTGGTCTAGTCAAGTTCAGGTTGGGGTTAAGAATTAGACCTCAGCAGACCTCTACGCATACCCCCTACAGATCCTGGAATTGAACCCAGGAGGAGTCCTCAGTCTCTATGTTTCTTTGGGGCACCGCTGCCTTCACCTCCCACAACCCCTTCAAAAGCATGGAGGGTAGAGCTTCTGAATTGAATTTTTTTAACATGAGCTACCTTTTTCCTAACCTCATTCTTGGAAACAGCTGAACCACTTTTAGCAGAAACTTTCCAAACAGTTCAGCTGGAGACACGCATGCAGCATGCAAAATTTCAGCTCCAAAAAAATGCAGATTTGACACTTTTGACAGACACCTCATTGGGAGTCAGGCAGCCTGGGAAGTCCTGGGGCCAGGAGCAAGCCCAACAATTCTGTTTTTGTTCACCTGAAAGAGAATTTTTTAGAATGTTTCCTCTGGTGAAAAATTTTGAATTTTTGACTTTTGTCCCATTTTGCAATGAAAATGTTACCAAAAAATATCAAATTTTCATGGGAGGGAAATTCTGTTTTCAGCCCAGCTCTAACACAGACATTGAAGTGTCATCATTGAGTTAACACTCCAATGAGATTAACAGGGTACAGAAGAGCTCACACCTCTGCCACTGTTTGAAGCTGTCCACAGACTCTGGAAACATCACGGTATCAGTTTACTCTCGGTTCACATGTGAAAGGTATTGTTCTCAACCATGAGGGCTAGGAACATCAAAATATTCTTGGTGGGCCAAATAAATGTACCAAGTGAGCCAGATCCAGTTCACGCTCCACATGGTTGACTCCCCTGACTCACAGGCTTCACTAGCCAGCCCCTATGAGAAGTAGTGATGTAATTATGCAGTCTCTTGATGCCCAAGGCTGCAACAACTATCCCAGAGCAGGGAGAGGGTTTTATCCCCTCCTGTGCCCCCCAGACACCAACGAACTTTGCTTCACACTGCTTGTGTTTTTGAACAATGCAGTCAATACAACAGGAGTGAAATCCTAGCCCCACTGAAATTAATGGAAGCTTTGCCATTGACTTCATTGAGGCCAGGATTTCACCTCAGGATTCAGCCCACTATAGAGGATTTGAATGTTAGTATTTAACAAAGGGAATTTTGCTTCTATCCTCTACTCATCCAAGGTATAGAGCTTTCCTTAAATTCAGCCCCTGGTTTGATGTTTCAGTCTTACTCAGAACTTTTGTATAATGTTCCCAGTAATGTAAGATACTTTACGAATTTATGTTCTGATCATTTTGTTTCTGTATGAATTCTATAATGTTTCTTGTACAGGGTTTTCAGATAATGAACCTTGCTTTTCATAAAGCTGAAACTGACTGTATATTAGCATAAGGATATTGAAACCAATCTCTGGATTCTGAATCACAAATCATAAAGACCTGAAGATAAATACTACAGAAAACAACTGTAAGTGTAATTTTTTTTAGCCTCCCAGGGGTATACTATACTTTTTGCTACACCAGCTGTATAGTTGGAAGCAGATTTGCTCTAATTCAGTAACTGGGTTTTCCTGGTTGCAGGGGAGGGGGAAAGGATTAAAATATCATGTCTTCAAACATCTTCTGGGAAATTGTATAATAAATCCCCACAGGGATTTCTGTAATCCTCCTTCCCAAACTCAGACACTTTCTTCAGTTTTGCATCTCTTTAAACCTGCTCAACATTTCTGCCAAATATAAATGGGACACGTGGAAGGTTCAACTTTTATTCACACTATAATTAACATTAAGAAAAACAAATCTTTGTAGATTGCTTCTTCACTTATCCTATGCAAGAAATCCTCACCTGCATTGAAAAAAAAAACCCTAATTAAAGTTCACTTGCTGTTAATTAAACAGGATTACACAGTTCCCTAAATTAAACTATTGTATTATTTCAAGTAATGCAATTCACATTTTGCATCTAATTAGCAGTAAATTACTGAACATGGTTCACTGGTAAATTTGACTAAAATTTTCCGACTTTAAAAGATTGAGATGCACCAAACAAATACAACTAGAGAAACAAGCTATTAAATATAGTAGTCTATCATAAAAATAAAGCTTGCCTAAAAATGAAGACCATCTCTAGTAATAAATAATAATAATAAAAGATTCAATGTACTTTAATAGGTAGAAACAATACAAGTATTCAATAGCTTTCCTCCTAAAATGTCGGAGTGTAGTCTTTGTTTGATAGTATTAAAATGTCAGTAGTTTGCATCTTTATAAAGAAAATCATACTGCTTATGGGATTGTTCATGCTGTTTAAAACTAGACTATAATATTCTCTTGCAGCGTGCTGATGCTAAGAATGTAGAAGAGGGTGCTGAACTGAATATGTTATTCAGCATGAATATTTACCTCCCAATATTATGAGGTGGTAATTAAATAAAATAAAATAAAATAAAAAAAGACTACAATGAATAACAAAAATCTCAAACACATGTCCCTGAATACTGCTGTTTTGAGATAGTAATCTAAAACAATTTTAAAAAAGCACACTCCTCTCACTTTTTAGATACATATTTCTGTTTCTACCTAACTCTGAACCACAGTTAGGCAGACATTCAGGAGGACAGCTCTTAAGCATACGCTTAAGTTCTATTCAGGACTTAAGTACTTGCTTCTGACCTCAAGTGCTTTCCTGAATTGGGACATTATTTTGTTACAGTAAAATTAACCCGTTAACAAGCTGTCATATGAAAAAATTTTACAAAAATATTTCTACATCAGAGTGTATTTCCTGACATCTCTTCTTTGGATTGTAAATCTTCTGAAATCAAGGATTAGAATATTTTGGCTTAGAAAAAGTTATGTCTGACATTTGGGGCTGGATCCTGCAAGTTCTAAGCACTCCAGACTCATGTTTAACTTTACATGTGCTGGTAGTCCAATGAATTTAGTGGAATTACTCATATGCTTAAAGTAAAGCACATGTTTAAATGCTTGCTTGATGGGCTAGAGTGCTCGGTACCATGAAGGATCAAGATCATAGTCTTCTTTAAGAGCATTTAGAAATACCTTTGAATTAGATTTCAAGACTCTGACAGGATGGAAATTTAGGCCAATTTTTTCAGAAGTGTTGAATAATTTTGGCTGTCTCCTTTTATAAGGACCAAACTGGAGACACCTACTGCCTATTTCTTCAAATCAGGCCCACACTCTGGTACAGCTCTGCAGCCTCATCACTCACAGAATTTTGTCTCCAACATAATTAGGATTTAAGCAGGTACAGAACAAGACTCTATCTTAATAAACACAGTTTGGAAATATAAGATGCGTTGCTTTTTGTCTGTCATTAGTACGTAGATTTTATTCTTTACAAACCATATAAAAATCAGCATAATTTTACATTTATCAGCTGAAGTTTATTTACAGGCACAGTTCATTCTATTTAATCACTATTGGATTCTAGTGCTTCTCCCATAAGAAACAAGATTTTTTTTTGTCTCTGAGAAAGTTTTAACAGGCCAGTTAAAATGTTAATAGTGGTAGGCAGCAAAGAACCTTGCTGTTATGGGAAAGTGATTGTTCCAAGGCTTCAGTGCTAATGCCCGAAAAAGAGGTGAAAAATTGCCAGATGATCAGAAAACCTTTTGAAAAATGTTTAAATGACACTTCTTTACATTTTTAAGGTTCTTTCCAATAAATTATTTTTAATTTAATTAAGTATTGACTATACAGCGCTGATACGATTTTCTTGTAAAAAACAGCTAGAGCATTAACAATAGATTTTAGCACACTCACCAGTCCTGTACCCACACCTCCAGTAAAAGCTGCTGTCCAGTAAATAAAGCTGAATAACTCTGGGACGCTAAGCACATTTTTTCCTGCTGTTTTAAGCACACTAGCTAACGTTTGTAGAGTTTGCATGGCTTTCTTGTCGATACCTGCTGGTCACAGTTGGTGGAGAAGCAGTTTCTCTCATGAGGTGCTTGTTAATTAAGCATGGCAGTAGCCATTCAAGGTGAATTTCAACTCTATCCACAAGAGAGAAAAAAATATCAGATGTACCCTCTGAAGGCTCCAGTCTGTAAATAGACTGGATTCTATAGTCACTGCAACTTAAGAGTCTGTAACAGCTTAACGCACACATTGGATGACTTTTTTTGCTGAACTGTAACATAGTACAAGGAAGGAGTTTTTTCTCCTGGAACTTTAGTGTTAACACAGTCAATGCTTTAAAAAAAGCAAGCTTCAAAATCTTTGAACTTATCAAACACAACTTTTAGCCAAAGGCCTGCTCTGTCTTTCCTTGCTTGTCTTCACTTTCAAGACCCTTGAAAGCCTATCCCTGCCCTATCATCTCACGTTCACTATTGAAATGTTGACTCTTGCCGCCCATGATACCAGCCTCCACTGCTCATTTAGTAAGTTTTCAAATAAGCACTTCATGCTTCTCTCGTGCTGCCCCTCATGCTTGGGAGGAGCTCCCCATAAATATCCGCCAAGCAACCTCATTATCCTGCTTCAAAACCCTCCTTAAAACTCTCCTTTGCTGTGATGCCTACAAAAAAACTTGACAGCAGATAAGTTGTGGATATGCTAAGATCCCTGCCTATCATCAAAGCCGCAACTAGGCATTTTAGCGCCTGCAGCGAGCAAGCATAATTGCACCCCGTACTGTTTTTTCCCCATAATTTTTCTGCCCTGTTCAGAAGCGACACATAACTGTTGATAGTGGGTTGGGGTACATGTACGGGGGCATGTGACCACCCCACAGAAGTTTTCCAACTGTGGGATGTACCCCTGAGTAATGTTCGGGGAGGCTTGGTCCAGCCAGCCCCACGCAGTGGGGCTCAGGAAGGGAGTGCCACCTCCACCCCCTGACTTACCTCAGCAGGCCACCCACCCTGTCTGGGTTAGGGACGCAACCAAAAAAAACCAGAAGGGGGGGCATAATGTGACACCCCCCCATACCCGTCCCCTCCCCCCCCGTCATCTCTGGCCCCCTTTTTCCACCCCTGCGGCTTTGTGTCCTGGGTGGCTGCCCTGCTCGCCCCAGCCTGGTTAGAGCCCTGCCTATCATGCTGACCAATATCGTCTCATTGTTTCCTTATATTCCTTTGTTTGTCTATATGAATGTGTAGTCTCTTGGCTTATACTTAGGTTGTAAACTCTCTGGGGCAGAAACTGTCTTTTTGTTATTTATTTATACAGCACCTAGCACAAAGGGGACTTGGTCCCTGACTGAGGCTCCCAGGTGAGAGCTAATACAAACAATCAACTACTCTAGGTTTTATAGAGTCATTGCTATTCACATAAAGAAACAGAAACAAAAGCCATTCCCAATGAATCCCAATTGAAACATAATATCCAAGGTTGTATGAGCCAGGAGTCTGCAGTATTTGACAGCTGAGCAAGGATCATTTGTTTCATTTGTGAAGGTAAACTGAAGATTAAACTATTAGCAGAATCCTTTTCAGGAAAGGCTGGTTAAGCTGTAGCAATACTACAGACAACTGTAAGGCGGCTACTTATTTAATGCCAATCCCATTCCTCACAGGAAAGGATTCCCCAGAAACAGCTTGGCATCATCGGGGGTGGGGGGAGACACGGGACTTGGAGGTTGACAGAAAAAGAGGCCTTTAAAAAACACGCTTGTCCACTATGTTCATAAATCAGGCCCAATAGTAATCGTGAGATCAAAATAAACAAATATTTTTACACACACACACACACACACACACACACACTCTCTCACTCAGCATTTTAGGTTCTTTTTGTATGCCTTCCGGTTTTTAATGCTTGGGTTCAAAATTTTAAACTTTTCTCTGCAACAAGTACTTGAAACTTTATTTATTTTTCCTAAATGAAAGCTGAAATTTTTTACGTAATCATAAGATTCCAGGAGCTGAGGCTTTAAGAAAAACAACAAATATAGTGAGATAAAAAACAACACCACAAGAGTGGGTTTCACTGCAACTGATATGAGTCATGTTGCTTAATGCACTGCTGAACGGTGCTCAGATACTGTGGCGATGAGAATGATATAAAAACCTGAATAAAATAAGGATTGACGCCAGCAACACTGGAGATATAGAGTGGGGACAGTGGAAGCAGCAGGTTCCTGACCGTCTCTCACTACGCACTCTGGGTCTAAGCTGTATCAATGCAAATATGGTAATAATGAGAGCAGCAGCCATTTGCTATAAGTGAATAAGGGGTATACACCAAAACCAAGAAAGTGTTATCAAATAGCAAGTCAGTGAATAGCAAACAGAACTTGACTTACTGCAGTAGATTGTTTTAAGAAAACAACTGCTTTACAACACCACACTGGCTTAGTTAGTCTTGATTTTAGTTTGGATACTAGAGATGGCAAGATAATTTTTTAGCTTTTCTGTTCAGATGTCATCAGCTGGTATTAAAATTTACAATTCCTAGAGTGTTTTATGGTACAATTCTGGTGGGAAAATATTTATTGTAAGCCTGCTTCTGAAATAAAGAAATTCTTTAAAATATTTTATCTTAAAGCTTGAATAGAATTTCTCTATTAGTAACAAACTAAAGATCCACTGGACAGACTATATAGCAAGAAGATATTAGGAAAAAATATGAACGATTTAATTTTAAATGTAGTTCTTTCCTTACCCTTTGGGCTTATTATTATTTAAAAAAAAACAGTATATGAGGTTAAGCTGCAAAAAAATGTCTGGAGAGGCCATGGGATATATTTAAAAGAAGAATTATATCCAGATCGCATGATTAAAAAGGCAGTCAAGACCTGGCATGACAAGTCTTGCAAAATGAGTTATAGTGCATTAAAAAGTTTCATCTGGTAAAACTAACCAAAGAGAGCCACAAAAGCGCATCTGCTTTGGTTCTACTAGATTTAATATATCCATTGTGAACTATTGCTTTGAAATTCTTAAACACAGATATATAATTCATGCCATTGTTATTTTTTAAAATGTACCTGGCTGAGCCTCTGTGAATATTTACGATTAATAAAACATTAATTGACCTGGAACATTGATGGCATGCAGCCAGTGATTGGCATATAGAAAGAAACTACAGTCTTCACCTGCCACAATGGCCTAGTACAAGGAAAGTGCACAGACTTGAAACATTCTCAGACAGGTGTCTCACTAATTCCTGAGGCAATACCCCCAAACATTTGTAACACAAGGCAAAATCTGAATGTGGAAACTAAAACTCTTTTCTTTCAGGAATAAAACAATCAAAATGCTGTATAAATGGTCAGTCATAGCAATGGGTACTGAAATCACTGGAAGCCTCTGCCCCATGGCCACAGAGGTCTGCACCATCAGGGAAAAGAAAACACTAGGCTCCTTTTAAAGGAGTACACCCCCCACACACTTCTTTTTGGGCATTCAGCCTCCCTCATGGTCTTGATGAGGCAAAGAGCAAGACTCTGAGCTGATAGGTAGGCCACAAAGCTGTAGCAAAGTCTATCGGCTCCCCCTGCACTTAGTGGGAGAGTTTGTAATACCTTCCCCAAAGCCTGGGGGCCATTCTGCACAGGAAGAAAAGCTCCCCCCTTGCATTTATAATGGGACCAGGTTTGGGGGTCCCATTATAAAGTGGGTATCATGCTCGTTGCCTGTTGGGGCTAGGAGGGAATTTTTCCTCACTGCCAGACTGGCCAGGGTGAGGTGGGTTTTTAAACTTTCCTCTCAGCAGGCCAGGGACATGGTGGGTAAGTTAAGCTGTAAAATTTATTTTTGTTGCAACTTAGCAGGTACCCTCAGGGCAGGTAATCGATCAACAGGAGGTCTGGTTCCCTGATAAACCATAATTGGAAGTGAATCAGGAGACTGCATCTCTGAAGTGGAGAATGCAACTGGAAGTAATGTGAAAATCTCAGTTTCAATTTGAAACCAACTGAAGCTAGGTGGTTTTAGCAAAACTTTACTTTGTTTTTTCTTCGAAAATAATCTCAAACAAACAATGATTGTTCAATGGATATTGGGCTTTAAATACTCACCATTGTGTATGCACAGTATCTTTTTTCCAACCAAAACCTTCATGACTTTTAATATGTAGATTTGGAGGGATTTTTTTAAAATGAGTATGTGATAAATCATGAAGATGGTAAAGTTCAAACATCATTTGCATTCAATGAATTCCACATTCTAGTATGTTTCCTGCTTAATTATCAAGCTGGAAATTTAGGGCATGTGGGACATCATGTCACATACTGTAGTTAGCTAATTAGTTTCTTTAGTAAAGTATGATTAATCAAGAACAAGTGTCACAAAAATTATAAATATGCCATTCTGTCTCTGAAAAGTATTTAGTTAATTTTATATGCTGCATTTGTTACATCCCATGATTGCTTACAGCAATTATGCATATTTGGTTGATTATGACTGTTGTCTTCCATGGAATGTGTATTAAAACAAATGAACATAAATGAAACAAAAACTATTATATGCTGTTACTATTTGTATTTATACTGCATGAACATAGTTAATACCAGAAACATAGTATGTATTTAACTGACAAAATTATAAAGATCTAGGGAAAACTGCTAGTATACTACAGTTTTAGCAAAAATAATTCATACTTGGCATTTTAAAAGAAAAATTCATTCATTCATTCATTCTGGACTTTTGGTCAATAGTTCCTGCTAACAAGATGGCCTGGACCAAGGAAAAGTTTGCCCTAGAGTTCATTTGTTGATAGGAGGAGTCAATTCACACACACTATCATCAGGGAAAGGGAGTAATAAACATTGTTTATTTACTCAGGAGAGGGGGAAAGAAGAGACATCAGTGGAAGATCTGAATTTTCTGGAAGTTCAAGTCCCAGAGGTAGGTGTGGAATGGAGGGTTCTGGGAGCCCCCTGAAAAAGTCTGAAATTTAAATTCATGTTGGAAGCATTTCTAATAGAACTATGCCAAATATTTGGCTTACAATCATTGAAGGCCTAAAAACAAGGCTGTAGAACATTTGTTTTAGTTCACAAAATTATCCAGAGCTTTTTGTGAAACTGCTTGCAGTGTCTGATTATCTATCTGTGAACTGCTGGACTTCTGACTGTGTTGGATTTGGTGAATTTTGCGCTAAAGCACACATCTTTGGGAATAGCACATGGTATTCCTTCAGTATCCCAGTCTGCCAAAAAAACTGCCCCATAGGAACAAGAAGGTCCACTCAGCAGACGCCATTTTAATTTGATTTCTCAGAAATAATAGGACGGATATAGGGAGGAATGCATTATAACTGATCCCAGTTTGAAGGAGAATCTACCAAAATGTAACAAGTAGTGGCCTAGAACATAAAAACCTTCTTTAATTCTCCAGTTAAGCAGGAACTGTCATTATTAAATTTTGACTTGCATAATAAAATCACGGGGGAAGCTAGTTTTCACTAACACCAGACTTTCCTGTCTGAATCAAAGCTGAGGCCTATTCGCACTTCCAGCAAACCCACATGAGTAAAGCAAATTCCTCCACCACCAGCCTTGCCTATGGGTTTGCAATCCGATTAGGGTATTGGAAAACCTGGTTGAAACCTTAGAGCCTGTGAATTCAGTTCTGACCCAAAACAAACCACTGAAACTCACAACCAACATAGAGATAACACAAACAGGTTTGCACAGCTTTAATTTTAATTATGTTACCCTTACTTTTCACCACAGTAATTTTTAAACCCCCCCCAACCTACTTTTCCCTAGATCAGCCATTTCACAATACCTTAATTGGCTTTTCTGGAAGCACTATTTTCATGCCCATCACTGACAAATAAATATAGATTGACTGTCTCTGCTTCTCCTCTTCTGTGCTCTTATCCCTTTATTTTCAGCTATTTGTTATCCTCTTCCCCGTCACAAAATCACACCCCATTTTCCTGGTTTTTCTTTCATCACCCCCATTCTCTTTGTTCTTCTCTAGTCAAACATCATGTTGTCCTATCCCAAGATTTGTTCTGAAGTGGCTGCACTAGGAATGGTGTCATCTGCACAGGAAGAGAAAGTTTTGGATCTGGAGGTCCCCTTTACTTCTGGACTTCTGTGGCAGAAGAAGTTCCCTTCTATTCAAGTAGTGCCCTCTATAGTTGAGCTGCACTGAGCGTCCTCAAATGTGATGTGGGTAGATATTTTTAGAGAGGAAAGGAGAGAGTAGGGCTCATCCAGAGACAGATTAAGGTTTTGTGAGGCCCTGGGCCAGAGCAAGTGTGGCGCCCCTCCCCATCCCTTCTACTTGGATTCCTGCCCGTTCTACCCCTTCCACCTGCAGCCCTGCCCATGGCCCCAACCTGTTCAGCCCCTTCCCCCCGCAGCCCCGCCCCTGTTCCACCCACATTCCCGGCCCATTCCATCCCCCCCACTGTGGCCCGCAACCTGTTTGCTCCTTTCTGCCCACACTCCCCCACTGTGGCCCCAGACCAGAGAAGCTTTGTCCTGTCACCATGGCTGCAGTGGAGAGTGAGAGCTCCTCCAACCTGAGGCCCAGCAGGGAGCTAGAGGTCCTCCAGTCCTGGGGCCGCAGCAGGGGTCTAGGCCCTGGGGCTTACCCCCCTGGTGTTTATGCCAGGTAACAGGGTCAGGGCACAGGGACACCCATTTTTCTGGGGCCCCTGTGCACAGGCCCTCTCAGCCCATTGGCTAAGTCCATTCTTCCACTACCTGCAAGCAGAAGTGTCTGGAGCAGCAGAGTTCGGGTCAAGGCAAGGTGACTCTGAAGCCTGGGTACAGCTCCACTTCACTGTCTAATTTAACCCTCCCCTATTTAAAGACCCATGTCCCAGTGGCACTACTGCATGTTTGCAATCCTGGGGAGTCACTCACATCTTGACATGGCTGGGATAATTCCCTCATTAAAGTATTTGGGGCGATAGGCTTAATGGGAACTTCCCTGAATGGTATGTCAAGCTACACATTCTATCTTTGGGCATTTCAGAGAGTTGTTCTGAAAAGACCAATCTACACTATACCACGGACAAAAAATTAATATAAGGTGGCAAGTTTTATAGCAATTTTGCATAAACACCAGTTTTTCACATGTGTAATAAATACTACACTAACACGGAATGAAGAAAGAACATACAGACGGTGAGTTCTTTGCAAAAGGGTCTGTCACTTTTAATATTTGTACAGTGCCTAGCACATTGTGGGCTCTATAGAAAACAAGCAAAAACTATATATCTAAACAGGAAGACCACAGGAAAGCCATCTGTGAACTGCAGTTTTCATAGTTTTTATGTACCTTTGTTTTTAAAACTGACACATAAAAGGCAAATTTCATCTGAGAGCACACAATAGCACCTATTGGTGAGGACCTGAGTGGTATCCAGTTCTTGGCATAGAAGTGATTTTCACTTAAAATGAGAAATTTATAACATAAAACTAAATTTAAAAGCACAGCTGTTTGCAGGAACAGCAAGAGAAACACTGAAATCAAAAGCATGTACTCTTTTCTTTCTGCACTTTTACTTCCTTTGAAAGAGGAGATGCAGGCGCCTTTACAATTTTCAGATTGTCTAATTCCCATGTGATCCAGGTCCAACTACTAAGAACTTTCCTTACTAAGGCACCAGCTGTGCAACGTGGGCTATTTTAGAGCAGTTAAGTGGACACAGCTATTGAAGAAAATATTTAGATGGACAAGATCTTTATCGAAAAGTATTTTTACTGTGCACAGTTCATCTTCAATACTTATAGCCAAGCTTAACGTTTATTTGCCACTTTCCCACCCACAGTGAAGTCACTCTACACCGTTGGTATTTATTTGCCTATAAAATATTCCTAGAAGCATTCAAAAAGTGAAAAATTTGTCTACTGCTGTGTAAGAAGAGAGAAGCACGTGTAGTTGTGTGCCTGTAAATAAAGATGTTTTCTTTAAACATCAGATTCATTACCTGCAGTAAATGCAAAAACAGTCTCTGTCAAGTTCTCAATCACCATGGTCTTTGGAGAGGCTATTTAGTCACGGAATTACATTTCTACTCCACATCTATGTTTTCAGAAAATTGCAACCTTCTTTCAGCATAAGGTACAATCTATTTGTAATGAAGCGAAACACCTCTCTCTTTCTAACCCTGTCAACATGCACTGGACCAGATTCTCTAGTGTGATCAAGGGGTGCAAAGGGGTTGGATTTTGGCCATTAAGGGCCAGTGGAGAATTTGCTTTGAGAGGGAGAAGTATTCTGTAGGTGTAATCCCAGTAGAGGTGTCTCCTTCACCAGCTACCACCTCCCACACGATGTAAGGGGTGGGTCAGGTTGGGGTAGAACAGAACCGACACAGAATCCTCCCCTGCTCAAGCTCTCTTCCCTCCCCTGTGGAGCAAAGAAGCAGGAGAGAAATGAGACCACTATTGGAGTAGTGCCTACTATGTGGAGTAATTCACAGAAAGTGAACACACAAGAGGCAAGGAGCACAAAAGAAGCACATCATTTAAAAATTTCAGCAAATCACAGTTCTGGGTGGGGGGGTTGCAGTATTTGCCAGTCTTCATTTTGTATATTTAGATTCAACAATGACAGACCTCCCCACACCCTATTCTAATTCACCCAGGTGTTACAGGGGTTTTAAAGCAGAAGGTGGGATTTATCATGCCTCCAATCCACCCTCTTCTTTAAATACATAATAAAAAATATTGCAATGTTCATGGAGAAATTTTGCACTATTAAGACTTACTCATGCGGTAAGGTGAATGGAGATGGATTCCTGTGCCATCCAACTGTCCCCCTCCCTCATTGTCTCTTCACCTCTGCTTCACTCTACACCTGGCTTTGTTACCTTGTTCTCCCCTACCCTGTTCCCTTCTGTTTTCTTTCCATTTAGCTGATCCCTTCCTAACTAAACCTCCCAAAAACTGTGCAACTAATATGATGTTTGCTGCCACCACATTGTTCACTCTGCTTTGCATTCTATCCCTTCCCCCACTGTGTCAGTCTTGTCAAATAGACTGTAAGCTCTTCAGGTCAGGGAGTGTCAACTACTCTGTACAGTGCCTAGCACAATGAGGCCCCATTCTTGATTGGGCCGGAGGCACTACTGTAATAAATATGAATAATGATAAAAACCACGCAGGGCCCCCACTAAAGACAAACTATATTTATAAAGGATACCTGGTGCATTATTTGCAAACTGAGAATTTAGCAAAATTGTGCAGAAGTCCAGTAGCATGAAGGCCCAAATCCAGCACCCACACAGCAGGGCTCCATGTAGACACAGGAATCTTCCACCCGCACCTATTCCAGGACTGAGGTCTAATATTGCAAAAATTATCCATGAACATTGTGAATATTTTCAGGTTGGAGTGAAAGGCAAGTTGGGGAGGAAAGCATGGAAAAATACTCACTGTTGAGAGACTTTGGCAAAATACTATAGATAGATTGGAGTTCAGACTTCCATTTGGAAATTCAGTGCTTTTGCAGGTTTGGCTTAGGTCCTTTGTATTATTTGAACTGATTTTTTGTGCTGTCTATTAAGTTCCGTTTCACAAGCATAGCTTCATAATGGATGGTACATTTAGTATTCTGCAATGAAAGTAACAGTATTTTTATAAGGTTATATGAATACTGATTTCCTTTCAGCCTTTGATACTTCTGCTTGGGAAGAATTATAAAGCAGCAAGAAATTCAGAAAACAATTGTTAATATTCGTTAGTTTCATCAGAGATCAAAGTTATGAGAAGAGGTTAAAACATCAGAGGTTTCTCAGAGCAGCTTTTAACAAGACACTTGTTGTATACATTATTCATATCATTGTACTGAATTAAAAAGTCTTTAAATTTAAAATAAAAAATTGCTAACCTTATAGATTATTGTATTAGGGATAACCCATCTATCATTGATACAGTATACAGATACGTATATTTTGTAAGGTTTCAAAATTACAAGAGAATCATATGCAATTTTGGTCCCAGGCGATGAGAGACACCAGGTGAGTGAGACCAACTACTGTTAGTCTCTTTCAAGCTTATCTCTTTCACCAACAGATGTTGGTCCAATAAAAGATATTACCTCACCCCACCTTGTCTGTCTACCAGAGTTACAGTTGTGAGTTAGTGTATCCTTACAGTTGTGCCTGGTTTTCTGTGTGGGATTCTAAATAAGTCTCTCAAGAACACTTTCACACCCTAGCAATAACCGTATACATAATTACAGGCTAGACGAGACAAAAAGATAACTTGAGAGTACATGGAAACCAAGAAACAAGCATCAGGGCCAACTCTAGGTTTTTTGCCGCCCCAAGCAAAAAAAGAAAAAAAAAAAAAAAAGGGTGGCTGGAATGCCGCCCCTGAAATTGTGCCGCACCAAATACGTGCTTGCTTTGCTGGTGCCCAGAGCCGGTCCGGATGAGCATATACAATCAGGTACGTTTTTTATAATTTCATATCAAAAAGTTATATTTTCCTACCTTATCCTACATTGAACCATCACAAAATAAGTTACTGTATACCAGAAGTGATACATTCACCTAGCTTTATCTAGTATACTATAATTTAATTTGAAAGCTTTTAAGTATGGATGTATATATAAATAAAATTGCTATGTACTATCTAGAGTCTAGCTATTAGGTTTATTGACCTAAATCTTATGCTTTACCATCCTTAATATTAGTGAATCATTTTAGAAGCAAGCTTTGTAATCAAAATTACTCATTTGCTTGGGTTTATGAATTCTACTGCCTTTGTATGTCATCATTCAAATCATATAATTAATATAAGCAGCACAGGGTAAACAGGTCAGCACAAAAGGCCTGTAATTAAGTAATAAATAAATCTTTATAAATAAGAGATAAAAATACGAAAATACCTGATGAGATTTTAATATATACTAGGTGAAAATTAGAGAAAAATAGGTATACTCTGATGTTTTTAATGCAAGGCAACAAATCACCAGGTTTGCTTGAAAGTTTATCTGAAGTCTTCTAGCAGCAAGATTTCTCTTACATAGATACTTAAATTCTGGAGTTATCACCAAAAAAACCCTCTTAACACGTACTATATTTTAGCTTTTCAAAAGGTCACCCCAGGAAACTTGCATTTTTTCCTGTTCTTTACTTGGATGAATAGCAGGTAAGGATTATTGGCTGTCACAGTTACTGCCAGAGCTCTTCATTTCAAATGAGGCTCTATCAATGTCTACGTTAGTCACTAGCAAGGAGCACAGGACTCGTTATCACAGTAATGGATCTCAATATGTCATGTCAGTTTTCAACACCATCTGCTCATGTAACTCACATTCTTGTAGTACTGCACAGATTGATTTTCTTTAGTCTAAAGAGGGAAGAAATGCAGTTGGGAGAAGACATGGATTTTTAATTAATCATCTTGTCTCTGCACAGATGCAGAGAGGAAAGGAGGGTAGGGCGCTTAAAAGGGCCCAGAGGTATCTGAATGAGGTAGTTACAGCTTTGTTCAGTAGCTGTCTCTGAAGCAGTGCAGAGGATTTCCTTTAAGGGCAAGCAGTCTATCAGGTTCCACACACCCACCATCAGAGAACTGAGCCAACTGGAGCTCATTAGGATAAAGGTTACAAATAGGAAGAGCTGAAGACAGTCCTGTGGACTCAGGGGCTGAACAAATACAGGACTAAGACATGTCTGCTATTAGGACTACGTCCCACAGCCTGTGCCTCTGGATCCACACTGCAGGCTCCCTATCTCACTGGAACCTGAGGTTACAGCCAGCTATTGGCTCTGGGACTAAACCTGTGGCTTGCTGTGAGGCTATTCAGACTGCTTTTGTTGAAGAAATTCTGTAGAATTTGAAGCGTAACTGTGGGGCTGCCATTTTCTCTGGCTTTGTGGAGTCCAGGTGACACATGTCACCTCATGCCACACTGCAGTGTTCGAGGCCTGGTCTACACCTAAAACGTAGGTTGATCTAACCATGCCACTCAAAAAGTGTGAAAAATGTACTTCCCTCAGAGACATAGTTAAGGCAATGTAGGCCCTGGTGTAGACACCACCAGACAGGTAGACTGACATCAACCTAGCTACCCCCTCTTGAGGGACTGGATGTACTACAGCGGTGGAAGAACCCCTTCTGTCACAAGAGCAAGTGCCAACACTATCGCAGCACAGCTGAAGCGCTGCGGTTGTGCCACTGTAGCGTTTGTAGCAGAGACATATCCGGAGAAGACTCAAGGGGAGTGTCTAAGCATGGGTATACACCACGGTATACCTTGCACTGAAAATGTATACAACAGCAACAAAGTGGAGAAATCTGTGTAGGGAAAACACTGTTTGCAGTGTTATTATAGTCATGTGGGTCTCAACAACAGCTCCTCCCCCCCCCCCCCACCTCCCGGCTGTTTTTTCCTCTCCCACTCTCTTCCTTTCCTCCCTATGACTGTTAACAGACCACTTCACTTGAATGGTCCCATGAAACATGTCAGCTACTTATGCTAAACAATCTGTTTCACTTCGTATTTGGCTGTGACACTCAGGGCTTGCCTTCACTACCGTACTACATCGGCGTAGCTGCGTTGATGCAGCTGTGCCGATGTAGCGCGTCTGGTGAAGACACGCTATGTCAACCGGAGAGCGCTCTCCCATCAACGTAATTACTCCACCTGAATGAGAGGCAGAAGCTATGTTGGCGGGAGAGCATCTGCTGCCGACAGCGCAGTTTAGACAGTGCTTTAAGTCAATGTAACTTACATTGCTCAGGGGGGTGGTTTTTTCACATCCCTGAGCAACACAAGTTACATCAACTTAAGCGGTAGTGTAGACAAGCCCTTCATTTCCCAGTCCTGAAGAAAAGCTCTGTGTAATCTCGAAAGCTTGTCTCTCTCCCCAACAGAAGTTGGTCCAATAAAAGATATTACCTCACCCACATTGTCTCCCTGGGGAAAACACTAGTAGTTGTGAGCATTTTTCACAACTATTATGCCATAAGTATTCAAAATCCTGGTTGCAGATGTTTATCTATATTAAATGTTATTCCTTCAGAAATTGTGTGGCATGCTCTCTTGGTGCTTTAACCCTTCATACTTTTTTTTTTTTTTTTACACTTAAGTTCTGTAAAAACTGAGCTCTGGTCTGTGCTTCAGCAGAGAAGTAGGCAGAGATGCAGGGGGGAAAAAGGGAAGTATATTAGAGTTATACATAATATAGCACCCTCCAACTTATTAAACTCAAGCACATCTGCAGAGGCACAACAGATACAGTATACAGCTGTAAGTATCCTTATGCCTATGTCTCTACATACTCCTTCCTGATGTTAATTTTAACAAATAGATTGCATTCTCTGTTTTGTTTTTTGTTAGCAACTTGCTAATACAGTACTGGTAAGATGCTTCCTGAAGCAAAACTCAGAATACCAAAATGTTAATCGGAAAAAAACGGAGGAGCAGATTAAAAAAAACAAATCTATAGAGAATGTGTCAGTTGGCTTTCTGTAGAATAGGAGGCATTCTAGTGAGCATAGCCAATGTTAACGGAGCACATTATGTCCGAATGATTAGCTTGAAGATGTAAAATTTTAAATTAAAATAGCTTAGACTAAAAAGTCTAAGCTATTTTTGTAAAAACAAAATTTAAGAGATAAAGGGACCCTATAATTAAAAAAGAAAAAAGTGAAATAATTTTATTTTTAAAGTGGGGAAAGGGAACAGAAGAAGAAGAAACATTCCCAGTAACATGTGCTATCCAAACATGACACCATTTTGATACTGTACAAGAACCAGAAAAAAAAAATGTTCATTCATCTGTTTTAGTTGTCTAAAACTGGGGCAAATCCATAACAAACTAATAGTAGAAAAAGATTAAATTTGGATTGTTACAACAGTAATTTGGTTAATTAGAAGGGAAAGATATATTTCTCTGAAAGGCAATCACCTAGAGTAAAATTTTCTAAAATGTGTATGGGATTTAGGAGCCTAAGTCCCATTGACTGTCAGTGGAACACAGACTCTAAGTGACAGATGTGCTTGTGAAAAATGGGACTCAGGGTACTAAGTCACTGAGACACTGGAAAATTTTACTCTTAGCCCTTTAAGATATTGGGTGAGGGCTAAAAGTTCACTCATAGCCAATTATGAACCAGATGCATGTAAGAAAATGACACATCATGGACACTGTCAGATACAACAGACCAGATCTAGTCATGATGTAACTGTATAACAACATTGGGGTAAACGGTGTTGCCTCAGTCAACACATCTGACTACAAGGGAAATAAGGATTTGAAATGTCAAGTCCCAAAGCAAATGTTCAGCAAGTGCCATCATATTGTGTCTTATTAAGATAGGACTGTCACATTGGATTCATGCCTCTCGGGTAAGAAAAGAATAATGGAAACTTACCTTCTCCTAAACAACTGCTGCTAAAAATGAAAAAAGTCGTCTATTTTTATACCTCAGGAAGTGATCCTATTTTTCCACTGACGGGAGATGCCACTTTCTAGTACCACAGATGCACAGGTCTAACCCTGTGTTTCACATGTGGAATGTAACCTAGTCCATTACTGTATATACACTTCAGGCTGCACTCAAAGCTCAGATCAATGTATTTCTGAAGATACAAGGGAACACAGACTCTATCTTGTCATCTATGACAAGACAAAGCAAAGCAGGGTTACAATTTTGCTGATTTTTTAGTCCTCCCAGAGATGAGGTGTTTGTACTCTACCAGATTATTCTTTAGCTAGGGATTACTTGTTTTTAGTAGAGGCAGTTCACATAGCCTTACTTGGGTCCACCAGGGTAAGAGAAAAGCCAGTTTCGCAGTTATATTATACTTGTTGGAGGCCCACAGTAACATTTTAGTTAAATGACTCTGGGGTCCCTTTGTTGTCGCTGTTGGTCCCAGGATATTAGAGAGACAAGGTGGGTGAGGTAATATCTTTTATTGGACCAACTTCTGTTGGGGAGAGAGACAAGCTTTCGAGCTTACACAGAGCTCTTCTTCAGGTCTGGGAAATATACTCAGTGTCACAGCTTAAAAACAAGGTGGAACAGATTGTTTAGCATAAGTAGTTAACACATATTTTGAGGGACCATTCAAGGAAAGGTGGCCCATTATCCACCCAGTCATAGGGGAGAAAGGAAGGAGAAGGGTGGGGTATTATTAGTTATAGATTGTTGTAATAAGCCATAAATCCAGTGTCGCGATTCAGTCCATGATTTTTAGTGTCTAGCAAAGTTACGAATGCTCCCAGGCTTGTCTTTTGAAAGTGTTGTGCAGGTTTCCTTTAAAGATGAGGACCAATAGGTTAGATGTAGAGTGATTGCTTATCCATCTTGTCTCTTTCGAGTCCCACTGACTTTCAAGACAATGTCATTTAGGCACTTTTTGAAAAAGAATTATTTAATCTCTGGTCCTTTCAGCGTAACTGGCTCCATTTTGTATAGGATTGTGAAGTATATGCTACTTACGTGGTGGAAATTGTGATTTGTCCCTGATCTAGATGATGAAATCTGCAAACAGATGATATTGTTTTCTTTAGTGCCTACAAACACGCTTAGTGCTGAACATGTGCAAAAACACAATCCCTGCCTCAAAGAAATTACAACCTACAAAAAACAACAACCCACTATGGTGATGGAGAGTTTACAAATCTGTCTAACAACAACTAAATGATTTAGCAAAACATTAAATAGCCCTAAAGGAGTCATACTGGGCATTACATTATTTTGGATAGGGAGGGAGATCTAACTAGCATTCCAAATTGTCTGGTCCTTTTCACCCTAAAGGAAAACAAAAGCCAGAGCAGAGATATAATTCTTAATGGTGGCAGTAGATTAACCATCTGCCACCTTGTTTGCCAAGTAATCAAGGATTATAAGCTTAACTTCTGAAAGGGAATTTTTTATTGCCTCGCTTTGACTATGCCTACAAAACGAAGTCCCTATAAACCCTAATGCATGATATACTGAAGGCATATTTTGCAAATTTAAAGCAGGAGTCTGACATTTTGTTCTCAAAACCCTGTATTTTGTAAGGAATCCCCAATAGCATACGTGCTATCATCAGAAAATCCTTCAATGCAGAGTTTTCCCCCTGCATCTGGGTAGTGATGCCTAGTTTTGCTCAAGACTATGCAGAAATCTATCAATAATTGTAGAACTGAGCTGAACCATGACTTGACAGGAACTGGGGTAAGATCAGAAGGCTTCACACTGAATGACTCTTCATTACATTTGCTAACACCTGCCCAAGGGGAGAAGTGATGCTCAGGCATTGAGGGCATGCTCAGTGGCTTGAGAAGACATCTCTCGCTACAACCGTTTTGCACAGGAATCTCAGAAATTTTTTTAGGTTTTCTTTTTAGGATTGTTGTTTTTTAAAGAAATTAAACAAATCTCTCTCTTATGGGGATCCCTGCAGATAGTCTGTGGAAGACTCTGATCTGAGGGAGGCTTCTTTACAATCAGATTGTCAGCCAGTCTGATTCTCTCGCTCCCTATACCTACAGCAAATGAAAGAGTAGAGTGCTAACATCTTTGTGTCCCGAGATATCAAGAAGTTGTGAACTTTCCTGACTGAAAAGAGATCTAGTTTGTTTATGCTTAATGGGGCCTCTCATATAACTATCCCATGACTCATTTTTGGTAACAGAATGAGGCTCCAAGCCTGTCTGCAAGAAAGTGTGCCTTGAAAAGCTGTGATGGCTAAATAGGTAATATGGAAGCCTGAAACTGAAAACTGCTTCTCTCTGACAGGGCTCTGTGGAGGTGACTTTCTCCTGCCTCAGGAAGATGCAGTGGATGCTTCTTGGAGCTAGTAACTATGAGTTTTTGTTCTTTTTTCCTATGCTTGAGAGTAGACTGTTTCCTATATCCTTGCTTTAGATTTAGAGCTGTTGCTCCACTTCATCTTCTCAATGGAATTTTGGCCAAGGAAGTCATAACTGACCAAACTGAGGATGTCCAGGGAACTTGGGGACATCCCAAGTACTTTGAAGAACCTGGTCTGTGCTGGTAATCCACAAATGAGTCAGGACTGCCACCTTGTTCTTACCCTGCTGCGTAAGAGATTTTTTCCTTCAGCTGGGATTCAATAAGGGTATCCCATCCGACAAATCAAAACAATCCAGGAGCCTTGCAAACAGCCCAAACTACCAACTTCCATTTTGACCCCAGAGGAGGAAGGGGCACCTCAAGTCATCCACACAGCAATTGGCATCAGCTGGAAAAAAATGCCAATTCCTAATTAAAATTGTGGGATGTCATCATTCATGCTAAACAGCAATTCTAGTGTTTCCTATATTATATGTATGCAAAGGATTTCAACAGGGCTCTCATCTTACATTTCAGTAACTATATTCTGTCAATGACTAGAGTAAGGAGGGGGCCTACATGACAGGAATTACTAAGGTCATGTCCCAGTTCTGACGTGGATTCTTATTATCTTCACAGCATATACCTGGGAGTGGGGGAGGACTTTGGGATCCTGTACTAACCTACTAAAATAAAGTACTAAGAGCATGGCTTTACTCTTAGAATGAAGTAAGAGAAAAGATCTTGATTTTGTTGTTCATATTCATTGTTACTATCTTGAACACAGAACAGACATTCTGGAAGGTTGCAATGTAGCACCATTTTATTTCTTAAAATCCAGAACACAACAAAACCCTGAAATAGCAAGAGACAAAGCAGGCTGCTCCCTAAAACAGAGGCACAACTCACCCCCACCTTACTGTAAGCTTGCTATCTGCAAACTTACTGCTGGTAGGCCCAGAATTGCACACTTCCCTACAGGGCTCCCTAATCTGCAAGCAGGACCACAAAAAGACATTGAAATTTAAAGTGACAACCTGCACCTTTAAAAGATTATTCAGTATACCATAATTCCCTTTGTGGCTTTGAATTAGTCCTGAACACTCTGCCTCCATTTTCTAATATTGAGAATGGGATTAGCACTTATTTGACTCTATTATAGGGGGTATGATGATTAAATTAGCCAATATTTCTAAAGCTAACTGAAGATTAAAAGTTTCTGTTCACAAGATCATTATTATTTAGATTGCAGTAATGCTCCACAGTGCACCAGATCTACCCAAACTCAGTCATGGTTCCAGTCTACATTCTAAAACAGCAAAGGCAGACAAGGACTGGGACAAAATAAATACAGCCTACAAGCAAATGATGAGAGCCACATAGGGCATGTCTACACTGAAATTAAACATCTGCTGCTGGCTCATGTCAACTGACTCAGTCTCATGGGATTCAGGCTTAGGAGCTGTTTAATTGTGGAGTACATGTTCAGCCTTGGGCTGGAGCCCGAGCTCTAGGACCCTTTCCCCTTCGCAGGGTCTCAGAGCCCGGGCTCCAGCCTAAACCCAAATGTCTACACCACAGTTAAACAGCCCCTTAGCCCGAGTCCAAGTAGCTGACATGGGCCAGCCAGGAGTTTTTAACTGCAGTGTAGACATAGGCATAACTTGCCAGATAGATGGACAGAGATCAGGGTGACAACAAAAACACATCTTAGTTACAGGTTTGTTTGTTTATGTTGTTGGTGTGGCTAACTTCTCCAATCCATTCTCCGCTATTCATCCCCCTCATATTTCCCCAGAGCAACCCCCAACTTCAAGTCAATTTATCCTATGCCTTCCTTCCCAACACTTGACCCCTTGCCTCCACATAAATGAGAGATCAGCAATGAATAAAGGAGAAGTAGTAGTCAGTCAGCAAAAGCATCAAAGTAGTCTCATCTAAGAGTATACGAAAGAGGACAAGAAACATACAAGAATCCTGCCCATCTTGAAATGCTGACTGAAAGAACTGACTTAGAAGTCAGGAATTACCCAAAACATTGGGGAATTTGGGATTCGGTGTATTGGAATACCATACAATACAATACAAGAGTGGTTTCAGTCAGAGTGAAGGAAGAAAAAAGATCTTGATTTTGTTATTCCCATGCATTATGACTAGTACCTTAAATATATAAAATATGACCAAAAAAATTAAAGCCTACAAATATTGTAGAAATCGTTTGCTTCCTTTTACTACTGCTGTGTTGGCAATTAATCTATAATTCTACTTATCTTGTATTCCAGACTACAGATTTGTTTTGTAGGAGGACTGAATTTTCTGGGCTGCCAGGTTCACACTGACTTCAAAATTTTTCAAAAACTCACTGTTTATAGGCATTATATTGAGTAGATGGACTTTTCTGTAATATCATTCTAATAAGGTTTTATCCATATGTGGTTAGAAACTGCAACTAGGTTATAACTGAAAGGATACTTTATAATGAGAACTGAATAAGGGAAGATTAAAACTTTAAACAACTTTAAATTTGTTATCTTCCCCGGTTGCTTTTAAAAATTATGAACCTTATCTAAAATCATAGCCAAAAATGGTTCTACAGAAGCCATGTTTCACATTTTTAAATAATTTGAATTAAAAAGGAATAATGCATTATGAGTCACACATCTAGTGAAATCTAGAAGTAAATAGATTTACTCGCACAAGTAAGAGGAAATGCAGAATCAAGGCCTTTTATTCTTGTTATTCTGGATACATGCAGATAGTGAGTAAATGGCCTTCAGTATGAATGAATAGCTGAAACAACATAACACTTCCAACATTGATTTAGGTATCATTCAGTCAGGTACATTCACCTGTATCACATTTCTTTGACATCTGGGAAAGCCATAATATATATCAGTGCTAGATGACATTCATTGTTTAGCTTATAGGCAAAATCTTGGCCCCTTTGAAATCAGTGGCAAAACCCCCAAAGATTTCAATGATGCAAGGGCTAAGGGACTCACCCCTCTGAAAAGATAACATGTTTCCTTTGTTTCTTTCAGAATAGATATTTATTAAAGGGGTAACCTCCTACTGACTGACTGATTCCATAATTTTAGACACTGGCATTTTATATTTACAGACAAAAATTCAAGTCTAGGGCCAAGTCTACACTAGCACTTACGTTGGCAAAAACTTTTGTCACTCAAGGACGTGAAAAAAACCACACCCCAGAGCGATATAAGTTTTGCTGGCATAAGCGTTCATGTGCACAGTGCTACATCACTGGAAACATTTTCCCGCAAACACAGCTAGCATCACTTGTTGAGCTGGTTTTATTATATCAACGGGAACACTCTCTCCCTTCAGCATAACACAGCTACACAAGCGCTCTGACAGTGGCACAGCTGTATTGGTACAACTGTGCTGCTGTAAGCTTGTAAGTATAGACATGGCCTATATCAGCTAGAAATCATTCCTACTTGAGCTCATATTTCACCTATTGTAACTATCCCATTTTTTCTGTTGAGACTTGCAAAGAGTTTTCTTGTACTATACACAAGATTCGGTTTGACTCAAAGTCACAATATAAACATTTTCAGCACTGTACTATCATTGGGTTGGATTTTATGTCATTTTGCAGCATGTCATCTTTTATTAAGTCAAACTGCAGAAAGACCTCACAGCTTTGCAGCAAAATCTATGAGGTACAAAAAGCTGACACATTGGTTGTTACTAAGTAAAGGTTGCTCTAAAATAGAAGATGGAAGCCAAACAGATTGCATATTGAGGCACCTGTATTCTGCACTGCAAAGCACAAGTGCTTGGTGGAATGTCACACACAGCCCCACTGTTTATGATGAGCATATAAATTAAACAAAAAAACAAGCAGAAAACACCATTTCCAAGACAAGACTTTTTATAAGAGTCTTGTACTTGTTCTTCGTTGTGTAAACTGCTGATTTTCCTAAAACGGATGTGTGGGTTAGGGTTGCCAGGCATCTGGTTTTCAACTGGAAAATCCAGTCAAAAAAGGGACCTGGGTGCGTCCGGTCAGTATGCTGACTGGACACTAAAAGTCCGGTTACCAGAGTAACTGCAATCAGCCTACCCTCCGAGAGGATAGGGAAAGCAGCAGCTGCTGCCTGGAGGAGCTGCTCAGCTGCTGACAGAGAGAACTGGCTCCCAGACCTTTGGCTTCAGCCTCCAGGGACCATCCGCCCCACTGTGCCCTGATTGCCCTTCCCAGCCCCTTACTCCAGGGACCAACCCCACACTGGCCCCTCGCTCTGTGGACTGACACCCCCTCTCTGCCCCGCAGTGCCCTGATTTCCCCCAGCCCCTCACTCCGAAGTCCCATACCTCCCTCTGCCCCAACTGCCCCTGGCCCCTCATTCTGGGGACTGACCTTTTCTGAGCCAGAGCCCAACCGCTGTACCCTGATTGGGCAGGCAGGCTCCGCATCAGCTCCTCCCAGCCCAGCTCTCCGGGGGGAAGCAGGGGTCTCCAGTTTTCAGCAATTAGAGTGTTGGCAACCCTATTGTGATTCGATAGGTCAATTGGTTTTATGCTTTCAACATATTACAGCACCTCCATATGGGGAAGATGACAGCACTTTCACTAGTCAAAACTGTTTTCCGGTTATTGTGAAAACAAGTGAAACTGCGTCAGTGGAAAAGGACTTTCCCCACTAAGCTAAATTTGTGACTGCTTCTTTGTATACAAGAGAGACAAGGTGGGTGAGGTAGTATCTTTTATTGGACCCAGAGGCAGATTACAGTTTTGCTGGGCCAGAGCAAGTGGCCAGTTTTGTGGGGCCCTGGGCTCTCCCCACCCTTTCCACCTGCCATTCCCCCAACCCCCGGTGATCTTGCCGGGGAGCAGGGTCGGAACGCAGGGGCAAGCTCCACCCGTCTGGCACTCCTGCCAGGGAGCGAGGTCAGGGCGTGGGGGCTTGCCCTGCTCCACCTGCCCAGTGTTCCTGCTGGAGAGTGGGGGTCGGGGCGCGGGGGACTTGCCCTGCTCCCCGGCAGAAGCACCGGGCAGGCAGAGCAGAGCAAGCCCCCACACCTCGACCCCGTTCCCTGGCAGGAGTGCTAGACGGAGTGGGGCAAGCCCCTATGCCCTGACCTCGCTCCCCGGCCAGAGTGCTGGACAGGTGGACCGGGACAAGCCCCAGCGCCCTGATCCCACTCCTTAGCAAGAGCGCCAGGGGTGGAGTGGAACAGAGCAGGTAGGGGCCATTTTTCTGTGGTCCCTCAATTGGCCGTGGCCACTGGGCACCAGCTCTATTAACCTCATTGGCTAATCTGCCACTGATTAGACAGAATTCTATTGGTGAGAGAGACAAAAGCTTTTGAGCTTACATAGAGCTCTTTTTCAGGGCTTTATATTGTATACAATATATTCTCTGTGATTCTAGAACTCTCTCACTACAGTAAGTCACTTAGAACAGAGATCTTTTTTGTGGTAGTGTAATGGCCATTAAGAAACTGCTTTATCTGTTCTCACGTATCCTTCTCCAAGAAAAATGTAAGTATTATTGATATTTGAGACTTGTTTTACATTAGAGGCAAACTGTAGCTGATCATTAGCACTTTATACATGAACTCAGGGTAAGGAATCTACTATTACTGGAGCAAGGAATCTACTATTCAAATAGCACGGTTTGGAAAATTTATCTTCATAAAGTGAAGCTAAATCAACTGTGGTCTAGTCTCCTCTACTTGTGAGAGGAAGCTGCCTGTATACATCCCCCACATATTGTGTGAATAACTCTTGAATTAGGTAAGCCAATTTTCTTCTAAAACCCCCCACAATTTTATTATTTTCTTTTAGACTTTTCTTCAAAAATTATGGTGGATACAATATGAAGGAGCTTATTAGCTACTAGCAAACTTAATTGAATGGACAGTAATTCAAATACTGGCTCCATTTGGTCCTTTCCTGGTGCTGAATTATACTGTATACACCGTGGTGCCCTTATGCGTATGATCACACTGTGCTATCAAAAAGTAAACTCCATGGTTGAAAGCAACTTCCAAATAAAATGAGAGGCTATTTCATGCTGCAACTACATACTATTTTCATGTAGATGTAAATGAAAGCCAGCAGGAAGAATATTCTAAAGGACCAATAGTTAAGCAAAGTAATAGTTTGTGAAAGAGAACAATCTCTTAGTTTGGACCAGCCATTGCAAAGCTTCTATAAAACAGTTCATATTCCACCCAAAACCACATTTGCTGCTGTACGATTTCATTAGAGAGTCCAGGACGAGCTAACAAAATATTGGCCCAAATTCAGTCCGTAGAGTAAAAATGTGGAAATCTAATACATTCAATAGAGTTATTATAGCCACTTACATCAGTCCTGGATTTGGCACACACTTTCTGTCCTAGATTTTTGGGAACTAGCAAAGTAGTTCTTCAAACAAAATGGGTGCACCCAGAGACACTAAAGCAAAGAGGGTTAAATGCAGAGTTTTACGGTCTTTACAGTGTCAGAACCGCAAAAAAAATGCAAGGGTGAAATGTGCCTTTTTTGTAAGAGAGTTAGAGTACTTAAATGTCTATGGTCTTAATCAGGCTTCCTGCTATTAGTGACAGAGGAGTTCCTGGTATTGATGCTTGCTCATCAATAAGCCAGGATAGAAATATTTCTTCTGAACATTCTATTCCTCAGAAATTAATTAAATCTGAATAAGCCCTTTTGGAGTTATGTTGTGAAAAGTTTTGTTTACTAGAATTGTTCATCAAGAAACTAAAGCTATGAGATGCACTGGGAACAAGTTTTAACATATGTAAACCCGGGATCTTGAAATTAACATATATTCCTAAAATAGTTGTTTGGGTGTAGGGAAAAGGAAATTAATACAACTGGAGAAGAAAAAATACAAGATGAGGTGCTTTTTCAGGCTAATTTTAAAACTAATTTTACCCACCCACATGTACAGAAAGCAGAATGAAAGTGGCATGGATCACAACACAGGTTTGGTTGCTACACATTATTATTATGCATACCACCTACAGAACAGATTTGAAAATCTCTCACTTGTTACCAAGATCAACTAATATCCATTCCCTCTATGCCCTCATCATAGCTATCTGGCATGTGTTCTGTGCATGAATCAAAGTGGCATCCAGTATGGAAAAAGTCATTTCTTAACAGTTCAACATGTGTTGGGTTTCCTTGGCTGGTTATAATCCTGCTGAGCCAGTGTGTGGCAACAAATCAGGTGCAAGGGAGTCCTGCTCCCATTCAAGTGCATGGCTAGACTCCCATTGATTTCAATGGGAACAGGTCCTTCAAAGACTACTAACATTGCTGTGACAAGTTTTAACATAACTTTCCTCCCAATAAGCTAAAGTTGTCCTTGGGCCCTAAGGACGCCTCCTAAAATGTTCTTTGTAGGTTCTCAAGAGGCAATTGCTTAGATCCTCACCTCTTTGAAGTGTTCCAGCTCTGAACTTGTTTCTTCAGTTATCATCTTGCTTATTGTAGCATGAAAAAGCTGGTACTTGTTATTTTCTCCAGCCCATCTACAATTTTGGATCTTCCCCACCCACATGAACTTGCTCACATACTGGGTCTGCAAATCCCCCAATATAAAAGTTTGGATTCATTCAAGAGCTGCTGTATCTTTAACTCAATCTAGTGGGAGAGAGAAATCTATTTATCAGAAAGATGCACCATAGCTATGAAATATCATCCCTTGTTTAAGATACTTTTTAGTATCATTGAGATGTGAACCAGATTGCATACTGGTTTAATGCAGGCCATACACAGCAAAATTACACAGAATGGGGAAAGTCTGAAGGAAGAAAATACTAGGAAAATAGTGGATCAAGATTCTGTTACAATTAGATTTTCATTAATTAGAGTGAATATCACTGTGCCTGTCTATATTAACACTTGAAAAAAAAATTAAAAAAAAGATTTTTACTCAGTACTTCACCCCATTAAAACTTTAAACAATTTACAGCCTTGATGACTACAGTAAGGAGAATAAATGAAAATACCACCCGTCTATCCATCTAGCTACTTATTTTGCCCTCCATCACCACAATATGTGAGCACCCAATACTACTGTAGTGGTTGGTGACATAAATGACTGTCAGTTTTGGCCTTTTACTGCTGAAGCGCATACAGTGAAAAGTTGATGCCATTCATTTTGTGAAACTACTGTTTTCCTCTTCACTATTAGCTTTTGAAGAAGTGCAGTTTTCCCTTTGCTGGGGTTTAGTTGCTTCATTTGAAAAACGAAGAACAGGAGCTTCAAGGCCACAGAGATATGTTGTTTCCCCTAACCAGCATTAGAGAGTGCTAAATACAGAAATTATTCAAGATACCAACAAGCACAGAGGAGAGACAAAGGGGACAAACAATAACATCAGTAAGCTCTGATGAGAGAATCTACCATAAAACTCTAAAAACCAATTCTAGTGGTTAAAAAAAAAAAATTAGTGCATAAATGAAGCAGGATCAACTTTATTGCTTTAGGTTTTGTTCTTATTAGTAGTAGTAATAATACTGAGCTAGAATTGCTTATGTGTGCCCTGTGCAGTTGGCAATTTCCTTTCTCCTTTTACTCAGTTTAACTAAATACAGAAACACACAGAAGTTTAGGTAGGCAGAACATAGTTACCTAAACCAAAACTTAGCCAGGGCACTGGGGTTAACACTTGAGCTATGGAACCCCAACAGCACATTGACCTCAAACATCCTGCTAAGGCATTCGTTCAGTAATGAGTCAGGCAGAGATAATCCATCATCATCACCACCACTACACTCCTGCATGCTGCCTTCCTGTCCAGCATGTCCAATCCAAGTATTGTCCATGCCTGACCCTGCTTTGCTTCTGCAATTGTTGAACTAGTCCTAACTATGGCTATTTGCAGATGTATGACTTCAGACTCTGATTTCAGCAATCAAGTATTATACAGAGGCATGGAAGAATTAGATGAGTAAACGTCAGTAAACATAGGTTTCACTGTGTGTACACACACACACACACACACACACACACACACAGAGCAACAAAAAATATTGCCATTGATAATAATCAAAATATACAGATAGGAAAAGAAAGATGCTGCTTGAGAACTTCTTAGAGTTTGATTTGATATATAAATTTGGTATACTTTGATATGTAATGTTGACAATTTGTGTTTTAACAGATATAAAACTACCTTTTTGAATCTCAGCATCTACTGTCATTAAATAATTATTGTGTGACCCCCTATAATTTCCCACAACTGTGAAAATTTGATAAAAATTGAATAAAAAATGTTTAAAACCCATAATTTTGTACAACTGTGAAAATTTAAAAATCAATAGAAATAAAAATATTACTTAAGATAAATATTGATATTATCCATTGAAATTTTACAAAGTATCAAATTCTGCCCAGTTTAATTATATTGATGATAAAACATTGCATCTTTCTGTAACAGGATGGTAAGGCTCTTCTGTTGACCCATGCTGTGATGGAATCCTGCATAAAACCGCCAACTAATTCCTAATTACTCAATATGGAAGATGTAGCTCATTAGCTCACCATATGGAAGAGTTGGGAGCAGTCCTTTAGGCAGAAGGTTCTTTCCAAAGAACCTGCCAAGTCTGGGGCGTGTGTTTTCATTTGAGTTACCAGTAAAGCCAGGCCCCAGAGAAAGTGAGTTTCTCTCAATACCAAGGCCCTGATTCTCAATTGTTCCATTTCTGTGCATAGAAATGTGGGGAGAGCAAAGGAGGCCATGGGCACCTTAGAACAGAAAGAGTGCAGTGTGCTCTGGCCACTCCTCCTAGCCTGGGGGCTGTCAGGGGGACAGATGCAGGGCCCTTATGCCTGCTCTGTGCCAGCCACAGAGGATATGTCTCCACTTCATTGATTGCAAGCCTCCAAGCCCAGTAAGCAGACTTCCGCTAGAGAAGCTTGAGCTAGCTCGCAAAAAAAATTAGCAGTGCTGACGTTGCAGCTCCAGCACACACTCAGGCTACCCACCTGAGCTCAGACCTTGGGGGTCGGGTGGGCTTGAGAATGCAAGCTACCACCCAATCTGCAACTTCCAAACTGCTATTCTTAGCATGCTAGGTCAAGCCCCACTAGCAGGTCTGAGCATCACTCCCCCACCTGCCATGCAGACATACCCAAAGGCCCTCTTCGTTGGGCAAAGCAGCTGGATTGCTACAGAAAAATCAAGCGCAGTGTGCTTATTACTTTGGACAGAGCAGGGTCGGAACATACATAACTAGACATTCTGGGTTAACTCTTGTCACTCATCTTAGCTAGACACTATTAAAACACCAAAACTTAACCCAGGAAGATGGAGGATGATTTGTTCTACATCTTTTGCTGTGAAACAGCAGAGAAGGTTTCACCTACCAGAGAGACCAGTACACTTTTTGTATTATATGTATTATTTGATTTACTCTCCATCTCACCTCTTGAAAAGGAATTCCACACAATGGGCCAAATTCACCTTTGGGTTAAGGGGTTACAGTCCCACTAAGTTATCTCCTCTTGCATCAGCAGTGAATTGAATTGACTGACTTAACATCTAAATGAACTAACTACTCAAACACACAATAGTACACAGTTTCTAGCACTGTAGGGGGCTAGGTAAGGTCTGAGAGCATGTCTACATAGGGACACTCAGGAAAGTTAAGTTGAGGTGCATTAGTTAAAGTGCATTAAATCCATGTGCAGATGCTCTAATTCAGAAGTAAAGTGGCCACTTTGTAAATTAAGCTGAAGTGAACTACAGCCACTTTATTTCTGAATGTGTGAGAGTCCACACAGGGTGTTTCATTAGCTGTGAATTCACACTTTCAGTAAATTTGGTGAAACTTTCCTTAGCATCCCCATGTAGACATGCCCTGGCTATCACCGTAATAGCCACTTATCACTTCCAACATATTCTTGTAGGCATTTCTCTGCCCCCATCACCATTGAGCTGTAGTAAAATAATGTTTAATACATTAGGGATTTTTCTACTGAGCCTTCACATCCTTCTTCTGTTTAGTATGCTCCAGTGTTTTCCATTTAGATATTTTTAATCTTTGACCCAAGAGTCATTCTATTCCACATCTGCATCTGACAGCTCTTAGCCTGTATATTTAACTGGCCTAAAATCTTTTGTTCAAAATGTGACCACATGTTCCTCCTAATTTCTTTGAATTCTACAATACAAACTTCATTGAAAAGTTATTAAAAGAATGATAGATTGTTCCCAGCCTGAAAAGATTTTGGAGATGCTGATTTTCTGCCACTAAGCTTTTTTAATTTGATGTGCCATCCTTTATTTTTCCACAGATTTACATTTTCCACCTAAACCTTTATAGAAAACCCATCAAATTTTGTTTAATACAGTTTTGGCATCAGTTCCATGAACTGTATAAATTTAATCACATGAATAATTCTACTTACTTACATGGGCCTATTTACATGCTTAAAATTATGCACATGCTTAAGTATCTCATGGAATCAGGTGCTTTATTAATTAGCAATGATTGCACCTCAATTATAAATGTAAAGAGGGGTCTAAGCAATCAATTAGCATTGCCTTACTTCAATGAAAGCAGAACTGGGGTACAGCATTCCAGTAAAATAATTTCTCCCATTTACATTTAGCTGATCAAGGCTACGAAAACATGTTAGAAAAAGCAAAAAGTCCAATATCAATTTAAAAACAAAGATTCAAAATGTATAGTTATATAGGGCTACATTTATATAGGGCTAATTTTGGGCTCCCAACTTGAGATACCTTAAAAGAGACCTGAGTTGCAGAGGGCCAGTCCAGGCCCCTTTAAGGTGGCAGTTGGCACCCCAAAACTGAAGCATCCAAAAAATCAGTAGTCACTTCGGAAAATGTAGGCCAAGAGGTTTAAATCTTGTTCTATTCCAGTGGCAATACTGTCAGGCAATCCAAATAATTAGTCTGACCTTTCTTTGACAGGTCTCACTTCTCACACTGCTTTTCCAAACATCCAGTTCTACTTTTGTCAAGTCTTTCCCGAAAGTCATTTTTAAATTAATTGGTCTGTAAAAGAAGTAGACCTAGGCCCAGATCCATAAAAAGACACTTAATTCCCACTTCAGGCACAACGGAGATCCTCCAAATTCCTGCCTGGTTGCCCCCTAAATCTGGAGGAGCCTTAAGTCCCTCGGCACCTAAATTTTGGCCAGTGAAGTCCCTTATGTGCCTATGTTTCTGCTGCTGCCACTGGGCACACAATGTCTCAGTCTAGGCACCTAAGCATCTCTCTGTCACCTAAGCCCCAACAGGATCTTCAAACCAAGTGAAGATAGGTGTTCCAGCTCCTATCTCTCCTGCAGGGCCCAGTCTGGTAAGCGTTCTCAAAGCATGCCTAACTCCACATAAAATGGCTGGGGGAGAGGATGGGGAAGAGAGACAGTAGGCTTCCTTATTTGAACATGGATCTCCCACTTCTCAGGTGGGTGCCCTAACCACTGGCTCTGGGATAGTCCAATGTAGATCTCCCTCAATCTCTCCTGCTGAAGCTCTTCCACTGTGGATAAATAATTACATACGCATTGGGCCAGGCAGAGATAGTGAGAATAACCCTGTAGCCCAGTAGTCAGGGCAGTCACCTGGGGGTAGAACACCCTTCTTCTCAGGCTGAAGAGGGAACTGAACCAGTGTCTCCCACAGCCTGGCTGAGTGCCCTAACAAGAGGGTTGAAGGTTAGAAGGACTTCTCCTTCCTCCACCATTTTGCATGGAGTTAAGTGTGGAACCACTTGAGTTCTTGCAAGAAATGGCTTAGGTGCCTGGCTCCTGAAGATGTTTCCCTGCTGTGGATCCCAACTGGAGATAGATGCCTCCCTCCAGCCTAGGTTTAGTCACCTAACTCACAGAGGGAGGGGGCAGGGGTGGCTTAGGATACCCTCCTTTCCTCAGCATCTGCTATTGGCTAGCTTTTGTGACCACTCTTCCTACACTCTAGTTTTTGTGGATCCCTTTCATAAGCACATCTCTCCCACCACCCCATGTGTTATATAGGGAGCCTAGACCCCTTAGGGTTTGTGGATTCTACCAGGTGGTTAGGTGCCCAAAAGTTAGGTATCGCAACACTGAGCGTTGCAACGCCTGAATACCTTTTGCCCATCTGCCTCCCCACCATATCCAGCAAGTCCACTGAAAATGGACAAGAAACTACCTTCTTTGTTTGCTTTTCACTGTGTGTGCGCATCTTCTGGAATGGCCTGCAATACCAGTAGTTTTGTACTTTGGAGTCTCCTGACAGAAGAGTGGAAAAGCCTATGGTGGTGTTTTCAACAAATTACTGCAGGAACATATTGATTTTATAGTTTAAAATTGTCCTTATTCGGTTGAAAAACCCAGGTGGAATTAAACTGCGAAATGAGAGCTGGAAGCAATCCAACAACCAGATTTTTAAAAGGTATTTAGCAGCCTATTTATAAGATTATTATAAAGTCAGAAGGGACTACTGTCATAATCAAGACTGACCTCCCGTATAACGCAAGCTGGGCGACTGGAAGATAGTGAAGGATGACAACAGGGAATCAAAAGAAGAAATGGACAGTAAAGCGTCGAGAGAAATAGAAAAGCAAGGGAAACAAAGCACAAATAGGAGTCAAGTGACTAAAGAAATAAGGACCAAAAAAAAAAAAAAAAGCTGTGACAGTGTGTAAAGTACACCAAAATGGTGAGCTGGAAAAAAGTGCAACTATAAACAACAGAAAAACAGCAAACAAGCAGGAAAGAAAAACAGGTCTTAGAAATATGCCAAAACAATACAACTGTACAATATTATGATTAACTTATTACACTGAACATTCTCCCTCAATATATTTACACTATGCAACATCTACTAAAATGTAACTACATATTTAAATGCATGGGAATTAAACAAAAGTATTATATTTAAACTACTAAATCATCCCTCCTCTCCTGTAAAGAGCAGAACTGGAAGTTCTGAAATCATTATTCTATTCCTGGTTCTGCCATAAATTCCAGTGTGAAGTTGGTCAACTCACTTAAAGGTGATTGTAAAGGTTTAAAAAAAAAAAAAATTGGGCCTCTCTCCCCCTTTTTTGCTTCTTTTTTTCTGATTTATAAAGACAGCCTGAGCTTTCCCCAATCCCTATTCTCTTACTTTAGAAAAAGGAGAGTCAAGTCTGATCTTCCTTGGTTTTTCTTGTGGGATCATAGTGAGGTCTGAAAACATGTTTATTAAGAGCTCTAACAACATAGCTGAAGATATGCACGTGTTGAATCTTTAACAGACTTCCTTTTATTCAACATCAATCACTGAAGAGCTAGACAGGTGTTTAGCTCCCTCTCCTCCCACACACCATAACAGTTTAAAACAGTTGAAAACTGCCTCTTTTTCTTCAATTAATTAACTATCAGCTCTCTTCCTAACATGATGTCACTATTGCACTTGTTCTCCAATCATCAAGTCCAGTTTACTGGCCTCAACAAGACTTGAATTTCTAATGTAACAAAAACAAAAAACCCAAGCCCTAGCAGAAATTAAAAATAAATTTAATAACAAAACAAACCCCCAGCCATCTTTATCCATCGCAAAGCAGCAAAAAGGACAAGCACAGGTTTTTCCTATGCAGGTCACCTTCAATCTCAGCACTATCCTTTTCCCCATCTATAAATTAGAGAGGATATTTGTTTTTCTCTCAGAGTGATGTGAGGCTTAACTAATCAACATTTGCAAAGCACTTTGTGTTTCTATAGTACTTTCCATGTAGAAGTCACAAAGTATTAGTTTATTATTTAGTCTCTTCTTTTCTGAAACTGGATTTCATATTTAAAACTTTCAATAGCAGCATCCAAACCTTTTGAGAGTGAGTCTACACAGAGACAATATCCATATGATATTATTACCCTCCACACTCCTTCCAACCCATCGCAGGGTGCCTTCTTATATGTATTTCTTTAGGCGCTGAAAATCTGAAGCTCCCATTCCATTAGCTCTACCTCATTATGCATATGCATTATAATTCAGCCTTAATACACTGTACGTGGTCACATACAATACTTGACCCTAAAGGACCCCTGCTTACTTCACTGTCTGGATAGTGAATAAAGCAAGGGTTGTTTAGTAGAGAGGCCCACAACCACGTGTTGAACAATAAAGATAAAAGTACTGAACAGCTGCCACATTCATTGCGAATAGGGCACTATACTTGGGTTCGGTTACCTGTCTTGTCTGCCATCTGCTGTGAGACCTTGCACAGCTTGCTTCCCGTCTGTAAAATGGGAGTTCCTAAAGCATTTTTTAAAAATCTACATATGAAGCATGCTATATAAGAGCCAACTATTTATTATAATTATTATATATGCACAACAATGGAGGTAGGAGTCCTGTGGGAAAATATAGTATGTAGCAGTGAAGTTAAAGACTGCATCATCATATCAAGATACCAGGGTTTGTGTGGACAAACTTAAATCTGGCATTTCCTGCCTATTTTTTATTGTCTTTGAAATCTAACTGTTCTTTTTATATAGGTTTCTGTATGGAACTGATTTGTGTGTGGAATACTTTATAAAGAGAGGAAAATCATCTCTGAAAGAAATAACCGTTCTTAGAACTTAAATAGTGTTTGATATACTTATCCTCCCAACATCCCTGTGATGGAAGGCAGACTGATAATCCCCATTTTACAGATGAGGACAAGCCCTTTTGGCGCTCTATAAAACCACAAAACAAGTTGATAGCAGAGCAGGCACTAGGAACTCATGAGCTCAGATTCCCAGTCTCTGATTTTTCATGCACACAATAGGGGAAAAAAAAATCATCAGTAGGTACAAATGAGTGGATTAGAAGAATGTATTTTTGGTACTGGAATGTCAATAGATTATCTGAACACTAAGATGTAATATAGAATATGATCTTACATTTTAGAAACACAACAACAAGTATACTGGAAGGGGGAGACACAACACTGTATTTTTCCTTGTTTGGGGAGGGGGTAAAAATGCTTTTACTGCATTTCCTTCTAGTGCAAGCCAGCACTAATCCAAATATCTCCCAGTGGGCAAAACAAAGCCACGTTAGGTATTTGTGTATCCCCATTGGCTTTCACTTGATTAAAGGAAACTGCTTCATTATAGAAGCAAAGTAGAACAATTCCTTGGAGTATTAAAGCACAATTTTCTATGTGTATTACCATGCAAGGATGAAAAAAAGATGCAATACTCTTTTCTAAATACCTGGGCATCAGGATTGGATTTTTATTGATATTTTGATGAGATTTAGAATGCCTGGCTATTCATCTAGCAGAGATTCACATTACAAGCAAAATTCTATAAAAACAGAACTATAGTCTTCCTCCCCATCCTTTTTCCTCAAGTGAAAAAAAAATTTAGTTTGAAAATTTCTATTTTGTATCACTGACATATTGTTTGAACTATCATTATTTTACAGAGTCTACAAAGCAGGAGCTCATGAGAAGATGTCTCTATTAACTTTCTTGAGCTATATTCAACTTCTATAATTTGATTAAAAGGTGGAGAGGAAAGGGAGTTGGAAACACAGTGAAAACTCAGACCTCTGGCCTGTTATCCTGACTCAATTTCTTGTTTTCTGCTGGATACACACCTGGGTCTAACTTTAAGATCCAGAAACTTAGAGCTACCATGAGGATGCAGTAGAGTATGAAAATAATAAGCCTTTTCTTTTTCTTCATTCTCCAGTGCACTTGTCAGTTTCTGAACTTAGAAAACCCTAGAAGTGCACAGGAGGCTATACATTGCAGAGAGACTTCATTAATTGTAGTATCCCAGGGAACAACAACAACAAAAAGTTACAGCTAGAAAATATCAGTGATGCACAGGTTATCAAAACTAGTGCCAAAACAGAAGCCTCAGCATTTAATAATGTGGTGCAAACCCAAAGCAGTAAAAATGGAATTCTGTAAATATAAATGAATATATAAGAAAATCAAGTAACAAGATTTAAAATTATTTTTCTTCTATTCCATCTTTGTGGAGTCTGGAAAAAGGACGAAAAGTCAGGTCAATCCTGCAGAGGTTCAAGCACTCTGGCTTGATCCAGGAAAGAACTTAAACACATGCTTAGATTTAAGGATGACAGTAGTCTCACTGGTTTCACAGTAGCAGCCGTGTTAGTCTGTATTCGCAAAAACAAAAGGAGGACTTGTGGCACCTTAGAGACTAACCAATTTATTTGAGCATAAGCTTTCATGAGCATCCGATGAAGTGAGCTGTAGCTCACGAAAGCTTATGCTCAAATAAATTGGTTAGTCTCTAAGGTGCCACAAGTACTCCTTTTCTTTTAGTAGTCTCACTGAAGACTATGGAGTCTTTCCAATGGCTTCACTGGGCACTGGATAGAAAGAGATGGCAGCCTGTGACGGGGTTCGACTCACCACCGCAGGCGCCTCCTGCCGGTCGCCCCAGGAATTAGCTCTCAACCGCTGCAGAGCGCCCTCAACGCGTGGTGTCGGGCCCATCATTTGCTCTGCTGCCCTGGGACCTGCGTTGCTCCCTGCTTGGACAGTCCTCGTCTGCTTCAGGACACTTCCCGCTGGCAGTGCCCACCGCTTCAGTCTCACCCCCTTCCGAGGGGCTGGGAGGGGGAGGTGTTGTTAAGAGCAATCCTTCTGTCTGCACCTGCCTCGATGGCCAACCGCAACCCTATAGTCTAGCCCCTTACCTCAGGGGCCAGTTGCAGTCTGTCTCGGCCCCTCTCCTCAATGGCCAGGTGCAGTGCAGAGGAGGAAAGGTGGGGGGACGACCCAGGCCTGCCCGCTACTCTGGGCCCTGACCCAGGGACCCTCCTTTAGTGGCAGCCTCTCTCAGCCCTTCTTCCTTCCCCTCTTGCCTGCTCAGTTTCCCTGGACCACTTCCCCTTTGGCCCTATGCACCTTCCTAACCCTTTGCATCAGGGCCGCAGCCTGGCAGGCAATGGGCAGGAGCCCCTATCTGCTCCCCCAAGCCTGCCCAGCACTGCTCTGTCCAAGGTGCTGCTCCTTTCATCAGGAGCAAGTCCATCTCCCTTGCTGGCCAGGGAGTGACTGCCTTCTCCCTAGCTGGGCAGCCTTTATATAGGACCTAGCCCGGTCCTGATTGGCTCCTGGTCTGCACAGCCTCTCTGGCCTGGTTCACCCCTTTTTCTCAGTGGGTGGGGCTCTCCCCACCACACAGCCACATCAGAATTAAAGGCTGCAAATGAGTTTCCATTTTAAGTGTGACATTGGCTCCCCCATACCATGCCCAAATCAAAAGGCAAATTTTTATATTTTTTCAATGTAAACCTGTAGACCTTTTCCTTGCAGAGTTGGACCTTCAATATGTCAACTGAACAAAAGAGGGGCTTGTCAATAGAAAAATAAATTGATGTTAAATTGGACAAGCTGTTTGTAAATTAAGAAACATTTAAAAAAAATTGGCATTCAGCATAGACAACAAACTCTAACCTTTGTTCACCAACTCTTAGCTTGTGAACACAGTGTGGGAGACAATGAAATTTAAGTTTATTGGACTCATCTAATACTTGGGTAGGAGAGGAGGAGAATAAGGAAAGGAATACCAAATCACACTGCTAGCCCCATCATCCCCTGTCATGCAGACCTCCTCAATTGCTCACTTCCTAAGGAAGGCTGCAGAAGCTGTGCCTTTGGAAAGGTTGGAAAATGAGGATGAGGATGAAAACAGATCAGGGCCATTTTCATAGAGAGAAGGAGGTTGTCATCAAAGTGGGAGAGATCATGGATAAGGGGAGTATGAGAGGCAGAGCCTACCAACCAAATCCATCATCATTGGGTGGCAGGAATGGGGACATCAAGCCTAACTTTAAAGGTCCCAGGTCTAAAAATTGTTGGCCTTAAACTGTCCATCTGTAAAACAAATATAATATCTACATGCTTTGCAGGGATGTTAAGATTATTGATGTTTGCAAAGTTCTTTGAACACAGAAAGCACTATATATAAATGCTAAGTTATTATGACAGGGAACATAACTAGTCCAATTTCTCTCAGCCTCAGAGAGTAAATATTTCTTCAGCTCTGCTCAGAGAATTCTGATTGCCTTAAACTTTAGGCACTCAACTTTGAAAAACTGACTGTATTTTTCAGTTTTGCTATTAAATAAGATCTACACAGCTTCCTAGCTTCCATTTTTTTTTATACTTTATAAAGTGCTTTGGGATATCACGACTGGGCAGTAGTAATACCTGCCATTTCAGTTACACACTCTGCAAAGTTCAATTACAAACCAAAGCTGTATAAAAAATATTTTTGGGTCTACAGCTTTCCATGGTTGGTCTCATGCCAGAAGGAAATGGTGTTAGTTTGTGTTTTATTTAAAGTTGGAGGAAAGATTTTTTATTTATTTATTTATTTCAAAAAAGGAGCTAAACACTAAGATGAAAAAAGACTTTTTTGATACCCAAATAGTATAAAGAGGATATACAAATAAATCCTGCCCACCCTCCAAAGTTAACTAGTGGTTAACCTCCACGAATAAAACCTTTTGGCTAAATTTGGTGATGGGGAATTAAAAGAAATTAAATAATCAAAAAATCATAACTGAGCACACTTTGTAGTTATCCACTAAAATTTTTGCAGAGTGCAATGGCTCTCCACCCCTTTGTGATACCAGTGAAGAAGGAACTGGATGCTCTCCCTTCTTAGCTTAATCAGTTGCCCAGCCAAGACAGAGGCTCCTGATCGCAAGCTGCTGGGACAATTCACAACAGAGAAATTGCAAACGTCTCATTAAAACATATGGTCATTCCCTCTTATTGGCAGTCTCTGCACACTACTAGCCTTGAGGGTTTATTTTATGCCACCTTTGTTGCCCACCCTACTCACATCCCAATTATAACTACATTTAAACAAGATGTTGTTAGTTTAAGAAAGCAAGAAGAGAAACAGACTAAAAACCAAAGTCATTTACTCTTACCAGTGTTTACCAAAGTCATTTACTCTCAAACTATGAGAAGATGCATCCAGGTTTGGAGGGGAAAAAAAATAAATCAAGAAAAAGTCCAAAGATTGGAAATTGTATTGCTATATGATTAGCAGTGTTTCAGCTCATAGCTGTTTCTTGTAGCTAACAGCCTCTCAGTCATTCTCCCAAAATTCTGTGTGTCTCTGCCTTTTAGAGAGGGCCTGACTGACATACAGAGAAAGCCCTTTATTTTTTTCGATAAGGCACCTCATATATGGGCACCCTAAAGGATGTGAATTGTGAGTTGATGGGCCTTAGGCAGCACTACAATATATTCATACAGAGATTACACAGACTGAGAAATACTATACCAAATTATAAACTTCAAGTACATAGATCTTCAGACCTCCATAAACCCATGTCTTCAAATCAGGGGCAAGAAAAAAAAATCGTGGATGTGAGAAAATTGTGGATCCCATCAATTTATGATTTCTCAGCATTTTGCAAGATTCTGCAAAATGTTAAGTTTTCATTTTAGTGATATGCTCCCCCCTGCCCATCCATTGTAAAGGTACAGCTCTCCATTTGGAAATAGATGCACTGCTGGCCTGATAACCAACCTTGCAGACATCTGTCTCCAACCAAGCAATAGTCAAGATATCGAAACAGATTTCCTGGCACACAGCAATCTGGCCCTTCAACCAGGTTACCCAGTGCATGGAGTATCATCGCAGCATACATGCCACCCTCCCATGGTGTAGTGCCAACATAGGTACTCAGATGCTATTCCTGTTCTCTGCTCCTGGCATAGCAGATAAAAGGGGCATGGCCAAAAGAATAGGGGTGTGCATGCCACAGCAGTCATTGGCATTTTCAGTCTCTTGTGGCCATTTGGAACCAAAGTAAATGACAAGAACCTTTAGGCTGTTCTAACATGGTAAAAGAGATAGGCACCTACATACAACTGTATCAAGGAGTCGTTAATGAGTTAAAGTTAATGTGAGCTTTATGTCATCTTTGCACCCACACACCCTGACCTATGCATTGTGCAGTTCATCTATGCCCCAAGATCTGACTCATTAGCTCTTCCCTTCCCACAAGCCATTCACTTCAAAGATCTTTACATTTCATGCCCTCCACTCTAAACATTAAGCCTGGATAGGGTTTCTCCCCCGAAAATGGAAACTACATGCATAAAAACAATACAGATGTAGTATCTATATCATACATTTTACTTCACACAAGTAACATTAACTTTCCCACATCACACATACTGTATGGGCCAGACTGGGATCAGATTATACTCAGGAACATGATGTGGCCATGTGTGTGCAGGCACTCCTGCCTCCCCATGTCCCACTATTGTGTTGCCTGTACAAGGAGGGAGAAGTTTTTTCCATAAGGCAGGACAGCTCCACACGACTCTCCCCACAGAGAAGTGTGTTGAGCAAACACTCTAGTTCCATATGTTTACATTTAACCATCTAAACAAGGGAAATGTTGTATGTGTAAGACAGGGGTGGGCAAACTTTTTGGCCCAAGGACTACATCTGGGTATGGAAATTGTATGGTGGGCTATGAATGCTCAAGAAATTTGGGGTTGGGGTGTGGGGTTGGGGGTGAGGGTTCTGGCTGGGGGTGCAAGCTCTGGGGTGGGGCCATAAATGGGGAGTTCAGGGTGCAGGAGGGAGCTCTGAGCTGGAGCAGAGGGTTGGGGTGCAGGGTGGGGGTAGGGATAAGAGGTTGGGGGTAGGGATAAGAGGTTGGGGATGCAGGAGGATGCTCTGGGCTGGGACAGAGGGGTTCGGAAGTGGGAAGGGGATGAGGGCTGGGACAGGGGCTAGGAGGGTGGGAGAGGGTCAGGAGTACAGGCTGCGGGTGGTGCTTATCTCAAGCAGCTCCCAGAAGCAGCAACATGTCCCCCCTCTGGCTCCAATGTGGAGGTGTGGCCAGGTGCCTCTGTGCCCTGCCCAGTCCGCAGGCACCGCCCCTGCAGCTCTCATTGGCCATGATTCCTGGCCAATGGGAGCTGCGGGGGAGGCACGTGGGACGGGGGAAGCGTGCAGAACCCCCTGGCTGCCCCAACGTATAGGAGCCGGAGAGGGGCATGCCGCTGCTTCCAGGAGCCATGCGGAGCCATGTCATGCATGGAGAGGGGCAAGCCCCGGATCCTGCTCCCCAGCGGGAGCTCAAGGGCCAGATTAAAACATCTGAAGGGCTGGATGCAGCCCCTAGGTCGTAGTTTGCCCACCCCTGGTGTCAGAGTAAGCTAGTGCTGCTTAGGATAAGAATCTGTACATCTTGTCCTGACTTTTCAATGTGTCGTTCACACAGGGTTTTTGTATTGTTCTCTTGATGTTTACATTCTAATGTTAAGCTACTAACAAACCTGTAAGAGTGCAATTCCATGGAGATCATGTTACAATGTCAAGATGAAACAAATCAATACCAGGACAAGTCTTTACAAACCTCATTATGATGTCAACGTGAACTAAAATAAAGGTCAATACACTAATAACTAGACAATGTACTAACCAAACTCAAAACTACATGAAAAATACTAAGTTTGAGAAAAAGATGTTAAATGCATGGACATTTTTATTTGAGTTCCATTTATCCAAGCCTTTATATGACTTATGTTTTCTATTAGTGTTCCCAAATAGAAGGCCTAAATCCTTCTATTTTGTACAGAAGTTAGGCCTTTATTTTTAAAGAAAATAAGTTCTTGACTGTAGAGGTAACCTTCTAAATGTGCACCGAAGGGATAGGATTTTCTTGAGCCCACAGACTAACAGTTCCATACTGTTCATGTAACCCCTTTACATTGAAAGTAACTGGAGACTTTCATTCATAACTTTTTGGGCAGCAGTGAAATGCACAACATGTATGTCAATTTCACTTAGCTAGGGAAAGCTGCAAGCAGCCCTGGAGTTTCTCACACAGGTGAGGAAAACTGACAAAACAGCAACCGAGTGTGCGTGTATGCAGGGCCAGTTCTAAGGGTGGGCAACCAGGTTGGTCACCTTCGGTGCACACTTACAGGGAGTGCTGGACCACTGCGCTGCTTAGCTTTTGGGGGAGCGGAGGGCAGCTGGTTTTGATCAGTTGATTGGCCAGCCCCCTCTCCTCAATTGTGTAGATATTTTTTTTTGCTCGGCCACTCATGGGTGGGGATGCCAAAAATATTTTCCACCATGGCCAACAAAACAGCTAGGGCTGCACCTGTGTGTGAGTGTCACAGAGACCACTTTTGCTCTAGCAGCAACCAAGGGCCTGGGGAAGGAAGAGTAGCAGAAATCTTTCCTCTTTTCCCCTTAACAGTCAGGATACTCAGACAGGGGAGTGAGAGAAGGACAGGTGCCTGGGCTACTAATTTATCCAACATCTACTGGCTAGAGTTTGATACAAAAGATGGCATCCAACACTAATGCCATTCAGGAGCCACTAAAACCATAGGCACCGACACTGTGCGTGCTCTGGGTCTGGAGCACCCATAGGGAAAAAAAAATAGTGGGTGCTCAGCAGCGCCTCGATCAGCTCCTCCCCCTCTCCCCAGCACCCTCTTCCCTCCCCAGCACCTCCCGTGATCAGCCATCCCATGATGTGCAGGAGGCGCTGGGGAGGAGAGGGGAGGAGTGAGTGAGGGGTCGGAGAGGGGGCGGGAAGAGGCAGGGTGAGGGCAAGGCAGGACAAGGCAGGGCCAGGGTGGGGCATTGGGGGAAGGGATAGAGTGGAGGCAGGACCCCAGGTAGAGCAGGGGTCGAGCATCCCGTGGCACATTAGAAAGTCGGCGCCTCTGACCAAAATTACTGACTCCCGTTCTGTCCCTCACAAAAAGCAAACAAAAATAACTCTGACTGTCCATGATGATCACAACCATTCTGCATTAATATCAATGACCACCACAATTTCAGTTTTTACAAATAATAAGCTTATCATGTGAACTTCAAATACTAGCAGTGCCATACCAAATAAGACAAGCAGTCAATCTACTCCAGTATCCTCTCTCTGACAGTGGACAGCACGCTTACATAAGCGGGGGAATAGTCCCGCTATTGTGGGGAACTTTCCTGGCTTCTGCACTACCCCGGTGAAGTGGGCTAGCGAAAGGATCTGAGTCCTCGCTCCCACTTCCTTTACCCAGTGGCCTCCCTGCCCTTGAGGGCTCCCCTTCCACTCTCCTGTCTGGCAGAGTCCTCGTAACCCCAACAAGGCTGGGTCCAGGATTCCTGGTGGGCTCGACTCCCAACCCTGCTGTGGTCACCTAGGACAGGGGCTAGGGTGTCCCCACTCCGGGGTACTCTCTCTCTGCACTGGGCACTTCTCTGACCCACTGACCCACATACACGTTAAAGCAAATGCAAGTTATTTAATCAACAATTAATTTTAAAAAGAATAAGGAAAAATGGGAACGGTTAAAGGAAACACATCACCCCGCTCTGTGGCAGGGAACATCACAAACAGTGTCTCTGGAATGTCAGGGCAGTTCACAGTCTGTTCCTTGTAAGTCCCAGGCCTCCTTCTCAGGCTCTGGCTGTGCTGCAGGGATGCTGTGGGCTGGACACTCGCTCTGGTGGTGGCCACACGCCCTCAGGCTCTAGGTGGCAGGACCCTTCTTCCAGCGTTGCCCCCGCCCTGTCAGGGTTACCAATCCCCCCCACGAGTCTGGCCTGCAGAGCCTCCCTGTGGCTGAGGCGTCTCCCTGTGCTGGGCCCGCTGCCCAGGGCCCCCCTCGGTCTCTTCAGCTGCTCCCTGCACCTCAGCTGCTCCCTGCTCCAGCCCCAGCTGCACCACTCTGTCTCAGCGCTGCTGCTGCTGCTCTGCCTCCAGCTCCCTGGGCTGCTTCTTTGGCCCCTCTGCCTCTGGTTGCTGCAACTCTGCTCCCAGGACAGGTCTGCTCTGCAGGCTGCTTCTGTGACTCTGCTCCCATCACTGACCTGCTTCGTGGGCTGCTTTTCTGGCCCCTCTGGCTCTGGTTGCTGCAGCTCTCCTCCCAGGGCAAGTCTGCTCTCTCTGGGCTGTGCCTCTGGCTTTGGGGCTGCAGCTCTGCTCCCAGGACAGGGTCTGCTCTCTCTGGGCTGCTTTTCTGGTCCCTCTGGATCTGGCACAGCTCTGCTCCCCAGCTCAGCTTGGGCCCCTGCTTTCTCTTTAGCTCAGCCCCACTCTGTCTGACCCAGGCAAATCCAGCTCACACAGAGGACGGGAACTTCCTGGCCTCCTGACTCCCCGATTAGCCTGCTCGCCCTGTCATTGGCCTCTCCCCATTGTTCCTGGGGACTATCAGTCTCGGCGTCCTCGTTTCCCATAGACCCTTCCCCTTTTAGTACTGGGAGCTAGCTAACCAAAACACCCCCACTGAATGTTAGTAAGGGTTCAACAGTCCCCTTACACTTATTCAGATTCTTAATTTTTAAATTTTTATTAAGTTAGAAAATGGTGATTGATGCATTTCTCACTAGCGATTTGTGTCAAGCTCTTTTTGGATGAAAACTTGAATTCAACTAAAAGTGCACAAAACCAGCATTTTAAAAAATATTAGTTAAATAAAACTACAGTAAATATGCTGGATACATAAGAAAAAAGGTTTACCAAAAAATGCTTTGCATTTAAATCTAACTGATTGATTAAACAAAGGAAGAATTACCTGTAGGTTAGTGAACTGAATTGATTGTTTTCAGCCACCATTGTCCTTCAAAACTATAACAGGGTTCAAAAAGAACTAGATAAGTTCATGGAGGATAGGTCCATCAATGGTTATTAGGCAACATGGTCAGGAATGCACCACCATGCTCTGAACATCCCTAGCCTCTATTTGTAAGAAACTGGGAGTGGACAACAGGGGATGGATCACTTGTTGATTGCCTGTTCTGTACATTCCCTTTGAAGCACTTGGCATTGGTCACAGGATTCTGGGCTAGACGGATCATTGGTCTAACCTAGTATGACCGTTCTTATGTTCAAAATTTTAGAACTTGTAGATCTCAGCCTCTCACATGTAGTTTTCATTCATGGATAGGAAGAAGAAAACAAGCTTTCCTGCATTTTCAACTCTCACTTGGCTTCTTAACTATGAATGAACTAGTCATTGAACTGAACTAGTTGAATAAACGGAAGAAAATGGTCTCTCTGCACCTTGCAGAAAATGCTACTGCTGTTGACAATTGATGATAAGTTTAGGCCTTAACATAGGCTACCATAATTTCAAGTTTAATTTTAAAAAAGAAACCTATATTTAATATAAATGTAAATAATTTTTTTAATTTGTAAATTTTTTATCCTCCCTAATATTTGTTTCTGTAACTATGGATACTCCTTTTACTACTGAAAACATCAAGTCCTACCCTCAGTGGGTACATCTACACTCTGATTAAAAAAAACAAACCCATGGCGCTGAGCCTCAGAGTCCAGGTCAGCTAACTTGGCTCACAGGGCTCTGGCTGTGGGGCTATAAAATTGCAGCATAGACATTCGGGCTTTGCCTGGAGCCCGGACTCTAAGACCCCACAAGGGGGGAGGGTCTCAGAGCCTGTGCTCCAATCCAAGGCCAAATGTCTATGCTGAAATTTCATAGCTCCGCAGCCCAAGCCCCGCAAGCCCAAGTCAACTGACCCAGGCCAGCCATGGGTCTTTTATTACAGTGTAGACATCCCACAAGATGCCACTGGGTAATACATTTCATAAGCTACTTGTGCATTGTGTGAAAAAGCATTTGCTGTTATAGTTTTCAGTTTGCCCTTTCAGTTTCATTGAATCCTCCGTTGTTCTTGTGTACGAAGAATAATTTTGTGTTATCTGTAAACTTTGCCATCTCACTGCTGACCACCTTTCACAAAACATTAATAAATATATGGGATAAGACCAATCCTGGTACAGAATCTTGTAAGCACCCCACCGTTTACCTTTAGCATGATGAAAACTGACTTCTTATTCCTATTCTTTGTTTTCTGCCTGTTACCAGTTTCTGATCCATGATAGTATTTTACCTCTGCCTCACGACTACTTTGTTTCTTTAGTAGCTTCTCACGAGTGACTTTGTCAAAGGCGTTTTTAAAAAGTCCAAACAAATATCAACTGGTTCTTTTTTAGCCACTATTTTATTGATCTGTTCAACGAATTCTAACAGATTACTAAGGGACAATTTTCTTTTCCAGAAGCCATGCTTGTTAATTGCTATAATATCATGATTTTCTAGGTATCATTCTATTTTTAATTATTGTTTCAGCCCATTTACCAGGTACAAATGTAAGGCTTACTGGGCTGTAATTTCCCAGAGCTCCCAATGTAGTATCCTGTATAGTAGCAGATTTTCATGACAGACTGTTTTTTGCTAGAAGCTCAACTACTTCATTTTCAGGGCCTGTCCCTGTCAGTTTATAAAAAACAGAGTGTTGTCTCATGGTTTTTGTCAGTCTTAGGAGAATTGTCACCTGAAGTAGCCACTGGCCAGCTGAGCTGGTAAAACAGATAACAGGATGTGCCAGTACATAAGCACCTCCAGGACCACCCCAACTCTGACATAAGTCATGCTGCCCTCCTGCCCCCAGGAAGCCTCACAACAAGCAACCTCTTCACGATAATCCTCCCCCACTCAAAGGTACGGTCTACACGAGGAAGGCTTTGCTGGTATCACTATCTACACTGGACAGAGTTTGCTGGAATAAACCTACTAGCAAACCCTCCTAGTGGAGACATAGCTTATACTGACAAAGTTCTTTCACTGGAAAAGCTTATACCAGTTCCCAAATGAAATAAGCTACACCAGCTAACAGACTTTGCCAGTACAACTCCATTTATACTAGGGCTTATGCTGGCATAGGTCTGTCAGGTAGGGATGGGTGTTGTTGTTTTTTGCACACTCTTAACCAACATGCCAGCAAAACATTTAAGTGTAGACCTGGCTGAATGGACATAAGTTGTACTGGCACAAACTGGTAAAACTGCACTTATACTAGGACTTTTGCAGACACAGATATGTCAGTAAAAAACAAACATATTGTATCCTTAACCAAAACAGCTATACTGGTAAAAGTTTCTAATGTAAACAAGGCCAGAGTCAGATCCATGTAAAGTGCAAGACTCTGGACACTCTGCAAATGGTAAGCCTATGAGCAGTGCAGCCGCACTAACACATGCAGGCAACCACTGATGAAAAAACTGTGGGCTGATGTTAGAATATAAGAACAGCCATACTGGGTCAGCCCAAAGGTCCATCTAGCTCAGGATCCTGTCTTCCAACAGTGGCCAATGCCAGGTGTTCCTGCTTCTCCTCACAGCCTCTGGGCCAAAGGTGAGCACAGAGGGTGTAGTATGATGGTGGCAAAAGGAAGAAGGGAGTAAGAGGGACTGATCAGAGCAGGTCAAAATCTTTCATTCCAAATTTTTTTAAATGAAAAATGGCTTTTTCATCAACTCGGAAATTTGCTTTCAATTAATTTTTGGGCCCAAAATTAACAAGCTATTTGGGGTTTTCAATTAAAATCTGAAAACTTTTGAAGAAAAATCTTGATAAAAAGCAAAATTTTCATCAATTTTTTCATAGGGACAAAATGTATTTCCCAGTCAGCTCTAACATGACTAGTGAATGTGATAGAGGGAGTGAATGTGTAGAGGGAGAAGAAGGAGAAACGAGAGTGAACGAGGGTATTCCACCTGCATCTTTGGGTGCCTAACTTTAGGCACACAAGTTTGAAATATCTGAATTATGTAACTTGACAAAGGCCATAGATAGAGTCAGTGCCTGGCCTGGGATTAGTCCCTTGCTCTCAGTCCTTTGATTAGACCACATCGGCTTTCATACTACCAAGTTGCCCTTCCCTGTGGTCACAGGTCATGCAGGGTGCTCAGCAGAGACACTGACTCAGGCCCAGGCAGCTAGCTACTAGGGAGCTTGTGGTGGCTCTAGTTCTTCAGCAATAGTTTACATGACACTAATTACAACCATAAACTTGGTATGCAGTCTTCATCACCACTCTAACTCCTCTTCCCCACACAAAAATACACCAACCCACAACCCCAAAGACCTGGAGTTATGCTTTTTTCTGGACACCAAATCCTAAACCTGGATGATTGTTAATAACCCATGAAGTTTAGGAAAAGATCAGCTCCAAGCTTTAACCCCTAGTGATTGGTTCACATCCTTTTACATTTTCAAGGCTATCTTTGCATGGAAGAAGACTAGAAACTTACTCTTTTCTTCAAATTAAGAGATTCAAGCAGAGACTAGGAATTTTACCAAACAGACTGATGGCCTGGAATGGTATTGCCTCTCGTACAGGCTCATAAGAAAATTCCCATTCCACACTCATCAGCTACTGAACTACTACAAGTTTGTAATTTCCTATGTCTTTGTGTGAGCCATCCGATTCTCAGTGTGGTTTTATTTCCCTAGATTACTGTCACCCACTGCTAGCCTGTAACTGACCATCCCTATGACTCCACTCTCAAAGACTATGGAACTCTTTCCAGTTTTGCTGAAGTGAACAGCTTGTTTTGAACCCTGAAACCACCACCATTTTTTGAAGCACAAGTTGAAGAGACATGTTCAAGAAAAGTGACAATGTATAAAACAAGAATAACGACTGGATACTGAATTGCTCATGCACACAGCCCTATGCTGTCAGCATTGCACTCTCTAGCCTTATGCTGCCATCTCAATATTTCATAGCAACCACTCTTAAAATGTATGGCTGCAGCTGATGCCCAGGTAATATTCCTCTGGTATCTCCAGACATTCTGTTAAACAGTTTTATGATGCTAAGAGAATACCATGCGATTGAAAAACAAGCTAAGGAGGGCATGCTCACATTACCACAGATATGGACCAGTTGTCAAATAGTGAACTATGGGTCATTTATAGCACACTGAGTAAATGCTGTGGTCAGACAACTCTGCTCGGCCGTGCTCCTTTTAAACCAGGTGTCACCAAGAGGCATGGAACACTACACTTCTAAGAAAATGCTCAACCTGTTGCAGCAGCTGAAAAACCAAATAGGACTGTCACTTACTCAAGTCACTGAGCCCTGGATTCATTGCATCAACCAACAGTGTCAACAGAGTCTGAGGAGTAAAGCATGATGAGTGTACATGCACGTTCTTTCCTTGCTGCTGGCTGACCAGTGACTTCCCATTCTGATTAAAATGGAAGCAAATGATTTCCAACATAATTTGATCCAGGCTTCAGTGGCCAAACATATATTACACTTCAGCCTTAGACGGATACTAAGCTCAGACTGCGATGGTGGCTCTGGTATCATCTTTCTTTTTCAGAGCTTCCATGCCACGTGCAGCGACGTACTCAGGCAGAACACCAGCCAGAGTGACAGCAAGAGGACTTACTAAAAGTAGCAATAGATCATGTCCCTGCCACCTCAGACTACTACTTTCTCTTATCAATCTATACAGGTTCAGGGCACGCCATTCAAATTCAATCGGCTTCTAGATCAGTGAAAAATGATTATTGCTAAATATTTTTTCTTTTAAAAAGTCAAACACATAAGGAAAGACATTTTGATCGATCCAAAAATAAAAAAAAGTTAACTATGGTGCTAACCTCCCCATTCCCACCACCCCTACCCCCCAACAAAATATCCAAAAGGTTATTCTCGGAGTTGCTCACCACTCAGTGTATACTTTGAACACACTGGCTGTTCAAAGTATACACTGGATGGTCCAGTGTTACTGACAGTTCTGAACATGCCATTGATAGTGATAGCAGAATCATATTTGACAAACACTATGCTTTTAAAGAAAAACAACTGCCCTCCAGTTGCCATTGCAGATATTCAAGCCAACTAAGAAGCCAATAAAGAAGACCCCATTGTTTACAGTGGTTTGACCTGTAGTTTCCTTATTTCATGCACATCTATACTTGATTCCCCACCTTTTTGATTGGCTTATTGACAAACTTAAAAAAAAAACCCACAGCTGTATATTTGATGAACTATCTGCTGTGCTTTGTCAATCCTTGAATGACTGGGTTTGACAGAAAAACCACAACTCACAAATATAATTTCCTCCTCAATATTTTCTTTTTATATTTTGTCCTTTTTATACATCTTGGTTGTTTGTTTTTGACTCCTTCATGCTTTAGTTGTAGTGCTGAATACTGATGAGACAATTAGTGCAACCATTTTTGTTTTTAAGACTAGATGTGTCCAGTAGTAAGATCACTTGTGATCATATTTGTTACTTCTGACATACCTGGCCTTATCAAATATTTTAATAGGAGCCTCCCTTTCACTAATTGACAACAATCTCTCTTCATTAAACCTGCAAGTTATGAAAGTTCAAACCAGATACACCACTGCTGTTATAACAACAGCACCCCTCATTTTCTTCAGTCATTGTGCCTCAAATAAAGGAAGATTGTTATGTTTTGCAAGTTGACTTGAATTACTATTTGTCTTTTTAGTATGGACATCAGTATTTTTGCACAATTGGAAGAACAAAACTTTTGCAGTTTTTGCAACTTTTACTGTTTTCTGCCATAAGATTTACATATAGGAATGACCATTATTAAAAATATTATAGATTGTTAATATTAACCAAATATAAATATTATTTGCATATGTACAGACACAAACCATCTGTTTAAATCTGCAAGTATGACTAATAAAATATAGGCAGCTTAACTGATGTCACAACAAAAAAATCTAAATTTTTATCTTAAAGATACTATAACATGAAACAAACGATTTTCTAGAACTATATCAGTCTATAATCAAATTGCCTAATTAGTGAACCAATATTAGCCATATTGATAAGAAATTCCTATAAATAGCAGTCATGTGCAATCGCTTTTTAAAAAAGAAAAAATATATATTGGCTAATCTCATCTATTCTCATGAACCAAAAACTATTTAAAAGTGTTTCACTTGGAGAAGTAGTCAAAAATTTACAGAGAATGAAGTACTACAATTTAAAAAGGATGATTCAGAGGATCAAGGCAGTCTATATACATTTGGCATAGATTTTCTTTTTTTAAAGAGAAAGAGAAAGTGAATCATTATTCTAGTAGCTGCAGCTTTTCCAGTCGTTTTCAGCCATGATATAAATTGGAAAATGTGATTTTGCATGCCTATACTCCAGAATTTTGACAGTGAAATTTAACATAGCCCAATAATTCTCATTTTATCATAGACAGGTGTCAAAATAAAAGGATGCATTTAAGTCTAAAACATAATCCTTATATTAGTCACCCACTTTTGAGACTGAGAAATATCAGTTTAACAATTTACCCAATATTATGTACTCTAAAAGGATTACTTGTATTTGTATCAGAACAAGACAAGAGTGCTCTCTTCAGAATTACAATAAATAAATGCAGTTTAGCTTTAAATGAAATGAGGTACTTTGGATCTGACCTGACTTTAAATGGTCCCTGTCTTTTCCTAGTGGAAAATTTAAATTCAGCACTTGGATTCATAATTCCACAGATCTCAAACACATAATCTAAGGCAACCGCTTTACATGATTTATAGTTGTTCTCTAGATTCAAATGACAAATCTCGATGAAGCAGGTGCAATGGGGTGTGGTTCCCCCCCGAGATAATTTCCTAGTACTGTATGTAAATTAGCAAGTCTTCATTACTCTGGTGTAACCAGGGCATTATGAATGTACTGGCTGTATTTAATATTTCATATCTTTTCAAGTGACCTGGAAGTCCGGAGGTTTAAGTCACAATGTTTTTGACAGCATCAGTAGCTGTAAAAGTAGGACTGAATCATGCACAGTTATGCAGGAGGTGCCGATTCTTAACTATTGAAAGGATTAAGGACATTAGGCTACTTGCCTGTCTGTTTACTACTCTTCCTGGGCTACCAAGGGACCGCTAACAATAAAAGCAGCTGTTACTCATGCACAACCTTACGCTGCCCTCCCCCCAAACCCAGCCCTGTTTCCTGGCTGCTGCTGGAAACAGGGAGTAAGCCGGTCCCTGGCTTCTACGGCGAGTCCTCACTCTCGTTACCTCCTCCGGAGCCATAGAGAGCGACGCTTCCTCAGCGTCCAGGTTTGCCAGGCTGGCAGCAGAGCAGGCTCGGCGCCGGAGCAGGTGCTGGAGGGAGCAGGGGGCAGGCGCCCGCGCTCTTCACCCCACAGTGCTGCGGCCGGAGCCGGTGGCCCCGTCCGCTCCAGATAAATGCAGGACCAGCAGCAGCCCCATCATGATTAATTTATCAGCGCGGGTGACCGGAGCGGGAGACGCGGCGCGAGCGGAGCGGAGCAGGGGCTGGGCAGGCGGCTCGCACGGTCACTCCGAAGTTGCTGAAGGGACGCATGGGTTCCCGGCCAGCCAGGCACCGAGCGGGGGGCGGCGCTCAGCGCGGAGCTGGCTCCCCGCCGGCTCCGAGAGAGGGGAGGAGCCTGGGCAGGTGACTAGACGCCCACTGTCGGAGCGAGCCGGCTCCTCCTTCCCCTGCCTCGGGAGGTACCGCTCCCGCTCCGGGCTGGGCTCGGGCGGGCTGCTGGCGCTGCCCTGCCCGCTTGCGGGGACTGCCGAGGCGCTGGGAGTGAGGGGGGGGGGAGCGCTCAGCCCCCGGGCAGGGAGGCGGTAGCGCTGGGGCATCCAGCGCAGTACCTGAGCCCCTGCTCCTGCAAAGCCGGGCTAGACCGCGGGGCCGTAGTTCGGGCTCGCCCGTGGAGAGGGACTCCGGTGGGCAGGGCGCTGCAGAGGGGCCGCCTGAGCCGGTTCCAGCAGCTTGCTCGCTTGAATGGTGAGGTTTGGAGCTGTTGGACCAAACCCGCAGGAAAGCCTGGAGCCAATCGTGTCTCGCGGCCAAAGCCTCTGGGAAAACCCCCACTGACTTCAATGGCACCACCCATGGTTAGTCCTCTGCCACTCAGGGTGCCTTGCTTGCTGCCGAATAAAGAGACAGGCCCTTGTCCCAAGAAACTTACAAACGAGGGTCCTAATCCTGCAACGGCAGTAATGGGGCTCCAGGTGGGTACAGGGCTCTCCCCAGGATGTGCGGAATCAGACCCTAAAGACAAGTTGCCCCTTGGTTACATCAAGTGGCTGGGGAGCAACAGGGTTACACTGGTAACTGACGAGAATATAGCCCACATCATGCCAAATGAGGACAAAGTCTGAAGAAAGAGAACAAAAGACGAGGAAAAGGGAAAACTGCTCTTAGAGGAATTTAATTTATATGGCACAGTGTTGTTTTGTGTTTTCTTTTTCTGCTGTAGATTTTTAGGTGCTGGCTACATTCAAAGGAATAAGCACTAGCTCTTCCACAGCTGAGATTGGATGTGCTTAAAGCAGCTGGTGGTGTTTCATACTTGACTGAATGAATTTAGTCTACAAGTTCGGCACCGTAATACTTCAGAGGACAATTGCCTTTTCTTTGTTTTATATTAATTTTTGCAGAAGAAAGATTTTCAAATTCTCCCTTTCTGAAATGTTACCATTTTCCTCACGTTTGGGATTGCTGTAATTCTAACCCCTAATCTTCCAATAAACTCAGGCAAAAGCAGTTATGACCTTTTATGCATGCACAATTATTCCATTATTTGTCACAAAAAAAATTCCACCAACTCTTCTTTGAAGGCCAGGGGTATGGGCAGAGCACTACTGGTGGGTCAGGTTTAGAACTGGTCAGAAAGTTACATGGAAAACATTCAGTTTGATCAAGATGATTCAAATGGATGGCTACTTCTGTTTCTGCCTTCAGAAACTGCCAGCCTGGCTCCCTACCATTTTAAGAAAAGGAGTACTTGTGGCACCTTAGAGACTAACCAATTTATTTGAGCATAAGCTTTCATGAGCTAGAGCTCACTTCATCGGATGCATACTGTGGAAAATACAGAAGATGTTCTTATACATACAAACCATGAAAAAATGGGTGTTTACCACTACAAAAGGTTTTCTCTCCCCCCACCCCACTCTCCTGCTGCTAGGGAGCTTATTCCTTCACCCGCTTCCTTCCCTGGTCCTTCTCACATGAACAGAGAGCAACAATACCTGAAGTCCAAAGGTGCAAACAATTCGATGTTTATTGGGGTGAACTTCCAGCAAGCATGATTCCAGTTTCCTTCCTTAGTGTCCCGCTTCCCTGCTCTGACACCACAGCGCCTTACACCTGTGTCCTTGTTCCCATTCCTGCCCTTAGCCAAACATGATTCCAATTTCCTTACCCCCATTCCCTGTTCCCATTTCCCCCTTTAGCAAAACATGATTCCAATTTCCTTACCCACATTCCCTGTTCCCATTTTCCACACACACACACACCCACACACTTCCTGATTGACTGCAGGCTATATAGTAAAACTTGAGTTCTGCTTTGCTATACCTTAACCAATCATTTTCCTGAAATTTAACTAACCAATCCTAACATATTGTAACATGATTATATAACCAATTATATCCCACCACCTTAATTAGTTTACACCCAGCAAAATTAATTATACAGCAGACAGGAACAATCACAGAACCAGACAGAGATTATACAGACAAACAATAGCAAAGTGGGAACTATAATGACAAGACAATACAGAAGTGAGGATTTCACGTCCCAGCTATTGATAAGTGAGTTCTTGCCAGACAGGATGCTATCAAACTAAGTTTCCTTTTACATTTTTTAGGCACTTCCCTTTCTCTGGAGGCAATAGGCACTATCAGGACAGGACTGTATTCCTAACAGCCCAATAGCACCTTATTTCAATGTGACTAGTTTAGAATGTGAGGATGTGACTGTTCGCTTCCCAGCTTATGGCTGCCTCTGCTGCTTATTACCAGCAGGAGTGCTATTAAATTAAATAAAGTAAATTTGTTAGTCTCTAAGGTGCCACAAGTACTCCTTTTCTTTTTGCGAATACAGACTAACAGGGCTGCTACTCTGAAACCTAACATTTTAAGGAAACATGAAAATAATTTGTTTGAAATTGTAGGTTCTCTTTTTCACATACATTTCATTTTTCATGTAACTTTCTGACAAGTTCTAAACCTGACCCACCAGTAGTGCTCTGCCCATGCCCCTGGCCTTCAAAGAAGAGTTGGTGGAAATTTTTTTTGAGAGAAATTTCACATCTAAAAATGCAATTTCATCAAAATTGAAATATTTCATGGGAATGTGTCAATTTCAACACATTCTTTTTGATTCATTTGTTGCATTCTTTTTTATTCATTTCCTTTGACTCTTGTTATATCAAAATGTTAATTGTTATATTTATATAAACGTTATGTAGTGTGTGTGTGTGTATATATATATATATATATATAATAATTTTTTAATAAGTTTAAAGTGTTTTGACACTATTGGGACCATTGACCCAAGGTTTCATCACTTACCTAAGAAACTTTCTTCACAGTAGTATAATAAAGTGAGATTATTCAGACAAATATGGATTTAAATTTACATAAAACTCACAGGAACTTCATCATATTAAACCTCAGGGCTTGACATCTGCAGCATCTGGTATTCATACAGTGCTAACCTTTGAAAGACTCCAGAGAAGTGCATCTTCTCGAATATTTATTTGGTAAGTGGGTATTGTAGTCCATGACCTCTTAATTATCATGAAATGACTTTTCTCACTGAAGTCATAAGACAGTTAGAAATTCTTATTAATATTAAAGTGACAGACAAGTTAGTTGGAGTATGTCAGTGTTATTCTAAGAATACTGGAATTTATTTTCATAAAATGTGGTGAATCATATCACTCTTAAGTGGCTAATGAGGATTACATGAGAATAGATAATTTCTAAAACTGCCAGACATATTACTTATTCTATTTCCTATTTTAAATCTACTCATTCTTGCAGCCACTGCACTGTACTGAGTTGGTCCTTCTGAGAGACTGAATTGAAGAAAAAGAAGGGAGAAGAGATAACGGGAAGGGTGAACAATTGGAGTGGGTATGGACTAATGAAAGATTTAATAATTTAAAAAAAAAAGAAAAAAGGAAACATTACTCCAGATCCTTGGGTCTCACTGAGATGTGCAGGAACAGAGCAGAGGGTGAATAAAGAAGGATTAAAGCCACCATTGCACTCCCCTGCTCATGCAGGCAGCCACAGGCCAGTCCTAGCCCCCGGCATAAGTTAGAGTAGCCGTAAGGCTGTTAGAAATTACACCAACTCTTAACAGCTTCCTGAGGATATTACAGTAGCCAAGGATTGTTGGTGTGCAATGTGCTACAGCCCATGCACCTTCTAGCCAGCCCCAGCGCTGGTACTGGACATGAAAGATGATAGCCTAGAGGATTTCCCTGTGTCACTCTGCAGCACAAAAGGGACTTATTGGGGACTGGATAGCTGGCTCAGAGTCTTTAACTGAACTGTGGTTTGTAACAATATTTATGGTGTCAGTGATAATAGTCAGTTATATGGATATAAACAGTCTCACTTCCTGCATTCCAAACATCTCAAGTTATCTTGCAAAAGTGAACCTTAGAATAATTTTATATATTCAGGTATCTGATTATCCTAGTACAATAAATGAATATTCTCAGTGTGTAAACGGCAAGACATACACCTGTTAAATCGTTGCAGTGTGCGCCAGGGCAACAACGCTCTCTCTCTTCCCCTCCCCCAATCACTCGTACCCTCATTTTTCTCCCTTTTCTCTTCTTCTCCACTTTTACCAGACAGCTCTAAATGCAGTCAATTAGTTAACTTCTATAATGAAGAAGTCTGCTTCTACCAGGAAATGTAATAGTTTAGCAATACGTTTATTGGGGGATCACAAGGTAGGCAATGTTGGCTAATTAACAGTGCCAGAGTTTACTGCAGCACAACTGGTGGATTTACTGTTAATCAGTCATACTTTTTTGCAACTGGAAAAACCTGAAATCGCCAAAATGTAATATAAAGCACACTCATGAATTAAAACATTTGCCTAGCTAAAAAGGAGACCCTTCTAAACTTTCTACCTCTTACAATTTACATATCATTTACACAACATGATGGCTGCTTTAATAATACATTAATATATTAACATATTTATATAACTAAACAGATAAATAACTGTGGAGCAGAGATTGTCTTTTATTATGTCTGTCGAATACTTTGCACAAATAGGGTCCCAACCCTGTTGGGGCCTCTAAGCACTAGCATAATACAAATAATAATTACATATATACACACACATCTTTATAGAGTAATTTTGTTCAGCATTGAAAAGCAGCCATCACTGAGATGCATGGGGGCAGTTGTTTAACAGCTCACAGAAACACTACACAATAATTTAGAATAGCGAATTAAAGAAGACTTATATGCAATGGTTGAATATGATTCAGGAAGAAGGGTAGCTACTGAATCTGCAGCACCATTTCAAGCAGTATCTTGGGTTTTCCTTGGAGATCTCCTAGCCAATTACTAACCAATGCCAACCTGCTTAGTTCGTGAGATCTGACAAGATCACAGCCTGAGGTTGTATGGCTGCTGGGATTTAACTTTTATCTAGAAAACTTAATTAGGAGTGGGGGCTGGGGGGAGGGTTTCTGCTCCTGATTACTAAAAAAACACATACACAAAACAAAGAATAAAAGTGAACCAAAACAGCCAGCAAAGTTAAATGCTACAGAAACATCAGTGCTGGCATTAGCACTTCAAAAGAAAAAAGCTATTTTAAAATTTAACTGCTTGGCAGATGCAGCAGACAGAGCAAGAATGAAAGAGAGGTAAGGAGAATTAAAGCAAGGGAGAGTAGGAAGAGGAGAAAGGTACCTGGGAGAAGGGACAGGAAAATAGACGAACCTCACATTATTCAAAATTTAAAAAGCCAATCTAAGTGCACTGAGGGAGAAATCCTGACTCCATTGAAGTCAATGGCAAAACTCCTGTTGACTTCAGTGATGTAAGATTTTTCATACTTTATGGATAACAATGTGTCAACACAACCCCTCAACATATTTATTTATTTTTTTAGCTCACAGTTGTCTATCATTTATAAAACCAGAATTGTAGGAAGATTCTTAAGATGAGGAAGAAATTGACTCTTACTTCTGTTTTCAGTACTCAGGAAAAACGAGCCAGAGTTGAGCAAAGTTTTTCGGACAAATAGATTATTCACAGAAAAATACAGTTTCAGGTCAACTGAAACAATTTGCCAAATTTAGACAAAAATAAGTTTGGGGCTAGATTCACAACAGGACTTAGCAGCCATTCACAAAACAAACAGTGATGGTGCCGCTACCCCGTATAACATTTAGCCTGAAGGTTATGTTACTCACCTGGGATATGGGAGACCCAAACTCAAATCCCTATCCCGAAGATTATTTTATTATTGATACAAAGTGAAATAGCTTCAACAGAAGAGACTGAGAGCAACCCCCTCCAGACCAGTCTATAGCCTGGTGGTTAGAGCACTCATTAAGGAGGGGAGCAAACTGTGGGTTTAATTCTCTGTTCCAGAGTGGAGATTCAGATCTAGGTATCCCATATCCCAGCTGAGTGCCCTAACCACTGGGTAAAGGGTATCGAGGGCACCCACACCTCCTCTGTTTTGTAAATCTACCCTATCATTTTCTTTGCTTTTATTTAAAAGGGGAGGGGGAAGAGTTAAAAACGCCCAGAAACAAAATGAAACATTAGCTTTGGGTCAGATAAAATGCTTCATTTATCCCAGAATGGAATGTATCAACTTTTTTGATTATCAAAAATGCTGAAAAGTTTTGGGCTTTGGTTTTGACTGAACTGAAGGGTTATTTTGGTTATTTCGTACAAGGACCTAATCTAAGTTGCTGTTCACAACTATGCTGCTATACAAACATTAAATAACCATTAATAATATATTAAACTCATACATTTTCCAGAAATCACAGAGTTCTAGCCCCCTGATTCATGCATTGACATTATCGGGCATCCCAGCACGACAAATTGCAACACACACGGAGTTAAGACAGAATGCTCAGTGAGTGAGTTTGTCATGCAAGATATATGGCAGACTGTTTGCCAATCTATACTGTTGCATAACTGATTATTCCTCAAGGTGAAAAATATATTGGGTCTGATTGGTGTGATAACACTAACCAATTAACATTACGTTTGACTAAACTTACCGAGCTCATTAAGTCCTTGTCCACGGTAAACATTTCCTTAAACACTCTACTGTTGATACCAGTTGTACAGTTCCACTGGTAGTAGTAATGATAGAAACCCTTGTGCAGATAAGCTAGGAGTGTTTTAACCACCATGGCATCTACGGGCAGACCTTCTTCTGAGCAGGATTAGATGATAGGGTTAAAGGCATTACCGTTGTTGCTACTCGGGTTTGCACAGGTGGAAGTACAATGGTGGGAAGTTTCAGGCGCATTTTAAGAGCCAGACTGTGCCTTGATGGCGCTGGCCCCTGTTGGGGGTGTTACAGAACCTTGTTCCCCAGAGCAGTTGTGACAGGAATTCTGTTCCAGGAAAACACAATCTCCTCTGGATTTTCAAAGATCACCATGGAAGATGAACACACTATAATCTGTTAGGTCCCTATTCCAGAGCAACTGTGCTCAACAGATTCCATCTCCTCCCTGCCCCCATTGGGATGGCTCGAGACCCAGGGTGTGCTGGAGCAGACCCTAAACCGAGCGGAGCACAGAGTCTGCAACTGTGCCTGGCTCTTGTGCAAGGGCTGTGTCAAGGTTCCTCCCCCACTCTGAACTCTAGGGTACAGATGTGGGGACCTGCATGAAAAACCTCCTAAGCTTATCTTTACCAGCTTAGGTCAAAACTTCCCCAAGGTACAAAATATTCCACCCTTTTGTCCTTGGATTGGCCGCTACCACCACCAAACAAATACTGGTTACTGGGGAAGAGCTGTTTGGACACGTCTTTCCCCCCAAAATACTTCCCAAAAACCTTGCACCCCACTTCCTGGACAAGGTTTGGTAAAAAGCCTCACCAATTTGCCTAGGTGACTACAGACCCAGACCCTTGGATCTTAAGAACAATGAACAATCCTCCCAACACTTGCACCCCCCCTTTCCAGGGAAATGTTGGATAAAAAGCCTCACCAATTTGCATAGGTGACCACAGACCCAAACCCTTGGATCTGAGAACAATGAAAAAGCATTCAGTTTTCGTACAAAAAGACTTTTAATAGAAATAGAAGTAAATAGAAATAAAAAAAAAATCCCCCCCTGTAAAGTCAGGATGGTAGATACCTTACAGGGTAATTAGATTCAAAACATAGAGAACCCCTCTAGGCAAAAACCTTAAGTTACAAAAAAGATACACAGACAGAAATAGTTATTCTATTCAGCACAATTCTTTTCTCAGCCATTTAAAGAAATCATAATCTAACACGTACCTAGCTAGATTACTTACTAAAAGTTCTAAGGCTCCATTCCTGGTCTATCCCCGGCAAAGACAAAATATAGACAGACCCACATACCCTTTGTTTCTCTCCCTCCTCCCAGCTTTTGAAAGTATCTTGTCTCCTCATTGGTCATTTTGGTCAGGTGCCAGCGAGATTACCTTTAGCTTCTTAACCCTTTACAGGTGAGAGGAGATTTCCTCTGGCCAGGAGGGATTTTAAAGGGGTTTACCCTTCCTTTTATATTTATGACAGGCTGTAAAGGGAGTAAGGCTTTTTGCAACTTTACCACACAAGGGCCAATCACAAACTAGACCTAAATGTAAATATATCCCTTGGCATTGGGCAAACAATTTTCTCTCCATTCTTTTATGAACAGAGAAATAGGGACCTGGGCAGTTTTGTAGACAAGAAGTACTTAAAAAATATATTTCCTCCAGTTTTTGAAAGTTGCAGTTAATCTCAGCTTTATTCATCTAGGTGCTGAGAAAATCTGAGACAGGGATTTTATTTATTCAGACATTGGGGAATGATCATTATCCTCTTTATCGAGTAAAGTATTCATTATGGTTTAACAGATGACAGCGATAGATACAGAAGAGAGAAATGCAGAGAACAGGCAAAACCCCACTATTTTCCAAGGAGAATGTGAAGTCATATCAATCAGCATAATGAAACAGAGGTTAACTGATAAATGATTACATTTACAATGAAAGAATCACATTACATACCTTTAACTTATTCACTAAAGCTTTTATGTTCCTCCACCTATTTATCTCTGCATGTATGTAAAGTTTCAGGCCATAAAAGCATTTCAATTTCCCCCTTTATCTGCATGGTTGGGTTAACAGTTATTTAATTAAATTTTTAAAAATGGTTTTGATCCATAGGCTTAAAACTTGAACTTTTCTGACGAAAGAAAGGGCTTGGAAGCAGGATCAGACTCAAAAAGAACAATGTTTCAAATTAAATGCCTGGGGTTAAAAAGAAAGAAATATGTCTAAAATACAAATGAATTAATATAATATATAAAGCCAGTTTGGCTTCTATTCCTGCTTGTGAAGACAGAGTCGTTTTAATTAATGAATGGGAGGAAATGTGAAGGGTTCTAAATACAATATTATGAAACAAATAACACCTCTTAATGGGTTATTTCAATGTTATTGAACTCTGGGTTAAACTATCTGATGGACTTACCCATAGTTTTCTACTTGCACCTGGGAGACTGGGCCTGTCAAAGTTCTCTTTATAAACTGCAGTTTTCAGAGTTGGTAATTAGTCTGCATGTTCCCAGATCCTCGAAGTCCCAGACCACTGGGGAAATTATATTCATTTGTTTAAATAACTATTGAGCACCTATCATGCAAAGGGCACCTAGCACCCAGTCCTGCATCTATACAAATCATTCAAGGTTTGTCATTGACTCCAGTGAGAGCAAACAAAGCCACTAGGTGCAGAACGTAAACGTTTAATATTTGCATCATGATACTGATTAGAGACCTGAATCAAAGTTGGGATCTCGTTACGTTAGGCACTGTACAAACACACAGTGAAAACACAGTATTTGCCCAGAAGAGCTTATAGTCTAACTGGACAAGACTGACTAAGGAAACATTATTAACCCCATGTTACAAATGGGGAGCTGAGGACCCAAAGAAATTAGAGATGGAAAAGGGTAGTCTTTGGGTTATTCAGTTCATCCTCCTGTCTGTGCTGGATTGCATTTGGCAGTATATAAATATTAAATAATTCAGTATTTTTTTTTTGGCAAACACGTTAGTTGGGTCATTTTAACAAATTAGAATACCATGGAACATGATTAGATACCCAGAATCTATTTCTCACTGGACTCTAACTCACGGGTTAATCCCAGAAAATGATGCTTATGCTGTGAAAAAATGTTTATGGTCCTTTCAAAGAATGAGTTGACACACTCGTCACAGGAGAAATACTAAAACAAGAAAATGATAATGGTATCTATACTCTTCTAATCATAACACTCTACTGTTATGGGTACCACTGTGAGATAATAAACTAGACTTCTACTGCACAATCTCATTTTTGTTTTAGGATGCATAACTCGTGTCACAGTCAATTCTCTCACAGCAGTGGCTGCAACTATGAAGACTACAGTTTAATTAGACCCCCGACCCCCCCGGCAAAATAACTCCAATAATAATTATTGTATTCCTGTTGTTTCAGACTTCACATCGTGTTCCAAAAAGTGAAAACACAAGAAAAAAAATCAACCTTCTGACACAGACATTTTATAGGCTAAGGCTACAGTGTGGATTAATACTTAGACAATGGAGCCTTTTGCATCAGGATTTTTGGTAGATAGCCTTACTTCCACTAAGTCTATGGCTAATGGATAATTGCCAACATTTCTAAAAACATGCCTCAGTTTTGACAACTGTGTACAACTGTGTACAACTTTCAGAGTTGCTAAGCAATAAGAGTTCCAGCTGAATCCAATGGGAAGTTTGGATACTCAACCCTTCTGAAAAGTGAGCCTCAAGTTCTCTCAAACTGGACACCCAAAAACTGAGGCATCCCAAATCAGAGGCAACTTATAAACATTTTGTTCTATAGAACTATTTAAAAAAATCTTTTTATGACCAATTTTTCACATAATATTCCCAGTCCAAACCATTGGTCTTTTGATACACTGTGGAACAAAAGCATCACATATTGGGAAAAACTGAAAAATCACTTTTAGTTACTCCTTAGTCCAGTTCTGTTCCTTGTGAATAGCATGCAAAGAGATAATAGTGCAATTTATCTTCAAATCAGGTTGGCTTCCTTGAAGAAACGCCCACAGTCATTCCGATTAAATCTCTACAGAAAGTATCATAAACATTTCAAAATTCATTTGGAGTTACTTTGTCAATGAAGACTCAAAATGGAGGCACGGGAACATTAATCCACTTCAAGATACACCTTATTAAAATTGCTATAATATCAGCTTCCACTAAACCCATGGTTCTTCTAGAAGAACTTGAGGGCAAACAAATTAGATCTATGGGCTTTCTATGTGGTATTGATTTTGTGCAGAACTGCCACTGAAGTCAATGGAAATTTTGCCTGTGAATCAGCATAAGCCCGGTGTTCAAACATTAAGAATCAGACAAATCAACAAAAGTAAGGCAATTTGAAGTAAAGGCTTAATTCATATTGCTATGCCTAGATATTTTAGGGGTTTGAGAACATTGACTTGTCCTGTGTACCACAGGGAGCACAATCTTGTAGTTCTTCCACATGCAAAAGTCTCATGGATCAAAGTGGGAGTTTAGTAAACACACTATAAGATTTGGCACAGACATTCTCAATGTATCACAAAGCCAAACAGTGCAATTTAAAAGAGGAGGGAAACTTTAACTCAGACTTTAATAACAGTTGGCGTGTTTGTCAGGAGCCCAAGGTCTTATTTTTCTGTATGCTGTTTGACAGTCATCAAGGCACCTTCTGCAGAAGTAGAGATATTTACCCCAATGTCTTCGCCAAATTCCAATTTGGGTAATTAAAATGTTCATAACTAATTTACTCCTGTAGTTTCAAATGGATAAAATATTATTCTTTTTCTGTCCTAAATGGCTATGAATGTTATTTTGTGCTGTATAGCAGTGGCTATGTTTCACCCCAGAGATGGATACATTTCAGCAGTGGAAAAAGTGATCCTTGTATATCCCATGGTTTGTGAATTTCAGACTAGTAAGGGCCAGATTCTCATACCCTTTCTTCTGTTGAATGTACCTTACTCTGAGAAGTCCTGTTCTCTGCAATGAGACTACTCAAGGATCAAGGCACCACTCAGTGTAAGTATATAAGAATCTAGCCCTAAATTTGTAAAATACTTTGCAAATTCTTCTAAACATAAGGTGCTATGCAAATATACTATACCTATTCACCTTATTCACATTCACTACCTTCATAATCTAAACAAATATTAAAAATAGATTTTTAAAAATAAAATATTCTGTTAAGATAGCATGAGGTAAAGCTATACGTTCTTTTTTGACACGATATGCCGTTATCATGCAAAACACTTGCACTTTCCATTGACTTTTACACAATGACTAGAAATATGACATTCTCAGCAAAACATTGGTTATTAGACTATTAATATAATACATTGAATACAATAAGCAATTATGCTAATTGCATGGATAATCACAGAAAACAAGAAGTGCAGAAAATGCCTTGGTTATTTGATTTAAGACTTCAAAAACTGCATAATTAGCAAGGGCTCTTGTTTATTTACAGAATCTGAAAGGAGCCTTTTATGCCTGACACACTCAATGCATATTTTAAACATTTTATACCAGTGTTCAAATTGTGTTTAGCAGGTAGGGGAAAACGAAGCATTTCCAAATAACTATAGCCCAGATCCTTCCCTGGAGACACCTATGCCACATGGGCCCTTTATGAACTGACTTTCTCTGGTCTGCTTAGGTAGCAGGGTATCCCTGGATACTGCAAAAAATGATCCATGGAGTTGTGGCCCACATGTTGGGGAGAAAGCTAAGATGTGGGGCTATCACTTCAAGGGACATAGCATCCCACCCTTTGTCACCACAGGAATACAGTCAGGAATTGCCTCAACAACTAATTCATCTTCAAGCTGTTTTTCACAGAGAAATCTTAATAGGAGCCCGTTGGGCAAAAATTTAAAAGTGAGAACTTTTCTAAGGGAAATGTTTAGTCTCAAACTCTTTCCACAGGGAAAACTTTGCATGTCAGCAAGTTTAAACAAGGTGAATTGACTCCTGCAATCACCAGACTTCAGCACTTCAGAAAAAAAATAAAAAGCATGAGTAATACCCATAGAGCAAGTTAGACAAACACCTGACAGGGATGGCCTAAGGGGGATGTACTTCTTGAGGTATTTTTCAGCCATACATTTCTGTGGTTCTCCCCTCACTTCATGCTAATTCCTATTTCCCAAGAGCAAACTTTATGTCTGTAGGCCTTGGTCCACAATTCCCTCCCAGCTGATTCAGTCCATATGACTCTTCAGTATCAGTTCTGGGACTCAGACACATTTGGTCCATGGAGTGCATCTAACAGAGGAAACAGTTATTTACTTGTACTGTACCTATTGTTCTTCAAGATGTAGGTGCAGGTGTGCATTCCATTCAGGTGTGCACAGACCCAGCACATCAAAGATGGAGAACTTTGCAGAGCAGTACTCATCAGGATGGTGCATGCACTTTCTGCCTCCTCATGGCCCACTCCCAAGACTATTTAGGAACAGCACCATCCTGAGCCCCCTCAGTTCCTTTACCCTGTAATTCATGTCTGGCGACTCCAACGCAGAGTGGACAGTTGGTGGTTTGTGGAATACATGTCTGCATCCATGTCTCAAACAACAACAGTTCCAGTATGGGTTAGTAACCATTTCTTCTTCTTTGAGAGGTTAGTAACTTCTTTACAGTTAATAACCATTTCATCTTCTTTGAGTGGTTGCAGATGACTATCCACTCACTTAACTCACAAGCAGTAATGGAAAGAGGTGGAGTTCAGAGTCTATTTAAATAGTGACTGCAGAACTGCTCTTCCAAAACTTGCATCCGGACCTAGAAGCAGTCACGATAGCATAATGCTTGATAGGGGAATGCATATGTCCAATAGGGGAACATCCCTGAGAAACACAACTGAAGCATCGAAGGCCCTTATCAAATGAGCCAATAGCCTTTGTGGAAGTGTGGCCTTTGCTACACCATATGCTGTCATAGCGCAGAAAGTAATCCATCTGGAAGCTGTCTATGCTGAAATCATTTGACCCCTCATCTGATCCACATAGGAGTGATAAATGAAATGGTTTAGTTCTGTCCAGATAGAATACCAGGGATCATCTTACATCCAGTGTATGTAGGCTTGTTCATCTGAAGCAGAGTGTGAAAGACAGACATAAGCGGCAAACTGTCTGAAACTGTTCATGTGGGAGAAAGGCCCTTGAACTTGTAGAGTCTAGCAGTGCCCCCAATGAACTTGATTTTTTGTGTTGGAATTAATGTGGACTTTCTTTTGTTTAAAATCAGCCCCAGATGATAGAAGAGACAGAGTGAACTGGATGTGGTAGAGGACTTGGTCTTTGGACTTTCCCCTCCCTAGTCAATAATCCAGGCATGGGAAGATATGAATCCCCATTCTCCTGAGATAGGCTGCCACTATTGTCATACATTTGTAAATACTCATGGGGCTGAGGACAGAACAAAAGGGATTACTGTGTATTGAAAATGTTGACCAACTACTGCAAATCTCAGAATCTGCCTGGGGCTGGTAAAACTGCTACATGGAAGTAGGCATTTTGGTGGTGGAGGGCAGCAAAACAGTTGTTGTGATTCAAAAAGAAGAGTTGTGGCTAAGGTGACCAGGTGCAGTCTCATATATTTGTTGTACTTGCCAAGACCTTGGAGTTTGAGTATCATTCTCAACTCCCTCTTGGACTTGGGGATCATGAAATGTGAATGGAACCTCTTTCCCCAGTGATGGGGGAGAATGTCTTCTGTGGCCCCTGAAACATGCAGTCTCTGAAGCTGTTGAAGCAGCAACAACTTGTGAGACGGGTCCCTGAAAAGGGACAGGGTAGGATGATGTGAAGAGGGGATGGTTAGGAACTGGATGGCATATCCCAATACCACAGTGCTTAAGACCCATCTGTGGTTATTGTTTCCCAAGCATTGAAGAAGTAGGACAGCCTGTCCACAAATGGGGGATACAACTGGGCATTCATAGACAGCTAGAATGCTAACCTTGAGAGAAGATTCAAATTGCCTGTTTGCCCAAATCTGACAATTGTTTAAAGTTGGAACCAGAGGACCTTCTCCACTATGATTTGTGTCTCCTCTTGGAGATGTCTTGCTGTGTGGAGGAATAAGCCAGTTGTCTGGAAAACTGCTGAGTATTGTCAATATTGTTGCTGTTGTTGTCCAATGTTATGCTCTCTCTTAATGGATGGGATATAGACTCCCAATGATTGCAAAGTGACTTGAGAGTCCTTAAAAGAATGCAGAGTCTTATCTGTTTTATCAGTAAACGAGAACCATCTATCAAAAGGGGGGTCCTCTATATTCTATCAGACATCAGAAGCAAACCCAGAGTTCTGTAACCAAGAAGCCCGTGTAAGTGTACAGCTAAGGCCATAATCCTAGCAGCAGCATCTGCCACACTGACTGCTGATTGCAGTGATATCGGCCATTAGTTGACCTTCTTCCAAGAATGGCTTAAAATCTTCCTTGGCATCTTTGGGCAACTTATCCATACATTTGGACATCAAGATCCAGTTTACAAAATCTTATTTAAATAAAACTACTCACAGATTATCCATATGCATCTGCAATAACAATGTTGAATAAATCTTTCTCCCCACTAAATCCAATCTCTTGGCCTCCAGAGGCAGTCTAAAAGACTTCTGAGATTGGTACCTGGAATAGGATGGCGAAGTAGAAGACAACTCTAAGCCCGAGTATGAGGAACTCCCCAAATAGTTCGCAGGCAACTGATGTGCCAAACTTGTTAGGGACATCAAGTGCCCTGATCTGTCAGAGGTTCAGTGAGAAAGCCACCTTGATACCAAGGATGGTACAGTAGTCAGTACTGAGAATACCAGTTGGGAAATAGAAGCGACACTAAAATTCGGTACCAGAAAGGCCATTGCTACCTGAGCAGAAGTTGGTACCATATATGAAGAATAAGTCAGTACCAAAAGTGTGGAGGCTCAAGTTAGCATTATCACTGGGGCAAAGATGGTATCAATACCAAAGAAGGATGTCTTGTGCCAATGACAGGACCATATTCACCTCTTTAGTAAGCTTCTTAATCAGTACCATGGAAGATGCTGGCAACAGTTCATAGTCCAGAGCAACCAACCGTCACTGTCTCTGGGCTGCCAGGAACACTACCATAGCTGAGGACTCCTGTTTCAGAGGAGAGTCTGTGACAGAAAGGCAGAGTAAATCAGCTGCTGCCTGATAAGCCTATGGACTTGATATCATTGGTGCTGGAACAGACGTTGGTACTGCACTCAATGGATGGTGCTAGCGTCAAGGGCATAGTGCCCGTCTGTTCTCATCTCAGTACTGGGGAGCAGATAGATGGTTATACTCTATCTTGGGCTTCCAAGGAATCTCGGTGATGCCAGCACTCCTCAGAAGAGGAGAAAGAATCTCTCTGAGCCCTGGAATGGCTCCAATCAATCTTGTGAGTTCTCTTCCTCTGAGGAACAGAGAAAGAACAATGGTCTCTTCTTCTCTGTGGAGAAGAATCCGAGTCTGGCAGTCAGTGCTGGTTTCAAAGCAGTCTGAGGGGCCAGGTAATCTGAGGTCCTGGAGACAAAGCGGGCCCCCTAGCTTGTTCCATGAGGTGTTCTTTCAGGTGTAAGTCTCTGGCAACTTGTGGTCTCTTTTCGAATGACCTGCACATAGAACACTTTTCTTTCATGTGCCCCTCTCCCAGACACAACAAACACCAAGTGTGGGGGTCACTATTCAGGATAGCCATCCCACACAAAGGACAGTGTTTAAAACCTGGTGAGGGCAGACTACCAGGCTAATTACTAAAGAACACTAATTAAGTGCTAAAACTAACTAACTACAGGGTACTACTAACTAAACTAGTTATTTAAAAAGGCACACAGAGAAATTTCACTATGGCACAGTAACCATGAGGGAAAACACACACAGGAAGCTCTGACTCAAGCCATCGATGGTGAGAAGGAGGGGTCAGGGTGGCATTGAGGGTGGCGCCACCATGAGGTGTAGGAAGCATGCACTGCCCTGGTGGGTACTGCTATGCAAAGTTCTCAGGCTTCAGTTCTCTGGGATTGCACATACCTGAAAGGAATACACAGGAACTACTCAAGGAAGAATCAATCTCTGGTGCTTGAACACTTGACCTAGACTATTGCATGTAGGAAGGAATGCAGCTCTGAAGCCTTATGCTTGCTGTTGGAAGAGGTGGCCTATGTCAAAAGTAGGTTTAACTCCTGTGAATCTATACTTCTTAGCAGCTGCAGTTCATGCTGTGCTTGAAAGTTCAAGAAGGACCCACACCAAACAGACAGGGATGGCCAAAAACTTCAGTTCCAGATGAGAACATTGCTGTATTTTGGGAAACCAGTGTTTTAGTCCAACCGTATATCTCACAAGAACACTTCATAAAGCTTTCAAACCATCCTGATTCTACCTTGGAATGCTTTGTGTTTCCTGTTAAAAGAAAATATACATATGTAATAAAGTTTGCAATTAATATAATGGCTGAAATCCTGGCCCCATTGAAGTTCATGGGAAAACTTCCATTGATTTCAGTGGGCCCAGGATTTCACTTAATGTGTAATCCACTTACATACCACTGTTATTTCATTCCTTATGTTAAAGTTTGTGAATCGTTTCGATTAAGTAAACATTTAAATGACCAACATGTTTTAGAGGAAGGATGGTCTTGTAGTTAAGGCACTGGATGAGGATTAAAGAGATCTAGGTTCATTTCCTTGCCTGGCCACAGACTTCCAATGTGAGTTTGGGGAAGTCACTTCATCTCTCTGTGCCTCAGTTCCCCATCTGTAAATGGGAATAATAATCCTTCCTTCCTTCTGTCTTGTCAGTTTAGGTTGTAAGCTCTCCTGGTATAGACTGTCTCTTACTATGTGTTTGTATAAAACCAAGCATAACTGAGCCCCACTGTTGGTTGGTGCCTCTGTACATTGTTGTAATAACTTACTGCAGGCTTTGACATGTTCTTGCTGCAGAATAAGAAATAATCAGACATTTTGAAGATATTCGTGTATCCTGCTCTTTGTACATTTGCCTCCTGTAAAGTATTTCACTTCCAGAACAATGTTCCCTTTCATTTTTCTAAGGAAAGTAAACAATCAATTCTTAGAGAATCAGAAATATTCATTTTTAAGAACATCTTCCCTTGGGACAGGTGTCAATGTAGTCTGTACTCCAGGAGATTTTTCTACCTATTAAACCTGTATGTTTACATAAAAACCAGAAATATTTTTAATGCCTTTTTTTTTTCTTTGGAGCATTCTTCCTTTGGGCTTTTTTCTCAGATTTATACATTCAAAGGATAATATTTATAAAATCACTGCTACTGCTGTCTCTAACATGGTCACAAGTAACCCATACCTGAGAACTGTTCAACGACATCAGTAAGCTTTTACTTCAAAGATTAGTTCCAGTCCTAGTTCTTGGGAGTTAAGGCTCTACACTATACAGAGTAACAAACAAATATCAATATAATCTGAGTACCTAAAGAACAGTCAGCTTTGACGTCTTCATTTAGCCAAAACAGAGACATTTTTCAGTATTGCTAGGTTGACTGTATTATGGGGAAAACTCTACTAATGCTGTAGTCAAGGTTCTGTCAGTATTTATATTATAATTTTTTCCCCCTCCTATGGTTCTTCGCTTGGTGAAAATTGCTCTGGGATGAGACTTGTTATATCCAGTACACTACAAGTTCCCAGCTCAGGGAAAATGTTTTTCTTGTAATTTTTTGAAGATCGATTCTGCAGCTGGTTAGTGACTGAAGGACAAAAGACAGGCATTTTTACCTTTTCCATTGATTTATTTTTGAAAACCTGTATTCAGTTTTAAATTAAAATGTGCAGAAACATGGATTGGGCCTTTTTGGCATTTTAACAACATAATTTAACATCTCTACATTTTATACAATTAAACAGGTGCAATTTTGTATTTTTTCATAACATTAGTGATTTACATGTTTGAGTTAGAGTCACAATAGCTCCATACTATGGATTATTGACATGATACACTTTAACATCTCTTTTATAGTTACTGTAGGGTATGTTTAAGAGCCTGGTATGAATTGTTTCATACAACTAAGTTATGTTGTTTGAGCTTAAAATTGTGGATTAGACTCATTTAGGTAAGAAAAGTCTAAATTTGTGAGGAGGGGGTGGTAACTCGACACTTTAAAGCATTTTGGGAGAAGAGGAGGAGGGACTCCTCTTATCTATTGATTCCTGAAAGTAGCTCAAAGAATGAATATAATTCACATTTGCAGGTTCAGTCTGAGTCTTTACCAGCCCCACAGGGCCACTGGGGTTTAGCTGACTGCAGGACTCAAACTCCATCACACACTACGACTGTACACCTTAACCTGGGTTTTATTTCATTCCCCCAGAAAGATTCTTCCACCACAAACCATGCCTGGTTCTACAGGAAATGCTACAAGTTAGAGTTCACAAGAAGTCCAAGCGGAGAAAGGGGGCCTAAGCCCTTCCTTTTAATGGTCTACTTCCTTAACAAGACCCAGCTGTCAGCCCCTACCTCCAGGGCAGTTCTGTTTCTTTCAAGGAAGTTTATTAACCTCTTCTCCACCTGCCTCAGGTACACACACACACCATTAAAGGCACACAATGAAATCTATCATATTCAGGGCCGGTGGCTAGGAATCTTGGCCTTGTAGTTTTGGGGCTGCTGGCAGCAAAGAAGCTAGGAAATAGGGGCACTACTTGAAGAAGAAACCCTATGTGTACTCCACTGTAGGTGTGTCTGCATTCCTACACTGCTGATCAGAAAACTTTGGTAGCAGTGTCCATTAGGCCTGCACATGCACTGTCTCTCCTCATGCTGCACCACAAAGCTAGCCAGCATGTGCGGGCTAACCATCCTCAGGTCCTTCTCAACCACCCCTGGCTAGAAACAAAGCCTTTAGCTGTCCATTAGTGGATCATTAACTCTCCTTTTCATTTGTTAATCTTTAGTTTTTAGAAACCTTTTAGCTTCCTTCTGACTTTTAATTGGCCGTGCTTTTTAAAAAAAGAGAGAAATGAAAGGAGAAAACAAAGAAAGAAAAGACATTGTTCTTGTGTTGACCCCTGGTTAGGGGAGTGGGACCCCCCTGGACAAGGGTATGCCTGACTCTCTGGGCTTCAAGAGAATGTTGTACTGGCAGTGAGGCGATCCCGGTCACAGACAAGCACTCCCAGTGCATTCGCTGCCTCAGCGAGGGCCACGTCCAATGAAAGTGTTCCCTCTGCCAACAGCTCCGACTGAGATCCTGCAAGGAGGACAGAGAGCTCGGCCAGAAAATCATCTTTATGGAGGCGGCTCTCCGACCCCAACCCTCCAGCAGGTGAAAGTCTTCCCTTCAACCTTTGACTTTGAAGGATAGTGGGTCAAAAAAAAAAAGTCTGGGGTCTCCTCTCACAGGTCAAAAAGGAGAGCAAGAAGTCCCCTCAGAGAGCTTAGGGATAGCCAAAAGGGATCACCATCTCACTCGGTATCCTTGGCACCATTTGCAACAAGACTGTCTGGCACTCACACCTCACAACAACCATTGGTATCCAGTACTGTTGATAGGCCCACTGACCCTTTGGGAGCAGGCACCGAATCTTCAGTACAGAAAGATAAGTGCAAATGCCCTAAGTCACTCCCGGTACACAAGCTGATGTTGGTACCACCAGCAACATCAGCCCATCCGGCACTGGAGAGATCAGTCTGGGCGAGGTCTTCACCTACCCCAGCACCACCACTGAACTGGGATGCTCGGTACTGGCAGAATGTGACCTGGCCATGCTGGAAACACCTGACTCTCTGCCCCTTGGAGATCACGGCACTGAGCCATGGCTGACCAAGGGGTATTTCTCCACAATCATGCCATGCCCTTCAGTGTCAGGTGAGGGATCAGACTGTGAGCTAGAAGGTGTTTCCAGTGCTCCAGTGCTGGGAATGTACCACCAGATGGTAGCACTACTATCTTGGTATGGTCACCCATGGGCACGTCCACCAGGCCCTATGCCTCTTCAGTGGCCATAGTGGGATCCCTAGGTGGCACACCGACAGCCTGCACTGAGGGCACAGAGCATCGCCCGAGAGCCGCCCAGGCATGCTCTCTCAGCCACAGCATTGCAAGCCACAGAACCCCAAGAAATGGAGGAGCAGGAGGTGGACACAGAGGGGAGGTCACACCTAAGGCTATATCCTCTTCCTCGCTGGAAAAAGTGGTCATGCCATCACCACCTTCCATGGTGGACAACTTCTGCTTATTCCAAGAGCTGGCAAAGAGAATGGCAGACACCCTCTGCATACCACTGGAGGAGTTTAAAAATATGCACCACGAGCTCACCGATATCCTCCATGCTTCATCTACCTCCTAAATTGCCCTCCCAATCAATTAGACCCAGCTAAGATGGTGTGAAAAACCCAGGCTTCGGTGGCCCCCAACATGCAAGCAGGCAGGCAGGCAGGCAAAAAATATTTCTCCGTAAAGAGTTCCTATTTACCCTCCCACCACCCAATTTCATCATGGTGGATGCTGTGAACTCTCATGGCCGACAACACCTTATGACAGAGATTGGAAGTGCCTTGATCTCTTTGATAGGAAGGTGTACAACCTTACAGTTTCAAATCACAATTACTAGTCACTCATGGAGAAGTAGGACTACACAAACTACAATGAACAAAAATTTATTGATAAACTGCCGGAGAGTTCCCAGGATTCCTTCAAGGCCATCATCCAGGAAGGGGGTGAAGCTCTTTGCCAAGAAGACCGATGCCTCTCTTTACTCTTTGAAGGATTCCAGGCCACTCTCAGGTCACTGGGAATCTACACACTAGGACAAAAGAGACGCTGTAGCCCTCAATACCAACAGAGACCTTATTCATCCCAATTCCTGTCACAAAGACACTAAGCCCCAGAGGAAATAGAGAAAGCCCCAGAGGAAATAGAGAAAGTTCTCACAACAAAAGTCTTCAGCTTCCAGTACTCGATCCAACCACCATCCCTTAAGCATCATTATTGATAAGCAGGTCAAGACACCGCAAAACCACTCCCCACTAGTACCTGTGACCATGCCTCCATTTAGCCACTATTTGGCAGTGTTACAGCGTTTGGGAGCGCATAACACTGGACAGATAGGTCCTAGAGATCGTCAGATCTAGATATTCCATCCACTTCACCTCCCTACCCCCTCCACAACACCCTTCCCCGTCTCTTTTCAGAGACCGTTCTTACAAGAGTCTACTATGGAAGGAGATAGATCGACTCCTGCAGTTAGGAACCATAGAACCAGTACCTCAACATCTACAAGGCAAGGGGTTTTACTTTGATTATTTCCCAATATCCAAAAGGAAGGGAGGTTAGAGATCCATCCTGGACCTCAGAGCTCTCAACTAGTTCGTCAAAGCTCAGAAATTCAAGATCTAAACCTAGTGCTGAAAGGACTGACTAGGCTCCACTTTGACCACCTGTTCGCTAGCACACCTATCAATGAAAATAGTTTTTTTGATGGCAATTATCTCACCTAGAAGAATAGGGGAAATGCTGGCACATCCCCCATACACAATGTTCTTCCCAGATAAGGTTACACTCAAGCCGCATCCAACATTCATCCCTAAAGTGACCTCCTCATGTCACATGACTTAGTCTATTTACCTTCCCGCCTTCTACCCCAAACATCACCAAGACAACAGGGAGGCCATACTGCATACCATAGACATTAGGTGAGCCCTTGCATTCTACCTCAATAGAACAAAGGCTTTCAGAAGTTCCCTAGACTATTTGTCTCTATGGCAGAAAGGTCTAAGGACTCAGTGATACCGCCCAAAGACTCTCCAAGTGTGTCTCAAATTGCATCAGATACTGCTACCAAATTTGTAACTTGACCCCTCCGGACTCGATCCGTACTCATTTCACAAGATCTATCTCATCTGTCACCTTCTTTAAGGATGTCCCCATCTCAGAGATGTGCAGAGTGGCAATATGGGTGTCAGTCCACACCTCTGCAGAACATTATGCGATCACTGGAACCTCTGCCTCTGATGCCATCTTTGGCTCCCGCGTACTATCATCTGTGACTAACCAAACTCCAAAGCCCCAGCCCTCCAAGAGCAGTACTACTTGGGAGTCACATACTATGGAGCACCTATAGGGACACTCGAAGAAGAAAAAGAAGTTACTCACCTTGTGCAGTAATGATGGTTCTTCGAGATGTGTCCCAGTAGCACAGCATGCCAACTCACTGGCGCGGCGCCTCCTGCTGGTCGTCCGGGAATTAGCTTGATTCCAACCTCGGAGCGCCTCCTGCTGGCCGGTGTTTCCCTACCAGTACCTGCTTCCTGTAAATCTCCACCACTTGTAGCACTTCACGCCCTGCGTCCCTCCCAGACCCTGGTGCCCCTTATCTTGGGGTGCTGCCCAGAGCAGTGCCCCCACACTCTGGGTATCCCCTCCCAGAGGAACCCCAACCCCCTATACCCACCTTGCCTCAGTGGCTACTGCCATTCGTCATCTAGCCCCTTCTCTTAGGGCAAACTGCAGTCTGTAATGGCCACTCATCATGGGCAAGGGGGTTGGACCTGCTGCCTTTCTAGCCCCAGGTGCCTCCTTGCAGCCCTAGTACATCCCTTGACCTTTAGGGGAGCTCCTCAACTCCTCAGCTCTGCCTGTCCTTCCCCAGCCCTGCTCTGCCTCAGGTACCCTGCTTGCTCTCCCAGGCAGCCTGGTCCTCTCTGCTCCCCAGCTGGAGCAAGAGTCTCTCTCCCCCTCTCTCAGCCTGCCCTTTTATCAGGGCCAGCTGTGCCCTAATTGGTCAGCCACACCTGTGTCTGACTACCCAAGCAGCCCCCCTTGGCTGCTTTTAACCCCTTTCTGACTGGAGCAGGGTGACCGCCCTGCTCCAATCCCCCTATGGGTGCTCCGCTACCCGCCCTCCTCCCTATTACTTTGGAGTTCTTGCTATGACTCTGTGGTAGAGAAGGAATTGAGGATGGTTAGTCCACCTGCTGGCTAGCCTCATGGCACAGCATGAGGAGAGACAGCGCATGTGTGGGCCCAACGGACACTGCTACCGACGTTCTCCGATCAGCAGCACAGGGACGCAGACACACCTACAGTGGAGCACCCATAGAGACACACATCTCAAAGAACCATCACTACTGCACAAGGTGAGTAACTTCTTATGAAGAAGCCCAAGTCTATCCCCAAAACGTTTATGTTGTATCAAGTCAAAGATCCATGCTTGTAGCCCCTCAGGGATCGGTCACAAAGCCCTGGACCTCTGCAGGCTTTGATGTACACCTTGAGGCACTGACCTAGCAACAAAGCATACAGTGAAACAGAACTTCCTAACAGCAATTATTTTTGACTTTTTAGTTATAACACATCATAGTGGCTACCTAGGGTGAGCTGAGGATTGTGTGGCCTCTCTCTTGTTAGAATCAAAACCTTAACATTTTAAACTATTTAATAAGCATTATAGTATAGCTTGCTAGCATGGAGGCTGCTCATTATGAGCTAATTGTTCAAAGAGCTGCTGAAACTGCTTAAATGTTAAATACATGCTACTGTAAGCAAGTATTTGGAAGCCTTTTAAAACAGATGTTTGAAAAATGAGAGGCTATCTGCTAATGGTAGCAGTACACAAAAGACAAGCAGCAGCAAATTTGAATTGAAATATGCTCACAATAAATTGATGCCATGCCACAATTTATTTTTTGGTTTGCATTTAAATACATTAATTTATTTTACCTATTCATTTTTACTTTATATTCTTGTGGGTTTTGTTGGCTTTTATGCTACATAGTAGCATAAACAAAGAGCCAGGTATGTGTATTTCTTTGGGTTTTTTGCTTATGGTTGTCACATTTGTTTGTTTATTTCTCTGACTCCCAGTAGCACTTCACAGACATGCAGGAGGAATGGTCTGTTCCCTAAGAAGCTTACAGAGCCTTCACACAGACCCACACTCATAGAACCTTACTCCCATAAAGACTCCTATTGAAGGATTGGACCATAATCAGACAAACAGACACTTTTTTCTCCTGTAAATTTGTATGAGTTCCAACACTACTTCTAAGGCATCTGACACACAATGGGTTATAGTCCAAACTAACCCTATTCCTGGAGCTCATCTTTACCCTTACTTTATATCACAAATAACTGAGGTAGGACTCTAGTTTCAGTTAATTTTTTATTCATTTCCTGAATTGGAATGAATGAGACCCCTTTAGTCTGGCTAGCAAAGCCTGCAGAATAACTCTGCACATGATAGACACCTCCCTGACAGACATACAAAGAAAAGTAGCTAAATGTGACTGTTAATTTTTTTAAATTATACTATTTACCTTACACATTTGAACCCTTGCCTTTTATTTATTGTAACCCATTACCTCCTACTCACGTCCTGTCACATTTGCCCATCGTAGCCATGGCATCTTAGCCTTCCTCCATATCGTTCTCTTGACCTCCTGCTGATAGTCATCCCCACTCCTTCTCTTTTTTCTCTTCACAGTGTGCCCATTCACCTGATTTGTCAGAAGCTCAAAGTTAGCTAAACAATGAGTTCCTGGAAAGTTGTCATTGTAATGTATTCTGATGCTGGTGCAATAGAAAGGGAGGGGAAAAGCATTTCCCATGCCAGGATGTCGATTCCCATTGCACTGTCCATACATTTATAAGTTAGTTTTATTTTGTAATATTTAAATTGCAGTAGACCCTATCAGGATCTAATGTCCCTTTACTTAATTTTCTTGGGCACCTCCAGAAGAGGAGGACTGAACAGTTAGGGCTTAATCCTGCATCCAACATGCAGATTGATTTCAGTGGGTGCAGGAGTGAGCCCTTAATGCTTTGCATCATTTATAATAACGCTAGGCTGTTGCAGTTAATGAAAAGAAAACATTCCCCAATAATTATCTAACATTGCCAGCCTGATCTGCCACAAGAGGGCAGAGACTTGTGTCACTCAGCTACATGTACTGTGATACAGTGAATGCATGCCACTGATTTTTAAATGGGCAATTTATAGAGGAATAAAGAGAGGGTTGAAAAATGAACATCCATTGTCATATCTATTTTTAAAACTGCTTCAGGCTAAAAGGCCAAATGCAGAAATGTGAGCTCCTGAGCCTCCTCTGCAGTGAATAAGATGACGCTATACTTCTATATAAAGGCTGTAATTAGTACATAATTAAGCCAGGGAGGATGTTAGAATAGAAATGTATTGTATATAGAGTAAGGCTTCCTTAGTTTGAAAAAGGTGTCAAGCCAATATAGTTTAGCTACAATACAGACAGTGTCAATTGTTTCTTCTTTAATTTCTCTATTTTTAAAAGGGTGGATTTTAGGGGTAAAAGGTGTTTGGAAATCAAAGGACATTATTCTAATTTTATGGCAAGTCACATTTTTGGTGTGAACGACTTGACAGTCTCTCTTTAATTATGTTGTTTGCTAGTTTAAGTTGGTGACAGAGCTACGTGAAATCCTTTGGGTTTACTGCACAGATTTTTTCATAGTGAGAACTGATGTTTGCAGCCATTAGCAAATTTTGCCCAGTATAAAACTTTGCAGCAGCAAGCTCCCAACCCACACTCTGCTCAGCATAAGGACCAGGATTGACCTTTGTACCCCCACATGAGCAAAACCCAAAACAGTCTTCGTGAAGGAAAACTCCCCTAGAGTAGTGTAAGCCCAGCCCATGCTCTGACCTTTCCCAAAACAGTAGTGTGGCCACAGTGGCCTGGGCAACGGTTCGGGCTAGCCACCCGAGTATGTACCTGTACCAAGGATCGCAGACCGGATTGTACTCGGGTAGCTACTCAGTGTACTTGGGCAAGCCATTGCCAGTGCTGCTGCAGCCACACTGCTGTTTTTAGTGCGCTAGCTCAGTTGGAGCTACTGTGTTTAGATCTACCTGAGCGTGGCAATATACCTCTGAGGTGCAGTGAGGATATAGCCTAATAGGGTGACTCAGGGTGTCCTTCTGCTAACTGGTGTACTCTGAACAGAACTGAGTAATATCACCCAGTCCAATCTCTCCCTCCCCCCTCAAACATGTTTAATATTATTCATAATTATACTGAACACGTATTGAAGGCTTCATGTTATTCAAACCACTGTACAAACATCCTCATACTACCACTGTAGGCAGATTCATATTATTACATAGGTTTTTATGTGGTACCACTAACTGTGTTAACTGGGAAGTTATATGGGGAAAGTAAAAACAAGAGAGGTAAAGGGCCAGATTTTAAACAATATTTTGGTGCTAAAGATGCAGAGAAGTGCCTAGTAGGATATTCCAAATCAATGGGCGTTAAGCACATATGAGCTTTGGAATATCCCAGTAGGCACTTCTCTGCATCTTTAGGCACCTTTACAAATCTGGTCCAAAGTGACTTGCCCAAGGGCAAACAGCAAATGAGTGGCAGAGATGGGATTAGAAGCCATGAACTTTTGACTCTCAGACCTCACTCCAGTAGATTGTGCTGGCTGGTGGCTGATGGGAGGTAGATCAACTCAGCTCAGAATGGTAGCATTTAACACTCACATTGCACTGGTGAGACTGCCTGTATGAGGAGGAAGGCAACGGAAAAGGGTCAGAGTTTTTCCACTGGGAATTTTTTGCCTGAATACACTGATTATCGCTATATCAAAGTTTATTATAAATGTGAAACTGATGAAATCATTACTTGTTTTGTCTGTCTTTTCGTCAATGGTGCATGAAGAAAGCATGAGCAAAGACTTTTCCAGTTTAACAGCCTGTATTTGTGCACCGTTTATTCTTGATATAATTAAACTCAAGTTGAAAAGAGAATAGATTTTTCCTAGCGAATGTCAGATAGTTTAATTATTGAAATGAAACCTTTAAAATTTACACACAGCAAATTAGTCAACATATACAGTTTCAACAAAGCAGGAAGGCTTTCCCCCTCCCCCATCCCCTGCAATGGATACTGCAGCTAGAAAATAAGAAATGTTCTTGAGACAGCATAGCTCAGACACAGTTTACTCATAAGCATCAACTTAGCGAATAAGTATGCTCTAGAGCAGTGCTACTCAAAGTGGTGGTCCGCGGACTGGGAGCCATCGGCCGCCGGTCTGTGCGCACATTGGGAAAAAAAAATGCCAGTCCCCCATATCAGATAGCTTGAGAAGCACTGCTCTTGAGGCAAGTGAAACAGGAAAAGTTAATGCTGTTTGCAAAGTTCGGCAAAGTACAGATTTTTACCTGGGGAGATCAGTGCTACATATTTTCTCCAATGCCTTTTTAAAGATACTGAAAGGGAAAGTTGCTAAGGGTGGGAGGAAACACGACAGGTAGCCCTGTTCATTTACAAGCTTACAAACCCCATGACAATAATTGCACTAAGCAAGGACAGAATACATTAAATGGTTATAAAATGTCATAAGTAATATTATTGAGTTAATGCAGTATTCATTAAAAAATGACAGTTTATTCAAGGAAAAAACAGCCTTTTCTTTATATTTCTGAATTTATAATGGAAACTAAGAAAAAAAATTCTTCCTTTGCTGTAGGTATGCAGAATTCATATCCCAGAAGCTGGTATTACAAGTCTCCCCATGTATGGGGATACATCTCCGGAAAAAAAAAGTTTAATATAGCTAAGTCATGCTGATACAATCAATGGAAGCAATTCTAATATGGTCACATTATGCCACTGAAATATCAGATTGAATGAATGCCAAATTAAACACATTGACATTTAACACATTATGGTTGTGTGACTGCAACTTCACCAACTTCAACTGGCAACAGTAAACTGGGTGTAAACGACACAAATTTGCATCTCTCATTTACTTTAGTGCACACATGACTAACAATGTTATATCAAAAATCAGTTCTCTGGAAAAAATGCTTGAAAAGATTGAATCCAACTTTCAGAGCAATGACATTTTCACAATTGCAAGCACCTAGGATTTCTTATCAACATAGCTAAAAACAGATACTGAATGGTGCATTTTAAAAGCAATGCACAGGAGTAACATAAATCTTATTGTTTGTTAACTGGATTTCTGAACATATTCTCCCTTCCCCCACAGCTATGAAATGTTACTGACTTGTTTTCATAACTTTCTTGAAGACACAGTCTTTGAGACCTGAACAGTGTAAAATCGTTGCAATAAAACCTTAAAACAACAAGAAACTCACTTATTTTCTGGCTTTATAACCACCTTTAAAATCAGGCCAGCCAGGCTTACTAGAGCTTATGAACCTTTCCTGTGAACCTGGGTTGATTTAGGAGTTAGCACAGAAATCACATAAAGTTTGCTCTTCCCAGACGCAAGCTGAAAACATTCCAAGGTTCATTTAAGAGGGAATGAGGGGAAGATAGCTGCTCTCCTCCTGATCCTCTATCTGGCTTGAGGTAATGCTGGTTCTTCAGAGCTCTTCCTCCTCTCTGGTGGAAAATGAAAACCCGAGGGGAATCTGAACTGGGAGCTCTGACTTTAGCTAAACTGTGTGGGCATAAGGTCTGCCAATACGACTCTTACTGTAGGATTAGGGCCTTGTTATTCCTTAAGCTGGCACCTTATTATAGAAGGATCTCTTCTACTCATCTGATCTGAAAGGAAAATGAAAGTTTGTTAGTAGAAGCTTTAAAATTTTCCATGTATGTACAGACACAATGTAACCAGTTAAAAATGTATCAGTTTATTGTCAGGTGACTGGGTACCTCCACACCACAGTGTGTACTACTCAACAATTAAAAGCTGTGGCAGGGGGAGACAGCAGGGAAAAGCTTCAGTGATGGGAAGCTGCTCCCCACTGCCGAAGCCCATGGAAAGTCTCCAGAAGCAGGGAGGCAGTAGGACACTACACTGCTAAAAACTGCAGTGTAGATGGGGAAGGTGCTGCTTGGGCATGTAGAGAGCCATGTAGGGTACATATCTAAAAGGTTAAGGTGCATCTTACTCGCCTAAGCAATGCCTCACCATCTACTCTGCTGTTTGCACACATAATAGGGGATGTACAGAGTATACGCTCTACATGCCACCATAAGGAGTGTGCAGTGTAGACGTACCCTAGGAAACACCCATTACCATCGGTATATCTGTAAGTAGAGCTGCAGCTTAGATGGCGAGAAGCAGGTGAACAGCTCTACCTTACTCAGAGCTATCCAGACCTGGCAAAGACTTGTTTTCAGCCTACACCTACATCCGAGGGAGACCAAAGAAGTGGAAACCATGTGACACATTTAGCAAAAATCATATAGATCTCTTCCTGTGGGAGCTCCTGGAGGCATTGTGCTAGCATGGAACCAAGATTTCTCAACTTCTAGCCTCTGTTCTCATTACTCCCTCCCAAAAATAAATATGTAATTTAATTTCTAAATCACTTAATTCTGCAACCTGTCACCATGAAGTATGAAGATATTGCCCACCTTCCCCCAGGATAGATGATTCCTGGTGCCATATATAAACAGTACACTTTTTAAAATACACTGTGTCATGACCTTTCCCCCCAGTGTTATATGTAATGTCAGATTAAATTTAAAGACTAATCTATGTTAATCAAGATTAAAAAAAAATTGTTGATTGGCCACATATCTTACAGAGGCTCCCGCAAATTACATTCTTTGCCCAAACCTAATTTTCAAAAAAATCTCAATTTTAAATTAAAGCATTGAAAGTTTTTTTCTAAATTGTGAGGCATTTTATTTCAGTGGTGGCATCATTATGTGTCTATCGTTTTTAAATCATGGTTTATTTATTTTATCCCATCATATAGCTGTGGAGCCTGTTAGTTTGTGAAGTTAATCTTTTGTGATCCAGCATTGACAAATGTGTCTATTCTGGTATAGCAACTCACTAAAAGCACTGCCTTGCATTAAGACAGAAGTGGTGGAAGAAGTCGTCTGCGTTGCTGAAGATGGCAGCTGTGTGGCAAATTGCAACTCTGGTGTGTGAAGTTCGGGGAAAAAAAATCTATCCTCCCCTCCTCATTTTTATCTCCTTCTCATCTGCTTTCAGTCAGATACGATTATATTTCTTCAATCTTTTCCACTGAGAATTTAATCTTCTATTCACCAAAATACAGAACCCTTTAAAAGTGTCCACAAAGGGGTATTCTGGTATATATTTGCTAAATATAGTCACATCATTTTTAGGCCATGTCTACAATATGGATACTACAGCTGCAGCTATGCCACTGTAGTGTAGACTTCCCACACTGGTAATCCCCCTCCCAAATACCAGTAGCTAGGTCAATAGAAGAATTGTTCCCTCAACTGAGCCACATCTACACTGCGTGTGGAGGGGAGTGTGTGGTTAGATCAGCTTAATTACAGTGCACAAGAGTGTGAATTTTTTACACCCCTGAGTGATGTACCTAGGTCAATCTACATTTTAAGTGTAGACCAGGCCTGAGTCTCTCAATAAAATATCTTTATTTTCAAAGAGGCCAAATAGGAAGAAGAAAAGCCATCTGAAAATGAGAAAATTATTAGTCTAACTTCTTTCTTAGCAGGAGGAAAAAATCATTTTTTTCTTGGGGGATGAAGCCCCACTGTGCATTAAATCCTTTTCTGCCATTCCCAGCCCCACCCACAGATATCTATTCTGAGGGAGACATAATCAGCATCATGGACCCAAGATACATTCATGGCTCACACTTCTTGTTGAGATGCACCATTTATGTCTCAGGGTACTCAAAGGGTGGAATTAGTAAAAATGAATCTTTTAGAGCTTTCACAGGTGGTCTCAGAGCTCTAGACAAGATAAGAATGCATACAGCTCAGACATTTACTGGTATCTCCAATAGACGCAGGGGGAAAATCTATTTTCTAAGTCTGTGCAGACTAATTATGAACACAGCTAATTTGGGCAAACCCCCCCCCCCCCACTTGTCCGTTATCTCATTCAGAGTCCTTGTTACTACCTGCCCTCTCCACTGTTTGTTTGTTACATCCATCTACTAAATCCAGGACTGACTTTCCTCTACATGTGTGTACAGCACATAACACAAAGAGGGCCCAATCATTGATCTCAATCTCTCTGGCTCAATGAACATTTAATTATTTTTAAAAAGTGGAATAGCTCCAACAGGCGGGATAGAGAGAGAGACAGACCTGAACTCTGCAGTCCAGTGGTTAGGGCACTTGGGATGTGGGAGACCCAAGTTCAAGTTCCTAATTGGAGGCCTAGGTGTCTCACATCCCAGGTGAGTGCTCTAACCACCAGGCTATTGGTGCAGCTCTATCCCTCGGCTTTTGACCAGAAATTCTATCCTGGACCAGAGAAACCTTCCCAAAAAAAGTTTAGTCAAATCTGGCACATTCCTGTGAAAAGCTTTGGTCTCGACAAAAAAATGTTTTGTCAAAAATTTAATGACCAGGGTCTAATCTTAACCACTCTCCAAACAAAGGAGACCCTCTGAATGTGGGAGATCAAGGATGAAAGCTGCGCTCCATTGAAATCAATGGCAAAACTCCCATAGACTTCATTGGACCCAGGATTTCGCTCCAAGTAAGTAATAATGAAAACAAGGAGTATCTTACACTTTGGTTGGGGTTTTATTTGTTTTTCTTTTGATAAGCGGACTAATTTTTTCTTGCATTTATATTTTTTAAATATCATTTTGTATCCAGAAGGTCAATTATCATCCTCACACCCTTTGAATAAGACAGTGGTGAAGAGGAAAAAAGGCCTGAGCTAAATCATTTTAATGAAGTCTCCATTCTTGAATGGTTTTCTCCAGGAACCCGACACACACAGAAGACCTCAGATAGGCTTTTTGCAGCCAGGCCTGGCTTCTACTCATTAGTTCTGCCAAGTTTAGCAGAAGCCAAATCCATAGCCCTCCACAACAATACAGAAGGCATGTGTCTGCTGAATAAAGCATGACAGTTTTATTAATCTTATTTGCCATTTAATTTGCCTTTATATTAAGTACTCTACTGCTCTCGGTCTTTTGGATTTTTTTGGACCACTTACAAAAACTCAAATTGGAATCCTCCTTCCTCAAAGATTTCATATAATTGAAGCCATGGATAGCAAAGGGGGGAATCTGAAAATCCCCACTTGACTGCAAATTTAGGAAAGTGTTTTTCACAAGCCCCAAAGCAATTATTTCAGAGTGAATTAAGAAGAAAATATATAGAAAAAAAAACCAACAGTGCCAAAGCTCTGATTTTAATTGGAATAAAGGGAATTTCATAAGATGAAGTGTTCCACCAAAGCAGTGGGCAAAAAAGTGGGCAAAAGCTGGATAGTCAGAGTTGGGAAATGATGTAACTTTATATACTAGAGATGAGTCTTAAACTGGCCTAAATTCACACACCCTAAATAACATTTTCAAAAATAACCAAGTGATTTAGTCTCCCAAGTCCCATTTTCAAAAGTGATATGACTCATAGGTCCCACTGAGTTTCAGTCTAACTCAGGACACATCTACACAAAAAAAAACAAACCAAAGAACCCCCACACACATACACACAACCTCACAATAGTGAGTCTCAGAGATGGGGTCAACTCACTAGCGCTCACAGGGCTTGCGCAATGGGGCTAATAATAGCAGTGTAGACATTCCTGCTCGGACTGGAGCCCAGGCTCTGAGATCCTTCCCCCTCACCGGGTTTCAGAGGCCAGTCTCCTGCCCGTGTGGAAACATTGACACTATTTTTAGCCCCATAGCAAAAGCCCCATGAACCTGAGTCAGTTGACCCCAGCTCTGAGACTCACTGCCAAGGGGTATTTTTGCAGTGTAGACATACCATTAAGCTCCTACATGCCTATATCACTTGAAAATGGAACTTGGACTCCTAAGTGTAGGTGCTTTTGAAAATTTTACCTATTGGCTATACTAGCAGTGACTTCCCTTCTGCTAACGGGTCCACAGGCAGTCAACATGAACCAAATAATGGGCTGGGGAAGGAGCATGACTGGAGTTCTCCTGCCCTGGGGATGTGTCCTTCTGTGTACGGTGACACAGGGAGCTGAGTTACTTGAGCATCTTTGCATCAATAGAGGTGAGTCTGGCCCATTGAAAACAAGGGCCAAGTAGGTGAAGAGGCTGTTCGTGGATTACTTTGTTTATAAGCTGTCCCTTCATCCACTCTCTGATAGTTACTCTATTGATCTCAATGCTCTCAGATTGCAAAACTGATCTCAAATATGTAACACGAACAGCCACTGTTGAAATAAAAGACATACATTGTTTCCTGGCTCTCTCTTTCTCAAGTCTGCTTCTTGTCATGTCCTCATGCTGCTTCCTACCACTTCCAGGCACATGTGATTATCCAGTCATTGCACTTCACAAGGACACTGGAAGAGCATTCATGCCCAAGCAGCTGGCAGAGCAGGAGATGCTTCATATTTTGAGGGTCTCTGCCGCAGTCACAAGTATTGGGACTAGTGATGTAGCCCATTTGATCACCATGTCTCTAAATCGGCCAACTCCAGTGAAGAGTCTTTGTCAGGTAAAAGCTACAAATACTGCTTCAGAATTTATCACTGCCATTTAACTAAAATTTTTGTAAGGCAGAAATCAGCTTGTTAGGGAATTTATGGCCCAGTCAGAAACTTGTGAATTCAAAAATCTCCCAGATAATGACTTCAGTCAAGTGCCTTGTGAAATGGTAAAATGAAAGCTATTTTAACCTTTTTGTAAGTTTTAGACATTGTTTATGATACAACACTAAAACACACCGCTGAACTTATCTAATTTTGACAAGATCTCTTCAGGCCTGTTGGGTCTGTGCACTTTCAAATTCTGACCTGGTATCACTTTCATTCCTTCTGGTTATGCAGTTAAGTCCCACTGAGGGGACCATATTTTTACTCTTCTATGTTGCATGAATCTTAACATTAAATTTCAGGACTTTTTTAATTTTATTTTTAACTCCTTCACAACTAAGTGTAGTTATCTTCTGCACTGCATGAATATTATGATTTAGTGCACTAAGCAATCTCAAGCCACACACATTTTATGTTTCCTGTGGGATGTACTATGCAAAATATATATTGATTTTTATCAGCCTGTTCTATACATTTCACTAAAGGCAGGGTTTGATGTGTTTGAGTGGATACACTCCTGAAATGCTACACAGAAGAAACAAAATCTAAATGTGAAATATAATTAGGCTAGTATAAGCTACCGGGACTCATGCTGTTCTGTGTAGCAGTATAGAAACTTATATTGCTTGAATCATCATTGAGAGACCTTTCTAAAATTACCAGAAATGGTCTTATATATCAAAGTTATGTGCATACATTGACTGGAAAATATATCTAACGTGTTAATTTAAGCTAAGTACAGCCAATAAGAGTTCTGAGAGTAGAATTTGTATTTTATAACTGGAACTAATGTAATTTCACATAGATATAATAAAAAATTGATAAAAATAAGAAGTTGATGCACATTATACTGAACATTTTAGAAAACTAGACAACATGAAAATTTCAGGTAACTAGTCAGCTTCCAAATGTAAGATTTTTTATATCATACTCCTATTTATTATTTTTAAATTAATTCATTTTAAATTATAGGGATGTAGAGATGTAAGACACTTTCATTACAATGTAATCTGCCCCTCCCCCCACAAAAAAACAATCTTTGTTTAGTCTAGTAACATACATGAATTTATGTATGTTACTGCTCTTGTTCACGATACGGTTTGATCCATTTACTTCAAACTTTAAAAATCATCCACTCTTCCTTAAGATTAATCAAAAATATTTATGCCTGAATCATTTTACTTTCTGAAGTTCTCAGGGAGACAGAAACTTTAACTCATAATGAAACTCTGGCTGGAACTTTAATTTGCAAGAGGCTTTTGGTTTGTCTCCAGGAGACACAATTTGGAAAATGCCAATCTGTTACAGATTGGAGCCTTTGATTTTACCTTAAGTGCCCATATGCTTCTTTCTGCAATACTGTGATCTATTTTTTTAAAGAACCGATCATAATTCCATATGCTAACAAAGAAGAGTGTTCTATTGACAACAAAGAGCAGTCAGGAGATTCTATGAAACATTAACTGAAGGAAATGATCTAATGCCACAAAAAGACAATGGGGGAAAGTCATATTAGATTTCTTCCATCACAGAACTAATTTTAAAAAAAGTCATTAGACTTCCATAAGTATAGTTCAGAGGTTCTTGTTGCAGCAGTGCACGTACTCATCACCCTCATTATAAGTCTCCTTGTAATGATATGCCCTTTGCTTAAAGCTACTGTACTTCTCCCAGTTACAAAAATCTACATTTGCACTCACAGCTAGTTGTGACAGCATTTCTCAGCTTTGTAGAAGATATTCCAAGGAGAATGAAATATTGGTGGCAGTGCTGTCACTTCAGTGGAGGCTGGCAGAAACTCTGATCTTGCAAACACATGCACATGAGTAACGTTACTCAAGAAGAAAAGGAGGACTTGTGGCACCTTAGAGACTAACCAATTTATTTGAGCATAAGCTTTCGTGAGCTATAGCTCACTTTATCGGATGCATTCAGTGGATTCAGTTGTAGCTCACAAAAGCTTATGCTCAAATAAATTGGTTAGTCTCTAAGGTGCTACAAGTACTCCTTTTCTTTTTGCGAATACAGACTAACACGGCTGCTACTCTGAAACCTGTCATTTACTCAAGAGAGTCCCCCATTGACTCAGGGCACATCTACACTTAAAATGCTGCATCGGCACAGCTGTGCTGCTGTAGCGCTTTAATGAAGACACTCTGTGCCAATGGGAGAGAGCTCTCCTGTCGGTATAGTTAATCCACCTCCCTGGGAGGTGATAGCTGTGTTGGCAGGAGAAGCTCTCCTGCTGACAACACTGTTTACAAGGTTAGTATAACGACATGACTCAGGTGGGTGGATTTTTCACACCCCTGAGTGATGTTTATACCCATGTAGGTCTGTAATGTAGACCAGTCCCCAGAGGGCCTGATTCTATGTTGCCCTGCATGGTTTGCAGTCATTTACACCAGTGCAAAGTGGATATAAGACACACTCAAATCAGAAAGGCAGCCTTCTAACACCCACATCACACTGGTGTAAACTACTTCACACCATGCAGGCAGAGGCAAAGGCTCAGGCCCAGTGGAAGTACATGTACATGAAGTTACTCACCCTTGTAATCATTTGTAAGACAGGGGCCTTAAATTTTTCACCCAACCCAACTTTGGAGTGTTGTACAATAGAATAAAAACAAACACAATTTAAACACACAAACAACAACAAATGCCAGCTACCCTCTGAAATCAGGGCACACATGAAAACAATGGGGGGCCAGGGAAGAATTTTTGAAAGAGAGAAAGGTGATCAGAATGGAAGGTAGCTAATGCATTACCGCATTCTCTTTAAGCTTCCTGGGGCCCTCTCAACTAGTTTGACTTCTGCCTGAGCTACAATTTCCTGATGAACTAATTCAAACCTCACAATGACTTTTAATCTAACTAGTTCAACACTTCTTCCTTTGAAGCTCAGTTCTTCTATAGCAAGCAAGAATTAACTATCCTAAGTACTTTGACAATGTTGTGAACACAGTGCAGTCTCACCACTGAATGATCTGTACAGCCAGCTGGGGTATCTTGAAAGATCTGGGGCCAGGTTCCAGGTCTGGCGGAGCCGCACTCAGTGCAAGACCCAGGATGGATCAGCTTTCCATTTTGCTGACCAGGGGCCAAACCACTCCTGAGTGCAAGGTTGCTCTAAATTATGCCAGCCAGCGCAGTTCCCTAGGACCACTTCACCAAGTGGAGATTGCCAGAATGCAGTGCTGCACGCCTGCCCCTGGCTCCCCTAGGAATGCCACCTTTACCTGTTAGAGTGACTCTCCATTTCCTTTGTGCTACCAGAACAGTTCAAAGAGACGGAACCAGTCCTGGTTTCCTTAACTGTGGAAAGATTTGTTCTGGAAAGGGTTTTCCACTTTTCCTGAAGGGTCTTCAGGCACTGGCTATGCACCATTCAGGAGGCCCCTTATAAACCAGATGGGTGCAGGCCTGGTTGGCCGTGGAGACCCTTCTGAAACATCCAAACCACAGAGTCATGCCCAGCATGGGTGTGATGGCTGACCAAAGGCTGACTTCAAACCCTCCTCTTCCTGTTTCTCCTCCCTCCACCTACAAAGAGCACTCAAAGGGAGTGGGGAGGAGGCAGAGCTCTGCTCCCTCACTCAGTTGACTCTTTTTCCTGCTTTTCCAGGCTAAAGCCTAATCCCAGCAAACAGGGGGGCCATTGTTCTATATGTAATTGATTTGCTAACAGAAGTGTTCCAAGGAAATGAGTACAAAATGCAAAAGTGGTTTCACATCCAACAAATTATTCAGGAATAATTTTAGGCCAGCTCTACATACAATATTATACTATATGGCTGTTAACATTCATTTATATACCACAGTCATTGGTCTTTTCATTTTGAAAGATTAACAGCATATATGAGATGAGATTTAAAATTCAAAGTTGTGCTCAATACCATTATAGTGCATGTAAATGAAAAGATAACAACAATAGCATGTTATGGTAATATATATATCTATATTATAATTTTAGAGAAAATAAAGTCTAAATTACAGAGGTGCAATCAGTTTTTCTTCAGCTACGACATTAACTTGCAATATGAACCACTATTTCATATTGCAAGTTAAAATCAAAATACATTTATTTGCATTTTTATTAGTAGTGAAGATTTTACCAATTGCTATAAAATAAGACAAGCTCTTGTACATTTCAATTGAGACTTTCAGTGGGAGTCAGGCACCTACTGCCATTTGTGCCTTTGAAAATCTCCCCCTTAATCCTTAACACTTAAGCAGACTGTCTAGTTGTAGTGTATGAAAGGATAACGGACAGAGAAAGGCACCTACGTCGTGCCCTAGGCTGTTTGTGTTTGAGAGTCAGAGCATCCTTGAAAAAAGAAATCAAATCAAGACAGCAGAATCAGACTTTATTACAATTTGACTGTAGTGTAATTTCTGGACACAAACTTATATTTCACAGTTAGCTTCATAAAATTTAGCCAAGTCTCAGGAAAGAAACTGGTCTGTTAGGGGTTTCAGCAGCTGACAAAAGTGTTTGAGGTTTTGAATCCCATTCTCTGTAGTTTTCATAACATATGGTAAGATTTTTAAGGTGAATAAAGAGAAATCCTCATATTCCTATTAAAAGTCAAACTATTACGAGCCAAGTTACATCTTTGAAAGAAGGGTTTTCCCCAAAGACCTGTTAGGACCCAACCCAGACCATGGTCAGAATACAATGTGAAATACACCTCTGACACAGCCAATCACACTAAGAAGCACACAGACTTCACCCTGCCTACTCACAGACTGGGGGAGGCCAGAAGAAGGAAGAGCAAGAATAGGAGGACAAAAATAGTTCTCACTAATATTACCTACCTCTGAGTATGGGGAGAGAAACAAACAAAAAAATCAACTCTAAATACCTTCAAATCAGCGGCACTGCTATGGGTACCCGCATGGCCCCACAGTATGCCAACATTTTTATGGCTGACTTAGAACAACGCTTCCTCAGCTCTCGTCCCCTAACGCCCCTACTCTACTCGCGCTATATTGATGACATCTTCATCATCTGGACCCATGGAAAAGAAGCCCTTGAGGAATTCCACCATGATTTCAACAATTTCCATCCCATCATCAACCTCAGCCTGGTCCAGTCCACACAAGAGATCCACTTCCTGGACACTACAGTGCTAATAAACGATGGTCACATAAACACCACCCTATACCGGAAACCTACTGACTGCTATTCCTACCTACATGCCTCCAGCTTTCACCCTGACCACACCACACGATCCATTGTCTACAGCCAAGCTCTGCGATACAACCGCATTTGCTCCAACCCCTCAGACAGAGACAAACACCTACAAGATCTCTATCAAGCATTCTTACAACTACAATACCCACCTCCGGAAGTGAAGGAACAGATTGATAGAGCCAGAAGAGTTCCCAGAAGTCACCTACTACAGGACAGGCCTAACAAAGAAAATAACAGAACGCCACTAGCCGTCACCTTCAGCCCCCAACTAAAACCCCTCCAACGCATTATTAAGGATCTACAACCTATCCTGAAGGACGACCCAACACTCTCACAAATCTTGGGAGACAGGCCAGTCCTTGCCTACAGACAGCCCCCCAACCTGAAGCGAATACTCACCAGCAACCACATACCACACAACAGAACCACTAACCCAGGAACCTATCCTTGCAACAAAGCCTGTTGCCAACTGTGCCCACATATCTATTCAGGGGACACCATCACAGGGCCTAATAACATCAGCCACACTATCAGAGGCTCGTTCACCTGCACATCTACCAATGTGATATATGCCATCATGTGCCAGCAATGCCCCTCTGCCATGTACATTGGTCAAACTGGACAGTCTCTACGTAAAAGAATAAATGGACACAAATCAGATGTCAAGAATTATAACATTCATAAACAGGCGGAGAACACTTCAATCTCTCTGGTCACGCAATTACAGACATGAAAGTTGCGATATTACAACAAAAAAACTTCAAATCCAGACTCCAGCGAGAAACTGTTGAATTGGAATTCATTTGCAAATTGGATACAATTAACTTAGGCTTGAATAGAGACTGGGAGTGGCTAAGTCATTATGCAAGGTAACCTATTTCCCCTTGTTTTCATAACCCCCCCCTTCCTCAGACGTTCTTGTTAAACCCTGGATTTGTGCTGGAAATGGCCCACCTTGATTATCATACACATTGTAAGGAGAGTGATCACTTTAGATAAGCTATTACCAACAGGAGAGTGGGTTTGTGGGGGGAGAGAAAACCTTTTGTAGTGGTAAACACCCATTTTTTCATGGTTTGTATGTATAAGAACATCTTCCGTATTTTCCACAGTATGCATCTGATGAAGTGAGCTGTAGCTCACGAAAGCTTATGCTCAAATAAATTGGTTAGTCTCTAAGGTGCCACAAGTACTCCTTTTCTTTTTGTGAATACAGACTAACATGGCTGTTACTCTGAAACTCTAAATAGATCACTCACATGGAGTATTTAATTCTGCAAGGTGCTCTGAAAGCTCCCTACCATGGTGCTGCATGTAGTATATAAACCTAGTTAGCTAGACAGACAAAGCCAAAACACGACAAATCAGAATGTGTATGTGTAAACTTCACAGTCTCTTAGACAGAATTATGTAACATTCTACTTTTACATAAAGTTACACTCCCTTTTACTGATTAGAGAAAAGCATTTTATTCAAATGACATTATCTAGGGATATGAAATATCTAATAAACTTCCTGAGCTAGGAACTGGGAACTTTAGAAGACAATTGGCCAGATCCTCATCTGGTGTTAATGGACAAGCTCCATTGACTTCATTGGCCCAGTGACTTAAACAGCTTTGAAACCGGAAGGATCTAGAACACTGATACTTTCTAATAGCCCTAACAAAGCTCCCATAAAGCCTATTGTTCTGCATATGTGCAGATCCAGATTCAGCTATTGATACAACAAAAACAGGGTAATGTTTTTTCATTAACCTTTTGGCCAGGTCTACAGACCTATAATCAGTATAACCACATTGCTCTGGAGTGTGAAAAATCCACACCCCTGCGCGATGCAGTTATACCGGCCTAACACCCTCTCTAACCTCCCTCTCTGCTCCCCGTGTAGACAGCGCTATGACAGTGGAAGAGCTTCTCCTGTCAACTTAACTACCACCTCTTGGGGAGGTGGATTAATTACACCTGTGGGAGAAGCTTTCCCATCGGTGTATTAGCATCTTCACTAAAGTGCTACACTGGTGCAGCTGCGCTGCTGTAGCGCTGTACGTGACGACAAGCCCTTTGTTTTTCCACCATCTGGATTTCTTCAAACTAGTTTAGAGTCATGGATTTCTAGAAATCAAAGAACTCTTCGACTTTGATGTATGGGAATGTTGGGGTTCATAGGAAACCTCTCTTATAGATACAACCTAGAAATACGTGCATGTGACACTGTCAGTGCACACCCGAAATGCCCAATTAAAAATACATTTTAAACTCCATCAGGGCACATTACTGGTACATCTGATTAACCAGATATCATACAGTGAATAATTATTTGGTTTCTCTTGTTCACAATCACAACAAAATAAAACAAAGCAGGAAAGGAAACTGTCACTTCCCCTACCACCTGAGACAGTCTAAAACAATACATTAAAACAAACAACAACAACTCATGCAAAGAGACACTCTCTAATGACATGATCCAATGCCCACTGAAGTCAGTGTGAGTTGCATCAGGCCCTAATGCCTCATTAAAAATCAACACACAGACTGTGATCTCACCACAGACCATAATTATTAACAAAAACAAACCTAAATGAGACACAAAAATGCTCCAAAAACATAGCCACAGATTGGGGAGGAGGGAAAAGAATAAAGAAGGGAAAATAAAATAAATCTGCCTACCACAGCCACCAACTCCCTGCAGTGAATGGCTGCAATAATTAGCGACCTTAGTCACCATCCTTCAGTCACTGATCCAGACAGGAGCCTATTTTGTGGGATTGGCTCCTTCATAGCCTGCAGCTACAGCAGCCCAGGGAACCACACAGATGGTGCATCCAAATGGTGGAATATATTAAGATTATTCTTAGACGGAGTTTAACACCACAATATTAATTGTAATAAAAGAAATCTTATTTCATATTTCAATGCACTGCATAAGGTGTAGATTGTACCGTGATTGTACCATGCCAGAACCACTTAGCAACAGTTCACACTCCCATTGCATCAAGTAGAAGTATTTTAGGAAACACACTATAATACACATTTAGGCATCTGTCATGGCAACATAAATAAAGGATGGGTTAGCACTACTGGAGCTGAGATTGGCAACTGAGATCAGCAGTGGCTGAGGAACAGAAAAAAAAAAGGTCAACCTGGTTAGTGCTTGAGTTTGAAGGGGCAGGGGTCTGTTATGCAGGAATACACAGTACCTGCTGCCTGTGCTGATTCAGCTCTTCCAGTACCAAACTCCCTCTACAGCACTGCATAACTGGGTTAATTTCAATCTTTCTTCCTTTATGGGCAGCCAGTGATGATGCTGTCCCCTGCTGTGTTCAGTTGAGAACACGGGAAGTAGTGCCTCTGGGAGAGCTGACTCAGCATTGTGAGGGATAATAATTTGTGAGTCTTCAGTGAGATTAAAAGCATTTTAAATAACATTACACTAACTCAAACACCTCTTCTTCCTCTCCTTCTTTCTATACTTTTATAGGATTTAGTAAGTTGGCACTTACCTGCTCAGTCATTCATAGAGCTGGGTGAAATTTTTTTTAGCCAATAGTAAATTCGCCAAAAAATGCATTTTTTTCAGGGCTCCAAAATTATTTGCAAATTTGGGTCAAATTTGGCCAACCGTTTTGGCCAAAAGCTCCCCCAAAACACTAATTCCGCCTCCCCCGCTCCCCAAATGTCAAAATACTTTGTGCTGGCATTTTCAAAATGAACTATTTTGACATTTCATGTAAAAAAAATATATCAATGTGAAACAACATTTGAAATGTTTTGTTCAACCTGAACAATTTTTTTTTGTGTTTTCAAATTTGAGCAAGAACCTCCTCCCCTTCACTCCTCCCCCCCACACCACCAAAGTTCTGGCTCCAAGTGTCTTTTTTAAAATTATTTTTTCAATTCAGCCACTGAATCAAACCAATCAATTATTTGCTCAGGTCTATTAATTAGACACGCTATAAATCATTAAAATAAAGAAAATCTTTCTTTGGCCCTTGAAATGGGGCGCGGCACCATTCCCCCTCCCTGTTAAATGGTTTCTAAAACCGTTTTTGGATCCAGACCTGAAGGATTACAGAAAGGCAGGCATTACCTAAGCCACCCAACCATCGCAAGATGGGCAGGTGACAATATACATTCAAGGCGTGATAAGATGGTGACATTATAAAACTCGGTTTGGGGAAGCTCAGAGGAGAAAAGAACCTCTGTGAGTGATAGAAATAAAGAACTTCTGTAGATAGAAAGAACCTCTGTAATAGTGAATGTGGGTCAGAGAGTGATATGTATGCTTCATCCTAAGGGACTGTTTTTACACCCTGTTGTAAGCAGGCTGTAGTAAACCAAATACCGTCCCAAGGGTTTACCCCGGCTGGCAAACATTATTAATCCCAAGTGCCTACAGCCTGCTTTTGAATAAGTGTCAAGGAGCTTATCTTTTTGTCTGTATAAATCTAAACAAATATATAAATATATCATACAAGTTTTGTGTCTTTGTGTTCTCCTGAGATTCTCTCCCACTCGCTCCTGTGAAATATGTGCTCTTGTAACCCTTACTTCAGAAGGATTCAACTTGTGTGTATTTGTTTGCCTCCTGCAGTAATATGTTAATACAGTTCCCTTGTGGTTTTAAGAGAAGACAGTACTAAAAACAAATTACTTACACAGTGCCACAGGAAAGGCCATTGCCCTGCAAGAGCTTATAATCTAAGGGCTCATAGCCTAGCCACGTCACAGCAGAGTTCATTGTAGGCCAGCTCTAACACTGCACCTAAGGAATTCCTATCTGCTCCTTTACTGAAGCTTTCTGGTGCTCTGTACAACTGAGGATCTGCTCCTAAGGATGACATGCACCTCGATGTACAACTAAAGTCCTCAGAATATGCCTTGTGCTGGCCCTGCATATAGGTGAATTTCACTCTAGGGGCCTGCTCCTGCTGAAGGAAATGGGAAAACCGCTATTGACTTTCCTAGGAATGGGCCCATGGTGCAGTAAAAAGGTTATGCTGACTGCTTGGGGTTGCTTTGTGCATATCTCTTTTCTTATGGTAAGATTCATTCCAAAATAGGCATATGGCATTTCCTGGGCTTCCGATGCTCGTGGAAAACATGATTATGGGATATTTTCAGAGCAGAAAATGCACATTTTTAGACAATCTAATTTGTAATATTTGCAGTGAGCCATACAGACATCCCTAGTCGTTTATAGTCTGAAAGGGCTCCATCTAGCACACTGCTGAAAGGTATGTGGAGAGGCATAGTGCTATTGCTCAGCAGTGCATGCTTCTTGGGCTCAACGGCCATGAAAGAGTCCTCCATATTGTAGAAACATATCCAGCATATGCCAGCATGAGTAAACCTCTAAAATGAGCACTCAGGATTAGTGGGGAGTGGTGGATGGGCTGGGGGAGGCTGAGATAGGGTCTGCTCATGACAGAAATACTGCCAAAGGTTCCATAAAACAATACCTTTCAGAGCCAGCCCCTCAGTGCCTCCTATAATATGTTGAGCACCACGTTCTTGCTGCTCCATCTGTACAGAGCGCCTACTCCCCTTGACTAACTTCAACTGATTGAATTGTAACAAAGCACCATGTTCAGCAGCTTTGCTGGTGGTTCAGTGTTAGCGATAGGGAAATAACACGAAGGTAGTGCCCTTTTTCTGTTTTCACTGAAATTTCAAAACAATTTTGACCACCTCTGCTCTTTCATGACCCTCATTGATGCCACAGCAAGATCCAAAACTGCACAAATAATTTGGTGCAATAGGACTTTTGTGCAGCCAGCCAATTCATAATAGACCACCACAAAACAAAGCAGTAAATATTGATGCCCAAACAAGCAACCAGAAGTATCCATTTTCTTATTGTAGCAAACTACAACGGTGAGACCAGCTTATATACAAGAATAGAAAGCTTAAAAGGTCACATCAGTGGAAATTAATGTCTGTGATCAGCATAGATAATGAAATTTTGTTTCTGGTTAGTTTTAATATAGGTCAAGTAAATGAGCTGGAAAAGATAATTAAATAGTGTGGCAGTTTATTTAAAGAAATAATGCTAAACATTTTAAAATATAGGCACCCTGTGGTTTTGAAGTCGGATATTTCATAATGGTTGCCATTCTTTGGGGACATAAGCCCAAGAGTGTCACCTTAGCGTCGTGCAGTAAGGCCTAGAGCAATAAATGAAAAGAGAAATCATCCAGCAGGAAAAGACTGCAGCTAATAAATATTTGATCAGATACACAAATTTGCAACATTTGATTATGCCTTAAGAAATTTGCCATCATTTATTAACTCCTGCCATGTAAACGTACAGCACTATGTTTCTTAAGAAACAGCAAGCCAATATAAAGCTATTACTTTTTTCAATCAAATATTTTGCCAAATGTATACACAGCTGAAATGCTGTTGGACTTAACTTGTGTGGGTGAAACAGAAAAAATGCAAGGACGCCTCTGCAACACAGCAGCTGCAGAATCTCTATGCTGTTCTGAAGAGCTAAGCAATTTACACATAGAATTATAGATGTTTCTCACAAAACAAACCCCGCTTTATTTCAAGCAAAATAATATTTCGGGACCTAAAATAGAAAATGTCAGCACCTTGGACTAAATCACAATGCATTTGCCACTGAAGACTGACATTTGATTTCTCCAGATATACAGCCACTACTTCAAAAATGAACAAAAATATCGCATTTTACCAAAATGTCCTGAAAGTTACTGAAGTCAATGGGAGTTGAAGAACCAACATCTCTCAGGATCAGGCCCTATGCTAACAGATATGTTTTCTATAGTTCCCTTCCTAATGCTGTTAAGAACTAGGATATTCCTGGTTTCTAATCAGTCTCCATTGTAGGCCAGATTCTAATGCTCTTGCTCACTACTCCACTGAAATCAAAGAGCTGCTCAGAGAATAAAGCACGACTCAGTTTACGAGCATTAGAATCTGATTTCTAGAGATGTAACAATTCATTGTTTGTGATACCCGAATTCACTACCATGCTAATGAAAGAGAATGAAATCCCTTAAGGGATCAGAAGCTTGTATTACCTTTGTGAGAAAAGACTATTCAGCAAAAGAAGCTAAGAGTTAAAGGAAATTATGCTTCTGTATATTATATGCATTTCTTTCCCCCGACAAAACTTGCATGAGTGTAGCTTTGGCTTTTCAAAAGAATGCTGAATTTCCTTTCTTTGTCTATGAGCAGGCAGGTTTTGGCAGAGGTGACTTTCCTCCAAAGGAAAGGAACAGCTTGCCTTCCTCAATTAAGGAGTCTCATTGACAAGTTTTGAAGCAACTGGCATTTAGTCCTCTATAGTTGGACTGACAGAGGAGTGAAGAGAGAATTTAGAGTAAGAACCATTGTGAAAAGATCATCAGGACTTCAGAACCTAGAGTGCATGGACCAGGACTTCCCTGGGGAGAACATGGAGAGAAAATCCTTTCCAAGAGTCTAACAAATCTTCAAGCTGCAGAAGGAACTTCACTGCATCTGGCTGAGGAAAGATCACCCTACTGCAAAAGTGACCTTGCAATGGCACAGAGCTGACTTCAGGATTCCTTGCTTATAGTGTAATGGAGGAGGGTAGGCATGGATGGGATGCCCTTATGCCACACTGATCCTGGACTGCATTTTTGGCCCCTTTGACCATAAAAGGCTAGTGCAAGACAAAAGAGCACTAAGACAGGACAAGTGGAACAGTCATACACAGAACAGAACCGGGAGGAGTGAAAGTGTACTGGAGAGCCCTAAGCTGCTTTCTGAGACCTACCACTAACTTGCCCTTTGTATACCTGCCTTACACAATGTTTTTACTTTTATTCACTTTGGAATTTTAGGTACTAGGTTAATTATCTAAAAAAAAGCGTTAAAATAGGATATCAACTATCAGTGAATATTACTCTACATTTAAACAGGTAACCAAACTGGTATCCAAACTTTTTTGGCAACAATAAACAAGCCACATCAAAATGAACAGGAATGGATCAAATAATACGTCTTCCAAATAATGCATATTTGTACCCATGGTCAGACACTCATCCACAGACTCCAGGGGAGGGCTTAAGAAATATCCATTCACATCTATCCAGCTCTCTCCATCCTGGATCCCTTTAGGTAAGTGGATTATAGATCTCTCCCAGATTGCCTGCCTCCCTCCACTTCTGAAAGCCATCTTTGGGGGGAGCAGGGCCTTTTGATACTATCTTCTTCCGTCCAAGGTTCTTCTGGAACTGACAGGCACACTATCCCATCCTGGGATCTTTGAGGGTGGTCAGCTAGCCTGGTCCTTAATCTTATATCTTTAGGAACATTGGTAAGGTATGGGACAGACTTTCCCTAAATCCTCTGGAATACTGTGGAATGGGGAACAGCAGAGGAAGCTTCTGGAAAGGTCGAAAGGAAAGGCACCACTGCTCTCTATCCCTTGCTATGGACTGGAGCCCAAGACATCCCAAATTACCACATACAGCAACTGGGGAAACCATGTGTCAGGGATCCTGAAGTTTATCATGGACCCTCCTATATATCTTCTATTATGTTCCCCAGTCATGCACAGACTGAGATACATTGCCCTTGTCACACCAGTTTTATTTGCCCCTTACATGTCTTTAAACAGAAAAGGTATTTGTTTTTACATTTCCAAAATACTGGTATATACCTAAATAATAGCATACGGAACAAGTGCACCTTGGGGTGAGTATGAAACACACTTACAAAACTCTTCTCACCCCCACCCTCCTCAAAAGGACAATTATTTCACCTGGACCTCTGGTGCGCACCTACATAACGCAAAGTGCCAAACTCTCAGTTTCTGCAAAACTAGAATTGCTGTACCTGGCTGAGTTTCTTTTTATAACTGTAAAAATATTTAAAAAACAAAAAAGAACTTCCCACAGGTCTTGGCCTAACTAATGTTCAGATGTGCTTTTTAATTACAGCCTATGTGCTAACACTAGATAACATTGCTGTCAAGGTTCCTTCCCCACTCTGAACTCTAGGATACAGATGTGGGGACCTGCATGAAAGACCCCCCTAAGCTTATTCTTACCAGCTTAGACTAAAACTTCCCCAAGGTATAAACTTTTACCTTTTGTCCTTCAACCTTTATGCTGCCACCACCAAGCGTCTCACAAAAATAACAGGGGAAGTGCCCACTTGGAAATGTCTCTCCTCCCCCAAAATATCCCCCCAAGCACTACACCCCCTTTCCTGGGGAAGGCTTGATAAAAATCCTCACCAATTTGCATAGGTGAACACAGACCCAAACCCTTGGATCTTAAGAACAATGAAAAAAGCATTCAGGTTCTTAAAAGAAGAATTTTAATTAAAGAAAAAGTAAAAGAATCACCCCTGTAAAATCAGGATGGTAAATACCTTACAGGGTAATTCGATTCAAAACACAGAGAATCCCTCTAGGCAAAACCTTAAGTTACAAAAAGACACAAAAACAGGAATATACATCCCATTCAGCACAACTTATTTTGTCAGCCATTTAAACAAAACAGAATCTAACGCATATCTAACTAGATTGCTTACTGACTTTTTACAGGAGTCCTGACCTGCATTCCTGCTCTGGTCCCGGCAAAAACATCACACAGACAGAGAGACCCTTTGTTCCCGCCCCCAGCTTTGAAAGTATCTGGTCTCCTCATTGGTCATTTTGGTCAGGTGCCAGCGAGGTTATCTTAGCTTCTTAACCCTTTACATGTGAAAGGGTTTTTCCTCTGGCCAGGAGGGATTTAAAGGTGGTTACCCTTCCCTTTATATTTATGACAATTGCATTTTAGGAGGAAAAGTTTACTCAGTTCTCCCCAGTGTGTCTGAGCTACTGAAACACATTTATTTTGCTCCTTTGTAATATTAAAAAACAAAACAACAACAAAACCAACCTTACCTGAATCTTCAATACCCCTCATATCTCATCCTTTCCCCTCAGGCAGTGGGATAGCTTCATGGTTGTCTATTTGGTTTAGGTATAAACAGGGAAAGTATTTTAGGATTAAAACCCACCAAAAAACCATTACAGCTTCGCTTAAGTATTTATATTCCTGTTAAAACTGAATTTAAGGATCTATGCCACACATGCAGAAAAAAGAAACAGAATTAAGTTCTATTGATCCTAATGCACAAGAGTAAGGGAGAATTATTGTAGGTGAAGCATTTTTAGGGATTATGGTTTGAGCTGTCAAACCTTGTAGCTTCCAGTTCTCACAGCATTCTGCAGATTTTCCAGGGACCAAATACTGTACTAAGTTATGTATTCAAAAATAGTTTCTTGGATGTATTTGAGTTTGGGAGGGAAATTCTTGCAACTGTGCCCCATGTGAATTGGTAGGTTTGCCGGTGACAGTTTTTCAGGATTCCATCATTAACAATACATAGTGACAGCATTACTGAATCCAATCTGGGCACTGCACACTACCCACAGGACTGAAGAGGAACAAATCAACGTTTGACAAAATCATGAAATGAAACATCAGCAGGTCAAATTAAATTAGCTGGAAAAATAAATGACTTTTTCAGCTGACCCTGAACATTGTTTTTCTACAAATATGTTTCACTTTTCAGTAAAATAAAGTCAATTGTTGAGGTTTAAGAGTGTGGCAAAATAATTTTAATTTCTAGATTTAAAAAAAAAAAAGTTGGGGTAGCACTTTTATCCCAATACAAAAACAAGGTAGGGACAAAGGGCAGGATTCAAAGTTACGAACTCAATTCCCATTGAAACTTAATAGCAGTTGGGTCACTTAGAAAACGCCATTCAATGATTTCATGCATACTAAAGGGTTTTTTCTTCCACTACATACTTTCTTAAATCCCAGTGCATTTATTTTCATAGATGCACTTATATTTAGCACTTTTTAAACGGTGGCAAAATAGATATGTGGATGATGCTGAATATTTATATAAGCCCCAATCCTGCAAGCTGATCTCTGTGAGTGTAAGAGTCTACCCATTCAGTGAAGCTATATGTACTGGTCAGAAGAAAAACTGAAAAGGAAGTCTCACATGAAAGAACAAAATGATGAGGCTGGCTTTGACCATAGATGTTTTCCAAACTGTAATCCAGCCAGAGGCACCGACTTCCTGAATTACTGGGAGGTGCTCGATCCCCCACTCTGCCCCCGGTCCCACCCCCACTCTGCCTCTTCCCCCAACCTCCCTTTCTTGCCCCGCCTCTTCCCACCCCTCCCCTACCTCTTCCTGTCCACACTCCTTCCATCCCTCCCCCAATGCCTCCTGCACACCGCTGAACAGCTGATCACCAGCAGGCAGGAGGTGTGGGGGGGGTGGGGGAGAGGGAGGAGCTGATTGGCAGGACTGCCGGTGGGTGCTGAGCACCCACTATATTTTTTCTGTGGGTGCTCCAGCCCCGGAGCAACCACGGAGTCGGTGTCTATGAGTCCAGCGCACTCTCATCAAGCCACAGGTGTGCATTGCACCAGCCACTGCCAATATGATTGTTCAGCCTGTGAGCCCATTCCTTAAGATGAACTTGTGCATCTGTTTATAAACTTACCATACATAGTTAGCAGCCTAGCTTTTTTCCTCCTTAAAGAGCATAAGACAAAAATTAAACAGGTGATGGGACAGTAAGTGGATTGAGCACTTTTTAAAGGTTAGTAAGACTCACAGGGCCTAAAAATACTTTTAAAAAGTCACTGTACATGATATGCAATTAGATGGAGGAGATTCTGTATAATTTGGCATATTTCAGAGATAATATTCCCCACAGAGCTGCCTTGACTGCAGAACAGAATGGATGTGATCTTTTAAGGTTGTAAAGATACAAGCACAGTTAAAAATCACATATTCCCCAATTATTACAAAAAAGGCCTAAATATTTTCCAATATAAGAAATACTGTTGGAATAACAAACGAGTATTCAAGGCAAAATTAGGACGTAATCCACTTATCCTCTATTGGCTCAGTTTTGCAAGGTACTAAAGACACTGACCCCAGTTCAGCAAGCCATTTAAGCACATGAGTAGTCCCATTGCATTTAGTCAAACAGTTCCCATGCTCAAGAACTTTGATGGATTAGGACTGGAGTGCTCAGCACCTTGTAGGATTCAGTCTTATTTGAATAGCACATTTCATTCTGGCCGGATGGAGCCTAAAGACTGTTTAAACATGGTCCACTTGACAAATCCCTACCATGCCTTCTGTACATGAGCAAGGGTCATGGATTATGTGGCTCTACATTACACTTATACACACACACATGCTAAGTTAAACTCTCGTCTTGAGTTACCTGTCTTGCAGAGAGGAAGTTCCTCAGGGCAGGGACTGTATCTTCATTGCTGACACCGAAGAATAGCAGAATGAGGTTTTGTCAGAGATTTATCATGCTCTTTCCCCCCAGATGTTTCTATCAAGGAAACTGTTTGGCTACCAAGGAATTTCTTGCCACTGACAGGCTATCTCTAAAGTATTCTTGGTATTTGAGGAGGGTAACCCTGGGCCTGAGGTAAAAGCTTCTCGTTGAACATCCTGATCCTCTAGGGCTTGATACAAACGCCATTGAAACCAATGGGAGTCTTTCCATTGACTTCATGGGCTTTGGATCAGGTCCCCAGAGATAAAGAAGTGTAGTGAAATTCATTGCAGACATCCTATGCTGGCAAGCCTGGAGTGTCTCAGAAATGGGACATATGGGGGCAAGAAGGGGCAACTGGAGCTTGGAGAGAAATCTCAACTGGGCATGGTGGATAAGGTGTTGGACTTGTTGTGAAGACTGGAAGGCCGATAAGAGAAAATATGAATTTTAAGGACTGTTTAGCATAAAAAAAAGATACATACTGTAAATGGAGAACATTAAATTCATTCTGAAATCAGATTTCATTTTCCAGATTCTATGGTCTTATTAAATACACAGCTAAATAAGTTGAAAAATATGATTTTTTAAATTAATGCAGTGTTGTTTTAAGAATGCTGGTGCTTTTTAATACAATTTCACTAATTCTTGGCATCAAAACAGACTGAGAACTATTTGCAGTAATTTCTAATGAATAAAATTCACCGCTTTCCCCAGACTCCAAATTAATTCTGAAATTAATGTGAAGAGAAAAGGAGTGTGATGAGATGGACACATTGATCATGTGTCTACTCAAGGCAGTATTCAATAAAATACAAGTGCTAGAAAGGAAATGGTATAGCCACGGGAGCTGGGCAGTCATGAACAACGGATTAACCTCTTCTCTGCTGAAGATCTTAAAATGCCATAATGGAATGTCAGGACATGCCAGGTACCTCTGGCCAGAAAGGAGGCATATACCAGTCAGTCATAGCAAGTATGTTTGGAAGGAACATGAAGCAGTTAAAAAAGGTAGAGCTCTGGATCTGGATGTGGTAATAAGAAAAGTTGTGATACATTATACGACAGAGTCAAAGAGCGAAGGACTTTAGATTTTGTGTTTTAAACAATGTGTATATTTTTAAAAGGTCAGTGCATGTTTTTCAAATATCACTGCACATCTGTGCATCAGTGCATTATTTTAAAGCTCTGGTCTCTCTCTCTGTCTCAGTGACCTATCAGTGCTGGGTACTTCCACATTCAAAGATTTCCAAACCAGGCTGGCCTATCTGTAATTGAAATGGTTTTGAAGGAGTTGTTATGAAGTGAACAGATTTGTGTTTCACATTTTGAGAGGTAATGAAAATAATAGCAGTAAGTCTATAGCCATCTGCTTGCCACTGAAAGTACATGAGCTTCGCCAGTGGCTGTGTGACTGGTGTGTAGCTGGCTTTGGCTTTGGCTGGGTGAACATAGGCTTTGGTTTGTGGAGTACTGGGCCATGTTCCAGTGGAAAAGTGGCTTGTATGAATGGGAAGGGGAAGCTAATCTTCTCTGTTAAAAGCTAGCTGGAGCAGCCAGGAAGACATTAGTGCAAGGGAAGGGTGCTAAGAAGGTAAATACATTACAAACCCAAACTCAGCATATCACGAACTAATTGAACCAATGTGACAAATAATGTAAAGAAGAACATTTTCAGTTACTTACATAGCAATGCTAGGAGCCTGGATAACAAGTAGAAGGAACTGGAAATTCTCACAGTAAGGGTAATTAACCACTGGAACAGACTTTTAATGGAAGTGATGGTGTCTCTATCCTCAATGTCTTCATACCAAGACTGCATGTCTGGAGGATATCTTTAGCCAAACGTAAGTTATGCTTTAGTCAAATATACAAGTTATTGGGCTCAATACAGAGGCAGCTGCATGCAATTTAATAGACTGTGATGTACAGGAGATCTGACTAGATGAATCTAATGGTCCCTTCTGGCCTTAAACTTTATGAAACTCTTCTCAGTTGTTTCTGATATTCTAAGATGATTAACTTCCCAGTGAAATAACTTACCCAGCTATAGATTTATTATCGTACAGCTGCTCTAGTTACACATTTTATACTTCTCTCCCATTTCCAGTCTTAATTATTTTAACAATGGGCACAATTTAAACAACTGGATCATTCCTTCTTGAAATGACTTTTCTCAAAAGAAATGGAGGCTCTTTCATACAAGAGGTACTTCACTGCTCACTATGAGTCCTTAACCTGTAAAGGACAAAATAATTGCCAATCAGAGGGATGATAATTCCATTGAATGGTTCTGACCACTCATGAGACTGAAGCTTGAATAATTTTTGTAATTACCACAGTTCTAAGAAAAAGTTATATACCTCTGATTCAAAAACGGGTCTGCTTTTAGTATTATAGAGCACTGTATTATGGATTCAACTCCATTCTTCCCCCACAAATTATGGCTTAAAACAAAAAACTGTAAAAAGTGAAGAAAATTATACAGATAACTATCTTATAAAACCTATTATAGCTACTGATGTTTTTAAAGTATTCTAAAGCCAATGGAATGTTAAGGAGAACCTGCTCTCTGACCTGTCTTTGTACTGGGGCCAGATCCAGCAAATCTTTGCTCATCCCTATCATCACTGTTCTGGGTTGATGGCAAGAGAGCTACTTGTATGAGTAACAGTTTGCAGGATTGGGCCCTTGGACCCCAGGGTGACTACTCATGTATTAAAGTTGAGCATGTGTGGAAGTTTTTCCATGATTAGGGCCTTGGAAACACAACACTGTATTTATTGAAACATGTAGTTCAACTTTTATACCCCAAAAGTTATTTTTCTCTACATTTTAACATCTTTACTATTCATTACAGCAATCATGAGCTTCAGAGTTAAGAACTGCATGTAAACTAATGACAGGATACCATTGTGCAGAAATTACAAGAGCCCTTTTCCCACTGACTTTAAGAAATTTGGTGAAAATATGTTTGTCTTTTTGTTCTTGCCTCAGAATTTTTTTCCGAGTTTTTTTTTTAAATCAATTTCACATTGAACTATATGAAATGTCAAAAGTTTTGATGCAAAACTGTTTTGTCGAACCAAGAATTCAACATTTAAATTGTAAAAGTTGAGTCAAAATAGGACACGTGTTTGAATGAAAATGGGCCCATTCTTAAATAAATAAAAATAAATAAATAAATAAATAGCCCTGTTACTGAGGAAAAATTGCCAGATTTTTCAAAATAGATTCAAATTTCCCAAAATTGCAAAGCTGAGAAAATGCAAAACCCTGAGTTGAGGGTTCTCCACTTCCCGTTACCTGAATCCATCAGGTTCATGTAATCTCCATCTACAGAGGTGAAGGGAATAATCTAGTCCTGTTTGTACACAAGGTCTTTCCCAGTCTTCCTCTCTGTACCTTTCCTTTCTCACATCCTTATAAGATATTCTTAGCTACTACCTAGAAGATGTGCAGATACAACCCAGTCATCCTCAAACAGAGAATTCTGTAAATCCTATTAAGAAAATAAACATAAGGCTTGAAATTAATTAGAAGTGATTGCTTTATACATGGGGCAGGAGGAGATGGAGGAACAAATTAAGGTACTTCTAATTCTGAAAATTGGAATTGAGAAGTAGGGCCTGAATATGGCTATGTATTAAAGAGAGATTTTCTCTATTGTTTACTAATAAAACGACACTGATAATGACATGGTTTTTATTAATTAAAATCATTCTGACACACTAAGACTCTTTCTACCCCACCCCAACCCCAGAAGGCTCTCTCTCTACACCCTCTCTGTCACCCTCACTGTCTCCTGTTTCTGCAGCGCCCCCGCCTTGTTTAACCCAAACACAATGCACAATACTGTACCTACATACCTTCTGTAGCTCACGAAAGCTTATGCTCATATAAATTGGTTAGTCTCTAAGGTGCCACAAGTACTCCTTTTCTTTTTGCGAATACAGACTAACACGGCTGCTACTCTGAAACCTTTCAGATATATGTCTTTGCCATTTTGCTATATTCTGCTAGATAAATGAATGACAAGAGCTATGAATGAAAGGATATTGTATTTGCACTCATCCCTGGAAGAATTCAAAAAGCCACCAGTCTGAACTGGGAATACATCTTAATTGGGTGCTTTCAGAAATTATGTAATTTCAATTGAAAAGGAAGTGAAAAGTTTCCTAAAGTGTCTCATGGCACTATTATCGTGGAATGATCACCTAATTAGGAGATACTTTTCGAAGCATTCTCCTTAGTGAGCTTCTAAAGTGGAGAGACATGCAAAACTATAAAAAAGGCTATTTCCCACATGTAAATTAGCATATTGTGCACAATAGTGAATTAAGGATGGATCCATGGATCTGCATATGAAGGCATGCCAGAGTACAATGTTTTATTGTGTAAAACACTACTATGAAGCACATTAGGATGCTGAATATTTGATATGTATTTATCCATATATCCAAGCTCCAAGAACCTCATGTGAATAATCAGAGGTAAGCGTCAGATCAGGCTCCATCTAAGCAGCAAGTAGACATTTTTAGGAACCAGCTGTATACCATGAATACGTACCATGTATAACAGAGAACAAGAAGTATTTGTTTCTGGTTTCAGAAAATCCAAATGAATAGCCAGTAAAGCCATTCAGGAAATGTTTTCCCCTGCCAAAAATTTAGATGGAAACCATTTTTTCCCCCCTCTTTGAAAATTTTCTTCATTTTTTTTTTTTAGTTTTAAATTGAAAACCTGAAAAAGATGCTGAGAACGAAAACATTTTCTTTTTTTGTCAAAACCAAAACATTTTTGACATAAATAGAGACTTTTTTGTGAAAATTTCCATTTTTTTGTCAAGACAATTACCATCTACAACCACTTTGATAGAAAATTTTCAACCAGCTTTAATATTCAGAAATAGGCATTCTGTACGGGACAAACAGAAAACGAATTATGATTTCACTCCTTTTTTTAAAATTAAATCAGTCCTACTCAATAGTGCATCTATTTCAAGTTGGCCTAGATGAACACAAACTCATGGTGTCACCATTTGCTTGGCAAATTGAATTGTCCCACTCTAAACCCAGATTAAGCTTCTAAATACCATTAACTTCTCTGTCTGGCATAACAGTAACATATAACTGCTGACTGGTCAATAACGTACCCTGTGAGGACATCAGATTTGTTGTTGTTCATCATGTAATAATCTACCATCAATTATATGGATCTGATAATGTTTAAGTACTATAGACGTGGATATAAAACTGTTACACATCTTCAGGCTGTAATTTGATGATATGTGTTTGAGTCCCTTAGTTTGAGACCCTTCCTTATGACATTGTCTGCCAGGATCAGTGGCGGATTAGCCACTGGGCCCATGGGGCCTGTGCCCAGGGGCCCCAGCCATCTAGGTGGCTCGAGGAAAAAGGGGCGCCCTCGTGGCCTGACCTGCTCCACCCACCCGACACTCCTGCCAGGGAGCGGGGAAAGCCCCCCCCAACCCCGCTCCCCAGCAGGAGCGCTGGGCGGGCGGAGAGGGACAAGCCCCCATGCCCTGACCCCATTTCCCTGGCAGGAGCACTAGGGGTCCGGGGGGACTGCAGGTAGAAGGGGTGGAGAGGAGCTCCCACTTGCTCTGGCCCAGGGCCCCACAAAACCACAATCCGCCTCCAGCCACGATGTTAAAGCTAATAAAAAACAGTTTATTCATGTGCATGGTGATTAGCAGTGGTGAAATACCAACTTCTCATAGGCTAGCTTGTTTGGTAATTGCCCACAAAGTTTCAGACAACAGTATTTGCTCATTTCCCAAATCTAAAGACCCGAGGGATATCATCTGCATGAGAAGCAGGAACAGTCTTCTTCAGGTTAAATTTGCCACTTAGTGTGAAACTTGCTCTTGTCTAGCTCCAGCTGTTTTGACTTAAGGTTGCTGGGCTGTCTGTCTCAACATCACAGATACACAAAGCAAGGAAATACGAAGTTAAGTCACTCAGCATCTCCACATGTCACTTCCCCTCCTCAGCCTCAGTTACTTCCCATCCCATACTCACATCCCACATATCTCCACTATTGTCCCATACAACAAATGTACTCAGACTAGATGCACCATGTTCATGTGCATTGATGATTATAGAGGGCTACTGTGCTTTCGTAGTATTTAGTTCTGCACATGGATTTGTATCAGCATGTGTATGTGAACTGGACATTGGCATTGCGGATGTGTGGAGTCTATGCCAGAGCTGGGCAAACTACAGCCCGTGGGACAGTCCTGCCCAGCCCTTAAACTAGCCCCCAGCCCATCTCCCCATTGTCTCCACTCCCCCACAGCCTCAGCTCGCCGTCCTACCAGCAGTCTGGGTGGCAGGGCTGAGAGCTCCTGCCAGGCAGTGTGTCAGTGTGGCTGCCTCTGGCTGGCGGGTGCGGCTGCCAGTCCTGCTGCTCTGAGCGGCATGGTAAAGGAGCGGGGGGAGTAGGGGTTTAGATAAGGGACAGGAGGTCCTGGGGGGCAGTCAGGGGACAAGGAGCAGTTGGATGGGGCGGAGGTTCTGGGGGGCCATTAGGGGACAGGGAACGGGGGGGTTGGATAGGCGTGGAAGTCCCGGGGGGCCTGTCATGGGGCGGGGCAGTCAGGGGACAGGGAGTAGGGGGAGTTGGATAGGGGGTGGGTTCCTGGGGGGGGCAGTTAGGAGCAGGGGGTCCCGGGAGGGGGCGGTCGGGGACAAGGAGCGGGGGGGGGGGAAGGTTGGATGGGTCAGGGGTTCTGAGGGTGGCAGTCAGGGGGTGGGAAGGGAGAGGGGGACAGGGGGGTCAGGCCGTTTGGAGAGGCACAGCCTTTCCTACCCAGCCCTCCATACAGTTTTGGAACCCCGATGTGGCCCTCAGGTCAAAAAGTTTGCCCACTCCTGGTCTATGCCCTTCTGTATAGTCATTTCATCCAGCAGCAAAATGCAGGCTTTGCAGCTCATATTAACGAATGAACCCCTGCAGACTTGTTTCAGCTATGATTTTGTAATCAGTGCCTCTGTCTGTCCATACCTCTATTTTGGGTCCCACATTTAGTTAACATGCTCTTACCTGGGATTCTCACCCTAGATCCATCTACAGTCTTTCTTTTCTGTATTGCTGATATCAGCACACTTGTAGACGGATAAGGTCATATGGAAAATGGCTGGACTAAAAACCACATACTGCTCGCCAAATAATTTCTAAATAAATTAGGCCCTGAATAATTTGTGTGTGTTTGTAGATAATGAACTCTCCATGGCTGAGGATGAAAGTGTTGACATGCCTGAATTGCATGCTTAATAGTAATTTTATGGGGAATAATAACCGGCATGAGAGTAAGCAATCACTAGCACATATGAGGAACACTGTGTTAATAGCTAATAATGCCACCATTAACCCTTGTCATTACTGTACTGTGTATAATTCATATTAAGCATACAGGACCTACTAAAATGCAACCAACCTGAAGTCCAAATTGTAAGAAAGAATGCAATCTATACAGAAACATCATCTCTTTTAACTTTCAGTTATTGGGCTAAATTATGCTCTCACATTACAACGCTGCAGCCCCAGTTGACCAACGTAAAAGAGAGGAGAATTTGGCTGATGAAGTTACTTTAAGGTGACTCATTTTGTATTATATTGTAGGCTTATGTGCTACAACAAAGTATGGTGGAGAATAATGAAATGGTAACTCACTGTTAGCTGTGTGTTCCCTGACACTAATTTGGATAGCAAGTTCTGAATACAATCCATAGCAATTATGGTACTGAAAGCACTCAAACAGTAAAATGTCCGTAGTGCAGTGTGCTGCAGTTTGCACATTAGTTAAATTGTATTCACTTAGTTTCAAATCTGAGATGCCAACAACAACCAATTTACAATCCATTTGCTTCCTGATGTTTGCTCTGAGAGATGGTTCAGAAAAATGGTCTTCAAGTAGAGGTGTGCTCAGATACACAGTGGTATAGTGCAAAAAGAAAAGAGTACTTGTGGCACCTTAGAGACTAACAAATTTATTTGAGCATAAGCTTTTGTGAGCTACAGCTCACTTCATCGGATGCATTCAGTGGAAAATACAGTGGGGAGATTTATATACACAGAGAACATGAAACAATGGGTGTTACCATACAGACTGTAACAAGAGTGATCAGGTAAGATGAGCTATTACCACAAGGAGAGTGGGGAGGGAAAACCTTTTGTCCTGTTAAGCAAAATGGGCCATTTCCAGCAGTTGACAAGAATGTGTGAGGAACAGTGTGTGTGTGTGTGTGTGTGTTGGGGGGGGGGGGGAATAAACATGGGGAAATAGTTTTACTTTGTGTAATGACATATCCACTCCCAGTCTTTATTCAAGCCTAAATTAATTGTATCCAGTTTGCAAATTAATTCCAATTCAGCAGTCTCTCGTTGGAGTCTGTTTTTGAAGTTTTTTTGTTGAAGAATTGGCACTTTTAGGTCTGTAATCCAGTGACCAGAGAGATTGAAGTGTTCTCCGACTGGTGTTTGAATGTTATAATTCTTGACGTCTGATTTGTGTCCATTTATTCTTTTACATAGGGAAAGTGGTATAGTGGTGGTTATTTGCCACCTGCTGACTTTATACCTAGTCTATATTAGAGGACTTGCTTTGATGTAAACAAATTGATTTAAAACTGATGCAGTTACACCAGTATAAATCTCTAATGGCTTTAATTACCAAGTTAAACTAAAATTGTTTAAGCCCCACGTTACATAGGTGCACCGCATCTTCATCAGGGGTTTGTACAACTGTACCACTGATTTAAAATCAGTTTAGTTACAGCAATGGCAGTGCACATTTTCTAACATAGTCAAGGCCTCTATTTGGAAGATCTCATCTGGAATAAGAAAAGGAGTACTTGTGGCACCTTAGAGACTAACCAATTTATTTGAGCATAAGCTTTCGTGAGCTACAGCTCACTTCATCGGATGCATACTGTGGAAAATACAGAAGATGTTTGTTTTTATACATACAAATCATGAAAAAATGGGTGTTTATCACTACAAAAGGTTTTCTCTCCCCCCACCCCACTCTCCTGCTGGTAATAGCTTATGAAAAGTGATCACTCTCCTTACAATGTGTATGATAATCAAGGTGGGCCATTTCCAGCACAAATCCAGGTTTTCTCCACCCCCCACCCCCCCCCACACACACACAAACCCACTCTCCTGTTGGTAATAGCTTATCTAAAGTGATCACTCTCCATACAACGTGTATGATAATCAAGGTGGGCCATTTCCAGCACAAATCCAGGGTTTAACAAGAACGTCTGAGGAAGGGTGGGGGGTGTTATGAAAACAAGGGGAAATAGGTTACCTTGCATAATGACTTAGCCACTCCCAGTCCCTATTCAAGCCTAAGTTAATTGTATCCAATTTGCAAATGAATTCCAATTCAGCAGTCTCTCGCTGGAGTCTGGATTTGAAGTTTTTCTGTTCTAATATCGCAACTTTCATGTCTGTAATCGCGTTACCAGAGAGATTGAAGTGTTCTCCGCCTATTTATGAATTTATAATTCTTGACATCTGATTTGTGTCCATTTATTCTTTTATGTAGAGACTGTCCAGTCTGACCAATGTACATGGCAGAGGGGCATTGCTGGCACATGATGGCATATATCACATTGGTAGATGTGCAGGTGAACGAGCCTCTGATAGTGTGGCTGATGTTATTAGGCCCTGTGATGGTGTCCCCTGAATAGATATGTGGACACAGTTGGCAACGGGCTTTGTTGCAAGGATAGGTTCCTGGGTTAGTGGTTCTGTTGTGTGGTATGTGGTTGCTGGTGAGTATTCGCTTCAGGTTGGGGGGCTGTCTGTAGGCAAGGACTGGCCTGTCTCCCAAGATTTGTGAGAGTGTTGGGTCATCCTTCAGGATAGATTGTAGATCCTTGATAATGCGTTGGAGGGGTTTTAGTTGGGGGCTGAAGGTGACGGCTAGTGGCGTTCTGTTATTTTCTTTGTTAGGCCTGTCCTGTAGTAGGTGACTTCTGGGAACTCTTCTGGCTCTATCAATCTGTTTCTTCACTTCCGCAGGTGGGTATTGTAGTTGTAAGAATGCTTGATAGAGATCTTGTAGGTGTTTGTCTCTGTCTGAGGGGTTGGAGCAAATGTGGTTGTATCGCAGAGCTTGGCTGTAGACAATGGATCATGTGGTGTGGTCAGGGTGAAAGCTGGAGGCATGTACATAGGAATAGCGGTCAGTAGGTTTCCGGTATAGGGTGGTGTTTATGTGACCATCGTTTATTTATGTGACCATCGTTTTGCTCCAACCCCTCCCCAGGGGCGAGAAAACCTGGATTTGTGCTGGAAATGGCCCACCTTGATTATCATACACATTGTAAGGAGAGTGATCACTTTTCATAAGCTATTACCAGCAGGAGAGTGGGGTGGGGGGAGAGAAAACCTTTTGTAGTGATAAACACCCATTTTTTCATGATTTGTGTGTATAAAAACAAACATCTTCTGTATTTTACACAGTATGCATCCGATGAAGTGAGCTGTAGCTCACGAAAGCTTATGCTCAAATAAATTGGTTAGTCTCTAAGGTGCCACAAGTACTCCTTTTCTTTTTGCGAATACCGACTAACACGGCTGTTACTCTGAAACCTGTTATCTGGACTAGGAATCAGTGATATCCAGACATACAGAAGGAGTAGGAGGCTCTTTGTTTAAGAATTGGACTTTATAAGAGAATTAATGAAACATGTTCACCTTTCCTTATAACAGATGTGAGAATTTTCTCCAAATCTGGCTGATACTGACAAAAAATTCACCAAACAAGTATAGTTTGCCACATACAGTTTATTGACTCTGTCTGCTGCACTTTAAACCATGGCCTGACTGTTTCAGATAAGCTGTACACTTGATCCATTAGAGAGAGAAGATTTGAAGCAAATGGCCAATTTTTTTCTTCTCTTGGTTCTTACTTTATCTTATCGCCTTCTGTTCTTTGGAGGCTGAAAGGAACTACTTGCTCTTTAGCTGCATGACTATGCGGCTGAATGATGCTTCTTAGTTGAACCCCAGCAAAGTTACATAAAATAGATACTGAACAGGTGACCAGAATGTGTAGGGTAATTGGCATCTTGAATCCTGATGACACGTATATTTCATTCCTTCCCCTCCGCCCCCACATCCTGTGACTAAATGTTATGTATCCTATACAGTCCTATTTTCCTACACTCTGTATGTTTTCTAATGCCATACTGTGGAGTAACATGGTGTGTTATGATGCCACTTCACTGTTGATAGAGTTTAGCAATTATGAATTCATCATTTCACATGAATCATCACAGGTAACCCAGTGAAGAATTTCACTGCCTTAAAGTCAATTTTGTATTCCCATTGCAATTAATGGAAAACTAGGTCAACTGCCACTCCAGACAGATTATATTAAATGGGGAGGGGGAGTTATTAAGAAATAATTAAGCACCTTTTCTATTAAAATGTGATAATATTCTTTCAACTGTGTCAACTGACATATAAACTTGAAAGCAGATTTTGCCACATATTGTATCCAGTTTCAGGACTGCAAAACAATGAAAGCATCACTTTTCTTTGGAGCTTCAGTAACTGCCATGTGATAAACATGCAGGTGTACTGCATGCTAATGAGTGGACTTAAATATAGAAACTAGTAATTATTTATTCTTTTTTTTACTGCTCTAATTAGTAGTTAATTTATGCACCTGATTTTTCAGGTGCTATATGCACTCATTAAAAATGACCTCCAAGAAAAGTAGGAATGCTGAAAAAGAGGCAAAATGACAGGTCTGCTGCAGCTAAGTTTAGCCTTTTTTCTATGTTGGGAAATGCTTTTGTAAGTACTGTAATTATACAAGATGGAAATAGTAGGGCAGTTTTAGAAACTTCTCACAGTTGGCACTATTTCAGTAGTGTAAGTTACCACCAGCATAGTAGCAGACCTGTCACTGTCAGCATTTCTTTTCTAACCCCTTATTTACCACTTGGTTACAAAATTCACTCTACGCTGAAATTTGGCGTGCACTGGATTAGTTTAGCCCTGCAAGAAACAGTTTTGCAATTAAAAAAAAATTGCATTTTTTCAGTAAGAATGTTACGAAAACAGTTTATTGCATTCTAATTTTATGAGAAAAGGAAGTAAAGAAAAAAGTCATTTTGTTGTATTAATTGAAAAATATGCAGATTAAATAAATTAGAGAATTTAGAATTATCATAAAACTGTCAAGCTATATACAACTGGCTACAGCACATGTACAATGATTTTATCTTATATCTTTTTAAATTCACATTCCTGTACTACTAACATCCCAATGGCTTCATACAGACATGGGTAAATTGTTAGGCATGGACTGTGTCACTGAGCTGCTAAATTCTGCAGGTAAATAATGCCCTCAGAGTGGAGACAGATAGAGAGAATTGCCCTGTCGATCTGCCTCATGGCAGATGATAAACACTTCTTAAACATTACAGATTTTAAAAGTATAATATATTTTTGCACTGTAGACCACATTGGCTTCAAAGAAAACAATCTAAAAGGAGTCAGTATTGTTTTCTGGTACAAGCTTGGAAAACATGGATCATGATGCTTTCAAATCTTATATATATGAAATCATTACAAAATTCTTGTGCTTCCGGTGTGAGGAGAAAGTGCTTTGTTCTTTTCACTGGGACCCCTCAAGCAGTAAAGGAGAAGCACCAACAGGAAACTCACCTACACTCCTTTGGCCAGGAAAAAAGTGCCCCATAAAGTGAGGAGCGAGAGAAAAAAAAGAGACAATCCGGGGAATTAATTCAACACAGAGGCAACTTGTGCCTCTTCTATTCAGGGACTTCTGAGGATCATGTTGGCCCCACTGTACAGGCAAGGGAGTTCTCTGTTGCCATTGTCCCTTTGGGGTTTTGTACAGTAGGAAATAGTCAGGGTACACGATCACCGCAAACACACCTGCTCCCAGAGGTGATCCAACCCTGCTCTGTCTCCAGCCGATTCTGGAATGCCCCCCATACCAGGGGCTTCTTTGAGAAAGGTTAGATTTGGGAAAGCCAGGCATCCCGCGGCCCCATGTCGGTGCTATTGTGATACGGCGCCCAGGGTGGAACGTCAGCAGTGGGAATTGAACTTACGACCTCTGAATCTAAACATATGAGCCTGTGCTTCCTGAGGTAAAAGACCAGTTTTTTCTTCCAGCCTGTAGCAGCCTCAACATCTGGATGTGTCCTAGAGTGTTACAATGAATAAGTGTAAGTTATACTATTCTTTGGGGGGGGGAGCCTTACACCCGTAATAATCTTGGGGTTCATTAAATAATAAACCAGTGAATGAGAAAGGAATAAAACTTTAATCTAACAAACTGGAGAGTTTTGTAGTGAGCTACTGCACACAGCTAACACATAACACTTACTTATTCAAGTGCAAGGGGTCCAAAGGCAAAGATGAATCTCACCCACTCAGACAGCTATCAAGCCTCTGGCTAAAATGCAAAGATCCATCTCACCCTCAGGATGTGGAAGGAGAAATTATTTCTGCAGTAGATTCAGGGCCAATCAGAGGGGGGGCCAGGAGGGCCATTTGGCTTGGGCCTCAAGCTCAAAGGGGGCCTCAAATTTAGACACTTGTTAATTTTTTGGCATTTGGTAAGTTTTGCAACTTGTTTTTATGCGCATCCCTATTGGACCAAAATGTGACACACACTCTCAGCGTAGAGCTGCAAATTTAAGCAAATAAGAGATGTGATTTGGTAAAAGACAATTTTATTGTTAACTGATATTGATTTTGTCATATTAAAGCGTTTAAAATGTTCATAAATATTAATAAAAATATATAGGTTCTGATGACACAAGATTAGACCGTGATGCACGTATCCTCTCAGATCAGCTGATTATATAAACAAACCACTGCTAGTGGCTGGTGCTGGTGTGTGTTGAAAGGTAGAGAATTGTTACATTTTGGTGTCTTTTACATCTAGTTGACTCAGGAATTATTTGTGTGTGAGAATTCCTCATTATTATCTTCATATGGTAGCTAAAAGAGGTGACTGGTTGGTTGGTTGAACCCTAGCTTGGTAGCTTGGCCATCATCATAGGCTTTCATAGTCCATAGGCCCAGATTAAAAAAAAACTGCTTGAGTGCATCCTGAATGTCATCCTTTTTCTTTCTGAGTGGGGATTGGCTTTCTTTGGTTCCAGTCAACGTATTGGTGATCGTGCAAAAGGAAACTTTCTAGGCATAGTTGAGCTCTTCAGCAAATATGACCCACTTTTATCAGAGCATGTTAAACATGTTCGAGAACTGCAAGAGAGTCAAAAGAGCATGCAAGTCCATTATCTCTCCTCACGCATACAAAACAAATTTATTGAGCTATGTGGGTCATTCGTACAAACAACAATTCTTGATGAGATTCAAAATGCCAAGTATTTTTCAATCATTGTTGATGCCACTCCAGATTGTTCTCACAAGGAACAGACTACTATGGTTATTCAATATGTTAAGATTGTAGACAGCTCAAAATGTTCAATTAAAGAAAGATTTATTTTGTTTGATAATTTCAGGAGAAAAACTGGAAAAGAAATTGCTGCTCGAGTACTAGCAATTCTAGAAGGTTCTAAGTTAGATTTTCAGTCTGCATTGGTCAAGACTATGAGAATGGATCTAATATGGCTGGGAAGTACAAAGGTGTACAAACAGTTCTGCTTGAGGATAATTCAAACTGTATTTTCTCCAGCTGTGGAAACTACACACTATACCTTGTAGGTGTTGACTGTGCTAAATCATGCAAGGAGGCAATTACTTACTTTGGAACTGTTCAGCAAATGTACAATCTCTTCAGTAGCAGTCCACAAAGGTGGGAAGTTCTGAAGCAATATCTTCTTGTTTCACTGCATGGGATGTCCAAAACTAGATGGTCTGCATGGATTGATCGTGTTCAACCAGTTGTGTAGCATTTGAATTCAGTGAGAAAGGCTTTAAATGAGCTTGAATTTCTCAATCTTACTGCAGAGGTTTGAACTGAACTTCAGTCTATTCAGAAGCACATGTCCAAATTTGAATGCATTCTGATGTCATCTTTGTGGATGAAGCTACTTACAATGGTTCACCAAACTAATCTGGTAATTGAAGCAAGCAATGCTACACTTGATGTTGAGAGGGATAAGACTGAAAGTCTCATCAATGACATTCAACAGATTCATGAACAACTGGATGTGATCCTGATTGAGTCCAAATTGGTAGCACAGAATATTGGCATTTCATCTGAGTTCTCCACCAATCGCAACTTACCTACTGAATCTGATGCCGAGCAGCATTATAGGGTCAATGTCTTCCTTGTCATCACTGACTCTATTCAATCAGGTCTTACACATTGATTTGAGTCACTGTGACTAATTTGTACCCTTTTGGGGTTTCTTTGGCAGTTCAACAGACTGAGTAATGAAGATCTACTTTCTGCAGCTGAACAATTTCAGCAACAGTACAACAAAAAAGTCTCAAAAGATCTCAGTGACGAGGTCATCTTCCTCAAACAAATATATTCCACGAACTTTAAATTGGATTGCAAGCCAAAGGAATTGCTTCAAGAAATACTCAAACTTGGACTCTCTGGGGCGTTTCCTAATATCACAGTTGCATTGTGTATTTTTGTCAGTTTGCCTGCATCGGTGGCTTCAGGTGAATGCACCTTCAATGTGTTGAAGCACGTACAGAACTATCACCATTCAGCTATGGGACAAGGGTGTTTGAATGGGCTCGCCATGCTTAATATCAATTGTGACATTGCACGAAAGCTAGATTTTTCCTCAATAATTAGTGTATTTGCACAGAAAAAGGCTAGAAAAGCATTTGTTAAATAAAAAAAATATTCAAATTATGTCTCACTCTTTTTTTGGTGCCTTATTTTGTTTTCACGTGTCGTCATTTTTTATTTTTATTATGGCTAGGGGCCTCAAAAGCTGGAAGTGGCCTAGCCCTCTCTGGACCTCTGAGGGCCAGAGTAGATTAGATATAAATTCTCATTCATGCTGCAAATAACAGGAGGTAAATATCTGGGGAAAGACGTTAGTTTAATTAAATAATTAGGGACATTCTCTTTTTTATTTTTCAATTATTCTGATGATGCTACTTTTGGGAGTAGGAGTAAAATTTTGAAAAAGGTCCAATTTAGGAATCTCACTCCTTTTGATTTCAGTGGAACATAAGGTCCTAAGTCACTTAGGTACTTTTGAAAAAATTGCTTTATATCTTATGTCCATGCTTCTTATACAGAATTTTCCACAAACTTCATAAAGGGAATCAATTGCATCTTATTTCTCTCACTGACAAACAAGCCCTTCTTAAAGAAATAGATATACTTGTTATGTAATATCTCTCTTCCTTTCATAGCATTTAAAGGGCTAAATAGTCCACTCCCCTGTATTACCCTTGAATTTTCTGACTTTTCAGCATTTGAATTTTCAATCTCTGTCTTGATCCTGCAGAGAGAACTGTATGGGCGCAGGCCATTCCATTCTCTTTGCAGCATCGTCGCCTTAATATTTATTATGATCTTTTTTTTGCATTTTTGTGTCAATAAGTGCAGCTGCGGTGCTTATTTCTCCCCACGCTATTACTCACAGGAGCAGTTTGGATTAAACTGAAAACTGAGGCTCACTCTAGAAGCAAAAAATACATGCAGCAGCAGTAGCTATGTATTAATAATACATTGTGAAGAATGCTCAAGGATTTTGTATAACTTAATTTTGTTTTAAAAATAAAATATTAATGTATTAATTAAAAGGAAAGTCCCCTACCTCCCCCCACAGCCCTTTAACTAGGAAGGTTCTGTAAGAGGAGACCTGGGATTTATTCACGGCTCTGTCAAAGCTTTTTTATGTAATCTAGGACAAGTAATCCATTTTAAAAAATAATTCAGATTAATGTTCCTGTGTATCCCACTGTAGATAAGCCCTAACTCATGTTAAAATTTTAGAATTTTGGGTCGCTGTTTTTGTTTGCCCAACATGAGACAGCTGTATTTCAATTTGGGCACCCAAAGCCAGTAATAGCTTTTGAGGACGTTGGTTTACTGTAGCTGTGTTTGGGTTCCCCATTTCTAAAATGAGGATAATACCTCTCGGGGTGTCATGAGGATAAAGTCATTAATGTATGTGAAACCATCAGATGTTATGGGGGTGCTGAGCACATTGAAGGCTCTCTAAATAAAATGCAATTTAAAAACAAAAACAAAGGAATAATCCCTTAATTATTCCACTACATGAATTGAGACCAGGATATTGAGCCAATGGAGCGAACTGAATTGCTGCACATTCTTGGATGTTTTAGAAGTAAGAATTAACACATGAAAAACCGTTAAATTTCTAGACAACTCCTACAAGGTTTTGTCTGACTTTAAGGCACAGGCACAAAGATCAGGTAATTTAAACTTAGACTGTGAACTCATGCTTTGTGTGTATAGAAAGATCTTCTACACTTTCCACAGTATGCATCCGATGAAGGGAGCTGTAGCTCACGAAAGCTTATGCTCAAATAAATTGGTTAGTCTCTAAGGTGCCACGAGTACTCCTTTTCTTTTTGTGAATACAGACTAACACGGCTGTTACTCTGAAACCTGTCATTAGATCAGGAATCATGTCTTCCTACGGTGGCTAGCACAATGGGACTACAGTCCAGGCATAACTATAAGGTAGATATTAAATAGCAGCAAATATTCAAGTAGCACTATAATATCTCTAAAGTGCACAGCCTGAAGTGTCTTATACATTTTACAAAATAGAATTTGTAATAAAAATAGGCAATAGTAAAATGAGCATTGATTGACTATTAAATGTGATCTGATATCACTTCCACACTTCCAATTTTGTGAAAGGTCCAAAAATCGTTTAAAAAGAGAAAGCATATGGTAATATCTAGGGCCTGTTCTAGAAACATATAGTTTCCTTTTCCATTTTAGAAGATGCTGGATGTTTCCTTTTAACATACACATTGAATCCTACTGTGTGTTGTAATGGAATGCTCTGGGCCAAATTAATCCCTAATGTAATGTAGTGTGTTCATATCATACCATTATTACAACTTCTAATAGCATGAGTTCAGGGTGACTGCATTATTCATGTATGGCATAGCTAGGCATGGGTTATTCAGTTCACCTCAAACATTTAGAATATTGTGCAGTCTGGGCTTGTACTTTTTACATATGCACTTTTCAAATATGTGTTTATTGGTACTACTTTTTATTGATTGGTACTATTTTTTTTCTTATACCCCTCTATCCTAGTTACCATTTTCAGGTTCCAGAGTGGCACGTATACTAGAATAAATTTTAAATTAGAAATGCCCAAAAGAAAAATGCAATGTTATAGCAGATTCCCACTGTTAAAAGTTTAATGGAACAAGTTTAATGTGTTTTCTGTATCCTGTGGCTATTCATTTAACATATTCATTACGTTGGACATCAAGTCAGGCTTTCACAAGACTTTGTTCTAATTTTTAGCAACAAAACTTTTGCTGAATTCTGTTCACAGTCAAATTCTGTTGTGTACAACACCAGCAAATCTGTAAGAAATATTTTTAAGTGTATATTATTTGACACTGTTTAACAATAGCCTTGATGGTGTTTTACCTGGAACTGCCCTGGGGGTATAAAACTACTAAAGTGGCTCTGTGCCATCCCCTCTCCCAGCATCTGGCATAAGGGATGTGGCCAAAGCAAACTGGCAACACAAGTACTGCATGTGAGCTATTCTGGCTTCCAGGGTTGCGGTCACCTGGTTATGAATTGGGGGAACAAAAAGATTCCATGTAATAGGGTGCATCACCTCCCTAGCACCCCCACATGGCCTGGGTTGGCTCTGCAGAGGACTGTTATGGTTTCCCCTTCTCTTAGGGCTCCGTAGTAAACTCCATGCAGGTTTTGTTGCGTCTACTACCACCCTGGCCTGGGGCTAGCTTAACAACAAATAGTTCAAAACAATCCTCAACAACTCAAAATAAAGTCCATCACCACAACACAAAAGCTCATACTCAGCTCTGCCATCAGCCGCCAGTTTGGAGCTCTTCTTCTTCTGACCCAATCTGTCTTTGCCAAGCAGCCACTCCCAGCCTTTCCCAGCTAAAGCTCAGCCTTCTTCAGCTCTCTCCCCCTCTGGAGCAAGCCGCCCAACTCGAGTCCCCAGACTTTTTCTAGTGGGGCTTGCACTAGCTTGGCTAAATATAGCTGAGTAGACTTTGCTTTGATGTTGTGGCCCAGGCTGGAGCTGGGGCTCTCAAGCGCACCCCCAGTTTGAGATCCCAACCTGCGACATCTACACAGCTATTTTTAATCATGCTAGCGCAAGCCCCACTACCGCAAGTCTGTGGACTCGGGCTGGGAGGCTTGGTCACAGATGCAGTATAGACATACCCTCTCTGTCTCAGAGAGGTCAGCAGGCAAAATCCCTCTGCTCCTGTCCTAGTCTTCCCCCAGGGTGATCTTCAGAAGCCTCCTGCTCTCTTCAGTCTCTACCACAGCTTGCTCTAGTCTAGAAGTACCCTTACCTCTCTGGTTTTCAAGAGGTCAGAGGGTAGCCTACCTCACCTGCTTCTGAGTCCCCCTTTTTAAGATCCAGGTACCTTCCACTAAAACCAGCTGAGCACTGGACCCCCATTTCCTCTTAAAGGACCATCACCCTGTGACAGTCCTCTAATTTACAATATGGACTAAACAGTCTTTAGCTTCTCGAGAATCTGGGGTCCACAAAAGTGGGGTAGAGTGACCTCCCAGAGTTACACAAACTGGATCCTTCTCTCTCTTGACTTCCCTTCCAGCAGATAAAAATAAATGCCTAATTCAGATGATGGTACGTAGAAATTGTCCCTCATTTGCTTCATATACCAAATTTGTAATATTCAAGCACAGAACATGTAAAGTTGCTTTGAAATCACATTTTAAAAACCATTGACTAACCCCTCCTTATCCCCCAAATCTATTTTCAATCTATCCGTTTAAGGGGTGGTGAGGGAAGTGTCCTGACACTGGAAGGCCACAAATGTCCCTTGAGGAGATTGGGGAAGTGTCTTGAGTGAGCTTTGAGTTGGGTGGCACTTTATGATCTTTAGAAAGACGGAGAACAGCAGTATCGGGAGAGAACAGCATCATGCAAGAATGAGGCACCAAGCTGAGGCTTTAAATGGCCAGGAGAGCTGCAGCACCTAATATGGACAGCATATTGGCAAAGAACAAGCATTGTCTATGTTTTGCTTTGAAAAGTCCCCCTGCTTTCTGAGCATCCAAAACTAGCTGGCCAAATTCTTTTTATTCAGAAAAAAAAAGGCCATGGTGATCTTGCTTTTCAAGTAGTTATCCTGTGTAAATTATTGAAAAGATGAGTCACTATTGCCACAATTTCCTGCAAACACACAAATATCTCATGCTTCCCTATGGGAAAAGAATTTTGTAGAAGCATAAAATCATAAACTTATAATTAACTTCTGTAATTCCTGAGTATCTGACACACAGGTCAAAAAATACCTTGAATTAAAAAAGATTTACATTTGATTTCACAGGAAATTAAAGTTTTTTATTTCATAGCATTACATTTTAACCATTATTTATTTAACGTTCCTTATTCTCACCATATTACTGAGCATTTGCAACCAGTGGAATATGGTATGCAAAGACACTGAATGGTCACACGCCTTCCTGCTTTCTCCTCTAAATATCCCTGTACGCTCTGAGCATTAACCATGGAAAAATTAGAAATGGTCTCTTGTGAAATATGTAATTCAAGGACTCAGTAATGGCCTTTTACATCTAGACCCTGATTTAAGAGCCAACACAGCTAAAAGCATAAGATAATATGCTGCTGTAACACATTAAAAAGGTCAAATTTAAATGAGCTCATGTTGAGATGTCGTTTTTTATCTTAGTGAAGACTCAATTATGAACTCTACTTCTGTAACACCATTGTATGCACTTCCCAATCAGCTCAGCTTGAAGGAGGCCTCACGCTCTCCCCACCCGCATTAGCAAGCTGAAATACGAGGTGCAGGAGAGATACTTATATCAAGTACTTTTGCTGTGGGCAGGGGGCCTATCTTCTAATGGTGGGGTTCACAGTCTGTCTGCCTTTCTTTTTCCTCAGTTTGATTACGTGATGTGACTGCTTTAGCTAGGAAACTCAGGGGTGTATGCAGGAAAGGGGATAATGAAGACAGACAACATCTTCAAGGGAAAGGGATCATTAATACATCAGGACAATACTAAACCAATAAAAATCAGGACATGAGGAGGAGAGAGATGGGGGAGGGAGAAAAAAGAGGCTGGGTGGGAAAAATGAGAAAATGTTTCCAAACCCCATAAACATACATTTAAAAACTTTTTGTCATTATAAATAACAAAGTCTTCCTTTTAAAAAAGGCACCTCAAGATGCAAAGAGGAATCCCTAAGGACACTATTGTAAATTGTTGTCCTCCTTTTACTCCTGCCCCTCCTACTCTTCCCTACTGCCATTACCTCATTGTATATCATCCAATTTAGGTCCTTAACCTGAAATGGGATCTACTGTGCCTGTGTAAAACCCCAGTGAGGTCAATGGGTCTCCCTAAGGGTCTGTAAGAGTGGGTCTTGATGTAGGACTGGTGCAGAGACAGTCTTGGGGCAGACTGCATATTTCTTATTTGTCTGCAAAGCATCATGCATATGTATGGTGCTATGTAAATAATAATTATGAAAGAAGTCCCAGACCTGGGATTATTCCTGTTTGTACATCCTTCTTCATAGGAATCAATAGGACTTTTGCCATTGACTTCAATGGGATCAGGTTCAATCCTTTGGAAGGAATTATATTTGAAATCAATAGTATTTAAAATGTCTTCCATGGTTCAGAAATTCAAGATTTGAATTAAAAGATGAGAAGCTCAGAGTTTATGCTCCCCTACATGAAAATAACCTGAATAGAGAATATAAAGCCTTTAGATAATTATGTATTCAATAATATTAACATCCTGAAGACGCTTTTCATCTTCAAAAGTGCTTTGCAAACATTAACTAATCCTCACAACCACCCTACAATGTGGGTGATTTTGTATTAATTATCCCTGTGAGGAGTTGCTATAAATTCACCAACATAACTAGGAAGTGGTATAAAATAGGACTTTTTAGTTACATTTCTGTAAGTAGCATTAAGAAAAAATGCAGTCTCAGGACCTGTATTCACTATGCACTAAACTTCCATCAGCGAGGGTTCCATAGTGCAAAAAGGACACATCTTGCTCTACACTACTTGGCCAATGGACTGGGAAGGGAAGCCTGCTGTACAGAGCAGCTGGCCCCCAAGCCCTAACTGCTCCCTCCCAAACAATGTTTCTATACGTCAGTTGGAGTTCCCACAGAGGGGCTTCTGCATAATCAGGCATGGAAAGGAGCATGTACTGCAAAGGCAGCATGCCCCATTTCCATGACTTGCCAAATCTGATCCGTGGGTACAGACACATCTGTTTGAAGAAGTGAATGGGAACATAGAGCCCTATTATATTTATCACTAATGATATTAGTTTTCCTTTAAGTACATATTATGTCGGAAATTCTGTACTCTTGCTGTGTTCTTCTAATTCCCAGCCAATAGGAGTTATGCACAGAGATTGATCAAAGAAGCACCTCTTTTGCAGTATTTCAGTGCTTAGTAGCATTTCTCAATGGAGTAGCTAGCTAAGTTTCCTATGATGCTTTTCAAGCCAAGAGTATTTTCTTAACACTCACTCAGCATTCCAGAAAAAAAGCCATAAACGTTCCAGTATATTATAAACCATGGGAAAGAATGTATGGTCAAAACCTCAAATTTTAATATATATAACTGCATTAGGGAAGCTTCAGCCTCACTTTAATACATAAACTTTGCACCCTCCTACTCAATACTGAACGCATAATATAAAAATGATGGCTAATGCAGTTCCGGTGTATAGCTTAAATCAAGATTACGATAGCTGGTCTCTGGCTATGGGGAAATAAAAGTAATAAAAAGGCATGATGGTATTGGGGAGTTGAATGCAACTTTCAACATTATAGACAAATATAGTTTTCAGATGAGTTACAACCATGTATGTAAGTATAACATACTCTATCTCTAAACATTTTTATTTCCATTTTCATAAAAGGAACAAAACAAACTCTGAACCTTTTTATAGTACATTTGTTTATCCTTACAAACTAAAAAAAGTTTAAATATGGAAAAACAGAACTTTTTCTAACTTCTCTTTAAACTTGTGAGTGAATTTAGTGCTCATGATCACATAGTGATCTTTGAGCTGGGGGCACAAGGCTGGCAAAATTTGGACAATTTCTTTGATATAACGCACCTCAATCCTGACTTGCAACAGTTCTGGGCCCTTCCACAGTAGAGATTAGCTGTCCTGAATGATGCCAATTTATAAAGCAGTTTGGTGATATGGATAAATGGAGATTAGAATGCGACCACCAAAGTCATTTCTGCTTGTAAATTCAGGCAGGGTTTGAACTCATTTATCCAAAGGATAAAATTACTGCATGGTTTAGTAGAAGCATTTTTAATTATGTAGAAAGTTTCTTGTGGGAAATAGCAGATTACTATCAAAATAAAAAGGAATGTTTTTGTACTTCTTTTGGTAAGTACCAGAAGTACAAAACTTGCTAAAAACTTTTTTCCATTCATATTATGGTTCTTTGATTCATCTCTCTGACCCAGAATTCCCCCTCCTTTTAAGCAAGTGGTTGAGTCTGCAACAGGAGCAACCATAGAGCCCTTGAAGGACCTTGGCTCGTGGCTGTGCAGCAGGGAGCCTGGAAGCCTTGAGAACCCTGTCTTGACTCAGATTTTCAGGGCTTCCAGTCTCCTTACTGTGGAGATGGCAGCATGGAAGTGCTAAAGACCCAGCTCTTGCCAGGACTGTAAGAGTCTACGTGTCTAGCTCTGCAACAAGAAAAGAAGTACTTGTGGCACCTTAGAGACTAACCAATTTATTTGAGCATAAGCTTTCGTGAGCTACAGCTCACTTCAGCCTGGAGATCCTAGGGGCTCTCAGGACTTCCAGGCTCACCACTGTGGGGCTGGTAGTCTATAGGTCCTGGAATGGGCTTCCAGGATCAATGAAATGCTGAAATTTCTCATGAAATCCCAAGTTTTGCCAGCTCTTGATCCAGTATTGCAGTCCTTTCATTCCAAAACTACAGATCCGAACACCACAATCATTGAGGAACAAAACTTTGCCTCCAAGTTCCCCCTTCAGCAGATGTGCATATACAACAGTAGAGACATGTAGCATAACTATTTATATATGTTATGTTATATGGAGGTTGTGGAATCTCCATCACTAGAGAGATTTAAGAGCAGGTTAGACAAAAACCTGCTAGGGATGGTCTACATAATACTTAATTCTGCCATGAGTGCAGGGGACTGGACTAGATGACCTCTCGAGGTCCCTTCCAGTCCTACAATTCTATGATATTGTAATTAAAATTGAGGGTCAGACCTAGTGGAACTATTGATAACAGTCATGTGAATCTAGCAACAGTGCTGCAGCTTCCTGAACAATAGTACAACTGATTCCCCATGGAATGGAGATATGAAATCTACACTTGAGGAGAACCCTCCATGACTGAGTTATAAAATATTCATGGGACCCCTCTTCACCACCTTTCAACTAAGATGTTGCTTCTGGGGATGCTCCTACAGAAGTACAATATTCAAAAATCAAGCATCTGTTAATCAAATGCATGTTACTGTAGCAGTTACATGAGAAACATGATTTATTCCCAAGGAAGGGTATTAATTCTGAGTACAGGGCTTCAGGACTTTCTGGAAGACAAAAATGCAGGAGAGAGAGAGGGAGAAGTGGAGCTGTGTGTATCAGGAGAAAAATCGGAACTGAAAAATTGCAATAGTGAACCTCAGAGAAATATAATGAATCAATCTGGGATTAAGCTACTAGACAGGGCTAAAAATAAGGATAGCACTAGGGACATTGTACAGACCTCCAGGGCAAAGAAAAGATGTGAGAATAAAATTCTGCTCAAAGATGAGATGAGAGAAGGAAGGTAAAAAATAATAAGACTATAAGAGTGGGTAATTCCAATCCTCTAATTACCAAAAACCTCTAAGGCAGAGAAGGAGAGATACAGATATGAAGATGTAGTGAATATCATCATCTGAATTAATTAGAAACTCAAAACTCTAGTGCCAATAGGTTTTGAGGTCAATATTGGCTTGGTATTAACCAATGACAAGGATGGCATTAGTGCTTTCAAAATAGTTGAGACAATACTGTAAAATAAACAAATTATCTGGTGTTAATGAAGCCTATGTACCTCAGTGCATTACTAAATAGGATAAAAAGTTGAAAGTAAAGCCATATATATATATATATATATATGACTTTATATAGACCAACTTTAAAAATAGGCAATAGAGAGTTGCAATAGAGAGTTTGAAGTTGGTATATCACAGATCATTAAATTTAACCCAGTTACCCCTATATTAAGCCCATTAAATTTGTGTGTGACTAAAGCATAACTTGTGCTTGGTTAAAGCTTATCTTCCTGAAAGGCATGCAGACTTGATGCAAAGACATCAAGAGATGGCAAATCTACCAGTTTCCTTGGTAGTTTGTTCCAGTGATTAGTCACTGTCTTTGCTAAAAAAAAAAATTGTACCTTTTTTTCTAATCTGAATTTCTCTGGCTTCAGCTTTCAGCCATTGGCTCTTGTTAGGCTTTCTTTGCTAGATTAAAAGGCCCTTTAGTGTCCAGTGTTTTCTCCCTGAAGGTACTTGTATATTGTAATCAAGTCAGCTCTCTTCTTTCTGATAAGTTAAACAGATTGAGCTCTTTAAGGGCTTGTCTTCACTACTGGGGTAAGTTGACCAAAGTTACGCTAAAGCTACGTGCATAATGTAGCTGGAGTTGACATAGCTTAGGTCGACTTACCCCAGTGTCTTCACTGCACTGCGTCAATAGGAGACGCTCTCCGGTCGACTTCTCTTACTCTTCTGGGGGAGCTGGAATACCGATGTCAACGAGCGAGTATCTGCCATCGATTTAGTGGGTCTTCACTAGACCTGCTAAATCAACACCCGCTGCATTGATTGCGGCAGCATAGATCTCCCTGGTAGTGAAGTCAAGTCTTCAGTCTCTCACTATAAGGCATTTTCTCCAGTCCTCAAATTTTTTCGTGGCTTGTTTCTGCACTGTCTCCAATTTTTCAACATCTTTTAAAAATGTTGACACCAGAACTGTACATAGTATTCCAGTTTCAGCCTCACCAATGCCACATACAGAGGTAAAATCACCTTGCTATGCCTACTCACTACTTCCTGTTTATACATCCAAGGATAAATTTGGCTCTTACTGTCACAGCATAGCACTGGGAACTAATGTTGAGGTGCTTCTCTACTATAACCCCTGAATCCTTTTCAGAACTCCAGTGAAATGTTGCCTGTTTACCTAGCAAATTATTTGGCACAGAAAAACATGGTAGGCACAGGAAAGGTTTGTAACTGTAATATGAAAGACACATACAAATGCATGTCTGAATCCCTTGGTGTGCCTCGAGCTGTATTCCTTTTCCAGGTAATTTCCACTAGAGGTGCAAAAATAGGAATTGCCAGGCATTCTCAGGCCTCACCACCACTCCTCCTGCCTTGCCCCATCGCCATCTCCTCGGTTTGATCACACAGACCCCAGATCACACAGACTGGTCTTTGCAGGTTCTGGAATGGGGGTCAGTTCCGAAGTTCTCTCCTAAGCAGAGCAGTTAAGGTTCATGTGTGGAGGGTCCCCCCACATGTGTGGATCCTGGGAGCATGACCTGATCTATTGAATTTACCTCAATTTAAAAAAAAATAAATCTACTAACCGCCTTCCTGTGATCCTGTCACTATCTCCTCTTCTCTTGTATCAGCACTGGCAGGATCAGTGGCAATGGCTGCTCTTGTGATATAGTCCACTACTTTACAAGCTTGCTCATTTCCTACTTTCAAGACATCAGCAATGCAACCAGTCATGCACATTGTGACCAAGACACACATGGTGCTCCAGCACTTAATATAAACTATTATAGCCCATCAGTGCAGACTGCAGCTAAAATTGGTGTTGTATAAACAGAACTTGTAGAGTGGGCTGATTCTGAATACACCATTTATTTCTATTGATGACCTTTTATAATTCACTTCCAGCTCTGCTTTGCTCCATCGCTCGTAAGTTATGAGGTCATCTATAACTCTTAGAAATAAATGATGGATCCAGAGTTATCCTTTTATAAAATGTTGTGTTAAATATATTTAACTAGTATCATTTGGATTTTTCCATAGAAGTGGATATAAATATGTTCACAATATAACAATATATTTCATTCTTGTACTGCGTGTTACAGCAATACAACCAGGCAGTCCCATTCGTACCAATCCCTAACACTGCACATGATTGTGAAAAATATTTTTAGGCTCGTCTGTTTCAATTATTTTAATTCCAATACAATGTGCACCAAGTAACATCTCATTGAGCTGGAAAGAATAGGTCCCCCCAGGCATCCTCCCCAAACCACGACCCCTTTTTCACTGAGTCCTCTAACATTTTGTTTTTGTCATTTAGAACATTTTCCTCTTTCTCAAACAATTCCATCCTCCCAACTACTGAACTAAATGGTGTCTGGAAATAGATAGAGGGACAGAGAGCACAATTTTTCATCATTTTGTTTTTGCTGGCTCAGATGATCAGGGGCTATTTGTTTACATCGATATTTTATCACATATGCCAAGCATGAATAAGTTACAAACAAAACTACAATGTATGTACCTGCCCCATAATCAGCCCCCTGTCCCATTCAGGCAAAAGGCTATGTAGTACAAAGGCCCTAATCTTTCCTCTACAGCTATGGCACTGCATGGCACTGGTTAAGAAGGGAAATGCAAAGTTTGACTTTGTACCCCTCAAGATCATGGGGCAGCTGGGGTACGTCTCCTATGCAACTTAGAGCAGTCTTTGCCTGATAACAGCCAATACAAAAAGAGAACAGCAGAGTGTAGGGCCACCTGATAAGTAGGAGAGCAGTTTGGGAGAGGATACTTGAGCTCCATGACACTGCAGGATCCACCTGCATTGAAGGACTCCTCCCCTGGCCAACCCACAATTCCACCAGTGTGGCAGCACCACAGAAAAGTGGGCTGATGGGCCCTACATTTTGCCAGAAGATCAATAGAGTGTGGCTAACTTGGAGCTCTGAGGTCTGATATCTCTTTACTGATCATGATTTACCTCCATCCCCAAATAATCTATGGAATGTTAGCAAGAAACCTGCCCCTCTCCCGCATCTCAACTGTTGTGATAGCCTAGCGGAAGAGAGACAGTCTTTGAAGCAGCCAGGGTCCAAACCAGACATAGAAAATGTAATCAAGTAATGTTATCACTAGTCTTCTTGCATAAGAATGAGAGGGAAAGCAATTGCACACCAGATATGCAAAGGTAGGAAGATACCCACATTTGCAATGGCACCACTTATGTATCTGAACAGTCACGCGTATCTCCGATTAGACAGGAAGGAATGAAACTGTAGATTATGATAAAATAGAGGAAATATACAATGTAGTTGCTTACTCTCAAATTTGTGTAAGAATTTAAGATATAAAAATAGTGCTTTCTTCAGTGTTTACTTTTCAAATGGCTACCAAAATGAACTACTACCCAGTTTTGCTCCTACAATTGATTTTGCATCAACAATTCATATAAACTCATGTTTTATTGAGCTGGTGTATTTTTTTTAATTTACAAATATTAAATGTTATTTAAAGATTGCTTTTCAAGAATAGAAGTTCATAACAGCACAGAGATGCATAATAAGTGTTAATGCTTTTATTCTTCTAATTTTTTACAGTGAATCATACAGTACACTTTTAGGGAGTACTTAGACATCCCTGCTCCCTTCACTAGATAACATCTTAATTTTAGAAAATGATTATTTCACATTGGCACTGAAAACAGAGAGCCTAGATTCTCAGTACACTGACCACTAACTCTGGCCACTGTTTGAGCTTTCCTTCCCCCAAACAATTACAGTTCAACATTGTCTGGAGCAGCTCAGCAAGATATTTATAGAAATCTAAGGATAGGCTTTTTGGAATCATTAAAATGCTCAAATAGAAAGATATAATTTTCATAATGCCTAGAGAATTCTTCCTTCTGAAAGGAATATCTGGAATGGACCACTCCCATTTTTCAATATAAGAAGGTGTTTGCTAACGTAGGTATGGACAGAGCAGAGACTTTCAGTCCCAGGAGTGAGCTTCCAGTTTTCATCATTTACACATGGAGCCAGATCCCATTCCCCTACCTCTGTCCTTTTTGCACTAAGGGACAGAGCTGCTCTACCAGGGCAGCTGGGGATTCCCCGAAGTAGGTGGATTTCTGAGTGGCATTATGCTGGCGTACCTGGTTCTACGGGATATGTTGCCCCCCTCTATGTGTTGGGAACATTCTTGGGTGGAGCAAGCAATAATAGAATCATAGGACTGGAAAGGACCTTGAGAGGTCTTCTAGTCAAGTCCCCTGAACTCAAGACAGGACTAAGTATTATCTACATCATTCCTGACAGGTGTTTGTCTAACCTGCTCTTAAAAAGCTCCAGTGATGGAGATTCCAAAATCTCCCTAGGCAATTTATTTCAGTGTTTAACCACCCTTGCAATTAGGAAGTTTTTCCTAATGTCCAACCTAAGCTGCCCTTGCTGCAATTTAAGCCCATTGCTTCTTGTCCTAACCTCAGAGGTTAGAGAGAACAATTTTTCTCCCTCTTCCTTATAACAACCTTTTATGTTCTTGAAAACTGTTATGTCCCTCTCAGTCTTCTCTTTCCAGACTACACAAACCATTTTTTTCAATCTTTCCTCATAGGTCATGTTTATAGACCTTTAATCATTTTTGTTGTTTCTCTCTGGACTGTCTCCAGTTTGTCTACACAATACTCCAGTTGAGGCCTAATCAGTGTGGAGTAGAGCAGAAGAATTACTTCTTGTGTCTTGCTTACAACACTCCTGCTAATACATTCCAGAATGTTGTTTGCTTTTTTCCCCCCCAACAGCATTACACTATTCACGTATGTTTAGCTCATGATCCACTGTATGTTCCAAAGCCCTTTCTGCAGTACTCTTTTCTAAGCAGTCATTTCCCATTTTGTATGAGTGCAACTGATTACTCCAGTTAGGAAGCAACACTTTGCATTTGTCCTTATTGAATTTCATCCTATTTACTTGAAATCTTTTCTCCAGTTTGTCCAGATCATTTTGAATTTTAATGCTATCCTCCAAAGCACTTGCAACCCCTCCCAGCTTGGTATCATTCACAGGCTTTATAAGTGTATTCTCTCTGTCATTATCCAAATCATTGATGAAGATATTGAACAGAACTGGACCCAAAACTGATCCCTGCAGTACCCCCACTTGATATACCCTTTCAGCTTGACTGTGAACCACTGATAACCACTCTCTGGGAATTATTTGCCAACCAGTTATACACCTACCTCATAGTAGCTCTATCTAGGGCATATTTCCCTAGTTTGTTTAGAGAAGGGAGGGGACAGAGCAACAGTGCACTGTACTTGGGTGATACATGGTCATCCAAACTGGACCTTTAGCTGTGCTAAGTTGTGCTGGGAGCTGGTTTGGGCCTTGATTAGGCTGTGAGCCAGGGGAGCAGGAAGCTCTCTCTGAGTCCTACACTGTTAATAGCCCAAGCAACTCTGGCCCATGGTATGTACAGCCTTTTAGCCAGCTCATCACACACACAAAAATGAGACTCTACATCAATCAAAAGAAAATTACCAGTTACTTTTTAAAGACTAGAAAAACATCTCTGCTATTCATAAGATTTGGGTCAGATGTCACCTAACTTTTTCCAGGTAATTAGCAATGAGAAATAGTATTGAAAGAATAAGTAGGTAGAAGATATTTCAGAACTAGCATGTCTCTAAGGAAAAGCAATAATTTAATAAAGGATAACTAGCATAGTACAGAATGTGATGAATTCTGCCAGTCTAACTTCCTTGATATTTTAGGGGACATTACAAAAAGTTCTGTAATGGCAGATGACATTATTTATTTATATTTTCTGTAAGACGTTGATGAAATTCCTAATGGCAAACTTCTATTAATGACAAGAATCCTGGGTCAAACAAGGAGGTGGACTAAGAACTGGTTAAGAAATATCAAAGAGAAGAGTGGTAATGGGAGCTGGAAAGTAGTATTGCTCCAAAGAGGTTAGTGTACAGGCCTTTGCTTCTTATCTGTACAAAAGTTCATGAACCCTATGAGCCCAGTGCTGCAAACCCTTACTGAGTAGTCTATTTACGTGAGCAGTCCCATTAAAATCAATAGTACTACTCACCTGAGAAATAGTTTCCACAATCAACCTTATAAACTTGAAATTTCAGATGTCATAGTTGTGTGGAAGAAGTTAATATAAAACAAATAGCAAGCTGAAGTCAAGTGGAGCTGTAGTCAAATCAACACATAAAACTACACAGTGCTGGAACAATTTTTATAGTGGAGGTGTTGATGATGGAAACCATGTATTTGGTGTTTAGTACTCCTTCAAGCCAGGGGGTGTGGCAGCACCCCTTTTCCCAGCATCACTGTAGTACTATGTATTTGATCAATCTTTGCTAGGATACCTGTCATTTGGTACCTCTATACATAAAGGAGGAATACCGACAGAGAGATTTTGCTATACACAGAACTATTTTCCAACACTAGTGGCCCATTTCCCCAGAAATTCGGTCTCCATGAAATGGTTGTTCTAGGAACGAATTGTGCCATACATGCTGCTTAAGTACTGATGTAAAGGGATTACAGGAACTTCAGGGTTGCCACTTTTCTTCCTGAAGAACAAATCTTTCTTTGAGAAATGAACTCTTCATATCAGAATGTTGTGTTGCAATATCCATACATAGCAGTGCAATGTCCTTAGTAAATGCATTGTACGGATGAGAAAAATGGTTCAGAAAAACATGGGAACTAACCTGGACCACAGCTGAAGCACAGAATTTAAAGTAGTCCTGATAGATGGAATTCAGATCCAGATTTGGTACAAAGTTTTGATGGGGAAGGACTCTATTATGAACCAGACAATCTTTCTGGAGGTTTGGATAAATATCCTCCTTACCTGAGTCAATGTGTATTCTGCTTCCAACAGCCTCTAGTGCTTGCGTACTCTAGAACTTCCCCAGAATCAAAGACTCACAATTAGAGGTAGACAAAATATTTCTATTGGACCTTGGACCACTCAAAACTAGAGGTAAGAAAAATGATCCTTTTCAGGATTGTAATGATGCATACATCTTTCAGAGAGCGAGAAAATAAGGCAGACAGACTGACTTTTACTACTTCAAACAAATTTGTGACTGGAGAATCGGGGATGGTCCCAGACTAGAACATCGTATCCAAACACCACTGAAGTTTGGTTTTGAATCTGTATCAAGCCTTTAGAATACAGACCACTGTATTGGGGCACGCTAGATCATCCAATCCAACCACTCCCAAATGTGGAGGCATTTGGATTAGAATCCAAACTGGGAGCCTAACTTCATAACCCAGACCCATCTCTACTCAGAACCTGTACAAGAGTTAAGTCTATTTACTCTGGAGTCCCCCCGCCCAAATAGAAAATTGTTGTTTTGGGAAGAAAGGAGGGACAAGCAGAGTTGTAATGGAATATTACTCTTTCCATTTCTTCCCTCATGCTCCTGAGCCCAAGTTATGCTAAAGCAGTAGTAAAACAGAGAGCAAGAAGCTACCAGCATAAGAAACATGTGCTGTTTTTTAAAGGCAGAGTACATTATATTGGTGACATTACCATGGTCACAAACCATGAGTTATGCAGAAAACTATGGTTTTCATCACAAGCACAAAGTTCCGTACAGAATCCTGATGCAAGGCCTCATTTTGGCCTTAATATGAATGTCCAAAAAAATCAAGTTAAGTAGCGCATTAGAGAGAACAACTGGGTTAATAGCGCAACCTGGAGCAATTGCAGTCTTTCAGTTATCTGAAGTCGTTGATGAATGGGAACTATAACATCTCTGGAAATTTGCAGGAATCTAGTTATAGCTTTACTGATTATTGGTGACAACAGTTTTCGGATTCAACATAGTGGGGAAAAAAGCAGCAAATCACTGAATGCAATTGTCAGCATAAGGTCCATTATTTCACCTGGCTCAATATAGGAATCATGCAAATTGAGGGAAACCTGTGGAATTGAAGTAAATTTAGGAAGAAAGGAAAACAGTCCCAAATCTGTCCTGTTGTATACCTATGGCATATCCAACTTCCCTCTTTACTTCTAGTCCATTTTCACAGATTTGCAGATTCCAAGAACAGAAGGGACCATTGTGATCATCTAGTCTGATATCTTGTATAACAAAGGCCATAGAACTTCCCCAAAATAATTCTTAGATCATATCATTTATAAAAACTTCCAATCTTGATTTTAAAATGGTCAGTAATGGAGAATCCACCACAACCCTTGGTAAGTTGTTCCAAAGGTTAATTACTCTCATATTTGCTTTCTTTCTTTTGTAGGTTTCATGATGATCAAGGTAGAGACTGGACAGATCAGTGTCACTCAGCTGCAATTCAAAGACAGAGCCTGAAAATTCAGCTGTATTTTCTGGAAAGCCTTCTTTTCCAGAACTAGTTCAAAGTTCTGTCACAGAGCCAATCACTCTGACAATCTAGCATCTCTGAGTGGTCCTATGAGGGCAGTGCCAGCGACCGCAAGTCTCAAAATGAAAACCCACACCGTCCATGAATAGACAGTAATGTGACAGTGTTTGCATGTATTGTACAGGTATCTGCATTCTAACAGTTTTCACTAACATAATATGCAGCTAAGCAATTCACTAGCAACAAAATAAATACCATTTTTAGGATTTCTTTACCTAACCTTTATTTAAGGCTCTTCACTCCTGCCACAGGGATTTATCCTTCTAGGTGCTAAGTGCCTCTTGAGAACTCCCACTGAGCACCTTTCAACTCCCACTGAACTCAATGGAAGATGAAGGTACTCAATACCTCACATTCTTATTCAGACAAACCTCTGATTCAGCCAAATCCTTATTGCTCCTGAGCATATGTAATTCCCACTGCAGTCCATCAGAGTTGCAGGCATGTAGCGCTCCTCAGGCTTTTCCTGCATTGATTTCATTTGGAGTATTGTCTGAATAAGGGATAAAGGTCAGATCCTGTGAGTTACTGAGCATATCTGGAGATGTACTGAGAATCTACACTGTCCTGTGCTCCTTATAAGACCAGACCCCAAGTATGAACTTCAGAACTGGGCCCATAGAAAATGCTATTAATTCTTTCCCCAAGATTCATTCATTCATAAGCGAAAAGGAGATAATAGCCACTTAGTCTATATCTACACTTGAAATGCTACAGTGCTGCTGCTGTAGTGCTTCAGTATAGACACTTACTACAGCGACAGGAGCATCACTGTAGTAATCCACCTCCCAAAAAGGCACTGTCTACACCAGGAGTTAGGCTGGCTTAACTGCGTCTCTCAAGAGTGTGGATTTTTCACACCTCTGAGAGAGACAGCTATGCTGATGTAACCTTTGAGTGTAGACCAGTCCTCAGGCCCTGATCCCCCACTGATTTCTATATGGGCAGGCTCCTGTGTTTTAGGATTTGTGTAACACTAAAGCTGATGTCAACATAAGTGGTTTTATTACGCCAACGGGTGCGCTCTCTCCCATCAGCACAGAGCATCTTCACCAGACACGTTTGTGCTACATCTGTGTAGCACTGTATGTGTGTGAGGGGGCTAGTGGAAATAGTTAAAATAATTTTGACTAAGCTTATTAACAAACCAAACACACGCTGTCAACTGTAGCAAAATATCACATCTAAAAACACATTAGATCCAGGCACATTGTTATACAGAACGTTACCACTGCTGGCACTTTCCAAAGCAAACAAGAATTTACAATGTAATTTTAGAGGTGACACAATGAGTGAGAGTAACATACAATAAGGAGGGAGGGAAACGGGTAAAGGGTGATGAGGGTTAGATTGTGGGTCACCGTATGCATGTCTTAACAGCCATGCTATATATTTTTAATATAACTATTTTCTTTCTCCTCCAGCTCTTACCGCTTTTCCTTTTCTTCAACTACTGTGGGTTAGTGTGCAAATACATCTGAAACAGAAGTTCTGCACACCACATGACCAAACAGGCAAGCCATTTGTCTTCTGTCTCATTATTTTTTGATGTCCTGTTCACCTTCCTTCAAAATTAGGATGGATGGATTTATACAAAAGCTCCAACATCAGCTGCTTCTGCCAATCTTATTGCAACCCACTTCAATTTAATTTTCCAAAGGTGTCCAAATCTATGCTCCAGACAAAGTAGAGAACCATGGGAAAACTACTGCTGCACTTAATAAGCTGCAGGAAGTCATAGCAATCTAACAAAACAACAGCCAAAATATTCTGAATGCAGTAACTGCTGAGTATGAGGCACCAGGAATATTTTCATCTTTTTCACACATCTGCCCCCTTTTAAAGAACTGTATCAGTTTCTTCAAAGAATAACCATCTTTCCTTGTGTGTAATAACTTGGCTTTTAAATTGCAATATAAAGCATAGTCTTTCTCCCTTGCCTTTTCCTACCAATTTCTTCCCTCTCCTTGCTTGTAAAATAATAGACTATCACCTCACCATGCTTTTTGATCACTTATATTGTGTGATCTTATTTTTATCTCCAGATTCTCTTCTCTTGTTTCCCACACTTGATGTGGTGTCTTGTCTCTCCCATTAGGCTTGGAAGCTTTTCAGGGCAGGCACCATGTTTTCCTAACTGACTGTATACAGCACCTAGCAAAACCCGATCTAATCCTGAGTGGGGTTCTGGGGAACTACTGCAATGCAAACAACAACAATAAAGTTTGAAATCAAAAAGCCTGTTTTCATGATTTCTTCAAAATAGATTTTTTTAAAGCTATACTAACTGTAATCCGTGCTGACCAGGGTAACTTGGCTGTGCCATTAATGTGTTAGATATGTATGCTTTAAACTTAAATGTGTGGCTTGCTCCCCCGTTGGTGTGGGGAGCATGATATTCAGATGTTGGAGGAAGAAGCACCACCTTCTGGCCAGAACTCAGAGCCCTGTTGAAGAACACCAGAGAGAGTAGAATTAGCCTTTCTAAACCAGAGGGAAGGCCTTGATGATGCATGACATACAATAGAACAACTTGGAAATGTTCAGACAGTTTTACTGTCAGAAAATGATGTTTCATTGACAGTGAAACCTCTTTTTTCAACATTTCATTCAGAAAGGTTTTTTTAAAGCTATACCAACTAATCCGTGCGGACTACGGTAAGTAGTTTCTGATCTCAAAAGTGAAACCAAAGGTAGTCTCTTGGAAGTAAAGCCATAGGGGTTAGTAAGTGGCAAATCTAACCATTTTTCCTTTTCACAAAACAAAACAAAAATTAAAAAATCATTCTATTAGCAAATTGTTTTAAACAACTCACATTGACCTTTACAATTTCCTGGCCAGGAGTTCTTAATAGTACATAATTTATTGATATTAGAATATTTAGCAATTCTGGGCTTTTTGGTAATTATTTTGGAGAGATATTATAGGCAGGGCTGGTAGCATGATTATTAAGTTTGCCCAACACTTTCCATTAAAAGATCCTGTTTTCTGTTGCTTTTAACTTTGCAAAAAATAACCATTTTCCATGGTGGGTGTCTGCCTCAAACTGAGAATATATTCTCTCTCTCTCTCTCTTTATATATATTTAACTTTAGCCAAAATGGTTCAGCCATTTCCAAGATCAAGGCCAGGGGAAAATATACTGTTTTGTCTATGTTTAAAACATTGATACTTTGGGGGGGGGCAGGGAGGGGAAAGAACTCTAGTCCCTCATGCTTTGGGCAGGGCCTTCAAATTTTGTAGGGGTGGCTTTTGGTGTCTGGGATGAGCCTTTCACTTTCGAAAAAAATCTCAGTTTGCACATGCTCTGTAGACTTCTGTAATTTTAATGGCTAATGTCTCTGAAGATTCTGTTCACACTGAGCATGCTACTAGACTGTCACAGCTCCCAGTGCTAACCAGACTGCATATGTGCCATCCCCACAGAATGACTGAGTATGCTCCAGCTCAGGACTACTGGGACTCGGAAGAACCTTCCCTGTAACTGCTGCTCCAGGCAAGCTGCCAGGGTGGGGCTGGGTACTGGAACTGGTTAAAGCAGTGGAATGCTGTCCTTGAGAAGTGGATTCTAACCCGGCCTCTGCCACACAGTTCCTGTGTAAGTCACTGTAGCAGTCCATGAGGATATTTTAAACTGTGTAGCATTAGACTGAGGCATCATCTTCAGGCACTATAAACTTTCTAATAGCCAGTATATTGCTTCTGGAGTTCACCATGTATATGTGATGTGCGTGTGGGCCTTGAAAACAAAAAATAAGCTTACTGCACTTGTTTTCATTCAGATACAGATGTATGTTACAGGCCAAAGTGTTTTAATAATTGTTATTTGTTTGTAATAATTATCTTAAAAATAATTGTCATAGAATGTTTTAAAAGTATGAGTTGACAAAAGCAGATTTTCTCTCCAATTAAACTCAAACACAAGCGATTGTGTGTGACTGGTTGGTTGGGGGCGGGGGGTGCAATATTATCAAAATGGTCTCAGAATGGAAACTGAGTTGCATGTTTAAGTATGAAGTCACTAGTTTGACTTCAGAACATACTTTCTAAAGAATACTACTGGGAAAGGCTAACATATGACTGCAGTGAATAAATAAAATCTTTAAAGACATTGAGTACATAATTTCAGATTCAAAATAATTGTCAAAACATTCAAATTATAAAGCAAATTAACAATTAGTATCAAGTATACACTGGTATGCAAATAAATTTACCTCATACACTCTCTACTTACAAAATAGACACATACATGTCAAGAAAGGGTCACCTTCAAAATCATGTAATTACCTTTTTTAAAGAGGTGTGAATTCTAATGCTAGTAACAGAATTTTAACTGCAGCCACATCTACTGGAGCACAAAACAGATAAACAAAAACAAGATGTCTGCAAGATTTGCAATAGATGCTGAGGTAGGAAAATGGCATCAGGCCTGATCCAAAGCCCACTGATGTCCAAGGAAGCCTTTCTACAGATGCCAGTTTATTTTGGATCAGGCCCATATGGAGCTATGCAAAATGGTCCCACCTCCCCCACCCCACTCCCATACTCTCTCAAACATACACAATGATTGTTTGGGTTGCAGATGTGTTACAAAATGAGACCAAAGTTTGCTGAAGTTTTTTTTAAAAAATATATTTACATTCCTCTTAAGGGAATATGGGCCAATTCAAAAATTTGCATTGAAATCACATAAAGCTCATGCTTTCACATGGTTTTGATGTGAATCTTAATATTTTGAGGTCTGTTGAACTCAAAATTCAAAGTGAAACTTTGGGTTTATGAACCCATCCCATATGAACCAAAAGCAAGGAAAAGTTTTGCACCTCTGCCAAGAGAAATGGCTGAATTTTGCATGTCTAGTCATAGCAAACTGTCTACCTTTGCATCTTGCCCACAGAATTTATAAGTTACATATATAAATAGCTACATTTATAGGGAACTAGCATTAGAAATCACCTTTAAAAGGAACATAAAAATATAACCTAGCAGTAGGAACAGGTCACAGTGATTTCATTGGACATGTAGTGGGCACCCTTAAAAAAGTACCACTGATTTGAAAGAGTTTGCAAGTTGCAAGTATATTACCTGTCTTCAAAATACGGAACTGTATTAGACCTGGTAGAATCTTTCAAGCCAGTGGGACAATTTAAAGGATCCCACTGTAAATGAGATTTGCTTCTTTGCCACCCAACCAGGATGGCATCATCTTGGGAAAATTCCTATAGCCTGGTTTTGCTAGCTATGTTTAAGAGACAATTATCCCCTTCCCCAGAGGTAGGATATCTCCAAAAAAGAATTTCCAACAATTGCCAGCAGTTGAGATGCTTTACGTGTACTTATATGAAAACTGATACTTTTAGATAAAATTTTTGAAGAGGGATTTTAGATCAATGCTTTAGACAACAGCTTAGGCATGGTCCATGCCACTAGAGTTATACTTCAGTTCAACAGGCCACTAAGAAAGGTCTTAAACTATGAAAGATGGATATTCAGTTAATGAGTTCCCTGGTTTTGTGTTCTTACAGAATGAAGATTTATTTATTTAGACTTTTATTGTATTTCTCTCAAACTCTAGAAGATGCATTACGCAGATTTAAAATGGCACAATATTTTACAGATCTATAAATAAGCCTTTATACAAAGTGAAAGAAAACCTTCCTAATCTCAACCATCATCAACCTCGACCAACCTCTTAAAATCATTTCCCCAGGAAAAGTCTGCAAAACAAGTGAGTTTTGCAGAGTATGCAAAACATCAATCCAGAGCTGCTAACTTCTCACTGAAAATGCCCTGCCACCATCCATCTCCTTGTTACAGCAGATAGTTACTCATCCTCCTCAGAGGATCACAACTGCCATGGTATCATGCGAGACAGTCTCAGGTATACGGGTTCCAAACTATTTGGGGATTTATAGGACAAACCAATATCTGGAATTTCACCAGGAAATTAACTGGCAGATGCTGTTGTTTATAGAAGACAGGTAATATGTGCTCCTGGTGGGAAAAGCCACTTAAAGAGGCTGCTGCATTCTGCAATTTCTGAATAGTGTTAGTATGTAGCTGCATATACAGAACATTACAATCGTCTAAGCTAGAGGTGGCAAAACTATGAATGACTATAGTGAGATCTGTCTCTGAAAGAGAAGGACACCACCTTCTTGCAAAGTACAGAAGATAAGCAGCACACCTTACTGTATACCCAGCCATAGTTGGGGATCTGATATGACTATTAGAAACAAAATCAGACGTCTGCATGTCTGACTGATGCATCTTCCACTATTTCCTCTGGCTGCTTCCCCCATCCAATAAGTAGGATCTCAATTTTGTCTGGGTTGAGTCTCAAGCAGCTAGCTCTGATGGCTGGACATTGGAGAAGTTGCTCCTCCGCTACATCTCATGGGAGAGGAGTATATGAAGCTGGGTGTCATCAGCACACTGTAACCATCGTGACCCCAGATAGAGATGGAGCCAAATCAAAATCCTGGATCTGTTCAAAATCTGAACCCATGCTGGGGTCCCAGTGTTGAAAATAACCGCTATCTTGAGGTGAACTAAAACTTCAGAAGCAAACAAATACCAAAAAACTTTGGAGTATTTAATGTCTGGATCCAGAGCCAATTTTTACAACTTGAGCCTATATTTTCTATAAAGATATCATTATAGTGCCACCAGCATTTGATGCTACTGTAATGGGGCCATCAGAGTTCCCATTACAGAGAGGTAATTTCAGGCGTTTGTAACTCAGCTCTAAACATTTTCTTCAGGATGAAATTTGGCATACAATGGTTAAGCATAAGAGTGGATGTTTTCAGAAACGTGTTTAAAATATACATTGTAAAGTTTTATTTTTAACATCCAAGTTTAAGTTCCTAGCAGTTGTGTCACTTTAAACAATTTTGTGTTGTAAAATTAAAAGTACAAACTAGTAATCTATAGTGTGGACTTGGCAGCTTTGGTATTTAGGAAAAACGTAAATTGTTGAAATATTGAAGTATAAGAAGAGCTACCTTCTCTGTCTGTAGTAACTATTCTTCATAAAGATTTTTACTGCATATTGTGACAAAGTTCCTCCTCTACCTTGGTGGGTCTTGCGCTTATTGGCGGATTTGCTCGCCTTGGAGCTTCACGGCAGCCCTCAGTTTAGCCGTTTTCGGGAACCCACAGTCCAGGTCAACTCCTCCTGTGTCTGACCAGGAATTGGGAGGTTTGGCGGAACCCGGGCCCACCCTCTACTCCGGGTTCCAGCCCAGGGCCCTGTGGAATGCAACTGTCTAGAGTGCCTCTTGGAACAGCTGTGCGACAGCTACAACTCCCTGGGCTACTTCCACATAGCCTCCTCCCAACCCCTTCTTTATTCTCACCATAGCACCTTCCTCCTGGTGTCTGATAATGCTTGTACTCCTCAGTCCTCCAACAGTCCGCGTTCTCACTCTCAGCTCCTAGTACCTCTTGCTCCCAGCTCCTCACACGTGCACCACAAACTGAAGCGAGCTCCTTTTTAAATCCAGGTGCCCTGATTAGCCTGCCTTAATTGATTCTAGCAGCTTCTTGATTGGCTGCAGGTGTTCTAATTAGCCTGTCCGTCTTAATTTTCTCCAGAAGGTTCCTGATTGTTCTGGAACCTTCCCTGTTACCTTACCGAGGGAAAAGGGACCTACTTAACCTGGGGCTAATATCTCTGCCTTCTATTACTCTCCTGTAGCTGCCGGTCTTCTACCAGGACCTCCTCCGGACCTGGAAACTGCTTTCAATGACCAGGTCCATGGCGGCCACCAAGGGGGCAGGTCTCCTCGTGGAGCCCCTGCTACACAACCCCCAGCTTCGCATGCAGGTGGCGGAGTCCCCCTTGGTGTGGCAGAGATTGGTCCTGGCAGAAGTCACAAGAGTCGGAGACCTCCTGAACTACGACCAGGGAGACTGGCTGGCTCCCCTGACGCTCGCTCAGCGCATGGGGCTCTCCAGACCTCGTACTCCCCGGTGTGTACTTCAGGAGGTGAGGGCCGCTTTGCTGCCCACTGCTCGGGTTTACCTCGAGTGGGTCCTGCACGAGGGCGCGCCCTGCCCGCCCTCCACCCCAGGCCCGCCGGACCTTTTCATCGGGCCCCTACCCCGTGGACCCAACCGACCCCCCCACCCCTTCACCGTGAGCCGGCTGCACGAGCTGCAGCCGGTCTGCTTCCAGACCGCGCCAAGGAAACATCTATACATGCTCGTGCTCCACACCCTTCACACCCTCACCCTTGTGTCCCGCCCCGATACCAAAATGGTGGGACCTCCTGCCACCTTTGGAGGGTGAGGAGCCCCGGTGGGCCAGCCTATATTCCACCTTGGTCCTGAGGCCTGCCAGGGATATCAGTTGGCGGCTCCTTCATGGAGCCGTGAGCACGGGCGTGTACTTGGCGCTGTTCACCCCTATCCCAGACACCTGCCCCTTTTGTGGCGTGAGGGAAACCCTGGCACACATATATTTGGAGTGTGCCAGGCTGCAGCCCTATTCTGGCTCCTCAAGAATATTTTATTATGCTTGTGCTTGCACTTTTCCCCTCACCTTCTTATTTATACACTCCCTATCCATGGCCCCACAAAGTCACGGGATCTCCTGGTCAACCTCCTCCTGGCCCTAGCTAAAATAGCCATCTATAAAACCAGAGTGAGGAGGTTGGCCGATGGAGTCTCCTGTGACTTTGGGACCTATTTCTGATCCTCTGTCCATTCATGTATCCGGGCAGAGTTCCTCTGGGTGGCATCCACTGACTCCCTTGACGCCTTTGAGGACCACTGGGTGCTGTCCAGGGTTCTCTGCTCGGTCTCCCTGGCCAGTTCCCTTCGTTTGACCCTTTGACCACACTCCTGTCCCTGTTATTTCATTAGTTGTCCCCCGGATTTATTTGGTGTCCAGGTCCTGTGGATCCCCCTCTTAGGCTGGGGGTGGGGGGGGGAGAAGATCCTTTAGCAGTGGGCGGGTGAATCCCAATAGGATTACTCTCCTGTAGCCATCTGGCCTGACCCTGTCACAATGTGATAGATCTATATTGCAGAAAAACTCATTGTAGATCCATAATCCACAAATGTGTCTGAGAGTTAAAATGAATTAACAGCATATTGTATTTCACTACAGAACCACTGGAGTGATTGCAGGATATGTGCTCTAAATACATACTTGAAATAGTATACAAACAGCCAACTTTACACTCATAATATTTGGGTTGTACCACTGTTAGTATGCAGAAGTAGGGAAGAGTCATCGTGGCGTATGGTGTGACTTGCATATTCACAATGAATAGCAGAATTTACTGGAGTTTTCAGATGATTATTTGATACCCTATAATATGTCTATATGCACAATATTTAGTTAAAGTTATTGTCTTTCCCATGAAACCCCCAATAAAACAGAGATGCATCCATACAGGGATCTGAGTCTGAACAGCACTGAACTTTGAAGTAGATGAAGGGAGAGTTTAAAAATGTAGACTCAGGTCCAAACTTGATTATTAACTTCTCTATGATGGGCCAAACCTGACTAATTGGAACATGCCCAAGTTTTGGTTGTGTCTGAAATCTGGAACAAAACAGAGCCATCTTTTCCTTTCTAGTATCTAATCTTAGCTTTTTCTTCTTTTTTTTAGGCGCTGCATGTATTTTGAGATGCTGGATGTAATGGATAGCAAGGGTAAATGGATCTTTCAGCACACAACTAAACTTTTTGCTTCCTTTCAGCCAACTATACCTCCTTCTGTACCAGGATTCCCCATCACCGTATGATGCATCATGTTTAGACATCACAACTATCACCAGACTCTTCCCAGAACACATCATCACGGAGGAAATTGTAGGCCTGAGACCTGATCAACCTCCCTCCCCTGAATATTAAACCAGCCTTGGGTGAAACGCAGGAAGTTCACCACTAAAATTGGGAAAAAAAAGAACCCCCACCTCAGGAATGTCCCTAACAAGAGTTATAACCACAAAGGTTGTAAAGTAGAGACACCCAGGCTTTGAGAAATTAGGGAGGATACAGAGAGAGACTCAATAAATGGTAAGATAAGCTCTAACCAGTGTTTTTTTGCTGACCGTCTGCATAAATAAAGAAGGTCACAACTAAGTTACAATTTGGGCATGAGAGATAAAATGTAAAAAAACTTGGGCAGGAAAGAGGACACAGAGGTGCCAGTATGTAATTGGTTAACGTTGTTGTTATTTAGCAGTGTGGGATAATGTGATAGGTTTAGTAAATTTGAAGGAGGTAACTAGTTTTACCTATATAATGTAAATGAAAAACAGTGCTCTTTGGGAACCATTTCCAGACTGCAGTGCAAGATCAAGCTGCTGGAACTCTGACCACTCTGAACGACCGAGACATGCAGAGGTATTGTGTTGGGAACCCCCAGATGAATGGATCCTGACAGGCCATCAGGTGACATTTGTCTGTATACTGGGAGTGGTGAGCATAAGAGATTTGCTTGGTATACGTATTCTGTGTGTGTTGCTAATAAATAGATGTTTAGAGTCCAACTGTGCAAGGCTCTTTCACTGTGAAAAGTTTCAGAGTAGCAGCCGTGTTAGTCTGTATTCGCAAAAAGAAAAGGAGTACTTGTGGCACCTTAGAGACTAACAAATTTATTTGAGCATAAGCTTTCGTGAGCTACAGCTCACGTCACGAAAGCTTATGCTCAAATAAATTGGTTAGTCTCTAAGGTGCCACAAGTACTCCTTTTCTTTTCACTGTGAAAAGGATCCGCAGACCCGTAGAGCCCTGAGCCCAGAGGGAAAGGGTGGGTATTTAAATTGACCAGGTTTCTTCTTGAGCCCCATGGGTAAGGATAGGTGCCTTACACCCTGAGCCCTCAGAAGGGAAAGGGTGGGGGGTGCCTAAATTGATTGGGTCATGCCTTGAGCCCTTGGTAGGGTATAGGCGGGGTGCCCTAAATTGAGCAGGTAACAAGACATCTGCTGGTTTAAATTATTTTGCAGATTTCCTTTCTGCCGGTGACCCCACAATTATGTATGTAATAATTATTTATTCATAATAAGTCAATTTAGCATAATATATTATGCCAATTGCTAGGTAAAAGTGGAATCTCATTGGATGCAGCAGGGTTTATTTGTGAGACCACAGTAGCACCCCTCTCAAATTCTGTTAGTTACCAGTAGTATCTTTACACATCATTCACACCAAGATTAGCCTTGGTACAGAACCAAGATTAATCAAGAGGATGCTCTCCATCAGGAGAGATGTGATACTGAGCCAATCCAAAATCCACTGGAGCTAATGGGATTCCTTCCATTGACTTCTATGGGTTTTGGATTAGGCCCATTAGAAGGTTTCAGGATGGATCAAGCAGAAGACTATTAAAAAGGGGGCTCAGGAGTAAAACTCCTCCAAATCATATATATGTAATGATCACAAAAGTGGTTAAATGTGTCCACAGATTAAAATTTTAGAAAATAATGAAAGCAGGGAGCTATAGCTCGGAAATGCATATGCAACTATAACACAAGAGCATAGGGACTAGAGAACTTTTAGCATAAATTACATCTTATCTTTGAAAATTGCTTATTGGTTACAAAAATTGCCTATAAATATACAAAAACAAAATCACTAATTTTAGTCCCAATCCTACAAGGCTCATTCACATACTTATATTTAAGTGTGTTAGTATTCCCATTAACTTCAGTGGCACTATTCATATGCATAAAATAAGGCACATGTATAAATCTTTGCAGGGGCAGGGCCTAACCAAGCTAAACCACTCTGTTTTAAGAAAAGCGTGAAACTGCCCTCCTAAAACTTTGAGCACTACTGTCCATCTAAAATAAATGTAGGCATCTCCCATTTATCAATATCTGCTTCTCTGCATTCACACTTAACTTTGTCTATTCCCAATTTAGCTTCCTTAAGTTGTTTATTTATGTATAAACGTATTTCCATCTGTGTTTAATGCAATCTCCCAAAATGAAAAGAATATATTTTTTGTGATAAAGGTGACAAATAGAATGTATATTGATAGGCTTGTCCTGGATTTTATAGTGGTAAAATGTGAGCGTCTTTAATGTGTTTCCTTTAGTCCTACTTTTTGTTTCTAGCTGTGTTTGAAATTGACATGACTGACAGATCAAATAAGCAATCACCAGCAAAAAATGGGAAGCAATTGTGCCTATTTTGGAGATTAATTTTCTTATTGTTGGCTATGCCAATAAAAGAAAGGCAGAAATTTCTTACAGTTTAAAAATGGAAGAAGGACAAAGAAGATAGCAGATCAATAACAAAATCCAGTAATATTATCCAGATGATAACTTTGAATGCTGAAAAACATCAAAAGAAAACATTTCTAGGTATTGTACAAGAGCTGGAGATGATAAAGAGAAAAAGAAAGATAAGGGAATATGATTAAATTGAAAATCTCTCAAAATAAATACATGTTCCATATAACAAAAAGGAAAAAGAAACCAGAAAAAAAAATCTCATCTACAGACAACTTTTCTTTAAAAATGAGAGAGAAGTGCCCAAGCAGAGGGGCTGGGTTGAACTTAAAGTATATTAGAAATACTATGTTAAAAGGGTCAAGCACTCAAAAGTTAGTAAATGCAAAAAATTAAGGCTGCCAGTGCAACTTTAATTTGGTCCCTTTCTGCATATGCATTATGATCCAATTTTTACTTACATGATCACTTACTATTTTTTTTTCACAGGGTGCCTGGAAAAATCAGTTGGATTTGTGTTCATAAATTGTTCATCTGCTTTTGATAAACATACACTTAAATGTTTACCAGGCCTCCTCACTTCTCCTGGATACTTAGGCTGATAAGGCCATGAATAATGCACTTTTCTGTCTATGGCTGGGAAGAAGAATGCCTTTTGTTCTTGGATTCATAGGCGCCGACTTCCCCTCTTCCCAGTGGGTGCTCGACCCCCCCCCACCACTGGCCCCGCCCCTGCACTGCCCTCACCCACCCCCATTCCACCCCCTTCCCCAAAGTCCCCGCCCCCTTCCTGTCCCCCTTCCCCCAAGTGCGCGCCCCTGCCCCGCCTCTTCTCTGCCTCCTCCCCGCTTCTCCCTCTCCCTCCCTGAAAGTTGTAAGCGCCACCAAACAGCTGTTAGGCGGCGGAAAGCACGGGGAGGGAGGGTGAGGAGTGGGGATGCGGTGAGCTGGGGGGTGAGGAGAAGGAAGCAAGGAGCGGGGAGCTTGGCTGCCAGTGGGCACCCACTAATTTTTCCCCGTGGGTGCTCCAGCCCCAGAGCACCCATGGAGTCGGCACCTATGCTTGGATTTGAATGCAGCCTGGTGATCCACACATTCTTACTTTCCAGGCTTGATTATTGCAGCTAGGAATGAAATTGCTGACCTTAACAAAACTATAACTGGTTCAGAACCCAGTAGTTCAGCAACATAGGACATGAAGAGCACATCACCCAAATGCTCTGGCTCCTCTTAGAAAACTAGGTCAAACTCAAGGTTTCAGTGCTCATTTTCCAAGTCCTATCTATGTTTGGCCCAAGTTACCAGAGACACTCCCTTCCCCCCTGGACGGAGTACTAGGAACCCACAGCTGAGTGGGTACTCTGGTCACTTGAACACCAATTAATTCCCCTCAGGGTGGACCTGAAAGGGCCTAATTAGTGAGTTAGAACAGGCTGAGGGAGGAATAATGAGCAAATAGGTATGAGACAACGCATGAAGGAAGTGCACGGGAAAGAGACACACAGAGACAGACAGGCTGGCTAGAGTCAGAAAGGATCTCTGGGCAGAGAGAGGTCTTCCCTTCTGTTGGCATAAAACTGAGAAGAAACTAAAACTGTACATAATTATGGTGTATGGATTAGTAAGCGGGAAGATCAAATGTAAACAAATTGCACTGGGAAGTTTAATAGGTGTGACTGGGCTAACTCCTGCTCCTCCCTTCTAGTCTGTCAAACTCAGTCTGTGTGACAGAGCAGAAGACAGGAGCAGGATGTCACCCTGTCACAATCCCAGAACAGCTATGTTCTACTGTCAACCTCAAGAGTAAGGCCATGTCTACACTAGCAATTTTGTCAGTAAAACTTATGTCAGTGAAAAGTGTGAAAAAAACCATACCCCCCCGACCGACGTAAGTTCACTGACAAAACTGCTGGTGTGGATAGTTCTCTCCTGCCAAAATAGCTACCGCCACTTGTTGGAGTGGTTTGATTATGCCAACAGGAGAGCTCTCGCCCGCCAGCATAGAACGGCTACCAGGGAGACTTTACAGCCGCACAGCTGCAGCAGTACAGCTGTGCCGCTGTAAGGTCTGTAGCGTAGACATAGCCTTAATTTCACGTGCAGGAGACAGCTTTATCAGAGACTGGCCTGCAAAACAGGAAGTCATGCCCAGAAGAAATCAAGAGGACCATGAACCTCAGTGCAGACAGTAAAAATGAAAACCCCAGATCTTCATCCCATCCCTTAATTACAAATCTGTCCTTCCTATGGCAAGCTGCAATATTGGATGGTATATTTCAAATACAATGAGGCACATGACAGAAGTCACCTATTATGAAAAAAACATGACTTAATATCCTTTAGTAGTTGGCACATATTGTAAGGGACCATTCTGTGGATGTTAACACCTCTGCAGTCATAGGACAAAAAGAAGGGGTTAGTGAGTTACAGATTGTTGTAATAAACCATAAATCCCGTGCCTCTGTTGAGTCCATGAGGGGAGAGGTGTTATGGGCAATTCTGCCTTGAATGGTCCTTTACAATATGTGCTAACTACTTAAGCTAAATAATCTGTTCCACCTTGCATTTTGCTGTGATGCTGGAAATACCTTTCCCAGACCTGAAGAAGAGCTCTGTGTGACTTGAAAGCTTGTCTCTGTCACCAGCAGAAGTTTGTCCAATAAAAGGTATTACCTCACCCATCTACGGTCTCTAATACCACAGGACCAACATGGCTACAACTGCACTGCATATAACTTAACTGGACACAAATATAGAAGTTATATATATAATCCTAATAATGGAGTTTGAACACGAGTGCTCGGGGTGGTGGTGGGGGGAGAAGACTCTCAGAATGATTGTTGTTTTCAAAATGAACACACACACGGGGATTTGTGAAATTTCATTTTAAACCTTTCTGAATCCACAATTCTCTCCCTACTTCCTTTAATACAAGAAAACCACATGGAAAATGACTGAAATTGTCTTTGTTTCAGAGGTCAGCAGTGACTTTGTACTGTTTCTCAGGAGCTTCCATGCAGACTTTCCACCACAAGCACAGTGGGTGAACAAAAATGAATTTTAAAAATTTCCCAACTGAGCCTAAAGACAATAAAGAAAACAGCTTTCTGCAATTCTGGAGCTCAGTAAGTTCCATTTTTTGTTTTTAAACCCATCAGATTTGTAGTTATATTGATTGTGTATATTATTACAGTGTAAGGCCCTAATTTGTGCCTGAGGGCAGTCTGTTCCTGTCTTAGGTCCTCCTGATCCTGCAAGTTGTTCCATGTGTGCAAATCCTTACATGTCTGAGCAGAACCCCAGTGAATTCCAATGAGGCTTTAGCTACTGCTGCTTGCAGGCCTGGAGGTGAATCCTCCCACCTCACAGGGTCCTAGAGCCCAGGCTCCGGCACAAGCCCAGAAGTCTATACTGCAATGAAACAGCCCCACAGGCCAGCCAGGTGTCTAGTTGCTGTGTAGACATAGCCTAAGTCACTTCTGAAAATGGAGCTTAGACTTCTACGTCACTTAGGTGTTTTGAAAATTATACCCCATATTTGGAGGAAAGCACTTAATCATATGCTCATGTACCACTGACTTCAAAGACACTTATATGTGTGCTTAAAGTTAAGCATGTACTTCCTGAATAGGGATACTTTTGTGAATCAAGTCCATAGTGCTTAATACCACGAGTAACGCAATGACATCACAGTATTATACCTGGCATTAAGTGTTTGCAAGGTCAGGCCACTATGCAGAATCTATAAGCTGCAAGGAAGCTTTTGTTCCATTAATACATTGAGCATTTGCAATTTTTCTACAACCAGCACTAAATCAAAATTACTGAGAGGAAAAGCTATGTTTAAACAAAAAAACCCACCTGTTTTGTTAAAAGGAGTGAAAGAAATTAGTCCTTATTCTGGTGAAATTACCTACTGAATTTCCATTTGGTAGAAATAAAGTCATCATCTACCTGGACAACATAAAACAGTTATTTGCATTTTTTAAACTGTCACTTTTTAAAAGGCAAGAATTTAAAACTATAAAATAAATACATTGGCTTAGACCTTCTGTCTCAGCTCTGTTTTAGCCATAAAAAAATCAGGCCCTGCTCAAACACCCTGAAAATATAGATTTAACATGAAAATGCGGAGCTAAGTCTTAAACATAATGGTGTGAATAGTGCCAGTGCAATTACACTATAAAATGCATGCAATCAACATGCTACTTAACTGAAAAATATGCAGAGGGTACAAGATACAAAAAATAAATCTAATATTTATAGCACAGTGTATATGGAGTAAGATTTAAAATGCCTGATTTCATTCACGATTCACAACTGCAGTTCTGGGGAAACATGAATGGGAATGCAGATAACTGGTCTACCACTAGTGTGGGCTAAATATCTTGGATAATTTTCAAATTAAGAACTTCACGTACCTATAAAAGCTATAGATGTGCAAAACTAAGCAACATTAATTTATAAGCCCTGTAAACAAGCATAGCTCAGCAAACAGAGAAGACAGGTGTAAATGTGGCTCCTACTCAGATCAAAATGGCGTTTCTTTCAATTGCTGTGCTGAAAAAAAAGGTTATTTGCAGCAAACCTAGCTTTCTGCTCTGCTCTGCAATAGCAGCCTCAATATTTTTATGTTCTCAGCTATTTATACATTGCAGCATAGCCTAAGTTTTTTAGCCTATTTCTCCTCTATCACTACCTCAGAGAGATATAAACTCTTGCATATTCCTGAGCAGCGATTAATAATATCCACCTGTTCTTGCTGCCAGGTTGAGTCAGCAAAATAGCTCTGCATCTACATACAGGGTTCCTTAGAGCTGGACATCCCATAACACTGTGCATCTAGGAATTCAGGGAAGGAGACCTAACAAGAGGATTAATTGTCCATTATAGCTGTAGAATAATGTTCTAAATGAAAATAAAGATGTAAAACTTAGTGTGAGGAAAGAAACTATAAACACATAGGACATTTTTCACTGACATTGATCCAAGATGGCAGCTTAGATAGAGCCCAACCTGCTAGAGCTCAGCTATAGGTTAAGAGGTCACATGACCCTGTAAGCAAACGAGATAGCTTAGCAGAGAGTTACTGAGGTCACATTGAATCTAAGGTTGGTGCAAAAGAAATAAAGAAATAAAACATAGGGCCAGATCCTCAAATGATGTAAATCAGCATAGTTACATCAAATAGGGCTATGACAACTTAACCAGTCTGAGGATCTGGCCCACCACTTTATTAATATATTAGGGAAATTTTTCCCCACTATACACCTTAACACCTTTGTACCTTGACACACAGTATTATACCCTAACCCTCAACACAGTAAAGCTAGAAATTGGAGGTGTGTGGGGAGGGAATAGCTTCCTACTACTACTGGTGTTACACTTGCTGTCATTTCAAATTGCAAATAACAGAGAATTTTCAGTCAATTAGTTGTTAGAAATACTGGTGATAGCAGGAATACTCCCAATGTCACTAAGTAATTTAGACAGGCAGGTGCTGAAGTACTGGTACTTCTCCAATAATACATAAACAAATGTCACCATTTCAGAGGTAAGTTCAAAGAAAATTAGATTCAAGAGGACAAAGCAGCCTAAATTGCCTGTCTGTTTTACGCTTAACCATAAAACAAGCATCTACAAAAGCCACTAACACAACTGTCTACGGAGCTTGGCACAAAGCCAGACTCAGCTGTGGAAGAGTACCTTTGACAGCAGTGCTGAGGCAATTAATTACACTATGCAAGGGGAGTAATCCAATTTAGTAAATGTCATTGTTGCAACACACAAAAAAAGGCCAAAATGTTATTGTATTTTTTTTTAAATAAAGCACAAATGTTGAAAACTAAGGACAGCATAGCAAAAATAGTACGGGGTATTCTTCTATTAAGTGGAGAAAAAGCATGTAGAAAAGTATATTTTTCAACACATGTTCACATTTGGAATATTTTTGTATGTGTTTGTACATACTAAACATTATGTGTGGTTTCAGAGTTCTGGCTACTAATAACTTCAATTGTCAATAAAAAGAAAAGGAGTACTTGTAGCACCTTAGAGACTAACAAATTTATTTGAGCATAAGCTTTCGTGAGCTACAGCTCAGCTCACGAAAGCTTATGCTCAAATAAATTTGTTAGTCTCTAAGATGCCACAAGTACTCCTTTTCTTTTTGTGAATCCAGACTAACATGGCAGCTACTCTGAAACCTTCAATTGTCAATGTAAGATTCATACCAATAGTATCCATTAAATGCAACTTTCATCCTCATTTCAGCTATATTTTCTATTTCATAGTAGTAATAATATCTATGTGCCATTTTAGGAAACATTTGTAATTCTTGGGTGGTTAAAGTCAGTCAAGCTTCAGTACTGTGCCCTGGAAATCCTCCAGCCCCCCGTGTTTACGTATAGGGAAACACTATAGTATCAAATATTGGCTTTCTAATATCATCCACCCTCCATTGGTGACAGTGATTTACACAAAAATAAATTCAGTGAGGGATTCTAGGCTTTATATCATAACCTTATCTAGCTGAGTAATCTCCATCAAATAACGTATAGGACAAATTTTGTGATAATTAAAAAAAAGTTATCTGACAAACAGTATTTTTGTTACACCTCCAGCATATAGAGCCTAGTAATGAATAATCTGTGACTATATAAAGATTTCATAAAGTGTTCCAAATCAAATATTCACAAATAATATCACACCTATATCTGATGATTTCAACAAGAAAGAGTGTGGCGTTTCCTCTGAGAAGGTCTTAGAGGAATAGTCTCTGTGGTTTAATCCAAACACATCAGAAAACATTTTATCTGGAAGAAAAAAAAAACTTTAAATCATTATGAAATTAAGTCTGCAGATTTCAGCTGCTGTCCAGAGATAAAAGTTATGAATATGGACTGGTCTTTTTTCACTGATTAGAAATTAAAAAACAAAACACTCCAATAGTAGTTTTGTTACAATGATTTGAAGGGAAACTACATCAACACTGCAGTACACTTTTAGAACATGACTTTGAAGTTCCAGTGTAATTTAATTATGCAATATGGCCCTGGTGTGGTGTCAGTAGGACATCAAACTAAAATTTTAAATTATGCAAATGGCTTGAGATGTATGGCAACCAAAACAAAGGGATTTTGCTCAGTGATTACAATATTCATAGTCTGCATGATTACTTCTTCAAGAAGAATGTAGCAATCTGTAAGAAAACTGAAGGATCTAACTCACCCTGTTGGATAGGGCACACTACACTTTTTAAATCCTGCTGTTAAACTGCACCAGATGAACTGCTGCAGAGGTTGTACAGAGGGGTCACTGCAGAGGGCAGCTGTCTGGTGGGCCAGGAGATGGGCCATGGGATCTGCAAGCAGATCTTTGTATTGCAGATGCAGTGTCCTTAACACCCTAAGAAAATGGCACAGAAGGGCTGAGGCTGATTTTCAAGCTTTATGCAGGTGATGCAAATTCCATTGTAAAATGGGAATTGGAGAGCTTACTGGAGGGACAACTGAAAGTGATAAAGGGCTGACTATTCTCCCACACTACTTGATATTGTTATTGTTATGCTGACTGGTGACTGGGTGTCAACTAACATAACTGTCAGGATGAGACAGGTTTCAGAGTAGCAGCCGTGTTAGTCTGTATCTGTGAAAAGAAAAGGAGGACTTGTGGCACCTTAGAGACTAACAAATTTATTTGAGCATAAGCTTTCGTGAGCTACAGCTCACTTCATCGGATGCATTCAGTGGATTCAGCTGTAGCTCACGAAAGCTTATGCTCAGATAAATTTGTTAGTCTCTAAGGTGCCACAAGTCCTCCTTTTCTTTTTGTCAGGATGAGTTAATCAGAAGTCCTCACCTGAGACAAAAGGAGGTCACGACCCCAACCAGGAAATTGGACTGAGGAGTGGTGGTGGTGGGGGAAAGTATTTTGCTGTTTGTGTGCAGTGTGTATTCATTCAGAGAACAGAAGAACAAGAAATAGAGACAAAGGCAAGAAAGCCAAGCAGTAGCTGATGAGCTGTGTGATCCTGGAAAAAGCCAGAGAGAGCTTTTGAGTCTGTTAACTAAGGGCTAGTCTACATGAGAAGCACTACATTGGCACAACATGGGAGAGAGCTCTCCCTTCAGCATAATTATTCCACTTCCATCAGAGGCGGAAGCTATGTCAGCGGGAGAGCATCTCCTGCCAACATAGCACTGGTGTGGACAGCACTTAGGTCACTGTAACTTGGTTTGCTTGGGTGTGCGTGTGGCTTTTTCACACCCTTAAGCAACGTAAGTTATATCAACATAAGGAGTTGTATAGACCTGCCCTAAAGAACCTTGGGGCTGTAAGCTAAGGCCTGGTCTACACTATGAGTTTATGTTGGATTTAGCAGCGTTAAATCGAATTAACCCTGCACCCATCCACACAATGAAGCCATTTTTTTCAACGTAAAGGGCTCTTAAAACCGATGTCTGTACTCCTCCCCAACGAGGGGATTAGCACTGAAATTGACATCGCTGTTTCAAATTAGGGTTAGTGTGGATGCAATTCAAAGGTTTTGGCCTCCGGGAGCTATCCCACAGTGTACCATTGTGACCACTCTGGACAGCACTCTGAACTCGGCTGCATGGCCAGGTGTACAGGAAAAGTCCTAGGAACTTTTGAATCTCATTTCCTGTTTGGCCAGGCGAGCTCATCAGCACAGTTGACCATGCAGTCCCAGAATCGAAAAAGAGCTCCAGCATGGACCCAACAGGAGGTACGGGATCTGATCGCTGTATAGGGAGAGGAATCCATGCTATCAGAACTACGTTCCAAAAGACAAAATACCAAAACATTTCAAAAAAATCTCCGAGGTCATGAGGGACAGAGGCTACAGCAGAGTCATCACACAGTGCCGCATGAAACTTAAGGAGCTCAGACAAGCGTACCAGAAAACCAAAGAATCAAACGGATGCTCCGGAACAGAGCCCCAGACATGCCACTTCTACGCTGAGCTGCATGCAATTCTAGTGGGGGCTGCCACCACTACCCCACCCCTGTCCGTGGACTCCGATGATGGAGTACTCTCCACCATGCCTGTGGATTTTGTGGACGGGGAAGATGAGCTTGAGGAGAGCACACAGCACACCGTTCTCCCCGACAGCCAGGATCTTTTTATCACCCTGACTGAAATACCCTCCCAACCCAACCAAGCCGGAGAAGGGACCTCTGGTGAGTACCTTTTAAAATATAATACACATTATAAAAGTAAGCTTTTTTTAATGATTTACATCCCTGAGGACTTGGGATGTATTCGTGGCCAGTACAGCCACTGGAAAAGTCTGTTAACGTGTCTGGAGATGGAGCGGAAATCCTCCAGGGAATCTCCATGAAGCTCTCCTGGAGGTACTCTAAAATCCTTTGCAGAAGGTTTCTGGGGAGAGCAGCCTTATTCTGTCCTCCATGGTAGGACACTTTACCACGCCATGCTAGTAGCAAGTAATCTGGTATCACTGCATGACAAAGCCTGGCAGCGTATGGTCCCGGTGTTTGCTGGCATTCAATCAACATCTGTTCTTTATCTTTCTGTGTTGTCCTCAGGAGAGTGATATATCGTTCATGGTAATCTGGTTGAAATAGGGGAATTTAATTAAGGGGACACTGAGAGGTGGCCGTTCCTACTGGGCTGTTTGCCAGTGGCTGAAAAGAAATCCTCCCCGCAGTTAGCCACACGGTCGGGGGGTGGGCATTGGCGCTGAGCTGTTCGCGTTTGGCTAGCAGGGATCTTCCCTGATACCAGCCACGCAGTGGGGTGAGGGGTAAAGCAATCATCCCAGAGAATTGGATGCAGAGGGGTTAGTTTGGTTTCTGCTGCTGCACGTTAATAGGAAAACTGCAGCACTAAATGGCCAACTCAACGTGCTTTGCTTGGTATGGGAGAGGAGGGCGCTGCTGTTATGAAGGTTGCAGAAGCCGAAAGATTATGGCTTACCATGGCCGCCTGCAAGCCGAATTCTGTTGCCCGGCACTGTGTGTGTGATCTCTAACACCAAAGCTGTAGGCACTCAATATAAGAGGCAAAATGCAACCTTGTACCAAAATCACATGTGCTATGTAATGTGAATAGTGTTGTTCACCGTGAAAGAGTATAGCCATTGTTCTGTAAAAATGTATCTTTTAAAATACTTCACTCCCTTTTTTCCTCCAGCAGCTGCAAATGTTTCAAGCCTCCCTCCTCCATCCCAAAGGCAATCTCAGATAAGGCGGCGAAAAAACCGCCCGTGCGATGAAATGTTCTCTGAGCTCATGCAGTCATCCGGCACTGACAGAGCTCAGCAGAATGTGTGGAGGGACACAATAGCAGAGTACAGGAAAGTGGCCGATGAACATGAGGAGAAGTGGCGGCAGGAAGATCAGAGAACGCATGAGGCAACGCTGGGGCTACTGCGGGATCAAACGGACCTGCTCCGGCGTCTGGTGGAGGTTCATGAACGGCAGCAGGATCACAGACTGCCACTGCAGCCCCTGTTTAACCACCCTCCCTCCTCCCCAAGTTCCGTAGCCTCCTCACCCAGACACCCAAGAACGCAGGGGGTTGGGGGGGAGGCTGGCTCTGGGCACCCAACCACTCCACCCCAGTGGACAACCCAAGCAACAGAAGGCCGTCATTCAACAAGTTTTGAAGTGGCCTTTTCCTTCCCTCCTGCCCTCATCCTACATCCCACCTAAGCTAGCTTGTGAGTTATCTCCCTATTTTTATTAAAAAAAAAAAAGAAAGAATACATGTTTTTTAAATGATAGTGACTGTTTCCTTTGCAAGCAAGCTGTGATCGAAGGGGGGAGGGTGGGTAGCTCACAGGGAATTTAGAGGCAACTAAGGGGGCGGGTTTTCATCAAGGAGAAACAAACAGAAGTGTCACATGGTACCCTGGCCAGTCATGAAACTGGTTTTCAAAGCTTCTCTGATGCACAGCGCTTCCTGCTGTGCTCTTCTAATCGCCCTGGTGTCTGGCTGCGCGTATTCAGCGGCCAGGCAATTTGCCTCAGCCTCCCACCCCACCATACACGTCTCCCCCTTACTCTCTCAGAGATTGTGGAGCACACAGCAAGCAGCAATAACAATGGGAATATTGGTTTCGCTGAGGTCTGAGCGAGTCAGTAAACTGTGCCAGCAACCCTTTAAATGTCCAAATGCACACTCTACCACCATTCTGCACTTGCTCAGCTATAGTTGAACAGCTCCTGACTACTGTCCAGGGTGCCTGTGTACAGCTTCATGAGCCAGGGCATTAAGGTGTAGGCTGGGTCCCCGAGGATAACTATAGGCATTTCAACATCCCCAATAGTTATTTTCTGGTCTGGGAAGTAAATCCCTTCCTGCAGCCGTTTAAACAGACCAGAGTTCCTGAAGACACGAGCGTCATGAACCTCTCCTGGCCATCCCACGTTGATGTTGGTGAAACGTCCCTTGTGATCCACCAGTGCTTGCAGCACCATTGAAAAGTACCCCTTGTGGTTTATGTACTGGCTGCCCTGGTGATCCGGTCCCAAGATAGGGATATGAGTTCCGTCTATAGCCCCACCACAGTTAAGGAATCCCACTGCAGCAAAGCCATCTAGTATGACCTGCACATTTCCCAGAGTCATTACCTTTGATAGCAGCTGGTCAACGATTGTGTTGGCTACTTGCATCACAGCAACCCCCACAGAAGATTTGCCCACTCCAAATTGATTCCTGACTGACTGGTAGCTGTCTGGCATTGCACAGGGCTATTGCCACTCGCTTGTGAACTGTGTGGGCTGCTCTCATCTTGGTATTCTTGCGCTTCAAGGCAGGGGAAAGCAAGTCACAAAGTTCCATGAAAGTGCCCTTATGCTTGCGAAAGTTTTGAAGCCACTGGGAATCATCCCAGACCTGCAACACTATGCGGTCCCACCAGTCTGTGCTTGTTTCCCGGGCCCTGAATTGGCGTTCCACGGCATGAGCCTGCCCCAGTAACACCATGATCTCCAAATTTCCGGGGACCGTGGTTTTAGAGAAAACTGTGTTCATGGCCTCATCACCACGCTGCCGTCACCTCCTCGCCTGGTTTTTCAGGTGCTGGTCCTGCATAAACTGCACAATAATGCATGAGGTGTTTACAATGGTCATAACTGCTGTGGTGAGCTGAACAGGCTCCATGCTTGCCATGCTATGGCATCTGCTTGGGCAATCCAGGGAAAAGGGCGCAAAATGATCATGAAAGCAACAGCAGACAGAGGGAGGGAGGGTTGACTGATGACATTTACCCATAACCACCCGTGACAAATTTTTGGCCCCATCAGGCATTGGGAGCTCAGCCCAGAATTCCAATGGTCAGTGGAGACTGCGGGAACTGTGGGATAGCTACCCACAGTGCACCGCTCGGAATGTCAACACTTGTCACAGTACTGTGGACGCACACCGCCGAATTAATGTGCTTAGTGTGGACGCATGCACTCGACTTTATACAATGTGTTCCCAAAAATCGACTTCTGTAAAATCAGAGTACTTTCGTTGTGTAGACATGGCCTAAGAAATTGCTCCTTTTGCTTCCTCCTGAGTTCAAAGTAGCAGCACTTCATACCCTCCTAGTAAATTAAGAAGATTGCATCAAAGAAATACCTATCACCAATTTTTCCTCCTAACTGGAGCATCCCCAGGGCTCTGAACTTTTCACTAGCCACTCTGATCAAAAAGGGGCAACATTAGAACCCCATTGGAGGCACATCACCAAAAATTGTTCTGCTTTAGCTATACTGGTATAGTTAAAGCAGTACAACCCCCTACCAGTTATGGCCACTGTCATAAAAATAAGGGGAAGGGTAACCACCTTTCTGTATACAGTCCTATAAAATCCCTCCTGGCCAGAGATAAAATCCTTTCACCTGTAAAGGGTTAAGAAGCTAAGGTAACCTCACTGGCACCTGACCAAAATGACCAATGAGGAGACAAGTTACTTTCAAAGCTGGAGGGGGGGAGAACAAAGGGTCTGTCTGTCTGTGTGATGCTTTTGCCGGGAACAGAACAGGAATGGAGTATTAGAACTTGTTAGTAAGTAATCTAGCTAGAACTGCATTAGATTTCCTTTTATTTAAATGGCTGGTAAAATAGGTTGTGCTGAAATGAATGTATATTCCTGTTTTTCGTAAAAAGAAAAAAGAAAAGGAGTACTTGTGGCACCTTAGAGACTAACCAGTTTATTTGAGCATGAGCTTTCGTGAGCTACAGCTCACTTCATCGGATGCATAGCATATCGTGGAAACTGCAGAAGACATTATATACACACAGAGACCATGAAACAAAACTTCCTCCCACCCCACTCTCCTGCTGGTAACAGCTTATCTAAAGTGATCATCAAGGAGGGCCATTTCCAGCACAAATCCAGGTTTTCTCACCCTTCCCCCCCCCCCCCCACAGACACACATACAAACTCACTCTCCTGCTGGGGGGGGGGAGAGAAGGGTGAGAAAACCTGGATTTGTGCTGGAAATGGCCCTCCTTGATGATCACTTTAGATAAGCTGTTACCAGCAGGAGAGTGGGGTGGGAGGAAGTTTTGTTTCATGGTCTCTGTGTGTATATAATGTCTTCTGCAGTTTCCACGATATGCTATGCATCCGATGAAGTGAGCTGTAGCTCACGAAAGCTCATGCTCAAATAAACTGGTTAGTCTCTAAGATGCCACAAGTACTCCTTTTCTTTTTTCTTTTTACGAATACAGACTAACACGGCTGTTACTCTGAAACCTGTCATTATTCCTGTTTTTGTGTCTTTTTGTAACTTAAGGTTTTGCCTAGAGGGATTCTCTATGTTTTGAATCTGACTGCTTGTAAGATTATCTTCCATTCTGGTCTTACAGAGTTGTTCTCTTATCTTTTTTTGTTCTTCTAATAAAGTTCTGTTTTTTAATAATTTGATTGGGTTTTTTGGTTCTTAAAAATCCAAGCCTGGTTTGTGCTCATCTTGTTTATTCTCAAGCCTCCCCAGGAAAGGGGGTGTAAGGGCTTGGGGGGATATTTTGGGGAAATAGGAACTCCAAGTGGTCCTTTCCCTGATTGTTTGTTAAATCACTTGGTGGTGGCAGCGTTTTACCTAATCCAAGGGCAAAGACTTTGTGCCTTGGGGAAGTTTTAACCTAAGCTGGTAGAAATAAGCTTAGGGGGTCTTTCATATGGGTCCCCACATCCGTACTCTAGAGTTCAGAGTGGGGAAGGAACCCTGACAGCCACACTTTCAGTTAGAGCTATAAATTCCTGTTCAAGGAGGCTTACCCATACTATCGTTGATCAAGCTACCATACTAAAAATAGTGTATCCCTGGTACCATGAGGGGGTAGCCAGCTGAGTATGTATCTCATGTCACAAACAGGTATATAGGTGGGGCCGTTAGCCGCTTCTGCCACTCACACCTCCCCGACTACACTATTTTTGGCGCACTATCTTGATTAGAGCCAGTACAGATATGTCTCCTCAAGATAGAACTTACACCCCAGATCCAGTGGAGACATACCCCAAGTGTGCATTCACTTATACTGGTATAAAGGAGCTGTAATACCAATATAGCTACTCCAATGGGGAGGGGAATAAGCTATTCTGGTATAAGGCACCTTTACACCAATATAACAGAGTCTATAATAGAGATTGTACCTCTAACTATTTTGGCAAATAAATAAATCACTGACTGAAATAGTTATGCTGGTAACAAACCCATGTGTAGACCACCTTGTATGTAAGTGGGAAACCAGGTCCCATACATAGGGAATCTATGGGTTTTTGTAAATTCAGAGTCTATTTGGAGAAATAGAGTGCATACAGTCCTAACACAATGTGCTACAAGTGCAAAATGGAGCGTGACATTATGTTTGAATGAAAAAATCAGCCCGCATTAAATAGGCTAAATACAACATTTAAAAATCAACACTGCCACCTGGCTCTTATATAGATAGTAATTTTTATCAGTAGATCTCAAAACACTTTACCAAGATGGTCAGTATTATTATCCCCATTTTACAGATGGGGAGACTGTGGCATAGGGAAGTGAAGGGACTTGCCCCAAATCACCCAGAAGGCCAGTGACAGAGCCAGAAACAGAACCCACATCTCCTGAGTCCCAGTGCAATGCTCCAACAGAAAACTCTGGCCCCAATTCTCTGAGGGCTAGTCCTACGTTTTCTGCAAAGAGAAATTCTCAAGTGGCCTACAGCCACCCCCAGCTCCCAGAAGAGAATGTATGATTGGATAAAGGAGTGGAGCCCAGGCTACTCCTGTGTTCATCTGATCTGGCTGATGGAATGGCACCTGGAGCAATTGGCAGCCTATGCAAAAGAGCATTTTTCCTTGTGCCGGGCACCGTACTGGGGAGTGCGAAGGTGATTAAAAACAATGAGGAGTCCGGTGGCACCATAAAGACTAACAGATTTATTTGGGCATAAGCTTTCGTGGGTAAAAAACCCACTTCTTCAGATGCAGGGAGTGAAAATTACAGATACAGGCATAAATACATTGGCACATGAAGAGAAGTGAGTTACCTTATAAGTGGAGAACCAGTGCTGACAAGGCCAATTCAGCCAGGGTGGATGTGGTCCACTCTCAATAACTGATGAGGAAGTGTCAATACCAAGAGAGGCCAGTATTACAGCCAGCCAATCAGGGCTCGGCTAGGCCCTATATGAAGACTGCCCAGGAAGGGAGCAGGCAGTTTCTCAGGTCTTCAAGAGAGGGAAAATTGCTTTTGTAGTGAGCCCGCCACTCCCAGTCCCTATTCAAGCCCAAATTAATAGTGTTAAGTTTGCAAATGAATTGAAGCTCTGCAGTTTCTCTTTGAAGTCTGTTTTGAAGTTTTTTTGTTTCAAGATGGCTACTTTTAAATCTGCTATTGAATGTCCAGGGAGATTGAAGTGTTCTACTGGCTTTGGTATGTTACCATTCCTGATGTCTGATTTGTGTCCCTTTATTCTTTTACGTAGAGACTGTCTGATTTGGCCAATGGCAGAGGGGCATTGCTGGCACATGATGGCATATATCACATTGGTAGATGTGCAGGTGAACGAGCCCCTGATGGTGTGGCTGATGTTGTTGGGTCCTCTGATGGTGTTGCTAGAGTAGATATGGGGACAGAGTAGGCAGTGGGGTTTGTTACAGGGATTGGTTCCTGGGTTAGTGTTTCTTTGGTGTGGTGTGTAATTGCTGGTGAGTATTTGCTTCAGATTGGGGGGCTGTCTGTAAGCAAGGACTGGCCTGTCTCCCAAGGTCTCTGAAAGTGAGGGATCCTTTTCCAGGGTAGGTTGTAGATCGTTGATGATGTGCTGGAGATGTTTTAGCTGGGGGCCAATGGTGTTCCGTTATTTTCCTTGTTGGGCTTGTCCTGTAGTAGGTGACTTTTGGGTACCTGTCTCACTCTGTCACTCTGTTTCCTCACTTACCCAGGTGGGTAATGTAGTTTTAAGAATGCTTGATAAAGATCTTGCAGGTGTTTGTCTCTGTCTGAGGGATTGGAGCACATACGGTTGTATCTTAGGGCTTGGCGTGTAGCCAGTGGATTGTGTGATGTGTCCTGGATGGAAGCTGGAGGAATGTAGGTAAGTATAGTGGTCAGTAGGATTCCAGTATAGGGTGGTGTTTATGTGATCGTCACTTATTTGCACTGTAGTCTCCAGGAAGTAGATCTCTTGTGTGGACTGGTCCAGGCTAAACAACATCTTTGGACTGTATCTCTCCCACCCTGCTTCAGCAAGCCTGGAGAATGTGGCCCTTCACAAATTATTGTATGACAGTAACAAACAAGAAATCAAACCCCATAAGAAGCAGAGTGAGGAGACACCAGTTTATTCATTCCCTGCCAGTACAGAAACCTGCCCTGTTATGTTTTCTGAGTTCTCTATATAATTTACTGAGACGTTTCTGATACTTGGTATCAGAACTGTGTGTAGGGTTCTACCAGTTGGAGTGGTCTCACCAGTGAAGGGGGACTATTTGCCTCCTTGGCCCGTGATGTTTTGCCTCAGCATAAGCTCTGCCCCAAAAGAGAAAACCAACCACATATTTTGCCAACATAACACATTGCAAGTTCATATCTAATGTGCTGTTCATTAGGTGCTCCTTTTCCAGAACCTTTTTAGTATAACAGCCTTCCCACCATCTTCCTCCAGTTGAACATCTGTGTTTTGGATTAATTTTCTTCAGAAGTTTTAGTTTGCATTTCTTATACTGCCTTTCATTTTATTTCCTGTCCGTATTTCTACCCTTTTGTAGGTCACAAAATCGATGTGCCCTTTCCCAGGAAAACAGCAAAACAGGCTTTTTTCCAATATGTAAATATTTATCACAATAACTGAGACCTGATAAATAAGAATATGCATGATGCATGTGTTTATATAAACTGAATAGAGTCAGTGGCAGGAAGGAGAAAGGATGTTTTGGCTGACTCTGCAGAAATTCAATGGAAGTTGAGAGACTTTCACTGTATAGAGAGTGGATTGCTAACGCAACAGAGTTTATTCTATTAAGAAAAAATATGTTTGACAAAGCAAGATGAATATACAGAGTTGAACAAAAGTCCCATGCAATGATAAACATGGGAAATTTGATGCTTTAAGACATTTTCTTTGAGTTATTCAAAGGGCAAAATTGAGTTATTGAGTTATGCAAGGGCAAAATTTAAACTGGGTCACTTTTTTACCAAGTTACAGCACTTTGACACATGACATCTGGAAAACTTTTAGAAGCATATTTTAACACTTCAGAGTAGTATTTGGTCTACTTTATATTTTTCATATAAATTAGCATTCCTTTCTATTTCAAAAGTATTAAAATATGCATGCTAATTACTCTGGGTCAAAGCTGGCAAGTGTCTTTTGATAGTGTCTGACAAAAACAAAAGTAGCTGGAGATACTATAGGTGAGAAACCAGTTTAGACAATGATTGTAACTTGTTGACATATATCAATGTACAACTGTAGTGTTTTACCTATGTTCTGTGAGCACAGTCCCTCACTTATGCGACTAGTCAAGTCACAGGTACATAAATCCAAAATAACATTTCTAAGAAAAAAGCAGACTAAACAGGCCTTTGGGAATTCATTAATCCCTCCTCTTTTCCTTTCTTTCTTTCTTATGGTGAAACCTTAATTCACCTCAAAATACACACAAAGGAGATGAGGGTGAAGCAATCACACAAACTGCACCAGATGGGTTCAGTAGCTTCAGTAGCTGCTGTATAAAAGACGTTTGAAATTTTCTGGCAGCATTGTGACTCCGATAGTGTCTGTGTTTCATATAAGGACTTTGATTCTTTCCATCAGATTGTGTGGTTAGTTGCAAGGGTTACTACAGATTTAAGACCCAATCCAATGTCTATTGAAGTCAGTGTGATCTTTCCATTGACTTCTACCAGTGTTGGATTGAGTCCTTAAAAGGAGATTATACTAGGAGGGGAATACCCAGTCAATGTTTAGTTTCTCTGTCTAAGTGGAGACAGACTAGAATAGTGCCAGTAATGATTATTTTAATGGTGTGTATTCTTTCCCATTTGCATATGGGCCAAGACCACCAACTTAGTTCACATAGGCCATGAGTCAATGCAGTTGGCTTTAATGGCATTTCTCCAGATTCACATTTTTGTAACTGAGATCAGAATCTAGCCTATATTAAAGTCAAGAATACATTTTGCATTATCATCATCCTTTAAAACTTTGTTCTAAGTAAATTTGAGTACAGATACCAGGGTAAGGCGCATGTCAGAAATCTGTACATTAGACACACAAATAGAAAAAGAAGCCAAAAAAGACATTTAGTAGACCTACCCGTCTGAAAATCCAACTGTCATTTTAGTGTTGCAGTTTATCATTTCTGGAAGCAATTCTGGCTGGTGAGTTAAGAAACCATAAAATGTAATTGACTTTAAAAACAAACAAACAAACAAAAAACAACCATAGGGCTTGATGAAGCCAGGAAGAGGGTGTTTCAAGTCCTAAAGCAAGATTTTAGGGGATCATTATCAGTTTCTCTAGAAAGAAAGTTTTAAAATGTCACATCAAGATGTCAAGTTTTAAATATTTTTGGATGAACTGTGAATTACTATTTCATTTTCAGCCACAACTTTATTACTATAAGATATAGCCACAAGGCAACAGGGCCCCCATACAAAATTAAGCTATTAATGATTATTTTGTTTTGATCAGTAGAAATTTTGTTATTAAATTTAATTATAATAAACTCTGGCTTTTTACGAAAAAAGACATACTGATACCTTTTGTAGACAAAGTGCTTTTGTGTCTTGCTTGGAATTGTTACATTTACTTTGATCCCAAAAGGTTTTTAAAAGACCTGTTTTCTATATTCCTTGGTATAAGTGCATGTATCTGATATCCAGAGAGGCAGAGGAACGACAAGATACTATAGTATGTAGATTATAGATAAAACGGCATAAATGTGATTTTACTTTGAAATAACAGTTCCTCTAGTGTTGAGGGTTTTTTTCCCCAGCCCAGTTGGAAAATTACTCATTGCCACTGAGTGATTGGAAATAAATGGTGTAAATACACAAGAGCTGTGTAAGGAGATGCAAGCCTGAATTCCATTTACAAACATAGGCTCTTTTATACTCTCAGGCTTCCATAGACCTTCTTACTCACATTTACCACTGTGTGCGTGTGCACACATGCAAGGGAGTCTGAACTGGTTTAGTTGGCAAAATGTAAGTTAAAGTAAGGTGAGGATACCCCAGTTTAAACCTTCTAGTTCATCTGCACATAACAATACACCAGCTTTGACTCCCATACACCTCAGCAGTGTGTGTTTGTAAGTAGGACAAAGTGAGTCTTGAGTGTAAGATACTGTTAAGGTGGTGTAAAGAGGTCTAATTTGCACCATTTTACACATCAGCTATGAACTGGATCCAAAGATAAGTTCATGGAGGCTACTGGCTCTTAGTCAAAATGTAACCCATTCTCTGGCTGTCCCTAAACCTCGGACTGCTAGAAGCTGGGACTGGACGTCAGGGGATGGATGTCACTCACTAAATTGCCCTCTGTTCACTGCCTCTGATGCATCTGGCACTGGTCACTACTGGAAGACAGGAAATGGACTAGATGGACCATTGCTGTGATCCAGTATGGCCATTCTTAGATTCTTAAATGTTTTTAGCCAGCAGCGCATCAAGCCCATCCTGCCCTACACAAAGGAATGTGTATTGTCTGGCTGGCTGGACTGCAGAGGACAATGAAGAAAGTGGGCATTTATGTAAAGTTAACAAAGCCATCAAACTAGCACATGGGGGAGATTACTACTTAACGATCATGACAGGGGATGGAGTCAGCAGGAAACCTTCCTGGCTCTTGAAACAGAAACAGTGAACTTTGGGGTAATAAGGAGGGCAAAGAGACATCTGAATCATCCATCACTTAGGGGACAAAAGGGAGCAGCAGCCTTTGAGTTCATGAAAAGTAGACCCTCTGGGCCACAGAGGCAAAAGTAGCTGGAGATTGACTATAGGTGAGAAACCTGCTTAGACAATGATTGTAACTTGTTGACATTTAGTTTCAGTTCCTAAAAAGGGAGTTTTGCCTTGTTTTACTTGTAACCATACCTGTATCTTTCATTCTTACCTGTTGTCACTTCTCTCTCTTCTTTGTTCCTAAACTCATTCTTGGTTTTACTGCAACAGTTCTCAGTGCTGTGTATTAAGCTGAAGCATATAACCCCAGCCTTGCTCACAAGCTGTTGTGTGTATTGTCTGTTTGGAGGCAGCACACTTGGTGTGACCTCTCTGGCCAGTAAGACAGGACCCTGCAGGGGAAATGGTTTTGAGGAGACTTGGGATGAGAAGAGTTGTTGGGGTCACCTGAAAGGAGTAATTGGGCTGGTGGAAGCCAGGGTGAGACCACTGCGTTGTGAGCATGCTGCTAGTGTCAGGGATCTGAGCCAAAGCTGTACAGAACGGAGGCATCCAGGGTTACTAAACAGCAGCAGGTGGTTACCAAACCCCTTATTGGTCTGGGTGAACCCCCAAATCATCACATATGGACTTTTGTCCTAAGAATAAAAATATCCAAATCACTAAATTAAAAACATTTAAGCATAAGAAGAGGCTCCCTGTAAATGCACTAGTATTTCTTAATTGTGCAGCTGTGAGCAATAGGTGAAGACATGGGTTTATGAGAAGAGATGGGGGAAAATTGTTCCTTGATTCTTAGATTGTAAATTCTTTGGAAAAGGAACTCTGTCTTCCTTTACCTAGTGCACTAGTGTCACAACTTTAATGTACTTTAATTTCATTCTTGTTCATGAATTTTGGTTTTAGTTGCTTTTTAAAAAAAATAGTATTTTATACTGAAAATGATTTTTTCCTTCTCAGGCAATCTAATTTCCAAAACAATGTACCTGAAATTAAAAGACTTCATAGACCCTGGCCTAGGTTTGTTCATGTCAGATTCCCAGAAGAAGAGAACTTGCACACTGAAATGAAATGCCTAATGTGTAATTTATTCAGGCATTTCAAAGACACACGTTGAAGGATGAACAGGATTCAAACTTCTTTTTCACTAGTGGTTGACAAAAGCCAACTCCTACTGAATCACCACCTTACACTCTGCCTGATGTTTAAGATCATTTGAGATGTTTGAATAAATTACACTTTACAAGCATTATTACTGTGCGTGAAGAGTCCCATTCTGGGATCTTCCTGACAAGGAGTAGTTTAGCCCTACCACCAGCTGTGTTAGTAAGCCAGCTCTAGCATCTTTGGGATCCTGTTACTAACCTCACACAGTAGTTTGCAACTAACTAAGAATTTAGCAAATAAGAGACCTCAATTGAAGGGATTGTTCCATAAATCTGGATTGTTACAAATACTGCATTACAATCGTTTGCACATATTGAATAAATATATTTAGGGACAGCCCTAGGGTCATATTGAATAAATACATTTTGGGTCAGCCCCACAGAAGAATCTGTCCCTGGACTCATTTATGCCAAATGATATACTTTTGATGCATCTTACATCCGACAGAATAGGCATCCACATGCTTCTTCATTGTTGATGCCATTTATTGAAGGGCCTGGAGCACCTTGTTTACTACTCCATTTGAATATTAAATTATCTCTGGGACTTCCCTTTTGATTTAGTTTCTCTTGATAATGCCATTTTCTGCCATGAAATTGGCCTCACACATATTACATGGAGGTGGGGTGGGGAGGATGAAGACTTTCCTTACACTGGGTTTCATAACACTAGTTGTCTTCATAGGTTGCAGAGGCCATTAATATAATGCAGGTTTGTCTGGGTGACAGATATCCAGAAATGTAGCAGATAAGTTGAAGCCCATGCTAAAATGATTAAAAAATGTACTTCTGTGTTTTGACATGACTGTTCTTAGGAAACATAGTACAGATATCAATTAAATTTTAAATTCAAATAAAAATATATGGATACATTAAACTACCTTGGAAAAACATCTGAAGTCCTAGAAAGTTTCTAGAGGTTTCATTAATTCAGTTTCTTCAATGATTAGTAATATTGGACTTCTTTCTTCTATGTTTGATGTTACCACAAATAGATCAAAACAAGTTTTCTTGGGTTGAGATTCTCACCTGGTGTAAACTGGCATTACTCTACTGAAGTCAATGGAGTGACACCAATTTATATGAGGTGAGGATCTGGCCCAAGATCAATGGGCTAAATCTCTTCTGAAAATTAGATGTAGGCTCCTAAATCAGTTAAGCATTGCAACACTGAGCACAGCAATGCCTAAAATACCTTTACAAATTTGGGCCTAAGTATTTTCTAAGAGTAGATCAATATGGTGAAGGATTGTGGAACATTTACTGTGAACACCACCACGTTATTTTACATAGGGTACGTCTACAGAACGAAATTATTTCAAAATTATTCTATTTGAATTTTCGGAAGCGATTTTATACATTCGGTCTTCTGTGTCCTTACTAAAGCACGTGAATTCAGCAGAGTGCGTCCACAGTACCGAGGCTAGCATCGAATGTCAGAGCGGTGCACCGTGGGTAGCTATCCCACAGTTCGTGCAGTCCCTGCCACCCATTGGAATTCTGGATTAAGTTCCCAGTGCATGATGGGGCAAAAACATTCTCGTGGGTGTTTCTGGGTATGTGTCGTCAGTTGCTCCTCCCTTCGTGAAAGCTACAGGAGACAATCGTTTCGCGCCTTTTTGGCGTGCAGACGCCATACTGCTTTCAGCAGACAGTGCACCGCTGCTCTCCTGCTACTATGAATCCACCTCACATTTCCACTCATCTTCTTATGTAATCTCTAGTATCTACTCTTTCTCTTCCTCATCTAACGCTTCCACCGCCAACTCTGCTCAGCCATCATGAACCGAGCAGCACAGCTTCCGCCGCCAACTCTGCTCTCCCACTCTTGCTGCGATACCGAGTTTCTCCATGTTGTCTGTCCTGGGCTCCCGCCTCTGTGAAAGCTACAGAAGACAACCATTTCCCGCCTTTTTTCGGCTATCATGAACCAAACAGCACCTCTTCCGCTGCCACTCTGCTCTCCTACGTTTCGCGCCCTTTCCCCAGGATTACCCGTGCAGGCGCCCACTCAGATCTCCGCTGCAGTTTTGACCATTGTAAATGCCTCGCGCATTATCCAGCAGTATGTGCAGTACCTGCAAAACCGGGGGGGGGGGAAGCGACGACAGCACGATTACGATAGTGATGAGGACATGGACACAGACATTCCTAGAAGCACGGCATGTGGCGATTGGGAGATTATGGTGGTGTTGGGCCTGCTCAGATCACCGCGGAAGTTATGAGCCTTGTAAACACCTCGCGCATTGTCATGCAGTATATGCAGAACCAGAACCTGCAAAAGCAGGCGAGGAAGCAATGGCAGCACGGTGACAACTGTGGTGAGGACATGGACACAGACTTCTCTCAAAGCACAGGCCCCAGCAATTTGGCCATCCTGGTGGCAATGGGACAGGCTCATGCCGTGGAACGCTGATTCTGGGCCCGGGAAACAAGCACAGACTGGTGGGACCGCATAGTGTTGCAGGTATGGGATGATTCCCAGTGGCTGCGAAACTTAAGTATGCGTAGGGCCACTTTCATGGAACTTTGTGACTTGCTGTCCCCTGCCCTGAAGCGCAAAGACACCAAAATGAGAGCAGCCTCACAGTTGAGAATTGAGTAGCCATAGCCCTGTGGAAACTTGCAATGCCCAACAGCTACCGGTCAGTCGGGAATCAGTTTGGAGTAGGCAAATCTACTGTGGGGGCTGCTGTGCTGCAAGTAGCCAACACAATCATTGACCAAGGGTATCAAGGGTAGTGACTTTGGGAAACATGCAGACCATTGTGGATGGCTTTAATGCGCTGGGGTTCCCTAACTGCAGTGGGGCGATAGATGGAACGTATATCCCTATCTTGGCCCTGGAACACTGGGGCAGCCAGTTCATAAACCGCAAGGGGTACTTTTCCATGGTGCTGCAAGCACCGGTGAATCACAAGGGACGTTTCACCGACATCAACGTGGGATGGCCGGGAAAGGTGAATGACGCTCACATCTTCAGGAATTCTGGTCTGTTTGAAAAGCTGCAGGAAGGGACTTACTTCCCAGACCAGAAAATTACTGTTGGGGATGTTGAAATGCCTATAGTTATCCGCAGGGACCCAGCCTACCCCTTAATGCCCTGGCTCATGAAGCTGGACAGTAGTAAGGAGCAGTTCAACTATAGGCTGAGCAAGTGCAGAATGGTGGTAGAATGTGCTTTTGGACATTTGCAAGACTGAATAATTTTCCCTTTCCTTCTTCTTATTTCCCCTCCATCCAATCCCCACTTTTCCTGTGGTATGCTCTCTCCTTCCATCATCTATGGTATTTCAATCTCTCTTCACCCCCGTTACTCTCATTTTCCACATCCCTATTTATCAGCGCCTTCATATTTGAGGTCAGATTTGCAAAGGTATTTAGGTGCCGAATGGTGCCTACCAAGATTCACAAAAGCACCTAACCTGCTTACAGTGATTTCAGTATGTATGCAGCGTAGTTGTAGCCTTGTCAGTCCCAGGATATTAGAGAGTCAAGGTGGGTGAGGTAATATCTTTTACTGGACCAACTTCTATGTAGAATTGCCATTATTTCTGGTAGAGGTCCAGAAAACTTAAGGCTAGTTTTCATCTGGCCTCTGTGAGGACGTGCAAGGGAAGGAGAGGGTACAAAGAGACTCTTTCCCTGCCGTTGTGCCCCCAACAGCAGCCAAGTGCAACGGGACTCCTTGTGTTAAAGCATTCAAGGATTCTACAAGCTTAGTACCACTGTTGGTGTTAGACTTTCTACACTGGGCTGAGAGGAGCTGCGGATATGGATTTAGTCTAGTTGAAGATGACAACAGAATACAGGGTATCACAGCATCTCTGCAACCCAAGAGCCATCTGGAACAATAGCTCCAAGAATTCCTGATGGGTTGGGTGGTTCCAAACTGCTCCCACACATGGCTGTTGCTTAGTGTCACAATTTAGCATTATTTTCTCATTTTCATTCACTTCTTGTTTTTTCCCATTTCTGTACAGCAGGAGGAAACTAGGACTCTTAATATGTAATTGAAAAAGTTAGCAAGGCCATTCTTTGCATATTTACATTTTAACTTTTACCTTGTGTCTCCCTATGAACTCCTGCCCCCTACATGAAAGATGATATTGTCAACTTTAAAAGAAAGCCATATTTCAATTTTTTGCCTCTTTAAAAAACAAAACAGAATGGATAATTTTTAATGTTGGGACACAGCCTTTGAATAAATATAACCATTTCTAAGTAAGGTCAAAATCAGAAGTATATCATCCACTTTTCTGGTAGTGCTAAAAAGTGTATATGTAACCTGATAAGATCCTTCCATAAAGAATTCTTTATATCAACCGCAGATAATCTTGCCTGGTACTACAGGTCTCCACAAAGAGTAATATTCCACATTTTAGCCAGGCCTCATTTCATTACATGTATCAGATTGCCCTCATTTGAGCCCATTGCATAATATGCCTCTTCTAATCCAGCTCACAGGCCTTTGCTAATTTGAAAATCCCAGATGATTTTAACAGTTTTGTTTCAGCTCTTTGGAACCCAGAAAAATCATACAAAGAGTAATAAAGCCTAGAGAATAATTTATGATCGTATTTCTCTGCTCTGTCTTTTTCACCAGTCTTTTTGTAATAATTTCAGCAAAACATAAGAAATGCTGTTTACAAAAATTGTTTTGTAACTCAGTCTCCTAGAAAATGCGTTCAGTAATTAGAGGAGGAGGAGGAGGAGGAGGAGGATAGCTACATACGACCCAGATAAATTAGGAAATGACTATGTTGTTCCTGCTTTATGAATTAGAACCAATACGTAAGTGTTAAGTTTCCCTATGAAATGTTTTTTATCATAACCATTATAACCATATCAATTATTAAACCTACAATTTATTTAAGCTATGCTTCCACTGAACACTTTACTAGCCCAGTCTTGTAACTAAGTGGTCAGCAGTACATAGTTCTTATTGTGCTTATATCTCAGTGGGTCAGAAGCAATGAGAAGACAAATCTTGATGGCAAAGTGAATGGGAAGATAGGCATATCCACCAGTGGCACATCCTCACCAAGCATCAAACCCTTTTATTTAGAGAGCAAAACAGCTTGTGTAGAGGAAGAGTTTGAATATACTATAAAGTCACAAAGGAAATATTTGTTGCTGTCCACACATTAGCAGACAGTGTTAAAGATGATCCTTCTTATTTGCTTTAAACGGGTGAGTAGAGTACATTTGAAAATATACTTAGTGAGACTTTTGAGTGACAAGCTGTGGAAGCCTTCATATTTACAGCTAAAACCACATCCAGTTCTCAGAGTCATGAGTTCAAAACTGAGTATACATTTTCATGGTCTCTCATATTACTGTTACTATCATGGACTAAATTAGACTGCAGCAAATTCAGCGCTTCAGCTATCTGGGTGTATAAGTAAACTTTTCTCCAAGTTAATTACCGAGTGTACAAGTTGTAAATGCATTGGTTGGGCGCCTGAGTAAAGGTTTCCTGTTTTGGATTTAATATGGATGCTGTTTTATAGTGAAAGAAGAAAATAAATTCTTTTTAAAGACCTGAAAATCCACGACATTATGCCAGTGTTTGCTTACCTAGCTCTGGGATTGTATGTAGCACTGAGGGATGGATTGACAAATTTGCCTAATTTCAAATCCACTTTAACAACATGCCTAAGAATTTCAGTGTTATTTGATTCACATGCCACATGGGAAAGGCAGGGAGTGGGGAAAAAAAGCAGCAAAATGATGGGTACCTTTCCTGCCACTATACCCCAGTTCTCTCCTACTTGTGGCTGTGGGATTTGCATGTGGGGGGAGGAAAAATCTCAACTGTACCCCTGGTGTAAAGGCATGGTTGGATAGATACAGCATTTCTATAAACACAGAGTTTCCTACTTTCCTCCCCCCTGCCGCATAGTACTGTTGTTGGATTTTGTGGTATGGAGTGTGGCCACACAACTGAGCTATTGCTGGACTCTGCACTCATGAGGTTTACTAGCCCTAGCTGTTTTAGCAAGTAGTGTTGTATATGTATACACACAGGCTGTCAAGTGATTTAAAAAGTTAATCACGATTAATCACACTATTAAACAATAGAATACCATTTGTGGTAATCCCAGGACAAACAGCTACAAAAGGGGGGAGGGGTAGTAATTAGTCCCAGGGGATTAAAAGGCCCCTCCCTATCCACTGAGGAGAGAGAACCATGGGGCAATAAGGTTCAGCTGGAAAAGGGGTTGCTAGGGAACCAATTAGGTTCAGCTGACTCCAACTACTTGGGACCTTTTTAAACCCTCCCCTGGGTGGTAGGAGGGGGAAGAGTGAGAGGAGCAAGGAAGCTGCCAGTAGGCTGTTTGCAGCAAGACACCAGACCTTCCCAGTAGGGAGGCTGCACTTGCTCCCCAGAAGGGAAGAAAAACAAGCACAAGGGACTGACTGACTATAGTGCCACCTATAAGGATTCGCCTTGCCCCAAACCTGAGTCTCCAAGGCTAAAAAGGACTAAGCCTACTGAGGCGAACAACGTATTTTGCCACACATTTATTTAAATATTTTTGTATGTTTTCTACATGTTCAGATACATTGACTTCAATTACAACCCAGAATACAAAGTGTACACTACTCACTTTATATTTATTTTTTTATTACAAATATTGCACTGTGAAAAGAAATCAGTATTTTTCAATTCACCTAATAAAAGTACTGTAGTGCAATCTCTATCATGAAAGTTGAACTTACAAATGTAGTATTATATACAAAAATAACTGCATTCAAAAATAAAACTTGAAATTTCAGGGCCTACAAGTCCACTCAATCCTATTCCTTGTTCAGTGAATCACTCAAACAAGTTTGTTTACATTTGCAGAAGATAATGCTGCACGCTTCTTGTTCACAATGTCACCTGAAAGGGAGAATGGGTGTTCTCATGGCACTGTTGTAGCGGGCGTCGCAAGATATTTACCAGATCTGAATCTTTAGCGCATGTCCCTTCATGCTTCAACCACCAGTCTAGAGGACATGCGTCTATGCTGACGACGGGTTCTGCTCGATAACAATCCAAAGCAGTGCAGACTGACATGTTCATTTGCATCATCTGAGTCAGATTCCATCAGCAGAAGGTTGATTTTCTTTTTTGATAGTTCGGGTTCTATAGTTTCAGACTTCTGAAAGCATGCTCCATACCTCGTCCCTCTCAGATTTTGGAAGACACTTCAGATTCTTAAATCTTGGGTCGAGTGCTGTAGCTATCTTTAGAAATCTCACATTGGTACCTTCTTTGCGTTTTGTCATATCTGCAGCAAAAGTGTTCTTTAAAAGAACAACATGTACTGAGTCATCATCCCAGACAGCTATAACATGAAATATGGCAGAATGCAGGTAAAATAGAGCCGGAGACATACAATTCTCCCCCAAGGAGTTCAGTCACAAATTTAATTAACGCTTTTTTTTTTAAAAATGAGAGTCGTCAGCATGGAAGCATGTCCTCTGGACTGGTGGCCAAAGCATGAAGGAGCATACAAATGTTAGGCGTATGTGGCACATAGATACCTTGCAATGCCGGCTACAAACGTCCCTTGTGAATGCCTGTTTTCACTTTCTGGTGACATTGTAAATAAGAAGTGGGCAGCATTATCTCCCATAAATGTAACAAACTTGTTTGTCTTAGCGATTGGCTGAATGAGAAGTAGGGCTGAGTGGACTTGTAGGCTCTGAAGTTTTGCATTGTTTTGTTTTTGAGTGCAGTTATGTAACAAAAATAATCTGCTTTTGTAAATTGCACTTTCATGATAAAGAGATTGCAATACAGTACTTGTAGGAGGTGAATTGAAAAATACTATTATTTTTACAGTGCAAATATTTGTAATGAAAAATAATATAAAGTGAGCAGCGTATATTTTGTGTTCTGTGTTGTAATTGAAATCAATATATTTGAAAATGTAGAAAAACATCCAAAAATATTTAATACATTTCAACTGGTATTCTAGTGGTTAACAGTGCGATTAAAATTGCAATTAATTGCAATTAATTTTTCTAATCACGATTAATTTTTCTGAGTTAATCCCATGCGTTAACTATGATTAATCAACAGCCCTTATATATAAAAATAGATGTACTGCAAATTAAGACACCAAAATGAAAGCAGCACAAAAATCATTACATATAGGCGCACACATAAATGTATGTATATAATTATACCGATACAAGTATAGACACACACACACACACACACAGTAGCCAGCTGTACCTCCCAATTCATGACATTTACAGTATTTCCCTACTCTCATAGTTTATTGATGCTGCATTGCTATTAAATAGTATATGTGAAAAAGGAATGTTTAACTATAATCAGTGACTGAGTGTAGATAACTATAGCTGGGATTTGGAATTTATCATAAACACATTTGATTTATACTGATGACAGTATTAGAGACTTGCAGGAAAATCTATGGGATTCTGAGAGTCTCCCCTTTAGTTTCAGTGAGAAAACCTGTGAGATCTGACAACGGTCTGCAAGCTTTCCTGTAATTAGGTCTGCGTGACCATCTCATAACAAAATCTCAAAACCAGGTCAGACTAGTCCTTTCTTCCTCACAACAGGCCTTACATGTCTTCCTACATTTTGTCATCTGCAAATAGCACCCCACTTCTCCAGTAATGCCAAGATCAGACAGTGGGACCAGGTGAAGTATTTTGATTACATGGATGCAGACTAGGGGAATGGGCAGATAGCCTGCTCACTCGACTGGGAAGGTATGGTGTACTTTGCTGGCTTTTATACCTAAAAGCAGCAAACAGAGAGGTGGCCTAGAGGATTGCCTTAGTGGTGGAGGGTACCAGTAGCCATTCTCTGAAGAAATCAAAAGCTTTATGGTAAATAAGTATTAAAAAGGTCAGTTAGCATCAAAGATTGGAATAGAATTCAGCCCTCATGGATCCCAATCCTGTGTTCAATCCAGATATAAGAGATCATCTGACTTTCAGAAAGGTGTCTCTTCCTCCTTCTTCTGCATGTTACCAGATTTGCCTGTTACTTTGGGGTACACTCATTTACTAGGGTTACTCTTCTAAGGGGGGTGGTTCTGTAATTCTATTAATGTACTGCTTATGTCACTTGACTTTTCATATGGAGCTCTACTCCTCCCTTCTGCAAGTTCCCTCCCAATGGAGCTATCCTGCAGGACCTAGGTTCCCCAGGGCTGGGTTCCTCCAGTCCCAGAACCAGATGCGCACACACACTAACAGAGCAAGTCTGAGCAGACTGGATCAATCAGCACTTTCAAGCTGTCACCCTTATATGTTCCTGGACTCAGTAGTCTGGGTTGAGCAGCACTTTCAAGCTGCCGCCCTCGTACGTCACAGGTTTAGCACGTTTCTATCTCCACTTTTACGTCACAATTGTACTGGTAGTAACCCACTGGATGAGCAAACTCCACAGTATTTTGGGGAGCTACAAGGATCTTTAGTTTAGGTAAAAAGCATTGCTGCAGAGTAAATGGGGAAGCTAAAGACACAGAAGAGTAAAGTTCACAGAGAGAGAGAGAGAAGCAATCAGCTTAACCATAAAAGTTATTTATTGAATAATAACTACTACGCAAGGAGAGCCTAAACCAACATAAGTTACATTATTAACGGTTAATACCTGAGGTAGAAAAGAAAACCGGGGGGGGGGGAATCTCACCCACTCCACAAGGCTTGAATGGGTCGGGGTTCCCAGGTGATGGTGGTAGCTCAGGGTCCTGTGTGCTGGAGCCAGGCAGAGCCCCCAGCACGGTCAGTCAGGAGAAGATGGAGTCTCAATGGAACTGATGCATAGTTTGGATCCAAGCATCAGAACACTTACTTAAACATAGGTAGGGGGTTTTGCAGAGAAACAACAATGGTTCAAGGGAGAACACTAGATTTGTTTATTGGTAAACTGACTCAAGAGTTTTCTTTAGGCTAGACAGCAGGAGCTGATCACTCTTGGCTATGGGTGGTGTTTCTTACCAAGGAGCTCACAATGCAATTAGGCTGCTTCAGTATTTTGAATATCAATCAAGGATTCGTTACTAGAATTGGTCTGATAACTGCTGAGCTGGGTGTGTGCAGGCATAGGTTCATTAACATCTGGAGCAGAGATCTCCCACGATGCAGTGCTTCCCTGGTCCCACAGTTCAGTGTGGTTCTTAGACGGGAATTTCTGTTTTCCATTCTATATGCTAATGGAGATGTCTCCCTGTCCCATCTTTCATGCAGATGAGGCTAGGGGAGTTGCCTCTGTTCTCCATTCTGTGTGCTAATGGAGATGCCTTAATCTTGTCACCCTTGTCAGGAGGGGTCTAGCTGTGTCTCCCAATGCCATTCACTGCTCTCTGCAAGTCTTTTCTATGATCAGTTTTGGTTCAAACAGAGGCTGGTGGTGGGGTGTCTTTCATGAGTCAGACAGGTTAGATACTGCCCCCTGGTTCCCCAAGAGCACAGAGATGACTGGTGTCATGCAGGCTCTTCTTAAGTGTGAGTTTTTCACAAGCTTCCAGACAGTGACAAATATTTTCCACTAAATGTTGAACATTTTAGAAAATTTGAGCCATTTTAGAAAATTTTGAAAAGTTTCCTGAGTCAGAGTCAAATTTCACTGAAAAAATAAACAATGAATATTTTGCACAACTCTACTCTTAAGTTAAAAACTGCCTTTTCCAACTTTTACTAGTTCATACAGCAGTTTTGTAGCTAGGGACATTATGTGAAAATTCACTGACATCAAGGCAAAATTTGAATGCAAGCAAGCCAACCGGAGTCCATTTTTCCCCCCCTAATATTCCATTAGCACAGAAACCTAGTGTCCCTAAAGTTAATGTTGTCAGAACCCTTTAAAGGATTTCTAATCTGACAATCAACCTACACCCAGTTATTATCCTTAACACTGGTAGATGTAACTGTCAGAACCACAGATAGAAGCCTTGGGGGTTAGAATGAGATAATTACATGGCATACATGCATCTTCGTAATAAGGAAAATATGCCTGAGGTTGCAAATAAATGGAAATCTTCTGCACAGACAGAAAGATGGTCACCTAACAGATCTTTTCCATCTCTAATTCCTATAAATGTAGGAAAAATCTATTTTTCCATAATAGAGAATATATCTTTGATAATGCCAATTACAATGAAACTCAAGATTCCTTTTACACTGGAGCAGAAGAATTGCTTGTCATTGCAGTTTCTATTGTATTTAAAATTCAAACTGTACCTACTGCATTTTTCTTTTTACAATAGCTGTAATATGATGGTACTAGGTCAATGTATGAGTAGATCCAGTCAGAGTTAGTGATTTTTCTTCCTTCTGGAATTATTCTTATTCTCAGGATTTTTATTGTGCCAGCTGAGAGAAGAAGGGTGGTCCTGTGAGTAAGGCAGTAGCTTGGAACACAGGAGATCAGATTTCAGTTCTAGTTTGCCACAGACTGAGAGACACCTTGGGGAAATGTTTTAATCTCTGACTCAGTTCCCCATCAGTAAGTAGGGATAATATGCCTTCTTCACCTGACAGGAGGGCTATGAGCACCAATTAATTATCTTCAGAGATTTCATTTGGACAAAATTTAAATAATGGAGACAAATTTGGGGTGTTTACAGATGGACAGCACAAAGCCTATGCATTGTTTCACCCCATGTCATGGTTACAGAGTGAGCCACATCTAAGACAAGACCCCTTGCTCTTTATGAGTACATCTGACTTCTTGTACCTCAGTCTGGATGGAACCACAGGGACCCTGGGTGGCAGCACCCCTTTTCCTAACCATGTTAATGTGACCAGCCCAACTGGGTTTGCACCTGTAAGAATTTCCTTTTGGGAACGTGCAACAGTAAGGGTGAAATGACACAGCAACAGCATCTTAAAAAAACAAACAAACAAACAAAAAACACCACTCTTATTTATTCTTTTACCTAGAGATATGTAGCACACAGAGCAAAGGGTTAAGACAACTGAGTCCTTGACACCTAAATTTTAACCTTTCCGTGCAAGCGTTTGTAAGCGCCCCTCAGCCCAACTAACCCCCAACATGCCATCTTTGTCTGTGTGTCTCCTTGTCAGTCTATCAGCTCTCAGCCTCTCACTGACATGCCTATGCAGAATCTTTAAGGTTTAGGATTCCTTTTGATCCTAGGCTTTCTAGCCAGTCCTGCAGGAGCCAGCCAGGTAACTTCTTCCCAACCGAGTGCCCAGCCATTGTTATCTTGTTGCTGTCTATCCAGATGTGCCAAAGCACAAAATGAGATCGAACTAGCTAGAGACATAAAGGGTAACACAAAAACATTCTACAAATACATCAGAAACAAGAGGAAGACCAAGGACAGGGTAGGCCCATTACTGAATGAGGGCGGAAGAGAAAAATAACAGAAAATGTGGAAATGACAGAGGTGCTTAATGACTTTTGTTTCTGTTTTCACCAAGAAGGTTGGTGGTGATTGAATGTCTAACATAGTGAATGCCAGTGAAAATGAGGTAGGATCAGAAGAGGCTAAATAGGGAAATAAGAAGTTAAAAATTACTTAGACAAAATTAGATGTTTCAAGTCACCAGGGCCTGATGAAATGCATCCTAGAATACTCAAGGACCTGACTGAGGAGATATCCGAGCCATTAGTGATTATCTGTGGAAAAAAATCATGGAAGATGGGAAGAGATTCCAGAAGACTGGAAAAGGGGCAAATATAATGCCAATCTATAAAAAAAAAGGGGAAATAAGGACAACCTGGGGAATTACAGACCAGTCAGCTTAACTTCTGTACCCAGAAAGATAATGGAGAAAATAATCAAGCAATTTGCAAACATCTAGAAGATAATAAGGTGCTAAGTAACAGTCAGCATGGATTTGTCAAAAACAAATTGTGTCAAAACAACCTGATATCTTTCTTTGACAGGGTAACAAGTCTTGTGGACAGGGAGGAAAGCAGTAGGCATGGTATATCTTGAGTTTAGTAAAGCTTTTGATATGGTCTCACATGACTCTCTCATAAACTAGGGAAATGCAACCTAGATGGAGCTACTATAATGTGGGTGCAAAACTGATTCGAAAACCATTCCTAGAGAGTAGTTATCAGTTCACAGTCATGCTGGAAGGGCATAATGAGTGGGGTCCCGCAGGGATCAGTTTTGGGTCCGGTTCTGTTCAGTATCTTCATCAGTGATTTAGATAATGGCACAGAGAGTTATAAAGTTTAAGGATACCACCAAGCTGGGAGGGGTTGCAAGTGGTTTGGAGGAGAGGATTAAAATTCAAAATGATCTGGACAAACTGGAGAAATGGACTGAAGTAAATAGGATGAAATTCAATAAGGACAAATGCAAAGTACTCCACTTAGGAAGGAACAATCAGTTGCACACATACAAAATGGGAAATGACTGCCTAGGAAGGAGTACTGTGGAAAGGGATCTGGGGGTCATAGTGGACCACAAGCTACATATGAGTCAATAGTGTAACACTGTTGTTAAAAAAAAAAGCAAACATCATTCTGGGGTGTATTGGCAGGAATATTGTAAGCAAGACACAAGAAGTAATTCTTCCGCTCTACTCCACATTGATTAGGCCTCAACTGGAGTAGAGTGTCCAGTTCTGGGCACCACATTTCAGGAAGGATGTGGACAAAGTCCAGAGAAGAGTGACAAAAATGATTAAAGGTCTAGAAAACATGACCTATAAGGGAAGATTGAAAAAATGGGGTTTGTTTAGTCTGGAAAAGAGAAGACTGAGGGGTGGCATGATAACAGACTTCAAATATGTAAAAGGTTGTTACAAGGAGGAAGGAGGAAAACTGTTTCTCTTAACGTCTGAGGATAGGACAAGAAGCAATGGGCTTAAATTGCAGCAAGGGAGGTTTAGGTTGGACATTAGGAAAAACTTCCTGTCAGGATGGTTAAGCACTGGAATAAATTGCCTAGGGAGGTTGTGGAGTCTCCATCATTGGAGATTTTTAAGAGCAGGTTAGACAAACACCTGTCAGGGATGGTCTAGATAATACTTAGTCCTGCCATGAGTGTAGGGGACTAGACTAGATGACCTCTCAAGGTCCTTTCCAGTGGTATGATTCTGTCTTTGGCATTGTTTTGTTTCCTATCTGTTTTCCCTTAACAGCCTCTTTTGATTTAGCTCCTTGCAGTCATGCAGTTTAATATCAAACTGCTAAGCCCCTCAGGTTACAATATTTATAAAACAAAACCACGATGCAACTCCCTCATTCTCCATGCCTTCAAAATGGGACTCAAATGGGATTTAAATGGAGCATAAATCCTTTGCAATGGGTGGATTTCACCACTGGTGAATTGTACTGTTTCTTTATTCTATAGAAACCATAAAACAGCATCACTACTTATTAAAGAAGAGTAGTTGCTGTCACCTAATGGTGTTTTCATTTGCAGATTATGGAGATGGTATTTAAGGAACTGAAACAAATTTAGTTCACTTGAGAAACCATAGAACACATTAAGCAGATTCACACTGTACTGTCACCAAAGGACTCATCATTGTGATTTAAATAAGTTAAACTATTTCAGCATCAGCATTCTGAAAACACATGGTGGCTTATTTGTTTTCAAATGTAAATGAGTAAAATGTCCTTGTTATCTTCAGTAAGCATGTAACAATAAGACAAGCTTTATTCATATGTTGTGGTACAGAACAAGTGGAGGTCTGACTAGGGATAGGAAGCTAGGTGTCAGGGTAGGTTAGTGCATTCTCCTTTTGCCTCTGGAAACCTGGGTTCAATCATGTTTGGAATCAAGAGGAATAATGAGTTTTATGACCTCATCCCAGTCTCCATTTGTGTATATAACAAAACTATCACACAACTGATATCATAGTCGCTATTCATCAGAGTCAATGACTTGATATTAGGGATGCCCTAGAGCAAGAGTAAAATATTAGCAGAGCTGCATGATGGAGGTGGCTACAGAATTTGCTGGCTATATTGGCATGCCTGGTGTTAGCCTCATTTTTAAATTTGTATGAGAGCTTCCAAGCTGAGGAAAAAGTACTTCTGGGTAAACAATTCAGGAAAATATCAAACTTACCAGTCCTATTAAGTGAGAACATTCTGCAATTAACCTGAATGCAGAAAGAAACAGTTCAGTGTTGCACTGACAGAAGCTCCTATGCTCTTAAAAAAAAGAATCTTATCACTCTTATCGAGGCAATTCAGATGCCTGCTACAACTACTCCTCCTTGCAGATGGAACTGTCAGAGCTACAGACTAGAACACTCATCACATTTGTCTCCACAGATAAGTGGTTTGCTAAAATTTCAGACATGCATGAGCCCCCTACAATATTTAACTGAATTCATGGCACCTGGTCATTAATCATTACTTAGACTGCAAGTTTGTGGGGGTAGGGACAATGTTTTCATTATGTGTGTACAGTGCCTAGCATGATGAAGCCCCAAACCTAATCTTGTCCTCTAGGGGCTACTGTAATACAAATAGATTCATGGATTTTAAGGCCAGAAGGAACCGTCACTGTTTAGGGTCATTGCACCTGTATTCCCACTCTGTGGTCCCAGCTCCTCAGTTGTCATCTCTTTTGGGTAAAGACCTGTGTCTTCCTCTCCCCCTGGACCAGTCTGCACAGTTCCCCACCTATGCGCTAATATCCCCAGCAAGCCAGTCTGCATAAATAGGACATCATTTCCACTTTGTTCTCTTCCCAAAGGCTATAAACAGTGCAACTGCCAGCAGTTACAAGCTACCACACATCTTTATAAGCAAGCACATTTATTCTTAAGGTGAAAGTGTTGCACAGAAAACATATTATAAAATAAGAGAACCTATATGCATGCTAAAAAGCTTACTAGAAAACACCCCAGCTCCAGTCTCAACCTCAACTGGGTTTTCCCCTTGATAACATGTTCATAACTGTCTCAGATTCAGAACCAAAACAATCACGCATACTTCAGTCTTTCCTTTATGCAGGTTGGGCCTTTGATCTTGGCCTCATGTAATAGGTGATCAGCAGACAATGGCCCGCTTCTCAGCATGTAGCTTCAAAAGGCTGGATTTTTGCATAACTGGAGATGGGAAATTTGCATGTACCTCCCCCTCGATAATCCCTAGGAAAACCCCTTCACGTTTTGTTCTGAGAGTCCATTCTTGTCTGATACATTGTTCAATATAGTCTTTTGAACCCCCAGGTCTCACAACTATCACATCTCCCCTTGCCACCCACCCCCCACCCCTGCCCCCAAAGGGGTTACATACAATCCCAGCCCACAGTAATACACAAATCATTTGTTTAATACAATGGACGCCAAAGATCCATTAGGATTATCTAATCTGACTTGCATCATACAGGCCTTAGAATTTCACCCAGCAATTCTTGCATCAAGCCCATTACTTCCGGTCAAGCTAAAGTATAAAAAACTTCCAATCTTGATTTAAAGACTTCTAGTGATAGAGAACCCAGCATATCCCTAGCTAAGTTTTTCCAATGATTCACTGGAAAAAAAAGTGTATACCTTATTTCTAATCTGAATTTTTCTAACTTTAGCTTCCAACTATTAGATCTTGTTTTGTCTCTCTCTGGTAGATTAAAGAGCTCTCTATCATCAGAAATGATCATCAGAGGCAGGTACTAATAGACTGATCAAGTCACCTCTTAACTCTCTCTTTGATAAACCAAATAGATCGAGTTTCTTCTCTCACTATAAAGCAGGTTTTATTGACCTTGAACCGCTCTTTTCTGAACCCTTTCCTATTTTCCACTACCTCTTGTAAAGTGTAGACACCAGAGGCGGACACAGCATTCCAATGATGGTCTCACTCTGTTAAACTAATTCAATAGAATACCATCTCCTCTATCCTATTTACTATTTCCCTTTTTATATATCCAAAGGTCATATTAGCCCTCTTAGCTCTTGTCCAACTGGCTATCAACTATGATCCCTACATCCTTCTCAGGACACAGCTCCCCATCCTGTAAATGGGGCCTGCATTCTTTTTGCCAACAACAACAAAAACATGAAGAAAAAGCGGAACCTCAAAAGAAGGATGGTTTGGTGGGTAGGGCATTAGCCTAGGAAATGAAGCAACCACAGGTTCTTGTCCTTGCTCTACCACTGCCTGCCTGAGTGACCTTGGGGAAAAAAATCTTAGTTTGCCAACTGTAAAATGGGGAAAGTACTTTTCTACTTCACGGGGGTGTTAGAATGGTTACATTTAAATTTTAAAAAATTGTGATGTATGTGGTAATGGGGGCCATATAAGTGCCTAATATATAGAAACAAGAATTAAATGCTGCCTATGAAATAAAAAAAGTGAAATTCTACCCCACAATGAGGTCTAATGCCACTGACGTATATTGAACTTTACCAGATCTGTGGTTTATTGTGTTAATTGTTCCTTTCACTGTGACCTACAGTAATAAAAACCTACATACATATACACTGCATCTTATGAACTCGTCAGCACCTTGAAGTGTTTCTGCCATTATTAAAAGTTCTCCTCTTTCCTTCTCAACTTTAGTTCATTCTCTCTCACCCCCCCCATCTAAAATAAAAAAAACGTAAAAAAATGCCAGTTTTTAGGATACCAGTGATTTATTGTTCTAATACCGTACACTATCAGAGAACAATTGCTGTGATAATAGATTGTTGTAATATATCATCAGAATGGCACCATCAAGAATATCCTGGAGACAAACATTCTTTACATTTATTTAGCTTAAATTAGATTTAAAAAAAAAAAACAACCAAAGTGAAGCTTTTGCATCAGCAGATGCAACAACAAAACTATAAAATTAGATCAAGTGAAAGATTTAAAGATGTTTTGATCTGGGATTTTTCTAATAAATCAAGAATGGTTACCTATCATTCTATTAAAAAAGTAGTCATCTTTAATGTTTACATTTTAGATTAAATGTGTGTAATGCAGACCCTTAAGTATCTGGGATATGGTTCTTAAGGACTTTTGATGAATGTGGTAAGTGTTACTGATCAACAAAAGAATAATTCATATATTATAATCCCAGAAGAAACCATTGTGGTCATCTAGTCTGACCCTCTGTGTAACATAGGCTATATAGGTCTTCCCTGAGTTAACTCCTCTATGCACTAAAGCTTTTTTTTTTTTTTAAGCAGCAAAACATCCCATCTTGATTTTAAAATGTCCAGTGATTGAGAATTCACCACAACTCTTGGTAAACTGATCTAATGCCTAATTACACTCATTGAAAAATATGTGCCTTATTTCTAGGGTGACCAGCTAGCAACTGTGAAAAAACGGGACAGGGGGTGGGGGGGGTAATAGGCGCCTGTATAAGAAAAAGTCCCAAAAATGGGACTGTCCCTTTTAAAACAGGACATCTGGTCACCCTACTTATTTCCATTCTGAATTTGTCTGGCTTCAAAGTCTAGCCATTTGATCTTTTAATATAAAGTCTGTTCCCCGTGTAGATAGTAGCAGACTGATTAAGTCACCTCAACCTTCTCTTTGTTAAACTAAATAAATCAATCTCGTTGAGTCTTTCACTATAAAGGCATGTTTTTAAATCCTATAATCATTCTCAAGACTTTTCTCTGAAACCTCTCCAGTTTTTCAACATCCATCTTAAATTGTTGACATCAGAATTGGGGACAGTATTCCAGTAGCTGTCACACCAGTATCACATACACAGCAACATAACCTTGCTACTCCTACCAGATATTCTCTTGTACCCAAGGATCACATTAGCCCTTTTGGTTAATGTCACAATGAGAGCTTATGTTCAGTTAATTATCCACCATGACCTCAAGTCTGTTTTTAGAGAGAGTTTCTCAGGATAGCATCCCGCATCCTGTAAGGACGGCCTGCATTTTTTGTTCCTAGATGTATAACTTGATATTTGGCCCCATTTAAGTGCATTGTCACCCCTTTAGACACAGCAGTTTTTCCATCTTTACATTAGGCAATATTAAAATATGTATTATCTGCTTGTGCCCAGCTTATCAAATGATCCAGATCATTGTGTATTAATGAGTTGTTCTCTTCATTTTTCACCACTCCTCCAATCTTTGTGTTATCTGCAAGCTTGATCAGTGATGGTTTTATGTTTTCTTCTAGGTCATTGGTGAAGAAGAAAAAAAAATCAAATAGGTTGGGTAAAGAACCAATCTGGACAGGGCCCCACTAGAAATACAACTGCTCGATGATGATTCCCCAATTACAATTACACTTTGAGAGGCACCATTTAGCCAGTTTTTAATCCATTTACTGTGTGCCATTTGAATGAGTCATTCTAATTTCTTAATCAAAATTTCATGCAATACCAAGTCAAATGCTTTACAGCCATCTAAGTTTATCATATCAACACTATTTCCATTATCAGCCAAACTATAATCTCATTAAATTTTATATAAATAAGTTTTACAAGATCTATTTCCCATATAATTAATGCCAATCAACATGGTTTTATTACCCTTCCTTAATTCTTTAAGGAATGAGTCCTGCATCAGCCATTTCACTATTATGCCCGGGATTCAAGTCAGGTTGACAAGCTTATGAATTACCCAGATTGTTCCATTTACTCCTTTAAAATGTTAAATTTCTTCCAGTCCTCTGGAACTTCATAAGTGTTCAAAAACTTATTGAAAAGCAATATTAGTGGTCCAGACACCTCCTCAGCCATATCTTTTAAAACCCTTGGGTGCAAGTTATCTGGACCTGATTTTAAAAAAAAATGTCTAACATTACTACCTACTGATTAACATGAATGGCAGCTCTTTTTAGCTCTCTTTATCAGACAGGGACTGTTTAATTTACTCTACTGACATCAGGGGAGACAGTTTGAAAATTCTGCCCTGTTCACTGACACATGTGCATGTTGCACCCTCTTCAAAACTGAGGAAGTATTGGATATGCTTCTTTTATCACATACACTGGTTTATTACAATCTAACATTGAATTACTACTGATTTACACTAGTGTAAATAAGAAGCAAAATCAGGCCCACTGTGCACAATGCTTCAAGATCATTCAGTGGACGAAGATTTTTCTGTACTATCCCTTACTGCAGGGCTGTGCAATAATGGCACAATCAGGCTCGAAGACTGAGCTTTTCCAAGCTGCCTAAGGGAACTGGATGCCCAAGTCCCTTTGATGCTAATGGCTGCACTGCACAGGCTACCAATAATGCATAGCAGTGCAAGAGGGAGAGCTGCCTTTGCAGGGCCACTACTTCCCATCCTAGCCAAGTAGGTTGGGGTAGGGAGGAAGCACTTGTTACTTGCTGTGCCATGAAGTTTGTAAGATAATCACTGCAGGGACTTTCACATAATGTGTTTGTATATTGCCTAGCATTGGACTAGATGACCTTCTGAGGTCCCTTCCAACCCTGATATTCTATGATAATGTGACATAGAATCGGAAGTGAGGACTTAAAGGGACCTCCAGTCCCCTGCACTCAAGCCAGGACTAGGTAATAGCTAGACCATTCCTGCCAGGTTTTTGTCAAACCCGTTCTTGAAAACCTCCAGTGGTGGAAATTCCACAACCTCCCTAGGCAATTTGTTCCAGTGCTTAACTATCCTGACAGTTAGGAAGTTTTTCCTAATGTCCAACCTAAAACACGCTTGCTGCAATTTAAGCCCATTGTTTCTTGTCCTATCATCAGAGGTTAAGAAAAACAATTTTGCTCCCTCCTCCTTGTAACAACCTTTTATGTACTTGAAAACTGTTACCAAGCCCCGGCTCAGTCTTCTCTTCTCCAGACTAAACAAACCAAATGTTGCTCTCCTATGGACTTTCTCCAAATTTTCCTGAAATGTGGTGCCCAGAACTGGACATAATACTCTAGCTGAGGATGCCCTACACTTTAGCTGAAGCTCTCTACACAAACATCCCACACACAGATGGAATACAAGCTGTCAGGCACAGTATCCCTGATGATGCCACAGCACAACTGGTTGCTGAGCTCCATGACTTTATCCTCACGCACAATTAGTTCAAATTTGGTGACAATATATACCTCCAGACCAGTGATACTGCTATGGGCACCCCCATGGCCCCACAATATGCCAACATTTTTATGGCTGACCTGGAACAATGCTTCCTCAGCTCTCGTCCACTCACACACCTTCTCTACCTACGCTACATTGATGACATCTTCATCATCTGGACCCATGGGAAGGAAACCCTGTAAGAATTCCACCACGATTTCAACAGCTTCCACCCCACCATCAACCTGAGCCTGGACCAATCTACATGGGAGGTCCACTTCCTAGACACCACGGTGCAAATAAGTGACGGTCACGTTAACACCACCCTATACTGAAAACCCGCCAACCACTATGCCTACCTTCATGCCTCCAGCTTTCATCCCAGACACACCACACAATCCACTGTCTACAGCCAAGCGCTGAGGTACAACTGCATTTGCTCCAACCCCTCAGACACAGACCAACACCTACAAGCTCTTCACCAAGCATTCTCAAAACTACGATACCCGCATGAGGAAATAAGGAAACAGATCAACAGAGCCAGATGTGTACCCAGAAGCCTCCTGCTGCGAGACAAGCCCAAGAAAGAAACCAACAGAACTCCACTGGCCATCACATACAGTTCTCAGCTAAAACCTCTCCAACACATCATCAATGATCTACAACCCATCCTGGACAATGATCCCTCACTTTCACAGGCCTTGGGAGGCAGGCCAGTCCTCGCCCACAGAGAACCCGCCAACCTGAAGCATTTTCTCACCAGCAACGACACACTGCACCATAGTAACTAACTCAGGAACCAATCCATGCAACAAATTTTGATGCCAACTCTGCCCACATATCTACACCAGCGACACCATCACAGGACCTAACCAGATCACCATCACCAGTTCATTCACCTGCACGTCCACCAATGTAATATACGCCATCATGTGCCAGCAATGCCCCTCTGCTATGTACATTGGCCAAACTGGACAGTCCCTACGTAAAAGGATAAGGGACACAAATCAGATATTAGGAATGGCAATATACAAAAACTTGTAGGAGAACACTTCAATCTCCCTGGACACACAATAGCAGATTTAAAGGAAGCCATCCTGCAGCAAAAAAAACCTTCAGGACCAAAGAGAAACTGCTGGGCTTCAGTTCATTTGCAAATTTGAGATCAGCAGCTCAGGATTAAACAAAGACTGTGAATGGCTAGCCAACTACAAAAGCAGTTTGTCCTCCCTTGGTGTTCACACCTCAACTGCTAGAAGAGGGCCTCATCCTCCCTGATTGAACTATCTTTGTTATCCCTAGCCTGATTCTTGCTTGCATATTTATTTCTACCTCTGGAAATTTCCACTACATGCATCTGACGAAGTGGGTATTCACCCATGAAAGCTTATGTTCCAATAGGTCTGTTAGTCTATAAGGTGCCACAGGAATCCTTTGCCGCTTTTACACCCACTATGTTGTCTTTCTGTCTCTGGGGCATGCATCCTTTTAATGAAACCAAGAGCTTCAGATGTGTGTAGGCCTAAGACCGGTAGCTTGCCTCTGTGTCCCACCAGAAACTCATTTTTCCTTTGCATTTAAAGTGCCTGTGTACACTCTCCTAACATTGGAATGGCTCCTTCATTATAGTCTTTTCCAGACACTTTCGATTCATCCACTTTTATGTGCTTCTTACCTCTTTAGCACAGTTTTTGTTATTACATTTACTTGTGTCCCAGGGTCCATTTTTGGGGTCATATAAAGGCTATTTGTGCACATTTTAAATTAGCTCAGGCTATACACATTTTCTTTTTCTTCTGTGTCTAACTCCTTTCATTCAGGGTGCCCCTGAAGCACTATTTCCAAGTTTAAACTCTTAATGCTACCTTGTCATTCTTGGCATAGGTGTTCCAGAGAGCTGCAAAGAGGGATGTTGGGCAAGAAGGGGAGCAGACGACTACTGGACTCAGCAGCACTGGCTGCAGTTTGGAATGTTACCATCACCACACTACAAAGGAAGCACCCTTTAAAATGTTTTAATCCTTTACATTGTGTTTAAAAGTGGCCTGATGTAGACAGAGAAAAGCAGGAGAGAAGAATGCTGACATTCATGGGAACGAGAGGTACTCATTTCAACTTAACTCCTATCTCACCCCTCCCCCCACAATATACCAGTTAAACTAACTTAAAGATACTTCAATCTATGTGCACAACAGGAAAAATGAAACAATGGTGATAACTAAAACTTACAATAAATATGTCTAGATCTACAATATAAAGTTCTCAGCAGGCTCTTAGAAACACAGCTGAGCATTCAAAGTTTGTTTTACAGTTATTTAATGAGAATTTCTAGACTAAAAATAAGGACCCTAATAAAAAGAAGCTTTTAAAGGTTTGCTTTATTTGATTTTTTTAACTTAAAACCTGCAGTTTATCAATTGAATATGTAAATAATTTAATTAAACATGGTCCAGATTTTTGCTTTAGAGTGATTGTGTTATGGATGTTACCTCAGTGATGAATTATTGTCAATGCAACCTGCTGAGCAGTTCTTATTTCTTTCCCTTTGTAATTCATAATAAATCCTGATAACATTATGTCCCCCAACAGTCTGGGTAAATGTAACAGATTGTAATAAAAATCCTAAAATCAATCTGATTTAAACCAGACAAAAACCCTAAGGAAATCTTCATGCATTCATTTACATGACAACTTCAAAAGTTAAGGCCCAAGATAAGCAGTAAAAAAAAAAAAAAAAAAAATCTGAAAGTTAAAAAAAGCAAATCCATTGAGCAAATATTTTATGTCTAGTCAGTACATCCAGGTCTTTATAAAAGAAGAAATAAGATGAAATAGAGTTTTTAATTAGGACTTTATCTGACTAGATTTGCATTTTGACTATTTCAGTGCACCAGTATCTGTAAGATACACACAGTGTCAGATTCTAGACTTTAGATTCTGACATAAGTAGGCATGTTTCCATAAGACACATTTAGGAATAAGCGATAGCTAAAGCAGGCAGAATTTTTCATTTCAGCACAATCATTTCAGTCTATGTCCCTGTGAGATTCACCAAGGGAACTGAGGAAAATGAATCTAACAGAACTATGGCACATTGTTTGAATTTAAGGTAAAACCAACAAGAAAGTCCCATTGTACATATGATCACTGTAATGAATTTGTAGCAATGCAAAATAGGAAACTAACCTCACGTACCTTTTGCAAGGACAGCACTTTAAATTAATTTAGGGGAATCCTAATCTAACTCAGTCACTGATAAGGTAATAAAAAAAAGGTGTAAAAGTTAATTAATCTGTCCAGAATCTGGCTATATATATTTCAAAAGGAGTATGCTCATACAGGGGATATTTCACAAGACTCATCTAAATAATTCAGATTAGGAAGGACAGATGAGAAGGGAACAGGTTGTTAATTTTTTTTATTTTTATTTTTTTTGGGTAGGGAATCAGAGCTCAAAATGCACTGTACTTCAATCTTAAGGTCTGTGACAGATGGCCTATTAATGCACATAACAGCATCATCTCCATAAAAACAGTACTGGAATCTACGAGGAATCACTGGGGCCACTAAAATGTATCAAGAGAAAAGAATATCACAATCCAAGAGCCCTGTGGGGCATCTTTTTAATTATTGCTGGTTCATGTTTTAGGATAAGATTTTGTTCATTTCCATAGAATGAATTTGATACTTAGTTTGGTGTTATGGCTGTCAAAGCCCAAGACCAAAAGGAAATAAAAAAATTACAGTGTAAACTTGTGAAGGGCAGCCAAGAAGTTCAGCGTTATTGTAATATCAAAGTATCAAGTCATGTCTCAAATGAGAGCTAGTGACTCACCGGTTATGCTTTGGGGACAGACTTGATAAACAAGTTTGTCCTAGACAAAAGAATGTTCCTTTGCCTGTATCACCAGTGTAAATTCAGCAAGGTAATGCCAGCGACAATAGGAAGTTCATTTGTATTTAAGGTAAAAAAAGTAATTAAGCCAATCAAGAAAGCAAACTGGCCAGAAGATGAAAAGCGGGGTTGGTACCTACACCTTAAAGGATGAGCAGCTGGGGAACAGAACTTTGTCAGGGTTTACTTTCCAAAAAAAGAGATGAGAACCTTTTATTTATACATCACTTTGGGGACAAAGGGGACAGTACCCTCTGATTCGGTGAATGTTGGATCCTTTTGCCTGGAGGGTTGGAGATGCTGGTAACCCGATAGAAGCAAAAAAACTATTTTAGGCAACGACACAGCTTGCTAGAATTAAGTTTGTTTTGTTTTGTTTGTAACCATTTTCTGTTTCTGTTATCTCTACTTAAGAGTCACGTAAATCTCTGTTCTTTGTTAATAAACCTATTCTTAGTATTACTATAATATAACAGCACTGAGATGATTTAAAGTAAAGTAAGAGTCCTCAGCTAATCTAATAGGCTCACATGTACGCTCTTTGGAAGCGGTGAACTTACATTTCTATGATTGTCCAGTGAGGGGGACTAGATACTGCAGAGCGATGGGTCTGGGGAACTGGGGTTCACTGATGGTTACCTGCAAGGCAAGGTTAAGACCAGCAGAGTCTCAAAGAGTTTGCTGGTGAGATGGACAGACTAGGGTGCCAGGAAGCTGACACAGTCTATGCCCCAGCAAAGCTCTCCTGTTTTAATGCAGAAGGGTAACACAAAGGCTCATGGTTCTGGATGTACTGTGGAGAGGGTCACACTCACCACTCTCCCAGCCCTCTCCACTCTTTTTGGAAGGCTGGTGCCAGTCACATGGAGTCTTTATACCCCCTGACCACAATGGACTGGCATGCCTGATCCCACATAGGTGCACAAGAGAAGGAGTATCCTTATATGCTCTTCCCCAACAATATAAGGGCTGGATACCAAGCTGCCTACAGTGGTGTAAGTATACATGGAAGAAATAAGAGTCTTTTCCCCAAAGATCTTTCATTTTCAAAGCACAGTCAGGGATAGTACAAAATATACAGAAAAAAACACAGACTGGGGATTTATATCAAGAAAGCTGCAAGGAACAGGTGATGCTTCTAATGTTGAAGGTGAAAAGGGAGAATAATTAATGAACACTAATTGGGATGCTGTTCCAAGCATTCTGAAAGAATGTTTTGATACACTTTCGTTACTCTGATCCATGGATGGAGGCATATAGCAACACTTTCTTCTCCACTCGACAGTGTCACATTTTATATCACCCAGGCAGTTAGAAGCTCTAGTTGAGCCTGTGTTTCCTCCAGAGCACCAGGCACAGAGACAAGTGATGATGGGAAGCCAAGGACAAATTTACCTCTGTGAGCGTAACCTTTTAGTTTATCAGCTATAGGCCCAATCTTTCTCACCATTAAAAGTTTACCATTAACTTTGTTGAGAGCAGGATCGGGCATTTAAATCTAGTTTTACTAAAGTTTTCATAGTTTCTTCAACTGAAACTACCAGTCATACTGAATTATGTAGGGACTCTTCCTAAGCTCCCCATTTCTCAGTTTCCTGAAGGTGATTGGACTGTCTCCCTGGATGAATTTACTACTTAAAAAAAAAAAAAATTAAGGCCTCCATGATGCAGCAATCCAACATAAGATTGGGACCAAGCTATATCCTTCTTGTGAATATTCTACCCATTTATCATTTTATTCATTTTCTCCTGTCTTGAAGCCCATTACTTCTTCTTAGTAATATCAAGCTGATCCTATTCCCACAACTACTTCCTTTTATTACTAGTCCTATTGTTATAAAAAGTATTATTCCCCCCTCCACACACACTCCTATATTGTATTATTAAATGTGCATTGGTAAGTTTGATTTGGAAAAGCTAACTCTAAACCATCAAATGAGAAGCAAATTTCACCATTTCTTCACTTCCTTTTGTGGCTGAACTTCTGGTGCATGTTTTGTTTGTTTTTGTAAACATCAGATTTCTGACTTTGTCAATAAAGTTGTCGTGTACAAATATGGCATTTTTCTAAGGGGACAGAAGATTTGAAGTTTGATGCTAGCAGGCCAGCATCACCCTCTGAAGTACTGACACATCCGAATTCCTGTTAATGGCAGACTTCCCAACATACTCAAGTGGGCATCTCCTGCATAAATTAGTAATATTAGAATTAGAAATAGAATGCATTCTAAATATTTTGGGCCATAAGATCACCTCAGTTTCTATGTGTGGAAGGAAGCAGAAACCCCTGGATCCCAATTCAGGAGCTCAACCTACAACCCCAAAGCTGCTGGATGTTTCTGGTAAAGTGATCACCATTAAAGTAGTTAATAAAGTAACCATTTAAATTATCAGCATTAGACTTCAGAATTAATATATCATGAAATTCATTGGGGGAACCTCCCCAGGTTGTTACTCCCACTCATCATTAACAATTTAAACGTTTCTTAATGGAGGAGGGCAAAACCTAATTAAATGTCTATTATGCTAGGTAAAATGTAGCAATGGCTAATTATTAGTGGTAACCTGTATAGCCAAATAACAATTTCTTCCCCTTGACTGCTCTTTTATGATAAAGGAGATGGCCGCAAGCCTTTTAAAATAAAAATACTGTGCTTGAGAGGGGTTTTTTTTTTTTGTTGTTTTTGGTTTTTTTAGTATTTGAAGTATCAGGTTTTCACTTCCTTTTCTTTGCTTGAGGACTTTGGCAAGATTTTGGCATTCCCAAATATTAATGTCACATAAGGCTTATGGTTGCTAAGATTATGTACCTTTAAAACAGCCACAACCTGGTTTGTCTTTTATGTCATCGGCTTTGCTCCAAGTAGACTTTTCTTCAGGAGTACAAGTAATGGTCCAGATTCACAATTATGAGAACTGTTTAGCTTTTTAATAAATATAGCCAAGTGCACCTTGGAATGTGTTAAAGAATTTTTAAACAGTCATATGGCTAGCAGTTAAGAGAGGAGAATGTCTAGAAAGATTTAATGTGAAATAAGTGTCATACTAATCCAGGAAACCTAGGACCTTTTTAGAACATGTATTCAAAAGACTAAAAAGACCTTTTGCCTTGATATATTTTGAAGGTGAATTATTAGAACAGTTCATGGAATCACTCTTCTCTTGTAAACATTTTTAATGGATTGCTAAAAGCAGAAAGTATTACAGACAGCTGCAGTGTAGCCAAAGCACTAGCTCTCCATGCAGAGATAATATATAGTTTGTTGGTGTTGGGAAAAGTCAAGTCATTTTCTTTATTCTCTCCTTTTTTGAATAATGTGCATTGCAGCATTAATTGTTATGGAGGTAGAAAATAATAGGCTGTTACCTTTGACAGAGATTTAATTGAAGGACTGTACATGGTATGGAAGGAGGGATTCTCTGAGAAATTGTCATGCACGGGTAAGTAATAGCAATCACAATTTTAATGTGAAAGAGGGACGCTAAGAAAGTAGGAGAAATGCATGTTATTAATTGGTGGGTGGGGGAAAGGCTTTGAAAGGATTAACTCTCTTTTGAATTGAATAACTATCCAATAAAACTAATCAAAAAGAAAGTCTGAGAAGATTATATGTATAGGAGCCTCAAAATAAACCCTGGTTGTGGCTGGACTACCATACCTAAAGAAAGAAAGACTTTTAAATAAAGCCCATTAGCTAAGCTTGATCCTTGAATCTAAGTTGATGGATAAAAATAATCTTTTCTAAGAATATGGGAGTTATACTATTCTTTGTGGACCACCTCCTACAATCCTTGCTAAGACTTCCCCACCACCCCCAGGAATTACATGCAGAACCACCTCTGCCAGGGGCTTAATACTAGTGGATACTGCACTAACTCCCCCTGGGTCTCTTCCATGGCTGTGGGGGTACTCAGTCGATGGCAACACAGCTCCTGAAAGAGACATGCTGCCAGACAGCAGGGCCGAGTGGAGCAGCTGTTCATACAAACAGCTCTACCCCTTGCAGATCTGGGTCCCTTCCCCCTCATGCCTTTGATCCATGAGCATGAGAGGTTTCATACCTCCATTCTCAACACCCAAAAACTGGAGGAATGATTTGTTGGGAAAGCTTGAGATAAAACAATTTCTCTGATCTTCTAATCCTTTCACATGGGGTCCGACAATCAGAATCATAGGACTGGAAAGGACCTCAGGAGGTCATCTAGTCCAGTCCCCTGCACTCATGGTAGGACTAAGTATTATCTAGACCATCCCTGACAAGTGTTTGTCTAACCTGGTCTTAAAAATTTCCAATGATGGAGACTCCACAACCTCCCTAGGCAATTTATTCCAGTGCTTAACCATCCTGACAGTTAGGAAGTTTTTCCGAATGTCTCACCTAAACCTCCCTTGCTGCAATTTAAACCCATTGCTTCTTGTCCTATCCTCAGAGGTTAACAAGAATTTTTCTCCCTCCTCTTTGTAAGAGCCTTTTATATCCCCTCTCAGTCCTCTCTTTTTCAGAACAAAAACCCAATTTTTTCAATCTTCTCTCAAAGGTCATGTTTTCTAGACCCTTAATCATTTTTGTTGCCCTTTTTGGACTTTCTCCAATTTGTCCACATCTTTCCTGAAATGTCAAGCCCAGGACTGTATGTAGTACTCAGGTTGAGGCCTAATCGGCATGGAGTAGAGCAGAAATAAAGTTCTGTTTTCTCACAGCCTCTGCTTCATTAAGTTAGTGGGATTGGTGCCCATGTAAAAATTGAGCGAGGACATCGGGAGCTGGCACCGTAATTGTAGTCCTTGTGATAAACAGGAGATAATGAGGCAGATTCAAAGAGCGTCAGGCAATAGTACAAGGTTTTTTGGTTGCTATGAAATTAGACTTGGCTGCATGTCGGGTTACAGGCAAAAGGATGAAATACATGATTTGAAAGAGTATTCAGGTCTCTTAGAGCCATAGTTGGGATTTTTGTGGAAAAAGTACATAGAAGCAATTTTCATAGTTTAAAAAAAAATAGATGGCTGTATTGAGGCAACTGTAAAGGGCCCATACATTTACAAGGTTGCAGTACATGACCTATTTGAAACACACTGATTTCCTCCAGAAGGTGCCTGTGAGAAGGTTATAACAGAGGTCGTCACCAGGTGTTCAAAATAAACCCGTTGGGATACTGGATGGTTCAATACATATAGGCTTAATTCCCATAATCATTCTCCTCTTGGATACCAGTGGATATAGTGACTGGAGGTTTTCATCTGTTTCATCCAACATCTGTTAAGTAGTCTTTGTAAAATGACAGGTTTCAGAGTAGTAGCCATGTTAGTCTGTATCAGCAAAAAAACAACACCACACCACACGAGGAGTACGTGTGGCACCTTAGAGACTAAAATTTATTTGGGCATAAGCTTTCATGGGCTAAAACCCACATCATCGGATGCATGCAGTGGAAAATACAATAGGAAGATATATACACACACAGAACATGAAAAAATGGGTGTTACCATACCAACTGTAGTGAGACCAATTAATTAAGGTGAGCTATTATCAGCAGGAGAAACAAAAAACTTTTGTAGTGATAGTCAGGATGGCCCATTTCCAACAGTTGACAAGGTGCGAGTAACGGTAGGGGGAAAAAGATTAGCATGGGAAAATAGTTTTTACTTTGTGTAATGATCATCTCAAAATAAATGTGTTAGTCTCTAAGGTGCCACAAGTACTCCTTTTTTTTGTAAAATGAGTTACTGGACTTACTCCCGTTCAACTAGAACCTAGTGGAGACATAGAAATACCTTGTCATGTCTACAGGTGGCTGCTCCAGGCCAGGTTAGAAGTACATGGGAGTGTGTCAATAACTTGCACTGATGTGCCTGTTCTGTGGTTAATTAGAGGACTGTCCATCTAGCCTCAACCATGAGCACTCGTTATAACTTGTTACATTTTGGGTACAGATATCTACCCCCTCCCCGCAAACATTTCTTTGCAGGCAGTTTTCTGCTCTTTACTTTGCTGTTTTCTATGGAATCTTTTCTCCACCCTTTGCCCTAAAGTAGGAGTTTCCTGCAGCCATAGGACCTCACAGCTCTTAGTGTACACAACATTAAACCTAGTCAGAACTTGCCGTAGGAAGTGGTGCTAGTGATTTAAACAGGTAACACTCCTCTCTATGCGACAATAATAAAACAATAACACGTCACAGAATTGGGGTCATGCTACTGGAGGTTTTTTTTCGGTTTAGATGTAAAATTGAGGTCTTGGCCAGTTCTTATTGAAAATCCAGTGGCATTTCCTCCCCTCTCCCCAGGTAGTGGTGTTAACAAAATGACATGGCTAATTTTATTCTGCATACCTGAAATTCACCAGCTGTTTGAACTAGTAAGGATTTTTTTCTATTTCTATTCTGAACTGTTATGAAGGGATGTTGTGTGCTGCTTAAAGGCTACCACCTTATACTTCAGAGCCAGTTGTCTTTCTGTGATGTGTGAACTGTTCCCTGTGAAGGCTTGTAATCCAGCTGCAAACTTTATGTGCTCTGTAAATGCTAGTCATTATTTTCAATCACACTTTAAAAAAAAATCAAGGTGAAATGAACTGACAATATTCAAAGTTTATTAATTTCATACCAGAATTGTTAAGAAAATAGAGGCCAGTGAAAGTCAAAAAGCTTTCGCTCCATCCTATTAAATTCACTGGCAACGTATTAGTAGTTTACTGAAGACTTCCCTGAAGGCACAGGTCCATCCCTCCCCTGCTCTTTTAAAAGACAAGTCAAGGGAAGTTTGTCTCCCCACCCCCTATGTGTGTTTGGTCTAAATGTCTGTTTAATAGTATTGAGTTCTGCTGCAGTGCTCATAAAAAGTTAAATTGGATTCTGTGTGTTCCCACAACAGGAAAAAACCCATAGGTTTGTTTGATTTCAACTCCAGCCTTGAGGTATATGAAGTACATAAGTGTTTTAAGCCCTGGTATTAGGAAGCAATCCACACAACGGACCTTTACTCCCACAGAGTCACACGGACTTCGATTAGACTGTTGGTGTGAAGGTCTGTCTGAGCAAATCGCTTTGCAGAACTGGAACCTTAGCTAGGGCAGCACAAGAATGTGCTGCTATTTGAGTATGCTGTAGAATAGCTAGTGATAAAGAATCACAACGAACACGTGTCTTTCTTTAAGACTGATGGAAGTTGTACTGAATGAATTAAAGCTTTTAAAAAGATGTAATCAACTGGCCAACCCTATATATTTTTAGGCATGGCATAATGAACTAGGAAATAACTATTTTCTATAAATAGGATGAATGCCTGTGTTTGATAGGCTACTTGCTATGGAGTTCAATCCAATAGGGTAATATCAGGCAGGAAAGGTAAAACAATGGCCTAGATTGGGGGGTTTCAAACTGGGGGTCAGGACCCCTCAGGAGGTTGCGAGGTTATTACATGTGGAGGTCGTGAGCTGTCAGCCTCCACCCCAAACCCCACTTTGCTTCAGCATTTATAATGGTGTTAGACACATGTAAACAAGTGTTTTTAATCTAAGGGGGAGCAGGTGTCACACTCAGAGGCTTACTATGTGAAAGGGGATACTAGTACAATAGTTTGAGAACCACTGGCCTAGATAACAGACATCCCAACACACACAATAGGTAGGTTTGTAACCATGAAGAGGCAACTCAGACCCCAAGCTTGGTGACATACTTTTGCCAAGGCTGAGGGGAGGGAGATCAAAGGATCACTAAACCATTACACAACTCCACACTTATAAAGGAAGCTGATCTGAGTGAAGAGAGGCTGCCCTGGGAGCGACAGTGAAAGCTACCAGTCTGGCAAGCGAACATATAGAGACAGAGAGCCTGATGCAAGCTGGACAGTTTGCTTCTCCCAGCCAGAGATGGCTGAGTTGATGGAAACTTACTCTTTCCTTGACAGCTTTTGTAAGGCATAAGTAATACCCATGCATAGGGGCCTTATTTTTACCTTGTGCTCTAGATGTTTTGTACCTTCTGGGGAAAATGGATATAAATAGTGCTTTGCTTTGAAGACGCTGGTTTTGAATCACTTAAATCAACTTGCTGGTCACAGGTTCCCAGAGAAAGGGTTTACAACACAGACAGGCCCATTGAATTAACATGGTGAAGAGGAAGCTGCAGCCTACAGCTCCAGCTGCAGAGCAGTTGGACCCTCTACCCAAACAGAGGTGAATGAAGCCAGGGTGCACCCAAGAGGGACTGAAGGGGTCCAAAGCACAGTTTGCCCAGTATCCATGACACATGAAAAATGGTCACCAACAATGAAGTCACCAGTTTGATTGTATGGAATTTCCCGGCCTGTGACAGAGTTTGAAGATCTCTACATTCATTTTAACATATATAAGCCCTCTCTATTAGAAGGGCCTTTGCACTTAATTGGGAGTGTTCTGATCGGGAAGATCCTGAGTACTGCAATTCAGCCTTGGAGACCGCAAGTCCCAGGATGCCTTCAAGAAGAGAGCCTTCCAATTCCAGGGAGCCTCATTTTTTGGCTGCAGACACCGAGGTGGAGGGGTCCATTTTGTGAGGAGCTGAAATCCTGGTCAGGAAATGGAAGATTCCCTTGTGGAGCTCTGTCAAAGCCAGAAGTTGCTGCTGAGAAAGTGCTGGGGCTTTGACCAAGTAGGGAGCTACGGAGACTATTGCTGGCCTTCACTGGGGCTAGGGTAGAGAGACTTCTTGTGTCCAGAACTGACTAAAGTTGGCCTGCTGTACAGGCAGTGTAACTACCATCTTTGTTGTTTAGGAAAGGGGGGATATCAAAGAGACTCTAGGGCAGAAGATCCCAACATTTTCCCTGCATGACCCCATTTTAACATGGATTGCTTTTGGCAACCCCAAACAGAGAGGATGCCATTCTCCATGCAACATGACCTCACATGCATCATATGTGCCAGGCCGTCCTCCATGCGATATGACATTTTGCTTTATACAATGGGACCCTCTGCACATTCAGAATTGCTGTGATTCCATTTTCTGATGGAGCAACCCACCGTTTAAGCAGCAGTTCCCAAAGGGGTTTCCCCAGAGTCTGAGAAAGAAAGAAGTGGTCTTCTCATCTAAGCAGGATCCAGGGTTACTGACCTCTGGTTTTAACAACTCCATCTTCAGAGGGGTTGTGCAGCTTGGAACGATCCCACGTTAGAGTTGCTTTGCCTTGGCTGGTCTGCTTTGCTGCACCAACAGAGTGCTGTCCCAGCTTCAAGATCTTCAGGCACGCCCAAGCAAGCATCTAGAACTCAAATTAAGAGGAATACACACTCAGTGGTGGGGTAAATGGTGCCAGTGTAAATGTAAGTTGAATTTTATTTATTACTGTAAACTGCATTAATTGATTTACGGAAGCCCCCCTTGATTTAAAGTGGTTGAGACATTTTAATTAATCTCAATCTGTTATATGTTTTTCTAAAATTAGTGGTAGAGGCACCACCAAAATTAATTTCCTTTATAAGTAAAAGGACTCCAGAAAAGGGGTGGCTAGAGGTTTCCCACCTATCCATCACCACTGGGATACTCAGGATCTCCTTTACTGTTGACAGCATCAGACACCTGGGCATCCAGGTGAGTGTTGCCTGCTGAGTAATCTGGGAAGGAAGTGTGGGGGAGGGCGGGGTTTACACATGTGATAATGTTTTGAATCAATCCATAAAGATTTTTAAAATCTTTATTTCAGTACTTCTTGTATGGTTGGTTGTAGGAAGCAGGTGAGCAGGGCGGTTGTCCTGGACACCAGCTTCTGGGGGCACCCTGCTGCTAAGCGCTGTGCATCTCAGCTCTTTTTTGCTCTTCTGATTGGTTGATTATTATTGCTTGACCACTCCAGCAGAGCATCAGAAACATTTTCACCCTGGCTAGCAAAATCCTTACGACCATTCATGACTGCTTGCCTACTCACTGTCCCAGATGAGGAGACTAGTCACCAGGTCTCTGGAAGGCTTTTAGGACAAGTCTCCCAATACTTTCAATATTTTTAGTCACTATGAATTTTACAAAAATCTTACATATTTTGTTCGTTTTATTAGAAGCCAAATATTCAAGTTACAGAATTTCCATAATGATGACAGTGAAATACGCAAAGCGTAAATTTGCCTTCTTGTTATAAAGCAATGCAAGTATTTAAAGGAGCATTGGCTCTTCACAGAACACCACGCATCTTCTGAGGATCTTCAAAGATGTTTTACTAAGACAATGAAAGAGCTATTAAATAAAAATACTAGAAAAATATGCATTCCATACTACGGACTGTGCATACTCAGCTCTAAACCTTGTTGGAAAAATGTTTTTGGAATAGCTCTCTGGTTTGACAATGCTTTTGCCCCCTTTCTTTTCACTATTCAGACAGGATTTTTGTTCATCCAAATGATTACGAAAGTCTGTTCTTTGTACAAGTATTTTTGGAACACATCTATTCATGCAAAAGGAAGAGCATTTGCTATTCACTAGTCATTCTTCTGCTTGAAGAGTTTCATCCAACCAGAGAACAGAAACACCAATGTGAGTTAAGTGACCAGACATCATATGAAGTGAATATTCAAAGTAAACAGTTTGAATTATCCCTTGGCTGAAAATTGTAATCAAAACTGTATGGTGATTACATGTGACTAATGAATACAATCATATAAGTCACGATGGGATTGCACAGAATACTGAACAGGGAAAAAAGGGTTAATTAATAATGTAACCAGCTCAGTTGCTGACTCTGCCTGGCAGTTGGCACCAGGAGACAGAATCAAATGAATAAACTAGGAAAATTAAAGTGATTTTGTAAAAGGGAATTTGAACTGTCTGATAAAGTGTAATGTATGAAACAACCCATAGATTCAGACAGCATTCGCTATTTTTAAATATATGTGAAAAGAATCATTAGTATTTGTGCAACGTAAAAAGCCTCCAGACTTAAACGAATATTTCTTAAACATGTAGTAGTATACAGAACACGTGTTAACAGAAAACAGAAATATCAATTTCCATGCTAGACACCAAACTATTAAAATATATAGCTTATTGAGAATAAAGAATATGTGTAACCATTTTAAAAAAAGTCTTACCAAATGAATAAACAGAACAGATACATCGGTGACTGAGTAGATCTCAAAGTGGAAGCACAAAGAGACTCTTTAGAAACATATTGAGACTATAACACTCAAAGAAAATTAATCTACACACATTGTAGATTGCTGGCATCAGTGAACCATGCAACAGCACTTGGGAAAAAGATAGTAATAATAAAGCAAAAGAGAAATTTCTCCCTGGTTATATATAAAAAAAAGAATGACATTTTGTCCAAATTCATCTATGATGATGAATAGGTTCTTGCTAGCTATGAAAAAACAGAAAGGCAAAATGAAACAAGTACATACGGTAGGAACGGAAAAACTTTCCTATGAATTTTTATATGACAACTGTACCCCTTTCAGAAGATTCTTCTAAGAGTGTATTATTAAGTTACATGAACTGACAGCTTCTCTGGATAGTTCACCTTTTAGGAAAATAAATATGTCTTCACTTTTGTTAGGCATATGACGACCTAAAGCTGAATTAAACAAAATGGACACAAAATTAAGCACTGAAAGGTGATTTTTAAAATTTTGGAGAACACAGAAAGTGAGTCAAGCTATGAAATATCCCTTTGTAGGTTGCAGTGTGAACATTTACTTGTTTAAGTCACTATTCTTCCCTGCTCCTTTCTGAGGTCATATGGAGGAAACATACTGTGGGTATAGCATGCCCATTGTGGTTCAATGTCCAGGAGGGGACAAAAATACAGAAAACATCTTTTAAAAGGATCAACCATTGTGCACTGCAGTATGCCTTCCAACAGGCAAAAAATGTTAGAAGAATGAGCAGGTCGACCCAGAGGTGGATTGAGAAGAGGAGCTTCTTTATTGTGGTTCTTTTTCCCCTTGGCCCAATTGTTGAGTCAGCACTGAATTACTTACAGTACGCTATTTTTATTTTAGTATGTAAATGCCTACATTTACTACAACACCCCCAAAACCCTTAAGTAATATGAATGCCCATACTATGATTATACCCACCCCTATTTATTACCTACAGCATTATGTATATTATAGATATTTTTACCTTGAAAATACATTTCTTTGCAGTAATTGTAGCCACAAGTCCCCTTAATCAGTGGTTCACAGGGGAGGGAGGAAGGGGCCATGACCCTGAACTCGTTTATGTAGTTGGGAAAAGAAGGGAGGGGGAAGATACCCTTTGTATCTTTTGTGTCATCTTTTAGATCCCCACATTCCTTATGCAGCGGAAACGCTTATCAATCCTTAACAAGGAGAAGGGAAGGGCGGGGGTAGCACTTTTTTTTATCAAGCACAGAAATGGCCCATGCTTCTACTCCCTAATACCATGTCAGCATACCAGCATTCCCAGGTCTTTACTTAACCCTTACATATCCCAATAAAAAATGTGTTAGAAACAGTGGGCATTGCTAGAAAGTCAACATAAGTCATCGTGGAACATAGCAATCCGGGTTGGAATCTTGCACTGGACAATGCTAATTTGCACAGAATGGATGTAAGACCCTTGTGCTCTCTGCCCACCACACACAATGCATCGGGAAGGCCATCCAGCAGTCCCTGTCAGCAGTATCTAATGCTGGCACCAGATCCTGGGAGCTTCCATTAGTGTCAGAACATGGCAGTGCCAGGTCCCTCAACTCCCAGGTACATGTTCCGTCTATCAGACCCCTTAGTCAAACCTCCCAATGAAGTCTTTCTGAACCCCTCCAGACCAGCAGGCAATCCAGCAGCCTCTCAAATATTATATGGTCTTACAAGGAGGATTTCAACTTGGTCCAAGACCTTGACAACTGCCAGAACAGAGGATCACAGTTAATTGTTTGTCAGATATCTCCCCTGAACCTCATACCTGAAGTTGAGTGTTGTTGTGAATTATATAAAGTAGGACATGAAGTTCAGTGCATAATACAGCTTTAAGATACAGCCTGCTTGGAGTGCACCTTTCAACACATACAAGATTAAGTGGCAAAAATGTCTATCCTCCTATATGCTCACAGGTGTCCAACTGTAGGCACAAGTTTCAGGAAGAGGAATGGACGAATATTGTACACCATGCCTGTGTACAATAAGTACACAGCCTACTTAGACATTAAAAGTTACAAGATGACCCAATAATAAATGCATAAAAATACTACTAGATAGAATAATTAGTTCAAAATCAGCCATACTGGAGTGAAGACTGGGGTCAAGCAATCAATACAAATACTGAACAGTACAAAATACCACCAGCTGAAACCATGAACCTATTTAGAAAACCAGTTGTACAGTTCCAAAGGCTGCTCCTGACAATGAAGGTAGAGTAGAACCGGAGAAATAAATTCTGGTGTCATCTCAAAGACTTTCTATAACCAGGCATTAAAATGACCTAGAACAAAAACCTCACCAAACCCCCCTGAACATACTGCACTCCTCCAGATCAACTGTTGCAAGCCATGTGACCATGCTAGACTATCTGTTAAGCACAAGCCATGAACACGCCAGTTGGGAAATCTGTAGGAAGCTCTGCTCAAACTTCACCCAATCCCAAAGTAGCCAGATCATTCTGTTAAACCCATCAATAGTAAAAGAACATTGTCTTAATAAGGCTTTAAAGATACCATACTACTGAGACTATTGCAAGCAGTTCACATCTTTTATATGGCTATTGTTTGTCTATTTACAGATTCAATAAGGTATCCGTCATAGGGTGGCCCTTCCTGGAGAGCCATCCTGCAGGACGTAGCATGATAGAGGCAGATGGCATCGGTTTCCCTTTGGTGCAGCCGTAAATGAAACAGTCTCTCTAAAAAGTCCAATTCAAAAAATCTCACGTCTAGCCACAATTTATTCCTGTACATGTTTAAAAGTCCACAGAACTGTCAAGATAAAACCCTTCTTCCAAACAAGTTCACAGCACTTTGCCATGCTCCCTCCTGGAACAGCATTTCCCACTCACCCTCCTGAGACCATCTCCAGTCTGCCCTTGTTCCAGGGCTCCACTTTCCAGGCCATCCACCCAAGAGCTCCCACATTCATGCCTTTCCTGACTCTTCTCTGGTAGCCCCAAGTGAAGTCTCCCACAAGAGAACTCCCTGCAGCACTTCTACCCCTTCTCAGGGAGCATCGCTTAGAATCATAGAATATCAGGGTTGGAAGGGACCTCAGGAGGTCATCTAGTCCAACCCCCTGCTCAAAGCAGGACCAATCCCCAATTTTTTTTGCCTCAGATCCCTAAATGGTCCCCTCAAGGATTGAGCTCACAACCCTGGGTTTAGCAGGCCACTGCTCAAACCACTGAGCTATCCCCCCCTCCTCTCTTCAGAACCAGCCCCTTGTTCTGGGATCAGCATCCCAGAGCTGTCCACTCAGGCCCATTGCAGGGAGGCTTCCAGCACAGTTCCATTCACCCAGGCTTCCCTACCTGTGATTCCTACCTCAGCTCCTGTGATCCACCCTCCAGCAATCAACCCTTTTGTTCTTGGCTCTGCCTAACCAGGCTGGTTCTTCCCCTTGTTCTTGCTCGTGACCCTGCATAGGTTCCCCAGCTCTGACCAGTCCTCAATAGCAACACTTTTCACCTTTTGGTCTTCCCAAAAGCTCTCTGGCCAAGCTCTCCTCTGCCTTCAGGAGTCTCTCCTTTCCTCCTCAGGCAGCTCTGACCTACCCTTCCTGGATTTCTCAGGCAACTCACCTGCCCTTTTCTTAACGACTCCTCCCAGGCAGACTCACCCAGTCTCCTTCCCTCTAGCGCTCAGGTGCCCTCTCAAGCCCAATTGGGGTCGAGCTGACCAGTCACAGATGCATTGGACCCTGCTCCCTCTTAAAGGGGCCAGTCACTCTGACAGCATCAAGTCACAAGTTTACATTATGCAGAAAAAATGACTGGCTTATCAGAAGTATTCAGCCATTCCTTCGAGTTCTTAAAGCACTATAGAATAAATCCTAGAAATTCAGTCTTCTGCACAATGGAGGGAGCAAATTAAGCAACATATCAGAAGAAACTCTAGATCCTCAAGCAGAAACTATAGCTCAGGTGATTACTTCATGATAGTGAAAACTCAAATACAGGCAGGCCTTCACTATGTGCAAAGTTACTATCAATCACTTTAAAACAGAAGCTGGCAGATACAAATTAAGAGTGCTTTCCTGCATACACTTACTACTCAATGCAGCTTTTTCTACTGTAAATAGTCCCATTACTGGGGCTTCAGTTTTAGTCCAGTGTAACTCCAGTAAAGAGTCAGGCCGTCTGTTTCCAGGAGTGGGCCCTAAATACAACAAACAAAAACAAAAAACCTAACACCCAGGCTTTGCAGGCGGTGAGAGTAGAAAATAGACAGAGGCATTCTACTCTCAACCATACAAAAGGAAACAATATTAGCTGGAAATACATCTTAAGTCATCAGAAATAAAAGATTTTATGCTAAAGGAGTAGAGGTTAAATTGTCCATTACTTTACCTAAAATGAAAGGAACAGATGGTTCAGAGTATAGTTTGCCTTTCCAAGAGTTGAGAAATATACCAATATCATAAATAAATGAAAAGGGAGTACTTGTGGCACCTTAGAGACTAACAAATTTATTTGAGCATAAGCTTTCGTGAGACATTTATTTTCCAGCTCCGGCTCTATTTACATAATCAATATATATTGTTATACTAACTATGGCCATATTTGTGTCATTTATGTCAATAGGTTTCAGAGTAGCAGCCGTGTTAGTCTTATGTTAGTTATTCTTATGTCAATAGAGTTATTTGAACCTGAAAATTTTAGGAGTCAAGCAATGTTAATATTGAAACTACTCTGAGTTCTGAATAGAATGTTCTTCCCATTTAAGAGAAAAAATGCAACTAAAATGTCTTTGGCACTGTCCAACAATAGTTTTGAAATAAGCTAGTTTGTCCTGAACCACTAAGGAAAGTACACAGGAGAAAAATAAATCAAGAGAAGTCACTTTACAATTTAAAACATTACTGAGGAATGGATGGGGAAAACCTGTCATCTTTCTTCTCATTCTTTTACTGCTCTCCAATTTCAGACAGCACATAAATGACTTGGAAAAATTGCTTTATTAAAATCAATTGGGAGCATCCTGAAAAAACACAAAAACAAAAAAACTCGTTAGACATTGTTTTGATCTGATCAATCAAGAATTTAGTTCATCACCTACTTTTAATTGCTTTCAAGACATGTACCAGGAGAGTATATTCATTATATTACAGTTTGGCTTAATTTTCTTCAGATTCTGACAAATGATTTCTCCTAGAACACCCAATCATGTTGAAGTATGTCTTTGAGCCTGAAAAATAGGTTATTAAGCCATTGAAAAACTTGCTGTAATTCTTTCTGAAATGTACATACTCCATTAGGCATGAATTGAACTGTGTCACCTTTCATTTTATGCTATTGACCATTGTCAGCTATTTACTCCAGATATTGATGTGTTCTGAAACTGCATTTACTTGCAGTGTAGTCATTTTGATTTGTTCTTTGCACTGGTTATGAAAAATCACTTAATGCTCACTAAAAATACTGCGTAAAATACATGATTGGTCTTTGCATACTTTTCAGATATACTTTTCTGGGGGGAAGGGGAGGGGAAGTGAACCCTTCAAAGACAAAGGATTTTTGTTACTTTATCCATATATAATTGCATATTCTAAAGGAATGCTAATCAACGAAGTAGGGAGAGTAAACTATTACTTAAACTGGGTGAGAATAAAAAGGCAATTTATAGATCTGCACAAATGTGTCTAAATCTGTTCGCTTCAACTGGAGAAAACTTGCACAGATTCCTGCTGAACAGCAAAATAAATCTGACAAGATGGAAAGTTTGTAGCTGAAAAATCATAGGATTGGTTTTAATTATATAAAAGCAGCATATGGTGATAGAAGAGCAGAAACAGACTGAAGCATTCTTTAGCCATTGCATTCATCCACACCTTTTAAATCCTGCACATTAATCACTCACAGCTATGTACTGGGAAATGAAAAGGTACATCTTTCTTCACAATTAAAAAACAAGCAAGATTGAGGAAGCAAAGAGTTGTTAACGAGGCTTCTAAAACCTGAGAAAACACTATTTAAATCAAGCCTGCACTCAGGACTTGATTCCTCTCACTCTCCCACCATTATAAATCTGGACTAGATTCACTGAAGTCAGTGGAGTGAAAACTGGTGTGAGCATAATCATGCCCTGCAGATGTTTTGACACTAGTGAACTGTGTTGGTAACTAGACAGGTAGGACTGCACTGGTGCAAAAAAAGCAGCAGCGCAGAGAATCCAAAGTAGGCTTCCTGTGTCAAAGTTAGTTGTGCCAAGAACCCTATGTCAAGGATGCTGGGCATCGATACTGAGCAGAACTAACTGAATCAGTGGCTCGTGAAAAGGCCTTCCTGGGGCACCTTAGGGAATTGTAGGAGAACTGGTCAAATTCCCAAGCGAGTTAATCTATTTCTGGGCAAGAAACTCAAAATGGAAGCCAGGATGACTGGCCTGTACTTGCTATTTGCTAAAATGTACAATTTTCTTCTGGAGCTCCTGAAAAATAATTGCCAATCATTTCAGGTGGTCCAGGAGAGGTGGTGAAAGATGTTCCTGCAACATCTGCAGACAGCCAAAGAACCAGCAGTTAATGCAATTCATGCTGTTACTCAGTGAGCAAGGAACATGATCCCACTCCCCTGGAGTAACTGGATCTATCCACTACTTCCGAATTAAATTTATTGAGTAGAAAGATGCTTTTGGTCCATCACTGGACAAGTTCTTTTCAAAACCTTGGATGGCAAACAGCAATAGCTACAGATCTTAAGAAGGGTTTTGGGGGCGGGGGGGGGGAGGGGGGGAGGAAGGGGAAGAAAACTTCTGGAAAGTGGGACTGAAAGCTGCAGCTCCAGACTTCTAGGATGAGAGCTCCATTCACCACAGAAGAGAGAGAGTGTGGCAATTGCCCTATGGAAGCTCACCACCCCAGATAACCACCAGTTGGGCACCAATTTGGGGTTGGGAAGCCCATGGTGGATGCTGTTATGGTGGAGACTTGCATGCTACCAGTATATCAAGTGTCTCAGGCATATGTGCTAGAAATCAATGAGGAATTTGAAAAGTTGAGTTTCCCAAACTGCTTGAATCCATGACCCCGTTCTGTGGCCTCCCCATCAATCCAACAGTCCATTAAATAGGAAAGGTTACCACACCGGAGTGATGCCAGCCTTAGGAGATCATAATGGCCAGTTCCAAGATGTTCACAGAGGGTAGCCAGGCAAAGTGCATCATGCAAACTTTTAAAAGTCTGGACTTCTCTGTGGCAGACATCTAACAACAGATGAATCAGCAACGTGGGTTCCCTAGTAACTGCCTGATAATTCTGCACAGCCTTTGTGAAAGTGTGAAGGGTTTAAGAGACTATGTGGCGTGAAGAGACCACAGACCTTGCAGCAAATTACATGACTGGATAAACAGTCTTACCCAAATTGTAACATATGTGAATGCCGCCTATATTAGACATGGGAACAAAATCACAGACATATGCACATATTTTGCTAGCCCAGAGAAGACTGTAATGATGGATAGTTTGAGGACTGAAATAGGCAGAAATCCATGTTAGAACTTGCTGCTATGAAACATTGTTTTGTTAGTGGTGGGTTTCATCTTGTGTACTAGGTATATTTCTTTCATTTTTTTTTTTTAGCAGCTCTGAGTTTGCATGAGGCAGTGAAGTGGTGATGTATTGAAAGCAAATTAAAGTACAGTATATGGGTGGACTCAGATAAATACTTCAACTTATTACACACACAAGCAGGTTAGCTGCAATAAGGAACAAGTGCAAAACAACAAGACATTCAAAGGACAATTTCATCAAAACCAATTCCACAAAAAGTTGGTTGAAACTGAAACCAGCATTTTCTGACAAACAGTTGAAGAATTTCCACTCCGCTCTATGCATACTTTGGTATATTAATGAAGACTAAAAAAAAAATTGACACTTGCTTCTTGTTGCATTCTATAATCTTGAAATAAAGTGTAAGTTTCTTTGAAGTATCATTAGTAATGAGCTGAGGACTGCTTTTTATTGTTGTTGCATAAGCAGCCTATATTGCATTATTATAGCAGTGACTGTGCACCCAGAAGACTGGGAGAGAATACACAGATAAATCGAAATATGATTCTAGAATTTAATGTACACCTCTTTAAAAATAGTGCAGTGGATATTTTCTTTTTCCAGGACAAAAACTCGAAAGAAGAAAAGGTAGAATTTTTTGGATGTTTTAAAACCATGCATTATTTGTACTTCAAGACCACTTATTACTGAACAGTGAAATTGTGATGTTACAGTAATTCAGACTAGTTTTTGTGTATTGCAATTCTTTGGTTAAAATGCTGTAATTATAGTTCTGAGTTTGTTACACACATTTCATGGCCATGACAGTACAGCTGTCAAGAATACATTTATATAATGTTTAATGTTCAAAGCTCTGTACAAACATTAACTAATTAGCCTCAACACCCTTGTGAGGTACAGGTGTCAGTGTTATTATTTACAATGAACAGATGGGCAAGCAGAGCCAGAGACAAAGCATCTTGCCCAACGTAAGAAACCAAGAGAGTGGCAGAGCCAAGGTTATGACTCAGAACTTCCTGACTTACACCTTTGCACTCCTTTTGCAAGCCAGTGTGGTCAGCAGGAATAGGACTCTTCCAACTGTAGCCTAGAAAGGATCGTGTCTATCTTTTAAATATAGAACAGATGTAGATGAAAAAAATCCTGTTTTTCTGCCACATTTGTTCACAGAAAGATGTTTCCAACCACCTCTAAAATAACCCAGAAATATGTACATACTATGAACCAAATTCTGCCTTCATATAGCACATTAATTTCAACTGACTTTAATGAGAGTGGAACACTTGCACCCGAGAACATTTTTGAGGCATCTATATAAAATATATAGAGAGGGCTAAAGTACTGACATACTAACACATTCATACTCCATACCTAAGAAATCTCTGGGTAGCTAGTTTTCACTGGAACCTGTGATATTTGTTAGCTTTTTAAGTAGAAATATTCCTTTGTTTTTTCTAACTCCCTTTACATTACTGTCCCTTGAAATACTGAGATACCCAGCTTTTATGCAAGCTCCATTCCATGTGGCCATCTTGGAAGAGGACAGTTTTCATAAGAAGGAAGTGCCCATGGTGATTTTTAAACCTTAAAACATACAAGACAGTTCTAGGCTTTTGATTCAAGCAAAAACTTCCACTGAGGTCAATGGGAGTTGAGATTGCATCATCAGGTTCTTAGTTTTCCCTAGGAAAAGCCAATGATACAATACACAGGCAGCACAATCACATATACAGTAGGAGTGTGAGGCACAGCTCAATGAAGTGACTTGAATGGGCTTTAGATCAGTACTAGCTGATCAATCCTGCTCCCAGTTAAAAAAACAAACAAAACCACAAATGGCGAAAGCACCATTGGTTTCAGTGCGTAAAGCATAAGTACTATATGAACAAAAACACCATCTTCCTGCAGTCTGTTATTCCACTGATAAATGTATTAAGTCAGGTAATCATGTTTATTCAGTTATTTAAAGGTATAAAAAGTCTATATAAATGTTCTAGATGCCCATTCTGTAAAGTCAACATAAACATTAAACGTGCCACAAAATAGATAGGATGTGCACTTTAAGGCTGCTGCTGGCAACTGTGCATTTTCATTTCCTGACCTTTAGCTTTACCGTTGTTAAATGAATGGAATTTTTTTGCATATGAATGATTTAATGTATTCATACGGAACTCACTAAATTCAGAACAATGCATTAAAATCAAATCTATATACCAACTAGCCCAAATATACAGCTAATCTGAAATAAAGGTCTGACACAGCTGAGCCATCCCACCAGTCAATTCCAGTTAAAGCAAGAGAGAGAAGAGAAAAAATATGGATATAAGAAAACAAGAGAACAGGGGCAGAGGTCCATAGGTCCAGTGTATAATTGTAGAGCACCTAGCACTGGGGGCTAGCCCTGATTGGCTTTAGGCACTATCATAATAGAAGTATTAAATAACTAATACTCAGGTCTTAAAAGCAGCTCGTGAGTGACTCAGGCACACCTGCTCCAGGACAGAGTTGTACAGCTCAGAATTCTGGTCTTAACTGAGACCAACCCAGCAGTAGAAGAGAATGTTTACAATCTGCTCAAATACCAGCAGCAGGTACCTAAAAAGATTCCGACATGTCTAACCCTGCACATTCATACAATTTTAAGAGCAATACTGAGAAAGTACTACAGCTATCCTATTTTTCTTTCAGATAATTCATTCTGCTTCCTTCCTAAAGTCAGGCACCAGAGTGCATTGGCTACCCCATACTTGCATTAGAACATGACAGGATCAAAGCCCTGCAGTCTTGGTGCTCATCAGCACAGCATACCCAAAGGTAAAAATGCCCCTTTAGCTGCCCAGATTTAGTGATAAATCCCTGTTGTGAAATTATTTAAAAAAAAAAAAAAAAACGTTCCACACAATGGTTCGCTTGGCATTAAAATCTAGTGGGACTCATAGCACAGCTGTCAGAACACTTTAGACAGTAGCCAGAAGCCTAGGTTTTATCCCCAGGTAGGTCATGACTCATTTTCTATAGCTTTCTACCACAAAAAGGGGGACAAAAAGAAAAAGAAAAAAGAAAAAAATACATGTCCAGTGCATCCATAATGAATCAAATAGGCGCCTGTCCTGAGATTAATAGTTTCCTCCTATTTAGCCTTTGCACACCTGATGGACATGTGGCGTAAAATTCAGCTATGGTGTAACTCCACAGATTTCACGTGGCTAGTGCAAGATATTATGAAATGCTTGCGTACGTATTTAAATTCAGGACTGTCAGCTTTAAGAGACCACAGGGAGCTTCAAAGCACTCATTCCCAACAGCAGAAAGCAAACATATTTGTCATGGTCCAACCAACCACTGCTTCATAACAAAACAATAAAGGCAATTTTCAAAGACAAGTGAGTAAGTACCGCTGAGTTAGCATAGTGCTGTATATAAAGAAAAGGTGTTATTGATAAACAGCATCCCTGTAAATCTTTAAGAATTAAGGTTGCATGCAACACAATTTCAGAACATGTTCCCATTTGCAAACGTTAGCCTTCTTAGATGTGTCTCATTGGTACACAGTCTCATATTGATATTTTGCGGTTTTCACTGGGTTTTGGGGATTCAGTATGCTACTTAGGCAGCAGATTGTAATTCAACCCCCCGCTACTTATTTGCCAGCATGCCACAGTTTACCATCTGTGGGGCAAATTCAGATTTCTCCTGAATTCTATTGTCTATTTATACTGCTTGAGTGGCATAAGTGACACAGGTGTCAGATTCACTGTACTTTATCACTGCACATAGATGTAGGTCAGATCTAAAAACAACTGGCATCTTCCACTGGGAGTGAGAGGAAGGAAGATTCCAGTAAGAATCTTATTACAGTCAGGATTTTTTTTTAAAATACACACACATCCTGCTTATCACTGTAGTACCTAAGCAAGGATCTGGACACTGGAATTGTTTCCCTCCACATGTGAGGGGGGTAGAAGAAGAAATAGGTGTTTCACATCAGCAATATCTATGCTACATAACCAACTTTGCTAAAAGGTCCTTGCAACAAAGAAAAAGGGGGGGGGGAGGCATAAGGGGGTGTTAGGAGAGGGAAAGAGTGGCTTGCCCTTCTGACTTGAGGGATATTCTGGTTTTCAGTGGGAAGGTGGAATAGGGACAGAAAGCCAAGTGAGTGGTATAAGAAAAGGGAAATTTTGCTGCTACTTGCAGTTAAATTATGAGTAGGAAACCATTTGCAAGAGATTATTCTTGGGGGACCCTACCTTGTGCATTCACTGTTTTAGTTTTTCTTTGCTTCTATGCAGCAACAAAAGGAGGGAAGGTAGCGTATCTCTTACCTCCATGTCTGGCCTTAAAAAGACATTCATCAGACTCCTGACATACCAAGTAGATGTCTGTCCACAGCCGCAGGAGAACTCAGAACTAGATCATGCTTTAACTACAGGGGTTTAAAACTCAGAAGGTTTGCAGTGCTATTTGAAGTCCCCACTGAAAACACCTTGTCAGTTTTATATTTCTCTCAGCCATATTGTGTATAATGGAACACAGAATTGTTAATATTGTCCGCTCGTGAAATAGAAACCTGCTGGTGGTTCTTGCTATAGGAATGGTAGCAATTGCAATGCCACCTATTGGTAAGATTGAAAATATTTCTTGCTAATTTGCAAAAACACAAAAGAAGGTTGAAATGGTTAAGAACACCAGTTGGTTTTGATCTGTTTATATCAATGATTGCAATAAGGATGCTTATAAATGTGATTTTATATTGTAGTTTATTTCTTTGGAATAAATATGCTCAGGTTAAAACAAATCAACATTAGTATCAAATATTTACTACTTAGGTAATATGAAGAGACAAACTGGGGTTGGCCAAGATGACTACTGGTGATTATTCCCTCACCTCAGACTGGAAGGGAAAGGGATCCAAATTCCATCATATTGTGATTGCACCTCTGACCCCCTCTCGTGCCCCAAGCCCCTCAGCCCCAGCCCATAGCATCCTTCTTTACCCCATACTGCTCATCCCCAGGCCCACTCCAAAGCCTAAACCTCCAGCTGGAGCCTGCACCCCCTCCTGTACTCCAACCCCCTGAGCCAGCTCTGTGAAAATAAGCAATTGAGGGGCAGGCCCTCAGAGAACTGGGAGCAGGACGAGGGTGTTAGGTTTGCCAACTCTCTACTTGCACAAAACCAAGTGACTTGGAGTTTTTGGAGCGCTCCTTGAACACTATTGTTGAGCATGTAGTGGGATTTTTCTCTTCTATAGGCTAGTTGTATGCCAAGCAATACCAGCCTAGGAAACAGGGTGAACTTCAATGCACAAACTCTCCAACAATTTGTAATCTGCATAGGTTTACATTCTACCTAATGAGAAGCTCCAGAAGACCATTCACCCCCCCCTTAAAAAAAAAACAAAACAAAAAAGTGGTTAAACCAGCACCATTTTCTACAAAAAGAACAAATTGTACTAAAACAGTTGTTTTGTAAGGTAAAGTGACGTGCAATTCATAAAGAATTCTGCTAAAAGCGCCAAACTGTTCATACTTAAGACCCTTCCTTGCCATTTGCATCTCCCTAAGTTAATAGAAGAGTGATTGATACTTCTCCAATGTTGAAAACAGTTTATTGCCAGTGTAGTTCAAAGCACCTACATAAATCTCTGGTGGGGCTGATTGTCACAGCCCTTACTTCACTGCACAGGGGAGAAGCTAGGAGCAAGACATCCCTCTCCTGGTCAGACAAATGACACCTGCTGCTGTGGCCCACCTACCCTGAACTCCCCATAGCAAGCAGGTGAGGAGCCAACTCAGGGGAGCCCTGGCGCCACACACATATACAAGACAGACAAACCAGAAGCACAGTGGGGGGCAAGCCAGTCCACAAAAAGGGATGATGTAACTTACTTTGCAGAGCAAGAGGCAAGCAGGGTTGGCATTAACTGAGTCACAAATTGTACTCTGCTCTGACCCAGGGGTTGTGCAACTAGATGCCCCCCGGCTCCAGGCAGACTATAAAAAGTTAAAAATCTAGCCCTAGGTGCAAAGCATTTGATCCTCCAAATAGTTACTCCTGCACTGAGCTGAGTGGGAGTAAGAGCTCTACAGCTAGTTCTAAAGCTCCAAGCTATTGGTTCTTATGATGGTTTGGTTAAGTTTAAGAGTCTCATGCTCTCAGACTGTTCAAAGCGTAGAAGTTTTTGAGGGTAACAGAAGAGTGTCTAAAAGGAGTGTGACCTCTCTAGCACTCAAAAAGGGTATTTTCTTTTGAGAAAGTTATATCCAGGATGGCCACTGGCCTTACAGCCTTCCATTAAAGCCAGGAATACCATGGAATTAGGAGCCCATCTCACCGTTGTTTAGAACAATGCATTTTAGCTAATATTGATCAATCCTAGGACAAAGGAAGCAGGCATTAGAAGGGGAACTGTAGCCTCTGACAGACTTGGTTTTATGAGGCATTACTTTTGCACATTTGTTTTTTGCCTTTGGCTAACATAGGAAATATATCTCAATGTGTGAAATTTTCTTCACTGCTGCCAAGCACAGCAGGAGATTCTTAACAAGTGAACATATTTGGTGCATTTGTGTATCAACCAGCACAAAACTAACTTCACTAGAATGATTTAGTAGGGATTTCAAATGCAGCCCTAAAAGAAGCTTTGCAGTTATGCTCAGTCTAGAGACTGAATGAAGACTCAGACACTCAGCTCTGTTGAATATTGTGATTTGTACTTGCTTGACTGCCCTCTTGGTATGAACCTCCAACCTCTAAATCCTTTCATTGACAAACTAAGCTACGCTGAAATCCATCAGTTTTATATTTTAAGTTTCCTCAGACTGTTTTCCTTGTGCAGGTGTTTAGCACAGGTAAGGTCATCCATGCCAGTGATTATATGACCTCAGTTCAAATCCCAGATTATTTTAAGGTCTTATAGCTAAAGTTGGTTTTGTTCACAGCCTTAATTTCATTGACAGTAAGACAGAGCTAGGCTGTCCCTCAACATAGTAGAGCCCAAAAAGGGGACAGGAAAAAGGAGTTGCCACCAGATTACCCACAGGCTTCAGCTCCCAGAACCTGCAGATTAGATCCACCCAAGGCCTGCAACTCTCCCAGTCTTCTGCGAGTACAGCACTACAGTACTGATGGGCTGCCACTGGCCCCGCCAGCCCTTAAAGTGGGGTTCTACAGCACAAAGGAGTTCTATACAAAAGTAAATGCCACCTTGTAACAGGGCATAGCACAGAGGTGGGCAAACTACGGCCCACGGACCACATCTGGCCCAAGCCTTGAGCCCCTGGCCTGGGAGGCTAGCCCCTGGCCCCTCCCCTGTTGTCCCTGCTCCCCTGCAGCCTCAGCATGACGTGATGCCAGCGCTCTGGCCCACCCTCCTGCCGGGCAGCATGGCGGCCGCCTGGGTGGCTCTGGCCAGGCAGCGGGGCTTTGCTGCTCTGAGCAGCATGGTAAGGGGGGGTTGGATAGGGGGCAAGGGGTCCTGGGGGGCAGTCAAGGGACAGAGTGGTTGGATGGGATGGAGGTTTGGGGGGGCAGTCAGGGGATGGGGGGGAGGGTTTGGATAGACATGGGAGTCCTGGGGGTACCTGTCTGGGGGCGGGAGTGTAGATAGGGGTTGGGGTAGTCAGGGGACAGGGAGGGTTGGATAGGGGGTGGGATCCTGGGGGGTGGTTAGGGACTGGGATCCCAGGAGGGGGTGGTCAGGGCACAAGGAGCATTGGATGGGTCAGGGGTTCTGAGGAGGGTGGGCAGTGGGAGGGGGTGGGGGCCAGGCTCTTTGGGGAGGCACAGCCTTCCCTACCTGGCCCTCTATACAGTTTTGCAAGGCCAATGTGGCCCTCAGGCCTAAAAGTTTGCCCACCCCATACATAGCAGGACCCCCTTGGTCCTGTTTCTTCTCCAAAAACCACTCAGAGACCCTCAGGTTCAGCAATCACTGGTGCAGTTTATATACAGTGTGCAATCCCATCACCTTCTCACCACACACAGTTTGTGGGTTTCAACCTTAGGGATTTCAGTCCCTGCAGCCAGAAAGGAAGAACTTCCACTCTCTGGCTTCCCCCACTTCTTTTCTTCGGGCCTGAATATAGCCCCAGGCTAACTGGGCTGGCAGCTGCTTCCCCTTTGTCAATCAGGTGCAGGTTTCTCTAGCCAGCTCCAATTTACCTCCCTTAATTGGAGCTGGCATAATAGAAGGCTGGCTCAGGTGTTACTGCCCAGCACCCTGTCACACACCTGAAGCTGTGTTAGTTTTTGGGCAGCTAGAGCACAGGAACAATATGCAGACCTCACCTATTATCCTGACCATACTCCTTCACTCATCCTTTCCCCAGATATTGCTCCAGGACTCAATGGAGCACCCTTTGTGACCTCTGAGGATAAGGGAGCATGATGCCTCTCTCTTTTCCAGGCAAGGGGAGATTTTTGCTCCTGGAAGGGCTTCCTCCTCAACCCAATCTTTAGGCAACGTTCAGGGTCACTGCAGGGTATAGAACAGTAACCTTACTGAGAAGTCAGCAGCAGACCTCCAGCTATCAAACTACATGCTTAACAAAGTTAAAAAGGAAAATGGGAACAGGTTTTTATATATAAAGTCAGAACAGTATAGAACAGTAACCTTACTGAGAAGTCAGCAGCAGACCTCCAGCTATCAAACTACATGCTTAACAAAGTTAAAAAGGAAAATGGGAACAGGTTTTTATATATAAAGTCATAAAATATATGCAGCATTGCTCTTACCCACTCAGTAAAATGTCTGGCTTGGTAACACCCAAATGAAGATACCATAATAATGGGCTCACCAAAATTGAGGAAATCCCTGCAGAGCGCATAAGGCAAGAGCAGATATTGCTTTGCAAAGAATCTCACAGCTGCTATGTTTGGTAATGTAATAGGTGTAAAGCTGCCTGATGTTAAAGGAACCCTGTTTATACACAATAAATTGGATAAATTGTTCAAGAACTGTCCCCTGTATATTACTATCAATATCTGTCAGACATTCACTGATTACATTGAAAAAGTGCCACACAAGTAAAAACTGTGTTTGCGTTGCTTTAAATGTCCTGTCATTTAAAAAGCATGCGCACACATATATACAGTACAAGTAATTGGCTTATTTGCAACCAGATCCTCCCCATTTTTCATTTCCTCCATGTCCAATCGAATGATATGGTTAATTGCTGGGATATATTCTGATGGCACATTAAAGCTATAAGAAATGATGAACATTGTTGTTTGAGATATGGCCATCAAATCTAAACAGACAATGAAAAAAAACAGACTGTTTATTTGAAAAAGTCAGACTTGTCAAAGAAAAGAAACTTCTACAGAACATCCTCTGCCTACCAAAGAAAGATATGAACAGTCTCAATCCAATTTATGAAGGTGCAAGGCTCATACACTACAATGTATTGAATTGATAAGACCCGGGTTTTAGGGAATTGCATACATAGTCTAAAATCAGTGACACACCAGGCCCCTGGAACTGCCACCATACTTATCACTTCTCTGGCTGCATTACTTTCCTTACAATGCCTTCCATTATCCTGAGATTGGGCATGACATTGATTCACATTTTGTAATTTAAGCCAAGGAAAACATGCTGCTTGCACCTATCGGCCAGCTTTGTTTCATATATTACATTTCATATATTTGTTTCAGGTATTACAGCACGCAGAAATCTGGTTCACAAAGATACCTCTGCTGCTCTTTGAACTAGTAGTCAGTCTAGTTCAGGCAACATCTAAATTGCTTCCAGGTATCTATGCATTTCTCGGAATTTGAGATTCTTCCAGTAGAAACTGACTTATGGCTGTCTCCGAACTTTATCATTAAGTAGCCCATCAGGCAACTTTGTCTTTAATGTAAGACTACTGCAGTGAGATTTCACAAGTCACAATGAGACAAGTAAGTGGAGAGATTTAGCATTTTTGATATTGTTGGGAAAGGAAAAAAACCCTATTGCTCAGAGCTCTTCCTGACTATCAGTGGGAGCGATTCTTATGGACCACATGTCGTAATAAAAATATCTTTGGGATGCTGTATGGACATAATACTAAAGACCAATATGGAGATAGAAAAATGCAACTGAGCCTAAAAGGTTGCCATTAAAAAAAAGATGGTCAATTAAAAAGCACTTCCAGAAAACAGAACTGATTACACACAAAACAGTAACTGGAAGCTGTGATCTGGTTCCTCATCTGGAAAGTAACAGACATTTATCCAGATATCTGAAATTGATTTTAAGTGTTACCAGCTCAAAGTCATCTTTAAGTCATTTGCTGATATGTAGAGATTTTTTCCCCCTTCTTGTCTGTATTTTTGGAATAACCTTGATTGAAAAATAATCATGTTTGTAAGGTCATGTACTTCTGAGTCCTAAATTAAGGGTCTGAAGACTGTATCTTGTTTAAAGTCCCTTTTCACAAGACTAAGTGTGTATTTGTCCCGTCAGACAGCAAGGCTATGCAGTTAAATAGGAAAACAATGAACTTACATCCCCAGCAATTGTAAAGGGACATTGATTACAAAAGGTATGTCACATTAATGACCAATGTGGTTCGTGCCACCTGCATAGAAACATTATCAGCAACAGAAATCCTGCAGGGCCTCAAAAGTGGTCGTCACTTTCTGAATGTTTTATATAGAAGCAAATTAGCAAAGAGGTGCTCCAACGATGAGATTCAGTACAGCTTTTAACATCTCAGATAGCAATTTCATTAAGATTAATTCAAGCCAAGCAAGTAGTTTTGTAGGGGTTGGAAGCAATTTCTCCAGACATCATGTCAGCAGCATGTGGCCATGATGTGAAAGGAAACAGCACAAGCACTAAAACTGCCAGAGCACTAGGTTTTAACCTGGGTGAGAGAAACTATATCATGTCCTTGTAAATATACTTAAAAAAAAAGAATGTACAGAATATTCATAATGCATCATTAACAGGACATTTCAAATCTCAATTATATTTCAAAGCGGTTTTGTGGCATCACCTTTTAAAGGTGAGTCTTTTCAAAGGAATCTGCTGGAAGACTAAGATTTAGTCTGCCATTTTAGAAAAATGGTAGCAGTGCTCAAATTATTAGTGTACAGAAAGCATTTAGCATCTAAATCCTTTACCACCTCCATTTATTTTATGATGTTGAAAAGCTTATCCTTCAAAAACTGTCAACCAATTCATATAAAAGATTTAATGTCTTAAGGACAGATAAGAGGAAAACATGTCATTACATCTTTGAAAGAAGATGGATTCTAATGTCTATAAAGTTATTTTTCTGAAGACGGGAGAAAGAATACAAGGGCTTTTCACTTCATCCTCAACTCTACACAACTCGTCAAGAATGATGTAATTATTTTCTAGACAGACAAGTTAGGGAAAGCCAGCCTGTCAAGACCATTTGTTTCCAAGTTCGCCAATCTGGTGATTTTAAAAATCTAGTTTTATAAAAAGCCAGAGGATGGGAAAAGAAACTAATGCAAACAAAAGATGCCAGCCTGGCTCTGCAGCCAGTGTAAGATTATGTAGCTCCATGGAAGCCATAGCTATGGGAACTGCCTGGGACCTGGAACTATGCCAGTTTACATCAGCTAGCCATCTAGGCCCACGTCTTTCAGCCTCTGAAAATACATCCAGGTCCTACTGCAATGTAGATTTAAGCCATGAAATAATCCATATGTTTTATTTCTGTAGAATTTGTTTGGTTATCAGTCAACTATACAGCCTATCCTCCTTCTCTACCTTAAATCACACCAGTGGTACTTGGTCTGGGGTGGGCAGTCAGTTCCTCTTCTCAAGTGAATTCTGGTGCAATGCTCCATTTTTATTTTTTTTGGTGAGGGAGGGCGCACTAGTGCTGTTGCATTGACACATCAGCCCACACCATGAGTTTAAACTACTCTTTTGGTGCATTACTTGATCACTCAGGCAAAGTGTTCCTAGAAGTATTCTCTTGGTACATTCATCTCTGAGGTAATTCCCCTTATAAACATTAAAAAAAGAAGTATAAATAAAAGCTGGGGGGGGGGGGGAAGAGGAGGAGATCAGTATCTTGCAGGGGGTATATGCACAGACAAACAGAGAAGGTGAGGTCATTTTTATTGCCATTTGACAATCTGAGGATGTGTTTTTCCAAATGAAGGCATGAAAGAGTGGCTGTGTGCACAGAGTGGTGGACCAAACTGAAGTTAAAAGTAGTGCCATACAAAGGAGACTCATAACTAAAAAGCCAAAGAAATATGAAACTCAGACTGGATTGAGTAAAACAAGGAAACACCACTCTGTTTAAAAAAGAGCATCCCTAGGAAAACAAACTCAAAGGAAACTTACTAATCATACAGCAAAGTGATAACATTTATCAAGACAACAAAAGAGAAGCAGCAAAACAAAATGTGCAACCTGCATAAGGAAATAACTCAAATGCTAATTTTGTGGCTAGCTGTAATTGTAGGTAATACATAATTGGAACATTTCTTTATCATGGGAAGAGCATGAGGGATTTGTTCTTTGCTCCTTGTGCCAATTTTGAATGATTGACAAATGATAAAATATTTGGGTGAAAACTGAAGCTCTCTCATCCTCCTCCTCCCTACAGGGAAAATTAAAGTGAAAGAAGAGGACTGTTGGTGATTATTCTCTCGCCTCAGTTTGGAAAGGCAAGGGATTCACATTCCATCATATTGTGATTATGTGTCATACCCAAAGGATAGATGTATGGGGATCTACTCAACACTAGATGGTCCAACTTGTGTGAAATGATGAATGTGGATCCCTTTGTGGGCACTAGTTTAAAAAAAAAAAAAAAAGCTGGCAACACTGCTGAAATTTCCCTACCTAACTACAAATGCACCATTATAATTATTCTCATGGGTTATGTTAAATTACGTGAATGACTTGTACTGCTGTAACTTATTTCTCAAAGGTAAGCATTGCCATCCAATCCTATTGCTTCAAATCTCCCTACCCTTTAAACATGTTCAATGGCATGGGGGATGGGGAGGCAAAAAACAAAAAACAAAACAGGATTTTGATGTGTTTTTCAACCTGTCAGAAAGGCATCAAAGCTACAGTACATGAGGGGGGCCTCAGGACCAAGTTTTTCAATGCTGTAAAACATTGAAGTTTTCATTCTTTGGCAGACTGGCTCCTCCTTAGGTTTCATCCCTATTACTACATGTGATCTATTGACTAGACTCCTTTGTGAGCTCCACTACACCGGATGGTTCCAGAATTTCTTGGGCTAAATTTAGCAGATTATTGGCAGGCTTCTTTTGGATTATGTGTAGAGTTCACATCCAATATAATTCATGCAGTGAATAAATGAATGTCTTTTTGCCTCCCCCAACCCCCAAGTTCTTCTATAGACTGTAGTCCTGGCTTGATAGTTGGAGTTTAAGCCATAATTCATTGAACTGAGCCTGAGAGCAGGTGTAATTTAGAACCTGTTTGATGTAAGCTGCAGTCTTCAAAAAGATGTTCAAAGTACATTTCATTTATTAATGCGTAGCACTGATCCCAGACCCCTTTGGTGAAGGTACAATATATATAGTACAGCTTTATTTTGCGCAGTATTATTCATCCAAATTGTATCCAAAAATGTCTCAATAAAATATAACAGCAGATAGTATATGGTGGAAACTACATAAAGAGGAAGGAAGGATATTGAACAGTGAATATGTTAAAGTATTCAGTCATAAGGCAGACAGCTTTATCCCTTGGCTATAACTCTTTAAATTTCTATTTAAGCTAAAATTTGAAGGGAGATGGAGTTACTTTACCTGTATCTCCACTGCAATCTGTACTAGGTAACAGGCGCTACAAAAGGAGAAGCCTGTCAAACATTGGCAAGATTGTGGGGAGGGGAAGAGAACAGCAGGGGTAGGTGAGTAAATGGAGAATAAAGGAGAGCAGAAAGACAAGGTTTATGAAAAGAGGTTGCAGCAAGAGGCTGAAGTAGATCACGGAATGAATGAGACCACATTGCTGTATCAGCCATATGCTGAAGACCCTAAAGGCATAACCACCTGTGAGGAATTGGGTTGCAGCATTCTGCACCTCCAAGAGTCTGGAGAGCTGGAACCTTGGGAGACAATAGAAACTAAGGTTAGATACTAGTAATTTTGGTGGGGAAAAATTTAGCGGAGTAAAGCAAGAGTTCAGGCAATGGCTGATATGGGCAGTGTTACAGTCATAAGAGATGTAGGAGTAGGAAAGTTCAGGGCCACAGGTAACGCCAAGGAAGCCAATTCATTGTTCCTATTCATTTGTTATCTAAGCCATTTCAGCTTTGACAAAGGCCTTTTACTTGTACTCTGTTCTCTTCATTTTTTTCCTTTCATATTCTCATAAGTTCTTTGGGCATCTTTCAGTTGCACAACATTATCTTCCCTGTACCTAGTCTCCCTCCTCCCTTTCATTTCCAGAGAAGAGCAGCAAAATATTTAAAAGTTAGAGCATTTGGAGCAGAAGAAAGACCAAAGCAAGTAAATAGGTACTGTTTAACTTGGCTAAGCAACAGCAAACATGAATAACCATCTACAAATATTAGAAGGTTGTGAACACCTGGCAGTGAGATCAATTAGACTGGAATAGTCTCCAAAGGGAATTAGTGGTCATCAGTAGCCAGAATATTTAAGAGGACACTAGAAAATTCATTGTTCTCTGTAGCGTAAATCTAATGTAAATGCAAAGGGGGTGGATGAACTAGACTCAAATTTTAAAGACCAGAAGGGACCATCATGATCATCTAAGTTTGACCTCTTGCAGATCACAGGTCACCAAACCTCATCCAGCTACTCCTGCAGTAGGCACAAAACCTCTGGCTGATTTGCTTCAAGTTACAGAGAATCTACCATTTGCTCTAGTTCAAACCAGCAAGTGACCTATGCTCCACACTAAGAGGAAGAAAACTCCCCAGGGTCTCTGCCAATCTGACCTGGGGGAAAAATTCCTTCCTGGCCCAAAATAATGGTTATCAGGTAGACCTGAGCATGTGAGGGACTCACTGGACAGACACCTGGGAAAATTCTCTGGAGTAACTCAGAGCCCTCCCATCTCGTGTCCCATCTCCAATGGCTGGAGGTATCTGCTAATAGCAGTCATGAATAGGCCATATGCTATAGTAGCCAACCTCATCTTACCATCCCCTCCATAAAACTTATCAAGTTCAGTCTTGAAACCAGTTAGGTTCACTGCCCCATATCTCCCTTGGAAGGCTGTCCCAGAATTTCACTCCTGTGATGGTTAGGAGCCTTCATCTAATTTCAAGCCTAAACTTTTTGGCCAGTTTGTATCCATTTGTTCTTGTGCCCACACTGGACCTTAACTTAACTCCTTCTCATCACTGGTGTTTATCCCTCTGATGTATTTAGAGAAGGAATTATAATCAACCAACCAAAGGCTGAGGGGAAAGATGAACAAGCCAATCTCCTTACATCTCTTCATGTGAAACAGGTTCATCATTCCTCTGATCATCTTAGTAGCCCTTCTCTGCACTTGTTCCAGTTTGAATTCATCTCTCAAACATGAGAGACCAGATTTGCCCATGGTATTCCAGAGGAGGGCTCACCGGTGCCTTGTACAATTGTACTAACACTTTCATATCTCTACTAGAAGTACAATCGTAGGATGCATCAGGTGAGATATTAGCCTTTTTCCACAGCCACATCACACTGGCGGCTCAGTCATCCTGTGATTGACCAATACACCCAGGTCTGTCTCCTCCATTGCTTCCAGCTGGTAAGTCCCAAGCTTATAGCAAAAATTCTTAATGTTAGTCCCTAAGCGCATGACTTTGCGCTCTTAAATTTCATCCCATTTCTATTACTCCAGTTTTCAAGGTAGTCCAGCTTTTCTTGTATGATATTCTGGTCTCCCTCCATATTGGCGATATCTCCCAACATTGTGTCATCTTCAAATTTCATTAGCATATTCCCACTTTTTGTGCCAAGTTCATTAATGAAAATATTAAATAAGCTTGGCCTCAGGACCTATCCTTGAGGAACACAACTAGTTCCTGCAATTGATTCAGAATACTGCAATCCACTTGCTCAGCAACACCACAAGCACATCATCCCAGTATTCCACTCTCTTCACTGGCTTTCTATCAAATGCAGCTGGTCAGAAAATGGGTGTTTTTTCAGAGTAATGGATGCTTTTCCTTGTTAAAAGCAACTCCTTACCAAACAAGAATTTCCAGGAGAAAACTGCTGAAAACCAAAAAGGTTTTGGTTTAACAGCAAAAGTTCTAAAGTTTGAGGAAAGTAGATGCTTTACAAAAATGTTTTATTTAATCCAAAATGCAACTTTCTATTTAAAAGAATGACAGAAAATTTTCAACCAGCTCTGCCATCCAATGCTGATCAACCTGAATGATTGACTACTACATTTCAGAGTAAGACTGTGTAGCTAGAGCCAGAACGCCAACAATCAGTTTAAATATTACATAACATGGGAGTGAAGGGTTCAGTGTAAAATGGTCATTCACAAGGGGTACAAGAAATGGAAGTGTTTATGTCAGCATAAAGGTGCACTCTAAGGAATCCATTTTTGTGTAAATATCATACCTGATGCAATCTGGTTCCCCCCCCCCCCCACCCAATTCTGTCCCTTCAGTTTCAAGGCATCTTGTTCTTTATACAGGTTCAGTGGTTTGGAAAAATGGCTATTATTTTGATATGTCTGGATCTGTCAAACAGCAGACTAGTTACATGCATAAAGCATCTGAGATTATTTGGAGGCGGAAAGTAAGAGGCACTGAGTAATCTTATGAGATAAATGGTATGCAGCGTGTGACAGGAATCCCATTCCATTTGGAAACATGAAGAGAAATCTGCATGAATATCACTTTTCTAATCATGCAAAATTGTCAGGTTGATTTTTTAGTCATTATCCCTGTAATCAAATAAAAAGTTTTAAAAATGCAAGTTGTTCCTGTACAGTCTGTTGATCATAGCCTATCCTAACAATGCATTCTGTTTAAACTAAACGCATGCACACCTGCGCTCTAAACGGGGGGGAGAGGGAATAGGAGTAGAATATTGCCTTTTCCCATGTCCTGAGTGACCGTATTCTGCTGAGGCCTGAACTTGGCTACAAACAGATATAGGAAAACATCCTGCAATGAGTCCAAAAATCATTATAACTTATTTATTGAAGTTCCTTATCACCTAGTTTTAACCAGCTTCTACTCTTATACTAGGAGAGTTTGCTTTCCTTCCCACACATGGAGATTCTCAAACTTGAAAGAAAATTCTCCATCATTTTTGTTCCTCAGGTGTTTTTTAAATGATCCCAGACACCAGTGACTTCTGATTGTAGCTTGGGGGAACTGGCCATCATGCCATCTTTGACCCCAGTAAATGGTTATTGTAACATGGAAATGAAGAAAAGGAAGTGAGGAGTCTCTTTGAGAGATCAAGTTTGATTTCAGTATATACTCGACTTAGTGATACAAGTGCTATATTTGATCCTTTTCCATCACGCTGTAGAGGTGACAATATTTGAGTACTTCATTCTTTAACATTCTTATTTTTAAACTAAAATACAAATACATTCCTACAAATAAGCAGGTACTTTGTAATAGAGGCTTGAAGTGGGTGGAGGGGAATGCAACTTTTGACAGATCACTGAAATTGCTAAATTATAAACCTGACAATGAAATTCCCTTTGCTTTCCTGTCAGTTTCTCTGGTAGAACATTGACAGATACCGGCTAGAGGGTGCACTGGATAAGTCAACAAAAGAATTATAAAAGCAGTCAAATACTCAAGGTACATTATATACCAATGTCTATCAAAGAATCAAATATAGACAAAGCTGCACTTTTCCATTGTAACCTTTTGTAAAGTGATAATTTTTAAGTGAATTTATAAAAAAGCCTAAACTGACTAATGAATAAATTAGATAAATGGTGGATGAAATAATCCCAATTGTGCTATATATGGGATCTACCCAGTCACAAAGTACAGCGCATGGCTTTTGGGGTGCATGCTGGCTATGCTCCTGACTGACCTATCCAGAGGTCTTCTAATTCTAGCAACTGTTCTCCCCCATAATGGCCCAGTTTGGCCCACAGGAGTTCTCACAGCCTTGCAGGTTGCAGTAATTCTTATATTAGACTCCAGTAAGGGCTGCAGGTCGGGGGAGATGTTCAGCCTAATGTGCCATTTATGTTCCTTTGATCTGTGTGATGTTTTGGCTACTTAATCTAATCTACCTATTTGTGGCATAGATAAGCACTAGCATAAAGCATTAGCATTGACGTAGAGGGCTTTGGGCTACATTGTTCTTGAGCTGGCTGATATCTGATATGACCATCAAGAAATTTTAAAGGGACAATCTAGCAACTCAGTGTTCAGATATTCAGGGTATGCTCTGTTCTTATCCACCATCATTCCTGAGAATCTGATCTGAATCCCGGGATGAGCTGGCTCATCCCCAAAACTGGGCAGCACAGGCCAGGAAGAAAGAAGAGCCTAGGAAATGCTCTGGTTCCAGGTACCTTCAGCTCTGCCTCCATCTGCAGGGCTTGTATGGAGGCTCAATTGTAGTTTAGAGCTGGTATTTCTGGCAGAACTTCTCCTGCTGTGCTAATATCACCTCCTCTCTACACGACTCCACCCCATTCTCCCAAGGCACACACCCCTGCCCTCAGGGGCTAACAAGAGGGAAAACAGGCCCATAATTACTACATTAGATACAGGAGGGATGGGGCTCAAGTAATAAACTCTGAGTCTTTTAGTCATGATTTTTGACCATCCCAATCCTGCCAGGTGCCCAGTGCTCTGGCCTCAACTCAGTAAAGCACTTAAGCATTTGTTTAACTTTAGAAATGCAAGCAGAAGTTAAGCATGTATCTGGACTGAGGCTGGAATGCTCAGCACTTTGCTGGAAGAGCCTTAATTTAGTAAAAATATTTAGTGGTATTTGTATAGGAAAATTATTCTCAAATTCTTTATTGGCCTGCCATATATCAAACAATATTTTAATATATGCAGTTCATCAGAAAAGCCCCTTGATGAACTCCTTTGAATTTCAGGGTAGGAAGGGCTGTATTAACTCAGTTCTCCAGATCTGAACCTGACCTTATGGTTTGGTTCTGGACTTGACCCAAAACAGAAGGGGCCTATATTCAGTTCAGTTTCAGAACTGACTAAAAGTCTTAGAAGATGGCTGAATAGTGCCATTGGGGATGTAATCTTATGAAACCAGTTAATGTTTTTTTAGCATCATTTCTGCTCCTGAACTTTAGCCCTGATTCAGCCTTGAACCCAAATTCCACCTACTTTATCTACCTCGGTATAAAAATAAGCAGGGAATCGTCAGATATTCAAACTCATTTTTTTAATCTTCTGCAGGAGGACTACAATTCATAAATAGGTAATTTAATATTTCACACTGATATACAAATGATGCATAAAAAGTTATCTATTCAGAATTACTAATACTAGCATAACTATCAAAATACATAAACTGCAGTGTGAAAGTATCTAGCTACATACTTTCAAACTATAAAATAACATCTTTCATGTTCAAAGCTGTGATTGTCTCAGCATGTTCAGCAGCAAATTGCTCTGTTTTGAAACTTAGATCAGTAACCCTTTGCTATCTATGGGTATTATGGAAAGAACCTACAAGATTCTTTTTACTAAACGATAAGTGAACTCAGACCTCTGAGTACAAGCTATTTTCTCCATTATAGCTGCCATTTCCTAAAAGCAGCATTAGTCCTTAAAAGTTTTGAACAATATGGACTGTATTTTATGGAGCACCTACACGTTTCAAAAAAGTCAAATATATCTAATTAAATAGATGAGTAATCCATTTACTGGAGCCAAAGGTAAAAGTATTTATTCCCTGAATTTAGTAGCTCTATACTCTGAAGCAGAATCAATCAAGAACAACCCAACTTTTTTTTTTTTTTTTTTTTAAGAAAAAAAGAGGCATGAAAAATCTCTGAATCATACTTCTAAGATGGTAAAAGAGAGATGGATGAAAGTTTTTAAGCAAAATTTGGCTCTTGGCCCAGCAGGGTAAGCCGCTGGTGGGTCGGGTCATTTTGTGTACCTGGAGCATTCGCAGGCATGAAGCCCCTCAGCTCCCAGTGGCAGTGGTTTGCCGTTCCCAGCCAATGGGAGCTGAGGGAAGTGGCGCCACATCCCGCAGCTCCCATTGGCTGGGAACGGCAAACCACTGCCACTGGGAGCTGAGGGGCTTCATGCCTGCGAACACAAAAACGACAATGTATTAGATATTCAATTCAATGATTTCATAGAGTTTAAAATCATCAAATTTTGGTGTAGACCTGTTTATAAGCCAACCCCGCACTCTTTGATGTGTCACTTTACCACCAAAAATATTCGGCTTATGAACGAGTATATACGGTACTTACAAAATGAATCAGTGGGACTATATTAGTACCCACTGACAGTTTTGTTGGGCTTTTGTTTGTGTTTTTAAGGTCAGTGGCTTGCCTCTGTGAATTAAGTATCTGAATAATGGGCTTGAGTATTTCAGAGAGGAGTAAATATTACTTATAGTAGTGTTGTGCTAGCATTTCAGAAGCACGTACTGTATATCCAGGAGATGCCTGATTTCATAGTCAAACAATTCACACCCTCCTGCCATTTGTCAAATCAAGCTTTGTTACTCCTGGTGTCTCACTGAAAAGATCATCAGATACTCTTTGGAAGCCAAAAGTGTTAATATACATATCTTCCCCACCTCCTCCTTCAACCCACACTTGACATGAAAGAACAAAATAGCATACACCATTATATTTTCTTTATCATGAGAATGGGTTTATGTTACTGTACAGTAAGACATCCATATTGTAATGGTTCTTTTATCCAGCAAAAGGGAAATTATACATATTTTTTAATTCAAAACACATCCAAACTTTGTAAACTCCAGGGTCATCCCTGAACCTGCAAGAAGTGTTCTGAAGAGACAGCTAGGTGGTACATTTTTCTTATCACATGCTCAAGTTCATAAGTGTCTTAACATCCCTGAATGATTAACATATAGCACTGTTTGCCCCTAAAATTATGTGATTTGTTTAATACTTGACTATTACAAGTGAATTAATCAGAGATATAGGGGTCACTCTAGGAGAGGGTCATGTGGCATCCTTTAAGGAGCTATTTCCCATATGTAAGAATTCTCTGCCATAGAACACTGGATACAGGACAGAGATGCAGTTTCCATTCTAGTCTCCCTCTTCAGCTGCTTATAACTTTCTCAGATGTGTTTTAGGGCCAAATCTTGTCCTTTTGAGTGAATATACAAGTCCTGAAAAGCAGCAGCACTGCAGAGGAGATTGACCCATGCAGTTGCCACGAAAGAGAAGAGCTTTGGAACATCTTTGTGCTGAGCATGATACAGAGTTGCTCATCTCTGCAATAACATGCAGTGCCTGTTGATGACAAGGTGGGGGCAACGATGGCTTACAGTTTTGCAAAACTATTATCTAAAACTATTATGCAGGGGGTAGAAGCAGCAGGCTTGGAAGCTATTGCAACTTATGGACGCTCCAAGGCCATACTGCCATTTACTTGGGTTTCATGAATGGGACTAGGATCTGGCCCTTCATTAACTTTGTGGAGATGCATCATCCTTTCCTACAGACTCAGAGGCACTAGCTTTTCCTTCCACCCTCTCCCCCGAAAAAAGTGTATGGAGAATTTGATTCGCTTCACTTGGAACGACCTCTTAGAGCAATTAGATAGAGATATGATGGACAGAGCCAGGAACATAGCTGTGTAAAGTGAATTGAGAATGGAATAATTAAATACCTTCTTTTCTGGTAAAAGATATGAAAAAAAATCTATTCATGGTATATTTAAAAGAGTGAATCTAGAAGAGATCCATTAGTCCATGCAGCTTTACAGCAAGCTCTGCTTATTTTATGAAAAACATTTGAATGACCTCTTTCAGTTGCCTTAAAGCAAATTAGATCCTCCAAGCCATAAAACTGTAGCGGCTGAGTTGAGGTGGTATTTCGTATATCTCCTACAGGGAAGGATAGCAATGCCACTGTGTGACGCTCATTGCACAGGACCAACACGGACTCCAAAATGAGTTGTTTTATCCCTTCAAGAAGAGGTTCCACAACCTCAAATTCAGTGATAACAAGACAAACGAATGTCTGGGCATAATATGTTCATTTTGAAGGCTCTGCCAAGAGTGCACAAATGCAATAAAATGTGATTTTAGATTTTTAATTCTAGTGAATTTACTACTTATTGCTGACTATATTAAAATCATTCCCTTGGTATTGACAATGGTAATAAGATCAGAGCTACTTTAAATAAAAATCCCTCAAAAAGTCACACTCAACTTACAATAAGGATAGTTGTTAGTAGAGAAGTATTTGTGCTTTTCACTGGTCAGGTATTAATCAGCTGGAGTGCACTATAGTATGCCCTTGGCTGTGCCTCAGGGTTATCACACAAACTGATAATTCATTACTAAACAGGTGATCTGATCACACATTATTGTGAGGCAAAATGCAGATCAAAGACTGAATGCATTCAAGCACGTGATTAAAAAAGAAACAAAAAACCCCACCCACAATCAACGACAAAATTAGCCTTGATAAAATGATTTAATGAATCCTAAACCAAAGAGATCCTGTAAATATTTCTATAGCCATTATTCAGCTCTGTTTGGAATCCTGTAAGCCCTAGCCAATCAGCCTGATAACTGGATGAGCTCACTTTAAACAGACAAATCAGAAGAGCTCATTGAACATTCTAAATAGAATAACAGTTATTTAATGAAATAGCAAGTGAACACTGCCTCTCTTTTATACTTCTAATGGTAGGATTTTATGTTTTCTCCCCTTCATTTTCTGACAGCTCCTATATTTTCCTTGATTTTTGCAGAAAACCATCAAGTTAATGTCTGCATATGCCTAGAGCTCTGGACTCTTTTACAATACTTTTGTTTTTCACTTTCTTCCTTTCATTTTTAGCCTACTTCTAGACTTTGCTTATTCACATGCCAAAATTCAAAATACTCTATCATCCACCATTCCAACTTGTACCTGACTAAAACTTAATGCCTTTTTCACACACAATTTCAAAGGGGTATAAGAGATGTACCTGCCAGTGTAATGCTTTAGAGCAAGGGTGGGCAAACTTTTTGGCCCGAGGGCCACATTGGGGTTGTGAAACTTTATGGAGGGCCAGGTAGGGAAGGCTGTGCCTGGACCCTGCCCCCTGACTGCCCCCCTCAGAACCCCTGACTCATCCAACCCCCCACCCCAGCTCCTTGTCCCCTGACTGCCCCCCCACCAAGGACCCCTGTCCCCCAGGACCCCCCCCCCATCCAACCCCCCGTTCTGTCCCCTGACCCCTATCCACACCCCTGCCCCTAAGTGCCCCCCGGAGCCCCCTGCCCCTTACCCAACTCCTCCCTGCCCCCTTAGCACACCACTCAGAGCAACAGGAGCTCGCAGCCATGCCCCCGCACTGCCCAGGAGGAGTGGTGGGCCAGAGCACCGGCGGTGCAGTGCGCTGAGGCTGCAGGGGAGGAGGGACAGCAGGAGAGGACCCAAGGGCTAGCCTCCTGGGCCAGGAGCTGGGCAGGACTGTTGCGCGGGCGCGTAAAATAATGACATCTCATATACAAATATATCTTTGAAAAGCAGTGTGTCATAAAAGTTCTACACTTGGCACATCAAGTGTGAAGCAGGTGAATTCCCACAGAAGAATTTCATTACTTTCTTCATTTATATCTGGAGTCATAGAGGTGCCCTTTCTCATGTCTTTCATGAAACAATTAACCTCTTGCCTTATATGCAATTGGTTGGAAGCAGCCCTACGAGGTTCAGAATCTAATTTAGAAGAGAAACTGTACATAGTTAATTAGTATTAGTACAATAAGGTAATTCCTATATTATCAAGCCCAGCAGCTGGTCAGTATAGCTAGTACAGAACTTTAATCAAGTACCAAATTATGCTGATGTTTCTCATGTCTAAAATACTTTGACACCTTTCACATCCACAGATATTTTAAGGTCTGCCACACTCAATGGGATGAAAGGATAGGCAAGAATGGGTGAACAGTGGGGGACTGCATAGAAAAGAATGATAGTAGATTCTCTTTTGTGTAAATAGTGGATAAAGGAAATATTTTTGTTTCCTTTACACCTGCATTTCTTGCACTGTTCCTGTTTTCTGATTCCATTGCATTCATATTTCAGTTTACAGATTCTTGCCTCCTAAAAATTCATGATCTTTTACATAAATTATATATATGGCTTAGTGAATAACCTGTAACAAGGCAGGGTGACAGATTTAGATCCACTGGTGCGCACTTACACCCTCTGAGCTTCTCTAACCCATACATTTCAAGTTACCTACGCTGGTTGCCATTGGAAGTCAGCATTTACCAATAGCTATTTGATATCAGAGAAGAGTGAGGGGGGGATTTGATAGCAGCCTTCAACTACTGGAAGGGGGGTTCCAAAGACGATGGAGCTCAGCTGTTCTCAGTGGTGGCAGATGACAGAACAAGCAGCAATGGTCTCACGTTGCAGTGGGGGAGGTCTAGGTTGGATATTAGGAAACACTTTCACTAGGAGGGTGGTGACGCACTGGAATTGGTTACCTAGGGAGGTGGTGGAATCTCCATCCTTAGAGGTTTTTAAGGCCCGGCTTGACAAAAGCCCTGGCGGGGATGACTTAGTTGGTGTTGGTCCTGCTTTGAGTAGTGGATTAGACTCCTGAGGTCTCTTCCAACCCTCTTATTCTATGATCACTGCATGGTAACTGAAGTGTTACTAGTGAAAACCATTCTAAATTGTGGGGGGGGGGGTGTCTATTTCTGCAGTTGTGTCTTATGCACTTCCTTAAGTTTATACATTCAGTAGTTCTGATGAATTAAATATGGTCCTAATTCAGCACTGTATGTTAACATGTGCTTAGCTTTAAGTTTTCCTGACAATTTGGAAGCAGAGTATCTTGAATACTTATGGGTCAGTGTTCTAATACTGAAAGCACAAGATTGGGTACTAGCTGGTGTTGACTATAGACCATCCAATCATACTAGAGAACAGGATGCCCTATTTGGTGTAGGGAAAAGCTGCATTATCATGGGGGAATTCAATCTGAGTTACATATGTTGGAGATCTCACGCGGTCAGTACTAAAACTTCCTCATAGTTTCTAAAAATATTATAGCTGACAATTTCCTAACTCAACAGTATTGCATTCAACATAGGAGAATTCTGCATTATGCTAATTGATAAAGAAGAACTGATCACAGAACTAAAAATTTGTTGCTGATTTGGTGCAAGTGATCATGACTTGATTACATGTGCGAAGTGTGAACCAGTTATGTTTTTATTGTATACTTACACACAGCTTTAAAAAAAAATTCAAAAAAGTTATGAGCCAAATCAGCTGTAGGAAAGAATTTAAAAAGAATAAAAGTGAATGACAATTGGGTCCTGTTTAAGAATATTTTACCACTAGATGCCACTCCCCCCCAAACCCTGCCCCCCACAATTTAGAAAGAAGGCCACACTGTATAAAAAAAATATTCTGGTTTAGAGGGGAAGTGAAAGCAGCTACAGTGGAAAAAACCCTCACGCAACGTGTAACAAGTTGGGAGGGAAAAAAGGGAGCATTGATAGCAATGAATATGAATTAGAAGATAGGAACTGTAGAAAATTGATAAGCAAAGTATAAGGACAAGGAGAAATGTCTGGCCAGCAGACTTAAGGAAAATAAGGAGTTAAAAAAAAACCACGACAACGATGACTGTTTGGAACAAAGGGAATCTTAATGGTATTGGTCCATTACTGATGGAAGTAGTCGAATTATAAATAATGCAGATGAGGCAGAAGTTTTCAATAAATATTTCTGTTCTGGAAAAATCCATGATTTGAACATCTGATTATGATTAAATATTTTTCCATTCAACAATAACTTAGAAGCATGTTAAACAGCTACTAATGCTTGACATTTTTAAATCAGCAGTTCCAGATAACTTGGATCTGAGAGTTTTAAAGAGCTGAGCAAGGAGCTCATTAGACCATTAATGTTGATTTTCAATAAGTCTTGGAACACTGAAGAAGTTCCAGAGGCTGGAAGAAAGCAGTTGTTGTGTCAATATTTTAAAAGGGTAAATGGGATGATGCAAGTAATTTTTGCCCTGTCAGCCTGATGCTGATCCTGGCCAAAATAGTGGGGCAACTTATGTTCTTGGCACTAAACTATTTAACCTTTTTAAAATCAATGACCTGGAAGAAAAAATTACTTATCAAGTTTGCAGATGACAAAGATTCAATCATTTGGCAATCTGAGCACAAGCAAACGATATACTGTTGTGGGCTAAATTAAACCTTGCAGTTATTGGTTGGGTGCAACCACATTTCCTTCAGGATGAATGTAAAAAACACTGAAATAATAGTCTCCAAACTTAAGGCACAGGCACGTCTCCATCCAAAACAGAGGCAAAACACAAAGGTGCCTAGAAATTTGAGCACGAGCAGCAGCGTTCTCTGGGTATTGTCTGCCCAGATCTGAGTAGATATGGATTAAGCTAAGAAAAGCAGGAGACAGCAGCACACAGGGACTTGGGGCATGTGTGTGTTCCCAAACACGGAACAGAAATATTTATTGAAAACTTCTGCCTCATCCGCATTTCTACTACTTCCATCAGTAATGGACCAATACCATTGTTAGGAGAAGAAAGAACGAGACAGACACACACACAGCACCCGGAGAAGCATGGTATGGGGCCCCTGAGAAGAATCTGGGTCTGGCTCTGGCTCAAGAAGCTATCTCCTGTTTGGTTCCTCCAGTGTAAATAAAGAAGATGCATCAGACAATGCCTGGTTGTAATCATCAATTTCTCCTCCTAAGTGGAGCAACCTGCAACATCCCCAATTTGGCGAATACCTCAGCTCAAAAGGGGCAACAGCGCATGTCAACATGGCCAAAGTTAAAATTATATATCTAGAAACAGTCTGCCATACTCACTGTTTCCCATTCTCTAATTCTGAATGACTAGCATGACCCTGGAGTCTATCAGCTGAACATAAGCTCCCAGTGTGACACTGTGTTCAAAAAGGGACAATGATCCTTGGATGTATATACAGGGAAATTAGTAGGAATACAGTGGTTTTATTACCTGTGTATTTAGTACTGGTAAGACCACTGCTGGAACTGTGACCAGTTTGGCATCCACAATTCAAGAAGGATTGTGATAAGTTGGAGAGGGTACCGAGAAGAGCTGAGCCACAAGAATCATTAATGGATTGGGAAACAAGCCCTACACTGAAGGGCTCAAAGAGCTCAATCTATTTAGCTTAACAGAAAGAAGGTTAAGGGGTGACTTGATGATAGCCTGTAAGTACATACAGGGGGAACTGAAGTTTATCCAAGATCCAATGACCAGAAGCTGAAGCTAGACACATTCAGCCTGGAAATAAAAAGTACATATTTTTAAATAGTGAGAATAATTAACCATGGGAACAACTTACTAAAGTTTGTGGTGGATTGACCATCACTGATAATTAAATTAAGGCTTGCTTTTGGACACTATTATGTAGGCATCTCTCTCAATTAGTTTCCTGCCATTGCAGGGGCCTCAAGCATTGGTGGCACTTTGGTCTCCTGTTCTGTGCCTGTGGCAAAGAGTTTAGTTTCCTGAGGAATGAAGTACTTTAGTCTACACCAAGTTTTAGTTTAATATATGGGTATCTGGGTGAAATGATATACAGGAGGTCAAACTAGATAATCTAAACATCCCTTCTGACCTTAAAGGCTATTAAGCTATCAATGTTTTTCTAAAAGATAAGCTCTAGTTCAAACAGAAATTAATTCAGGAAAGTCCTATGGCCTGTGTCATACAGGAAGGCAGAATATATGATCACAGTGGTCCCTTCTGGCCTTATAGTCTATCAATCTATGAAGTTTCATTAAAACAAAGCATGTGATTAAGTGATTGGGGCCTGGTTGGAGTAGTTCTCTTTTGCAGATAGCAATATAAGTTAGAGGAGTTATCCACTGAAGAATACCTCATCACTGATAAGAGCCTCTTATACTCTTTTGGTCACTGACCTACTAACAGTCATTTTTTCTTACTGTTTAAATATTTCCTACTATAAACAATTTAAGAATGAGACAGTACCCCTACTTTGTGGGGGATCTACTGAAAAGAAGTCTGATCTGTGATCAGAGAAGAAAAAAGTCTTTAAATGATGCTGGAACATTACAAATAGAATTAAATTAATTTGAAATACTCATATTCCTTGAGATAAAAAAAATTCTTTCAGGTTAGGGACTGTAAAAGGATAAATGGACACAAATCAGATATTAGGAATGGCAATATACAAAAACCTGTAGGAGAACACTTCAACCTCCCTGGACACACAATAGCAGATTTAAAAGGTAGCCATCCTGCAGCAAAAAAACAAAACCAAAAAAACTTCAGGACCAGACTTCAAAGAGAAACTGCTGAGCTTTGGTTCATTTGCTAATTTGACACCATCAGCTCAAGATTAAACAAAGACTGAATGCCTAGCCAACTACAAAAGCAGTTTCTCCTCCCTTGGTGTTCACACCTCAACTGCTAGAAAAGGGCCTCATCCTCCCTGATTGAGCTAACCTCGTTATCCCTAGCCTGATTCTTGCTTGCATATTTATACCTGCCTCTGGAAATTTCCACTACATGCATCCAACAAAGTGGGTATTCACCCATGAAAGCTTTTGCTCCAATACATCTGTTAGTCTACAAGGTGCCACAGGAATCTTTGCCGCTTTTACAGATCCAGACTAACATGGCTACCCCTCTGATACTCGATACATTAGGTTTGGCATATACAGCACACCAACTAGCTTGGGACCAGTTGGTCTCAACTATCTTCAGTATAGCTCACAGTTTTCCCTTTAGCTAGAGAAGTGCTTGTTTGTGACCCTTGGAGAAATATATTGTAACAAAGTTCCTCCTCTGCCTTGGTGGGTCTTGCACTTATTGGCAGAGTCTCTCACCTCAGAGGTTCATGGCTGCCCTCAGTTTGGCCACTTTTGTGGCTCAAATCTGCTGTTCACCCAGTTAGCCTCATCACTGGCCAGCATGGGGAAAGGAAGAAGAACAATCCCTGCAGTCTCTGCTGATCCACCTAGTGGATCGGGGAACAGGCCAGAGACCTTCCCCTCTGGTGGAACCCACAGTCCAGTATCAAGTAGGGAGTTGGGGGAATGGAGGGATGGGGGGAACCCAGGCCCGCCCTCTACTCTGGGTTCCAGCCCAGGGCCCTGTGGATTGCAGCTGTCTACAGTGGCTCCTGTAACAGCTGCGTGACAGCTACAACTCCCTGGGCTACTTCCCCATGGCCTCCTCCCAACACCTTCTTTATTCTCACTACAGGACCTTCCTCCTGATGTCTGATAATGCTTGTACTTCTCAGTCTTCCAGTAGTATGCCTTCTCACTCTCAGCTTCTTGCATGCACCACAAACTGAAGTGAGCTCCTTTTTAAACCCAGGTGCCCTGATTAGTCTGCCTTAATTGATTCTAGCAGCTTCTTGATAGGCTGATTAGAACACCTGCAGCCAGTCTGCCTTAATTGTTTCCAGAAAGTTCTTGATTGTTCTGGAACCTTCCTGGTTACCTTACCCAGGGAAAGGGACCTACTTAACCTGGAGTTAATATATCTGCCTATCACTCTCCTGTAGCCATCTGGCCCAACCCGGTCACAATATGTATTTCAACAATAGGAATGTTTCCTCAATTTGGATTAGTTTAAACAAGCTAAAAAAAAGGGAGCAAATTTCCTAATGCTTTGAATTTAAAAAAAAAAAAAAGTGGTTGCTAGTTTTAATTCATAAGAGAGATTTCTGCTGTGAGTATTCTCTTGCCAAAATAGCAATCCTGAAGAAACAAATAGGCATAATTTTGACATATTTTGCTGGTATACCACTCTCAGCCAACTGGCCAGTCACAACAAATGATCAGTGTAATAGGTTACATGACATCAAAGGTTTCTGTTCATCTTTTGGAATAAGCAACTAAGCATCTGACTCAAACCATGTTAAGAGTCAGTGGAAAAACTCCCATTGATTCAAAGGATTTTGGATAAGGCTCTGAAGTTCAAATCCTGATTTTACGATGTGTGGCCCCGCTGAAGTCAGTGAGACTCCTTATTGGTCCAGGAGTCTGCTCAGACATTGTAAATTGAAGGAGCAGGACCTAACTGATTAGTTTTGTTTACATAGGTTCAGTGTTTGTAACTTACCTGTGATATTTGATATTCAAAGTGACAACAGTGCATTCATATGCAATGATGAGATATTGTTTCGGTACATACCTCTTATTTAGTGCTTTTCATTTTTAGATCCCAAAGCACTTTATAAAGGAACTCAGTATCATTATCCCCATTTTACAGATGGAGAAATGGAAGCACACAGCAAGAAGTGACTTGCCCAAAGTCATCCAGCAGGCCAGTAGCAGAGCTGGGAACAGAACACAGGCCTCCTGAATCCCAGACCAGTGCACTTGTTAACGAGGGCTACTAACAATCTAAGTACCATGCGGGCAAATATTCTGTATTTTTAGGTTTGTTTTTTCTGATTAGTTTTTAAAAACTAAAGAATAAAAGAATCTGTACATTGCATCTCCAAGCTACTATAGGATGGAAAATCATATCTAAACAGTAGAAAAATAAATTTAAAAAAGAGATTTTGAAAAATATTCATAATTATTTTGCTTGAAGGATAGAAATTTTGATTCTCTACATGATTGCATTGCTATGACTGAGTATATTCTTGACTAGTACAAGTATTTTCAAATATAGGTATCAGTGCCCAAACATGCACCCAAACAGTTAAATTGTCCCCCCCTCTTTCCCAATTCCCTCCCCAGCCCCAAACTCCATTCTCACTCCCTTCACATCCCATGGAATCGGATGCATGGAAGGTGTGTGGCAGGCTTTCTAAATTACCTGTCAGAATGAGGGAAGGAGACATTATAGCAAGAGCAAAAGACATGACATGGCTCGACTAGGGTGTACTGTAGTTCTTGGAAGAAGATTGAGGCCAAAACAGCAGAAGTAATGATCTGGATTAAATATATATTAGTGTCACACAGTATTTATGAATCTCGTTAAGATCAGAGGACAAAAAAATAAATAAATAAAAAAAACCCATAACAGAAGAGCCACCTGGGAGAGGGTAAGCTAGAAATGCTTAATGACCACAAAAAGGTACAATACAAATGCAATGAGATCTACTACAAAATTAGTGATTAACAAAATTTGTCCTGCTTAAATTTCAAGTGCCCTTGACTACCGTCAGCTTAAAATTTAGGGCAAAACCTAAACATTTTTAGGTGTGTAATCTTCTTACACTAGGACACTGTAACCAGATTATACTTATCACAATGTTATACATTACACTGTAGGTACATTGCAAAGAATGTGTATCAGTGTCCACAAAGAAAATATTAATTCTAGTTACACTAGTCACTAGGCACAACGTTCAATTAATGTGATAAGTACATTTCCAAAAGGGTGACAAGCAGGGAGTGTCCAGTCATTTAGGGCTTTCTAGAAGGCACTCCAGACTATTGCTACACCATGCCCCAGCGGTATCTTTATGAGAAGGCCTCACCAATCCAGACAGAAACCTGGGACATCAAGGATTAATTCCCAGCTCAGGTTCAATGAGTTCAAAGTAGCACTCCAGGTGGGAGACAATGATACTGTTGAGCTTACTTATGCTGAACACCTTTAAAAGAAGGGAGGTGTGTTCTGAACAGGCAAATACGCCTCTACAAAGGCTAGAGGTACTATATTGGTGGGGTTATGTTTGTTTTAATACAGAAAAACGTGATGAATATTTTCCTAGCTGTTCGTTCTAGTAACTTCACAAATATTTGTCTCTGCTATTCTGTAGGCAATCTGTCCTTCTCACACACACACAAACCACCCTCTTTTACTATCTGATACTGGCTGAAGTAGACCTTAACACTAAAAAACTTTAGGGTCTCTAAAAATAATAAGCCACCCAGGTAATACCACCATCACTACTCCTTTATACAGAGATCTCAAGGTGCTTTACAAAGGAGGTCAGCACCACTTTCTTGCCCCTCCCCCCCAAATACAGTAGAATTAATCTCTTGAATGTTTGCCATGAAGGAGTCACCATACATAAATCAGGGGAAATGCAGTGTATAAAATATAAAGGAAATGGAAGCACTGAATAATCAGAGATAATTATATTTTCCCTTTATAATACACTTGTGAATCATAGGTTGGATATTAGGAAACACTATTTCACTAGGAGGGTGGTGAAGCACTGGAATGGGTTACCTAAGGAGGTGGTGGAATCTCTATCCTTAGAGGTTTTCAAGGCCTGGCTTGACAAAGCCCCAACTAGGGTGATTTATTTGGTGTTGGTCCTGCTTTGAGCAGGGGATTGGACTAGCTAACCTCCCAAGGTCTCTTCCAACCCTAATATTCTATGAATTATGGGTTTTGCATTTATAATTAGAAGCCAGGTGAAAGTTTAAAGGAATCCAAAAAATAACCAGCACTGCCAAGTGATCATTTAGTACAACAGGATTCCCCCCCCCCCCCCCCGCCCAATTGAGCTGTGTTTTTACTACCCTCCAATACGCTAGGTAGTACTGAGACTGTAAAAACATTACTCTCAGGGGATTCACTGTAACAGGGTTCACTGTAATGGAATGTGAAATGGGGTTGGACGACAGGGATGGTATCACTGACCACCATCATCTCATTTAAGTGTACTCCTAAGAGCCACCACTCCAAAGAGTTAACAAGATCATCTCTTAAAAGGCCAGCATTTTGTTAATATTCACAGAAGAGAAAATGACGAAGTAGTATGCACACAATTACTGATTTAGATTAGTTTCATGCTCATATTCATGCTTCATCTTTGAAGATTGCACCATGGGTTCTGACACCGGAAACAATATTTGCTTTAAAAATGTGCTTTGTTCTTGTAAATGCCACTTAAGTTGATCCTATGAGCTTTTTTAAATCTCATTAATTTTCCATGGAAAGCAGCTGTATTGAATTGAATAATAGACATGTTTCCAGGTTGCCTATTTGTGCTGCACACATTCACCCATACCAGTCAGAAGAGGATGGAGGACTGTAGTGCAAGCAAGGATGGATGAGCTAATGTTTGATGTAGCAACTACCCAGTTTGTTCTTGCTCTGGGAAAATAAAAGTGGTCTTTTGAAGCTTCAATTGCCAAAACAAACTTACATGCAAATACAAGGGAGTGAGAGAGCATAAAGGATCAGTCTCATTAGAGTTTTCTACCCAGAGACCACTGAAGGGTAAAAAACAAAATGTTTTTAGCCTGGATCAAGCGTGCAGGAAGTGTCCATACTAGCCTTTGCCAATTAACATGTTTGTAATAAACTTGAAGTACAAAATTCTAGTGGAAATGAGCACTATGGCACCCCTTCTCTCTTTTGCATGGAACACCTGCAGCACAGAAGAGCAATCTCTGCATGGCTACTACTCCCCCTCCCACAGATGTAGGTGGAGAGTGGATGGGGATGGGAGCAGATTACTTCACCACCACCCTGAGAGCTGGGGAGGGGGGTGGGTAGGAGGAGGAGAGCTAGGAACCAGACTGATTCTGAGTCACAGATTCCTAAGTAATGCTGATCCAGAAGCAAACATTCTACCCCTTGCTCAGGGCTTGGAGGACCGCCAGATGTGAGACCTTCAAAAGTTCAGTATAAATTCCAGATGTTGACCATCTGATCAGTTTGTGAGAAAGGTGTTCCTTTTCAATAGAAATTACTAATTACCAAGCCAAAAAAAAATTTACAAAACCTTTCACATTTGCTTAAATTCTCTGTGGTACCTGTCTGCACACACCAAAAAAGTAAGTGTGTTTCGAGTGCATTAGAAAGCATCCAATTCATGTGTTAGATTGCTATGAAACACCACAATTCACTTGGGTGAATCTTTTAAGATAGCCCAATAGATCTCTACCTTGATTACAGAATTCAGTAAATGACACTTACAGAACTATAATCCTCACCTGTTTGCTGAACCATTTATTGTGCAAAATTTGAAAGGTTATTTTAATGTTTAATTAAATATTTACAAAGAAATGTCTCCTTATATTTACACAGTTGCCAGTAGTTCACTCTTTGCTTAAAGACTTCCTGTTGTAATTGGGGCAGAAAAATCAGCAGACTATCCAGGCAGCAGCCAAATTATTGTGTTATTTTTAGGACTATGCTGATGAAGTTATTTTAATAATCCATAGTATGTTCTAAGAGGGGGCCACAAAATAACTGGACCTCCTAATTATTAAGTTAATGGACTCTACCATGCTGTGGTTGTCTGCCCCTGACAAACCAGAGGCTTTCAATGACCCAAACCCATGAATCAGGAAGTCCACCCCCTGCAGCTCTCAGCGCAACTTTGTACTTCATGGAACTTAATTTACCCCCGTGTGCTGTGCCCCACAAGAGGCCAGATATCAATGGCCAGTGACAACACGCATACCATGATTCACAAAGTGGGAGAAATGCCAGATTTGACTAAAAATACATTTTTGATGGATGTCCTGTTTAAAGGGTAATAAATACAAATCAGAGAGGAGCTCCCACAGTCAATAAATTATTGTATTATTCTACACCATATATATCCAAGACACCCACACAGCAGGTTGTCATATTACACATTTCCATAATATTCATTACATATATTTACTTATAAACATCCTCATGGATGAGAAATCATCATCTGATCCCCATTTCCCCAAATCTAGGTGGTTAGTTTCCCAAAGCAGGCAGCTGGGGTCATTTTGCAACTTTATGAAAGAGATGATCTCCAGTAGAGGTGAATTTCACAGCAGGGAGCCCAGCTGTATGCACAGGGTTAAAGAGCCCCACCTGGAGTCCTAATACTGAGCAGGGAGTGAACAATGGATCAAGGAAATCCATGGCAGTTGTACAGGACCTCCTCACATTTGTCTTAATATTAGAGAAAGTCCCTATCTATGCAAGCTGGGAATCGCATCACACCCCTAGCTCCAATGTAGATGTAGCCTTAGATGAGTGGAGTAGGTCATCCACATGATGGAGGCTGGAAGTTTGTAGATTCAGAAGCCCATGATTAGTTCACATCTGAGTGGCTTTTTACACAACCAGAGGGCTAAGAAGTTTAAAAAAAAAGAAAAAGAGAGAAAAAGAGAGAGAAAAGCTTCAAATCTTGAGCACTATTCTGCAGCAGTGGAAGCTTTGTGACTAATTCACTTTAAAAAAGCCACATATTTGGAAGAACTGCTTTTAAAAAAATGTTACAATATTATTTTTCATATCCCTTCATCTGTAAAACCACTCTGTTTGTACTATAAATCCAATCATACAGGCCTCTGAGGGAAGAAAAACCATAATACTTTAGAGATTTCAGAAATGCCTTTTATATACTCATCATCAAGTTGCATACAGTACCTAATTGTCCAGAGTTAGAAATGAAAGCTGGGAGCCACTGAAAATGGGAGAGCGAGCATTCCAGTAGGACAAAATCATTTCTAACCTTGACACTTTACTAGATCTCAGTCCTTGAAGTTGTCACAAACCTTAAACCAATCCAGGTCTGAATATTCACTTGCCACATCTCAGACCAATGTTGTTTGAGTGGAATTGATTAACATCCCACAATAATGTTTCCCTTTCAAGAGGTGGCAACTGTTAGAAGCTACTCAGTTTTGGAAGAAGGTCAGTCCTCCCAGCAGAAGTGGACTAATGACCGAGTGAGGAGACCAAAATTGCCCTTGTCCTCCCCATATCATCTTCCTTTGTGCACAATGAGAACTTTGGAGCGGGAAAAAAAGCTATAATCTGTTTATACTTCACAAGAAACTCCAGTGAGAGATTCACTTGTGGTGGCTCATTCAGGAGAGAAACGCTAATGAACATTGGCTGCACTTTTATAACAAAGAAGCCTGCTCATTCTTGAGAAAAATTTGTTAGCTAACCTTCTTCACCTGTGATAATCACAAGTAAACCCCAGACAGAGTTTCATCTTTCCTTGACTTAAGCAAATCTAGTTACCTTACATCCCTGGAGACTTTTCTACAAGAACAAAACAGATACCATAGGATGAAAAAAGCTCATGCTGCTCATAACTTTCATCTCTTAACCTATTCAAAATGTTAGGGAACAAATGCCTTAATTGTACAGTAGAAGAATCAGCTAATTCAGAGCTTTTCACTAGGGCAACATTTGGCTCTTTGCTCCTTCAGCAGTCATTTTGGCGTACTAGTGACAAGCTCCTTGAAGGAACTAGTATGGTGGATTTTGCAGTACTCAAGAACCCTACAGTCCCATTAAGATGCACTGGGGGCCCAAATTCTCTGACTTCAATACTTACGCCAGCAAAGAAATTTGTCCTGTATTTCTAAAGCTATAACTTCCAGCTGCATTCTGTGAGACCACAAGTCACCTTCTCTTACATGAGGAAAGGCAAAGAGAGATGAAATGAATAGATCATTTCTTCAGCAGAATTTTTGAACCAGAAATTTTTTAGCTGCACAAATCTCATGATGCCTCCTGAGCCTTTATATACTTAACACAAAAAAGAAAACTTCCACTTACTGTATGTACTTATCACTTTTGTATTCAAGGAGCTCCACAAACTTTTACGTACCTTTTATTGTCTAATGCAGATTGAAATCTAACCTACAGAACCTCTAAAGCAGGACTGGGGGAAGTGTCTTCCAACAACACTGAGCCTTTATTAAGATTCCAGTTAGGATCCTTCATTCAGGAATCACTTTCACACATGTAAAGCACAGAAGAAAAAAAAAAAGGAGGGAGAGATAGAAAACAAATCAAGGACATCATTGCCCTTAGAACAAGGGGATCACTACCCTCCATTATATATGTTCTTGGAACACTCTAATCCCCAATAAGATATAATGAAACTTTTCTAGGTCCTGTGACCTATGAGATTCTTCCCTACTTAGTTTTAGTGACTAATATAAACCTTGGATAAAAGGGATGAAAGTCTGACCCTGCTGAGTGAATGGCAAACTCTTACAGTGCCAGATTTTCATCCCATGTCACCTGACCTCTTCTTACATGGAAAAAATCCTTGAAAAATAACTTTCAAAACATTGTTTATGTCTCTCCAAATTGGGATTTAAATAACAATGCTTCAGAAAATATAGTAAAGTCATAGGTACTGCTTTCCCTATTACTTTAAAATTTGTAAAGAATCTTATACTCTGTACAAGAGTCTACATGTTTAATTTAATTCTTTGATAACCCAAAGAGTCACTGCAACTCTTAAAACTTTATGTACAGCACATTATGTATAGAATGTTTTAATGTACAGAGTGCTTTACAACATAAGAAATCATGCCCCCAAGGAGCTTACCATCAGTCAAACAATTATGAAACCCGCACAAGTGATAGAAGAATTTGAAAGAGGTAAGGGAGGGTATTGGCAGACAAGCAATAGGACACTGTTCCAAGGTAGCTTAAGCATATTGCTAAGAGTGGATCAAAGAGATAAAAGGAAACAGATAGGAGAAAAGATTAGGAGGATCATAGGGAGTAGAAGGGAAATAAACAACACTTATTTCTCATATAGCACTTCTAATCAGTAGATCTCAAAGCCTTTCACACTCTTTTAGTGTATTCATCTTCACAATACATATGAGATAGGGAAGCACAGAAGAAAAGGGAACAGGAGAGAGCTGAGGACCTGAGGCACAGAGAGACTAGCCCTGGTCTACATTAGGACTTTAGGTCGAATTTAGCAGCGTTAAATCTATGTAAACCTGCATCCGTCCACACGATGAAGCGCTTTTTTTCGACTTAAAGGGCTCTTAAAATCGATTTCCTTACTCCACCCCTGACAAGTGGATTAGCGCTTAAATCGGCCTTGCTGGGTCAAATTTGGGGTACTGTGGACACAATTCAACAGTATTGGCCTCCGGGAGCTATCCCAGAGTGCTCCATTGTGACCACTCTGGACAGCACTCTCAACTCAGATGCACTGGCCAGGTAGACAGGAAAAGAACCGCAAACTTTTGAATCTCATTTCCTGTTTGGCCAGCATGGCAAGCTGCAGGTGACCATGCAGAGCTCATCAGCAGAGGTGACCATGATGGAGTCCCAGAATCACAAAAGAGCTCCAGCATGGACTGAACGGGAGGTACGGGATCTGATCGCTGTATGGGGAGAGGAATCCGTGCTATCAGAACTCCGTTCCAGTTTTCGAAATGCCAAAACCTTTGTCAAAATCTCCCAGGGCATGAAGGACAGAGGCCATAACAGGGACCTGAAGCAGTGCTGCGTGAAACTTAAGGAGCTGAGGCAAGCCTACCAGAAAACCAGAGAGGCGAACGGCCGCTCCGGGTCAGAGCTCCAAACATGCCGCTTCTATGATGAGCTGCATGCCATTTTAGGGGGTTCAGCCACCACTACCCCAGCCGTGTTGTTTGACTCCTTCAGTGGAGATGGAGGCAACATGGAAGCAGGTTTTGGGGATGATGATGATAAGGTTGTAGATAGCTCACAGCAAGCAAGCGGAGAAACCGGTTTTCCCGACAGCCAGGAACTGTTTCTCATCCTGGACCTGGAGCCAGTACCCCCCAAACCCACCCAAGGCTGCCTCCTGGACCCGGCAGGCGGAGAAGGGACCTCCAGTGAGTGTACCTTTTAAAATACTATACATGTTTAAAAGCAAGCATGTGAAAGGATTAATTTGCCCTGGCATTCACGGCTCTCCTGGATGTACTCCCAAAGCCTTTGCAAAAGGTTTCTGGGGAGGGCAGCCTTATTGCGTCCTCCATGGTAGGACACTTTACCACTCCAGGCCAGTAGCACATACTCGGGAATCACTGTACAACAAAGCATTGCAGTGTATGTTTCCTGGCGTTCAAACAACATCCGTTCTTTATCTCTCTGTATTATCCTCAGGAGAGTGAGATATCATTCATGGTCACCTGGTTGAAATAGGGTGCTTTTCTTCAGGGGACACTCAGAGGTGCCCGTTCCTGCTGGGCTGTTTGCCTGTGGCTGAACAGAAATGTTCCCCGCTGTTAGCCACGGGGAGGGGGGAGGGCTGAGGGGGGTAGCCACGCGGTGGGTGGAGGCAAAATGTGACCTGTAACAAAAGCACATGTGCTATGTATGTAAGGTTAACAGCAAGGTTTACCCTGAAAGAGTGTAGCCATTGTTTTATAAAATATGTCTTTTTAAATACCACAGTCCCTTTTTTTCCCCCTCCACCAGCTGCATGTGTTTCAATGATCACAGGATCTTCTCCTTCCCAGAGGCTAGTGAAGATTAGAAAGAAAGAAAAAACTCACTCGTGATGAAATATTCTCTGAGCTCATGCTGTCCTCCCACACTGACAGAGCACAGATGAATGTGTGGAGGCAAATAATGTCAGAGTGCAGGAAAGCACAAAATGACCAGGAGGAGAGGTGGCGGGCTGAAGCTCAAATGTGGCAGCAGCATGATGAGAGGAGGCAGGATTCAATGCTGAGGCTGCTGGAGGATCAAACCAGTATGCTCCAGTGTATGGTTGAGCTGCAGCAAAGGCAGCTGGAGCACAGACAGATGCTACAGCCCCTGTGTAACCAACCACCCTCCTCCCCAAGTTCCATAGCCTCCTCACCCAGACGCCCAAGAACGCGGTGGGGGGGCCTCTGGCCAACCAGCCACTCCACCACAGAGGATTGCCAAAAAAAAAAAAAAAACAGAAGCATTCAATAAATTGAATTCAATAAATTTTAAAGTTGTAAACTTTTAGAGTGCTGTGTGGCATTTTCCTTCCCTCCTCCACCACCCCTCCTGGGCTACCTTGGTAGTCATCCCCCTATTTGTGTGATGAATGAATAAAGAATGCATGAATGTGAAGCAACAATGACTTTATTGCCTCTGCAAGCAGTGATCAAAGGGAGGAGGGGAGGGTGGTTAGCTTACAGGGAAGTAGAGTGAACCAAGGGGCGGGGGGTTTCATCAAGGAGAAACAAACAGAACTTTCACACCTGTAGCCTGTCCAGTCACGAAACTGGTTTTCAAAGCTTTTCTGATGCGCACCGCACCCTCCTCTGTTCTTCTAACCGCCCTGGTGTCTGGCTGCGCGTAACCAGCAGCCAGGCGATTTGCCTCAACCTCCCACCCCACCATAAACGTCTCCCCCTTACTCTCACAGATATTGTGGAGCACACAGCAAGCAGTAATAACAGTGGGAATATTGGTTTCGCTGAGGTCTAAGCGAGTCAGTAAACTGCGCCAGCGCGCCTTTAAACGTCCAAATGCACATTCTACCACCATTCTGCACTTGCTCAGCCTGTAGTTGAACAGCTCCTGACTACTGTCCAGGCTGCCTGTGTATGGCTTCATGAGCCAGGGCATTAAGGGGTAGGCTGGGTCCCCAAGGATACATATAGGCATTTCAACATCCCCAATAGTTATTTTCTGGTCTGGGAATAAAGTCTTTTCCTGCAGCTTTTGAAACAGACAGAGTTCCTGAAGATGCGAGCGTCATGTACCTTTCCCGGCCATCCCACGTTGATGTTGGTGAAACGTCCCTTGTGATCCACCAGAGCTTGCAGCACTATTGAAAAGTACCCCTTGCGGTTTATGTACTCGCCGGCTTGGTGCTCCGGTGCCAAGATAGGGATATGGGTTCCGTCTATGGCCCCACCACAGTTAGGGAATCCCATTGCAGCAAAGCCATCTACTATGACCTGCACATTTCCCAGAGTCACTACCCTTGATATCAGCAGATCTTTGATTGCGTGGGCTACTTGCATCACAGCAGCCCCAACAGTAGATTTGCCCACTCCAAATTGATTCCCAACTGACCGGTAGCTGTCTGGCGCTGCAAGCTTCCACAGGGCTATCGCCACTCGCTTCTCAACTGTGAGGGCTGCTCTCATCTTGGTATTCATGCGCTTCAGGGCAGGGGAAAGCAAGTCACAAAGTTCCTTACGCATGCGAAAGTTTCACGGCCACTGGGAATCGTCCCAGATCTGCAACACTATGTGGTCCCACCAGTCTGTGCTTGTTTCCCGGGCCCAGAATTGGCGTTCCACCACATGAACTTGCCCAATTAGCACCACGATGCATGCATTGGCAGGGCCCATGCTTTTAGAGAAATCTGTGTCCGTGTCTTGATCACTCACGTGACCGTGCTGACGTCACCTCCTCGCCCGGTATTGCTCTGCCAGGTTCTGGTGCTACATATACTGCTGGATAATGCATGTGGTGTTTTAATGTGCTCCTAATTGCCAAAGTGAGCTGAGCGGCCTCCATGCTTGCCTTGGTATGGCGGCCGCACAGAAAAAAGGCACAGAATGATTGTCTGTCATTGCTCTGACGGAGGGAGGGGCGACTGACGACATGACTTACAGGGAATTAAAATCAACAAAGGGGGTGGCTTTACATCAATGAGTATTTCAGGCAGGACTTCACGGAGGGTTCCGATAAGAAATGGTGCACCTAAGTAATTGTTCTTATTGGAACAAGCAGGTAGGTCTGGCCTCTGATTGATACATGGCTAGATTTACCTCGCTGCACCTTCTCTGTGAGTGACTGCAGTGTGACCTAGAGGAATGAGTCCCCTAGACGGGGGAGGGAGGGAAGCAAATGACTACAAAACAAATCTGGTCTATTTCTTGTTTTGATCCACTCCATCTATCTTTTACATCTTTGGCTGGCAGCAGATGGTGCAGAAGGACTGCAAGCCATCCACATCTCATGGCTGCTCGGCAGAAAACGGTACAATAGGACTGCTAGCCATCCTTATCACCTGCCTGCTCACCATAAGATGGTTCAATAGGACTGACTGCAGGACTAAAGAGAATGACCTGGTCAAGTCACTCCAAATTTAGTCCCTGCGCCCATGTCTGCCCAGGCGCTCCTGATCGACCTCACAGAGGCGACCAGGAGCACCTTGGACATGACAATGACGGCTACCAGTCCTACTGTACCATCTGCTGCCACAAGGCAATGGGTTGCTGCTGCTGTGTAGCAATGCAGTACCACGTCTGCCAGCACCCAGGAGACATACGGTGACGGTTACCTGAGCGGGCTCCATGCTTGCCGTGGTATGGCGTCTGCACAGGTAACTCAAGAAAAAAGGCACGAAACGATTGTCTGCTGCTGCTTTCACGGAGGGAGGGAACGGGGGCCTGACGATATGTACCTAAAACCACCCGCGACAATGTTTTAGCTCCATCAGGCATTGGGATCTCAACCCGGAATTCCAATGGGCAGCGGAGACTGCGGGAACTGTGGGATAGCTACCCACAGTGCAACGCTCTGGAAGTTGACGCTTGCCTCGATACTGTGGAAGCACTCGGCCGAGTTAATGAACTTAATGCACTTAGAACATTTTCTGTGGGGACACACACACACACACTCGAATATATAAAAACGATTTCTAAAAAACCGACTTCTATAAATTCGCCCTAATTTCGTAGTGTAGACATAGTGACTTGCCCCACATCACAGGAAGCCCATGTTAGAGCAGGGAATTGAACCCAGGTTTCCTAAACCAGGGCTCTAATCACTGGACCATCCAGATGTAGATTGGGGTGAATTTGTGAAGGTTTTATGAGCACAAAACTGATGTGGTAAAACAAAGCCTGTGAAGGGAGCCAAGGAGGTGATGGCACAGAACAGGATAAGCCACTTGTTGCAAACTATTGCAACTATCTAAGCAATAAAACACAAAATGTATGGGGGTTTGTTATTAGACACTTCTTTGAGACTGGAAGAGTTTATAATCTGAAATGACAGTGAAGGCAATTAAATCTGACTGATACAAGGACTAGCAGAAAGAACAGAAACATGGGCAGATTGTAGGGATGGAGAAGGGACAGAGGAGGAAATAAGAACAGGGAGGTAGGTAGAAGCAGAGAGAAGTCTATATTATGGACACCACTTGAAAATGGACATTTACCAAACTGCAGTATTTACTAGAACCACAATCTACTTTACTGCTAGAAACAGAAACCACAGTATTTTCCATATTCAAAACAGAAAGTAGCTCACACCCTGGTGAATTTAACTGCTGTGTTTATTAAATGTCCAGCTCTTAATATTACCCACAGTATATATGTTCTTGCCACAGTGACATAGTACTTCCAAAACTTTGTAGGAATGATCAGTGGTTAAGACTACTGTACTGACTACATCTAAAAAATTACTGCTTTATAATAATATACCATATGATTTATTTATGTCACATTTTCACCTTAAAAAGTTTAACAAGCAATAACTAAATTATCCAGTCATTTTTCCTTGTTTTAATTTCTAACAATCTCTTAAAACTCTGATTATCTGAAAATCCTAGATGCAGTCTTGGTTCAAACAGAACAGGTAGGGGCACTCACTACTGTAGTTCTTGCTGTTGGCATGTTACTGAGAAATGGAATGTACTGGTGGCTTTAAAAAAAAAACAAACAAACCAACAACAAAACCCACACACACCCTTCATAAACCTTAGAAAATCAGGTTCCATGCATACTATAAATAATGAAGCATTTTCAGGAGCAAAATGAAACATGAAAGCTACAGAAAATCCTCCTCAATAACTAGAGGAAAATTGCATACCAATTAATTTCACTCCACATATTTTCAGGGCTGAAATTTGCCTTTGCTAAGGAGTGCTCTTGTACATTTGCAAAGGGGTTCACCCACCTGAAGTGGGACCTTCTTGTAGCTGCTCTGAGGATCAGCACTTACTTGGTCTAGCACCCCCTTCTGTCCTCTTGCTCTGTAGAGCTCAGCATGCTCCCACTTCATGTCTTGGCCCTCCAGCCAGGTCACTTTGCATGTTTTCCCCCTTCTAGAGTACCAAGCTTTGTCCAATTCCACTGCCCTGACTGTACCACTTCCCCAGCAGCTGGCAGGGGAATGCAGGTCTGCTGGCCCACTCCTCCAGGTTCCAGCACAAGGACACTCAGTCCAGCAACCACAGTTCACTTTCTCCCAGACCCTGCTGCCATTTCCCTATGCTCCCTACTTTTCTCTTCTAGATATGCCCTTCCCTCAGGGCCAAGATCCCAGGACTTCTCCTCCCCCACTGAGTTTCCTCCTTTCACTCCAGCACCAGGAAAGTGACTGCAGGCTTCTTCCTGCTGCTAACTTCCCAGCTGTATCATAGCCTTGCCTGTTCCTTCTCAGCTGGGCTCTATTCCCAATCAGGGGCTGCTTACCCAGCCTAATTCTCCTCAGGTGTGGCTATCAAGTAAATCTGCCCTCCCCCGCCCCCGGCCTCATTTCAAGGCTGGTGTGGGATGAACTCCCCATCACAGCATTCCAGATGTATTTTGACTTTGCTATGTCATATCATCAGATTCTTCTCTTTTCTGATTCTGGTGATCACAGTAGAGGCTTAGTTAACAGATAGAAACTCCAGCCTTAATCTAACCCTTTTCCTATAATGGAAAGAAAAATCTTTCCTGGATATCCACCCCTAAGTCCTTTTCACATCAGTCCCTGCATGGATCAACTCCCTCCTCCTTGGACTGAGATCTGGAAAAATCACTGCCACTGCTATGATTCCTGACATGCCTTTCATTTACTTAACCCTTTTTTCTTTTATATATAAATTTAACTTTACATCCACTTTCTCTTTTCATGCCTTATGCACCAGAGTGTTATTTTTCAAATCCATGTTCCTCCAGCCTTCCCATGTCCTTGTTTCCACTGCTGTCAAGCATGTAAGACAGCCCTTTATCTTAGTCTGTCAACTGCCAGCACCTCCACGATCTCCCAGAGGAGACCAGCTTCTTGTGAATTCTATTGCTGACACTCTCTCTCCCCCAAATTTCTCTTGCCGCTCCACGTCCATTCCCTTGCCTGTGTACACTCCTTTATTTTAATCACTGTCACTCAAGATTTCTAACAGATGATACCAATTTACAATGATCTGATTTTATTTTGCATCTCCATTGTGGGGACTGGACTGGTACATACTAGGACTGCTTCCAGGTTTGCTGTGAAATGCAAACAATTATTTAAGGTCCACGAAGTCACAGTATGCACAATATATTAAAAGATGTAAAACCATTTGGGCCTGCTTTTAACTTAGAACTACAATTTTAATTTCTTTATCTGATCCTCAACAATAATTCCAAATGCCTCAAAGTACTTTCACTCTCTTTCTATTTAGACTTTGCCTTCTTTGCAGGATCATAGAATGGTAGGACTGGAAGGGACTTTGAGAAGTCTACCATATTCCTAATCTATATGCTGGCACTGTGACGCCTAATTCCCCGGCATTGTGTGATGCCTACATGGATGCGGATACCCAGCTATATCTTTCTTCAACACCTTCAGTCCCTGAAGCATTTTTATTGTTGTTGCATTGTTTGTCTGATCTCTGCTGTTGGATGAATTGCAATATTTTGCATCTAAATTTGACAGAAAAAGCAAAAGCTATCCTTATGGGCTCCTGGTGATGTTTAGTTATATTACCTTTTTGTTCTTTAGTGTGTGGTCAGTGCTATATCCTTCATGCAGTCCAAGCATTAAAACAGAGGAGAACTTTTGGATTTAGGATTGATAGTTGAGGCTCTATTACCAACCTATTTTACCTAGGAAATAGAGTTCACTTTTTCTGTTACCTGGATATCAACTATTGATACCTTGAGTCTATGCTTTTATTACTTCCCACAAGATCATTGCAAAGCTGGCTGTATTTCCTAGGCTCTTTACTGGCAAATTGCAGCTAATCCAAAATTCCTCTGTCTATATCATCCCTAGTATTTTGTATTCTATTTATGTTCAACAATGTAGTTTATCAGTATTTGTTCAGAGGAAGGATGAATATATTTTTAAGCTTATAATGCTTTTAGACAGACTATATGGCCAAGCACATGCCCCAGACTAGCTCCAAAGTGTGCAAAACTTTATTTTAGCAATACCTAAAATACACAGTTGAAGCTTCAGGAACAGACATATGGCACAACAGTACTGTCAGAGGCAGTGGGCTCCTGGAGGAAAAGAACAGTGAACTGAGAGGAGTGGGAAAGGCTTCTGAAAGGCCATGTAGAGATTTGACTTGCAGGCTACTGAAGTGCTCCAGTGAGAGAGTCTTAGGGAAACACAAAACCTTTAGCGAGATTAAAAATAAGCATTAACAATCTTAGATGCTTACTCAAACTGAACCTCCAAACCACCGCTAACGGTAAGAGTTTGTCTTTGATTAGATAGAGATTATATGGTAAATTCCTTTCTAATTATACTAAAAAGTAATTACACCTCTTTCCAATTTAAATCCAACCTAAAATCCTAAATTTTTACAGGAATTTTCTATTTTAGGGATTTGATTTTATAGCTGGATTGTTACCCTGTTTCTCCTTTGTGCTGTGCTAGATTCCAAAAGATACACAGGGATGGGCTATATGTCAGTACTTGGATGAAAGACCCCAAAAGAATGCATATATGGTCCAGAAATTGATGTCACTGGCACTCTTCTCTATGAGAAAGTATGGGAACTGTAATCCCAGCTTGAAATTTAAAGTAAATGCAAGCCAAAAGCAAAATCCTTTCTTTGCTAGAGAGACCAAACATAGTTGAAGAATTTTAAAGATTTCATAGAGTATAAGGGCCAGATGGGACCATTGTGATCTGGTCTGGTCTGGTTATAGATATTAATTCAGGGAAGTCCAATGATCTGTTTAAACTAAAGTATCTGTTTGAACAGGATCTGGACACTCTAGATAAAAAAAGCATTAAACTCAAGCTGCTTTGCATTGTCTTTTTCATTCAAAATCATCACCAATTTGTTTACCAGAATTGCATTAACGTATTGCTATGAAAATATAAATCTTTATATACATTTAAATATTCAGAGTAATTGGGATGCAAAGCTCTTTTATATCATTCATACATATGAAATGTAATGTTTCACGATCATGATATTGGCAATATAAACAGGAAAATAATGACTAGTTCAGATGCTGCCACTTTCACAAGTGGTACATGACATTGCCTTTCTTGAATCATTTATCCAAGTATTTAAACAAAGAAAAGCAAGAATACCTTCCTTACTCTTATTTTTCCCCACCCTACTCCCACAAATTATAGCATTCCTGTGATTTACTCTTAAAATTACTCATTACCCTACAGACTTCCATCATACTAGCTTTTACAAAATCAGAGTTCAGAGGTGTGCAATCAAAAATTCAGCAAATATTTAAGCAACATTTTTCAAGCAATTTCATTAATGTCAACACAAAATGCAATGTCATCAGAATCATGACATTTCAAGCACAGAAACCTCTACCAGAGAGCAGCACATTCATCTATGTCCATGCTTCTGAAGCATCTCATAACTGCAGATGATGACTGCAGCAACCTGTCAATGGCTGGCTTCAGCAAAAGCCATCTGGATGGGACATGGCATAATAATTTTCTCCCTCATCTCAAAAATACTTGCAGCTGACCTCTTCCTTCTGCAGACTTAAGAAAGCAGTTGAATACTTTTAACACAATAAATTGTCAACATCCAATTTATTTACTCCATATAGCATTTGAACATATTGCATACCATGTAAGCTCTGCAGTTTACATTTACCAACAGCTGTTTTTCTTTGTGGAGCAGATGGTGTACTGAGTGTACCATGACATAATTCACATTTGCATTATCAGTCATGAATGCTAATGCATTCAGTAAACTGAATTTTGTGTTTAGCTAAGACATTTTTAATAGCAATAGCAATGGAAGTATCATCCTTTTAAGCATCTTCATAAAACTAAGTTAATTTGTAAATACAGTCATTGGATCAAATTCTGCTCTCAGTTTCCTAGGCATAATTGAAGGTAGAATTTAGCCCAATACCTGCAGTAAAATAGTGGACACCAAAAGGGAGCATTTTTGTTTCCACCTTCATTTAACATATGTGTGATTATTCTGTTTGCATTTGTTAAGTAGTCAACATCCTTAACAGTTTAGAAGACAGGAATTGCTTTCAAAAGACGTTCCAGAAGCCAGTCTTGTGTTGTTACTAGGGCTGGCCAAAAACCGAGAATTCTGTTTTGTGAAAAACGTCAATGTTTTTACATTTGTTTTTGTTTCACATTGGAAATTTTTCACACACAAAAAGGAGAGTCCCTCCTACTTTAGGATGGCCAATAGCCCAGTGGTTAGGACACTCAGCTGGGGTGTGAAAGACCTAGATTCAAGTCTCTGAGAGCCCTAACCATCAGGCTATTGACTCAGTCTCTCTTTGGTCCAATGACTATTTAATTATTTATACAAAGTAGAAAAGCCCCAACAGAAGAGATTGACTCTGCAGTGGTTGGGGAACTTGTCTGAGATGTGAAAGATCCACATTCAAATCTCTACTCTGACCTGGCAGAGCAGTGACTTGAACTTGGATCTCATAGGTGAGTGCTACTGGCTATTCTGGGTAGGTTTCCCTCTTTGGTTTTGACCTGAAATTGCCTCTGGGACCTGAGGAACCTTCCCAACAAAAGTTCAGTCCAAGCCAGTATGTCTCGACAAAAAGTTTCCATTTCAATGAAGCTGCATTTTCCACTAATAAATGTTTTGTCAAAAAATTCCCTGCCAACTCTAGTTCTTCTCAGAGAAGAGCAATGATGATAATTTGCCCATGCAGTACATACCAGCATAAGTGCAATGATGTTTGACAGCATGATACCCTACTGTCAGTTATAAAGCCAGTACCATGGCAATTTCTGATCTGGATCACATTTGAACAAAGAATTACTCTATTGTTTCGGAGTGTGACCACAGCTTTTATTAACTTGTTCATTAGTTTGGTATTTTAAAATCCAAAATGTAGCATTCATGCAAGGTTCATGCACTTGGCAACATTCAGGGCACACCCGGAGTGTTGTGTAGGAGCAGTGCACACACTGCTCCATCCAAGGGCATGAACCTTGGAATCTCGCCCAGATGACATGAACCGTGGGAAGCCTCCCAGGACTGGGCTCAAGGCCCGAGAGCAAGGAATGCGGTAGATAGATATTGGTAAATAAGAATATTATACAAAGCCAGTGTATTCCTTTTATCTGTTGGAGTATGTAATGCGCGGGGGGAGAGAGAGAAATAAAAGAGAGGGTGAAAAGCTGACAGGCAGAGCAGCCCGTCGGCAGACCAGCCTGCTTGCTTGCTTAAGCTTGTCCTGTCTTGTATTTGAACCTCAACAACTGGCGCCCAAACGTGGGGCCCTCAGCACTCACCTAGCCCGGCAAGGGTTTCAGACGCGTCACTCATCCGCTTCGCAGATCCCGGTGAGTATTTTTCGTCGTGGTAAGTATGGGAAGCTCCCTCTCTGCTTTGCAAGTGCAACACCGCAATGAGCTACAGTATTTGCTGCGTAAGGCTCAGCATGATTGCCCCACTCGAGAACTCACTCTCCTGCTACAGGAGGTGAGTGCCCAATGCCCGTGGTACCCTGAAGCCAGAACCCTTACGCTAGCGGACTGGGAGCGGTTGGGCCAGACATTGCACAAAGAGCCTCGGGCGCCCATGCAGGCTTTACATGCCTGGCACCTCTGCTGCAACGCGATACAGCGTGTCGCCTCGGAAAGGCCCTCTCTCGCGCCAATAGAGAGGCTGGTGATCTCGCCACTCCCATCCACTCCTGCAGCCATCCCTCCCCCTGCTTCGCCCCCAGTGCCTCCATTACTGCCACCTCCTTTGTCTTCCCCTCTGGAGCCGGTGAGTGGTCACCGTCCCCCCGTGGGGCCCCATGCTCCGGGGCCCCCGGGGGGTCATCCGCGTCTGCTCAGGGGCTTTCGCTGGTGCAACAAATGGTTCACACGGCAAAGACTCGCTCAGATATTACAGCAGAGGAGCTGGCTGATCTGGTCTCAGTTTGTCCGGTGACCTGGCAGGATGATGGCCAGGGCAACCAGCTTGCAAACTGGGTCAGTTTGCCTTACTCGGTGATCAGAGAGGTAAAGAAAGCGATTCGCGAGTTCGGCCTCACTAGCACATATGTACGTGGTCTCCTTGAAGGGCTAGGTACTGGGTACACCCTGGTCCCTGAAGACTGGAAAGCGCTGTTGCGCATGATGCTGACGCCCAGTCAGTATGTTATTTGGCTTAGTGAGTTTCGGCAGATGGCGGAACGCCAAGCCCAGGTATATATAGCACAAGGTGTCACTTATGAGCACTTGGCAGGGGAGGGCCCGTTTGCTACCGTTCAGATGCAGTCTCAACTCCCTCAGGCTGTCTTCCCCATTATTTCTGCCTGCGCCCAGCATGCTTTCCGGAAGGTCCCGGATTCAGGCAAGCCTACCAAAAGCTTTGCCAGTATCTGTCAGGGTGCATCAGAGTCCTTTATGGATTTTACCAACAGATTGCAGGAGGCTATCCTCCGACAGGTGGATAACCGTGCGGCAGCTCAGGAGATTCTGTTAAAAATGGTGGTTGAAAATGCGAACGAGGATTGCCGCCGTGCTCTCCAGGCAGCACAAGCCGCTGGCATTCTAGAGCTGTCGGACATGCTGCGGGCGTGCCAAAACATTGGCACACAAGCACATAAAGCTGGGGTTCTGGCCGCCGCCCTGCGGAAAAGCGAGAAGGAGGAGAAGTGTTGTTATCGCTGTGGTAAGGAGGGTCACTTTCAGTGGGAGTGCCGCTCATCGACGGCGCCCGCCCGCCCCTCAAAGAAGTGCCCCAAGTGTCGGAAGGGCTATCACTGGGCTAATCAGTGTCGTAGCAGGTCGGGAAACCGCACGACGGGTCCCCCCCGAACCCAGGGCCAAACGGGGGTGTTCCCCACTCAGACAACTGTTCCTCTGCCTTAAAATCCATAGACTCCATGAGGGTGGCGACTGCCGGAAGTGCAGGGCTTGATTTGATTATGCAGGAGGACGCTGATTTTCAGTTGCCAGGGGAGGTTTGCGCCATACCTACACAGGTGACGGGACCTCTCCCTGCTGGATTTGTGGGTCTGGTTCTCCCTCCCTCACACGCTGGGAAACAGGGTTTTTTTGTCATCCCAGGGATCATTGACGCCGATTACACCGGCGTTATTAAGGTTCAGGTGTGGACCCATCTTCCGCAGTCGCTCCCGCGTGGACGGTCAATTGCACAATTGATTTTAGTCCCCTATCAGGTGCCAGCCACAGAGGATTGAGCCCGGGGCGGGAACGGCTTTGGATCGACGCTGTCTCAGTTGCCATCTCACAACACGTCCTCTCCACTTGTTGCTCTAACAATGTCGCTCCGCCCCTCGAAACCTCAGTTAACACTTCTTTTAAATAATTTTCCTTTTACAGGGCTAGTGGACACTGGAGCTGACGTTACGGTGATTCATGATCCAGAGTGGCCGGTCAGTTGGCCAACAGTTCCTTCTAAAGAGTTGTGGGGGATCGGGGGTAGCAAACCCGGGCGCCAAAGTTTGTCTTGGGTCACGGTCTCTAAACCAGGAGGCCGTGCCCTTGCTACGATCCGCCCTTTTGTGCTCCCTGTCCACCTCAATATTTGGGGCCGTGACTTACTTGTAAAGCTGGACACCACCCTCGATATTAATATATAATGGCCCCAAACCCTCCCCCACCCACCTTGCCCTGTGCATTACCATTGGTATGGCAATCGTTAGAGCCCGTATGGATTGACCAGTGGCCCCTCCCCCTAGAAAAGCTGAAAGCGCTTCATTCACTTATGCAACAACATTTGCATGCACAGCGCTTGGAGAGCTCCACTAGTCCTTGGAACACCCCGGTGTTCGTTATTAAGAAAAAATCTGGTGCATGGAGGCTGTTACACGATTTAAGGGAAATAAATAAACGCATCCAACCCATGGGCCCCTTGCAGTTTGGGTTGCCAAACCCGAATTTAATTCCTCAAACCGATCAGCTTTGTGTGTTAGATTTAAAAGATTGTTTCCTCACAATCCCCCTTTGCCCACAAGATCGCGAAAAATTCGCGTTTACGGTGCCACTTTTGCCTCAGGGAGCCTGGACCTTTTTTCAGGCAAGGGAGCAGGCTCTGTCCTCTATCAGGCTTCTGCTGGGAGCTGGGATGACTAGGAGTCCATTTTCCCTGCATAGCTGTCTGTCTCTGAGTTGAGCTTCTCCTTCTTTTGAATTCCTCCTCCACTCCTGACATGACTTGCAGGTGCAGCACAGTGGGGCCATTCCTGCCCAGAGCAACTCCTTAACCCTTCCTTCCTGCCTGGTGCATCACAGGCCCATTGAGATAGCTCTTTCATCATGCAGTGGGATTTTATTCCATTTATTTTTCTTGAATTCCATTAATGTAATGCAGTTTATTTGAACTCCCAAATCTTCTATAAAATTGCACATCTTGCAGACCTCAATTATTGTTTTACAAATATTACACCCTGATCTTTGACATGTGCAACTAATAATAGTTCATCATCATTTGTCTTCACTATTCTCATCCATTTGTGTGTGGCTAATTTGTCCAATCCTTTACATCACTGCTGATCAGATCTTCCAGACTCTAGCATACTGGCTTCACATGCCACAAACTAAGCTCATGCTGTTGAGCACAGGACACTGCCTACTCTTACCGAGTGACTTCGCACATCTCTCACAGGCTCTTGCTCTAATTTCTCTTGGACAGGTATCACTGCAATATTCACTGCATTGCTGATAGTTTTCATGCGTGTGTTTGGTTTGTTCTGTTTTTTCTAAAGAATATTTCTTTTTGGTTTATTCTGTCTTCTTTTTTAACACATTGTAATTCTTTGTTTGATAATAATTTCCTATGACCTTTCAAGCTGAGTCCAAATCTAAAGTGTCTTCTTGGAGGCACTTTTCTTGCACTTATTTGGGTTGTGTAGGCATTTAAATTCACTCTTTTATCTTGTCATCCCGATTGTCAAAGCAGCCATCTGTTGCTAACAGTCTTAGTTTAGAGGCCCACTCGTCCACGGAGTCTGTCTCATTTTGGTGCCTTTCATAGAATATTTGCCTGCACACAGTCATGTGACAGAGTAGCTTGCAATATTTTCAAAAAGTTCAACTTGTTGATGATACCCATGACCTATATACAACCCTGGTTCATATTTTCACCATCAAAAAAACTAGGCTTCCTTCTCTGCATCTCACCCTTTTGAGGTAGTCAGTCTTACACTATTAGTTATGTACCATAGAAGCAGAAAAACACAGAAGGAACAATATCTGCCCCCACGAACATAGGATCTCAGGAATCTGACCCCACAGTAGGACCAATGTAGGTGGACTTTCGTATCCATGTGGAGTCCAACTAAAGTCCACAGGGCTCCATCCAGGGGCAAGGCTCAGTCCATGTTGATCAGATTGAAGGCTGGGGCCTAAATTTAACACAGGATTCTACTTTTGCTTACAATGGTGTAAATGAAGAGTAACATCTCTGAACTTGGTATTGGTATACAAACGTAAAACCAGTGCAGGAAAGGAAGCAGGCTTACAGAACGTACACTTCAAATGTTAACATACATGCTATAAAGGTTGATAGTTGACCCTCCAAGCAGTTGGCACCATTTTCTTTTATATATTATACATCATCCAGTTTCCAATCAAGAGCTGACATTGAACCAGTAGTACTGAGACCCATTGCAACAGGAATACAGCCTATATTACTTGTATTCATTTGAAATTACCTTGTCTGCTATTTTATTTCTTTTAGGTGTTAATGAATAACCTCCTAGCAAGGAAAAGGCATTGCAGATGAGAGAAACTCAGTACACAAGAGGTGTCAGGTATGTGCATGTATACCAATGGGTGAATTAGGGCGTCCTCAACTCCTCCTAACACCTGCTGGTGAGTGGGCTTTTGTTTGCTTGTTATAATGAATGTCCTTGAGTTGCCTTTAGATGAAAGTTTGTCCCTTATGACATGGAAGCCTAATGGGAAAGGAATTGTAAAGCTTATTCCTTCAAGAAATCCTTTTGAACCCTCATATTTTTTTTGAGCAGACCAGTCTGCAAAGGGGTAATACATAAATAAAGCTTGTGCTGATTACCCTTGGGAGAGCCAGGTTTTAGCTTATGCAACCTTTAAAAGGTAGCTTTGTTATGGTTTTCTTTGTTTGCTTAAATACCTACATGAGCAAGTGAAACTAGTCACTCACCCATGGTGTCTTCACAGCCAGACCTCTCTCGCTAATGGCAACGATTGGCTGCGAACAGTAGTGGATTTAGCTGGAGAGTATTCTGACCTTTGACTTCCACTCAATGAACTCCTGGGACACGTAGTTTAGTAGTCACTTTGATGCAGGCAACGTAGCTTGTCCATGTAACCTGCCATTACTCTAAACCAGTTAAAATTTAAAACATCTTAATTTATTGGGTAGTATTGAATTAAAGGATGAAGTTAGATTTTCTGGGTTGTCTTTTACACTTATGGACTGAAGAAAGAATTTTTTAATTTTTTTAAAATGAGGGATTGTAAAGAGGACTGGATGAAGTAGAACCTTTTCTAGTCGTGCTTTGACATTGAGTGAGGTGACATTGGAACAGAGAGAATTTGACTTCAGTAGACAGCCTGAGGCCAAAAATATTATGGGTTGATATGTGTTGTGAGTGATTAGGGAACTCCTTGAGCATGAGCTGAGAGGGTGGGGGTAGAGGGATGTTGTTTGTTTTATATAATAAAGGATTTCTTATTAACCCTTACCCATCCACCAGGCAATACTAGCCTCTTGTGTTCAATATAACTATCCATAACTGGATTGGAAAATTATGGAGGGGAGACTGTTGCGGGTGGCGGGGTGGGGAGTTACCCATTTTCTCAAGAGTCAGGTATTAGTTACAGCCAGGGACAGGATACCAGACTTAATGGATCACTGGTCTGATCTCCTGCATTCACCACTCAGCAAGAGCCAGGTTGAAGCAGCTGTATTTCCTCATGAGAAATCTGGGTGTAATTTAGAAAACAAGTTGAGCCAGATGGTAACGTTCCCAAGGAGTGCTTGGTGCAGCTGAAAGCAAGGGGGAGCAAAGCTGCCCTTTGCATTCCTCTGGTCCTGAACGCAGTTCTGCACTGGACTCCAAAAAGACTCAAGTTCCTGTTACAGAAGCCAGGAATTGCCAGGGCACATGAGAGCCTCATTCATTGCCTCTTCTTGCAGTCAGAGGGAACAGGGATTGCAGAGAAGCCACTACAGAGGCTTTGTGCCATACCTAGATCTCTGAACATAGGGGAGATCATCTCGGGCCAGAGCTACTTTGTGTCAGTAAACGGGCTAGGATGGAGTCCTTTGTATATTTTACACTCTAGGACAAATTGGTAATTAGTATAAGCATTATACAACTTGTAAATGAGAATGCCCATCACACCACATCTCTGTCCAGAATGGTTTGTAGGGCTGTCCCCACATTACACCCCCCCCCACCACACACACACACACACACACACATACTGCATTCTCAGGACGCACACAACAGATTCTCAGAATGGTCCACTCAGAAAGCCTTCAACCAGAGGAACCACCAGGAACACCTCTGCACAGAAAGAAGTAAAGGTGGCAGTGGCATCTGGCTGGGGATAGAGAAGAAAGGGCAGGGTGAGCATCAAGGAGGAAAAATAAATTATGATATGTTCAGCCAATAACATACTTGTTTCTGCTGTTCATCATATCAGCCACAAGCTTACAGAGGGGCACTGAAATGATAAGGTGCCCTATCTTACTGAATGACAGGCACTGTAATATTAAACATCTAACTGAGGTGCTTGAAAAGGGACATAAAAAAAGAAATGAAGTGGGGAAGAGAGAACAAGAGGCCCCACATAGGCTGGATTTTGTGTAAAATCCAAGCCAACAGGTGAGAAGATGCGGGACTCAACACAGAAGGGAACTGTGTGTCTGAGTGGGAACTGCCTCGGAGCTGGAATGGAACCCAGGTAGAGATATCTTCATCAATATCTTAATCAATGATGTAGATAATGGCATCATCTGATAAAGTTTGCGGATGATACCAAACTGGGAGGGGTTGCAAGTGCTTTGGAGTATAGGATTATAATTCAAAATGATCTGGACAAATTGGAGAAATGGTCTGAAGTAAATAGAATGAAATTCAATAAGGACAAATGCAAAGTACTCCACTTAGGAAGGAACAATCAGTTGCACACATACAAAATGGGAAATGACTGTTTAGGAAGGAGTACTATGGAAAAGGATCTGGGGGTCATAGTGGATCACAAGCTAAATATGGGTCAACCGTGTAACGCTGTTGCACAAAAAGCAAACAACATTCTGGGATGTATTAGCAGGAGTGTTGTAAGCAAGACACAAGAAGCAATTCTTCTGCTCTACTCCACGCTGATTAGGCCTCAACTGGAGTATTGTGTCCAGTTCTGGGCATCAGATTTCAGGAATGATGTGGACAAATTTGAGAAAGTCCAGAGAAGAGCAACAAAAATTATTAAAGGTCTAGAAAACATGACCTATGAGGGAAGATTGAAAAAATTGGGTTTGTTTAGTCTGGAAAAGAGAAGACAGAGGGGACATGATAACAGTTTTCAAGTACATAAAATGTTGTTACAGGGAGGAGGGAGAAAAATTGTTCTTCTTAACCGCTGAGGATAGGATAAGAAGCAATGCGCTTAAATTCCAGCTAGGGAGGTTTAGGTTGTACATTAGGAAAAACTTCCTGTCAGGGTGGTTAACCACTGGACTAAATTGCCTATGGAGTTTGTGGAATCTTCATCATTGTAGATTTTTTTAAGAGCAGGTTAGACAAACACCTGTCAGGTGGTCTAGATCAGGGGTTCTCAAAGTGGGGGTCGGGACCCCTCAGGGGATTGTGAGTTTATTCCATGGGGGGGGTCGTGAGCTGTCAGCCTCCACCCCAAAACCCTGCTTTGCCTCATTTATAATGGTGTTAAATATATTTTTTAATGTTTTCAATCTATAAGGGGGGGGGGTCGCACTCAGAGTCTTGCTATGTGAAAGGGATCACCAGTACAAAAGTTTGAGAACCACTGGTGTAGATAATATTTAGTCCTGCCATGAGTGCAGGAGACTGGACTAGATGGCCCCTCAAGGTCCCTTCCCAGTCCTATGATACTATGATTCTATACACAGTACATGAGGCCCATACCATTCCACACTGCAAGGGTTAAACCTTCTGTTAAAAATAAACAGAACTGATCAAACTGGGAATCTGATAAGGGGAACATATAGTGCCACACAACAGCTTGTAAAAGATAAACTTCAAATGCATGTGGGTGGATCTTAGGTAAGTGCATTGGCTCAGGGAGGGAAGGTGGGGGGCGTACTGACAAGTGGAGCTTGTGACGTTACACTCCATATTCTTTCTGAAAATATGCTTATGATATGGATATGGCATAACTGAGACATACTTTATGCAAGATGGCTCATGTAAGATATCATTGGAAAGGTTATGATTTACTGAATGTGATTATACCGCATGTATCATTTCTGTATCTGATGTCAGGAATATTGACCATGTATCTGTATTTCAGAAATGCTACTTTGGGTGACACCGACAATTAGCCCTTCAGATACAACAATGAAAAAGCCAGACAGGGCTGATGGCCCATCAGCAAAGACAATGGACTGTGAAAGAGCTTAGTCTTCCTGTGGATGCTTCAAATAGCCTGCGAGTAATGGCTACTATGACCCTGCAGAGACATGTGACTGAGTCACCTGGTACTGGACCCCCACCTTGGAATGCCAGTGTTTTTCCACTGGAAGACAAAGGGTTCCCGCCATACACAAAAGTTATATAAGGCAGGGGAGTGATATCATCATGGTTCTCCTCCTCCTCCTTGCCCAGAGAGACACTGGGAAACAACTGGAAACAAAAACTGAACTGGGGGGAGAAGAGTTGCGCCCAGGCTGGAAGTGTGTCTAACCTGTGAGTAATAATACCTGAAGTTTCAAGCTGCAGGCCAGTGCAGCTGGCTTTCAAGAATCTCCGTAATCTGCTTGAGACAACATTTAGGGAGAAACTACTATTTGTAGCCAATTTCTTTAGTGAATCAAGCTTAGTTTGCATGCTCTGTTTTATTTGCTTAGTAATCTGCTTTGTTCTGTTCGCTATCCCTTATAATCACTTAAACTCTGCTGTTTATAGTTAATTTGTTTTGTTTATTATTCAACCCAGTTTGTGCAATTTCTAACTGGGGAGGGGGGCAAGAAGGTGTGCATATCAATCTTCACGTTGAGGGAGAGGGTGAATTTTTATGAGCTTGCGCTGTGCAGATTTTTCTATACAGTGCAAGACAATATACCTTTGGGTCTGCACTCCAAGGGAGGTGAGTGCTGGGGCAAGTCCCTTAAGCTGAGTCTTCCCAGAGCTGATCTCAGTGTCTGTGTCTTTCTGCAGGTGGGCGTGGCCCTGACTGTGTGTGTGTGCTAGGGGAGGCTTAAGAGCCTGGCTCAGCAAGACAGGTTAAAGGGGGCCCATGCTGGCAGAACAGGCAGGCTCAGTGGTATCTCTGCAAATCAAGTGGCACCTTGAAGGGGGGCAACTCATCACAGAGCTGAATGGTGCTGTTCCTTGAGGAACTATCTGATTAGCTAAGACACATTGTATCTGGTGCTAGCTGATCAAAATAAAAGGTGCCTGGTGCACAAATCCAGCCAGGCAAACACTAGTTAGTCCATCTTATTAGAATGATTTATTAAAAAAAAAAAGACAGCTGTAAACACATGCACCTCAGCTAATTAGCTGCTCTGCACCCAGATTGCAAGTTATTTACTGCCCGTGAGCAAAACCAGCAGTGGTTGATTTTGGAATATTACTGTACCAACAGCCATTCAGACAGATTTCTTGCAAAGCCGTCCAAAGCCTGTGTCTATTTCTTTATGAGCCTCTTCATTGTCCTCACTGAACATTTTTGCCCCAGGAGTATATTATTTTAACTGCAGCTGATGGAACAAAGTATGCCATGGGGAGAACAACCCATCTACTCTAAATGGGAGATTCCAGTTCACACATTCACAGAACTCTGTGAATAAAAGGAAAACCCCCCTTAATCTAAAAATATAATGTCCAGCAGTTCTGGCAGAAATGAAATCAGGGTTTGAGTGCAATGTAAAACACAACTTTACAGAGCTCAGAAAGATGGGGCACGGGAATATGCTGATTTTTTTATTTTAAAAGAATATTATGTGTGTATCCATCCACACAAAAAGTACGGATAGTTCTCAGGTTTCTGACAAGGTAGCAGAACAGTCTCAGCATCAGGAAGCTTGTCACTGCTGAGTTTAGTTCTATATAATGTAATCTATACAAAAAGCTATGTCATCTGTTTTCAATCTTCTGTGGAGAGTCATTGAGCCACCCACAGCTCCTCCTACATCACCGTAGATTGTTAATTCTGGTTCACTGGTGCTGTTACCTATAACCTAAAGTAAGACATGCCCTGACATTGCTCATTGCTGTTAGGATAGCTTTAAAAGGATTGAAAGAGACACTTTGGAGCAATAATTTGCTTTACAAATACTTTTTCTTCATATATCTGTCACTATAACAGAACAATACCTAAAAAATGTGGGAAATGAACTCATGTTTTTGCTGGTAAACATTACACCAGATATTCCTGGATATTTGACAGTCATTGAAAATTATCTGAATTATATGAAAATTAATAAATGTATAATGATTTTACTCTTATTTTAACTTTGCTTTGTAAATCTTTTGGTTTTCCCAGAGGCAGAGTCACTGATCAATTGTTAGACCTCAGAAGCTTATAAAAAATTACTATCCTTCTCCTTTCTCACCCCCGGCCCAACATCCCCGCCCCTTGCCAAATTGCTTTGGCATGGAAGCAGGGACAAGACATTTTTTAAAACAACCTCCAGGGACTCTAACACTTGATTAGTTTGATATGATTTGTTTTTGATGAACCTATGTTGTTATCCATGATTTATCACTTTATTTTTCTCTAGGTGCTTAAAAAAATAAAGTCTATTAATCATCCTAGCAATTTAATACATATTACTACTACTGATCTGAAATTCTGTCTTCCCGTCCTCCCTTCAGAAAAACAGGTCTGCCCTTTTAAAAGTGTTTCTCCTTTTCCAGTCCCCTGGGCCTCACCTGTCCGTCATGAGTTCACAAGAATTATTACCAATGGCTCCAAGTCTTAATTAGAATATGTGATCTAGGTTTTGTTTTCTTTAACCTGTTCCATCGTGATTCTCCCTCATGACCTCTCCCTTTCTTAATTAAGGGCCCAACCTTGTAAGGTGCTGAGCATGGGCAGTGGGTGAAACTTCCCCTGTGGGAGGCTAGCTCCTTATCCCACCTCTTCCACCCGCAGCCCCCATCCACATTCCATCACTGCTCCACCCCAGGCCCTGCCCCCGCCCGCAGCTGACTCACTGCTCACCTCTTCACACCTCCTCTGGAAGGTCCCCCCCTCCACTCACCTCCTTCCCTGCTTGCCTCCTCACCCCTCCCCCCGCCAGACCCCTCCCCCATATGCCATGCAGCTGGCTTGCTGCTCGCCTCCTCACCCTGCTGCTGCCCTCCCCCACGAGACCCTCCCCCCTTTTCACCTTAAAGCACTAACAACATTCCCCAAGGGAACTGAACTGGCGACAGTTATAGATCAATTGCCAGATGCGTTTTCCTCTGTGTGGCAGGGAGTTCAGTGTATACAGTAAAAAGATAGACGAAAAGCCAGGGTACCTGTGCCAAACTGAAGCCTAATCTCTCCCTTTGATAAAGTGTTTGTCATTGACAGCCTGCATTAGGACAGTAGTTTAATAACTTTGCTTACACAGAATTCCCTGCCAGACTTGTTTACTTAAACTGGGTTTGAATAAAACAACTAGATCAAGAAATAAACTCACTGGCTATGTCAGCTCCTCCTTGAGCGAGGTTAGTCAAAAATACTTCTGCTGGGTACAGAGAATAACTGACAGTCCTTTGGAAACTGTTTTTAACCCCAGTAACACATTTTCCTACAATATAAAACCCAGCTGAATGTGGCCAAAGGCTTCCTGGGCATTGGCAAATGCCTGTTAAATGGCTTCATTACCACTTCAATGGCCCTTTGACAGTTTCAGTGATCTGCTACTAGGTCTGGTCTGGAAGACTTTTTCACTTGTGTAAAGTTTCTCAGGGATGAGGGATCCTCTCCCCTCACCTCATTACTCAACCGCATGCAGCTCGTGCACACACACACACACACACACTCACTCTCACTGCCCCGCAGAGATGGGGAGTGAGGAGGAGCACTGCCAGCAGCTGCAGAGACCTCCGAAGGGGGAGGGGAATGGAGTGGAGCGGAGAAAAGGAGAGGCAAGGAGGAAGACTCACCAGGCGGCAGCAGTATGCCGTGGGAGCCTCGGGGAAGGGTCAGAGCAGGGGGCACAACAGCCCAGGTATTGGCCAGTAGGGATGGCTGCGCTAGGGGAGGCAACACCTCCCTTTATCTATTATACCCGCCTATTATAATAGGCCTTTTATACCCGCCACGCATGATGCTGAGCACTCTCAAGTGCTATTGAAATCAATAGGATCTGAGGGAGTTTAACGCCTTGTTGGATTGGCCTCTATTATTGCAATAAGCATCCTGTTATCATTAATAACTTTTTTGTTGAATGCTGAAGCTGAGTAACTATAAAGTATTTCAGTTTTCTACTTGCCATCTCTTTGCAGTGCTTTCCAGTAGAGCAGTGGGCCTATACTTTCTTCTTGCTTCATAGTTATACAGCTTGTTCTTGTTTCCTTGTACATCCTTTATTAACAGGACATACTTCATCTTCTGACTTTGCCCCAACTTGTCCTACTAGTTGGGCCTAGTCACCACCTGAGGTCCTTTGTAAGTTACTTCTTCTGAGCCTCAAATTTCTGCCATTGCATCCATTTAATGTACAGTACAACTGTGAATGTTCTAGCTCACTCCCTAATTTATATTGTCCTGTGTTACAAGAAGGTGGACACTATGGCAGTAACTAAGATAGCTGCTCCTCATATACAAGTGTGAATACCAGGTATTGCCTTCTTCTTATATCTGAAGGCCAGAAGGAACCATCATGATTATCTAGTCTGACTGTATAACTGAAATCAGAGAACCTCACCGAGGAATTAGAACCTCACTAAATAATAGTAATTTTTGTAACTCATGAATTCACTGTGAATCTCAGTTATTTCAGCTTGTCATTTTTTGCAAGAAATATATTCATTTTCCATGTGCCAAATGATAAAAAGTCTCAGAAAAAGGGAACCAAACTGATGCAATGTTTTCTTCGATGTTATGGGAGCTGCAGTGTTGCCAACCTCACCAATGAAAAATCATGACTCAAACCCCCAAAAATCATGAGGTTAAAAAAAAATCTATGATTTTTAAGCCAATGAAATGTGGGCCTATATCCCTTCCGGTTTCTGATCCTTTAAGATGCTCTCAGGTCACACATGTGGCTGACAGTGGGAGCCCCAGCCTCCTAGTGTCCCCTTAAGGAGGGCCTCTTGCTGTCAGCCCTGTCAGCTCGAGGGCTGCCTGATAGCAGGAGCCCCAGCCACTGGGGCTCGCAGCGATTTCTCAGTAGAATTGTTAAGTGTGACTCATGATCTCAGGATAGAACTCTCAAATGTCAGGATTTTTTTTTCAGAGTGGCTGGGGTAAAAATCCTGACATTTCAGAGTTCTATCGCAAGATCATGACTCAGGCTTAATTTTACTTCGAAATCACAAGAGTTGGTATGTCTGCTATAATTCCATTTGCCATACACTCTCCTCCAGGAGACATAACTGAGAGAAATGCATATGCAGGCAAAATAGGAGTTATAAGTTGCAAACACTTCTTTATGCAGAAACCAGAATGTTAAATAATTCCTCTGTGGTATGAAGTATGTAGAAATGGCACAATCCTAAAGTATAATATCTGATTAATTTTGCCCTGAATTAAGAATTGTATTTAGATGAGCAACTGTAGCTTTTATTCTCTTGCTCTAGGATTGAAAAATCCCATTGCTGTTTAAGTGTCAGCATCATGATGCAAAACACAATGGAAGTTGCTTCATGTATCAGCATGATAATGCAGAAAGCAGACTTGTCTGGGAGAATGCAGACATGTCTGGCAGAAAAGTCATTTCAGCTGTCAATACGTTAAACTCTGTTGGGAGGATAGGCTGAAATGAGATGGAGTGTTGTCATGCTGGAAGATGTTGACGTGTGAAGATGGAAGGTGCTAATTGGTGCTATTAAACTTGTTGCTTGATCTATAAATAATTGCAGAGGTGCTTGAAGTGGTGGCTGTACTACTCAGATGGCAGAGGCTCCGTGTGTCCACCCTTTTGGTTTTCTGATTTTCCCCAAAAATCAATCGGGTTCTGGCATTAGTACCTAGAACATTGCCTGAACTGTTGGAATTGAGTGGATGTGGCATTCAAAAGATATTGGGTCACAGACAGACAAACAGTGAAGTGTAGTTGAGTAGACTGTAAGTCCACCACGAGCTCGGCCAAGTGTATATTTACACCCTGAGTCATTGCTGCAATACTTTATAGTTTTATTCCAGTGATTTTAGTGCCAATCCATCAGCATAAAACTGGAGTGACACTGTGGTCACTCAAGCTCTGCCTACTGCATGCACTGCTCAGGAACAGAAGCTTTTGGGGCTGAAATAGATATTCTTTCTAGGCACACGTAAAACATCATCATCTCTAATGAATTCTAACATTTTTTTTTCACCAATTTTCTTTATAAATAAAGACACATTACACTTGTAACATAGATATCTAATTCAGAAAGATACTACAGTGATGAGCACTAATAAAAACTGTAAGATATACCAAAGCTGTGTACTGATGAATGTACATTGGCAAATCTTTTTACGCATTCCTTTCCCATGGTTCAAGGTAATCCAAGCCAAGATGTGCAAAAATTTCTTCCTCGCTTTTGGCTTTGAGAAATATCCTCTGTAAAGGGAGGGAGGGGGGAAAAGGTTAATATGGTCATTTTTGATTATTTAAATTAATGCGCTTGCTTTTTGAAACTTAGGCTAGTCATTTTTTGCCTTCTCCATGCTCGCTCCCACCCATAAGCAACTCTTTTTTCCATTACCACATCAATCTGCACAGTGATGACTTCAGAACATGGGAGATGGTAAGCAGAATGAATCCTTATCCTGCAGAAGTGGAGCCAAACTGCTTGTTGCTTTCAAACCCAGTGACTAGTTTACATCTTTTTGTACTGATTTACATTTCAAAGCTAACTGCATAAGGATTAGGACTTCATTTTTTAAATGAAAGTTAAGGTTTTCCTCCAGGGTTGACTTTCCTAACAAGCTCATCAGTGTCATATACATGAAAATAGCACTATTCTCAAAAGATGTGTTCAAGCCAATTCCACACAGTTATACTAACTATAGGCAAAACTCAGCATGTCAGAGCTTTCCTAATTCCCATTACTTCTACAGAGAAATGCTATGTGCCTGGGAAACTGGGCTGGAAATTTTGTGGGATTAGGCAGCTCCAGTTAGAATTTTTCCCCAATAAACTTGTTATAGTAACGTTCACATTTGCTTTCACATATGGGTATTTCATACTGTATGGTAACATGCTGGCACAGAAACCAGGAGCAAGCATTTACTCTTTAAAGACACAAAACCAGAAAATCTGATGGCTACGTGGTATGGAAAATATTCCCTTTAGTAGTTGTGTGCTGTTTTCATAACTGTGGTGCAATATCAGTTAAAGATACAACGCTTGCAGTGCAGATGAGCATTAAAATATGTGGACCCCATCATTTGGAGGAGTTTGGAAGTATGACAGGTGTTCAGAGGGTAACCACTATCACCTGGGAGTGCTGTACAGTTCAGATGTGCTTCAACCAGAATCCCTGAACAACCTCAAACTTTGGGTCCATTAAGAATCCAGGACCAGAGTCTCTGGTCCACTAAGTTCACTTTGCAGGGCAAAATGAACTTAAACTGGATGGAGAAAACTGCAGGAGAATTTCCCCATGTGGGATATCTCTTGTCAATGGAAAGCTAGGGGCAGCAGCTATGTCAGCACCTGCACCAGCTCCTCCACCACCATTGCCTCCTCCACTGCAGCTGTGCTGCCCAACATAATGGGAGGAAGGGGAACACAGGTGGGTAGGGAGGGAAGATTAGGACCAGATCTGGGGAAGAGAGGGAAGGGTAGGGAGTGTGGAAGAGCAAGGTTTCTCCACACCTGGATTCTTTGTTCATAAAAAGTTTACCACCAGCAGCACAATTTAAAGCTAGGCCCATGCAGCTTTCAGTCATGCCAAGGCCAGGTAAAACAGAATCAGGGAGTTACAATACGGTCCCTCTCAGCCCTATCCTTTCTGGTGCCCAAGCTTTGCTCAGGCACAGTGGAGAATTGAGCACCCAAACTTGAATGTGTTCCATATTTCAGTTGGGTCCTACCTTCACTATGGAGCCAACTGAATCAAAATCTAAGTGCAACACTTTCATTGTTGGGGTGTTTGAAATTAAGATCTGGATCCAATTCTTGCAGCTTGGGCCCATATTTCATTGACACTGATCAGCTTCAACAGCCAGGTCAGTCTTTCTTAAAAGCTATTTTGCAGGACTACAGAACAGAATGAAAGCCAGTTCAGTGGTTCTAGAAAGGTTATTAGGGCTAAATCAAATGGCAGACGTTAGACACTTCAGAATGAATCTATAATTCTTTAAAGTTCCAGTGAACTCAACAGGGGAAAAAATATGTGGTTCCTATTTCACTGTTTCAAAATTATCAACCTACTAATTTGATCAACCTACAGGTATTTATGTAAAGTTCCCCCAATATGCAGTTGAACCCAGTCAAGGAACCTAAGTCATTTCTCTCTCAGCAAATTACTGCCATGTTGTGTAATAGTGTATAGCATAAAGAAAAGGAGGACTTGTGGCACCTTAGAGACTAACATTTATTTAAGCATAAGCTTTCGTGAGCTACAGCTCACTTTTAGCATGTGTTTAACATTTTTCTGAACTGGAAGCATAAACTCATCTTAATGTGCAAGTATATAGACATTTTAATTAACATTAATTAGCATTTATTCTCCATTAAATAAATAGCAAGTATTTATTCTGTATTAACTATATATAATTTTGAATATAAAGATATTTTTAGAAACTGTGCAGAAAATTTGATAGCCAGATATCTTTAAACACACAAACCCTTTGTCTGTCTTTACTTCCCTGGTGCAGCCTGCCTACACTGGTTCCTACTAGGCATGGGAGCTACTTGGTTAAGTCGTGCAATCCAGTTATTTGGGATTCATATTCCACCGTTTTGTTGCTGGGAATGTTTGTGTACCAATTGCACTACACTATGGGCCTGATCCAAAGCCCATTGAAGACAGTGGCAGTCTTTCCACCGGCTTTACATCTGCCCCTGGTGTAAACAGGCGTAGATCCATTGATTTCAGTAATACTTCTCCCAGTTTAGATCTGGTATTATGTATATTGATGATTCATCATTTGTACATAATGGTAACAAAACTTCACAAGGTATATAGAATTGTTTCCTCCTTAACATAACTATGTCTGTATGTCTAAGGAGATTTCCATTGCAAGCAAGTCATGTTAAAACTCAAGGAAAGGATTTGGCCCACTGGTTCAGAGATTTCTTTTGCTCCTAATGGAATAAGCTTGACACTCATTTTTGTTTTAATAATAATAATAAGCACAGAGTCCTGATTTTTAATGGGGGGTTTATCCAACCTTCAATTTTTGCATGTGAAGTTTAAGCATATAAAACATCCAAACACTGGCAAGGTGCCCACAGGTCACAGAGTTGGAAATCTATTTTCTACAATATAAATGAGCTGCAATTATCATGCATCAACTTTTAATTGTAAGTTAAAAATTGTATCTGCCATAACAGAGGCTACTTTTCAAATGCAAGCCCATTATGTTCCATTAAGATTTAAACTAAATTTAAAAAGTATGTTCTGAAATAAGCGAGAGATATACAAAAAAAGCCTCATTAGAAAAAGATATTCTTTCCCATATAGGGGGAAATGTAGAAATGCCAGAAAAGACAAAATCTAAGACGACAGCAAAATGAGAGCACCCATGAGTGTCCCTTAAATCTCTGCCCAATACTATAATGGCATCCCAGATATTTCTTCTCCAGAAAATGATATATTACAATGGAGTTACAAATCATCAGGTGTGCAGCCTTCCAAAACTGCAACACATTTCCGGGCGGCAGCACTACTTTCCAGGCTGCTGCAGTACTTCTGGGAATAACATCAAAAACCTAGTGGCACCTAACCTCCCAATGTGGGAGGGTAACCAACTAGGTATTCTGCTCATCATGGTAATTGGAGGGACCCACGTTTTCCTAAGCCTACTTGTCTCCTCTCACCCTCTTTATTGAGTTATTTCTAAAAGGCAGGATTTTGTCACTCGTGGATAATGGAAGAGAGGAAAACATGAATGGATCATGGCATCTCTGCAGCACTGTCTCACAGTAGATTAAGATGATAAAATATTCATTTTTACGTAAATGCTGAGTGCGCTGTGTTTTGATTGTATAATAAAGATTTTTCACAGTTTAACAAACTGCTAAAATCATCCAATTTTTTTTTAAACATCCATGAATCATTGCAGAAACCTGAGATGTGTTCTTAAATGTGTGGCCATCTGTTATGGATGCTCTTTAATGGAAGCACTTCATGTCTTCTGGACCTCAAACTACTTGCCATTTCTGTTGCACAATAGAATCTCACTTTTAATTTTCTTCTCTCACCCTACTTATAAACATGCTATTTCTGTGAGTACTACTCATCTCATTTGCTTGACAGGAATTTTTTAATACAAGGAATTAATGCTGACAACTGTTCTTAGTAGCTACAACCCATGTCTCTAAATGAATCTCTAGTTGGTATCTGCCAACTACTTTAGCTCTATGAGTGGTATTAATGTAAATCATAACCTATTATGCTGCCTCTTTGTGAATCTGTACTGAACTAATACAATGATGCATATTTGATTATTACAATCAGCAATGAACCCTGTTCTTTTCCGTTTTGTTTCTTCCCGACACCGGGGTCTTTTTTTTTTTTCACTCCTTTTTGCTCAAAAGAAGTAAATAATGAACTGCCTGTCTTCTTGTGACTTTTTTGCAGCTTCTTACCAATGTTCAACAGAACCAAGCTGCATTCCCAATCATCACCATCAATTAAACTTTCAAAAAACAATAAGATATAGCAGCTGGTATCTCTTGCCTCTTATCCTATCTGATCAATTCTGTTATTCCAATGGATAGAAATATTAAAATTGTGATTGCAAACATGACCATTAACTACACTTAATGCAGATCATCTGCCTTCCAAATCTTTTCTTGTGTGAATTGCTACTTCTTACTTTTCATTTTGACATTAATGATCAATAAGATCTTTAAGAAATTGTGAAGCACTATTTGATGATTTCCTAATTCCTGATTCTCAAAGTTCAATCAGATGTCATGCTATTTTTATCATTACTTTGTTTAAACTCATTTAATTCTATGAAGCCAGCTAGACAAAAACATCAATATCTAAATAAGAATTATAGGATTAGTTAAATAAATCATAGTGCGCATGCTGCTTTTGGAAGTGAGAGGCAATTTTTGCAGAGGGTTATGTGTGTCATTTTTAAACAACATGAAGAGTTATAAAGCATTCTGGTTCTTTCCAGGTCTGTGGCTCAGACTTTCTTCTCCCATTTTACAGAGCACTTTTGTGTGTAACATTAACCATTTTTTGTCCAGTCTCTTGACTAGACCAACAAATATACAGACCTACTAGTTCCTCAGCATGTAAGGGGCAATTCATCCAATACATGTAGAAGGGTAAGATGGTCCAAAGAAAGCAGAGTTTGGTGAAAATCACCACGTGGAAAATATTTTTTTACACAAATAAAAAAAGACTTTCTAAAATATACAAATTAGAACCAGCCTGTAGATACTGTCCAATAGGTCTAGTTTATAAGAATCCCCACAATTTCAGTTATGCTAACCTAGTTAAACCCTTTTACAAAACTTGCACTCTTAAAAAGTAACTTATGCAAGTGTCTAAGGCACAAACATATAGCATTGTCCTTGAATATCTGGCATGAGGTGATTCTTTACCTGGCCTTCTATTTCTAATAGGTTGTAGTCATTGCAAAGACACCCTCACCTATCACCTGTGTTCACTCAGGGTATGTCTACACTATGAAATTAGGTCAAATTTATAGAAGTCGATTTTTTAGAAAGCCATTTTATACAGTCAATTGTGTTTGTCCCCACACTAATGCACTAAGCGTATTACGTAGGTGGAATGCATCCACAGTACCGAGGCTAGCATAGACTTTTGGAGCGTTGCACTGTGGGTAGCTATCACACAGTTCCCGCAGAGTCCACCACTCATTGGAATTCTGGGTTAAGCTCCCAATGCCTGATGGGGCAAAAACATTGTCGTGGGTGATTTTCGGTACATGTTGTCAGTCGCCCTTCCCTCCGTAAAAGCAACAGCAGACAATCGTTTCGCGCCTTTTTTCCATGTGGGCGCCATACTGCTTTCAGCAGACAGTGCAGTAGGACTGCTAACTGTCGTCACCATCCACCGCTTCCGCTGGCACTCTGCTCTCCTGGTGGTCTCGCAGGGTGGCTTCCGCTGCAACTCTGCTCGGCTGCTCTTGTCTAGCCATACCACAGCAAGTGTGCAGCCTGCTTAGCTGTTGTGTCCTGGCAGCAGACGGTGCAGTAGGTCTGCAAAACTGGTCATCCAACCACCTCTTCCCTTGCAACTTTGCTCTCCTGCAGATGCCATACCACAGCAAGTAAGGAGCCCACTCAGATCACCGCGGAAGTTATGAGCATTATAAACACCTCACGCATTATCATGCAGTATATGCAGAACCAGAACCTGCAAAAGCAGGCGAGGAAACAATGGCAGTGCTGTGGTGAGGACATGGACACAGACTTCTCTTAAAGCACAGGCCCCAGCAATTTGGCCATCCTGGTGGCAATGGGACAGGCTCATGCCGTGGAATGCCAATTCTGGGCCCATGAAACAAGCACAGACTGGTGGGACTGCATAGTGTTGCAGGTCTGGGATGATTCCCAGTGGCTGCGAAACTTTTGCATGGATAAGGGCACTTCCATGGAACTTTGTGACTTGCTTTCCCCTGCCCTGAAGTGCAAGAATACTAAGATGAGAGCAGCCCGCACAGTTCACAAGCGAGTGGCGATAGCCCTCTAGAAGTTTGCAATGCCAGACAGCTACCAGTCAGTCAAGAATCAATTTGGAGTGGTGGCTGCTGTGATCCAAGTAGCCAGCGCAATCACTGAGCTGCTGCTATCAAGGGTAGTGACTGTGGGAATTGTGCAGGTCATAATGGATGTCTTTGCTGCAATGGGATTCCCAAACTGTGGTGGGGCGATAGACGGAACACATATCCCTATCTTGGGACCAGACCACCAAGGCAGCCAGTAGATAAATCGCAAGTGGTACTTTTCAATGGTGCTGCAAGCACTGGTGGATCACAAGGGACGTTTCACCAACATCAACGTAGGATGGCCGGGAAAGATACATGACGCTTGCACCTTCAGGAACTCTGGTCTGTATGAACAGTTGCAGCAAGGAACTTACTTTCCAGACCAGAAAATAACCGTTGGGGATGTTGAAATGCCTATAGGTATCCTTGGGGACCCAGCCTCCCCCTTAATGCCATGGCTCATGAAGCCATACACAGGCACCCTGGACAGTAGTCAGGAGCTGTTCAACTATAGGCTGAGCAAGTGCAGAATAGTGGTAGACTGTGCATTTGGACATTTAAAAGCGCGCTGGCGCAGTTTACTAACTGACAGTTTAGACCGCAGCGAAACCAATATTCCCACTGTTATTGCTGCTTGCTGTGTACTCCACAATATCTGTGAGAGCAAGGGGGAAGATGTTTATGGCAGGGTGGGAAGTTGAGGCAAATCGCCTGGCTGCTGATTACATGCAGCCAGACACCAGGGCGGTTAGAAGAGCATAGCAGGGCGCGCTGTGCATCAGAGAAGTTTTGAAAACCAGTTCCATGGCTGACCAGGCTATGGTGTGACAGTCCGTGATGAAAACCAGCCCCCTTGGTTCACTCTACTTCCCTGTAAGCCAACTGCCCTCACCTCCCCCCTTCGATCACCACTTGCAGAGGCAGTAAAGTAATTGTTGTTTCAAATTCATGCATTCTTTATTAATTCATCACACAAATAGGGGGATAACTGCCAAGGTAGCCTGGGAGGGGTGGGGGACAAGGGAAGCACCGGGTGGGGTGGTGGATGAGGGGAGGAGGGAAGGACAAGGCACACTGCACTTCAAAACTTATTGAATGCCAGCTTTCTGTTGCTTGGGCAGTCCTCTGGGGTGGAGTGGTTGGGTGCCCGTAGCGCCCCTCCCCCCCGCATTCTTGGGCATCTGGGTGAGGAGGCTATGTAACTTGGGGAGGAGGGCGGTTGGTTACAAAGGGTCTGCAGTGGTGGTCTGTGTCTTTCCTGCACCTCAACCATATGCCGAAGCATAGCAGTTTGATCCTCCAGTAGCCTCAGCATTGCATCCTGCCTCCTTTCATCATGCTGCCGCCACGTTTCCTCTTGATCCCACCACCTTTCCTGTTGCTCCAGCCTCCTGTCCTCATTCATTTTGTGCTTTCATGGACTCTGCCATTGGCTGCCTCCACGCATTCTGCTGGGCTCTTTCAGTTTGGGTGGACTGCATGAGCTCAGAGAACATTTCATCGCGAGTGCAGTTTTTTCACCTTCTTATCTGTGCTAGCCTCTGGGACGGAGATGATAGTCACAGCATTGAAACATTTGCAGCTGCAGGAGGGAAAAAAGGGAGATTAAAATTGAAAAAGACACATTGGCCATTTAAAAGGAGGGGCTGATGTTTTCGGGTTAACGTGCAAGCACAAACCCAACTAACCCCCCCTACACCCAATTCTCTGGGATGATCACTTCACCCCTCCCCCCACCACGTGGCTAACAGTGGGGATGATTTCTTTTCAGCCACAGGCAAATAGCCCAGCAGGAACTGCCACTTCTAATGTCCCCTTAATAAAATTCCCCTATTTCAACCAGGTGACCATGAATGATATCACTCTCCTGAGGATAACACAGAGAGATGAAGAATGGATGCTGCTTGAATGCCAACAAACACCGGGACCACACGCTGCCATGCTTTCTTATGCAATGATTCCAGACTACGTGCTACTGGCCTGCCATGGTAAAGTGTCCTACCATGGAGAACGCAATAAGGCTGCCCTCCCCAGAAACCTTTTGAAAAGGCTTTGGGAGTACCTCCAAGATAGCTTCATTGAGATGTTCCTGGAGGATTTCCACCCCATCCCCAGACACATTAACAGACTTTTCCAGTAGCTGTACTGGCCGCAAATGCATCCCAAGTCTTCAGGGCAAATTAATCTTAAACACGCTTTCTTTTAAACCATGTATTATATTTCCAAAGGTACACTCACCAGAGGTGCCTTCTCTGCCTTCAAGGTCCGGAAGCCCGGGTTGGGAGGCTATTGGCTCCACAGTGATAAACAGTTCCTGGCTGTCAGGGAGAATGGTTTCTCCACTTGCCTGGTGTGCGCTATCATCTTCCTCGTCCTCAAAATCCTCATCCCTGTTCTGTGAGGCTCCCTTGCAGGAGTCTACGTACAGGTGTGGGGTAGTTGTTGGGGCATGCCCTAGAATTGCATGCAGCTCATCATAGAAGCAGCATGTCTGGGGCTCTGACCCCAAGCGGGCATTTGCCTCTTGGGTTTTTTGTTAGGCTTGCCTGAGCTCCTTACGTTTCATGCAGCACTGCTGCAGGTCCCTGTGATAGCCTCTGTCCTTCATGCCCTTGGAGATTTTGTCAAATATTTTGGCATTTTGTATTTTGAAACGGAGTTCTGATAGCACAGATTCGTCTCCCCATACAGCGATCAGATCCAATACCTCCTGTTCGGTCCATGCTGGAGCTCTTTTGCGATTCCGGGACTCCATGGTTATCTCTGCTGCTGAGCTCTGCGTTGTCACGCCATGGTGGCCAAACACAAAATGAAATTCAAAAGTTTGTGGGGCTTTTCCTGTGTACCTGGCCAGTGCATCCGAGTTGAGAGTGCTGTCCAGAGTGGTCACAATGGAGCACTGTGGAATTGCTCCCGGAGGCCAATACCGTTGAATTGCATCCACACTAACCCAAATTCAACCTGGTGATGTCGATTTCAGCGCTAATCCCCTCTCTGGGGAGGAGTACAGAAATCAATTTTAAGAGCCCATTAAGTCAACAAAAATGGCTTCGTTGTGTGGATGGGTGCAGGGTTAAATCGATCTAACACTGCTAAATGTGACCTAAACTCATAGTGTAGACCAGGGCTCAGTTAGCATTCAAAATAGACACAAATTCACATATGTTCCATGCAAACCTACCAGTACATCTCACTATTATTATAAATAACTTAGAGTAAATACTGAATTGAGTAACTTAGAGTAATACTGAATTGAGCAAATGAGGTAATAGAAAAGGTTACATAAGATAAACATCCCTCACTATAGGACTTTACGTCAGACTGTTTCCCACCTCAGCAGTTCAGAGGTGAGCTTGTATGCCACGACTTAACTCATAAAATACCCATCTAGCACTTACAATTTCATAGCACCCTCAGATATCTAATTAATAAAAGTGGATTTAGTGCTTGCAAAAGATGTCAAACTAACAGCACTGGAAAGTGAGGTCCTCAGAGTAAGCTCTCACACATTCCTCACTTACGTTCCTTAATCCTGAACAGGAATCATCTGATGGAAGGATCAGCTGTTCATTTTTTCTGTACCCATTATTTAAATAATTGGTTTATCATGGGATACTGCTAATGAAGATGATAATGCCATCCGTGATGTGGATTAGACCCTAGTTCCTTAGGAAATAGTAGACTAAGACCATCAGCTTGGTTCACATAGGCCACCAAGAAGCCATCAGCTCTCATTTTAAACTACACATACTGCCCCTCACCACTACCCTTCAATATTATTTGCGAGTCTCATACTTGATTTTGGCTGTATAAGCCAGAGCAAGATCTTTCTCAGAGTGAAGCATCTGGTCCCATAACTCATTTTCCTACCATTAAGGTAGCATTGGCTGTTTAGCTGCTGCAACTATTAGTCCTGGAAAAATGCAATGGGCACACTATTGGGTTACATTATCCCATGGAACCTACAAAATATGGAGAAGGTGGAGGTAGAATGCCAACTGGGATACAAGACCCCTTGAGGCCCTAGGCTTTGAGGTCTATAAAGATCTGGTTCTCACATACTTTTTTTTACTGAGCAGATTGTGGAGGAAAAACAGAAAACAAAATATTTTTGAGAATAGTGTAACATAAATTGCAAGAAAATATGCAGTGCTTGGCCTAGCTTTGACTTTTAGGTGTGCATCAGAGAATGCCATGCATGTACTCATTCCAGTCTTCCCTTTGTATCCCCAAATGCTTGTATATTCTGAAATGAGAAACTCTTGTGTATAGCATTCTTAGTGATTTTCTCATTTAAACCTGATTTACATTCAGTAATTTTCATGTATAGTGTGGTATGTGACATCCACCTAAATTAAATTAGTACATAATTTTCCATTCATTTTAAAATTATTAAAAAGTTAAATTTAATTGGCAGTATAATTATTACTATTTTTACAATATTTTCAATATATTGGATGATAAATACCAGGCTGACAACATACCCATACAGCACCAGCACTACTTGAGTCGTCACAGTGGGAGTAAGCAAGACTGTAACAAATAAATATATAGAAAAAAGTAGATGGACCGTCATTTACAAACCTTGGAGTCTACTGCTCAGTGTGCCTGGAAATGAGCTATTTTCAAACCAGGTGAATTTGCGCTTATGAAAGTGAGGTGACAACAGCACTAGCAAAACCATACGGCCCGTTTTGGCCGGGACAGTCCCTTTTTTAGGCCCTGTCCTGGCCATCCTGACTTTTTTGGCAAAACTAGCAAAACTTTGTCCCATTTGCTCTTGCAAACTGATCATCGGTTGGCAAGAGCAAACTGGACAAATGCACAGTTTTGCCGAAAAAGTGGAGTGGGACTGGGACCCCTAGTGGTGGGGGGGGGGCCTCTGGGCTGGCCCATGGGGTGTCCCATTTTCCCTTTGGGAAAACATGGTCACCTTAGGATACTATAATGAAGCTCAAATGTATCTTGCACAGCAATTTGCACACCCTCTGTCACTTTACTATGGATATATCTTCCAAGGTACTATGTCAGTTTTGTCCCTTTACAATATCTATTCAGAAAGAAACAAAGACCTTGCAGTCTTTGAGATTTGAAACTACTTATCCAGACGTGAAAGGCCAGCGCATTAAATGGTAAGTTACAGGAGTAACACACTGACATCTTCAAAGATCTACAATTTAAATATTAGACCACGATTGATTGGTTAGAGCAAAAGTGCAAGGCTGTTCGGTTATTTGTTCTCTCTCTGTCCTCCCTTGTCCAAATAGCATCCTCACCACTGACAGAAATATAAATATCTAGAAATTATCTATTCACTCACTGCAATTCTCATTTAAAAGTAGTAGGGCTACATGAACCAAAGCACAGTCATCCAGTGGAATCAATCAAGATGTCCTAATAAAAACTGAAGTCTGGGAATTGGAGTAATTGTAGATTGTTATCTGAAAACATCAGCTCAGTGTGAAGCGGCAGTCGAAAAAGCTAACAGAATGTTAGGAACCATTAGGAAAGATATAGATAAGACAGAAAATATCAGAAAGCCACTGTATAAAGTCCATGGTATGCCCACACCTTGAATACTGCATGCAGTTCTGGTCACCTCAGCTCAAAAAAAGATATATTAGAAATGGAAAAAGTACAGAGAAGGGCAACAAAAATGATTAGGGAGTACGGAACTGCTTCCATATGAAGAAAGACTAAAAAGATTAGTTTTATTGCAGGAAAAATATTTGGAAAAAAGTTTGTCTTCAAAAAAAAGCATTGGAGTCTTTATGTTCTGTTATAGCTTTTCTAGTATTTTTAAAAATTTGCTGCAGCTCTCTTCGGTGTATCCAGTAATTACATTTTACCAAGCTCAGAGTAGGGTTATGGCAACAACAAAGTGGCTGCCTCAGACCACTTAACATCTGTAAAAATCTTAGATATATCAATAAAGGACATAAGAAAGTAAGCTTGAACAGGTGCAAGAGTCACTATTATCAGTGTACTTATCTGAAAGAACAAAGAAGACAGCCACTGTCAACGTTTTTCTAAAAGGTAACTGCTGTTCATAGATTTTTTGCTTGATGTATTGTTATTAAATGTAATATGTGACATTAGCCTAAAGCAATTTCTTCTAACCCACAAAAGATTGAGAAAGAAAGAAATAAACAGTCTCTCAAAAGCCTGAACGTAGTCCCTTTTTCATTTATCAGACTTTCAAGGAAGAGAGTGTATTGGGCTTATATATTAAATTCTGCAAAAACACAGATAAGATTTGCTGGAGGGTAAAAGTTAAAAACAGACCAAGAAACAGACACTTTTCGATTATCTTAGCAGCTAATAAAATTGGGTGAAAAGTTTCACATATAAAATTAAAACCAGCATCCTTTTGGCCCCCTTTGTGGGGGAAAAAAAAAATCATTTGAGGGTTCCATTTTGCTGGGAGGATTTTTGCCTACCAGAAATTAGAAACAGTTCTTGGATACAAACCTAATATGTGTGTGTGTGTGCGCACACGCATGCCAGTTATCCTAATGCAATTCCAGTTATTTCATATTTTGAGAGCCAAATGAATGTTCCCATGATTGACAATATACAAATCCACGAGGCAGAGAGAAATAGAGTACGGTAAAAACAATATGCCACAGAGCAGTGAAAAATGCTCTCTCATGTAGAAGTTATGTTTTGGGAGCTGGAAGGCAAAAGATCTTGATTTCTGTGTCTTTCTTTTTGGAGAAAGAATCACAAATGGAGCACGATGAAGGATGGCTTCAAGAACAACAGTGAGAATGGAACTGTTATAATAATTTAGTTGCCTATCATGGACAAGACTGTAGCAAGGGGTATATAAGGGAGGGTCGCAAAAGAAAATGAGAAAAAGTTTGTACATGCATTTGGCTTTATAAAACTGTAGATCAGGGGCAGTCAATTATTTTTTTGCCAAGGTCCAAATTTCTTGGTCAAGGTATTGTCAAGGTCCAGACTCCAGGGAAGAAAATAAAAAACAAAACAAAACAACAAGAAGTAGTAAATAAAAAGATTTTGTGGTCCATTCCAAAACATCTGGTGGGCGGATTTGGCCCACAGTCTGCCTGTTGACTACCCCTGCTGTAGACCCTCACTTGGAACAACCGAATAAAAAAAAATATGGACATTTTCAACATTCCTTGCTTTAAACTATATGTGAATATTTTTAAATTCCTATTCCAATTTTTTAAAGAAAATACAATCAGGCTGCTTTTCTAGTCATAGAAACTTGGTCAGCCTAAAAAATTACAGCAAATAAATAAATAAATAAATGACCCACGAGATAAGGTACCAATACTTGCCATTGTGTCCAGTGGTGAAAAAATTCCCAGAAGAGATGAGATAACACCAAACTGTTAAAAATACATGACATGATTGAGCTGTAGCTCACGAAAGCTTATGCTCAAATAAATTGGTTAGTCTCTAAGGTGCCACAAGTACTCCTTTTCTTTTTGACATGATGTGATCACAGATTGCTGTGCTCCTTGTAAACACTTGTCAAAGGGAAGCCAAAAATTACACTGCCACCCATGTTTTGTCAATGCAAAATAATTAAAAGCCAATTAACTGGGAAAAATGTGAAAGCCTTTTTCTTTAGACTGCAGTGAACTGCATCGCCTTTTCGTGAACCCTAGCAAATGAGCCTCCTGAAAGCCTGCAAGCAGACTTCTGCTGTTCACCTCAGAGGCCTGTTCTGCATCACAAGCCCCCATTAGGCTCACAACCAAGCACAAGCATGAAAACCATTAAACACTGAGGTGACAGAAAAGTCAACCTCTGGCAAGAACGGCGTTCCTTCAAAAAAAAAGGTAATGTTCCAAGCCAGACCAATGCATAGAGCTGACTAGAAGGTTTTAGAGATAAGGAGGCAAGCACTACTGTCAAACAGATTGACTCTGAAGGAGTACCTGAGAGAGAAAAGGAAGGACGGAGAGAACATATGTTCAATATCAGCTGCACACACTTCCCCTTCCCAAGAAGGGTCACTTGGAACAGAGGCAATCAGGCTATATGGACTGAGTGATAAAACGTTAACCAAAGTCCACGGCAAAAATAATTGGACATTCCATTTATTAACATTCAAGTTATATGAGTTTCAAAATAGCACTTTGAAATGATTATTTTCTTGTTCACTATTGATTTCAATTAAATTTATCCTAGATTCAGGAGCCTGGGGAACTTGGTTTCCCCACTCCCCTCAAAAAGCACTTAACAACACTAATGAAAAGTTCAAAAAGCAAGAACATTAGTAAGAGAACACAATAGGAAAAAATTTGAACTGAGGAGGGCAATACTGGGGAACAGATTAGATATAAACTCATAGTACCCAGCCGTGGCAAAAAAAGTAAACTATATGTAACTGCCCCATAGTCATAGCCCAGTAAAGCAAGCATAAAGAGGTACTAATTTTTCTATATACAACGGATTTTACTGTACTGGGAACGATTATTGTCCTCTAGTGTGTTGCTATGTCATTTCACAAGCAAGTGAAACACAGATAATGAGCTGGGAAGATAAGACTAAAGAAAATAGAGAAGATAGACTAACTTCAAAAGGTTTAGAGGTTCAGTTAGATGCTTCCCCAGCTCCTTGGCTCAGCTATCTATAAGATCAGGCTAGAATCTCATGAGACTGGACATTCACAGCATTTCAGCATGTCTACCTCTGCTTTCAGCTGCAATCAAGAAATGAAGGGGTGCACACAATAAATGATGGGGAGGGAAGTAGAGGAAGGATAGCCAAACTTCTTCACATCTCAGGAAGGGTTCTGTTACAGATTGGACAGAAGATGCGCATTTATCCGATTGTCAAGTATCAGAGGGGTAGCTGTGTTATCCACAAAAACAATAAGGAGTCCGGTCTTTAAGGTGCCACCGGACTCCTCGTTGATTCTATCTGATTGGGTTCATTAGTCCTAGAAGAAAGGGTTACATGCATGGTTCAACTCTGCAAGGTGACTCTGTGAAAATAGCATTGTGGGATTGTAAGCTTATTGTGTCTCAATCTCTTCCAGCTCCAATATGCTCACTCCACAAGACGTTTTTTCTCTTACTTCCCAGACTGAAGAAGAGCTCTGTGTAAGCCCCAACACTAGTCTATCTCCAACAGAAGTTGGTCCAATAAAAGACATTACCTCACCTTGTCTCTCTATTATCCTGGGACAAACACAATTACAGCAACACTGCATACATCCCTAAAAAGTCATTCTGGGATCCAAAAATCAAGCTGAGTTTTGCATCTTGCATGTCATCACCAATATTCTGCAGACCAAACAGTGCCCTTGCTGACACCTGTGAATTGTTAACTAAGCCATGAGCTGCACCTGTGCAACTGCTCTGAAAGTTCTAACATACATAGCTTAAAGAAACCACATGAGAGCAATGTATGAAAACTGTAAAATACTAGAAAGTAAATGATATAAAGAAGGGGAAGACTGTGTTGATCAAACATGTATCTCAGTAAGTTTACATTTTCCTAACCCAAAGGGCAGTACATTTGGATAAGAATAAGGATACATTTCCTGATGGTATTATTATGAACATTTGTTTATGGCTCCCTCATGTGTAACTGGAGAGCTTAGAGAGGAACTGACCCTCTCTGGAGCACATTCTTTTCACTGATTCCCTGGATATGCAGCTCCATGTTGCCTTCTACTTAAACCAGAGCCTATCAGGCATACTTTGAATGCTAGACTATAATGCTCCTTGAGGCAGAGACTTGGATTTAATTCTATGTTAAGGTGCTAGGCACCTGTACAAACCTTAAATAATAACATACTGAAGAGGGGCCTAATCCTACCATCCATAATCAGATAACATTCCCACTGACTTCTATGGCAGGTTTTGGTCATAGAAACATATGGTTGGTCATGATGACCTACAAAGTCCCTTCATGTCTATGACTATTTTCTTCCAGAAGATGGATGTGCGATCTCCTCTAGCTCTATTGTTCAGATATTCTTAGAGTTGAAGGTTGAACTTTGGAAACACTACTCATGTAACCAGCTACCATCTCTCCTTTTGTCTTTAAGATATTGTAGTTTTGTGATGGAAAACAAAGTTAAGCTTGACACAGTTTTACTCTCGTTGCAAATGACAAAGTTATGTAAAGCAATTATAGAAAAGTGCCTCCCAACTTTCCATGAAGTGCAAATTTTAACAGCACTTTCTGCAAGTCATTATTGTTATAAAATGGTGGTTAAAACTTTGTAACAATTGGCTAAATCCTTCTCTTCAGGTGTGTCTGTAACAAATATCTTCAAAATCAGAACCTTCTTCAGTGAAGTAAATGACTCATTCCTTTATCAAACCATAGATATGTTGGCAATAACAGAAAAAAACCCTGAATTAAAAATAAAGCTCAGTAAAATGATCATCAATGAAAACTAGACAATGCTGTCATTCATAGTAAATATCAGTTAATCTTATTCAGCAATTACCTCCCATGGTAGAAAAACTGGAATTAATAAAATGGAAAGCAGAGCTCTAAGAAATAGAGTTGGTTGGGAACTTTTCAAATAATTTTTTTTAAATCAAAAATGTTGATTTGTCTGACCCAAATCTTTCCACAGAAACACAGAGTTTTCAGAAAAACTTTAGTCAGGAAGGTTTTTCAGATCCAGGATGGACGATTTGGTCAAAACCAGAGACCCACCCCAGAATAGCCAATAGCCCAGTGGCTAGGGCACTCACCCAGGTTCTGGGAAACACAGCTTTCATTCCTTGGTTTGTATTAGGCAGAAAGGGTTTCCCACATCTCAAGTGAGTGCTCTAATCACTGGACTATTAACTGTTCTGAAATATTTATCCTGCCCTCTCATTTTTTCATGAAAAGTTTCAAAAGGTGTCAGTTTTGTTCTGCCCTGGAAGGAAAACAAATATCGAAAGCTCAGAATGTTTTATGAAACACTATTTCTGGTTTTCTGGCCAGCCCTACTAAGGACCAGAGTTTGCCATCCTTACTCACCCTGAGTAGTACAATACCATACTCCACTAATAGTTAGTGAGACTACCTTCACAGTAAGATATTACTTAGTGAGAAAAATGTGCCAAGATCGGGCCCTAAACGATTATTAAATGTGAGTTTCCATTAACAAACATCTTTCATTCTGAAGCTTACATAACTTTATGAATAATGAGGCCATCATGAGTACACACAATTCCATGATAATTATAGACTATAACTATCACAGTACTAATTGTGTTATGTGAAGTATTTCATTAAGTGCAATAGTAATATCCCACAGCACTGTGCATGTGCTCTGCATTCTCTCTTTGATAATATAACAACTTTCATTGGCAAATCACCAGAAGTGCCTTTGACATTACGTTATGCTAGGAATGTAAATTTCATGTTTAACTAATATTTTTGTAGTAATATTCACATCACTGTGCCTGTTTAAATAAGAACTAATCTATTTCTTATCTAGCTACAAATAAGATGACAAATAAGTCAGAGGGGAAAAATGACTCTTTGAAATGACATTATAACAAACCATGATTGAAAAAGCAGTATTGCAAGCATTATCCATTGACTCAATGCCCACAGGCAAAATCATGCGTAATGGTATTGATGCAAAATTCTGCAGTGGAAGTTATTCTCATAATTCTAGGCATGAATAAATTTTGAAAGTCAGAGAAACCAGTATGATAAATTCTCATTTCATTTTTACCATTAGACATGTCCTCTACTCTTAATCAGAAATTAAACTAAAGCTGAAAGTTTTTGTCCAGGGCTATAGTAACAGATTTGTTACTATTAAATCTCTGAATAATCACAGGAAGTAGTTTCACTGTGTAAAATAGATTAATCATGCTAATATTGGAACGTACCAGGTACTTGTCCTGTTACTGTATCTTAAAACCCAGATTAACAAAACATCTGCAGGCCTCAGGTGTCAGCTCTCCTCCCCTTCAATATGTGCGCACACAGTACATATTATTTGTGCCTACATATAATATTATGTACTTGTAGTGAAAGAGAAATAAAGACTGAATACCAGTTTAAAAGACTGTTGAACACTCTTGGCATTTAACATTTGAAAAATAATATACCAAGAGTAAATTACTACTATTCATGGAATTTGCATGAAATTTTGTTTGAAAACAATCAAGTGTTATGTATTGAATAAAAAAATCCTGCATAAAATCAAAATATTGATGCCATATATAAAGCTAGTTTTAACATAAGGAACAAAAATTAATGTTCACCTCTTCGTGCTTTTACAATTAAAAACGCTATATGACAAATGCAGAAAGCCAATTATGAATTAGCACCTGGAGGAGGAGGAGAACTTTTTAAAGTTTTATTTGTGGGCATACAAAGAGGAAGGGGAACTGTAAATTCCCAGCAGACACTCATGGGTAAGTTTTAGCTTGTTGAATAAGGAACCGTTATACAGGAGGAATACAATTTCCATTAAAAATATCAGGACTTGTGCACTTACATCCCCATATAGTTCTCTGACAATCTATTCTTTGTCACAAAAGCATTGAAATTTATATTAAGGATTAGTTGGTCTTTCAATTTTGTTTTATTTTTGTTTTGCTTGAAGAACATAATATTTACAGTAGCCCCACTTTGTCAAATACTGTTAGGCTGACCTGTTTGTTTTAATAAAGTCTCCTCTGAATGACTAACAAGAGAAAGCTATGTGGATGTCTGGATTTTATGCAGTATAGCTCTGCAGTATAGCTCAGTTTATATTATTATACATTTAAGTAAGCATACAAATTATCAAATAATAATTGAAGTGGGGAACCACAAAATTAGCACTAGAAGTTAGCATTAGTAATGAAAAATAGTCAAAATGTTTGGGATGAGCAGATATTTACACAACTTGAAAGCTATTTCCTTTCAGTATTAACCCAGGATTCATTGTGCTATTCAGAAAATACACCAAGCAAAGGAGACCAGGGTTAGGTTTCACATTTGTATTTTGTGTTGGACATGCAGTCAGTTGTTTGTTATAAAGGGATAAATGCCTAAATGTTTACACAATAACTTGATTAGTTTTGTATGCAAGTGGATTTACAAATTGGCTTTATAAATGTGACTCATCACATGTGATCTACTAGACATTTAAACTAACAAGAGAACATTGTTTAAATGGCACTTATATGGTAGAAAATGCATGATCTTTTTCTATCTACCAGTAAGAAAAAAATCAGATTTTAGTTCTTAATTTCTAAAACATACCAGATGCAAAGAAAAACTAATCCCCAGAGTCACATGTGTAATTGCTATTTTGCCAAAAGAAATAAAAGAATTGGAAGCATTTAGTAAATGAAAGTATGTGCATTTCTTTACAATGATTCAGTGTTCAGTTGTAGCAATGACTATGTGAACAACACTGATCACATTGGAGATCAATATAAACTCTGGATCTTTATGTTTACTTTATCTTTAATCCAGTCATTATTGCAAACATCTAAAGCAAATTTTGCAGCTGTAGCATGTTTAATTCATCAGGATGTTCTCCAGGCTGACTGTCTCACTGTTATATCCTCATAATTTTAACATAGCATCTGCCAACATAAGACTAACATCCAGTTTTTAAAGAATCTGTTTAACTCTGCAAGTAAACTACTGCAGACATTCCCTATAATAAAAGATGGCATGAAACAAACATTCTCAGATGCTGCACCAAGAAAACAGACTTTAAAATATAGCTGTTTAACATTATAGCTACACACACATATATGAATGCTGTATATATTTATGTAATAAAATGAATATAGAGTAGCATAATCATCTTCTGAGCTCTTTCCAATGATACATGTGATTAAGGTTACTTGGCATCTTGCCAGAGAACAAATATAGCTAATGTATCCTGCGTTTTCCGGAAATACAGGGATACTATGGCATCAATTTACGCATTTAAGAAAAAAAAAAAAACACTATACAACCTGCTCAATATTCCCAAATCATTCAGACTGGCGTTTCTTTTCCTATCACTGAGCAAAACTTTCCTCTCAGTTACACACTGCATCTTCCTTGGAAGTTTCCAAAAGGTCTCCTTAATTTTCCCTAAATGTAGTGATAGGCAGATATATTGAAAAAGGAAAGAAGAGATTTGGGATGAAATCCTGGCCCCAGTTGAAATCAATGACAAAACTCCCATTGACTTCAAATGGGACAATATTTTACCCTACTAAATATAAACCCAGAGGGAAAAATATATCTTCTCACCCACTTTGTCTCAAGTAATCATGACATCCAAAGAAACAAATACAGGAGGAGAAAAGCAGAAAAGGGGAAATATTTGCACTGGGAATTTGGCTTCAGAAAGTAGAAAGAAAGTAACTAGAAATGCTCCTGACAGCCTTCTGTCATGTTCACCAGCTGCAAAAAGTTGAGGTTCATCAGATATCATGCCAGGAACATACTATTACTTTCTACTATGCTGCGTTTTTCATTCTTGCCTTTCACATAAATCTTTTCTAACAAGCAGACTGAAAAGCATGAAGATTTAATACTAAGATATATTTTAAAAATTCAGTTGGACAAAGTTCTGTAGTCAACAATATTGCCCTCCACACTACAGCAGGCACACAACGGTATCCAGACCTCCATTCCTTAACCATAATTATGGACAGTTTGGGAATCAGCAACAATGTGAGATGAAATGTTACAGCTTTCCATCGGCAAACTTTTAGCATGCACGGCTATTACAAGGCTATTATTTCTCTCCTAAGTTTTATTCTTAAAGGGGAAATAATTTTAATAGCTTTTCCACAAATTCCAAGGCTGATTAAAGTCACCCTCAAAAGTTAAGAAGAGCTCACTTGCAGGATTAGGCCATCAGTCACTACTATCGGACAATGCAGTGGTCACATATGGTGCTCATGTTTTTAAAATTTTTACTGCTGGAGGAACATTACTTTCTATCTTATACTACATCCATTTTATTTAGATGGATTATACCAACCACATAACCGTTTGCGGTTTCTATAAATTCTTAGGGAGAGGACTAAAATGAAGAGAGATTGTCTAAGCCTTATTCAAGAAAGCAATTAAGCACTTTCCTGAATAGGGATACATTCTGAAATTGGGGTTTTCATGAATAAAGATACGTGCAACATTCATAGCAGTTACTGCATGTACTATCTTGGCAATTTGGAAGAAAAGAGCCCACATTCCCCTCTTTCATATTTATATTAGTTTGCCCCTTAGCTACAAATCATTCCTACTGCGGATAGTTCTCACTGAGGATGCTTAGCATTCAGCATCTCATTGGATTGGGCCCCATGAAAGAGTTCTCAGGACATCTTATGAATTTGCTATTCATGGTAGTTATGTACACCTCCTCCTAGTTATTCAGAAACTAATAACATTTTATGTAATTCAGAATCACACAATAGTTTTTAAATACAAAAAACTGTCATCAATTGTACCTAGTACTCTGCGTAGAATGTCATTTCCCCCCCAATATTTCTTTAACAATAGAAATCATTAAGGCTGCTATTCCACATCTTAAATTTTCACAGGGCATAAAACTAATCACTGCTTTCTACTTCAGTGACATTTTTTAAAAACAGCTCTGAGCTTGGAAAAAAAACCTCTACAATGTTAGCTACAGAAACATTAATATGATAATTTAATCTGTTTATTGTACACTATATATTAAGAATCCCATCTTCTCTCTTACAAAAAAAGGATTTCTAATTATTTACAATATTATAGTCCACTTTATCTAATTGCAGAAAGTAATGAATGGATTTATAGGTGATAGTCTGAGAAGTCATTTTGACAATATTGGGAAACATTTGAATCAAAATGTAAATGCTACAGGGTGAATCCAGTCCTCAGCACCTAGCTTGAGGATATTGGCTGGGTGCTGAGGATCACTGTGTGTGGAGAGGAGGAATCTTTCTCCGCTAACCAGATCACAATGCGTCAGCAGAGCTGTTCAACACAAGTTACTCCAGCCCTAGTGTGCTCTGTCTATGAGGCAGGGAGGAAAGGGCTGGAGAATCCATGCATCAGTGAATCCTCTTGCCCCATCCCTCGGTCTCATCCTGCACAAATGGTACATGCCCCTCAGCCACTGTGACACAGGTGGCCTTTGTGGAGCTGGACTATGCACTGCACAGTGGATGCATTACTCCTGTCCCCCAAATCCTACACCTTATGCAGTGGAATGGCATCAGTTACACTCCTAAGGATCCCTCTGCAGCTTTGGATGTTGGGGTACAATCAGGGCCGGATTTCCAGTTAGGTACAATAGGCACATGCCTAGGTGCACCAGCATTCTAGGGGCACCAAAAAGTTAAGTGGGTTAAAAGTTAAAAAAAATAATACAGTAGAACCTCAGAGTTCAGGACACCTTGGGAATGGAGGTTGTCCATAACTCTGAAATGTTCTGTAACTCTGAAGAAACTGGTGCCCCTCTTGTAGCTAAAGCCCCGAGCCCCAGCACTCCCTGTGGGGATGAAAACTGGGAGCAAAGCCGCAGGGCTGAGGCCCAGCACTCCCCCCGCCCCTCTATCTAAACCCCTGAGCCCCAGAGCTCCTGAGGTCAGAAGCCCGGAGCCTTGACCCCACCCCACCCCCATCCTGTGGCTGCACACCCAACTCCCCATGGCTGAAGCCCTGAGCCTCAGGGCAATACAGTATTTGGGGTTGTTTTTGTCTGTTTCTTTGTCTGCAGTGCTGCCTGATTGAGGACTTCTGGTTCCACAAAGTGTCCCCTTAACCAGGAAATCTGTAATGCTGATGTTCATATCTTTGAGGTTCTACTGTATTTAAATCATCATTTATATTTCTTTTTGTTTCATTGTTTATGGAAAACATGAAGGTCAGCTGTAGGTGGGGAGGGGAATCCGGAAGATTCTGTGCTTGGGGTGCATAAGGTGTAAATCTGGCCCTGGGCACAATTTGTTCCTAGTACCTACTGTTAGGATATAGATATTCAGGCCTGTCTGCAAAAGCCTGTACTTTAAGAATTTAGGGGTATTCTTATCACTTGGCTAGTTCTAGAGGTATAAAAGAAAGAATCAAAATCACTGTCTGCTGGTGTAAGGGCCTTCTCTTACTGTGACTGTTTGAGGCCCTGTTCTTAGGCTAAGGCCTTTGGCTAAGCAGCAGAGGCAGCCATAAGCCAGGAAGCGAACAGTCACATCCTCACATTCCAAACTAGTCACATTGAAAGAAGGTGCTATTGGGCTGTTAGGAATACAATCCTGTCCTGAATACAATCCTGTCCTGATAATTCCTATCACCTCCAGAGAAAGGGAAGTGCCTAGAAAATGTAAAAGGAAACTTAGTTTGATAGCATCCTGTCTGGCAAGAACTCACTTATCAATAGCTGGGATGTGAAATCCTCACTTCTGTATTGTTTTGTCATTAGAGTTCCAACTTTGCTATTGTTTGTCTGTATAATCTCTGTCTGGTTCTGTGATTGTTTCTGTCTGCTGTATAATTAATTTTGCTGGGTGTAATCTAATTAAGGTGGTGGGATATAATTGGTTAGCTAATCATGTTACAATATGTTAGGATTGGTTAGTTAAATTTCAGTAGAATGATTGGTTAAGGTATAGCTAAGAATATTACTATATAAATTAGGGGCAAACAGGAAGTAAGTTGGGATTCGAAAATAAGGAAAAAGGAACTTGTATTTAAGCTTGCTGGAAGTTCACCCCAATAAACATCGAATTGTTTGCACCTTCGGACTTCGGGTATTGTTGCTCTCTGTTCGTGCGAGAAGGACCAGGGAAGTGGGAGAGTGAAGGAATAAGCTCTCTAACACCTACGTCCACAGAAGGACATGGAATATGGTTTCCATTAGCTGAACTTTACAGGGAAGAGATCATTGGAATGTAATTCCACGTTACACCCAGAGTGAAGAAAATGTTGGGGGACAATCTATGTTTGATATGTGGCCCGCCATTACCATAGCAACTCTGAATCTTAAATATAGTTATTAGAGCTGGCTGGAAAATTTGACAAAACAGTTTTTTTTATGGGTCATGTATCTTCTTTCCTCTTTATGTTGCTCTTTTTAAGAGTTAATCCAGTCTAGAGATTGATCAGAAGACTGGTGACACAACCTATTAATTACAGTTAATTAAGATGAACCCTAAGAGTGGTCTGACTGTTCCCCACCTGGGATTGCTGCCTGCAGTGCCACACACCTGACGCACATGCATGATCTTCTGTTTGCCTACTCATCCCAATCTGTCAGCGTGGCATTGTGCCCACTTACAAATTGATCAGACATAGGACACGTGTACAGAGCAATGATTAATTTAGTGCAGAATGAAAGCAGGAGAAAGTAAAGCTGATCTCCGGAGATTTTGCCAGGCTGCATATGAAAGCCCTCCCCACATGTCAACAGCTGTTCTCTCTTTGCTTTCTTTGCTGACCAGCATAGTAGCATTATCTGCAAAATCTTCCCCATATGGGCACGAGGTTGTAAGTTGTTTTGCTGTGCATTTCTGGTGATGTTTCCAAAGTTTATGACACAGTCCTTAGGGCTCAAAAAAGTAATACACATGGCATCCTTTTTTTCAGCAGAAGAGCATCCTTTGCACAAATTTTCTTGTTGATTGTGCCTAAACCTATAAGCTTTTCTGTAAATACTTAAGATTATCTATACTATATTTCCTTCACATAAGAATGAAAACATGTGCCAGGATTGCCTACAAGTAAAGTAACAATCTGTGGCCACATACATACACAGGCTATTTCCACACTACAAGCTAGGCGTGTGATTCCCCTGCTCATGTACACCTACTTGCCATAGCTCGATGAGAGCTAGCATGACTATAAATAGCACTGTAGCTGTGGTAACACAGGTAGGGGCAGCAGAGGCACGGCTGAGACATACCAAGTACTTGTCCACTGGCTTTAGGTGGGTTTACACTTGGCCCGGCTTAGCTCCACTAGTGCTACACATGCTACTGCGGCTACACTGCTATTTATATGCATGCTAGCCCTCATCGAGCTACTGCAAGCACGTGTACATGAGCAGGGGAAATCACACCTCTAGCTGTAGCCACAGCCATTAGTACGAACATATATCAGATACTAATAACAGAAACGTGTCATCATCTAAAACAATCATACACGTCAGCCAAGAGTAGAAACAAAGGGGAAGGCCCTTGCACCCCAATGATCACATGATGAGGCAGCACACAGAGGAAGCTACTCAGTGGAGGAAGCAGAAGCAGGGTGAAACAAGTCCTTGAACTGGTTTAAAAACACACGTAAGGAGGCTTTAAATTGGATCTTAAAATGAAGGGGGAGTTAGTGAAGTAGCATTATATCACACAATAGTCTGACAAGTGTGAATTGTGGATTTTAGAACCAGCTACCATAAAGGGGAAAAGGGACAGGAAAAGACTCTGGAGCATTAAATATATAAGAAAAATATAATTTTACTTTTAGGTCCTAGCAAAACTGAAATAAGTTATAAAAAGTTCCTATAGCAACTTCATAATAATGTAGCTCCCAACTAGTGTAAATGCTCCCAGAGTTAGAACAAGACTTTGTCCAGATTCAGCAAAATCTTCTAGGCTGGTGCGGCTCTGTGCCAGGTGTCCAGGCTCAACTCAGTCTTTCAAGGATAGAGTAGGCCCTTGTTTAGGCCAGGCTTCCAGGCTAACTTTAATCCCAGGCTGACTAAGTCTTCCAAAACTGGAGCAGTCTTCTAACTAAACTATACTCCCAGGCCAGACCAATTCTTCCAAAGCTGAGGCAAGCATTATAGCTCTTCAACCCTGCTCCCACTAAACTCCAGCCAATCAACACTCATTTTCAGTGACAGCAGTGGTATTATTATTATATATGAGAAGGTGGACAGCAGCCTTGTGCTCATGCTGGAGTCTACAGAACTGAGCCTTTATGAGATGCAGAAGTCAAGGTGAAGGGAAATGAAGGCATGGAAGAGAATTACCAAGAGAAATAAAGCCAAAGCAGTATTGTTAAGGTGACAGAGACATGAGATAAACAAGGAGGTGGAGATTTGAAGATATGAAAGATATGAGGAGGAGAAAGAATTGAGTGTTATATATAATACTAGAGTTATAGACATCGGAGGCAGTGAAGTTAGGACTCCAGCAGAGAGAGAAGATGGAGCTGTTCTTGAGGATGGCCCTTTTGTCCAAGAGAAGCATTTCTTAGGGTATGTCTACAGTGGACCTAGAGGTGTAATTTCCAGCTCAGGCAGACATCCTGAACTAGCTCTGATTGAGCTAACACCAAGGGTTCTGGAACGAAGGGTGGTGGGGGTGTGGCAGCACCCTCTGGCTTGAAGTGGTTTCCATCATACACAGGGTTTACAGTTTTGTTCAGTGGCTTTCAGCATCCCCACTATACAATTTGTTCCAACGCCACTGGCTAATACACTAAAAATAGCATTGTAGCCACAGCTTGACAGGCAGCAGGACAGCCTACCTGCCCTATCACATTTTGGTTTGCCCATTCAGGGTACTTGTGCTCAGCCATACCTGTGTCAGATTACCTACTTTCCCTCCTCCACAAACTGGTTCTGAGAAACAGGCCAATTTCTTTAAAAAGGGCTGAGGAAAGTCACTTTGAGAGGGGAACCCCAGAGAGCTGTCAGGGTTCTGTGGAGGACCCTGAGCAAGGATCTGCAGGAGACTGAGAGGGGGCTCCAGAAAAGGAGCCCAGGAGTCAGGGCTCTATCCCAGAGCCACAGATAGACTGAAAAATAATCCCTAAGGGATTGGAAACTGAGCCCCAAAGTTGAGCTGAAGTGCAGCAAAAGCATTTTTGGTTTTATTTGGACTTTTGTGACCACTAAAGGGGATTGAACTCAGAGTGTTGCAGCTGCAGATTCCATGTAAATCTCCAGGTGAGACAAAACCCAGCTGAGGGGAAGTTGAGGCAGGGAGCTCCCGCAATGCCACACTCACTCAGTCAGAAGGGGGCTTGCAGATGCCCATTATTTAAAAAATAAAAAGTCCATTTTCTACAACAGCTACTTTCATATTCATTGCCACATAAACATAAAGGTTTGTTGGCACGCCCCAGATACATACGTAGCATTTCAGATGGGATTGTACTCAGCATGGATAGCCTGTCCTGCCACCCACGCAGCCTCAGCTACACTGCTATTTTTAGCACATTAGCTCAGTAAGAACTAGCACAGGTATGTCTGCCCGAACTGGAAAGTACACTTCCAGTTCCACTGTAGACATACCCATAGATCAAAAATAGCACCAAGCTATAGGAACATGAGATAAAGTTAAGAGTTTACCAGATCAGTACAAATAGACGGCAGTCATTAAAGATATCAAAAAGGTATATAGATAAGCATCTACAATTTAACAAGGAAGTTAAAGGTTAAAGGTGAAGCTATGATGGCGGAGAAAAGATAAGCAGAAAAGGCATCAGTCATAGGCATACAGGACTTTACAACTGACGCACCCATCTCAGGGGTGGTTTTAAGTAAGCACAGCATTGCCAGTGCCATAGTCACCCATTTTACTGGAGAATGCAAAAATCCAACAATACCACATTTTACCAAGCTCATTTCAACCTAAACTGTTATCGGCCCAGTTTATAACTGCGTGTACAATTTGTAACTCACGCAGCAACAGTAGATATATTGTAAGACTTTGAGCATGTGTTATATTTTGTCCTCCCTGGTTGTGCGCCAAAGAAATTCTTGCTTCCCTCAGGCTGACAATGGAACCTCAACATTGTAGGCTCAATTCTCCACTAGTGTAAATTGCTGTCGCTCCAGAAATCAAAGCGGAGTATAGAAGTCAATGAAGTTAAGTCCATTTAGGACCTGTCCCTATAGATGGTTTAATTGGGGGATTTGAATATTCACTCATCTTCTTTCTAGGCTACCATTTTAAAATCTTCTTCCCTTCCATAGCCTTTTTTCCCTGATCCTACAGAGGAGGGTTGTCAGTGAAGTTGCATGGAATTCTCATTTTTCAGTTTGGGAATTTCTCATATCTACGAAAGATTAATGAAACACCACCAAAAAATTTGCAGAACTCAAAAAATACAGTAATTTTATAATTATACGATATCTCCCAATAGACATATACAATGATTCCTAGATTATGTACATGCATACACGTGAAAAATCAAGGCTGAGGAATAATTTCACAGTGTAACTTTGTAATAAATCCCCAGAGGAAATATCTCTACTTTTTGTTCCCATCTGCAAAGCTATGTAATTGATTCACAACTAGTGTGTTAATGCTGCCTTTTCCTGTCAAAGTCTCTTTGGAAATATGTTAGAAGTATCCTGGGTTCTCCCCTGACATAACCCCTTGATATTGAAAAATAGGATTCTCTGACATGCATCACATTTCAGGCAATGGGCCACAATAAAACTTCCAGTGCCAACGTGTTCATGAATATTCATATACAAAAAATAAAAAGCAGCAATCTAACAGTATGCAGAATAGAATGGGAAAGTACTGCCTTTTATAACAAAAATGATTCAAATGGTCTCAGTCTCTTCTAAGCACTCTTGTGTTTAATTAGAAATCACAGTATATTTGCTACAGGATATATTTGCAATATTGTATGAGTTTTAAAAAAATCATAGGCAAGTGTTTTCAAAGAAAGGGATTTTGTTGGTTTGATATTAATCAAAAATAGAGAGATGCATAATTAGCTTGACTCTGCATGGTCCTTCCACCCTCTCCATCCCACACACACACTACATGCAGAACAATCAGAAGAAATTATTTTTATTCTGATCTACGCTGTGTCTGCTTTGTGTCACAGCACTGTTGGAAAGTGGCACTGAACCTGAGAGCTCCTCCACTGGAGTAGAGCAGCTACTATAGTGACTTTGGCTCCAGACATCTACTTTGATCCGTATAAGAGGGGCATAGCGGGGAAAAGGAGGTATTGCTCGGGGCCTCCACTGTGATCCTTAGCTGGCATATGTGCTTTTGGGTGCATAGAGAAGCCTGTACAAGTTAAAGCAGCTTTAAGGCTGCTCTAACTTGTGACAGGAGAGTGGCCCAGGATCAGAAAAATGCAAATATGCTTAAAGCCACCTTTGAATATCCCGCAATCTTGAACTGAGCCATGCACAATTTGGCCATAGCCAAGGAACCTTTATGTTTAAGTGGCAATGAATAAGAAAGAAGGTTCTGTGGAAAGGGGACTTTTTATTCTTCTGATAATGGGTATATGCAAGCTGAAATACTCTGCACTTGGGTAGCACAAACAAACTGAAGATATATCCTTATCAATTATCACACTGTAGCTTCATTTCAAAGAGCAAACTGTACCTTTGTCTTATCATATAAGGCATGGTTATCCAACATCATCTTCCTTTCATGAGTGGCATATCTTCGTAGGTCACGCTCAAATTGCTGTACAATACACAACAAGTTAAACACTACTATACCAAACCAAACTGAGTACTCACTTTGTTGCTTAATATGTATAAGCATTAGAATACCAATGCAAATTATAAATGAATGGATTTTAAAAAGGCATGATTAACAACCATCTTCTGCTAAGAGACATATTCTAGACAGCTTCAGTACAGCTAAACAAGACCTTCATAAAATGAATGTTTTCAGAGGCTGCACAAAGACTTATATTCTCATCCACTGAAGCACCAGGTAAGTTAGATCCATTTAAAACTACTTTAAAAATGTGTGCGTATGAAAAAGCCTACTCACCATTTATAAGGAAGTTTGTCAGGTCAATGTTATTGTACATATAACATGCAGAAATATGAACTGGCATTCATTTGTACATTACCAGTTTCATTTAATGGATCTAACTTAAGTCTCATGGTAGTCCCATAATGAATGAACACTCACAGGGATATTATTTTGACATACAATACTACATCATATTAACTTTGCCTGATACTAGTTACCTTACTGATGGTATAGCACTGTAACAAGAAATAGTTTAAATTAAGCATATACAGGACTCCCACAGTTTGCTTGCTAATCACCGCATTTTTCTAAATCAGGGGTGGCCAACCTGTGGCTCCGGAGCCACATGCAGCTCTTCAGAAGTTAATATGTGGCTCCTTGTATAGGCACTGACTCCGGGGCTGGAGCTACAGGTGCCAACTTTCCAATGTGCTGGGGGGTGCTCACTGCTCAACCCCTGACTCTGCCACAGGCCCTGCCCCCACTTCACCCCTTCCTGCCCCCTCCCCTGAGTCTGCCGTGACCTTGCTTCTTCCCCTTCCCCCGCAAAGCCTCCTGCATGCCACAAAAGAGCTGATCAGGAGGTGCGGGAAGAGGGGGAGGCACTGATCGGCTGAGCTGCCGGGAGGTGGGAGGCGCTGGGAGTGGGGGAGGGGGAGCTGCTGATGTATTACTGTGGCTCTTTGGCAATGTACACTGGTGAATTCTGGCTCCTTCTCAGGCTCCAGTTGGCCACCCCTGTTCTAAATCAAGAAAAGTTTGGTTATTTTAGGCTTTCAGTCGTGTAGAAACACTTAGATAGCACTGGGTACCTGCCTAAGGGCGTACATGGTGATTGACAAAGGCACAAATTTGGTGCAATGTGGTGTAGGAGTGTGATCCCTGCGGAGGGAGGGGAAGAGACCCCTTCCACATGGCAAATACTCCCAGAGTAGGAGGGAGTCTGAGTCTGCAGGACCTGACAAGTTCAGAAAGACAAGGTTAAGGGGTGACTTGATTACAGTCTATAAGTATTTACATGGGGGACAAATAGTTAATAATGAGCTTTTCAGTTAAGTAGAGAAAGGTATAACATGATCCAATGGCTAGAAGTTTAAGCGAGACAAATTCAGACTGGAAATGATGCATACATTTTTAACAGTCAGGGTAATTAACCACTGGAACAATTTACCAAGGGTCATGGTGGATTCTCCATCACTTACAATTCTTAAATAAAGTTGTCTTTTTTTTTTTTAAGATCTGCTCTAGGAATTATTTTGGGGACGTTCTATGTCCTGTCTTATACTGGAGGTCAGACTATTTAATCACACTGGTTCCTTCTGGCCCTGGAATCTATGAAATACAATCTATGAACCCAAAACAGAGGGTTAATTTAAGATCTCAAAGATTGCATAAAGGGGGTTAAGAGATTAGAAATAGGATTTACAAGTAGGCAAGGGAAATAATTTGATGTTTCAATTGCCTTTTCTGAAAAGGTTTGTAAAATGGTTAACTGAAGGGGGAATCCATCAGTCAGTCTTCTCTTTGTTTAATAAACAACTGAATTTCTTTTTATGTTTTACATAGGAGCAAAATAGGCTTTTGAGTTAAAAATGTTGACCATGGAAGGGAAAAGTAGGTATTTTCTATGGTAAAATAATCTCTGCACTGAATTTCTACTAGACAGAAGTAAGTTAGCACAGCACATCTCACTACAGGATTCCTGAACACTCTTAACCCTGCTTAGCATTTCCTGCATGGACACAGCTACAGAAGTAAAACTGCCATAATATAATGGTGAATTGGGGCCATTGAACCAGGCTGCCTCCTGTGTTACAGCCCTTTTTCACTGCTGCCATCCATAGGAGCCATAATGGGGCCACAAAAGCCCAGCACATAATTCATCTGTCAGAGGGAAACTCCTTGCTGATACAAGTGTACTACAGCTGGCTCCGGTACTAGTGCTTCTCCACTACTGGCCTGGCGTAAGAGGTGTAATGGGAGGGAGGCCAGGGGCCTGTCAGAGATAGGGAGGGGTTGGGGAGCAGTGGAGCTTCATTTGAGGACCATGAAGGACCTTATATCAGTGGCACTTAGAGAAGTCCAATAGCTGCTCTAAATCATGTAGAGGCTGAGGCCAGCCCTGCAAATTGATTTTATACGCAGCTCCCTGATATGTCTCCCCATCCCCACATCCTGAATAGGGCCATTTACTCTCATATAAGTGGCATCAGAGGTCAGTGATGTAGAGCAGAGTTAGTCAAATGCTTTCCAATGGAACACTTTTCCATCAGAAAATGACACTGTGTTGGAATGTGTTGATTTTGGCAAAATTTCATTAAAAAAAGTCTAAATGAAATATTTGGAAACCGTTTCAGAATGTAACATTTTGATTTTTAGTTTTGAAATTGACTTTCATTTTGAAATTTATATTGATTTTATTTCATTATTTTTGTATTTTTTAATATTATACCACCAATTACAGTACCAGCTACCAATTAGCAAAGTAACTATCAATCACAAGATCAACTACCAGTACCAATATTATTTTATTTTAAAGTTATAAAATAGTTATTAAACCCTAAAGTCTTTGCCACCTGGGGAATTTCCCTTTGTCCAGATGGCCAGCTAAACCCTTTGTAGTGCTGGAGTGGCAGAAGGGGTTGTAGGTGCACCAAAGATTGGGCTTATGATTCCTAGAAATTAAACTTCATGGAAAATAGATGTTAACTCTTTTAGCAGACAAATAATATATAAATGCCAGTGATGCCTCTGTCACCATAAGCTAGGATAATGGGTTGCTTAATGACAGGGTTAAGAAGAAGATAATAGAAAAATATGAAGAAAGGAACATTTTTATAAGTAAACCAACCGTGAATAGTCCAGCAACAACAGAAATAGGTTAGTAGCTCAAAGAAAAAAAAATGTAGGCTCTTGAAGTTACTTACCCTGGAGCCAGTCCAACCTAACAGAGCATATGCATATTGTTCAAAGGGGCTTACAACCAGATCCACACGGATTGCCTTCCAATCTTTGACTTCTGCCTTATCAGATTCTTTTGATATATCACAGCTGCTGGTGTCCACTCTTTGCTGATGTAATTTTAAAATTGCAAAGCATTTCTGGAAGTGATCAAAAGCATCAACTTTTCTGCTTGGTAGTTTTGCCTGCTCAAGTGTTGATTCAATGAGATCATAGTATAAAAGCAAGCCCTAAAAAAGAAAGCACTGCTTACTGTTTTTGATTTTGCTAGAAATTCAGAATTTCCAGATAGATAGTCTTACATAAACTCACATCTATATAGTTGTTACAGCTATCATGGTACTGTACACCAGAGACCAAATCCCAGCATATTGACAACATGAAGCCCAGCAGACCAACTCTTATTGACTGGGATGCGTAACTGTTGGGGAGCTGTTAGCAGATCATGAGAGGGAGATCATCAGAGACAGGCATGCCTCTGATCAGGAGGCAATGTTTGCTACTGTGCTCCCCCCAACCCAAACATTTTGGAGTTGATGTCAGGTAGTCACTCCTAGGTGGGGATTGCTGGTGCATCCCTCCATAGGTCTTACATCTGGGAAGATTGAATAGGTCTGCATTGTCTAGGGTATAGTCCTACCTGACAAATTCCAGACAGAGCTGTCAGTTTAGGAGATGGACAGTGCCCATACCTGTCAGGGTTTTCAGCAAGGAGACGGCGCAAGACCTATAGACTATAGCAATGCACTATACACATCAGGTCATCTTTAACTATCAGGACCAGCTACCAGTAATTCCATTTTCTGAGACACCTTCCACAACCTGAAAACACTCAGACACATGCCCAGAATTCTTCGCACTAGTTTGGTTTTTAAGTTGTTTTGTCCTGTGATCATTCCATATCCCCCATTTCATCATCATTTTCTTTCTAGCAGTGACCTCCATTGCCATATTTTTTCATTTAGTTTTAATTTCCATTCATTCCTATTTATTATCCATCATAGTTAGTTTATTTGCTAGGGTTTCAACCTTGCTTTCTAGGTTCTGAAATGCGAGTTCTAACCTTTATCCTATTGGTTTTCTTGGGAAGAACTTCCAGTAGCTCTCTAATAGAGAGCTCCCAAGCTGTTTTGAAAGACGGGAAATGTCCTGTGAGTACAGCTACTGCCTGTAATTTAAGGGAGGGATGTTTCTTGTCTGATCTTCTGCTCCCTATTTTCATGTTAGGCATTTCAAGAAAACATTTCTTAGCTCACTTTGGTTTCCATCATGCAATTGTAGAGCTGTAATTCAGTATTGGAGCTCTGCTATGGAGCACCCTGGCCTTTTCCCTTGTTGATTGGGCTATGTCCTCCAGTGAATATATAGTAAGTATCCACAGGTAGTGTTGGGTAGTGTAAGAGTGACTACGAGGCCATTTCAGGATTACACATCTATAGATTTATTGCTTTTCCATAGTTAAATGGCTTGGCAATTTGTAAGAGTTAAAAGGAAGAAAATGTAAAGACGTACCATGTTGCAAATAGCTACTTTAGCATAAATAAAAGGGGGAATTAGACAACAAATTATACAAGTGCTGACTTCAGCGAGCAGCTGAAATCTGATTTAAAAGCCAGAATGCCACTTTTAAATAGGAATCAAGACCCAGGATAAATCCACTGGGATACTGTTGCCGATTAACTTAATTTGATTAGGTGCTGGACATTGCCATTGCTCCATAAAATGCAGCTGAAACAGCACTTCTCTAGGTTCAAACAAACTAACAGAAAAAAAGACTGTTAAAGAGTGCAGTCAGCCACGAAGATCTAGTAGAGCTCTGGATATTGCTGGTTTAAAACAGCATATTTACATTACACCGTGTAAATTAGTGCATCTGTAGCTTTCTGCGAACACCAGTTCTTTGACCTACATTCTGTATATTTCTTTAGCCCTTTAGCCTATTTACAGATTTAGATTTTTAAATGAAGATTAACATAGACATTTTATCACACAGATTTCCAGCACTGTCAAAACCAAGTGAGGATTTTGTGGAAGGTTGGAGTTTGAGGACAAGTAGAACAATTTTCCTACTTTAAAAAAAAAAGTGTGGTATTTTTTTTTTTAAACAGGTTGAATTTTGGCACTTCAAAAGAAGTGCTCATTTTGGAGTAAATCCATGATCACATTCAGGATGGCAGAAGTTTGGGACAATAATAAATTTATCACTTCTGTAGATTAATTTTAAGTAGGGCTTAATGAAGTCCAACCCCATTTGTGACATCACATAGATATGATTCTCAGGTGGAGAAAATTGGCATCATTCTATTGAAGATAAACTAGGCCAGTTTATACCAGTTTATTCTTCTTTCCAAGCCGGAAAGGCACAAGTGCTGCTGTTCTTAGTCTGCTGCTAAAACAGTTTGCATGAGAGAGAGACTGTAATGGTCTCAGCTGTACACACACACATACAGCAAAAATCCACAGCCTTATCTTCAAGAGCTGGAGAAAATTATTGGTATGGGAAAGTTACATATTGTTTCTGCAAATTCTGAACTTTCATTTCAGCCAAACTATTTTTCCCCCCCATTGCCAGGATACAGCCATCACAGGTAATAAATGTACTGCTGCCCTTTTAAATCAGATCTGCATAGAACTGCCTCCAGTACCAAGCTTAGCCCTGTCATTTAGCTCCCTGCCATTCACCTCAATGAGACCTCTCCTCTCCCGTCCATTCCCCTCAATGAGGTGTGAATGTCAGAGTCTGATCTGGATCACTTAAATACTAAGATTATTCAGCACAGGCTGATTATTCTTTGTCTTTCTTTAAACAAAAAGAAAAAAAAATAAGAAGGAAATTAATGCCAAGCTGTGCTAATGCAGTGTTGAGAGCGTACAGTTAAAAATGTTAAGTGAGAGAATACAAAAGTTAAAATCCACACAGCAATATTATCTCTGCTATGTCAGGGGTATATATTTAACAACATAAAGATAAATATATTTAGATATGCTTCTAACAAAATATAAAAATAGAAAACATTACATTGTATGCATTAAAAAGTTGTATTGACACATATGGCTAAGAAACTACTGGCCCAGAGACTTCCAAACTGCAGCTCACAGGGGAAGTCATTTTACATGGCCTTTGAAGCACACTTACTTCATTTTTAAAGCATTACTGAACTATTAAAAGATAACTTGTCTACCGCATTGCAGCTTTTCCATTTTACCATTCCATTTTGAAGCTCAGAGGAGACATATCTTCTGTTTCTAGACCCACTTATCCGTGATGCTGATGCATCAAAGAGCAATATGGTGTTGTTGACTTACCCGCTTAGTTTTTCCATCAGCTTTCAGTAGAAAGACACTGCAACACTAAACTTTTCAACTAACAAAAAGCTCCTTCTAAACTATTTAAATTAGTTTTTCCATAGTTTGCAAGTTAAACATTGCAGAATCCTTCACTAAAAGCAGTTGAAAGAAAGTCAGCATCATGACCTTAGTGATGTTCTTTGATGCATCTGAGCTTTGAAGCAGTAGCACAAAAGTGGGGAAGCAGCAAGGAGGCAGACAGGTTTACTGTCAAAAAGTATAAAAGCGCTTTACAATTTTTTAAAAAAATAAATCTAAGGTAATAAAAAAGGCAGGAGTATAATTCCTCTTTGTTTTTGCATTTTGATTTTGTTGGCAGCCAATTTCTCCAGCATTGACAGTAGGAAGATGCATATTAGAAGTGACATAGTACTGAGTTCAAGCAGCATAAACAGCAGTGCAAGCAGCAGATTTATATACTATAAACAGGGATTCTTTGTTGCAGGGGAGGAGAAGGGGACTCTGCCTATCTCTTAAACTGATCCCCAGTATATTTAGGCTTGGCTTTTTTGCCAATTTACACCCTTCCTCCACCACCACCTCTACCTGCCATTTCCTTCATTTCTGTGCTCTCGTGGCTTCTCCAACTGCAGCCTGATCCATTTATCAACCCCTTCTTCTTTCTTTACTTACCATCCTCTCTCTCTTCTCCCTGTGCTTCATCTGCCTAGTTTTATCTCTCTCTCTCTTTTTTAAACAGCTTTCTGTTTTCATTTCCCTATCCCTTAGTTTATATAGAGCAGCACAAGGTGAACTGCACTGCCCGCTTGTGTGACTGTCTGATTCCCTCGATTATAAGCATTGCTCCCACGAGAATAAGGGGGGTACCATGTGAAGTTTCCTTGGGGGGGATGAAGTGCTGTACTCCCAGTGTGCAGACTCTTACCCCAGCTGGAAGCATGGCACATTTTTCAATCTGGCACTAGCTACATAGTCCTGGAGAGCCCTCCCACAGCTCCCATTTGAAGTCTAAAGACAGCTGCCCAGAAGACAGTGTACTTTGCCCTGTATAAAGTGAGTAGGGTCCCTGTGAAAGAAGCTTTAAAGAAACATCAATAATAACAGGTTTCAGAGTAGCAGCCGTGTTAGTCTGTATCCACAAAAAGAAAAGGAGTACTTGTGGCACCTTAGAGACTAACAAATTTATTTGAGCATAAGCTTTCATGAGCTACAGCTCACTTCATCGGATGCATTCAATAATATCAGCAAAGATCCTTAATGGATCCTCACAGATCCTCCATGGACTTCAATGGAGCTATGGCAATTTACACCTGCTGAGGATCTGTCCCAATAAGTATACTCTGCATAACTAAAGTAGAAGCCCAGGACTCAGAAGGAAGGCTTGGGATTTCTTCAGAGACTGGAAGCTGACTGGAGGAAGGGAGCTAGGGCTGTGTTGTGTACCTATGGAGAAGGATCCAGGATCTACTGAGAAAGTTGGTAGGATAGTGTTTGGTCGGCTCAAAAGCTCTGAACCACCTTCACAGATATCTGTTAGGAGGCTTTTCCAAACCACTGAATCATTTGATGTCTGTTCCTAATTAACACACTGAAAAATACATATAATTCCAGAACTAATTTAAAATAATCCTCTCTCTACCACTTGAACTAAAAGCTGATCTTACTTAGCTTCTGGGCTTTTGACAATTCACCTCACAAAGAGAGTTGTCCTTTTACGTGAAGCAAAATGATTTCCAATGTAATGCCAAGAAAAGTTACTCTGAAAGCAATATGTCCTCCAAATACAAATACTATTACATTTCATATGAAAGACAAAAAAGAATGTGCCTGACTTGTAATCAATCCCTTTGAACAGTACAGAAATTAAATTTATAGTGATATTTTTACTAGCAATGAATGTAAGGAGAAGTAGCAGATTGATTATTCCCAAGGGACCATATTTATTGAGCTAAAATAGTTTAGGCACCTGCACAATCTAATATTCAAATCCTTTCTGGAGAGTTAAATATTAGTATCATAAGCATTTCTAAGGCACTCATCACCTATCTCTACATCAGCTTACAGTGCTGAATCCAGTGCTGCTAACAAAATTCTTTTATATTGTGACAAAGCTCTGTCCTTGTCTCTGTGGGTCGCGCATTTCCTGGCAGATTTTGCTAGCCTCAGAGGCTCACTGTGACCCTCCAAGTAACCCTTCTCTCTCTAGAGACAAGCATCACAGTCTACTGAGCCATTTTCATCATAAGCCAGCAAGGGAGGGGAGGAGAAGCTATCCTCCCTTGCACAGTCTCTGTTGTCTTCCAGTCTCAGTGATTAATCCGGGGGGGGGGCAAAAGGGGGAGCCCAGGCCCACCTTCTACACCAGGCTCCAGCCCAGGGACCCTAATAGTATCAGCTATGGTAGCTGACCATACAATTCCCTGGGCTACTTCCCCACAGCAGCCCCCACTTCCTCAAGCTACACTTCACCCTTACCTCAGGGCCTCCTTCCTTATGCCTGATATGGTGTGTACTGCTCAGTCTCTCCAACAGCACAACTTCCTCCCACAGCTCCTGACATCTACACCCACCTGACTAACTGGGAGGCTTTTAACTCGTTTCAGCCAGTCCCTGATTGGCTTCAGGTGTCCCAATCAACCTAGCGTTCTCCCTGCCTTCTGGAAAGTTCTTAATTGGCCCCAGGTGTCTTAATTGACCTGGAGCAGCTGCCATTTAACTTATCCTGGTACCAGGGATTTGTTTAGCCTGGAGCTAATATATCTATATCCCACTACTTTTCTATAGCCATCTGGCCTTGCCCCGTCACAATATCCAAATATTATTTTCTTCATACCTGCTTTTTCCATAAGTCAATCACGTTATGTAAAACTTCTTCCTCTTGTCTTAGCCCTGGACAGGTGATCAGAAAATCGACATCATGTCCAATCTTCTTACCCCTAGCAATAATAAATAGGATGAATAAAACAGTAAAGTTCCTGTTGAATTTCAGCCTTACTTTCAAAGAGAATATTTTTGCTGCATTATAAGAAGAGTTTGCAGGATAAAATGATAGCAATGTTTCTTCAAACAATCAAAATGGAATCTATTTCTTTTATCAGACCTGTCACTGTTCTTTGTTAAGCAATAATTTACAGTATTTGATGTATTTCTTCTGTTGTTCAAACTAGATAATACAGATCCTTTTGGTAACTTGAGATGTTAAATCTCTCACCTCAAATCTTAGAAAAGAAGAAGGAAATCATAATCAGGATATAGTAGTATATATTATGAATCCAGAGCAGTAGCAGCTGATAAACTTGCCAATCTAACTGCTGTAGACTCTAACATTCTTTAGATTTTGATGGAACATTTTGAATTAACAAAAAGTGTGATTACAGGTAATTGTATTCCTCCCTATTATGACAGACATAAAATATCTGTATGTAGGACATTTCTTCTATTTAAAACGTTTGTTTTGTTTTAACGTAATAGTTCAACTTTAATGGGACTACTCATATGATTGTTTACCATAGTGAATAAAGATTCTACAGTCAAGTCCCAACTCCCATGTTAATGGGTTTAACTGGAAATGTCATTTAGAGAAAAAGAATTATTTTCTTATGTGATGGTCTCTTGTCTTTCTTTACTTAAATCCAAGTGTCCAGCTTGCCCTGAACACCCTCAAGTTTGATTCATTTTGACAAGTTCATACTATGGTGTAAATGTTAAAAGTCAACATATCAAAGTAACTCGACATAACAGGGAGTAATAATCATGAACTAGAACCTGCCACCTCTCTCTAGGTCTTTTGGGAGGATTAACAAATTACTATTTATAAATGAGTTTTGGAGATTAAAAGAACTATACTTGAGCTAAGTAAGGGCCCAATAATGCTCCTGTTGAAGTCAATGAGCTTGACTGGTGTTAGCAGGTAAACAAGATATAATGGGGGTCATCTTTAGATTTTTGAAGCATTTGTGACTTATTTGAGGGTGACGTTCACCTGTGGAGTGTAGAACCAGCATGAGGTGTTCATCCCAGTTTAAGCACTGCCGCGGGGCTTGCTTGCACATCTCTGCATAGTCCCCACCTAGGCCATCTCAAAGATCTGTGATTGGGCAGGTAAGGGGACAGAAGTCATGCAACCTGTACTGGCAACAGATCTAGTGGCCCCCAAACCTGTGTATTTAGTACAGAGGAGCTGGAATCACTGTTCCAGCTCATAGCCTGTGGTAGCAGAAACTGGATGGAGTGCAATTTACTGCAGCCCTGACTCCGGCCCTGTGTTGGAGGAGTAGATTTTACCTCCCCAGTCTACTGGCATTTCTTCCACAGAAAGTCTTATTACTTAAACATTATGCAAGATGAGTGAATTACACTCTTGGTGCATGGTCAATACTCTATATGTCATACAGTGTATAGTATGGAACTTCCATATATTATGATATAATTCAGGTGTGAGTTTCAGTTCTCCATTATTCCCAGCTGGGGTCCAAATTCCTCTGGCACACTGCAAAGAGAATTTTTCCTCCTAAATCACATTTAAGCTTTAAGGCAATCAAATCAATGAAACTGTGGGGAAATGACTCATTCAAAAGCAAGTGACAGATCTCTAGGAAACAAATAATGTGAAATAATTGTCGCACAATGTGTCTGAAAATTGGAAATATCCAAGACAAAAGATTTCCATTTTAAAATGTGTGGGAGCCAGCATTATGATTTAACCAAATATTCCTTTCTCCTACAGTGTTTCATAAAACTGAATCAGATTTCCTTAAACCTGGAATATTTGTAAGAATTGATATGGCTGACAGACATGTCAACTGGCATCCATACGACAGAAAATCCTATATTGACAGGCAAGATGCTAGAGTAGATGCAGCAGAGAGCTCTAAGGAAATGAAAATCAGTTTTACATTTGACAAACAGACTAATTTACGATAATGCAACTATTGTGCAGTGACTGCACAAACTAAGTCAAAATCTCTTAAGAAGGTGGAAATGATCTTAAAAGAAATTTCAAATAAAGCATTAGTCTACGCATAAAGTCAGAACAGCAGTTCAAACCTTGAGAAGTTAAAATAATTAAAAAATATTCCATGCAACAGATTTTCACTTACACTGTAAGATGGAATCCATTATATTGTAAATTATTATAATTATACAGAGAGAGATGGCGAGTAAGGTAATATTGGACCAACTTCTTTTGGTGAAAGAGACAAGCTTTTGAGCTCCACAAAGCTCATTTTCAGGTCACACCAACTCTGTGGAGCTTGAAGGCTTGTGTCTTTTCACCAACAGAAGTTGGTCCAATAAAAGATACTACCTCACCCACCTTGTCTCTCCTGTATCATGGGGCCAACACGATTTCAACAATACTGCAAACTATAATTATACCGAGCTTTTATATAGCAATTTTCATTTAAATGTCTCAAAATGCTTTTCAGAGGAGGCATTACTTTCCCAATTTTAGAGAAGTGGAAAGTAAGATGGTAAGATGAGGTAAGATGACTTGCCCAATGTCATACATACTAGGCAGCGAAGAGCCAAGAATAAAGAGGTTGTCTCCTTACTCCTATCCAGTGCCCTAGCCACCAGTCCATATTGTCTCCCTAGGAGTGTTATTAGGGGAAAATCATTCTTGCTCAAAATAATCATGTTTTGTGCAGGAAATTGGGAGGGTAAGAACCTTACAGGCCATGGGGCTGAAACCATTTCTCCATTGTTGTCATTCCGACCTATGCACTGGTATAGTAATCTCTGCCCCTCCACACCTGCATGCAGCAATTTCAGCTAGGGTTGTCAACCCTCCAGAATTGACCTGGAGTCTCCCGGAATTGGCATAGATCTCCCAGTGACAACTGAAAGCAATCCAGGAGATTTTAATGTCATTTTCTTAAAATATCCTATTATGTCATGTTGGAAAAAAATATCTCCCTGAATAGTTTCAGTCAGAGTTGCCAACCCTAATTTGGGCTAACAGCTCAACATGCTCAGGCAACTATACTGTACTTGCCTCTAAAGTTCCATGAGTACATTCACTTTTTCTACTGTTTGGCCAAGCATAGGGCACGAATTAAAATGCTTTATCACACACGATGTTAGAGTGTTTAGGTCTAATATACAAACACTACATAAAAAGAATAAAATTATTATGATTGTTATTAGAGAGACAAGGCAGGAAAGGTAATATATTTTATTGGACCAACTTCTGGTGGGGAAGGTACAAGTGTTCCAGATTCCCCATCAAATTAACTCTCGTTGGATTTACCCTCTTTTTTACACAGTCAGATCACTACTGGGAGACTCTCAGCCTAATTTCCCTCTGAAATATTTACCAAAGAGTTTATTTAATTCTACACTTGTTGGTTGTTCCCCCCTCAAAATAGGAAAATAATGTAGTAAGCTCAAATTTTGCATAGTGTGTTTAAGAGGGATAAATGTTTAATGCCTACACATTATGCACAAACACTCAGGAAAGTGCATAAGGGGTGACATCCTGTTTCCATTGGCACAAATCTCATTGGCTTCATCGATTAAAGAGGGTCAGGATTTCATCCATGGAATGGATATGGGGCCATGGGAGTTTTTGGCACTGTACAACTAGTGCATATGGGGCTTGATTGTGCAAGGTGCTGAGTAGGGGGGTCTAATTTCAGAAAAATTCTGGGTGATGGGGCACAGTTATGGCAGCAACACAGAACATTCTCTGTCCCAAATAGCACCACAAATGAGAAAAGCTAGGTAATTACTGCTTTCCTAAGGATTGCATCCAAAGTCTAGGGGGAGAAAGGGAGGGAGCAAAAAGTGGAAAACCTAATGGAGTATATGGATCTATGAAAAGTCTGTGGAAGGAGAAAATGAAATTCGGGGGGAGGGGGGAGGCAGGGGAACTGCCCCCTTTGCTCAATAGCAAATGACACTGCTGCTACTGAACACTCTGGTCCCAACCGAGCAGAGCACTTATGCACTTCTTAATTTTATGCATGCGCATAGTCCCATTGATACTTCAAGATTTAAAGTTAAGCATGTGCTCAAGTGCTGTTCTAGATTGGGACCAGAGTGCACAGCACCTTGCAGGATTGAGCACGCAGTAATAGGAACTGTCCTAATCATCTGTGCTGATATGGAGGCAAGCCTTAAGAATATAAAAGAAGAATATTTAAATATGTATTCAATTCTTGTTAAACTAAACTGGTATAAAGTTAAGTGTCTTACTATTCAGTTAATTAACCTTAGGTTGTTGGGTTTGCTTTTTTTTAAAAAAAAAAAACCTACTAAATTCCAATTCACCACACTGGTATAGCATTATTATGGAACATGAATAATAATGATTAAAGGATAATGTAATTGACAACTCAGATGATATTTTTCCATAAGGACAACACATGCGATACTTTCAGTTACACAGTATATTTTTGGGACCTCTTTATTTCACTTTAATAACTATGTCATATCATCACTGATCCTAACAACTAGTTGCTTTTAATTCAATTCAAAGAATGGAGCAGGCTGCCACTGGATTTTGTTAAGGTTAGATGGAGTAGCATTTTGCTAACACACAAAAGGTTCACTAATGGAATGGATTGAACAACCTTTTTGCAGAGAAAAGTCATGTGTCAAAACCCTGGAAGCCATTTAGTATACCATGCTTATATAGAGTTCAAATGGATATGGAGGAAGATACTGGATTTCCATTTCTATGCTCCCATTTTGGTAAAATATAAGCTTACCTTAACCTTCCATGCCCTTGTAGTATAAGGAATACAGAACAAACTGCAACATCTTATGTTTGTCAGAATACTTGCTTACAGCAGTGGTTCCCAAACTTGTTCCGCTGCTTGTGCGGGGAAAGCCCCTGGCGGGCCGGGCCGGTTTGTTTACCTGCCGTGTCCGCACATTCGGCCGCTCGCAGCTCCCAATGGCCGTGGTTCGCTGCTCCAGGCCAATGGGAGCTGCTGGAAGTGGCAGCCAGTACGTTCCTTGGCCCGCGCCACTTCCAGCAGCTCCCATTGGCCTGGAGCAGCGAACCACGGCCACTGGGAGCCGCGATCGGCCGAACCTGCGGACGCGGCAGGTAAACAAACCGGCCCGGTGCGCCAGGGACTTTCCCCGCACAAGCGGCGGAACAAGTTTGGGAACCACTGGCTTATAGTATCCAAACATATAACAGGGAAGTAAAATAAAATACTGTACAATACCTTCAGATAGATCTGATACAGTTTTAAATGGCTTTAGACGAGAACCAATTCATAGCCTTTACAAGTGATATTTTGTTGTGCTTAAATATTACTATTTATTGTTTACATCTCACCAGAGCCCACAGTGTGCTACGCCCTGTTAACAAAAAAAGGAAGACACAGAAGTAAGATTTTCAAGGCAGGAACTAAGTGATATATTCTTCAACCACCACCATCTCCTCCTCCTTGGTGCTCCTGTTAGTTACCAAGTCTCCTGTTGACATTTTCTGATAACATCTAGGTCTTTCTTTCATTATTCTTGTACTGGATTGGCGGTCGTCCTTCCCCCTCTGGCTCAGAGGGAGGCCACTCTGCCTCACTATGTCAGTAATCACAGTCAAGCAGCAGGGGAATTAGCAAATCACTGGGCTAGGGCCCTGGTCCTTTGGGTGGGGTAGGACACTAAGCAGTTTAAAGGCTCTGGCTCTCTGGGCAGGGCAGAGCAACAAGTAGTCTATGGGGCTCTGGCTCTCTGGGCAGGGCAGAACAGTAAACAGTCTCAGGAGCTCTGGTCCCCAGGCAGGCAGAGCAGTAAGCAGTCTCTCGCTGGGCAGACCACAGGCAAACACAGGCCATTCAGCCTCAGGTGGGGAGGCTGCCACCCCATGGGGGGTGGAGGAGGGTTGGAAGCAAGGGGTACAGGGACCTGGGCCCACCCTACTCCATCGGGTCCCAGCCCAGGGCCCTGACAGTGATGGAGGGCTCCACCACTGGGTCAGCAGGGATCCCACTGAAATACGCTGACTCATGTTCTGATAGAAAAATCTGACTAAAGTCTGGTTTCCCTGGGCTACTTCCTACCACAGTCTGGGGACTGGGCTCCATGGTCCAAGGGTCCTCCATCTCTCCTTGGGGTATTTGGCAGCCGGCCATCCTAGCAGCTCTTCTCCACTTAGGGTGACCAGATTTTATAGGGACAGTCCCAATGTGTGTGTCTTTCTTATATTGACTCTTATTACCCCCCACCCCCATCCCAATTTTTCACACTTGCTGTCTGGTCACCCTATCTCTACTCAGTCTTCTCTGGGTAAATGGCAGCTGACAGTCCCAGCAGCTCCTCTCCGCACTCAGTCTCCTCTAGGGTCAGGGTACTACCCGACTCTGTAGCGCAGCCAGAGGCCTACAGCAGACTAGAGACGTCTGACTGTCTCCTTCACTGGCTCTGGCCCAACTGAGCCAGAGGCCCCTCCTCTTATAGTTCCTGTCCCACCTCTCAGCTTCCAGCGCAAGGGGCAGGACCAGCTTGGCTCTGCCCACCAGAGAGCAGAGGGGTGGTTTCTCCCCCTCTGGTTTGGAGGGAGGCCACTCCGCCTCACTACAATTCTCTCATAAATTTTGAGAAACACAGCCCAATGATTTCGACCTCTCTCTTATTGGCTTCTTCCACCTTTACTTTTCTATAAGGCATTATTACATCAGATACGGTGCTTTCCTTTTTTGCACAACATTTTATCTGCTAATCACTTTGTATTTTGAACCATTCTGTGCTCTATTACTGTGGAAAAACAGATGTTTTCTCCACTGAAATTTTTCTTTAAGTTAATGCTGTAGTAGCCTTTCTACTTGATAGAGCCAGAAGAGTTCCCAGAAGTCACCTACTACAGGACAGGCCTAACAAAGAAAATAACAGAACGCCACTAGCCGTCACCTTCAGCCCCCAAGTAAAACCCCTCCAACGCATTATTAAGGATCTACAACCTATCCTGAAGGATGACCCAACACTCTCACAAATCTTGGGAGAAAGGCCAGTCCTTGCCTACAGACAGCCCCCCAACCTGAAGCGAATACTCACCAACAACCACATACCACACAACAGAACCACTAACCCAGGAACCTATCCTTGCAACAAAGCCCGTTGCCAACTGTGCCCACATATCTATTCAGGGGACACCATCACAGGGCCTAACAACATCAGCCACACTATCAGAGGCTCGTTCACCTGCACATCCACCAATGTGATATATGCCATCATGTGCCAGCAATGCCCCTCTGCCATGTACATTGGTCAAACTGGACAGTCTCTACGTAAAAGAATAAATGGACACAAATCAGATGTTAAGAATTATAACATTCATAAACCAGTCAGAGAACACTTCAATCTCTCTGGTCACGCAATCACAGACATGAGGGTCACTATCTTAAAGCAAAAAAACTTCAAATCCAGACTCCAGCGAGAAACTGCTGAATTGGAATTCATTTGCAAATTGGATACTATTAATTTTGGCTTGAATAGAGACTGGGAGTGGCTAAGTCATTATGCAAGGTAGCCTACAACCCCCCCCCAAGACGTTCTGGTTAAACTTGGATTATTGCTGTGCACATTGTAAGATGAGCTATTGCCAGCAGGAGAGTGAGTTTGTGTGTGTGGTTTTTGGAGGGGGGTGTGTGTGGGGGGGGGGGGTGAGAACACCTGGATTAGTGCTGGAAATGACCCACCTTGATTATCATGCGCATTATAAAGAGAGGTTTCAAAGAGGGATGGGCTATTACCAGCAGGAGAGTGAGTTTGTCTGTGGGGGGGGGGAGGGGGAAGGGTGAGAAAACCTGGATTTGTGCTGGAAATGGCCCTCCTTGATGATCACTTTAGATAAGCTGTTACCAGCAGGAGAGTGGGGTGGGAGGAAGTTTTGTTTCATGGTCTCTGTGTGTATATAATGTCTTCTGCAGTTTCCACGATATGCTATGCATCCGATGAAGTGAGCTGTAGCTCACGAAAGCTCATGCTCAAATAAACTGGTTAGTCTCTAAGGTGCCACAAGTACTCCTTTTCTTTTTTCTTTTTACGAATACAGACTAACATGGCTGTTACTCTGAAACCTTTCTACTTGTATATTTCTTCTTAGCCCTAGCTCTCTCTGTGTTTCCACTGACAATCTTTCAACATGTACATATTTGTTTTGATATTTCTAAAAGCTTGTTCTGATCGCCATAAAAATTTCCTACTTGGTCAAGCCATATGTTGTATGTTGTGGAATAAACCTGAATGATCTATGTTGGCAATCTAAGAAGCATTAGTACTGGTCAGGACTTGGATAAGAGACTATTATAGAAAACACAGTAACCTTAAGAGCTTTACTAAATCAGGGACTATATAAAAACTTCTGCCCCAATCACAACTCAGTGGTTTTAGGAACTATCCCTAATGTTCAAAAAGCTCACTTAAGAATAATCTTGAAGAGTCAAGGATAGTTTAGAAATGAGGAAACCAAATCAGTCCTGCCTTGAAGCTGGGGGGGGAAATCAGATTACCTACTAAAAGTTCCTTTAAATCCAAATGAGTCCTCCTGCATACCAAGAATATCTGAATTAACAAGAAGTTCTGTCTATTTAGTTTTACAAAGAGGACACTTGATCATAGTCTATAAGTCCTTAAGGGGAATGGGAGGTAAGAATTCTCTTAATACAAAGCTATTTAATCTAGTAGATAAAGGCATAATAAACAGCTTCAAGCTGAAACTACAGTGAATTCAGATGAAATATCAAGCCTTTTTTTGTTTTGCTTTTTTAAACAGCCAGGGTAATTAACCATTGGAACAATTTACCTAGGGGCATATGGATTCACAGTCACCTGAAGTCTTTAAACCAAGATTGGATGTCTTTCTAAAAATTATTCTCTGGATCAACCAGAAGTTATGAGCTTGATGCAAGTACCACTGGGTGAAATTCTATGCCTCTGTTATAGATGAGGTCAGACTAGAATATCATAAAGGTCCCTTCTGGCTTTAAAATCTATGATTCTGTGAGCAATACATATTCCATTTATTTAAGTTATATGATTGCAGTACTTGGTGATTCTTCTTTATAGCCAACATTTTTAAAATAAATTTACAGGCTCATATTAAATTGATAATGGGATTATTACAGTTTTTTCAAATCCTTCTTAATCAAGACTCTGCTTGATTTTGTTTTTGTGTGAAGAAAGTATATAAGAGTTGAATCATTCACCTCAGAGCTGTCCCTCTCTACTAAAGAGCAAATTGTTTGGCTGATTTATAATTAGAAACCCAATGAATATTGTTCAGCTGTTTGGAAGTTCTTGAGCAGGAATGTGATTTACTAATAGTGTTTTCAGGCCAGTCAAAGAAATCTTTCCTCAGAGCTGCCATATACTGTAATTTAACCAGCCCTCAAATGCATCTTGTGAAGGGCACTAGAACGTTCTCACTAGGGGAAAAAAAGGCACTCAATATTTAAAAGGAGAAAGAGGTTTTTCAGGTAGTTGCTGAGACAAATCACCAGGGATGAATTTGGCCCACTGGCTCTAAATTCTCAATGCCTAGATTAAAAGCAGGCCAGCCAATTTCTATTTGTGTTTCTCAGAGAAACAGATGGAACATTTCCATTTTAAAAATTGTTCAGTTTGCAACATTCATATCACAGCCGAGCCACTGTCTATTCAGCAAGCCTTACCTACTCCACACTCAGGCAAAACTCATTGACAGCATGGGAGCATTATAAATGCTGAACGTGATCCATGAGGGCCCAATCCTGCATACACTTACACATATGCTTTACTTTACATGTGAGTATTCCAATTGAGTTCAAAGGGACTATTCGTGTACATATAATTAAGCATGTACATAAGAACTTCCAGAATCACAGCCTATGAGAATAACAGCTAAACATTGTCAATATCTGGTAAACAGCATTACATGATAAAGGTCATAAACTGATCAATGTCCCAGTGAATGAACTAAGAGTCCATTACATAACAGACCATCAAGCATCAAATATCACATTCATTCAACATCATAGGACACCATTAACATGTCTGAGAGACCTTGTATGTCATAATGTTTTATAGGAAGGAATAACAGAAAATAGAAAGACTAGAAATATTTAGAATGTAGAATGTGAGGTTTCTTGCTCTTTCTTTAAGTTTTTCTCTTAATTTTCTCTGAGAAAGAAAAGTCTAGTGTGTAGAGGAAAGTACATGAACTAATAAGCACTGGATATTAGATAATGTTCTGAGTTTACAGTGTGAGAGAACTGGGCTGTACTTACCAAAATAGTAGAGTCACATTTACACTATATTCTCATTTCACACATTTAAACTGTATAAATAATGCTAATGGATATTTTTACCCATATCATTTCCCTGCCTTTTCATTGAGAAGAAGAAGAAGAAGAAACCTCAGCTGTGAAATAGCTGTCAGAGAATGATGGCTATCAGGAAAGACAGCGAAACAATGAGCCCATCAGGAATTGTTGCACAAACAATATGCACTATATATTTATAAAACATAGCTCTTAAGGCTTCCAGTCCTTTTCTTGTTGAATCATTTTTTGCTAGGGAAAGATGGGATAACTAGTAAAGAAGAATCCCAGTCCAGAATTGTGTGGAGCATGGGTTTAGGATATCATATGGAGAGTGTGAACAAAATATCATGAGATAAAAAAAAATCCTCCAAAGAACTTAGATTAAAATGAATCCTGCTGAAAGTAATTTCTAGAGTGGGCTGGACACCAACTGAGATGCTGGAAGCTGATATAAAAGAAAATGGTAAGTCCTTTAATTGTGGGAAGAAATATGGGAATTTACTACATGTTAAATTAAGTGCATGTCCCACAACATACCTCTTTTTGGAAAAGCAAGGAACAGAGCTCATAGACAGATACATCCTCAAGTGATCTGAAAATGTCTAATGCCACCTAAATAATCCCTTGAATATAGATAACCACATGTATAACTGTCTATGAAAAGCCAAACACAATTGCTAAAGTGATGACAATCTGACAATGGAAAAGAAAATAAATATTGCAGAATGATACACTGAGTTAATGGAACTAACAAATAGAGGTACAGCAAAATCATCTTTTGTTTAAGTGGCAAACAGATTTTGTAGGCAAGAGGAGAGTTATTTTTAGATATGACAACGAATCATTTATTGATACCATACAATACATATTACTGTTGTTAAATTAGACATACACATTCAAATTAGAGTATCTTCAATGTGCAGAGTAGGCATACACACGTAATTACACATATACACATTCACACCCTTTTAAGACCCCCAACATTAGCGTTCTTCAATGCCCCCTCAATATTTGTTGTGGGGACGGTTTTTCCCCTTCACTATGGATCTGATCCAACTCCCATTGCAGTCAATGAGAGTTGGCTCTGGCCCTACACCAACAGCACCCAGTAGAGGAGGCCAAGAAATCTTGACTTTTAATGCATAAAGGAGCATTGGTGGGGGTAGTTCTCACCCCAATGCTTTCAGGTAACTTGGGGATAGTGGGAGGTTAGCCTGCCTTATGAGAAACTAGATCCAAACATGATCACTCTTCCACACCCAGGCATGGACAGGATTTTTACAATAATTAGGACTATAACTTTTGCAGATTTAATAGGCAAACATAGGAAGAGAAAGTCCTTGAATTGTTAGTATTGAAGTGTGGGAGGCAGGGAATTCAGAGGGAAATCCTGGCCCCAGGGATGCTAATGACAAACACATTGAATTCAATGTGGTCAGGATTTCACCACCCATGAACTTCTCATTCACTGCAGTAATGCCACAGATTACCAGGAGCTTCTTGAACTAAACACAATAAGACTATATTAAATTAAGTAATTACTAGTTTTATGAATGTGTCCACACCACATGAGCATCTAAATTACATACCACCAGCTAACTACAAGTGAAACTGTAGTGTGGTGGCTGCCCCACTCCTATACTGGAGGGGGCTCCAGCAGGCCAGAGAGGCTGTGCGGGTGGGCGGCCAATCAGAGAAGGCTTGCTAGGGAGCCAGAGGCTGAGTAAGAGACAGCCAATCAGGGCCAGGCTCAGCCCTATATAAAGGCTGCCCAGGAAGGGAACAGGTGGTCTCTCCCAGGTCTTCAGAGTGTGAAGGTCTGTCTCCTGGGGCAGGGCAGGGCAGGGCAGGGCAGGGCTCGGGCTCGGGCTCGGGCTCGGGCTCGGGCTCGGGCTCGGGCTCGGGCTCGGGCTCGGGCTCGGGCTCGGGCTCGGGCTCGGGCTCGGGCTCGGGCTCCAGCCCGGTATCTGCCAGGTTGCAGGCCCAGAGGGAAGAGCTGGGCTGATGCAAAGGGGACAAAGGGGAAGCGACCCATGGAGAGAGGCAGACAAGGGGAGAGAAGAAGGGCAGGAAGGCTGCCGCCAAAGGGTCCCTGGGTCCCCCCTTTCCCCCTTGCACATACACCCAGCCATTGGATGTGGTGATAGTGGACTGCACTGGACCCCTGGCAAAAGGGGTTAGACTTTAGGGTGTGGTTGGCAGCTGTGGCTGGGTGAAGTGAAAGACTGCTGATAACCCCCTGCCCCCATAAGGGGGTGAACGAGGACTAGGGGGCACTGCCGGAGGGCAGTGTCTTGAAGAGGACGCTGCAAGAAGGGAGCAACATGGGTCCAGGCGCCAAGAGAGGGCGAGAGATGGACAGGATGGATGCTCCACACTGGACTGAGCTAATTCCCTGACGAGTCAGCAGGAGACCCTGTGGTGGTGAGTCCCAACCCTGTCACAGAAACCCATAACTGAAACCTCTACTAGAATATTGTCTCACTGACTGCACTGGAACCATCATATAACCTAAGACTGATTAATTGAAGGTAGACTCTTCTGTGGTTTTTTTTCAGAATCCAGGACTTAACTCTGGACCTGAGGCAATGGTTATGTATTAGGGTTTCAGTGGCAGGATGACTTACCCGGCCACCAACATCTGTGCTCTTCCTAGGCTTCAGGCCCAGATTTTTAAAAAGATATTTTTTGTGTTTCTCTGCTCGGAAGCCAAAATTCCATTGACAGCTGATGAGATTTAGACTCCTATATGCCTAAATCCCTTTTGAACATGAGATTTAGATACCTAAATCAGTTGGGCATTGCAACACTAAGTGCAGTGACACCTAAAAATCTGGGCCCAAGAAACTAGGAAGATTATTGATTTTGCTGGATATTATTGTGATGGGTTTGGTCACAGAGACCCCCTTGGGACTGTCACCTTATGTTCTGAAATTACCTCTGATCCTGTTGTCCCTGCCACCTTGGGACTCCAGAACCCTGCCTTGTTGAGCCAGACATGCTAGCCTGCTGCTACACTGACTCAGAGTCTGGGCTACGCCCCCAAAGCTGCAGACTTTAACCAAAAACAGCTCAGCAGGTTACCTCTCCAGCACCCAGACATCCAGTTCCCAATGGGATCCAAACCCCAAATACATTTGTTTTACTCTGTATAAAGCTTACACAGGGTAAATTCATAAATTGTCCACCCTCTATAACACTGATAGAGAGATATACACAGCTGTTTGCTCCCCCTAGTATTAATCACTTACTCTGGGTTTATTAATAACCAAAAGTGATTTTATAAAGCATAAAAAGTAGGATTTAAGTGGTTTCAAGTAATAACAGACAGAACAAAGTAAGTCACCAAGTAAAATAAAGCAAAAACATGCAACACATAACACAAAGCAACTGATTACAGATAATATCTCACCCTCAGAGATGTTCCAATAAGCTTTCACGGACTAGACTCCTTCCTAGTCTGGCCCAATCCTTTCCCCTGTACAGTCCTTGTTAGCCCCTTATTACCACCTGAGATGTCTGCTGGAACTTTCTCATGACTACCCCCCTTGTCCTGTTCCACCCCCTTTTGTAGCTTTGGCACAAGGCAGGAATCTTTTGTCTCTCTGGGTCCTTCTAAATGGAAAAGTACCAGATTTAAGATGGATTCCAGTATCATGTGACAGGATCACATGTCCTGTGAGACCCCAGCCTCCATTCTTCCTGGGATGGCCCACATGTGCACAGGAAGGTTTGCAAGTAAACAGAGCCATTTACAGTTCATTGATTCTGAAGCACCCTTCATGGCTTCCACTTAATATGTTTACATCAGTAATACAAGTTTATATCTTATTATCCTAACTCCAGACATAGAAAGAATACATGTGAACAAATAGGATGAACACACTCGGTAGATCATAACCTTTGTAATGATACCTTACAAGAGACCTTTTGCATAAAGCATATTCCAGTTGCATCATATTTACATTCGTGCATATTTTCATAAAGCATACGGAGTGCAACATCACAATTATTATTATAATTAGTTCAGTGCCAACTGTGAACTAGGTGCTTTCCAGACAGAGTCAAAATTGTGAGGATGCATTCATGATGGAAGCTTTATGCCAAAGAGCTTTTTTGAATGAAAGGAGTAAGTGTGTTTCTCAGCATTTACAATAATGGAAACTGGAAAATGCACAAAAATTAGAAAATTAGGAATAATGTAACAAATATTTTGCAGTTTATAATAAAATACTAGTTATTTTCTCTGAGATTTTATGCAGAAAAGGTCGTTTCATCAAAAAAATGTAAATTGGATAATCTGATCAACCCCATACTCAATGTTAACAGCCTTTGTGGCAGCATCATTATTATACCAGTACATGGCTATCACAAATGCCCAGCTAAACCCTAGATACCACACATAAGCCATTCTTCAAATCCATGTCAGTTTTAGCTCAGCAGTTCCCGTTAATATTCAAGTCAGGTCTGCATTTTTCAAAACCGTATATAGATACAACAGTGTCAATGCAATGTCAGTTCGCATACATACAGAAAGGTAGTAGGAGAAGAAAGTCTTATTGAAGTGAACTGAAGTTAATGACCCAAAAACCACCGACATAAGGGAAAACACAGAAATAGCAGAAAGCAAAAAGTTACCATTTTCAGATTTGACTTATGCTTTGCACCTTCTCTTCGCTTTGTTAACAAAGTGAAAGTGAAAGGAGAGCATATTCAACAAGAAGAAATCCCAGGTATTCAACCATATAAACTTTGCACCAAGTTCACATGCACACTAGCTGTACAATCTTTACACCTTCATCTGTCAATGGGGACAAAGATACAAGATGAATGTGGAAGCCAGATGAAAGACTTTCCTTTATAATTCATCATGTCATATGGTCAGAAGGCAGATCTAGACAGTTCGTCATGTCAAATGTGTAGTAAAACAAACATTTCAAGTGTTGTAGCTATCCTAACCACATAGAGCCCATCCTGGAGTCCTAACTCAGGGAAGACATTGCAGTATTGGAAAGGTAAATAGGAAGTCAGAGAGACAAGTAATTCAGTGCAACTTATATTTGCATATGCAAGCACCTAATTTGGCCCAAAGATGTGTCAACCATCCCACGCTTAAGCTCCTGTTCACCATACATTTTCTGTTTGGCTAAAGCAGGTGGTATTTGTTGCTTTAGAAAAAGCAAATAACTTTTTATCCCCCTTCCCAATACTTAGTCTTTAATTTTCAAGAATCAAAATAAAATAACATACTTATGGGAAATGAGAAAAAGAATAATGCCTACTTTGTCTCATCCAGGTGGGGAAAGGTTCTTTGTCTCACTTTCTACCCCTACACTTTGCTTAGGGCACTAGGATCCCAATTGTCCTGATTGGATGATTCACTGCTGGGCACCCTGACTGGTCACCTCTTCCCTCCAGGATGGGGGTGATGATGATATTAAATATAATATCTGCTGAAGTAGGGACTGTTTTAAGCATGATACTTAGGCCAAAATTTTGAAAGTGATCTTTGATTTTGGGTGCTTCAGGTTTCAGTTTTTCAGATTGGGCTTTATTTTCAGAAGTGTGCACCAGTCATAACTACAGCTGAAGTCAACGGGAGATGTGGGAGCTTTCCGAAAAGCCAAACCCAAAGTGACTGAAGTTTTAGACACAAAATCAGAGGCCACATTTGGACATTTTGGCCTTAGCCACTTATAAGATGGGGATAATTCTTCCATAACTGCACATCACAGGTCTGTTGTAAGACTTAATTTTTTATTTCTGAAATGCGATAGGATGCCAATGAATGTCTGAAAAGGCACTAATCAAACCAAATTAAGTTCAGTATTTCTATTGCCTGTAAAGTATTATTGTCCCCTAACTTTCAGGTATGTATATTTAGCTGTCTTTAACTATATCCTGATGCTGAAGATTACTCCTTCTTGGCTTTGGTACAAAACGATTTTCTAGTACTAGTAGCTCTAAACTCAGTGAATTCTACGTCTGAAATAAATCCACTACTTCACCATCCAAAACAAAACTATGCTTAAGCTTTGAATCACTGATAACTCGGCCTCAATTTCATGTAAATAATGCAACTCTACCTGGAAGCTGGCCATATAATTTCAAGCTTTTAAAGCGTATGAAATGTACCATACCAATCTGTCACCGTTTTATTTAGTCATAAAATACATTGCTCAAGGTTTCCTTTTGCTGTCTTGGCAAATCTTGTAAATTCCATTCCATTCCAATCAAGCATTTCAAATGACATCATAGCAACTTCCTGCATGCATAAATTTTCTTGAGTGCCAATCAATGCTGAAGCAAAAACCCTTCTATGCTGTTCAAAAAAGATATGCACTCCACGGAGTATTGATGTGGATTTGGGTTCTGATGTACTCAGCTGAAATGTAAGAATATGCAGATGATGATGATACTTTAGTCTTAAAACATCTATCTGGTTTTGCCTGCACAAACTCGACTGTCAGCATATTTTACAAAAACATGCAGCAAACTTTTTCACTGAGAAATATTCTGCATGACAATGGCACTATAGGTTTGGTTATCCAGAATTATAAAGTTTTACATATACCGATACCTGCAAAAAAGGAATATGTTGTAATAATTAGTAAGCACTCAAGAGTCTGGTTTGCCAGGAGAGAAGGTGCAGGATTTTTATTAATTGCAAGAGCACTAATCTCAGACAAAGTCTGTTCAGAAGTCTGGAAACACTTAGTTTGCGCTGACCTTGATCAGAGGCCTAATGAAGGCATTAGTAAAGTCACTTTCATATTAATAGTATTATACCAACTAAGGGAAAAGGTGGGAAAATTCTTCAATGGCTTGTGCTTGGAAAGAACACTGGAAAGAACTCAGCACACCCAAAAATTCTCTCACACTGTTAAAGTAAACTCCTATAGTTTATTCCTGAATGAGTCATAAATAAGATAATGAAGTAATTTATATATTTTCTGCAACAAGAAGCTGAAGTAGAATTATGGAAACGTAGGATGAAATACTGAAAAAATCTTAATTCAGTCCTTACCCAGGAAAACCTCCCATTAGAACCAATCCTGAATGGTCTGAGCCCTAACAACTCCTGACTGACTTCCATGGGAGTTGCAGGTGATCAGCACTTCTCAGGAAGGGATCCAGTAGAGATTTGCCTGTATAAAAAGAGTAAGGACATCAGGGTTTGGTGAAGAGATTATATCAACATTCTCTGACTCTAAATAGACTGAAGTGGTACACAGGTCTTGTGCTGGTGATCTGCCCAGGGGTAAATTTTACCCACTGTGAACTATTTTGAAGTATTTGTTTAATTTAAATGCAGATAATCAACACCTAGTTCCAAAAGATACTTTTGTCCAAAATGTTAAAGATTTGAGCTGAACTTGTGAAATGCCTTGACATTCCAAGTTTGTGAAGTCAAAAACTTTTCTGTTTATTTCTTCCATCCCTGCTGGCACATAAATATCCAGGTGCCACATTTAAAAAGGCATTAGTGGAAAACCCAAGCCGCAGCTAAGCTAGATATATTTGCTAGAACAATAACCCAGTGATCTCTTCAGCTTCATTAATAATGTAGCAGGGGAAAATAGAAAGGTCAGCTGCATTCAAATTATTTACTGAAATAAGTAGACAAGAGTCTAGGTTATTAATTATGAAAGCTTTATATTTCAAAAAATGCCATTATGAAGCTATTTGTCGCACTTATACTTTTTAACTGGAAAAAAAGATTTTGTAGCTCAGGCCATTTCCATTTACTAATTTAGATTTTTATTATCCAAAAGAGGGTTGTTTGGTTTCGAATTATATTTCTATTCTACTTGCTCAGAATCTCATTAATATATATAAACTAATATGTTAGAGAGACTATATTTTATTTTTGAAGGAAATGAGAGGACAATATTTTTCTTTACTGAGGCTATAATAAAATTAAAAAATGGCTTAATGGCAGCATGTTTGTTGGGCGAAAGCCTTCTGGTAGCACAGCTGAAATGTGCATTTAATCCCAACCCATTTTAATTCTCTCTAGGTAACTCCTTTGAGGGTTTAAAATGTATTATTTCTTTGTCCTGTTTAGTGCTGATACTTCTAACAATGTTCTTTCCCAATGTTTGTCTATCTCATCATTTCAAAATCAAAACACTCACTTTGAGCAATTTCAAAGAAAAGACAAATAACTAGTAGGAAAAGAACCATGCACAATTTCAAATGCGTCTGAGAGATGTGAAATGTTCAGGCTGGGGGTTCACTTACTTGGGCAGCAATGGGACAATCTGCAGAATTAAACCACCACAAACAGAAAGGTTGCTACTGGCTTCCTGCTCAGCTGTACTGGAAGTTACATACACATGACAGTTTTCCCACTAATATTCCTTGAATTGAGAAATGGATTACTTAGATTCAACCAAATGAAGAGGCGGGGGGGAAGACCTATTGGACAGTCTTTTAACATAAAATAGTATCAAGTCTCTTCCACCTGAGCTAATGCAGCAATACCTGAGAGGAGCAGACAGCTGTTTATACATGTGGTGAAGTCAGGAAGATATGAAAAGAATGGGTTTTGGAAAACTAATCTGTCTACAGTTTCAGAGTTAGTTTGGTTAAGAGAAGTATTATCCCTCCTTTTTTATTTAGAGATATAAAGATCTTTTTGTCTTAAGTGACTTCAAGATGATGATTTCTTTCACTGATAGTCTTGTATATTGATAAATGCTTGAATTCAGTAACTTTTCAGGGGTTATCAAAGCCCAACTTCTCATGGCCAGTAGAGTATGCCAGCACTTTCCATGAACTTGAAGTGAACTCTCCTACAGTTGTATTTCTGGAAAATCTTTTAGGTGTGATGTTGCCATTTACCCATCTATGTGGTCTGGGCTGAATGTGGGAAAATTCAAAGATCTAAATTGTAGTTCTACTCCAAAAAGAGACTGTGAAAATGACATGTTCTTACTCAACTTTCTTCTGTATGTATCAGAGCCATATCTGCTTAATTATAGATTTTACCATTGTTTTGATCTTGATATAATTACAGAAACAATGCAGCTCTAGGGTAATGAGCTTGAATCTATTCCTTCTTGTACATCATCAGAATAAAAGTTTATGCAAACACTTGTGCGCTTGCTTATCTTTAAGCATGTGTGTTATGCCATTAAAGTCAATAGGAATTCTCACATGCTTGAAATTGAGCATATGTGTAAGTGTTTACAGGACTGGTGCAAATCAGTTCTAATCAGCTATGCCTATGTACATCTACTGAAAATAATGGGTATGAAAAGGTGTCACTGAGGCAAGTCTGAAGAAAATGAAGTCGTATGTTTTGATATCTAATTTTTTCTGTATAATCTAGCAAATTTGTATAAGAGCAGAACCCACTTTGGCTCTCAGAACCCAGACTATGTTTGGAAGTCTAAGCTGTCACTTAGGAGAAACAGCTTTTACTTTTAAACTGACCATATTTGGTATGGACATTACTGACACACAACAAACATGGTACCCCCAAAATGCCATTTTTACAGTTTTTCAGATAAGAACTGCACCGTAAATTGTCCTTAAGCCTATCTTCCACCCATTGGTCTTAAGTAAATCCCCCAAAGAGGTCCAATAGCCGACTGGCTTTGCTGAAATCTTGTCAGTCTCCTTTACAAAACTGCCCTCGGCTTCAAGGCATGATCTTCAGTAAATCTAAGGAGCTCATCAGGTAGACTTAGTTGATTTAATCCTAAATTGAAAAGTTTTGAAGTTAGTAATTGACTTTTTAAATCCAAAAGTGTGGCAAAGGGATGTTCTGGTGAGAATTATACACTTGAGGGTTCCCTATTTGTTTCTTTTTCTTTTTCTTCTTTAGTGTAGAGTCCTAGCTATTTATTTCCAGAGAATCTCTCAAAAAGTCAGTCATATCATATTTCTCTAAACTGTAAAGTCTTGTTTTGGCTTCTTCACCAATATTACCTATTTTTTTTAATTCTGCATTGTTGTCGCTCCTAATTCTTTCCCCAAATTTTCTGAGCACTTTATTTAAAGAGACTAAAAGTCTGTCTTTACTTTTGCTTTAGCCCTTCTGTTGGTTTCCAACATCCAGAGATATGGATAACTGTAGCATCAGAAGTTGCATAAGAAAATTCTTGCATACACAGATGGGAATATACCCCTTCTACTTGGTCATGCTCCTACTGAAATCAATGACAGGACTCTCATTGACTTTAAGCCTGCTAGCCAGAATGTACCAGTAAGCTGCTGATCAATGCTTCCCTCTTTGATTTTTCCTATTAACTTTCATTAAGGATACTCAGCCTACCTTTGCTAATGCTAGCAATGTAATGGCATGCAATGTACTACTACAACAGATGCAGATTCTTAGATCAACAAAGGGAAACCTCACAAGCACCAGTCCCTAATAAAGAATAATTAACACAGACAAAGTGAATGCAAGTGGACACCGTAACCGCTGCAGTAGAAATAGATAAGACATTGTGCTGCATTTATTGGACCAGGACACTACATTAGATTTTCATAATGAAATGACCTTAATATGGAACTAGATAAATGATGGATTTCACACTTTACCAACATATACAGTGAAGCTAATATAGTCCATAGGAACAGAATAATAGAACTCTTTCTTGATGAGAGGTGGTAATCCATAGTTTCAAAAGCTTTATTTTTGTTTCAAACCAGCCCTACTGAGCATTGTAAACTACCTATAAAAGGTGGTGGCTGTAATTACTGTCTGTCATAGCAGTTTCCAGTGTTCAATGGTGATTTTCTATTATTCAAAAAGGCTCTTTGATTCCCCCCTCCCAAAAAAACCTCCAAAAATATAAAGCACCTAAAACAGGGGCGGGCAAACTTTTTGGCCTGAGGGCCACATCAGGTTTCCAAAATTGTATGGAGGGCTGGTTAGGGGAGGCTGTGTCTCCGCAAACAGCCAGGCATGGCCCGACCCCTGCCTCCTATCCAACCCCCCTGCTTCTTGCCCCCTGACAGCTCCCCCGGGACTCCTTCCCCATCCACCACCCTGTTCCCTGACCGCCCCCGGAATCCCTGCCCCTGACTGCGCCCTGCCACCCCATCCCCACCCCTCCCTCTCATTCCTGACTGCCCCCCTGGAAACACTGCCCCATCCAACCCCCCTGTTCCCTACCCTCTGACCGCCCCGACCCCATCCACACCCCTGACCCCGAACTCCCCTGCCCTCTATTCAACCCCCTCTGCCCCATTTCCGTGCTGCCTGGAGCACTGGTGGCTGGTGGCGCTAGCGCTGCGCCACCCAAAGCACCGGAACAGGCCGCGGCTCCACAACTGTGCACCGGTGGCGTGGCATGCTGAGGCTATGGGGGAGGGGGAACAGCAGGGGAGGTACCGGGGCCAAGCCTCCTGGGCTAGGAGCTCAGGGGCCGGGCAGGAGGGTCCTGCGGGCCGTGGTTTGCCCACCTCTGATCTAAAATGACTACAGCAGGCACAATCCTCCATACCATTTATTCTTATCTTTCTTGTGCAGAAGCATCCTTTGTGATTCAGAGCCTACAAAAAAAAATCTAGCAAACTATTATCTACCTTTTATCATGTTATCTCTTCACAATCACTATCACTTCAGAACTAAATGGGGTTGGAAATGCCCACAATTCTTCACCACTCCTTCCTGACCATGGCATGGGTTCACAGGTCTTGGAGTTCCAGTGCCTTTTAAACTTCTTTTGACAGAGTCTTTCTGTTGTATCCTTGGTCTTCCACATCCTCTCTTTACTGTCTTCTTCCTCCCATGCTTTTTTTTCTCCATCTCTTCCTAAAGCCATGTTGCTCCTCTCCTATATTTTCCCCCACCTTGCACCTCTACCTTGCCTCCAAATCTGAGAGACTGACTTAACAGGGTGATGCACTGTTACATCACTCTTCCCCTTCCAAAGAGGTGCAATTGTCTCCATTCTGCAGTCATCTGGTATCCTAACCTGATCCCAGAAAATACATAGTAATCTATGAAGCCGCTTTACTTCAATATCTCAAATTGCCTTGATCATATCAGCAGTTATCTCTTCTTCACCAGCTACTTTACTTTTCTTCAAGTTATTCAGTGTTTCTTTTACTTCCTCTAGAGATAGTGATACCTTCTGAGGCTTCCCCATAACTGCAGCAGTGTTTGCATTTGCAACTCTCTCATACCATTTAGCAGCCTTTGGGAATATTTTTCCATAGTGCTACCATCTCTTAGGGTTAAGTCACCACTCAGTTCCTATCCTTCACACAAAGATTTCTTCATCACTATTCTGATGATGTCAAACTTAATTATGTTACAGTCACTCTTACTTATGAGGATCTACAACACATATCCTGAACCAAACTGTGTGTTACTCTGGGCTAAGCATGATCACAAGATCATTAGTGCTTACAAGTTTCTCTCCTCATGATTATTTCTGCCACACAATTCTCAGCTTGTGACATCAAATCATCTTTACAGCAACTAACTGTCAGGTAATAAATAGGAGTGAGGAGTAAATAGCAGTGCTAGGTGAACTATGCCACAAAGACACTTTTTTGGACCAATTTTCTAATAATAAATATGGCAAGGGAAAGGCAGAAAATATAATAGAATTTTATCTAAATCACTTAACACTAAACCACAACTATGCAACTATACAAATAATATGAAATAGTAAAATATATTTTAAAACATTTCTAAGGCACCAGCAGGTTTTGACAGGGCACAATTAAAAAACATCAGTGGAGCCCTACAGGCAAGACAATATGCAATGACTTGCACTTCCTTAATCTGGTATTGATCAAGGGTAGGGTGAGCAATATAGTTTATAGGTGAAGGAGATGGTGAAGGGATAGATGCTGGTTTGTTGGTACTCTTAGACACGTCATAGTGAGAGCTGATTAAGAGTCAATAACGGTCTTTCTTGACAAACTAATTAAACCTCTTAATCAGTCCTAGTCACTATGCACTGCAGTGAGTGCACTGCAGCTCTGCTTCTAGGTGCTCAATCTACTACTCCTGGCAGTGTTCCAACACCAATGCCTTAAACAAGGTAATATTTTCTGTTGCAACTGCTCCATGTGCCAAAACTCCAGGCCACAAGGACAGAGCTAAGGAACCCACAGGGTGTCTTGTGGCTGCTATGCATCCTGTACACACATATTTGACCATAGCCCACGTATACCAAGCGTACACTCTGATGAAGGCATAGAGAAGAATGTTCTCATTTGGAATATGGCAGACCGGTGTTTGGTTGCCACTAATTCTTCCTTTAAGCCCCTGAGTTGGATCTAGAGATTATCACAACCTCTCTTAGAAAGATGCTGGGGCTGCTCTTCCTCTCCTTTGTAGGGAGCAGCACATCTTCTTGTAAGTGCATAAAGAAAGGAATTCCATTTTCTCTGCGGTATCCCTGGTGGCTAAATGATCATGTTCCCATCTCCATCCTACTTGGAATTTTCCATATTTTAAAGATGGATTTCTCGTCCCTCTCTCTCTCTCTCCATTACCACAGCCCTCAAATGTGTGTCTTTGCTTCTGCAGCCAAATAATTGAAAAAAACTAAAAATTATAAAAATGTTAATCTGAGAGTTAAGCATGCAATGAAATATTGTGAACCTTTACTGCTTATAGATTTGTGTGTTTCTCCAGAGACATCTCACCCCATGAGATTCTTCCCTTCCTTTCAAGTTTTCCTTCCTACAAACAACCATGAAAATACAGAGTGGAAACTTTGCCTGAAGAAGTGTGTGTGTGCGTGCGCGCGCACCTCGAGCGGGGCAGTTTAGATTCTGTGGAATGCTTACTCTTCACTCCAACCTCACCAAATCCATGCCAGCTGAGCTCCGTGCTCTGAAGAATTGGAGGGAGTGAAGGAGGGATGCAATGGGGAAGCACTTGGCTCTTACAAACTCTGCCCTTCCATAATTCACAGAGGGAATCAGTGGAAGTTAATACTATCCAAGGTTGTATTAGTTTCTGATGCTTTTACCTCCTGACCAGAGAGAGAGACACACACATCCCCTAAGGCTTCCAGGGAGAGCCACAGGGAAGCCATGGTATCTAGGGGCAGGCAACCGCTGGTGGGGCTAGGTAGCAGAGTGGACAAAAGAGGCATCTGTAGGTCAAGAGTGGAAGTTCTGGCTTCTACACAGTGGCCAAACCAAAACCACATCATCTGCCCCTGGAAAGAAGGGAAAGAAAACTGCAAGATAAAGCCAATGGCTACTGTCAAAGAGGGAACTCAGTTAAAAAGTGTTTCTACAAGAGAAGTGTACTTTTTGTAGCTTTCACCACCACTCTGAGGCCCCTACTAGGCTATTTGTAGAACTACATATAGCCTTTTGAAAGAGCAGGGAAGAATTTAAATTGTTCTAAACAACAATTTTCTACTATTCCATTCCTACTTTGAGTTACTGTGTTACTTTAGAATTCATATTTTCAGCTGGTGAACCCAGAGGAGGCTGTTTTATGGCTTTAATGCTGCCTTGGATTTTCTCTATATAATAAATAATCCTTCCTATCTTTTCAAGGCCACACTGTCTCCTTTATTTGCCCTCTTGTTCCTTATGTTCTTGTATCTCGTCACCATACCTGATACCTTCCATCTATTCTTCATTTTTCTTCTATTATCTGTTTTATACTTTCCCCCTATATTCTGTTATTGTTATAATTCTCCTGATTACCTAATATTTTAGAACATGTTTAAGGCTTTTACTTACATTTTTCCATATCATAGTGGATATATTCTACTCTTCATCTATTTATTGCAAGATGGCACATATAACCCTTGGGTACACATCAATTTATCTCCTCTATCTTTAACACACACACACACACACTTGCTTTACATTCCTGAATCCCCTTGTATTTTTCTAAAATCTGTTCTGCTGAAATTCAGTGACTGAGATTCTCCAAATTAATGGATGATTGGTGGGGGAGGCTCAATTTCTGGGTGTCATCTTAAACATACCTTAAAGAGACCTGATTTTTATGGTTGCTCAGCTATTAACTGAAAACCGTGCCCCTGCACGGTGCATCACACTGGATACCCAAGCACACCAAATCACTAGTTACATTTGAAAACATTTGTTTATACTCTAGCATTTATTGCAAACCCTAAATGAAAATTGTGATCCATATTGTTTATAGTCTCACTTCTCTCTCTAATCATGCTCTACTGTGTGTGTTACTCACAGTGAAACTATGAAGAGAGCTGGTCAGAAAATGGGAGGGAGATTTCCATAGAGAATTTCAACAAAAATGGGGAAAAGTTTTCCACAGGAAATGTAAAAAACTGAACCAAAATATTTCAATTCTGAGAAGTCACTGTTCCTAATAAGAATTGTACTTTGGATGTCTCACATTCCCATTCCTCTGCAAAGACTGCACCCTCTCATCAAACTACATGTCCTATGATGCACCGTGGTCTCCTCTTTTAGTGAGGTGAGGTGGTTCATCATGGCAGCTGTATGGAAGATTTGCATCGCAAGAAACGAAGTCCATACGGGTAGCCCAGCCCAGAATATAGAATGGAAGCATCAGGTACCTGACCTACAATTTCCATGAGGTACCCTAGTGGCATTTCAGGATCTAAATAATGCAGTTCAGTTTTTCAGTGAAAATGTTAAGTTTTCCATGGAAAACTGACACTTTTAGCAAAAAAAAAAATTAGTTAGTCAAAACTCATTTTTTTGTCAATAAGCAGTTTAATCAAGAAATGGGAAAAGGATTTCAGAAGTGAAGTGAAGCCGTTTCAATAGAAAGTTTTCAACCAGCCTCAGTTATTTGTTTACTCACCATTTTATTTCCTGGTTTAATTGGTGTACATGAAAACTTTATTACATCACTTATGATTGATTTGTTCTTTCCACTTACTGTGAGCCACTTTATGTCATAGGACTGGGAAGTGGGGGCGGGAGACAATGGGACTGAAAACTATTATTACCAGTACTTTGTTCTTTCCACAAATAATTTTAATTGCCCTTATCGTGCCCTTCCTACAGAATGGTATCTACAGCTGTTTTTTTCCCCTGTTCATGACAGTCATCCAAAAAAAAGGCCAATGATCAGAAAAATCCCAGGTACAATTAACCAAAACCTTGTTGATTTTCAACTTTCTTCCACATAGTGAAACATATGATAAAATCCAAGAGTCTTGGTGAAAATTAAACAAATAACTGTCTATATTCATTTGGGGAAGCCAAAGTAACTTCTTATACCACATTTTTATTATAAAATAGTATACCAGATGCCAGCAGCAGGCAAAGGAAAGTATCCACAAACAACTGTAGACTAACACACACTACTTTATGCCCTTCCAATTACCAGCAAACCACATGCCACAACTGTGCTACAAAACAGCTCTAACGTTATCATCATTGATCTTGCCTGAGGGTTTCTTGTAAAGAATTATTTGACATTCTTTCTATAGATTTTGAAAATGTAATTTATTTGGTGTATGCATCCTTTCAGGTTAACATCAGACACCAACTACTTGTACAATTTCTTCTTAACAAAGGTTTTTATATTCTTGTGATGTCTGTCATGTAGTCACATGCTCATAAATTATCAAAACATTTACAGAGCAGTGGATCACCACTACTGTAGGAAATAGATTTTTCCAGTTCATAAAATCATCAAGATAGTTCAATTTAAGTGCTATTGGCATGCACTGTGGCTGCAAAATCCCCAGATTGATAGTGCAACATATTGTGTGTTCTACTAGTGCCTAAGGCAACTGGGTTTCACTACAGTAGAAAAAAATAAAACTTTTGGATGAAATTCCTGCCCGTCCAGAGAGCCAGCACAAGCCCTATGCACCATCCAACAGGCCTTATGTGGAATGTACCAAGTACACAGACCTTTTGCTGTACCTCTACACTAGGGTGAATTTCACTCTTTGAGAAAGTCTTTTCTAGAGGAGGCCAAAAAATAGTGATGGCTCCCGCTTCCTGTAGAATGGATACTGGAATTGTTTGAGAGGATTCACAATTTCGCTTTACTCCCTTTAGTCTGGGCCACAACCAAGCCTGATGTTTCATGCTCAGGATACTTTAAGAAAACAACTGAATAATACATAGGCACTAAGCAGTACTGTATAAGTTAGTTGTTCTAAAATATAGGCCTGAATTAATCTATCACAGTGGAATTGCTAAATCTTTCAGGTCCAACTGCACCAAGAGAAGGATTAGAAGAATATAGGAATGAATACATTAACTTACTAAATGGGTCCCTGATTGCACATTGTACAGTTAAGGGTATGCCACCTCCTGAACACCCTTTTGTGGCCAAGTATGACTCATGGTGCCCTGCCTTGGTTTCCCCTTTTCAGGGTTTCTCAAAAAAACCCACATCACCAGAGTCTGGTTTGGCTGCTCCAGTTACTTGACCCTCCAACTAGGTCATTGAACAAGAGCTCAGCCCTTCTCGGGTATACCAGTCCAAAAAGAGAAACACAAAAAGTTCTCACAGTCTACACCCCAGCCTCAAACAGGGCCCAACCTCTGTGTCCTGAGGGTCTGGTTTGTCTTACTGCTCTTTTATTGACCAGCAACTCTCAGGACTTCCTTCTTGGACTCTTCCTTCTCCCCTGCCTGGAGAGAAAGACCCTTTGCCTTTCCCTAAACCCCCTTGTTTTTTCCCTAAGGGTATGTCTACACTGCAGCTAGGAGCAAGCCTCCCAGGATGGGCAGACAGACTCGCACCAGCAGGCTGGAGCTAGCATGCTAAAATAGCACCATGAACAGTGCGGGTTGAGTGGCAGCTTGGGATCTCAAGCCCACCCAACTTTCAAGGTCTGAGCTTGACTAGCCAAGTTTCTATGTCCACATTGTTATTTTTAACACACTAGCTCAAGCCCTGCTAACACAAGTCTGCCTACTAAGGCTGAGAGGCTTGCTCCCAGCTGCAGTGTAGACATACTTATGAGGCTTAGCTAAGCCACATGACCCACAAACCATGTGACTTTACTGCTTCTCACCACTGGGGAAGTGAGTTAATTGTGCCACAGGTGGGGCTGAGCCTTTATCTCCTTAAAGGGCGCAACCACTCTCTGACATTGACAAAGGTTTTCATCACAATCCCTGGTTTTCATCTTTCTGAATCATTCACATTTGGGTTACAATGTCTAGACCTTGTGTTTGCTTTAAAATAAACACAATCCCCTCTAACATTTTAAGAACGAGATGTGTGGAAAAAATACATTTTTTCCATTGCTAACAATACCCTAACATACATTTTAAAAAGAGTGTTTACAGCATAAACAGCTGAAGTTTCAAAGTTGGGATGATGCAATTCAAAATGGTGGCTGCCACAATGTCTTTCTATCTAGATATTTCTAAGCTTATCACCATGGTACATGGGCACCTGTTTCAGAGGTAGGGCATATATCTAAAGTAAACACACTTACTACCTGGCACTTCTCTAAAGAAACTAGAGTGGAAAAATGGAATCAGTCTTGAAAACATCCCTAACTAATAAAGACAATACCAATTTTTTAAACATTTTGATAACCAAAGCAAAAGGCAACTATTCTCTTCCCATCTTTTCTGTAGCAAACTATTCTTATCCGATCTTTCCAGTATGCCTACATGGTAAACACACTGATGCAGGCTTTGGCTCAATCTCATACTGAGTATTCAGCTCAGAGGGTATTTTCCCACATTCATCCCCAGGTACAGTGGAGGTTTTATTTCAGTAGGGGTCTATGATTTATGGAGAAAGTCATCCAAAATTTAAAATAAACAAACAACTTTATTATGGAAACATTAAAGATGCTTTTGCATGCACTAAAGTTTAGAGCAGTGCTCTAAAACTATAATCATAATTCTATTACCTGTCATAAGTAATAAGCATATAATTTTATAAGCACTTAAATTAGCCATGAAAAGATTAAATTTTATCAAACTATATTAAATGGATAGAATAAATGGATTTAACGGCCACAGGGGACATTCTAACTGTTTTGAGATCAGACCATATGCAAGGAGTGAAAATAAACTCATGAGAACTCTGCATTGTTAACTTGCTACTTTTTCCCACTTAATACTTCTTAAAATGGTTTTAATTTATATAATTTCTCAGCAAATCATTTTCCTTTGATATTAACAATGAATTTTAAATAGAACAGTTGGAGTTTCTTCAGTGAAATTCCATTCACTTGTAAAGCAACAGAGAACCATGATTATTTCTGTCCTGTCTCTGTGCATCCCGTTGTTCTTTTGACATCGCTTCTCAATAAATGGACTAAATGAGCTGTAAATATCAGCATTTAACCAATCAAAAAGATCTTTATTTATTTAAAATGTATCAGATTTGCTTAATCTAAAAAGGCTAATTGAAAAGGCTATTCAGGTCAGCTGAGATATTAGAAGACTGCTGAATCACATTTAATGCTATTTAAAAGGATGTGAACAGGCTAGAGGAAAAATTAAACCAAGGCCATTAAAATTTAATTTGTCTTAGTAAAGCCATTAACAGTTCAGTTTTATGCACTGGCAGGCATTCTAAAAATATAGCCATATAATTCAGAAACCCAGAGTTGTTAAGTGGATGCCCCTTATATAGCAAAAATTACAAAAAGTGACCTTTCGTCCCAAGTAGCACAACCCCACAGTGTTGAGCAGGGATGGGAATATGTGATACAGCATGGCCAGAGGGCAGCAGGAGAGTGCTGGAAGGAGCTTTATTCCCTGTAGAGGGAAGAAAATTTGCTATAGATTAATTAAAGCACCTGAAGCCAATTAGAGCACCTGAAGCCAGTCACCTGATAAAAACCCACCTGCTGCAATCAGACAGGAGGAGGAGTTGAAGCAAAGAGCAGTTTAGAGGAGTTGAAACAGAGTGGATTGGTGTTAGAGCAGAGTGCAGTTTGGAGGGAAGCAGAGCAGAGTTTGGAGAAGTGCTGTGGTAGGCTAAGAAGACCAAGACCCTAGGTAAAAGGACACCTGGTTTGTGCATAGGGAGGGTAGGAAGCCCCACAAGCTGAAGGGCAGGAGAGAGAAGTAGCCCAGGGGAAGGAACTGCTAGTTCAAGTCATTTACTGCTATCCCTAGCGCCCCTGGGCTAGGACCCAGAGTAGAGGGTGGGCCTGGGTTCCTCCCTCTCCACTCCCCTCCTCTAAGACACTAGTGGGGGAGTTAATACCCCAGTTCAGGGGCAAGAAATGGTGCCCGAACACCCTCCTCCTCTCTCCCCTGCCCAAGAAGAGAGCGTGAGACCCATCATAGTAGTGCCGGCAATTTGCCACAATAGGTATAGATAGACATATAACATTACCTATTCACAAACCAATCAGCCTTCTCCTTTTAGCCTACTTGCTTTGCTTTTATTCCTTGAAGCAATCTCTTAAACTTTTACATTTCACTAGCACTAGCAGCCCTCTTTGAGATACTGCATTAGACTCTACCAAGGCAATTCTGCATCTGATAATTGCCAAACTAGTAGTATGATTTAACTTAAAAGTATATGGTTAATCAGAAACTCCCCCTCCTACATTATTTCAGGATAACTATGTGGAGAAGTAGACAACCCACCTGTTGTACATGATCAAGAACAATTGCAATGCCATGAATTTTGACAGAAATGGTGACATCTTCCTAAAAAACCTCTAGGTATTCTATACTAATTGAAAAGGAGTACTTGTGGCACCTTAGAGACTAACCAATTTATTTGAGCATAAGCTTTTTGTGAAACTCCTTTTCTTTTTGTGAATACAGACTAACACAGCTGCTACTCTGAAACCTATACTAATTGAGCACATGCTGGCTTTCACTTTAACCTTGTCTGTAGCTTTGATTGTACCTGTGTGGTCCAGAACAGTATTTTTATTTGTGTACAACTCTTGCCAACTACCACTAACATATAGCTGAATTCTGAATTATTCGAGTTGTAAGATTCCTCAAACCAGATTTATTAAATGCAGACAATGTTTCTGCATATGAAATTTTGATTTAACAATGTATTTAATTTCTAAAGAAATAACGCATAAAGGCAGTACATAATGTTACTCGTAACAAGTAACCTGTACTATACTGCTGTCTTTACAATTTTGCCTTTGCAAGTTGAAAACATGATGGCAATATTTCCTGTATTCACTTTAGGAATATTTTGAGAATATTTCACATACTAGAACAGTTACATGCACAGGCATTTGTTAATATTTTAGTCCACTGTATTTTTCATGTGTTTACAATATAATAAAGTAGGATTAAACTGAGAATACATTGGGTTATTTGTCAATGGACAACTAAGACTTCATACTGCACTGTCTGAAAAGAAAAGCTGGCTGTTCCAATTTTGGGGTTGCATGGTCATTCTTTCAAGTGAATTAAAATTAAATATTGTCGCAGCTATGATTGTATAAAAGGTGTCTAGCTGATGTACAAAACCTGGAATTGCATAACATTGGGTTTAATTATGTTGCTACATAAATTCCTCCACTACACCACAGAGCCTCTGGCTGAGTTTCTCATGTTCCTCACTGTGGTGGTGGAGATACCGAGGATGATAGTGGTCAGTGACTTTAAGGTGCATGCCAATGCTCCTTCTGGACTGACTTGGGAGGTCAAGGCTATAATAGCAACCATAGGGCTATCCTGCGTGATTTCCGGCTCTTTACATAAATAGTGAAATCCTGGTCCCATTGCTGTTACCACTCTGGATCTAGTGTTTGGAATAGCTTTGGAGAATATGGAGATTATAACTACATAATACGGTTATGGACTGATCACTTCCAGCCTAAGGCTTTGACACTCTCATGTAGTTGGGGTAAAAGATCTGTTTAATAGTCCACTTCTGGTGAAACTGGATAGGTTCCAGAAGGATTTGAGGGAATGGTATCTATGGGTCCAAATGACCACTCTCTGAATTGTCTGGAGGGATATTAAGAACATATTTTGTCCATAGGGATACTGTGGCTCCCAAATACTTTCTTCACTCTCACAGTTCATCATGGCTTACAGGTGATTTGTGATGGATGCCATGAAAGGGAAAAAACAGTCAAAGATCTGATGGCAGAGGTCACTCTCTGAATGACACCACTGGAGACACCAAGATTGCCTTTAAACTTATTCCGTTGATCATGTAGTTACCCAGGAAAGGATTTCCTCTTTCCTGATGGATGATTTAAGTGTTAGGGAAGCTTTGGAAGAAGAAAGGGAGTGGTAACCTCTACTATCTTCTTAAGGAGTCCTGTAAGCTAAAGATATTTCATCAGTATGGATTGGATCACTTCGAGTTGGAAACCTCATCCACAGCAGAATAAAGTTTACTAGTGGCAAATCTGAGTTTGTTGATGTCCTAAGGCTCTTCAGTATGTTGCTTACAGAACTGCCACATCAATCTAGGATATGTTTAAATTTAGAGAATGTGCAAACAGTTTGGTCAACTCAAATGTTCACTGAGCAGATTGCCTCAAACCTACCCTAAAGCTGATTTGTCCTTGAGAAAAAACAGCAGATAAAACAGTTGTCCTCCCTGTAACTGCACTGGGAGAAAGTAAGCAGAAACTAACGTAATTGGACTTGAGCATCTGGGTACAGGTTACATCTTCCTGATTTATATCTAATGTTTTAGACTGAAAAGGCATAAAGAAATGTGTATGTCCAATGTATAATGTAACGGACAAGAAATTGTGTAATGCTGAGACTTGAGTAGAATAAGGAACCTCCGCTGATTATCTTGACTGAAAACTTAATGAAAGCAGATGTCCTTCCTTAGCTGTATCAGTCCAAAAAATCTAATACTATTGTATTCCTACACCTCTCCAGAGCAGAAAGAAAATCTTTTATGGTGTACAAACAGCAATTAGAATGACATACTGTAGAACGTGCAGTATTAATAATTTAACCTGGATTTGAACCTATGTCTTCAGGGAAGACCGTCTCATGCACTAATCCAGTGCAACGCTTACAGCTCCCACTAAAGAGTGCTTTTATCAGCTACACAAAGTACCAAACAGAGCTTCCTTTTTATCAGACCTTATCAAGGAATTTACTTTGAGACCCAATGAATGGTTCAGTTCAACCACAAATGTTTTCAAGATATTTAAATAGATTGGAAAGTGTATATTTCATATTTTCTCTCTTGTACAAAATAAATTAGAATATACATAGTTTCATTTATCAGAAACCACCACCAATGTAACACTATTGTGATTACAGGACCCTCCTAGCAGTTCCATTTCTAAAAGGCCATGGGCAACATTACCACAAAAGCAGTAGCTAAATCAACATTATACAATGCTATGATACCATTAATGAAAGTATTTTTTGGCACAACTATTCCATCGTATTTGTGGCCAAAAATTCAGAAATATCTGACTTTTTAAAGAAGCCCTCAAGATATTTCCTTCTTACGCAGCAAATACTTATCACAGTCCCAGGCTATGTAAGTGCACTTTTTTTAAGGTCTGTTGAAGTACATCAAAAACTTAAGTGAAGCTGAAGGATCCCTTAAATCCAGATGATACAGACCCAATAGATTTGTTCACTAGGTTTATACCATTTTATCTGAGCTCCTTGCTTCTTTAGGCACAGGGCCTAAACTGAATATGTCAAAAGAGAATCACTTTAAGCTAAGAAACAAATTTCTGGCAGAAAGCCAAAATACTTATATTAACATAGATTAAAAATATTAATGTCTTGATTTCACATGCTTTTTAAAAATAACCTGTTTGCTTGGCATTGGTAAGACTGTTTCTAAGAGTACATCCATTCCTCTGGTAATGGTGATGAGGATGGGGAGGTGTACTTTTTGGATGTGGATCACATAGGTAAAAGTACTGATACTGTAGGTTTTTACAAGCAAAGATCACCAAAGAGGCTGTTGCAGCCTCTCAAGCAATATTTTCTTTAATGCTTTCTCCTGCATTGAAAAGAATGCTGCCAAATGATTTAGCTCCTTAGAGGGTTCCCTGATAGCCTTTCAGGAGCTATATCACCAGGCTTATATAGGTCTTATTAAGAAGGTATTTAACAGCTTCATAATTTAGATTTCATAGAAATGTTTCTGTCGTGGGGTTCTCTCACTGTTAGGATACCTTCTCCTGGCTGCTCAAAGGATTAGCTCTCTCCAGATCTGACACCCGCTTCCATTGTTTGCTCTCGCTACATCCCCTTTCGCTCTTTGGGACTCAGTGCACTCCCTCCTCGTGACTTGGCCTTCCAGCCAGGTCACTGTCTGCTGTCTGTTTCTCCCCTTCTGGGGGCATCAAAGTCCAACTGGATCAGCTGTGATAATGCTTCTCCCGACAGTTTTCCAATCCAAGGCCAGGTCCTACGCCACTTTCCCAGCGGCTGGTAGAGGAACCTGGGCCTACCCACTATTCCAGGTTCCAGTCCAGGGACCCTATGTCTAGCAAATATGGTCTGTTAGCTCCCAGACCCTGTTGCTAATTCCCTGGACTCCTTCCTACCTCTCTGCTCTATCTTCTGTCACCCCCTCACTCTTCAAGCCCAAACTCCCTCCTCTCAGGGAGTAACTGCAGATGACTTAACGCTGCAGCTCCAGACACTTCTCCCTTCTTCCAGGGAGTGACTGCAGACTACTACTGCTGCAGCCCCCTTCTGTTCTCCGCTTGCTGGCTTTGTACTGGCCAGCCTACACTTGCTCAGCTGAGCTTCCCCTCCTATTAGGGCACCTAATTCTCCCCCAAGTGCAGCCTGTTTGGTTAATTAGCCCCCTCCCAGCTACCTGAACCTTTTCTGGTGATTTGTGGAGTGAACATATCACAGAAATGTAGGGTTGGAAGGGACCTGAGGAGTCATCAAGTCCAGCCCCATGTGCTGAGGCAGGATCAAATAAAGCTTGACCATCCCTGTCAGGTGTTTGTCCAACCTGTTCTTAAAAACCTCAGTGATGGGGATTTCACAGCCTCCTTTGGACATCTATTCCAGAACTTAACTGTCCTTATAGTTTAGAAAGTTTTTCCTAATACCTAAACTAAATCTCCCTTGCTGCAGATTAAGCTCATTACTACTTGTCCTACCTTCAGTGGACATGGAGAACAATTGATCACAGTCCTCTTAACAGCCCTTAACATAGTTGAAGACCATTATCAGGTCTTCCCTTAATCTTCTTTTCTCACGAATAAGCACAACCAGTTGTTTGTTTAACTTTTCCTCATCAGTCATATTTTCTAAACCTTTTATCATTTTTGTTGCCCCTCTCTGCACTGTCTCCAATTTATCCACATTTTTCATAAAAGTGGTGGCATGCAGAACTGGACATATTACTCCAGGTGAGGCCTCACCAGTGTCAAGTAGAGCAGGACAATAACCTTCTGTGTTTTATATCAGACACTCGTGTTAATACAACCAAAATATTACCCTTTTTCACAACTGTATCACATTGTTGACTCATTCAATTTGTGATCTACTACGATCCCCAGATCCTTTTCAGCAGTACTACTACCATCTGCTCAATTATTGTCCATTTTGTATTAGGTCATTTAATTTTTATTTCCTAAGTCTAGGACTTTGCACTTGTCTTGATTGAATTTGATTTTGTTGACTTCAGACCAATTCTCTAATTTGACAAGGATGTTTTAAAATTTAATCTTGTCCCCCAAAGTGCTTCCAACCCCTCCCAGCTTGATGTCATCCACAACTTTTATAAGCATACTTTCCTTTCCATTATCCAAGTCATTAAGGAAAATATTGAATTGTACCAGACCCACGATAGCTCCCTGCAGGACTCCACTACATGTACCCTTCCAGTTTGACATTGAACCATTGATAACTGCTCTTTGAGCATGGTCTTTCAACCAGTTGTGCACCCACTTTATAGAACTTCCATCTAGACCATATTCCTAGTTTGCTTATGAGAATGACCTGTGGGACTATCAGAAGTCTTCCTAAAATCAAGATCTATCATGTCTATAGTTCGCCCCCATCCACTAAACCACTAATCCTACTGAAGAAGGAAATTAGATTGGTTTGGTATGATTAGTTCTTGACAAATCCATATTGGCTATTACTTATAACCTATTATACTCTAGGTACATAAGAACCACCATACTGGGTCAGACCAGTGGTCCATCTAGCCCAGTATCCTGTCTTCTGACAGTGGCCAATGCCAGGTGCTTCAGAGTGATCCATCCCCGTCACCCATTCCCAGCTTCTGGCAAACAGAGGCCAGGGACTCTTCAGAGCATAGTTTTGCATTCCTGCCCATCCCGGCTAATAGCCATTGATGGACCTATCCTCCATGAACTTATCTAGTTCTTTTTTGAACCCTATTATACTTTTCACCTTCACACCATCCTCTGGCAAAGAGTTCCACGGGTTGGTACTGTGCATTGTGTGAAGAAATACTTCCTTTTGTTTGTTTTTTAAACTTGCTACCTATTAATTTCATTTGGTGACCCCTAAATCTTGTGGTATGAGAAGGAGTAAATAACACTTCCTTATTTACTTTCTCCACACCTGTCATGATTTTATAGACCTTTATCATATTCTCCCCTTAGTCCAAACTGAAAATTCCCAATCTTGTTAACCTTGCCTCATATGGAAGCTATTCCATACTCCTAATTTTTCTTGCCCTTTTCTGTACCTTCCTTCTTATCCCATGACAGCTTACTTTACTTAAGAGCCTTTGGTGAGGGATCTTATCAAAGGTTTTCTGAAAAATCTAAGTACACTATATGCACTGGATCACCCTTGTCCACATGCTTGTTGACTCCCTTAAAGAATTCTAGTAGATTGGTGAGGCATGATTTCCTTTTACAAAAACCATATTGACTCTTCCCCAACAAATTGTGTTCATCTGTGTATCTGATAATTCTGTAGTTTCAACCAATTTGCCTGGTACTGAAGTTAGGCTTACCGGCCTGCAGTTGCTTACAAATTGGATGTTTAATAATTGGTTCCAGTATCTTTCCAGATATCGAAGGTAGGCTGACAGGTCTGTAATTCTCTGGGACTTCTTTGTTTCCCTTTTTAAAGATAGGTTGTGCATATGTCCTTCTCCAGTCCTTTGGGATCTCACCCATCCTTCATGAATCCTTGAAGAGAATTGCTAACAGTTCCAAGATTGCTTCCTCTAATTCCTTAAATAGCTTGGGATGTATTTTGTCAGGCCCTGCAGACTCTAATACATCTAACTCATCTAAATATTCTTTAACAGGTTTGCTCTCTATTTTGGCTTTAATTCCTTCCTCCTTGTTGTTAATATTATTTTTTGCTGCTTATCTGATCACAATTAATCTTTTTTCATGAAAACTGGAGCAAAATAGGCATTAAATACCTCAGCCTTCCTGATGTCATCTGTTATTAGCTCATCTTCCCTACTAAGCAGAGGAACTACACTTTCCTTTGTCTTTCCCTTGTTCCTAATGTATTTAAAGAATCTTCTTATTACCTTTTATGTCCTTGGGTAGATGAACTTATTTTGGGTTTTAGCCTTTCTGATTTTGTCTCTGCATACTTGTGCTAGTCTTTTGTACTCCTCCTTGGCAATTCATCCATGTTTCCACTTTTTGTAGGATTACTTTTTGATTTGTAGCTAATTAAAGAGCTGCTGAGGAAGCCATATTGGCCTCTTACAATTCTTCCTATCTTCCCTTCTCATTAGGATAGTTTGCAGTTGTGGCTTTAATATTCTCATGCCAGCGCTCCCAAACTCCTTTATCCCTTAGATTTTCATCCCATGGGACCTTATCTAAATGTGTTTTAAAATCTGCTTTCTCCCCCCCACCTCCCCGCCCGCCTTCTAGCACTTATATTCCTATCTGTACTTATGACTCCTCTTAGCACAAAGTTGAGCATTTCACAATCTTTAATGTATTTATCATAGTAACACCCTTGTGAGGTATGGAAGTGCTGTTATTCTCATGGGCTTTGAGGCTGAGAGAGAATAAGTGGCTTATCCAAGTCTGTAGCAGAGAAGGCAGGGTCTCCCAGCTCTCATGCTGGCTCCCTAACCATTGAACCATCCTTCTCAAACTTTAGCTCAACTTCTGAGGCCTTTAGTCCATTTTTACTCAGTCCACATTCAGGCAAACTCCAGTCAATGGAAATTTGACTGTATAATGTCTGAGTAAAAACGGAATAAGGATTTGGACCCTAATGCGAATGGGGTTGGGGGAGGAATAGGAGCTATTCTTTAAAAATTACAATATAATATTCCTTTACTAAGCACTATATACTTATGTCTATGCAATCTGGCATTAATATATCAGTCTCAAAACAAAAGGCCAGAATAGTAACACTTGTACAGACCTTTAGAAGCAATAAGCTGAATGATTTTTACACAATGACAACCACTTATATCATGATGGGAGGAAGTAAGCCTGAATTCTTCTCAGCTGTATATGCCTGTTTTTTACAGTGAGTGATAGGAATGAGCGTAACAGAGACATCTACAGACTAAACTAGTAAAGCTGTCTTGTAGCTCCACTAGTGGAGTCTTGCTTTCTAAAATTTGATTCTTAATATCTTCCCTTTCTGGGCTAATTTCTTTGCGGTCTTCTAATGGAGCCTTCCTCTGGGTTTAGGAGCCTGGAGTTACATTTTAGTCTCTGCTTTGGTATAAGTATCTGGAACTAATTCCATGCTCTGAGCTAGTGTGAGAAGAGCACATGTTGGTAGTATGGTAGTAGACAGATGGAAAATCATTCTGATTCTATGGATATGCTGTACAACATCTGCATTTACAATGTACAAAGCACCCATCTACTGTGTGAAGAGCAGTAATGTTCAGAAACCAAGGTGTCTTCATTCAAGAACTACATAACTGAATTATACAATAACAAAGTCACTTGCTTAACCCAGATACCAGATCTTTAAACACACACACACACAATCAGACCTAATGTTCAGAATGTGACTTCATAGTGGGCTGAATCCAATATCAAAAATCCAATTTCACTTTTCCTACATATTTTGTGTTTACTGGACTTTTTTAGATTTTTACAATAATTAAAAGGGATGCCTACCCAGAGTTCCAGGCGCTTCCCTGACACATTAGATAAACAAAAATACAATTAAACGGCCATCATAACTGAGTCCCCTACAAAACAAAACACAAAAACTCCCTTTGCCCAAGCACACCTAACCCTCATATAACCCCACCCTCAAAACGTACTGCACAGAACGAATGACAACTGAAGCCCTATCTTGAGTCATTTAGTCATTTCATCAGCTAAACCAAATCAATGAAAGTCCAAGATGCTGCAGTATGTGGTGTTAGTGATTCACCACATGACAACTTTCTGAGTCTTTGTTGAACAAGTGTTCCAACATGATGTTAGGGGACATTGTGCTGCTGGAACTTTTGTTTGAGACCTAAATCTGAGTTCCTTGTGTTCATTAAAAATCTCATTTTTTATTAATAGTCTTGTGTGTTAATAATAGCACTAACACCTATACCGCCAATAGTAGCATCTCATTACTTGAGATATATTATCTCATTTTATATGTGAGATACGCGGTTACTAACAAAAGTCTCTTAGTAAGGAGCAGTGGGATTTTTAATGACCACAGAAGTTATAAGGAACTCAGTTATAGGTCTCACTTAAAAGATGTGTGACAAGATACACCCACCCAGCTTATATACTGCTCTATTCTTAGCAGGTATTCAAGACACGCACACTATTAACTAAATCAATCTAACAATATCATTTTACAGTAACTTGTCTTCCCTGTCCCCACCCCAATATCACATGATGTTTTAACTTAGTCAAATTCTGAGGTGAGTTGCATACTTTCAACTCCCACTGCAACTAATGAGAACTAAGAGTGCCTAGTTCCTCTCAGTATTTGGCCCTTAGATTTCAAGATAATAGGGCAAGAAAATTGTTTTATACATGTGTCGAACATTTAATCAGAGCTATATTATTCATGATCATTTTATTATTTTAATGTTATGCTTATTCAAGTATGCTGCACCACAAACCCAAGTCCTTCCTGTAACACATTCTATGACCTTTTATATGGTGCTATCAGCTTCCTCAACACTTTTCTGTCCAGCATGGAGCTGCTCGGCAATCAGTAGGTAGACAACAAAATGCATTCCCATGGACAGCATGTGTAGAAGCATGATTTACTCATTCTTTAAGTACAGTTGTTCCATTTCTAAATTTACACTTTTATTTCAGCACTGCAATTTGTGTTTCACTCTCACCCAGAAAAGTGTGCCCTAGCAGAAAAGAATTTTTAACTTCTCCCACGTGGCTTAGATTTTGCTCAGGCTGACCTGTACCATAAGCGTGTGGTATATCATGGCACTATCTCTTTAAAATTAGTCATGCATAATCATCAGGGGCTTCCCATTGCAAGGGAATGTACATGATGCAGACACATAGGGTCTGCACAGAGTCTGTAGTAGCCATCTTGTCATGTAACTAATGAAGAGGGTTGTGGTTTAAATATAGCCCTGATCTCACTCTGGGTTCCTAAAGTACAAAGCCTGCAGCATACTCACAAGGAAGATACTCTCAGCTGACTGACCTATGTTAGACAGCACAGCAGGGAAGTGGCTTCTATTGTTTCAGCTATCACCACACAAAGGTGGATTTAATTGTTCCTTCATTTAGCCTGAATGAATGGTGCTTAGTGTACCCATAGACTTTACCCAGGTCTGTGATTGATGGCAGCCAACATAACAAAATGCAAACTGTTAGGATGTGCAAACTGGTTCCAGTAAAATAAGTTGAAATGAGTTGGAGTTGAATATTAGCTCAAATCTCAAACAAACCTTTTATGATGTTTGAAAAATGATGCTAAATTGATTTTCACATGTCTCCACCTCCTATTTTTGGCCAGGACAAATACTGAAATACCTGATTACATGGCATTTGCAAAGTAGGTAGAGCCAAGGAATACCAGAAATCTAACAAAAAAGGCAGCTCATTAAATATCCCCAGCCTTAGGTCAGTCAGATGCTTATATCCCCCTGTTGAACCTCCAAACAATGTAATTGCTCATTACTAAAGGATTCCAGTGATTTTTGTTAGATATCTTGTAATCTCTTCTCCATGTTTACTTGTGATGAACAGGGCTTGCCATTTCATAGACCCTTGGCCTCTACACTGTGATAAAACACTTGCAACACAGAATCTCAGAGCCCACATGAGCTGACTCCAGCAGAGGGGTTGGGCTTTAGGGCTAAAAATAGCAGTGTAGATGTTCCAACTAGGGCTGGAGCCCAGTTTCAGAGACCCTGTGGAGGGGAAGGGTCTCAGAGTCCAGGCTCCAGCCTGAGCCTGATCATCTACACTTCTAGCCCCACAGCTCTAGCCCAGGTCAGCTGCCCTGAGTCAGCCAGAGCTGTCTCTCAGGTCTTTCACTGCAATGTAGATATACCCTAATTCCCCCACCACCGCAACTATACAGCACACACACACCTGGAGCAAGATACTTATCTGCTTCTTATCTCCAACACTATATATCTAAGATACATAGCTACACAGTAAGAGGAATCAGTGCACTATGGGGTGAATATGTTATTCAGAACTTTCAGACCTCACGCAATCATGTGTTTGTGGTATGTTTGTAATATACTGGATGTATTTTGGGAGAATCCCGGGCACAAAGCCAGATGACTAATAAAGCCTGTCTACCTCTTTAAAATGTCCTAAATCTATACATACAGAACAAAGAAACCCAAACAAATAAGGAGTCACAAACTGAAATTGTCCTGTAAGAGGTCTTGAGCTAATGGTTCTTATTTCTTACTACAACCCAGTGCAATACGTTTGACCACTACCACCTCATACAGATAAAAGAGAGAGTTTGGGGAAAACTCACTGTTATACAGCCATCATGGTACCTCAGTAACCAAAATATATATGTGCTAAATACATTTATGTCAACCCAATTTAAAAATGAACAGTGTTCAAAGATCCTACAATCTATCATTTATTCCCTGTAGTTTGGTAGGCTACTGTTGTGGGGGGGTGGGGAGGGGGAATTTTGTGCTCCTGAGTCCTTTAGGCATTGTTGATAGGATCGCTCTCAAGACTTCACCACATACTTTTCTGTATAATTCACCTGTACATCTTTATATAACCATTTAAAGATATAAAGTCTAATGACCATTACAAAAGCACAAAGGAGCCTCATAAAGAATGAACAGCACAACAGACCTACATCTGAATCTGTGAGACTCACACATTGCAAACATCTATGTTACCAAAAAGCCCCAAGCATACATCACATCAGAAGAAACAGTGATTGTTACAACTGTGATGACAGTTTTATATCCATAATTCTGCCCTAGCAAGGTGCATGTGTAAATAATAAAGCTTACCAGGAACACAAGGTACATGACTAATTTGCATTAAACTGAGCAGATTGCAGTCACAATCATCTTAAACATGGAAGTGCAGCATGCAGATACTAGAGATCGCAGAATGTAATACTCAATCTTGTTGCAGCATCTCTAATCATGGTTCGCATATGGGCAACAAGTCACACTTTGGCCATCTCTCCATTATATACAATATATCTACGTACTGTGTAGCGTATATTTTTACTATTAGCATTACAGATGTAGGGCATAATTATAAAAGGGATCAGGAGATGGCACAAGGGTGATGGCACCAGTAACTTGTAAGCTATTTTAGGCCCTCATCCTGTAACTGATAACACACAGGTGGATGTGTGGAGCCCTATGAGGACTCCCAAGGTGCCTTGTATGAGTGCAACAGACCACCTACATGCTCTCAGTTGCATGATTCTGGCTCCTATGATTAACAAAATTTAATTTCTCTCCTTCTCCTCTCTTCGCATGGCAGCTTTACCTGTAGTTGTAAAGAAAAGAGATTTGAGAGAAGTGCAGAGCATGTTTTAAGTCCAAGAAGAGCATTTTAATTACCATTTTTCTGGCAGGTGCTCTTATACTGCTAGCCAGTCAGAAAGAAAGATTTGAAAAACAGACACATCTAACACAGTAGATTTAAATTTCTGGCGCTAATGAATATTCACTTGTATAATTAAACTTAGTTTTATAACAATGCTGTAAGGAACAGTATCTATTAGTGGACTGAGCTTGGGGCTAGAAGCCAGGAACTTCTGCATTATAGTCCTAATACTACCACTAACTTGCTGTGTGGCTTTAGGAAAGTCACTTAACTAACTTGTACTTCCATCTGCCAGAACTTCAAATTGAGAATAAACCTATTTTAAAGGAGGATTGTGCAGATTAATTATGTAAGCCTAGGATAATATTTTATTTGGGATTTGGATTTTTGTTTTTTCTAGAGTTGTTTGTTTGGTATAGCAGTTTGTAGCTCTATGTATATTAAGTACTAAGTATTAGTGCTTGGGAAGAGATCTGGGTGAAGTACTGGCTCCCCTGAAGCCAATGGGACTTTGACTTTAGTAGGACCAGGATTTCACCCAAGTTTGTGATGTTAGAGAGAATATTTAGGTACTAATTTTGATTTACTAGGGTGGTGAGATTTTTTTTCCATTGACTTCACATATGTTTTCCCTACATTCAAAAGCTTAGAGGAAAATAGCCAGACAGGTAGGAAATTCCAAGATCACCTAGCTACCCAAAAATTACTGTTCTCTCAGGTCAACAAGCACACCATGTCTACCTCTGCAGATACTGGGCTCTTTCTTCCCACCTTTTCTTCTCCCCAACCAAGTTTATAAGAATGAGTATCAACAAGGAAAACTCATTGCCTTCAATCACACATTAAAGGCCTTTTTAAAGCGTAAAACTTCTATTATTGTACCATTTTCTGGTATGGGAATTTAGTTTCAACAATAAAAAGCATGGAAAATCCTATGTGATACCATAATGTGCAATACAAACATATCACTTCATCTTTTTGTATGTGGTTTGTTTGTAAGCTAATAGATTTTTATAATGATAAACCAAGAATCTGTACTTTTCAGAATCGAAACCCTTGGAAATGTGATCAAAAAAGTCTTGCTTCCTAGGATTTGTCCATGTAGATTTTTTACACTATTAACTATTAGAAACGAACTTTCATACGCTCCCATTTATTTTCTTTGCTTGCTCTCTACAGCTCAGAAATCAGCATTTTGTGTATGTATGGGGGGAGGACAGGAAGTCCCAAATTATTTATTCCATTTACCTTCTGAAACCACCAGTTGTGGTCACTAAAGCATCTGGTAAAAATGTCCGTACAGCATCTTTAACAATCAAGCTTACTGCATCTGCTTCTGCCTTAAATACATTGCTAACGAGGTCTTCGTGGTAGAGAAACCCTAAAAGTAATTTTACATGAGTTAAAAAAAGCATTGATCTGAATGAAATATTAAAATATACATATAATTAAGCAAGCTAAAGATAAGGCAGATAATAAACTGTTCAGCAGCAAGTCAAAAACACTCAAGTTGCATGAAAGGCATGGGATTCCTAAGCTGACCCCAATTAAGACTGGACGGCTTTCTAAAAGATACGTTTTACTTCAACCAGAAGTTATGAGCCTGATGTAGGAAGTACTGGGTAAAATGTCACGGTCTGTGTTATACAAGGAATTCAGACTAATCATAATGGTGCTTTCTGGCCTTATAATCTATGAGCAGCATGTTTTAGTTCAACATTACTTCCAAATATGGCTCTACCTCTTCAGAGTCAGCTCAAGAAATTTCTACTTTTTACAAGAACAAACCAGGGAGAACTTACTGATAGATTTATTGACTCTATTAACTTTCCCCAAAGGAAAAACATCACTAGCAGATTTCCTTAGAAGCTCCAGGTTCTTGATGGGGAATGACTCTCTGGCTTCACCAAAGAAGTTCCATTGCTGAGCACCAGGCGGGTGGATGGAGACTAGCAAGGGTGGTTAGGAGATAAGCACCAGCAAGAACAGAAAAGGTTCTGGGTGGTCTTGGGAGCTAGGAGAAAAGTGTCATTGGGACATGAGGAGAGGCTGGATTGTTTTTTTTAGGTCACAAAAGAAGTGGTAGTTAGGAATGGTTGATATTAGAGATCAGGTGTCTTCAAGGGTTCTGTAAGTTGGGCTGATCTAAGGCTTTCAGCATTATAAGGGGTTGAGAGTTGATCAACTTCTACAAAGCCTACAGCAGCCTCTGGTGTTAGTGAAAGTTAAGATTTGCTACTTGTGAAATCCTGGCCCCAGTGAAAGAAAATGGGAGAACTCCCATTGAGTGACTTCACCCATCGTGTTTTAGAGGCTTGGGAAAGGAGAGGACTGGACTGGAGCCCTGGTGGTGGGGGCCACTCATGTCTGGACATAATTTGGACAGGGATAAGACCTTTTGATCCATTCATCCTTTATTGTAGTAATGACTATATTAACAATGACATTTAAATCACATTAAAATAATCAATAGCATTAGCGTGTCTGAAAATAGGTGAGCTTTAAAGAATGATAGAAGTAGTACACCCAGCACAGGGCACATGCATGTGAGGGTCACCATATTGTGCATGTTGGGGTTTGTCTAAATAGTACATTAGTGAGCACCAGCTAGGGTGTAACTTCTAGCACACAATACCATGTTGTGCACTAACAGTCTGTGTGGATCCCCCCACCCCCGGCACAAACTGAAAGTTCCCTAATGCACAAATCCACGAGGTGACCAAACCTGGGACCTTTGGAAGTGAAAGCAGAGGCTTTTACCACTTGAGATAAAAGGGTGTGTGTGTGTGGAGAAAGCTCCTCATGTCACTTGGAATTGGAAAAAAAGAGTGTATCCAGATAAATGTATGCCAGTTCAGAAAAAAAAGTTTTGGTTGTGTTTATAAGAAGAATTTTAAAGCATCCTGCATTCTCCAGTCAGAGCATTTCAGCAACCAGTTTTAAAGGAGAACATAGTTTGGCTTTCTTAAAAATTGTTACCGTGTATCATGAACTGGAGCCAATATCACAATCAGTGACGAGGAGTCAACCCAGGACCTAGAGCAACCAAAGCTCAGGTCTCTGCCACTCAAGCTAAAGGAGAGCTGGCTTCAGAGGTGTTGATGACTGGAATATATAGTGTATTTTAAAACCAAACCAAAATTTATTTTAAAATCCCAGAGGCTACACCTCTGGCATAAATACAGCTGGGTCTAAATTTTTCCATTTCAATGGGAATTGAGGAGCTTTTCTGCAGAAACAAATAAACAGTGTTAAAATTGGCTTGACTGAGTTTGCAACAACGTTCCAATGAGGAAGTTCCCTTAAAGTTACTTAGCAAACTTACAATCCAAATAAAGTTTAGTTGTAGTCTATAAGGAACAGACATACTAAAAACATTTTCTATTTTAGTTAGAAAACTTAAATAACTCAAAGTCAGAGGTATTGAAATTGCCACTGACTCCAAGAACACAGACCCACAAACAGAATGAGAATGGGAGGCAGATTAATATAGTCTGGGGAAAAAATGACACACCTGTGTGCATTAAGAAAAGGGGTATTGGTGTATGGATCATGTAGCAATCACAGAGCATGCCCCCTTGTGGTGCACCAGGAAGCTGCGGTCACCCTGCCTCAGTTTCCCCTCATCCATGATGGATCTCTCAGCCTTCAGCAGAGATTGGTTTCTGAAAAGATTCAGCACTCTGCCCCAGGTATAAAAAATGATGCACAGCCCTTCCTATAAGCATTTGTCCTGTTGCACAAAGTCTTGACCCTTCTTTTCCTGGGCTCAGTTTCCAACCATCCCTTGGCTCCAGTCAGTCTTTTCTTCCTCCCCATTAACAGCAGAGGTTGCTGTACGCTTTACTAGGTTGGTTACATGGGTGGGGGAAACCCACATGCAACTTCAGCTAAGGGTTCCCAACCCTGGGAACTCTGAACAACTGGGCTATGTGTACCATAACTCAAATTCACTCTTTTTCCTTCCCAGTGCCTCTTCCTATGTATCAGCCTGGCCTGATCTAGAAAGTCCTTTCTACCATATTTTCCCAAATGCCAATCCTGGGCTCAAACTTCTTTTCCTGTGGGGCAGGGTTCCACAGCCCTCCTTTCCTGGAGTTGTGTTTTGATTGTACCAGGCTAACTTCAGCCCTTCACTTCTTCCCACTGTAGATCCTGGACCTCTCTGAGTCTTTTTCCCTTAGGACTCTTCCTTGCCTTCAGTCCTGGACTCAAGCTCCTGGCCTGAGACAGGGTGATCACAGCCATCCTTCCTAAGGCTGTGCTTCACTTCTGGCAGACTTTTATAGAGCACCAACAACTTGGGATACACAAGACAAATCATACTCCTGTAGTCTTGAAGGTTAAGAACCACTGCTATAGCCTACTCTAATTCATGCTGTTTTAAAGGCATTAAAGTACGTAAACACCAATCTTTTAGTGGGGGTTTTACCTGCTTTCTGCATCCTTGATAGCTTCAGGGTCTTGTCAGCTTTTACTTCTTCCAGCGTCCGAAAACCCATTCTGTACCATTTTTCTGATGTCTTCAATCCCACTCCAAAGACAGAAGTAAACAGCTAAAGTAAACAGAACAATATACATTTTAGTGTAACTGCAGACATCTGCTGAGACAACACAGTGCTGCTTTCAAAAGGAACAATGGGTTAACAAAGTAAAAAACCAACAAATTTGTGTGTACAACTAAAACATAGGGCAATATTCATCCTTGCTGGATTTGTTGTATGAGTGTAGCTTCCTCTTTTCTTTTCTTTTTCCTCACAATTACCCTATGCAACCAAATGGTTATGATACGTGAACAGTTTTCGTTAACATGAAATCTAAAAAAAATACAGCAGCATCTTGGCATGATTTAGCTAAATATGTAGGATTTTCAGTAGTACTAAGCAATTATACTTACTCTTTTTTCACTATTCAAAGTGATACATTAAGTAATAAACAGTAACCTTATATATCAATTTAAAAAAAACAACAACAAAAAAACCTCTTCCAAGCCGGCACTCCATTGACTTCCTAGCATAAAGGAGAAGAACTGCTTCCACATTGTCTGTTTAGAGGTTTCAGAGTAACAGCCGTGTTAGTCTGTATTCGCAAAAAGAAAAGGAGTACTTGTGGCACCTTAGAGACTAACCAATTTATTTGAGCATAAGCTTTCGTGAGCTACAGCATCCGATGAAGTGAGCTGTAGCTCACGAAAGCTTATGCTCAAATAAATTGGTTAGTCTCTAAGGTGCCACAAGTACTCCTTTTCTGATTAGAGGGTATGTCTACACTACGAAATTAGGTCGAATTTATAGAAGTCTTTTTTTAGAAATCAGTTTTATATATTCGAGTGTGTGTGTCCCCACAGAAAATGCTCTAAGTGCATTAACTCGGCAGAGTGCTTCCACAGTACCGAGGCAAGCGTCGACTTCCAGAGTGTTGCACTGTGGGTAGCTATCCCGCAGTTCCCGCAGTCTCCGGAAATGAGATTCAAAAGTTCTCGGTTCTTTTCCTGTCTACCTGGCCAGTGCATCTGAGTTGAGAGTGCTGTCCAGAGCGGTCACAGTAGAGCACTCTGGGATAGCTCCCGGAGGCCAATACCGTCGAATTGTGTCCACAGTACCCCAAATTCGACCCGGCAAGGCCGATTTAAGCGCTAATCCACTTGTCAGGGGTGGAGTAAGGAAATCGATTTTAAGAGCCCTTTAAGTCGAAAAAAGGGCTTCATCGTGTGGACGGGTGCAGGTTTACATCGATTTAACGCTGCTAAATTCGACCTAAAGTCCTAGTGTAGACCAGGGCCTAGTGACGTCCTGATTTTACTGTTTCTGAACTACAAGCTGCTGCGTGTACATCTCCTGATTTTGGTGCCACTGCACTCCCAGGAGATGGGGTCAGTGAGAACATTTTGGCTCTGTAAGGACTAAGTTGATGGAAATTGATCTCAATGCCCACAAGACAGAACTGTGGATACAGAGGGTAAGTACATAGAGCAGTTATCTATATCTGAAAAGGTGTCCTACAGAAACATAAGAATTTGCACTTGATGCTGAACACTGTCTAAGAACAGGTTTCAGAGTAACAGCCGTGTTAGTCTGTATTCGCAAAAAGAAAAGGAGTACTTGTGGCACCTTAGAGACTAACCAATTTATTTGAGCATAAGCTTTCGTGAGCTACAGCTGTCTAAGAAGGGACTCAAACACAAATGAAGAGGCAAATTTATTTTTGCTTTGCCCATTGCAAATACAGTGCCAGTCCTGCAGCCCTCACATGAGTCATCCCAGCACTGACAAATATTTCTTCTACTAAAAATGCCAGAATGTGCTATCTACCAAGTCAAGCTGCATCTCATATTGTATCTAACTCAGCTGAGCTGTCCCCCTACCCCTTAATCCCCTTACCCTTCATGCAGACAAAGGACAGTGATCATCTGGAAAAGGCTTGATGGGGTTGGTCCCCTGGATTTATGCCAGGTGTTTCTTACCCCTCCTGAACAATCTTAGCCCAGCTTTGATTCAGGATCTGCCATTGGGTGCTCCTCCAGCTCTAAGCAGCTTTTTCTTTTTAGCCAGGAAGGAGGAGACTGACTCTCCTCCCCTTTAGGCTGAACTGAGGGAGAAGCAAAGGGTCATTGAGGTTCTCCTGCTGCTACAGAAAGGCCTTTCATCCCAATCACTCTCCTGTAGCGGGAGTGGGGGGTTCGGGCAAGTGGATGATCTTTAACCTTTGTATACTGTAATTGATAAGCACATAATGTTCTTACATTGTTTAACCATCGTATTATTTTTTCCATTCACATCCATGTACCCCCACATTACACTACATCCTGTCACACCTTTGGGAGCAGACAAAATCTTTGCAGGAAAAGAGATTTGGTGGTTTGAGCTGAGATGGTAGATAGGGGAGGGTTTTACGTATCTCCCAGAATGGTGGTATTCAATATGTAGCTAGGACCATAAGATTAACCAGAAATGATGGACTGGAGTCTGTTTCAGTGGTGGCTCTATCCCTCTCTACAAGGGTGAAGTATAGTTTAGTGCAAGCTATTTGTCCAGACCGGGATTCTTTCTCTGACAGTTTTGACTTTCGGCCCTGGTCTACACTAGGACTTTAGGTCGAATTTAGCAGCATTAAATAGATGTAAACCTGCACCCGTCCACACGATGAAGCCCTTTATTTCGACTTAAAGGGCTCTTAAAATCGATTTCCTTACTCCACCCCTGACAAGAGGATTAGCGCTTAAATCGGCCTTGCCGGCTCGAATTTGGGGTACTGTGGACACAATTTGACAGTATTGGCCTCCGGGAGCTATCCCAGAGTGCTCCATTTTGACCGCTCTGGACAGCACTCTCAACTCAGATGCACTGGCCAGGTAGACAGGAAAAGAACCGCGAACTTTTGAATCTCATTTCCTGTTTGGCCAGCGTGGCAAGCTGCAGGTGACCATGCAGAGCTCATCAGCAGAGGTGACCATGATGGAGTCCCAGAATCACAAAAGCAGGTTTTGGGGACGAAGATGATAATGATGATGATGAGGTTGTAGATAGCTCACAGCAAGCAAGCGGAGAAACCGGTTTTCCCGACAGCCAGGAACTGTTTCTCACCCTGGACCTGGAACCAGTACCCCCCGAACCCACCCAAGGCTGCCTCCTGGACCCAGCAGGTGGAGAAGGGACCTCCGGTGAGTGTACCTTTTAAAATACTATACATGGTTTAAAAGCAAGCATGTGAAAGGATTACTTTGCCCTGGCATTCGCGGCTCTCCTGGATATACTCCCAAAGCCTTTGCAAAAGGTTTCTGGGGAGGGCAGACTTATTGCGTCCTTCATGGTAGGACACTTTACCACTCCAGGCCAGTAACACGTACTCGGGAATCATTGTACAACAAAGCATTGCAGTGTATGTTTGCTGGCGTTCAAACAACATCCGTTCTTTATCTCTCTGTGTTATCCTCAGGAGAGTGAGATATAATCCATGGTCACCTGGTTGAAATAGGGTGCTTTTCTTCAGGGGACACTCAGAGGGGCCCATTCCTGCTGGGCTGTTTGCCTGCGGCTGAACAGAAATGTTCCCCGCTGTTAGCCACAGGGAGGGGGGAGGGTTGAGGGGGTAGCCACGCAGTGGGGGGAGGCAAAATGCGACCTTGTAACAAAAGCACATGTGCTATGTATGTAATGTTAACAGCAAGGTTTACCCTGAAAGAGTGTAGCCACTGTTTTATAAAATGTGTCTTTTTAAATACCGCTGTCCCTTTGTTTTTCTCCACCAGCTGCATGTCTTTCAATGATCACAGGATCTTCTCCTTCCCAGAGGCTAGTGAAGATTAGAAAGAAAAAAAAACGCACTCGAGATGAAATGTTCTCTGAGCTCATGCTGTCCTCCCACACTCACAGAGCACAGACGAATGCGTGGAGGCAAATAATGTCAGAGTGCAGGAAAGCACAAAATAACCGGGAGGAGAGGTGGCGGGCTGAAGAGAGTAAGTGGCGGGCTGAAGAGAGGGCTGAAGCTGAAAGGTGGCGGCAGCGTGATGAGAGGAGGCAGGATTCAGTGCTGAGACTGCTGGAGGATCAAACCAGTATGCTCCAGTGTATGGTTGAGCTGCAGCAAAGGCAGCTGGAGCACAGACTGCCACTACAGCCCCTGTGTAACCAACCGCCCTCCTCCCCAAGTTCCATAGCCTCCACAACCAGACGCCCAAGAACGCGGTGGGGGGGCCACCGGCCAACCAGCCACTCCGCCACAGAGGATTGCCCAAAAAAAAGAAGGCTGTCATTCAATAAATTTTAAAGTTGTAAACTTTTAAAGTGCTGTGTGGCATTTTCCTTCCCTCCTCCACCACCCCTCCTGGGCTACCTTGGTAGTCATCCCCCTATTTGTGTGATGAATGAATAAAGAATGCATGAATGTGAAGCAACAATGACTTTATTGCCTCTGCAAGAGGTGATCAAAGGGAGGAGGGGAGGGTGGTTAGCTTACAGGGAAGTAGAGTGAACCAAGGGGCGGGGGGTTTCATCAAGGAGAAACAAAGAGAACTTTCACACCGTAGCCTGGCCAGTCATGAAACTGGTTTTCAAAGCTTCTCTGATGCGTACCGCGCCCTCCTGTGCTCTTCTAACCGCCCTGGTGTCTGGCTGCGCGTAACCAGCAGCCAGGCGATTTGCCTCAACCTCCCACCCCGCCATAAACGTCTCCCCCTTACTCTCACAGATATTGTGGAGCACACAGCAAGCAGTAATAACAGTGGGAATATTGGTTTCGCTGAGGTCTAAGCGAGTCAGTAAACTGCGCCAGCGCGCCTTTAAACGTCCAAATGCACATTCTACCACCATTCTGCACTTGCTCAGCCTGTAGCTGAACAGCTCCTGACTACTGTCCAGGCTGCCTGTGTATGGCTTCATGAGCCAGGGCATTAAGGGGTAGGCTGGGTCCCCAAGGATAACTATAGGCATTTCAACATCCCCAACAGTTATTTTCTGGTCTGGGAATAAAGTCCCTTCTTGCAGCTTTTGAAACAGACCAGAGTTCCTGAAGATGCGAGCGTCATGTACCTTTCCCGGCCATCCCACGTTGATGTTGGTGAAACGTCCCTTGTGATCCACCAGAGCTTGCAGCACTATTGAAAAGTACCCCTTGTGGTTTATGTACTCGGCGGCTTGGTGCTCCGGTGCCAAGATAGGGATATGGATTCCGTCTATGGCCCCACCACAGTTAGGGAATCCCATTGCAGCAAAGCCATCCACTATGACCTGCACATTTCCTAGGGTCACTACCCTTGATATCAGCAGATCTTTGATTGCGTGGACTACTTGCATCACAGCAGCCCCAACAGTAGATTTGCCCACTCCAAATTGATTCCCAACTGACCGGTAGCTGTCTGGCATTGCAAGCTTCCACAGGGCTATCGCCACTCGCTTCTCAACTGTGAGGGCTGCTCTCATCTTGGTATTCATGCGCTTCAGGGCAGGGGAAAGCGAGTCACAAAGTTCCATGAAAGTGCCCTTACGCATGCGAAAGTTTCGCAGCCACTGGGAATCGTCCCAGACCTGCAACACTATGCGGTCCCACCAGTCTGTGCTTGTTTCCCGAGCCCAGAATCGGCGTTCCACAGCATGAACCTGCCCCATTAGCACCATGATGCATGCATTGGCAGGGCCCATGCTTTCAGAGAAATCTGTGTCCATGTCCTGATCACTCACGTGACCGCGCTGACGTCGCCTCCTCGCCCGGTATCGCTTTGCCAGGTTCTGGTGCTGCATATACTGCTGGATAATGCGTGTGGTGTTTAATGTGCTCCTAATTGCCAAAGTGAGCTGAGCGGCCTCCATGCTTGGTATGGCGTCCGCACAGAAAAAAGGCGCGGAATGATTGTCTGCTGTTGCTCTGACGGAGGGAGGGGCGATTGACGACACGGCTTACAGGGTTGGCTTCAGGGAGCTAAAATCAACAAAGCGGATGGCTTTGCATCAAGGACTATTTCAGGCATGACTTCACGGAGGGTTCCAATAAGAAATGGTGCACCTAAGTTATTGTTCTTATTGGAACAAGGAGGTTAGCCTGGCCTCTGATTGATACATGGCTAGATTTACCTCGCTGCACCTTCTCTGTGAGTGACTGCAGTGTGACCTAGAGAATGAGTCCCCTAGATGGGGGAGGAGGCAAATGACTACAAAACAAATCTGGTCTATTTCTTGTTTTGATCCACTCCATCTATCTTTTACATCTTTGGCTGGCAGCAGACGGTGCAGAAGGACTGCATGCCATCCACATCTCATGGCTGCTCGGCAGAAGACGGTGCAGTAGGACTGCTAGCAATCCGTATCGCCTGCCCGCTCACCATAAGACAGTTCAATAGGACTGACTGCAGGACTAAAGAGAATGACCTGGTCAAGTCACTCCAAATTTAGTCCCTGCGCCCATGTCTGCCCAGGCGCTCCCAGCCGACGTGGCCAGGAGCACCTCAGACATGACGAGGACGGCTACCAGTCGTACTGTACCGTCTGCTGCCAGAAGGCAATGGGTTGCTGCTGCTGTGTAGCAATGCCGTACCACGTCTGCCAGCACCCAGGAGACATACTGTGACGGTTACCTGAGCGGGCTCCATGCTTGCGGTGGTATGGCGTCTGCACAGGTAACTCAGGAAAAAAGGCGCGAAACAATTGTCTGCCCTTGCTTTCACGGAGGGAGGGAGGGAAGGGGGGCCTGACGATATGTACCCAGAACCACCCGTGACAATGTTTTAGCTCCATCAGGCATTGGGATCTCAACCCAGAATTCCAATGGGCAGCGGAGACTGCGGGAACTGTGGGATAGCTACCCACAGTGCAACGCTCCGGAAGTCGACGCTAGCCTCGGTACTGTGGAAGCACTCCGCCGAGTTAATGCACTTAATGCACTTAGAGCATTTTCTGTGGGGACACACACACTCGAATATATAAAACCGATTTCTAAAAAACCGACTTCTATAAATTCGACCTTATTCCGTAGTGTAGACATACCCTGGGATCTACTAGTCAGGACAAAGGGTTGCTCAAGGTCAGGTTGAGTGCTATAGCAGCCTTTGCATCAAAGTGTGATGTTCGTTCCCCTCCTCCATTTGCTTATATTCTTGTTGGTTGGTTGGTTATTAAATAAAGTTGCTGCCATTATGCCAGAAATTATTCACTTTTGGGAAGTACATTTTTGGGAATCCTCTGGGCCATGCTATTACAGGAATATTAAATCCATATGATTAAAAACACAATATGAATGTAAACAAAGACAAAAGAAATTTATGTAATGTTAAATGTATTATGAAATACAAACACATTATGGCTACTTCAAATATTACTCAGTGTGGTCAATGTCAATTGAGATCATCAAGGCAGAACTACAAAAACAAGTTAGACCAGCTTGTAGGTCCAACTAGAGTATCTGATTTTTCAAGGTACATGCTGAATATTTTCCATTTATAAATCAGTGTTCTCGGTTTGTCTATTTATGCTAATTCTGCCATTTAACCCTTTGTTTTCTGCTCCCAGTTTAAGCCAATATACTCTTTTACTACAAACCAGACAGTTATATCAAGATGCTCAAAGAAACCTACATTTATACATAACAGTAAGATGCACAAGAGAAACATGTCTTATGACTTTGTTGTGCCACTTACAACATCAAGATTTGTATCAGCCATTCCTGAGTAAGGCCTGTAAATCTATAAATAAGGCAAGGAATTTTAGTATGTTTCACTTCCATCCATTGCTAAGTAATTTTGTACATCAATTTTGTTTCAAGAAAAGAATGTAGAGCAAAATGTCTAAAATATAAGCAATATTCAGTCGCTCAATCTCTCAGATGGATTGTGATATGAAAGTGGAGAGAAAACCTCCATGTTTTTCCCAAAGAATATGTTCTTCATCCTCACTTTGTCAATATTGTATCTCTGAGCGATTTCATTGCACATTCATAGATTTGATGACTGCACAATTTTCTCTTTCCATTGAATCTACAACCTTTGAATTCAGACCATGCTAATTTTATCTGGTGTTTTTTTCTAATGAGATTAATTCTTTGGAAGTAATTAAGATAAAGAAAAGGGAAGGATGGAAAACTGGATAATTTTAAATAGGAATTACCCTACATGTTGTATATAATGGATAAGATTACCTATTCTTTGTTTGGAACATGGGTGTTTGTAAGGGAATATGATTACATTTTCAATCTCATTTTAAAAAATCATTTAGATTCTTATCTTTTAACATTTTTGCTAGTGCTGCATTTTCAAAAGAGTCTGTTACTGGTTATAGAATGATTCAAAGAAACTTTATTAATGCTTAGCAATGGTTAGAGATCAGTAGTAAATGGACTCTATTGTCAGTGAAGGAAAACAAAATTAACTTTTATTCTCTACAAACTGCAGTTCTTTAGCATTCACTGAAGTTAGAGCCATGAAGTTCACTGCCTAAGGGTCTCTTGGGTTATAAATATTCCATTTTCACTATTGTATATCTGGTCAGTACTGAGCTTCTGTTGGTAAAAGTCATTGTACATTTACTCCCACTGTACCACAGTTTATTTCAGTATTGACAAGAATTAATGTCAATAAAATGCATTGTCGTTCATATTGTGTACAGCTAAACACGTGCTGTACAGTCTGAGTTGCTCAAAGAATAACCATATAACGTTGTTGCAATTTGGTAACTAAAAAAAAATCATATTTATATATTGCTTAGTTTGTTAGTAATTAAAAAACCCATAGCACGATAGGTAGCCTGTTGGCTTAGTGTGCACTAGTATTCACCTCTGCAGACCTCACTTAAAATACAGGCTTCAGTCACACAAATTTTGGCCAGGAGTTTTGTAGTCTTATCCTACTTCTCAGTGGACGTGTGCATGCATCACAAAACTACCACACAGGTTGGAATCATTCAGAATGATAGTCTGTGTGCACGAGAGGGCCAGCATTACAGTTATAGTGGGGTTGCAGGGCAGGATTGAGGTACATTGGCAGAGCAGTGCAGGCTGGGAAGCTTGCACAGCAGCTCACTCTCTCACTGGTCATAGTCCTTCAGACAGGACTACATTAACACAAACTGGGAACTTTTTAGTTCGCACCCTCAGCACCCACACTGGCGAGTCACAGTGCAGCAATTTAGTGTACACTGCTGTAGTTCAAACTACAGTGGAGTAGTGCAGACATAGCCAAGTTAAAGAATCACTCTTTTCAATCTCTCCTCAAATGAGACTTTAATCATTCTCTCCACCCTTTTCTGGACAAATGCAATAAGATCTTTATTCAGTATATTAAGGGTATGTCTACACTGCAGCTGGCCCGGGCCATCTGACTCCGGCTCAGAGAACTCAGGCTACGGGACTGTTAAATTGTGGTGTAGACAGTTGGGCTTGGGCTGGAGCCCAAACTCTAGGACCCTGTGAGATGGGAGGTTCCCATGGCTTGAGTTGCAGCCCAATTCCAAACATCTAAACCACAATTAAACAGCCCCGCAACCTGAGCCTTGCAAGCCTGAGTCAGCTGGCATGGGCCAGCTGTCGGTGTCTAATTGCAGTGTAGACATAACCTATGTGACCAGTATTGGCCCCAGACAGCTTATCTTCTTCACCTGTGTCCTTATATCATCACCTTAACTAGAACAATGTTTTTAGCAACAAGCTAAGGTGGGTGTTAGCAAAAAAACACTCTACCCCTTGTTTATACTATATGATACCAAAGGGTGCTATGCGTGGAAAGACACACCCATCAAATTAAAATTTTCTCAGAGATAAAATACTGAAATAGAGAGCCTCTCTGGTGGAGAATGTACTGAAAGTTCACTAAATGGGAACTGTTCTTCTACCTCATCTGATTCTGATCTACTTTTTATTCAAGCTGAATGGTCATGTACTTCTGAATCTAGAAGTAGCCTGCTAACAAAGCCTTCTCTCCACCCGTGCCTCCTCTCCCTGTGAGGCATGTTTCAGCAGAATGAAAGATAGATCTTAGTCATCACCCTCAACTTGACATTTTTATAAGATCAGAATAAGGCTGTGCTGTGCCATAACCATGACTAATGAACTAAAAATACATTGGGTTAAGCCTAAGGCAAAAAGGGGGGTATATTACATCAATTTTGGGGAGAAAATTACCCTTTAATTGAAGTTCAATAGTAAATTACATTGCATCACATTAATTAGAAGATGAAGGGTAACTGATTCAAAATTATTCTCTTACTCTATCAGTCTCTATTTTTAAGTGCTGCTCTTTCACTGAATTAAACAAAATTCAGTACTTCTAGTGCTCCTTTATAATAAAGTCTAACTAAATACTTAGACATAGTAAATGAGAACCCAAGACCTCATGAAAAAAGTGATCACACACTTTTAAGCAACTACAACAAAACTAAGACTAAAATATACTTACTTTAAATGATTGGTATCGTTCATCAGTTAACATGTCTTTAGCTCTAGAACTCTCTCCTTCTTCAATAATCTCCTGTACATACAGTAATAGGTTACTTTTTACTCTGAAATTATTTAACTGTAATATAATAGTCCAGTGGGAACTCTTATCAGCAGAGAGAGCGAGCACGAGAGAGAGAGAGAGAGCACCCTTGTTTTATTCCTAAAGGACCAAATCCTGCAATCCTTACTTAAGCAAAACTTCCATTAACTCAAGAATGGAGTAAAGATTTGGTCCACAAAAAATACTCCACATTATTCGCAATTGGGCATCAAGTTATTCCCCAATTGTCTATCAGATTGCAATTATTTCACATGCACAAAAGTTTATGCTCAAATAAATTGGTTAGTCTCTTAGGTGCCACAAGTACTCCTTTTTATTGAGCTGTTCTGAAAATCATATTTTCAGCATTGATAGTTTATTACAAACAAACCCAGAAGCACTGTGGCAATAGATATATATATATATTTTTTTTTCTCAGTGTAAAAAAAAAAAAAAAAGCTTCATTCCATTGTGCTGGAGATCTGAATTGAATTCCCAGTCCCCAGGCCAGCAGAGACTAAGAGCATTGTAGCGGCAATATTCTCACCCCATGAAGGAAAGGGGAAAAGGGAAACAGAGTGAATCACAACGTTCAGCAGTGACCTCTCTGGATAACTACAGCATTCTGCTCTATTGTCTCCTGAAATAATAGTGGCTGAGACATGGGGTCCTGAAAGGGCCAAAAACTAAAGCCATGAAAAATGTAGGAGATTCGCAAGGCTCCAACAAGAATGTGGAGTTTGCCCCTCACCTGGATGAAAGGCTCTTCTGTAAGTAGGAGAGAGGAAGAAATTAACACTGAGGCCCAGATTCACAAAAGTATTTAGGTATCAGTGGGATTTAGGCACCAAAGTACTTCTGTGAATCTGTGCCTAAATTACTAAAACATGTACAGGTTTTGCCAAAACAATATTTTCAATAAAGCATTAAACTAACAAAATGATGTTGCCAAGTACTGTGCAGAACAAGTCATATATGAAGAGGTATTAAGTCATTTAAATGAGAGAATGTATTTTAAAGCAACACACTATACATGGTATCTCATTATTTATTCTTGAATTGCCTTAATTCATTAGGAATGGTTCTATGACAGGTCATGTTTATTGTAAATTTAAGGAATGCACAAAAAGTCAGATCATTATAAAAGATACACAGAAGTCACTGAAAGAAAAGGAGTATTTGTGGCACCTCAGAGACTAACAAATTTATTTGAGCATAAGCTTTCGTGAGCTACAGCTCACTTCATAGGATGCATGCAGTGGAAAATACAGTGGGGAGATTTTATATACACAGAGAACGTGAAACAATGGGTACACACTGTAACGAATATAACATAACTTTGTTTCTCCTGTATTAGAGTTATCCCCACTAACAAACATCTTGACCCCCTTTGGCCCCTAAAAAAATTAGAGCTGTAAAAGAAACATCTAGCAGGGAATTCACTGTATCATTACCTCAATGACATTTCTGATTTCACCTTCCATGCAGGGCAGTCCTTTTAGATCTTCCATTCTGACTACAGTAAATGGAAGGAATTTCAGCACAGAGGCTGCTCTCATAAATGCAAGGCAAGGTACTTCATTTTCTCTGAACTCGTAATTTTCAGCCAGTATCTCAAAAGCATCCTGGGGTAAAAAACAAAAAACAACCAAATTAATAAAAGCTGAAATATTCTATATGCCCCTTAGAAAGCTTAGAGTTTGCAAACTGATTCACAGATTATTTCTTTCTTCTTTGGAACAGAAACAGTAAAGCTGGTTGGAAACGTTTTGAAAGAACCATTTTCTGTTGGAATGTGCAGTTCTGCCAAAATCAAAAACACTTCATGAAAATGGCAATTTTGTAAAAATTTCATTGAGGAGAATAAAAGAAAGGTCTGACAATGACAAAAATGTCCTATTTTGACGTTTTTAAAACCAAACAGTTTGACATTTTGTATAAATTTTTATTTTGCATAATATTATATTATATAATATAAAATAAAAGTTAAAACAAAGTGTTTTGATCCAAGACTAATTTTAACATTTTCCTTCACAGAGAATTTTGAAGTGTTTGGGTTTCATTCCAATTCTGAGCGAAGCCGAATTTCAAAATCCTTGACTAAATGGAATTTCTGTCCTCCACACAGCTCTAACCCACAGGGAATGACCTATAGGCACATATTTTCATATGTGTGCTTAAAAAAGCAACCTGACAGTGAACTGCCATCTGGTACTTGAGCACCAGAGATGATTTAACCACCTCCATGTATTTAAGAAAATGCTCCAGAGCCTGAGAAGGTGAAATAGCTTCTGCAAGTTTTCGAAATTTGCTCAAATGTACTTTATTCAGCATGTCATGCCATGACATCTTTGTTTCTCAGATACAATCAAAGAAAAGTATGTGGCAGGCCCGGCAGCCCCAAGAGTTTGTTCTCTTCTTTCAACTTGCAGCCGTGTTTCTAGTCAGCAAGCTCAAGAAACAGCATTTGCCTGTCCCCTCAACTTTTCAGCCTATACAAAGGGAAAAGGGCATTCTTTGACTCTTCACTTATCCTGGGCTTGGTTTATTGAAGCTCCTGCACTCACAAGCTGCTTGACAGGGCAGTGATATTTACTATCCACATGTCATGTGCAGAGCTTTGGGGAAAAAACACAACAAATATCTTTACTTCTTTAAAAATAGCAAAATTCTTTGAAAAATGAAATGCAAGGACCTGATCCCAAGATGGTTCAGAAGGCATTTGTTTGTAATCTTTTCTAATGTAGCACTTATAAGTTTCAAGTTTCTCATGGGAGACTTCAATCACCTTGATATCTGCTGGGAGAGCAATACAGCGGTGCACAGACAATTTCCTGGTGCAAGTGCTGGAGGAACCAACTAGGGGCAGACCTCTTCTTGACCTGCTGCTCACAAACTGGGAAGAATTAGTAGGGGAAGGAAAAGTGGATGGGAACCTGGAAGGCAGTGACCATGAGATGGTCGAGTTCAGGATCCTGACACAAGGAAGAAAGGAGAGCAGCAGAATATGGACCTTGGACTTCAGAAAAGCAAACTTTGACTCCCTTAGGGAACTGATGGGCAGGATCCCCTGGGAGAATAACATGAGGGGGAAAGGAGTCCAGGAGAGCTGGCTGTCTTTTAAAGAATCCTTATTGAGATTACAGGAACAAATCATCCCGATGTGTAGAAAGAATAATAAATATGGCAGGCGACCAGCTTGGCTTAACAGCGAAATCCCTGCTGATCTTAAACACAAAAAAGAAGCTTACAAGAAGTGGAAGATTGGACAAATGACCAGGGAGGAGTATAAAAATATTGCCCAGGCATGCAGGAGTGAAATCAGGAAGCCCAAATCATACTTGGAGTTGCAGCTAGCAAGAGATGTTAAGAGTAACAAGAAGGGTTTCTCAGGTATGTTAGCAACAAGAAGAAAGTCAAGGAAAGTGTGGGCCCCTTACTGAATGAGGGAGGCAACCTAGTGACAGAGGATGTGGAAAAAGCTAATGTACTCAATGCTTTTTTTTTTTTTGCCTCTGTCTTCACGAACAAGGTCAGCTCCCAGACCGCTGCACTGGGCAGCACAGCATGGGGAGCATGTGACCAGTCCTTTTGTGGAGAAAAGTGGTTCGGGACTATTTAGAAAAGCTGGATGAGCACAAGTCCATGGGGCCGGATGAGCTGCATCCAAGAATGCTAAAGGAGTTGGCGGACGTGATTGCAGAGCCATTGGCCATTATCTTTGAAAACTCATGGCGACCGGGGGAGGTCCCGGACAACTGGAAAAAGGCTAATGTAGTGCCCATCTTTAAAAAAGGGAAGGAGGAGGATCCAGGGAACTACAGGCCAGTCAGCCTCACCTCAGTCTCTAGAAAAATCATGGAGCAGGTCCTCAAGGAATCAATTCTGAAGCACTTAGAGGAGAGGAAAGTGATCAGGAACAGTCAGCATGGATTCACCAAGGGCAAGTCATGCCTGACTAACCTAATTGCCTTCTATGACAAGATAACTGGCTGTGTGGATGAGGGGAAAGCAGTGGACGTGTTATTCCTTGACTCCCACAGTATTCTTGCCAGCAAGTTAAAGAAGTACGGGCTGGATGAATGGACTATAAGGTGGATAGAAAGCTGGCTAGATTGTCGGGCTCAACAGGTAGTGACCAATGGCTCCATGTCTAGTTGGCAGCTGGTATCAAGCGGAGTGCCCCAAGGGTTGGTCCTCGGGCCAGTTTTGTTCAGTATCTTCATTAATGATCTGGAGGATGGCGTGGACTGCACCTCAGCAAGTTTGCGGATGTGGGAGGAGAGGTAGATAAGCTGGAGGGTAGGGATAGGATACAGAGGGACCCAGACAAATTAGAGGATTGGGCCAAAAGAAATCTGATGAGGTTCAACAAGGACAAGTGCAGAGTCCTGCACTCAGAATGGAAGAATCCTATGCACCGCTACAGACTAGGGACTGAATGGCTAGGCAGCAGGTCTGCAGAAAAGGATCTAGGGGTTACAGTGGACGAAAAGCTGGATATGAGTCAACAGTGTGCCCTTGTTGCCAAGAAGGCCAATGGCATTTTGGGCTGTATAAGTAGGGGCATTGCCAGCAGATCGAGGGACGTGATCGTTCCCCTCTATTCGACATTGGTGAGGCCTCATCTAGAGCACTGTGTCCAGTTTTGGGCCCCACACTACAAGGATGTGAAAAAATTGGAAAGCGTCCAGCAGAGGGCAACAAAAATGATTAGGGGACTGGAACACATGACTTGTGAGGAGAAGCTGAGGGAACTGAGATTGTTTAGTCTGTGGAAGAGAAGAATGAGGGGGCATTTGATAGCTGCTTTCAACTACCTGAAAGGGGGTTCCAAAGAGGACGGATCTAGACTGTTCTCAGTGGTAGCAGATGACAGAACAAGGAGTAATGGTCTCAAGTTGCAGTGGGGGATGTTTACGTTGGATATTAGGAAAAACTTTTTCACTAGGAGGGTGATGAAGCACTGGAATGCGTTACCTAGGGAAGTGGTGGAAACTTCTTCCTTAGAGGATTATAAGGTCAGGCTTGACAAAGCCCTGGCTAGGATGATTTAGTTGGGGATTTGTCCTGCTTTGAGCAGGGGGTTGGACTAGATGGCCTCCTGAGGTCCCTTCCAACCCTGATATTCTATTATTCTATGACAGGAAGGAGTTGGAGAGAAACAGGGAGTGGATGAAGCCTGGACCCCAGCCTCCACAGCCTGGCAGCCACTAGAACTAAATGAGTTAAAAAGAAAGTAAACACCCAATGAGGGCTGAAATAAACTTCCTTCCCTGGGACCAAGGAGATGTGGGGGGCAGATGGGAAGCAGGACTGGAATTCTGAGTCAGGACGTCCCTGACAGTGCCACACTACTCTTTTTCTTCACAGGGCTGATCATAAAGGGTCAGTCTGGACCTTTGTTAGTGTATAGGTGTTATACCAATAAAATAAAAACCAGCAGGATCTTATTAAAGGGGAAAAGGCAAAATACCACATTTATTGTGAATACAGAAAGAATTATAGTAAGCAGTTAGTTATAGCTATAACATTCCATTCAATCTCATATTTATTCACACATTCATTCATGCACACACACACACACAGGTTCTGCAAGGTTGTTATCATAGTTACCAGCCTTAGAGTTGCTCATGCCAAGCCACTGGCCAGGTGGCCTGAACATGAGGAGGGAGCAGGTCCTTGTCAGATGCTCATCTGTTGCTCCTGGAAGTTGGTTTGCAGAATCAGACCCCAAAGTTCTCACTTTCTAGAGTCCATTTTTATAGGAGTTTTTTCCTATGCCAGTCTATGGGAATTGCTTCATCATGCTCTTGCTGAACCAATCAGCAGATAGCACATTCCTGATGGCTCCGTGCTGCCAGATGTTATCTTGTTCTTTGGTTCTCCCATTCTTGAGGCTGTTGGATGGATTCCAGTCTGCCCTCCGGGGGTCCTCTGGTTATTTCCACTTGACACCTTCTTCAGCCGATGGATACTGGATTCTTAGGCTGGCACCTCCCTGATCATTCAGTTATTTATCCACACCAAGCATCCATCCACATACATCCTCTATCTCTATTTTAATCACAATTGTTAATACAACAAAAGGGCGGGGAGTCTCTGGGTGCTGTTTCTGTTGTTACAGAGTATTGCTTTGAGTCTCTCTCTGTGTGAATTGATTTGAGAACAGACTCTGTCTTAGAATGTACTAACGCAATTAGCAGCTTGCAAGTTTCACACATAGAGGGAGAGAAACAGTACCAAAAACCAGGAGACCTCTTAATTAGTAATACCCTGGAATTTAAACTATGGGGAATCAAACTCACTTGGGATTTTAATACAGAATTTCTTTAATATGATCCAACAAAGGTATGGTGAGACTAGAGCAAGTGTAATACAGGCAGAGTGAGCCAAAGACCAGAGCAGATACAGCAGTTGATGTTACCTAGAGGGAAGACTACGCGGCTCTGACTGAGCAGTGTCTCTCTTTTTCTCCTTTAATATTTGAGGGCTTGTTTGGTATGTTTCAGGGTTAGATTTAAATTAATTTAAATCTAATGTAATTTATTTATTATTAATTAGATCTTAGAGTTTGATTTGTTTGAATTTTAGATTATGTTGTTCCTTAAAATATATTAGAGACAAAAATTAAGTTCAAGCATAATGACTTGTACATCTTAAATTCTACCTGCTTAATATTTCCAGACATACTGTGCCTGGTCCCAACCCCACTGATTTACAGCACGATAAATCCTGTAGCTTTAATCTTAATTTACACCAGTGTAAAGGAACAGAATTTGGCCCAGTATATTGAAAGGGCACAGTTCAATTTAAAAAAAATAAAGTTTTTTTTAAATGTCCTTAGCTGGGTTCTAATAATCTAGTTTATTAAAACTGAAATAATTTTTCAAAATTTAATTTAATTTGTGCAATGAATATTGATTACATTTCAGTCAGCTTGGACAATGAAAATAGGCCAGTTAGAATACCATAGTATTAGGGTTGTAAACAATGCAGGGATGTGTTTAAAGTGAAAGAAAACAACTGTTTTCATTAAAATCTTTTTTAAAAGGTGTGAAATATTTCTATTGACTTCAGAATTTGTGAAACATCATTTTTAACAAAACGTAAATGTTAAGAGACACCTTTTATTGAATAAAAGCTTTTTTTCTTTTGCCTTGCTTTTTCTACATTCTCATCCTGAAGTGCTCTGTTCCTCTCTGTTCATTGAAAACCTGTTCACCTTTTCTGACTTGGAGACTATTATGGCAGATGTTTTGCTAGGCAGTACATTCTGATTTAGGAATATTTGCTTTACTATCTCTAGTTTTTTTTTCTGTCCTTTCATTTAATCAGGAATTGGTTTCACTCCAGTTAGACCCAATCACGGATTCATAGATAATAAGGCCAGAAGAGACCATACTGATTATCTTGTCTGACCTCCTGTATAATACAGGACTTCACTGAAATAGTCTCCATGTTCAAGCCATAAATAGTTTTGTGTAGTGTCCAGCCTCCACCACTTGCATTAAATGAAATGATGATCTCATTCAGGAGAGGACCACTTGGAACTGTTCTGCCTTCTTTTCCTTCTCTGGATGCAAGAGGATCCCAACCAAATTGATTTACCTTCCACGCTCCAATCATGCATTCGGTTGTCTATGATTGGACCTACATGCTCATACATAGTCTGTGGAAGTCAATGGGGTTCTGCATTCTGCATTGGCATAAAGGTTCCATCTGTATGCAAGATCAGGACCCAAGACCTTTTGTTCCATCAGTAGATCATGTTTAACCTTATTATAGATACATGTCACTGATTCTGTCACTAAGCAAAACTATATGAAGCATACTGTAGCCTGTGTGTGTCTTTTATGCTGAATTGAATGTTAACATTCTGCCTCCTTTCCTGCAATCTTCTTTACATAGCTAACAGCATTCTCACACAATAGGTCCAGAACCAGTTCCCTCTTGAGTCTCTCATGGTTTCCTCTGTTGTTTTCAAGCACAAGCTTCTTATAACACAAACTCATCAGGGCATCATCTTGTTACAAAGAATTGTTTGTTACATATCTTTTTTGCAGGGCAACCTTATTCCTTGCTCTCCCCAACGCTTAGTCACCTTTAATCCATCTCAATAGAGGAATCCTATTTCTAGCTATATATTTATTTACCAGCTCCTGCTACCAGACTAATAAGTGTTGCACTCTTCTGTTTTCAGAGCATCTCATGAAAGACCTCTTGAGATAGGGAGCCGTTTAGGAAGATCTTTGATTTGGTAGCCTCTCTAGCTATTTATACTCAGTTAACCCTTGGGTATAAAAATTCACAGGGAGGGAAGATGGTTTTTTTTCTGAGAGAAGACTGTCTATTAAAGCAATCCACAAAATCATAGGTTCTCATTAGCCTTCTCTAAAGCTGTAAAGCTAATTTCTAATTATAGAAATAGATTCATTCATTACACTTTCATTCATTCGCCTTATTTTTTAAAATATTCAATTTCTTAATTTATTCATTTCTTTATATATGTTTTTAACAAGTGTGTGCAAATTATACATGATTTTTAAAGGAAACTATAGACAGCAACAGAAAACTAACTTAGAAAAGGGGACACATCCCATTTGTGCACACCAAAGGATGGGAGGTCACACTCCACAGAGATTCACCCAGTTATTGTAGAGGAAGGCATATATAGCACCTTCACACACCAGTGCAGTATGGCAGCCAGAGGGAGATTTATCCCAAACTGGGGTGAGGTGGCCAGGATGTGTTTTCATTATACTGGCTGGAAAACAAGAATTCTGTTTCATGAAAAATGTTGTTTTGGGATGAGAGAGGGAGAGAGAATTAGCTAATAACTTGGTGATTGCAGCATTAATGTGGGATGTGGTAAATCCAGTTCAGGTCCTTGACCAACTCAAGCAGAGCACCCCACTTAAAACTCTTCTATCAGTGTTGAAAAAATGTTCATTGGGAAGTTTTCTAACATCCAGGAGGGAATTTCTCATCAAAACCAGAGATAGCCCCACCCTAGAATAGCCCAGTGATTAGGATATTGACCTGGATGTGACAGATCCCAGTGCAAATCTCTGTTAAAAATCAAGAAGAGTAGGGACTTGAACCTGGGTCTTCTATAGGAGTGCCCTAATCTGTAGGCTATTGGCTATTCTTGGTTAATTTTCTCTCACCAGGAAGTGCACCCTGGACCTGAGAAACCTTCCCAACAAAACTTCTCTTTTAAACAATACATTTCAGTTAAAAGTTTTGGTTTTGATGAATCAACAGTTCCCAGGAAAACAGTTTTGTTAAAAGTTCCAAACCAGCTCTAATTTCAACCACTAGTTTCACACCAGGAGAAAAGAGTTTTAACCTCTTCTGGGAGCTCCATGACAGGCCATGGATTCAGTGCATCATTAGCAAAACCTCTCGTCAGCCAACCATAACCATTTTACAGTTTTGCTAGCTGCTTGCAGGCCCTTGGGTGGAAGAAGGCCATGAAATAGGGGTATTACGCCATTGCAACCTCTCTCTAGGTGGAGTTTCTATGGCAGGGAGCCTGTTGTGAACGAGGTCAAAGGAGTTTCTGCCAATACTTTCTCTTACTTGGTTTAAACTACAAAACAAAGTGGTAAACTAACAAAAAAAAATAAATTCAGAACTAACCCTAAACAATAGTGCAATTGTGACCTTTTAGTGGCAGAAAGTGGAAGGGGTTAGGTAAAGTAACTTTGATTTAAGCCGGTCTCTCTGTCTGTCACCTAGGGCAGAATCTTGCCCTTTCTCCTACAAATACATCAGTTGGCCAAGAATGGACCTTAAATTTGAGGGTTGCACTGGTTGGGAAACTAGCCACTGTGAGGCAGGGTATTACAGTATTGCCACCACCAACCATTCAAAACTCACGCCTCAGGCCCCAGAAAGTTATGCATTTGGCTTAAAAATCATGAGATTAAAAAAATACATTTGTGCTTTTTTTTTAATTTGCCCTCTTTAGGATACACTCATTTCACATCTTCAGTCTTTTTCCTCAGCGATGAGAGCTAAGACTTAGAGCTAGTAGAAAAATTTCTAACAAAACAGTTTAAGAAGAAAATTGAGTTTTTGACTAAATGAAAATTTTTGTGGAGAGTGTTTCCTTGTTTTGACAAAAAGTCAAAAATTTCCATTAATAAAATAACCTATCCTACAGCCAGCCCTACTAAAATCCTACTATTTTATTTTTAATGAAAGCTGAGAGTATCATGTAATCACTTCACTGAAAGACCAGGGCTTTAAGAAAAACAAGTATCTTGAAACTCACAATAAAATCACAAGAATTGGCAACACTGGAATTGTCATGTTGGGAATCAGGCAGGGGCAAAGAGAACACAGAGGCAAGTGGGGTTTCAGTGTTTTATTACAGGTAACCCAGCAGTGATGTAGATAGCACTGCTTCCAGATGTAGTGAGATGTTCCAGATTAATCCCTGAAGTACTGTCCAAATGGGACTGTCCAACAGTCAGGCAACTGTGGAAAGATACAAACACAAAAGTTAAAATAGCGCTCAGCTTCAGCAGCCGATTCGGAGCCAAAAATAATATGCCAGGGAATTATTTACCTGTTAAGATGGGTTTAACTCCCCCACAAAGATGTTCATTCTCAAAGGCTGCAATGATCACCAAACATGTGATCTTACAAAAATGGAATAGTACACTCAGAATAGAGCAGTGAATTCAGATCTGTCTGAATTAGCTGTCAAGGAAAGAATATGTTATCACTGTAGATAGCACTTATATGAATTTGAAGAAATTGGGATCTCATTTCTAGATACATTTGGATAAAGATGTTGAGATGGCTCAAAGAATGTGAGCGCTCCATTCCACCTAACCCCTTCCCTCCCCCTCCACAATCATCTCCCTCCTTCCTCTCCTTATTCGTGTATGTCTTCCATTTTATTATTTTTATGCAAACCCTCATACTATGCCTATATAGTGTCATCTGGTTTTGTATTGCCTGGTCTTGCTGCTTTGACAAGGTTGAAAATTGCATGATTCCATAATTCTACTGGACAGGCTGTGAAATGTGCAGTATTTGGAAACATAGATAGTAAAAAACAAAACACCACCACCACCACTTACAAAAAGCAAAGAAAAAAGGACCAGAGAAAAGTCTGCAGTGATACCGAAAGAGACAGCGTATCTTTGAGGATAAAACAGGTTTCCTTGTTCTTGTAAAATTGCTTGTTCAGTGTTAAAAGGGATTTTTTCTCCCATTCTTCACCAAATGACAGTCACCGCTCCAGCAAGGACAGTTTAGTAGTAAGAGATTATGGTCCAGATTATGGTGACATTATCAGGCTCCTACCCCACCCCCATTTTGTTACTCTCAGTACAGCCTGTGCACTTTAACACTCCAGAATAAAGTTTACAGAAAGCCTCTGCTGGCGAGGGACTTTTTTGTGTGTGGATGGTTGGCCCCAGCAGGTTTACGCAGAGAACAGAACCTAAAGGTATGGCTTCCTGCCTGCTTGTGAAGGTAAAGTAGACAGAGATATAGGTAGAAAACAATTTCAGCAGGTAATTGCTATCATCACTGTAATCATGTTCCTATTATGCCTCTGGCATTTAGGGCAGTGACAAAGCTCCTCCACTCCTGTCTGTTTCTGGCAAGTCTTTCAATGGTTTCCCAGCTGTGTCCCAGGTTTTTCAGCTTGGCTTCCACAGCTCTTCTCCATGTTGTTTTTGGACAGCCTTGTTTTCTCTTGCCTTCAGGTGTTCATTTTATTGCTACTCTGGTGATGGAATCAGTTTCCATCTGAAACACATGATCGATCCATCTCCAATGCCTCCTGGCAATGATGGTGCTCAGATCCTCTTGGCTGCACTGTGTCGATAGATTTTGATTTGAGATTGTTCTGGGCCAAAAGATATGGAGGATTTTTCTGAGGCAGGCTGTGTGGAATGAAGACAGTTTGGACGTCATACTTTCTCATTCCCTAGCATTCTGCACTATAAAATAGAATTGAAAGTACGTAGCTCTGATAAATCTTGAGTTTGCATCTTGCGTGCTCCAACAATTCCCAGAGTCTGTGGGGGGGGGGGCTTTTTGCTCCTGGTAGGTTCAACCATGCTGGATTGGTCTGTGGGGAGGGGCCAGACAAAACAGACACCCTGGTCCTCCAGGTTGGGGGTCAGGCACAGAGCTAACAACCCTGTCCCATAAAAAACAAAATATGTTATGGATACAGCGATGGAGAAATTGACCATTACTGTGTGTGATGGCCTTCAGGAGTCAATGACCTGTATGACTGCTAGTGGTGAAAGCTGAAAGGAAGCCACTGGCATGAAGACTTGGCTCAACACCAAGACAAAACTGTTCTCTGATGTCCGTGCCTTGTCGTGGACGGACAGCTTGCGTAATTGCTATACAGTAAGTAATAATGATACATACCTGGCCTTTGCAGCTCCCTGTAGGAGGCCCCATGGTCCGACAACAACCTGCCCCATGAAGCAGCAAAGTGACAGGAAAGGAGCAGTAAAGGAGGGTCTTTGAGGCATGGCTAGAGAGGCCTCACAGCAGTTCAAGCAGCCAATCAGGACCGAGCAGGCTCAGAAAAAAGAAGCTGTAGGGCCTGAGCGGTCAGTTCCTGGTTGGGACTGGAGGGGCCAGGAAGGGTGCTCCTCTCTGGCCAAAAGAGCCTAAGGGATAACCCGTTTGGTTCTAGCTGCATTTGCTTAAGTTGGGTTTGCAGGCAGAGAGAGGACCTACGAAACTGAACCTTAAAGTAAAGGGTGAAGCTAAAAGGGGCCAAGTAGGAAGAGACCTGGGAGGAAGCAGCAATGAACTGAAATCAAGCAGAGTGTAGCTACTGTTTGCTGGGTTCCAACCCAGGAACCCTATATAGTGGGTGGGCCAAAGTTCCCCTATCAGTCACAGTGGCATAAACTTCAAGAGTGGGGGACCAGGCTTATTTGAGAGTCCAAACAAAGGGCTGGATTTAAAGGGCATAGAGCTGGGGCTGAAGACCCTAGTAAGGGCAAGAGAACTGTTCGTTTATTGGATTCTATTACCCTGGAAGGGATTCATTTGGACTTTGTGACTTGGCTGGAGGGCCAAGCCACTAAAGACATACCAATGTCAGCTGGCAGCCTGCAGGACACACCGGGAGTCTGAAAAAAAAACAAAAACTGCAGCACCACACCTAGCCACCAAAAGGCACTTAGATGTGAGTGCCCACATTGCAATGACTAAAGGAGTCTTCTTCCTCATTTGACTTATGAAGTCTAATGATATTTCTTTTCACTCCAGATAGCAAGCTCTCACCTGAACACTTAAATAGATGCATTTTCCACAGAAATTCAAGTTGAGCTGGCATCAGCTATTATGATAAATGTATCTATATATAATACAATAGCACTGCTATTTTAAGTAGGTAGTTACTGCTTTGTGCTTGGGGTAGACAGATCTTGGAAAAGCTGTTTCACTACCTTTATTTAAGAAGACAATCAAATGTAACATTTTAGTCCGGGACTGTTGACAGTCAATGAGAAAAGATTATCAAAGCACTTTCAATCTAGTTTGCATTATTCAGTGTTTCCCTGCCTTTGCAGAGCTCATTAAGCCCTTTTTAATAAACTATTAAACTAGTGTTGAATATGCATTATTCTCTGTATAAAATATTGCCTGCAAATACTGCAATTAATTATAGAGCTGTCTTCTTACATTAAACTAGTTTTGACTTTTTTTAAAGAATTGTTCTACTTTTTAAATAAGCAACTTATTTCCAAGAATAGTAGCTCCCTGTTCAGTACCATAAGTCTGCACTGGATAATATTCTGCGGAAGTGCGGTCAGGGGAAGGTACATGAAACAGTTCTGAATTAACAGATTTTAATTTTCTTAAATTGAATCAAAAGAAGCTTGCAGCCTAGTAGGATATCACTGATGAAATCTGTGTGCAGTGATATAATCAGGAAAATGTTACTGGCCACTGACCAATTCTAAACCTTCAGGGCTTCTTAACTTAAAAAGCTGATGTATCCTACTCTGCTTATTGATGAAAAACAATACAGCTTGATTGTTTAAATGAAAATAGTTTAGTGGAAAACCAAATTTCTAGAGATCTCTAACAGATTTAAGAGTTTCATCATCTCCAGGGTATTCTCCAGAGGATGAGGCTTTAATTAAATGTGAAAGAAAGCTGGGCAAAATTTCAGCTCTTCACTTTCTGAAATGCTTTCATTGCAAAATTTCCTTTTCTTGCCCAGTCCTCTGTCTAGCACATGCTGGTGACATGAGTAAAATTCAGGTGCTGCAAGAATGTTGCTGCAAGTGTATTTCACCATTTGGCTTTCAGGACCAACTCTGCTCTGACACAAAAGCGCACAAATTTCATTGTGCTAAGTGAAAAGGTATGCGGGGGGTGTATTGGGGAGAAGCTTTGAAGTTTAGTTAAAACTAATAAAAATACCAGTTGGTCCTCTTTTGCATTATATGTAAAATATGTGTGAAGCTCTTGCAAGACCTCTCTGTAAGTGACAAGTAGTTTAGTTACATTCGTGCTTAGAACATTCTGAATCTGTATGGTCTATGAACCTTTGCCAGGATGGAACTGGATTCTTCTCAAAATTCTAATGTAGAAATGACATATCACCTATTTCACTGTGTCAAGACACAGACTGGCCTGAGACCGTTGTTGTCACTCTGGGTGGCTTTCCCACCTGAAGAAGAGACTTAGCAGTCAGGATGGAGAACACTTCATTTGGCCAAACATTACAATCATTTTTATCTCCTGTCCTATAGTATTCAGTTTTTAAATCCCCAGCTGTGTAGCTACCACTCCAAATAGTCAGATTGAATGTTACCCACAAGCACAACTGAATAGAATTTGTAGACACTTAGTAGCTTTGTAATTCAATTAAATATTTTCTCAAGTCTTTTGGAAACAGCTCCTTCTGTCAGCTTTCTTGGGTTTTAAATATCACTTTGCTCTAGATTTCTAAATTCTAGCATTATTTGCTGCCTGAATTTTCAGTCAGAATGGCCTACCCACCTCCTAGTTCTCTTGACAATCACCAGTCATTAGAGTTTATCTATTTGCTTCTATCACAGGCTCTTTATGCTGGCCTAAAATCAGAGACACACTTTTCTTCAAGGGCAGTTCCCCAGCAGTCCCTTCTTCTTTTAGCAATACACAATAATCGTTTCTCAGAGTGTGCTGTTTCTAACATATTCCATCCTTCAGTCAAAACCAAAAAAAACCTGAAATCCCATGAGAAGGCACAGAGTCTTTTCTTTCCTCTTCCTAGATGAACAGGTGCTGTGTAAAGTCTCCACAAAAGCCCTCACCTCTCTCTTTCTCTCAGTCCACCAGACTAGATTAAAATAAAACCAAGGTTCAGGAACTAAACAGAAATTCACACCATCTACAGTGATCCTATTGGTATACATATATGTTCTTACATCAAAGGAAACTTTGTTTCTCATGAACCACAGTAATAGATCATCTTAATGAGTTTGATGCATGGAACTCCAGATATGGGCACTTAAAAAATATGGACCTTCAGGTCAGGGGTATGGTGTATGATTAAGAGGTCATTATCTCAGTTGAATGACCAACATCTTTTGAAAGATTGCACTAAATGGCAGCAGCACAATCATTTGACTGTTCTTATGAGTCAACTATTATGAAGTGTCATTATTTACAGGCAATAAATAAATATCACTTTAGATATGTCATAAATATAAAGGGAAGGGTAACCACCTTTCTGTACACAGAACTATAAAATCCCTCCTGGCCAGAGGCAAAACCCTTTCACCTGTAAAGGGTTAAGAAGCTAAGATAACCTCACTGGCACCTGACCAAAATGACCAATGAGGAGACAAGTTACTTTCAAAACTGGAGGGGGGGAGAACAAAGGGTCTGTCTGTCTGTGTGATGCTTTTGCCGGGAACAGAACAGGAATGGAGTATTAGAACTTGTTAGTAAGTAATCTAGCTAGAAATGCATTAGATTTCCTTTTATTTAAATGGCTGGTAAAATAGGTTGTGCTGAAATGAATGTATATTCCTAGTTTTGTGTCTTTTTGTAACTTAAGGTTTTGCCTAGAGGGATTCTCTATGTTTTGAATCTGATAACCCTGTAAGGTATTTACCATCCTGATTTTACAGAAGTGATTCTTTTACTTTTTCTTTAATTAAAATTCTTCTTTTAAGATCCTGATTGTTTTTTCATTGTTCTTAAGATCCAAGGGTTTGGGTCTGTGTTCACCTATGCAAATTGGTGAGGACTTTTATCAAGCCTTCCCCAGGAAAGGGGGTGTAGGGCTTGGGGGGATTTTTTGGGGGGAAGACGTCTCCAAGTGGGCTCTTTCTCTGTTCTTCATTTAACACGCTTGGTGGTGGCAGCATAGGGTTCAAGGAGAAGGCAAAGTTTGTACCTTGAGGAAGTTTTTAACCTAAGCTGGTAAGAATAAGTTTAGGGGGCCTTTCATGCAGGTCCCCACATCTGTACCCTAGAGTTCAGAGTGGGGAAGGAACCTTGACAAGCCACACCTCCTATGACTTAATAGCTTGTGGAGAGGATGGATCTATTAAGTATCCCCATGCTCCAGGTGTCCCTAAATCTTCAGCTGCCAGAAGCTGGGACTGGACAGCAGGGGATGGATCATTTTGATAAATTGCCCTGTTCTGTTCATTCCCTCTGAAGCATCTGGCACCAGCCACTGTCTGAAGACAGGATACTGAGCTAGATGGACCATTGGTCTGATCCACTATGGCTATTCTTATGTTTTTAACCATTCAAAATAGACAAGTTAATTTAAATAGGATTCATAATGAATAATCATCTTAAGTACACTGGGCCTGATTCTCCTCTCAGTGTCTCCAATGTAAATCGTGCCTTATATCATGAGTTAATTAGGAGACTCAGGCAAAATATATATTATATATAAATCCTAACAAGTAATTTTGAATTTACTAAATAGTCATATTTTATCAGGCCCCATAATTCTGAATGGTCAAGAATAATTCATTGATATTCACAGTAACAAACCAGAATTATTATTATTGTTTTATTTATTTGTATCATAGTAGTACTCAAAAGCTTCAGCCATTAGCAGGGCCTCCATTGTACCAGGCCTTGTACAAACACCTAGGAAGAGCTCCAAAAACCTTACAACCTAATTTTAAGACAATAAGTGATGGGGGCAGGGGAAGATGATGAGGGTAGCAGTAATAAGATTCTGAGCGCAACCAGATGGATCTGGATCATTTACATTTTTTATTATACATAAATATCAGCTAACACCAACTGCCCTCAAAGAAGTCAAAAGTAGATGCTTGGTTTTCTGTGGAAATAACAGTAGAAGTGGATCTTGAGGAAAATTTGAAGGTTCCATATAGTATGGAAGAACGTGTGAAGGCAGTTGGGGAAAAAGAGGACAAACAGGCACTCAAGGTTGGCACCACTGACGGAGCATGACAATGCTGTAAGAGCATCAGCACTGTTGTATTGATTCTGGGTATTGACTGTGCAGCTGAAAGCATATAGTATAATGTAAAAACACAAAATGCCAAAAGGGAATCACTTACACTAAGGAAATCACATGTCCTAAGTATATTGCCAGAGGAAGTAGCATAATTTCAGAGATAGGGTTTGAATTGTGATTGCTGAAGGGTCTAAAAGTATTTTATATCCCACTGTGTTCTAGATAGGATTCTCCTCCAAATTATTTTCAAAAATGAATAGGAGATATTTCCTCTTCTGAGCAAGCCACCTACTCCTTTTGGTTAAGTACACATAGAGCATCACTTTTGTTGCTATTTTGACACATTGTCTGGAGATTTTCTTCTAAAAAGTTTTATGTCTTGAGGAGCCAGAGTATGTTGTGGGACATATTTCTAGTTTAATGTATTTCCACCTACGAGAACCCAAAGTTGATTGTAAAATTAAAGCTAGGGCCTTGTTAGTCTGATTTAAAATATAATAAAAATACATTTATTAAGTTACTGGATTCACTGAGACAGCTGACTTTTGTAACATATTCCTTTAGGTTCAATAATCCCATGCAAAAGGAACAGAAAAGAAAGTTAAACAACCATTGTCTTTCCATTTTGTTAGTGGAGAAAACAGACAATAAGGTATCTTTGGATGGGTGAGGTTCTGTGGCCTGCAATGTGCATGAGGTCAGACTAGATGATCATAGTGGTCCCTTCTGGCCTCAAAGTCTGAGTCTTCTCCATGGTAAACATTCACATTTTTATTACCATGAGTAACAGCCAGAGCGGAGTAACATTCAATAACATTGGTAATAAGCCTCAGAAGCACAGAACTATTTGCCTCTGACTTAATTAGCTTCTTCTATAAGAATTACATTGTATTCTTCTCTAAGAAAAATGTCTATCTTGAGTTTTATTGCAGTCCAGTATTAGTATTCAAATCAACTCTCCTTCTTAGGCAAAGCTGAATGACAGTGTTTATTTTACCACATAAAAACAAGATGCAGCCTCCCGTGTGCACTTTTTGAGGGGAGAGAAAGGTAACTAGCTATTCATACATTAATTTTAGAACACTACTTTGCTATTCTATTCTGTCATAATATTAATGTTTAAGACAGAAGCAAAGAAAATGTATTAAACAGCTGCCTCTGGTCAAACATATCATCCTGTGATCCTGCAACTTTGCTCGTCTGAATTATCCATATTCAGACAATTAGACAACAGGACTGCTGATGGAGTCAGGGTTACAGGATTAGGCCTTTAATTGTTTGAATAAGTAAAGGAAATCATGGTACTCTACTAATCTATGGTATATATACAGCTTTTATAAATTCATCTCAGCTCCCACGATTGTCTGTGTTAATCACTTCATTTCATGGATTCAACAGTTATAAGTTTTTAAAATACATTCTCCCTTCTTTTTCTTCACTGTTTTCTGCAAATTAAGGAACTTTCATGTATTCTGCCTGTTACATATTATGGGATAGTTTGCGTCTTTAGGCACAGATTTCAACAACGGATGGTAATTAAATTGCCCAGGGGTAGTCCTACAAGGCATTTTGCCTCACGCACTGCTTTGAGTCACAACTCCTTCCTTGCTTCCCCGGCTCCTGAGGCAGTAGTAGTGTGCTGCTAGCATAAGCGAACAGCAAAAAACTGTACCCATCACTGGGCTCATGTATGCAAAAGCAAGACTCTCACCATACCCCACACCTCACCTTTCTTTCTCCTCCCCTACACCTGCTTGACGGTAGGGTAATAGGACAAAATAAGTGCTTATATGTGTACACCTGGCTCCAAGATCTGGGTAGTTTGTGCAGAGGTCTAAAGGGAGCTCTTAAATCCCCTTACTCCCTCAGGAAGGGGAGGAGATGAGATATGGTGGTGTAGGACCTGAGGGATCTTACATCAGTAGCAATAATTAAAGCTTCTCCCCTGCAGCTATAACTTGTGCTGAGGGCAGGCAGCCGAGAATCATGGTGCTGCAGCCTCCCCTTTCTATGGGGCATCAAAGAATTAAGCCTAATATGTATAAGAGTGGTAGAATCTGGCCCAAATGGGTTGATTGAGGTGGTTGAGAGTTGCTGGTATGAAAGACCATGCAAGGTGGTGCGATTAATGTTGCAAAATGTTTTGTGCCACAAAACTATGCACAAAGCCATTGTAGTGATGGTCACGGAGAAAAAAGTCACCAAATTGCTTCTAGAATATGCAAAGATCTTGCATGCTGCAGCAGTAGTAAATCAAATACAATACCTAGGATTCTACTCTACAATGCCACTAATCCAGGCCTCCAGAAAATCCTGTATTAAAAGGAAAGCCACGGAGCAGACCTGAGCCACATGGCTCCTTTTCACTTCTGTGCTAGAACTGGGTTAATGGATAGCAAAAGGGACAAAGTAGAATAATAAACCGTGTTGACTCATTTGCTAGTCCTGATACCTCCTTGCCTCCATGCCTTTCTCTCATGCTCCTTTCTATGCCTGGAACTCCTTTAAGCCCATCCACCATGTTTATGGTTATCAGTTACAATGGTTCACTTGTGTAATCTAGCCAAACAATTTATAGAAAGGAGAACAAAAAGTCATTGGCTCATACAATAACAAGGAAATATGAGATAATTATATATGGCCTCCACTAGGCCACAGAGTTGTCATCACAAGATCAATTCAAATAGCTTTGCCATCCAGTTTTAATAAGTGAGATCTAGGTTGCAAAGTGCATACAAACTAATGACTAAAGTTTTATTACCTGAAAGTAGTTACCAAGGGCCATATCTCCCAAGAAAGCATAGCCTAAGCTTCATTACTCTCACACCCTTGCCATGTTAACAAAATGCCTGTTTTCTTGCTCTGATAGGTGGTAGAGGAGATGTCACATTTAATTGCCTCTACTGAGCAATCATTCTTCCAAAAGAGGAACTTAAAATGGGATGCCAGGGCCTCAAGAGCCAGTGGTAAAGGAAGAATTCCTGAGCTCACTCAAGAATGCAGAAGCAAATTTAATTCATTCATCCTATGCCATCTAGTAGTAGGAAAAGCCAAAAATCAGTAGCTCCAAGAAAAACTATCACTGGTTGCCTAAAGGAAATTTTAAATATGAGAGCAAAGGGAAACCTCTTTGTCTCTCAGAATACAACTGTTATAAAAAGATACTATCACCAACACATAATTCAAGAGAGTTTGGACCTATATGTAAGCGAGCCAGAGACAGTTTGTCATTTAATGATTGGCTGCCCACAGTTTGCACAACTGAATTATACTGATGCTTCATTGTAGTTAAGTACTTGCACTGAAAAATCTGTTGGAACACTTTTATTCAAGTACATGAATTATGGTTTTAGTACAGGACCGACAGCACAACACAAAATTGAAGATCAAACTTCTGTGACCTTAGGCAAACTGACCTCTATTGCTCCAGATAAGGAAATCTACTCCTGCATTCCTTGCAATGCAAGGCCCCAGCTGACTTCATTGCAACTTTTTGGGTGTGAAAAGAAAGCAGCCCTAATAAGCAGATCTATTGTGGAGCTTTGAGATAGAAACATTTGATAGACTCATAAGCACTGTCAACTAGTTAGATGACACCATCAAGAAGGAAATATACAACAAGCTCACAACAACCCATTTTGTCTGAAAGTCAAGCCGATGAAAAAGTAAATAGTTTAATGTGGACACGGGTGACTAATTGCCATACAATCTTTCAAATAGTTGATCTATACAATGACTAAGGGCAGATCTACACTGTGGGGCTAAGTTGACCTAAGTTACTCAACTCCAGCTACATGAATAACGTAGCTGGAGTCAATGCACCTTAGGTCAACTTATTGCGGTGTCTACACTATGCTGGGTTGATGGGAGAAACTCTCCTGGCGACTTACTTTATGCTTCTCGTTCCGGTGGAGTACCGGAGTTGACGGGAGAGCAATCGGTGGTTGATTTAGCGGGTCTAAAACCGGCTAAATCGACCCCCAGTGGATCGATCGCCGTGCGTTGATCCCCCGGTAAGTGGAGACAAGCCCTAAGATACAACCTCTATGTTCCAGTTGCCAAACTATAGTGACCCTAAAGTGCTCAACCAACATCATTCATCAAGTATAAGTTTGAATCCTAACATTAGGGACCTCTGCAGCAATAAACTTGGAAACTCTCTGAGCACTGCCCCACCATGGAAAACACTGCAATAAAGAGACACCCATAAACATTATAGAGGTTCTACTCATGGTTCCATATTTAAGTCTGAACTTAATTTTGCACTTAATGTAGGAATTCAGCCACTTCATGCGTTCCAACTATAGCATATCCTCCCCAAAATTAGAGCACTTACTCTGAGTATAGAATGAACTTGGAGAATTTACAAATAAATCCATTCATTGGAGTAACCATTCATTTTCAAATGGATCATTTAAAAAACTTAGCATCTTCTGTCAGATCTTTTTGTCCTGAGTATCTTAATGATGAAATAACACCTCCCAGATAGTTAAGACTCTCTGAAATCTCACGCACTTTGAGGATTAATTGTCATTTTTGGCCATTATTCTTAACTGGAAGTTTCTCCTTCAGCATGGTGTGGCAAAAGTTCTACTTCCATGAATTGCCTCTTTGAAATGACTGTCATCGCCTATTGTTCTTAATGAGCGTGAAGCTATGGCCAGTAAGGCACCCTTTTTCAGAATGACCACTATTGTTCCCAATACCCTTGAGGGAGATAACAAGTCCTGAAAACATAGGGGCCCACGAACTTCCCTTAGCATGGCTTGGACTCACTCCTGTTAGGGATAGTGGAAGACAGTAACCGTTTTGAAAGAGGGTGTCTGCTTATGGGTAGCATGTAGCCTCAATTTCACTGTGGGTCAAAATAGGACACGGTAGCCTTTCTGAAAGAGGACAGGCTTTTTTAAATTCTCCAGGGCAAAATATTGTTAATCAATTACTGCTCAAGAAGTATATTTCAGTTATGAAGAACAACAACAAAGACCATTAATCCAAACGCTGCATAGTAATGATGCCATGAAAGGAAAAAAATTTTTTTTAAATCTAATGTATTCTTAAAATCAGTTTAATCTCATCTAGGACCACAAACACTATTATGCACAAATCATAATCACATGATTATTACATACCCTAACAACCTTATATCCTTCTTGTAGTTATGCTATCTTAACTGCATTTCCAGAAATGAAAATATTTAGATTTCTTTTAAATTCAACATTAATTCCAACTTTCCAGGGTTTGTAATACTTGGTTTTGGATTAAGTACAACATCTCTATAGTATTTTTACTCTTAAATTATGAGTATATATTCTCAACTTTAGTTCCATCTTAATGTATTTTTTAATCTGGATCTTATAAATAAAATTATTTATATTATATAGACACATATTTACACACACACGTACACAGTGTACATGTCAGGTATTACTATTAATAAATAGAACTGTAGTTAGAGATGTGTTTTATAGTTACACATATGTAAATATATCAAGTACATGGGAAGGGTGTACAGATCTGTAATATTAAGAGGGTAAGTACAGCATATGACAGTTTATGAGATGCCTATTTAACTAGAAAGTAATTACAATTTTCTTTTTATCCTAAAATGCTTAAATAAATTAAGATATGTTTGAATGATTATCATATCTAAAATTATTACTAAAATAAGAGCTTCACAACCCGAGTGCATGGAATTGCATAATGGAAAAAATTCAACAATTATACTGTATCTTTACATTCGGATTGGCCAAGACCAATCCATTTTAGATAAAATGTTCTAACAACTCATTGTATAGCTGGGCCCTCATTCTATCATGTGATATTGTAATGAAAGGTCAAAAGATCATATTATAAGAAGAGTATATTGAAAGTAATATGTTTAAAATTAGCAGTTGAAAACTATTAATACACCATTTAAATATCCACCAAGTTAACTTTTCAATAGCAACACTTAAAACACATAATTACACTTAAGTAGGGCTGTCGATTAATCACAGTTAACTCACGTCATTAATTTTTTTAATCGCAATTAATTTTTTGAGTTAATCACGATTAATTGCAGTTTTAATCACACTGTTAAATAATAGAATACTAATTGAAATTTATTAAATATTTTGGATGTTTTTCTATATTTTCAAATATACTGATTTCAGATACAACACAGAATACAAAGTGTACAGTGCTCAAGTTATATTTTTATTACAAATATTTGCAACATAAAAATGATAAACAAAAGAAATAGTATTTTTCAATTCACCTCATACAAGTATCGTAGTGCAATCTCTTTATAGTGAAATTTGAACTTACAAATGTAGATTTTTTGTTGTTACATATCTGCACTTAAAACAAAAAAAATGTAAAACTTTAAAGCCTACAAGTCCACTCAGTCCTACTTCTTGTGCAGCCAATCGCTAAGAGAAACAAGTTTGTTTAGGGGAGATACTGCTGCCCACTTCTTTTTTACAATGTCACCTGAAAGCGAGAACAGGAATTCGCATGGCACTTTTGTAGCTGACATTGCAATGTATTTACATGACAGATATGCTAAACATTCATATGCCCCTTCATGCTCTGGCCACCATTCCAAAAGACATGTTTCCATGCTGATGACGCTTATTAAAAAAAATAATGTGTTAATTAAATTTGTGACTGAACTCCTCGAGGAAGAATTTTATGTCTCCTTCTCTGTCTTACCCAAATTCTGCTATATATTTCATGTTATAGCAGTCTCGGATGATGACCCAGCATGTTGTTCATTTTAAAAACACTTTCACTGCAGATTTGACAAAACACAAACAAGGTTTGTTTGTGATTTAGTTGGGGATTGGTCCTATTTGATTTTTTGGGGATTGGTCCTGCTTTGAGCAGGGGGTTGGACTAGATGACCTCCTGAGGTCCCTTCCAACTCTGATATTCTATGATTCTAAGGTACCAATGTGAGATTGTTAAAGATAGCTACAGCACTCAACCCAAGATTTAAGAATCTGAACTGCCTTCCAAAATCTGAGAGGGATGAGATGAGGAGCATGCTTTCAGAAGTCTTAAAAGAGCAACACTCCAATGTGGATACTACAGAACCCAAACCACCAAAAAAAAAAAATCAACCTTCTGCTGGTGGCATCTGATTCAGATGATAAAAATGAACGTGTGTTGGTTTGCACTGCTTTGGATCATTATCGAGCAGAACCCATCATCAGCATGGGCGCATCTCCTCTGGAACGGTGGTTGAATCATGAAGGGACATATGAATCTTTAGTGCATCTGGCATGTAAATATCTTGCAAGGCTGGCTACAACAGTGCCAGACAAACACCTGTTCTCACTTTCAGGTGATATTGTGAACAAAAAGTGGGCAGCATTATCTCCTGCAAATGTAAACAAACTTGTTTGTCTGAGCGACTGGCTGAACAAGAAGTAGGACTGAGTGGACTTGTAGGCTCTAAAGCAGTGATTCCCAAACTTCTTCCACCACTTGTACAGAGAAAGCTCCTCGCGGGCCAGGCCAGTTTGTTTACCTGCCACGTCCGCAGGTTCGGCCGATCGCGGCTTCCAGTGGCCATGGTTCACAGCTCCAGGCCAATGGGAGCTGCTGGAAGCGGCGCAGGCCGAGGGACGTACTGGCCGCCATTTCCAGCAGCTCCCATTGGCCTGGAGCAGCGAACTGCGGCCACTGGAAGCCGCAATCGGCTGAACTTGGAGACACGGCAGGTAAACAAACTGGCCTGGCCTGCCAGGGACTTTCCCTGCACAAGCAGCAGAACAAGTTTGGGAACCACCGCTTGAAAGTTTTACATAGTTTGTTTTATTTTTGTATGCAGTTATTTTTTGTACACAACTATATTTGTAAGTTCAACTTTCATGATAGAGAGATTGCACTATAGTACTTGTATTAAGTGAATTGAAAAATACTATTTCTTTTATTTTTATAGTGCAAATATTTATAATAAAAATAAATACAAAGTGAGCACTGTACACTTTGTATTTTGTGTTATAACTGAAATATATTTGAACATGTAGAAAAACATCCACAAATATTTATAACGAGTCTGGTAGCACCTTAAAGACTAACAGATTTATTTGGGCATAAACTTTCGTGGGTTAAAAAAAACCACTTCTTCAGATGCAGTGGGGGGTTCTACCCACGAAAGCTTATGCCCAAATAAATCCGTTAGTCTTTAAGGTGCCACCGGACTCCTTGTTTTTGTGGAGACAGACTAACACAGCTACCCCTCTGATACATGACAAATATTTATATAAATGGTATTCTATTTTTGTTTAACAGCACAATTAATCTCGATTAATTTTTTTAAATGCTATTAATTTTTTTAATTGCTTGACAGCCCTACTCTTAAGATCAATTTAACTTTAGATTTGTCAGGTTCATAATTTTATATATATATATATATATATATATATATATATATATAAAAATTCCACTTCTCATGTTGCACATTTCATTTTGGATTTGCCAACTGTATTGTGGATGACATTGACACAAGAACTATATTAGTTTACTCTCCTCAGCTGTAGGTTTCATGGAAAATCTATTACCGTGAACTTTTTGTTGCAGTTATTTAAGGTGGTCCTCCTTTGACATGCATACTGGGAGACTCTGCCTGCAACAAATGATGAAGCTTCTGATTCAGGTGTGTCTGAAGTAGCAGGATAAGCTTGTTGCACCTGAACAGAGAGGGGGGGAAAAGTACTGAGTGTCAAATAGTCTGGAACACCAAAAAATATGCTCCCAGAACAACAGAATAGTGAAATCAGAATAGTGAAATAGTTCATTTCATTTTAATATTCATTTGCTTATATTCCAGGTGCTGCCATACATATATTTTTATTATTATTACTTTACACTTACCTATGATTTATGTCCAAGGATCTCAAAATACGTTACACAAAAATCAATTCTTGAACTGGAAAGATGTGATGGTCGTCTCTGCATCCCATGAAACTTTTCCCCACTTTTTCACCCCCAACAGAAGTGCGAGGTATGAAATACCTGCATAGATCTCTCTACTCCCATAGAAATATTAACAAGAATAAGTAAATATTATTATCCCTAGTTTCCAAAAGGAAAAATGAGGCAGAGAGAAGTTAAGCAACTTTCACAAGATTACACAGCAGGTCAGTAGTAGAGTTGGAATAGAATATACCCATGCCGTGTAAACATGAAGACCTTGGTCTTTGCTTAAAATTCAGATTGACCTAGCTATGTTGCTGAAGGGTATGAAAAATTCACACCCCTGTGCACTGTAGTTACACCAACCTAACCCCCCAACCCAGCAAGGTTGATGAAAGAATTCTTTGACCTACCTACTGCCACTCAGGAAGGTAGATTATCTACACGGATGGAGAAACCCATTTAATCGATGTAGGAAGTGTCTATACTGTGGTGCTAACACCAGTAGACATGACCTAAACAGCATTGCTTCCTTTGTTAGTGAAGCAAGATTCCCAAACTAGAATAGTTAAAATTGAAAGAACATAAATAGTCATTCGACATACTCCAGTTGAACTGGTTTAATATTGGTGAAGTCAGAGAGGAAGACAAAAAAATCAGGCTTATAATGGGAAGCTTGCTTCCACCTCAACAATGGAAAGATGACCACTTTCTCTATATCACTTTCTCTGTGTGGGGAGGGACAATTGCAACAACACTAAATAAGCTATTATGTATATATTATTTCATGTAAAAGATGCCATTGGATATGAGCCAGTGGAGAATATAAGAATTCATCCAGTTATGTAATGGTACTCTCAGAAATTCAAGGTCATTTTTATGCTGCTGAAGGAAAAGAGAATTTACTGACTATTTTGAAAGGAAGGAAGTTATTGCCTGTCTGTCTAAGGTTGTTCTAGTGAATAGACGAAAAGGGTTTCAGTGAGGGTCAGCAGCATTGCTCTGCCACTCTTGTATACTTTCATGAATGACACTTTAAAACTGATTTTAAATCATAAGCACTATGATTGATTATAGCTAATGTACTGCCTGAAATACAATGCCACTGGGAAGGTGGTGAACAAAAAGAATGTTACTGAATGGAATATACAGTGAGGCATTATTTTCATTAGGCTGCAAAGGCAGCTATCCAAGAACTGAGTCCTGAGAAGAATAATCCGTGGTGGAATTGAATCCAGGTATCAGGCAGGTAGGCTGAGAACATACTGAGAGAAATAATAAAGCAGAAACTCTTCCTGTGTGTCCAAGGGAAGGGTAAGCTGGCACATATACATCCTGTTCCTGCCTTTGGAAAATTATATGAGCTTTTTCCCCACCATTAGTATCCACAAAGGTTATGTTTTTAATTAACAAGACCTGGTTATATAATTAACAGAACAAACTTGGGACAGAAATCAGTAGAAATAAGTATGCAAACTATAATTACCGTAGTCTGATTTGTAGGGCCCGTTAAGGTACCAGCATGAACACTAAAGAAATTGTCTCTTTCTATCATGAACAAAACGTGAGAGCAGGATTTATTTTGCTTTTTAGTGTAGAGAACAGATGGGAGATTATTGCTTGTACAGATTATGGTACAAATCCAGATATCTCTGTCCAGCAAGAATTACACTGCAGTTCCCCAACCCCAACCACACATTTTGCCTTGCCTGCCAATTTACTGTACTGTATAAAAACAGCTACTAATAGGAGTGAAAAGTATCTATTAATCTTTCTCTTCCATAGCTCTAGATCGCTCTTGCATATAAAATGCAGATTATGGTCAATTAAATAAGGGCCAAAGGAATTTGAAAATACCCTGGTATGTAGGTCTCCTAGTTGTTTTGACAAGTAGCTCATATCATCTATGCAACTGCTACAGAACAGCAACAAATATTTTCCATTAGGGTGCATGTGAGAAAAGAGTTTTAAACCTTTTGAAAGCTCTGTTTCTCTGTATAAATTTCCCGGCTACAGTGCTTGTTACTTCCATGTATGGGAAAAATGCCAGCCTCTTAGTCATGTTTCCATTTCCTTTCCTCTTTTATAGACTGTGACAGGGTCGGGCAAGATGGCTACAGGAGAGTAATAGAAGGCAGATATATTAGCCCCAGGTTAAGCAGGTCCCTTTTCCCTGGTAAGGTAACAGGGAAGGTTCCAGAACAATCAGAAACATTCTGGAAACAATTAAGGCAGGCAGGCTGATTAGAACACCTGCAGCCAATCAAGAAGCTGCTAGAATCTGCAGAATCTGCTAGAATAAGGCAGGCTAATCAGGGCACCTGGGTTTAAAAAGGAGCTCACTTCAGTTTGTGGTGCGCGTGTAAGGAGCTGGGAGCAAGAGACGTTAGGAGCTGAGAGTGAGAACGCATACTGTTGGAGGACTAAGGAGTACAAGCATTAGCAGACACCAGGAGGAAGGTCCTGTGGTGAGGATAAAGAAGGTGTTGGGAGGAGGCCATGGGGAAGTAGCCCAGGGAGTTGTAGCTGTCGCACAGCTGTTCCAGGAGGCACTCTAGACAGCCGCATTCCACAGGGCCCTGGGCTGGAACCCGGAGTAGAGGGTGGGCCTGGTTCCCCCCCAAACCTCCCAACTCCTGGTCAGACACAGGAGGAGTTGACCTGGACTGTGGGTTCATGAAAACAGCCAAATTAAGGGCTGCCGTGAAGCTCTAAGGTGAGCAAACCCGCCAATAAGCGCAAGAGCCACCAAGGTAGAGGAGGAACTTTGTCACAAGAAGTATAAATACCAAACTCCTGATTCTTTAATGCTAGAAATATAAAATATCTAATGGAATAAGCCCAAATCGAGTCTCCAGATTTTCCCCAAAATAGGTGAAAATTAAAGCTGCTCTCATTTTCCATCTCTTTTTCTGAATGTGAGATAAATTCAGCCAAACGTGAGTGCATATAGAAGAAGTGAACCATTAAGATGCATTATTCTGAACAGAGAAGCTTATTGTCATTCCTTTTACAATGATATTTTCAGTGCTTCATGAGCCAAAGAATATCTTAGTCTCACTGCAATTGGTAAGAGTCCTAGGTTCATGGCTAACCTTGGAAAAGCCTACTTTGCTCTATTTTAATTTTTTTAATCAATGCAGATAGAAAGAGACATATATGAGAGGAACAAAGAGAAGTATAATATTAAAGAGAGAATGAACAAGATTTAATGTTTTTTAAACACAATGTATTGTGCGAACACAAGGCACGCTGCACTAAAAAAGTGGTGAGAATGCACTGCAGAATAGGGAATACATTCATAGATAAACCACAACTGGCTTATCTATGAACGTATTGATAGAATGAATGTAACTGGTTCACTGATTTAATAAAAAAACACTTTTTATGTATTATCCATGAATGTTTTTATTTCAGTCACTTTCAAGTGAAGATAGCCACATGCTCTAGTGATCTATGCATTTAAACTGAGGAGTGACCATACTTACTTGGATGCCTTCCATCACTCCCTTCACTTTCTATCTTCAAATCTTGGGTTATCTGGAGTCTAGATACTGTGTAGTCAGTTACTACACCAGTGCCTGGGTAATGCATATAATATGGATAATATGGCTGAAATTTTCCAGATCCACCCAAGAGATTTAGATACTCAATCATTTTAATGAGATAAGGGCATCCAAATCCCAATGGTGATTTTGAAAATCCCCCACTTCCTCTGGCTGACCTCCTAAGATTCAACATGTTTATTATTCAAAACAGCAACAAAACAGCTTTTACCTCATTTTTGCAAATTTAGTGCCAGGCTAGAGATCTTACAATTTGGCTCAAAAAGGGGACACACAAAAGAGCCCTCACCAAGAGTAAAAGTGATGGGTAAAGCTGCAATTTATGGTGTGCTGTAAAGGGTATGGGAGCTTCTTAAAGGTTAAATCTCTCTCTAACTTTACCCTGATTTGTGAATGGTGTCCATGTTTTGTTCATGACCAGTGTGGCTTAGCTTAACCACGGATACTTTAGTGTTATTTTTGAGGGTATGCTAGTATCTTTCTTTTGTAAAGGGGACTGCTCAATGCATAACACACTCTGCAGAGGACGGCAGCCCAGGAATCTGCTGCTTTATTCAACAACATAGCAACAGAGTGGGTGATAACAGACATTAACTAAACAGGAAGTAAAGGAGGAGTGGAGCATGGCTCCAGCCCATAATAATCTGTGTAACCCAGTTAACCCCTTTATGACCACTTTACTACTTTCTATCTTTACAGGCTGCAGTACAACACAATGTCTGCCACAGTCCAAGCTAAATCTTTCAAATTTAATTACTGCAAATAAGTGCTGAAACCTAACCCCTTGCCAACTAAGGACTAAATTCCCCCCCAAAATAAGCAGCAGTTATGGATATTATTGACCCTGTTGCAGGCCAATTCGTTCAGCAGCAAGGTCAGCCTGACATATTTGTATTAGTTACGTGGCTCCAGCTGCATAGATCAAGAAGATGGAAAACTCATACTAGCAAGCTCTGCTCACTTCCAGAACTGTATGAGTGGGGAGAAGAGGAGAGGACGGGGATGGGCTCATCAGGCTAGTTTCCTGTTTTCATTTTGTTTCTGGGCGATGCTACCTGTCAGCACCACATGAAATATTTCTTCCATTCTGTTCCCTATGCCTCATGACAATCTTTTTTTCCCCTTATTATCCACTTTCTCTTGAAAGCTTCCTCATTGTCTTATATGTTTTATTGACATTAGCCAGGAAACATCACTGCATCCCAACAATTGAGGACCCCCATTGCATTACAACCTCTGAGAAAAGAAAAGGAGTACTAGTGGCACCTTAGAGACTAACCAATTTATTTGAGCATAAGCTTTCGTGAGCTACAGCTCACTTCATCGGATTCATTCAGTGGAAAATACAGTGAGATTTATATACACACAGAACATGAAAAAATGGGTGTTTTCATGTTCTGTGTGTATATAAATCTCCTCACTGTATTTTCCACTGAATGCATCCGATGAAGTGAGCTGTAGCTCACGAAAGCTTATGCTCAAATAAATTGGTTAGTCTCTAAGGTGCCACTAGTACTCCTTTTCTTTTTGCGAATACAGACTAACACAGCTGCTACTCTGAAACCTCTGAGAAGGCTATCTGACCATGTCATTGATGTCACTGTTGACAAAACTGATTGAAATATGATGATCAGGCTAGGTGCATTGAGGGATCCTTTGCTGTAGGTGGGGCAGAAGGCCTAATAAGTAGTCTGTAGAACAAAGAAATATTTTGATTTTCCTTTAAAGATGAGGCTTAATCACCACAGCTGAAGAGCTTAGGAAATGTAACAGAAGCTGGCAGCCGCAAAGGCTAATTATTACAGTATGGATAGCTAAGAACTCCTATCAGCTTAGTTCTGGTTTTTATATTGTGTCCGTCACTTCAGTATCAGAGTACCTCATAAGGTATTCACAATCAGAGAAAACTGTATTTTAAAGAGGTTTTCATTAATTTATTACCTAATGGTCTGTAAGCCTGTTTGTATTTCCCTTGTGCATGGGCATGGACTTTATCTTTTAGTAATGCATTAAAACAAAAGTCCTGGAGGAACCCCAGCATCCCAAATAGACCAATAAAACCAGAAGGGGGAAATCTTGATGCTATGAAGTGCATGGGAATTTTGTCATTGACTTCAGTGGGACCAGGATTTCACACAAAATCTTTACCCACTGCCATCCATTCTTTTTAGAAAAGAACCATTCATGATACAGCCTGTGCTTATAGTTTTCAAATTCACATTCATTTTACATTTAAAAAGACTATTATAATGGGCCAGATTTGTGCGTGGTGTAACTCCAATTACATGAGACATGAATTTGGCCTAGTATTTTAATAAACAATTAACCTTGATTTCATGCCTCTCTCATTCCTTGACGCAGAAGGAATACTGTACAGAGCCTTTCCTGGTAACACAGTCATGATGAGACTGTTTTAAATTTGCTGAACTTCTACATTCTCTTTTCTTTCCTGTATTTAAAATATTGTATTGTACAAAAGTATTTATTACTTTAAGATCTATCTAAATCATGCACATTTTAAGTTAACTATTACACACATTTATAACTACGTGGTACTGTGCTTATTAGGCTCTGCATTTATTTGTATGAAAAATTTATACCTGATATAAGTGGAAGATCTCACTTGCAGAATTGGTCTCACAGTTACATAATGATCATACTTCAGTATTACTTGCTTTTTCAGTAAGGCTAGCTCTTCCAGAAATCCAGATAGAACCTCTTACTGTACATGCAAGAAAACTAATGCAGGTTAATTTCTTATCCAGATATCAATGAAAACCCTAGTGAATAGTAAATTTTACCAAGGTTTATTTGAACTCCCTCCCTTAAAAAAATCAGCCTATATAAGCATATTTTCTTGAAAATTTGAAGCTGTGGGAATTTAGACATTGCCAAAATTAAATTGAAAGTGAATAATAGGGCATTTGGTTTAAGTCTGCATCTCAAAGTTAAATACTCAACAAAGTTTAAAGGTTCGGTTTAGTTTTGCTTTTTTGAAAAATTTCAATCAGTTAAGTTTGAAAGTAATCCAGAATTCAAACCTTCATGACCTGTCTCTCTGAGAGATTGCATAATGTGATAATTATATGGTATTTTGTTTTTATTTCTGATCTGCATGAATTTATTTAGAGCATTATCCCTTCAGCAGGCCCAGTAGGAAGTGAGCAATGAAAATATATACATGTTACTATATTATTCTGAGCCTGAGAGCAATAGTGCCATCTGGTGTACTCATTTTTAAAAATCTTACTAAACAGGCATTCTCCCATCTTAAATCTCAGAGACTAGATTCCGTATCAGTATTCCGTATTTTGGTTTCCGGCACTGGAAAGTGACCCAGGAACCACAGTATTTCAGGGGTATTTAATAGGTAGATCATTCTTCATACTTTAATCATCAAGAAGAAGAGGAGGAATAAAAAGAAAAAATGACATTGCTGATTCATTTGTACATATTATACACAACACTAAGCTAGCTATACATTGCAAATCTTGTAATGGTCCTATTGTCCATCACCTTCCACAATATAGTTCTACAGTGGTACAACAGTTACCTAATCCAAGCCCTTTGCAAGTCAATAGACATCTTCTCATCGATTTTAAAGGGCTCTGGATCAGGCCCCTACCTCTGCCAACAAACATATGTTTTTACTACATTATTAACCAATTGTACTCGATATAATACTTGGTCAGTCATTTTGCTGTGAGAATATATATATGTACACAAACACAAACTAAATATTTCTTCTGTCATACTGTTTGAATGTGAATATATAGTACTCCAGTATATGAAACAATGAATTCACATTACTCTGGCTCTTTTGGGTAATGCTGATTGCTAATTTGGCTCCTGAACCACTGAGATCTGAGTATCACTGCTGTAAATCGTCCAGTGGTACTAAGTCACCATCTAGAGTACACAGCTTGTAGGGATATTGTCACTGTACATCACACTCCACAGTGTGCAGCCTGCAGTGGTACTACAGAATAACACCATTTAATACTAAAACCCCAACTGCAGTATTACCTTATCAGCTACAGTGCAGTTCCAAGAGCAGTTTACTATGTTACTATCCACAACGTGAGGGGTCCTGCACTATTCGCAGAATAGGGAAAAAATACTATAGTCTAGTATCCTCTTCAGTACAGATCCTTCTGTGACACAATACAATAAAACAACTCCTGTATTCCCTACCATATTTTTCCTCACTAGTACCAACTCTGTAATAATATTAAATTCCAGTGACTACTCCTTTACACACAGATTACATCACCAGTCCTTTCATAGATTCTCAGGGGCACATAGATCAATTCTGAATAGTACAGGTTTTAATGTTTGTACATTGTTTTGAAAATGCAAAATATGACAGTGAGAGTTATTAAAATGGGGCATGTACAATTCAGCGTAGTTACATTTACCATGCTGTCTGAGGTACTTACTATTTTAAGTATTTGTGGAAATACCATAGCAAAGCTAAATTCTTGAGTGAGGCAATTTTTTCCTTTAATGGCACCTGTCGAAGTTCCTTCCCCACTCTGAACTCTAGGATACAGATGTGGGGACCTGCATGAAAAACCCCCTAAACTTATTTTTACCAGCTTAGGTTAAAACTTCCCCAAGGTACAAACTATTTTACCTTTTGTCCCTGGATTTTATTGCCGCCACCACCATGTGTCTAACAAATATAGCAGGGAAAAAGCCCACTTGGAAATGTCTTTCCACCCAAAATCCCCCCAAGTCCTACACCCCCTTTCCCGGGGAAGGCTTGATAAAAATCCTCACCAATTTGCATAGGTGAACACAGACCCAAACCCTTGGATCTTAAGAACAATGAAAAAGCAATCAGGTTCTTAAAAGAAGAATTTTAATTAAAGAAAAATGTAAAATCAGGATGGTAAATACCTTACAGGGTAATCAGATTCAAAACATAGAGAATCCCTGTAGGCTAAACCTTAAATTACAAAAAGACACAAAAACAGGAATAAACATTCCATTCAGCACAACTTATTTTATCAGCCATTTAAACAAAACAGAATCTAACGCATATCTAACTAGATTGCTTATTAACTCTTTACAGGAGTTCTGACCTGCATTCCTGCTCTGGTCCCGGCAAAAGCAGCACACAGACAGAGAGAACCCTTTGTCGTCATCGTCCCCCCCCCCACCCCAGCTTTGAAAGTATCTTATCTCCTCATTGGTCATTTTGGTCAGTGCCAGCGAGGTTATCTTAGCTTCTTAACCCTTTACAGGTGAAGGGGTTTTTCCTCCGGCCAGGAGGGATTTAAAGGTGTTTACCCTTCCCTTTATATTTATGACAGCACCAAATTTATATGAATGATGAACAATATTATTTCAGTACTAATACACCAGATCATGGTAACTATGACTATCTCTAAAAAGATTTTCCTTTTAATTTATGAAAACAATATGAATTTTCCACCAAGCAAGCATTTCAAATAAAAACATACATGTATTTCAATGCAAATGCTCTACAACAGCAAGTTTACACTGAAGTGAAGTGAGAGTTGCCCGATTAGCCTGACTTTTAAGCTTATTGTCAAACAATCTTTATTCACATTGAAATATCTGACTTACGATGAGTCGATGTTTTTTCTCTGAATCCACTGGTTTTCCAGCTTCCATGCAAGCCGTGAACCAAGAGATATCAAGGAGTTCGAACCTTGAACTGTCCCTCACCTTGTGTCCTCTCAGCCATTCCAGAACTTCAGCACAAGAATTGTTCTCTGCCACAATATGAGTGACAGAATCACTATAAAGGGAAAAATTAAGATGAAGTTTCTTTTTTCTGAATCCACTTGTAGATAGCTACAATGCTGCTATTTCAATATTGACATGCACTCCCTGAAAAAGGTCTTATATATTGTATGTCAGGACACAGGAAGTGTGTTGTGTTTTCATATCACAATATTTCTTTTCCATTCAGTGAATCTAGTTTAAGGACAAAATGTTAGCATAACATTTTACAAGTGCAGCATTTTCATCCTGTCAGCATCATTTAACTTCTATAAGACACTGTTCTATTACACTTCTTTTTGCAACTTGGAAGATATTATACAAACAATATTATAATGAAGTCTGTTTTGTTACCTGCCAGCCCCGAGAAAAATAAAATTCCCGGTCAAAGAATGAGAGCTTCATAGTACTTCAAAATCTACTAAACAGAATCCTTTAAAGTTCCACAGTTGCTAATATATTTAAGAAACTTAAATCTTCTGTACCTAAATAAAGTACTTAAATGGCAGTAGCAAGTGTGCACATGATAGAAACCATATGAATTATATATCTTGTCTGAAGGCCATCTCCTGGCTGTTTTGATGGCCAGGTTTAGTTTAGCTTAAAACTGACAGTTTAATGTAAGGGAGACAAGGTGGGTGAGGTAATATCTTTTATTAGACCAACTTCTGTTGGTGAAAGAGATAAGCTACACTGTATAGCTCGAAAGCTTGTCTCTCTCACCAACAGAAGTTGGTCTAATCAGGGGCAGATTTACTGCAAAATATACCATGCCCTGGCAGGGGGCCTGGCAACGGCAGGGGGCCCCAGGGCTGGGCACTCAGGTAGCCCACTCCACGGGGGGGGACTGTGGGGGGGCAGGAGAGCAGGGAGGGAGGCTCATCTGCAGCCTTAGGGGAGCAAACGGGAGGTACGGGTGGCGGTGAGCGCTGCAAATGTGGGCCAGAGGATGCAGGAGGAGCGCAGGGTGGCCGCGCAGCTGCCCCGAGAGAAGCGGCGCTTTGAAGGGGAAACTGCCACTTCTCTCCGGCTGCGTGGCTGCCTCCTGCTTCTCCTGAGTCCTCTGGCCCGCATTCGCGCTGCTCACTGCTGCCTGGTGAGCGGCGGCTGGGCACAGCCCACCGGGGGGGAGCTGTGGGATGGGGCTGGCCGCCAGAATTGGCACAGAGCCCACAGGCAGGGGGGGCCGACCAGGGGAGGTGAGCAGAGATGAGCATGCAGAGGCAGCAGGGTGCTCAGGTGGCTGCCAATGGAACCATGCCCCCTCTCTCACCTTAAGGTGGGTTTTCTGCCCGCTTCTCTGGGCCAGCCAGTGCGGGGCCACTGGGGTGCCCGAAGCTGTCCTCGGTGGCCATGGAGATCTTGGTGTCTCCTCTCCTGTTTCCTTCTCCAGCTCCATGGTGGCTCTACTCACACGCTGGGCCCCCAGCCCCACCCCTTCCGCCTGAGGTCCTGCCCTTTCTGGGGGGTCAGAGATGGCCCCCCCACCTCACCCAGAGGCCTGGAAATTCTGTCAGCAGCCCTGCCCGCACCCCTAGTTCCTGTGCCTATGGTCCTGGCTGCTGCCCTCTGACCCACGCCACAGTCTGGACCCACAGCTGGGCAGGACAGGGCTGGCTTTCAGCACCCCACTATTAAAAACATTCCAGCACCACTGGCGTTAAACCTAATTGGGTGGTCCACGGCCCTCCAGGCCTCCCCCCATGGCTATGCCCCTGCTCTTTCAGAGATTTTTAATCTACCTAAAATCAAGGTCAGTTTTTTAGCAATAATGAAGTGACACTGAGTCTGTCAGTCAAAAACGCGAAAAAATTAAGGTGAGGCAAGAAGACAAAGATAAGCAAAAAGACTCATTTTAAAGAGCTTGAAGTATTGAATAGTGGACATTCATCAAAAAGTGTGGGCGAAGAAACATCTGAATTATCTGATCACTTGCTGAGTTGGGGGATACCACGACGACCGCAAAAGTTGAACAAGTGGATTCTGAAGTGTCACTGGAACTACAAAATATTGGTAATTTTGTCAAAGTAAGAGAAGAAACCTACTCTGAAGACATTGCATTATGGCCAAAATCTGTTTCATTGGATAGAATTTTTCTTAGTAAATAAACCGAAAAATGTCGGTAATATGGAAAATTTGAGAAAAGAGTATGAGTTTGGAGGACAAAAGCAATTTAGATGTCTTCATGAGTCCCATTTTCTGAGGATGAAGAAAAATGGGATGACAGAAATGAGAAATTGGTTGATTTTTTCGGAAACCACCAAGGCAGTCTCCTGTTACATTTACAAATTATTCCCTGACCATAGTAAAGGAAAACAAACATTTGTTGATGGGCACTCTAATTGGAGAAACATTGCAAGACATATTGCTGATCATGAAACTTCCAACACTCATATTAATGCTATGCGTAAGTTCATTCAAAGGTGTAAAGTATCTGGAAGAATTGATTCTGTGTTATCGGCTCAGTTTAAAAAGGAGTGTTCTTATTGAAGGAAAGTGCTGAGACGTGTTGTTGCCGCGGTCAAAGTGCTGTCTTCTTTGGGAATATCTCTAAGAGGACATGATAAGTCATCATTGTCAAATCGAAAAGATAATTTTTAACCTGTATTGAATATCTTAGGGAATTTGACAATTTTCTCAATGAACATTTGAAAAATTATCAGTATTGTGGCGCAGAGAAGACCAACTTTTTAACGCACCAAACCTACAATGAATTCATCAGTATAATGCAGGGGTTCCCAAACTTGGTTCGCGGCTTGTTCAGGGTAAGCCCCTGGTGGGCCGCAAGATGCTTTGTTTACCTGAGCATCCGCAAGTACGGCCGCTCGCAGCTCCCAGCCAATGGGAGCTGCAGGAAGCGGTGGCCCACCCCAAGCCACCTCCCACAGCTCCCCAGCCCGAGCCACTTCCCACAGCTTCACAGAGATGGCGAACTGCGGCCACTGGGAGCTGCGAGTGGCCATACCTGCAGACGCTCAGGTAAACAAAGCGTCTTGCGGCCCACCAGGGGCTTACCCTTAACAAGCCATGAACCAAGTTTGGGAACCCCTGCTATAATGGCAGAGCAGCTGAGAAACCAATTCACTGATGAAGTAAAGGATGCCAAGTACTATTCCATAATAGTCAATTCAACACCAGATGTGAGTCATGTAGATCAGTTAACATTCATTTTAAGATATGTGACTGGCAATGGTGAAGTCGTAGAGTGATTTCTTTGTTTTGTCCTGCTAAAATCCCACACTTCTGCACACTAGAGACAACTGTTTTGGAAATCATTGCAAATTTAGGTTTGGACATCAAAAATTGTTGTGAGCAGAGCTTTGATTACGCCGCAAATATGGCGGGAAAATATTCAGGTCTACAGCCGAGACTGAACAATGAAAATCCCTCTGCTTTATTCATACCATGTTCCAGCTATTCTTTAAATTTAATCTGCAGCCGAATCTTGTGAGGGAGCTACACATTTTTTTTTACTTTGTTCAAAACACGTACGCCTTTTTTTCAGTTTCCACACATCGGTGGAGTATGCTACAATCACGCTTGGAGTGGGCAAATGGAAAACATTTGACAGTCAAAAGAATTTGTGACACCAGGTGGTCTGCTCGTGCAGATGCTGTTTTGGCTTTGAAAATGAACTATGATGTTATCAAGAAAATCTTATTAGACATCGGTACATCAAATTCTGAAAAACCACGTGCGAAAACTGAAGTAAAATCCTTAGCAGAAAATTTTGAAAAGTATGATATTGCTGTTTTTACTCCTTTGTGGAACCATTTACTTCAAAGAATTAATGTTGTCAGCAAATCACTGCAAAAGGTTGATACAAATTTATTGAATGCTGTACAATTGTTCGCCTCAATTACAAGTTTTGTCATGGAAGTCTGGAATGACTATAGCTCGGTGGAAGCAGAGACACTAACATTAACAGAAAATATAGGTTCCTCTGATATATCTGATGAGAAGCGTAAAAAACCCAGGAAGTAATTTTTTGATGAAACTAGAGACAATGAAATCAATTTAAAAAGGGAAAGAGAAGATCATCCTTGAGACAGTCAATGTTATTTGTGACACAGTAATAGTGCATTTGCAGAGTAGAGGTGAATCGCTAAAGAAAACTGTTGATTTATTTTGCGTGTTTTTTGACAGAACGGAATGTTATGGACGAAAATACTAAAAGCCACTACAGTAAGAAATTAAGTGGATTCTACCGAGAGGACATAAACATAAACCTTTTTGAAGATGAAGGGAAACATTTCATTCATTTTATCGAAAATGATGAGGTCTGTGCTTCAAGATCACCAGTTGATTTGTATAGATTTATATGTGACAGTTTGCAGGCAACCTTTCCAAATGTAGAAACCATTCTGAAAATATTTAACAATACGTGTCACAAATGCGTCTGGTGAACGTTCTTTTTCTGTATTGAAACGAGTTAAAAATTATTTGCAAAATACGATGAGTCAGAAACATTTAACAAGTTCAGCAATATTGACAATTGCAACTGCCCTTTTACAAAATATTACTTACTGCTTAATTGATGATTTTGTGTAGAAAGAAAAAGTGTAGAAAAAAAGCTCTCTAAATAATTTTTTTTTCAAATGGAATAAGTTTCTTTAGAGGAAGTTAACATATTTTTCCATTCATGCATCATCGATACTTTTTATTTTTACACAATGCAAATGCAAGCTTTCATCTAGACCAGAAGTTCTCAAACTATGGTCCGAGAACTCCATTCAGGTGGACTGAGAAAAGGTTATGATTTTTTTTTAATAAAGAGCTCTTATCCAAAGCACTTTACAATAGTTAGCTAATGGTACAAACAATATTTGGAAAGATCATTAAGTGGTCCGCCGAGACCCTCAGCACTTTTCAAGAGGTCTGTGATAAAAAAAAATTAGACTACAAAAACAATCAAGGTACCTCACTTTATTTTAATTTACTTCCTACTACTTATAATATAGGAGGAGGATGAAGGAAAAAAAGAATAAAAAATGGGGGGTGGGGGAGATAAGAGAGAATGTTCTTTTTCTTGGCTAGGTCCCATGGGGTGGGCCCCAAAAATTAAGCACAGGACTCCACTAATGCTAAATCCACCACTGGGTCCAGTAAAAGATATTACCTCACCCACCTTGTCTCTCTAATATCCTGGGACTGACACAGCTACAACTACGCGGCAGACATGCCAAACCCATGGGGGAAAAAGAATTTTGGCTTATTTTTGGCTTAATTGGCTTGTGAGTTGCTTGTTGGCTAGTTTTTGGCTTGTAGCTTCTTTTTTTTTGATCGGCTCCCGGCAAGCAGGGGCAAGGGGAGGCAAAGGTCAAGCAGGGGTAACGGGGGGGAAGAGAGTCAGGGGTGCATAACGGGTCCACTACAGTCTCAGACTGCACGCTGGGGAGGATCTAATCACAGAGTGTTGGGGTTCTTAGGGATTGCTTGTCATGGCCTTGTTTTGAAATGGGATTAGCTTGATTTTTGGTTTATTGTGAAAGTCAGGGTGCTTGTTTACTGTGTGAAAGTTGGCAACTGTGCTGCATTGCACATCGTATAATGTAAGTCACTTACTATCTAATATACCATACGATAGTTATTTTTAGAATGTCATAGAAATGGGGGAGCAGAAAAGTCACTACAATAAAATTTTACTTGCTGTTTCAAAAGTACATGATAAAGAATTATCAGACAGAGTATGAAGAATGACTACCTCAGCTTCCAGAGATTATGTGTTCTATTCAGCCATTTCATCCTTACACAGATATGTTTTTGCTGTATGGGAGGCAACAAAAAGACCAAAAACACCGCTTATGATTGATTTCCAAAAATTTAATAGGGTTTAGCCAACTGTATTTCTGAGTATGGTTCCGAGCACGTGAGAGAGATACTACATTTTTCATCACATAAGGAACTATCATAGGTACTCATCAAAATATAATGCATAGATGCTAACAAGAGTCCTCGATTGTCCCTTCTGTTCCCACGAGTGGAGGGGACCCAGATAAGTGGTTCTTCCCAACAGAATGTAGAAGTTTGGAATTTTCTCACTCTTCCTGAGCCCACCAGAACGTGACACTGACAGAGCTCCAAAAGGATTTAAACATTAAGGCCCGGTGGTCCGTGGAGTACCATCTATGTATGCAATGCATGTATTGCATGCCCCATAATTCATAAAAAAATGTTTTATTCTAGAAGCACTCGAAAGCCCGACATGTAATCAGTCTGTTCACCTTGGCTGTCTTTGTTTCACTGGGAAGGCATGCAATACTCCAAGTTGCATCATGTTGCCTAGGCAACATGAATATTCAGGCAACTGATTTCCTGGCTGGCTGTGCATCAGAAAAAAGTAGCTATGGCTGGCAAGTGTACAACTGAATCGTCCACAATAGAACAGAACTAGCAGCACAAACTTTTCTTGCTAGTTTGCTTGATGAAACTTCAGATACTGTATTGCCAATAAGTCTCAGCTTTTGATTGTACTGCATTACGCGACGAAGAATGGGGGTGATGTAGAATGCTTGGTTATTTTTATTGATGCTAGTAACAAACTGCAGCAGGCCTTTGTCAGCACGTTGAGACGGTGTGCCAGATGTTTAAATTTGGAGACAAGTTGGTAGGTCAGACATATGATGGTGAGGCAGTAATTGCAAGCAACATAAGTGGGCTTCGGAAACTGTGTTTGTGAGATGTTCCCCCATGCACTTTTTGTTCATTGCTACACTCATGTTTTAAATCTTGGTCTCAGTTTTGCAGCAAACAGTATCAGAGAATATCAGATTTTCTTCAGAAATTTAGAGGGAATATCTACATTTTTCTCTTCAACTTCAAAGCAGGCTGAAGTTCTTCAAAACATAGTTCAATGGAAGCTGCCTTCTGTTTGTACCACAAGGTAGAGTTTTTACAAAGGCTTGTACAAACTGTTAAGCAGAGCAGAGAAGCTCTGACTGAACTCTTCAAAAATGTGGTGGAAAATCCAGTAGATTGGGATGCTAAGTCTTCTTTCTGACCCAGGGTTTTCTGATCATGCTCGATGATTTTCAGTTTCTGTTTCTTCTTTGCTTCTACAGTGACATATTTGAAGTGACTGAAGTGAAATTTGACATTCTTCAAACCAAGATATATGATATTGGATTTTGTATTAAGCAGATTTGTGAGACATTACAGCAAATTTGCCAAAGGCGATAAACTTTTGGCGAGTTTTGGAAAGAGGTCTCAGAGGTAGTTGCACATGAAGCTCAGGGAATAAAGAGCAAGAGAAAGCCAAGCGACATATAAGTGTCTCCTCTTTGAGGTTATTGACAATGTCAGCAAACAGTTAGTCCAGTTGCTGAATCCAACAAGATTTATGAGAGTTCCAGACACGTTTTGGGGTTGATTTTCTCAAATCTCGAGAAGCATCTTATCTGAATTTTTGACATTAATCAATTGCATTTCAAACTGTGTGCTGCATACAACTCAGAACAACTGCAAGGAGAAGGTGCATTTGACTGGTACAGAACTATTTATATGCTGAATTTACATACTTGCTTCTCTGAGGTCAGTAAATTGTCTGCCATAATTCTGACTATTCCCTACTTTACAGCCATGGCAGAAAGATCTTTTTCAACTTTAAAGAGCATTAAGACATTTACATGCAACACCCAGGGGTGGCAAACGCTTGTCCAGCTGGTTTTCCTGACCATTGAAAAAGAACTGCTTATGTATCTGCACAGCTTACCATATTCCTAGGACTTGATCACCAAGGAGTTTCTTAAAAAAACAAAAAATGTAAGAATGGAATCACATTGTATGTGAAGTTATAAGATTTGCTGTATGATGTTATTAACATGTTCCAAACCCCACAGCCCTGCTAAAAGAGAAGTCAGCAAACAGATCTGTCCTAAGCAAAGGAATGTGTGCTTGCCTTAATTTGCATTTATGCAGTAAACAAGATCAAGCAGGAAGGGAAACAAAGGAAGTTCAAACAGGTGAAGAAAAACAGCAAGGAACATCCTTCCACAGAGATTCTTTGTCTCTTGGTTCTCTATCGGAAATGTTTTTCAAGAGGGGGACTGGAACTATAAAAAGCAGAGGCAAACACCCCAAGATACTCCTCTCTCTCTCTCCCTGCCCACCTCATTCTCCATACCCTGAGAAGATAAAAGGAAACAGATGTTGAACTCTGGGGCAGGGATCCCAACCTGAAAGTTTGGACAGTAATCTGCTGGAGCATGAGGTGAGAAAAAGTTTACTTTGCAACTAATTTAGTTTCTTAAGTTAAGCACTAGTAAGAATTTTATCTTTATTTTTCTTGTAACAATTTCTGATTTTTATGCCTCATTACTTGGACTCACTTAAAATCTCTTTGCAGTTAATCAACTTGTTTTACAATTTATCTAATCCAATCTGTTTAAATTGAAGTGTCTGGGTAACTATTTAAGGTAATAAACTGGCATATTATTCCCTTAAAGGAATAATGGACTTAATATATTTGTACTGTCCAGGAGAGGGCTGAGCAGTATAGAACATACATTTCTGAGGGAAGATCCGGGGCTGGGGGTGTGTTAGGGTCACCCTGCATTATAACCCAGGCCGGTGAGAGCCAGTGTGTGGCTGGCAGGCTGCAGTTTCACTCACACACACACACACACACACACACACACACACGCTCAGGGTGTGGCTTGCATGCTGGAAGGCTGTTTGTGAGTAGCCCAGATGGAAACTACTACTGCAAGGCATATAAGGCATCCAAGGTTGCAGGAGCAGGGTGACACAGCGCCCCCACTAAACTGGATTTTGACCACACTTAATGACTTTGTTTGTGTTTCTCCTTTGCCTGTACAGCAACACTTATGAAGATACATTAGCAGTTCCTTTAACTGTGGCACCCCAAGTAACTTTCCTAGCCAGACCTGAAGAAAAGTTCTGTGTAGCCCAAAAGTTTGGCTCTCTCACCAATAGAAGATGGTCCAATAAAAGATATTACCTCCCCCATCTTGTATCTCTAATATCCTAGGACCGACATGGCTATAACACTGCTTACAATCTATGTATCTGTCATCTAATACCTTGTTTCATGCCATAATAAAAATGTCATAGCATGCCACTGCTGAAGGTGGACAGGGTCAGAGCAGGGAAGAAGTCACACTCTGCAGCATACTTCCCTGCTGATCCCCTGGATATCCAAGCAGGTAGCCAACTATGATAATTTGTATAGCAGCAGCATGCTAAGCACTTCAAACACAGCCCTGAAGAACTCACAATCAAAATGAAAACAAGCAAAAGTGAAGGCAATGGGAGCAACAAGAAATTGAATGAAGTTAGGCACTTGTCTTGTTAGTTCCCTGGTTTTTGCTTTAATCACTTTCTCTCTTTTCCCCCTCCCCGAGTTCCCAGCCATTTCCTGATATTTCCTCTTTTATTGAAGTTCCCATCTCTCACAAAAGTACATTCACATCTTCTCTGATCTACTGGGAGTCAGAAATAATGGGTACTAATAATAAAAAGGCAAAGGGCCACGCAAATTGTTCAAAAGTCACAAAGAAATTGGATATTTGGATGCTTTCAGATAAGCACTGTAACTGGCGCTTGTCAGTATTCAAGGAGGAGGATACTGTAAACGGGGATTTCATCAGGTAGAGTGAGACAGCCAGATTTGATCCTTTTGAACGTGGCAAAGTTCAGCAATGCATTGGAGGAGGACCCAAATATGATCTCTAGTTGCTTGAAAAAAATGCTTTACAAACTATTTATACCCTGAGCACATAAGCTGCCAACAGTAAAAGTCTCTAACAGGCCTGCTGGTATTCTCTATTACGTAGAGGAAATATTTATCAAACTGGTAGGAAATTGTAAGTGAAACCACTCTAAGCCATGGTCTACACTAGAAGTTGAGGTCGAATTTAGCAGCATTAAATCAATTTAACCCTGCACCCGTCCACATGACGAAGCCCCTTTTTTCGACTTAAAGGGCTCTTAAAATCGATTTCCTTACTCCACCCCGACAAGGGGATTAGCACTGAAATCAGCCTTGCCGGGTCGAATTTGGGGTACTGTGGGCACAATTAGACGGTACTGGCCTCCGGGAGCTATCCCAGAGTGCTCCACTGTGACCGCTCTGGACAGTGCTCTCAACTCAGGTGTACTGACCAGGTTGACAGGAAAAGGCCCGGGAACTTTTGAATTTCATTTCCTGTTTGGCCAGCATGGCAAGCTGCAGGTGACCATGCAGAGCTCATCAGCAGAGGTGACCATGCAGAGCTCATCAGCAGAGGTGACCATGATGGAGTCCCAAGATCGCAAAATTGCTCCAGCATGGACTGAATGAGAGGTACGGGAGCTGACCGCTGAGTGGAGAGAGGAATCCATGCTATCAGAACTCTGTTCCAGTTTTTGAAATGCCAAAACATTTGTCAAAATCTCCCAGGGCAGGAAGGACAGAAGCCATAACAGGGACCCGAAGCAGTGCCGCATGAAACTTAAGGAGCTGAGGCAAGCCTACCAGAAAACCAGAGAGGCAAACAGCCACTCCAGGTCAGAGCCCCAAACATGCCGCTTCTATGATGAGCTGCATTCCATTTTAGGAAGTTCAGCCACCACTACCCCAACCGTGTTGTTTGACTCCTTCAATGGAGATGGAGGCAACATGGGAGCAGGTTTTGGGGACGAGGAAGAAGATGATGATGATGAGGTTGTAGATAGCTCACAGCAAGCAAGTGGAGAAACCGGTTTTCCTGACAGCCAGGAACTGTTTCTCACCCTGGACCTGAAGCCAGTACCCCCCGAACCCACCCAAGGCTGCCTCCCGGACCTTCCAGACGGAGAAGGGACCTCTGGTGAGTGTACCTTTTAAAACAGTATACATGGTTTAAAAGCAAGCGTGTTTAATAATTAATTTGTCCTGGCATTCGCGGCCAGTACAGCTACTGGAAAAGTCTGTTAACGTGTCTGGGGATGGAGCGGAAATCCTCCAGGGACCTCTCCATAAAGCTCTCCTGGATGTACTTCCAAAGCCTTTGAAAAAGGTTTCTGGGGAGGGCAGCCTTATTCTGTCCACCATGGTAGGGCACTTTACCACACCAGGCCAGTAGCACGTAGTCAGGAATCATTGCAGAACAAAGCATTGCAGTGTATGTTTGCTGGCATTCAAACAACATCCATTCTTTATCTTTCTGTGTTATCCTCAGGAGAGTGATATCATTCATGGTCACCTGGTTGAAATAGGGTGCTTTTCTGAAGGGGACATTCAGAGGTGGCCGTTCCTGCTGGGCTGTTTGCCTGTGGCTGAACAGAAATGTTCCCCGCTGTTAGCTACGGGGAGGGGCTAGCCACATGGTGGGGGGAGGCAAAATGCGACCTTGTAACGAAAGCACATGTGCTATGTATGTAATGTTAACAGCAAGATTTACCGTGAAAGAGTGTACCCATTGTTCTATAAAATGTATCTTTTTAAATACCACTGTCCCTTTTTTTTTCTCCACCAGCTGCATATGTTTCAAAGATCACAGGATCTTCTCCTTCTCAGAGGCTAGCGAAGATTAGAAGGTGAAAAAAAAAATGCACTCGCGATGAAATGTTCTCTGAGCTCATGCTGTCCTCCCATACTGACAGAGCACAGACGAATGTGTGGAGGCAGACAATGTCAGAGTGCAAGAAAGCACAAAATGACCAGGAGGAGAGGTGGCGGGCTGAAGAGAGCTGAAGCTGAAAGGTGGCAGCAGCATGATGAGAGGAGGCAGGATTCAATGCTGAGGCTGCTGGACGATCAAACTAATATGCTCCAGGGTATGGTTGAGCTGCAGGAAAGGCAGCAGGAGCACAGACAGCCGCTACAGCCCCTGTGTAACCAACTGCCCTCCTCCCCAAGTTCCATAGCCTCCTCACCCAGACGCCCAAGAACGCGGTGGGGGGGCCTCCGGCCACCTAGCCACTCCACCCCAGAGGATTGCCCAAGCAACAGAAGGCTGGCATTCAATACATTTTAAAGTTTTAAAGTGCTGTGTGGCCTTGTCCTTCCCTCCTCCACCACCCCTCCCGGTACTTCCCTCCTCCACCATCCGTCTGGGGTTACCTTGGCAGTTATCCCCCTATTTGTGTGATGAATTAATAAAGAATGCATGAATGTGAAGCAACAATGACTTTATTGCCTCTGCAAGCGGTGATCGAAGGGAGGAGGGGAGGGTGGTTAGCTTACGGGGAAGTAGAGTGAACCAAGGGGGGAAGGGTTTCATCAAGGAGAAACAAACAGAACTTTCACACCGTAACCTGGCCAGTCACGAAACTGGTTTTCAAAGCTTCTCTGATGCGCACCACACCCTCCTGTGCTCTTCTAACTGCCCTGGTGTCTGGCTGCACATAACCAGCAGCCAGGTGATTTGCCTCAACCTCCCACCCCGCCATAAACGTCTCCCCCTTACTCTCACAGATATTGTGGAGCGTACAGCAAGCAGTAATAACAGTGGGAATACTGGTTTCGCTGAGGTCTAACCGAGTCAGTAAACTGCGCCAGCACACTTTTAAATGTCCAAATGCACATTCTACTACCATTCTGCACTTGCTCAGCCTGTAGTTGAACAGCTCCTGACTACTGTCCAGGCTGCCTGTGTATGGCTTCATGACCATGGCATTAAGGGGTAGGCTGGGTCCCCAAGGATAACTATAGGCATTTCAACATCCCCAACGGTTATTTTCTGGTCTGAGAATAAAGTCTTTTCCTGCAGCTTTTGAAACAGACCAGAGTTCCTGAAGATGCGAGCATCATGTACCTTTCCCGGCCATCCCACGTTGATGTTGGTGAAACGTCCCTTGTGATCCACCAGTGCTTGCAGCACTATTGAAAAGTACCCCTTGCGGTTTATGTACTCGCCGGCTTGGTGCTCCGGTGCCAAGATAGGGATAGGGGTTCCATCTATGGCCCCACCACAGTTAGGGAATCCCATTGCAGCAAAGCCATCCATTATGACCTGCACATTTCCCAGGATCACTACCCTTGATATCAGGAGATCTTTGATTGCGTTGGCTACTTGCATCACAGCAGCCCCCACAGTAGATTTGCCCACTCCAAATTGTTTCCTGACTGACTGGTAGCTGTCTGGTGTTGCAAGCTTCCACAGAGCTATTGCCACTCGCTTCTCAACTGTGAGGGCTGCTCTCATCTTGGTATTCTTGTGCCTCAGGGCAGGGGAAAGCGAGTCACAAAGTTCCATGAAAGTGCCCTTACGCATGCGAAAGTTTCACGGCCACTGGGAATCGTCTCAGACCTGCAACACTATGCGGTCCCATCAGTCTGTGCTTGTTTCCCGGGCCCAGAATTGGCGTTCCACAGCATGAACCTGCCCCATTAGCACCATGATGTCCACATTGCCAAGGCCCATGCCTTGAGAGACGTCTGTGTCCATGTCCTCACCACTCTCATCACCGTGCTGACGTCACCTACTCGCTCAGTTTCACTTTGCCAGGTTCTGGTGCTGCATATACTGCTGGATAATGTGTGTGGTGTTTAATGTGCTCCTAATTGCCAAAGTGATCTGAGCGGGCTCCATGCTTGCTGTGGTATGGCGTCTGCACAGAAAAAAGGCGTGGAATGTTTGTCTGCTGTTGCTCTGACGGAGGGAGGGATGACTGATGACATGGCTTACAGGGTTGGCTTACAGGTAATTAAAATCAACAAAGGGGGTGGCTTTCCATCAAGGAGAAACAAAAACAACTGTCACACAGAATGGCCCCCCTCAAGGATTGAACTCAAAACCCTGGGTTTTGCAGGCCAATGCTCAACCCAATGCTCAACCCACTGAGCTATCCCTCCCCCCGGTATTTCAGGCAGGACTGAATCTCCATTAAACTTTTCAAGGTGCCCCTGACAGACCTCACCGAAACGATTGTCGACTGTTGATTTCACGGAGGGAAGGAGAGGGGAGCAAATGAATACAAAACAAATCTGGTGTATTTCTTGTTTTGATCCACTCCATTTATCTTTTACATCTTTGGCTGGCAGCAGACAGCACAGTAGGACTGCAAGCCATCCACATCTCCTGGCTGCTCGGCAGAAAATGGTGCAATAGGACTGCCAGCAGGACTAAAGAGAATGACCTGGTCGAGTCACTCCTATTTTAGTCCCTGCACCCATGTCTGCCCAGGCGCTTCTGACTGACCTTACCGAGGCAGCCAGGAGCACCTCAGACATGACGATGATGGTTATCAGGCCTATTGCACCATCTGCTGCCACAAGTCAATGAACTGCTGCTGTGTAGCAATGCAGTACCGCATCTGCCAGCACCCAGGAGATGTACGGTGACAGTGAGCTGAACGGGCTCCATGCTTGCCGTGGTATGGCGTCTGCACAGGTAACGCAGGAAAAAAGATTGTCTGCCGTTGCTTTCACGGAGGGAGGGAGAGCCTGACGACATGTACCCAGAACCACTCACGACAATGTTTTTGCCCCATTAGGCATTGGGATCTCAACCCAGAATTCCAATGGGCGGCCGAGACTGCGGGAACTGTGGGATAGCTACCCACAGTGCAATGCTCCGGAAGTCGACGCTAGCCTCGGTACTGTGGAAGCACTCCGCTGAGTTAATGCACTTAGAGCATTTTGTGTGGGGACACACACAATCGACTATATAAAAACGATTTCTAGAAAACAGACTTCTATAAATTCGACCTAATTTCGTAGTGTAGACATACCCTAAAGCTCCACTGAAATACAGTCACCTTGGAGTGGGATATAGCAATTGACAGGTTAGTACACTGCACAGCTGTGGATTGGAGCCTGAAACCTGAAACCTCTAAGACAATGGAAGAATAGAACATGACTCTCTCCAGTTCAGGCAGGCAGGCACCTTTACACTAGTACTAACTCCACTTAATTCTCAAGGAAGGGTAGAGAGTACACACTTCCAGCTCAAGACTTAATATGTTTCAGCACAGAGCAAGATTCCATAACAGATTTTTAAGAGATTAGCATGCCACATCCTTAAGTATGGTTCAAGTCCCGGGGCCCTTATTCACATCAATAACCCATTGACTTCACTAAGTTCAGTGTGCTAGTTCTGTCCACAAGGCCTGCAGTTACACCTGTTAAAGTACTGTTGTTGTGTGATCTTCCAATACACTAAATGTACAGTGAGCTGTCTTTTGAAAAGGTAAATTAAAAAAAATTCCACTGTGAAAGAAAATCCCTTTTCTCATATCACACAACTTGTAGAGCAGAGCATCAGAAAAGTTGCTTATCTCAATTTATTCTAAAAGATGAAAAATCTAGGTGAGTCTATTGAGTGGGCAATATTATTTTTATTATTAGGTTCTCCTTTAATTAAAACTGTTATGTTTTTACTTGTGTACAAAAATTCAGTTAGAGACATAGAGCTTCTGCTTCCTGTGGTTTATTTCACCTTATATAAAATATTCAGATTATTTATACAAAGCTGCAGATCTGGGAACTCTGCCATCATTATACTCACAGCAGCAGTTTAGTTGCTGTGCACCAGTTTCCTCTAGTACCTCTACAGCTGTGCTTGATTCTTGGCAGAAAATGTAACAAATTTAGAGTTTCCTCTAGCATTCTTGACAACAACAAAAATCAACAGTTATAGTTCCGTTTTTTCCAGTCGCAACTGGACTGAATTTAATCATACTGGCCCACTCCTGATAAACAAAAGTTGTATAATCTGTGTCCTCTCAGAAAGTTTGAAATTTTGGCAAGAAAACTCTGTCTCAACAACCCAAATAGACCCAAAACTTTTAAAATACACCTCAACAGAGTGCTGAGCCAAAGCCCTTGGAAGTGAAAGGAAGTTTTTCTACTGATTTCAGTGGGTTTCAGATCAGACATTAACTGCCTAATTCCATGCCATACCTGCCTGCATTTTGTTTTATAAACTGTTTACATTCCCTAGTTTTTCTCCTTTTCTGATTCTGCCTTTCAAGGTCACAAGATCTGGACAGTTTGCAAGAATGGGTATGACAAGGGGTATTTAGGAGCTGAGATTGGGAAGCCCTAGTCACGTTCTTAGTATATATTCTGTTCAGCAGGCATTTTATATAGACATGAACAGAAATTGTTTTTCTTTAACTTAAATGTTCATGAAATTGGAGGCTGACTGCACTAAGTAAAAGCAGGCATGGTGGAGGTAGAACAGATGCTGTGTGAGCACCCCTACATAAATTTACCAATCACGGTACACCTTAATCCTCAGGTGCAACATCCCTGCTACTCCAGTACTGGGCCTTTCTACACAGAGGTGGCAGATTGTCCCAAAGCATATGCCAATGTCTAACACTTCCCAAGTGTGTTACTCAGTAGGACAGTTCAAGTGAGGAAGAATTATTTAATGGAATACCAGAGATACTGGAGAGAAATATTTCCCTATCAATCTTTCATGGTTTCTATAGAGGCATATTCAACGTCTTCCTTTTCTTTTCAGGAATAGGCCACTACATTTAGATTCATTCCAACTATACTGGATTTCAATGGGCCAAAACATTACAGCAAATCATTGGTTGGTGTAAATCAACATAGCTCGGTTGGCTTCAATGGAGCGTTGCAAATAGCACCCACTGAAAATCTGGCTCACTGATTCCAATGAAACTATACAAATGAGTAAGAGTAAATCATGTGAGTAACACTTGCAGGATCAGACCCTAAATTTATTTGATTTTCCATAGGAGAGAAGTCCTTGAGAAGTCCAAACTCATTAAATGCGACAGACAAATTTGAACCATGGATCTTAGAGGTCAAAGATTAGAATATTTGCTTATGCTTGTATACTGCCTATTGTCTCTTAGGATTTTCTTTCCTTAAGGTAACATGAATTTATCTACTAAATATGAAATAATCACTTATTGGAAAGAATAAAGATTATACACCAAATACATAAATAAAATGTTAATCAGAGTCACTTGAACAAATGCATTTATCAAAATCTTTGTTGTACAGACAGAGATGCTACTGAAAAACATGACTATTTTACCTGATTACCTCAGAACTGCAGTATTCCCATGTACCTCTGTAAGCTTTGTTATAGGAAATACCTTGAATACAGCACATACTAAGGTTAGCTGTCAGCATATCTTATTTAGTTATCTAAGGTAATCAGCAAGTTTTTAAGCATCATCACTGTATATGATTTTTTGCTTACATAAAGATTTTCCTACCTTAACTCATTTTCTACCCTGAAACCTTTTCTTCTTGCCAGCTCCATCAGGAATGTCCTTCTAGTCACCCCCATTTTCCTCTCCATAATAAAAATTACTAATTCACTGAACTTTACTTCACAACTGCTGAGAGAAATTGGAGGATGCATCCCTTTCTGCTTTTTCCTCTGGGGGAACAGGCTTGGAGTTCTGATCTTATCCATGATGCAAGATAATATTTTTTCAACTTGACTGTCTAAATGTGAGTTTACATTCACACTGCCAGCCAATAGCTGTATCTGATGTCACCACCCATTGATGTTATTTTCTTCTGTTTCTCTTCTCAAATCAGAAACAGAAGCTACATGAACAGAAACCGCTTTGCACTATGAATACTTCTTTGACTTACATGTGGGAAGAATTTTAACTTCTCCAGACAGGTGCATATGTATTGAAATTCATTGGTATTGAATGTGGCCACTGCCTCTAAAGACTTAATCCAGATAATTTTGTTCATAACAAATTATTTAAATATATTGTGCCAGATCTTCAGCTGGTAGAACCTGGCATAGCTCCATTGACTTTCATTTTAATTTTTTTTCCTATTTCACCATTTTGTGGTCACATACATTTTCTCCAACTTTAAAAGAAAATTTAAAATAATCATTATTCTTGTTTTTATTTAGAAACTGCTTCTGAGGAAAGGTTTAACTAATATCTCACGATTATGGCTTATATTGTTTGGCACTCTTGTTATTTCTATTCAATTAGCTTTGGGGCTTGTTCTGGTTTATGTATTTTTGCACAATTGTTTCCTGGGGTTGTATTTTTAACTTCATAAAACTTTGACATAAAAGGAATTTTTTTTTTAAAAAGCAAACAAAGAAAAGCACTTTGAAACAATATCACAATAAAATTAATCCCTTGGTAATTTAATTTGAAGGAAGTTAATAGCAAAACGTTAGAGAACAGTTTTATAGACCCTTTAAATGTGCCAGTAAATTGCCAGTACAAAACTCTCTGCAGTACTTACACTGGGGTGCTACACTGGAGTGCAGAACTGTCTCTGCACTTCCTATCCACTATGTGCCGAGTGGGGCTGCTGGATCCCAGTAGCCTCAATAAACTACGTTATGGACAGAGAGGGCCTGTACTGTAGGCACTATTCCCCATTGCCCCACACCTTGTGCAGTCATCTGTACCAGTGCAAACTGAAAAGGAGTACTTGTGGCACCTTAGAGACTAACAAATTTATTTGAGCATAAGCTTTCGAGAGCTACAGCTCACTTCATCGGATGCATTCAGTGGAAAATACAGTGGGGAGATCTATATACATAGAGAACATGAAACAAATCTGCACAGACACACCCCTGGAATCCCGACCTGGGGTATTCTATCTGCTACCCAAGATCCATAAACCTGGAAATCCTGGACACCCCATCATCTCAGGCATTGTCACCCTGACAGCAGGATTGTCTGGCTATGTAGACTCCCTCCTCAGGCCCTACGCTACCAGCACTCCCAGCTATCTTCGAGGCACCACTGACTTCCTGAGGAAACTACAATCCATTGGTGAGCTTCCTGAAAACACCATCCTGGCCACTATGGATGTAGAAGCCCTCTACACCAACATTCCACACAAAGATGGACTACAAGCCGTCAGGAACAGTATCCCCGATAATGTCATGGCAAACCTGGTGGCTGAACTTTGTGACTTTGTCCTCACCCATGGACTGTCCAGTTTGACCAATGTACATGGCAAAGGGGCATTGCTGGCACATGATGGCATATATCACATTGGTAGATGTGCAGGTGAACGAGCCTCTGATATTGCGGCTGATGTGATTAGGCCCTATGATGGTGTCCCCTGAATAGATATGTGGACACAGTTGGCAATGGGCTTTGTTGCAAGGATAGGTGCCTGGGTTAGTGGTTCTGTTGTGTGGTATGTAGTTGCTGGTGAGTATTTGCTTCAGGCTGGGGGGCTGTCTGTAAGCAAGGACTGGCCTGTCTCCCAAGATCTGTGAGAGTGATGGGTTGTCCTTCAGGATAGGTTGTAGATCCTTGATGATGCGTTGGAGAAGTTTTAGTTGGGGGCTGAAGGTGATGGCTAGTGGCGTTCTGTTATTTTCTTTGTTGGGCCTGTCCTGTAGTAGGTGACTTCTGGGTAATCTTCTGGCAAACTGGAGACAATTAACTTGGGCTTGAATAGAGACAGGGAGTGGATGGGTCATTACACAAAGTAAAACTATTTCCCTATGTTTATCCCCCACCCCCCACTGTTCCTCAGACGTTCTTGTCAACTGCTGGAAATGCCGCCCCCCCCCCCGACTCTCCTGCTGGTAATAGCTCACCTTAAGTGATCACTCTGGTTACAGTGTGTACGGTAACACCCATTGTTTCATGTTCTCTGTGTATATAAATCTCCCCACTGTATTTTCCACGGAATGCATCCGATGAAGTGAGCTGTAGCTCACGAAAGCTTATGCTCAGATAAATTGGTTAGTCTCTAAGGTGCCACAAGTCCTCCTTTTCTTTTTGCGAATACAGACTAACATAGCTGCTACTCTGAAACCAGTGCAAACAGAGAACATCTATACTAGAAGCTAGGTGTGCGATTCCTAGTTTGTGTATGCAAATTCAAACCACTGCTCATCTGAGCTAGTGACTAAAAACAGTAGTGTAGATGTGCTAACACAGGCAGCAGCAACATGGACTAGCTGCCCCGAGTATGCACCCAGGGAGTTCAAGTGGGTTTGTACTCAAGCTGGCTAGCCTGTGCTATGACTGTTGCTGCCGATGCTATCGTGGCTACACTATTTTTAGTGCTCTAGCTTGCCACTAGCACAAGAACATATACATGAGCTGGGAATCACACCCCTAGCTCCTAGTGTAGACAGGCTGTGAGTGAAGAATCGGGTCCAGAGTATAGACGTTATTTCAACAAGGCAAATTGCATCCTCATTATATTATGGATCATGTTAAACTGGGCTTTTTGATTTGAGCTATGCTGAAATATAGAGTCTATTGCAGGAAGGAAATTAAATAAATTACACACCCAGCTTTTTCCTAACTTCCTGTGAAACAAACACATTTGGGTAAAAAGACAACATTTTTTGAATAATTGAGAACTCTAATTTCACCATTTCTGTGGGAAATGTTAAAAATGTCTCAGCTTGAGTATCTATTTATTTATTAGATTTATTTTCTTCTTTGTCTAATAAACATAGCATCAATGTCCTGCAAAGGCCTGTCAATGATCCAATTTTACCACACACAACTTGTGAATTTAACTGGATTTTCACCTCCCACTTGAATAATCCACTCCCCTACAATTTTACAATATAAATATTTCTTGACAATAATTCACAAGGTGGAATATGTACTGGGAGTAAGCAAAAAACAATCCAGGTGGCAGTCACATTTGTGGTTACTTTGCCAAAAAATAAGAAGCAAGGATTTAATCTCATGAGTTGCTAAATCAAATTTAAAGTTAAATGTCATCTCCCTAAATTAGATATTTCCAGAATAAATGATTTAATTATTTTGGTCTTACCAGTTATTTTTTACATCTAAGTAGAGTAAGAAATAATTGTCAACTCTAGTGGTTCTCAACCTTTTGGCATCCAAAAAATAATCCATTGAGCCATGATATGTCCCACAATCCATTGTGGCCCCCAAAGATTGTAGGGTTCAGGAAATAGAAAGAAACAATGGGAGGAATTGGGTGCTGTGTGGCTGTGATGGTGAGGAGTATTGAAATTGGATTGGGCTCCTGGGATTTGCTTTATTCATTGGTGGTGAAATATCATGTCCAGAATTCCTGCCTATCTAATTTTGTAAATTATTCTGAGAATGACATCATAGCTCAATGAACTGGATAATACATTCATGTTATTTTTGTCCTGAATATCTTAATGGTCATTAGTTGGTTATGCTGCATATGTTTTCTTTATCTTACAAGGTACCATCATTTCAATTGTTCTAGTCTTTGTATATTCTTAAATATAACTTATCACCTTGCAAACCTTGGGTTCATGCTGTGTCTGCTTCTCACGAGGAAGCAACTAGATTATTTTTAATGGTTTTCAGAAAATACAAAATACAATTAAATAAGCACGTATGCAAGTTGATGGGCCTCTCTCACTGAAACACTGCCTGCAAGCCACCAGCTTCGTCAAAACTATACAGTTAGAATCAATGTAAAACCAGGCAGTAAAAGTAGGGGAAATGTCAATACAGTGGGAGACAGACTACAAGGTTTCTTTCAAGGATTGAAATAATCAGATGCATGCATCCATCAACCAAGAAACCTTCTCGGGGCTTCTCTACACTTAAAACACTGCAGCAGTGCAGCTGCACCACTGTAGCACTTCAGTGTAGACACTACCTACGCTAGCAGAAGAGGTTCTCCATTGGTGTAAGTAATCCACCTCCCTGAGAGGTGGTAGCTGGGTTGATAGCAAAATTCTGTCTACACCGGAGTTGAGAACGGGTTAACTGTCTGCCTTGCTCAGGGATGTGGATTTTTCATGCCCCTGAGTGACATAGCTATATTGACCTAATTTCCTAGTATAGACCAGGGCTCAGATTCAACAGGATTCTTTCATATTGTTTGCAGTGAACTAACAACTCACATGAAGTGGTAAAAAAGCTATGCTAGTAAAGATGCCAGTCAGGGAACTGGCAAAGTGCAGCAAAGGAATTCCTGATCTTTTCACAGTCTAGGCTAGAGATGGTCAGAAAATGCCCTCCCATTTTCCTCCTCTCCTCCCCCCTCCCATTGAAAATTTTCATGAAAACAAATTTAATATAATATAAAATCATTTATGTCTAAATTTTCTACTGAAACATGAGAGTTTTGACAAATAATCGAACCAGGCCTATCTGGGTCTGATGCCAGTTGCACATATAGTATGTCCCTGAAATTAAACAGCAGTTTTGGCGTTTTCACATTACTGAAGGTCCACTTTCAGGTCAGCATGCTGAATCCAATGTAGGCAATCGAGTAACTTACTATGTTGCTCTGGGGCAGGTTACACATGAACATGTTGTGTAAAGAAACTATTCAATCTTTAACACCTTTTTGCACTTGACTCCGAATACTTTGGCAAGCGACTGGTCCACTGACAATCCAAAAGGCATAACCACAAACCATATTGTGCCTAATTAACTGTGTGTTCAAAACAAAGAATGGGTGGCCTGAGTCACAACTGCATTCACTTGGTGAAAAATCCACGCAAACATTAGTTTGTCATCTTTTATTCTTCACCAGAACAATGGACAATTGCCGCAGGGCTGTTCCTCTGGCAGAAAGCCACCTTCCTAGTGACTTATATTGGATTATAAGTAGCCATCGTTTCAGAAGAAGGTTGTCCCGTTACCTGAGTCATGATACCATATGTGACTTCTTACTCTTCACCACCCATGGTTAGTGGCATAAAAACCACACAGACCACAGCACTGTTTTCAACAAAGTGAAATTCCTCTTTATGTGCTGTTCCCCAAGAGCATGGCATACTGCACTTCACTTGCAAACCTCTGTGGCAAGTTGTCTACAGAAACCCAATCGTAGGATTTTTAGAACAACCTTTCCCCTTTCTGATGCTGTTCCCGTAGAAAAGGATGATCAAGGCCACAGAGTGCAAATGAAATATCCACAAACATTGTTGATGATTTAAATGATTATCCTACAAGTGGTCAATGTGTTGCAGTGTTTGTATCAACCACAGTAATAGAAATGGTCTGCAAGCAGTACCCAGTATGGGCCTGATCCTGCACTCCTCATGCAGGTATGAGAGTTATAACTCAATGGGAGTTAGACCTGGAGGAGGAGTGCTGTAAAGCATAAAAGTGCTTGTTCAGTTCCACTTCATCTCTGTATAAATGTATGTTTTCATCGTGCCTTACCTGGTATTTTCAGCCGTTTGCTTGCACATAAACTAGATATTAAAATATTTTATTAAATGTTTTTGTTACATTCCAGCTAGCTTTCTTGTGTAAACCCAAGAATATGCTGTGAGATAATTTTAGTGAATAGTTGCGGTATGTTAGTCTTCAAAGCAGAGGGAAGAAATGCAAATGGACAGCACTTTTTAACTATTAACTATCAACAGAATCTGTAGGGTGATATTTATTCCTTTTTTTTTTTTCCAGTTGCAACAGATATATACGATGACCTTTCCCCCATAGTTAGGTACAAAACCCAAGGAATCATTTTGCATAGATTCTTTGAAAAGTGGCATAAGGAAGTATTTAAAATTTGTTGTCTGCCAGATGATGGAACTTGAATAGAAATTCAACATTTTTCAGTCCCAATGATACCTCTGTCTTATTTTTGAGCCCTTCTAGTCTGTATTTTTCTTAAGAGGCTGCTGTGACTTCTTGTTTGTTTGAGTTCTGGTGCTTATTTGCTGCTGAGTATTCTATCTTTTATCAATGCAGGTTCTAAAATGTCTAGAAATAGGTCAAGATGTTTTAGAAATATGAAAGGTTTTTCCTTCTTCTAATGAAGTTTCAGTGGGATAGATTTAAAACCCAAAACATATTTTGAAATGCCTTTGTGATATGGCTCTTCTTTCTTATTTTATACTGCACAGTACAAAAGCATAAAAGGGCACATATATAACCAAAGTGTAAGTCCTAAATAAGATGTACTTTTAAAAGTTTCCTTTCCCCCTGTTTTGCTACTAAGAACATAAAATAACAAAATCAGGGTTTTTAAAAAAGTATTTGTCTATTTTACTACACTTCAGTTATCTGTTGATTGCCATCAGGAAACAATACAGCATTCGCAATAGCTTCACACTTCTGTTCTTAATCCAGCTCTGTCCAAATAGGTTGTTAATTAGTTGTAGTTGGTGTCATTATTAATGACAGGTTTCAGAGTAGCAGCCGTGTTAGTCTGTATTCGCAAAAAGAAAAGGAGGACTAGTGGCACCTTAGAGACTAACCAATTTATTTGAGCATAAGCTTTCGTGAGCTACAGCTCACTTCATCGGATGCATCCGATGAAGTGAGCTGTAGCTCACGAAAGCTTATGCTCAAATAAATTGGTTAGTCTCTAAGGTGCCACTAGTCCTCCTTTTCTTTTTGTGTCATTATTAAGTAGGCAGCCCCAGACTGCAGCAAAATATTTCCATTGCATTAGAACCAAAGTGTAAAGTATCTGGAAGGTACATATCTCACTTCATCATTTACCCGCCATTGTGAGGGCCTCCAGCACTGGTGCAACTTGCTCCCTCTTATTGGTTGTCTGTGGCACATAATAGTCTCGTCTCATGTGGGCTGTAATTCTTTGGTCTAATTTTCATTTTTGGGTTTAGAGTGCAGGTGCTGCGTGGTGTCTGTGGCCTGTGATATACAGGAGGTCAGACTAGATGTTCTGGTACTCCCTTCTGGCCTTAAACTCTATATGACAAATTACATGAGCTAGAGCTCTGATGAGAAGTTCTGAATAGTAGTAGCCAAATCAGCAGCCATTGGTTAAATGTACTTCATGTGAAGCTATTTATGAAGCCAATGTCTTTCTCTAGTTTCTACTATAACTCTGGCAAAATTTATACAGTAAAATAATTCAACCTGTCTGCAAACAGAGAAGCAGTTACTCATGCTATCATGGTAGAGACCAGGCTTTGGAATAAGTGGGATAGTATTAGAGATGGGCAAATCCTGCAAAATACATTCCAGGTGTAGTGGTCCCTCAATCTCAGGCTCAGAGGGAGGCCACTCTGACTTACTGCATCAGGCAATAAACAGAGGGTAATTAGCAGTCCCTATCCCAATCCTCTTTGGGCAGACAGTAATTCAAGTCTGGGCTCTGACCCTCTGGGTGGGCAGAGCAATAAGCAGTCTTTGGGCCCAAGCCTCCTGGGTAAAGCAAACCGTAAAAACAGTCAGGCTCTGAATCCCTGGGCACAGCAGAGCAACAAGCTGTCTTTAGTCTGAGCTTTCTGGATAAGGCAGGCAATAACTACAGTCTGGGCTCTAACCCTTTGGGAAGGGCAGAGCAGTAAGCAATTAAGCAATGTTTTGCCTAGCCTCCTGGCTAAGGCAGACAGCAAACCATCTAGGAGCATGCAGCTTTCTGGCCGGGGTAAACCACAAATAAGGCTCAGGCCTTCTGGCCTACGGCCATCCCAGGGTTGGACTTGGCAGCAGGGGAGGTAGGAGGACCCGGGCCTACCCTACTCCACCAGGCCCCAGCCCAGGACCTTAACAGTGACAGGGCATCCCGCCACTGGGTCAGGGGAATCCTGCCAAAACACACTGACTTGTATTGCAACAGCAAACCTGACTAACATCTGGTTCCCTGGGGCTACTTCCTACCACAGTCCATTGGTATGACTCCATAGTCTGTGTCCCCTCAGTCTCCTCGGTGGTGGGCGGCAGTCCCAACAACTCTTTCCCACTCTTGGTTTCCTTTGGGGGCAGGACCCCATACAGCTTGGGGTCTGGTCCAGAGTACTACAGTGGGCTAGAGACATCTGCCTCCTTCACTGGCTCTGGCCCAACTGAGCTGAAGGGCCCAACACTTATGTTTCCTGTCCTTCCCCTCTGCTTCTCGCCTGGGGGATACGGCAGGCTTGGCTCTGCCCACCAGGTAGAGTGTAGTGTTCCCTCCATCTCAGGCTTGGAGGGAGGCCACTCTGCCTTGCTACACGTGGATTACTTGTGCATACTTATGCATCAGTTCACTTTCAGCAATATTCATGCCCCTTTAGTGTTGACTTGCACCAGCAACTGAATTTACTTATTTATTTATATGTTTGTGGAAAGCAACTTTGACGTGTGCATGCTCAAGTTTTCACATAAGAAATGTGAGACTTTATCAAGTAACCTATATATCCAGAAAATCAATAATTTTGGAAAGGGAGATTACAATTTATGGAGAAACTCATGAATTGGTAGTATAGCTAAGTAAGCACAGTCAAGGCATATCATGGTATTTGGACTGTAAGATAAGGAAGGCTTACAAAAGAGACAAAAATCTTATAATTGCTGTCATTAAGTGCCTAAGCCTTTTGTGGTTCATGAGTAATAAGAATGTTAATACAGGGAAAAAACAGACAGAAAACTGTATAATGAGAATGAATTCATTAACCTCAATCTCTGATACTCAAAAAACATGCAAGAAGAATTAGACCAACAACTGGAAAAATCCAATCCATTTTCAGGATTTGTTTGAGGATTCTTTACACAGACTGCCTTCTTCATAGTTTAGAAAAATCCTCTTCTTTTAAGTCCACTCCCCAGGAATTTATAAAAGACTGGGACCATATCATGATTCAGAGAGCATGACAATACGGTCACTGGTACTCCACTTGCACCAGGGGAAAATCAATCAGCACCAGTCCTATAACTGGAAGAGATTACTTCCCTTTCCATGCTGACTCAGCTGTACCCCATAGAAACCTCTTTTCCCATGCCACCCCCAACTCCTACAAGGCTCTCCCTTGTATGCGTGCATGATAAAGCTTATAATTATAAAAGCTCCAAAGTTTGTTTTCACATACACAGTAACTATACCTATTGCAAATGATTGCTCTGCTGCTTCTGGTTGCGATTAGAACTGGGTGAATACTTGACTTTTTGGTTCAGCCAGCAAACCAAGAAGTCAGTGGAAATTTTTGGTTCATTTGCAAAAGTGTTCATAATTTGTCAGCAAATTGGAAATGTTCATTTCAGGCAAGTGAATCGTGTGAGTGTGCCCCTTTAAAACCTTTAGCCCTGACACTTGCCTGGCTTGTAGGAAACTCAGGTTTGAATTCCTCCGAAGGAGCAGTGACTTGAAGTCAAACCTCCCCCACCCCACACGCACACAAGTGAATACTGTAACAACCAGACTATTCTCTATTTTGCGGTGGATTAGTCTCAGTCTTTCCTGATGAAGCTGTTCCATTTAGCATAAATAATTAAATATTCATTATATCAAAGAGATAGAGAGTGAGGAGTGACGTAGTGATTAAGGCACTCACCTGGGGGGTAGGACACGTGGATTCAAATCCCTCTTCAGAGAAAATAACCACTATGCCAAAGGACATGCACATACAGAAAATTTGCTGAACCTGAAAAACTTTTCCCCAAGCCAAAATTATCCATTCAAATTCACGAATCGTTCCAGGTCAACCAAAACTGCATTTTTGGGCAAATAAACTATCACACCCAACTCTAGTATAAGTTATTGCAACAAGAAGACTGGATTCTAATAGGTATACAGAAGGGCCTCCCATATTCTTGGTATAAATGAACAAATTATTGTGTTAAGTAATAAAAAAAGAGTACCTGGCCACTTGCACATGGGGACTGTCCCAGAGTCCACTGTAATCAATGTCAGGATCAGGCCTGTAGTGCTAGAGGCTTCAGCTGTATCTGCTATGGACCTGAATAAGCACCAAGAGAAATTTATTAGACCAACTTTACCTATTGCCAGAGATATAATGTTACATTGAACAGAGAACTGACACTCTCCGAAAAAGCATGGATCAATGGGCTTTGTGTGCAAGCACCTCCCAAGAAAACAGTCAGAGGTCCTAGGATATTCAATATGGAGTAGGACTTACCTGGACACTGGCTAGGACAAAAACATAAATACCCTCAATGCCAATACTAGCGCCAACTTGTTAAGCTACTAACAGTCAAAGATCTGTCAGGGGAGTGAGGCTACACAAAGGGTTTACAGTATGGCCCACACCTGAATGGAGAGGTTGTCTCGCGGACCATTTCCCTGTGTGAATGACAATCACATAACATTTCTATAGCCACTGTAACAACTTCTTACACACAAAAATATTAAAAATTAGTCTGATATTCAATGCTTCTGCTGGCGGCTCCATTTCCTGAGCAAGACTCATTTCCTCCCCTCCTTCTCTTTTATAGTAGTGGCTACTAATACAGGCAACTAGACTGAGTCCACCTACTTGCAACCTTCTGCTTTCAAAGGCATCCTGTGCACATGGGGTTAATCTGGCTCAGTATCTTTAAGCTAACAAGCTAGAATACTTAACAATGGACCAAAACCCGTCAATCCTTACTCAAGCAAAACTTCCTTTGGGATAAATGGAAGTTTTGACTGAGTGAGGACATCAGGATTTAGCTCCTAGTACACCACAAAACTCCCCCTCAGTTTGAATGGCTAGTAGAAGCAGTGATTAATATTATCTCCTCCCCCAGGCCCCAAATCTATCTCCAAACAAGCTGGTCACCAGCACTATCTCTAAAGGTTGTGAGAAGTGCTTTGCTAATTATTAAATCCTGCTACTTAGAAGTATTATATAGCTGGTACAGTACAGTCTAAACATTATAGTAATACTGTAAATAATGTAGTTCTACAGCTACTCATTAAAAAATTTGCAAACCAAAATGATGCATGATTAATGCATTCTATATTGTAGGTGGTAAAAGCATGCTTCATTTAATAAAAATGAGATGCAAATTAATTATCCAAAACCAGTGACAAATAGAAACAGGCTGGCATTTCTATATTCAGCTTAATTGGGGAAATATGTGAAATTCATATAGAAGGAAAACAGGATTGCATTTAAAATACATCTTTCAAATATACTCAAGTTACAGTAGTGGGGGAAGGTTTCATTTTGCTTGCAGCTTCCACTTCACTCAACTGAAGATATCATCAAATCAGATATTATGGGAAGAGGGGATATATATAGTAAGTGCTATAATTAATACTGAGATTGTCTACATACGGGGGTTAGTCCACACTAACTTGGGTTAGTCTGTGTGAAGATGCCTGCATACACACTGCAATTCATTAGAGAACACTAACTCCACATTTATCATGAACTCTGGAGTCCACTTTCAATACGTACTAAGTTTGATGTGAATTGAGTTAGTGCAGTCTATTGTTTGTGTGCAGCCATTGATGCTGTGCACTACTTTGGCAGTCCTCCAATTGCTATCCCACACTGCTTTGTGGGCATCTGTGCCATTACGCCCCATATTCTTCATAGAAATATTGTTATGATATGAATATGGCATAACTAAGATATGTTTTATGCAAGATGTGTCACGTGAGGTATCATTGGAAAGGTTACGATTTGCTGAATGTGATTATCCAATTTGTATGCATGTATCTTTTCTGTATCTGAAGTTAGGAATATTGACTATATAACAATTACAACTGTGTGTGTACTTGGGGAACGCCCACCAGATAGCATGCAATCAGCCTGTGTAGGGGAAAAACTATAGCTTTCATTTTGTTTTGGCACTTTGCCATTTTGTTTGTAAGGAGTTGTTGTTTGTCCACCATGTTGGTGACCTTCTTCTTGAGACAACTGGCGTCTTTTTCTCTCTAAGGTCGGAAAGAGCAAGGGTCACATGGCCTGTGTTCTACCTAGTAATAGGAGAGCATAAAAGACTGCTGCACCCGAGAGGAGAAGCTGTACATGTGGCAGCACAGTATATGTCCTAGCCAAGACTTCGAGGGATCTACAGAAGACGATCCAAACTCCATAGTTCCAGCTATCAGTTCCTGATTGATTCCTGTCTTACCGGTATCCTGAACTCCTGTGTCCTCACCTTGCTGTCCTGACGTATTCCATCCGTGATGTCCTCGGTCGTGAGTCCATTCCTCTCAACCTGGTGTAGTATGCTGTGTACTTCTGTACCTTACCAGTAGTAAATTCCCCTTTGTCCTCCTGGGTTTGGGACCTTGATTTTATGTCAGTTTGTTGTGCCAACCTGTACCTGTATGCCCTTTGTGTATTGTTTTGCTGGGGGTCCTATAAGTTACTGTTTCCTGTTTGAGTCACTGTTTAATAAACCAGTTTGCTTTATAGTTAATCCTGTCCTTAGTTTTTTCTCCATTGATAGATGCGGTTTGGGGGAATGAGTCTGCTGGGTGGGGACTCTGAGGTGTGGAACCTAGAGCACACCCAGTTAACCACAGGTAAGATCTGAGTTCCTGGTTAACACCTGGATGGGCCATTAGGAAGGACAATAGGTCTTTAAAGGTACTAATCTCCCTCCTTCCTGAGAAGTTTCCTGGGATGCTACTTTGACACTGCAGGGTCAGGTGATCATGTCACCTGGTATTAGACCCCATCTTGGGCTTTTAGTGTTTTTCTATAAAAAGGTTGTGGGGGTCAAATTAGGAAACAAAGCATTCCCGCCATATGCAAATCCTATTTAAGGCTGGGGAGTAATTAATTTAGGCTCTTCTCCACTGCCTCCCCACCCAAGAAGGAAGACTGCTGAAAACTCCTGAAGAAACAAAGGAACTAAGCTGGGGGAGGAGAGACAGATCAGCCTGTAAAAGGAATCTCTGGAGATTTAAGCTGCAAGCAGTGCAGTTTACCTTCAAGAACTCTGCAACATGCCTGAAACAACATTTAGGGTGAGAAGTTATTATTGTAGCCAGATTCCTTACTGTATTAAGCTTAGTTTGCCTGTTTTGTTTTATTTGCTCAGTAATCTGCTTTGTTCTGTATGCTTTCCCTTATAAACACTTGAAATGTACCTTTTTGTAGTTAATAAACTTGGTTTTTTGTTTATTCCGAAACCCAGTTTGTGCAATTCATAACTGCGGGGGGCAAACAGCTGTGCATATCTTCATCCACATTGAGAAAGGGAGAAAATTTCAGGAGCTCACATTGTATAAATCTCTATACAGCGCAAGACAATATAATTTTGGGTTTACACTCTAGAGGGTGTGTGGACCACAGTGCTGGGTAATTCCCCGAGCTGAATCCCCCCACAGAGCTGACTGCAGACTCTGTGAGATTCCACAGTTGGGTGTGTCCCTACCTGTATGTGTGCTGGAAGGGGGCTTGAGAGCCTGTCACAGCAGCACTGTAAGGGAAACCCAGGCTAGTGGGACAGGCAGGCTCAGTGGGACCCCAGCACATCAGGTGGCACCCTGGAAGGTGGGGGTCTAACCCATCACAGCATCCATGACCAATCTGTCTATTTACCTGTCTACCTTCTACTGCTCTGGGATCAAGTTGACCAGATGGTCCCTCCCCCATTTAAAGACAGGTACTGAGTCAGGATCAGCCCATTTGCTCCTGGATTCAAATATATCAGCATTGTTGCAATATTACTCCAGCAGCCTTTACAACATGCCTTGAGCAGCCACTTCAGGCCAGAGGTGCTAGCTCTCCTCACCATCTGGAGAGAAGCATTGGTGCAGCAGGCTCACAGAATAAAGATGTGTTTGTGAACACTGCAAGTCAGATATCTGAAAGGGATCACAAGCAGGATCCTAACAGTGCTGGATAAAGAACAAACTGCTTGGGAGAATTTACGATAAAACCAGGGATGTCAACTGTGGATGTATAACATGTCAATTTTTTGAGGAGGGGGGCAGATCTGCACCCCCACCCCCTCTGCATGACCTCGCCTAAGGATAAGTGGCAAGAGTCTTTAGAGAAGGAACACAAGCAGAGCAATGAGGAGCTCTTCTGGGAAAGCCAGGAGCTCTTCAGGACTCAGTACCCTGAAGGCATCCAGCATCCTGAAACCAATTCCCAGCAAGCAACTCAGTCTAGGACTCAGGAGGCATGTCCTATCAAGGAAATGTTGGCACATAAGCATCTCTATAATTTATTTATACTTTATTGCTGTGCTAGCTTCTGTTCTGGAAGCCCCACAGCTACAGCAATTTTTGGCAGATGTGAGCTAGGAGCATTTCAGAGTCTCCAGCCCCCACCTCTTTGGGCCCACACTATGCTTTTCATTCATTCAGCCCCTTTACACACACAGACACACGTTTCAAAATGGCAGCTGGACTGGCTGGGCAATTGGCTTTTGTCTCAGGCTAAAGTCCCGACCACTAACTGTTTACAAGCCCATACCATGGAGGGCACATGCCCATCTACCTATTTTCTTTTTCCCGTCCCTGCATCTGTCTTGTCAAAGGAATGCGCTCCCTCAGAAAAATATCCCCATGGCTGCTCAAAATGGTGGCCAGCAGCATTGGACAGCCACAACCTCTACCTCACTTCCCCTCCCACAGCATATTTGAATACTGAAAACATTCAGTTGTGTGAAATTCAGCAGTTTGTTGAGACAGTGGTTACAGGAAAAGAAGTTTAGTTAGTGTTCTCAGTTTACAGGAGGTAGACGTGGGCACTGCACATCCATAAAGGTAGTAAGACTACAGCTCCTGCTGAGGTATATATGTCCTGTTACACACATTTGTACAGGAAAATAAGTTTGCTTTAGGGATAGCATATCTATACAGCTCTTAATGGCTTTTCACAGGCTTATGTACTGAAAGACTGGGAGCAGTTAAGGCTTCAAAACAATCTTTGCAGAACCCAAACTATTTTTCTCTGCACTCTCAGCAGTCTGCAGGGGAGATAAAGCAGAATCGAAGACTGAGAAATTGCTCAGTTGTATCCTGGAGGGATAGTTTCTGCAGTGTAGCTTGCAACTCACTTCCCCTTCTGCGGCATTTTTGAGGGGACCATCTTGGTGAATAACTTCACACTGATCTCACAAATCAGCAGCAAAGGAAAGGACTGTAGAATACCCTCCCGGAATGCCATGCACTTAGTGTGCACCAAGCTCCTGCTGCGTGTACACAATGAAGTGAATGGAAAGAGGCACAATTGTCCCATGTGCACACTGTTAATGAGTTTTGTACACTAACTAGTGCGTGTCAACTCACTGTGAACTAAACCACCAAGTAGCCAAGACCCTAGTTGAAAGGGGAAGAGAAACTTATGGATATTACTGTTTTTAAAATAATTTTTTCCGAAAATATCAGTAACTAATGAATAGGAAGCAATACTGTTTCTCATTCTTTTTCCCCCCTAGCAGGTTACGCCAATTACATAAAGATTATATATTTGATCTTTCTGACTACTAAGCAAAAGTGACAGTTTCTGGTTAACACCACAATGATTTCTGAGGAATAGTGCTTGTTCTGCACTCTCCATTGACACAAGCAGCAGAAAATGACTGAAACTAGCAACAAAGAAGTTGAAAGAACTTCTGCAAATGGGGATTACACACATCTTCCCACTACCTTGGGAGAGAAAACATAACAGCTGTTCTTCTGAACTATGCAATGTGAGGTTTCCAGGTGGATGAAAAAATCAATTAGATGCCTTTTTCATTCTGTAAATATAATGAACGAAAGGAACTCAGAGAACACAGTGTAGGACAAAAACAACCAACCTTCCAAAATAACTCTCCTAAAATGAGCTATTATGTAAGGTCACAGTCCTAATTTCTATGACTTATTCGACTGCTATTGCTCAGAATTCTCAGTCCTTTGATTTAGTGAAGTACTGAATTCAGTTACTTCAGAACTGTCAAGTAACAGAAAAATAACTGTGCAAGTATCCAAAGTGTTTGATTTATTCAGCTGGATATTTTTGAACCCAAAGCCATTCCTGCCTTATATCCAGAGAGCACACAGTCTCCAAAGAGCCATTACTTTCTGGTTTCTATCCAACTTCACCTTTCGTTTGTAACTGCCTATGGCATTATGAAATATTTTTAAAACATTTATTTTGCCATGCAGCTCTTTTAGTTCTACCTTTTGCTACACTGAAAACTCATTTAAAAAAAATTACTCATTAAATATCAATTTATTTCTCAAAGCCACTGGAAATTCCTCTTCCATGCTAACTCAAACTTTGTTCCACAGTTTCATTTTACCCCAAGCTGAGTATTAAATCAGTTCAGAATTATAAATACTCTTTCTTCCTTCATTTATTTTGAAAGTTCCTTTAAGAACATAAGAACAGCCATATTGGGTCAGACCAAAGGTCCATCTAGCCCAGTATCCTGTCTTCCGACAGTTGACAATGCCAGGTGTCCCAGGGGGAATGAACAGAACAGTTAAGTACCAAGTGCAGAGGTGAAAGTAAGCCGGTACACCCCGGTACTGGAGCAGCCCGGCTTCCCCAGGGGGCAATTTAAAGGGCCTTTGGCTCCCAGCAGTGGCTAGAGCCCCAGGCCCTTTAAATTGCCTCCAGAGCCCCGCTGCTGGAGCCCTGGGGTAGCAGCTGCGGGGCTCCAGCAGCTATTTAAAGGGCCCAGGGCTCCCCTGCTTCTACCGCCCCGGCCCTTTAAATAGCCGCCGGAGCCCCGCCGCCACTGCTCCAGGGCTCCGGGGGCTATTTAAAGGACCGGGGCGGTAGAAGCAGGGGAGCCGCAGGCCCTTTAAATAGCCCCCAGAGCCCTGGGGTAGCGGGGGCTCCGGGGGCTATTTAAAGGGCCAGGGCTCCAGTTGCCTCTGCTGTCCCAGTCCTTTAAATAGCTGCTGGAGCCCCGCCGCTTCCCAGGGCTCCAGTGGCTAATTAAAGGACCAGGGCAGTAGAAGCAGGGGAGCCCCGGGCCCTTTAAATAGCCCCCGAGCCGCTGCTGCTACCCCGGTGGGGGAGGGAGGAGAAGAGGAGGAGAAGGAGGGGGGGCAATTACCTTACAGGGTGGGCTGGGGCTGGCTCTGACCCCCTCGGCCCCACACCTTCCGCCCTAGGCCCTGCCCCTTCTGGGAGCCAGAGCTGGCCCCAGCATACTGGTGAGTCGCAGGACTTACTTTCACCCCTGACCTAGTGATCTATCCCATCTCCCATTCCCAGCTTCTGGCAACGAGAGGCTAGGGACACCATCCCTGTCCATCCTGGCTAATAGCCATTGATGGACCTATCCTCCATGAACTTATCTAGTTCTTTTTTGAACCCTGTTATAGCCTTGGCCTCTCTAAAATGTAGAACATGAACTAACATTCCAAACTTTGAATTATATACTCCATTTACCAGAGACAGGAACTTACATCAGCACTGTCCTGCAACACTCATAAAAAGCATCAAGTTTGCATTTTAAGTCCCTATCTCCAGGAACATTATTAGCTCCTTCATAGCCTGGCCAAATATTGGGATTGGTACCGCCAGCACACATTTTCTGTTTCATCTTTATTAGAAAACCACTTCTGTTTTAAAGCAACCAACTTTTGTGGGGCCTTTCTGTGGTAATTTTACACTGCACTTTCATTCCCTCCACGGCAAATATCAGTATAGGTAATCTGGGTAAGATGCAGCATTATTTATTTATCATACAATATCTGCTGTAATTGAGACATTTATTCAGTTCATTCATTTTCTGCCGGTCTTTTCCAGAAAGTATCCTTCACCCTCATCTTTTCTATTCCCCACATCACATATTAGAGTCCTTGGATGGAGGTCATGTGCCTTTATTTAATCTGATAACACACACTTCTTCATTTCCATAAGGGGAACCCCATTGCAGGACCCAGGAGTCCATTATGCGATTCAAGGGAACAATGTAAATCTACACAATGAAATCCACTGTGTACTGTGTTGTTTTTCAAGTTTAGAAACAAAGCTGATTTTGTACCATGCCATAGTTCAGTTTATAGCCATGTGGCTATTGAAGAGATGGTTTCTATTCAATAGTGAAGAATCAATAAGAGTACTGGAGATCATGCTCAACTGAAGAATTTGGTTTACTGTCACATTTTGACTTTTCTCCTAGCGTTGAAGTTTCCCATATCCCTGGTTACAATGATTGTTAACGCCTTTCAAATAGTGTGAGAGCAGGAGTGATTTAAAACTGGCAAAATCTATCTGTTGGAACTCAAATAATTCACTAAAGCACTTGCTGCTTAGAATTTAGAGACATTTTGATTTAGCTCAACATGTTTTCATGGTGTTAATATGGATACACTCATAATTCAGTAAAGTGATTTTCCTTTGCTGCTGGTTGAAATATTATGAGGCATACAATATGCTGAAATTACCAACTGACATCAAGAGGAACTCTATGTGCAGAAATATATCAGTGGTGGCAATCATGAATAACTGTTTAAATCTACAGTATTCCATTAGTGCAAAATCAGGCTAAGTTAGAAGACAATATTGTCCCTGAGACTGTTACAATGATTGTGGAGTGGGAATGCCATTGAACACAAAAGCTGAGAGCCCCTATGTAGAAGAATTTTGTTGTCATATATGACAGGGTTCCGAGTAGCAGCTGTGTTAGTCTGTATTCGCAAAAAAGAAAAGGAGTACTTGTGGCACCTTAGAGACTAACCAATTTATTTGAGCATAAGCTTTCGTGAGCTACAGCTCATGCATATCCGATGAAGTGAGCTGTAGCTCACGAAAGCTTATGCTCAAATAAATTGGTTAGTCTCTAAGGTGCCACAAGTACTCCTTTTCTTGTTGTCATATATATTTTCTATCCCAAGGTATGTCTACACTGCAATCAGGGGTGGGATTACAGCACATGTAGACATACCTGACCTAGCTTGGAAGTAACTATCTTCAATAACAATAGCAGTACAGTAGCATAGGCAGCATCAGAGGTTGTATAACCCTGGTTTTTACCCTGGGCACATACTCGAGCAGCTAGCCCATGCTGCCACCTATGCTGCTGCAGCTTGACTACTATGATTCTTCTTCCAGCTAACTAGATCAAAGCTAGCTTGGGTGTATCTACACATGCTGCAGTCACACTGCCTAGTGCAGTGTAGACATAACTCCAGACAACTCATTTCCAACCACGTTAAGTGGGCCCTTTCTGCTTTTCAAGCAAGCATACCAGAAATGATTACACCCAACTTTCACTGTCCAACACAACTCACCTGCTGTAACTCAAAATGGTGGGGGATTTCAGGGGAATTCTCCTTCAGATGCAATGCTGGCACGTGTTCTTTGGTAGTTATCCAAAGACTGAGATTGTGCTCTCTACAGCCCATTATTGTTTAAGAAGGTTGAACATAACATACAGGGCAATGAAATGATGGGCTTCAGAGGATGGGGATGACATGTTCGTAACAATGTGCTATTACTATAATTTTGGCAACAGCATTTGGATGGCCAGGCAAGGGATAAAATGGGTGTCAAGAACAGCAAGGAGGAGGAGTTTAGCCATAGAGACAGACAATTTTAGCGGTGTTATGATAGAAGTAGTGATGCAAGATCTAGTCAGAGTTTAGAAGTGGGAGGAGGAGAAGAAGAGCTAAAGCGTCACCAGTGGCTTGTAGGTTGTGGTCAGAAAAATCCTATTAATGTCATACAAACGGATGACTCAGACAGATTAAATCAAACAAATTAAACATTAACCAATAAGATTTCAGCTCATAGATAAATACAAGACCAGTTCTGAACTCAGCCACAGAGAACACTATTCACTAAAGCAAAAACAGGGTGTGTTTCTGTCAAGGCTGATTCTCCACTCTGGCACTTTGAGTGCAGAAGGTGGCGGCCCGCAAGGATTCTCAAAGTTAATACTGGCCACTTAAACTCCCAAGATCACAGCTTCTCTCTGCCCTTGGATGGGTAGATGCTGCCACCACCCAAGTGCAAAAAACCCGTTTGGACCCAGGAAGGTGCACTTGGGAATTCCTCCCTGTGGGGTACCCTCAAGCTGTTTCACTCCCCCCCTCCGGGGAAGAGCTGAGAAAGGAAACAAAGGAAATCAGCTGTTGCCACCAGCTAATTAAACAACATGCACAAACCTCTTAGGACACAAAAACCCAATCCTGTTCTTAAAAAAGGTAAATTTTATTAAAAAACAAAAAGAAAGAAAATACATCTGGAACGTAGGTTTAAAAAAGAGCAAATATAATAATTAACCACCAAGAATGGTTTTCTTGAGGTCCAGCTTAAAGGTTACAAGCAAAACAAAAGCACCTGGGGTTAGCACAGAGGAGTCCACAAGCCATAAAGAAATAAAAGATAAACCTAATCACATCTTCCTAGACATTCCCTGATCTACTTACATATCTGGGGTTTCAGATAAGTAGTTTCAAAGTATGATTTGATGATTTTTCATACCTGATTTAAAGCTTCTTACAGCATTGGTGCTCTGTGTCTCCTCTCTCTGGAGAGCAGACAGACAAAGGGAAAGTTTTTTCCCCAATTTTAAAAAGTTCTAGCCTTCCCATTGGCTCTTTTGGTCAGATGTCCACTCCCTTCCTTTTACATATCAGCTTTTTTAACCCTTTATAGGTAAAAGCAAGTAGAAAACAGCTACTAACAGGGATTTTGTCGCTAACTGGCTGGCTGGCTGTCCATAAAAGGGAGCTACCTTCTCCCTTCCCCCTCCCCTTCATTTATCACAGTTTCAGATGATAATTTTTTGGGGGGTGAATTTTTAGTTTTTTGTTAGCAATAAGAAAAGCCTGAAAGTGTATTATGGACTAGAATAAACGTATCTTCTTGGTCTTTTGAAAATTGTACTTCCCTTCATCAAGCTGATTTCTGTTATTAGTTCTGGTAGCTATACTGGTTATTTTCAGACAATAGAAAGTAGCTGCTCCCCTTTCTTAAGAGGATTGGTTTCCTGAAATGCTGAATACCTCCTTGAATGAGAAAATTGCTTTTAGTATATCCCTTTGGTCAAATGTAGAACTCTATAGGGTGTTTGACCATTCAATTTTAAACTATGCTTATTTCCACATGGATTGTTGCCCAAGTGCTATAGTGGTTTCATAAATGTGATATGTAGGAAAATGGTCTATAGAATTTAATAATAGAAATAATAAGCTTTCCACATAATGTTTAAACTAACCTAGACAAGCCTAATAGCAGACATATAGGCTGGGATTTTCAAAGATCCTCAGCTCCCTTGAAAAGCCCAGAGATAACTCTCCAATCAATCCTCTGGGAAAGCTTATAGCCTAGGAGACAGATATCATTCTTCATTAAGTACAAGTTTTTAAGAGTCTTCTTTATAGAACCCTCTTGGTTTCATCCCTATTGCACTGTACTGGACTATTCTTACAGGGTTAGTATTACCTTTCATATATTTTTGATATTTTCAATACTTTTGGCACCGTTTTTTGTTTTTATTTTGGAGGGGGGGAGATATTTGAATTTTGCTCATTTGTATTGATATTTTTGAACAAATGGGCCAGTATAATAATTCTTAATTTGGAACTGTAAAAAATGCTCAAAAAAATAAAAATAACCCCAAACCAAACAAAACCCTAAACACACACAAATCCAGTATCACTGTTCTGAATTGGTTTATAGAATGGCAGATGAAATAGAAAACACACAACCTAAACAACCTATCCTAGGAAATCCATTTGACTGAATAATTAAATATTTGTTATAATTACTATACCATGTAATCCATTTTAATTAGATTATAATCTAGAAAAAATATGATTTGCTGGCTAATGGAAGATTTGGAATAACTGACCAATCTCTTAAATTGTGTAGCTGTCTTAATTAAATTCCAAAGTAAATCAGTTGCACCTCCTGCAGAGGAGGGACAGTGGGAGTACTAATTCTCTAAGGCATATTTTCATGCATCATTAAAAGTAAAGCTAAAAGTTCTCTGCCACAAGTAATGTTTATTACATGCATATGAGTCTTTGCAGACCTGGTGGTTTACCAATAATTTATTTCTCTGCCATGTGAGTCAAAATTCCTCCTGGATCTCTTACTCCTCAACCCTCCAGGTGGCAAAGCATCACTCGGAAGGTGTGGGGGACATTACTCTCAGTTCAGGGGACTGGAGGCGAATGCTCCAGACCAATATTATAGTAGCCTCTATTGCATAAATTGAATGTAGAGCTCTAAATGAAAAAGCTGGAGAAAAATATCTATTAATAAATATTTGTAGAAGGAGGTTAAAGAAACTTCCTAAATCAGTTTGAGAGTGTTTCTTCTGGTGTTTTCAAGGGGGAAAGTAAGGGGCTGGTATTATATGTTTGAGGGAAAGCAGGAGTGTGAGGAAGAACAGGTTGTAAATCAAAAGCTGAGGAGGCAGGTGTGTGTGTGTTTGAGAAGGCATTTCTAGGGAAAGGATCTCAGAGTGGGAAGGATTTGCATGTCTGAGGGCGAGGAGGCTACACAGACATTTCTATAAAGGCAAAAATAGTTTCACTATCTTACATCAGCAACTAGAGAAGCACCTTAAACATCTCATCTAGACATTCTCAACTAGTTGAACCAAAAATATCATTAGAACATGCTGAAAATAATTGTATATTTATATATGTACATATTATTCCTATCTCAGTTGGGTATATAATCAGGAATCATATTAAAACAATTTAATTTACTGTCCATCAGGATTGTATAGAATCATTTATAATTTAAAACGTTTGTAGTGTGGTGGTGGATGTACTCTAACTTTTAAAAAGACATTATGTTCATTCTTTCTTGAACTGCTGGATTGGCGAGAAAAAAAAATCCGTGATAGCTGCCATTTTGGTGAGATACAGATATAGTGTGTGAGCTCCCCCTGCTGGTCTGCACCAAGCCAGCACTTGACTGTCAAATTGTATTTCTAGAAAAGTTCCATCCATTGAAATGCTAATTAACAGACAAAAGGAAACAAAAGGCAATGAAACATAGAAAGGTGGGGGGGCTGGAAATTAAGGATTAATTTTAAAAAGAGGAGGCTAACATCATACAGGGTATGCTACCAGTTCTTGCCATGGCGGCAAGCATTAGCTAAGAACTGACAACCTCATAGTAGAGATCCGACCAGGTCACCTGTATGTTAGTTTTGCTCAAAACAGGAATCAGTCTTATAAGAATGTATTTAGACTATGAAATGCTTGTAAATTGCTGCATGCATTAATCTCACCTATACGATCTGTATTCCAGGCTATACGAAAATATGTAAGTTTTGCATTATAACTTTGAAAATGTTTGCTCTGAACTTGTGAATTCAGGCACAGGAATCATCCCACCCATGCATCCACTCTCCCACCCAGAAGGACTATCAAAATCAGATGGATCCTCAAGGATCATAACAATAAAAAGGATTGGCACTGCCAGACGTGAGAAATGCTACAAGCAAGGAAGCGCACCCTGTGGGCTTGGAAGTTGAATGAAGGAAATAAAACAAAGCCACAAGAAAATTTTCTGTCATTTTGGCTTTTTGAACTCTGAAGGGCCAGAGATTCTAAACTGAAGCCAGAGATCCTCCTGGGTCCACCCTGAAAGACACTTTGAAATGACAGATCACTGCAACTCTGTCACTCTTAGGGTTTAGATGGAAACTCATTTGTGTGTTGTCATAAATATAAAGGGAAGGGTAAACCCCTTTAAAATCCCTCCTGGCCAGAGGAAATCTCCTCTCACCTGTAAAGGGTTAAGAAGCTAAAGGTAACCTCGCTGGCACCTGACCAAAATGACCAATGAGGAGACAAGATACTTTCAAAAGCTGGGAGGAGGGAGAGAAACAAAGGGTCTCTCTGTTGGTAGGCTGCTTTGCTGGGGATAGAACAGGAATGGAGTCTTAGAACTTTTAGTAAGCAATCTAGCTAGGTATGCGTTAGATTATGATTTCTTTAAATGGCTGAGAAAAGAATTGTGCTGAATAGAATAACTATTTCTGTCTGTGTATCTTTTTTGTAACTTAAGGTTTTGCCTAGAGGGGTTCTCTATGTTTTGAATCTAATTACCCTGTAAGGTATCTACCATCCTGATTTTACAGGGGGGATTTCTTATTTCTAATTACTTCTATTTTTATTAAAAGTCTTCTTGTAAGAAAACTGAATGCTTTTTCATTGTTCTCAGATCCAAGGGTTTGGGGTCTGTGGTCACCTATGCAAATTGGTGAGGCTTTTTATCCAACATTTCCCAGGAAAGGGGGGGTGCAAGTGTTGGGAGGATTGTTCATTGTTCTTAGGATCCAAGGGTCTGGGTCTGTAGTCACCTAGGCAAATTGGTGAGGCTTTTTACCAAACCTTGTCCAGAAAGTGGGGTGCAAGGTTTTGGGAAGTATTTTGGGGGGAAAGACGTGTCCAAACAGCTCTTCCCCAGTAACCAGTATTTGTTTGGTGGTGGTAGCGGCCAATCCAAGGACAAAGGGTGGAATATTTTGTACCTTGGGGAAGTTTTGACCTAAGCAGGTAAAGATAAGCTTAGGAGGTTTTTCATGCAGGTCCCCACATCTGTACCCTAGAGTTCAGAGTGGGGGAGGAACCTTGACATGTGTATATTTAGCTTGCTTTTTCCTAGTTGTTAAACCTTTAGATAGTTTATTACAGGACTGGCTACAGGCATTATCTTTGGTATAAGATCTAGTGTACCAGCTTATCTGGGATAAGTGACTTGGTCATTTGGGACGAGAAGAAACCTGAATGTGGTGTGATTTTTGGTGTAAGTGACCATTTATCACTAAGTCCAGTTTGTCTGGGTGGGGAGATAGACTGGAGAGCCTAAGGGGACTGTCTGACTCCATCATGAGACTGTTATAGTGATCGAGGAGTTCACATTTGTTACTGGCTTGGTGAAATCTAATTATAGAACAAACCACCAGTCTGGGGTGTCTTCCCTGTTTTTGATGGCCTGCCCTGGGATAGGCACTCACAGTCATGAGCCACTCTAGACAATATGACAGGTGTGAAAAAGTAGTCAACATCCCTTTAAATATATTCAACTGGGTTAAATTTGTTTTGGTTGATCAAATGTTCTTCATTTATTTTACATTGCCGGGTAACGTTACTGAACAACATATGCATTATGTAACAGTGCTTATGGAAATACACAGCATTATTAAAATTAAACTCCTAAGGTGGTGTTCTGTATGTGTATACGACCCAGTTACAAACAATTTATTACAGCCTTGTCAAGCACAGTGCAATTTTATGCTGTACATATGACAGCTTGTACTGTCTTGAATTTATAATAATGGCAGCTCAGCCTCTCTCGGTAAACTGTATGAGCTAAAGGGAACTCACCACTGCCCCAGGCTCACTGAACCAGTGGGGAAAACCTGCCAAGCCTGCTGCACTGGCAAAGCTTGAATGATCTGTGGGTAGTCAGAAGAATCAGCTGAGAAAGCATTTTATTAATAGGATGATATTGCCAATTACTGTATGACCTTATTTTTTTAAAGAAAGATATGCAGCCTACTAAGTCAACCCCAGTGCAGGCAAGAGAGAATTCAGCAATATATTAAAAGAACAACGTCCCCAATTTTCTGAACTCCTTGATATTCGAGAATATTTTCTCATTAGATTGATGACTGGGAGTTATTACCCTGCCCTTTTATTTTGTCTCCTCAGAACCCATCTTATTCCAGATGCTATCAGATCTGCTTCATTTTAGGCCTTTGACTTTTGAGTGGTAGTTTCAGTCCCATTTTCTCAACTTTCTGCTATAAACGTTCTAGCTCTACAGTGTGCGTTCCTCAATGCAGCACTGTGCCATTTAGTACCTTATTAATACATGAGAATACTGTGCAGTGCTCCCTTTAATGCAGCTGTTTCCCCGCTCAAAATAGTGTTGAATCAATGAGAGAGAAAATATCCTCCCTAAAGACTGAAAAGACAATGCAGATCTAGAACACATTTGTACGCAAATGTACAAATGTACCCAATTGTACGCATTTAGGACCTTGCTTTGATACTTTGATCTCATATATATTATAATGGTATAATGGTAACACTCATTACTGATAAGCCACTTTTCAATTTTAAAACACTCTTCAAAATAATTTCTTAACATGCCTGCAAAGTAGGTGAATTATCCCTATTTCACAGATCTCAAACTGACACACAGAGATTAACATAAGTGAAATGCCCAAGGTTACACAGCATGTCAGTTTCAGAGCTGGGTTTGACCTTCCTAGCTCCCATACCATATTCATTCCCCGTAAACCAAACTGCATCATTCTTATATGAACTTGCTATAGAGATCAAGTCTGCATACCTCTCTAGGCAACCTCTTTCGCAGATGACCTGAGTCAAATGAAGCCGGAGGGAAAGTGGTTAGAACACAAAAGGTGGAAGCCTTGGGCTGAATCTGTTCGTATTTGATTTGTACAAGCTGCAATTTCCTCAATGGGTTATGGCACCCAGGGATTAGCTGAGAGTAAGAGAGCCCTAGCTACTGCCCTTTTCTCCAGGCATGCCCTCTGCATCAGCTGCAGGGTCACGTCTGTGTGACATAGGAACAATTAAGAGATTCTATGTCATCCAAAGATTCCCACTAAGGAAATCCTCTCAGGACTGGTTAGGCTGGGTTTAGGGACATGTTTCATTTCTAGAGAAGTGCAAAGTAGCTCAAACGCAAGAGAGAAAGTGGCCCTATATCTTTATTTCATCTGATACTGCTAATGTTGTACAATGCCTTTCCCAATCTTTGGTAAAGATTGAGCCATTTATGAGACTCAGTGTGGTTAATAAGATAAAAGTAATAGCAGGAGGATGGGGATGTGACCAGAAGTCATGGTGAGCAATATATCTGTCATTTTAACTATGGGCTGGTGTGCACTATTTATAACTTGAGCTTGCAATCTGGGGTTACTGTTGAATTCCCAGCTTCTGTTAGATGATCATAGCAATGGCCAGGATGGATTTTTTTTTTTAATTCATTCTTGGTTAGGAGGTTACCACAATTTATTTTAAATGTGAACCTGGCTACTGGGCTTCATATATTTTTCACATCAAGATTAGACTATCACAGGGCACTCTGAAATGGGCTACACTAACTTCTTGAAAACTGTGCTGGGTGCAGTATTTAATATTTTTATCAGTGAACTGGAAGAAAATAGTAAAAGTCTGCAGATGATACAAATACTGGAGGAGTGGTAAATAATGAAGAGGAGAGGTCACTTGTAGGCTGAACTCAATACAGCCAAACTGAAGGCCAAAGGAACAGCTAACACAGGCCATACTTAAAGGATGGGGGACATTATCCTGGGAAGTAGTAACTTTGAAAAGGGTTAGGGGGTCATGGTGGATAATGAGCTGAATATGAACTCCCATTGTGACACTGTAGCCAAAAGTGCTAATGCAGTTCTTGAATATATAAACAGGAAAACCTCCAAAAGGAGCAGAGAGGTTATAGTCTCTGTGTTTGGCTCTTGTATAACCACTATTGCAGTACTGTGTCCAGTTCTGGTGTTCACAATTCACAAAGGATGTTGAAAAGCTAGAGAGCATTCAGAGAAGAGGCAAAAGAATGATTAAAAGATTGGAAAACACACCTTATAGGGAGACTCCAGGAGTTCAATCTAGTTAGCTTCTCAAAGAGGCTAGGGGGTGATTTGCTCAGTCTGTTTACACCTACATGGGGAACAGAAATTTGGTAATAGAGGATCTTTAATCTACCAGACAAACGTATAACACAATCCAAAGGTTGGAAGTTGACATTTGACAAATTCAAACTGAAAAAAAGACAGGGTAATTAACCATTGAAAAAATTTGGCAAGGGTTGTGGTGGATTGTCTCACTGGAAATTTTTAAATCAAAATTGGATTTTTTTTTCCCTTTAGAGATATGCTCTAGTGCAAGCACAGCTATTGAATTTGAAGCAGAAATTAATTCAGGAAAGTCCTTCGTCATGTGTTATGCCGAAGATCACAATAGATTATCACAATGATCCCTTCTGGCCTTAGAATCTATTAGTCTCTTTTCTTAGGCTTTGGGGAAGCAAGGGATGATCTGCATGCTGGGATTTCTGCACTGGAGTGATTTCCTCCCTTCCTTCCTGGTTTTAAGAAGTCTGCTGCATTTATTTCTGCTTCTATCAGTATGACTGTATGTTTGATATACGGCAAAAGATGCCTAGAGCCCTGAAGAGGGGCTTTATATGTTTTGTATAAATCTAAACAAATATATAACCAAGTAATAAATGCTCTGATAGGTATGCAGCTCTTACACTATGTAAGTTGCACAGAAAGGAATAGTGCAATGTGCATGCACACAGCATAAACCTATCAAACAATATGGTTATAAGAAGACACACCACCTGGTACTGGATAGTTTAAATGTTTAAAGTTGCATAACTTGTGGTTCAGCTAATTCTGCATCCTAGAAGGCCAGAAAGGCAGCCTTGACATATAGGTGAGCTTTCATGGACAAGCCACAATGTTCTGCAGGGCTCTGAAACCACAGTGCTATGTTCATTTGGAGCACCTGCAGCTTTCAATCCAGGTACTTATCCAGCCCTCATTACCATAATATCTTTCATGGCAGATAGATTATTCCAGTGAAGGCTCTTAAAGTAACTGTAACGTTTCTGATTTCGAGGATAAATCCAGCTTGTTATATTGCTCATTACTTCCATCACAGTTGAGAATAATTTGGTACTAGTCAGACATAGGTTTGATTTTTTTTTACTTCAACAAATTTGCTTTACCTATCAATTCTTCTTGAGCCAATTTCATACTATTAACTGGGGGTCTTATATGCCTCGTGATTTTGTCCATTAAGATGTGTAGAATCAGGCAAAGGACTCATCCCCATATTTTTGTTTAAGTTTTAGCAATGTTTTATCCAGAAAGACTTTGAAACAATGAACTGAAACAGACAGAATTGTTTGGTGTACGCTTCAGCTGGATTATTTCAACATGACGCGCTGGGCAGGAATTTAAGGACAATTCGTTCCTAACGACAGCCCAGTTAACTTTCTACATTTTAGCAACTACCTATTTTGGGAGAGGGAGGGGAATAGCTACTGCAGAAATGATTCATCTGAACTAGTAGCACCTATTAATGCCCCTTTAGTTGGAGGAATATCCCTGTTTGCCTAAAAGCCAAATTCAGCAGATTGCAATTCCAAAGGATCAAGGCTAATATTTTGAAAAGCACCTAATAGATTTAGAAGCTTAAATTCAATGCTGAGGAGACACTTAGGCACTAAGAACCCTAAGATCCATGCCACGTAAGTCTCCTAAGTGGCACAGTCTCTCTTGAAAAATGGAACTTTGGCCCCAAGTCACTTAGGCACTTTTGAAAATGTTACCCCAAAATATTCTTTCCCTGTAAACTACATGATGTACCTAGCCATGAAAGTCACCTCAGTTTTTAAAAGGCAAAAGCCTGGATTATTAGTTTAGATCTGTTTTCTCTTAAGCCCCATTTTGGCAAGATACTTGAGCACATGGCTATCTTTAAGCACAATTAGTCCCAGTGATTTCACATAAATCAGTGAGACTAATCATCATGCATTTAAAATTAAGCACACGTTTAGATACTTTACTGAATTTGGACCTAATGGCTGCCATCAGCCCACTTGACCAGGTTGGAAGTGGAGGTGCCCCAGGAAAAGAAATGACTGTGGGTAAAAGTTGACTTTTTCATGCCAACCACTGTAAAGTGAAGAATTTAAATGTGTTCTGGAGAGATTTAATGTATTACATGACTCAGCAGCTTGGGGGGGAAGAGCCAGAGTGTTCCTGATAAATAGGGCAGTAATAGTGTGTGACAATATTCTCACTCTGCAGCTATGATTTTTAAGTTTGTATTTCATAATATTAAAATCTATATCTTTACCCTGGTAACTTCTAATGACTAAATATAGTATGGCACAAATAGAAACCTGGTATAAGGCTTATTCATTAAGGGGGGCTGATCCAAAGCCTACAGACCTCAATGGAAAGACTCACATTGATTTCAATGGGCATTGGCTTAGACACTAATTTCATATCCCTAAGTGAGATTTTACTTAAATGGCTTGCTCATTATTTACAGGCAAGCAAGTAGAAAAACACAGAAGATCACAGAAACATTTAGATGGATCTTGTTAAATGGATATTGGAGTTATCATATGTAGATTGAAGCTATAGTATGTTGTGCTATGTTTAAATTACCCTGTACTACCCACAGCTGTTAGTTGCTTTGACTGAATGGTAGAAGTATTCACAGACCTTAAGCTACCTGGGATGCATGTGGGAATTTGAGATATTTTTATGATCCATGCATTTGCCTCAGTTTACCTGTGCACTGCTCTACTTTGAGTGTAGAAGGGAATGAGGACTGGCAGAATGTCACACAGCTTGTCTTAGTTGGTATGAATGTGCCATCAAGGACTGAAGAGAACCAACATATGAATGGAGAATCAGGAAAACACAGTGGGCGCCCCGTTGACCAAATATTATCGCTGAAAGACTGGGAAGCCAAAACAGGCTGAACATGAGAAGGCTGCATGGTTGAAGTGAGGAACAAAGAGAGAGAGAGGTGTCTGGAAAGAGACACAGAGGACCATCGGGGAATCATAAAGTGAAGCCATCGCTTCTATCAATATGAACTCTGATTTAAGCCTGGCATTCTCATAACTGTCTTCTGCTTTATTCCAGATGACTAATAAATGCTACCTTGCTTCAAAAATGCTGCCTTGCTATACTGCAAATACCCTGCTAGTTGCATGGCTCCTTCAGAAGGTAAAGTCTCTCTCAGTAGTCTGATCTCACTTGGACTTGCTGTTGAGATCCATGGTGAGAAACAGGAGGTGCTGGAGCCCGAAGGTTCCAGCTAGGAGTCAGGGAGACCACATGGCCTGCCCCGGTGAAAAAGAGTTGATCCTTGGGGCCTGGCATACTAAAAGAGTTACTCCCAGGAACCTTTTTAAAGGCTGTGACATAGTAAAGACCCTGTAAATCCCTGACATTACCCATCTTCTAGTCTTGTGCCCTGCATATCATCCAGATTGTTCAATATGTTTAAGGATAAATGGCCTGTTCAAGAGTCATATTAAGAAGGGTTGACGCACAGAACTAGCTGGAGAGCTAGCAAAGCTGCAGAAAGAGGCTGATGTGGCAATAAGCAGCTGGTAATAACAGTGCCAGAAGGGCAAATGCAGATCTCCAGCATACTCTCAAGGACAGATAGGCATGTATGTGCTGGTCTAGATACCATCCAATGTCATTGACATTTGGAAACTTTTTTCAGATGTGATGATAAATACCTGGCAGCATTGTTCCAGAAAAAGAGAGCATCAATGGAATGTCATAGAATATCAGGGTTGGAAGGGACCTCAGGAGGTCATCTAGTCCAACCCCCTGCTCAAAGCAGGACCGATCCCCGACTAAATCATCCCAGCCAGGGCTTTGTCAAGCCTGACCTTAAAAACTTCTAGGGAAGGAGATTCCACCACCTCCCTAGATAACGCATTCCAGTGTTTCACCACCCTCCTAGTGAAAAAGTTTTTCTTAATATCCAACCTAAATCTCCCCCACTGCAACTTGAGACCACTACTCCTTGTTCTGTCATCTGCTACCATTGAGAACAGTCTAGAGCCATCCTCTTTGGAACCCCCTTTCAGGTAGTTGAAAGCAGCTATCAAATCCCCCCTCATTCTTCTCTTCTGAAGACTAAACATCCCCAGTTCCCTCAGCCTCTCCTCATAAGTCATGTGTTCCAGTCCCCTAATCATTGTTGTTGCCCTCCGCTGGACATTTTCCAATTTTTCCACATCCTTCTTGTAGTGTGGGGCCCAAAACTGGACACAGTACTCCAGATGAGGCCTCACCAATGTCGAATAGAGGGGAACGATCACGTCCCTTGATCTGCTGGCAATGCCCCTACTTATACATCCCAAAATGCCATTGGCCTTCTTGGTAACAAGGGCACACTGTTGACTCATATCCAACTTCTCATCCACTGTAACCCCTAGGTCCTTTTCTGCAGAACTGCTGCCGAGCCATTCGGTCCCTAGTCTGTAGCGGTGCATTGGATTCTTCCATCCTAAGTGCAGGACTCTGCACTTGTCCTTGTTGAACCTCATCAGATTTCTTTTGGCTCAATCCTCCAATTTGTCTAGGTCCCTCTGTATCCTATCCCTACCCTCCAGCGTATCTACCACTCCTCCCAGTTTAGTGTCATCTGCAAACTTGCTGAGGGTGCAGTCCACACCATCCTCCAGATCATTTATGAAGATATTGAACAAAACCGGCCCCAGGACTGACCCCTGGGGCATTCCACTTGATACTGGCTGCCAACTAGATATGGAGCCATTGATCACTACCCGTTGAGCCCGACAATCTAGCCAGCTTTCTATCCACCTTATAGTCCATTCATCCAGCCCATACTTCTTTAACTTGCTGGCAAGAATACTGTGGGAGACCGTGTCAAAAGCTTTGCTAAAGTCAAGGAACAACACGTCCACTGCTTTCCCTTCATCCACAGAGCCAGTTATCTCGTCATAGAAGGCAATTAGATTAGTCAGGCATGACTTGCCCTTGGTGAATCCATGCTGACTGTTCCTGATCACTTTCCTCTCCTCCAAGTGCTTCAGAATTGATTCCTTAAGGCCCTGCTCCATGATTTTTCCAGGGACTGAGGTGAGGCTGACTGGCCTGTAGTTCCCAGGATCCTCCTTCTTCCCTTTTTTAAAGATGGGCACTACATTAGCCTTTTTCCAGTCATCTGGGACCTCCCCTGATCGCCATGAGTTTTGAAAGATAATGGCCAATGGCTCTGCAATCACATCCGGCAACTCCTTTAGCACTCTCGGATGCAACACATCTGGCCCCATGGACTTGTGCTCGTCCAGCTTTTCTAAATAGTCCCGAACCACTTCTTTCTCCACAGAGGGCTGGTCATCTCCTTCCCATGCTGTGCTGCCCAGTGCAGTAGTCTGGGAGCTGACCTTGTTCGTGAAGACAGAGGCAAAAAAAGCATTGAGTACATTAGCTTTTTCCACATCCTCTGTCATAAGGTTGCCTCCCTCATTCAGTAAGGGGCCCACACTTTCCTTGACTTTCTTCTTGTTGTTAACATACCTGAAGAAACCCTTCTTGTTACTCTTAACATCTCTTGCTAGCTGCAACTCCAGGTGTGATTTGGCCTTCCTGATTTCACTCCTGCAAGCCTGAGCAATATTTTTATACTCATCCCTGTTCATTTGTCCAATCTTCCACTTCTTGTAAGCTTCTTTTCTGTATTTAAGAGCAGCAAGGATGTATCATATCCTGAATGCAAAAACACATCAGATACAGACAGCCAGTGTTGCCCTGTCTTGAAAAAAGCTGCAGATCTATTGCCATCATCTCCCCCGTTAGCTGTAGGAGCCACCAGTTATGAACAATGTTCTCTCTCCAGCCCAGGCCCTAGCCATATCAAGCAATCATAGCAATGTTGCATTTGGTTCTACATATTGAACCTTGAGATACTGCAACCATTAGAAATGTAGGTCTCTCAGAACCCTTGAAAAAACTGACCATTAAATAGATAAGAATAAGTCGGGATCCATTTTGCTATTATTTTCCCCCAGAAAATTAGAATCAATATTTTTAAGTGTTCGGTCACTAGTTCTGTCACTGATTATCATCCAATGCATTTCACATGTGCATTTCAAATCTAACAATTGGACTCAATAAGAAGGAAATACAGTTGCAATTGTCCTTAGGTCATTAGTCAGTATAAAGAAATTACTTTAGGTTTCTGAAATTTTAATAAATGTTTTGGTGGGAATAATTAAGGTATTATTCTTAGCATTGACACAGTCTTTTGAACCTCAGTTGCTGAAGCATGAAAAAGTACAGGAGCGACTAGGTGTAGGGCTCATTTATTCTCAATTCCCTGGCTCAAAATCACTGTTTAATCAATCAAAACACAGAGTTAGATTCCATTAGGTTTATAATCAATGGCTATATGTTGCCTTCGAAAAAGGCTTAGTCTGAAAGTTCATTTAATCTTGAACAAATATTTTCCTTCTGAATCAGTGTAATCAGTACATTGAGTGCATCTGATCCATCAGAAAGAGTGTCTAAACCAAAATTTGGTATATTACAGCATGGTTTCCATTTAAAAGGTGATGTACGTTTACAGTGAATTTAGTCCTGGCAGAGGAACCAAAATTCAGAAGTTTGTGCTTTTTAACTACTGCATTTCCTTTTCATATCCAGGAAATAACAGAAGTCACAAGAACCTGGTAAAACAGTTACAGTATTTTGCTTAGCTAACCCTAGAGGTTGCAAGTCTAATTGTTACAGTGAGTAACAGAGGGCCTGCAGACCAGAGATGTATTCCTAACTCTACCACTGATTAGCTGGGGAGCTTTTGGAAATTCACAACCCCTGCATGCCTCAGTATAATCTCTATAAAATGGGCATATAGTAAATGGGCATATAGTAATTATTACCTACCTTAATGAGTTTGTAGAAATTGTGAAGAACTTACAGATACTCAGATGACAGGCAAAGAATATACATTGTAAGAAGATATAATAATTATATAATTATAACTCTAGAATTCTTTCATTATAAATTTATCAAGATAAAATAATACTCTACATATTCTGGTAAGCCATCTTAAAGCTATGGCTATTTTATAAACAAGCCCCAGTTAGCATGTAGATAATACCTGATATTGTGGGAGGAAAGCCCTGAGTGACTAAATACCATTTTTAAATGTACACATCACATCTATTTACCCGGGGTAAAATTCCAGACAGAATCTGTATTCAGTATGGAGATACTTACAATTATATCTCCATAAGGTTAAAGTTAATTCCTTATTAATTCTCCAGGCAAGCAGCAATCAAACTTTATTGTAAGCAACAGAACTCCATACTCTTCCTCAAAACTAAGTTTAATTCCCAAGACTGATTCAGCAAAGCACTTAGGCATGTGCCTAATTGTGTCTTCAATGGGATTTAAATGCTTTATGCCTAAATATCTTAAGAAATCTTATGCTTGCATTAGCAATATAAACAAAGAAGAAGTTATGTTCAAAAATATACCAAGCCTGTGCTAAAGCTGTTTAGTGTCTTTACATGCAAGGTCTAACAATTTAATGAAGTTAAGTTCTCCCCCTGGTGGTCTGTTACAATATGGCATTATAATATTGTGTCTCATTTATGATTAAAAACTGTAGCATATTCTGTATGTACTATACACACACACACACACACACACACTTCATTGAAGTTACTTTAGTTTAACTATTGTAAACAAGATCATAACTTGGTCCACAATGTATACTTGTGATAAGGGACATTTGCTATTGCCAGATGATTACTCGCTGGCTTGCTTTGAGATCTATGGCTGAAAATGACCATTAGAGAGCAAGATATTGATATTAAATTATTATTTGTTTTTGACGTAATTTTCTGCAGTGCTCAAATACCAGTTATATGCAAGGCAACAAATATATGTTGTAATAAGATATTAATATTAGTATTATTATATATAAACTAATAGATTAAAATAATTAAAATAATTGAGCCTTTTTTTTGCTTTCAGCTATTCATGAAATTAATAAGAACTTCACAGTTAAGATGAATTACTCCAAATTTGATTTAGTCAATTCCTGTAAGCAAAGAGTGTAGTGAAATGGAATGCCCCTAAAAGTGTTTCTTTGGATGACTCGGTAGTTGAACAAAGTCTTTGTTGCTACTAACAATACTTGGCAGAAGATCATGAGACACGGCAACACTACTGTGTCAGCACAGGGTATGTAGTGACACTAACATCTTTTGGAGGGGCATGACGTTTCTCAGAATTTTGCATTATTACACCTATGGACATGACTCTTGGCACCTGCTTATTCTCTCTAAAATGTGCACCACGGGCCAGGCAGTTCAGCATCTGCTCCAAACCTATGATCTGTAGGCAAACACATCCAGAAACATATGCTCAGTATATTTTACCCTGATAACATCAGTCAGATTCTTGATTATTCTGCTGCTCTAGTATACTATCTCACAAGATTATATCACATACAGTGTATGCCTCAATGCATTTATGTGCCTGAGTCATCTAAAGATGCAAGTACATTCATCTTCCAGGCAAAAAGAACTGATATAAATCAAAGAAGAAAGTAATGTTGGTGGAAATCTTTGATGAACACTAGCATGCAACCCTCAAACTGCAAATAAAAAACAAAGTATACTGTAAAGCTCATGGAATTTGATTTACTTAGTTCAATACTAAAATATTGATAGCAATCATCTTAAGTGATCTTGCTAATCACATCAGTTAAACTCCCTCTTTTCACTGAAGAAAGATTCCCCTCAGCCAGAAGATGTATGTTCTAATGGCCTGCAGAAAACTAGAAACTGATAAATGCTGATTGTCTCATTGTTCCAAATGGGGTGGCAAATAAAGATAGGCAGCTTTGCCACACCTCCTCTTCTCATTAGTGCTATTAGTAGTTTGTCTGATGTATTAGGTGCATTCTTGACATTCACCCTCCCTCCCCCAAAAGAGTTTACAATCTAAGGACAGTCAGACAAGTTGACAGAGTAGAAGAAGGGAATCAAACAGGGAATTGTTATACAAATTACCTAGATCCAACAATCATTTTTATATGCGGGTTATTGAGATTTTCTATAAGTGGCATAGTAGCAGTAGGCCTTCAAAAGGTACTTAAATGAAGACAAGTTAAAAATCTCACTTCTGTTAGCTGAAAAAAAAGGATGTGAGTGGAAAGATTGGGGACAGGATGGAGGAAGCTGAGAAAAAGCATAGTATCATCACTCTCTGATCATAAAAACAAAAGGAGTACTTGTGGCACCTTAGAGACTAACCAATTTATTTGAGCATAAGCTTTCCCGAGCTACAGCTCACTTCATCTGATGCATAAAGTGGAAAGTACAGTGCAGATTTTATATATACACACAGACCATGAAAAAATATACATTGTAAGGAGAGTGATCACTTAAGATGAGCTATTACCAGCAGGAGAGTGGGGTGGGGGGAGAGAAAACCTTTTGAAGTGATAATCAAGGTGGGCCATTTCCAGCACATTTCCAGGAGTTAACAAGAACATCTGAGGAACAGTGGAGGGGGGAGGAATAAACAAGGGGAAATAGAAAAGGAGTACTTGTGGCACCTTAGAGACTAATCAATTTATTTGAGCATAAGCTTTCGTGAGCTACAGCTCACTTCATCGGATGCATACTGTGGAAAATACACAAGATGTTTTTGTACACACAGACCATGAAAAAATGGGTGTTTATCACTACAAAAGGTTTTCTCTCCCCCCACCCCACTCTCCTGCTGGTAATAGCTTATCTAAAGTGATCACTCTCCTTACAATGGGTATGATAATCAAGGTGGGCCATTTCCAGCACAAATCCAGGTTTTCTCCCCCCCACCCCACCCCATTCTCCTGTTGGTAATAGCTTATCTAAAGTGATCACGCTCCTTACAATGTGTATGCTAATCAAGGTGGGCCATTTCCAGCACAAATCCAGGGTTTAACAAGAACGTCTGAGGAACAGTGAGGGGGGAGGAATAAACAAGGGGAAATAGGTTACTTTTTATGGTTAGTCTCTAAGGTGCCACAAGTACTCCTTTTCTTTTTGCGAATACAGACTAACACGGCTGTTACTCTGAAACCTGTCAAGGGGAAATAGTTTCACTTAGTATAATGACTCAACCACTCCCAGTCTCTATTCAAGCCTAAGTTAATTGTATCCAATTTGCAAATTAATTCCAATTCAGCAGTCTCTCGTTGGAGTCTGTTTTCGAAGTTTTTTTGTTGAAGGATACTCACTTTGAGATCAGAAATTGAGTGACCAGAGAGACTGAAGTGTTCTCCGACTGGTTTATAAATGTTATAATTCTTGACATCTGATTTGTGTCCATTTATTCTTTTACGTAGAGACTGTCCAGTTTGACCAATGTACATGGCAGAGGGGCATTGCTGGCACATATCACATTGGTAGATGTGCAGGTGAACGAGCCTCTGATAATGTGGCTGATGTGATTAGGCCCTATGATGGTGTCCCCTGAATAGATATGTGGGCACAGTTGGCAACGGGCTTTGTTGCAAGGATAGGTTCCTGGGTTAGTGGTTCTGTTGTGTAGTGTGTGGTTGCTGGTGAGTATTTGCTTCAGGTTGGGGAGCTGTCTGTAGGCAAGGACTGGCCTGTCTCCCAAGATTTGTGAGAGTGATGGGTCGTCCTTCAGGATAGGTTGTAGATCCTTGATAATGCATTGGCGAGGTTTTAGTTGGGGGCTGAAGGTGACGGCTAGTGGCGTTCTGTTATTTTCTTTGTTAGGCCTGTCCTGTAGTAGGTGACTTCTGGGTACTCTTCTGGCTCTGTCAATCTGTTTCTTCACTTCAGCAGGTGGGTATTGTAGTTGTAAGAATGCTTGATAGAGATCTTGTAGGTGTTTGTCTCTGTCTGAGGGGTTGGAGCAAATGCGGTCGTATCGTAGAGCTTGGCTGTAGACAATGGACCGTGTGGTGTGGTCTGGTTGAAAGCTGGAGGCATGTAGGTAGGAATAGCGGTCAGTAGGTTTCCGGTATAGCGTGGTGTTTATGTGACCATCGCTTATTAGCACTGTAGTGTCCAGGAAGTGGATCTCCTGTGTGGACTGGTCCAGGCTGAGGTTGATGGTGGGATGGAAATTGTTGAAATCATGGTGGAATTCCTCAAGGGCTTCTTTTCCATGGGTCCAGATGATGAAGATGGCATCAATATAGCGCAAGTAGAGTAGGGGCATTAGGGGACGAGAGCTGAAGAAGCGTTGTTCTAAGTCAGCCATAAAAATGTTGGCATACTGTGGGGCCATGCGGGTATCCATAGCAGTGCCGCTGATTTGAAGGTATAATTGTCCCCAAATGTGAAATAGTTATGGGTGAGGACATAGTTCATAGTTCATCCTCATGCAACCCCAGTGAATTCATCTATTATGCAAAGCAGTTTAGAGATCTGAGCCTTCCAAAAACCCCAATCTGAACATTGCTTTTGCCTCCATTTATTTATCATGCTTACTTAATTTTTTCTTTACAAGATGTCATCTGGAGAAGAGTTCTGGTGAGGAAGTGAAACAAGGAAGTTATTTGATGACAATTTATGTGACTGTGTTGTCTGCAAACTGTAATCCATTGAGCATGTTTTTGTTTCTTTCTACGTGGTTTTTGCTAAAAATGAGAAAGATATTACTCTCCGCCACATAGCATGAGAATTTCTGCAAAACTTTCAGCTGCAAGTCTTCAAACTGGGCTAGACAGATAAGTGACATTAATTGGGGTGTCTCAGAAGAGTAAGTAACAACATATCATTCTATAAAAACCACACCCCCTCCTATGCAGTGCTAGTCAATGTGAGGTAACAAATGTCATGCCCCTAAATAACATTAAACTAAATCCAGCCACCACAGTAGATTGGAAACTGCACAGTATTAGGATAGTGATTATATTATTTTAAAATGACAATAAAAACTCTGCAATCAATAGGCTATGGCTGACTCCATTTCATCCTGCTTATATAAGCAAGTCAGGGATGGCGTATGCTCCAGCAGCCTTTGCTTTTCATGTGTGCTGAGGTTATAAACCACAAGGAGTTCATAAAGTGAAGTTATAACTGGGGTTATAAACTTGTCAATTGGTATGCCAGTATCCAGATCTGGAACACAATTTACAAAAAAGTGAGGGTTGGTAGAGATTAAATAAGTGCTATAGTCCACTGATCCTGGAGTGATATGTGTCTGCAGAGGGTGAATAGCAGATGATACTCAACATGTTGGTTCAGAGTGCATGTGTGTGTCATGGGGTGCTATATAAATAGGCCTAAAACCACCACTGCTTCATATGATTAACAACTTTTCACCTCTGCAGATAACCATCTGAGCCAAATCTCACTATTAGTTTCTAAGGTTCTCAAACTGGGGGTCGGGACCCCTCGGAGGGTCACAAGGTTATTACAGGGGGGGTCGTGAGCTGTCAGCCTCCACCCCAAACCCCACTTTGCCTCCAGTATTTATAATGGTGTTAATACATAAAATGTGTTTTTAATTTATAAGTGGGGGTCGCACTCAGAGGTTTGCTATGTGAAAGGGGTCACCAGTACAAAAGTTTGAGAACCACTGTCTTAAGGTCAATGTGAGGTCTTGATCAGCTTGACATTTATTGTGAAAAGGAAATGTTTATTTTCTAAGATGTCTTTTTTTCCCCTCCAATAACAAAGGGCTGCAGACAGGAAAGATATGCATACACAATTTCCAGTGACTGTTCAAAACATACTTGGATCAAAAGAGTCATACACAGGTATACTTTGATTTATCAGTAATGTAAATGGCATTATCAAAGTCTCATTCACACCACACATCCATTCAACTTTTAAAGACAGGCACAGACTTAGAATTATCTGGAGATGCTTTTAAGAAGTTTTTGAAAATGTGGAACTATTTGAAAAAAAATGCTACTAGAGTGTAAAATGTTCATGTAATATATTTCCTTTCTTTGTGATACTATATGCTCCAAACTTATCTAGAACTTCTGTACCAGTGTTAGAGAACCGAAACATCTGCTTCTGAACCAAAACAAGAAGCTACTCTGTTTTCATTGCTACTGAGTTTAATGTTTTGCAAAGTCCAGTTACGTAGTGTTGTGCACAACAATTGAGATCATCAATGAAGGAAAGATTGGGCTAGAATTGTACTTGAGATACTCATGAAAACATAGTTCTATCAATACTCACCTTTATCAGTTCACCTTTCTTTATACTATCTGGTAAAGAACAGCATAAAATACACTGGGATTACTTAAATTGATTGTGATTTTTGCAATAAAAAGTTTTGTTGTAGATGAAAGTTAGCCAGTGTGTTTAGTTCCCATGTTACTACTCCAGCCAAAATTTCACCATCATTTTGTACTGCTTTGTATGATGGACCAAGGGAACACAAAACATCACAGTATAACAGACTGGCAAAAGAATCATTTAACCACAATCCAAGTGAGAAAATGTTCAGTCAGTTATTAATATTATAATGGCACGTGTATGCACACATATTGACCAATATACATATACACACACAAATACATGCATCATTAAAAAAAGAGTTTACTGGATTAATTTAATTTACTCACAAGTCAAACCCCAGATTCTTGAGTGGTCGTATATTTACAACAGAGAATACAAGCTGCTATGGTAGTTTTCTGGCTTAGGTTGGGAGATAATATCTACCACAAACTTCATCATGTAGCAAATAGATTACCAGATTAAGACCAGAAGGGATCACTGTGATCATCTAGTCTGACCTCCTGTGTAACACATACCATAAAACTTCCCCCAAATAATTGCCAGAGCAGATCTTTTAGGAAAAAAATAAATTTAAAAATAATCAGTGATGAAGAATCCACCACAATGCTTGGTAAATTGTCCCAATGGTTAATTATCCTGCCTTATTTCTAGTCTGAATTTGTCTACCTTCAACTTCCAGACATTGGGTCACACTATACCTTTCTCTGCTAGACTGAAGAGACCCATCAAATATTTCTTCTCCATGTAGGTGATTATAGACCAGGGATCAGCAACCTTTGGCACGCGGCCTGTCAGGGAAATCTGCTGGTGGGCCGGGACGGTTTACTTACAGCGTCCGCAGGTTCGGCTGGTCGCAGTTCCCACTGCTGGGGTTGGCCGTTCCAGGCCAACAGGGGCTGCGGGAAGTGGCACGGGACAAGAGATGTTATCATGGCTGTCCTTAGGATTTATGGGGCCCTACACAGTATTATTAAACACTCGCGGACCCCCAGAAGAACCCCCCCACCATTGTTGACACACACCGAGCTTCATATGCAGCAGATGCTGCAGCAGCCTGGGGTGGGGAGGAGGGACAAGGCAGCAAAGGATACCGAGCCATCTGGCCCGCCTCATGGTGGCGGAGAATACAGTTCCCCACAGAGATCCCCGTAACCTCTCCCTCATACAGAATGCACTGTGCAGGCGCATTTGGCTCTGTGAATATGGCCCCGGCCTAAGGAGGCTGCAGCACGCGCTGGGTGTGCAGAGGCTAACCTGCTGTCCTGGTGGTGCCCCAAATTTTCGGGTGCCCTACGCAGCCATGTATGCCTAAGAACAGCCCTGGATGTTATATTCTTGTTGTACTCATGTTATACCCTGGTATATACCCTTGGCCTTCACAACATCCTCTGGCAAAGAGTTCCACAGGTTGACTGTGCTTGGTGTGAAGAAATACTTCCTTTTGTTTGTTTTAAACCTGCTGCCTATTAATTTTATTTGGTGACCCCCTACTTCTTGTGTTATGAGAAGGCGTAAACAACACTTCCTTATTCACTTTCTCCACACCAGTCATGATTTTATAGACCTCAATCATATCCCCCCTTAGTTGTCTCTTTTCCAAGCTGAAAATTCCCAGTCTTATTAATCTCTCCTTATATGGAAGCTCTTCCATACCCCTAATCATTTTTGTTGCCCTTTTCTGAACCTTTTCCAATCCCAATATATCTTTTTTGAGATGGGGTGACAACATCTGCAAGCAGTATTCAAGATGTGGGCGTACCATGGATTTATATAGAGGCATGTTTTATTTTTCTTTAATCATTCTCATGGCTCTTCTCTGAATTCTCTCCAATTTATCAACGTAATCTTGAATTGCAGACACCAGAGCTCAACACAGTATTCCAGTGGCAGTCACACCTGTGCCAAATACAGAGGTAAAATAACCTTTATACTTGTACTTGAGATTCCCCAATTCCAAAGATTGCATCAGCCCTTTTGGCACAGTGTCATACTGGGAGCTTGTGTTCAGCTAATTATCCATCATGACCACTAAATCTTTTTCTGAACCAGTGCTTCCCAGGATAGAGTCCCCATCCTTTAAGTATGGCCTTCATTCTTTGTTCCCAGAGGTATACAGTTACATTTAGCTTCATTTATAATTCATATTGTTTGATCGACCCCATTTTACCAAGCAATCCAGATTGCTCTGTATCAGTGACCTGTCCTCTTCATTACTTATCACTCCCCAAATTTTAGTGTCATTGCAAACTTCATCAGTGATGATTTTATGTTTTCTTCCAAAGAATTGATATGAAATGTTAGGTTAGGGCCAAGAATCAATCACTTCAGGACCGCACTAGAAACATCCCCACTTGGTGATTCCTCATTTACAATTATATTTTGAGACCTATCAATGAGGTATTTTTAATACATTTAATGTGTGCCATGTTAATTTTATACCATTCTAGTTTTATAATTGAAATGGCATGCAGTACCAAGTCATACACCTTACAGATATCCTAGCATATTACACCAACACTATGATCTTTATCAACCAAATCTGTAATCTCATTTTAGAAAAAGATAGTTTGATATGATCTGTCTTCCATAAACCCATGTTGATTGAAATTAGTTATTTTACCCTCCTTTAATTCTTTATTATTCAAGTTCTGTATCAGCCACTACATTGTCTTTTCTGGGATCAATGTCAGATTAACAGGCCTATAACTACTCAGATTATCCCATTTATCTTTTTAAAATATTGACACATTAGCTGATTTTAAAATGTCTAACTTTAGTAGCTGCTGTTTAACATCCTCCTGAGATACTAGTGAATAGAAGGTGTGCTATAATCATCATCTGACTATATGATTTCTATCATGCTCTCTGGAATGGCTCATGACCATGAGTGCCAAAGCAGGGTAGAAACCCCAGACTGGTTGAATGTTCTGTAATTAGTTTTCACCAACCCAGTGATAGTAAACCCTGAAGCACTATAACAATCTTATCATGGAGTCACAGACAGTCCCTGTGGGCATTCCAGTCTACCTTGCCACCAAGGCAAGCTGGACTATGCCATAGACAGTCACTTTAGACCAAAAGTCACAACAGTATTCAGGTTACCCATGGTTCCAAAGGACAAGTCACTTACCTCAGGTCAAATGTACTCAGGTCTCAAATCGAAGACAATGCCTGTAGCCATTCCTATTATAAACTAACTAAAGATTTATTACCTAAGAAAAAAATAAGTTATTTACAAGGTTAAAATATAGGAAACATACATACATAAATGAGTTACATTCTTAGATTTATGATAAGCAGCTCTATGTCTTTCAGTGCTGACCCATGCCAAGCAACATGGGGATCTCTTGCTTATGTTTAGGAATCTTCGCCTCTCAGAGTCCAAATAGCATAAAGATCCCAGTTTCTCCTTGTCAGGGATTTTTATCCTCTCTTACCCTAGAAACCAAGTTAATGGGATGAATTTATGTGCCGGTTTCCCCTTCCTGGAATCAGTCAAGAAGCTCTCTGTCCTTTGATGCTAAACAATGCCTCATTTGCCTTCGATGGGCCATATTGTGTGCAGGATGAGCACTTTACATTAACTAAAAACTGCAAGGAGTCCTTTATTTGGACATAAGCTTGCGTGGGATATAACCCACTTCATCAGATGCATGGAGTGAAAAATACAGTAAGCAGATATAAATACACAGCACATGAAAAAAAGGGAATTGCCTTACCAAGTGTGGGGTCAGTGCTAATGAGGCCAATTGATTAGTGGAGCTACTGCCTTGTCTGGAGGAGCGGGGAAGGGAATGAATTGAAGCAATTGAAACAATTCTGTAGTGTAGTCAATTCACACCATAAGAGGCGTCATTGGCATTGTGAATAGATAATAGCTGTGGGCATATTCGCAATGGTGTTTTCCTTGTATCTCTCTATGGCAACCAAGCAGGAAATGCTGAAGCTACGGAGGACATCTGGCAAGGAAAAGAGTTAGTTGATGAGGAGGATTGGAAATAATCTGTACCCTACAAAAACCCAGAGGTACTAAAAGCATTATAGACATGCTTCTCTGATTCTGACTGTGATCATTAGAGACTATATTTGTCCTTTCTATTCTTTTGGGCTGATTTTCAAATCCTTGGGTCAGAGACCATTTTTATTTAGGACCACTCTGGTTGAGGCCTGTAGTCACTATCAAAATGTTACATAATAACAATGTGTCAATAAAGAAGAGTGAGAAGAAAGGGGTGCTGAATTAATGTAGTTATGATGGCTGGTGGTGCTATTCAAAGGCATCATTCTTCTCAGGCTGAGATTCAGCAAGCACAATAAACTAGGTCACATCTTTTTCTGGATACATCCTCCATGATTTGGAACATAATAGCAGCAATAGAAAGCATATTAGCAACATCATGCCTCTTGAATTGACCTTTGGTTGAACCTCTACAGTTTGTGCAGAGGGGACCGAGAGAAGCTGTAGTGGTAATTTATTCATTGAGATTTTATCATTTCGTTGACTTTGTCAACTGAGCCTTGTTCATAAAATCCTATGGCTGTGGGTTAAGAAAAAGGTCTTCCAAAATTACTCAAAGCTTCTAGAACCGACTTCCTCTTTAAAAGAGACTTCAGAAAACAGATGTGGAAGAAAGCAGCCTGAAATTCACATGGGACAGTTAAGGATATGGGAGAAAGGCTTAGCAAGCAAGCCCCCTGCTGATCACCCTGTTTATGCTGTGCCAGGCCCTCAAGCCTTCTCTAGCACATGCGTGAGCGCGCGCGCACACACACACACACACACGCACACACAGAAGTAAGGCCACACCCAGCTGCAGACACAGACTGAGATCAGCTGTGTGTGAGAGGATTCACCTCGGAGATTCACCCAGAACTCACATGCACACCCCCTTTGGGGAATAAACTCAAAATAATATTGTCTTGTGCTGTATAGAAAAATCTGCACAGTGCAAGCTCATAAAAATCACCATCTCCCTCAATGTGGAGAGAGAGATATGCACAGCTTCTTGTCCCCCTCCCCGCCCCCTGATATGAATTGCACAAACTGGGTTATGTTATAAATAAGAAATAAGTTTATTAACTACAAAAGGTAAATTTTTAGTGATTATAATGGATAGCAAACAAAGCAGATTACTGAGCAAGTGAAACAAAACACACAAACTAAGCTTAATACACTAAAGAAGCAGGTTACAAAATGTAATTTCTCACCCTAAATGTTGTTTTAGGCAAGGGGCAGAGTGTCTGTAGCTAGGAGTTTCAGTTATTTCTCTTTACAGACTAGACTCCTGTCTTAGTCTGGACTCAGCCCTTACCTTTCCGTCAGCTCAGTTCCTTTTTCTCTTCAGGTACTTTCAACAGTCTTTCTTCTTGGGCAGGAAGGCAATGGAGAAGAGTCCTGTTTGCCTTACTCCCCAGCCTTAAATAGAATTTACATTTCCTTTGTTTTCAGTGGAAAAGTACCAGCAGTGTCCAAGATGGTACTTTGTATAAAGTGACATTATCACCTGACCTTGCAGTGTCAAAGCAACCATGAAATCAGGTTTATTTGTAATGTCCACAGGAAGGCACTCCAGGAAGATGGAAGATCCACATCTTTAAAGACTCACTGTCTTTTCCTAATGGCCCATCAAGACGGATTGCTTACTGTCTGGTGGGCGTCTCCAAGTATAACCACAGTTGTAATTGTTACATAATTAATATTCCTAACTCCAGATACAGAAATGATACGTGCATACAAATGGGATAATCACATTCAGTAAATCACACCCTGTCCAATGATTTCTTACATGAGCTATCTTGCATAAAATATTTCTTAGTTATATCATATTCATATCATAAGCATATTTCTATAAAGAATATGGAGCATCACATCACACCATCCATTAACACACATGCTACAAACACCCTCCTCAGTTTCTGCCCTCCTTTATCCCAGTTCTTTGCTTACAAAGAGGCTGCAAAAAAACTCTGATTTCATCCCTTCTTTTTCCCTCCCAATTCTCCCTTAATTTTTTTCTCAGTTAATTTTGTGACCTACCGGTATCACTGCAGTCCATTGCTAATACATTTTAGAATGAAAAACCCTATCAGAAGCACAGAAAATGAGATAACACCAGACAATCACTGCTGTGCAGTATTATTTTGAGGTTTCCCTCTCTGAGGTTCCTAGCTGGCAGGGTCATGCACCCTTTCTGACAACATGTAATAAACAAGAAAAGATACATATCGGAAAAGAAATCAGTTCTAGTTTCCATCTGATCTTTTAACTTTCTTGTTAGGGTCATGCAAATCTTTCTCCTTTGTTTGCAATATGAAAATGAAATACAATAACCTTCCTCGCCCCTCAAAAATCCACACATTTTTTAAGTGCAGCATTGGTTTATTTTCAGAGTCTGATATTTACCTGACTGCTTACACATGTAAAACCCTGTGGGCACATTCTTCAGACAATTCCCAATGAATCAGTCCTACAAGTACGACTGTCACAAACACTTAGATGTGGTTTTGTTGCTCTACCCAAGCTGCAGCCTCTGCTCTTCTCTCCTTTCATTAGCTCTGATGTACTGGCTCCTGCTTATATTTTAATCACTTCTGCTTTCATAAATGAACAGTCAGGTACTTTATTTATTTTGTGTGCATGCACACACACAAATCTTTACGTTTATTTTTATGCAAAAGAGGAAGCAGCAAACAGATGCAGCTCAAACAAATCAGCAGCTCAAAAGAAACTTGTTTTACAAATTAATGTTTCAAAATTGGATACATCCTCTGGTGACCCATTTAATTGCTACTTAGAATGGGTACTAATCCTTAGTGTAACACTTTTGATATTAGAATTTTTAAAAATAAAAATAAAATAATGTAACCTTAATATAAGCCTTCTACTAGGTATCATTCGTGGCAGGAAGGTTTAGATTCAATGACACCTAGCAGTCACATTTAAAATAAATAAAATGACTGGCTTGAGCTCTCACTTAAAACCTTATCCTCTCCCAGGTTTAAGGAATTTAAAATTTAAATATCACAGTCACCTCTACGGGTGCTTCTTCCCCTCAGGCACACAGACGGGAATCCTCAGGGCTATGAAACCACAAATATCTTTTATTTGGGGGGAAAACAAACCACAAATGTACATAAAAGCAAATGAGCAAAACCCCCAGCACTGTATGAGAGGTACGGCTGACTCCACAAACCCAGATATTAATTGAGGCCCAGAACTCTTACTCACCAAACAATGCCCAACCACCAAAACCTCACTCACTAATCCAGTTAGAATGACTCTGCAGTGATCCTAATCACTATAGGTGGTTCTCCTCAGCCTGTCCACTGCAGTCCAGAGAAGGCCACACTGTCAGTTCCAACTCTGATCTGTGTATACTCAGTTCAGTCCCACAAAGTCAGCTCCACTAGCTTGGCCGCTGCTTGACCCAGTCAAATTAAATCAACTCCACCTCTGTCAGGTCCAGACAAAGTCAGCTCCCCTGTAGGGCCAGCACTACACAGGACACCAAATTTCTCAGCAGGAAACCCAAAGCAAATGGAGACACCACTGGCCGTGGCCCTTCTAATTCCCTTGTTGAATATGGGCTCATTACCCCATCAGAATCCACTGTCTGTCATCTCTGGGTGACTCACTTTCCCCCAGCTATTCCTGTCACAGTTTCTCCCCACTTCCATAAATATATTTATATTCACTATTTAATATCACTTCCAGAAAACACAATTTTTTGTGGGGACTTCAAAAATTCAGTTCTGTTTGTATATAATTTTCACTATCCACTGCACTTGCTGGCTTCAGTTAAGACTAGATGCAGAAATACTGAAATATCCCCAAAAATGTTAGGGCCAAATATTCATCTGCTCTAAGTCAGGATAGCCAATAGAGCTATGACAATTTACACCAGCATCATTGATACTTCCAACGACTATAGGCTAAAACAAAGAAGTAAGGGAAATCACTTGAGAATTCTTGTGCTTGTGAGATCCCAGCTCAGTTTCCCTACCCAAAGAGAGTAGTATACTTTTGGATAAACTCTAAACAGACATTCATGCTTTTACATCTGTGATAAATGAAGGGGGGAGCTCCCTTTTATGGACACCCAGCTAGCTATAAAGGTCCCTCTTGGTGGCTGCTTGCTTTACCTGTAAAGGGTTAAAAAGTCCCCAGGTAAAGAAAAAGGAGTGGACACCTGACCAAAAGAGCCAATGGGAAGGCTAAAACTTTTTAAAATGGGAAAAAAGCTTTCCCTTTGTGTCTCTGTTGTTCTCTCTGGGCTGAAGAGATGGGAGCAGCTGAAATGCTGGGTAAAGTTTTGACCAGGTACAAAAATTCATCATCCATACCTAGAAGAATTCATTGGGACAGGGAATGTTTAGAAAAATGCGATCAGGGTTATTTCTTTTATTTTCTGTAAGGCTTGTGGATTCCTCCATGCTAACCCCAGATGCTTTTGTTTGCTTGTAACCCTTAAGCAGAACCCCCAAGAAAGCTATTTTGGGAATTCCTATTTTAAAATCTAGCAAAAGCCTAAGTTTCAGATGTATTTTCTTTCTTTTTCTTTTTAAATAAAATTTACTTTTAAGAACCTGATTGGTTTTGTGTCTTAAAAGGTCTGTGCATATGTTTTTCAATTAGCTGGTGACAACAGCTGGGTTTCCCTTTTGTTGTTTTCTTTCTCGGCTTCCCTGAGGGAGGGGTGGAAAAGCTGAGGGGCCTCAGAGAAAACTTCCCAAGTGAGTTTTTCCAGGATTTGCAAGAGGCAGTTTTTCACTTGGGTGGTGGCAGCGTTTACCAAGCCAAGGTCAGAGAAAAGCTTTAACTTTGGGAGTTTAATACCAGCCTGGAGTGGCCAGTATTAATTTTTTAAATCCTTGCGGTCCCCCACCTTCTGCACTCGAAGTGCCAGAGGAGGGAATCAGCCTTGACATGGTGGCAGAGCAGTGGGATCATTCTGAACCAGAAGCACAGACCTCAGGATTTTAAAAGGACACATTTTTCCTTTTGGCTGCTTGAAAGCCAGGGAATTTTCTCTTTTCTTTGCTGCCTGAGGGGGAACAGGCAAGCAGAGGGTTCAGCCTGCCAAGCCAGGGAGTCCAACAAGCAGGGTTTTTTTTTTCTTTTCTAGCTTTGTGGCAACGAAATAGTTAGGCTAGAGTAGGGCAGCCTGTGCATGAGGTTGAGGTCAGGCACCGAAACCTTAGAAAAACCAGTCTTCCCAAAGCGGCACACCATGGAGAAGACAGACCCAGATCAAGACCAGACATCCAGCTCCATGATGGAAATGAAGGGAGCCTATGGGCCAACAGGGACTTCTCAGGAGGGAAAAGGGTCAGCCTTTCCCCAACCGAGATCCTGGTGCCAAGATGGAGGGATGCCCTTAACCCAGACCGAGTTCTGTCTGCGGAAGACAGGGATTTCTTCCTACAGATGATGCGCTTGGAGGGGGAAGCAGAAAGAGAGGCGAAGCACTTGGAGTCAGAAATGCAAGCAAAACACTTGGAGGCGGAGTTAGAGCTGAAGTGCTTAGAGCTGGAAAGGGCTAAGCTGGGTCCACCCAGTAACCCTAACCGTCCTTCTCCAGGAACCGCTCCCCATTCCAAGAAATCCCCCACATACAATGCAGGCGATGATACAGAGGCCTTCTTAGAAAATTTTGAAAGGGCCTACCTTGGGTACAACACCCCTACAGACCAGTATATGGTGGAGCTGAGGCCGCAACTCAGTGGACCCTTAGCAGAGGTGGCAGCTGAAATGCCTAAGGAACACATGAATGAGTACAAACTTTTTAAACAAAAGGCCAGAATTAGAATGGGGCTAACACCTGAGCATGCCTGTCGGCAGTCTAGAGCCCTAAGGTGGAAACCAGACATGGCATTTTCCCGACGTCTACCATATTGTAAAAAATTGGGATGCCTGGATATCAGGAGCAAATATAAAATTTGTGGAAGATCTGTCTCTCCTAATACAAATGGAGAAGTTGTTAGAGGGTATTCCTGAGGAAATAGAAAGGTATATCCTAGACGGGAAGCCCAAAACTGTAATCAAGGCGGGGGGAGATCGGAACCAAATGGGTGGAGGTGGCAGAGAAGAAGAAAGCTAGTATTTATATCCAGGAATTCTGTCTTGATGCAACGTAAGTGACCCATTGCAGTTCCTGCACTAATATCAGAATGGCCCTGAACACTTAAAATGTCAACTTGCATCATACTATAGACTGATGTGTTGTTACAGTCGCTGAGACTTTGGGTAGTAATTTTATGTTGTTCTTCTAATTATAACAAATTGGGTGTCATGTGACTTGAGAAACTTTATGTAAATATTAATGCTCAAATCAATAGGGTTTAACCAAGACTGTCAACAAAAATTATGTCCACATAAACATAACCTTTATTTAAAAAGGAATTAATGAGTCCCAGGTGCTGATTTTCAAATTTCAGTTACACAGCGATTCTATTTAAATGATAAAGCAAGACAAATCAGTCAATTATAAGGCTATAATACTATATATCATACGCAAAAGTAGTTAATATTGCTCACGTATGTTTTGAATAACCCAGGCAGATTTTTATGCATAAAAAAGTAAAATTTTGAAGCACTTGTATAGAGTTCCAAGGTGGCAAATCAGCTTCTTATATTTTAACTGAGAGTTTGAACAGACATTTTGAGTGGTTATGTCTTTCTGCAAAGACATAGCATATACTGTATGTGCAAACTCGGGCTGTAAAAGCCCAGTGTATAATTGCAGCTCAATAGCTCTGACTTCATGTGCTGCCAAGCTGTTCAAACAAATATAATTTTAAAAAGTGGCTCAATTAAATTCCAAAGAATGTTGGAACACCCACAAAAAAAGATACCCCAAGCATTTTATCATCAATTGTAGCCTTCAAAGATCAAAGAGAATTTCAGGTGAATGGATGTCACAAGCGTGGCAGGTATTTTTTATCTTCTTTACTGTACCAGTTCAGAACAAGAATTTCTTACAGGATGAAGAAAACTAAGTACTAAATGTAGATTCCAAACAGATGTGCAGGAGAGCAAAGTCATTTTCAGTGCAAAAGGAGGCAAAATTAAGAGTGGGTAAGAAAGCATTAAAAGCCTCTAAGATATGTCTACTTAGGACAATTGATTACATCTATTGCCCACCAGGAAGATAAGGGGAAGGCAACTATGATGGAGAGATAGAGGAGACTTTAGAAGGTTGAACTATAATATTAAGAATAAGTCCTCTTGAGACTTTATATCAACCCACTGTGGCATACAGAACAGAAAAACAAGCAATCAGCCAAGGGACAGATTAAAATTTTACTGAAAAATGAAGAATGGGAAGGTGTATATTTCCATGGGAACATAGAGAAGAACAAGGGAGACAAAGAAGATAGAGAATATATTGAAAGCAGTAAAGCAGCTAAAGTAGAAACCATCTAGACATGATGAAAGAAAAGGATGGTCTGCCCTATAACTGGATAGAAGACTAGGATACGTTCTTTACCTTTGCCACAAAGAGCAAGAGATGAGGCTGAGCCAACGCTCCGGAACCAAACTCCATGGAATTTTAGATACAAATCTGAACTTTAAGGCTCAGATCTTTCTCAGTTGGGAACTTTTGCCCTTGTTCCACTCTTCAGCCTTGAGCTTGCCCTTAGAGCTGGTTGGAAAACTCAAAGTAAAAGTATCAAAAAACCGTGGCCAGCCCTAGTTTTCCCACAGTTGGACCGAGGGACCATATTAGGGGGTAAGACATGTCCTACTGCTTTGTAGGTATATGTGCACTGGGAAAAACCTTGGGTGAAATCCTGGTCCTACTGAAATCAATAGGAGTTTCACCATTGACTTCAACAGAGCCAGAATTTCATCCCTTGGTTGGGTCACTGCAGATGCAAACTGTTTGGTGGCGGGGGAGGAGGGGAGCGATCCACTTATGAAATTATTAAGGGGAGATTTCATGTAATTAAAACATCCATATGCAATGTCATTACTTTTTCTGAGGGAAACACATTTTGGAGTTATATATGGAGCTAAGCAGGTTGACTGTTCAGTTAAACTGAATTAAACTTACTACCAGTTACATAGCATAAAACAGATTTTTTTTCCAGTTTTTAAAATCAATAGCTAAACTTATTTTTGCAATTATGAACCGAGAGTCAAAGTCCTTTCGGAAATTTTCCAATGATGTCACAGGAAAATTTGCCTGAAAAAGAACTATGGAATGGCTCTTTATTACTATTTAGAATGAACTGAATACTCAGGTAATTAATAGAGTGGTTAAACAATTCAAGTTAACTTTTCCATCACGAAAAGCTTCCTCATAATTTAGATTTGAACATTCCTGTAATATCTCACACTATATCAATCACTTCATGTGCTCAGTGACCATAACCACAAACATAAGAACAAAAGTGTACTGCAACAATATCCACTATATATGCATATCTTGTGTTAGCTCAGTGTTCACTTCCTCTAGTCATCTACTGCACCACTTTATTATACATATTTAAACATGGCAACCAGTTTAGACACACCCTTAAAGGGTTTTATTTTTTGCCTATTCTGATTACAAGGAAACTGGATGTTTAGCACACCTATCTTTGTCACAATGTGGACTTTTATCAGAAAATGGCACTAGGAAGTTACCTTTTATTTATAAACTTGCCTATGGGTCTCCTTACCACAGTATCTGAGCCCCTTACATATACAAGGATAAATCCATTCACCACACCACTGTAATGGAGGAAAGTGTTATCATTCCATCATTTACAAATGGGAAACTGAGACAGAGATTAAGGGGGAGATTTTCAAAGGCACAAGGGCTGTTAGGCATCCAATCCCCATTGTCCCTTTGAAAATCTCCCCGAAATGAATTGCTGCAGCCCAGTGTCACCCACAGTTCTGGACATCTGGGCTGTTCTTTCTCCACACTTCACAGAGGTGGCCAGTGTTTTGGAGCCCCTCTGCTCCTGCTTGCTGCCAGTTTTCCTCTGCCTCCACAGCAGCAGACAAAGGTGGTTTTTTTGTTCCTGCCCTCTTTCTACTTTAATTTTTTTTGCTCATTTGTTGGGGCAATGGGGAGTAGTGTTCTCCCTCCTCCACATTTCTTCCTCTTCCTGGGTCTGTTAACCCCTCAGAGGTTTAACTCTCCTTAAGCATCTGCTGCAGCATCTGACTGCTGGCTCCTCTGACCCCACAGGCATAGCAGGGCAGCCAAGAAAGCATCAAATCCAAGCAGTGCTGTATATGTAAGGCAGCCTTCCCAGGCTTGGCAAATGTCAAGTTGTGCACAGATGCGTCCTGCCTTCTGTCTCCAACTTCACTAGATCCTGGACAGACAGGTGGAGTCCCCTACCCACTGAGGTAGCCATGACTCCAAAGGGGGGGAAATGGATCAGGAACCCTAGTGCAGAGCAGGGAGAGGCTCCAAAAGTTAGGAGGACTGACTACTCAACTTGGGGGTAAGTCCCAAGCAACTCCTATAACAAAACAGAGATGGAAGGCTCACAGGGCCACAATTCCACACACACCCCAATCTTAAAATAGGTCCTGAGCATCCTAGGGAAAGAAGCCGTGCTTTTAATCAGCCCCTCCTCTCCCCCAAGCCAACCAGGAGGGTTCTGACAAGTCCCTCACCTCATCCTAGAAGGAATGGGACCCAGCAGGAGAGGATTCTGAGACAGACCACTCAAGAGGGCTCCAGGCCCTAAGGAAGCCAAGCTGCAAAAGTTCTCACAAAGTGGCAGCAGATCTTCTATGCTCCCAAAGCATGCAAACAATGGGGGAGGTTTTAAATCTAAAAATGCCAAAAATAGAAAGAAAAAGCACCAAAAATCAAAGAGATACGAGTCCTTTGACTATTCTCCTTCCTTCTGTGAAGAAGCTGAGCTGTCTGGCTTTCAAACCTGAGCAGGCTTCTATAAGTAAGAATAAGAGTAAATTTCTCCCATCAAATTCTCCCATGAGGTTGCAATACCCGCTTCACTCCTCCTCAGAAGAAGTGATTAGGGATGTATGGAACAAGCCTAGGGTGAGCATTGCTACATCCCCTGAATACCAGACATTCTGGTATTTCAGGAATGGCCTGGGGCTGTCCCCACCAGCAGGACCTCACATGCACTTGCACATCCAAGATTGTCCTGGAGTCTCCAGGAATTGAAGATGAATTTTTAATTAAAGATGTCATGTGATAAAACCTCCAGGAATATGTCCAACCAAAAGTACACTAGTGGGGGGAAATGGCCTCCCCTGCCATCCCCCCACAATACTAGACAAAACCACATCTTTTTGTCTCAGTGCCAGACAGAGGACAAAAACATGGGTGGGGGGGAGGACTGTCTGTCTTAAAACCAGACAAATGGCCTGCTTAAGCCTGGTGATATGTTTGCCCTCAACAAGAGCAACCTCAGGCTCGACAGTATTCAAGAACCAACGCGCTCTATTGCTGAGACACCAAAGGTTGATGCCGCTGTAGTGTTCCTCCTCAAGGATATGATCATTCCCCCAGAAGGGGAGTTCTACCCTAAGAAACCCACAGATAGAAAGATGGAGGCCACTCAAAAAGGGCTTTGAAGCCTCCTCCACAACCTTCTGAGCATTCCTCACAGCTACCTGCTTTGTGGGAGCATCTCTTTCCTGGCTGGAAGACCTCAAAGCTCTTAAGGACAGAGATCACCCTGACTTTGGCTCCACTTTGAAGAAAGTCTCTGTAAGCAGGGTCAGTATGAACTCTCCTCTGACATCCAGTGATGAGCTGGGGAAGAGGACTTCAGGAACCAATCTTGTTTGCATAGACACACCCACTCTGCCTCGGTGCACAGCATGATGGATCTGCTTTGCCCAAATGATCACTTCTGACGGGTGTTGGATTGCAAGTCACTTTGTTATTGGATGCAGGGGTAATAAAGTATTATCATTGTGTGAATCAAGGGGAGCAAAACTGTACTTGGCATGCCCTGATTGAGGGGTTCGCCCTCAACTGAACTGCACTTGCTGAGTAGTGAGGTAGGGGTGCCGAAGCCCAGTGGAAATGAGAGAGAGGGGCAGGGACTGGTGTTTCTACCTGGTGGTGTGGACCCTGCCTAAGGGTCCTAGACACCATTTGACCCTCCCCCTCTCCACTGAGAGTCTTCTTGTGGATTACTAGAGCTGAAATCACTGATAACCAGGCCTAAGTTTTAGACCTGTGTTGACACTGTTTCTGGTGAAAGAAAGAGACTACCCAGCATGCACTAGCAGTGAGGCACCCCCACTAACAGCTAAAATCAATGTTCCCTCTAATTTTTTCCACCCATGTGCGGAATGAATTTTCTTATGCGCACCAAATTATAGAGGTAATGTGCAGATGTGCACCACCAGTAGAAACAAAAAAACCTAGATACAATATATACTATTAAAAAGTTATCATAGGGATAATTACTTCAGCCAGGACTGGTTAGGCATTTTGGAACTCACTACTCAAAGAATTAAATTTAAGCATAAGAGAAAAATAAAAATTATGAAATGCATAGACCAGTCAAAAAATTCAAACAGCACTTTGAAAGAATAAAATTACAGAGAATATATGCGCATTGCTGGAAGGATCAAGTAGTAACAACAACAAGAACACTACAAGTATGTGTTGGAAGGCCCTGGGGCAGCCTTCAGGTAATCAATATTGCTAACTCTCATGCTATATGGTCCTTTCCCTTAAAGCCCCAGTGTTTATACACAGGCACAGGAGGATGATATTGAGGAAGAAGTGTGTATATACAGCATCGCCTTGAGTTCTCGGAGAAGTGGAGCAGCTTCCTCCCATTCTGAGTTATAGTCAGGGGGCTAAAACTTAACGTATCCATATACCCAAAGTGTGGAGTCCTGGCTGACAGCTCTGACAGAGCTGCGTGCCAATAGAGAAGTCAGGCCATTGCCTCTGTCCTGGCAACCTGGATCCAGGATGGGAGAATACATCTCCAAAACCACATTCTTCACTGAAAGGGGCTTTTTTGTTTCGTATTCTACAGAGGACCCAGCCCACTCTCTCCACCAGAGGCAGCTCTGTGGAGGTTACTGTCATTCTAGCATTTACACATCAATTTACAGTGTTATGACTCTATATTCACAATGGAAAACAATAGAAACTCAGGGATTGTTTTAATTAAAGCACAAAATTTCAGCTGATGGCAAAATGCAGCCCAAATGGTGGAGCCTCACTAAAATCCTAAGCGATGCTGTTTCTTTTCAGCCCTATGATTTGCTGCTGTATATTGCTCTTTTAAGTAGATCGGCACTCAAAGCAGCCACAGCAGCAGAAGCCACCAGCAAGCTCCCTTTGTCCTACTCCTGAGCCCTGTCGAGTCTCCCCCACCCCGGGCTCTTCTGGGGTACAGGAGTGGGGGAAGGGGGATACCCTGACATCAGCAGCCCCATTACCCCCCACTCTGCATAGTAAGCAGGAGGCTCCCGGAAACAGCTCCAAGGCAGAGGGCAGGAGCAGCATGGCAGTGGGTGGAGGGACACCTGAAGTGCAGAGCACTTGACAGCTTTCTGGGCAGCCACCAGCCATGCAGCTCACAGTGAACTTAGGTGGTGGGACTTCAAGACATCCCAGTGGTGGCAATAGAGAGGGAAGTTGTAGAGGGAGCAACAGTGGAGCAGCTGACAACAGAGCAAGTGGCTAGTGGAGCGAGCAGCCAATGGTGGAGTGGGGGCTAAGTGAGAATCCCCATCTGCCTTCAGACCCTTTAGTCCTCGCAACTACTGCCAGCCTGGAGGGCTGAGGAGCTCACTTGGAGCTCCAAACAGTCCAGCACCACCAGAGCAAGGAGGAAAAGGCTTACACCACATGACTCCTAGAGCTGAGCGTAATCAAACTTGCTCTGCAAAGGTTCCAGCCCACTCAAAGGGGGAACCACCACCTGGTTCAATCAGACAATACAACTATGATCACATATTTAAACATCTAAGTGGGGGACAAGGAGTCCAGCACTACACAGCAGCAATGGAAATAATGAGGTGGGCAGATCAGTTCCTCCTTTCCCTCAGAGTGATCCACATCAAAGAGGACCAGAGCCAAAAGGTAGACTGGCTCAGCAGGTGCAGGGTCAACAAGGAGTAGTGCCTGAATCAGAAGGTTTTTGATCTCATCGTTCAGACATTCGGCCTCCCTTCAACCAGCCTGTTCGCATACCCTATGAATGCAAAGAGGCCAAAATAAATTCACAAGCGAGGCAGACCCCAACTCCATGGGGACAGATGGTTTATCTCACAGTTGGCTGCAGGACCTCCTTTATGCATTTCCACCCTTCCCACTACTTGGAAAGGTGGTCCAGAAAATAAAATGAGAACAGGCAACAGTAATACTGATAACTCCTCATTGGTCAAGGCTACTTTGGTTCTCAGACCTGATAGAGCTGAAACTGGAGTTCCACTCCAGCTTCGGTGGAGACCAAACAATCTTTCATAGAGTTATTTTCTTCATCCAGACCTGAAACAGCTTCAACTAATAGCCTGCCTATTGAGAGGGAAGCACTAGAAATTCTCGGTCTGTCTTCCAGAGTCATTGCTTCAGTCTAGAGAGTATCCACACTAAAAATGTACTCCTCTAGTCCAGATTCAACTACTGGTGCCAAGAACACAATGCAAATCCCAGAAATCCAGGAATTCCAACCATTTGGGACTTTCTTCAAGGATGCATGGACAGAGGCCTTAAGCCCAGTAACATTGCACATCAGGTGCCTGCAATTAGAAGTATGCTATTTGCAGGATCCTTGGGCTCCCTGGTGGACAATTCACAGGTAGCCGGAGTCCTTCGAGCAGTCTGATTAGCCAGACCAGCAGTCAGGCCACTCTTCCCAGAATGGGACCTTCCGGAGTTTTGAGGGCTCTGACAAGCCATCCTTTTGAGCCTCTGATTTCAGTGTTGGCCTTTTATTTATCCATTAAGATTAGTTTCTTCGTACTTATGTCTGCCAGGCAAATGTGAGAGCTGGCAGGCTTATCTATACAGGATCTGTACTGTGTTTCACAGGTCACCAGAATCCTTTCCTCCTAAGGTAAATTCCTCCTTCCGCACTTCCCAAGAAGCTGTATTTCCTTCATCATTATGTCCAAAATCACAACATCTAACTGAAAAGGTATGGCACGTGGAGATTCTGTGTACAAATCCCACACTAGAGAACAAGGGGTTAAGAAGCAACTCTGGGCTCACATGGCCACACCAGCCCCACCTGCAAAGCCTGCATAAGATGGAAGCAGGGCTTAAAAGGAGAAGCAAAGCAGCTCAAAAGGGAACAGGCAATGGAAGAAAGCAGACTTCTGTGCCAAACTCTGGGGAAGTCTGAGGTGGTGAAACAAGCGGGATCAGTTGACTATGAAATCTGACAGCCAGGGAAGAAAAAGAAAATGTAGGTGTACCATGTTAACGTTCTGAAGGCCTGGAAAGACCAAGAAGGACTCCTCATAACACCCTAGCCACCTGAACACAGACTAGGCCCTCAAGCACCAGTGACCCAGGAAACTCAAGCAGTACCAATGGGAGAGGAGCTTCAACCAGAAAGCTCAAATGCAGCAATTGATTGAATCCTTCCCTGAAAGATTTTCAACCTTACTGGATCAGACACACCTCGGGTATCAATACAGCCACTGAACCAGGACAACAGGTCTGCAATAACCCACAATCCCTTCCATGAAAGATGAGACATCATGCGAGAAGAGCTACAAGCCACATTAGACCTGCAGGTAGTGGAGAAGTCCCATTGTGCTGGAACCAGGATCAGATGGGACAACCCATATCTGTATTGATTTAAGAAAAGTAAATGTGATCTCGAGGTCTGATGCCAACCTATGCCCAGGGTGGCTCAAATGGCTGGTAATTGTCAAATATATCCCCACCGTAGACCTCACAAAGGGGTACTGGTAGATCCCTCTGACCTTGGAATCTCAGGAAAAGACAGCTTTCTCCACCCCATTTGATCTGCACCGGTTCTGAACTATACCATTAGGCCTCCACAGGAAAGTGGCCACTTTCCAAAGACTCATGGACCAAGGGCTGCAACTGCATGGCCAAAATGCTACAGACTACATAGATGACATGCTGATTTACAACAGTCATTGTACTGGCCAGATGTAACATCACTTCCGTCCTACAGCCCTCAAGAGTGCAAGACTCGCTGCAAACCCAGCCAAGTTCATGATCAAAGCCCAGTGAAGAGTGTAGTCCCAGACTCCCCTATCCACTCTCAAAAGATGGGACATCAACAGAAGCCTTTACCTCAGTAGAGAGTCTAGCAGTAGAAGACCCCAATTGTTCAAGATCCAAGCCCCACAAAGTTCCCATACTAAAGTAAAAGCCATGAAGCCTTCGGGGAAGCTGAAAGACAGGATTAATGGAAAAGGAGCAATCACCTGCTGCGCCCCTGCCTGACCCCCCTAGGTGGCACTGGTGGCCCTTTTACACACCTTAGAAGTCTGAAAATCTATCTCAAGTATACAGAATCCATGAGAAGATCAAGCTCCCTATTCATGTCTTTCCACCCAAAATGCCAGGGACTCAGAGCTTCCAAGTCCTCCATCACTAGTTGGATTAGACTATCATTGTGGAAAACTACAAATCATCAGACACTCCTGTCCCAAAAGGGATCAAGGTACACTCCAAGAGATCCTTAGTAACCTCATGAAATGAGCAAGTGTCTCCACTTCACAAATTTGCAAAGCGGTCTACAGTTAAAACCTTCATTAATCACTACAAGGTGGCCTTTCTATCTTCTGCAGAGGCCTCCTTTGGCAGGAAGGTGCTGCAGGTGATGGCCTAGAAATAATACAAACTTTTAAGTGAGCTCGGGAAAAGATGGCTATTTCTTTCCTACCAAACTTTTGTTTCATAACCTTCCCTACATCTATTCACAGCTTGCTATTTCCCAGACATCCAGAATTGTGGGACATGCTGGGCTGCAGAACGGAAAGAATTCTTCTGATAATTTCCTTTCTGATAGTAGCATATCCCACGATTCTATCCATCCTGCATGGCTCATGAGTCAAGGTCAGATATTAAGTGGAATTGTTACCATATGACCATCTTCCTTGGTCTCATGTGCACAGTTATTTCATTGTAGCTGGAATATTTGTTAATGATGTTATGCAAGTTTCACGGCTTGGGAATAATTTATCTGGCAGCAAGCTGGAGCAGAGGGGGCATAGCCAGACCCTGCAGCTCTAAAACGCTTATCTGCCACCACAAGCTTGAGAGAGAGGACTGTAACTCAGATGTCCAGAATTGTGGGAGACGTTGCTAGCAGAAAATACATTATTGGTAAGAAATTTTCCGTTTCTAAGTCACACAGGAAGTCTGACAGTCAGGAATGGAACCCAGATCTGTTGATTTCCAATCCAGTGGCTAGCAAGACCATCTTTTTATCATGACAACAGGAAATATACAAGAACACATCTCAAAATCTCACAGTACACATTACCATTACAATACACTTTACTGTCTAATTCCCACTATTTGCAGAAACCCAAAATGGTCTTGCTGTCCCCCTACCACAGCTTTGAGTCATTAGCTACCAAAGCACTTCAGAAGTTTTCTTAGCACAAGTGAAATTGGCAAAAAAATTATGATAAGAAGAACAGAAGTCACTTTTAAACAGTGTATTCTGACATGTATTCTTCTTATGCAAGAGAAGCAGTTTTAATCTTATTGAATAAATACTGGAAATTAGCAAGGTTTTGCATAAAACCAAGTGCCTGGAAAATGAAGGCAAATCAAAATTTGCAAAGTGTGATTGAAGCTTATCTATTGCAGTTATGCAATGATGTTTTTGCAAAAATAAACTTGCGTGAAACTCACTCACCCATGGCTACTTTCCGGAACCTGTCATTCCCCTCAAATACAGCCTGATCAAGACCATTGAAGTCCTCAGAAAACTTTCCAGTGATTTCAGTGGCCTTTAGATCAAGCCCATACACATGAGCTGTTCCACAGACCATTCTCCAATTGACTTTAATAGCACTTTCTACTTTCAGGTTTCAGAGTAACAGCCGTGTTAGTCTGTATTCGCAAAAAGAAAAGGAGGACTTGTAGCACCTTAGAGACTAACCAATTTATTTGAGCATAAGCTTTCGTGAGCTACTGCTCACTTCATCGGATGCATCCGATGAAGTGAGCTGTAGCTCATGAAAGCTTATGCTCAAATAAATTGGTTAGTCTCTAAGGTCCCACAAGTACTCCTTTTCTTTCTACTTTCAGGCTATCATATTGACATGAAATATCCATTTTCTGCTTTTCCTCACCATCCTCGAACAAAACTGAAATTTACTCATTTGTGTTATTTTCCACTGAGGTATTGTCTTTAAAGCTGAATTCTTGATTCACAATGTATTTGGTTCCTCTTTTTGTACTGATGCCCATGTTTTCTTTGTCCATAAAAGATGTTATAGAATATTAAAAAATCATTTTGAAAGAGAAAGAAGATACAGTCATGTGTTACTGCTTTGTTTCCCATTGTCTTCTTGTTTATTTCAACCCAACCTTAGTCTAACAGTTGGAGTGAATGTACAAAGGTTTGTTAACTAGATTTCAAATCTTAGCCCAACTACTTTGTAGCAGTTCTACCAAGAGCATCTTCAGAAGAAAGTCCACACAGATATAAAAATGTCAGTGATAGAATGCCTTGGTGAATCTAGTGCTCCAAAAATAATGTAAGTTCACCTCTTAAGTATTATTTTTAGACACTGTTAGCGGCTGAAGAGCGAACTGGCAAAGTTTCATCAAACTTTTAGAAAGAATTGTATGCTCCCTTTCCTTTTTCAATTCTATTTCTTTATACTAAATACAAAATCACTAGGTTTTGACTTTAAGGAACCTTTTCTCCCTCTCACCAGAGATGGCAAGCCTGTCAATCATTCCAACAACAGTAACCACAAGGGAGTGTTTGCAGCAGGATAGCAGATACAAGAAACGGCTCTTACTTTAGTTTACTTGGAATCGGCTCTAATATGTACGTCTGGAGAAAAAATTATCCATGTTTGGTAAGCCATGTTCTTTTCACTATTTTTGTATCTACTGGACAAAATCATCAGTGTTAAGCGTTTATATTTTGTATTAAAGTGATGCCTTAAAGATCTAAGATGTTAGCACTTAGATTGTTAATGAAAATGATGTTTCACTCTTAATATTAGTTGAGGAAACAGAAGTTGATGTAGTTGCTGCTTTTTGTAAAGCTGAGTTTGATTTTAAAATTTCCAATAAATGCATATGTTAAATGATTACATACATGATAGAACGTAAGTATTCGTGTTTGTATTAGTAAGTATTTTAGCAAGAAAGATTATGACATTCCCTGAGATAAATTTGTTCTGCTTAATGCAACGACTTCTAATAAATTGAAAATTGAATGTTTACCAAATGAAACTCCAAAGAATTATACCACATAAAAATGCACTTGGCACTTTCGAAACTGCGTATATATACTTGTATGGAGTAAATTGCTAATGTTTTATGGTCACCGGGTTTTCAATAATATGCGGGTTGTTAGTAAATCTGTCAATCACTTTGCAACAGCCACAACATATAACAGAATTTGAAAAAGGGTAACAGACAAAATATTTTAAACTTAGTTAGAATCAGTTCCAATCCTTGAAAATGTGCCCAAATACTGTTTGCATTGGGAAATAAAACAGGAAGAGCAATTAGAAAGCAGAACATTCCTTGCTCTCCAGCCTTTTATGGAAGACTTCACATTACTTCTGTTACAGTGACTCAGAGCTGCGATGCAGAATAAGCTGGTTTTATTGGAAGTGCATCTTTGCAATTTTATTTCCTGATGTATATGATGCTCTTATCTATTAGTCTTATTTTTAAAATAATTTTAATGAATAAAGATGTGAAGATTTGTAGATGATTTGTTATTTAATAGCATTAAGAATTTGAGGCCAATTTTTTTCTTTCAAATGTTCATTATGCATACAGTATTTAATCAAATGAATTATTTTACCCTGAGAGCACTGTGCCAACACCTTAAACAAAGAGTCAGGTTAAGTAATTTGACAATCTAGAAATACAAATCCTGTATCTGAGCTCGGCTTTCTCTATATATATATATATATATATATTCACTCTCTCTATATATATTCATAGCATCATAGTGTGTCAAAACACAGAAGTGTGTCAAACACAATCTAAGAGCTGATCAGAGTGACTATGAAAAGGAGTTAAAGGTGTGCAAGAGGCAGTTGTCACTAACACAAACTTATTTTACACCATGTGAAAAATGAAGCAGATGCCACTAAAATGCCTATAAACGTGGCCACACTTTGTCATTAATCAAGCACAAGTATCCTTTTCTCAACTCAATTCAATGGATATTTCTGCCTGTATAAAGATGCTATGACCCTATTACTGAGTACCTTCTTATATTCAAAATCATTGTCCTGAAATAATGAGTGTATCAGTTTCCAAATTACTTGAAAAGGCGTGTACTTTAAACTATCAAGCAGGGAAAAGCTGCAAAAGGGACTTCCTCTTTCAATTTCCACAGCAGATGGTGAATGTCAGTGAAGCAAAGAGTTTACTGTCACCAGAAACAGATCAAATCTTCTTCACCGGATAGCAAAATGGCCACAAAACTACCCCTTCGAGAGCAATGTGAGAATTGGACAACTCTTCAAGTTGCAGATCTCCTAAGACAGGTACTGAACCTAGGGCTCAGACTGCAGACAGTACAGTATATCATACTTGTTTCAGTTCAGCTAGCAAAATAGGTTGCTGGACTTATCTACTCTTTGTGTGCAGTGTTGTAGCTGTGTTGGTCCCGGGATATTAGAACCACAATATCTTACCTCACCCACTTTATCTACTCTCTGTAATATGTGTGATTACTCCCTCCTGGATATAAACATAGATGCTAAAATGTGTTTAAAGCGGTTTAGTTAGCAATTGTGACTACCAAGGACTTACCATCTGTATTGATATTCTGTAAGTTTTTCTGTGTTCTCTCAGTTTTTATTGAAATTCAGTCCATGACAGAAGTTGCTTGTTAAGATAAAAGTATCCTGCACAAGGCAAAGAACCACAATAATGTGTGCCACTGTTGAAAGACAGGATACTGATCTAGTTGGACCACTGGTCTGATCCAGTACAGCTGTTCTTATGTTCTTAGGCAGGCAGGGAGGCAGAGCAGGTGGTACCTTCACTCCACACACACTCTCTCCATCCCCACCAGCTATATCAATGGCAAATTATTTCACCTTGGAAAGATGGAGGTTCCTGGCATACTCCAGCAACAGTGTGCTACACACTGTCCTTTATTCCGGGAGCCTGCAAAGTCACAATCTTGTTCTGTTTTGGAAAGAGCTAATTATTTAGAACATGAGAGCAGTTTACTAAATCTCACTTAGAAATACTGGTTTAGACACTGATCTGGCTAAATGGGTCAGCAACCCTAACGTTAAAAGTCTGGCTGGTTTTTATTTACTTTCCTCATGGACGTCTTCCAACATAAATACTTTAGGGAAAAAAACAAAGAAAATATACTTTACTTAGACCGAAGAAAAAAATTCCTATAAAAATAAAGCATCAGCTTAGAAAATCCAGTATTATTTTACAGCTTTGTTTCTGTACTATACTTTTTTCTGGTTCATCTTTCAAACAAAATGTTTACAGCTACACTGTAAACAACAATCAGCAAACACTGAACAAACACTTGACAAGCGGACCCTAGAGTTTACAATCCTTGCCATACAAATATGTTTTTCAAATTTCAAGTTTACTTGCTTAGCACTGTCATTAAGCGTGCTAGCCTGGAATGTGCTGACCACTTACTGCAGACGGCTCTGTGCCTTCAATTCCCATTGACTCTGCAACTGCAGGCAGTTCTTACACGTCTATTGGAAGCCAAAATTTGCCTTCTTTCTGAGCATCGAGACTGTTAAATGTATAGTTTTCCAGAGTTCAATGGCTCACCTCTAAGCAAATGGAATGAATTTATACGACCCTAATTTTAAATTCACGCTGTTAATGGAGTTTAAGACAGATTTGATGGTTAAGCTAAACTACTTGAATTCACTTAAAGTGCTATATATTTTTAATGAAAAAAAGTGCTGCAGTTTTTCTCCTGAAGTTTCTAAGCCCTCGGTTGTGTACACAGCAAGACATTTCTTTTAAAAAACCATGCCAAAGTGTTAAAGCTCATCAGTCAGAAACACTCTTAGGGCGTTTACCAAACCAGCTCTATTCCTGGTCACCCTTTATAATGAAAACCTACTGAGTCTGTGTGACGAGATCCCTGAGCTACAACCTGGAACTGTGGGATTGCTGTGCTTCCTTAACTCTCCAGCCTGGGCTGTCTCACACAATGCTATGCCAGTGACAAGCAGCAACACCCCTCCAGGTGCTGTGATTATTCAGTCAGCATGTGGAACCCCACACCCAGCGAAATTGCATGAATGCTCCCTGAGCCACTCATGAACAGAGAGGTACCAGCCAATCACCCAGCCCCCAGCCTTGCACCCCAGAAATACACCATCTTACACTCAAGACTCTCTTGGACAGTGCAAGCTCATTTATTAGTTCACCGCTTCTTCAAAGGAAAGTGGACATGCACCAGCGTTTGTAATCTGAGCTCAGATTCCTCAAAGCATTTCAACCAAAAAAACCCAACACTTTTTAGGTAAAATATAATACAGATTTATCAACTATAGGTAGATTTTAAGTGATTTTTAAGTAACAGGCATAGAGATCAAAGTTGGTTACCTAAGAAATAAAAATAGAAATGCTGTCTAAATTCTAAGCAAGTTTGGCATCAAGCAGTCTCTCACACTAACAGATGTTACAGGCATACTGGCAGCTCAGGTCCTCAATACACAGACTGAACTCCCTTCCAGCCTAGGACCAAAGTTCAGGCACACCCCCACACCCTCAGAGTGGATCTACACCTGACTGGCCAGTGAGAATTGCTCCTTTGTTCCTACTGAAAGGCTGGCTGTGGGCATTTCCCAACCTCACAACATATTTCAGTAACAAATATAGCAATACTCATAACTTTACATACAATAGAACATAAAATTCAACAGGATATTAAGATTTAACTGATCAAGCCTTTCATAATACCTCACAAGGCATGCATTGTACACAACATATCCTAATCATATCACAGTATGAATATGGGAGTACCAGGAAGCTACTTTGACACTCTACCTCCCAGTCTGCTCTCTTTCTGAGCAAACACTTAACTTCCTTTTGTCAAGGAACAGAGCTTCTTGGGAGCGGCAGGTTAGAACCCTGCACAGGACTAGTGTAAAGCCCTGCAGCGGGATTGAGTCTTGCCAGTCCCGCAGGACCCTCTGCCAGAATAGCGGAAGCGGGATTAAAGAATAGTCCCATGCAGGGCTCTACTGCAGGTTTGCTTCATTTTCCTTTACAACTGATCCACTTAGACATATTAAGAATTAAAAAAAGATATATCAGTATCTATTCCCTGAGTTTGATTTTGAAAGTTGATATTTTCTGAGCCCCATTCTCTAGGAATGCCTGCCAGTCACACAGTGCAAGATTATTTACCTAGTTATCCGCTTCAGATGAAATATACACAGACTCCTGCAACTACCACATGCAGTTCAATTTCAACATAAAATATTTCTATCTATAAACTTATCTAAGATTTAGACTCATGTATAGTTTTCAATTTCTTTTTGTAATCCTCTTCCCCCCCTGCCCCCCAGATTCGAATGCCTGAATCTGCGGCAGTAGTGGAAAAATTGGATATTAATGGAGCTAAATTTTTGGTAAGTAATTAAAATATTTTCTCTGTTAGACACCTCTTGTGAAAGATTTTCTATGTGAAACTTGTATTCACAACTGCAGGGTCTATTATGCTGGCTTCTTTAATGACTAATGGCAAGTTAGTCACTTGTTCTGATCCTGACCTTTGAGACATTTTCAAGGCTTGCTACTGTGAACAAGGAAAGCCATACTCATGGTAGCAAAGCTCAGCCCTGCTACACATCCTAGAATAGGTGCAACAAATGCCTAGATACCCATCCAAGCATCTGGTTGTTGGAAGAGAGGCCCCCTTATGGAAAGAGTCACTTTCCTTTAAATTCTGTAGGACATTTTCTATAGGGTTTTTTAAACAGCTGCTACAGAATTCTAGAGGCTGGTTTTATCTCTGGTGAACTATTTTCCCATCAGAGTGTGGTCAGACCTCTGAAGGAAGGTAAGCAGGAGAAGAGAAGCACTCAAGGTACTGCTCCTTCCATCCCAGCAGTTACTGAGGTAGAGGCCTCCAAACCCCATGCTGACTCCCTGAAACACAGAAATGAGGCCCTTTTGTGGAAAATGGGGAGAAAGCTGCTAAAAAAATATTTAAAGTATATTTCTACTCTGCAAAGAAACTGTGTCTATATGGCCCTATCTTAGAAACCTGTTCCTCGGTATCTTAGGTGTGATAGCTGCTCACTCTCTTGATAAGGCTCTGATCCTGTAATGTGATCTGTGTAATTGGACCCCTGCCCCCCTGTAGAGTGCCACTGACTCCAATGGGATTGGAACTTATACCATCTGGACATAAAAGATCCCCCTGCAAGATCAAGAAGTTATTACCTGTTTCTATTAGCACTGCAGAGCTAATACAGCTATGGGAAAGGGAGACTGAGTCTTGGCCAGCTCATGCATTACCAGCAAAATTGTAAAAGGAGTTCTGTTCGCAGTCTTTGTTGCGGGATGAGTGACAGTGTTGGGTGGAATCTAAATGACGAATAAGCCTTGTGTTCATTCTTTGCACCTGAATGAATTTTACCCATAGCAAGAAAAAGAAACATGCCCATTGCATAGCATTGGTGGAATGGGACATGAGAAATCTTTTCAGAACTTAATGGTAAACTAATAGGACAAGTGACAAAAAGAAAAAGGAACCATGGGTGAGTTCTGCAAGATCATCTGTGAGCGAAAGTAAAACAAAAGTGAAATGAGTGAAAGTGAACGTCTGCTAGTATGCTATGCACATTATGTATTTTCTTTAAAACTTTTAATAGTTCCCCAGTTTTAAGATTATCTTATTCTGCATTGTAGAAAACATGGCAATATGTGAAATGCCTGTGGAGTGCCACTAGCAACATTCTTTCTAATGTTATACAACAAAAGAGTGGCAGATCTCACACCCGACAGAAGATTCGTAGTGCTTTCATGTGCTCTTTAATTGAATTGTTCCACAGCACTGTCAACAAGATAGGAAACCCGTAATAAATTATGCTTGAAACAGAATGAATTATGCCAATACTGTAAAAAATGAAGTACAATAGCTTACAATAGCTTGTTAATAGTGACAACAGCTATTGATCTAGTGGTAAGTACATGTGACTAGTAATCAGAATTCTTACATTCTGGATCGGTCACCGTCTTCGTTTGTGAGCTTTGGCAAGTCCCTTAACCTTTGAGCCTCAATTTATTGGTCTGTAAAATAGGGATGGATATTACCTACCACACAGGGGATTGTGAAGCGTTAATGAATGTTTAAACTACTTCGAGCTCCTCAGCTGAAAGGCACTCTAGAAACGCAGGCCTCCAGTGGCTAGAGAGCAAGAAAAAGCACTCAAGCCTGTCTGATTCCACCTAGCAGGTAGCAGTGGGGCACACACACAAGATAAATTACACTCAACTGCTGCACTCGTGTGCATTAAGACAGATATAGCTTTTTCTGAGATATATTACATTGCATGGGACTATGTGTCACCAGTATTCAGACCTCAATTTTCATTTTTGCTATGAGGTATATCAGGGACCTCTGGACATCTGACTTCATCTAAAATCAGAGGATTTAGGAGGAGGATGGCAACCATTTCTTGGTGCCTTCACTGTGACTTAAATATATGTTTTTCTTTTATCCATCACACTAGGCACTGCTTGCTATGCAGTCTTTAGAAACAGGAGGTGCGCCACCCCTCTGTTGTATGATTGGCACTGCAGCGTATGGAGTATTGTCCGTGAAAATGCAGATAGAGCCTGAAGGAAGCAGGCTAGATAAGCAGGTATGCAAGCAAATAGGAGTGCCAGTGAGAGCAGATAGGCAGGCAACAGAGAACAAGATGAATAATCTGCCAGAGAAATCTTGCCCAAAATAAAGCAAGCCAGCCTGCCACGATTCTTTGTTCAGCTCTTGTTGAATATCATAACTCATGCATCCAGTTATCAAAATTTACACACCTCCATGAAGATATACCACCTAATTATTGCAGAAGGCAACTTATTCACTAATTTACTGTAAAGCAACTTACTTTCCTAAGATGTATAGCATGCCTCCTTTCGGGGTATGAAGGACTAACCAAGGGGGCATGGTGAGACTTGTTAGTTGTTCTCCATAGTGTCAGATTTCATTTCAAAAATTGACCAGAGTAACCAATAACACGATGTCTGCCTGAATTTGAGGGGAGCCTAAAACAACAGCTGATGTCTGAAATGAAATGAATGGAGCAACAGGTGCTGACTTAGATGCCAAACTGTCAGCATTAACTATTTCAACATGCAAGGCATGAAGGAATGGAGCAGTAATATCATATTACAGAGATTTACACCAAAGAATGGAAAGATATATTAAGGTGTGAAGGCCTTTAACAAACATGGTGGGGTTTCAGTGGTGTCGTCATTGGTTTCATTTTTTTGAAGAGGGGCTCAGCTTCAAAAGTTTGTGAAGTGCTGCAGCAAATTATTATGTAGCTCATAGAGTACTTGGTAACAAAATAAACAATGTGTGTTTCACTCCATATGTCAAATATTACATTTTATTTGAAAATAAGCTGAATGAACTGGGCAATATGCAAGGCCTATTTGAAGTTTAGAATGCTAGAAGTCTGGCTGTAAATGCAATCATAGAACTGGAAGGGACCTCAAGAGGTCATCTACTCCACCCCCTGTACTTGAGGCAGGACTAAGTATTATCTATACCATCCCTGACAGATGTTTGTCTAACCTGCTCTTAAAAATCTCCAATGATGGAGATTCCACAACCTCCCTAGACAATTTATTCCAGTGCTGAACCACCCTGACAGTTAGGAAGTTTTTCTTAATGTCCAACCTAAACCTCCCTTGCTACAATTTAAGCCCATTGTTTCTTGTCCTATCAGAGGTTAAGAACAATTTTTCTCCCTCCTCCTTGTAACAACCTTTTATATACTTGAAAACTGTTATGTCCCCCGCTCAGTCTTCTCTTTTCCAGACTAAACAAACCCATTTTTTTTTCAATCTTCCCTCATAGGTCATGTTTTCTAGACCTTTAATCATTTTTGTTGCTCTTCTCTGAACTTTCTCCAGTTTGTCCACATCTTTCCTGGTATGTGGCACCCAGAACTGGACACAGTACTCCAGTTGAGGCCTAATCAGCAAGGAGTAGAGTGAAAGAATTACTTCTTGTGTCTTGCTTACAATACTGCTGCTAATACATCCCAGAATGATGTTTGCTTTTTTTGCAACAGTGTTACACTGTTGACTCGTTTAGCTTGTGATCCACTATGACGCCCAGATCCCTTTCCGCAGTACTCCTTCCTAAGCAGTCATTTACCATTTTGTGTGTGTGCAACTGACTGTTCCTTCCTAAATGGAGTACTTTGCATTTTTCCTTATTGAATTTCATCCTATTTACTTCAGACCATTTCATCAGTTTGTCCAGATCATTTTGAATTTTAATCCTATCCTCCAAAGCACTTGCAACCCCTCCCAGGTTGGTATTGTCCACAAACTTTATAAGTGTACTCTCTATGCCATTATCTAAATCATTGATGAAGATATTGAACAGAACCGGACCCAGAACCGATCCCTGTGGGACTCCACTCGTTATGCCCTTCCAGCATGACTGTGAACCACTGATAACTACTCTCTGGGAACGCTTTTCCAACCTGTTATGCACCCACCTTATAGTAGTGCCATCTAGGTTGCATTTCCCTAGCTTGTTTATGAGAATGTCATGCAAGACAGTATCAAAAGCCTTACTAAAGTCAAGATCTACCACATTTACCACTTCCCCCCTATCCACAAGGCTTGTTACCCTGTCAAAGAAAACTATCACGTTGGTTTGACACGATTTGTTCTTGACAAATCCATGCTGACTGTTACTTATCACCTTATTATCTTCTAGATGTTTGCAAATTGCTTGATTATTTTCTCCATTATCTTTCCGTGTACAGAAGTTAAGCTGACTGATCTGTAATTCCCCAGGTTGTCCTTATTTCCCTTTTTACAGATGGGCACTATATTTGCCCTTTTCCAGTCTTCTGGAATGTCTCCCGTACTCCATGACTTTTCAAAGATAATTGCTAATGGCTCAGATATCTCCTCAGTCAGCTTCTTGAGTATTCTAGGACGCATTTCATCAGGCCCTGGTGATTTGAAGACATCTAACTTGTCAAAGTAATTTTTGACTTGTTCTTTCCCTATTTTAGTCTCTGATCCTACCTCATTTTCACCTGCATTCACTATGTTGGATGTCCAGTTGCCACCAACCTTCTTGGCGAAAACTGAAACAAAGACGTCATTAAGCACCTCTGCCATTTCCACATTTTCTGTTGTCTTTTTCAGTATAATCACATAACATGCTATAAAGTGGCCACAACACCTTAAATCAATTTTTTCTGGTTTCAGACAGGGAATTTAGTAGTATAATTGACATTCAGATTCAGCAGATATGTTTACTTCCTTGAACATTTTTCACCCATCTTGGTTTTAAGTAGTAATAAGAATCATTTTATAGCAATACTCATTTCTATTCTACAAACACATCCTGTGTTTCAGACTGCTTTTTATAGGAAACAATAAGTGGTTTCTGTAGTGTAGTGGTTATCATGTTCGCCTCACTTGCAAAAGGTCCCCAGTTTGAAACCGGGCAGAAACAGTGTCTGGTTTTCCTGCTCTGAGCAGGGGGTTGGACTAGATGACCTCCTGAGGTCCCTTCCAACCCTGATATTTTATGATTCTAATATTAAATGGATTTTTAAGAAATTTTGAAACAAACAACACTGCCCTTACACTTCTGTGAAACTGAAATACAACAACATATGGTATATTAGAATGAAAGAACGCTGTGCAGTTTAATTTTCTTTATTACCACTGGCATTATATTTGTTATTGTTATTCCACATGCATGTCACATCCAGATGATACTAATCTGGTGCTAATGTGCAGATCAGCATTTAGCAACAGCTGAATTGCACAGGGTGTATTATATTTTCTCTCTCATTGGTATTTAATGGCTCAGTATTTGCTGCATTGTGCTCTGCTTTTCAGTTCTTAGAGTGATTAGCCTCTTTGGTGCTGTTTTCTAATTTAATGTTGACTTTCAAGTGAGGGGTTGAAAAAGAAGTAGGGATCTCAAAATTGAGAGTTGAGTTTAATAACTGAATTCTAAAGTAAGTTGATTTAAGGTGCTACTATTGTCAGAAAGTAGATATTTACAAGAGATAGGCTAGAAAATCTGAAACTAACAAAGAGGTTATATTGATTCTGGACATGTTTCACATTAAATATTTTCACACGTTTCTCTTTCAAGACTGTTTTGGATTGGGTATTTAGAACTTGAGTTGTTTGGGCTATTGAATACTTTAATTATACACCCGCATTTACTTTCCGAAAAGTAAATTTTAAAGGATAGATCCTTGGCCCCACTATGACTCCTTTGTGCTTCTCTGGCAGGACAGAGCAGCTGGAAAGCTGGTGAATTCAGCTCTGATGATTCCCTTTGCTTAAGTGGAATCCCAATGTGGCACAGAACCATTCTTGCTCTACATCCTGTCCCCTCCCCCCAGTTCCCAATAGAGTGAGTGTTCCTCAGTGATCCCCAGCTGCTAGAATGGCTTTGGAGCCATGGACAGCTGGGATGTAAATTACTGTGGCCCTGAAGCGGCTATAACTTATGGCAGGAGCAGGGCTATGGAGTTGAGGAACATACCCACACTCCCAGCTTACGTGTCAAGCACAGTTCAGCTGGACCTGAACATTTAGTCCTGAGTGTTCAGTACTGGAAATAGAATCTAGATCCTGAGTCCTCCATCTGAGATTGAGAAAACAATTATAGGGAGGGTACTAGCTTAACACAATAAACAAGAGGCATACTAACCACTCAGCTGTGACCGAATACCGCGATACATTAGACAAAAACACTCTTCCGGTGCTTCCCCATGTATCAAATACGTTGAAGAGTATTGCCAGATTTTACCTCTGAATGAAGGTTGCAGCACAAGCCAGCAAAGAAGGGCTAAAGATACCTGTGGGCTATTCTGACCTGTTAGTTATCACACTATCTCCAGTTTTTACCAGTGAGCTGTCTTCTCAGACTACCTTGTCAAGTACTTAAAATGTTGCAAACCACATTTTTCAGCCAGTATTATTTACTAGTGCTTTTCTTGATCAAAAGGTTATAGTGTATAAGGCAATCTCAAAAATCTTCATTGCTACATTTCAGAGGTATTCAGGCTTTTCCTATAATATGGATCAGATCTTAATAGAGATTGTCTGGTGGACTCACCTGCCCTCCCTTTTGCAATTGCAGAGTTTCCCAGTGGCAACCGCAGCAATTGCGCACATGGAAAAATATCAAAAAAGCATTTATCTATCTTTAGATAGCTAGCATAATGGATGAAGTTCCATTGGAAGAAAGTTAAATAGACCATCTCATTTTGTTCATTTTACTGCATCTTTACATCAGTGCTGTTCCTCTCTTTCGGCTCCCATGCACATTTCACTGCCACCTAGATCCCCTCTCTGCACATGCTTCCCCGTGTCTTGGTCCTCTCTCTCCCTCCTCCAACTTACACATGCTTCTCTGGAAATGCTGCCCAGCCACCCGGTGCTCTTCTTCCCTTGGGCATGCTGCCCAGTCATCTCCTTCTCTTCACCCACCCCTTCCCCACCACCACTACGCATGACTCTCCTGCTGGTGGCTTATCCCATTGGTGGTTCCAGTCTTTGAGGGTAACTGGTTTCAAAGTGTAACCCTTTCAATAGATTCTTTAACTTACCTTTGCACATTAGTTGTCAGAGTAAAGACAAAGGGAAGGGGTTGGTTAAAAAAGGTTGGTTAAAAATAGACAACACAAGTGAAAATAAGACATGACAATCTTGCACAATTATTAGCCATTAACTGAATGGTTTATTAAATCTTTCAGGCTCCAGTGTCAGTGTTTCTTCTGTAGCAATGGCCAACATGAGTACTACCTAACAGAGCAGAGTGCTGCATTCCTGATGTTCAGTAGGAGATACTAAGGACAACTGTAGCATAGGTAAGGCAGCTCTCTGGACTATCAGCATGGCAAAAGTTGGAGGTAGAGGAAATTATGATCCTGATCCCCAGTGGAGCTACACAGATTACACTGGCTGAGGATGTAAATGGCTAAGTGTTTAAATCTACACCTATATTCCATTGAGGATTGGCATCTTTGTTTATCTATTTTTAAAGTTTTTCAGGTCACCTTGGAATATCATTATCCATTAAGTGAGATATTTTTACTGTTTCCAGTCAAACATGAACCCAGCTCTGAAAGCAGTAACATGCACTCTCACGATCAGTTCAGAAAGAGGGAAATGACTGGGAAACGTAATCAGGAAAAAAGGCAACGTGTTGTAGTTTACTGTAACTGAAGCATGGAGAGTGATTTTTAAAGTGATTTTAAGGCCTGGGTTAAAAGGCAAACATTTTATAGCTGAATGCATTTGCTACCATCAATCATCTTCAATTAAATAAGAGGGAGAAAGGGCAATACATATACATATTTCTTCAACAAAGCATAAGGAATGTGTACAAGTGTAAGAGTAAACTGCATATTTATCTTTATTCTTCTCCAAAGGGCAGAAACAGAAGATAGGTTCCGTGCTGAAATCTACAATACCATCAATTTTCACACCATTTAACTGTGCCATTCAAGAATGCAATAATGAACTGACGGCAGAAAATTAACCTAATTCTTAAGATTATCAAGAAAATAGTAGGTTAATGTACAACTCAAGCATTATTAGTGCCAAAAGCCCATAAAATTTTAATTGGAGATTGAAATTGTATCCGGTTGTTTTGATTTATTTTCCTGCTAGATATTTGCAAATATCCCAAGTAGCTATTTAGTGCATTGTCTAATGCCCTGATCTTGCAATGCAATCCTGTAACAACAAATCCTGAGACAATGCTGAAGTATCCATTGAAGGACTGGGACCTTAATTTTTACTGTGACAGCAACAAACTTCTGCTATTATTCTAAATATTGCTACCAGAAATGGTTTAAACGTTAGCTTTGTTTATTCTTATGCAGTGGCTGTGAATTATGGGAAGTGCTTGTCTGCATTCCAGTCCTTGAAATCTGACACAAAATAATCCAGCAAATTCTAACTGTCAAATCATTCATAATTACATTAAATATGGATTAAAGAAATATTCTTTGAAGCTGAATCCCTTGTTCTTAAAGCTAACAGATAGTTTTTTTAGATCACGTGGAAAATTAAAATATTTTTAAAAGTCCTTCAAGTTTTATGGAGGTGTCAAATTCAGGGAATATGCAAGGGACTATGAGGAGTGGTGGGAATTTTAAAGGTCATGGTGTCACAGATTCCAACCTTAACTTTCTGAGACCTGAACTCCACAATAGAAAAGTCCTACACATTCTCAGTATTTCCAATTTTGTACCAACTGCTTTACCCAGACATTCTTGGCTGGTTAACAGTACAAAACATTAGTCATATGAATGCACCAACTCAGAACCTATTAAAGGATGATGCTAAGAGTAACTTTTGATTTGGGGCACCTCTATTTTTGGCACTTGGATGCTCATCCCTTTCTGAAAATCAGGCTACATTAAAATGTCTCAGGTTGAGCACCCAAAAACTGAATTGTCCAAAATCACTAGTCACTTTTGAAACCTCAGCCAGAAACTTTCATCACTATTCTATTGTCACACCCCAGCTTCTACCCGTTTCAGAAATCTTCCCTGTGAGTCCCTGTAATATCATCATTTCAGTCACCCTATATCAATCTAAACTTTTTCCAATACAAGGTTATATATTTCTAATTGTCTGGTTTTTCTTTGTGCTTGAAGACACAGAGAAATACAGGAAACTAATAATGCAAGTCTTTTAAGAGACGAAAGATATTTTGTTCATTTTCCATTATTTTGATTGTTTATTCAATATTTGAGATTTTAAATAACAAATGATGGAAAGCAAGGGCATGTCACAGTGAGTTATGTTGTCTGATAGGTTATTTGAGGAACTGATGTGGAAATTTTCAGTCCCGTTAGGCAACTTCTTTGGGAGGTCAGCAAATATTCCACAAAATTCTCACCCAACCACAGGGCAATTTGAGAAAGACAGCATCTCTTTTCTTTCCTATGAGGAATAGTGGGGGAGATTCCCTAGTACATTGTGGTTGCTTTGTGCTGTTCCGGCAACACAAATTCAGCTAAAATGGGCAGTTAGGCCAGGTTTATGGTTCATTCTCATCACAAGAGAGACACAAAGCAGCTAAAATGTAGTAGCCTATCTGGCCAGCCAATGGTGATTTTTCAGAAGCATTTGAGGAAGTTACATTTCATGCTTTTTGACTAATGAAGAAATAAACTGGAATGATGTGGAAGAATTTGCTAAATATTTATATTTGGATGACAGTTACAAAATGGCTATGCCACCCATCTGCTGGATGAGCAGATAAAGCAAATGCTCAGGATTCCTGTCAAAGTTCATTGGGATCTGGATATCAGTTACCTTGTAGAACACCCTTCTTCAAATTCTAGGTAATAATGGCATGTTTGCATTAGGAAATTATCATATTGCAGAACCTGTATGGGTTTTTATAGGGAGATATGTGAATTTAAGTGATATGATCAACATTAAAATTACATTTTCATTTTAAATGTATTTTTCAAGTAACCACAAAATGACTGACTAAAGAAAATCTCTTCTCAGTTTGTTTACTTTGTATATTTCATAGCACTTAGTGGAAGTCAGTTCTCCCATTTCGTTGACAGTGTACACCCTTCCACAGGCTCTGCATACCAGTTCCTGCAGCAGCAGAGCTGAGACAGAAGGTGAAAATGAACCAGTAACAAACAGGTGTGTGCACAGAGGAGGGGATGGGGCCTAAGTATACTTGGTTTTGTTCCTCTCAGGCCCACACAGAAAATGCTTCTAAACAAAAAGGAAAGCAGAAAGTGCCTTAACATTATTGTTTAGTATGAAGTTGCTCTCTCAGGAAACCTATCTTTTAAAATGAGTCAAAAATTTAAGCTGACAGTGTCCCTTTAAAGAGACTGAGTTTCCACTAGACGGCAATTTTGAGAACCCAAAGAGGGGCGTCAAAAGATTTAATTAACATGGCTTGTAAGGATAGCAATGTGAGCATAAAGACATACATACCTAGCTGACAAGGTACTAGTTTAGGCAGCCAGAAAAAGTAATATTGTGGTTACATGGCATCAGAATAAATTGAGAGAATGAAGTGGTATATCCCAAGCCAAGAATCCACATCTAATCAGATACTTAGCAGAGCTCCCAGAAACAATGCAGCCATCATTAGTGTAACTGTCTTGCAGGTGGGCCTGTAGAGACCACTACAGTGTAATATGCAGGACTGTCTTCTGGAAAACTCAGACAGGTCTCAACAAACCAGTGCTGCATGACAGAGGGTCAGAGGGTGGTGAGACAAGGGCTGGAACGCCTAAGGAGACTGCATCTTTGGTTTCTTATTAACCAGCCATGGTGAGACAGAAGTTTACTTTTGTTACTGGCTTGGTGTAATCTAATGATAGAATAACCACCAGTTTGTGGTGAGTTTGCCCTATTTTTCAGCAGTTTGTCCTGAATTTGGCATCCTCAGCTGTGACCCACTGAGGCATGGTGACACCTCCCAGGGGAGCCTATCCTGCTTCCCATAGTTCCTGCAGGAGCTTCCCCTCAAACCTCAGTCCCAAACATTCGTTAGGACCATGTTTCACTCTGCTTTTACCTCGAGAGAAAACTCTCAGCCTTTCCTGGGTCTGCTCCCTGCCATCCTTCCCATTGCCCTGTGTTCCTTCCTTTATGAATGTTCAGACCCTTGTCAGCTGTTTTTAATAACAAAATCCCGACAATCCCTTCAAATATCACTCAGTGGCCTAATTGGTCTCAGACTCTCATTAACCCCTGGTTAACAAGTGTGGGGTTTATACACCACATCACAGGGCAATAATGATGTAAACAGTAGGACAGAGTTTCCAATGAGATATATTATGAGCTGGTAAACAAAAGGCCACTGTTTTTCTGAATAAAAGTATCCAGATGGGGAGTCTGACCAGTATAATTAAACTATAGTAGTATAGGTTTCAGAGTAGCAGCCATGTTAGTCTGTATTCGCAAAAAGAAAAGGAGTACTTGTGGCACCTTAGAGACTAACCAATTTATTTGAGCATAAGCTTTCGTGAGCTACAGCTCACTTCATCGGATGCATGCATTTTCCACTTTATGCATCCGATGAAGTGAGCTCTAGCTCACGAAAGCTTATGCTCAAATAAATTGGTTAGTCTCTAAGGTGCCACAAGTACTCCTTTTCTTTTATAGTAGTATAATTATATCAGCATAATAAAGCCAGTAAATTTCCCCATGGGGACCAACCCATAGCCTAAGATTTGTATATAGACCAGTTACCTGAGCATACACTTCACTCATGCTGACCGGACCTTTCTGTTTATCTTGAAGTTTAGCACAGCTGAAATGAACAATCCACAAAGTCTGCAATACAAATTTTACAAAAAAAGTAATAATCAAAGATTGATAAATACTAAGTTACTAAGGGATTTTCCCCTAGTAAAATGAAGCCATCCTGTTTTCTCCTAAATGACACCATCTGCTCTGAATAAGTATGAAGCCAGAAAGACACACACAAAACAGGAACCTGTAAGATCAGTATAAGCTTAGTAACTGATTAGTTTCAATGTGGGGGAAAATATGACTTTTGTAATCAGTTGTCAACAAACTGTGCAGAACACCACAATCTTGCAGATTGGCTGTGGGGAGTTTATTAAAATATTTATCAATCTTTCATATTTAAAAACCTATGGAGTTTGCCCATATTAAAATTGTAACCACATACAAAAAAAAAACTGCCAAGTTCTGTCATTAGTGACTTTTCCAAATGCCTGTCCTTACAGTCAGAATTTAATGTTAAGGCATCTGGCTTCAAGTTCTGGTTGTATTGCTAATAAACCACATCACACATTAGCAAAGTTTGGAAAGAGGCATGCTGGAAAGAATTCTCTGTGTGCTCACAAAACCAGTGCTTAGAAGAATAAGAATTTGAAACATTTCATTCATTTTAGGCTTCTTGCAAGAGCTGTGCAAAATTCCCATTTCTGTGGCTTCTACATGTAGGAAACATGAACTTTGTGTAGGTAACATAACCTGCAGTGTCTGGATTTGCATGTTAAATTCAGTAGCCACAAAACTTCCACTAAAGACATTTGAAAGAGGTATCCATTTATTACTCTCTATGGGAGTTGCATGGAGGGAGCCTTTAAATATGTTTCTCAAGCTTTTCTTGGGTTTCTAGCCGTTATTTTTTCTTGACATTACAAAAAAAAACAAAAAAAACATGTCCCCCCACCCCTTTGGAAGCATGCTCAAGTCTCATCTATGTGTGTAATAGTTCATAATCCACATCCTTTTCCCCCCAGGAGTGACCAGGGTACTTTCAAAAGTACAGGACCCATGGCTATAAGAAAAAAAAAACCCACAGTCTTGCAACTGCTCTGGGGGGGACATGTTAGCACTGTCCTACTGCTAAAATAAAATTAACATTCCAACATGGCTTACTTAAAAGCCCCTTATACATAAACAGGGTCTGATCACCATAATGGAGGTAATCACTGTGCAATCTACAGAGAATATAAGTATACAAATTCAGAAACAAATCTAAATAAAGTACAGATGGCAGATTTAAAAAAATCTTTAGCCAACAACTATCTCTACCTCCTGGAGGAAAAAGTTGATGTACACACACGAGTAGGAGACAAGGACTCCTCCTTGTTTTTGCTGGTACAGAGGAACAGGGCTACCACTCTGAAACCTGTTGCTAAGTATAGAAACTCTCTAGCTCCCTCTATAGGTAAAAAGGGGAAAGTGTGTGTGATGGGATCCCCAGGATCTGTGGGACTGCTGTGCTCCCTTAACTCTCCAGCCTGGGCTGTCTCACACAATGCTATGCCAGTGGCAAGCAGCAAAACCTCTCCAGGTACTGTGATCACTCAGTCATCAGCACGTGGAGCCCGACACTCAGCTAAATTTCATAAATGCTCCTGGAGCCACTCATGAATCTTACAGAGAGAGGCACCAGCCAATCACCCCAGAGCCCCAGCTTGCACCCCAGAAATATACCATCTTGCGCTGCTCAAGATTCCCTTGGGCAGTGCAACCTCATTAATTAGTTTGCCATTCCAACAAAAGGGTTGTGGACATGCAACAACCCTTGTTAATCTGAGCTGAGATTTCCCCAAGCTAAATAACAAGTGGATCACATGCTCAAAACGAGTGAATAATGTAACAGTTGCAAAAAAAGCAATCATGATTCTGGGCTGTATTAGCAGGAAGGTTGTACACAAGACATGAGAAGTAATTCTTCCACTCTACTCTGCACTGATTAGGCCTCAACTGCAGTATTGTGTCCAATTCTGAGCACCACATTTCATGAAAGATATGGACAAATTGGAGAAAGTCCAGAGAAGAGCAACAAAAATTATTAAAGGTCTAGAAAACATGACCTATGAGGGAAGATTGAAAAAATTGAGTTTGTTTAGTCTGGAGAAGAGAAGACAGAAGGGGCGGGGGAGGGGGGACATGATAACAGTTTTCAAGTCCATAAAAGGTTGTTACAAGGAGGAGGGAGAAAAATTGTTGTTCTTAACCTCTGAGGATAGGACAAGAAGCAATGGGCTTAAATTGCAGCAAGGGCGGTTTAGGTTGGACATTAGGAAAAGCTTCCTAACTGTCAGAGTGGTTAACCACTGGAATAAATTGCCTAGGGAGGTTTTGGAATCTCCATCATTGATTTTTAAGAGCAGGTTAGACAAACACCTGTCAGAGATGGTATAGATAATACTTAGTCCTGCCTTGAGTACAGGGGACTGCTCTTCATGTGTCAGTACATTTATGTCTGCATCTGTAACCTTCACTCCATGCATCTGAAGAAGTGAGGTTTTTACCCACGAAAGCTTATGCTCAAATAAATCTGTTAGTCTTTAAGGTGCCACCGGACAGCTCATTTAAGATATTGGTTTAATTCCTAATCTGGATAGTGGAAGATATACATCTTTTTATTGCTCTTCAGAGCAGTAACACAAGAAAAGATGGCATTTATAGTTAAGCTCTGAAAGAGTGAAACCCTATAAGTAAAGTAATGAGATAATTGCTAGTGGCTAGAAGCCACTAATGAGGGAGGAAATGTATTTGAGTGAGTACTACTTAGTAATATTTAATAATCTATTAACTAATTCAGTAAGGGAATGGCTCTAATTAAAATTGAGTAGAATCCTCCAGTTAACACATTTTTTTGTTTTCCTTGTTATTGCTTAGAGAAGACTGTGTTCATGTTGTGTGACAAAGTTCCTCCTCTGCCTTGGTGGGTCCTGCGCTTATTGGCGGATTTTCTCGCCTCAGAGGTTCACAGCTGCCCTCAGTTTGGCCACTTTCGTGGCTCAAATCTGCCGTTCACTCAGTTAGCCTCATCACTGGCCAGCATGGAGAAAGGAAGAAGAACAATCCCCGCAGTCTCTGCTGATCCACCTAGTGGATCGGGGAACAGTCCAGAGACCTTCCCCTCTGGTGGAACCCACAGTCCAGGTCAACTCCTCCGGTATCAAGTAGGGAGTTGGGGGAATGGAGGGACGGGGGGAACCCGGGCCTGCCCTCTACTCCGGGTTCCAGCCCAGGGCCCTGTGGATTGCAGCTGTCTACAGTGGCTCCTGTAACAGCTGTGTGACAGCTACAGCTCCCTGGGCTACTTCCCCATGACCTCTTTCCAACACTTTCTTTATTCTCACCATAGGACCTTCCTCCTGATGTCTGATAATGCTTGTACTTCTTCCAGTAGTACGCCTTCTCGCTCTCAGCTTTTTGCACCTCTTGCTCCCAGCTCCTCACACGCACACCACAAACTGAAGTGAGCTCCTTTTTAAACCCAGGTGCCCTGATTAGCCTGCCTGTCTTAATTGATTCTGGCAGCTTCTTGATAGGCTGATTAGAACACCTGCAGCCAGTCTGCCTTAATTGTTTCCGGAAACCTTCCCTGTTACCTTACCCAGGGAAAAGGGACCTACTTAACCTGGGGCTAATATAGCTGCCTTCTATCACTCTCCTATAGCCATCTGGCCTGACCCTGTCACAGTTGATAGGTATGGCTGCGTATGAAAATTCTTACCTAGACTTTTTAACATAACATGCACACATGGTCAATATTTATCTACTTTTGATTAGCTCACCCTTATCTAGGTCTATAACATGATTACCTTTCTAACCTCTGGATAAACATATTTATAAAACAGTCTTTCAGGATAAATATTACATAGAATACAATCTAATATTTTCTATTATTGCTTATTTGTTTTATTGAATACACCAAATCATTTGGAACGAGGAGAGTATATTTTACATTAGTATCCAGTGGTCATCATTAAAATCTTTACTTTGCCTTTTGGAGTAGATAATGCTACTGTGGCATTCACACTGTACTTTTAATTGCCTGAAAAAAAATTAGGATTCTAATAGCACCTACTGTATACATAACAGAACTTTAGATATTCACTATGCATTATATTGCACAGTATTCACTGTTCTGAAAATAACCAAAATGTTGATTATTTGTCCTAGAAAAGTCAAGTAGCATTACCCTCAAGGACAAGTCAGCTGAGACAGTGAAAATAATTTAAGACAAACATGCAAATATCCTCTTTGGTGCTAAAATAAATTTATTTACAGGCATTCAGATACCATGGTGATGAGCACAGTATAAACAGATTAGATCTGATCACACATGTACATTGTACCCATGGAAAATGTTTCTTTACATTTGCAACTATGTGAATCCTCCAAAACTACTAATTTGTGGAACATTTACTTATGCAACTTTGACCTCTTCTCTTGCACTTTGCTCATTAATGCATCTCAGCTTGATCATCTTGTAACATTCCAAAATCTTAACCAGCTTTTCAACAGTGAGCAAGAGCCATGAAAAGAACATGCCTTCCCCACGGCCCCTCCCCCCCCCAAGTCATGCCAAACAAATCATATCAAAACAGATTTAGAATTATACTGTTCCAAAGTCCATGGCTGACACTGTTCAGTCCAGAACAACTAAGATTTAAATTTCAATACCCCATAAACTGCCAGGGCTAAAACCCTGAAGCTGTATCTCACTGGAGAGGTGGGGTTCCTTGTATAATGTTAGTTGCTAGCCCTGATGTTTGGCAAGATATCAGACCTTATAACTGATATATAGAAAGTTATTTTAGATCAGTGGCTCTCAACCTTTCCAGACTACTGTACTCCTTTCAGGACTCTGATATTTCTTGCGTACCCCAAGTTTCACCTCACTTAAAAACTACTTGCTTACGAAATCAAACATAATATAAAAACGTGTCACAGCACACTATTACTGAAAAATGGCTTACTTTCTCATTTTTACCATATCATTATAAAATAAATCAATTGGAATATAAATATCATACTTACATTTCAGTGTATAGTATATAGGGCAGTATAAGCAACTCATTGTCTTTATGAAATTTTAGTTTGTACTGACTTCACTAGTGCTTTTTATGTAGTCTGTTGTAAAACTAAGCACATATCTAGCTGATGTACCCCCTGGAAGATCTCTGAGTACCCCCAGGGGTACATGTTCCCCTGATTAAGAACCATGGTTTTAGATCATTTAAAATTGTATTCTACTATTTCTTTCACTCTACAGTCTGTACGTGGTAATTGATACAATCTGATCACAAAGGCAGAAGGATATTTAAAAAAAAAAAAAAAAATTGTGAGAAGTAAGTGCCCTAAAATAGGGTGATACATATTGATACATGGTGGTACTGAAGTTTCATTGGAACTTGGGATAACCTCTACAACTCACTCATAGCTATGCTACCTGCAAATAATGTAGATTGTCTCAAACAAGTGCCAACAAAAGTCTCCACCTACATATACTATATGCATAAATGCTGAATATACTGTACCAGAGATAAGTTCAAACAAAAATGCAGGTCTCAACACCTCAGCACTCTGGACAAGACAGCTCTAGATCTGAACTTTGTTGCTTGGACCCAGGTCTAACATAAATGCACATGTTTATGTTTTGCAGACTCCTATAGTAGTGGTGATTTTAAATATAAGTTGAGGGTATCCTAGAGCTCTAGATAGCTGCTTTTCACTTTGGCGTTTCTTTTAGACTAAAATCCAAATGAATAAATGTGCGTCTGTGTACACATATAGGGACAGAGAGAGAGAATATAGATATTATAACTTATGCACTAATGTTTCAAAAAACAAATATACATGTATATAGTGGAGGCCCTCTTTGTTCTGTGTTCATACAGTGCCTAGTACAGTGAGGTCCTAGTCCATGACTCCTAGGGAATGTCTACCCTGTATTGTATACCTGGGACTGTGGAACCAGGTTGTGGAGTTGGTGTTTTTAAGTCTATGTCTGAGCATCCACACTGCATTGTAAATCTGGTTTACAATTGCTAGAGCCAGGTCTCACAGCCATGAGAACATGTCCACACTACACTACACAGACCTTCTGATTCAGGTCTGTGGTTTGAGCTGTGTCCACACTGCAAAATGACAGGGCTTGGACCCAAATTACAGCAGGAATCTGGGCTCTGACCCACCTCCTTCACAGTGGCCTAGGACCTGAGTCCCGGATGGTTGCTGACCAAGTCAGACTGGTTTATGTGAGGAGAGAAGCAGAGCTTGAACTCAAACCTGAGTCAGACCCTGGGCTTAGCATGCAGTATTGGCCTACCCCTAGGCAGTACCACAATGCATACAATAAATAACTCTACATGCAGTAAATATATATACATAGAGCTGACGAATGGTTATACTGTTCGCATGTGAGAGAAAGAGGTATGTTCAAATCTTCCAAGGCACCTTGTTCTTTTCTCTTCTTTCTGTCTAACTGGCATTGCCTTTTATTTCACAGTAACTAAAGCAAAGAGAAACCTAGCCTCCCAACTGAACTTTTTTCCTCTGCTGTTTTTTCTCTATAACAGTCTGTCATCCATCATCATCATTAGCCTCAGACATGTTACTGACATGACACATCAGTTATCACATTGGGCATACTAGTCTAGAGGTGATTTTAATTAAAGCTTTAAGCATGAAAGGAAATACAATAATATTCAAAAATGGCACACACAAAAAACAAACCACAAATGCACTATTAAAGTCTACCTTTAAGTTAAGGAAAAAGGGAACAGAAAAGCAGACATTTAGGCCAAACACAACCATTACATGGTAGACAATCATCTAGAACAGAATGGCTGTCTATCTGTCACACCTGTGTAACTGTAAACTGAAGGAAGCCACATGTACCTGAACATTGATGCTTTTATATTTGTATTGAAACCAAAAATAGTACTGCATGCACACACTGGCCAATTAGCCTCTTAAGAATCGAAGTTCAAGGTCTCACAGCAATTTGTTTCTTGCAGGTATGCTTTACAATAGGCTCTTCATTACACTTCAACACAATAAACACAGCTGCTTCCAGGTATAGCGCCTTCCATTTGGAAGACTTCAAAAGTATGTTTAAAACCTACCAATTTGCTGGAATTGCTTCACCCATCATTGAAATGCAGCCTCTGAGATGCTGGCCTGGTTGCCCTCTAGGGGCTACCACAAGATAAGTGTTAAATAGTAATAATACTAGATAGACAGAATGCAGAGCCTTTTTAACATTGCATAACTATGCTAAACAACAGCCTAGGGATGAAGTGAAGAATACTGTTCTAATCAATTGGTAGTGCACATGGAATTTAATTCAATATAATGCAGTTACCCAAACTAAAACATAAACAGTGGGAGTATTTGGGAGGGAGGCAGATCTTCAATTGGTCAAGACTTTTGATTTTGCATCTCAAAACAGTATCTCTTACCGCACCCTAAAATGAGGCTTAGGTGTTGGTTCAGCACTGACTTAGACAGGAGAGAGTCAAAGTTTCAATAAATTTGGTAACAATCTACTTATACCTTGGTCATCATCTCTCATCCAACTACAGTCCTAATATAATCTGATCCTGCTGAGCTTGTGAGCACCCAGAAGACCTCTGTCTGGGTAATAGGGTCACAGTGATCATCGAACAGTAGGCCAGGTTGCATACTATTTGACAAATTCAATGTGACCCAAGGAAAGGAAATGTGCTTTTGCAATAAACCTAGAGACACACACAGTGTTTTTATGATGGTGTTTACTTAGGATGACTTTGTGGACAGCACTGCTGAAAGATTGGGGTGGATTTGAGGGATATTTCACCATAACCAATGAGCATAATGTAGTATTACTAAAATTAAGTGATACAGATACAGTACTGGATTGGGAACATATGAATATTACATTAAAGGAGACATGGCAATTTTATCTCACAAACTGCAAATGTGCTTTTCAAACGTAAATAACTCAGTGGATTTGAGGGGAGTTGGGCAAATAAAGTTGTTAGTCTAATTAAGGATTGTGAGCAGCTCACAACAAAAAAGACACACCATTAGAGTGACTGGCACTACCAGGTACCTAAAGATCCATCGTTTTAAGCCCTGATTCAGCAAGGGCACTGAAGCACATGCTTAACTTTAAGTACTTGTAGTCCCATTGCTTAAAGCTGGGATTACTCATATTATGTAACTATGCACATGCTTAAGAAATGTGCAGACCTGGAGCCATAAAGATTAAGTGCATTGTAATACATGGATTTTGGATTTAAGACTTCTGTTGTATTTTTAAGATAGCTAATGATTTATGGCATATTTGGTTTGGGAAATGAGACTGTTCTCACACCCATATACACAATTTTTTCCTGCTTAGCTATTTCCCAGCATGGATTTCTTATTATTTTTGTCCAGATGCAGGATAGCATGAAGCAGCTGTTTTTGCAAACAGCGTCAGCAGGGAGTACTTCTGTACAGTTCCCAGGCCCTTAGCCAGCAAGGGCTCACTCACTGTGTTAAAGGGTGACTGAAATCCTCATTTTCTAGGATGTTATGAGGCTGATCGGACTAGTCTTACTGGACTGGGATCATTGCAGAACCTCTGTATTGAACTGTTTGCCTTACGTAGCAGTGTTTGAGGAGGACCTTGACATAGTTTCCCGCAAGTACTAAAGTCAGTCTGTCTCATCAATCATTGATGAGAATTGATTCGTACTGTGCTATATCCTGTTATCATTTCAGCCTCCCCTATGAGAGCAAAATGCAAAACATTAGTGCTCAAGGAATACAGAGAAGCACTTGGCTGCATAGTGGTGCACATGGCTTCTTAAAATGAGACACTGCAGTTCACAATGGTGATCTCAGAGTCAGTGGAGCAGGAGCAGCTGTTACCTATAATCCCCACTTTTGTTGTCCTCTGGCACCTCAGCATGCAAGTTAGATCAATTTAGATTCAATGCAAGTGCACTCACCGAAGGCAAACCTCTTCACAGGTGGGCATGGCATAGCATTTCTTTCCTCATCTAGTGACCCCTGATAACAGCAGATCCAGACCTGGGGAGGTCTCTCTTCATGTGACTCAGCCCTTCAGCCAGGTCACTTTAAAGTCTTTCTCCTTTCAGGGTAACAGTGTCCCACTCAGACAGTGCCCCACTTGACACTGGTCATCAATAGGACATCTTCTGCCCCTCCAGGGCTCCTCTTCTGTTCTACCTTCCTGTCAGAATATTGACCCTAGGGATTTAACCAAATTCAAAAGCAACTGGGGCCCTTTCCTCACGCTTGGGATTTTAGTCCACCCTGTCTCTCCATTCTACTGCAGAACACTAACTCTCAGGGATTACCTCTCAGGAGACTTGCTCCTCGTCTGGATCCTGCTTTATGCCTTACAATCTGTCTGTCGGTTAGCCTTCCGTCAGGCTCACTTCAGGAATTTTCTGCTACCATCTTAAATCAGAACTAGGGTGTAAACTTTTTCCCTAAATTCCTTTGCTATTATCCAGGAAAAGACTAGAAAGACTCTTTTTCTTCTCACCCTGCAGTCTCCTTCTACTCTCGGTTTCCTCCCTTTATAGAAACTACCCAGCTCTTCCCCCAGCTGGGACTCATCATTAATTGGGCCTGGCCCATTCCCTGGGTGAAAACAGGTGTGTCAATTAGCCACTGAGGCCCACATTAAACATTTCAACATCAGTGCGCCATCACACTTTACTACACATGCAGGAGTGCTGGAACAATTTGTGTAGTGGGGGTGCTGAAAGCCATTGAACCAAACTGTAAACCCTGTATATGATGGAAACCACTTCAAGTCAGAGGGTGCAGCAGCACCCATAGCACCCGAAGTTCCACCGCCTATGTACACATGGCTAGAGCAAGTGTTTGTGGTATAGGAGGGTGTCACAGGGTGGGCTGACCCCTTAAGGGGGTTGGACTCAGTCTACCTGTACCTTAGACTCATAGACTATCAGGGTTGGAAGGGACCTCAGGAGATCATCTAGTCCAACCCCCTGCTCAAAGCAGGACCAATCCCCAATTTTTTTTGCCCCAGATCCCTAAATGGCCCCCTCAAGGATTGAACTCACAACCCTGGATTTAGTAGGCCCATGCTCAAACCACTGAGCTATCCCTCCTCTCAGGTGCCTTCCCAGGTGATGGGTTTGGAAGCAGATAAAAGGGAACCTGCTCAGCTCATCTGGGGGTGGGGGATGTTGGTGTCACAGGGAGACTCTTGTAGAAGTGCAGGGTCAGAGAGGACTGAAGCAAAACCTTTCTAGCACAGTTGCCAACTTTCACATGGTAAATAAGCACCCCGACTTTCCCAATAAGCCAAAAATCAAGCTAATCCCATTTCAAAATGAGGTCAAAACAAGCCAATCCCTAAGAACCCCAATACTCTATGTGACTAGCTCCCCCTGGTGTGCAGTCTGGGACTGTGGTGGGCCCACAGTGCACCCCTGACTCTCTCTGCTGCTTGTCTCCTGCTTGCCGGGAGCTGATAAAAAAAAAAAGAAGTAACAAGCTACAAGCCAAACAAGCAACAAGTTAAAAACTAGCCAGCAAGCAACGCACAAGCCAAGTAAGCCAAAAACAAATCCAATTTCCGTGTTTTTTTCACAGATTTGGCGTGTCTGCTTTCTGGCCAAGCTAGATAGAAAAACCTGGCTGGAGCTATTTGCAGTGAGGGGCAGGAGCAGACATCTTAAGGTGAAGAGTTTTGAGAAACTGCCAGGTAGAAAAACCTGGATTTTGGGAAGGAGCAGTTGAGCCCAGCAGGGTCTGAAGAAACTCTGAAGTCAGGAAAAGGCTTGTTTTGATTTTAAGTTGACATTTGACCTGCAAAGTAGTTTTAATACAACAGACCAAGAGTCTGGGTGCAGTTTTTGGGAAGACCAAGAAAGGGAAACTGAGGAAATGGCCGAGGCTGACACCGATCGGGTACGGTCTTTTTACAGAGTCTGTGTAAGGGGTTTTAACAGAATATACACCATATTAGGTATCTCTAATTTGGGTGCAATACTTTAAGCAGCTGCGTGCCCCTTGATGCCACCACCAATTCCTGCAGAACCCAGGGTTTCTTTTAGTCAAGTACTAAGGGAGTCAAATACTTCTTATCTGAGGCAAGCATAGCTCTAGGTGTTTATGGCTGCAGACTGTGAATCAACAAAACAACAAGATTTCTCCTGATTGCTAATTTCTAGAGCTGGTTGAAATTTAGAATTTAAGTTCTGTAGCAGGGGTTCCCAATCTTGGTTCGCGGCTTGTTCAGGGTAATCCCCTGGTGGGACGCGAGATGCTTTGTTTACCTGAGCGTCCACAGGTATGGCCACTCGCAGCTCCCAGTGGCCGTGGTTCACCATTCCCAGACAATGGGAGCTGCAGGAAGTGGCACAGGGTTAGGGTTAGGAGCTGCGGCCACTGGGAGCTGCGAGTGGCTGTACCTGTGGACGCTCAGGTAAACAAAGCATCTCGCGTCCCACCAGGGGATTACCCTGAACAAGCCGCGAACTAAGTTTGGGAGCCCCTGTTCTATAGGAAATTCCAACATTAAGAAATTTCCTGTTGTCCCACACTGGAACAAAAAGTTGACATTTCCACCCTTTTGCACCATCCCCCCAAAATGAGAAGTTTTTTAAAAAAAATTCATTCTGAAAGGATTGTCAGCTACTGGAAATGGCCCACCTTGATTATCACTACAAAAGGTTCCCCCCTCCCCCCCCCCACCGCTTTCCTGCTGGTAATAGCTCACCTTAAGTGATCACTCTGGTTACAGTGTGTATGGTAACACCCATTGTTTCATGTTCTCTATGTATATAAATCTCCCCACTGTATTTCCACTGAATGCATCCGATGAAGTGAGCTGTAGCTCATGAAAGCTTATGCTCAAATAAATTTGTTAGTCTCTAAGGTGCCACAAATACTCCTTTTCTTATCAGAAGACTACTTTGAGATTTTTATATTATATTACATACTGATATAATGATGAAAAATGAGTACTTCAACCTTGTTGAAACAGAGCATTTTGGTAATCTTTTGTCACAAACTTCAACAAAATCAATGCATTCTCTCAAAATGTTTTGATTTTGTTGCATCAACTGTTTCAGATATAGAAGGGTTCTGTCCGAATATTTTCAACCAACTCTGCAAGGTTCTCTGTTTTTTGAAAAGCCTGTGTAATCCACAGGAGCAGGCTGTGCTGATCTTTTGCTGACGTTTTAATTCTGTTGGTTACAGTTTCTACTTCTGTGTTTGGTTACTTGTGTCCTTTTTAAAATACCAAAAATGTTGGACCAAAAATGTTTCAATTTGCTTAGAGGTACAGTAGTATGTTGGTATGAACAGCTGGGAACGTCCTTTTCTGAGTTTTGTGATACAACACTTGTTCCAAAAGCAGCATCCTTCCAGTAAGCGCATGCAAACAGGCACCAGCCCACAAAACATCACATTGTCAGGTGTGAAAATAACATGAGTTTGAAGTGTCTTTGGAATTCCTTTCTTATGCCTTGTGATAAATGAGGGGGGGGCTCCCTTGTATGGACATCCAGCCAGTTAGCTATAAAATCCCTCTTGGTAGCTGTTCTCTACTTGCTTTACCCGTAAAAGGTTAAAAAGTCTGGCCGCATGCATAGGTAAAAGGAAATGAGTGGGTACCTGGCCAAAAGAGACACAAAAGTTGGGAAGGCTAGAACTTTTTAAAGTTGAAACAAGACTCCCCTTTTGTCTGTCTGTGGTTGTTCTCCCAGAGAGGAGACACAGAGCAACAATGCTGTAAGAAACTTGCACCAGGTATGAAAAATCATCAAATCATACCTAGAAACTACTTATTTGAAACCCCAGATATGTAAGTAGATCAGGAAATGTCTAGGAAGATGAGATTAGGTTTATCTTTTTTATTTCCATAAGGCTTGTGGACTCCTCTGTGCTAACCCCAGAAGCTTTTGTTTTGCTTGAAACCTTTAAGCTGGACCTCAAGAAAGTTATTTTGATGCTTAATCCTTATAAGTGGTTCTTTTTAAAATCTAGCAATAGTCTGAGTTTTTAGATTTATTTTCTTTCTTTTTATTTTTAATAAAATTTACCATTTTTAAGAACAAGATTGGATTTTTGTGTCCTAAGAGGTTTGTGCACATGTTGTTTAATTAGCTGGTGGCAACAAAAAGAAAAGGAGGACTTGTGGCACCTTAGAGACTAACCAATTTATTTGAGCATAAGCTTTCGTGAGCTACAGCTCACTTCATCGGGTGCATACTGTGGAAAATACAGAAGATGTTTTTATACACACAGACCATGAAAAAATGGGTGTTTATCACTACAAAAGGTTTTCTCTCCCCCACCCCACACTCCTGCTGGTAATAGCTTATCTAAAGTGATCACTCTCCTTACAATATGTATGATAATCAAGATGGGCCATTTCCAGCACAAATCCAGGTTTGTGCTGGAAATGGCCCACCTTGAGGGAATTTACCTCTAAATAACATACACCACAAGGGTATTAATAGAGAAACTATGATAACTTTATTTTCAAGAGAAAGTTAGTTGGTTATTTCCTGACACTCCACCAAAATCACATCAGCAGGAAATGTAATGCATTAGTGTTTCTTCACTTTAAGGAATGATATATGATTATGATAAACAGTGTGATGGCTCAAAATCTATTAAAAATGCATGGAATTACCTGTGTAAAAATGAAGTCAGTCATTCAGAAAGATCTTGCGTCCCAATGGGGAAAATGACAAATATGCTTTTGCAAGGCTACCAATACGTCTCCATAGATGCGACAAAAATAGGCATGGTTGTTCCCATGAGAAAAACAATGTTCCACCTTCCAGTACAGATGGAAATCTACCTGTGACCCCAAGTCTTTGTACGGCTTTGCACACAGCCCTCAGAAAGTATCAGACCATTAGATAACCTAAGCCACTTTGACTGAGAGTGAACCGTTCCTGAAAACAAAACAGCAGCAGCGATTCCTGCTGTTTGATGTGATCACAGCAAGCTCAGGAGGTCCCTTCTCAGAAGTTTTGGTTACACCAAACACTGCCCGGATTTTTCACACTTTTGGTCTCATACCAGTTTAGCGCCAGTGGTGCTAGCAACGATCAGAGCCCTAATGCAAGTCAGGTACAGACATTGTTATGATCATATCTTAGATCATGTCTTAGTGGTAAGAACACCTGCATGCAGTCTACACCAGTGCTTCCACCATTGTAAGCACTAGTGAAGCTGCACCAGTGTTAGACCAAGTGTGGGAGTTCAGTCTACACTGAACAGTTGCAGACAAGGCTAGTATGGTTGATGATCATGTTTGGAATAATTCTTAAATATGGCTACAGGCCTCATTCCAGTGGGACATGTTTTGCGTCCAAACTTGAAAGGTGTAAAACTGAGGAAACAGTGCTAGACTACGATGGTATTGGAGAATAGTCTATGGCAGAATTTTGTTAACAATATAATCCGGTCCATACTGGACAGAGAAACTCTGCAACAAACAGGATTGTTGTTGGCAAGTAGTTATATGTTCAAGCAGTAGTGTGGACACAGCTAGAGTTACACAAGCACTGGTACATACTTAACCATTCAGTCTTATGTCATCCTTCAAGATGACCAGAATCTACACGGAATTGAAGTATTTAACCAAAACTATGCCACCAATTTTTTGTTTCCTTTGAAAATATGCCACTTTCAAAAATAATTGTTATAAACTGAATGAGTTGAATGGACCTTTTCAATAACTTTTTCAAAATATAAATCCCAATAAATACATTTTAATGCTTTTTACAACAAAGTTCCAATCTTGAAACTAAAATTATGAAATTCAGCTTTGCTGTTACTGCCCACTTCCAACTACATCTCCAAGGAAGTAATTTTCCTTTTCTTCCTCTTTTAAATTCATCACTTCTTTCACCCAGCCTTCTATTGCTGGTGTCCTACAACTTAGTATCTGAAGAGAGACTAGCTAGCCTAAGTGTTTTTCAACAATTTCCCTTCCATTAGTTGTATGTTGTATGTCCTTTACCAGTAAATATTATATCCCTAAAATTAATTATCTAATAACATTTAATTTGCCATTGACTATTATTAAAGTGTTATTTGTATTGTGGTAGCACCTAGAGGCCCCAACTAGAAACAAGTGCTTAACTTTACTTGAGCACATGCTTAAGTGTTTTGTTTGAATGCCTTGTCTAAATTTGCACAGGAAGTCTGCGGCAAATCCTAATCTGCTAATCCAGCCATTAACCACAAGGCTGTCTTTCCCCTCCTAAGGATTCTTACACATCTTGTGTGGAGACTGTTTTCCTCTGTTTATTCACAAAGCAGCTGTATTGCTCCTGTAAACTATCCTGCTGATGTGCCTTACCCTGACATATGGGGGGGGGGGAGGGAAATCACTTCTTGGGGTGAGAGTATTGTTCTCTTCATGTTCATTCTGTCCTTTTCCTTTCTAATGAATCTGCCAATAAGGGTGACAGTAGCTTTGTGATATGAACATCTGCTCACTAGAATCCAACTGACACCACAACTGATTTCACATAGGTCACATATTGATAAATGGGGTTACATTTAATTTGCTGAACTGAAGGTAAAAGACTGTAATACAAGGAGAGGGGGTTTCCTTGTTCCATATGTGATATTACAGTCTTAATGGAGCCAGACTGCCATTATAATCTCCTGTAGTATAGTAACAGCTGATAAATCTGCTTTGCAACCTGGAATTGCAACAGAGCTACCTTTCACGTACATTTCCTATTACCACCACTAGATGTCATACTTTTATACACTTTAAAGTGGATAGAACAGGAGTACTTGTGGCACCTTAGAGACTAACACATTTATTTGAGTATAAGCTTTCGTGGGCTACAGCCCACTTCATTGGATGCATAGAATGAAATATATAGTAAGAAGATATATATATATATACATACAGAGAACATGAAAAAGTGGAGTAAGAGGCTAATTAATTAAGATGAGCTATTATCAGCAGGAGAAAAAAACTTTTGTAGTGATAATCAAGATGGCCCATTTAGACAGTTGACAAGAAGGTGTGAGGTTACTTAACATGGGGAAATAGATTCACTATGTGTAATGACCCAGCCACTCCCCGTCTCTATTCAAACCCAAGATAATGGTATCTAGTTTGCATATTAATTCAAGCTCAGCAGTTTCTGATTTGAGTCTGTTTTTGAAGCTTTTCTGTTGCAAAATTGCCACCTTTAAATCTTACAACAAAAAAACTTCAAATCCAGACTCCAGCGAGAAACTGCTGAATTGGAATTCATTTGCAAATTGGATACTATTAATTTAGGCTTAAATAGAGTGGCTTAGTCATTATGCAAGGTAGCCTATTTCCGCTTGTTTTTTCCTACCCCCGCCCCCCAGACGTTCTGGTTAAACTTGGATTTATGCTGGAAATGGCCCACCTTGATTGTCATGCACATTGTGGGGAGAGTGGTCAGTTTGGATGAGCTATTGCCTGCAGGAAAGTGAGTTTGTGTGTGTGTTGGGGCGGGGGGTAAGAAAACCTGGATTTGTGCTGGAAATGGCCCACCTTGATTATCATGCACATTGTAGGGAGAGTGGTCACTTTGGATAAGCTATTACCAGCAGGAGAGTGAGTTTGTGTGTGTGTGTGTGTTTTTGGGAAAAAAGGGGGGGGGTGAGAAAACCTGTATTTGTGCTGGAAATGGCCCACCTTGATTTTCATGCACGTTGTAAGGAGAGTGGTCACTTTGGATAGGCTATTACCAGCAGGAGAGTGAGTTTGTGTGTGTGGTTTTTGGAGGGGGGTGAGGGGGTGAGAGAACCTGGATTTGTGCAGGAAATGGCCCACCTTGATTATCATACACATTGTAAAGAGAGTGGTCACTTTGGATGGGCTATTACCAGCAGGAGAGTGAGTTTGTGGGGGGGGGGGAGGGGCGGAGGGTGAGAAAACCTGGATTTGTGCTGGAAATGGCCCAACTTGATGATCACTTTAGATAAGCTATTACCAGCAGGAGAGTGGGGTGGGAGGAGGTATTGTTTCATGGTCTCTGTGTGTATATAATGTCTTCTGCAGTTTCCACAGTATGCATCCGATGAAGTGAGCTGTAGCTCACGAAAGCTCATGCTCAAATAAATTGGTTAGTCTCTAAGGTGCCACAAGTACTCCTTTTCTTTTTGCGAATACAGACTAACACGGCTGTTACTCTGAAACCTTTAAATCTGTTACTGAGTGGCCAGAGAGGTTGAAGTGTTCTCCTACCGGTTTTCGAATGTTATGATTCCTGATGTCAGATTTGTGTCCATTTATTCTTTTCCGTAGATGATTACATTTAAAAAATTCCCTCACACTTTTACAACACAAATACATTCCATTGATCTCCCATCTTTGCTGGCAAAAAATTTTGAGAGCTTGAATATAAACTATAATGCCTAGGTCTTAATTCCAGGGTTGCCAGGTTTTTATTGTCCTTCCTCTGCTCTTCCATTTTCCCTATGTTGCACCATTTTACCTTTACCTGAGGAAGACACCAAGAAGTTCCCACTCCAAATTTTATTCCATGAATCAGCCAGTATAAAATACATTGACATCATTCACCCCAAACCACTGCCAAATCACTATTGCCTTGCATTTTTTCCTGGTGGAGAATACTGAGATCTCACTCAATGAGAACACTGAATAATATGCAATTTTCGACTAAAGAAAGTCCATGTCGCCCCTGACAGAGTATGTCCAACACACAATTCTGTTCCAGATGTGGAAGCTGCGGGATGTACATGATCCTGGAGCAGGTATCTGAAAAGAGCTTTGTTTGTATGAAGTGGTGATTGACAGAGCTGAGGGAAGAGAAGATCTGAGGTTTGGAGATGCAGATGGAAACTATAGTTGAGTTTCAAAGGGAATTTGCGCAGATGATGGAGGGAAGGAAAGAGGAGGCTGAAGGGAAAGGCCAAGACTCGCAGATGCAAACTGGACTGAAGAACTCTGAGGGGAGATTCCTGGGTGAGGAAAGTGGCCAATGGAAACATGTGACTACGAGAACCAGGCAGAGGAAAAGTCTGGATAGTGAAGAAGAAATAGGGCTCAGGAAGAGGTTTGCTGAGTTGGAAAATCAAGAAGTGGCACAGCAAGCAGTAACTGAAGGTGGAAGGACAAGGAAGAAGTGAAGAGTGGCTAATCCTATAAGAAGAAGTGAAGAGCCAAAAAGAAGGAAGGCCAAAGAATCACACTATCACCAGGAAAAAAGGCGGATCTCCGTAAATGGTGACTCCCTACTAGGAAGAACAGACAGGCCTGTCACCAGAGCTAATCCGGAGAACAGAAGGGTGTGCTGTCTGCCAAGCTAAGATACAGGATGTGGATCTGAGGCTGAAGAGGATCCTAATAGGAGCAGGAAAGAATCCACGGATTCGCCTTCACATGGGAACAAATGATTACAGCTAAATTCTTGCTGGAACGTATCAAGGGCGACTAAGCCAGGCCCAGGAAAACACTTAAGAAAATGGAGATAAAACAAGATTCTGATGATCAACAGATGGCTCAGGCAGTGGTACTATAAGGGGAGATTTGGGATGTTTGACCTCTGGGAGGCATTCATGGACAGAGGACTATTCTCGTGGGATGGACTCCACTTGAGTAGGGAGGAAATAGACTTCTGGGATGGAGGTTGGCACAACTAATTAAAAGAGCTTTAAACTAGGAACTTGGGGGAGATGGTTGGGAGATGCTCTTGTAATCTCCACACCTGATTCTAACACTGCGTGGGAGGAAAGAAAAGAAAGAAAAGATACAGCAATGGAGAAAGGAACAGCAGTGGGTAGGAGCATGGACATTAAGAGGAAAGATAGTGCTGATACCAATGAAACTAACAGTCAGGTAGGCGATACTGGCAGTAGAATGATTATACCCAAGCAGGTGAGGAATCTGGGCAAAACCAAGCAGAAACAACTAAGATGTTTGTACACCAATGCAAGGAGTCTGGGTAACAAAATGGAGGAACTAGAACAACTGATGCAGGGAGTGAAACCAGATATTATAGGGATAACAGAAACGTGGTGGAATAGTAGCCATGACTAAAATACGGGTATTGAAGGGTGTGCTGTTCAGGAAAGACAGAAATAAAGTCCTGGTGTAGCACTATATGTGAAGACAAGCCCTTGGTGTGCATGTGGCACTTGGGTTATGAAGAATTCTCACTTCCTCAATGTATCAGACCAACATTTATACCACATCCTGCAACGCCTTCATCACTAAAATATCCTGAACTGGAACTTGTCACATTTTTCATTGTGAATCATTTTTTCTGTTTGCTTGTATAATTGCTCAACTATCCCTTTATGGAAACAAATTACAGCCAATAGGTTCTTTAAGAACTGCTCTTGTTCACACACAATCATCCTTGTTTGCATGCGAATGCGGGTATTCGTACAAAGGATAGCCCATTCCCCAATCCTTTGTTCTCAACAGAAATTTGTGTGTGTGAATATTTGTGAATAGCAAGTCAAAAGGGAATGTGGCTGAAGCTGTTCAGAATCAGAAAGACCCTTCACAAACACTATTTCACAGAATTTGCCACCCAGCTCTAAGCTGAAGATGTACACATGCTAAATCAGAGAAATGTGTTGAGTTTATCAGCTTCAAAATAACTGACTTCTAGAATCTAATGTTCAGAGAATCCTCATTCTTCTCACAACACAGTCTACCACACAACTTTTATATATCTAAGATATTTGTACATGGTCCTGTTATAATATCTGAATACCTCACAAACTTCAGTCCTCACAACATCCCTGTGAATTAGGGAAGTCATCTTACCCCCATTTTACAGATGGGAAATTGAAGCACAAAGAGACTAAGTGACTTGCCCAAGGTCCTTGTGACAGAGTGCTAAGAACCAGCAGCTGAAACAGCATTCTGATCACTGAAAATCCAATTAGTTCTCCTGGAGATGCCTGATTGAAAGAAGAAATGGCTAAATACTAGTTCTGCCTGGGCTGATGAGAGATAATGAGCCTTTCAAAAGAGCACAGGAAGAAAGCGCAGGAGGAGGAGAGGAGGCAAGGAAGGGGAGGACAGACAGCAGAGCTGAGCCAGAATAAAGGGAGATCTCCGCATGGTGATATCTCTTCCCCCGCTTATAATTGCATGACACTGTAAATAGGAATTGCTGCATGGGACCATAAAAGGGTGGTGTTGGTGAAATACAAAAAAAGTACACCATGTCGGTGTCAGAGCCATTTATACAAGAACACAGGAGTGAAGGGCTGCATGCTGTCATGGTCCTACAGAAAATTTATGGTAGAACAGGGACTTGAACAAAAGTCACCAGAGTCTCAGACTAATGCTCTACCAACTGGCCCAACACTCCTCTGAGAGCCCATCATTCATAGACATGGTGACCTCTTACCTCCTTTTTATCCTGGTATGTACCAACATCAATGGCACTATAGATGTATGAAGTGGCTTGGATCTAGATATCCAGTGTGAAGATTGATCCACTCCCTCAAAAAAAACACTCTTATATCTCTTCTGGTATTGACCATTTTTCCTTCCCAGCATCACAGGTGAACTATGCATCAGCTACAGCTTCTACTGTAGAACAAGTACAGAGACCAGGTGCTTTGAGATCTGGAGTCTTGACATCTCCTAAGCAGCAATATTCTGTCAGAGAATTAGAGACTGACATATATGTATGGACACCTGAAAAACAGCACATCTACATGTGCAGAAGTCGATTTACTTCCAAATCTATCAAGTCATATCAATCCTTTTGAACACTAACCCTTGAGAATATTATGTTGGGCTGACCATTTGAACCAGTATAATTTTCTGGTGCACAGTTTACACCAGGGAAGAACGCCACATGACTGGCTTTCTCTCTTAACATTTGGTAGTCCCTTTTGATTCCATCAGCATAGTACATGCATTTTTGGAGGCAGATATTCCAAAGTTCCTACATGGTCCCATGAAACTTTGGCCTGGAGCTGTCCAGTTATGTCAGACATCCCACCAAAACCCATAGTTTGCTTCCCTATATCTGGACTCACCAAATCAATGAAGCCTTAGGATTAGCCGATGATTGTCATCTAGAAATAGAACAGAAAATAACTCTCAGTATTGGACATTAGGAAAAACTTCCTAACTGCCAGGGTGGTTAAGCACTGGAATAGATTGCCTAGGGAGGCTGTGGAATCTCCATCATTGGAGATTTTTAAGAGCAGGTTAGACAAACACCTGTCAGGGATGGTCTAGATAATACTTAGTCCTCCCATATGTGCAGGGGACTGGACTAGATCACCTCTCATGGTCCCTTCCAGTTCTACGATTCTATTGTCAGGTGATGACAAGGTCAGCAATATAAATACATCACTTTCTGGTCAGACACTGAGAATCTTAACAAGCAATATGGTATGTGTGCAAAGCGAAGAGTCCAGAAAATCCCCAGTATTGTCAGGTGATGACAAGGTCAGCAGTATAAATACATAATTTTGTGGTCACATACTGAGAACCTTATCAAGCAATATGACATGTTTTCAAAGCAAACAATCCAGAGAATCCCCACTATCTCCATTTGAGCTAAAGTCTGACCCTTTACAGATTTCCAGTGATCTTCGATAGAGTTATCATATTTCAAGTTCCCAAATAAAGGACACTGCCAAGAGGAGGGTGTGGGAGAGTGGGTGCTGGTGGGGACATTTTGGGGGTGCTGGAAGGGTGTGTGTGTACTGGGAGTATTGGAGGGATAATTTGGGGGGTGCTGGAAGGGTGTGTACACTGGGAAAAGGTATTTGTGTATGTACTGGGAGGAGAATTTGGAGGGGTGCTGGAGGGGTGTGTGTGTATGTACTGGGAGGGTATATTTGGGGAATGCTGGAGGGTGTATTTTGGGGTGCTGGTGGCTGTGTACATACAGGAAGGAGTATTTGGGGGGTGCTAGAGAGGTGAGTGTGAAGGGAGGGGCATTTTGGGGGTGCTAGAGAGGTGTGTGTCCTGGGAGAGGTATCTGGGGATGGTGCTGGAGGGGTTATTTGAGGGGTACTGGAGGGATGTTTGTCTACTGGGAAGGATATTTGGGGGGTACTAGAGAAGGATGCTGGAGTGGTATGTGTACTGGGAGAGGGTATTTGGGGGTGCTGGAAGACTGTGTGTATACTGGGAGGAGTATTTGGGGGTGCTAATGGGGGATGCTGGAGTGTTGTGTGTGTACTGGGAGGGGGTATTTGGGAGTACTGGAGGAGGTACTTGAGTGGTGCTGGGTGCATGTGTGTACTGGGAGAGGATATTTAGGAGGTGCTGGAGGGGTTTTGGGTAGTGGGAGGAGTATTTGGGGGTTGCTGGAGGGGGTGACTTCCGTGACTTCAGCCAGTGGTGGCCAGGAGCTGCAGGGTGTGTTGGGATACCCTGGAGCTTCCTGGCTACCACAGGCAGCAGGGGCCCCCCGGAGCTGCATCTGCCTAGCCACGGCAGGCGGTGTGGGGACCACACAGCTGAGATCCCCATTTTGTGATGGATATTTTTAGTAAAAGTCAGGGACAGGTCACAGGCGTCTATGATTTTTTCTTTATTACCCATGACCTATCTGTGACTTTTACTAAAAAATATCCATGACAAAATATTAGTTTTATTCATAGCCACCCACTTTAAACCATCGTGGAAAAAATGGCTCATAACCATGAGAGGAATCAATACCAAAACAATCCCTCTTCAGGGACATCTGGGAGGCTCTTCTATCAACTCCCATTAATACCTCAGCTAGGAATTCCTGAACACTTAGCAGAAACTCTGAACCAAATGCTTAGGGTAAAACACGCCAGATCCCTCTACAGGGAACTTCTGAATCTTCTGTCAGGAGAAAAAATGTTTTGCCGCTCCAAGCAGTTAGAGGGAGCTTCTGCTCCTTAGAGGGTCTTTGTTTTTCTTTTAGTCAGTTAAATGTGTTACCGGAACCTTCCCTGCCACCTCATGGGTGGAAAACTAGAAGTCAAAGGACTGAAGAAGCGAGGAGCAGATAGGAAAGTAGTTGTCAGTTGTTAGCTAAAACAGAATTATTCAGAATTTCTCCACCGCCACTGTGGCTGGTTAATTACTTTAAGAGGGAGCTACACCAGAGGTGTAAAGAAACCGTAATACAGATAGTAAGGAAAGGGAAAAGCGTATTATGGTGACTAATTTGCTGAACATTAAAGTGGATTACTCCTACAGTACCAAAGTTGCTAAACATAATACTACTCTAGCTCTGGCACAAAACAAAAGTTAGTGAGGTCCTGTTGTGAATATTTAAAAACTGGACACCAATCTCATCAGTTCCAATTTATTTTAACTTCTTTTGAAGTATATTTAAAGGACAATATAGCATGTGTATATCTTTAATGTAAGCACATACCTATTAGGTTCTCTTTCAGTTTAACACAGGAAGCCCTAGACAACAGAAAGTCTCCCGTCTGCCCCATTCGTTGCTCATTATGTGTCCTGTAGCTGAACTCCCTCCAGGGAAGAAACAATTTTAATGTCTTTGTCATTTACATATGCAACATATCCCAAGTCTTGCCAGTATGGGTCACATGCAGCACATATTATAACCTCTAAAACGGGTAACAATAGAGGTAGTGAATAATGAAAACTTGAGAGAAAGAGTCACCTCCCACAAACCATCATGTAATTTCCTGAATGCTGAGTTTGCATGGTATCTTTGTACTTTGTTTTAAGTCATGATTTTTCTTGCCACACAACTGTGATCGGGATACAATCTGCTGCAAAAGTGAATATGTTAAACAAGCTGCGAAGGGGGGCTCACCTAAACCATGGATTCCAATCCCCTCAAACTTTGGGAAGTTCAGATATGAACTTCACAACTCAGGGCTAGCTCTAATAAAAACTAGAACTCTGAATCCAAACATTCCCCAGTGTAGGGAAAGGGGATCCAAATGTGAACTTAATATTGCTAGGAGAATGTCTATTAATTTTGTGTGTATGCGTGCGCACAGACACACACATGAGACAGACAGCTTTAGAGAGAGTTCTCATGTGATTACTTCATTAAGCCAGTACTTCAGTTGTACTACCAGCTGGCATCAGTATAGAAAGGGTTAGATTCCATCCTTGTGGCTTCATGCAGCCTTTTGGGGCACTAATATGATTCCAAATTAAATAATCCCTCTGGAGACTGTTGCAGTAGAAAAAATCAGAATATTAGTTGCGATTCACAGAGCAGTTTTGCCTTAGGAATCTTAATATACATTTCATTGAACGTAAGTGAGAGGATGACCAAAACTGCTGGTAAAGAAATGAAAATGAGCTGCTAGTTTTATGGTGAAAGGGGAGTGATCATGAACTAAAGGCATTGAATAAGACGTGTGAGGTTCTGTCTCCTCAGGACTAAAATGATTTAATGATAGAAGATAATGACATTAATATAACTGGTCACTTTTCTACAATGGGGATTTGGATGCTTGTTAGTTGCTGACTGTACTTAAACACACAAATGTGCCATATGTCAATAAGACAGCTAGATATACTTTTAAAAGCTCCAAAGGAATTTGCTGATTTCCGGATGTGGCAAATCATCCACTAATTATTGTACACACTATGTGCAGTTCAGCAGCTGCTGTGTGTTACAGTATAATTATAGGATAAGTTTTAAATATGGAGGGTTTTCTACTGTCTGAAATAACATATTTTCCAACATATATCAAATAACAATGAGATGCAGATACACTTGTATTTAAAGATAGGCTGAAGAGAAATGCTTTGACTCAGATCTTCCATGTGCATCACTTAATGTGTTCAATTCATTTGATTGTTGTTGCTCTCGTTTCTCATTTTAATTGTATGTGTTTGGCATCAACTTGTCTGTGATGCCAAGGGACAAGTGAATGAGGAAAACAAATGGGACAGCTTGTTTTTTAAAAGTCAGATGGGCACAGTGAGAATTGATGTAAGCAAGTCAATTGTGTTACAATGAAGTCAGTATTGCTGAAGTCACTGGAGAGCACCAGTTTACACCAAAGCCTCAACTTCAAAGACTTCACATCCATCAGTCCTGTGCTTAGGGAACCTCAAGCCTCAACCTCAAGCAGGAAACCAATCCACTCCGTGCAATTTGTAAATAGAAATTGGGCTACAGTTCCTTCCATAATAAGGGTCACACTTGGGGCCTGCTGTTGAAATCAGTGGGGGATGCACCTCCCTCCCACTCCCCAAGAGTTCAAAGGTAGAGAGCGGTGAAGTGAGTTGTAGCTCACGAAAGCTTATGCTCAAATAAATTTGTTAGTCTCTAAGGTGCCACAAGTCCTCCTTTTCCTGGTGCAGTTGTCGTTACCACAAATGATGATTTTTACCACCACATGGCCACGTCCAACATTGGGCTCAGAAATATCATTAGCAACTACTTAAAGCCCAGGCGGAAAGTTTGACTTGTATTCTGCTGTTCATTTCCTAAAATTGCAGATGAAGAGTGATACAAAACCCAGTCAAGTAACAGACCAAACTCTGACGTGTTTCTACCTCCCACCAGTTTTTATCCAAACCTCCCTGATTTCAATGAAAGCTCCTGAAGAGAGGAGAATATAGCTGGAAACTCTGTGATAGAACAAGACAGGAGATCTACCATGCAAGATGGTTTATCACTTTTTTTTAAATAATCCATTAGCCAGTGCTTGTTAATCTGTGACATTCCAGGTTAAATTTATAACTGCATGGTATGTGCGAGCTACCTGCCAGAAATGTTACCAAATGCTAGTCATAAAAAGTTAAGCTTTAACTCAGGCTAGATAGCCTTGTGACTTCATAAACTAAGGGCAAATTTAAAAAAATAATTGCTTGATTCAGAACTTCAGACAATACACTGGTCTCAATCTAGATTAACCCTTTAATTTGTTTTTTAAAATATATATTTTCTTGAAAATATTTCTTGATGAAAAATATATTTTCTTTTTTTCTCTCTTTTCAGAATATATCAGACTATGAGTTGAACAAATTCAATGTAATGCACCAACCGTAAGTCTCTTGTTCCTTTCTGCTTCCCCATTAAATAACCGTTGTTCCTTTGCATATTGTCACTCTTTTTGTGGTAAATAGGTTGACACTGAGAATTGTAAGCTCCTGTCCACTGCATAGTAAAGATTGTAAGTCATTTGGGTTGAACTTTCCCAAAAGAAAGGTGATAAAATATTTGCAAGAATACTGACCCAGATCAGCTGACAAAATAGTCATTTCAGTTGCAGCAGCAGTTATTCTTGTGCAACAGAACGCTATCAGGGAGAACCACAAGAGGAAGAAAAGTACAAAGTTCAACTTTAACATTCAGCTTTTCAGGTACACCAAGCAGGTTTCATTTTGCACTGATTTTCAGTTGAGTTCATTTCCCAGATAGGCATCATAGTAAGTGGCCAGGTTTTCAATGGAGCTCTGCAAATAATATGATATTTTGAAAATCTTGTGCATCACTGGTTGCTGCTGCGTGTGTCCCTTATTTAAGTACATGCAGAGGAGCAGAGTTCTTTTGAAAATCTGGGTTGTGATCTTCTGAAACTCATGTGAACTCTGCAAGAGCAACATTGCTATGATAATCCACAATGTGCATAGACTGCAGGTAAAGAATCAGTTCAGTGAGGTAATGCTGATAGCATGGAAACCACATTGCCTATTGCTGTATATTATTCAGAACAGAGCCCAAATAATAACCATTTACCCAAACACTTTCACTGGGTGTTTGGATAAAATCAGGTCCAAATCCAAGCCATTCAAATTTTCTTTTCGGCAATCTCTATTTTGCAGTCAATTTAAAATCTACCTTCCTTTGGTATGAGATGGCTCAGAGGATTGGTAATGAGCTTAGAGGGGCTAGGTCACACAATCATATCTAGCACAGGCTGCAAATGACCAGAAGTTATTACTATTCAACAGCCTATGTGAAACAAATGTGTGGGTGATCTCCATACAGCTCCGAATGAGCGAATGTCATACACATATCATTTGGTACAATATTTATAGGCAACTCCCCATGGTAACATTTTATATTTAAATATCCTTTAGAATACCAGTAGTATTGTAAAATTATAAAACAAGCAATTTTGATTCTAAGGTTATGAAACGCTTACACACACAATTTGTGGCCACTTGAATCTGTCTAATATTTTTAATATTTTGGGATATTCTCTCTCTTGGATGCCTTTGGACACACAGAAATATCAGTACATTTTCTCTGTGAAACAATGAAAGCAGGAAGACATGGATATTAGCTGATAAAACGTACACTGTCAACTATGATGAAGCATATATTTTACCTCCGGGCTTTTTATCCTGTGTTATATCTTTTTCCTATCTCTGATAAAACACTACATCTGCTTTAAGAACAGAGCTGTCTTCCAACGTCTCTCTCCCTGTCAATAAGAAGCTTGTTTTTCCCCATCATAACTTCATTCCTACTGATAAGACTTTGAAAACAAAGAAAGTTAATATTTCCCTGGACTTGTTTTAATAATTAACTAAATGAATAAGGAAATGTTAGGAGGAACTTCATGTAAAGTAATTAAAATCTAATGGGATGTCATTTCATTAGGAAAATCAGAGAACATTAATAATAAGCTGACTGAAGCTGCGACCTTTGTTTCTGTGATACACAAAGCACACACTCAAAAAGTTGGCCCATTTTTCTATGAAAAAGTTTCACATGCGAAAAAAAGCAAAGAAAATGGATGGTGGAAAATATGTAAGAGTTTGCTTGTTTGTAGAGTTTTCTGGTTTTTCATACAAAATGGCTTCTTTAAAAACACATCAAATGCATGAAGAATATTTGTTTTTAAGTCTGAGATATTTAAACCAAAATGTTATTTGCTTTTTTAGCAGTTTAAAATGAAAGGGAGACACCCCTTGAAATTTGCTAAAGCGTGAAGCAAAAGAGAACAAATTATTTTTTACATAGAAAGTTGGCCATAAATGTGCAACTTTAATGAAGGTAACATAACAACAATCTAATGCTCGGTGAACAATACTCCAGGCAGTGGTTGAAAGATGGGGAGAACCATGGTGGCCCCATTCCATTACTGGAATCCCAGTTTTCAGGACTCACATAGTACTGCATTCTTGAATGTCCAAGGCCTAAACTGGCTCACCTAACCCCAAAGCCTATATGAGCTTTTCTAATTAAGTTTGCAGTCACAGCAGGTCCCCCCCAACTGATTTATTCCTAATAATAGAATACAGGAACACAAACTGCCATACAAGATCTGACCAGTAGTCCAGCTAGCCTTATATTCTCTCTGGCCAATACCAGATTCCTCAGTAGAAGGTGCAAGAAACCCTGCAGCAGACAGCTATAAAATAACCTACCCATAGGGAAAGTTTCTTCTTAACCTCCATTAGTTACAGGTTGATTTATGGCCTCGGACTCCCATAGACATAGGCACCCCTTCCAAACTCTTGGCCTTCACTTTGTGTATTTTTTAAATCCTTTTTACTGTAGCTCTAGATGTAACTCTAGATCAGTGGTTCTCAACCAAGGGGCCGGGGCGCCGAGCAGGTTTCAGGGGGTTCACCAAGCAGTACCAGTGTTAGACTTGCTGGGGTCCAGGGCAGAAAGCCGAAGACTCACTGCCTGGGGCTGAAGCCCGGGGCCCTGAGCCCCACCACCTGCGGCTGAAGCAGAAGCCTGAGCAACTTAGCTTCACAGGGCCCCCTGTGGTGTGGGGCCCTGGGCAATTGCCCTGCTTGCTATCCCTTAATGCCGACCCCGGCTTTTATATGCAGACAACCGGTTGTTGTGGCACAGGTGGGCCGCGGAGTTTTTATAGCATGTTTGGGGGGGCCTCAGAAAGAAAAAGGTTGAGAAAACCTGCTCTAGATAACCATAAAACTGGAAAGATGCTGAGGCTAGAAAACTAAGACCAGTCTGAGGGTTAAAACTTTTAGTCATTCTACGTTATACTGTGTGATCCTGCAAGAACTCACAAACTAACCAAGGGCAGGCTGCATCAGTGTATAGGTGGGAGTCCAAGTAATCCCCTGGGTGCTGCAGTAAGTGGTGGTGATGATTCAGTAGAAGACTCTCCTTCCCTCCCAGTTAGTACTGAACATACACCCCAATAGGAAAAGGTAAAGCAAAAATTACAAACTTTATGCTATGGGAAAGATTAGTTGTAGTCATTCTGCTTCTAGCGGACACTCTGAAACAGACCTTGTCTACATTAGACTTCTCTGGGAAACCTCCCAGTGTGTATTCCACTAGTAGAGCTCTACTAGCATTGACAACATTGGCAATGCTGGTGTAGAGCTACATTCCCCAGGACTTACAATCATGTCATCTAGACCTAAGCACAATTAGTGGACACAGTAGTAAAATCACCAATTACCTGTCTATACTAGCACTCCGACCCGTGGTTATGCAATAATGAGAAATATCCCCAGTGACACAGAGGCTCCTTGGCAAAGCCTCCCTTGTTCTTTGCAGAAAACTCTCACCTCAGCCCCAACAAACTCTGCGCCAAACATGTCTTACAGGATATTTATCCATAAAGAATAACATGCAGGGTATCAACAGAAAGCTTGTAACTTGTTAAGATTCATAATCATTGAGAGAAATATGTATGGGTAATACTAAGAAATAATGTATTTATATTGAAAGTAAGCTTTATATGGACTTGGAGTAAAAAGTTAGTCACCACGGGACAATACATGAGTGGGTAATTGTCCATTCAGGCAGGGGGGGATTGTCACCTCACACTGGTGAGTTCATGACATTGCAAGGCTCAATTGTATAGCCTTGTTCCATCCCAAGACTTTCAATGGAAAGCCATCAGAGACAATTTCCAACAATTGAAACCACTTGGAGTTAAAAAAGGAACATTACAGCAGACGGGATCACCCTGCCTATGAATAAAGACAAAAGACTGTTTCAGTACAACATGGAGTGGGGAAAGGCAGAACTCTGGATTCTTGTACTGAGCAGACATCTTAGGAAGCAGGGATTTTCTCATGAAAAATGGGCCCCTGGTTGCTGTGAAGCCAGCCAACTCTACAACAGCCTGAACTTTGGAAGAAACCCTTTATTAGATAGGAAAGGTAACTACTGCTGAGCGTAGACCCAGATTCACATTTTATGATTTTGTTTTCTATTCCATCACTTTCTTGTGTTTCTAGCAGAATTTCTATTCTTTCTTAAGGAAACCTTTTGTTTCATTACAAGTACGCAGTTATACAGTATCAGGGAGTTTAAGGTAAAACTGGTAAAATGGGGTACAACCGCTCCTTTGTGCAGGGAAGAGGATTTGATATTTCTGTGAGTAGCCAGTGTCAGGGATTCGAGAACCGGAGTGTTCTTCTTGGTAACCTGCGAGGCAAAGACAGTGCTTGAGTCGCTGAAAGGCTGGTGATGTTAGGGACCTAACACCCAGGCAGGCAGACACAGGGAAGACTCCCTCACTCCAGAAGCAGAAGGTAACAAGATGACTCTCAGTGCTGGGTGCCCTGAGAACCGTCACACCCAACTCCCCCACAAAAAAAAAGTCTAATGGAGATGCAGCCTTTGAGCACTGCAGAAGCAGTCCTAGGGGACATATACTTATCCCCTGGGTTACGGCTGCTGAGGTAGCGTCTTGATTTGCTCTCCAGTTATGCATTCCAGTCAGCCGTGGCTACAGGTTTAAATTCTCTGGAAGGAGTTCTGCAGAGTCCACTCTTCTGGGAGTCTGGTGAAATATGTTTTCAGACAGTGGGACATTTCTATTTTTCACTCTGCAAATCAGACTATAGGTCAGACACTGTCACTCCGATACCCTGGAGTCCTCCTGAAATTCTCAGGTATTTGACAACACTAGTATTTGACAACTAACTAGTGGAGGTGGTATACCCAGCTGTTGTGGTCAGAAGCAGCTTTATTCAGGGTTGAAATTCATTGCAGAAAAAAAAAAGATATCCAGAATAGGACATTACTTTCAAGAATGTTGTCTAAGACACATCAGTTTCCACTCTTGGGGAAACTCATCAAAAAGCCTCGCACACAAGTACCAGTGTTCTGAAATAGCCTTTCCAAAGATGCTCACTTATGTCTTTAGTGGAAAGCGTAAGGCTGAGTGCGAAATTTGCAACTGAGTATGCTGCAAAACTGACATATAAGTCTTAGATATAATTGACTGGTACATATCCATAATTTAAAAATAAATATATAGAGAGAGACAAAATTATAGCTTAGTCTCTTAGGTGTATAATTCAAGATTTCTAAAGTTAGGTGTTTACACAGACAGGATTTCAGAATACTCTGTTCACTCATGTTAGGGACAATTAAATTAAAAGGCCTTCCTCAGAATGATTAGAGATAAGTCCCAAACCAGAGCATGAAATGACATGAACTCCCCAGCCCCAAACACTAGGGTGGGGTTTTCAAAACTGGGACATATGTTTAGGGAACATCTCTCTGTAATAGGCAAAACAGACACCACCACTCCCCGTCCCTGAATTTGCACATGCCACATTGTTACGTAAGTAACAGACTCCAAATCTGATTTGAACTCTCAGTGGCTTGGGCCTATCTTATTTATATATGGTGGCACTGAAAATACCTAAGATGCTATGCAGTAGGTGAACCATGGTGACCAGCCTATAATTACAGGCCTTTTATAATCATCATGTGGGCAGCAACTGGATCCCTTGCTTTGAAATCTACCACTTTTCACTGTGGTTCTATATAGCAGTTGTCAGTTTACACTATAACTAGGAATATTATGGTATTCATGAAGCACAGATTCAATAGTTGAGACTGATCTCTGGATCCTTTTCTAACATCTTTTTCAGTTTGTTTTGTGGGGGGAAATTGGGCTGAAATTTTCCATAGTTGGTTTCCAAGCAAAGGAGGCTCCCTACACTCTGGGAACTTAAGAGCAAAATTGGTTGAGGTATTAGAAAGAGTTATATCTGCATTAACAAAAAGATATTTTCCCCATATATTCCAGCTGAAATGTTTGCACTTGTATAACTCAAACTGTTAGCGACAGAACCTTTAGATTTGGCTGCTTCTCTCTCCTCCCTCACCACTTTTAATTCCTCTTCAGGAAAGGCAAAACAATCCAAAAATGTATTTTCAGCATTTTTAAAGCTATGAACATTATCGTGCCCATGGAGCTTAATTCACAGTTGCTCCAGCTCCTTTATGCTGGGAAAAGGGCTGGAGTGGTGTCAAGGGGCTCTAAAAGCCTGTATCTGGCCACGGCAGGGTTCTCATTGCACAGGCACTGCAGACACCAGCCCTAAGGCTGCCTTCCTAGGACCACCTCACGAGGCTGGAAACAGTCAAAGAAAGGTTTCAGAGTAGCAGCCGTGTTAGTCTGTATCCGCAAAAAGAAAAGGAGTACTTGTGGCACCTTAGAGAGTAACAAATTTATTTGAGCATAAACTTTCGTGAGCTACAGCTCACTTCATCGGATGCATGCAGTGGTTACAGTTTTATTATTCTCTATTTATTTCAAGCAAGGGAATTAGAAGAAAGGAAAGCGTAACAATGAGTAAGAAGCAGAAAAGGCAGGAGGAGCAAAGAAGCAGATACTGAGCTCACCAAGAAGCAGTTAGAAGAGCTGTGTGCACCGTGAGATCCGTCAGCAGCTGATTAGAAGTCTGAGCTAGTGACCATGCTGCATTCATATGCCTTGAGGCAGGATGAGGCCCCTGCTCCATATGGGGCCAGAGAGGGTCCCTTTTTCCCCCACAGGGCTGCCTGGCATATAGACATTCAGGGTGTGACCTGCATGCTGGTAGGTGGGGGGCTACAACAGCAAAGCATTCTAAGGCACCTACAGTTACAGGGCAAGTGGTGACACAACCCCTCAGTGGTCTGGCCTGGATTTGCACCCCTGAACCATGATACCCTGTGACACTGTGCTTTTACCTAGAATAATTTAAAATGTTGAACATTTGCAGTCAAGGATCCATTTGTTTTTGTAGGTGGTTTTTGTCTTCTTTTAAAAAACACGGAAATATAATTCAAACACATTAATGAAACACTAAGGTTGGGGAATCTAGAATGGAAAAGTCAGAAATATAAAACATTCTGTTTCCAGCAGAGTGTTACTTCTGCCAATTTGTACATAGATAGCATTTTCTAATCCTGGTTTCTATACATATGTGGGTTAGTCATAGTTATTAAATGTATATCAAAGTACACTGCATGTGCAACGTGATTCAATTAAGGCTGCACTAGGAAACTTGCCTTTTAGGATTCTTGATTGTGTGCTTGATTGCTGTAGCCTAATTTTATATTAATGTTAGGGTTAAGGATTGGTACTGCACTACTGAAATCAACAGAATTTTTAACATAGACTTCAATGGGCACAGGGACTCACGCCCTTAACAAATAATGTAGGTTGAAAAATTGTTTTAAATGTCTGAACTTCCTATTACTTCCTCTTTAAGGGAGAAGCCACAGTCTTGAAAGCTTGTGACTTTCTTCATTTGCACTTTCACCCTCAGTGAAGCTGAAAAACATATTGTAGGTGGTGCTTTCTAGCCTGGTAATTAGAAACTAGGCAAAGTTTGCCCTTCTCATTAGTGTGTATGTTGTTATGGATAAGAACATAAGAACGGCCATACTGGGTCAGACCAAAGGTCTGTCTAGCCCAGTATCCTGTCTTCCGACAGTGACCAATGCCAGGTGCCCCAGAGGGAATGAACAGAACAGGGAATCATCAAGAGATCCATCCCGTCGCCCATTCCCAGCTTCTGGCAAACAAAATATTAAAATTACCTTCTTGTCTTCTGATACCCGGTACTGACTCAGGCATGCAGCTTTAAATATTCAGAGATTTTGTTCTCTTGCTTTTTCTTAGTTTCCTGGTTTGCTTTAAATGATCCCTTTTAAATCTTTATATCTAGGCTGAAAATGGACACTACCATGATGAATTGTATTGAAGGTTTAGATTTTTCTCTTTTAACACAATACCCTCCCAAATGGTAAAAATGACACCTAAACATGGACTGAAAAAGGCTTCTATCCCCCACCACATTAGTATCATGTAAATATTTCACAGGACACCTTCTCAGCTGCTGGGTTGAAATGTGCAGCAGTACAAATACTCCACAGAAAAGGCTTTAATCACATTAAACTTGAAAAAAACACTTTTAAAGTATTTATTCATTCATTTTTGGCAAGGGAGAGCAGAATTTAAGTATTTGACAGAAGAGTCTCACCAACCAATCACAGGGCAGAATATTCATAAGAGCAGTCATTGCCTGTTTATAAGAAATAACTCAGAATAGTTTCCTGTTCCTTTAAAAAAAAATAGCTTTAACTTCTTAGGCCTTTCTTTAAGTAGTATTGAACGGTATCCTTAGCCTTTCAAAAAGTCTGACAAACTCTCACAAATATGCTCTAAGATGGCTACATATTAATATAAACTACAAATGTGTAGACACACTAAATAAATTGGACGTGAAACAACTGTGGAAACAAGCATGTATTTGCCTTTCTTTCTCAACAAAAATAAAGATGTAGCCTATAATTATTACAGTTGGAAGTTGTGCAGAGAAAAAACAGCTAACCATGGATACTAATTGTTGGAGGTCCCCAGGGGAGGCTATTGCACATAATTGTACAAGCTTTGTTTGTAAATGACTTAGCAGTTAGATTTTTAAGAAATGTGAATTGTTAGGTGTCAGGCAGTTCTACTTCTAAAAGCTGAGAAGACATGTAAAGTTTGTATTTTCTGTCCAAGTCTCTGTGACTGAATCCTTAGTTATAGAGCTACTACTTTTCACATTACCAATGCAAGCAAACAAAAATATTACAGCCAGTTATGAGATTCAGTGATTTGCAGATTCAGTGGCTGCAGGGGCTTAAAGTGGAAATGCATTATTATATGGGTAGTATTTTTGTTGTGTGGCTTCTCATTGTTCAGTTGAGCACACCCTTACCTCTAGGCCAGAAGGGCAGGACTTCAAGTCCCATACAAGGACCTTGCTGCATGCATAGTATTGTGTCAGGATTACCACCATTGCAGTACTAGGGAATGCTGTACTAGTTGAGATATATTTGACATAGTCAACTTTTCCAGTGGGGGCAAAGAAGGGCAAAAATGGTATGAAATCAAGTTGAAATTTCTCAATTTGATGAGAAATTCTGCAAAAAATGTCCAATGAGACAAAAATTGTTCAATTGCTTTCCAAATTTTTCTCTTAAACCAACTGTCATTTTTCAGACAATTAAATTAAATTAAGCTATAGGGGAATCCTGACTGAAATCTCTTGTCTTAATTGGAGCTACTAGAGAGAATTGAGGGGGTATCAGAGGACTTAAACAGAAAAGTCTTGCATGTGCGTGCTTGTTTGCATGCTCTCTCTCAGCCTGTAGCTGCATGGCCTCCTGAGTCACAAGAGTCTAGAAGAGATCTCAAAGAAATGAACTGTCAGTATCTTTTACCTCTCCAGAGCTGCCCAGGATCTAGCATTTCATATGACATTTGGCAGCTGTGTCATACAGCCCTGCAGTGCTGCTGGATCCTCACACCTCCATCCAGCTTGGCTGCAGGTCTTCCTCCCAGCTACCCACAGGGGACTACTGCAGTAGTAGGTCAGAGGCTACCTGATCAACTCTCCTCACTAGCACAACTCCCCCTGCCAAGTCTGCCAAGGAAGCAGCAGCAGCTGAAAACAGGATTGAGAGTAGGAGGAGGTGGTACCAGTGGAAACTGGCAGTGGTCAGTCTAGAAGGTACGGGGGGGCAGGGGGGGAGCTGCTGGCCCACGCTTTCCACAAACTCCCTTTTCTGCCACAGATTCTCCCTTATATCCTTGTCTCCCCAACAATGCTGCTCTCCTAAGATTTCCCATCTACAATTCTCCCATGCTCTTCCCCAAACTACTGTCTCCCTCTCTTGCATGCAGTGACAGACAAATCTGTTCTTGCCTTCCTCCCCCACCCACACCAGCTGTCCCTGCTTGGGAAAAAACAGCAAGAAATGTCACACAGGATGGAGCTTTGCCTCTCTCCTTGTATCATAATTCCCAAAATGTTTTAGCTAATTGTCAGCAATGCACTTCCTGGGAAATCCACACAGCAGGTTTCCTCTATGGTATATGTTTTTCTCCATAGTGTAAATAAATCCCATCAGTGATTACACACAAAACACTATGTTAAAAGAACAGTAAGAATACAAAAATCACGTTAGGCAACCTTAATTCTAGATTTTCCTATGCTCTAACAGCTCCACCTAGAATAATTTTCCTTGACTAGATTGCTTAAGCTTTGGGGCATGTTATCTAGGTGCATCTAGTAAGAGGTGGGTCTGTTTATTCCCCATAGCAGGGATAGCTAGGAGGGTGAATCGCAGACCCTTATTTCTCTAAGTCTCACAGATTCTTAAGCAGAGACAAGGTGGGTTATGTAGTATCTTTTATTGGATCAACTTCTGTTGGTGAGAGAGACAAGTTTTCGAGCTTATACAGAGCTCTTATTCAAGAACACTTGTCTCTCTCTTATCAACAGAAGTTGGTCCAATAAAAGATATTACCTCACCCAGCTTCTCTTTCCAATAACCTGGGCCCAACAATGCTATAACAACACTGCATAGACCCATAAGCAGGCCGTTTGAGCTGCTCTGATACAACATTAACATTCCAACTGTCTCGTAACAGTGAGTGTTTTCTTTAGCACTCTGTACCATCCCAAATAGTGAAATTGTGCATGCTGTTCTATCCAATCCTAATATGCAGGGGGAGGGACCTTCCTTTATTTTAATGAGGATTGTCTCCATCTGTTAATAATAATAATTTGTGCTTAGATGGTATTTTCTAGCCAAGAATTTTGAAGCTTTTTGCAAACATTAGTGAATACTGCCTTACAAATACCCCTATGAGATGGTTGAACATTACTACCCCCATTTCATAGCTGGGAGAAACTGAAGCACAAGAGATGAAGGCCAAATTTGCCCAAATTGAGATGCTTTGGGCCTGATTTTAGAGGTACTGAGCACCCACATTTCTCGTTCATTTCATTTGCACTTACAGATGTTCATCACCTCTGAAAATCAGGCCCAAGATGACTCAAACTGGGCTCTCAAAAACTGAGACAAACAAAATTAGAGACCATTTTTGAAAGTGTAGGCCCATATGACTTGCTCGTGTTCACACAGTAAGTCTGCAGCAGAGCCAGGAATAGTACCTAAATTTCCTGACTCACAGACCAGTAGCTTCCTGTGCCTCCACAAGATCTTTCCCCACCCCATCAATTGATTTGCTTTGCTTTGCTCTCCTCTATTGTAAGAGGGCATTTAGACAACAGAAAACAAGATGTTGTAGTTTCAAATCAATGGTCTTTCTTCCCTTTTAAAAAGTTATATTTGGTAAACCAGAAAGCGCTGCACCTGGCACTCACAATTCAGAAGAAAATAACTTCTGGTTCACTTGAGCATTGAAGTGTGAAGAATTGTTAATTTATAATCTCATTTGAGCTGATTTCCACATGTGCAGAGGCTCAAGCACACAGGGCACAGGAAACAGAACAGATGTCTTAGCTCACTTCACTCCAAGCCTGAGAACTTGAGTCTTCCCATTTAAAAAAAAAAACAACATTATTTATTTACAATATGTTATCACCACATACTTATCTACTATGCAGGAGAGTATTCCATCTTTCTCTTCTTAGGCTGACCACTAGGATAAACAGTAAAAATAGCAAAAAGAACGAGGAGTACTTGTTAGTCTCTAAATGCCACAAGTACTCCTCATTCTTTTTGCTGATACAGACTAACAGGGCTACCACCCTGAAACCAGTAAAAAAAAAGCAATCCTCTTTTGCTTTTGTGTAACAGTACAATAGTTAATGTACAATATTAGATGTTTGTGCTCTGGTGCGGGGAGATCTATATTAACCTCTTCATTTCTGACTTTTTAAGCTCAGGAATGAGAGGAGGAGGACAACGACGACGACGCCTGGACATAAATAATGCTGGGTGATGAAGTATCTGTGGGGAGAGTGAGAAATATCGAGGGTATGAAGGGAATGGAGTAGTTGTGGGTGAAGCTGGAGGGATGAGCAGTGCATGGGAGGTGCTGGAAGTGAGGCATGCTTCTAGAAGAGAAGCAGCAAAGTGACTGGGGAAGGACCTAGTAGCAGCTGCCGACAGACAGTAGCTCCGTGTAGCATTCAGTCACCTGGGGGAATAACAGCAGAATGAGCTCAGGACAGCTGGCCCTGCACATACTGCAGGGAAGTCAGGGAGCTGCTGTGCAGCCATCTGATAAGGCCACTTGCCCTTGACATACCATTTTAATGGCACATTAGAATTAGAGAGCTAAAACTGAAGAGACCAAACATCCACAAGTCAGCAACCCATAAAATCATTAAACATACCATATATATATATATATATATATATATATATATATATATATATATATATATATATATATATATATATATGTATATATATATATAGAAAGAGAGAGAGTTTTACCCCAGCTAGGGATAGAATTCACATCACCCCATGCAAATGAGCACCACCCTAATAGCACTGTCCCAGTAAGCAGCACCACAGCACCAATTCATAATTCTTCCTTTCCAGGACCAACTCAAATGTGAAGAGACAAGAAATCACAAGGATACCAGCTCTTGTGTTGGTATCATGGTACCTGTACATGTGAGGTGTTATACATTTGATTCAGAGTCCTATCTCTGGTTTCAGAGTAGTAGCCGTGTTCGTCTGTATTTGCAAAAAAGAAAAGGAGTACTTGTGGCACCTTAGCTCAAATGCATCCGATGAAGTGAGCTGTAGCTCACAAAAGCTTATGCTCAAATAAATTTGTTAGTCTCTAAGGTGCCACAAGTACTCTAGTCCTATCTCTGGGGGTCCTGTGGGGAAAAATACTATGTGATCATGTAAATACAGACTGCATCATAATGCATAAGCATAAGGCAGCTGGATTACGGTTGCACAGACATTTCCTAACTTTTGAGTGTCTGACTTTGCAACCTTAACATTCTTTTTATGTTTTTTTTTAATATAAAAGATTCTTATATGTTGAGAACTCTTGAACTGTTACAATATTGTAATGCCAGAATGTGATGCTATTTTTATTTTAAATCATTTTTTAAAAATAAACTTTGTGCTTAGGATAAGTGTTGGTTTCAAATTCCTGAATATTTTCAATAGACTAGATATGGCTAAAGCAGCAGCAGTACGAGCTTCCCCACAGTATGGTGCAACTTGGACCTGGTGGACCCAACTGTCAGAGTGAAAAGGCAATTCATTCTCTCTGCCAGTTGAATCCTTGGTCTTTGTTGAAGCTGTCATTAGAAATGCAAATTGAACAGCTTTGCTTGAAGCTAGTTTGAAAAAATTGAAACTTTTAGTTCCAAACCTCCTAAGTCTGATCTCTTCAGCCCTACTAACTTTTTTCTGTTTCCATTAGTAAGAAATTCTGGTGGTAAGATTTAATGTATTTTTACAGGTCCCCCTGACATTCTTACTGTTTTGTATTCTCCCTGTTCTTTTATTTTTGCCAAGCCCTTGTCAGTCTTCTGTATCAGTTTCCTATATTATTCTCAGTGGAATTTTAGCCCTTAGTTTTTCCTTTATGTTTCTAATGTCTCATTTCCTCAAGGCAGCTGTTACCAAAGTCTCTATCATTTCTCCTATTTGGTTCCTTAATGTCCACTTTCATAGCTTTTTATTATTTCTGTAAGTTGACTCAGAACACTGGAAATGATCTAAAAATATCTTCTCACATGAACATCTCAATGTAGCTTTGATATCAATCAGGTCATTAGCTAGTTTCCAGATTTGTCAGATATAATTAGCCAAATTTATCAATTATTCTCATCCATCCCTGACCCATCTGATTTCAACAGTAATATCTGGGGAAATATTAGGATCTCTGGCATATCCATAAACTTGCTTTAGTGAACAGATAATGCTCTTCAGGACCATGGAACTAACAGAATTATTTGTATTTCCTGAAATAGCCACATTAATGATTATGTAAGTCGCTTCTAAAATATTTATTCATTGAATATCGCCTCTTTTTCTGGTTACATGTTGCCCACAAACAGATTGCAATTTTCTCAAATGCATTCACTACTTGAAATTAGTTTCTGAATAACCTCTGCAACTAAATATTGCTCTATATTTATTTATTTTCTCAATTTAGAACTACAAAAAAGCACAAACACAAAAGCTCTGAGTGCCCTTGCCAAGTATTTTAAAATTACAGATCAAATTGAAATTTCAGTCTGTTCACCCATTCTACTAAACAGGAGATCTAAGTTCATATGACAATGCACCAATACATTAGCCAGTGCTTCACTCTCTCCTAATTCTCCTCAGGGGTCAGGTGAAATAATTGGCCCTACACCATGCCCTGAACATCAACAAATCCAGCCTGTTTCAGACCAGGGGCAAGAGAGCATTCCAGAGCTCCAGGACCCTTACTGAGAATGTCCTGTCGGCAACTGCAAGTCTATTATATCCAGGCCAGGGGATGTAACATCAGTGCCTCAGCTAATCACAAGTGTGGCAGTGAATAGTGGGAAACAGATGGTCTTTCAGGTAGGCTGGTTCCAGGCCATTTAGACCTCTGCAGGTCAAAATCAACACCTCAAAAATCTATCCAGACTCTACTAGATATCCTGCAGCACAGCTGTCATGTGTTTCATACAGAACCCCTACTTACGAAGCAGGTAATCCCATCCGTGAACAGATTTATGATGTTGCCCTTCATGAGCAATTCTGAAGAGCATTTGGACACATAGATCATAAGGTATAATTCTGTTCCTTAGCTGGACAGGCATCTGTCTTAGAATCAGTTATGAATTTGACACAGTCAATGCCACCAGAACATTCAACAATATTCATTTGCAATTCAAGGAACTTCCCTGCCATCAAACTCATCTACATAAATATTTGCAGAAAATGAACACTCCCTCACTGAGCTGGTATGCCATGCCCTGCTGGACACTCTGAAGTGATTTCATTTTCACTTCAGACAAAGATTCATGGAAAAGATTTGGTGCTATGGGCCTGTATTTAGGACAAAGAGTTTCTGCAGACCAACATTTCTTCAGAAGCTCATGATGTGAGTTTCTTTTAAAGCATAAAAAGGGAAATATACCTGTGAATTCAGTACTGAAAGTTAACTGGCAGACTAAGTGTGAGGCTAAAGCTGGACGGAAATGTTTTGGTGCCCACAGCCCCTGGGGAAAAAGCACTTTAAAAACTAAGTTTCCTATAGTGTGTTCTCTAAAACTACTCCCATGCTTGTTTTATTACTTGTTAAATAATGTGAACATTTTAGAACTCACAGACATTATACCAGAAATACACAAATGTTCTACAGTTAATATTAGTAGTACAATAGTTACTGGAATCTCGTTTTCAGTATACAACTTCTGCCTGGCAACAGAGCCCATTCTATTGTTAATATTGTGTCAGTAAGAAATAGGGTAGCTTAAAAATTATTGGTTTCAGAGTAGCAGCCGTGTTAGTCTGTATTCGCAAAAAGAATAAAAAAAGCTGCTCACGAAAGCTTATGCTCAAATAAATTGGTTAGTCTCTAAGGTGCCACAAGTACTCCTTTTCTTTTTAAAAATTATTACATCCTAAAATTCCTGTCAGATCCCCACAACATGAAATAATAGGAGGAAATTTTAATTGCCAGTATCCATGCTGTAGCGTTCTGTTTCCCAGATACCACCATAACAGCTATTTTAGAAATATATAGACAAATAGTAATCACTAGGGCTGTCAATCCAGAAACTCTCCTTAGCTCTACTACTTACTTAGATTCTAAACTTTTTGGGCTAAACTCTTTGGTCCATTGTTTTTCATGGTGCTTAGGATAATGCAGTCCAGGTCCAGTGGGGCTCCTAGATGCTATGGCAATATAATTGAAATATTCAGTCAATAAATAATAAAATTTACTCTCAAATTTTTCAATTTAAAAATGTTTGGGAACCTGTCAAATCTGGATAGTGTTCCTTTAAAATGTAGACTTTCATAAACTTCTTCTTCCTCAACTCCACCCCTACCCGCACTGGGGTGCCTTTTTATTTTAAATCAACGGGGGAGGGGAGAAACAAACCGCTATTTTAAAAAAGAGTCTTTACTATTAAATGTAAATTTGTTCTTTTCCTACTGTCCCCCTAGAATATAAAGTTACAAGCTTTTATGTCCTCAAACATACCAAATAACAGTTTCAAATGCTGTACCTCAACAATAAATGCTGCACAGGAGGGAACATAAAAAATAATAAGCAACTCTAATATAGCGATGTACTCCTATTAAATAGCTATGGTTTTGTAGTTTTAACTCAAAGTTACCAATTGAGTAAACATACATAATATCTGCAAAATTCACAAAATCTGCAATCTTAGGTAACAGACAAATATCATGGCTGTAGTTATAATTCTGAGCTGTTGTTCTCCAGAGATGAGTGTCTTATGGTAAGCTAATTATCTTGCATCTTATCTAAGTCATAACCAAGTTGATGAGGCATCTTCACTTATATAATTACCTATAGTTTTTACTTTGGTATTCTAACACTTGCTGTGACTTTTCTTTTCCTAGAACCTCTCCTCTCCTAACACACCCACCTGGCTATTTCACAGCCATCACCCTTTCCACCAAAGAAGACTTGCTAGCTCTTTCCTTGCCACTCCCTAATGCTGCTACTAAATGACATGGTTAGGCCATTTCATGTAACTGAGGAGCAGGAAAGGAGCAGGATGAGAAAGCAAAAGTTAGGAAGGGAGACAGGCTTAAGACAACTAGTAATTGCCTATTCCTAAACACTGAGATGGTCTGTGCTGCTCTCCTTTGCCTAGGCTGCCAATGGCCTCCAGGGGCCATTGCAGCAGCTGGGGATTATCAGAGCATATACCAGAACAAAGCAACGTTCCAGCCACACATGCTTTCTCTGGCCATTCCAGAGGGCTTGTCCACACAGAGACATAGAGCACGGGCAAGCCTGCTGTAATTAAGTGGGCCAGGCTACCACACACAAAAAGTCTGTAGTGCACTTTGACATACTGCTCTTCGCAGTACATCAAAGGGCACTATGGACCTTAGAGCATGGTAGCAGGGTCCACATGACCAGTTAGCGTGCAGTAGGCTAGTACACTGTAGATTTGCACCCTAGTTTTCTGGGCACTAAAGGTATATCTACACTGGGGCTGGAAGGTTTAATTTCCAGCTTGAGTAGACATACTCATGCTAGCTCTGACAGAGCTACTGACCTAAAAATAAAAAAGTGTAGGCACAGTGGCACGAGCACAGGATGAGCCGGCTGCCTGAGGTCATACTTACAGTCTCAGATAGGATCATACTTCGGACAGTTAGCCCCTCTCCCGTTGCTTGTGCTGCCACAGCTACACTTCTGTTTTTAGCACAGTAGCTCAATCAGAGCTAGTGCAGGTATATTGATTCAAGCTGTAAATTACACCTCTAGCTCCAGTATAGACATACGCTAAGTCTCCATGCAGATGAGACCAGAGACTAGGGCAAAGAGAAGGGAGTGTAAGAGTCATTGGCTTTCCACCTGCTTTGCCCTGCTTGACTCATAAAGAAGAGAGAGCAGTATCTGGTCCATTATGTATGTAAACAACATTGTACCATGCAAAATATTTCATATCTTAGGACATCCCTTCCTTTCTGAAACCTGCCGAACTAACATCTTTGTTTGACTCCTTTTTGTGGCCATGTCAGCACTGTAGAGGACACCTATTCAAATAGTGAAAAGGTTTAGGGCTGAACTGTGACTGGCTCTTGGGTGGGCACTCAAGAGAAGGAAGATTCTAAGGAGCTCTCCTCCATCCATACCCCCCCTCTCTATGTCCTGCACTAGAGTCACTCACAATCACTCTTCCTGCAGTTGGCCAAGTCTCCCATGGTGCACTAACTACTTAGAAGGGGACAGGGAGGAGGCAGGGCCCAAGCAATGCTGCCTTGGTGCAGAGAGAGGAGCAGCACTCAGACACTCTTCTCAACTGTGCTCCAGGCGGGCGGGTGCCTCTCATTGGCACAATCATGCCTGAAGTCTCCCTCTGGGAGGAGTGGTTCCACATGGCCCCCACATGGCCCCGTAAGGCCCCAAACATTTAAAGTTCAGCATTTGAACATACAGCAACAGTTTAGTCAAACTTTCTTTTTTATTGAGATGAGCTGATGATAGTAAAACTAAAAAGCAGAAGTATAACTGTAGACAGTGGGTTTTGTTCTCAGGGGAAATAAAACACATTGCCTGTGCAGGTGTTAAAATGAGTTTGTTCCAGTATGAGAAACTCAACCTGCATTAGTGTTGTAATGATACTGCCTAAATACAGAAGGCTTGTTCTTTCTGTATTGAAGCTAGAGATGGACCCCAATTCCTATCAGATTTTATTTTAGATACTAAAAATAGATCCACCTTCCCCTAGTCTTGCTATTTGCCTGCTACTTACCACACTTTGAATGAGATATTCACTGTGCAAAGTGGTAACCAATTTAGGCTTTTACAACAACTAATGCCAGTTTCCAAGATTCTTCCAAAGTTAATACAGAGTTGCAGTACTGTGGCATAGAGCAATTCGATCCACAGAGATGAGATACATTGTGTGAAAAAGAACACACTTAACAAAGAATTCATTTAATTTTATTTGGCACAGAAAGATGTGATGTAAATGAAGAAGGCCTATCTTCTCTAGGGCTGATGATTGAGAAGTCACTGTACTTCTTACTCATACTTCTTTCTGTGCTAGAAGTTAGTGTTTTCCAGTTTAAAACATGCCACTTAGGGTTTGTGTACATGGTGAGTTAGTGTGTGGCAAGCCAGGGGGTGAATCTACAGTGCACCAGCTTGCTGCATACTAACTTGCCATGTGGACACTGCTACAGCGCAGTAAAAGTCTAAGCCACACTGCAGGAAATAGTGATGTCTCTCAGGAAACATACTAATGGACTCAGACTGAGTCATGTGACCTATATACAATCCTTTTGGGTGTTGGCTGGAAGAGCTTTGTTGCTCTCCATTCAGCAGTTCCTAGAGAAGAAGCCAAACAAAAACTCCTTGCCAAGCAAAAAAATTATGAAGCACTCCTTAAAAGTAAAATCGTCATCATTTTCTGTTTTGGCACGGGAGGGGGAAGTTCGCTAATAATCAAAATATACCACAAAATAGATTGTGCATGAAATCAATTTTAAAACTCTCTCTGGTAGCACAGTTACACCTTTAGTGTGGGCAGGGCATAGTATAACTAACACATTTTTTGAAAATCATTTTCACAAGTAGGCAAAAACTGATTTTTGAATATTTCTGAAAACCATTTTAGCCCCAATATGCTCTGTTCATGTTGGGAATAAAACTGCACTAACTGAAATCAATTTTAAAAGGGGGGTTTCTAGCATGGTGAAGAAAGAGAATGCCAGGTTCCAAATATGAAATAATTGAAACCTGAATCATATTCTAATCATCTACTCCCAACCAAGAGTATAAAGTAACTATAAAGTAACACTAGAGAGTAAATAAGAGCATTAATGCAATGTGTAAATTAGTGTCTTCCTGAAACAGAGCAGTGCGTGATTTCTTGGTATTCTCTATGGCAGTACTGTCAACTCCATGCTTTCAGAAATCACAATACTGGCTTAAAAATTATGAGATTTTTCAAAGTATTAAATCGGGAGTTCTTTTTATTTATCTTCTAGTTTCTAAACTTTTAGGGTATGCTTGGTTCATATTTTCCAATGAAAAGTGAGACTCTCATCTTATAATATTACTCCAGGAGCCAGGGCTTTAAGAAAAACACCAAATACTGTGAGACTCATGAGAGTTAGCAATACTCATTTGTTTATAATAATCTGGATCACAATAATTTATACTATTGTGTATCACTGCAGAGCTACTCATGAAAATGAAGTGAAGGTCCTAACATACAAAACCAAGGTATTGGTTAATTAAGGGAGTTTTATTTTACAATGTATTGACAAAGCAGCAAAATGTATTACTACTGAGTAAGAAACCTTGTTTATGAACTGTGCATTGTAAGGTATTATTAACTTCAATGGAAAGCAAAGGAAATAAAATACACATCCAGTGTAGACGGTCAGATACAAACGTAGAATCAAGGAAATTCTTAAATCTTAATTCATCCTCTTGTGCCTGATACTAATCGGCATCTGAAATTTATCTGGGGCAGATTCCGTATGACTATGGATTCAAAAGATGACCTAATAAAATACAGGGTAGTGATAGTGCTTGAATGAGAATGTCATCAGAACCACACGAATACCACAAAGGTTCATAGATGTGCAAAAAAGTACAGATACAAAGCAAGAAAATAGAGTCTACAAAGACAATTTCTCAAAAGGGGTAAAGCAATCTCAAGAATGTGACTTGTAAAAAAAAAAAATAATGCACAAGCAGCCATCCTAGTGCATTGATGACACAGCAAACAAAACACAAAGCAAAACCTGCACTGTTTGTGAAATGAGACATGACAATAGCAAATGCCCAGCATGTGACACTATCCACAGAAACTTGTGACAAATCACTGTGCCAAGGCTTTGCATCTTCTATGTCTATTATATCAATGCAAAACAGCAGCCACGGAGGTGGTTTTGTTGTTTCTATTACCACGAATATAACAAAACAGCAATTCTGGAAAGAGACCAAGGCCATATCTACACTACAGGTGCTACAGCGCTGTAGCTATGCCGCTGTAGGGCCGTAGCACAGACACTTCCGACAGTGATGGAAGGGGATTTTCTGTTGCTGTAGGTTACCCTCCTCCCCAAGTGGTGGTGGTAGGTCAACAGAAGCATTCTTCCTTCAACCTACCCACATCTTCACCAGGCATTATGGAAGTATAGCTATGGCAATCCGTGTGAATTTTTCACACCCCTTAGCAACATAGTTATGTCTACCTAAATTTTAAGCGTAGACCGGGCCTTAATTCCAAATAGATGAGCATCAGTAAGTGCATTAGGCTGAAAAATCTTCCTCTTCATCATGCAATACAGAGAAGTAAAACCACAGTCACTCAAAACCAAGAGTCAGAGTAGCAGCCGTGTTAGTCTGTATTCGCAAAAAGAAAAGGCGTACTTGTGGCACCTTAGAGACTAACCATTTTTTACCTTCAGTCCTTTTGGTATGATGTCCGTCTGTTTGCATTTGGAAAGGAAGATGATGTTTGTCTGTATCTGTACAAGTTTTTTCATGAAGTTGATAGATTTCCACTCCATACGGCTAAATGCAGTGCCTTGCATAATGACAGGTTTCAGAGCAGCAGCCGTGTTAGTCTGTATTCACAAAAAGAAAAGGCGTACTTGTGGCACCTTAGAGACTAACCAATTTTTTACCTTCAGTCCTTTTGGTATGATGTCCATGTGTTTGCATTTGGAAAGGAAGATGATGTCTGTCTGTATCTGTACAAGTTTTTTCATGAAGTTGATAGATTTCCACTCCATACGGCTAAATGCAGTGGTTAGTCTCTAAGGTGCCACAAGTACTCCTTTTCTTTTTACAAAACCAAGAACAAACTATACGATGCCACTATCCTCACACACAGTGCGAGTTACAGGCTGGCACCAAAGAAAAGCAACAGGTTAGAATTTCTGTGCAAATCACACAGGACAGGAGCCATTTCTGCTGTTAAACATAAGTGACTACATGAGTCTAGTGACACTACAGCCTGATTTTCGATGGCCCCTTGACCCCTTCTGGCAGTATAATAGGACCATAAAGTGGTTCTGCATTTAATTAATTTACAACCCCTTTAAGTCCTCTTTACACCATCTAAGTCATGTACAAGGGCTTTGATTTCCAGTATAGCACTGATACAGTAAGCCCACATGCAAAGGAAATTGGTTCATAAGAACATATAATCTAAAGAGGCATCCCAGAGAATGGTATACTAGACCACTATAATGATGTTTCTCAAGGGTTATAAAGCCGAGAAATAGACAAGACTGTTCAGCAGGTTCAACATCAGCCCTCTCCTGAGAGATACTGCATGCCCTCCGTTCTCATTGATTTCCACTCTACCAGATGTGATACAAGTGATGCCAGCAAGACTGGGCTCGGAGCAGTCCTACCAAGGAGGAAGATCGTGTGGCATGCTCCTTATCTCCCCAATAGAATGGGATTTGCACCAATTGAGGCAACATGACTTCCAACTGCATTTTCATGTGAAAAATCCAATCAGCATGTTCAAAGAAGAGAAAAAATATCCAAGCGGAAATCAAGCATAAATTGTTGGAGAGTTTTCAAGAAGTTACAGTTGTCAGCACTAAGAGACCTTCAGTTCATGATAATGAGATTGCCACCACCACCTAGATGTGCACGTACAAAAAGAGTTATATCTTGGCAGATTTCTTATCCAAAGCAGCCATAGCTAGACAAAAACTACAAACGGAAATAGATACAGCATCAACCAAGCCCACAAAGCACAAAGAGTGCAAAGAGCCCATTAACAAACATTATAGGGCAAAGGCTAACAACTATTAAGACCTGGTTGTTTTGCCCCTGGAAAATACTGGAACTATGGAGGTGAGCTTAGTGTACAGGATATCATCATTGTGAGCATAGTGGCAGCATGAGACTTCCAGCATGTAACATCCTTGGTATTTCTATACATTATAGGATAGATGACAATTTCCTACCTCAAACAGTGTTGCAGCCAACACAGGGGAATTCTTTATTAGGCCTTGTCTGAACAGATAAAGAGGAACTGATCACAGAACGAAAAATTAATGATAGTTTAGGTACAAGTGATCATGATTTGATCCCATTTATAATGAGCAAGCAGAATGAAATGCAGAACAGTAATATATATATACTTGGTGCTTTTATAGGGCCAATTTCACAACGCTGAAAATAATTATGAGCCAAATCAATTGAGAGGAAGAATTTAATCAGAAAAATGTTCATGATAATTGAGAAATTATTTAAGAACACCTTACTAGATGCCCAAAAAACCCAAAATCCCATAAATGAGGATGAAGGCAATGCTGGTTAAAAAAACTGACCTCGTTTAGAGGAGAAGAGAAGGCAGCTATAAAAAAAGTAAAAAATAATATATAACAAATGGAAGAAAGGGAAAATTAATAGTAATGAATTTAAATCAGAAGTTAGGACGTATAGAAAATCAATAAGGGAAACAAAGGGACACAGGGAGAATTAAAGACGATAAGAAGGAGGTTCTTAAACATAAAGAATAGTGACGATGGTATTGGTCCGTTACTTGATGTAAATAGTAGAATTATCAATAATAATGAAAAAAGGCAGAATTGTTCAATAAATATTTCTGTTCTGTATTTGGGGAAAACAGCAGATGATGCAATTTCATCATATGGCGATAACACACTTTCCAGTTCACTAATGTTCTCTAGAGGATGGTAAACAGAAGATATAGAGTTAGACATTTTAAAATCAGCAGGTCCAGAGAACTTGCGTCCAAGAGTTTTAAAAGAGCTGGCTGAGGAGCTCTCTGGACCAGTAATGTTGATTTTCAATAAGTCTTGAAACACTGGGGAAGTTCCAGAAGACTGGAAGAACACTAATGTTCTGCCAATTTTTTTAAAAGGGTAAACAGTATGACCTGAATAATTATAGGCCTGTCCACCTGAATAATTATAGGCCTGTCCACCTGAAATTGAGTCCAGGCAAGATAATGGAGTGTCTGATACAGGACTTGATTAATAAAGAATTAAAGGAGGGGAATGTAATTAATGCAAATCAAATGGGTTTATGGAAAATAGATCCTGTCTAACTTGATTTTTTATGAGATTACAAGTTTGGTAAATAATAGTGTAGATGTAATATACTTAGACCTCTGTACGGTGTTTGGCTTGGTAATCCATGACATTTTGATTAAAAAGCTAGAACAACATAAAATTAACATGGTACACATTAAATGGATTAAGAGCTGGCTAACTGCTAGATCTCAAAATGTGACTGTAAACAGGGAATCATCATCATCATCAAGTGAGTGTGTTTCCAGTAGAGACCCATAGGCATTGTACACTACTTAACATTTTTATTAAAGACCTTGAAGAAAAACATATAATCATCACTGATGAAGTCTGCAAGTTACGCAAAATTAGGAGAATGGTAAACAATGAAGAGGACAGGTCACTGAATCAGGGTGATTTAGATCACTTGGTAAATGGGTGCAAGCAAACTCTATGTGTTGTAATATGGCTAAACATAAGTGTATAAGTCTAGGAACAAAGAATGTAGGCCATACTTACAGGATGGGGGATTCTACCCTTGAAAGCAGTGATTCTAAAAGGAATCTGGGGGTCATGGTGGATAATCTGAACATGAGCTCCCAGTGCAACGCTGTGGCCAAAAGGGCTAATGGGATCCTGGGATACATAAACGGGAATCTCAGGTAGAAGGAGAGAGGTTATTGTACCTCTTTATTTGGCACTGGTGCGACTGCTGTTGGAATACTGAGTCTAGCTCTGGTGCCCACAATTCAAGAAGATAAATTGGAGAGGGTTTAGCAAAGAGCCAAGAAAATGATTAATGGATTAGAAAATATCCCTTATGGTGATAGACTCAAAAAGCTCAATTTAATTTAAAATAGAGAAGATTAAGAGGTGAATTGATTACAGTCTGTAAGTATCTACATGAGGAATAAATATTTAATAATGGGCTCTTCAATCTAACAGAGAAAGGCATAACATGATCCAGTGGATTGAAGTTGTAGCCAGACAAATTCAGACTGGAAATAAGGCATAAATTTTTAACATTGAGAGTAATTAACCATTGGACCAATTTACCAAGTGTCATGGTGGATTCTCCATCACTGACAATTTTTAAATCAAGACTGAATGTTTTTGTAAAAGATCTGCTCTAGGAATTATTTTGGGGAAGTTCTATGGCCTGCTCTACTCAGGAGATCAGACTAGATGATCCCTTCTGGGGTTGGAATCTATGAATCATATATATAGGCAAACCAGTCATTGCATCCAAGGCTATGCAAAGAGTCACACTCTCACAGACATACCAAAGCAACACTAAGATAGACCAGCCTGGGTCTTGCATTGGAGTAACCCTGTTTATGCATGATAAAGAAGCAAGAGGTTTTGTTTGTTTGTTGTTTACCTAGAAATATCAGGAATATCAAGTTGAGCCTTCCCTGGTTTTGTTGGAGAAGCTTTTGGGAGGGTGAAGGGCATCCTCAGAATATTAATTAAGATCTCTCCCACCTCCATAGACAGGATGGGGAGGCTGGATCTTTAATACAAATTATAAGCTCTTTGGGGCAGAGATGGTTTCTCTTTGTTCTGTGTTTGTACAGCACCTAGTGCAATGGAGTCCCCATGCATGATTAGAGCTCCGACCTATGCGCCTTGGTAATACAAATAATAAAAATAATTTAAAAGCCAATAGGCTAGTCTACAGAAGTAGTACTGATGTAATTAAAGGTGTGATGTTGCATCAATTCAATTAATCCAGCGCAACTTTGTGTATGACCACTACAGGTATATCTACCCTCGGAGACCATAGTGACCCAGCTCTGTCAGCATAGCCCTATAGTGTAGACACAGCCTACACTGATGGAAGAAATTTTTCTGTCAGTGTAGGAAAACTGCCTCAACATAGCTGCATCTGCACCAGGGCTTTTGTCAGCATAGCTATGTCAATCAAGGGGGTGGTTTTTTCACAGCCCTTACCTATGTAGCTATGCCAATGTAATTTTTCAGTGTAGCCCAAGCCTGAAACGGGCTAACTCTGGTTTACAGAGGTTTATCCTGCCCCATCTGGTTTAAAAGTTCTAAATCAGAGTTTCCTCAGTTTAATTAAATCAGTGCAACATCCCACCTCTAGTTAAATAGTCGCAGCTTCTCCCATGCCAGATCACCTCTTCCCCCCAACACTCGTTAGGTATTGAAATGGTGTTTTAAATAGTTTGACTCAGGTCTGCATCTGAAACTAAGGTCCACCTAAGTGAAAATGGGACACCACACAGGGCTAGCCCAAATCTCACCTCCCCCTACCCCCATCCTATGCAGGGCTGGCATTGCTGCTTGCCCAAGCCCCCCCTTGCACAGAGCTGGTAGCGCCAAGCATCTCCCCTCCCAGCCCCCTGGGTATGGCTGGCCTCAGCCCCTTGCCCGAGCCCACATAAGGCTGGCCCAAGCCGCTTGTCCCAGCCTCTTCGCCCCATCCCCCGATCCCCACTCCACACAGGGCTGGCCCAAGAAGGCTGGTATTGCCACTTACCCCCTTGAATGTTCCCCTGCACCCTGGGGGGGGGGGAGGGGCATGCCTCACTTTTTTTAGCAAAACTGGGCATTTGTCCTGTTTGGTTTTGCCAGCTGATCATCAGTTGGCAAGAGAAAACAGGACAAATGCCCAGTTTTGCCCAAAAACTGAGGTGTCCAGGTAGGGTGACTAGATAGCAAGTGTGAAAAAAATTGGGAGAGGGGGTGAGGGGTAATAGGCACCTATATAAGAAAAAGCCCCAAATATCGGGACTGTCCCTATAAAATCGGGACATCTGGTCACCCTACATCCAGAATAGGGCTTAAAAATGGGACTGTCCTGGCCAAAACGGGACATATGGCCACCCAACCCCTGAGAGACGTAGTTAAACTGACCTAACCCCTGATGTAGACGCTGCTAGGTTAATAGAAGAAGTCTTCCATTGACCTAGCTACCACCTGTCAAGGGGGTGGATTTACTACAGTAATGGAACAATCCCTATGTCGCTGTAGCAAGTGTCTGCTGCAGCACCCCAGCCGTGCCACTGTAGTGCTTGTAATGTAGACATACCTTTGGGAAAGGTTTCAGAGTAGCAGCCATGTTAGTCTGTATCCATAAAAAGAACAGGAGGACTTGTGGCACCTTAGAAACCAACAAATTTAGTAGAGCATAAGCTCTAAGTCCTCCTTTGGGAAAGGGAATTTCAGGGTAACTGTTTAATTTCCAGTCGCTTGCCTCTAGTCCTCCAGTCACCTGAGAGTCTTCCAGGGTAGACAACACTTCCCTTCCCATTATACCCCATAGTAAGATCCTCCCCACTCCTCTGAGCTTTTAACAGCCATGTTGCTGCAATCAGTCCCCACAGGGCAGCCCCAACTCTGAATTCCATTGTTCCTCTGTGGTGGTGTTGACACTGAGCCTTGTTTTGGAATGGAATGGAGTTGTGAAACACCCATTTAACAGTTAGCAGCTGCAGGCTACTCTGGAAACATCACCACCTTAACCTGAAAGGGGGGGGAACAGTTTCAGACATATCTCTCTGGCTGTTTGGAGTAGAGTCGTTAAAGGAAGCTACAATGATGCCAAACCGAAGCAGCAGCATATGCATAATTTGTCAGGACACTGAGCAGGATCGTCCCTTCCGACAGCTCGCCTGCACTTTTCTGCTACCAGGAAGTGGCCAGCATGGGGCAGAGAGCAGGCGTATGTGGTGTAAGTGTTATATTTTCCAGTCATGCCATCTGATTAAAACACCAGCTGCATGTACGACACAAAGAGGAAGTAATAGAGAGAGACTTGAGACACATTCAATTTCAGGGGAATTTGCACGCCCAATAGGTGTCGGTCATCAAATTTGCATAACATTCAGGAGTCAAAGCAAGTCGCCTGGCTGGCTGTGTGTGTCACATGATGAACTAGAAACATGAAACTCAAATATGTGCTCAGGCAAGTTTTCAGGTCTCGTAATAAATTAGTATTCTCCTTCCCACAACGTAGAAACCAGGCAGAGATAACCCGTGGGATTCTATCTCAGGTCAACTGCTCGGTATAGCGCTCCTTCTTACGATCATAAAAACCAGCACGTGTTCTCGTTAAATGATCACTAGTTTACCTGATATTATCAACACGGAACATGGACAAGTTCAGTAAGATCACTGAGCCAGCTGGTCAGAAGCTAAGGTACGATTTATTTTTCCTTTTACATTTTGTTTGTTATGACTCACTGTGTTCCTTTAGTGCTGTGCCCGGTCAGAAGACAGACTGGGTTTGGAAATGGGAAATGCACACTGTTATAGACTCTGTTAATACAGGACTATGCAATTCCAACAGTACCTGTTGGGTCGAATGCACCTGCCATCACTGAGGCTAAAATGCTGACAACTAAAAAGCAGTACAACCGATAAAGTGAAGTGTATGAAGGGAAGTTTAGATATAAAACAAAAGCATTTTCTTCCTCGGTAAAATTAAAATCTATTTCAGCATTCTGCAGGCACAAGAAGTTAAGCAGAATATTGAGTATAAACGAGGGTCATTATCTGTATACATCGCTGCAAAAAGAGTCAATAAAATAAACACAAAACAATCATGTGAATCACACTCAGAGACAACTTAACTGCTTTCACAGCAGACACTGTCCGTGCTACTTTTATTCCCTGTGAAAAAGCAAACTGCTATATTTTTGTTTTAAAGGTTTTGTTTAAAAAATCATTAATTCACCATGAGTCTAAAGTACATTAGTAACATTTGATCAGGAGTTTGTTTATGCACAGTAGATTTTGTATTAAGAGGACTCTCCTGTTTAACTTCTTTGGTATCTCCAAATCTTCAAAAGGGACAGTGTTGTGTAGATAAACAGGAAGCATACAACATTCTGAAAATAGCACACTTTTAAGTACAGGGTGTTGGGGAAGAAGTAGGACTAGACTATTACAAGGTAGTATTTTTAGGGTGACTGGATAGCTCAGGATTTGTACACTGGAAATGGCATCTAGAGACAGGCGGGAAATAGTTTTCCCATCCCATGAACATTTTTGAAATTTCAAACATCTTCCTGTTCTGCATCAGGACAGAACCAAAACCTTTTGAATTTTTTTCATTTAAAATGGGGAAGAGAGAATAAGAGACCCCCAGAATAGCCAATAGCCTGATGGTTGCTAGGGCACTCATCTTTTACTCATGTGGGGGAGTCAGGTGCAAGTCTCTGACATCCCAGGTGAGTGCACTAGCCCCAAGTTAGAGTTAGCCTCTCTCTGACCCAATGAATATTTAGGTATTGAAACAAAGTGGAACAGTTCCAAGAAGAGGCATTAAGCGAGACTCACCCACCAATAGCCTGGTGGTTAGGAGTCTCACCTCGGAGATAGGAGACCCAGGTTTAAGTCCCTGCTCTGAATTAGGCAGTGCCCTAACCAGGTATTAGCTATCCTGGGGATGTCTGTCTCTCTTTCTTGAGAAGCTTTTGTTGAAACTCAGACGTTTCTGTGAAAACTTTTGGTTTTGACTAACGGGTATTTTCAGACAAAAAACATGATGTTGAAAAATTTCTTAATGAACTACAATGGAGTCTTAAACTTTTAGACCAGCTGTTTGATTACAGCCCAATTTGCTAACTCCTGCTCCCCATTCTGTTGGTGGAAGAGCTGGTGAGCCTAACAGAAGAGGACACAGGCTATATCATCACTGCCAAAAAAGGAATGTTTTTACATGGAGATAGCCGGGTTAAGATAGCTATCACAATGTAAAATCCTGGTGGAGACAAGGCATAAGAGTTTTTACTCCCGAGCAGTTAGACAAGGCCATCTCCAGGTGGGGGGATAGCATTGAGCTCAACTAGTTATGCTGAGCTAAAAATTAGCTGTGCCGTGTCGCCACAAGGATTTCACAGCAAATTAGCTATCTCCATGTAAAAACCAATTTTTTGCAGTAAAGACATAGTCATAGAGGTTCCCACACACACCATTACATAAGATTAAAGTAGAATTTCCTTCAAGCATTAGAAGGAGGTGCCAGCTGCCATGCTAACCTGGGCACGATGGCAAGTTAATTATTTATGTATCTATTGAAAGCCCATTATGTCAGGAAGAGATGTCATTTCCTCCCTACGGTAGCTTCAGCCAGGCTGGCTCAGCTTCTGTTTCTCTCTCTTCAGCATGTCTTGTTCTAATGATGTCCTAGCATAGATAGTGGAAGGAGACTCTGCTCCCTTCTGATACCTTACAGTATTAAGGCTGCTTCTTCTCCCCTCCGCCTCCTTATGGCCAGTACATGTCTGACCAAAACCCTAACTCAAGGAACTTAAGCATATATCCAGGGCCGTCCTTACCCATACGCAAAGGACGCAAAATTTCCTGGTGCCCTACGCAGCTGCGTGCTGCTCCAGCCCCTGCCTCTTCCCCATGGCCCCCACCACTGCTCCGCCCCAGCCCCGCCTCTTCCTACCCCTGCTCTGCCCCAACCCAGTCCAGCCCCCACTCCACCCCTTCCCCACAGCCTCCGCCCACTCCCTGCCTCTTCCCAGCCCTGCTCCGCCCCAGCCTCACCCCACTCCACCCCTTCCCCTGAGGACAGCAGCAGGGGTTGGGCACCCTGTACTCATCGGGCAGCAGTAAGTGCAGCAATCTGGCCCCAGCACGCTCCATGCCGCCAGTGAGTGCTGTGGGGCGGTTCCCTCCGGTACCCCAAGCCCCAAGGCTGGGAGCCAGGGGAGCAGAGCAGAGTGGGCTGGGGCCGGGTCACTCCACTTCCCGCCACCCTGTGAGTGCGGGGTCGGGTCCACCCTGCACTCACCAGGCAGCAGGAAATGGAGTGACCCGGCTCCAACCCACTCCGCGCCACTGGCTCATGCTGGGGTACCGTTTCCCCCCCTGTCCCCCTAGCCTGCTCCTGCCCCTTCCCCCCACCCCCCGTCCCCGCGGAGGCCTGGGGCCACACACACACTCTCCGCGGGGGGGGGCTGCGTAGGGCACCAAAATGGCTAGGGACGGCCCTGCATATATCTACCTTTAAGCATGTGAGTAGTCCCATTCTAAATGCCCATGCTTAAAGTACCTTGTTGGATATGGGTCCAGATATTTGACCATATGGTTTTAATAAAACTTCAGGCTTTGCTAATTTTTTAGCAATGGTTGCTATAACTGCATTGCCGGCTTAGAAAGAGAAACCTGCCCACATTTAAGAGGGATGCCACAAACACAACAAAGGATGAACATAATGGAGCTGCAGCCATTGCCTCACCCAAGAGTAGTCAATTATTTTTTGTCAGGGTCCAAATTTCTTGGTCAAGGTCCAGACTTCAGAGAAAGTCTGTGGTGTGATTATTTTTCACACCACAGTAACAATAATGATAATAATAAGTAAATAAAAAGATTTTGTGATCCATACAAAAGCATCTGGCGGTCCAGATTTACCCTGCAGTTCACCTATTGACTACCTCTGGCCTAGGGTGACCAAATAGCAAATGAGAAAAATTGGGACGGGGTCGGGGTTAATAAGTGCCTAAATAAGAAAAAGCCCCAAATATCAGGACTATCCCTATACAATCAGAACATCTGGTCATCCTATTCTGGCCTCACCCCTTGACATAATCATCCATTTACCTATTTTGTCACCAACTCATACTACCTGGTATTATCCCTGGTGTGTTGGCAATACAGTTGATTATATAGTAGGATCTCTCCTTGTTTCTCCTTTGCAAAAAATATTTTCCCCAGCATTTGCACTGAATGTTACACTGGGGAGATATTTGCATTTGAAGTCTAAGCTTTCTTCATGTGCCAATGATTGCAGAGACAAAAAAATCCTACAGAAACAAAGTTCCACTTGTGTAATTATAGTCCATTTTCTAAGGCAGTTTTCTTAAGAGTTAATTCAATAGCTGCAAGAATCCAAGTGCCTTTAGTGCTGTATCAGCATTTGTTTGTGCCTAAAGCTTCAAGCTTATGAATGCAAGTCTGAAAGGTTTGATTTTGTGAACTGGGTTTGATAACCTCATGTTGATATTTATCAGCTTCTCTCCAGTGGTGTATTTTTTATTATATCTGATGTATCTCTTTGTTGAAATCATTGCATCAGCATCTCTGGGCCTGTATTTTTAGCTCACTCATCTCCTTCACTTATCTGGATAAGGTGGGAACTAAGGGAGAGTCACCACATCTCTTCACCCGGCATGTTGTAGAATTGGACATGGTGCTTGCAACTGTGAGAGTCATTCACTTTGTCGTCTGTTTCATATCACTTGGGTCTGAATGCAGACACTTCGTAGAATTCTACCTTTATTATTTTTATGAAGTGTATTGTGGATGCATGGGATTATATCATATACCATGCATGGGATTATACTTTGATAAACTGTCTGTATTTATTGTCATTGTCTGAGTTGCCAGGAAACCTTGGACTCCAGAGAGACTGAGAGTTTTTGTCAGGAGAGGAATGAATTATGTAGCATAGACAAAGGATCCGATATTTTTTACAGCCGCATTTCCCAAAGCGTGGGGCACCAAAGACCAGCTGGAGGGACATGGAGCAGTATCAGTGCAAGTGTCCGCATGCTGCCCAGCTAATATGGTGGGTAGTGCATCTGGACTCAGCTTTCAAAAGTTAAGGGATTGCTGCTGCGTAATCAAATTGGTCCATAAGCAGATATACTGGTAAACATGGGGAACAGTCAGCAAAGCTTAAGTGCAGTTAGCAACTCAGAGACGTAGCACCAAACTTTCAGAACCCCAGCAATAGCTTTCTGGTTCAAGTTCTTTAGCCGGACTTTACAGTGGTAGCCGTGTTAGTCTGTATAAGCAAAAATAACGAGGAGTCCTTGTGGCACCTTAGACGGTTCTAACCCAGGGAAGCTTATGCCCAAATACATTTGTTAGTCACTAAGGTGCCACAAGGACTCCTCGTTATTTTTAGCCAGACTGATCCTGCAACTTCTGCTCCTACAAACTATTTCCAACTGCGGTGTGACTGTGTGCTAACTCGGCAAATATATTACAAGCACAAAACTTTAAAATGGCACCTTGACATTTAGGACTGGTTTAAATGTAACAATTAGATTGACCTGGTTATGTCACTCAGGATTGTGAAAATTTTGCACCCTGTGCAATGTAGTTAGGTCGACCTTACCCCCACTGTAGATGCAGAGCTGGCTACTGCCGCTCAGAGAGGCATCTGCAAGGACTCCTTGTTATTTTTAGCCAGACTGTGATCCTGCAACTTCTGCTCCTACGAACGATTTCCAACTGTGGTGTGACTGTGTGCTAACTCGGCAAATATATTACGAGCACAACCTTCCATCAGTATAGGAGACATCTAAACTACAGCAGCACTGCTGCAGTGCCATAACTGTGCCACTCTAGAGTAGATATACCCTCAGTGCCATGAGATCTTCATCTTTCCCCACCTTTTTTGCTCCTCCAAATGCCTTGCAATGTAACTTAAAATCACCACCTCCAACCACTGCTCCCAGGTATTGTTTGAAAGCACCATGAAAAGTATTTCACTTTGTTCTGGGGTTGGTTTTACAGTTGCTTTGCAATACAAAAGATAACCTTATTGGATTTAGCATTCCCACTTAAACATACTGGATGAAATTCTGACCTTATTGAAGTCAGTGGGAGGTCACCTAAGAGCCTGAGTGTCTGCTGTTAATGGCCCATCAAGTTTAAAAGTATTTGTGGTCCTCACCAGTTTTTTACTGACCTAGAAGCCTTGGAAGTGGATTAGATTAGAGTATTTCAGGAAAGTATTAGTTTTATAGTTTTCCCTCTTCTGCTTCACTAAGTTATTCCTCTTGAACGTGCAGAGCAGAAAATGAACTCATTTGGGAATGAAGTGACATTTTATTGTAAATCGGCACCAACTATGTTATCCTGTACAGGATACTTTATTACAGGGAGCAGTTTTCTTTTTGAGAAAAAATCAGTTGGGTATATTAGGATATGTCTACACTACAGTTTATGTCGGCATAATTTATGTCGCTCAGGGGTATGAATAAACCACACCGCTGACCAACATAAGTTACACCAACATAAGCACCAGTGTGCACAGCGTTATGCCAGTGGGACAGCTTCTCCCACCTCTCACAGGGGCTGGAGTAGTTAAGTCAATGGGAGAGCTCCCTCCCTTCAGCTTAGGGTGGCTACATTAGGGCTTGGCTACACTTACATTTTATAGCGCTCTAACTTGCTGGCTCAGGGGTGTGAAAAATCACCCCCCGAGTGCAGCAAGTCTGAGCGTTTTAAAGCGCTAGTGTAGACAGGCTCCGAGAGCTGGGAGTCGCGCTCCAAGCACTCAAAGCTAATCCCCTCGTGGAGGTGGATTACCAGGAGTTCTGGGAGAGCTCTCTCCCAGCGCTCGCGTGCGACCACACTCACACTTCAAAGAGCTGCCATGGGAGCGTTCCCGCAACAGCGCTTTGAAGTTTGCAGTGTAGCCATGCCCTTAGAGAGCTTACAGCAGCGCAGTTTGAGAAAGTGATGGAAATTTCACTAGTTAAGTTCCTGTAAATATTAATAATAGTCATTTAATCAAGTTTTGTAATCAACCTTTGACACACAACATTTCATATTTAGAAAAAAAAATACCTGGAAAGGTTGCAAACAGGGATAGAACTGTTGATCTGCCAAGTTGCTTATTACGTACATGGTCCTATGTAGTCCACAGCTTCAGAATGTGCTACAAAATATACACCATCAGAGATTTCAGGAGCAGATTCTAAGCCTCCACTCATCTCATTTCTAGCCATTATGGTTGCAAAGACAACCTTCCAAATGTAATCAGTGCTTGTTGCCCGAGTCTGCAGAAAGCATAAAACAGCAGCTGTAAAAGAAGTATGGATTGCATCATCCATCTGAAATGTGTAATAACTCTGAAACCTAAAGCTTGCTTTGTCAGCATTAACTGTTTCATTGCTGATCATTTTAGGCAAAACACCCAGCAATTGTGCTTATCTACTGTTGTCACATACATCAGCAGATATTAAAGCAGTGATGCAGCTAGCTGCTATCAAGGGTTGCTGGGATGGGGAAACTAGTTCAACTTCTCTCCACCCCCACACCACCTACAAAAAAGTCTCTTTTGACCTTTACCACCATGATGAAGGGAGAAAAAGAGATTCATTTCCCTACCACCCATCTCACCTCCTCAACTGCCAAAAGCCTCAACTGCCTCCTGAGTTCCCAAACCATCTCTGTGCCTTCCTGGGTGCCAAAAGCCCCAGCACGCACTCCCATTCCTGCTCTCCCGGGCTGTTTCCACCAGGCAGTGACATGTTGTCAATATAAAAAAAAAGCTGTGGCCTGTTGAAAATGGTAGTGCAGCCAGAGCCATCCCTAGGGCACGGCGAACACCCTGGGCCCCGTGCTTCGTGAGGAGGGGGCGGGGAGGTAAGTCCTTCCACCAACCTCCCCCTCCCCCCAGCGCCTCCTGCCCAAAGGACCTCCCAGAACCTACCACCGATCAGCTGTTTTGCGACATCGGGAGGCGCTGGGGGGGAGGGGAGAACTGGGCCGGGGAGGGGTGGGGCCAGGCCTTGGCGGATCCGGCGGGGTGCGGGGGAGCATCCCCTGCAGATAGAAACCTGGCACGTATGTCCCGGGTCCCCCAAAGCCCCCTAGGGACAGCCCTGAGTGTAGCATAATATAAACCGACCAATATTATAATAAATCACGTGGGGGCAGCATAGAAATATTTGGTTTTTTTTAATCCACCCAAAACTCATGAATAATTCCTAGTCTGCCTCACTAGAGGTGTTGTTCACAGGATGTAGGCTCAGTTTGCCACAGAGTATACAGAACTCTGATTATTTAACTTCTGTTTCCTGCAGCTCTTTGTGATTTCTAATCAGCTACTGAAACTTCATCCTATTTGGCCTCCATGCATCTTATCTCACCCACTTCAGCCTCTATAAAATACTGTTGTAAAAATCACTTTTCTGTCAAAGTTCAAGAACTGTGTGACTTTCATATGTAACCCTTCTGCCAGATGGAGTCGGCAGCACCAAGGGGCAGGTTCAATATCTAGGGATTCCTCTTAAAAATACAGAACAGAACGGTTCAAGCCCCCATCCAGTAGTCTAGGAAAACCTAACACCGCTCCCGGGAGCCTCTAAGAGGCATACTTCCCACACGCAAGCACTGAGTCTGAGTATAACAAAAGAGAACTTTACTAAAAGGGAAAGGGAACCACCCCAACCACATTCAAAAGCATGGGACCATAACCAAACGCAACCCCAAAGCCTATTAGGCAGTGTCTTTTGCCTCAATGTCCCACCGTACAGTGGGAAAGTCCAATGAACGAAGGTCCCTTTAAACACACCATTCCACTCTCCCTCTGCTTCACCCAACTCACAATTGGCTGCCCTTGGTTAGGGAATACCTGGAGTTTAGAGGTGCATTCACAGGGTTCACCTCCCACCCTGAGGTAAGGGGGCGGGAGGTTGAGCAATGCCTCCACGGCTGATTCTGCAAGTGTCTCTCTGCCACCGCTAACCACTATTCCTCTGCTGACCCCACTTGCTGCTTCCGCTACGTTACATTCTGAGATTCCACTGCTTAGCCCAGCTCTTTGTGATTTCAGCTCTCAGTAATTTCAGCAGGTAGTGAGGAATCTGTCAGGTCAGGCTGTGGCTTCTACTGTAATGAGAGTAGATGGTACTACCTACGGCTCATCAACTTTCTGAGTAGCCCGGGAGGGTGTAAGGCTAAAGGAGCAACCCCTTACTCAGAAAAGCTACACTGCCCTGTGGGTGAGTGCAGGAGAATCTAAAGCTATGAGAGTAAACTCAGACAGAAAATCTGGAGCGGAGCCCCAAAGTCAATCAGGTACTACATTTTAATATCTTTCTGGCAACGCCTGCAGCAGATCGGGTACCAGGTGTATTGGTTCTTCCTCTCCTCTCGATTTTATTGGTGATGCCAAGAGGGAGGTCCTGATGCATGGGCAACTCAGGGCCTCCATATCATCTGCCCAGGCTTGAGCCCAGAAGAGGTACTCCAGCTTCGCCTCGAGCGTCGACACAACACAGGAGACAGCACTCACCAGTGCTAAGCTCTTACTTGACTGGCATAGAGTTGAGTGCCAGGGGCTGACTCCGACGGTGGGAGAGATCATTATATGATATCTCACTAGATAACCACAGCCCACCATAAAATTGGGCAGCCTCCGACAATAGGGTGTTGTCCCAGCACAGTCTGCCTGCTTCAATGGGTGCTTGGAGCTTAGAGTTTTATAACTTGACAAGTGGACTGTAACCAACACACCAGGCAAATCAAGTAAAAGAAAGAAAAACTTCCTTAAAGATAGGGTGCTGAAACATTCGCACCATGACAACTGGATTATCTGAGGACCTTCAACAGATCAGTGATGCACACAAAACTGCCATGATCAATGACGAGCTGAAATGGCTCAGTGTCGATATTGCATCCAAGAAACACAGCTAGCATCAAGAGGATCGCTCAAAGAAAAAAACGACTACACATTTTTCTGGCAGGGGAAAAGCGCAGAATAAATGCAAGAGCACGGAGCGGAATTTGCCATCAAGAACTCATTTCTGGGGATGATTGAGCTGCCTACAAATGGATCAGAGAGAATTTTGGCACTATGCTTGTTTACATCTGAGGGCCCAGTCAATCTTGTGAGTGTGTCTGCCCCAACACTCTCCTCATCTTCTGACATCAAGGACCAGTTCTACAACCAGTTGAACATCACCATCAGCAAGATTCCAAAACACGAATATGTTTTCCTGCTAGGGGACTTCAATGCAAGCATAGGAGCTGTTCATGAACCAACTGTCTTGATCAAAACAGAACTAGTATGATGAATGGAAACAGTCAGAGACTGCTAGAATTTTGTTCCTATTACTACCTCTGTGTAACAAACTCATTCTTCCAGACAAAGCCGCAACACAAAGTATCTTGGAAACATCCCAGATCTGGCCACTGGCACCAACTGGATCTTATTATCACAAGGCATACCAACCTTAACATCATCCTCATTACCCATAGTTAACAAAGTGCTGACTGCGACACAGACCAATCTCTGGTATGCAGCAAGGTCAGACTTAAACGAAAGATAATACATAGATCTAAAGAAAAAGGATGTCCTCATATTAACATCAGTGCTATAGCAGAGCAAGAAAAGTCACAGCAGTACAAGAACATACTATAACAAGCCCTTGACACCAGTTATTGTGCCACAAGCACCCACCTGAAGTGGGAGCAACTGAAGAACACAATCTAGGATGCAGCTCTGTCCGTCTTTGGGAAGAAGGAAAACAAGACCAATGACTGGTTTGACACATATTCCAGTGTGTTGACACCAGTCATAGAGGCCAAACACACAGCCCAAACCAACTACAAGAGAGACCCAAATGAAAAAAACCTTACAAGCATTGAGAGTGGCAAGAACCAAGGTACAACAAACTGCTCTTTGCTGCGCCAATAATTATTGGCTGCACATATGTGAAAGCATCCAGGTAGGAGCTGATGCAGGCAACATCAGAAACATGTGTGATGGGATCAAGAAAGCCTTGGGTCCAACTTCAAAGAAGACAGCCCCATTGAAATCAACAATAGGGGAAACAATCACCAATGCAGGGGAAATCACCAATGCAGGGGAAATCAATACACCAAGCAGATGAATCGCTGAGTAGATCACTACTCTGAGCTTTACTCTCATGAAAAATATTGTTATGGATGTAGCCATCAGTGCCATCAAAAGCCTTCCTGTTATGAACCAACTTGACTATAAACCAACTGTCAAGGAACTTAGCCTTGCCATAGATGGCCTCCCCAATTTAAAGGCCCCCGGAAAAGACTGCATACCGTCTGAGGTCATAACATGCAGAAAACCTATTCTACTGCAACATCTTCATGAGTTGCTCTGCCTATGCTGGAAAGGAGGCGAAGTACCAGAAGAAATGAAAGATGCCAACATCCTCACTCTATAAAAAAAAGGGTAACAACTATCATGGCATTTCCCTTCTTAGTATTATGGGAAAAGCCTTTGCCTGAGTTGTCCTGAACAGACTTCAGACCCTTGCAGACAGAATCTATCCTGAATCAGTGTGGCTTCAGAGCTGAAAGGTCTACTATCAACATGATCTTCTCACTGAGACAACTACAAGAGAAATGCAGAGAACAAAAAAAGGCCCTCTACATAGCCTTCATCCATCTCACAAAGTTTTTTGACTTTGTCAGTAGAAGTGGACGATTCACACTTCTAGAAAAGATTGGATGTCCCCCCCCCCCGTGCTCTTAAGCGTGATTCAATCCTTACATGAAAACATGTATAACACAGTCCAAAACGATGGCTCAGTCTCTGAAGCTTTCCAGATTTGTAGTGGAGTTAAGCAAAGTTGTGTACTTGCCCAAACTCTGTTTCGGATCATCTTCTCTCTGCTACTGAAACAAGCTTTTGGTTCCTCAACTGAGGGAATCTACTTTCGCACAAGATCTGATGGAAAGGTGTTCAATCTTGCAAGACAGACCTAAAACCAATACTCAGGAGGCCCTTATCCAACACCTCCTCTTTGCTGATGACACAGCAGTGACAATCCACACAGAAGCTCATCTTCAAACCCTTATGGACAGTTTTTCCACAGCCTTCCAAGACTTCGGGCTTATTATAAGCTTAAAAAAAGATAAACATAATGTGCCAAGGAGTTTAGTAAGCACCCTCCATGAAGATCTACAACTGTGAACTTGAAGTGGTGAATGAGTTCACATACCTGGGGTTCAGGACTGTTGTCTGCAATGGGTCTCAGTACTGATGCAGACAGATCTTATCTCACATGATTTGTGCAACATGTATGCAAAGGCAGTTGGTTTCTACACTTCCATTGCTAAAGGGTGAAAGACCAAAGAAAATGCTAATCTACTCCTAGTTCAAAGCAGTGTGACAGGAAAGTGCTGCTTTGAAGAATAAGATGGAAAATCCATCTGAGAGATTGAGAGGGAGCAGACCATAAAAGACAAAACAATACCTAAACTTCATCTAAGTATTTGTTTCTTAGATATATATATAAGGCTCTTGCTTAATCAGGACCAAGACCATCAGACAATTCAAGATAGATTTTTAGTTGCTGCTCAGCAGATGTCCAGTGTGACAAAGTTCCTGCGCTACCTTGGTGGATCTTGCGCTTATTGGCGGATTTGCTCACCTTGGAGGTTCATGGCAGCCCTCAGCTTGGCCGTTTTTCTGAATTCACAGTCCAGGTTGACTCCTCCTGTGTCTGACCAGGAGTTGGGAGGATTTGGGGGGAACGCAGGCCCGCCCTCTACTCCGGGTTCCAGCCCAGGGCCCTGTGGAATACAGCTGTCTAGAGTGCCTCCTGGAACAGCTACAACTCCCTGGGCTACTTCCTCATGGCCTCCTCCCAACACCTTCTTTATCCTCACCATAGGACCTTCCTCCTGGTGTCTGATAATGCTTGTACACCTCAGTCCTCCAACAGTCCGCGTTCTCACTCTCAGCTCCTAGTGCCTCTTGCTCCCAGCTCCTCACACACACACCACAAACTGAAGTGAGCTCCTTTTTAAAACACAGGTGCCCTGATTAGCGTGCCTTAATTGATTCTAGCAGCTTCTTGATTGGCTGCAGGTGTTCTAATCAGCCTGTGTTATTTGTCTCCAGAAGGTTCCTGATTGTTCTGGAACATTCCCTGTTACCTTACCCAGGGAAAAGGGACCTACTTAGCCTGGGGCTAATATATCTGCCTTCTATTACTCTCCTGTAGCCATCTGGCCCGACCCTGTCACACCAGGGAATAGAAAAACAAGTCAGATCTGAGGTGCAGTGGAAAATCTATACAAGGGGACTTGCCATGTAACTGTCCACGGTATGCTAATTTCAAACCTATGATACTAGTCCTTCATTCTTCTGTATAACAACTGACACACAAAATATACCAAATACAGATTATTTCCATCAGTTAGTTTGCTCTTTGCATCATCTTTAATGGAGCAAGAAAGTGGTTTCAGCCTACATGCCTGTAGGAATGTTTTCTCATCTTTCAAAAATTCCTCTAGGATCTTGATTAATAGTGACATCAGACTCAATGGGTTATAATCCCTGGTGCCACACTATGCATTTTCTTTATCGGTTTCCCTCCAATGACTTCATACTTCCCTTTGAAGAGCAATAAAAACTCTTTGGAACCCACTATCCCTGCTCTGCGATCCCCTTCAGGATTATAGTGGGTTTGTAATTTGTGTAGGCCTAGAGCTCAGTGAGCTTGGGTGTGTAAAATATTTGTTTTAAGGTGACTGTTAATGCCATTGATTTCAAAGCATCCGAATGAAAAACTCTTCAGAAGAATACAATAGGCTTCATAAAAAAAACCCTGCAGTTATGGATCAGCTGTTTACTGACTAACTGATGTATAGAAAAGGTCTGTCTGCCAAATCAATCAATCAAAACACAGGAAACCAGGATCAGGACAACGAGTATCTCAAATTGTTACATCCACAGATGAAATTATTACAACTGCATCAGTTACTTGGTGCACATAATAAAAATGAAAATAATAACTAGCTCTCATTCGTGGCACTGTAATATAGCATTGGCAAAAGACCAATGTTTCCCGTTTGAAAATGAAGTTTCAGTGTCACTTTAGCAGCAAGACCCCATTAGCTGTTGACCATATTTGATGATATTGGCATTACCTCTTAACTTGTCATCATGCTGAAACTAGAGCCCAAATTTTCAAAATATACAAAAGAACAACCTCCCCATCTATTATTACTGACTGCTATATGTCACCTTTCTCAACTATCAGCATGCTTTACAATGTAGCAGTGAACACTACAATCAAAAACAGCTCAGCCGCAAGTTATTAGGCTTGATGCAGGAATCAAGTGGCGAAATTCCTCTGGACATTAAAAATCTATCAACTTATGAAACGAACATTGGGAGCAAATGAATCCCCTTCCTCCATGGTTGCAGGAGGTCCTCTGGTAGCAGAATCCATGCAGTTCTGAATCCAGGGTGCGTGTCCAAATTTTATGCAGGCCAGTTCATTTCAGGCTCCTTACATGGCAGGATGAGAACAGGTCGAGTGACGGGTCCGAATCTAAAAGCAAAAGGTTGTACACTGCTTGCCAAGCAAAAGAGTAAAAAAGATTGCTTGGTTATCCCTCTCTTTGGGCATCCAGAAGAGCCACCAGAGGACCCCAAGACTGCAAACACAGATAACAGAAAGCAGACCTATCACGCCCACCCAGACTAGAGAGACAGAATCATTGTATTGCATAAAATATAATGAGATAAACACAAAGTTATTACAGATATAATATACTGTTTGTACATATAATATATTGGTCTATTAAATCCAAGAAAGGTGGTGGTCTCAATTTGCACCATTCCCACTGTAAAATTCCATATCACACCACGAGTTAGTGTCCACTCAACACTCAATTCCATTTTTGGACTAATTTACAGCAAAAGTGTAATTTATATTGCCCTTGACTCTGCCACAGATTTTAATGCACTCTGTCTATGCAAAGTAAATCTTCCTTTACAGAAAGGAAAGAATGACATCTTGTTTGTCAAGAGTACCTAGAGGACACACAGAGATGGAAAATAACCTAAATATTTATTATTTCTGGACCACTGTGTACTATGTAAACAAACACCTGCTCTAAATCTACTTCTGCTTTTAGTCTTCAGATGGAGCAGTGAATTATTTAAAAATCAGCAAAATAAGATAGTGTCATGGATTAAATTTTTTTTTAAAATCAGATTGAGGAAAAAAGAATATTTTTCCACTTCCTTTGGCTTATCCCTTTAGAAAAGTGGAGGAAAGAAATACAGTTAGTTCTGCCTGCCCTCTCTTAAGTGTTGAAAAAGTGCTAGGTGCTTGGAATTGATTTCTCCCTATAAGCCAATCAAAACTCTGTATTATTTATTCACAGCTTTCAGATATCTTCAAAGGGATAACATGGGTCTTATAAAATATTAAACCAGTTTCATATGCACACTTGATATATATGCCAACATTCTGGCATTCTTTGACAGTCACACACAGGGATCACAATGGAATAGTGGGATAACAGCAAACTGAGGCAAACTACAGTCCACATTTCCTGTTCTGGATAGTACAGAATATGTTAAAGTAGGTACACTGTTGTATCAAAACTGGAGGAAGAGATTTTCAGAGGCTTGTAACTTCCAAAAAAATCCATTAATGGGGAGACATGGTGCACTTGAAGTAAAGCAGAGAGAAACTGGTGTCAGATAAATTTGGAAAGTTTAACTTGGCTAATATACAGGAATGGGGCAGGGGAGAGGGAGAATGGTGTTTGATGATTAATTTGCAGTGGAGTCGCATCTTACGCAAGGGTTAGGTTCTACAGTCAGCGCGTAAGGTGAAAATCGCGTATAGTCAAAATTACCCTTGAAAAATCCCTGAAATTGCCCATAAAGTACAGTATACTGTACTTGTGGCACCTTAGAGACTAACAAATTTATTTGAGCATGAGCTTTCGTGAGCTACAGCTCACTTCATCAGATGCATTCAGTGGAAAATACAGTGGGGAGATTTATATACACAGAGAACATGAAACAATGGGTGTTACCATACACACTGTAAGGAGAGTGATCACTTAAGATGAGCTAATACCAGCAGGAGAGTGGTGGTGGTCGGGGGGGGGGGGGGGGAGAAAACCTTTTGTAGTGATAATCAAGGTGGGCCATTTCCAGCAGTTGACAAGAACGTCTGAGGAACAGTGGGGGCGGGGAATAAACATGGGGGAATAGTTTTACTTTGTGTAATGACCCATTCACTCCCAGTCTCTATTCAAGCCTAAGTTAATTGTACCCAGTTTGCTCTCCTGGTATTAGCTCATCTTAAGTGATCACTCTCCTTACAGTGTATATGGTAACAACCATTGTTTCATTTTCTCTGTGTATATAAATCTCCCCACTGAATGCATCCGATGAAGTGAGCTATAGCTCACGAAAGCTTATGCTCAAATAAATTTGTTAGTCTCTAAGGTGCCACCAGTACTCCTTTTCTTTTTGCGAATACAGACTAACATGGCTGCTACTCAGAAACCTGTCAGTATACTGTATATGGTTTTGTGTATACAACCCTGTACACTAATATGTATAACTGTATAATGTATACAGTAATGTACAGTATATAATAAGGAGTACATATGCAAAATATAATTTTACAGTACTGTATTTTTAATTACAGGGGACAATTACAAGGTGGTAATTACAGGGGGTCCTCAAGGCTTGATATCGATCCAAGAGACAGAGGTGACACAGAGTTTGGGTGATGGTGAGCGAGTTGTAGACGAAGTGGTTGGCTCTGATTCAGCTCGAGAAGTTGATCTGCTGCTGGTTGTTTTTCCTTGAAAAACATGGTGATCGGCAACTGTCATGTTGTCTCTTGAGCCGCTCAAACATTTCTTGATATGGTCTCAAATCGTCTATAATACTATGTGTGATTTTGAGGCTTTGTTCCATAGAGGGATCGTATTCAGAAATTAAATCATTCAAGTGTTTCACTGCTTGGAACACTTCAGCAAATTTATGAAAATTCCAACTTGCTGGCTCTTCCTGTTCATCGTCGTCATCTTCGTCTTCTGTAGACAATTTTATCAGTTCCTCTAACTCTTCATTAGTCAATGTTTCTCTATGGCTCTCAATTAATTCTTCAATTTCTTCCTCAAGGATGTTGATGAAGCCATCACCACCCACTTGCCTGGCCACCTGAACAATGCATTTCACTTCTTTGTCAATGGTCGGGAAACCCTTAAAATCATTCATACATTCTTTCCATAGGTTTCACCAACATGCATTGACTGTTTCAGGCTTGATTGCATCCATTGCCTGTTTAATATAAGTGATGCAATCGGCGATGTTGAAGGACTTCCAACACTCCATCACATTAAGATTGGGATCAGCGTCCATAGCTCTACGTATCCATGAGAACGTAAGCCTCGTGTACGTGGTCTTGAAACAGTGAATCACACCTTGGTCACGAGGTTGGAGGTGGCATTTGGGGGGAGAAAGACGACTTCAACGTCGTTATGCACAAACCGGAGTGCTGCAGGGTGGCCAGGAGCATTGTCTACGATCAGCAACACTTTAAAGTCAAGTCCCTTCTCTTCAAGGTACCGCTTGATCTCTGGAATGAAACACTTGTGGAACCAATCCAGAAATAATGCTGCCATCACCCAAGACTTTTTATTTGATTGCCAGAACACAGGCAGGGGATTTTTGTTCTTGCCTTTTAGGGCACAGGGATTTGCAGCCCTGTGGAGCAAGCCCGGCTTTATTAAATGCCCAGCCACATTGCCACAAAACAACACAGTCACACGGTCTTTAGCTGCTTTGAAGCCAGGGGCTGGTCTTTCTGATTTCGAAATGTAGGTGCGGTTAGGCATTTTTTTCCAGAGTAGCCCAGTCTTGTCAGCATTAAAAACTTCTTCCGGAAGATAGCCCTTTTCTTCTATGATATTCTTTAATTGTTCAGGGTAGGCTTTTGTTGCCTCTTCATTGGCAGATGCAGCTTCACCAGTAGTCTGCACGTTTTTGAGGTTGAAGCGGTTCCTAAAACTGTTAAGCCAACGTTGGCTGGCTTTGCATTCCTTCTCATCAGAAGGCTGTCCCTCTTCAGCGGGCAGTTTGAACAGCACATAGAAGCTAAGAGCCTTGTCTCGCAACGTATTGCCATCGATAGGCACACGTTTATGGTTCATGTCTTCCAGCCATAGGTTTAATGCCTTTTCAGTCTTCACTAAAGTCTTATACACCTGGCTCATCACCTTAGCAGTTATTGGACCACTTGATCCCACGGCTTGACGAATTTCTCTCTCTCGAATCTTGATGGCATGAATGCTAGATTCGTTGAGGCCATATTTACGCGCCATGTTGGAGACCGACATACCATCTCTCAATAAGTCCAACACAGCCAGTTTTTCCTCCAGCGTTGGAACAGATTGCTGTTTCTTCAGCTGAGCACCAGATGAAGTAGTTGGCTTGCATTTAGGGCCCATGTTATATGAAAAATACGTAACTTTAAACACCAGAATCACACTCAGCACGGCAAGCTGCTCACACTATGAGAGACACGCAGGAACTGAGACCGACTGAGGGAACAGCAGATTCACGTCTCCCATCTCCCGCTCACTCCGGGACATATGCTCACTGAGTGGAATCATGGGCGGAATCGCCCGCACTATTTACAGATATCTTGTTATTTTTCTTTTTTTTTTGCCGAGCGTGTATAGTTGAATTTGCGTAAGTTAAATGCGCGTATGATGCAACTCACCTGTACACACTTCTATCCTTTTAAAATGGGATTGTTTATAAACTGAAAACAGGCAAGTAATAAGGACTTTGCCTCCTTTTTTGAAAATAAGATAGATTAAGATCATACTCAGAAATATTACACTGAAAACTGAGCACTTCCAGAGAGAGCTGGTCGTGACCACTATTTTGAACTGCACATACTCAAAGATGGTACATTATTATTCCATTATTTAAGTTTATGAAGGTGGAGAGAGGAGAGATTTTTAAACTTTTCTAAGCCTCAGGCAGTACATTTACAAACCCTCTTCAGAGCTTGCGAGCTTTATTCATGGCGAGCCTTGCTCTGCACCTTTGTCCAGAAATAATAAACCTCTTCCTTAACTTCTTGCTTGCAGACCTGTTTATAAAATTACAAAGCTAATAGAGAAACCAATCAAAATAAACAGATAAATACCAGGTGGGGAGACTATTTTGGAATGATTATGCTGTGTGCGTGTGAGAGTGTGTCACCAGGAGGAACAATAACAGAGGGGGCTGGACATGTGTTTTCTTTTGCATCATTTCACATTTTAGTTTCTGTATTTAAGTTTCCATGGCTACAGTACAGTTGTCTGTTTGATTTCTTTAAAATGTTCCTGTGACATACTTTTTTCCCCCTTCTGTTACCTTTATATTTTCCCCTCTTTTCTGTTTTCCATGTAACATTTTCTATAGTACCTTGATGGCTATGACAGTGTCAAGCTGTAATTCCCAACTTGAATTTATTAAATATCCCTTCTTATTCAAAGTTCCCACTGGGCCCACTATCAGAGAAAGCATTTGCTATCACAGAACAAGATTGTAATGGGCTCTCATGGAGAGCTGAGGGAGCATATAAGAGGCCTCCTCTGCACATCCTGTCACAATACACCACCTGCAGAAGGGGGAATGAAGGCACTCCTCTTTCCATGTGTATCACCCCAAAAAGGGGCTCTAGTACCACCTTCTCAGGGTAAAGAGCAGCTGCCATTGTTGTGTAAGGATGTAGAGCATGGCTACAGAGACTAGAGGCCATCCTCCATTTTGGAGAGCAGGATTCTGGACTACAGAGGGGAGATCAGTTGGTGGTAACTCTGATTTTTGTGTTATGTCATGTTTGAATATAATACATAATTGTTAAATACAAATTCTCATTGATCTAATGCAAACACCAGCACACTCCACAGCAGCTCACGAAATGATCTTGTGCACTAGGAGGCTGTGACCCCCTGAATACTTCCCTTGCATGCCAGAGAGCTCTGGGTAGAATTCTGAAGAATTACTTGCACAGCTCCCAGTAGGGCAGTGTCCCTCTGAGCGACCACAATGCCAGGCTGTGCCTAACTGGCACAAATGACTCTGTAGTGCACAAGGTTTCTGGGGGGCTTTACCTCGTGTTCCAAATTATGGGCTTTGTCTCATCCACCCCAAAAAAATATATTATTGGTGGTCTATTTGAGAAAATAAGTGGTCACTCAGAGAACCCAAATGAGGGCCAGACCTGTTGTGTGGGGTATGACATTTTAAAGTGACTGTGGGTGGTTACTGTTCGCTTAAGCTATGGAACATTCTAGATCCACAATTCAGAGGAGCCTTGTCAGCTAGAAGCAGTTACAGACGGAGATGTGATGGCAACTGAACCCAAGAATGAAGATGTGCTAATTAGTCATTAAGGGACCCACTCACTTTGCTAAGTTGTTTAGTTATAACTTTATTTTATTTGTGGTGTTATTTTGAATCAGTTAAAGCCATTGCTGTTAAATTAAAGGCATGACTGAATTTAGGAGACAGAGCACGTAGGTCACTTGATAGTTTATACATTTAAACCCAACTCACTACTGCTTCCATAGGTTTCCTTTTTGCCTTTAACAGGTTCCTAATCCTGCTGCCAGAGCAAACTCTCTCCACTGTGAAATCCTTGATAACTGGAAAATCTGGGCCTCTAGCACAAACTTAGTTGAGTGTTTCTCCTTTCACCTAGTTTAAGGCTGGAACTCTTTCCAGAGGTGCAAAAGACAATTCAGCAAGAACTACAGATGGCAGAAGTTCTAGGGGGCAGGCATCCCTTATTCCTGGAATTCCCCCAATACTCTAGATACATAGAAAGCTGTATGCCCATAAGACATCTATACAACTTCCTCGGTCAGCAATTCACAGAATCACAGAATATCAGGCTTGGAAGGGACTTCAGGAGATCATCTAGTCCAACCCCCTGCTCAAAGCAGGACCAATCCCCATTTTTTGCCCCGATAAACTAAACGGCCCCCTCAAGGATTGAACTCACAACCCTGCGTTTAGCAGGCCAATGCTGAAACCACTGAGCTATCCCACTAGTGCTTTGTTTAGTTTCATTGCCACCACTCCCCTCACTCTTGGCTGTTGGCATTGTGCCTAAAACTGTTTACATTATCAGCACCACACCCAATTCTGACTTCATCTCTGCTCAGAGTGTGGATTCTCCTACAATACTACTTAACACAGCTAGAGGATTTCTTAAAGAACAACTGCTCAGAAACTCACACCAGCCCCACTCTCTCTAAGAGCATAATTTTTTTTAATGTCCTCACAAATATATAATATTGATAGATACAGGATCAATCTTTCATGTGTCTGGAGAGAGAATCTCCTTATTACATAGATCTCACTGAAAATAAAATAGACTTTTCTCTCTCTCTCTCTCTCTCTCTCTCTCTCTCTCTCAACCTGGTGTAATTGAAAATCTTAGTTGAAAGCATATAAACACACTTTGTAAAGTTGTTTGCTGATCTTTAAACATGCTCTTTGAGTGGATAACATGTCACAGGAAAGAATTATGATGAGCACAAGATAGGGTGACCATATTTCTCCAAGGAAAAACAGGACACTGTGTGGGGTTAGCCTGAGCCCTCCCACCCATGCCCCTGCAGGGCTTGCCCAAGCCATTCGCCTGAGCCCTTCCCCCCACCCCCATACCCCCCTTGAGGCTGGGGCTGGCATCGCTGCTGCTCGCCCCCATGCGAGGCTGGGTCTGGCATCACTGCTCGCCTGAGCCCTGCTTCCACCCCTACGTGGAGCTGGCATTACCGCTTTCCCCACAAACACACACACCGCGCATGTTCCTCCGCACCCTACTTTTGCCAAAAAAGTCAGGACAACCGTGACAGGGCTTAAAAAAGGGACTGTTACGGCCAAAACAGGATGTATGGTCACCCTAGCACAAGGTAAATCATTCCCTTTCTATTTCACATACACTCATCCCATGCTCAGCCATCTGTGGGGCAGCCCGGCTGGTCCTTAGGCACAGTCAGACATTTAGGGCATGTCTACACTTACCTCTGGAGTGATCGATCCAGCAGGGGTCGATTTATCGCGTCTTTCTTCACTAGACGCGATAAATCGACCACCGAGCGGTCTCCTGTCAACTCCGGTACTCCACTGGAGCAAGAAGCGTAGGTGGAGTCAATGGGGTGAGTCAGCAGTTGACCTACCACAGTGAAGACACCGCAGTAAGTAGCTCTAAGTATGTCAACTTCAGCTACGCTATTTTCATAGCAGAAGTTACGTAACTTAAACCGACTTAGCTCACTCCCCCTCCCCTCCCCCACATACACACACCAGGCTTTACAGCGCACAGACAAGTTCTTCTTTCTTGATCTGCTGCATTTGCAATCATCAGCATTTCCAGCCTGTGCCATATACATCCTAGTTTTCCTCTCACCAACCATTTTGAAAGAACTCTGCTGTGCAGAGGAAAATGGGTTACTTATCACTTCTTTTAGAAACAAATATACCGGAAAAGTTGTATGACATTAAAGATGCTGGTTTTCAAAAAATACTTTTTGTGTGCACATAGTCCTTGCCCAAACATTCAAGGAAAATGCCCCCCCTATGATCATTCTTGCACCTATTTCCTGTAAGTGTACTATTTGCAAGTACTGGGACAAGCAGTCTAGGCCTGCCCAAAGCTAGATGTCCACCCCCTCCACTGAGGGGGAGCAGTCATTGGACCCAGGGTGCAAGTCAGTACTGGAGACAACAAATGAAAAAACAGGGACAGGAATGAAGGTTAAAAGTTGGTATCCAGAGGTGGACACCCTGCAGAGAACCCCCGACAGCACCCACTGCTCCTCAAAGTGTCTAAAGAATCAGTGGACAATGCCCAGAGGAACTCTGCCGGAGGTGTGATCAGACAAGGGACTGAAAATAGGCCCCCCACTGACAGAAGATCCCCCACCCATCCAGCTTTCTCTTCCTGGTGTGAAGGACGTGCTCTTGGCCAGCCCCAGGAGGAGGCTAACAAGGAGGTCTTGCGACTTTGTGGGGCCACAAGTGGGGTGTGCATGAATTAGGGGATGCAGGGAGAAGTGCAGCCAGAACCTTAGTATAAGGTTCTGAAGGAACTGGAAGAAGAGCTGTAACCTGATGCACATTACATAGATGTTCACCAGAGTCTCCCTCTCACTACAGAAAGAACTGGCATCAGAAGGGTTGGTGAACCATGCCAGGTACACACCTGTGCTTATGTCTCCATGGAGGAGCCACCAACTGATATCCCCAGTGGGATGTGGAACCAGAGTGGAGTACAGTGGAAATACAAAGCCTCTGCCTTCAAGATGCCTACAATCGAAAGATGCACGATAGTTCTCACTGGAGAAACTCAAGAATATCCATTTATCAGGAAGATTATAAGAAGTACAGAATCAGTCCTGCCACTATGCCAGGGTATGTGATCTGGGCTATCCTTTGGACAGATTAATTGGGTAGCTGCCCCAAGCACATGAGGCACTGTGAAATAAGGCACAAAATGGGGAATGGAGACAAAGGGATCAATCTATGAAGAATCTTTGAGGAGTATTCCCTTCCCTCCCCTCCCCTCCCCCCTAGCTTGTGGGATGTAAACCATCTCTTTGGCAGAAATCCAAAAGCTTTGCAAAAGAAGCTCATAGATGAAGAACCACCATACTCAGAGTGTCTGATCCAATGTGTACTGAAGTCAGTGGGCTTTTGATTGAATCCCAAATCAGCTACATAATTCTCACAAACATTTCCAGATGTAAAAAGTTACATTGACATGCACAGAAGCCCTGCCACTGGTTTCTCTTTTTTTTTTTTTTTTTTGGTAAGCCTGGTTCTAAATAACATTGCTCCAATCAGAGCTGAACAAAGGGATTCAGTGTTCATCGAGAATCATTTAGCTTAAGGCAGGAAGGGACCACCAGATGATTTAGTCTGACCTCCTGTATATCACAGGCCATCAACACCACCCAGCACCTACGCACCAACCCAGCACCTGAAATTAAACCAAAGTATTACAGCCCAGAGGATACTAGAATGTTGTGTGCCATTGGTAAAGAATAAAAGGGACCAAGGTGCATTAGTGCCTGAGGTCTCCAGCAATGGCAGGGAAATTATTAAGTGAGATATACCCAAATAATCCTGTCAAGTGACCTGCTCCCACATGATCCAGAGGAAGGCAAGAAAAACCCAAAGTCACTGCCAAGCTGACTTGGAGGAGAATTCCTTCCCAGCCCCACATATGACGATCAGTTAGACCCTAAGCATGTGAGCAAGTACTAGCCAGGCAAGCACCTGAGAGAGAGGATGCTCAGTGACACTTCAAAGCACCCTGTCCAGTCTCCCGTCACCAGTAATAGCCATCTCTGGTACGTCAAAAGAAGGAGACAAAACACGCAAATACACACACACGCTCAGACCACATCGGAATACACAGGGGGAGAGGGGAGAGTAAAAAAATCCCTTTCTGATCCCACCAGGTGACCAGCTGAAACCCTCAAGCATGAGCTTTTGGGAACATAAAACATAAACCAGAAATGAGCCCGGGGGCTGCTGAGCCTTACCCCCTATCATCACAAGTTGCACTCATAAGTTTGTCCAGCTCTTTCCTAAAACTAATTTACGTTGTTTGCCCCCACAATTCCTATTGGGAAGCGGTTTCAGAACCTCACTCCTCTGATGGTTAGAAATCTTCTAATTACCAGCCTGAATTTGTTCCTGGCCAGTTTATTTGTTCTGGCACCAACATTGTCCGTTAGTTTAAATAGCTCCTCACCCTCCCTGGTGTATTTATAGAAAGCAACCATATCCCTTTCACCCTTCTTTTTGCTAGGCTAAACAAGCAAAGCTATTCCAGTCTCCTCTCATAAGATAGGCCGTCCATTCCCCTGATCATCCTACCTAGTAGTTCTTCTCAACACCTGTTCATTTGAATTAATCTTTCTTGAAGCTGAGTGACGACAATTGTACACAGTATTCCAAATGAGGTTTTACCAGTGCCTTGTACAATGGCATTAATACTTCTGTCTCTACTGGAAATGCCTTGCCTGATGCAACTGTGATACATGGATGTCTTTTTTACAGCCTCATCACGCTGGTGGTGGCTCACAGTTGACCTGTAAGCAACCCACAGACCCAGGTCCCTCTCCTCCTCTGTCACTTCCAACTGATGAGACCCCAGCTTGTAGAAGAAATTCTTATTAGACCTAAGTGCATGATCTTGCACTTTGTGCTAGTGAATTTCATCCCTTACTGGCATTCCAGTGTTTAAGGTCATCCAGATCTTCCTGTACAATATTCCGATCCTCCTCTGTATTGATGATGCCTCCCAACTTTGCATCATCAGCAAATTTCATTAGCACACTCCTGCTTTTTGTGCCAAGTTCATTCTAAACAGAAGAAAGAATAAAAATTAAGGCAAAGATTTAGGAACATAGGAATTGCCATGCTGGATCAGACCTCAAGTCCATCTAAACCACTATCCTGTCTCAGACGGATGGTGGAATATATGCCTACATTAGCCACCTACGGCCATATTTAAAGTACCTAAACACACTGCCTAATTTCCAAAGTGCTGAACACCTAACAGTTCCTGTTGACTTCAATGGAAAGAAGTTTAGGGTCTCTGTTTAGTTATCAAGAGAGCCTGGTTAATATACAAATAAAACTTGCTCTTTTATAGTGCTTTCCACCCAAGAATCCCAAAGTGCTTAAACAATATTATTCAATTAAGCCTCTGAACACTCCTGTTAAACAAGTACCTTAAGTAGGAGTGTTCTCATTTCACAGATAAGGAAAGGAAAGCACAGAAAAATTAGCTGTCACTCATTTAAGGAAGTCGTTCTAATCAGTGGTAGAGCTTGGAAGAAAACTCAATAAATCTAAGTCCTATGTTCTAACCACTACACGATACACATGCTAATTACACACCTGGGCGTGAGCCATTGATTTCAGGTCCATACATACATAATTACACACCTGCTAGGCAAATTACATGTTTTACAAATTGGTTTTATTGATTCTCAATTAATTCCAATTTTCTTTGAAAATGATTTTAATTAATTTAAAGAGACACCTAAAATTACTGAGGATAGTGAAGCTGGAAGTTGTGTTTTGTTTTGGCAAGTCTCACCTATTCCTCTGCCCTTTCAATACTTCTGTGCAGATTAAGACTTTCAGATTATTAAAATTCTAAAACCATACAGATGTAGCTTGAGGATTTTACTGATATATGTAAACAAACCCTCCAACAACTTCCTAATGGACTTCTCCTCCTTTGGAAATAAAACAAAGTGAAAATAAAATATGGAATGAGTTGATAACTTCTAATGATTGTAGGCAGGCTTTCAGACAGACCATTTTTTAAAATCACATTTATTCTTCCTGTTGGTCATGATTTGATTTGAAGATTTTATCTAGTATAGTTCAACTTTTCTCTTGGAGTATCCTGAGGAGAAGACAATGAAAACTAAATAAAATGGTCTCTCTGTAGAAGTTTGTATTAGGCTGTGCTCTCCCTATTACAATTTTAATTATTCTTTATGAGTATGTTTACAAAGAGGTTACTCTGTGTCATTGGAGTCACCTTGGGTGCCTAAATCATTTTCTTTTTTTGTTAAGAACTCAGCTTTATTTCATTTAACTGATACTCAAATTACCTTACTCACAGGAGTATTCCTCCTGAAGTCAATGGCACTAACTGACATTCAGATAAATAGGCTTTAGCCCTAAATATATCAGATCATGTAACTATAGTCTAGAGATCATGGGCTCTCAACGTAACAGTCATGACTAGAGTAGTGTGAAGATTTTTGGACAAATCTTTTATTCTCCAAAAATGCAGTTTTGGTCAATCCAAAACATTTGACATGAATTTCACAAATAGTTTTCAGAGTAGCAGCCGTGTTAGTCTGTATTCGCAAAAAGAAAAGGAGTACTTGTGGCACCTTAGAGACTAACCAATTTATTTGAGCATAAGCTTTCGTGAGCTACAGCATCCGATGAAGTGAGCTGTAGCTCACGAAAGCTTATGCTCAAATAAATTGGTTAGTCTCTAAGGTGCCACAAGTACTCCTTTTCTTTTTACAAATAGTTTTGGCAATTTTTTTTTTTCTTGACTGGCACCATTCACAAAATAGCTGGAGGAGAAAGAGGTGGTGGTGGTCCCCATTTATATCTTTTAGCCAGTAGTTGGACATTCAACTAGTATGTGGGGGATTCAGGTCCAGATCCCCCCTCTGCCTGACAGAGCAGTGATGTGAACTTGGGTCAGAGAGAGAGAGAGTGTGAAAATGGCTCTGTAGCCTGGTGGTTATCGCACTCTTCTGGGTGGGAGTCACCCAGTTAAAGTCCCTGCTCCAATGACTATTCAAGTATTTTATACAAAATGGAACAGCTTCAAAAGAAGAGAGACCTGCCTTAGAATACCCTCTCGCCCTGTGGTTAGGGTACTCTATTTGGAGGTGGAAGACCCAAGTTCAGATTCCTGCTCCATATCAGACAGAGGGGGGAATTTAAACCAGGCATCCCACATCCTGGATGAGTGCCCTAACCACTGAGCTAAATAAGGGGGATCCTCACCAACTTCTGTATCCATTTTGTGATTCTAGTCCTTTCAAAATGCTCAGAAACAAAATGTTTCAGGTTGAACAATTTTTTTTAACCTGAATTGGACTTTATTGATTTGCCAAAATTTGTCAGGAATTTTCTGATTCAATTTGTGTCAAATAAAAATAATGGGGTGGGGAAGAGAGACTGCTTGTAAACAGAAAAAAAATCAATTATTTGCCCAGCTCTAGTCATGACTAGACAAGGGGACTGTTACATGGGACAGGAGGCAGGGTTGGAAAAAAAATTGTTTTTCTGCTGTAACATGGGGACTGTAATATGGAGGAAATTGAGAAGCACTGATCTAGATGATCCATATAGATTAGAAACCAGAGAGCATTTCCCACCATACATATAGAGAACTGTCAATCCATTTTCTGAAAACATTGCATAACGGATTCAAGTTTTTCACTTTAGTCAGTGATACATCTTGATTGCTTTTCTGCTTCAGCCATTTGATTGGACTTAGAATACTGTTTAAACGTCACCAAACTTTGGGCTCTAGAAGGATAATCTTTCTTTCCCCAAATGCAGAGCATGCCAAAGGGTTCTGTTGAAAGGCAGAAAAATATTGCATATGTACAAGTGACTGTAGCAAGTGAAATACTTAATAGTGAACAAACTCTTTTTGATGTGTCAATTACACTGAAAGGAAAATAATTGTAATAGTTTAAAAAAAATAGCCTTATCAGCCACACAATACGATTTTCATGATGTTTTGTTCAATTTCTTACAGGCAGCTTCAAAAGATGGTACATGATATCAAGAAAAATGAAACTGGAATAATGAGCAAGTTCAAAAAGTAAGTTATAGATGTTGATATAATCGCACCTTGTTTAAAGCTCAGAATATCTAGCATGTTGTATGACCACGTTGAGGGTAGGAGTGCATGTTTCTGGATAGACATATGTTAATAACAGCTTTATTCCAGAGCTGCTCCACATGCAGGATTGTCATTAATATCAATGGAAGCGGCTGCAGAATCAGGCCCCAAATTATTCTATAGTATAAGCTGCTGGTGGATCAGTTTAAACAATATCTACATATAATGTATCATTGAGGTTGATTCTCCCAGGCAATGTTTGTGTGTCCCCTTTCTCTTTAGGCCTATGTTCAGGCTACCCCCTACAATTTAATTTTAATTTGAACTCCTACCTTCATGCAACTAATCAGCCATAATATTCAAAACTCAATCCTGAACATTCCGTACATATTAAGAAGTTCTAAAAGAAACCCATAACACTAAAACCCTAACCTAAAATTCTTAGTCCAGCAGTAAATTGCAGAATGATTATCATTAAATAATCACAATGTACGTGTAGATAAATCCCAGTGTTTCTTCATGGGTGGTTATATTAATAAGACATCCTTTATTTCCAAAGTCAGACTCATCTTTTAGCACAATAGCTATTAAGCATGCACACTAATTTTTAATACAACATATCTTTCACATGGGATTAACATATGTATGTGACAATCTCATTGATAATCCATGAATCATTTACTATAGGTGTAAGAAAGACGTACACAAGATATATTAAATGAACTTTTAAAAAAAGTTATTTACCAGGTTTTCAGGAAGCATTTGCAATGATAGGACAACAACACACAGAATAATTCAATATAGTCTATCGATGCAGCTCTCACACACAATGGAAACATATAAGCACACAGAACACTGTGCTGAAGTAACAGCAACCATGATGGATACATTCGAGATTGGAAAGTATTATTTTAGTATCTGCTAAGTAGGGAGCGTCCTCTCCTTGTGGGGGAAATGGACTCAGTTTTGTGATAAAGCTCTCCCTCGCTGTGACCTGGTGATACACATGAGAATGAAGCAGGGAAATTCAAAGCTAACCATTACACTTTTTCCTACACTCAGCCTGTTGTAATTAAGAATTGCTGCAGCTTGCAGAAAATCTCATATTCAGATGTTACATAGGATCTATACCTCTTCATTGCCTACACACAGGCACAACAGCACAAGTGAAGGGCTAAATGTCAGTCTTACCTTTGACTGGCACTTCTTTTGTCAGTTGGGTAGAGCCTTCAGTAACTGAAACATACTTTGCCTTTTGGGGGGTTCTAACATGGTGTATGTACAAACTGCAGAGCTCTGGACCTGCATGAAACTATAATGAGGAGTCTGCCCTCATGGAGTAGAATCAAAACCTTAGCTTTTATAAAGAATAATATCACAGTAGCAGAATTAGAGCAGTTAGACTTAACATCACAGTGGGTCAGCAGCAAATGTCTCAAAGATGAAAGCACATAACAAAAATGAGAGAAGGATCTCAGAGTTATAATTTACAGAGACAAATCATTTTACCATAGTTGCTTTCACCTGGAGATGAAATCTGGTTTTTAACAGTATGGCTTTGAGGATGTGCCCTCTCTTTAAGAATAAGAAGAAGGGGCAAAATAATAGGATCTAAATGTACTTACAAGCTGGAAGGGTGCGAGGTGCAGCCTGAATCAGATAGATACAAAATGGCCATTATAGGGCTGCAGCTCTCAATGCTCCCAGATTTAAAGAGCCAGCTACCAGAAAAGCAGGCTGGAGAAGGATTCTATTAAAGGGTGAACCCAGCATAGAGCTCAGTAGTAACCAGGAAAATATGAAATAAGCAGCTTCCTAAAGGGGGGGTGGAATTCTATTTCTCAGGGAGTAGGGAAGTATTGCCAGCAACAAATATTCAAAATCACAAGTCTAGCTTCCAACAATCATGTGAGTGCTTTAAAATAATATATTTTTAAATTGCCTTTTTATTTGCCTTTGTGCTGCACTGGGATCACATTTTCATGCTTTTCTCTGAAACCCTGAGGGCTATAAACTTATTGGGGGGTTTTAAAGCTGAGATTCTCATATTTACATGGAGCTAGGGCTTCAAGAAAAACACCAAATATCATTAGATGATAAAATTGCAGAAGTTAGCAATAATAGTAGGAATAGAAGATTCCAAGATTCAGAGACAGAACCTGGTGGCAATGAGTTAATGTATCATTATGTTTTTAGACTATATCGTTGCAGTCCCTTCCAACCTTATGATTCTTTCTGTGGACTGTGCATACTATTGGGCAAATCCTATTCAGCAAGGGACTAGTTGCATACTATTGGGTAAATCCTGGCCCCATGGGATTCAATAGCAAAACTCCCATTGACTTCAACAAAGTCAAAATTTCACCCTTAAAGATTTGCGGATGCTTAAGTGGCTTGCTGAGGCAGGGTGTAGGAGCTCAGGACACTCAGCACATTGCAGGATCAAGCCTTAGATGAAGTATCAAATGAACTGTCTCTACATCAAAAAAGTTTTTCCAAAATTTCCTGGGGACATCAGTGACACTTCATTGACAAAGCCAGCAGCAGTAAGTGAAATAAAGAGGCTGCCTGTAACCAGAATCTGTCCATTCCTTGAGATGACGTTTGTGCCGCCATGGTCAGCTACTGAGATGACACAGCACCTGAGATCCTGCATGCCTCACACAAGCAAAACATCCATAGACTTCAGGTCTCTCCTGCTCCATAACTCTGTAGCACTTACTGTGCCCCCTGTTTTCATACAATCCTGAAGATGGCAGCTGGAACTGTGGTATTTTACACACTATGCACTGAGTATATAATATTGCAAACTAGTCAAGGAAACAAACTGAAGCACATGGAGAAAGAGGTAACAAAACAGAAACAGTATAATCATACATGTATCTTAGCTGAACCAAAAGGAAACTTGTGTTTCCATTTATGTACCAAGGTAATGTGTTTCAGATTTCTTATTATTGATGCTCAAGGCCTTTTGTTAATAAATGGGACAGTCCATTAAAGTCAAAAGTATTATACCGTGTAGCCATAAACATTACAGTACCACTGTTTTGTTCAAAGAAAATATGTAAAACCATATTAAGAACATTAATAACACTCCTGGGCAGCTTCATAAATATTTTAAAGAGTTTCTTTATCACCCGACTCTTCCAAAGCAGCAACAAAACATTCCACTCTATCATGAGATTCCAATTTGGGATCAGTTTGTTATCAATCAGTTTAACGGCACTAGTTCAGAGTTTTGACAAAGTTTTGACAGGTTCAATGCATTTATTTTTTAATAATAGTTGTATTTATGTAGTGCACCCAGGGCACTGCACAACAATAAATACAGTAAAAACATAACATCAGCTAAAGAAAGCAATTTAGTAAAAAAACACCCTGTTAGCAAAAATGGACCAGAAGAAAAGGACACATCCTGTATGAAAGGGCCAACAATAGTAAAATTAAAGAACATTTTTGAAAACAAAAATTGTTCAGCTATTTCTTAAAAGCTGGGAGAGGTGGGCTGAAATGCCGGGTATAGAGGAGTGAGTGCCAGTCTCCAGCACAAGTGGTGGAATCTCTAAAAACAAGTTTTCTAGGAACACAGCATCAGGACAAGGCTCAGAGTTCAGTCCTGCAGTTCATTAAACACCCTGTCCACAATCCCGCAAAGACTTACACACCTCTTCAACTTCAAGTAACTGAGTAGTACCTCTGATGTCAGTGGGAGTATTCCTATGCCTAAAGTTAGGCACATGCCAAAGGGCTTTGCTGCATTAGCCTCAGAGTGCTCAGCACATTGCAGAGAGAAAGATTCAGACCATGGTACTTTTAAAAATTGAAGTCATTCATTCACTTAACTGCCTGCTAGCTGCTATCTAGTGTATGGTGTGCAAAGCTACTAAAGTAGTGCTGGTCTCATATTAAATGAAATGCCTCAAATACCAGCTGATTACTTATTGAAGCTAATGATGCAGAAAGATGTGTTATGTTATTTTTAAACAGCTGTAAATATTCTCAAAAACCTGTTTGGATTTATTTTTATTTTGGATGAGTCTTGTAGAATTGAAAATTATATCCCAGCAATGGAATTCTGTAGGATGTTTCACAAACCTCCACAAAGGATATCTCATTCTCTAATAAACTTATGGGTGAAAGCCTGGCCCCACTGCAGTCAATGGGAGCTTTGCCACTGACTTCAGGGTGGTCAGGATTTCAGCCTGTATATTTTAGAGTTGAGTAATTTCTGTAAATTCCTATTCAGGTCTATAGGACTTTTCCAGAAGGATTAACTCACAAGTCTATCAAATTTAACTTAAATACAGAACAGAATATAGAGCACTTTCAAAGTGATTGAAATTGTTACCACCATGATTTCTTTTGGAATCACTTCTGATGTAATTGCCTATTTTGCAGATAAAAGATATGCTGAAAAACAACTATAATCTCTCCCTTGAACAACATGCACTTAGATAGGACTTGATCCTCTTCTACTGAAGTCATTTGGAGTTTTGCTATTAACTTCAACAGGAGCAGGATCATGCCATTTGCCATTGCTTACAAAAAGCAGCCCTAAAGAGTAAAAGTATTATAAATGTACATATTTATTATTTCATCAGCATGTACAGTAACTAGATAGTAAGCTCCCAGAAACAGGGATCTTGTCATTCGTGTTTGCATATTGCAGAAATAGTGGGTGAAATCATGGCCTCATTCCAGTCAATGGCAAAATTCCCACTGACGTCAATGGGACCAGGATTCCACAGTGTTGACACTCACTAAATAATATTAATACGGTGCAGTATCTTTTCTGTGGGTTTGTGTTTGAATTTTAGAATAACTAACATATTTGAAGAGACTAACAAATACAGATGTGGCCATAAATTGTTTCATTTCTGTGACAGAAACCATTTCTTTTCTATTGCTATTTAGGTTCCAAAATGAACAAGTGGCCTTAATTTGCAAAACTGGGAAAAATACTTGGGATCGGTATGCTATTTCAGAACCACACAAGGCATGATAGATGGCTCAGATACAGAGCTCTTCTGTGCTTCACATGCTTTTGTTGTAACATATTTACATATTCTGCCAGGGCCACAGCCAGGATTTACAGATTCTTGGTCAAAATACTGAAGCAAGCCCTCCCAATTTATGATCCGAACACCTACAATATGGACCAGGCCACACATCCCTCTACGTCAGAAGGGTCCTTATTGGCTTCTCCACCCTTTTCCTTTGTCTCTGGTGTCCTTGTGCACCTCGGCACAAATCCAGCACAGAGCACCCTGCTGGATTTGGGGCCAGCCTCTCCATCAAACCTAGACTTGGGACAAAGCAGCAGCCATTTCCCCTGGCAGTGGCCCTGGTTTCTCCTTTTTAACATGCCTGTGCTAACCTGGATGAGATATAGGAATAATGCTGTTAAGAATGGTTAATAACATACTACCTGCAGGGTAAGTTATACTCATATTGTTGGGCACTAGTAACCATTCAGCAAGGAAGAACTACCTATACCTTCTTCTGTGACACTACTAATCAAGAGAGCTGGGCAACCTCTGTGAAAAATGTTCCGTGGATATTTTCTTGAGCTTGGTAACGAATTTATTTTGGCCATGCCTTCACCATGCATACATGTACTTTCTACAACTATATGAGCAGTAGAGTTTCACTGGCACGAACTATGGTAGAAATCATTCGCAGAAACCAAATCTTTACATTTGTACATCTGGGTATTCAGTCAGATGCACTGACCCAATCAGGGAACAGAAACAACATTTAGCTGTGGGTCTTAGCTGAACAGTCACAAGTAAGCAGCATGTCCAAGTCTTGAATATTGAGTATCAAATTATTGCAGCAAACTGTTAAAAAAACAAAACTGGGGAAAAAATGAGAGAATAAATTGAAGGAAATCACAATGGCTCAGAAACCTTCAAGAGCACAAGAAAAAGTTACAGTCACTGTGGACATTATTCCTGGTGAATTATACACTCAGCTCTGCAAACAACATCCCCAGAAGCACTTCTTTTAGGACCTGATTGAAAGCCCACTGGAGTCAATGGAAGTCTCTCCATTGTTTTGGGCCCTGGCTCAGGCCCGGGGTGCGGTCTCATCAGTGCTAAGGAAAAATTGTTGGATTATATATGTAACCCTTCTGCCCATCAGAGTTGGCAGCAACAAGGGCCAGGTTCAGTATCTAGGGGTTCCATTTCAATAACACAATGCAAAACCGGCTCGAGCCCCCACCCTGTGACCTGGGACAATTACATATCACCCCCCTGGGCGCCTCTAAGAGGCAATACTGCCCATCTAGAAAGCACAGAGCCTGAGTGTAGCAAAAGCCTTTTAATAAAGGAAGGAAACAATGCACCATTATGTTGGGGAAACACCACAAACAGGATTCATAACACAAACCATGAGCAAAAGACCCACCCCCAAGTAAGTTTGGCAGTGTCCTTTTCCCCTCAGAGTCTTAAGTCCAGCAACCCAACAGTCACCACACGCACAGTTTCTGACCTTGGTCAGTGCAGCCCCCAGAGTTCAGAAGTTCATCTGCAGAGTTTACCTCCCAGCCTGAGTGGAAGTGGAGGGAGGTATGGGGGGCACCTTACATGCTCCGCTGCTCGGGTCGATGGCCGAGTGATCTGCCAAGTACAGTTCTACTGTCCTTGATTCACATAACTAGGATAACAACTCTTTATTACTCCTACCCCAATAACAAAGAGACTGGGGATCCCACAGCAGCCAAAGTGACCATTTGGGCAGGCAGTCCATCATGTTAGGCAGGGTGGGTGTGCCCATGCAAACGAGATCAGCTCCTGAAGTCCTTTTTCACAGCTCACCACCAGATGTCTGGGTAGAGCTCATTTTGACTCTGCTTACATATATTAAGAATTATTATAAAAGGGCATTTTAATGCAAATTGTATTAATGCTTTATATTAATCCAAAAAGCAAAACATTATTAGCTTCAGATACTTCCACTCAAGCATGTAATAGCCCAGATGCACCATTGGATCTGACTTGAATAACTTCACAGAAATGTGTCTCTGTTCTTATGAGGTAATGTCAGATCATTAATGGAATAATAAATAGATCACTACACTAAGATCCTGGGGGTGCTCTCCCAGGGCTTACAATTAAACAAACAGGAACCTGCATGATTTTAAATTCTAGGTATAGCATAGCACAGTTGAAAATGAAGAGAAGCCTATGAAGAATGTTTCAATCTTTCTCTAAATAATCTTTTGGTTCACTCAATATTACAGAACCAAAGCTATTCAAATTGTATTCCCTTATGAAAAATAATTGGTGTGAGACTTTCTGTGTTAGTACTTCCATTATTGTACCAAACATGCATACCTCATACATGTGACAGATGCAAAGGTTGAGACCCCAGATCTGATCTGATACCAGCATAAATCAGTAACCCCATTGACTTCAGGAGCAATACATGTACAAAATCATTGTAAGTGAGATCAGAATCTGGCTGAGAGACAGCCTGGGAAAACTTTTAAGCCTCAATTGGAATTTAAAGTGAATGCAAATCTAAAGTTGTAAATTAGAACCAGAGAGTACTGTACTCTTTTATCATCTCACATATAAACCTCTTACTAGGATTTTTGTGAACCTCAATCAGCTTTACTTCTTCAAACAGATATGCACATATCTATAATGTATAATGCTGCCTATAGCTTCTGCTCCTCAAAATGTGTGTTTCTTTAAAAAAAAATTCTTAACAAAAAACTCAGATTGCAGTCTATATTCTTGGCTGTTTCCAAAGAGTACTCTCTTTTCAGAGATAAAGTGAGCTGTAGCTCACGAAAGCTCATGCTCAAATAAATTGGTTAGTCTCTAAGGTGCCACAAGTACTCCTTTTCTTTTTGCGAATACAGACTAACACGGCTGTTACTCTGAAACCTCTCTTTTCCCAGTATTTGCCTGCAGCAATTGGCGGAATATCTGTAACAATGACCTGTGTCTTAGTTGCAGATATCTTTTGTCATCAGCTTTTTGTGTGTGTCTGGCTAATGCTTGCCTTCCTGCAACTATTACCTATTGGATCATAAATGTAATAATTATTGTTTACAGGCTAAAAAATAAACCCCCACCAAGTGTACCACAAAGGGATTATGCTTCAGGTAAGGATGGCTTAATGGAACGTTAAACTGTATATTTTTTCTAAGAGCGTTACAACTGCATATTTGCTCACATTTATCTTCTATGTGAGGTGAATCCTAAACCATTACCAATAACTTATAGTCCAGTTCTTTCTAGTGCAACTTATAGTGCAAAACTATAGACAGCAAACTGTGGAGAGCTGCCCCAATGGGAAGAACAAATAGTAAGAAGTAGTTGATAGCAAGTGCCCCTGCTAGCTGACTCTCCAAAGCAGCTTTCACCTACTCTATGGGATCCATCTCTAGGCCATTCCCAACAGGGAGAAGGCTCCATATCCAGCCATGCTGGATGGAGAGCCAGTCCAGTTCAGGGCTTATGATGCTTGTGAAGTGAAAGTAAAGAAAGAAACTATGGGCAAATAGGTCTCCTTCCCACAATAATGGAATCTGATGTTGGTGCTAATATAATGATGGCATCAAACATTATCTTCAAGTGTGAGTGGAGCTATATTTGCTTATTTTACACCTTCACTGCCTGCAATTTTGTTTTACCTTTGTTTTGAAGTGTTAAGAATTGTTTTGCTAAGGAGAAAATAAAGTAAAACAGCAGCAGACTAGGTGGGGAGTGACTGGAAGTTGTCAATCTAATAATCGTTCAGTGACTTCCATAGCCAGTTCCAAGTGGACAGGCTTCCACATCCTTAAAACTATCATAATTAATTGGCATCCAATTTGGAACTTTACCAGAGAGGCCAAGAACTGAATTGTCAAGAGGGCTGAACGAGCTCTTCCTCTCTCTTCATTTCCTTTAAAAAAAGGGAGACACGGGCATGGCAGTGTGGGGAAGCTTGCATTGCTACTATTCAGACTGGGGATAAGTAGAGGACTGCGTTGTCCAGCGCATCCATCTGGGACTCTTTCATGAGCACTCTCAATTAATTTCTAAAACCAAATAAGCAACAAAAGCAGAATTCTAATTGCCAACACTGTTCAGCCAAAACCAAATGTTTCTGGCACAAACTTTCAGGAATTGTGTGTGTGTGTGTGTGTGTGTGTGTGTGTGTGTGTGTGTGTGTGTGTGTGTGTGTGTGTGTGTGTGTGTGTGTGTGTGTGTGAGAGAGAGAGAGAGAGAGAGAGAGAGAGAGAACCTGGAATGCAACAGAGCCATTCAATCAGTAGTTAAGATGAATGTTTGTGATCACTATTCTATTCCCTTAAATAACTCAAATGTTTGGTTTAGAACATGCAGAGGATGAAGATGAACAATGGTCTGATGATTTTGTAAGTATATTTTCCTGGGGTCATAAAGCAGTTACTCTTTCAATTAGGACCACACATAATGAAAGTTTAGTTCTGAATCAGATAATTTCAGGCAAATTTACATTTCTACTATTAAAATCCTACTATATTCACGAGGTTGAAAATTTTCAAAAACAGCCACTGATTTAGGTGCCTCGATTTTTGGGTACCCAGCTTAGAAATACCTGGGCCCATCATTCAGAAGCATTGTTAATGATAGCTGTAGAGGATTAGCACCTTGCAAATTTAGGGTTATGGTGTCTCATCTTGAGCACCCAAAAAACGGGGCAACCAAAATTAGTGGCCACTTTTGAAAAAACACTGGCCTATTCTTAATTAGAAGATTTACAGATACTTTTAGATTTCACTTATTCATCAGTGTTGTCAAATTTGTGGTTAGTGACTTATTTTTGGCATCGCTTATTTCGACACTGGTAGCACCCACAATGTGTTAGGCATTTTCCAAACACTAGAAAAAACACAGGGTGAAAACTTGCCCCATTGAAGACAATGGCAAAAGTCCCATTGATTTCAATAAGTTCAGGATTTCACCTATAGTTCCTGCCCCCAGAGACCATACAACCGATATAAATTCACTCTCCTCTATTGTAAGATTTGGTCTCCATTTTCTGACATTTCAAATATATTTAATATTTCTCCATTTTCCTTTATTCCATGCTACTTGAGGTGGACCCTCTACAGAATTCCAGGTCTGAACACCCCTAAATTTGCCTAAATTTGAAGAAAGTTCAGATCCAAACTTTGTAGCTCAGGACAATCTCTAATTCTTTTACGTTTGAGATGCCCAGATTTTCCTTGCATAAAGAGTGTGAAGATTATTCATTAACCCTTAGAAAACTAGCTAATTCCCAGGTAGATGTCACCTGGTGAATGGCTATCTTCTTGGGCTTTGGTGGCGAAGCCCTATCAGGTAGGGTAGAGGATGGTAAGGTCTCCTCAGGACTTTAGAGTGAAGCAAATCATGACCCATCCTGCCACAGGGCGAACACTCCTGATTCTACAACTTGCTTCCCTAAAGCACGCTGTTTCCTCCTGGTGCTAGTTCCTGACCTCTCCCTGAAGACCAGGAACCAGAACGGGGAGATAGAGGTCACATCATCAGCTGAGGTTGAGACTGGGAAGGGGCTGGCTCCCAGGGCTGGTGGAGAAGCAGAAGTCTGTTGACTCACTGATGTGCGGGGGATGCAGTCCCAGCTTAGCAGAGGGCCTGTGGAGATGGGAGAGAGAAGGCAGAAATAGGAAGTGAGAGGTCTGTGGTGTTCCAGTGGTGATGAGAGGAAAGCATGGGGTACTGAAAATCAGGGTGTTAGCACTTTGTTAAATCCTTTCTCTCCAGAATAAAAATATTCTAAATATGTTTTATGATGAAATAGAGTAACACTAATGAAGTTGACCATGTTCATAACTGTCATATGACAAGCAAGTGTTTTTGTAGGTTAGCAAATAATGCAACTGGTGGGATGTTTGAGTGTTACTTCCACGAATGAAACTCCAAGTGTTTTACAAAGTAAGAAATGGGAAGCTGTATGTTTCTAGGACAGCGATTATGAAAATCCAGATGCCCACTCTGATTCAGAGATGTATGTGGTCCCAAGTGAAGAGAACTGTGATGACAGTTATGAGCCCCCTCCAACCGAGCAAGAGAAAAAGAAGATTCCCTCATCATTTTCATTTTCAAGGGGAGAATATGCAGGTACCTATGAAATCTTTGGTTACACAAGCCTGTCAGTCCCTCAGCTATTGATACCAGTGGCACCATGAACAAACTGAAAAACAAGAAAAGAATTTCAAATGGTGTTAATGTGGTGTAAAGCCCGTCCTTTTCTCAGGAGTTAGCCTCAAAAGGAAGAGGGCCTGTTTGTTCCTGACCCCAATTATCAGGGTGCTTACTTTCTGGAAGGATTCATGGATTTGCTGGTGGGTGACACCCCCCACAGCATTGCAGCTGTCTCCCAAGTTTTTGTTAGTATATTTTGTAGAAGGCCTACAGGCTTTGTGATGAGCACTTATAAACCGAGTAATAAAACAATATGCATGGGAACCTTGGGGAGAAATTTCACTGAGCACGCCCCAGGAATCACCCAGTTAGCCTAATCTGGGGATTGGTTCTTCCCTAGCTGATTTAAGGTCAAGCAGGAGGAACAAAACAATAAAGGACCCCCGTTTTCTGTCTTGTTTGTACCCTAACTTGTTAGCCAAGCAAGTGCAAAACAGGGGCCATAACAGTCCCAGAGATCTAAGCCTATACTGCCCTTAACAATTGGGAGTAGGAAGCAGGTAGCCTTAAAAACAGGACTGGAAGGAGATGACTCTGCTTATATTGCTCCAACAAACAAACCCTTCTCTTCCCTTCAGCATTATATTCTGAGCCAAATACTGGTCCCATTGAAGTCATTGGAAGTTTTTATATTAACTTCAGGTGGACCAAGATTTGGAACATTGGGAAAAGGAATATCAACATAACCATCCCCTCACTGCACACCTCTCCCCCCGTCTCTTTCAGTTTCATTATATGAGGCTCAGGTACTGGACATATAGAAGGCACTCGACTACTACAGTGCCAGACAAGTAGCTGGATAGGTAATAAACACATTATTTGCACACACTTCAAATAATGAGGAATTGTATTACCCAGTTCTTTGTAAGTATTTTGGTGGTACCCCAGAGAAGCTGGCCATATCATCTATTTCAGTCTCACCCACCTTGCTGCATGGGAATTTATATGCCACAGTACTTAAGGACTATAGAACATAATAGATTCTTGTCACCTCCAGTCACAGAACATTCTATATGACTTATGCTATAGGCAGAGTAAAGACGCTCAGTTTGCATAGATATTAAAACAATTGCAGTTAGTGAGTAATTATGTACTAAACTTGTTATTTCCCCCTTCATTTAAAGACAATCGCACTTCCCATCAGGAGCCACTACCATGCAGGCCAAGTCAGTCTTTAATTAAACCCAAGAAACCATCTAAACCATCTCTGCCATCATCATCTGCCGCTCTGAAACCAAAAATGCCACCCAAGACCAAAGAGTTCAATGAGGATGAGGTAATGTTCACAGATACACAAGTCTTTACAGTACAGATGAATTATGCCCCCATAAGTATCACAAACTACATGCTGCACGTGTTTAATATGCTAGCCTTTCACATCTGACTCCTGTGGCTCAAATCATTACGTAGGTCATAAAAATAAATGCATAGTCTCACACTAGTTTCTGGTGGACATTTACCCACATCGTAAATCTGTGGGGCCATTCAGCCCACTTAGCATTCTCTGTTCACCAGAGACAGACTGCTGACAGGTGGGAAGGAACAGAAATATTGAGCACCGGGGCAGGGCTACAGAGTACTGAGACAGTAAGTGATCGATCAGCTGTGCCACAATTGGAGCTATTTGGTGAAGGGGAAATGTCCATGGAAAAGCCCAGCCTTATCCAGCCACAGAGGGAGTTTAGATGCCTGAGACAATCATTGGCGTTAGTTCATCTTGTCCATCCCTGCCAAAACAGGCTTGTGCCGTGTGGTGTATTTGACATAATGCACGCTTAGCTTGTAGCTTTTCTCTGCATTTTTCTCAGGATGATTATATCGTGCCTGTAGATGATGACGATAACTACATTGAACCAACGGAAGGCAGTACCTCACCATCTACAAAACGTGAGTTTTAATCTTTTAAGCACACGATAATTTTACTCTAGGGTAAACACCGTGCCACTGGATGTCTGTTGCTAGGGTTCATAGTAGGGCTGTCAAGCTATTAAAAAATTAATCGTGATTAATTGCACTGTTAAATAATAATAGAATACCATTTATTTAAATGTTTTTGGATGTTTTCCACATTTTCAAATCTATTGATTTCAATTACAACACAGAATACAAAGTGTACAGTTCTCATTTTATATTTTTGAGTACAAATGTTTACACTGTAAAAAAAAAAAGAAAGGAATGGTATTTTTCAATTTCCTCATTACAAGTACTGTAGTGCAATCTCTTTATCATGAACATTGAACTTACAAATGTAGAATTATGTACAAAAAATAACTGCACTCAAAAATAAACCAATGTAAAACTTTAGCGCCTACAAGTCCACTCAGTCCTACTTCTTGTTCAGCGAATGGCTCAGACAAACAAGTTTGTTTACATTTGCACGAGATAATGCTGCCTGCTTCTTGTTTACAATGTCACCTGAAAGTTAGACCAAGCGTTTGCATGGCACAGTTGTAGCTGGTGGCACAAGATATTTAGGTGCCAGATGCGCTAAAGATTTGTATGTCTCTTGATGCTTTAAGGGCAGCATTACTACCATTCCAGAGGACATGTCCATGCTGATGACGGATTCTGCTAGACAACGATCCAAAGCAGCGAGGACTGTCACATGTTCATTTTCATCATCTGAGTCAGATGCTACCAGCGGAAGATTGATTTTCTTTTTTGGTGGTTTGGGTTCTGTAGTTTCCGCATCAGAGTGTTTCTCTTTTAAGACTTCTGAAAGCATGCTCCATACTTCGTCCCCCTCAGATTTTGGAAGGCACTTCAGATTCTTAAACCTTGGGTTGAGTGCTGTAGCTATCTTTATAAATGTCACCTTGGTACCATCTTTGAATTTTGTCAAATCTGCAGTGAAAGTGTTCTTAAAATGAACAACATGTGCTGGGTCATCATCCGAGACTGCTATAACATGAAATATATGGCAGAAGGTGGGTAAAACAGAGCAGGAGACATACAATTCTGCCTCAAGGAGTTCAGTCACAAATTTAATTAATGCTTTTTTTTTTTTTAACGAGTGCCATCAGCACGGAAACATGTTCTCTGGAATGGTGGCCAAAGCATGAAGGGGTATATGAATGTTTAGCATATCTGGCACGTAAATCTCTTGCAATGCTGGCTACAAAAATGCCATGCAAACGCCTGTTCTCACTTTTAATTAAGAAGTGGGCAGCATTATTTCCCATAAATGTAAACAAACTTGTTTCTCTTAGCGATTGGCTGAACAAGAAGTAGGATTTCGTGGACTTGTAGGCTCTAAAGTTTTACATTTTTTTTGTTTTTGAGTGCAGTTATGTAACAACAACAAAATCTACATTTGTAAGTTGTACTTTCATGATAAAGAGATTGCATTACAGTACTTGTATGAGGTACAGTGAAAAATATTATTTCTTTTATCATTTTTACAGTGCAAATATTTGTAATAAAAAATAATAATATAAAGTGAGCACTGGATAATTTGTATTCTGTGTTGTAACTGAAATTGATACATTTGAAAATTTAGAAAAACATCCAAAAATATTTAATAAATTTCAGTTGGTATTCTCTGAACAGTGCGATTTAAACTGCGATTAATCATGATTAATTTTTTGAATTACAATTAATTTTTTGAATTAATTGCGTGAGTTAACTGTGATTAATCAACAGCCCTAGTTCATAATGAAGTGGGGAAAGCACTAAAGAGACTGCAGTCAAGTGAGGGGCAGTGTGGGTCCTGTAGCTAGGAAAGTCCAAGGGCAAAAGTTAGGGTTGTCTTTCCCAACTGCCATGTTTGGCTCCTACCTCTCTTTCCATGATCTTTCACAGTCCTGCACCCCTACAACTGAGAATCTTGGCTTGGTTTGGCATGCCTCTCTTCTCATCCAAGAGTACCGCTTCATTAACATTCTCCACATGCTGGGGTGTCCCGGCAGATTTTTAACAAACAAATGTGGGGATTCATTTTTTACCTCAATTGCACCTGGGGGTTTACTTAGCTGTGCTACAGTGAAAAGTCAGTTGAACAGTATGTGACTCTGCACTTTCACACGGTTGACAATCTTGGATATTTATGGCAAGGTGGAAGCACTGAGAATAAGGTTACTCACACAAGTCAGAGGCTCTTTTTCTGCCACAGATGAATTTCTCAAGGTCTCTTGACTAGCCCTCAGACCTTCTTTGTATTTGTTCTCATTTCATAGACATGACGTTCGTATGTTTGTCTCTTTTTTTTATTTGTTTTAAGCTCCTGTAAACAGATCTACCAAACCAACAAAGCCAGTTCTTCCTAGCTCTACCAAGTCCTCTCCTGCTCCTGTGTCTCCCTTCATGCTAGGTATGCGAAGTTTATATTGGTGTAAAAGGATCATCTTGTAGACACCCTGTTTTGACAATGGGGTTTGGAAATGCAATAGTATGATTTCTGGATGGAAAAAGTGTTACTATGTTGCACATAATTAGGGATGGCTGAACCAGCTCAGGCCTTTGCTTATCCCTGGAAACAGCCAACTACTTGCCATTTGTTTCCTCCAATTGGTGGCAATTGGTGCAGGTGGATAATCTTGCTCCCTATCTATAAAAGTAGGAAGTCTGAAAGCCTGCTACGCCTTCCAATGGCAGGTATTCTTTGGAGTGTGGCCCATGCACCGCAGGTTCATCCTCATGCCTCACTTTCATCTTCAGTGAACAGACAGGCTGTGTCTACACTGCCACTTTCAGCGCTAAAACTTCAGTCATTGAGGGGTGTGAAGAAACACCCCCCTGAGCAGGGCTGGCTCTAGGCACCAGCAAAACAAGCAGGTGCTTCGGGCGGCACATTTCTAGGATTGGCATTCCAGCGCTGGCCACGCTGCCCCTAGAAATGTGCCCCCGCCGCCCCAGCTCGCCTCCGCCTGCTCCCCTGAGTGCGCCACCACCGCTCCGCTCCTCCCCCCTCCCTCCCAGGCTTGCCGCATGCAAAACAGCTGTTTCACGTGGCAAGCCTGGGAGGAAGGGAGGAGAAGCCGAGTGGCGGCGCGATCGGGGGAGGCGGCAGTGGTGGAGTGGAGGGGCCAGAATTGGTTCCTCTACCCACCACCCTCGCTCACCTCCACTCCGCCTGCTCCCCTGAACATGCTGACTCTCCCTCGCCTGAGAGGGAGTGGGGAGAAGCGGAGCGGCGGCATGTTCAGGGTGGGGAGGAGTGCGGGGGGGGAGCCACAGGAAGCGATGGGGGGGGGGAGAATGCAGCACGCCCGGAGGAGGAGGTGGGGCCGGGGATTTGGGGAAGGGGTTGGGAAGGGGCGGAGTTGGGACAGAGCTGGGGGCAGGGGGGCGGCCATGAAAAAAAAAAAGCTGGGGCAGCCAAAAATTTTTTTTGCTTGGGGCAGCAAAAATCCTGGCTGGCCCTGCCCCTGAGCAACAAAAATTTTAGCACTGAAAAGCGCCAGTACAGCGCTTTATCACCGGCAGCAATGCTCCTGGCGATAAAGCTACCACTGCTCATTCAGGGTGGTTATTTTTTAATTGCCAGGAGAGCTCTTCCCTGGCGATAAAGTGTGACTACACTGCCCACATCACAGCGCTGCCATGGCCATGCTGTAACGTGGGCAGCGTAGACATATCCATAGATAGCATTCTGCTTAGGTGGAATGAGACCCAGTAATCCTTCCTACCTGGGTATTCCCACTGATCTTGTTGCTTGGTAATTTAAAAGGAAATTCTGGAGCATTCAAGATCCTTCCCTACATTCCCACAAGCACCACCCATCTACATGCTCGGAGGTTTTCCAATACTAGGGGGCATTCTGGTGCATAAACTCCAGAGTGGTTGCATGGTTGGGTTTTTTGTTTGTTTGTTTTTAAGTTTAAAGCAAGGAGATCAAATCATCCCAATGTAGGGCTTGCTGGGTCATGTTGCTCCAGAACTGTTGAAGAGGTTGCCTAATAACCCACTTGATGGTAAGTTAGCACAACACTTGATCAGGAGGAGAATGCTGAATAGGACTTGATGATGAAAAGAAAGGAGACCTATCACAGGGGGTAATAAGCCCATGTAGGGAGAAACACAGCTCTTTTGACAGCAAGGTAATTATGTAGTGAGGATAGGTCACAAAGCTGGCAAGGGACTTAAAGAACTTCAGGTTATTTGTGTACACACACACACACACACACACACACACTCCCTCCCTCCCTCTCCACACTGAACCTGATAATTCTGACCTAAACCTCTTGTGACTGTCTCATTGCTACAAATAAAAGTACTATTCTGTAAATGTTTTTCTGTATTCTCCAAGTCCTATTAAAAACCTAGCATTAGCCCAAAGCAATTTACTGGGTGTTTTATTTCAAAGATCCATCTGCTCATCTCCTCTATTGCAAGATATTACGTTACACTTGATGTGTTCAAAACATAAACCTATCACACATGTCTGTAAAATAAAAGCAAGTTCCCCTTCAGGTATTTCTGGTTTATAACAGCCATGTTCCCTATATTGTGTTTGAAATAGATCCCTGCACTATAAATCTGTTTTAAGAATGAATAAAACTGGATTAAGCTACTTGTCTTGAATTCATTTCTACTTTTTATTATTTTGCTTTAGTAAAAGTCAGACTTCAAATGGATCAATATAAGCTAAAAACACTTACCGGAACCAATAAATCATTGATCAATTATCTCATTTCAGTATAGGATGCCAAGATGAGTTTTTAAAATATTGAATCCAGACTCAGTCTGACTGAGATTATGTGGATTCTGATAGTTTTGTATATGCTTCTCTTGTTGTCACGTACTGTAAAAGGAAGTTTATTTGGAAAGAGAAAATAAGGACAAAAGCAAAAAAAAATGGGGGGATATTTTCTTCTGTAATTGCAAACATGTGTTTAATCCTCTTTAGCTAAGTAGTGCCAGTTGTATGCTGTATTGCTTCCTAGCCATGGCATTAATTGCCCAGAATGTAACCTTTACAAACTAGTTACACAATTCTTACCAAGCATTACGCATATTCATTTTCATTAGGAATTTGTTTAACTTCCAAGCCATAGTTACAAAAGTTCTCTCTGATTGCAGTTGTATCACATAATTTTTCAGACATCTTTAAACCCCTTTTCAGTGTTGTGATTTCCTGTTAATCACAGTTTCTAAGCAACAATTTTCTTGATGGATTTTAAACAAATAAAACAGCTCCCTCTAGTGGGTATTAGAGTACTTGCCAGATTACAGTTCTGACTTTGCTAAAGTTAAAATATAATACAACCTTGCTTCACTACACTCGGTGAAGCTGGATTTAGATTATGGCATTAATTATTTTAATTTTTTTTTAATATTCATGATTAACAATCTGTTGGTATTTTTGTGAGCAAGTAAAAACCCTGCAATAATGAGCAGGAGCTCAGAGCTAATAGTGTGGCCATATAAAGGACTCAGACCAGTGGTTTACAGTTCATTAGGTCCCTTCTTCACCAAGGTTAGAGGAAGGTTTAAAGGTCATCCAAGTGTGATAACATTAAAAACTGTTCCTAGTTCAGGTTCTTTTCTTGCCTTTTGCACTAAGAATGGTACAAAAATAAAGGTTATTTGGGTGCAATGTAATTCCTGTAATTGTTGACTGTGTATATGGATTTTTGTCCTTTTCATCGTAAGTTTACAGTTAAAAAGGAGTAAGGCACAGTTTATTATGAATAAGACAAGAAGAATCAGTCCCTAAGTGAGAGCAATCACATGTCCTAAAATTATCTTTTCCCCAGAAGAATCTTATTTTCTCTTTAAAAGCAGAACTTTGATGTAAATTCCAAACTGTATTTCTGTCAAAAGAGACCTGTGATTCTCTTTTTTAACTACAGAATATTTTTTTTCCCGTTCAGACATCTATGAGGTTCCTGAAGAAGAGGTAAGACCTTACATACATTTTATGGGTCATACTTCCTGCACTATACATGCATGCTGCAACTTGAAAGCACTGTATCCTGTGGTGCAAAATCATTCAGAATAAATGAGAGAGTAAACCATTGTATCAACTCTTTAATAGAGAGAAAATTGGAACAAATCTATGCCACTGAGAATGGTGCCCCATTCCCCTGGTAACTTCATAACTCCATCTCCCTCCACCAAATGGCAGTGAAAACTTGTTCTACTTACTACAAGTGGTTAGGTGGGGTAAGGCTTCCAGCTCTGCTTAATGTGATCCAGCCTTAGAAGCATAGGCCTAAGGGACCATTTTCTAGAAGTGATGTCCCACCAAAGGAAACATGAACTGTTTTGACATGATAATTTTCTTCCCACCTCCCAGTACTGACATGACATATAACTTAGTAGCATGCTTGGGGTTACACTGATATAGCAGTGGTCCTTTTCTGGCTACCCCATCTTTACGCATATTCCCAATAGTCAGTGTTTTGTTGGAGATACATGCTCCAATAAATAAGATATCACAAAGGCAGCTTAAAATCCTATATTAGCACAAATGAATTTTATTAAATACAGATATGACCAAGTTATTAACAGTGCATTTTCTCTTAAAGGAAGAGCCATCACCACCAACAAGCAGGTAATTCATTACCATGAAATTCTGTACATTATTAAAAGTTTCTTATACCTTGTCAAGAAATATACTTTGATAACATGTGAGCATTGTCTAAATATCTATATATTTAATACCTATGTATCTCAATAGAAGAGGTACTGGATTAATAAAATATTGTAATATTTCTTGATGAACTTTCAGAATGAGAACACACAATACATACACTCAAATACATTGTGTTGTCTAGGATTACACAGACTTTTGCCTTTTTAATTCAGTATTTTTTGTATAATGTTTCTAACTTCACTTGTGTTGTCTTATTAGGATCACTAAACCTCTTCCTCCCAAGCCTGTTCAGAGTACAGGAGGACGTTCCCACTTGCTCAACTCAGCCAAAGAATCCTCTAAACCAGACACTTCAAGGTTAGTTAAAAGCAGCTTTCGTGTCCTCAAGCATGGAGCAAACACTGGAGGAAGCAGATTCTTCACCACACCTCAGCGTGCCTAGCTATTGCATGGCCTTCAGCCAATGAATTATTATTAGGCCATATGTACGAACTACCTAGGCATGAGGGGGTGAGTTAAGAATGAAATTTCTCAATTAACTCTCAGTATCCTGGCTTTAATGGATTTGCCAGAGGTGTAATACTTCCTTAATGTATTTTTTGCTGTTTAACATAACATGAAGCAGGAGATTGCAGTAGCTGATTCCTGCCAACACAAATGATTTGAGGAGTAGGCGAGGTTAAGATGCTTATTACCAAACCCATATACCCATTTTGAAAAGAAGTGTTAGAGCAAGATAGAGGGGCAGCCCTGTCCTCCCCCTTACCAAGGCATGGAGGTTCAGGACAGTGGTAGAACAAATGAAATTCCACCCAGTGGAGTGGGGACACAATTCTGGGACCCAGTGATGGAAGTGAGAACCCCCTGCATGCCAGAGCCAAGCTCCACAAGGGGTCTCTGTGCCCAAGCAAATATGGAGTTTTTACGTTGGGTGTGATTGAGGGGTAGGGCAAGGCTGGTGGACCCATGAGTACATGACCCCCACCTATGGATCAGGTGCATAGGAACAAAGCTAGCTCTTGCTATAATCTGTTCCTTCCATGTGTCCCCAGGAACATACAGTGCCCGTAAGGGAGTGTGGAGGGGCCAGAAGGAGACAGGGTCTCATCCCCACACATGCCCTACAGAGTAAGTTGGGTGAACCGGGAAAAAGCAGGCTGCCCTCACCCCGTGCATAAGAGGGAGCATGGGGAGTGAAGGTGCAGAGCTGCACCTGGCCTCCCCCTGGGATAGCACGGCTCCACCCAGTCTCCAACTCAGGGCTGTATGTTAAGGCGCAACCTTACCCGGAGCAAACTGCAGCAGAACATAGTTATAACTAACAACTTATTTACTAGGGAATACTATGTATCTTAAAACTTAAGAGAACTTACACCTTTGGGCTCAGCAATTTTAAATGAAATCAGAAAAATATTTACCATTTAAATCATGTTGTGTGTTTTCCAGAAATATTCTTCCTCTTCCCAGAAACCATCCTCAGCAAAAAGTAGTGAGTAGCTAAACACCATTAGAAAAGAATGCATTTAAATGGTGAAGGGCAGTGCTGGTATCTGAATTATATACTGCTATTTGTTATTATCTATATTAGAGAGACAGTATAGAATTGTGGATTACTCTGGAATGTAAACAGATCCAAAGCATCAAAGAGCTACAGACTCATGCCATATTATAATAATTGTGGAATTAAAACTCCAAATGTATCCTTCATATTCAAAATATTAACATGATTTCTTACAAGTCATGATGGTATGAAAGGAATAGCGGATATATACAACCAAGACGCTGACACTTTTATATCCATGAGTAAGCCCTGTTGAACTGAGTAGATGTGTTTGCGTGAGAGAGACAATGAACCCTATTTCTGTATTTTCCACCCTTTTGGGTCTAATATCTCCCATATATTGATGGAGAATACATTCATAATCCCCATTAAATCCCCAGTCTACAAATAAAGCCTTTTCAATGGAAATATTCCAGTGCCCGACCTATGACCTTGATTTTCAAAAGTGACTAGTGATTTTGGGTGCCCAACTTGAAGCACCTTCAAGGATCCTGATTTTCAGAGGGTGGATGATTAACGCTTTCTGAAAATCAGGCCTCTTTTTATATTATAAAAATGATAAAAAAAGATAGTTCAATCTACAAGTTGAAGCATGCAGGGGCAAATGAATGTTTAGCATATCTGGCATGTGACTACCTTGCAACACCAACTACAAGAGTGCCATGCGAATGCCAGTTCTCACTTTCAGGTGACACTGTAATTAAGAAGCGGGCAGCATTATCTCCCATATATGTAAACAAACTTGTTTGCCTTAGCGATTGGCTGAAGAAGAAGTAGGACTGAATGGACTTGTAGGCGCTAAAGTTTTACATTGCTCTCCAAAACAAAACAGTTACGTGAAAAAAAAAAAATCTACATTTATAAGTTGCCCTTTCATGATAAAGGGATTGCACTACAGTACTTATATCAGGTGAATTGAAAAAATACTATTTCTTTTGTTTATTTTTACAGTGCAAATATTTGTAATAAAAATAAAATAAAATGAGCATTGTACACTTTGTATTCTGTTTCAGAGTAGCAGCCATGTTAATCTGTATCAGCAAAAACAACATCTGATGAAGTGGGTTTTAGCCCACGAAAGCTTATGTCCAAATAAATTTGTTAGTCTCTCAGGTGCCACAAGCACTCCTTGATTTTTTGTATTTTGTATTGTAACTGAAATCAATATATTTGAAAATTTAGAAAAAAACAACCAAAAATATTTATAATATATTTAAATTGGTGTTCTATTATTTAACAGTGTGATTAATTACAACTTTTTTAAAATCTTACATTTAACTGTGATTATTTTTAATCGTTTGACAGACTTATAAGTAATTAAGTTATATTTAATCATGAGAATTAATTAAGAGCTAAAAAGTTAAAAATATTAAAAGTTAAAACAATAGTCAGAACAAAGTACTTTTATTTCTATTCTGAATCTTTTTTAAAATGTTGGTCAAATTTAATCAAAATCAACAAATTTGCATTGAACGTCTTGATTTTGAAGAAACAGGATTTTCTGATGGGGGAAAAGCGTTCCACTGAAAATTTTTCAGCCAGCTGTAGGTTTTATACGATCATTTCTGAGGCACAGAATCAGTAGCAGAGGTGGGAACTGACTCCTCATAATCTACTCTAATCATTATGCCAAACACGCATTATGGCTCTTATGATAGCAAAAGCCATAACTAAAATTAAGTTGGGACCTTGATTATAACCCTCATTTCTCATATGCTCACACCTGAGAGACATTCTTCTTTGGGGTTTAACCTTTTCATGCTTGATGATGAATTTTTTGGAAAAGCATGAACATGATCCTGTCAGTATTTCTGAGTTATTAGAAAATTAAAAAAAAAAAAATTTCATGCATGGCACATCTTGGAGTTAGTTGCTCACAAGAGTTGCTGTGGAGGAGGGAACTAAGTGTTCAAGACCCCTAAAAGTCACCTCTGTTTACAAGAAAGGAAAGGAAAGATTAAATGAATCTCCTGCCCACTGCTAAAGTCCTCAACTGTGTTTTGGGAGACAGAAACCCAGTACATTTCCTTGTTGTCAAGCGCCCCAACAGTCCTCCCAGATGTCAAAGCCTCTGACTGCTTCTAAAATGTAGTGTTTTCAGTGAAAAAATAACTATAGCACACTGAAAATTTGGGCACAGAATAAAACACACAGTTGATGCTCTACTGATTGTATTAGTGAATTTTTTGTTCCCTGGTCTGGCATGCTATGTGAAACAGGGCATTTTACTGCTGAATTTAGCTCCAGTTTACTATGGAGTACTTGGAGCTTGAGGATCATTAACATCTACCATGCTGGGGTGTTAAGAATGAACTAATTGTTTGTTAAGTGATTTCAAATAGCTGGATGAAATGTACTAGAGAGGCTTAATATAATATACACTCTATACAAACATTTTAGACATTGGTGCAATTCTATATGGTCCATACCAGAACATTTTAGTCCATTCCCCATAGATTCTACTTACATATTTATCTTTTTTACAATTGCTGCATTGTAAGTGTGAGCTGACAAATACTGTGTATTTCAATTTCAGGAGCACGAAAGGAATGAAGCACATAATGATGAAAGTAAGTATTTTGCACTGAAGACATGGGGATTGCTAGAAAGATTTTTGGTCAATATATTATTGACTATCTCAAATGCAGTAGTACGTTCCTTTAAGTTTAAACTGCAACCATCAGTGTTAAGAAAGGGAGTTTAACGAACAGCTAAAGAGCTTAGTCAATGTGAAGACAAGTCAGGAAACAACTTGCTTTAGACTTGAGTTGTTGTTTTTGTACTCAGTGTAAACCAGGAGTTCTCAACCTGCTATAAAAAGTCCATAACCCACCTGTGCCACAGTAACTGGTTTTCTGCATATAAAAGCCAGAGCTGGCATTAAGGGGTAGCAAGCAGGGCAATTGCCTGGGGCTCCATGCCACAGGGGCCCCCGCAAAGCTACATTGCTTAGGTTTTGGCTTCAGCCCCTGGTGGTGGTGCTCAGGCTCCCGGGCTTCAGCCCCATGCCGGGGGGCTTTGGCTTTCTGCTCTGGGCCCCAGCGAGCCTAACGCTGGCCCTGCTTGGTAGACTCTCTGAAACCTGCTTGCGGCCCCCTAGGGACTCTAGGGGTCCCTCTGGGCCCCTGGTTGAGAACTGCTGGTGTAGACTATATACAGAGATGCTCTGTACTGGTAGAAGTAGGGCTTTCACCAATGTGACTTACCCTGGAGAGTTATAGAATTAAGACATACTGTACTGCATTGCATTAAGGGTTTGCACTGATGTAGCTACACCAATGCAAATTTCCCAAATCTAGAAAGCTCTTAATCATGAATTCCCCTCCACAGCCATTGATGCCCAGTGTCCCCTTACCACAGTCCTTGATGGCAGCAATGTAGTGGAAGCGCTCACCACCACCAAGAAGGGGCTGAGGGAATCTCTCTCCACTCAGAGTATGAAAATAGAGTGATGCATAATCTTTTCTTCAGGGACTATAAGTGCCACCTAAAAACATTTCAGAATGATTATTTAAAAAAAAAACCCAATGCTCAGATATGTTAAATATTATATACTAAATATGTTGTGTGGGTATTTAGATCACAGCAGCACTGGAGCTCAGGACTTCAAACTTCCCTCTGGTGCAACTCCATCACCATTACCAAGGGCAATGTGAGTAACAAAATATCACTGCTTCTCTTTCATTGTTAATTGCTGGATTTATTAATAACTAAATCCTGCTCTTACTGGAGGCAGCCATCAAAGCAAGAGTTGTCTGTCCATGAACCATGAGTCCAGAGCAAGAGGCATCCTGCCCTGGCAAGAACAAGGTGGGATTGCTGGTTGCAGGCCACTCTACTATTTCTCCAAGCTGGGGCAGTTTGCATACTGGAATTGTTTCCAATTACTATATGCTGCTGCTGACAGAAAACCTTCTGGCCAGCTTGAGACAATCAAATGCTGCAGTGATGAGATCTTCAGCAATACCTGTGCATGTATAAAGTCATGCTCCTTTTCTTACAAAACTACCCTCCCACTAGCCATGAGCTGGTTCTTTGCAGGACATAGCTTTCTCACACATCTTGGTATGGTTCCCACCACTATCTTTGAAACCTATATTAAATGCAACACAGCCTCTGCCCCTTTTTCTCTATTACATCAGCCCAAGGAAGGGCAGGATTCAACCCAAAATCCCACCTCTGTCAATAATATTATGAGTAACAGTTAACTATATACTTGATTGTTCAATGCACTGCATGTGTCTTTTAAATAACCACTTACTTTTTCAATCCTCAGAAAGAAGACACCCAATCCAGTAAAACCACCAGTAAGTAGAATTTGTGTTTTCATAATGATACTGTACAGTATCCCACCTGTGATTATTAATATGCTTGTAAAACTGAACTTTGTATAAATACAGTTTCCTTAATGGGAAGTAAGGAAAGAATTAAGAGTATTTTTGTCCCTTGATTAATTAACATTAATAGGAGTTACATACAGAATTGGAGAGAGGAAGATACACTCAAGAGTCTGTTACCACAAGAATGGCAGAAAATCCTCTGGCCTGCCACAGAGACTATTCTAACCATTAAAAAATGTTTTGGGGTCATCATGAAGGCTTTAATATATAAAATATGTGGAAGCAAGAAGGTGGAAATCATTTATAATAGCATATATGCAATTAAAGGGAGTCACAAGGGCTTGGCTATGGAATGTATATTAACTCAGCAGCAAAGGGAAAAAACACATGTGCATTCCTGAAAACTAATTTAGATTAAATACACCTGGGGTAGTTTTTTCCCCCCCAGAGAGTTATCAGCATATGAATTCTCTTCCCTAGGAGATAGTGGTAGAATACACATTAGTGTTAGTGGGACTCAAGAAAACAAATAAGAATTATTTGGAACCATGTTCTGCCCTCAGATTGCATCCAGAAATTCCCAGTGATGTGTGTAGGAGTTTCCCCTAGGGAATGAGAATAAAATATCATCCTAGAACAAGAGTCATATCTCAAGGTAAAAATGGGCTTTTACCTTGTCTCCCTTGCTCATAAACAGGTTTGGAGTCTTTCCAAGTTTATGTTGCAAAATCTATCTGATCATATTTACACAATCATCCAGCTGAATTCCTTGTATGAGAAGGCAATGCCCTTATTTCCCCAACCAAAACATCCCTGTCAATTTCAAGTGTACATAACAAGTGGAAAAATCTTTTCTTCAAACTAAACACACACACCCTTTTGCCAACATGTTATATTGCTTTTCATGACTATTTACTGTTGCAACATTGCTAAAGAATGGGATACTGTTAAATTAATCATATTTTAAGCAAGTTCCTATACCTACCAACAACTGGGATTATTAAAACTGGAAAAAAAATTTAAAAAGTTCATTTTCAACTCTCTTATTCTGCACTTAGTTCTTATATTTCTTCCAGCTTGGACAATGAACGTTGCAAAATTTAGCTTGCAAATATTACACAGGAGCATTGGTTTAAAAATGTGAACACTATTTTTATAATAAATATATTGTATGGAAACATTTCTATTGCGCTTAAGCTTTTGGAAAACCCTCTTAACAAAAATCTAAATTTTGATCCAAAATTTAAGTGGATAGTTCTTTACCACGTTAAAAGGATGCTAAGTCTACATTGTGTAGCATGTTTAAGATGCAAACAGAAAACCAATAACCTCTTAATCTAACTTTTGTATGCTATTATTTTATAATGATTGTTTAGGAGTTCATGCATGTTTTGAGCTCTATAATATACATGTAATTGTTCTCCACTACAGGTATCGGGGGCTTTTGTATAATACTGAAACAAAGATACTCTATAGCAATGTCTATTTTACAAAATATTAACTGGATGTCATTGAAGTATACAAATGTTTTGATTGACATTTGTTTTATTGTAGAAACCAAGTTTACACCACAAAGAGAATTTAAATGTTACTGAAGGTAAATTATTTCTGTTACACTGAAAAAAGTTCATGTTCACAAGAATTGAACTTTTGCTTTTTAGTGATTTAGAACCTGAATCAGCCCCCGTTACGTGCATTGAGTAGCATTTTTCTCTGCAAGCAGTCCCATTGAAATCAGTGGGGCTGTAGGCAGAGTAATAGACTGATCAGAGGGTGAAATTCACACCACAAGAGAGCCATTTGGAGGACGTAACCAGGCCCCGGGGGCAGAGGAGAATGCCACCGAAAGTGAGTAAGGGTGGAAGAATCTGGCCCTCCTGGTTTCACTTTTTCATTTGCTATTGTTATTAGTTAAACGTCCTGTGCTTTAATTCACTAGCATTAAGGGGAAATATCACACCACTCATTTGTAAACAGTCCCCATTTAAATCAATAGGGATTGAAAATCTGAAAATCTGTGGTAAAAATATGGCCCAGTGTGCCTGAGCATTTCACTTATGGAAAAGGCACAGTAAAAATAACATTTATTCTACAAATTTAAAAAATGAATTAAAGTTGTCATCTCTCACTTGGGGTGATTATTTTTAAAGCTAATCCTGAATCTACAACTTTTTCCATATTACAGAGAAACCTATAGCAGCTGAACGGCGACGAGGTCCCAGCCAAGAGATCCCACTTCCACCCCTACCAACGACAGCCCAAAAGTAAAAGCTACTTTCATTTCCTTTCTTAGAGCTATAGACACTAGACTCACTACTAAGTTTGAACAAAATGATGTGAGAGATTCAGGAGGAAGCATTCTTCCCTTTTAAAGTTCTATTTCATGAGACTTTTACTTCAGTCTTCAACCTCATGAGGGAACATATACATCACAACATACTCTCGGTTATTGCTTTCTTCCAAACACATGTTCAGTTATTCAGACGTAGGTGTTAAGTAGACATCCTCATACCTTTCAATAATCTCTAAATATTTATTTCAGGCCATTATTTCAAAAGCTACCAGCCCTACCAAGTAAGTACAATTTATCTTTTAAGTAAGTCTGGGTTTATTTCAGTTGCCACATATATATTCATTGGATTCTGAATATGTTGGTCTCTGTAACACATACAAGAATGAGATTAAAATACTCAGCTGGTTGTATGGTATTAACTTAATTAGTACAATTATGCAAGACCAGTGGGACTTACTGGGAAAGTCAATGGGAGTTGGGCACCTAATTCCCCTTTGTGCCTCTGAAAGTCAAAACCTAAGCCAGTTTGGGCTAAATTCTATAAAATTCCATCTGGCTTCCATACCACACAAGACCCCCCAAATAGAAAAATTTTCTGGGCTGGTTCAGTTTGCAACTTGGAAGCCAGATGAAGTTTTTATTGAATCCAGCCATTTGTTCTCGCATTACAGAAAAAAATGTAATACTTTCATTATGACTAATGCTTAAGTTCTGCTGTAAATAATACTTTTAAGAGGCAGTTGGAAATATTTCAGTTTACAGTTTCAAATGTAGGGCAAGATTTCCTATATGCAGTTCATTATTTTTACACAGATAGAAATGTAAATTAGATAAAATGATAATATATACCAGAAAGATTTCAGCATTTCCATTATATGGTTATAAATTATCCAGAGAATTTTAATAGGCTGCAGAATTTAGTTTTATGAAGATATTGGTCACTCTCTTAAAGTGGGATGGATTTTTCTCCTTATTCCTTTAGCCAACAGAGTTATGACAATCCACAGCATTATTGTTTCCTCCTACCTCTGCCCCCAACAAAATAATAGGAATAGTTACACTGGACACTTACACATGTTACACCTTGTTCTTCCCAGAACCGCCAGACATGGCAAACCGCACAACGGGCACTCTTCCACGCAGCAGCATTTCAGCTAGTTTGGAGACTACAGATCAGGTATGAAATTAGCTCAGGGTAAAAAGAGACACATGAGGAAGCATGGGCCATCAGGCTCTGTTGTAAGAGGAGTCTTACAGAGAGACCCCTGGCTGTCTGATCCTATACTTCTTCATACCACCTACTCTCCAAGAAAGCATAATCCTGTGCTGAGGGTGCTTGTGGTCCATTTCCTTCCTTATAACAACAACTTTGGCCCTATCTACAGTGAAATCTTTTGTCATTGTATGAGTCATCTAGTTGCCCAGTTCCAGCCCAAAATAGGTGGAGAACACAGGGTGTTAAAGCCATGCTAAACTGTAGAATTATGATTAGATATAGTTATACAAAACCTAGGCAGGAAAAGTTTTCTTGCTCAATGTAAACAGGAACTGAAAAGCAGCTGAGTCAAACTTCTGTTTCAGGTCTTCACTTTGCATCAATCCCATAGCGAGTAAACAGAAAATGCCTTGTTGGTATATTTTGCCCAGTCCTGGGTGCAGATAGATATAGAGTGCACTTAACTGCCCTTTTCCTTTTTGTATTTCATAGCTGAACTCAGCGGCTCACTAGCCTTTCTGAAAGTATGTATCCACATGGTTAGTCCAAAGCAGTGCAAACCGTCTGCAGTTGTGTCAGTGGATAAATAATGAGAGATCCCAGAATACACTAGTAGGAACACACACGCACACCCTTGTGAACCATGCTAGGTAGAGATACTCCAACCTTGTTGGAGCATGAGTCTGCCAGAGATAGTACAACACAGAAACACAGGAATGCACAAGACAGTCATATTTAAAAACATTCCCGTTTAATGCAGTTTGGTTCGTCAGCGGAGATGGGATCTAAGAGACTAAGTGAGAGGCCACTGGTTGCCCACACCCTTCTCTGTGAAAACTACGATCCTTCCACCTGACAAATAATCTTAGTCCTTCCCTATCAGCCTTGTGCCCTGCTGCTCCCTAAAACAGATTTCCCTTCACTATAAGCCCCTTTTGGAATTAGTGCCAAGTTATCTTTGTGAATAACTGGAAAACTTTTTTTTATTTTGTATTTCAACATAACAGGTTTGAAAAAAAATCTAAGAAAATATGGCTACTTTTATTTCAATATGTCCCCTTCCGTCTCCATTGGGAAGATGGCAGAAGACAAAATGCAGGAAGCAGTCCTGTCTAGTAATCACAAACAAGGTAGAAATAGTTCTGTTGACGGCCTAACAAAGGCTCTATTATTGCAGACCCAGTAACACTAAATGTTCTAAAGGCTGATATGACAAAGATAATACAGCAGCAAGGAACACATAGAACTTCCAATTGTGGAACAATTTTAACATTCTGTCATAGTGGATATTGTGAAAAATCTTTTTTCATAAAAATAATCCAGCAGACACAAAAGCAAACAGCTTGTAACAATTATATTTGGAGCTTTTAATATAGCAGATATGGGCAAAACCAGAAGATTGACTGACTAAAAGATCAATTTCACTAGAAAAAGTGAAACATGGCTGATGAAATTAATGATATTTTTTCCAAAATTATAATGTACACTGGTATTGTCATTTGCTGCAGCAAACTGTACAGCACAGGTGCTCTTTAATTTGTTTGGTTCACGAAGGCAACACCTTCATGAATTGGTTGACTTTCACTGCACAGCTGGCATGAGCTCTCTGTTCCGCTAGGTGATTCCCAACAGTTTATGTGACAGGAAGAAGGAAGGTTTCAGGGAGAAGCTGTATTTGTCTATTCTATATAGGTTCTTATACCACGCTAATCACCATTGTATGAGCGCATTCCAGATTTGCCATTGCTCCCCCTGCTCCATTACAGTTAACATAACAGTTCCAGTCACACTGTATTGTTTGAAGGACTCTTGGACCCCTGGCACTATAAAGAGGAGAGGGGTGGGTTGTTGTTAAAACTTCCTGTGAAAGCAACAACTTTATTGTAATGCAATTATGATGATGTATGAAAATAAAGTGACATACTCTTCCCCTCAAGAAAACGTGACATCATATGTACACTCATGGAACCCAGAAATGATTAAGGTTAAATTTAAAATGGAGACAGGGTATATTCTAGCAAATTCAGTAAAGATATTAATAGTCTTATGAGGAGGTTGTATGCAGACACCTGCAGAACAGCACTAACTATACAATGATCATTTAGTACGACAATTGCAGCTATTCGCAGTAATAATTGCTAACTTAGCAGCCACTTGACATACAACCTATAAACTCACAAGTCTGCATACACACCCTTAAAGGGAAAAGGCCCCGACCATTCTCCCACTTTATTTTTTTATGAAAATCCAATAGGAAGGAATAAAAAAAAACCCTCTTGGGATTGTGTGATGGGAGAGCTACAGGAAGTACAGTGAAAATGTTAAGATTTGCTAGGCTTACCTGCACCTTCCCTTACTTCATTCTGAACAACTCCATATGCCTAACATTGAATGCTTTCAGAGCCAGTGGCAATCGGGAGTCCAGTAAATCATTACAAGCTTATATCCAGATTCTGTCATCCCATATTTCATTTTTGATTCTGCTCACACATACAACTGATGTCTTGCAAATATACTTGCACTCCTGCATTAACCTCTTTTATGGTGCCCATGGTAATGACATTTATATCAAAATGATGGATGCATTATAAGAAGTTAGATGGATTAGAATTATCATCTATAAAGAAAGGCAGCCAATAATAATTGTTACTTCCGGGGGAGAGAGAAATGACTATTTTAGACGACATATTTGGAGGCAGAAATTCCCAGCCAACAGTTAGTACAAGCAACCCTTAAAGATAACAACTCATTATCAAAAGGAAGCTTCACTCTGGAAACACCCTACCACAAAGAATTGAGTAACAATCTCTCCTTTTAAAAAGAGAGAGAGAGAGAGAGAGAGAATAAAGATTCACTTCCCCAAAATCAGGAGCAGTTAGGGAGAAAGTATTTTGACTGTAGTATTTAGGCCAGCCCTCTTTCTTTCTTTTCTTCCAGGGACATGTGGGGGAAGGTCAAAGATAGCAGAGAAGTGCTGAGAGTCAAGGATGTACTGAGCTCTCTCTTTCAGTCTATGTACTAGCTCTATAAGAAACTTTAGCTCACTTCAACCATACTTTGACTGTAAGCTCCCGTATATATGAAGAGGCCCTGTTTTATTTCTGTTGTCTTTGCTGCTACACCTTAGTACCCTGATTCAGTCCTTTACAGACAGAGGCTGCCTTGAAGGTTTCAGATCTTTTCAGAGGTCCTAGTTTTAGTTTGTTTTACTTTTTACCTGGTTTTAATTAAATGATTGAAACCTTTAATGCCAATGCTATTCAGACCCATACAGTCTGGGGTTACTGAAATCCTGGTTATTTCCCCCACTCATGACTCTTCCCTTGGGACAGTACTCCTTTGTTTAATAAAATGCATATTTCTAGTGAAGGGTCAGTGGGTCTGGTGGACCCTTGCATCCCAGTCCAGCTGTGTGTGTGTGTGTGTGTTATGTACAGCAGATCATCATATGATAAAATAAAATAAAGCACATTTTAAAAACATTACAATAATTCCCCTTCCTGCACAATAAGTACCACTGTTCCCTAACTGCAAGAATAAATGTAATCTCCCCTCTAAATTACACGAAAATAAATCTGAGCAAAAATATGTGCTTCCAGATATGCAATTAGGGTAATTTTTCATAAAGCACCTGAGTGACTTAGGAGCCTAGATGACCAAGTAATTTTGGAAAATGGAAATCCGATTATTTTGAAATTTTTACCCTTACCATTTTTCTATTCAGAAGATCCCAACTTTTAATGATAACACACTGCCCTTATAAACTGAGATTTCAAACCATTTCACAGATATTAATTAAGTAAACCTCACAACACTCCAGGAATTAGAAATGTATTGTACCCATTTATAGCTGGGAGAACTAATGCACCAGAGAGGTTTAATGACTTGCCTAAGATTACATGGCCAAGTCAACGGCAGTTCCAGGGCCTTACCCTAGGAACTGTGATTCCTGTGGAAGGATTCTTTCAATAAATAATCAAAAGCTATCAGTACTCACCGGGGAGGGCAGCTTGTTCAATACACAGTCCTGCTGTGTGAGAAATGTTTGGAGGTATAAGAGCAGCCATCACTCCTAGCATCTAGGAGTATCCACTGGATGACAGAATCCAACTGGAGTGGAAGAAAAGAAATGGGGAGTGTGTAGTTTGCAGGATGCTTTTATAACCAGTTTTGAAAACATTGTCAGTTTGGAGGAGAATGTCCATCCTCAGATGTAGTACGAATAGAATTAATGGCTGCTGCTTTGAGGAGCATGGGAAATTGATAGAGCAAAGGGCAGATGAGAATAAAGTTTCCACCCCTATAAGCTAAATTTACTGTTACCTCTTTTTGACTGAGCATCTAGTGAAAAGATGGGTCCCTGCAGATTGTTTCAGCTGGGAGGAGAAAGTGAAGTTGGAGTCTGGTATCTTTGATGCAATCTTATTTACAGAAAACATACAAAATTCTATTTCCCCAAACATGGGAGGAACCCCATAACAGGAGACAGTGTCCTCACTCACAGCACTAAAAACTTTCTCTCTAGGTTTTTGCAGGGTAATGCTCCCAGGTGCTTGCTCAGGCTGTCTCTGTCTCACTCACTCTCTGTCCTGCTTCTCTATTCACTCATACGCTCTCTGTCTCTCCCCCCCACCTCTCTGGTTACGTCTACATTACAAGCAAGGGGTGTGATTCCCAGCTTGCATACACATACTCTGAGAAGCTATCATCGAGCTAACACACGTATAAATGGTAGTGTATCTGCAATAGCACATGTCAAGTACAAACCTATCTGAACCCCATGGGTATGTACTTGGCATGGCTAAGCTTTGCCACTGCTGCAGCCCATGTTACCGCAGCTCCGCCACTGTTTATACTTGTGCTCAGTCTCATTGAGCTAGTGAGTATGTTACATGAGCTGGGATTCACACACCTAGTTCATAGTGAGACATAGCCTTACACACCCACACCCAAAGACAATAACCTATGGAGCCTTCTACCCACATGGTCAAAATGACTGAGTAGGTTCATATACCCTTGGTCTTAGGGCATATCTACACTTACAAAATTAAGTTGACCTAATTTATGTCAGCATAAGGTGCCGCACTAATCACATCACTTGTGTGTGTCAACACTTTGCTTCTAGTGTCAGCAGTGCGCATCCTCACCAGGAACACTTGTACTGTCAGCATGAGGCATTGTCAGATAGCTTCTGAAAGCCAGTAACAGTCAGTCAATGTAACCAATGCAGTGGCTATACGGATACTGCCTCAACCTAATTACATCGACATTGATTCTATGCCCCTACTGGAGGTGGAGTCAAGTTATTAAGTCAGCATAGCAGAGCAGTTACATCAGTGGGAGTTAAAATTTAGTGTAGACACTTGCCAGGCAGCTTACTTCAACCTATGTGTTGACCTAACTCTGTAGTGTAGACCAGACATCATGTTGGGCTGCCTAGCTGTCTCTCTCACCTATCTTAAATGAGGGGTGGAGGTCACTACAGTTTAAATGGGGTTTAACCCAACCCACGATGATATATTCAGAACTGAGAACAACCTTAGGTAGGGTGGAGTCACCATGTTATACAACTTGCTTGATTTAGATAGTGTAAAAGAAACCTGGCATCCTGTGGACAACACCCACTACAACACACAAAAGTATATGCTAAATCAATCAGCAGAAAATGACATTTAATTATAAATAGTGAAAATGACTCAAGTCTCTTTCTTAGTCGTCCTCTTTCCACTGGAACAGTCTTCTGCCGTACAAGTGCCAACTATCCTCCATCTCCACATGGATACCTCTCCTTAAGATCTCCTCTCTTAGCATTCACTGACTGGTTTCAACTCATCCTTCATTTGAACTGAATCTGTCCAGTTAAGACTGAGCTCTTGACAGAGGCCTGTCTTAACTATGTGTTTTCTAAAGTGCTCTGCACACTTATGGTTCTCTATAATCATCATCATTTGGCAATGGATACACTACAATATGTGTTCATCTTTTATTACCCCTATCTTATAGCTGTGAAGTACACAATATCCAATGAAAAAACTATCATTATATTTTGCTGTAAGTTACAGAAGAAAACCAGGGCTTTTCCACTACATTGACAAAGGTCTCCATCTTTCTCACAGGATGCTGGTGTTCATGATAAAGCATGGTATGCAGCTTATTGTGATCGAAAAACTGCAGAAGATGCATTACACAAATCAAATAAGGTAAAGCAGGGAGTTAACATTTGCGCTATGCCTCTTTTAAGAACATTTTAGACATGTGGAATGGGGAATACAACTTGAATTGTTCCCAGACAGTTTGGGCCCCACCCTGAACAGGTTACAGTAGTGTTGGCTGAAGTGTGTCTACACAATTCAGATTTCGGTGAAATGGTGGTCTCTAAAGTCAATTAAAGTTGTACCTGTGTAACTCAGTACAGATTTTTGGCCCACTGGAGGTAATAGTTTATTGTAGCAGCCAGAGATGGAAAAAATCTATCAACTCAAATAAATCCCTTACCAGGGCAAGAAACAGGCCACAGATACTAAACAAGCTCCATCACTGCCCACTGTCTCATACTCAAATGCTGATATCTGTAAAAATTGGTCCTACCACTTTATTTCAAAATGATAACTTAACACACACACCCCTGAGCCCTCTGACCTGGACTTTAGACTTTGTCTGAACTTCCTGACTGAGACTAGATCAGCCTGCAGAAAGCTCTAATGCCACAGGGAGCATCACACTTAGAGCAGCACCCTATGTGCCAGGCAAAGGCCCAGGCTTTCTTTCCCCCAACAAACATTTCTTTTTTATGGCTCCACCACATGGGATAGAGGGACAAAAGAGTGGGGTAATCTTTAGGATAGGATATCACTGGCTAGGAAGCATTAGGGTAACCCCAACAGCTGCTCTCAGTGTTCGTTTGCTGCTTCTGTAAAGCTGTTGAGAGCATGTCATCTGCTCAGGTTCTCTCTCCTTCCTGCCACTGGTGGAAGCTTGTACAGTCTTCACTTCCTAATGTCCTGTTATCCCCAGGAAGCTGTTACTGCCTGCTCATTTCTTCCTATCCTTTTTCTAGCTGAGAGGGAACTTGCAGCCGCAGCCATTGGGTCTTGGGACAGCAGAGGATGCTGCTAAATGACACCTGTATAAGCTAATATTGGGGGGGAAGTGCCCCCATTTCTCCCAGTGAATTTTTTCCCATCAATGATATTAATTTAAAGGAGGAAAGGATTTGATGTTAATATTGATACATCCTCAATGATTGCAACAAATTAAACTAATAAAATATTATTGCATTTCCTTTTCTTGATATAGGATGGATCTTTTCTGATAAGGAAGAGTTCTGGTCAGGATTCAAAGCAGCCGTACACACTAGTTGTGTTTTACAACAAAAAAGTGTATAATATTCCTGTACGATTTATTGAATCAACTAAACGATATGCACTGGGCAGAGAAAAAACTGGCGAGGAGGTGAGTGATTTTTCCTTTTTCAGTTTTATGCCCTAATAAGTAAAAATGATGGGGTCTATTTTAATTACATTGTTAGGGAGTAAATCTACATTCACCAAGATAAAAATATACCTCATCAAATAATTGATTTATCCTTCAGACTGAAAAAATCTAACAAAACAAATATAAAATAAGGTACTTTAAATCAGTGGCTCTCAACCTTCCAGACTACCATACCCCTTTCAGGAGTCTGATTTGTCCTGTGTACCTCCTAAATTTCACCTCACTTAAAAACTACTTACTTACACAATCAGACGACATACAAATTCAAAAGTGTTACAGCACACTATTATTGAAAAAAATTGCTTGCTTTCTCATTTTTACCATATAATTATAAAATAAATCAACTGGAACATAGTGTACTTACATTTCAGTGTATAGTATATAAAGCAGTAGAAACAAGTCATTGTCTGTCAGAAATTTTAGTTAGTACTGACTTTGCTAGTGCTTTTTATGTAGCCTGTTGTAAAACTAGGCAAATATCTAGATGAGTTGATATACCCACTGGAAGACCTCTGTGTACCCCCAGGGGTACATGTACCCCTGATTGAGAACCACTGCTTTATATCCACCTCAGAAGTATAACTTAGGTTACTGCAAATTGGAACTTTAAAGTCACAGATTAGTTTAAAATATACAAATATTTTTTATCATATCATGCCATCAGGATCGGACCTTCAGTTACTAAGTGTAAATTTTCCATACTTTCTTGAAAACCAATCTTCTAACCATCCTTCATGCAACAGCTCCCATTGAACTCAATGGGATGTTTGAAAAAAGAACAGTTACATTTAAATACTTAGGGATAAAGTTAGTCAGAACCACTCCCTCTGTCTCCCCACCACTTACCAAGAAAGAGAGTTGATATCTTGGGTTGCATTTGCACAAATGTTAAAACTCTTCTGGAGTGTAATCATAGAACTGGAAGGGACCTTGAGAGGTCATCTAGTCCAGTCCCTTGCACTTGTGACAGGACTAATTATCTAGACCATCCCTGACAGGTGTTTGTCTAACCTGCTCTTAAAAATCTCCAATTTCCACAACCTCCCTAGGCAATGTATTCCAATGCTTATCCACCCTGACAATAAGGAATTTTTTCTTAATATCCAACCTAAACCTCCCTTGCTGCAATTTAAGCCCGTTGCTTCTTGTCCTATCCTCAGAGGTTAAAAAAAATAGTTTTTCCTTCCTCCTTCTTGTAACAACCTATTACATACTTGAAAAGTGTTATGTCCCCTCTCAGTCTTCTCTTTTCCAGACTAAACAAACCCCATTTTTCAATCTTCCCTCATAGGTCATGTTTTCTAGACCTTTAATCATTTTGTTGCTCTTCTCTGGACTCTATCCAATTTGTCCACATCCTTCCTGAAATGTGGTGCCCAGAACTGGACACAATACTCCAGTTGAGGCATAATCAGCATGGAGTAGAGTGGAAGAATTACTTTTCAAGTCTTGCTTACAACACCCCTGCGGGAGGGGGTTGAGAGCTCTGGCTGCGGGTGTGGGTTCAGGGGTAGGGCCAGAAATGAGGAGTTCGGGGTACGGGAGGGGGCTCTGGGCTGAGGCAGTGTGCAGTGGGATGCGGGCTCCAGCTGGGGGTGCAGGCTCTGGGGTGGGGCTGGGGATGAGGTGTTTGGGATATAGGAAGGTGCTCCGGGCTGGGACAGAGGGGTTCAGAGAGTGGAGTGGGAGGGGCGAGGGCTCCGGCTGGGGGTGCAGGACTCCAGGCTGGGACTAAAGGGTTCGGAGGGTGGGAGGGGGATCAGGGCTGAGGCAGGAGGTTGGGATATGGGAGGGTGGCTCAGGGGTGTAGGCTCGGGGCAACGCTTACCTCAAGTAGCTCCCAGGAGCAGCAGCATGTCCCCCCTCTGGCTCCTACGCGGAGGTATGGCCAGACGGCTCTGCTGTGCGCTGTCCCATCCGCAGATGCCGCCCCTGGAGATCCCATTGGCCATGGTTCCCGGTCAATGGGAGCTGCATGGGCAGTATGCGGAGGCTTGGGGCAGGGTCAGCATGCAGAGCGGAGCCTCCTGGCTGCCCCATGCGTAGGAGCCAGAGGATGGATATGCTGCTGCTCCTGGGAGCCACACGGAGTGGCTCCCAATCCTGCTCCCTGGCTGGAGTGACAGAGCAGGGCGAGCCCCAGACCTCATTCCCCAGCAGGAGCTCGAGGGCCGGATTAAAACAGCTGGCGGGCCGGATGTGGCCCACAGTTTGCCCACCCCTGTGCTAATACATCCCAGAATGATGTTCGCTTTTTTTTGCAACAGCGTTACATTGTTGACTCGTATTTAGCTTGTGGTCCACTATGACCAGCAGATCCCTTTCTGCAGTACTCCTTCCTAGGCAGTCATTTCCCATTTTGTATGTGTGTAACTGATTGTTCCTTCCTAAATGGAGTACTTTGCATTTGTCCTTATTGAATTTCATCCTATTTACTTCAGACCATTTCTCCAGTTTGTCCAGATCATTCTGAATTTTAATCCTATCCTCCAAAGCACTTCCAACCCCTCCCAGCTTGGTATCATCTGCAAACTTTATAAATGTACTCTGTATGCCACTACCTAAATAATTGATGAAGATACTGAACAGAACCAGACCCAGACCTGATCCCTGTGGGACCCCACTGTGTCAACGTTATGCTATTTCTAAAGCAGTGTGGAGATTTGGAGGCTCAAATACCATTGCCAATTGGACATTGTCACAGGGTAAAAGGGCCTTCTGAGGGAATGAGGCTTAGCCCCACCTGAGCTTCATTATCTGCCTCCCAGGGGATGGGTTTCAGGGCAGAAATGAGGCAATAGCCTGAAGACCACCTGTTCTTCAGATAAAAGGCCAGCAAGGAGGTCAGGGAGACCTATGGGAGACCCTAAATCAGGGGAAAGGGGCCAACCAGCAACACCTGCTTTATGTGTTTGATTTATGTTGGACTGTTGCTTTTGAGAAATAAACCAAACCTCGAAAAAAGGGAATGAAATTTTACTACTGTTTGGAGCTTTACTTGACACACTGGCTAGTGAGTTGGCTCCTGCCACCAGCTTCCAGATCACCTAGATCATCACCTTTGAATAGCTCAGCCTTAGTGGCCTGTCCCAAAACCTTCTTCCTAAAATGAGCTATAGGAAAACCAAACTATTCCATGATTGGTGCAAATATCTCACCAAAACATAAATATCAATACCACATATTTGTTCTAATTTGTCTATCCTACTGCCTTCTTCTACTGTTAGAGGATACAAAGTACACAGTGAAGGCAACATACTTAGTCACAGGGGGAAGGGAGACACACCTATTTGATCACATGATCTCAGAAGATCCTGTAGTTCCAAAGATGACAGTGGCACAGAGAAAGAGAAGATGAGGTAGTGATTCTTGTGATTTTCATTTTGTTAGAAGTCTCATCGATTATTTGGCTAACTGATTTCTGTTTTCTCAATCCAGCGCTTCACAAGTGTTGCTGAAATAATAGAGAATCATCAGCATACACCCCTCGTTTTAATAGACAACCACAGCAACACAAAAGATTCCACCAAACTGAAACATATTGTTAGAGTTTCATAATTACACTGAACTGTAACAAGATTTTTATACATATTTTTCCAACTTCCCAAAGTTTCTGGATCAAGTATCTTAAACAAAAAAAAAAAAAAAGTTTAAAAAAACACCCTAAGGATACTAACTAGAAGAATATTATTTGAAAACTTCCACTTAACAATAAGAAATGCAGATCAGAAGAACTTCAAGTCTACACCATTTTATCAGAAAATCTGAAGGAGTAATTTTTAATGCCGTTACCAAATAAGGTAGAAGTTATTTGTTTGTGGCTTCACCAGTCCTAATGTGGTAATTCCAAACTCATGCCAATAAAAGCTATACACCACAGCCCTTTCATCTATTGTTCTCTATTTTAAAGATGCATTTTCTGTAGAACATTCTCAATTCAGAAGTGAAGGAAATAAATACCCACTTAGTGAAATATGCCTATTCAATATGTTCAAAGAACTAAATCTACTACAGATTGCTGTTTTCAATAAAGTAATTCCTTTGCAAGATCCAGAGCTCTTGAAAGTAGAATGACTATAACTAAGAAATGGACCACTGTGTGCAACCAGGCAAGGATAGTATTTTGCACCATGTCTGGCTATACTCCAACTGTTTGATTCATGAGGTTTTTTTGGTTGTATTTTTAATGTGCAAATAAAATGTAAAAATACTGTAAAATGAATAATGTACAGTATTATTACTGGTTAACATTTACTGTTGTGCTTCTAACTGCTGTCAGAGTACTTTATTATAGCTTGTGTTTATTTTAGTGTGACTATTATCTTTGCATGAGCTGCTTCACACATTCTATTGTTACAACAAATATCAATGTACAGTTTGCTCATATGCCTGTATTTTTTCTCCCATGTATATTTTTGGCTAGACAGTTTTCTTAAATGCCTGTCTGCAAATTGTTACCTGTAGGACTTAGAGCTTAATGTGGAACACCAGATTCCTTCAATGCTAAATATTACTTAAACACTACATTCTTGGGCAATCAAGAGGGAACTTGAGGCAGGATGACTACAGCGCCATGCTACAGGCTGGCATGTTCCAGGATCACCACCTGTACAGTTCCAGCATCTGCCACTAGTAGATACAAGAGACAAAGTCGGTGAGGTAATATCTTTTATTGGACCAACTTCTTTAGATGAAAGGTACAAGCTTCCAAGCTACACAGAGCTCTTCTTCAGGTCTGGAAAAGATAATCAGTGTCCCAGCTAAATACAAGGTGGGACAGATTATTTTTAGTGTAAGGGATAAACAGCTGTTGCAGAAGATCCTTGAAGATGAAGTGGGCAATTAACACCTCTGCAGTCATAGGACAAAGAAGGTTTAGTGGGTTACAGATTGTTGTAATGAATCATAAAAATCAGTCTCTCTGTTGAGTCCATGATTTTTAGAATCTAGCCAAGTTATGAGTCAAGCTCCCAGTCATGACATGACTAGTAGATATGTCAGCTGTTTTCATCAGATACCAAGTCTAGTGGGTTCTAAATATATTTTAAGTTGTTTTTAGTCTGACATCTGAGGACATAGTAATTATTTGTTCAGATATCTTCCATATTACAATGCAATACAAAAAAAGTACTCCAGTTGACTTTAAGAATAATTAATGCATAGATAAATGTAGAATCAGTGAACAATAATTTTAGGGCTAAAAGTAAGGCTTAATTTTAAGGAAGACAAATGTAGTACTCAACCTGCTTTTAGTTCCACAGCTCAGGGAGGATGCAGAACCATCTCACTTACTTATTCATATTAACGTGCAAGAATTAGAGTACTTGATATCTGTCTGATACTAAAATTGCAGCATAATGACCAAGTAGTGTAATTAATTCCTGCCCGTACTGTTCTTTGAAAGACATGGGAGCTCACATTCTCAAAATCCAAAAGCTGAGACAAAACTACATTCCTTTCTCTCTCTAAAACCACCCCTAGTAGGCAAGTTGTAAAAAGACAGAAAAACTGGGTGCTGATGTCACAACAGCTCTGGAACAAACCAATATCAAAACGTGTTATAGAAGTTGTTTGTTCTACTTTGAAATTATTGGAGAAATTATGTATTGCTATTGTAACAAAGAATACACAATGGGCCAAATTCTAAGCCCACGAAGGTCACTTTGCACATCTGGAATGGCAGGAGCACAGCGCTGTTAATATTTTAGCCCAAAGCATTTAGTTATTCCCCAGATTTTCCTAACCAGAGAAATGCTAACCTCATACCTGTAAACAGTTACCATCCACTCCCAATAAGCATGCAAAGATTTTAATGTCTGTCTCTCTATATACATATACCCACTATATACAAATTACATTACAAGAATGTTAAAGTTACTAAGCACTCAGACGTTCGGAAATGTCAACATTAGGATCCCTGTGCAACCTTAATTTGGCATACTTATGCACATGATATAGTCTTTAATTACATGATCAACTACTATTTTTCCACGCAACCCCTACTTCATTCAGTACATAGGATGGTGTGTGCTCACTTGAGTAGCTATTCAATATTTTGTTTTCTATATATGGCCCCATACCTTATTTATTGCATAATAGTGAAACCTGCTCTGAAAAGAGAATTATTTCCTCACGGGCTTTTCTATGATGCTCATCACTATAGTATCTGATTGTTGTGAAAATAAATGTGAATGCCTCTTGTGTATTCAAAGTGAGCGATGGTATTATCCCCATTTTGCAGATGGGGAACAGAGACAAAGAGATTAAGGTCAAAAGCCTCCAATAATTTTTGGTGCCCAATGTGCAACACCTAGGACCTTATTTTTTAAATATTTATTTATAGCACTTCATATGTTCAAAGCACAGCTCCCCCGATTATAGTTCCTACTGTGAGTGCTCAGCCCTTCTGTAACTCAGACTCCAGGTTATCAAGTCAGATACTCAGAAAACGGTGAACACACCAATAGTGACCACATGTGAAAATCTGGTTTAAGTGACTTGCCCATCATCACAGAGGAACTCTGTGGCAGAGGCAGGGATAGAATCCAGTTCTCCAGAACATCACGCAACTGTCTTAACCATGAGACTGTCTTTTCTCTTCTTGCAATCTTCTACCTCATTCACTACACACCTTCCAAGTTCTGCAACAAATGAAACTGGTCCTACAAACAACAGCCCCCTTTACTACACAACGCTGATTACCCCTAGAGAACTGTACCTCTAACCCACTGAATGAAAATTGGGTCCTGTGGGGGGGAAAAGAAATAGTATGTGCTCATGTAATTAAAGACTTATAATACATATGCAAGCACCAGGGGGGCAAATTAAGGTTGCAGAGGTAACCTTAATTCAGGCATTTTCCAACTTTTAAGTGCTTGACTTTGCAACTTTATTCATGTTCTTTTAACAGAGTTTTTGGGTAATATCCTAGGTTTTTAAGAATGCAAATTGGAAAAAAGAATTCTATCATGTGGCATCATATGGCACCTACATGACTCAAAAGGATTGAAACTTTTAGATCCACAACCCAGAACTCTGCCTTTAAGTTAACAGAGTAAATGATAGCAGCAGTTGCCATCCTCAATATGGACCAAACACTAGAGGGGAAGACACTTTGCCAGTGCATTTCCACAGATTTTTGCTGACAGCAGAGGAATGACTGGAATCTTGAGTTCAATTCCAGGTTCTGGAAGGGAGTGTGCTCTAATTATAGACACAGACCATTCAGCCCCTGTTCCTTCCTCCTCCACCCAAAAAAAAAAAATACACTGATCCCTTCTGCTCCTGTCCCAGTCCCATCTTTGCCCAGCCAGCCTCCTCATCCTAGTCCCAGTCTTCTCAGACATGCTCCCCAAGTACCAATTTTCCTTCCACCCCAGCTCAGTCCCAGTATCCCCACCCATTTCCTTGTGCAGCCAGTCCCAGACTCCAGGGCTCTCATCCAACTTCAGTCTTCCTCCTCCACTTGTTCTCATTTTCCACTGTCCCCATTTCCCCTCCCCGTGCTCCTTGTCCCGTTCTACCCCCACAGTTGCTGCCAGCCTGGTTCTTGTCGCCACTGCAATCAAATGAGACCGTTGCTCTTTCACACTGCCTAGGCACCAGCAGAAATTCCGCTCTTCTGTTCATTCCCTCTGAAGCATCTGGCACCGGTCATTGTCTGAAGACTGGATACTGGGCTAGGTGGACCATTCTTATGTTCTAATTTAGAGCACAGTGAGAATCTCCCAACTCTCAGTTCCTGTGCCTAGTACCACAACTGCCCGCAGCAACCTACATGGAAACTGCTCAGTCCCTGGACTCCAGGCTGGAGCATACTCAGTGGAGACAAAAAATCTTTAATTTTGTTGCTCAGCTTCCAGTATCTATGCAATATGTATGACCAAAGATCTTAAAATTTGGCCAAATTTGGGTAGTGTGACAGGGTCGGGCCAGATGGCTATAGGAAAGTAATAGAAGGCAGATATAAGCCCCAGGCTAAGTAGGTCCCTCTTTCCTGGGTAAGGTAACAGGGAATGTTCCAGAACAATCAGGAACCTTCTGGAGACAATTAAGACAGGCTGATTAGAACACCTGCAGCCAATCAAGAAGCTGCTAGAATCAATTAAGGCAGGCTAATCAGGGCACCTGGGTTCTAAAAAGGAGCTCACTTCAGTTTGTGGCGTGCGTGTGAGAAGCTGGGAGCAAGAGACACTAGGAGCTGAGAGTGAGAACGTGGACTGTTGGAGGACTGAGGCATACAAGCACTATCAGAGTAGTGATACCAGGACACCAGGACGAAGGTCCTATGGTGAGGATAAAGAAGGTATTGGGAGGAGGCCATGGGGAAGTAGCCCAGGGAGTTGTAGCTGTCACACAGCTGTTCCAGGAGGCACTCTAGACAGCTGCATTCCACAGGGCCCTGGGCTGGAACCCGGAGTAGAGGGCGGGACCGGGTTTCCTCCAAATCCTCCCAACTCCTGGTCAGACACAGGAGAAGTCAACCTGGACTGCGAATTCAGAAAAACGGCCAAGCTGAGGGCTGCCGTGAAGCTCCAAGGTGAGCAAATCCACCATTAAGCGCAAGACCCACCAAGGTAGAGCAGTAACTTTGTCACAGTAGTTTTTCCACAAGAGGAGAAAAGGGCACATATCTGACACAAAGATCATGCCATGCCTCTGCCAAATTTCAAATCCCTGCATCCACACATAGAGGCAACAGAGCACAACTAAACTATTTTCCCCAAATCTTGTTCTTGGAAATGGCTGAATCATGGCTGGAACTTTCAAGAACAGCCTGAAGCAGAACACCAGCATGCAAAATTTCATCCCAAACAATTAAAAGTTTGGCAAAATAATAAGCAACTGAAAACAAGGTCTTATGACGGGAAACGTCAGGCAACCTTAACAGCAGGCGACACTACCAACTGCATCTATAATATAAAATGTTAATAAAAAGATTCTGGTGTGTGGTCTATTTATATGATCTTTACTTTGATATTAACAACAAATTCTAAAGTGTTACCAAATTTCATTGATTAAAAAAACATTGGTTTATATGGAAACTGTGTGGCTGCACCCCTTGCCAGTAATTTTCAGAAAGATATTTACACATGCATTTTATGTACCAGTGAAGTACCTCTTAACAGGATCCTTCAGTTGTAACACAAAGATGCATGCTGAATGCTTTAACTCTGAAGAAGCTAATATTTTCGAGACTATCAGCCACAGAATACCTATGAAAAATTTATACAGACAGTATGTGTGTGTATATAGTTCCCCCCCAAAATTAAGACTGTTACAATATTACAACAGTCAATCACTGCATCCATATAATTCTGGATGGTGCAGAAGAATGTGTCAAGGTACAAGTAAATCCTCAAGAGTCTTTTGTAACTGGCTTATTAGTAGTCAGAGATATAAAATTGATAAATCATACTGAGTTTTATAAAGGATCAAAATTTAATGTCAATATTACAGGAATGAATTTCAAAAGTGACAGAATTTTAGATTTACAACAAACATCCATATACCCCCCTCAGTCTGCTTGAGAGTTGCTTTGCTGCAGCAGGGCGCTAACATCGCCATTACTATGTATGCTCTCACTTAGCTGCACTGCAGCACAAGCCACACAGAAGTAGCCCAAGTAGTAGATTCTTCATAAATTAGTGTTAAAAAGCCAGGCAAGAGCCTCATAACATTTCTTTTCTCCCCAGTATATTAAAAGTTTTTCAAAATTAACAAATTGTGTGACAAATTCATTATGAAGCTTAAATCTCACCATGAAAGGAAAATATTTCACACTTAAGAATGAAATATTTGATCTGGAATGCTGCTCCATATGTGTATGCAAATATACATGTTTCAATCTAAATCCACTTATATATCCATTTATTAGAATCCTCAGTCTGTTACAGAGCTGAAGTAAAAACACCTCATGAATGACATAAGTCATTAATTACAACGTTTTCTACCACTAAATTGCTTATTTTCATTTCCAGTGAAGACTGCTGCTTTGCTTCTACATAACAAAGCAACACACACTCTTAAGCACCTTCAAAACACATTTTTTCATACTTCCATTCTCCCACACCAATGTAGGTGTCGGCATTGTTCATGCAGCAGAAAAACACCTACACTGCACATAAAAAATAAACAAGCCAAAGATGAACAAAAGTTTTAGCAGTCACTAGAGCCACTACATGCTCAGCACTTTTTGGAGGAAAAACAAAAACACAGGACATTTATTTTGGGACCTAAATACAAGTTTGGAGCTTAACTTTAGGCACACATTTCTGAAAAAATCTTGGCCAACGAAAATATAAATTAAGACAGTTATAAAACTATTTGCATCTAGCAATCTGTCAATGGTAAACTTTTTTGCAGGCAAAATTTAAGAGGAAATTTCTAACAAGAGTGTTTAAAAGTTGAAAGCACATACTTTTCCTGATATAAAGTACCAATCCCTATTTAAAAAACATTAAAACAATTCATTTAAGAGACATTTTAAAACAGAAAATATACTAACACTTATTACACCTTATGAAATAGAAGTTTAATCATTAGTCTAGTTTTGCTCCCATTGGCATCAATGAGAGGTTTACCACTATGTACACTGGACACAGAATCAGGCTCCATATTCACGTCAGAGTGACATTCACCCTTCTACAGAGAACCAACACAGAGAACCTATGTTCAACTTAAGGCCTCAACGTTTTAAATGTGCAGATCCTTTGCTGAGAGCTGAATTTCACCCATTTGAGATTTCCAGCAATATTTCAAAAGTGAGTCAGACATTTAGAGTACAATTCTGTAATCCTTATGCAAGACTCCCAGTGACTCCCTACGGGCTGCAGGATACAGCCCTTAATATAGTAATCTCTATGGGTCAGATTGTGATCCTGGCTGTGAGTCCACATAGGAAAGTAAGGGAGCATAAACGCTCTTATTCCCTTCATAGATACTAGATACTAAGGTCAGAAGGGACCATTATGATCATCTAGTCTGACCTCCTGCACAATGCAGGCCACAGAATTTCACCCACCCACTCCTGCGAAAAACCTCTCACCTATGTCTGAGCTATTGAAGTCCTCAAATTGTGGTTTAAAGACTTCAAGGATCAGAGAATCCTCCAGCAAGCGACCCATGCCCCATGCTACAGAGGAAGGCAAAAAACCTCCAGGGCCTCTTCCAATCTGCCCTGGAGGAAAATTCCTTCCCTACCCCAAATATGGCGATCAGCTAAACCCTGAGCATATGGGCAAGATTCACCTGCCAGATACTACAGAAAATTCTTTCCTGGGTAACTCGGATCCCACCCCATTTAACATCCCATCACAGGCCATTAGGCCTATTTACCATGAATATTTAATTACCAAAATCATGTTATCCCATCATACCATCGCCTCCATGAGCCACTGCTATTTACCAGCTGCAATAGGAGGTAGAGCAGCCTTTGCAAGGCTGTCACCCCTAGGGTGACCAGACAGCAAGTGTGAAAAATTGGGACGGGGTGGGGGGGTAATAGGAGCCTATATAAGAAACAGACCCAAAAATCAGGACTGTCCCTATAAAATCGGGACATCTGGTCACCCTAGTTACTCCCCATACAGATGGGTGGGGAGTGGGCAAAGTCTAGGCCTCCCAAAATACCAGACAGTGCAGTTGAGGAAGCAAAGAGCGAAAGCAATCTGCACTAGCTATAGGAACAGATTGTTTTCCCTGGAGCAAAGTATAATCCAATTTCTGGTCCTAGGACAGTGCAACTACGTGCTGCCACTTCCTTGGGATTTGTGACAGGGGGGTAGTATACTGGGGCTAGAAAACAAATGTCTATAAATTCTCACAAATCATTCTGTAAACACAGTTATAGCCAATTTAATATTGATGAGAATCAATACAGATTAGGAATGTTCACCATTCTTAAACACCATATACATTATGAATATATACTGTATATTTCCAACTGATTCCATTCTCAGGCTCAATGTATTAACCACAATTGTAACATGTTTTATTAATTTATATGAAAAATACTTCACTAAGAAAGTAGACAAACTGCACAGAAATAGTACAAGTGTCATGTGCATAGCAATACAGCTTAAAGCATTCACATATGGCTTTGTTTAAATGAAACTATTGGGGAAATGGTCCTATTTGGACCTATGGTTATACAGTTGACATGATGTAAACTGTTTCACATCTTTTAGGCACTTGCTAACAATAGTGTTCAATCCCTGAAAAAGCAAAATCAAAAACAATTCAAATTGAAAAACAACAAAAAACCCATGGATAATAGCTGTGTGTAGTTGAAAAACCTTTAAATCAGTTTTAGTAGTGCATGCACAGAACTGAAAAGGGAAAAAAATTCTGTGCATGATTTATAGCAAGTAACTGAGCAGTACAAAAATATTTACATGTTTAGGTTTTTTAATATGTACAGAACAAAAATCCTGTGAACTCATTCTATTGAATAATAAAAATATAGGACATGATAGCAATAAAAAATATTTGAAGTTTTATGGTACTGTAATTGCAATTAGTTATACAATATCTAACCCACAGTTCTTTGTTGTATCTCAACATTTGATGCTATCATTTTGCATTATTTTAAAATTTTGTTTTGTACTTATATACCATACCTAAATACCCTCTATCATAATTCAACTTGGTTCTTTTTAAAATGAGTACTGCAAGGTATTTAATTTTTGCTTTCTTCACTAATCAAGATTATACTAATGAATTCCAATCTCGGGTAGCTTCCATCAAATGTCTCTGTCCATGCCCTACCCAATTATCTTGATTGTCAAATATCCTACCACAAAACCAGCAGCTAAAGTTAGCTTTCAAGGTATTATCAGAGGTAGTTTTCACAATCTGATAATTGTTTTTGCTTGTCTTTTTCAGTGTTAATTTTAACACAAATCTTTCTTTTACAGGACTAACAGGTTTTATCATCCTGTGCCTCCTTCGAGAGAGATCCTCAGTAGCAATGTCCAAAGTATTGCAGTATGCCGGTTCCAGAAGAGCATCAATAGTTCTTTTTGACAATGAGACCTTAAGAACATGTCCTTTAAATTTAGCAATAGTTTTCATTACATTTACAACTTCTGGAACGTCTGCATCAGGATGGTTCAGTACTACAACTGGCTGATTTCTCCGAGGACATTTTACAAGTTGTTTAGAATTAAAAGGAAGTAGTTTCAAAGTCCTCACAGTTTCCTTTGATGCCCTTGGTCTGTAAGGGCCACTTGATTTGCTAACAACTTCAGTTTGATTCTTTTCTTTGCACTTCCTGTGCAACATTATTTTCTTTCTAGGGGGTTCCTGGAAATCATCCTTAGTTTTTCGTTTGGAATTCTTGTTTCTTTGTGAAACCACAGCTTCAGAACTTTTATGACCAGTTTGTTTTAAGTGAGGTTTGACTTTTGAAAGTTTGTTTCTGGTGTTCCACGTGGACTTTTGACTACCATAACTATTCCCTTTGTTAGCAATTACTGCTTGTCTAGAATTAACTGAACACTTTTGCGACCATGCCCCTGTAGGCTTGGTGGAATGTACAGGTTCTACAGGAAGTACACAATTAGAGCCTGCCAAAAAGGGATTTGCTGGCATCAATCTACCTGGTAAAAATAAGGCATCACTAGAAGTAAGAATAGTCTGTTTCTGCCCTAGTGCAGGACTTTTAAAGGACTGCATTTTATCCAATTGTAGTGAGGGCACCGAGTTGCTAACTGATTGTTTTAGATCAGTAGTTGCATCAGAAGTAGAGGTCTTAACTTTCAGCAAAAGCTTTTGTTGCATGGCTCCAGTTTTCTTTGGTTGACAATTTTGATTATAAGCATTATCTTGAACAACATTATGTTTCTGAACCACAGGCTTGTTTGGCGTCATACATTTCAGAAAAACTGCCTGTCGTCCATCAGGCAAAAGCGCATAAACAGGCTGCTTCTGGGGAATCTCCTGTTGTTTTACTGACTCCAAGGAACCAAACACTGTGCGATGATGTTCTGGTAACATTTTTTCAGAAGAAATTCCTTTCATAGAAGAATCAGCTGAATTTGTAATTAAAAGAGGTGCTTTGAATGGCACGCTATTTGACAAATCACTTACTGCCCCATCAGATGCAGTGCTAACACCAGAGGAATTACTTACACTTCTAACTCTGTCATTTTTCAATTCGATCTTTGAAGTCGGTACTGTTATTTTACCATACTCTTTAGATGCAACTCTCCCTAAAAGCTGAGAGCTATTACCAGTGACATTTGTAACTGTACCAAGTGTCCCGTTACTAAATGTCAATATCATTCCAGGTCCTTTATTTAAAAGGAAGGATGCAGGTATGCTTTTAGTCAAATGAACATCTGATGAACTTGCTGATGGGAGAGGTTTTCCTGAAACAACTTGTAAGCTTGGTTGGTTAGCAAGATGCAAAGGTACAAGAAATCCTGGTGGAGGTGACTGAACTAGAAGTGTTTTCTTCTGTTCTGGAAGAACTGGTGAGAAGCCGCTAGGATTCTGGGTTGTAGATCGCATCCTATCTTTTACCAACTGCTGTGTTATGATTGCATCAGTATGAGTTTTAAGCAATGTACCAACACCCGCAGTTCTAGATAACTTATCCATTTCTTCTGCATCAAGTGATGTCATTGGTGCCTGTCTTTCTTTCCCAAAACATATACCTTCACTTATTGTGCTACATTTCATGTTCAACTCTCTCTTAGACATATGAACACCTACATTAGAAGAACTGGCTAAACTACATGCAGTTGAGTCCTTTAAGTGTGTAAAAGTTTTACTGTCTGTCTGATGACATGAAAATGACTGATCACAATGAAGTTTTATGCATGTATTTAACTTATTGTGAGATTCTTGCTGAGTAGTTGATTTTACTTTTAGCACGTCTTGAAGTAATTGGTTTACTTCAGGTGACAAATAATTGGATGCCTGTTTACTATGTAATGAGAAAACTGATGTGATTTTAGGCATAAGGGATGAATTAGAACAATCTGAAATATTTTCTGCTTTAGATTTCTCAGCTACATTTTCAAACACTTGGTTTATATTAGTGTCCAAATACTGTTTGCTACCACCATGCCATTTTTCTGTAAAACACTGTTTGTCAATAGCACATTTAGATTGGTTTCTTGAAGACAAAGAATTATTCTTAGTGTTTACATGTCCATAAACTGAATTAATATTTAACTGGGATGATACACATTTTTCAGGATTTAGGCCTCTCGCTGACTGTGAAAATGAGGCTGTAGAGTCACTTCTCAAGCTGTTTTGAAGAAGAAACATTTTGCTGGACATAAAGTCTTTAGGTTTGTCATCTGTTGGCATCCAAATGCTACATGGATTATCTGAAGAGTCTATTTTAGAGTAATTATGAAAAGGCAGTAGTCCCTGGTTAGATGAATCAGCTGATGGATAGTAGAGATGATTAGGTCCACTGTTATTGCTCACTCCACCATTTTGTGTTTTAAATTCAGTAGGGAAGGGCATTTTCATGGGGTCATAATGAAGTGTATTTGTAACTGTGGGAGATAATACCTGAGGACGACTGTGAGCAATACAACTTTCCCATGAGAGAACATTACCCCTAGTTCCAACCTTTGTCACCAAGTCATATGGAGGTGCAGTTGATCCAGGCTCCATTGGCAAATGAGTTGCATTCTTTCCTATAACTACAGTGGGAGATTCTACAGTCTGAGAAATATTCTTACCATGTGATAAAGTATTATTTTGTTTTTCTGCTTTTGCTTTTCCTGAACAAGAAGTAGAAAATGAAAATGGAGTGGAGGTTAATGGATGAACAGAATTATTCTTCAGAGTCTGATGATTAGTTACATGTGATGTAGCACCTGAAGACAAGCCAAAAGTATCAGCAGTTTGTAGCAAAGAATCAGCTGAGGCATCAGATTTTTGTCCCGATAAGTACACGTTCTGTTTATTTGTAGGCAACAATTTTATTACAATATGCTGTTTTCCGTCCACCATCTTAAATCCCATAAATTTAGCACTGTAGTTTGCTGGAACAGATATTTTATTATTTTTCACCATCAGAACTGTAGGTCCATGAACAGCATTTTTCAATAATCCCAAACCAAAACTTGACCCATCTTCTGCTTTGTTGTATTGCATGGTGATAGGCGACAATGTTCCACCTTGCAGATTATGCTTTTCATTATGTATAATTTTATCTTTTTCTTCATTCATATGCAGCTCCTTCACAGACTGGTTTAGCTCTTCAGATTTGGGTTGAATTTTATTCAAATTCCTAAGCACTTGTGCATTTTGCTCTTCAGTTTTGTCATTTGCATTGTTAATCTTTTTCCGTCTCCAAAGTGCTTTCCTTGATGCTCCTGTTTTGTACCTTCTCAAAATAAGTTTGAGCCCTGCTGGAGTCTTTACTATTCTTTTTTCACATTTATCTTTCTCCAGTTTATCTTTTGCATATAAGTGATCTCTATGCAAAGCTATTACATGCTTTAAAAGGTAATCCTTCCGTGGTGCACTATAGTTGCAATACTGACAACTGAAAGGAAATGCACCAGTGTGAACAAGAAGATGCTCCTGAAACTCCCCTTTTGTAAAGCTGACATGATGGCATTTACCACATTTATATTGGATTTCATTATGTCTATGAATGTGCTGAACAAATGTGCCCACATCTCGGGTAGAAAACCCACACTTTTCACATTGAAAATGGCCATTTATACAATGCTTTGATGTGAAGTGTTTTGTCAAGTCCAACAGGGTATATATATGCTCATCATTACAAATCTCACATTTTACTAAAGTGCTGCGATGGATGCGGCGATGTTGTTTAAACAACTGGAAGTCATTGGCTGAAAAATTGCACATTTCACAAGGATACGAAGGCAACTCTCCATAGTGTAACAGTTGAAAGTGTTTCTGTAGATCATTTGGGCTATATCTAATTTTGTCTCTACATTTTGTACAGGTGAAATTCAGTATCTTTGCTGAAGTTTTCAAACCCTCTTCTTCAAACTGCACTTCTGGTTTACTTTGCAAATTGTAGCTCTCTGAACAATTTAGATGATTTCCGTTTACTTTCTCTTGACTTAAAGATTTTCTTGCAGTTTGCTGTTTACACTGAAATAATTTTCTGAATCTATCAACTTCATGTTTCAATACCACTTCATTTGGAATGTTCACTTTGGGCAAATCAATTTTCACATTTTTCAGTCCATAAGAAAGATTGACATCTAAAATCAGCGGTGGAGGCATTACACTTCTAGTATCATTCACCAATACTTTTTCCACAGCATTATCTGGAATACAAACACAAAGTTTCTTTGCATCATTATCTTGTAAAGTAGTTGGCTTTTTATCACAAAAAATTTGTTCCTTTTCAGATGGCATGGTTTTAAAATATTCCTTATTTTGTTTTAGGGAGATCTTGTGAGTTTTTGTAATTTGTGCAGCAGACAAGCCTGTTATGCAGAAATATCTTCAGAGTTCCAGGACTTTCTCCATTTTAATTTCCCTGAAATTAAAAATAGCACAGTGAATGCTACTTTTTAAAAGCTGATTCAATTGTAACATACTCCTTACAAAATTATTTAAAGCATAGTTTATGAGCCAGCATTTTAAATATATTTTTAACTGTTTATTTCTTTTATATATTTGTATTGCTGTGGCACCCAGGAGAAACAGCACCAATCCAAAAAACAAAAAGCCTCTCTCCAACAACTACATTAACTTTATTTTTATGAAACTTTTTTGGATCATTTGGGCATTATATTTTCAAATATATACACAAATATTTTAAAATTATATGTGCTATACCTATTGACAAAAGAGAAAAATACACTTTAACAGTTTATAACTACAGCTTTATGTTTTTTGTTTTCCTCACAACATAGCTTTTTGTAAACAAAAGTCTTAAATATATGTTGATATTGTGTAAGCATCAGAACTTCTGAGTGTCTTTTTTATTAATCCAGATTTTATTATTTACTCAGGAACAGATAAACCCTGGATTCAATCCACATGAAAATAATTACTGTAACTTTACTATGACATGGGTCATGAAATGGCACCTAATGTATTATGAATGAATTCAAACAGTATGCAGTGAAATTTGACTTCATTAATAAAAATATGAAAATGCCCCTACTTTTGCTAAGTTTTCACTACTCATACTAGTAGCTAAATGTTGTGTAACAGAAACCAGTATCACCTATTCTTGGGGAATAGCCAGATTTAAGTTTTACTTTACAAATGATGTGGACAAAAAAATCTATATCAATACAAAGCAGCACAAGAGGTTTCACTGGCATACGGTCTGGAAGCTCAAGTCCATGTTTGAAAACAAGGTTCCCACATGGCAACATAGTATCAGGTGCAATGGATTGTCACAGAAAATCATTTTCACTCCTTAAAGGTAAACTGCAAAACAAAACAAAAAAGGGGGTTGCCCTTCCCTGCTTCCTCATAATCTATAAAGTTCTCCTTCCTGTTTAGGTTTTTAACATTAGAAAAAATGATATCTTCATGTCCCTCTTTTCTGGAGTGCTTTAGCAAAATTTTTGGAGATGTTGCTTGAGTAGCAGAGTCACAAGATACTGTACCCCCCCCCACACACACACGCATACCTACACAAGGTGATGGGGATACTGAATCTTAGATCATTTTACTGGTTAACATTCAAACTGTAAGAATGAGTTTTTCATTCCCTCTTGGTTAGGGGTATGCAAAAGCTATAGTATAGGTAATAGGCTCCGACAACAGTGCAACTGAAGTTCTCCAAATATTTTATCATAGTCCTCTAGCAACAGAAGACCCAATATTAAACACATTAAAATCAAGCAGCAAGATGGAAGCTGACAAAAATGCCAAGGCTCTATTTACACATCAGAGGAGCAAGAACGGCAAAAAACATTTTTACACATATTCTTTATTGTACACCTTTAAAAAGTATTATTAGGACTCCTAAACAAGTCTTCCAAATGATAAAGAGCAAAACATTTTCCAGTATTTTATACAGCTTTTCAATAGTAATATATTGTATATTATTATTATAGGATAGTAATAGCAATATTTTAGACTGAATTAAAATTCAACTAACAGTGTTCCTCAGTTAAGTGAATCACAAAGTTTTAAATTACACATTTGGTGTTCTTAAAACACACACACTTAGGAGTCTTTGGTAATTAAGACCAATGACCTGGCATACAGAAAAGAGGAATTTTATTTTTAGATAAGCTACTGTACATTTCCTGTTTATACTCACAAGTGTAAGATTAGTCCATCTGATATTACTCTGTTTTGTGCCGTCACAGAGGCACTGCATATACACTTTTTTGTCACTAAAAGAAAAATATACTAATGTTTCCTCTTGTCAACACTAAGATCCACTGACGTACTGGTATATAAGTAGAGAAAATAACCTAGCTCCCAAATAAAGCATGGGTGACAAAGTATGGCGGAGAATTCTTCACTGTAGCTGGATATTATTAATAGACAAGATGCAACCCATTCAAATTATATGTCCCAGCATGCCATGCTCCATCCTGATGCTAGTAGCTAGCTGCTTAGATGACACTGGACTGAATTATACTGAATACTGAGACCGGTAATAACTACAGACTGCACTTTGCATTAAAAATCAAGGCAGTCTGCTGTATTTTATGCAAAGGTGAACTTCAGGTTCCTACTGTGGCACCAGTGTGGTCCTGAGTTGGGCAACCTTTCATTAACTGGATACAACACAGATGCTCTTGGCAAAGTGTTTGCCAGATATATCCAACCAAGTTAAATTCTACTTAAACTAACTAACCACACAAGATACAAGTTAACATTCATATGCTAATATAAAACTGCCTCACTGTATAATAGCAAACTTTTTCTAAGTGTAGCTCCGCACACAACAAACAAAATTCTTAACTAGTAAACTTACAAAATAGAAGCCCAGTGAAATTTGTGTGTTTTAGATAGGCATACATTGAACTTACTCAGAAGGGAAAGATTAGATTTCAATTCTTCATTTGCCTTTTCAACATTTTTCTTCCACAAGAATGAAAGGCATAAAAATACAATGATCAGAAAAGGCCACAGTCAGGAGAAATACTTAAGAGAAGGATCTGGAAATAAAAGGAGAGAGATTTTAAAAGCTGTAAATTTAAGCATTTCTGAAGAAAAGAAAAAAAAACAAGCACAGATTCTTCACAATCTGACATTTTGTGTGTTTTTAGCCAGAAGAAGGATGGGACAAACTCTTATATGACAAATATTGTTCTGTCAAGAAGAATGGAGTAATTTGTGATATGACCTATAAGTCTATGAGTGGAATTAACATAGTTGGCAATCAAAAAACAAAAATGTACTCTCCCATCAATGCCTTGGGTACTTGTAAGGTGCCTATAACTTTGGTAACCAAGTAGCCAGACATGATAGTTGTCAACAAACCACAGAAAGAGAACACTATTTGGTACCACAGAGCTTGTCTACATTTACAGCGATGCAGCTGCGCCACTGTAGCACTTTGTGAGGATGCTACCTAGGCCAACAGGAAAGCTTCCACCTTCCCAAGAAGGGAGAAGCCCTCCCGTTGACATAGTGCTCTCTACACCAGGAGTTCAGTCAGTATAACTGTGCTGTTACACCAACATAAGATTGCAGTGTAGACCAGGGCTCAGTCCATTGATTCTTGAATCTGCACCAATAACCTCGGAGAAGTCATACAACTATTTTCCAGGAGGATTTTGAAAAAAAAAATGCTTTTTAAAAAGAAAAAGGGGGACGTGAAAGGAAAGGGAACTAGTCTACTCACAACCATTTGAAAATAAAACTGGATTTACAAGTTTTATATTTGATATTATGAGTAAGGACCAAATCTTGAAAACACTTACTCATCTGAGTAACATTAAGCATATGTGTAAGCGGTTTCTAGATTTTTCTAGGCCCCAATCTTGTTTTGAAGGACTTCCAGTTTGCCAATGTGTTGTTAAAACATGATGTAGGTGAAAACAAAAGCAAGCCATTGAATACAAAGAAGAAATGACCCAGTTTAATCTGATGATAATTAACTATTCTTATTTAGAACATAAAAAACATTAGCCCTTTGTACACAAATTTAACTCCATGTCAACTATTATACATTTTGTAAATTTTCATCAAACAGTAAGAGAAAAAATTAAATTTGAAATATAATAAGGTTACAGCCAATTAATAGTGTCAAAGTTTTGCATAAATTTTGTTTCCAGTACCTTAAATTTTCTAGTTTAAAAATAACTTTCACATTTTTGGTCAAATCTGCAAACTTTCACTCATTTAAGCAAATCTTTGACTTTGACAGGAATATGCACATGTTTAAGGGCTTACAAAAATAGGCTCTGATGTTAAAATATATTTGAGCTCTCATATCTTTATTTTACTAAAACAAAGTGAAACTTGTTAAATTTGAACAAAAATCTGAGACTAAATTAAGATGGACATTAACTGAGAAAGGTTATTATTTATAAAAGCATCTTATATTAGAAATACAGTGCTATGCAATCATCATAACATACCTACAATTACTTTCTTGAGCTACATTTATAATAGTCTATAAAAAGCTTCATTAAATATACTATTAGCGCAGCACAGTGTACACATTTTAGACACTCTAAGCACCACAATTAAGTAGTTCTTTGTAAAGGCTACCAGCTGACTACTCCACTCATGGTATGATATAAAACCATTGTGAAGGGTTTTCTAGTCTAGGGTATCAGCTCTCAGGGAAAAAAATGGAATGTGTGTGAGTGTATCCACATATATGGTGGACAAACAGGGCTGAAATACAAAACCCAAGGTGTAAAAAGGTGTGTTTAGTGTTTATGAACTACTGCAGTGGTACATTTTAAACTATTACAAGGCATTACTACAAGACTCTCTAAGCAGAAGTGGGGCTGGGGGGAGAGCCCCTTTTCTGGGGCACTGAGAAGAGAATCCGTCGTTGTAGACTAACTCAAGCCTTTCAGGCAACTCTAGGGATAAACATTGTGGTGAGACACAGGGCACCTGATGGGCAGTGAGTGATCCCCCCAGCCACAGTCACCTCTCCCCAGCCTGACCCCATCAGCCTAGGTAGTGCTGGGCAGCCCCCCACACCTGGCTGCCCCGCTTCAGGGCCCCAGGGACGGGGGGGTGCGCGGGGACACAGAACTTTTGCTGCTGCCCACGGGGACGGCAGAGTTGCCAGGCGGGAACTCTACTGGCCCCTCAGCCAAGCGGAAGGATACACGGGCACAGATCTTGGGCGCCCTGCCATGCGGCGACGGGACACGCTTGGTGCCCGCGGAAGCGGGCTCAGCCGCTTTCCCTCTTGCTCCCCCCTCGCCTCCCGCCACCCACCCGGAGCTTGGGGCCACCCCACAAACTTTCATGGCGGGAGGCGCACGGAACTATTTGATGGCTCAGCCCTACAGCAGGACGGATTCCTGCCCCGCCAGGGAGTCGCCCCCTGCTTGCCGCAGCCCCCTCCCGTGCACGGGGCCGTAGCCCCCTCCCTCGGGGCCGCGCGGGAGCCCATCCGCCCACGGGGGACCGTGCCCTGCGCCCACTTACCTTGCCCGTCTCCATAGCCCTCCGAGTCACAATTGGCGGCCATAACAGTTTCCATCCGGGGACTGTAGGGCTGCCGAGCTGAGCCCAGCCCAGCAATGGGGGGTGGGGGTGGTGGCGGCGGCGGCGGAGGGATACGCGCTTCACCTGGGGCAGACGGACGGAGGCCGAGGAGGCCCAAGGAGGGGAGTGCGTTCTGATGACCCTCCAGGCCCCCAGTTGGGGGGCGTGCCAGGAGCCCTGGATGCCCCCCGTGCCCCTGTGCTGACTGCTGTATGTTGACTGCAGCAGCTGCAAGGCTGAGATCCTGCTATATATGAGGCAGCAGCATTGACAGTCCCACACACCCTCCCTCTTCCTCCTCCTCTTAGGGTGACAGATAGCAAGTGTGAAAAATCAGGGCACTTTTTGAAGGGGGGTATAGTTGCATATATAAGACAAAGCACCTAATATTGGGGTGTTTGGTCACCCTATTCTCCTTGTCTGTGACTGGAGGGGCTGCGGTTGGGAAGGGGGGGCATGGCACGGGAACATAATACATGACTCCCAGCTGCTGGGCACCAACCTCCCACACTCCCTACTCTGCCAGCCAAGTACATACTCCTCACCCTACACAAAGACACACACGACCCTTTCAGAGCCTCAGACCTTGACTTTTTGAAACGGGGCCCTAACCCTGATGGATTATATGTGCACTAACCCGTCACCTGCCACCTCCTTTATCCAAACTAAGGTCACCTTCCCTCCCCTCCCCACAATACACGCCAACCAACTCTGGTTTGTAGCAACAGTTTGCCATTCCCCAAAATGAACCTTTTCTGTGGCCAGTGTACTTCAATGAAGTGAAAAGTTGTATCTCTATTTTTTCTCACCAAATATTACTATTTATTTAGCAAGTTTATAATTCCTTCACACAAACACACATGCATCCCATTGCATTCAGATTCACTGAACAATGACAAGGTACCCATCATCATGCAGACATAGAGGAAGATATGGTTGCTACTTCAAGGAGTCCAGTGCAGATAGAGACTTTGCAGCTCACACATTAGAAATACCTGGCAGAGATAAGATATTTTATACACTCAAGGTAATGTAGCAACCAAAGCTGAAAAATTCTGTGGAAGAAATGTTTCTCCAGAGAGTAGTTGTTTACTTTACTAGAAGAGGGAGACTGTTCCATGTATAAGGGTTAAACTACAGTTGCCATTTTCATAACAATTATGTTAGTAGAGTGTTGTGTTTGTGGTGCTTTACAAGACATATCAAATGTCAAGGTCCCTGTCTGAAGAATTTGCAGTCTCAGACACATACAATATAATAAATTCAAATGCAAGAAGGCAAAAAGGTGTGGTCAATGACGATAAATATAGGAAAGATTAGCAGAAGAAGTGAGATTTGAAGGAAGAAAGGGCACTGAAAAGGAATGCTGTTCCAAACATAGAGGAGGCCATGAAAGAGGGTGCAAAGCCAAGAGGAAGGAGTAAAAAAGGACTGATGGTGTTTCCAGTGGGGAAATGCGCATTGCCTGCAGTGAGAACAGGATTGAACCCAAAGGGAGCAGTTCAATTAAGAATATGTCTACACTACAACCAGTGCAGTGGCACAGCTATGGCACTGCAGCTGTGCCACTGCAGAGTAGACACTTTCTACATTGACGGAAGGTGTTTTTCCATCTATGTAGGTCAGTGGTTCTCAAACTTTTTTTTTCGCGGACCACTTGAAAATTGCTGAGGGTCTCAGCGGACCACTTAATGATCTTTCCAAATGTTGTTTGTACCATTAGCTAAGTATTGTAAAGCACTTTGGATAAAAGCACTATATAAAAAAAACCTTAATAGTAATTAACATTTTTTTGTTCTGTAAATAAAAGCAAACAACTCATATTTTAATATCAGTAGTCTTACCTTTCTAATGTGATGGATGTTCCCTCTCTCTCCCCCGCTGCGGCAGCCCTGAGCTGGGGCTGGGCTGGAGAGCTGTCTCTCCCCACCAGCCACAGCCCTGGAGCTGGGGAAAGTCGCCTCTTTCTCTGGCCACTGCAGCCCTGCACATCCCAAATTCCCCCCACCCCCTCCTCAGACCCCATTTCCCCCTGTCACCTACCCCCTATTATCTCCGAGGCCACCACCTCACCTTACATATGCATCTTCTCCAGGGTCCAGGCATGCCTGCGCGGCTTCCCTAATTAGGTGGGTAGCCCTTCATTCTCTCGTGTGCGCCTGCCGAGGTGCACACCTTAGAGGGAACTATCCGTGGACCACAGTTTGAGAACATCTGATGTAGGTAATCCACCCGTCTGAGAGAGCAAAATTTTTCACAGCTCTGAGCAATGTAGCTAGATCAATCTAATTTTTAAGCGTAGACTAGGCCTAAGTTCTCCATATCTGTTATTAAGTCTCACTAATCAAAAGGAGGAAGACGTCCTCTGAGGATTCAATTTAAGTCAATGTTTAAAGTTTCTTCCTTTGGAGATGGAGGATAATATTGTGTGGGGTTCATGTGTTAAGAGAAGCCATTACAAATTTCCATAATTTTTTTATACTTCGCTCATTCAGATTGTCATCACAGCTTGATATATTGTCCCTGCATTTCTGATTTTAAAATGAGAATGAGAGGAAGCCATGTCAAGTTTGTGGTGTGCCAGTTTAACATGTCAAAAAGTGCATATTCCTACAAACCCCCATATGCAAAATCTTTTGTATATGCTATATTAACTGTAGTCGTGTAAAGCCAAAAGCAGGTCCATTTATCTCTGGAATATTTTGCTGTCATCGTATTCTTATTCACTTTTATGTGTTTTTATGCCTATGCTAAATGTGGAACTTCAAATAAGCATTATTGCAGTTAAAATGTTACAACCATGAATTTCCACAAAAATGTGCATCAAAATACACAATCGATTAGAATCCAAAAATGGAGATTTTCTTTCATTTTATATTGGAAGATCTATGTTTGCTATTTGCCATTTGTGAAAGACTAGGGCTTTACTTTTATGGGGTAGTATTTATACACACACACGTGCACACAAACACATATGCACTCAGTTTTGCATTTGCACATTATTCAATTTTCATGCGCAAATCCAAATTTAGGAGGGCATAGAAACTGAACTTCAGCCTCCTCATTTGTAGAACAGTGATAATGATGCTGTACTTCCATATCTCAAATACATATTATGAGCCTTACTTTACTAAAGCTTGTGAAATGCTTTAAGATTCTCAGATGGATGGTGCTTTACAATGACAAACTATTAGAATATATGAAGTATTTTGTAGACTTATGGTGTGAGGGAGAGCCTACTGATTCCTACTGTATATCATTTTTCAGACATGGTTTTGGTTTACAAAATATTTAAAGTTCAATTCTACAGTCCTTATTCAACCTAAATTCTCACTGACTTTTTGTTTCATTAATAGTAACTAGCAGTCTTTTGTGGTATACTGTTGCTCCTCTGCATTGCTTAATTGACTGCTTCAGAGTGGGACCAGAGCAGAGCCCTCAGTAATAAAAGAATGCCATCTGTGTCTCTAGAGTCCATCTTTTATTGGACCAGCTTTTGTTGGTGAGAGAGACAAGCTTTCGAGCTACACAGAGCTCTTCTTCAGGTCTGGGAAATGCATTCAGAGAGTCATAGCTAAGTACAAGCTGGGAATGGGCAACAGAGGATGGCTCACTTGATTACCTGTTCTGTTCATTCCCTCTGGGGCACCTGGCATTGGCCACTGTCGGAAGATAGGATACTGGGTTATATAGACCTTTGGTCTGACCCAGTATGGTGGTTCGTATGTTCTTAAGATCAAACAGATAGTTTATTGTAAGTAGTTACCACATATTTTAAGAGACCATTCAAGGTGAAGTGGCCCGTTAACACCGCTATAGTCATAGGACAAAAAGGGGGGTTAGTGGGCTAAAGATTGTTGTAATAAACCATAAATCCAGTGTCTTTATTAAGACCATGATTTTTCATGCGAAGCAACATTATAAATTTAAGCTCCAGGCTTGTCTGGTGCAGGTTTCCTTTGAGGATGAGGCTCAGATATAGAGTGATCACTTTGTGAAAAGGGTTCATCCATAGGTGATGTGGGGTTTTTGTCTTTTATCATTTTCTGTGTGAGTTCATTCGAGAGCTCAATGATTGTGTGGTTTCACACCATGTAGTTTTTACTGGGGCATTTAATCCACTGAATGAGGTACACCACATGTTGTGATAGGCATGTGTAAGTCTCATGGATCTTGAAAGTTGTGCTATGGGAGGTGCTGATTATAGTAGCAGTAGGTTGTGCATCTGTTGTTCTGGCAGGGTCTGGTGTCACTTTGAGTTGGTGTGTCCTGGTCTGTGGGGAGCTCACTTCTGATGATGATGATGATGATGCAGAGGAGGAGGAGGAGCTTGGAGAGGTTGGAGGGTTGTTTGAAGAAGGTCACTTCTGGGGTAAGAGGTCAACACAAATCACATTGGAGGACTCCATGTTTTCATAAGAAAGCCACTTATCCCCATTAATGACACTGCCTGTGGGTCTGCCTGACATACACTTGCCTAATTCTGAAATAGCTTCTTTTTGAGGAATCTTAGAAGAAATGCATTATTGTTATCGATAGTGTGCTCCATACTTGAATTAATAAGTGAATATGTCTGGCTAAAACTGATAGCATTATTTCACGTCTTCTGCTGTGCTTTCATCCCATAGCTAAACTTCTAGATAATCTGTGGCATGTTGTATTTCTTCATCGACACTGTTCATCTGGAGCTGATTTATGGTATCGCGTTAGCTGAGACTAGATTCAACACTGAGATTTGAAATGGTGGGGTATTTTGGATTTTTTAAAGAACCTGATCTATAAATATACATATAAATAACTACTCATGTGAGTATTATCATTGACATGGAGACGTAAAGGGGACTACTCACATGAGTAAAAGATACTCCTATGTATAAGTATCTTCAGGATCAGGCCCAAACAAATTGGTCACAAATGCTCTTTGGATCCACTGCTGTTCTTAGACTTGGTTGAACCTCTAGTTTGTGTTGAGTTTAACATAATTTTAAGTCAAACTTTTTTTCTACAAACTATGACAATATTGTGGTTGTCTTCCGTAGTGTTTCAAACCTATTACCCACAATCCTGCAACATTAAAGGAGTCGGCTTAGATGGGTCTGATGCTGACTGGCACCATGAAAACTACAAAGAAAGTTAAAATATCAACCACTTTTACTATTACAGTGTCATTGCATGAGCAGTTAAGGCAAGATCACTCCGAGAATGCAATGACATCCTGATATTAACAAAGACATCATTGGGTATAGTAGGCATTAATACTGGTATATTTAAGAGATCACAAATCAGTGGGGTAAAACAGCATTGCCATTTGATTATGGTCCCCTGCTATTTTAACTGTTGAGGCATTTATCATAAATAAATACAGAGGCCAAAGCAAGATGTTTATTTTTATATCAGTGGCAGTTGCTCACTGTATCATTGTGCATTCTGATTGGTTGAGTCAACAAACAGGCTACTTCAGCCAATCAAAAACAGTTTATTCACCAAGAGGTAGTTTTTTTACTTTTATGAATAACCTGAGTTTCTGCACTACACCATTTTGGTCTCCTGGATTCTGTTTGTCTTAGAGAAATTATTTATTGGGTGTTCCTAATAACCACAGCTCATCCACAAAAGTGCAGTTGTTAAAAAAGTACACTGTACTTCATAAAGAAACTGACCTCTGAGTGGCTCATCTTTTTAGTTTGTTTTAATTATTAGCATAAATTGGGGCTATCTGTAAACAAACCTAATGTGAAATTAATGGATAAGTACTCAGCAGGCCCTACTGAAAGGTTTTAATAAAGGACTGTTTATTATGAGGAAGACAGTGAGCATCTTGTAAGGTATGACCTTGTAAGGTGACTACATAGAGTAGAATGATGACTCAAATGTGTGTTTTCTTTGAACTGTGCAGTTACTTTGCATTGTATACCTATAATGCTACACTCTTTATTTGAAAAAGTAATTTTAAAACAATTGAAAGCAGCCATCTAACAATCTGACTACTTGGCACAGATTCCATGTTCTACATAAATCACCTTTGAATGTTTTGGAGCCATCTTTTTAAATACATATACTCTGGCTAAACTTTTTAGATGAAATTATGTTGAAACTCTTTCTACCCCAACAATAACAATGGAATTTTCTATTAGCCATTTTACAGCATAATATAACATAACATCTCTCTCTCTCTCTCTCTCTCTCTCTCTATATATATATATATATAAAAGAGCACCCTGTCTGTCTCCTTCTGGAAATAAAAATGCTCACTTGAGCTGTTTTGATTATACTAAAGAGACAAGGTAAGTGAGATAATATCTTTTATTGGACCAACTTCTACTGGTGAGACAGACAAGTTTTTGAGCTTACACAGAGCTCTTCTTCAGGTCTAGCAAACATACTCAAAAGTGTCACAGCTAAATACAAGCCCCTTTTCACTGAAGCTACTGAGCCACATTCTGCTCTCATTTACACATTTACAACCTTCTAAAAGCTAATGAGTTGAATGGCTATAACTGAGGACCAAATTTGGCTCAGTGTAAATATATTTCAGATATGTGTGCTATATATCTTCCATGTCCTTATGTATTGGAAGCATCTCAGGCATGTTGGACACACCCATCAAATGCTTTATATATAGCTTTCATCACCTTATTATCTAACCACCTCCCATATACTACACTGCATTTATAAAGAGTTAGTGTAGGTGTTTACTAACAAATTTCAGTGTATATGTTGTCAGAAGTATAGAGAAGCAGTACTTGACGCAAAATTCTCCATGAGATCTATGGCAGAAATGTCCCTTCTTCAAAAGCTTCTATGTGTCAAATGGGGATTTGTAACTATTTCCTCAGGTGAAATCCTGGCCCCATTTAAGTCAATGCCCAAAATCACCTTGACATCAATGGGGCCAGCTGAGAAGCCTGACTTTGTGGAGTCCCATGTATGCCTTGGCCATGCAAATGTGTGTTTCACAATGTGTTTGTCTCAGGATGATATTCTTTATACAGTATATTCAGCAGAAGGATGTGCATACCAACTCCATGTGCTTTTGGCAGCCAGGGAGAAGGCCCCTTGAACCAAGACCAAGTGGATAGCTATATTTCATTTGAACACCGACTATCTGCAGGTCAAATCTTGGTCTCCAAACTTTTCCACCCCCAACAGTGATGGGTATCCTACAAATGCTATCAATAATAATGAGAATAGTCTTTAAAACCCAGATTTCAGGGGCAGCCAGAGAAGGTTTGAAATTAGTTCCACAGGTCTGCTTGTGCACAGCTATCCTTAAACTGTGGGACGATATGCAACCCTAGGAGGAGAATTTTACCCTTAGTAGACTAAAGAACAAGAAACCACACACAATTGACAAATGTCTTCCTGATGCAACATTTCAAAATACATCCTGAGTACTGGTCTTATTTTCTTTAGCAAGGCTGGCATTAATTCTCCCTACTAGAATTCATAGGAGTAGAATTATAGACATACAAACAGGAAAAACTAAAATCAGCAGGTTATTTTAAATCATAACTGATGAAATTACAAAACTGCATGCAGCTTTTGTCACTGCAGAACATATAATTTGAGCCTGCTGACCCTGGTTCTGGTTTAGCTAATGGCTGCATTCTAGCTTCCACCTCTATAACAACTCTCTGCCGTACCAACTTGAATAGGCATCTTTTGAGTACTGTCATAAGCCATTGCCATCCAAGTGTTCATTTGAATAATGAAGACACCCCTAACCCTAAGTCTGTTTTGGGGCAAGTTGCTGAACCTCTCTGTGCTTCAGTTTACCCATCTGTAAAACCTAATGCACTTACGCCTCACAGAGGTCTTGTAAGACTTTAGTAGGTGTAAAGTACTTTGAGATCCTTCAATGAAAGGTACTGTATGCACTTAAAGTATTTCTTTACCTTGTGCTGCATACAGACCCAAAGACTGATGGCCATGTGAGTATTTGACATAAGTGACCACATTTTACCCTCAGATACACACATACAACTTTGCAAACCAAGTAGATGACTATGGTTAGAAGGATAGAAAATCAAGTAGGTAGAGGACATAAGGGATACATTTTTGCCTTCAGGAATGAATGAACAATTCCTGTTGACCTTGGTGGGAACTGGGTGTGCACATCTGTGTGCAGAATTTGGCACTACTTGTTTCCTCTGTCTTCTATTTTCTCCCCTTTTAATACCAATCACCTATATTCTGGTCACTGCTCATAGTAACCTTGGTTCCCGTACCATCCTTTGAGTGACACTTAAATCTAATATTGAAAATGTATTTTCACTACCAGGAGAATGCAGATTGACTAATGCACTTTCTTTCCCCTCACACACCATTAGGCTTCTCCAGATTTGAAAAACCCTGAAAAACCTCTAGATGGTTCATCATACCAAAGGTAATAATCAGCACAAAACTTTGCTTTCTTATTTCATCCATTTGTTATTTGTTGCACTGCTTCCTAATAAGATTTCAAATGGATTTTTAAAGTGGTATTCTCAGTCTACAAGAACGTTTAATATTCTATTGCTCTGACACAGTCATATGATCTTTCTCACCCTTTTGTGTCATCTCACGCCTTGAGTCTTTGGTTTAGTATTTAACTAAGTCCTCTCCACAGAACAGGTTTGGCAGAGACAGCAGCAGAGTTTGAGCTTCCCAAGGCCATCCTGCAATTTACCTTTGTCCTTGATTTAGAGTAACCACTCACCAAGGCAATGGCCATTTCCATGTCCATTCACTGCTTGGCATCTAGTATCAATCGTGATGTTGTTTTTTGTGATGATAGGGACATTTTGTCCTCAAGGAACTAGACTGAATTTAAACTCTTTTCATATAGACATCAGTTGATAACGATTTCCAGTCACTAACTGGGCTAAATTTGATCTAGGAACCTAGAGGGAAAAAACCTCTATATCCCATTACCAATCCCTTGATTATATCCCATTACCAATCACTTGATAGTCCCCCTACTAGTTATTTCAAAAGATACATCTGAGATATCAGGTGCCAGGTTGCCTGTTAATTGTGCCCCTAGGCTTTAGAATTCACTGCCTAATGACAGCAGATCAGTTACTCTGTGTTTACTTCATTTGAAAACAGACTGAATAATGACATTTTTGTTTTGCAAGCTCTTTAATTAATCTGAAATATGTAGGCTATTATTTTAGTTCTGTGCCCTAGGAGGCTTCCTATGTAGTATTCCAGACATGCATATTGTATCAGTTCCTGTTTAAAGAAAAAGCTTAGTTGAAGAGGGCATTGGCTTGTTTGTTGTTTTTTAGTGAAGTACATTTGTGTGGGGAAAAATAATCCTATAAGTGAAATCAACTGGTAGTATACACTACCATGTGCTCAGTGATACTGAGCATAGTTTTCCATTTGAAAGATATGGAGCAAGAGTGAACAGGGGGATTTCTTCTTTTAACTAAAAACTTTTCCTCTTAAATATGAAATACCCAATCATGTAAAAGAGATCGGTAAAAACTACTACACAGTAGCACTGTTGGATTTATATCAAAGAGATTTTTACATAAAGACAATTAATTGCCAAATGACAGCAACCTTGTTGAGATTCATCTATTTATAGCCAGCCAATTCCCTTGAAAGAAGAAATTCATGAAGAAAAATAGTTCAGGAAATATCAAGCTTCTGACACAACAGCATGTGCATTTGAGGGATGACAAAGATGTACATAATACTAAGAAAATATAAGAGTTGGTACCCCAGACCAGTGGGTGAGGCACCGTATTGTCATTAAATATGGCAGGCTCCACATTATCTTAAAACTAATTGTTTTTGCCTTCAGATACAAGTCAGCTTTCCTATTGCCATTTCACAACACTCCTTGTGGAACATCTATGCAAGAGTCAAGCTGGATTTGACCCATGATAATGTGTTTTGATTTTACAAATATGAACTTGTTATGAATGTGTAGAAGGAGCAAAGGATTAGGAGCAAGGAGAATCTGGGGTTCTAATCCCACCTGAGTCATTTACAGTATAACCTTGGGGAAGTCACTTGACCTACCTGTTGTTACTCAGTAAACTCAGCTGAAAATTGGATACAAACTGGACCTCAGAGAATATCAGATGCTTCTCCTGAGCTTCTCTGAATTAATAAATTACAATAAAATAATGGTTTGTATATACAGTGATATACTTTTATTTGATTCTTGTATGTAAGAGAAATCCCTTCTTTTAATGGCAGGCCTTAACTGATACTAATATGTGGACTGTATGCCCCAAAGTAAATAAACTAACAAAACAAATGTTGTATGCAGTGTTGTTGTAGCCAAGTTGGTCCCAGGATATTAAAGAGACAAGGTGGGTGAGGTAATATCTTTTATTGGACCAACTTCTGTTGGTGAGAAAGACAAGCTTTCAAACTTACATAGAGTACATTTCTCAGCCCTGAAAAAGAACTCTGTGGAAACGTGAAAGCTTGTCTCTCTCACCAAGAGAAGTTGGTCCAATAAAAGATATTACCTCACCCACCTTGTCTCTAAAAAAATATGACTATCTTACTGTAGGAGAAAATAGCGGCACACAGGGGTATCTAAATATGAGACACATTCCAGCTGTTCCTTTGTATTCCGGCATTCATCCACTTATCATATTCAAGAGATCAGATTTATATGGCCAGATTTTCAATTGCGTCCCATATACACTACTGAGGGGGGAAGCTATAAGGAAGCTGGTTGCAGATCTCTGATTCTGGGGCTAGTTCTGCTGTCTTCAAGGGATAGTCTGGCAGCTGAGGATTACTAGACTGAAGCAGCACTCCAGCCACTTCCACTCCTGCCCCTGAAATATGCCGGACACTTGTCCTAACCAGGAGCTCATATTTCAACAGCACTACACCCACAACTCCCCTATGCCAAGCGAATCCCCAGCTAAGGAGATCTGACTGCTTTCTATCCCCTTTGTGTTACCAGAGTGCTTTGTTCAGTCAAGGCCTAAATTTTCTTGAAGTATTTTCTATATAGATTCCTTGTGTTCTTTATTAGAAAAAGTGGAGAGAGAAGAGATAAATTATCAATGCTTAATAATGTTAGCAAGAAAAGTATATGAGCCCAACCAGTTTTTGAAGCTCATACTTCATTGAGGTGAATACAGTAGAGGGGGAAATGAGTTCACCCATTTACTACAGCTGTGTTTTGTCTAGAGACAGTTTCATGCAAGGCTGGGTTGAACACATCAAGACATCTGATAACATTATCATGGCTGTATCCTGACAACTGACAAAGATACAAAGTTGATATTTTCAAATGTAGCCTTACTTATTTCTCTATAGAAGTGAATTTAGAAATATCTGTATTCTCAATATAGTGCAGAATATTGCAGAATGCACAAATTGTGGAGGAGCTATAAATCATATGCCTTGCATAATGACAGGTTTCAGAGTAACAGCCGTGTTAGTCTGTATTCGCAAAAAGAAAAGGAGTACTTGTGGCACCTTAGAGACTAGCTCAAATAAATTGGTTAGTCTCTAAGGTGCCACAAGTACTCCTTTTCTTTTTTCTATAAATCATAGACTCTGCAATATTTTCATGGCCCTGTTTCTATTCTGTACCTGATGGGAAGGCACAGGATCATGCCGTGGTTTGAAGTGGGAAACATAATATCTTTCATGCAAAATTTCCCTGACATGCCCTGAAAGCAGCAGCCCATGTTCAAAGGTGCCAAGTTTCTTCGAGCTCGAAAGTAAGGAAAAGGGAGAAGGAAGAAAGGAATCCTGGCAGGGGTTAGACTAGATGACACTTGCAGTCCCTTCTAATCTTATGATTCTAGGAAAGAAAGAATCTTAGTAGGTAACTTCTGGGCATGCTCAGATGTAATTTTTCAGTTAATAACTTTAGCATTTTCCAACCAATTTATTTTTCATACTCACCTCAGTGATGAGTGGGCAGAGTCTTGGCCCTCTCACCTCCCCTCATCCCATACACTGACCAGCACAGCTGAGCCAACTTGAAAGGTATCATAGTTTGCCACTGGTATAGGCCAGTTGCCACAACAACCACCACCTCCCCAGAGCAAAGGGGAAGCAGGGACAGAATTATGCCACAGAGACTCTCTGAGGCACATTGTCTCGCAGGGCTAATGCTATGTTGGTGTAGCTTATGCATCACTCTTTGTTCAGGGGTGTACCAAGTGGTACAATCTAGCCGATAGCACATTTCAAAGTTCAACCACTACTGTACTGTGTCAGAAAAGGTGTGACAATAATTTATTATGGTGTGAAGGTGTATGTTTTTCAGCCACACAGAACTCAGTAATGGCTGGATGGCTTTTCCCAAAAACTTTCTTATAACAGTCATCTTTGACCAAAGACGAAGGATGAAAAATTTAGTCCAAAAGGAGAATTATTTTAGAAAATTCTGAATAAATGAAAGAAGGGGGGTATAACTGAAACTGTTTTACAACCTCAGCTTCTGCATAGTATTTGCTACCAAGCGGACATTATAATATATAGCGGAAAGCATTTTAATTTCCTTGTGGACTAATGGCACTACATATGGAGGTATATAAATATGATACACAAGTGCTAATGGTAACCTTGTGTATTGTATAGATAGAATAATCAGACATGTTAAAACATATAGAAAGTCAGAACTAGTGTTAACTGTAGTTTTAACACAATACTTCTGGTTTTAGCCAAATGGAAGCAAAGCAGTTGTAGCTCTGTTTCAAACAACCTCCCTTTTTTTCCTTTTAGATGGGTACTTTCCCACCTGATTCTACACCTGGTTGAGAGAATCTCAGAAAGTTCCTGAGCCTTGTTAATAATAAAAATCCCTGATTAAAGCTGGGAGAATCTGAATCTTGGGCAATAAAGCAGGAAAAATAGAACATATAGGATGAAATCCTGACTCCATTAAAGTAAATGGGAGTTTTGCTGTTGACTTTAGCGGGACACGACTTCACCCATAGTGCGTGGAAAACAACGCAGAGGACTAGAAGGTATCCCATCAAGTTGTCATTCTCTAGGACACTAAATAGTTTTAATAAATTGTATCATATATATTAAAGTTGGTAGAATGCGTAGCACCAACTATTTTTAAGGTTACCCAACACTTCCCATTATAATACCCTGTTTTTCAATTGTTTATATCTTTAACTGGGCTGAAATTTTCCCATGCTTGGAGTCAGACTTAGGTGGTGGTGTTTTTTCGTTTCAGCCAAAATGGTTTAGCCATGGCCAAGAATGAGACCCAGTAAAAAATACATTGTTCTCTCCATTTTAAAAAATAATAATGACCTTTTAGTTAAAAAGCTCTAGCACCCCAGGTTTGGGAATTGTGATGTGAAATTTGACAGGGGGGTGGCCTTTGTGTCAGGGATGTGTCCCTTTTGAAAATCTGCCTAAATTTTGCCAAGTTATAAGCCTCTGAAAATTGTAATTCACATATGCTCAGGAGAGACTTGCTAGAACGTAACAGCTAAAATCTCTGAAGTTTCAATTCCATCCTCCCTAAGAATGCTCCCACATCACATGCACCATCCCTACCGAGCAACTGAGCAAACTCCAGGCCAGGGCTACAGGGATGAAATTAGACTTTCCCTGTAATCGCTGCTTCCAGTTGCTCCAAGCAGGGTGGGGGCAGGGTTCTGGAAGCCTCCCTCCTCTGCTGGCAAAGACCCTGCTGCTGGCACCCATGCAGCATGGAAGCTCTAGAGGAGATAAAAGGCAGACAGAGAAGGGAAAGTAGAAGATTGGGGCTGGAGGTGGGGGAGAGAAACTGATTCTAACTGGCTGGGCAAAGAGAGTGAGTGTGGGAGGTTGGAGGTGGGGATGGGGAAGGGAGGAGAGGCTGGAACTGGTTGTGCAAGGAGACTTAAGACTGGGAACTGGTGAGAGAACGTAGAGGCATGGAGGACTGTGAGTCAGTTGGCTGGGTGGGGAAACATTGGTGAAGAGTTGCGGGGAGAGGGGTGACTGGGCTTGGCTGGCCTAGGAGACTAGGAGTAGGAACCAATGGGGATGGGGGAAACAGGGCCAGAGGGGAAGGGGTGGGGAGGGGAGACCGATCTGACTAGGAGCTATGGTATGGGGAGAGAACTGCGACTGGCTGGGCAAAGAGATTGGGACAAGGAGCCAGAAAGGAGGTGAGATAGAAATTACATGGGGACTCTGGACTAATGTCAGTGCATCCTTAATTCATCCTCCTGGTGCATGCATTATGATACAGTCTTTAATTATATGATCACAGACTACTCTTTCCACAGGACCCTTGCCTCATTCAGTGTACCAGGATAGGGCCTGATCTGGGTAGAATCAGGGTTGTGAAGTGAACGAGGCTATTGTACATAGGATGCCTGACTCATTTGTTGCAGAAGTTGGAAGATGTATAGTGAATGAGGTAGAGGATTGCAGGAAGAGAACGGATGGTCTCATGCCCTGGATTCTATCCCTGCCTCTCCCACAGAGTTTCTCAGGTGGTCACTAATTGTGAGCTTCTCATTTTCTGAGTCCTCTACTTGAGATCCTGGGGTCTGATTTATAAAAGTGATGAGCACTCACAGCTGCACCTGAAGTCAGTGGGAGCTTTGCTTGAACATATGAAGTGCTATATAATACAAAGTACTCTAACAAGTCACGTCCTAGACATCCCAAATTGGACACCCAAAATTAGTGGAAACTTTTGACCTTAACCTCTCTCTGCCTCAGTTCCCTACCTGTGAAATGGGGATAATACCATCCCATCCCCTCAGAGGGGTCTGAAAATAAATTTATTAATTTTTGTAGAGTGCTGAGATACTATAGTGACAAGTGTTATAGAGAAGGTGATGAGGAAATTTATAATTCTGTCTTCAGAGTAGGGTTTGAATATTGTGCCATAAATAAGGCCTGGGGCCATACATTGAACAATGAGGGGAAAACAAAATATTGAATAGCTGCTCATTAAATGAGCATCATCTATTCTGTGCACTGAATGATGCAGGGGACTTGTGGGGAAAAAAAAGAATGTGATCATGAGTTAAAACTGTCTCATAATACATATGCACAAAAGGGCTGAGTTAAAGCTGCAGAGGCAACCTTAATTGTGGATTTTTTTAAACTTCTGAGTGCTTGACTTTGTAAACTTAATGTTCTTTTAATGTAGTTGTTTGTGTGTAATTATACATCTCACACACACACACTCCTGCTAATCTAAGTAAGCATTTGCCCCCAAGATTTACCACGTTTGTCTCCCATTTGCACTCTACCACAGAAGGGCTTGATTTTAAGTGATGTTCATACATTTTCCCTGCAGAAAGGGGTCAGGGTTAGGACCTTACTCCGCTGAAGAAAAGTTGGTAAATTTGCTGACTAAGGAGTTCAGGGTCAGGCATTTCTTTTGTTACTCCCCATTTTCAACATTTCTCTTTCACTTTTGCTTCTCTCCCACATCTCCCTTTCTTCTACTTAAAGCTCCCAACATCCTTTTTGCTCCTTGTTGCATTTTTTCCCATTTGTTCCTGTATATATATATTGTTCTCAGGGGGTTTTCCCTTCTTCTCATATTTTTTTTTAATTCTGGATCTTAATTTTCTGTGTTTTGTTTAATTTTTTTCTTCTTCATCAGTCTCTCTTTGTTTATCTACCTTGTTTCTGACAGCCATTTTACACTTGATTCTGACTAACAGGGAGATTATGAATCTGAGAGGTGAAAGCAATGTGGGTGAAAGTGATCATGTAATGGTATGTTTCATGATTCCAAGGAAAGAAAGGAATGACAGAAGAAGCAGAATAAGGACAATGGACTTCACAAAAGGCAGACTTAAACTCAGAGAACTGGTAGGTAAGGTCCCATGAGAAGAAAATCTAAGGGAAAAAGGAGTTCAGGAGAGTTGGCAGTTTCTCGAAGAGACAATATTGTTATGATCTGAATGGGTGAAACCTTGTTATGGTAAACATAAGCCCTACCTAAGACAAAAGGGGGTGTGGCTGAATATTGTTTTGAGTAGGTGTGAGTGGGCCTGTGAGAGAACACACAGATACTGAGGTCACTGAGAACCACAGGGAAAGAGGCAGCAGAGGAAAAGAGGCAAGAAAAGTCAAGCAGGGCAGGAACCTGTAAGCACAGTATTAGCCTAGAAAAAGCTAATAAACTGCTCCTTTGTTCTTGGTTCCTTCTGCATTCACATTCAGAGACGCATCACTTTGTAACTAAGCAAAACTGCATCAAAGAAATACCTGATTATCACCAATTTCTATCTGGAACATCTGCAGGCCCCCAAATGTCGCTTAACTGCTCAGGTCAAAAGGGGCAACAATATTAAAAGTCACAACAGCAAACTATCCCAATGCAGAAGAAAGATAGGAAGAATAAGAAGAGGACAATATGGCTCCAACAGATGTTCTTTAGTGATGTGAAAATCAAAAAGGAATCCTACAAGAAACTGGAAACATGGACAAATTGCTAAGGAGTACAAAAGACTCACACAAGCATGCAGGGACAAAGACAGAAAGGCTAAGGCACCTAATGAATTATACCGAGCAAGGAGCATAAAAGGCAATAAGAAGTTCTATAAATACATTAGGAGCAAGAAAAGGATGAAGGAAGGCATAAGTCCTCGGCTTAGCAGGGAAGGACAGCTAATAATAGATGACATCAAGAAGGCTGAAGTGTTATTTTGCTTATTTTGCTTTAGTCTTCACTAAAAAGGTTAATAGTGACCAGATATTCCACAGAATTAACTACAAGGGGGGCAGGAACATAAGACAAAATAGGGAAAGAACGGGTTAAAAATATTTAGATAAGTGAGACGTATTCAAGTCAGCAGAGCCTGATGAAATGCACCCTAAAATACTTAAGGATCTACTAGATGAAGCATCTCAGAACCTTCAGCAATTATCTTCAAGAACTCATGAAGGATGGATGAGATCCCAGAGAACTGGAGAAGGGCACATGTAGTACCTATCTTTTAAAAAAGAACAAAGAGGACCCAGGTAATTATGGACCATTCAGCCTAACTTTGATACCTGGAAAGATCCTGGACAAATTATTAATCAATTTGTAAGCACCTAGAGAATAATAGGGCTATAAGTAATAGCCAGCATGGATGTGTCAAGAACAAATCATGTCAAACCAACTTAATTTCATTCTTTGACAGGGTTACCGGGTTGAGCAGATGGGGGAAGCTGCAGACATGGATATAGCCTGATTTTTAATGCTTTTCACACAGTCACTCAGGACATACTCAAAAGTAAACTAAGGATTTGAGGTCTAGATTAAATTACTACAAGGTGGTTGCACAACTGGTTGAAAGACTTCAAAGAATATTTAGCAATGGTTTGCTGTCAAACTGCATGCACATATGTAGAGGGACCCTCCAGGGATCTATCTTGGGTCCAGTACTAGTCAATGTTTTCATTAATGACTTGGGCAATGGCATGGAGAGTATGCTTATAAAATTTGCAGATGACTCCAACGTTGGAGGGGTTGCTAGCACTTTGGATGTCAGGATTAGATTTCAAAATGACCTCAAATTGGAGATTTGGTCTCAATCTAACAAGATGAATGAAGACAAGTGTAAAATACTACACTTAGGAAGAACAAAAATCAAATACACAACTACAGAATGAGGAATAACTGGCTAGGTGGTAGTACTGTTGAAAAAGATCTGGGGGTTACAGTATATCACAAATTGAATATAAATCAAATTTGATGCAGTTGTGTAAAAGGCTAGTATAATTATTAACAGAATTGTCATATATCAAACATGAGAGATAGTTGTCCCACTCTGCTCAGCCCAGGTGAAGCTTCAGCAGGAGTATCATGCCCAGACATGGACAAATTGGAGACAGTCCAGAGGAGAGCAAGAAAAATGATAAAAGGTTTAGAAAACTATTTATGAGGGAAGGTTAAAAAAGCTGGGCATGTTTATTCTTGAAATAAAAGACTGAGGCGGGATCTGATAGTCTTCAAATATGTTAAGGGCTGTTATAAAGAGGATGGTGATCAGTTGTTCTCCATGTCCACTGAAGGCAGGACAAGAAATAATGGGCTTAACATGCAGCAAGGGAGATTTAAGTTAGATATTAAGAACTTGCTAACCATAAGGATAGTTAAGCTCTTGAATAGGCTTCCAAGGGATGTTGTGGTATCCCCATCACTGAAGGCTTTTAAGATCAGGTTAGACATACACCTGTCAGGGATGGCCTGGGTATACATGGTCCTGCCTCAGAGCAGTGGGGTGGACTAGATGACCTCTTGAGGTGCCCTCCAGCCCTACGCTTCTATATTCTGTGGGGACCTTGCAGGCAGCACTTGGAAATAAACAGGCTCAAGAACACTGTGAACAATAACAGTTGCAGGGCCAGCAGGAAGCATCAAAAAAATGTGGTTTCCTCTGTGGAAAATATATTTGCTTTGACTATTTCAGCTTTGGCTAGGAAGAGGGATAAACAAGTCCGGAGGCTGGAGAGTTGCTCTCCCTTTCCCCTGCAGACAGGGGTGAAAGTAACTCTGAAGACTTACTGGCAGAGAGGCTGGGGCCGGCTCCGGCCCCCGGAAGGGGCAGGGCCTTGGGCAGAAGGGGCGGGGCTGGGGTCAGCATCCCCCAGGCAGCCCTTCCAGATAGTCTGGCCCACGCCGGTCGGGGTTCCAGTGGCAATTAAAAGGGCCCAGGGCTCCGGCTGCTGCTGCAAAGCGCCAGACCCTTTTAAATCATCTGCCCCAGGGTAGCGGCTCCCTTTGCCCCCCCCCCCCCCCCACCGCCTGTCGGTGGCTGGGCAGGGCAAAAGGGGCAATGGTGTTAAAGCACTGCCACAGCAGCACTTTCAGCACGGTCCTTTGCCGCGGCAGTGCTTTAATGTCGCTGCCCCTTTTGCACCCCTTGTTGGTGGCCCTGTTGGTAGGGTCTCTACTGGTAGGGCTGCTGATGGGGGGGGCGCAGCAATGTTAAAGCGCTGCAGCGGCAAAGGACCCGGCTTAAAGCGCTGCTATGGCTACGCTTTAACGTCATTGCCCCTTTTGCCCCCACCGTCGGCAGCCCTGCCAGTACTGAACCTACCAGCAGGGCCACCAACGGAAGAGGCAAAAGGAGCAGGGATGGGGGGGTGGTCAAAAGTGGGCTGCGTACGGGCCGGTACCGGCTTCTTACCAGTATGCTGTACCGGCCTGTACCGGCTCACTTTCATCCCTGCCTGCAGATATTGCTTCTGCATATTTAATCAACTAAAAATATAATTGGAATCAGAGATTATACTTTCAGCAATGGCAACAGGAAGGGAAGGTTACATAGACATACATATTTCAGAGTAACAGCCGTGTTAAGTCTGTATTCGCAAAAAGAAAAGGAGTACTTGTGGCACCTTAGAGACTAACCAATTTATTTGAGCATAAGCTTTCGTGAGCTACAGCTCACTTCATCGGATGCATGCATTTTCCACTTTATGCATCCGATGAAGTGAGCTGTAGCTCACGAAAGCTTATGCTCAAATAAATTGGTTAGTCTCTAAGGTGCCACAAGTACTCCTTTTCTTTTTATAGACCACATAGCTCTTTGGGGTAGAGACTGCCTTTTTGTTCTGCTTTTGCACAGCACCTATCACAATGAAGTCCTGGTGCAAGACTTGGAATCCTAGGTGCTACCACAATACAAATAAAACATGATAGGGCCTCTCTGAAACCTAAATTGAAATGGAGGGTAACATTTTCAAAGCCCCTATTCTCAGCTCCTTTTGGACTTGGATTTCTTCAGGAGTACAGCAGAATGTTGGTCATGTGTGAAGTCCAGGTTGTTAATCCTGTTTCTTTCAAAGCCCTTGGACACTGATTTCTTATTACACCTGGCTTGTGCACTCCTATCTCTCAGAGGGTTTTCAATGAACTATTAACAGAGCAACAGCATTTCCTCAAAAAGTGCTTATATGTTTCAGAAAAGAGTCAAAGTTTATGGCTCGAATTGTCGAGAGAGTCTAAGGAAGTTAGGCGTTCAGCTCCAATAGAGCTTCAGTGGAAGTTGGATGCCTAACTTCCTTAAGATCCTTTGAAAAACCAGGATGAAACCGCGATCCAGTGGAAGTCAATGAGAGTTTTGCCATAGACTTCAGGAGGGACAGGATTTCTCTAGAGTCTACACAGACAAGTTGAAGGGAAGGTGAATGTGAAAAGCACACAGACTGAAAATCTGAATCTAATGGAAATGTTTCAGTAAAACAAATACAGACAACAGGAGCTGGTCTTAAGCAAGGCATTTCTGACCTAGAGAAAAATGTTTTAGAATTGTTCTCTCAAGGAGCAACGACTCTGAACATATGCTAAAAAATAAAATACGTGTATAGAAATGATTATTTCTAAGGACAGGAGGAGTTCTTTTCTGGGTTAAAAATCTCATTTCCTGACTGGGATTTATCATTCAATGGGAATTAAGAGAAAGAAAGAATAAAAAATGTAGGCAACAGTGGATTAGTTAAAACAGATTTAAGTGAAATTTGACATATTTTACTAAACTATTACTCATCCCAAGTGCTCATCTTAGTAAAAAACATAAATATGATATAAAAATCAGGGCCAGGTGTGCACAGCAGGACACTAGACATGCTGGACCAACTATATCTCTGATGCAAGTGTACTGAATACAAAATGGGGTAAAATGCTATTACTGGTGTAAATGAGTGGAGAATTTTGATTTGGTAACATTTTGCACCCAGCTGTTGATGACTGCACAAGGCAATATAAAGTCAGGCCCAGGAAAACAAATTCACCTCAGTTAAGTCAATGGGGTTACAGTGATGAATTTGGTTCAGAGAGTCTTAAAGATTACCCTCAGATTTAGGAAAGCCAGACATCTAAATATACTAGAAAGTTCACCACTGGTCCAGTACAGTATCCAGCCAATTCTATAGGCTACCTATATTATAGGAAGAAGGATGGCCTTGTGGTTAAGGCTTTGGTTGAATCTAGCACTGCCACAGTTTTCCTTTGTGATCTTGGGCAAGGCACTTAGTCTCAATGTGCCTCAGTTCAGCAGTGTTGGGAGAATGTTCCGGAGGCACTCAGCTATGAAGATGATGGGGGCCATATAAGTACCTAGACAGAAATCTTTAGGGAGTCTTGAGTTACATGTGAAGACGGTAGTCACAGATCATAGACAGCCTATGGGATGATCTATAGATGATCTCTTTGGTAAAAGATAGGTGTTCCTAACCACTGAACTAAGCTACAAAGTGCATAAAGGGCCAAACTGCCACCGTAATGCCCTGCCTGTATAGCTGGGCAGGGCACTAAGCAGATCCACAGTGGGAAAGTGAAGAGACAGGAATGCTCCACACAATCCACAGAGCAGGTGTGGTACTACTCCATCACGGGTAGCTCAGCCCTACGTGTCCCACAGGAACCCCTGCTGTGGATGAGCAGAGTAACTATACAGTGATTGATCCTTGAATTCACAATCCCCCTCTCCCCCAAACACACATCAACTCACCCCTGCACTGCTCCACCCATCATTTGCATGCCACCATGCAGGTAGCCCCAGAAAGTTAGGCTCCAGACCATGCAGGGAACAGGGTAAGCCCAGCATGACATCTCCAGAGACTGCCCACCAGTTGCACAGTGAAACAAATAGCAAAATCATAAATATCCACTGCATTTTCCATCCCTAGATCTCCCAGGATTTCACAAAGGAGAGTGAAGTACCATTACCATTCTCAAGTCTATTTAGATGCTTAAATACAGCTTCAGGTCCCAAACTTTAAATTGCCAAGTCTGAAAATTTTGTCCTGCATGATGTACCCAAGGTATCCCAGAGACAAAGCCAGGAACAGAACTCAGCTTTCATTACTTCCAGCCCACTGGATTATGCTGTCTCCCTTTTAAAAAGAGGCCACAGAATCTTTTCAGATCCCCATTTTTGGTTCTTTGCTCTCTAAGGGATGCCTCCGAATGGTGCCATGTTCTAGGGGAAGGAAAGTTTTATTGGAACAGAAGGCTATACCAGCATCTACCTTTGACAGCTTGGGGCCATAGTTTTGCTTTATCAGGAGGAAGCTTCCGCAGGAAGGAATGGCAAACTTAATATCTGGGGTCAACCACATTGTTAAGGAGAGCATTATCTGATTGGTGAACGTATATAGGGTTGTCAGCTCTTCCTGCTATTGCTGTCAGTCAGCACTCCCCAAAGTAACAGCTGAGGGGAGTGAGTTTTACAATTTAGTGATATGCCTGCACAGAAAAATCAAGCTCAGTAAATGATGAGAGGAATCAGATGATTCATCTCAGACAGGCATATCAATGCGGCAGTCAACAGCGAGGTGTGGGGAGCAGGGACCACTTAAGAGGAGGGGGAAAGAAAGCAAGGGTCTGGCAAATAAACCCTCTTGGATGACAACTGGCTCATCACCTTATCCAAAAGGTTATGACTGGCCTTATCAGAAGCAGCATGAATTATAGACGGCAGGTCTGACCTTGAGCAGCTGTGTAACAATGGAGGCCTTCTTCGCTGCAGTAACAGGTCTTATCTTAGAAGAGGGAGGGATGTTTGCAGGACCAGCCTGTACTCTAACTGCAGCAAATACTTTATCAAGCAGGGAAGTCAAGTCAAGCATGGAGGAAGGAGAAAAAGGCAGCAACCACTACTGAGAAGTCAGTCATAGATTAGGAATTCCCTACCTCCCCTAGAGACTTCTGTGCACCCGAACTGGTTTGTCAAAATTGCTGGAGGCGGAAGGCCCAAGTAAATGACTTAGATCACAGGTTTGGAGTCCTGAGAATTAGAAAGGAAAAAAGTCAACCTCCTTGTGGTGGTTTGAACAACTTTACCTTAAGAGACACATTTAAATGGTCTTTTTCTGACTTTATGTCTTCTCACTATTCTTACATGAGTGTCCTTGATGTTTTTCACTCACATAAGGAGTTGGTGGGTGTTAGTCTGTCTCCGTACAGAGAATAAATCAGAGTAAGAGTTTGGGAGTTGCAGGCTGGAATCGAAATTCCTCAACACCAACATTTTATCTGCATTTCAGTTGTTGATACTGCCTCTTACCCTCCTGACATTGGGGAGCCTCCCAGCATTCCTGAACCAGTTACAGGAATTGTGGAAAGTGAATAAAAGAAAGAGATGTCTGTTCCATGTTGTCTGAAGGATTACCAGAGTAGTGATCTTATAAAACTAGACATTCTAGCTAATAAAATTCAAAACATCTGTAAAAGACTGGAATATTATTCTCTGCCAGTGGCAATAAAGCATATTTCTTTGTCTGTATATAATGTAGCCTTCTTAAGAGCTGTGAACCCTGAAAGTGAGTAATAGTATTCCTCACTCACAGAAGCAAAGGTTTGCACGCATTGCTGTTCTGCAGTGCAGGTAGCAAAACCCATGTATCGTAATTGAGATTTCAGTCCTCTTAGGGAACACAGCAGATCCTTTAAACCCCATTGGTGGTTTATACATTTGAGACGTACATGCTGTATTGTTATGCAGGGGGGTGGGCAAGCACAGCACTATCACTGAAGCCCTTGGGTGTGATAGGCACCTTCCACTGAGGCTAAATAAGGGAAGAAGTAAATGCCTGTAGGCTGCTGGCCTGTTCCCCCAACTGAAGAAGCAATGTAACTGAGAGGACAGAGCACTGGGCTGGGACTCAGAGACCTGGGATCTATTCCTGGCTCTACCACTGACCTGCTGGGTGACCTTGGGCAAGTCCCTTCACCTCTCTGTGCCTTGATTACCTCATCTGTAAAATGGGAATAATGATACCTCCTTTGTGAAGCATTTTGAGAGTAGATAAAAGTACTATATAAGAGTTAGGTGTTATTAATTAAATACCATACCCAAAGTCTGTTGAAGCCTTTTCTTCAGGGAAATAGTAGACACTGGTTCTAACAAAACTGGTGTTAGACCAGACATGCTAAAAAAGCTGGAGAATATAGGGAATCCAAAATTGGTCTCAAATGGAGACCATGATTGGGGAATGTGCTCCTGTTCAAAAATGGGAAAACTGGACCTCTGGAATTCAAGTAAGACGTTTGGGTAGCTGAGATAGTCAGCCAGCTAATAGTCAGTTTGGATTTCATTATGGCTAATAACTGTGTAATAAAATGGCAGAAAAGTTGTCCTACAAATTCAGTCTGTGGAAATTCCTGTTACACGGTCTCAGGCAACAGGGCCAGGTTCTTTGACTGGCAATACCAGTATCTAATCACCCGGGGAGTAAGTTAATTAAAACCTTCCAGGTAGGTAACAGAAGACTAAAGAGGGAAATTTTTCAAAAACAAACAGGAATTTTATTAAAAGGGTTACTAACAATGTCACGGAGAAGGGTGTGGGGGGGAAGAATAAAACAGATTAAAACCATAAAACAGCAATGTGGTTGCCCAAAGATGGGCCTGAAGCCCAGACCCCAATACAACCCTTGCCAATTTACACTTCTAACAAAACAAACTAAATCAAGGTACCCCCAGAACTGTACTGTATCACGAAGGATGGATCTTGAGTGGGATCAGTTGCGGGTGTTAAGTGACAGTCTCTCCGTTGCTTGGGTTCGTAGGGACCTGGACCTGCAACTGTGAACCCAGTGATTACTGGGGACAGGAGGAGCTCAGGATCTTCACTGCATTGGAACCAAAAACCAGGAGACCGCTGGTGTTGGCAATCACTGGAACCAAGAACAAGGTAAGTGGATTCAGGTGGAAGATACCCAGATCAGTGGAATAGATCAGGTAAGATGGTGAAGGAAGTTTGATGCCCGCACAAACATGACAGTTGCTGGTTGCCTCTCAGCTGGAGAGCCCTGCTGACAGGATGTGCAGGCCTTTTATGCCTTCTCTGTTGAGAAAGTTTTAGTCCAGACCAGTTTGATCTAGTCTCCTCAGAGGCAGTTTCTGCGGCAAACCCTGTTTCCCACCGAACGTAAAGGTGTAAAAGTGAGTTGTAGACAACCAAAACTGGACTCCATTTTAAAAGATGGATTCCATTGTCCAAAATGCCTTCTAACTAATTATTTTAATACAAATACAATACGTTCAAATGTGAACAGTGAAACAAGCATAAGTAAGCATGAACAAACATATATAGAGAACTCCGCCCTACATATCCCCTCTTTGACTATCCTTTGGAATGCATTCGAGGTGATATATCATGTTTTTGGATGCATTAGCGTTTTTAAATGCATTCAGGTCTGCATCCAGATGAATAGGCCCCAAATGTTTATAAAGTACATACTGTGTTTGAATGGTTTCTAACTTAATTTCATAAATAGTTAGATTGATATCACACCCTACAAGAGAAAACATTGCACACCTACACAAATTAATGGAGGGGTCATGCTTAACAGTATGAAACTTATTAACACGGAATTCGGTACATGGGCTTCTTAAGCAAATACAGTGCTTATCTACCATAACCACAACAGAATGGTTGACATGAGGTAAACATTTGGTTTCAGGTGGCTGACTTGGGCCAAATTGCACTACCGTGGTAGTGATTGGGGCAAATAGAGGGCCTCGCCTCCCCTCCTGGCTTTCCTCATGGCTAAGAGGGACCGATGGATAGGTGATGAATAGCCAGGTGGTGATCTTTCACTCTCGGAGTCCTCTCCCTCTGACTCCAACCCATCTGTGGTGAACCCTGCTAGAGGACTAGCCTCAACAGCATGGATCACTCCCTGTGATCTCTGAAGCTGCTCTTTCAGCTTCTGTAGCCTTTTCAGGAAGGCCTCATGGTTGGTGATGCCTTCCCCAGACAGCTTAGCTTCCTTAAGCAACTGTTTTACAGTGGCCTGTGATGCCTCCAGCTTCTTGCTGAGGATGAAACCTTCCCGCTCAGATGACACCAATCTCTCATTCAATTCACGCAGCTGCTCTTTGAGCTGTGTCAGCTGAAGAATCTGATTGGTAACCCGTGCAGCTGCTGGGCTGCATTTTACTGACAGCTTCTCTAGTTCTAGATCTTTACCCTGTAATTGGGCTTGGGTAGCTGACTCTTTAGGCAACTTCACCTGCTTGTCTAGCCCTTTCCCAGCCATAGCGAGCCCATATAACAGAGCTCTTTTCTGAACCCTCTTTTTGGGCAGTTTACAGATCATGTACCAGTGTACCCATGTACCCAGTTTCTGAAGGGCATCCTCCCTGGAAAATAACCCGTCCTCCCAGGGGTAGTACCCTTTACCAAATAAAGAGACAATGCTGGAAAGTTGTTTTATTGAGCTGCTGCGTCCAGGCCGACAGTCCAAAGACCTTCTCTATTGCTGGTGGTTGACTCACCATCAACCAGTACAGTCCCAAATAGAAATGAAGAGTACTTGTGGCACCTTAGAGACTAACAAATTTATTTGGGCATAAGCTTTCGTGGGCTAAAATCCACTTCATCAGATGCATGAAGTGGAAAATACAGTAAGAAGATATATATACACATAGAACATTAAAAAATGGGTGTTGTCATACCAACTGTAATGAGACTAATTAATTAAGGTGGGCTATTATCAGCAGGCGAAAAAAAACCTTTTGTGGTGATAATCATGAGGGCCCATTTCAACCAGTTGACAAGAAGGTGTGAGTAACAGTCTGGGGGGGATTAGCACGGGGAAATAGTTTTTACTTTGTGTAATGACCCATCCACTCCCAGTCGTTATTCAAGCCTAATTTAATGGTGTCCAGTTTGCAAATTAATTCAAATTCTGCAATTTCTCGTTGGAGTCTGTTTTTGAAGTTTTTTTATTGGAGAATTGCAACTTTTAGGTCTGAAATTGAGTGACCAGGGAGATTGAAGTGTTCTCCGACTGGTTTTTGAATGTTATAATTCTTGATGTCTGATTTGTGTCCATTTATTCTTTTGCATAGAGATTTTCCGGTTTGACCAATGTACATGACAGAGGGGCATTGTTGGCACATGATGGCATATATCACATTGGTAGATGTGCAGGTAAATGAGCCTCTTATGGTGTGGCTGATGTGATTAGCTCCGGGTGGTAAGCCATAGTCTTTCGGTTTCTGCAACCTTCATAACAGCAGTGCCCTCCTCTCCCATACCAAGCAAAGCATGTTGAGTTGGCCATTTAGTGCTTCGGTTTTCCTATTAACGTGCAGCAGCAGAAACCAAACTAACTCCCACCCCCCATCCAATTCTCTGGGATGATTGCTTTACCCCTCACCCCACCATGTGGCTGGTATCAGGGAAGATCCCTGCTAGCCAAACGCGAACAGCTCAGCGCCAATGCCCCCCACCCACCCACCCACCGTGTGGCTAACTGCAGGGAGGATTTCTTTTCAGCCACAGGCAAACAGCCCAGTAGGAACGGCCACCTCTCAATGTCCCCTTAATTAAATTCCCCTATTTCAACCAGGTTACCATGAACGATATCACTCTCCTGAGGATAACACAGAGAGATAAAGAACGGATGTTGTTGAATGCCAGCAAACACCTGGACCATGCGCTGCCAGGCTTTGTCATGCAATGATACCAGATTACTTGCTACTAGCATGGCGTGGTAAAGTGTCCCACCATGGAGGATGGAATAAGGCTGCTCTCCCCAGAAACCTTCTACAAAGGATTTTAGAGTACCTCCAGGAGAGCTTCATGGAGATGTCCCTGGAGGATTTCCGCTCCATCCACAGACACGTTAACAGACTTTTCCAGTAGCTGTACTGGCCACGAAATGCATCCCAAGTCCCAGGGCTACTTAATCATTGAAAAACACTTGCTTTTATAACATGTATTATATTTAAAAAGGTACTCACCAGAGGTCCCTTCTCCGGCTTGTTTGGGTTGAGAGGGTATTTCAGTCAGGGTGATAAAAAGATCCTGGCTGTCGGGGAGAATGGTGTGCTGTGTGCTCTCCTCAAGCTCGTCCTCCTCCTCCTCATCTTCCCCATCTGCAAAATCCTCAGATATGGCGGAGAGTACCCAATCATCGGAGTCCACGGACAGGGGTTGGGTAGTGGTGGCGGCCCCCCCTAGAATTGCATGCAGCTCAGCGTAGAAGCAGCATGACTGGGGCTCTGTCCCAGAGAGTCCGTTTGATTCTTTGGTTTTCTGGTACGCTTGTCTGAGCTCCTTAAGTTTCATGCGGCACTGTGTTGCGTCCCTGCTGTAGCCTCTGTCCCTCATGACCTCGGAGATTTTTTGAAATGTTTTGGCATTTCATCTTTTGGAACGTAGTTCTGATAGCACAGATTCCTCTCCCTATACAGCGATCAGATCCAGTACCTCCTGTTGGGTCCATGCTGGAGCTCTTTTTCGATTCTGGGACTGCATGGTCAACTGTGCTGATGAGCTCGCCTGGCCAAACAGGAAATGAGATTCAAAAGTGCCTGGGGCTTTTCCTCTACACCTGGCCAGTGCATCCGAGTTCAGAGTGCTGTCCAGAGTGGTCACAATGGTGCACTGTGGGATAGCTCCCGGAGCCAATACCTTCGAATTGTGTCCACACTAACCCTAATTCAAAATGGTGATGTCAAGTTCAGCACTAATCCCCTCATTGGGGAGGAGTACAGACATCGGTTTTAAGAGCCCTTTATGTCGAAAAAATGGCTTTGTTGTGTGGACAGGTGCAGGGTTAATTCAATTTAACGCTGCTAAATCCGACAAACTCGAAGCGTAGACCAGGCCATAGAAAAGTTATAACAGTAAAAAGTTCCCCATTAGAATAAATGAGGAGGGTCTGTCTCAAACAGCCATTTTCACAGAAAGTGGACATTCCTTAGGGGCTCTGTCATGGGGTCCACTCACCACTAGGGCATGTTCTCCTAGTTGCTCTGGGGATTATATCTTTCCAGCTCTGTCACTCCCTTCTGTTCTCTCACTCTCTGGGACGCAGCACATGCCCTTTTGTGACTTGGCCCTCCAGCTAGATCACTATTCATGTTTCCCACTTCTGGGATATCAAAGCCCCACAGGACAGACTGTCCCAGGCAGTCTCCAATTCCACTTCCCTGACTGTGCCACTTCCCCTGTGGCTGGTAGGTCAAGCCAGGCCTGCCCTCTTCTCCAGGTTCCAGCCCAGGGACCACATAACCAGAGGCTAAGGTCTGTACTATCCCACACTTTGCTGCTGTTTCACTGAACTGCTTCCTATGTTGCCTCTATCAGGCTCCTTCTCCATCCTCCTCTTGTCCTCCGGGTATACCCTTCCCTCCAAGCCAAGTTTCCTGCTCTCCCTAGCCTCAGAGAAAATGATTGCAGTCCTCCTCCCTGGAGCCCCTTTCTGCCCTCAGCTACCTGCCTATATACAAGCCACACCTATTCCTGTCCAGATGAGCTTCATCCTTTAATTAGTCCTCATTGCTCCCTGGGTCATGCTCCAGGTGCAGCCTAGGCAGCTAATTAGCCTACCTAGCCACCTTACCCCATCATGGGCTGTTGTGTGATGAACACCCCATCATAGGGTCATTGAGAGAGGCCCTTCCCAGGTGGTTGAAAAGAAGACACGCAGGGGCAGAAGAACTCCAGAGAGATTCGGATTGTAGTAAAACTAATTTGAGCTGGTAATGTGGAAGCTGGTTTGATTCAAGTATGACTATGAAGTGTAAAATGAAATTTCTGCAGCATCTTGTCTTCTTAAATCTTGTCTGCGGCTAAGGAAACAAGACAGTGAGGCTTTCTGCCTTCGAATTAAAATGCTAGAGGCGATTGCTGCATGTTAGCTATACTTCCCACACAAGTGACAATGGGGTAATAGCCTGAATTTACGGCATAACCAGAGTGATAGCGGATATCAAGACAATTAGATGCAGACAAAGAAAACTTGGGTTTACAGGACATCTAGATCAGATGAGTGAAGGAAGATTGTCAAAGCAAGTTTTGCAGGGATTGGTACCAAGTGCCAGGAGTAGGTGGTGCCCGCAGTGAATGTCATTTGATAATGTGGCTGATTAGATGGAATGCAGTATGGCACACTTCACAAGGCTGTGCGAAGACCACAAAATGTGGGAAAAAATTGCTGGCCAATGACTCCCATCTGTTGTTTCCTCTTCATTGTGATATGACTTTATGATGCTTTGAAATGATGCGAACAACAACAACATGGAAGTGCCTTGAGAGACACACACTATGTAATGAAGGAAATAGTTATGCTTGTATCATTTGTAATTTATAAATTATTTCTTTTCTTTCTCTTTGGGATGGGTCATACGAATGGGATTCGCCATTTTGGACTCCACCAAGACAATGGGTGAAGCTGAGATGGGAGTGTACTGCTGACCTGTCAACCCAACCCAGGAAAGATTAACACTAAACGAAAATCTTTCGGATCCTTCCCTCAACGCATGGCTTATTAATTCAAATGAGAAAATCCTCACAAAGCAATACAAAGAAAGCTATTCACTTGCAGGGCCCAGAAGCCTTTTACTCTGTGCCTTTCCCAGGATCAGTCACAGGAGACAACCTCATTCCTGCAGCTCTTCTTCAGCTCAGTTCTGTCAGCCCTTTAAAAGTATCACCTGACCAGCACCTGGTACTTAAAGGGGCAGATCACCCTGTTACACACTGTTCATCGTTTCCTTCCCCCAACCCCAAATCTGACCTGGTCTCAGGACAAGTTCTACCGTCTATATCCTCACCAAGGCACAGACTTTTCCTTTTTTAGGTAGTCTTCTCAACCTCCAGGTTGTCCGATTCTCGTCCTTCTCTGCCATGTGCTCTTGGGTTCGGCAAAGACGTCTGCCCTCTTGCCAGTCTCGGCCAGCTGTTCCTGGTGTCCTCACTTCAGATGCCTGGGGTTCACGCAGTTCCATTAAAGACTATACATGTCTCCGCCCCCCCCCCCTTGATTCTCTTGTTATATGCAGGGCCCCACATTTCTCAGGGCCATCATCATTTCCCCCAAAGTCCCGTTCATCAAAAGGGCACGACTTTAATCATCCCACATCCAAAGCACACCTCAGAGTAGTCCTTTCTCCATGGTGATCTAACATGCTTTACATGTCACTTACGGGACAAACATAGGAGGGTATCCCAGGGTCCCCGCTTCGCTGAAATAGCACCTCGCATACTTGTAGCCCATCAACGGACCATCTTTCTTACTGTTCCCCAGGTTTGCCACATCAGTATCATACTAGCATGACTTCGCAGCTGCCCCCAGGGGAACTCCCTCTCAGTCAGCATTTCTCAAATGTGGCCACCATGGGCACATGCAGCCACCAAGGGCTCTTCTTGTGGCCACTGCGTCCTGGGCAGTGATTTGTTGTGAGAACCCCTGCCCTCGGTGGCCCTCAGAGTGCGGTCACCAACTCTTGCTGGTGGCCACTATGACAATTTTTTCTAAAATACTTAACTTTAGAAAAAACAAATAAAAATGCACCTACACGTGTCCAAACCATAGTAATTTATTTATGTAGGGTTTGTTTACAGATTCAATAATAAAAATAATGGACAGTTGTGTCTATTCTTTACTGGACCTAAACAAAATAGAAACACAAACAAGGGGCTTTGCATGTTCTTGTCTTTTGTTGTTGTTTCTTTTGCTTTTGATTCTCTCTTTATTTTTTTATTTTTTTTTTTTTTTGCTCCCTAGTAAATCTGCTGTGAAAAGTGATATTAACAAACATACAAATATCACTTTTCACAGCAGACCTACTCAGGCCTGACAAGCCAGGGGACAAATTAAGCCTTGGTTGGATGGGGAGGTAGGTACAGAGGTAGTGGGAGCCAGGGGTGTTAGAGTGGATGGGTGAAGGACCATGGGATGGAGCCTGTCGGGCCCTGAGGCTGAGGCTGGAACCTGCCACACGTGGCCAGAGCGGATGTCCCGAGCCCGCTGCTGCACGATCAGAGCCTGCCTCCCGCCACCCCAGTGCTGAAGCTGGAAGCCTGAGCTCCACCGCCCCCGAGAAGGTGGGGAACTCACATCAGCTATCTGCTCCTCCGGCATTTGTGCTTCCAGAGGAAGGCAGGGCCCAACCCCTCTGGGTGGCCCCAGGGGAGAGGGTGCTTAGCTCCCCCCGCCAATCACTGCCCATGAGGCTGTGGCAATAGGAAAAGCCCTTGGTGGCCACGTGCAGCCACGGTGGCCATATTTGAGAAACACTGCCCTAGTTTGTGGCGCTGACTGGGATGGTGGTCAATAATCCTTCAGAAACCCCACTTCTAGGGTTACCCAGAACCCTCTCCCTTTGGAAGTTTCACCCAGCCTCCCCAGGTTGGGGCACCGTCTCTTCTTACTTTCCCCAGTGAGACACTCCTGGTCTGGTTTAGCTCCCTCAGTCTCCAAGTAGGCCTCCACGCTCTCCACCACCTCACCCATGGGTGAAAATACCATACCCAGCTTTGGGCTCCCACCGGCAGGACCTACAAAAATTGTTCCAGAACCACCAGGTCCACAAAACTTTCTTCACAAAGCTCATCTCTGGACACAAACAAAGAGGAGTGAGATCCCACAACTACTGGGCAACTACACACTGGCATGCTCCCCGCATAAATGGCTCTACCCAGAACCAATAATATTATGCCTCTGGTGTCAGCCCCAGGATAAGAGCCAGACTGCTTGTTGCTCAAGGCTCATTATGCTGCTGAGACGTCCTCCATCAGAAATGGTGCCACCCTGGCCACCCAAGTCAACTCGTCCCAGGGAGAAGCACAGGTCACTTGATCAGAGGAAGACCTCAGGGTCATCTTCCAGCCCCACCTTCACCAACCCAGGGCCAGACCAGCCTAAGCTCCCTTCTCCAGGACCACCAAGACTCCCTGCTGCCCATCTGTTTCAAGAATAGTTCCTGTTGCTGTTTTGGGGCCTCCTGCCACCACAGTTGAGCAACCCATGTCTCTTGCTCTTTCTGCAAAGCCTGAGGCTGCTTCTACTGTTCCTGTTTGTACTGGTGAGCCACCACCATCAGGCATAAAATGTCTTCTATCTTTTCCTTTTGCAAAAAAACCCCAAAACAAAAAAAAAACAAACACGAAGGGGATGGAGACCACTAGACAACCCCTGTCTGCTATCATGTCAGCCTCTGTCTTTTCTGTAGCTGCTGTTGTCGTCTCTTCTACTGCTGCAATTTCCCTTCAATTCCACCCCAGCTTTACCACATGTAGGGCTGCTGGCCTGTCTTCCCAGCCCAGGAAGACTAACATCATGCCAAAGTCTATTTCAGGCCCTTCCCTCAGGGCCTGGTTTATTAATTCAAATACAAAAAAAAAAAATCCCACAGAATAAGATAAAATATAGCCATTCCCCTGACAAACACGGGCTGCAGGAACCCAGAAGTCTTTCACTCTGCCGCTCTCTATCTGTTCTAGGATCAGTCTAAGGAGATAACTTTCCTCCTATAGCTCTTCTCCAACTGAGTATCTCAGCCATTTATAGACGTCATCTGACCCCTTCCCAGCTGGGTCTGGAAATCAAATAAGCCTGGCTGACCCCGGCCCTTAGAAGAGTCAGACCACCCTGTTACAGAGAGGGTTGTTATGCTGGGGGCTGGACAATCACATCATCTTGTTGACGCTCGTAACCGCCTTCCAATCAGGCTAAATGAAGGAAGAATTAAATGCCCTCTTTATTAAGTGATAGCTGAAACAATGGACTAGACTACATGTGAGCCTGGGCAATAGCTGTGCAATGCAGTCAAAGAGGTTTCCTTGGGGTCTAATAATAGACATATGGGGAGAGGATTAATTTGACTGCAGCTTTGCGTCTCTATGTGTGAGAGAAGCAAGAGAAACACCACAGAAGCACACATAGAAGGCAGCAAGGAAGCCCCAGAGATAGACAGGGAGGCACTTTTAGGGTGACCCTGAATAAAAACTCTGAGAGAGAGTTTTTGGATAGAGTGCTGGCTGGAAAGAGGCTTGATACTGAAAGCAAAGAAACTGTCTCCTACTGTTTAATTACTACTGTGTTTGGGGAAACAAGACTTTATGTACATTCTTTGTAAATAACCAAGGCTTCATCAACGAAATACATGTATCATTTTCTCATCCGAATGGAAACAACCTGTAAGACGCCAAAATCAGCTAACTGCTCAGGCCAAAATGCACAACAGTATATTATTTGTAATGTGTGCATGTATGAAGGCATATTGTTTATATATCCCAATATGAAAAATAGATTTGGCATAAGTGTAAGATAAATGGCCAAGAAGTCAAAGAAGTTTAATGTACAAGATATTAATTTAATAGTAAAAAATAAGCTACAAATATAGTTTACAAAGAAAAACAATTGGTCAAATTGCTCATTCAAATAAATGGAACAATGCAAGGTTCTTTGGAAATGCAGAAAAAAATGAGGGAACAAATATTCTTTGTTGTAAAGAGCATTAAAAACATGCAAACAATAAATTATGCTGAATTATCCCTATTAACTGTGACTGACTTCTTGTTTGAGACTACCACTATTTATTGTTCTGAAGCAGAACTGTTTCTTCCATTATCTTTGCAAACTTGCGGTATCTCTTAATAAAATCTTCATGATAAAAAACTGTAAGGTTCAAATATTTAATACATACACTGTTGTTAGCATTGCTTTTCCCAGTTAAAACTTATTTTTGTTCTTGGAGGATCAAGTCAATTTCTCTGGTCATCACCAAATAATCAGTGAATGGTGCTTTCAACCTTCAATATCTGTCACTAGGCAGTATGGATTGCTTGTGCACTTAGCATCTTTTGCAAAACTAATGAGGGAAAAATGGAAAGGCGACTTATAATAGCTGCATTGTTACTACTGGAATAGGACTACAGGGATACAAAATGGCTGTTCAGCCAGAGCATTTAACAAGTACAAGAATTAAATAGCAGGCTTGATTATCAGAGGTGCTGAGTAACTACATTGCCCATGAATTTCAGGGGCAATTGTGGTTGCTCAATAAATCTGAAAATCAGATTTAGCCATGTTAGAAAAAGAGCATTAGTTATCATTGTCTATACAGGACCAAACATGTTGGAGAACCTGGAATTAGAGCTGATTTATGGAGTTCACAAAACCCCAAATTTATGATGGGCCTTGGACGATTTGAGGTTGCTGGGCTTCTGTTCTGACCCCCCAACTGCCAATCAGCAGGTGATGCTAGACCCCTAAAAGCCAGCACCCTCTCTGCTGCACTGAGTTGTTCCTGCGCAAATTTAGTTTGAGCATCATCCGCCTTTACCCATCCACAGAATAGGAGAAGATTAAAAATATGCCAGACAGTCACCAGTTCACACTAGACACTGCAGTGAGGGCACTCTAAGTGGGACGATCCCACCAATGAGCCCCAAAAAATCCTGAGTCCACAGCCCCAGCCAGAGCCCTCACCCCTTCCCACACCCCAACCCCCAGTTTTGTGAGCATTCATAGCCTGCCATACAATTTCCATACCCAGATATGGCCCTCGGACCAAAAAGTTTGCCCACCCCGATCTAAATGAATACACAATATTGTATATGGCTGTTGTTATTCACATATGACCACTTTACACAGCTGAACCATTCTTCTAGCTTTGCATTTTTTTCATTGGAATATTTGAGATCAGAGAGGAAGCTGAAAATGTAGTCACATTTCACTCTGTTTGAGTTTGTTTTTTCTTGTTAATACTTACTTGAAAATTGTAACAAAGCGCTAAATAACCCTAGCATAGATTTACAGAGTATTAAAAAAAATAATAATCAGGAAGTTAAAGATACATTTGGCTACGAATAGGAGGAAACTATGCAGACTTTACTTTGAGCGGAAGGAGTGTGGTGTCACCGAAGAACAAGTTCAGACTAGTTTGGAGATAAGAAATAAAGGAGACTTCCAGACTTTGATTTATGCTGAATATGAAGCAAGTCATTTATTTCTTCAGTGAAAGAGCTTGTCCAACTATGGCACTGGAAGATCCTAAAGGCTACAGAGCAACTGCAGTTCCACTGCTCAGTGCAGAAGCATAGATGTAGGGACCACAAAGTAGGTGTAAGTGTCCTGCACATTCCACAGGGGCTCCTTCTGCCTTGACTCAGGTTGTGGGGGTGGAAGAATTTCAGGTGGGAGGAAGGCAGGCCAAGGAATGATGAGGGTATGACTGTATGGTCTGCAACTATGTGACTCCACCAGCCAACCCCCTTTCATAACAGGTTACAGGAGCAACAGCCCCCAAAGAGCATCCTGGGGAAGGATCTCTGACTCACCCCTGTGCACAGCCCATTTACTCAAGCTGAGCAGAGGGAGCAGGGTTTGCCTGCAGTGTACTGTATACACAACTCTATTCAAGATGCTGCTGAGAGTTTTCCCCTCACTTTAGTATTTTATCTCAATACCTAATTGATTTTAAGTGAAGTTAGTGATCTTGTGAGCCCTGCAGACTGATGTCCCCTACCTGCCTGCTCACATAGCAGATAAAGAGGAAGTTGTAACAGTGCAAGTTTCCCCACCCCAGCCTCATCTCTGATCCTGGTGGTCCCTCTAGAGGTAAGAAAATATTTCAGTCTCCAAACCTATTCAGTCTTTGGCTTCTTTGCTAATTAAAGAGGCTGGATTATGTGATGTGGACACATGTCCTGCAGGAACTGCATAGAGACCACCAACTTATTTACCCATAGGCCACTGAACAAGCATCAAATAGTTATTGTCACTGGTCATTACTAACCCAGGCCAGTCTAGCAGCTAGCCCCAAACCTAGCTCTGTCACTTAATCCTGACCCCCTGAGCATTTTAGTACAAGGATTTTTATATATATTCAAGAATAAATATAAAATATAATAAATATAATATCAAAATAAATAAAAAGGTATCTTTCCTCCACAATATTTGTGTTTTCATTTTCAAGCACAGGGTCAAAAAAGTCAAGGCAGTTATAGTAGCTTTGTCATCTGGATAAACAACTTGACAATATCAACATTTATTGATTAGACTTTTTTTTCAAAGCATGCTACTTAACTTGCTATAACTTTCACTCACTGCCAAGCACATTGCTTGATTCTGCTAGTAACCCCAGTAATGATTTTCAATGAGTGCTGTGTCTTCCAGTCAAGTTTTTTACCTAAGTCTTTCCATACTTATCACTGTAGAATGAAGATAAATGGGATCGTATCCAATGCTTTTTGCTTGATCTCTCTCTTATTTAGTGGCAGCATTTACTGCCCACTGTAACAACAACAAAAAATACATTTGTTTTCTGCTCAACAGAAGGGCTATGGAACCTCTCAGTAACCTGCTTCTGTGTCTTTGCAGTTCGGAAGCAGGATAGACTACACATTTAGGACACTATACTTACCAATCCTGCTTTCACTGAAGTAAAAGGTGAGGTTGCAATCAGTTCAGTGGGAGCAGGATTGGGCCCTTAGATCTGGGATAGTGAGAAAGAGGTGTGCACAGGAATGGGAACCATGCGCTCCTAAATTCCAATCCTGGCTCTGATACCAACTCCGCCTGAGGCCTTAGGCAAGTCTCCTAACCTTTCTGCCTCAGTTTCCCTATCTGCAAATTGGGGTATTCATTAATTTGATCAACATTTTGAAGAAGACAGATTATTTAATGTTTTTAAAGTGCGATGAAGAGTGTTCTAAGTGTGCTGACAGTTCTTAAATATTATAACATCAGTAAGGAATGTGCGGTCTTGTCTTGCTTTAATTTGCTCTGAAGAAAATCAATGATAAACTTGCCTTCAAAAACAAGCTTGATGAATTGTACAAAGTACCTTTAATGCAGTATGATGCTGCTAGCTACCAAGTACTAAGGGGTACATACAGCCTGAAATATAGTTTCACCACTGGCTGACAAGAGTGTCAAGAAGACAGATGATTAATGCATGTGCTAAAGAAATTAATAGAAAACAAAATGACCTATAATACCCTGTAGCTCAGTCCGTTATCAAAATGACACTCAAAACTCCCACAAACTTCAGTGGGAATTCTGCAGGCAGAACAATCAGGCATTTATTTAGTACCAAACAACTGCAATGTCTTGCTTTAAAAAAAAAAAAAAAAACTAGCTGATTTTGCTTCTGTCATTCTGTGTAGCTACTTAGTAGAGATTTATCTCCTGGTTTGCATGGTTCTGATAACAGAGAGTCTCTCTGTAGACTTTTCTGTTGAGACCTTTTTTTAAATTTATTTATTGAAAATGTCACACACACAATGGAGAAATTAGTTTAAAGCTCTCAGATTTCTACTAAGAATATCCCAATATTATCTTTTAAATGTGTGGAAAATGGCAAAATGCTCGGACAGAAAATAGTCACACAGATTGGGTCAAATCCTGAAGTCTTTATTAAGAGACAGATCATGACCCTAGAATAGATTATGCACCAGGACAGCGGGAGAGGGGCTTTCTTGGTGAGGGTATGCCCCTGGCCACATGATGGTGGCTTTATCCCCTACCTGTGGTGAAGCCATCTCTGTGCTGGGGAAACAGTTTTTAAAAAATGGATCCTGGGAGCACAACTGCCAGGGGTTGGAGGGGGCTCTGGAGACGGTAATTCGGGGTCCATGCAGATAGCCCTTCTCTCCTAGTCAATTCCTCAGTGGTCTGGGAAGAGATAGAGAACCCCTATTCATTCTGTGGGAGAGCAAATCCTGTTCCTGAAGCCACCCTCTTCCCAGCAGAACAATTTGGGGAAAAAGCCCAAGAGAACTGCTGAGTCCCCCCCAATCTCCTCAACTCATTCTCCTGATTTTCCTTTAGTGAGGGTCTTACTAGTAAAAATTGATAACAGATATCAATATGTGACCCATTAATTAGTTTCACTTAACAAAATGTTAGTTAGTGTCCCCCTTTTAGTTACAAAGTAGCACAATACCTTGCCTCCTGCATCTATGCTTTATCTTCCTACATCTATGCTGTAATACCTTGGGGGGGAGGGGGAGAGAGAGCAGTTAACGTGTCCTTTCTTTGTTTTTCTATGATGGATAAAGATGGCCTAGAAGATTTTTTCAAAATAAAAATTTTTCTTCTGTTTAGCCTGGAAAATTGTATGTTGACCAAAGAAGAGTGAAACAGTGACAGAGCCAAGATAGTGAAAGTAGAGGCAGGTCTGTTAAGAAGGTAAGGGATTTTGTTTAAAATTCTTTGGATTTTTGTTTGATTTGATTAACTCTTATTTAATTTAAATGACTAATTAACATTTTGGATGAAGGAAGCCTTAAGCATTCTTGTCCCTTCTATTAAGATGTTAGAGTTCACAATAGACATCCTTAAAAATTCCCTGAGGTCCTCCAGCAAAATTAATTTGGTTTATATGTATGTGTTGGATTATTTCAGTTTAGCTTAATCCATTTTTTTCTATAGGATTAAACTAAATTAAAATAAGAGTCTACAGACAAACTTGCACCCCTTTAAGTAAATCGGTTCAAATACACAACGTTAGTTAAACTGGCATAAGGCTATGTGTAGACAAGGCAGAGGGAAGAAAATAATTGACATTCCTAATATTTTAAAATAAAAAACAAGCAGAAAAACCACTGCAGGGAAAAAAATTTAAAGTTTCTTTTTTGGTTCTTTCTGATGGATAAAAGACACAAGCCCAGTTTTTACAACTTCCTTTTCAGGCCACGTTTAAGTAATGCAAACATGGATAATAGTGCTTTTTGATAGATAGATATATATAAGAATGTATAGGTGCCAGGTGAAAGGAGCCAGACTGAAGTCCTAGAAACTGAAGTCCTCTGTTTACCTGAGAAACAGTTGCAGCATGTATAGCAGCAGTGCACATTTCCCATCAGCGCCCCACCAACCTCCCTCAGTCCTGATCAAAGGCATCACCTTTCGTAATTCAGTTTCATTACCACTCAGTTTTTGGCTTCTGATGAGATTGCCATCAAACGTACCAATTAGGGTCAAATAGTGATGAATTTTGTGATGTAGACTGTAGACATCTGTTCACTGGGCCTTAGAAGCTCTATCTGCTGGGAACTGGACTGATACTAAACTGATGCTGTTTCTGATGTATTTGGCAGTAAGATTAATAAATTCTTCACTGAATGTTGTACAGATGCTATTCTAGCAAAGGAACTGTAAACTTTCTCCTCCAATTGACACCAAAACTCCTGTTGACTTCAATGGGAACTGAACTTGGCCATTGCAGTAATTAGGGTTTGGTTTTTAAAAGATGGGTTATTGATAGCAGTAGATTAAATCTTGATGACGGTATGCTTATGATACTTTTAAAGCATAGCACTGATATGCTAATATAGCCTTTGAATTCTGTGTTAACTTCACCCAACAATGTGGCAGTTTTCCAGCATGTTGGAAGTAGGCTGAAGTTAGGCAACTCTTTCAGAGTGGGTCTGTGACAGACAAGACAATTCTCAAACACGCCTGCTTCTGACTAATCTTTCTAATCTACTTGACAGATAACCCATACTGTAAAGTGTTGCCCAAACTAATATTTTTTTTGTCTATCCGGCTAATAGTGTGTTCACCAGCATAATTTAGATGTAATTCAGAATTATGATACTGTATTCATCCCCCCCCTTCAGAAAGGGGCTAAAGCCGTGTCTGCCCTGGCAAGTTTCTGTGCTGTAAAGTAACTTTCTGCGCTGTAACTCCTGAGGTGTACACACTGCCAAGCCACTTAGTGTGCAGCTTTCTGCGCTGGGGCTACAGTGCTGCGGTACCAGTGGAAATACCCGGGTCGATTACAGCGCTCCGACTGGCCTCCAGGAGGTGTCCCACAATGCCTGTTCTCGCCTCTCTGGTCATTGGTTTGAAATCTACTGCCCTGTCGTCAGGTGACCACCGTGAGCCCCAACCCTTAAATTCCTTGGGAATTTTGAAAGTCCCCTTCCTTGGTGACGTGTGCAGTGGTCTCGGCGCCTCGTTCCAGGTGACCATGCCTCCTCCATGCACCAGGGGATCCCTGCTTGGAGCAATGCCGAGCTGCGGGACCTCATCAGCATTTGGGGAGAGGAAGCTGTCCAGTCCCAGCTGCGCTCCAGCCATAGGAATTATGATACCTACAGACAGACTTCATAATGCATGACAGAAAGGGGCCATGACCGGGACACACTGCAGTGCAGGGTCAAGGTGAAGGAGCTGCGGAACGCCTACCACAAGGCGCGGGAGGCAAACCATCGCTCTGGTGCTGCGCCCATGAGCTGCTGGTTCTACAAAGAGCTGGACGCGATACTCGGTGGCGACTCCACCTCCACTGCAAAGGCCATTATGGATACTTCAGTAGCTCGTGTGCCAGTCGAGAGTGGACTAAGCCAGGAGGAGGAAATCTTGGATGAGGATGTAGAGGGGGACCCAGAGGCAGAGGATGACTCGGAGGTCAGAGGTGCATGCGGCCAGGAGCTCTTCTCTACCCCAGAGGAGGCTAGCCAGTCACAGCTGTCGGAGCTTGGCGAAGCACAAACAGGAGAGGAGGCCCCTGATAAGTTGCTTTGATTTTGGGAATCGCTGAAGCAAGTTGTTGGAGGCAGGAAGCAGGCTTGTGTCTGTATGATGTGTGTACCACCACATGCCTAGTCTGAGCAGTGGAACAGGTTGTTGATAGACTCCCTCACTTCATGGGAATCTGCCTCAGAGATCTCCCAGAAACTCTCATGGAGATACTGAGCAATCCGCTGCCTCAGATTCTTTGGCAGAGCTGCTTTGTTTCTTGCCCCATTAAGGGTAACTTTCCCGTGCCACTCTGCCATTCCCTGGGGGGAGGCCATTGTTGCACACAAGTGAGCCGCAAAAGGACCAGGGTGGAAGCCGCAGTCTTAGGAGAAGACCATCCCTTGATTCCCTGCTCACCCTCAGCAGCAAGATGTCTTCCATAATGAACCCAGCCTGTGCAAAATGTGCAGACAGTAATGATTACAAGCCCCCCCACACACACACACACAGTGCTGCCTCTCCCCAAGAGCCACGTGCCCAGTGTACAGTACGGTCCTGGAACACTGATTTCCCCTGGTCCTGTGGTTACTCACCATTTTGGGGATCTTGTGACTCACGTGTTCTTGCCCGGGGTCAGCCAGTTAGTGACAGGTATATGAATAGTGGCTGTGTTTTAAATCACTGAATCAGTGGTCTGTGTGTTGCAAACAATACTGCTTTTGTAAAATGTTGCATTGTGGCTTCACAGATATGACCTTGGGAGCCCAGCCTCCCTCTGTTATTGTGGGCTGAACGGCTGCACAGAATTAGAAAGCGGCCACGAAGAACTAAAGAGGACTTTCTGCATGATGTCATGATGCACTCCGTGGCCAAAAAACAAGAATTGAAGGAGTGGCAGGACAGCAAGAAGAGGGACTGAAAGGAGAACATGGTGCTGCAGAACGAAGCCATGGAGCGGCTCTTAAACGTTATGGAGCACCAAGCGGACATGCTCCAGCTGTGCTCCTAGCACTGCAAACCAAGCAGCTCCGCGCCCACCCTCCCCTGCAGCCGCTGTAGCAAAACACTTTCCCATGTGCCCCCCAGACACCACTAACACACTCTTGTCAACCTCCTGGCTCCAGTCTGTACCCGCTACGTTCCACTCCTGCCTCATCACAGTCCAGTACCCGCTGCACTCAACACCTGTCCGTCTGCAGTTTAGCCCTGCTGAAGTACAGTACCCGCTGCACTGTATTCCAAAGGACAAGGTTGCAGATGATACCTGGACATACACAAATCTTTAACTGTCCCCCGGGACCCCACCTCCTCCTGGGACCCTCCCTTTCCCTATCCTCCACAGTGCTGATGTATTTTTTTGTTTGTCTCTCTCCTCCGGTTGTTTTTTAATAAAAGAATTGTGTTGGTTGGAAAGCACTCTTTATTCCATTAATTGAAAGCAAACAGAGCCCTGCAAAGCAACAGGCAGTTTTATTAAACCTTCACAGTGCATCGTCTGCACCAATCACAATCACCTCCTAGCATTATAAGGACTGCACTCCTGAGCATAGCAACCAATATTAGTGGCTTTCAGCTTCAAATTGCCGTCTCAAGGCATCACTGATCCTTATGGCCCCACGCTGCGCCCCTCTAATAGCCATGGTCTCTGGCTGTTCAAATTCAGCCTCCAGGCGCAGACACTCAGCGGTCCAGTCCTGAGTGAAGCTTTCACCCTTACCTTCACAAATATTATGGAGCGTACAGCACGCGGCTATAAGTATAGGAATATTGTCAGCCTCCCATATAGGCAGCACCAGTGGGCCTTTAAATGGCCAGAAGCACACTCAACAGTCATTCTGCACTTGCTCGGCCTATTGTTGAACCGCTCCTTGCTGCTGTCAAGTTGCCCTGTGTATGGCTTCATAAGCCACGACATTTTTCACTAGGAGGGTGGTGAAACACTGGAATACGTTACCTAGGGAGGTGGTGGAATCTCCTTCCTTAGAAGTTTTTAAGGACAGGCTTGACAAAGCCCTGGCTGGGATGATTTAGTTGAGGATTGGTCCTGTTTGAGCAGGGGGTTGGACTAGATGACCTGAGGTCCCTTCCAACCCTGATATTCTATGATTCTATGATTAAGGGGTAGGTGGGGTCTTCCAGGATCACAATGGGCATTTTGACTTCCCCTACGGTGATCTTCTGGTCCAGGAAGAAGGTCCCTGTTTGCAGCTTCCTGAACAGGCCAGTGTTCCAAAAGATGGATGTGTCATGCACCTTTCCAGACCAGCCTGCGTTAATGTCCGTGAAATGCCCACGGTGATCCACAAGCACTTGGAGAACCATTGAGAAATACCTGTTCCGATTAATGTACTCGGTGGCTAGGTGGTCTGGTGCCAGAATTAGAGTGTGTGTGTGCCATCTATCGCCCCTCTGCAGTTAGGGAAGTCCATTTGTGCAAAGCCATCCACAATGTCAAGCACGTTGCCCAGAGTCACGGTCTTTTGGAGCAGGATGCGATTAATGGCCCTGCACACTTCCATCAACACGAGTGCAACGGTGGACTTTCCCACTCTGTACTGGTTAGCAACCGATCGGTAGCAATCTGGAGTAGCCAGCTTCAACAGTTCAATCGCCACGTGCTTCTCCAACAACAGGGCAGCTCTCAATCTCGTGTCCTTGCACCACAGGACTGGGGCGAGCTAATCACACAGTCCCATGAACGTGGCTTTCCTCATCCGAAAGTTCTGCAGGCACTGCTCATCATCCCAGACACGCATGACGATGGGATCCCACCACTCGCTGCTTGTTTCCTGAGCCCAAAAGCAGCCTTTCACTGTGATCAGCACCTCCGTGCATGCAACAAGCAATCTCATGTCGTAGCTACTACGCATGGCAAGATCAGTGTTGCACTCCTCTTGCCTTTGTAGTTTAAGGAATAACTCCACTGCCACTCGTGACGTGTTAGAGAGAGCGAGCAGCATATTGGTCAACAGTGCGGGATCCGTTCCTGCAGACCGAAGAGGCAGAGCGCACAGTACACAAACGGCTGAAAGTTGGCGCCAAATGCGGACGGAAGCACAGGGATTGCTGGGATGCGAAGTGATGCATCACAGGGCATTGGGACAGGACCCACGATGCCCCACGACCCCTCCGCCTTCCCACAACTCTTAGCCGCAGAAGAGGAAGAGGTGCTCTGTGGGATAGCTGCCCAGAGTGCACTGCTCCGAATACCGCTGCAAGTGCCGCAAGCGTGAACGCGCTATTGCGCAGGCAGCTGACCGCGTGAACACACAGCAGCAGTTTCCCTTCAGCGCTCTCTGAGCGGCGCTGTAGCTCTGCCAGTGTAGACATGCCCTAAGGGTAGTAGGGAGGGACAAACCCTGTAACCACTGGCAGTATTGTTCAGCTCATTTAACTGCTGATGCTATTTAGTATACCAGTGTTTCTTCTCTACCACTACAGAACTCAATTAATTGCTCTTCTATTTATCTAATTTTTAGATAAGTGAAGGCTGAAAATACTGGCTGGAGCCATGCACAGTGCACGTGTTTTGCTACACCAGATTGGGATCCATGGGCCACACGTGATCCATAGAGACTTGGCTAGTCTTCTGTTGCTGGCTCTCCTTCTTCCTCCTGCTAAAATTCATTAAAAGAAGCTAAACATACATTAAATTTTACATAGGCTGTAGTTGCCTCGGGGCTGATGTATGATACCAAATGAAGGGAAAGAGGTCACTGAGACAAATATTTCTATTCAGACATGGTCCACTCTAGGAAAAAGTTTGAGAACCCCTTCCTGAACAGCTCTACAAAGCGTCTCCGGCCTGCTCCGCAGCTGTCTGCAGTTCCACTATTCATCCTCTTCTAAGGGCAGAGCTGTAATTGCCCACAGTTGCCTATTTTGGCTTTGTAATGTGGATAAATGCCCATGAAAGTCTAGATAGAGGCCATCAAAATCATTTTCATTGTGACCTAATTTGAGCTCAGATCTCCAGAGGGTGAAATAGCGGTGGATTCATTCACTGATTTGCCCCTGCATTTCCTCACAATTCAATCAGTCCACTTTACGGTTCCAGAAGATTTAATTAAGAACAAGCTTGTTCATTTGTTTTAATGTAATAACTGCTTTCTGTATTTTCCCTTGACTGTGAACATTAAAGTTGTTATTGTCTGTTGTATGTAACAATGATAGTAAAAGTAGAGCCATCTTACTTACAGTGTGTGTGACCCAAATCCCGTAACGCCTACTTACAAAGTAGTCATTACTCACATGTTTTCCCAACGATTTCAGTGGATGTGCTTGGGATGAGCAAGGTCTGCAGAGTGGTTTGAATACAGTGGTCAAATTGAGCCTTTACTGTCATTCAGAAATTTGAATCTAAGCTGGTTTCTTTACAGAACTAAAAGGTGGGGCTGGAAAACACTGGTGGTTAAAATGTAATAGACTGCAAATTATTAGTTATGTTGATCTGGTTTACAGTAATAAATGTCTAACAATTTTATCTAAGTTGGTTCCTGCAGTATTCATAATAGCAGAGCTGGTTCCCTTCCCAACTACATCTATAAACTCATCATTCTAATCTGTCTGGTAAAATAAATTGTTTAAATCGTGTAATGTGTACTTTTTCATTGCATCTACTGGTCTTTCCCATGAATATATTTATCCGCTATATTCCTTAGTAAATATATCAGTTTTTGCAGGAAAGTCTAATTATGTACCTGTTTTAAAGGTTCTGGACTTTAATCTAATGGGTCTTTCCCATCTCCAATAACTATAATCCTATGATCCTAAATACAACAAGACTTCTGGGTCCAAAATCATTTGAATATCCAATGTTCATTTTATCTGAATTTGCTTCTATTGCTACCTCCTTCAAATCCCTCAATTTTTAAAGACATATGCATGAATGTTTATTTCCCCATGTCTATTCCCCACCCCCCACTGTTCCCCTCACGTTCTTGTCAACTGCTGGAAATGGCCCACCTTGATTATCACTACAAAAGGTTCCCCCCTCCTCCCCCCCGCTCTCCTGCTGGTAATAGCTCACCTTACCTGATCACTCTCGTTACAGTGTGTATGGTAACACCCATTGTTTCATGTTTTCTGTGTATATAAAATCTCCCCACTGTATTTTCCACTACGTGCATCCAATGAAGTGAGCTATAGCTCATGAAAGCTTATGCTCAAATAAATGTGTTAGTCTCTAAGGTGCCACAAGTACTCCTTTTCTATATGCATGAATGACTACCTATCACACCAGCAGATTATCTATCACACCAGCAGATTTGAAATACCTGAACTCCCTAGAGCCACAGGTTAAAATCCTGTCAAACATAGTTAACCACGTTGCTTACTATATGTAGGTCTTTCACATGGGATCAGAAAAACCAAGACCGTATGTGGACAATAAAATTATCCTGATACTTTTCATAAGAGCAGGAATTTGCTACTGTGTCCTTCCCCTGCCGCCTCCTCATTCACAGTGTTGAGCACCGGTTGGCAGCATCCTCCACCACAGAGGTAGCTACATTTTAATGGTGTTGTATGGTTGTAGTTTGGAATCCTTTGGGATGAAAGGCTTTAACACAACGATAAAATATTAGAGGCTGAATTATGTCCTCTGTCTGCATAGGTATAAGGAACAAAAACAATTGTGGCAGAAGGGGAGGCTTCTCCAGGGCCAGCGCTCTATCTGGAAGACAAAGGGGTTCTGTGGTGTGAGAGTTTCATAATGTGAGGGATGGTGGGGTTCTCTCTAGTCTAAGGCATTGTTCCTCCACCAAATCTATGGGGATTCCTCATCTAAGTTAATGCTGAGTCCTCTCTCAGGCCAATGGAGCTGAAGCAGAACCAATTCACAGAGCTACTCCAGCAGATTTGCTGGAATAGTCTCCCCAGTCATACAACATTCCCCAAGTAGGATGGTGGGACTGGAAAATTCACACAGTCCTCTGGCCTCTACCCTCAGTCCATTCCTGCCCTGCCACCAGACATCCTTTGAACGCTTCACCCAGGGAGCTGCTGTGGATCTGGGTCACATCACTGCCTAGCCAACAAATCCTGGCCCCTGCCCCTTTGTGTAGCAGAACTGCATTGTTTCTGCTATCAGGGGGCCTTGCACACTCAGAGGTGGGGGCAGGATTTTCTCCTCAGTGAACTAATGCAATAAAATAGGCATAAGAAATGCATCCTGCCATGCATTTTGTTAATGTATTTTGACAATGACAGTTTCATATTAATTACTTCTAAGATTTCACAACATAGTAAATGTGTGGTAACAGATTGCATAAAAAGCACAGAGTTTCAGTAAATGCGAATCTCACAAAAGCATTCACACATTAAATGTTTGCTGAGAGCTGGGGAGAGACCATCAATATTATGTGTGGATTGAGCAGCATGTAGATTTGTGAAATGCAGATTAAGGAGGGTTAACTCTGTGGTCAGTAGTCTAAGTGTCCCTTTAGTCAGCCTAAATTTTTGACTTACATTAAACTATTATAGTCTGCTTGGAAGTGAAAATATACTTCATATCCTAGTTCTAGGAAGCTTTGCTAAGGGCCCAATGCATACCCAATATTCTCCTTTAAGACCAGGATCAGGATTGGGCCCTGAAAGTTGTTCTCTTCATACCTACAGCCTCATTTTGAAATAACAAGCTTTGCCTATTTTGAAAAATAAGTCAATGTTGTAATAATTAGTACTCATTAAAACAAAGCACTCTCTCTAGTGTCTTTCACACTAGGTCTTACCTGTAAAGATAGTAGGTTTCAACACACAGGATAATTTTGAAATAGAAGTGCGATTGTGAAGTTGATATTGTCCCTTTAAAGTGTATGAATAAAAGATCTGGAACTTTCTAAAATACATTTTTGTGAATGTTCCTGTAATTGAAAGAAAATAGCTAATGCACAATTAGAGCCGAGCGAATAATGTGGTGGGGAGAGGAGGGAAAGGTGTATATTTTTCAAATACAATTGAATCACATATTTGAATTTGTGACTTCTGTATTTGTGAATTTAATTTTCACTATAGTGGCACAACTATTTGCAAAAAGAGCTTAATTTAACTCTCACTCAAGTCATGGGGATAATTTGAAGTCAGTGGGACTAGGTACATGCTTAAAGTTAATTCCATACATAAGTGCTTTACTGGATTGGGGCCCAAAAGTAAATTTTGAGTTGCATATGTCATTATAAAATTCTCGATTTGAAATTCAATTTGTGCTGGTTATTTACAAAAGTCATTGAGCCAGGAAACCAAAACAATACCACATGACTTTTGTAAATCACTAACACAGACTGAGATCTCTGACCAAGGATTATTCATTTTAACGAATAAAATAGAAAATGTAATCTTTTGGGGAACAAAAAATAGGTAATATTCATCAAATAAATTATTTCTTGCAAATTCTTCTCTCTGTTCTAACCACAGTCACAGATTTAAAGTTATGACTCAACTACAAAAATTATATTTGCCATGTTTTGAAATTTTGGACCACTTCAACAAAAAATGTAAACGAGCATTTTCCAGGTCTCTGAGGACTCAGACCAGGCGTGAGAGCGAGACAAAGTCTTGTTTCACTTTTCTTGCCAAAGATAATCTTGAACAAGTATAAAATATTACTGCAATGCTTGAGTGTTTCATTCACATTGTTGGATTTACTTTCTGTATTGCCATCTCTTATTTCAGATTGATATTAAATAAATAAGTTGCTTTCTATGTAGCATCATGCATAATGTTAAGTGAATTGGACCTAATTTTGTAAACAACACAAAAGATGCTTCTTATAGTTTATCCCCTGAGCACTTGTTAAAGGGTCAGGAAAACTAAAACTGGAGTTAACCCTTTATCTCCTAGGAACTAGGGTAGTGATCCTAAAACCTGTCAGGATAAGTAGGTGGCAACGTAATAGCAGCCTCTTCATTAGACCTCCTCTTTCTTTTCATTCAATTCCCTCCTAAAGACTTAAGTTCTTTGGCCAGACCAACACTGACCTTAATCAAATTCCTCTACCCCAACATGATGCAAAAGATGAAGAGACTGAAATTTTTTAAAAAGTAGGTCTATTTTCGTACCTTCTTCTGGATCTAATGAAGGGACACGGGTACCTGGAGCTGTCTGGATATTTGTATCTTCCACAGGGCTAAGCACATAACTGGCTCTTAACTAATAAAGAATAACCGTAGCCTGCCTACATGTCTATTTTGAATATTTAGCTCTTAAAAGGGTTTTATGCCGGCCTGGAGTTGTGCGATTAGTACCAAGCTCTGGGCCAGACAGTGATCAGCCATCATGCCATGCAGAATTTTTATCACCCTGAAATAGGCTTTCTGGGGGTCACAGTGGAGCCATTGTACCATTCATACTTCAGGATTGCCACAGCCCCAGGTTGCCCCTTTCCTAAGACCATTGAGACCAACACCTTAAGATGTTTTTCACTCCCAGGCTGCAAAATTCCTAAGGCCTATGTCTGTGCCACACACCACTTTGGATGTCCAGCTTACAATCTGGCCATGTACAACTCTGTCCAGTCACCAGTCTATCACAAGTTGACCCAATCACTGGGTCCCACATGCTTCCAAATCAACAGAGAGCATAGTCACTGTTTCTAGCTCTGGGTCTATAGGGTATACCCCCAAGCTTAGATCTCTTGACTGACACCCTTCCTTGGGACATGGGATACCACAGCCCAGCCACCCTACACTCTGAAACCAGTGCCTCAGACTCTACCCTCTGACTCTCCCAGTCACTTATACATGCTCCCCCAGAGTTCTCGTTAGGCTGTGGGCTACCTGGGCTTCTAATTTAACCCCTTCAGGGACAACATGGCAAGAAAGCAAGGCACACAGGCTTAGCCAGGGAATTTCTTAACCACAACCACTTTTACTCTTAAAGTACTCAAAAGTTACAGCTATTTGAAAACAAACAGCCCTGAGAATCACCCTGCATTACCCTGAGCTCACCCCTTCTCGGAGTGCATGGCTTGTCTGTGTTTCAGGCTGGGTGCAGAGACCCTCATCCTACTGCCCTCTCTCTCTTGCATGTTAGGTTTACATGTGGCAATGTTATGTCCACTCCTAAGGGCAGCACCCCTTCTTAAATACGTCTATCTCCCTTTTCCATGTGCCCAGGCTGACCAGCAGCAGATCCATCAGCCTTGTTGGCACCAAATGTAGAAAATCCATTTTTTCCCCTGGGGCAAGCCAGCAGTTGAAAGAAAACCAAAGTTGATGGCTCCAGATTGCTCTGTGATGGCTTCTCAGTGATGATCCTTCAATGAGGTGTCAAACATCTTTCCTGGGAAGGGCAACTATCTGAAATGCAATTCAGTAGCCCTGCCTTGGGCAAAGTTAAAAATGTCTTCAGTATACATTACCAAATGGAAAGCCCAATAAAAAAAAGAGGTTACAATATAAAATTGGCTAACAGTTTCATACACATATATTCCACACCGTCTCAGGGAATACATGTGACTATGTGCTCTCAAGCCAAGTGCCCCTGTTTGGCTCATATTTCCCCCCTTGATTCTTGGTTTTGTTTCAAATGGATCACTCACCTGTCATCATAGTGCTTTTAATGTCATCCAAAGGGACATTCATTTATACACTGTAATAATACAGCATACATAATGAGTCACTGAACTGAGGCTGAGATTAAGTGAGAATACTGAGTACTGACTCATGTCTGTTAAAAACATGTCTCTACTGGATGTGGTGCAACTAGGTAATTATCTACTTAGTAATACAACAGGATAATCCCCACTAGAAAGCTGGGATGGAAGATATATTTGCCCATATAGTTTGAGAAAGGTACACCCATGCACTAAGATGAGAGGGTCAGATTCCTTGTGAAGAATTTGTCCAAAATGTTGTTAGAATCTTGAATTCTTGAAATTCTGGTGTGGTTACTTTGTGCTCTGCTATGTAATGCTAAATCCATAGCCGCCAACTTTTCTGCAGCTCCGTGGGTGATGTTTCTTACCAGAGCAAGACACTATTTATCATGCAGGGTGTCCATTCATGCCCTTGCAGAAGGGGCAAATGTGGAGTGAAGCCTATCTGCTGCATTACACAGAAACAGGTGGCAGATGGGCCTGGGGAACTAGGGTGAGAGGGGCAAGAAGTTGGGAGAGCAAGCTGGACAGGGCTTGGCAGGGGTGAGAGATGTGAAGTGACACTAAGAGGAGGCAGTCGCCCCCTTCTGCCACAGCTTCCTCCTGTTAACTTCCTCAATCTCCAGCTCACTGAAATGTGGTGGGTGTAACTGAAGTCAGAATGAAAAGGAGGACTTGTGGCACCTTAGAAACTAACAAATTTATTTGAGCATAAGCTTTCGTGAGCTACAGCTCACTTCATCGGATGCATTCAGTGGATTCAGCTGTAGCTCACGACAGGTTATGCTCAAATAAATTTGTTAGTCTGTAAGGTGCCACAAGTCCTCCTTTTCGTTTTGCGATTACAGACTAACACGGCCGCTATTCTGAAACCTGAAGTCAGAATGTGTTCCACAGTATCAGTATACACTTAACTATTCTAACTACCCATAATTACATTAACTGCATGACAAATAACACACACTGTGACTGATTCACTTGACAAGACTTTTTAACTTTGCCAGTCTAGAGTGCTCCAGACTTTAAGGTGCATCAGCTGCCACACAGAATGCAACTCCTATATAAATATATTGAGCTTTAAGAACTATCGTACTCTATAGTTACTGTACCTCTGTTATTTAAAACAAAAAAACAAAAACAAAAACCATCACTGCCTTTACATTAAAAATAGGAGAAAGTCACGGATGTGGAAAAATGGTGGATCTCAAGAGACTGAAATATTTCTGCTACATTCTGCAATATCCTGCAAAATTTTCATTTATATTTTTAAAAGTTACATTTCTTTCTTTTTCTACAGGACATAAAAAGCAAAAACTGGAGAAAGCAGTAACTCAACCAAACAAACAGAAAGAGGAAATAACCACGATTCAAATCTAGAAACATAAAAATCAAATGTCCAAGTAACTGCAGGATTCAAGTCCTAAAGGGCTGGTCAGAACACTCAACATGTTTGAAACTGTGTTAAGACTATAATCCTGTGAATTACAGGGCCATAAGTCCTAGAGACTTCAGCATTGTCCATTTGGATGATTCCACAAACAGATAGGAAGAATTTAAGGCCAGATTTCACAAATTAAAAACTCCAGTGGGATGGTGCAACTCAATGCTGTCTCCAAGGGGAACTCCAAGAGGGACTGTGCTTCCCAGAGCTCCCCAGTGCACAATGAACAGTTTTCATAGCCCTTGAGAGGCACAATTATGCATAAGTGATTCAAGCTGTGCACAAGATCAGACCCTACATTTCAAAATATTTGTCTTCTCTTTCCCCCTCATGCCTATTGTGTACATATGAGATCTGTTATTTGTTCTCTCACTGAAATGTCCCGGGTTTTTAGGTACATAAGTAGCTCAAAGTGTCGATTTAAAGTGTCTTACTAATATATACCTAGCTGATACCATTAAACGGAATATTAACATGCCCACTGTTTATTCTGAGCATTTACTGAGTTTGATTTTATTCTGATTTACATATACTGGTCAAGGTTGCTGAACCACAACAGCATATTGTCTATATCCATACACACCCAGTGTTAGGGCATGGCTACACTTGAGAGTTAGAGTGCATTAAAGCAGCCCCGTGAGTCCTAACTCATGACGCGTCCACACTGGAAAGGCATGGAGAGCGCCCTGACTCCGCAGCTGGAGCGCTCCTGGTACTCCACCTTCATGAGAGGCATAACGCTTGGTGCACACTGGCTGGAGCGCCGCTGTGGGTGCCCTGGTCTGTTAGTGCGCTCTGATCAGCCTCCAGAAGTGTCCCACGATGCTTGTTCGAGCCGCTCTGGTCATCACTTTGAACTCTACTGCCCTGCCCTCAGGTGACCAGCCGTCAGACTTGCCCTTAAAATTCTCTGGGAATTTTGAAAATCCCCTTCCTGTTTGCTCAGCCAGGCGTGGAGTGCTCTCAGCGAATCTTTCCAGGTGACCATGCCTCCACGTGCCAGGCGATCCCCAGTATGGAGTAATGGCGAGGTGCTGGACCTCATCAGTGTTTGGGGGGAGGAAGCTGCCCAGTCCCAGCTGCGCTCCAGCCGTAGGAATTATGATACTTTCAGGCAGATATCAAGGGACATGATGGAAAGGGGCCATGACCGGGACACACTGCAGTGCAGGATTAAAGTGAAGGAGCTGCGGAACGCCAACCACAAAGCCCATGAGGCAAACAGCCGCTCCGGTGCTGCCTCTGCGACCTGCTGTTTCTACAAAGAGCTGGACGCAATACTGGGGGGCGACCCCACCTCCACTCCACGGACCACCATGGACACTTCAGAGTCCAGTTCAACAAGGCAGGAGGAGGAGGAAAGCGGGAGCGAGGCAGCTGAGGAGGAGGAAGACACCCCGGCATCCCTAGATACATGCAGCCAGGAGCTATTCTCAAGGCAGGAGGAAGGTAGCCAGTCGCAGCGGCCAGTGCTTGGGGAGGGACAAACACCAGAGGAGGTGCCCGGTAAACGGCTTTTATTTTGGGAAGGAAGTTATTCAGTGCGGGCTCTTGGGGTGGGGTCGAGGGCCCTCCTGCCCCTTATCCAACCCCTCGGTCCCGGCCCGGCACCCTTAACACGCGGTTCAGAGCAGCGTGTCGGAGCCAGACATGCTGACGTGCTGATCCGCTGTAGTGCGCAGCCCCGCCCCCCAGAGCACTGCTTTACCGTGTTATATCCGAATTCGTGTTATATCGGGTCACGTTATATCGGGGTAGAGGTGTATCTTCCAGGACGAACTCCTGTGGAAAATGTGGGGACAGTGTTCAGTATAGGGGCCCCCTGCAGCTGTTGGCTCTCCCCAAGGCACAGCACCCCAGTGGACAGTACAGCAGTGAAACAATCAGTCCCCCTCGACCCTGTGCTTACTCTCCATTTTGGGGCTCCTGTGGGTTGTGTGTGCTCGCTTTGGGACGGGCAAATTTTGCTATTGTGTAGACCGTGCTTGTCTTTAAGTATGGCCAAATCATTGCTCTGTTTGGTGTGAACAATGCTGCCTCTGTTAAGTGTTGCATTTTGCCTTTACAGATGCAACCTTGAGATCTCAGCCGTCCATGTTATCACCGGCCGAAAGACTCCAAAGAATTAGGAAGAGGCCACGTAGAAGCAAAGAAGACATGCTCCATGAAGTCATGCAGCAGTCCCTGCACGAAAATCAAAAAGCGCAGGAGTGGAGGGAGAGTGAAAGGAGGATCCTCCAGCAGAATGCGGCGCGCCGGCACCAAAGCACGGAGCGGCTGATAAGCATTATGGAGCGCCAAGCGGACTCGATCCAGGCACTCGCAGCCATGCAGGCGGAGCACTACCGCGCCTGCCCGCCCTGCCCCCGGCAGCCTTTGTCCCAAAACTCTTTCCCTTGTGCCCCCATGCCACCTCCAACCCACTTTCCCCAGCATCCGGGTTCTTATCGCCACAAGCTGCCTCCAACACCTGTAGTGTCACCACACAGCCCTGAAAACTACGACCCTTACCCACTGCACTCAACTCCCACCACCATGCAGTATAGCCACCCTGAAGTGCAGCACTCATTGCACAGCACTCCGGACAGGAAGGCTGAGTATGAGAACAGAACATACTCAAATCTGTGATTGAACCGTTCCCCACCCCCCCGCCCTGCCCTTTCTATTTCCCAAGCAGTTGTGTTTCTTTTCAATAAATGAATTTTCTTTTAAATAAATGGGTTTTTTGGCTTTTAAAAACATTCTTTATTATTGCATTAAGTAAAAGATACCTTAGCCCAGGAAAGCAACAGGCACTGCAAGTCAGTGTAGCAAGCACAGATTCCTAACAACTTTGGAACCACTGCACTTCACTCCCGTGCAGGGCACCAAACATTACTGGTGGCTTTCAGCCTCAAATTGCTCCCTCAAGGCATCCCTAATCCTTGCAGCCCCGCACTGGGCCCCTCTAATAGCCCTGCTCTCTGGCTGTTCAAATTCAGCCTCCAAGTGTTGAATCTCTGAGTTCCATTCCTGAGTGAATCTTTCTGCCTTCCCTTCACAAATGTTATGGAGGGTACAGCATGCGGATATAACCGCAGGGATGCTGTCATTGGTCAGGTCCAGCTTCCCACACAGAGAGCACCAGCGGCCCTTTAAACAGCCAAAAGTAGACCCCACAGTCATTCTGCACTGACTCAGCCTGTTGTTGAACCGTTCCTCGCTGTTGTCAAGGCTCCCTGTGTAGGGTTTCATGAGCCATAGCATCAAAGGGTAAGCGAGGTCTCCAAGGATCACAATGAGCATTTCAACTTCCCCTATGGTGATCTTCTGGTCTGGGAAAAAAGTCCCGGCTTGCAGCTTCCTGAACAGCCCAGTGTTCCAAAAGATGCGTGCGTCATGCACTTTTCTGGGCCAGCCTGCATTAATGTCAATGAAATGCCCATGGTGATCCACAAGCACCTGGAGAACCATAGAGAAATACCCCTTCCCATTAACATACTCGGAGGCGACGTGGGCTGGTGCCACAATTGGAATATGCACCCCATCTATCGCCCGTCCGCAGTTAAGGAAACCCATTTGTGCAAAGCCAGCCACAATGTCATATACATTACCCAGAGTCACGGTTCTTCTGAGCAGGATGCGATTAATGGCCTGGCAAACTTGCATCAACACGATTCCAACGGTCGACTTTCCCACTCCGAACTGATTAGCGACCATTCGGTAGCTATCTGGAGTTACCAACTTCCAGATTGCAATAGCCACTCTCTTCTCCACTGGCAGGGCAGCTCTCAATCTCGTATCCTTGCACCGCAGGGTGGGGGCAAGCTCATCACACAGTCCCATGAAAGTGGCTTTTCTCATCCGAAAGTTCTGCAGTCACTGCTTGTCATCCCAGACGTGCATGACAATGTGATCCCACCACTCAGTTCTTGTTTCCCAAGCCCAAAAGCGGCGTTCCACGGTGGTGAGCATGTCCATGAATGCTACAAGAAATCTCGTGTCATATGCATTATGCGAGTTGATATCGCTGTCACTTTGTAGCTTAAGGAGTAACTTGACGGCCAAATGTGACGTGCTGGCGAGACCCATCAGCATATTCCTCAGCACTTCGGGATCCATCCCCGCAGACCAAAAGGGAAGACACAGCGCGCAGTACAAAAAACGTTGAAAGATGGCGCCAAATGGGGACGGAAGCACAGGGATTGTTGGGATGCGAAGCGATGCATCATGGGGCTTTGGGATAGGACCCAGAATGCCCCACACTCCCAGCCCCCTTCCCACAAGCCACAGCGCCAGAACGGGAAGAGGTACTCTGTGGGATTGCTGCCCAAAATGCACCGCTCCCAATGCTGCTGCAAGTGCCACAAATGTGACCATGCCAGTGCGCTTGCAGCTGACAGTGTGGACACACTGCAGCACTTTCCCTACTGCGCTCTCTCAGGGCTGGTTTAACTCGCAGCGCTCTACAACTGCAAGTGTAGCCATGCCCTTAGTAAACTTTGCACCAGTTTAAACACTGGACATGGGTTTTATATAATGTGGTATTAAAAGGCATAAAAGTAGTTATATTAAACTAACTGCTACAGGCAAACCCCAAGGTAAGTCAAGTGGATCATTCAGAAGGTTCAGAAGTAGATATTACTCAAATGTGTAATTACAGGGGCATATCCTTCAGATAAGAAAGCTCCCTGTTTTCTCTCTGGTATAAATTATTGATGATCTTATAGTTTTGATTAACCTGATAGAATCTACATCTTTAAAAGTAGTATTCTGCTATATTATATTACTACATAGGTAGGAGAGTAGTCCCCGTTTCAGATTTGGATCTGCTCTTCTTGTTATCTCTCTCTTCTCCATTCCTTTCCCATTTATTCATATTTTTTCCTTTCATATCCATTATCATCAGGACCTTCTAAATATCCATGATTAGTCCTGTACTTGATGGCCAGTATTCCCTTGACTTCAGTGGGACTACTCACATTATAAACAGTTACACATATGGGCCCCTAACCTGCAAACTTGTATGCACATTCTTAATTTAAATCAATGAAACTACTCAAGGTAGAAAAGTTATACATGTGTAAGTGTTTGTAGGATCAGGGCCTACCTTAAGACAAGAGGCAACAAGTGGGTGTAGCAGTCTGAAGGAATGGGGAGAGGAGGAGGAAGGTAACAATGACAGGAAGCCAGGAGTACACATCTATATGTACTACGTGCACATCCAAGCAGATGGTTTTGAATCAATATTACCCCCGCAACATATAAATAATCATATAGATAAATTAGCCCTTAGATGTCCTTTCTGTCCATGTACCTAGTCTTTATCAGCTAACAGTTTCCCATATCAAAGGAGAAGTGCATTTGCCACATAAGCCATACACTATTCTTTTTTTTCTTTTTTCACTAACTGTTCAGCAACTGAATGATCCACCTGGTGTTTATGAACATCCAAAATGGACATTGTCACTTCCTCCAATGCAGGAGCATGTGGTGCTAATGATAGTAATTTCTCCCAGTATGTAAGAGTGAGAGTGTCACTTCTCTATTTGGGTCCACAGCAGCATGTTGTTAGCACTGGGGTGTTCATTTATTTCCTCTGCTTCAAGTATGCACATTTCTTGCAGGTTGTAAAAACACTGTCAAAGAAAACGTTCCTGTTAGGATCCTGTTTACTGGACTTTTTAACAGTATGATTAGCCTTTGGAACTCCACGGCTATTCTTTGTGATTTAAATTATTTTTTTCTTTAGAGATAAATTCTTTCACTACCTTAAAGTGAGATTGGTGTAAATAGCTCAACCTTTAAAAAAGTTTAAAAATATTTTTAGGAGATATTTGCCCATCCAGCAATGTGTAGAAGCTGGATAAAAAAATTATTAGAAAATTGAAAAACACTGCTTTTTCAAAGTCCTATAAATCTAAAATGTTTAATTCAACTATTCTAAAAGTTCCCTGAAATATACTTATCTGTGCAGAGATTATGCCCAGGCAGACATTTCAGGCAGTACAATGGTTTTGGGTTTTCCCGAGAAACTTAGAAGTAACATTTTAAAAAATCATGTTTATAGTAGAAAGTCTCTTAGGACCCCACTCTGCAAACACTTATGCAGGTGGATTCATTTACTGAAGTCAATGGAACTTCTTACCTGCGTAAAGTCACTCATGTATAAGGGCTTGTCTACACGACCAAGTTTTGTTGACAAAACTTATATCGACACCCAGAAGACGACAAAACAAAAAGGGAGTTCACACTTGCTCCCTCTGTCGACAGATCATGTCCACATTGCTGTATAGCCACATAGTCCACATGGCTATGCATCCGATGAAGTGAGCTGTAGCTCACGAAAGCTCATGCTCAAATAAACTGGTTAGTCTCTAAGGTGCCACAAGTACTCCTTTTCTTTTTACATGTCCACATTGGGGACCTCATTATCGACAGGGTGAGCAATGCACTGTGGGTATGTATTCCACAGTGCAGTGTTGTGGGAAGGAAGAGCTGATCGCTGAGCACCTTGGGATTCTCTCCGAGTTCTCCCACAGCCCCCTCAGCTGCCGAGAGCAACATCATGAGCAGCTCTGTGAGCTCTCCGTGCTGAGGCATGGCAAAGCAGCACCACAGTCTGCCCCACTCCCCCTGCAGCAGCAGTCCGCCTGCTGCCGTGCTCCTAGCGCAAAGCAGAACAGGAGCATTCCAATGATTTGCTCTTTGTTTGTTCCCCAAATGGAGCAGCCCACAGATACTTCCCCGAGCTCTGAAAGGGGAGGGGCACATGCCTGCAGGGCAGCAGAGATCACAACACTGAGCAGAGCAATCAGGGCAGGCATTGTGGGATACTGGCGGAAGCCAGTTCTGTCGACAAAACAATCAGCAGTGTCTACACTGGCTCTTTCTCGACAATAAAGGGAAGGGAAAAGACAAAAGTTTCTCATAGTGCAAGAAACCCCACAACTGACAATTATACAATAACATACCCATAAAGGAAAGTTCCTTCCTAATCCCAACTGGTTGTTTTATGCCCTGAATCATGAGGGTCCTTTAGAATGTTTTATCCAATGTCTAAACTTTTTGTAACCCTCGAAATATAATAACTTGTGGCAATGATTTCCACATGTGAACTATATATTCTATGAAAATGTCTTTCTTTTTATCCATTTCACTATTGCCAAACTGAACCACTCAAGTACCTAACTACTATCAAATCACAAGATTGTCTTCAAAATTGAGATTTTAAAAAATAATATATTTTTGACGTTTTTGTTTGCTTTCTTCTTGTTGAGCCATTAGGTTTTCCAGATTTTCTCAATAGCCCTGAAGACTAGAAACTTTTTTAAGTTAAAGGAGATTCTCACCTAAACATAGGTCTGAAGGAGCTGGGGCTTTAAGTCAAACACCAAATATTGAGCGACTTGCAATAAAATCATGTGAGAAATGTACTGCCTTTTAATTTCATTGAGTTCTCCCTTGTTCTAGTGCTATCAGTGCTATCAACAGTAAGGGAAGTAAATAGACAGGTGAAAAGAAAGTGCATTATAGCAGTCCAAGTTAGATACCAAAAAATCATGGAAGACCATGGTAATACAAGGAAAAAACCCTCCAATTATAGAAGAAAGCATTCTTGGAACTCCTCTGCTTAATGAGAATTCAGAATCAAACCAAAGTCTAAATAAGGTGACCATATTTCCCAAAGGGAAAATGGAACACCACACAGGACTGGTTCAAGCCCCCCACCCCAACGGGGCTGGCCCAGGCCGCTCGCCTGATCCCCCTTTTTCCCCCCATGTGAGGCTGGGGTCACTGGAACCCCCTGCTCCCCCTGCAAGAGGCTGTTGCTGGAACCCCCTTGTCCTCCCTCCCGCAAGGAGCTGGCAAATCCCCTCACGCCCCCCCAATTTTTCTCTGCACCACACCCCACTTTTTTGACAAATTTCAGAGTAACAGCCGTGTTAGTCTGTATTCGCAAAAAGAAAAGGAGTACTTGTGGCACCTTAGAGACTAACCAATTTATTTGAGCATGAGCTTTCGTGAGCTACAGCTCACTTCATCGGATGCTCACGAAAGCTCATGCTCAAATAAATTGGTTAGTCTCTAAGGTGCCACAAGTACTCCTTTTCTTTTTTTGACAAAGGTGGGCATTTGTTCCATTTGCTCTTGCCAACTGATCAAGTTGGCAAGAGCACATGGGACAACTGCCCACCTTTGCCAAAAAAGTCGGGATGGCCTGGACAGGGCTTAAAAAAAGAGACTGTCTTGGCCAAAACAGGATGTATGGTCACCCTACGTCTAAAGGAATCCCTTGATCATGAGATACTTTAGCAAAAGGGAGGTATACCACATCCAGCCTTGTCTGGATGAGTCTCAACCACCCACTCTCATCCAAGCCTCTTCTTTGATCAGACACCAGGAGAGCCAAGGGGCTGCATCTCTGGGTCTGATGAAAAAGACAAGGAAAAGCGATTTCAGCATAGTCCCCTCCCCCAAAAGGGTCTCCCAATGTGCCCCAGTGGCTCTTATATGAGAGCCCTCCTCGAAAATGAACAATTGCATACTATCACCTTCTGTATCTTCTTTGGTTTTTCTGATACAAACACTTATATTGCATAATGGGTAGTATCTATCCTAACTTGCATTGTTTGCATTACCATCTACCTTTTAAAAAAACTACTCTTCCCTAAGTAAAGCAATTGTTTTTTCTATACACACACCTATGCCCTCATCACAAGCTTAGGTCTCTCTTTATTCATGCTTTTGGCATACAAGTCATTTTGTATGATATTTCAGTTGTAAGGCTTAATGAATGTGTCTATAATGCTTGGATCAAGTGGCGGAACCGTTAGGTTTTCAGGTGAAATGATAAAACAAATATAGGCGACAATTACACAAACACGTGTTTTAAGGCGTCGGCACTGCAGTGTTTCTGGAGCTGAACCCCCGCATTTTCCAGCCAACTCAGAATTCCTCCAGTTCAAAGCGCAAGGTACCCAGGGAGCTTCTCCCTGAAACCTGATCCGACCTCCTCTTTTGCCCCACACCGCATGCAGACCCGCACCGCGCCCTCTGGTCGCGGATTACTCTCACGCCAAGAAAAAGCAACCACACATGCTCCTACAGTTTTCCCCCCTTCGTTGCCTTCCCCAGGCTTTGCAACTTTTTCTGATGCTTTGTACACTCCCGTGTGGGTTCAAACATTACTTATCTGTAGCACGGTGTGGGCGCACACACACTGACACTACCAGCCCCGAAGCGGCTGGCAACGCGAAGGCAAAGCAGGCTGCTCACAGCCGAGTCTCATGGCTCTCCTCTTCCCACGCTTCCTCCCCCCAAAACCTTTCCGCCTGGGCTGCTACGGCAGCTCAATGGGTCCAAAAGCTGCTTGCATGTGGCAGGAGAGCGGAGAGCTTGTGCACCCGTGAATGCTGGGCCGTGATTGGAGCTCCGGGGCCAGACCACGATGTAAAACGAAAGTAGATTGGCAGAGGCCCAGCGGCATGTGCCTGCTGCCTGGCTTTGTATACACACTTGCCTGCTCAGCCCTTTAACAATGGGCGAGGGGCGCTGCTTGGCCCCAGGGCAGAGCTGAGCTCCGGGGACGCGCTGCGGTGAGATGCCCGGGGAGATGCCTGTGGCTCTCCTGCCGCCGGGGCTGTGAGCGGGGTAAGCGGCGGCTGCGCTGGGAGTGGTGGGGAAGTTGCCGGCGGAGGTTGCATGCCAAGCCCTTTGTTGTGTCGGGAGGCTGCTGCCGCCGCTGCCGGAACCCCCTGCTCCTCTGCGCGCCCCGCTGCACCAGCGCCCCGCTCGGCGCCTCCTCTGCTGCCTTCCCCTCCGCCGGGTTTCCTCCGGGCAGTGTCGGGAGATGAGGCTGCCCCGGAGCGATGCGCCCGCCTGGGGGAGTCTGTGCCCCTCCAGCCGGCGCTGATAGGAAAAGGGGCCAGCTCCAGTGCGAGGCTAGAGCGCAGCCCCGCCGGCATCCCGGGGTGGGGGACACCCGACGCTGCTCCTTAGCATGAGGTGCCCCGGGGGTCTCTGCACTCAGCTCCCCCCGCCCCGCCTCGCCTGGAAACGTGCACGACTATCAGCTGTGGCGGGGGAGCCGGGCTGCCGGTGCCTCCCCGGGGGGAAGGGCCAGAGAGCCGAGCGTGCTCCGGGGGGAGAGGAGTAACTGGCTGCTTTTAATTGGGTGCAAATGAAGAGGGGCTAGGGCGAGAATTAAACCGGGCTCTGCGGCGGGACTGAGCGGGCGCCGCTTCTTCCCCTCTTGCGCAGGCTTCGGCTGCTGCCTTTCGCCGTGTGCCGCTGTGACTCTCTGCCGTCCCGCCCTGTCCCATGGAGCTGGAGGGGCAGTGGTGGAAAGGACAGCTGGCTGCCGACATCCACCAAGCGCTTCGCTACAAGGTACCGTGCCCAGGGCTCTTCGGCGACTTTGCCGCAGAGGGAGCCGGAGCCCTTCGGGCTGCGCGGGCGGGAGGCTCAGCTCTTCCCTTCCAGAGTGGCAGGAGAAGGGACGGTCTCAGAGAGTCCCTAGAAGGGAGTGAGGCGGGCAGTGCCCAGGGCAAGGCGACTTACTGTTCCTTTTGTCTCAGGCCTTTATCGCTAGGCTCTTAGAGGATTTAGCCACGGGGATCCTGTGTCTGGGCATTTTAAGTCCACGTGCACTGAAATCTTAAAACTAGTTTCTCCATCTGCAAAATGGATCCTGCAAAAAAGATCCTCCTAGGAGGGTTGGGAGGACGGATTCATTCACTGGGTTTTTGCAAGATGCGTTGGGCTCCTCAGCTGCAAGGATTTGCATATGTTCCCAGTGTCATTAAAGTTAGATAAAGTAAATTGACACTTGAACTGCAGCACTTGCTTGAACTGCGTTTCGCCCTCTCAGTACCTAAAGACATTGATTAACATGTGACAGGGGAGCTGGTTGGCTCCTTGCAGGCAAGGGGGGAGGAGGAGCTAAAAGGCTATTAGAGGGGAGGCCAGTGCTAGAGGTCTTGGTAGAAAGTTCCCCACCTTGTTAAGAATGCGGACCCTAATTTTCTGGTACCCTCCCTGGAGGCAGACTGCAAAATAAAAAATATAGTAACCTCCACACAATTACTATACATCAGTGCTAAATTTTGTTGGAAATCTATTTATAACAGAAAAGGAGTACCTGTGGCACCTTAGAGACTAACCAATTTATCTGAGCATAAGCTTTCGTGAGCTACAGCTCACTTAGAAGCTGTAGCTCACAAAAGCTTATGCTCAAATAAATTGGTTAGTCTCTAAGGTGCCACAAGTACTCCTTTTCTTTTTGCTATTTATAACAGTCATTCTTTCCAAATATGCTATATAAGAGGAGAATAAACATGCTAGTTTAAAGTCAGGTTAATTGGAAACTGCATGGAAAAAGACTTGACTCCAGCAGAACATATGGTAACAACTGAACTGCTGAGATATGTAATGCCTCTAAGTATATACTATCCTGATTATCTGTACTGAATCCTGAGTATTTACACAACTGACCAGGTATTCCCCTATCTCTGCCCTTTGGTCATGGTGCATTTGGCCCTTTTTTGGGAAGTATTCATAGTTCCAAGTTTAAACTATGTTTAAAAAAAAAAAAAAGTTGAGATACTATGTAGAAGAGTGCTCTATAAGTGGGTGCAATAACAATAAGAAATGTTAGGGCAATCCTGTTTTGAAACCCCTCTTAGCTGTGAGCTGACTCATGTCAGTGTTTGCGGATATTGCTCCTTGATAATAAGGCTCACCTTATCACCAAACAGCTGTAAATAGGTTAACAATGATTTAACCTAGTAAAAATGTGGCTAAGCAGTTTTGGAGATTGCATTAACTTTCTTGATGGCCTGATCACTTCAGCAATGCACATTACTGGGGCCATGTAGAAGAAACAACAACTAGTATAATAGATTCTAATTACAAATGAAAGTAAATAACTTCTGATAACTTTAATACTCTTTCAATTTGAAACTATTTAAAGGGGTGGTTATTTTAAAGATAATCATATGATTTTAAAACTCTAGAATTTACCTTACACTTGTGATGTGCAGGAGGTTAAACTAAATGATCATGATGGTCCCTTCTTGCCTGAAAGTCTATGGATCTGTAAACTTTCCAGTTATCTCAGCTCTACCTGGTGTCACGGAATAGGCCCCCTGCTGGGAAACGTTATTACAATAAACATTATAATCCCAAACCATATCCAATCTGTGTTCCAGAGTGTAGCTCTTTCTGTCTGTTTATTTGTGATAGTGGAGATCAGCTGTGTTGTTTTGGTTGCAGTTGCCTGGAATTCTGCTTTCCACAGTGAAGAACACCATGCTAGCAGTTAAGGCTCTTGTCCTTGAAACATTCTGCCCTTCAGAGTCTGAATTTTTTTATAGTCGGACTATGCCACAAGGGTTTTTCTTTGTCAGTCCGTCATTATGTTCAGTCAAACCTTATTTGGCTTGTTTGTTTCTAAGTTTTGGGCCAAGTTCTATTTTAAATAATTGTTCTGTAGAATCTAGATACTCCTTATATAGGTGTCATAAGATAATAAATAGTCATCCCCAGCAAGAGAACAGTTCCACTATGAGAAGATAAATAGCAAAATCATGACCATGCCTCCTAAAACTGCTTTGAAAATTCCCTTATGTATTAACCCAGTCAGTTTTCATATGTATTTTTGGCAAGTGTATTTGCATAAAAATAATAGTGGTTGTACTATAGCTATATGCTGCTCTCTGTCTAGGAGCTGAAGCTTCCCTCCTACAAAGGCCAGTCTCCCCAGTTAAATCTGAGAAGATATTTTGCAGACCTGATTGCCATTGTGAGCAATCGTTTTAGACTCTGTCCCGCTGCACGACATCTTGCTGTCTATCTACTGGACCTCTTCATGGACCGCTATGATATATCCATTCAGCAGCTACATGTGGTTGCTCTTTCCTGTTTACTTTTAGCAAGTAAGTATTATGCACTAATTTAACTTAGGTTCTTGTACCAACTAAAGGATCATTCTGAGGTGCTCAAGCAGATTTAGGAGAAGATTATGTATAAAAGATCAGCATAGCTGAATTTGGTCCAATATGCGGGCCTCTCTCAAGACTTTCAACTTCTGTTGGTATTTGATGAAGTGGGGGAAGGACACTAAAAGCTACAATCACAGATCAGTGTTTACATCACAAATAAATTGACTGAAGTTTTTAAAATAAAATTTAAGAAGGAATTACAAGAAAACGAGCCCTCTTTTTAAAGGCAGTCACCTGCCACCTCCAAATTGCCCAGTTATACACAGAAAAAGGAGAAAAGTCTCATCTGTTGTAGATACTGAAAAGACACCTTGAATGTCACTTTTGGATTTATATCATCTTGTGAGAACTAAAATATGAACAAAATGGTTACAGTAAACGGGTACCTTCCACAACTGGGAGAACCAAGGGAATTAATTCGGTGGACTGAGTCCCACTGCTACTGAAGAGTCCTTATTTGCTAAAAGAACATAACTTCACCTTCTGTAGAAAGAGTGTTAGAAAGGAGGAAAGTGTGGTGAAACTGAGGTAGCAAAACAGTGGCAAGTTCTATAGAAATGTGGCACTTGCATCCATTATTGTTGGGCTTTTACACGTATAACTTCACTTTAGGCTAAAACATACAGGTATGACAAGGCAAAGTCCAGGACAGGGTGGAGCTGCTGCTATTAATTATTATTATTTATTAGTATTACTGCAGTGCCTAGTTCTAGTTTGGAGTAGGATCCCATTGTGCAAGGTGCTGTACAAACACAGAACAAAAAGATGGTCCCTGTCACCTGGGACTTACAATCTAAGTATTGATAAACTTAAAAGGAGGGACAGTTGTGGAAGTCTACATAAATGACCATATGCATTTCCAGATACACATGACTGAAACTCACTTGATTTAGACTGAAGGGCTCAATTTCTGCTTGTCAGTTATTGAATTTAAACATACCCGTAAACACTGAAATGTACATTGGAGCCTCTGTACCAAGTTGATTCTTCCTACTGCACTTTGAACAGGGAAAGACTTTTCTTTTTTTAAAAGCTCAAAACTAAAGGTGGACTCTTGCACTATTATTATTATTATTTATTATTATTAATGGTACTTCAGCAGTTACCGGGGTAGGTTTTAGGATAACTTAACGAACAACAAGATGTCATTTATGAATTACAGTCAGGCTACACCATACCATCATCAGTATTCTCTCTCTCTCTGCAAATGGCTCTTGTTTGTGTGAGAGAAACTATAAAGAGACAACAGGAAGTGTGACACTGCTGTAATATCCTATAGGTTGCATAGCAACTATCTGCTGAAGCTTAACCCTTAACAGTATGTCCCTCCTCTCCTCAGCAGAACCTTCCCATCGAACTTTGCATGCAGGAGCCTATTTGACATGGGAAAACAATTGTATAGCAAGTGTTTACAATGAAAAATACCCGAATGTTAACGATAACAGCAAATGCGGTTTCGTGTATGTTGTACTCATGTTTCTAATTATATTTTTCTTCCTCTCCCCTGCCCCAAGGTAAATTTGAAGAAAAGGAAGACAGTGTCCCTAAGCTCGAACAATTGAACAGCTTGGGTTGTATGACTAACATGAATCTGGTATTAACAAAACAGAACTTGCTACACATGGAGCTGTTGTTGCTAGAAACATTTCAGTGGAACTTGTGTCTCCCAACTGCTGCTCACTTCATTGAATATTACCTTTCAATTGCTGTCCATGAGACAGATCTCCACGATGGCTGGCCAATGGTTTCCTTAGAGAAGACCAAGTTATACATGGCAAAATATGCTGATTATTTTCTGGAAGTATCTCTGCAAGGTGTGTTGCATGGCTTAGTTAATGCAACCTTATTTCTTAAATAATATTTGTGTCTGACTCATCTAAACAATTTTTGTGTCTGTCCAGATCATGCATTTTTAAATTATGCTCCTTCGTTAGTGGCTACTGCATGTGTGGCGGCTTCAAGGATTATCCTACGTCTCTCTCCAACGTGGCCAACTCGACTGCATCGTCTTACTGCATACTCCTGGGACTTCCTGGTTCCGTGTATTGAACGACTATTAATGTAAGCTAATGCTGGCTTCTCATTTGTAAAGGCTTTGTCTCTGTAACAGCATGGTATATTTAAAGGACACTTACACTAAAAAACAATATTTACAAAAACAGTACAGTTTATTTACTAGTGAGTTTGTGCAGCATCTTTGTCAAAAGTACCCAGGTACTATACAATATTTATTAAACCAACCAGTCAGTCCCTCTCTGCTTTTCAAAAAACCTCACCTGACCTAACTCCTTCATCCCTCCTCCTCGCAGCAAATAAAATACTCAGACAAAACCATGACAGAAGAAAAATATATGCAGCATGATCACCAAACTTGGGCTGTGGCAGGCAGTCAGGTAACAAGTTCAAAAGATTGGAGTACGGGGAAGCAAGGGGAGGACTTTCACCTGAGTGCCTTTGGGGTGCTGTAGCAGATCTCAGCTGTTTCAAATGAACATGTGGAAGCAGATTCCTTAAATAACTGGCTCCCAATCTGCATAGAGCTTTAGAGAATTGAATTTAATAGGTATCCCGTGAACTGTACTGAGCACATGGGAGGTCTACTTAAGCCTCTGGAATTTAGAGCTTTCTGAGTAGAGGGTGCTCCCAATGGAGCATGTTAGAAAAGTGTGGATAGTTATGGAGGGTCCCACAGCTAAGAGGGGAAAGCTTGCCTTCTCATTATTTATAAATGGAAAAACTGCAGGCCAGTGTCATCTACATAGCAGATGTGCCAAGGGATCCAATGGGACCACAAGACTGAACCATACTAGAAAAGGGTGACGGTACATCCCCAATTAATCAATTTCATTCTCCAAGATGAATCCCTAGGCCACCAGCCTCACTTCCCTCTTGTTGACATTTGCTCCCATCCACGTCCAAACTTTGGTTAGCACATAAAGAACAGAAAAATGTGAATCCAGACTTGAAGAGAAACTATCCTCTCCATGCAGGTGGCACTCTAGCCCATAACCTATCTCCCTTGATGGCCTTCATACTGTACCCAGTAATCACGAGGTGTTACAGTATCAAACCTTGCGGCAGAACAAGGATACCAAGAATACCATTGGCGTGGGAAAGAACATACTCAATGCCTTTCTGGAAGGCCTAAGAGGAAGGGGAAGAGTGACTGCAGGGTCAATCCAGTAACTGCAGGGCACCACGAGCAAGTCAGTAATCCCTCATGATCAGTAGTATCAATGACTCGGAGAAGTTGAGATGGTCACAATACAATCATTCATTGCTAGCAGCAGATTAGCCACCAAAAATGTCACTTTCTGATTCTCCTGGACTGTAATGTTGTACTAGCAAATGTTACTGCTCTGACCTCTTTATATCCAAGCATACTGCTTTCATTAACTCTTAAACGAAAATGCTTCTCTTCACATTGTAGCCTTTTAAAAAATTCATGGCCCTAACCTTTAAAATCATTTAAACTTCCTAATGTACATCTTTAAAGAATATGAATTGCTTCTTAAATGGCCTTTTAAAAATAGTTTGGTATTTAAAGGCTGTTACAGCTTTACAGTTAGGATACTCTTAAAACTATACAAAACGTTGATTAAAATGGTCTTATTTTCTCTTTGTATTCTAGTGCACATGATAATGACGTAAAAGAAGCAAACAAGCAAAAAGGACAACATGCCCAGCCTGCACAACACAGTGCGTTTCCCACCCAGACTCCCACTCCACAGCAGGCTCATGTTCAACAACATGTATCACAGTATCTCCAGGCCCATCAAGCTCCATTACAGTATCACCAGCAAACCTCACAACAGCAAAACTGTCAGCAGATGGTGTCAACTAGCCACACATCCTCTTACCCACTGCAGTCTTGCCCTGCTGGCTTACAATCCAGCGTTCAGGCTCGAGGTCCGATGCAGACTGGTGCTAGTATGTCACTAGCAGTTCCAATAGAAGTGAAGCCATGTATAAGTGTCTCGTACAACCGGAGTTACCAGATCAATGGACGGTATCCTTGTATTACTCCCTGCTTTGAGAGGTGATGAAAACAAATTTAGATACCCTAGTTTTTTTTGTCAAACCTCAAATAAGTTTGAGGGCAACAATCTAAGTAAAAGTAGCACTCTTTCCGGAAGGAAAACAGCTGGATTGGCAACCGATTAGCTCAAGTACAGAATCTGCAAAGAATGAGCATGTAGTATGTTTTCTAAAAGGAATGTGTGCATGGCAGTCATGTGCTAATACTTTTGACACTCCTGTGCACTGTGTGCTCTTAACAGCCACCTTTGAAATACAGGTCAAGAGAAAAATGGCTGTGGACTGGCTAGAGACATATCTTTTAATGAAGGAGATATACAGTATTACTTTGAAGAGGCCATATTTATGCAATACTTCCATACAGTACTGAATAAGATTTACTTTTGGTAAATTGAAACTTAAGAATCCACTGAGCAATGGGCTTCCCCAGAAACACTGGGGCCATGTAGAGAGAAACAAACTTTCATTGACTAAATCAGTAATGCAATTACTTGTCATTTTTTTTGGTCATACACTTTACATTATAAGAGAATGTCCAATTTAAGGCACTTGAGTTAACTGACTCTTTTTATTGTTTTTAAATCTTGTGCCTCACAGGACATATGTTACATTTTTTTCCTTTTGATTCAGATGTTTAGAATAACACTTTCTCACTAACTCAGGGAATTATCTATTCAAAATGACTCTGTGCTGCTTGTGTGTACACTTAACTGGGTGTAATCCAGGGTGGTATTTCAGGGCATCTACAGTGCAGAGTACCAAAGGGATTTATAAGTGTATAAAGTATAAGTGTAGTCCTAACTGCTCCCTGCCACCCAACACTCTTGTGATCAAATGATTACAGAGTAATAGTAGTTTCTTTTAAGTTTAAGCTGAACTAATACTGTACCAGAACTCATGTAATAGTGGTTGTGATTATTTTATTAACACAACCAATACAAAATATCCCCTAGTTTTTCAGTCTATAAATTCTCTAGGCAGAAAAGGCACCGTTAAATGCTTACAAAAATTCAGTATTTCGTATGTCAAGCTTGGTGCAGGGTGGGGGGAAATAAGTTCTCAGGTAATGCCGTGGCAGCTCATTCTTCTGCTTTGCAGAAGTCCCACATTGAAGAGCAACATCGGCATTCTCACTGCTGGAACAAAAGTGTATTGCTAGATCACAGGCAGGATGCTTATTACATAGCCGTCTGAGCTTTAATATCGCCCACAAGTCAGATGGCCCGAGAGTAGGAAGCTTCACTCCTCCAGCCCCAGAGGATGAAGGTGGTGGTGAGGATAGTATATTAATGGAAAAGTTCCTTGTTTACAAAATCAGGCAGTTGACTCTCCCCCTGATTTGGTATGGGAGGGGGAATTGATGGAGAGAGCCCTACGGGCTTAAATGTATGTTTTTTGTTTAATTTCTAATGGCAGCACTTAAAAGCATGGTTAAATGGCAGATAGGAGGCAAGACCTTCTATTAACTATATGATCAGTGGAAGTTCACGCACTCTGTATGTTGCAAAGAATATTGGGAGTGGGGAAGAAGCGGTGTTTGACATCACTATTAATACGGAAGATTAACTTGGGAGAGTGGGCCATCCTAAAATATTCAGGAGTTGAGGAAGATACTTCTGCCTGTTCTGATGGGTTTTCCTGGAGCTGAACCCATAATATGTTTCAAGAATCCATCCTTTATTATGGAGGAGAAGAAATCCTCTGTGTCTATAATTATTTTAACATATCATGTTTCAAATAGTCCTTTTTTCATGGGGAGAGAGGTGGAGTGAAAGGTTGGGAGAATGTGTAAGGAGGAATTGAGCCTCTCTACTTCATGCTAGAGAATAAACTTCCAGGTGAGCACAATATCACCTACTTTTACCTTCTCAAAGAGCCACCTTTCCTTTCGCCTCCTTCCCTCCCCCAAAACTATTTCTTTTTTGGTGGGATGGGGCAAGCAAGTTTCCTACCTCCTAAAATGCCTGAACTGTTTTTCATTTAAATTTGGAGAGATGGGGAATAGATCCAAAAGGGAAACTGTCTTCCATCTTTAGATTTCAGTTTATTGAAATGCTATGTCCAAGTTTTCAGTGCTCTAACTACCTCGTTTATGTGAATGTACAGTTTTCTGATGGACCATGACTTGAAATAACAGCAGATGCCTGTAGCAATTTGTCTGTAAAATACATATCTTGGCTAAATGTCATCTTTAATTGTGATGGAGCAGTATAGATTCTTTTGAAATATTAGTAAATCTATCTCAAGTATTTTACATATAAAATTAGGTAATTAACACTGGAATTATAGGGGTGATTATTCAGTTAGTTAATACTGCAAAGTCTACATATAGTAGGGTATTTTGATTTTATTTTAAGGTATTAGGCTTAACTGTAAAAGGATCCACTACATTTTTTTAATTTATTATTTAGTTTGTGTCTGACATTACAGTATCAATGAAAATAGAGAAAGGAGCGTGCACTGTGAACAATTTCAATGTGTTATTGAAAAAGGGCTTTACCAGTGTCCATTAAATACACTACTTCAAGTTCTTACTGAGCGAACCAGAACGTGCATTTTATGGCATAATTAAAAATGATCATAAATGCAAAACATCCACAACAATGGAATCTGGATGAGTGCTATGCACTTGGATTTTTTTAAAAATAAAACTAGTTTTGAGTAAATATGTCTGGTTTGTTTTGTTTTTATATAAATACCTGAATGACAGATGTGTAACTTCATTCCTACCACAGTTCTTGAAATTGAAGGTTCTCTCCACTGCTCTCCTGTGGCAGGAGTCAGTGTATTCCTAAGTCTATTTATAACAACAAAACAGGAATGAAATTGTGCAGGGAGGGTTTTAAAAAAAAAAAAAAAAAATCCACAGCATAAGCCAGAATATTGTACACTTCAACAATATTGTATCCAGGGTACAGCTGCATCTCAGGAAGAAATACAAAAAGTGGTTCTGAAATAGCTTACCAGATCTAGTAGGATTTTTTTTTTTTTAAATGAGTCTTAGTGATAACTCATTCTGCCTATAGTAGAACTGTACGGAAAAAGTCAGAATTGAATAGGAAGAGGAACACATAGCTTTTGGTGAGCAGAATCCTAAGAAATCCAGAATTTGGGATCCTTAGCTGAAGTTAGTCTTGCTGCCAGAGCTTACCTGTGGGGCAGGCAGAACAAGAACAAGTGATGTATAGAGGCTGAAACATTTTCCCATGTTTGAAATTTTTTTATAATTGCTGTTACAGACCGAATCTTTCTCACATCAAGAATGGGTATGTATATGGAACTATTTAAAATGAGACCCCATTAGTCACTGGGCTTCAAATATTAAGCCAGTCTAGCAGAATCTGAGTTTCTCGGTCATACAGTACAGGCCATGCTTCACTCTACTTCAGTGTTCTTTCCTGTTGATACCTATATACAGCTGTAACTAACTTTACTCACATGAATATTCTGAGTCCAGCAGGACTACTCATCTGATTAAAGTTACGCTCAGGCATAAGTGCTTGCAAGAGAAGGCCTTTAATTGTAGAAATACAGTTGGCCTTTAGTATAATACAGGTGGAAACCAATTACTGACCAACTATCAAACTAGAATATTCAGTGATAAAAGCCATGTGAATATGCAATAATATAGGTTTGCTTTTAAAAGGGCAATGTCAGCTTAATGAAGTCAGTTACAAGGGAGTTGAAGGTAGATTCATGTAATCTCCTTACTGGAGTTTCCCTGCCAGTTTTTTCATTTTTACAATCACATATTCCAGTTTTGTACATGTGAAAGTTAAAGAAGGGGAGCTGAGTAAATGACTAAGCACAATGCTGTCAAATACACAAATCACATTGCTTGTAGTAAAAGTATGTAGATGTTTGATAGCATAAAACTAAGCTGACGTATCTTTTCAATGTAGTCTTAATAATAAAGATGCTCTGAGGCGGGGACTTCAAAATTAAGGTCCCATGTTGTGGCAGGTTTTGTTATGGGAGGGATGGTTTTGCCTACACCCTTTAGAAAATGCACAGTCGCTGGATAGGTGAAAATTGAGTGGTTGTCAATTGGAGGCTGACAGGTGCATCACTGCCATGTGTACCCACAGAGAGCTAAGGGAAAGGCCTGAGGTCTTCAGGAAGAGCAGATAATCTTGAGATTGTCTGATTCTTCTGGGGACATTTAGTGATGTTGAATCCAAATAGAAAATCTCTTGATTTTAGCTAAGTAACATTTTCTGGTAGATTTCTTCCTGCTGCTGTTAAGGATGGTTTGAATAGCTACTGAACATGTCTGCTCTAGGTTCGACTCCAAATACCAAGTTGTGAGGCAGAGGAAGTCCAGGTTGAAATGTCTGATCTTGCCTGTGTTTTGTGTCAAGAGGCCTGGGAAGGTTGGATGCTGATGGGTGGAGTGGTTGACAGCTGGGGAATCAAAACTATCTGGGCCAGCTGGGAGCAAGGAAGATGATCACTGCCCTGTCCTGCTGGATCTTTCTGAGAGCTTGGGGTAAGTCTTGCTGATGGGTGGAGCAGTGGGGAGGAGGGGAAAGCATATTGTAAGTGTTGCATCCATAAGAATAAGAGAGTATCTCCCCTGAAGTCCCAACCTTGAGCCCCCCTGGAGTAGTATATCTTGCATTTCCTGTTTTCTTGTGATGCAAACAGATCCCAGGAGGAAGACCCCTATTATCTGCATACGGTCTTCACCACAGAATCATGTAGTTCTCATTAGTGGTCAAGGGATAAGTACCTGCTGAGGCTGGTGCCAGTGTGTTGTGTATTGCTGGGAGGTGCACTGCTGATAGGGTGATCTGGTGTCACATACACTAGTACCACAGATTGACTGCCTTTATGGAAAAAAGAGGTAACACTCATTACCCCTTACTTGTTGATGTAGAACAATGTGGTCATGGTGTCTGACATTACCTGGATGTGCTAGGAGTGTATGACCTGTAAGAATTGTTTGCAGGCTTCTCAGACAGCTCTCAGTTCCAGGAATTTTATGTGCATCCTGGACTCCCGGGGAGTCCATGTTCCTTGTGCTGTATGCCCATTCAGGTGGGTGCCCCACCCTACTGTGGAGGCATCTGTGATCAATGTCTTCTGGGGTGGAGACAGTGAGAAGGGGACACATGCACTGGAGAGCATCCTGCACCCTGGGGTGTGGGGAAGCATGACTAACTTGTCCATAGTGTGTCCACTTGGCAGGTATAATAGCCAAAGCCAAGCTTGTAGACAGTGGAGATGGAGTCTTACAGAAGCTGTCATAAGAACAGGACACCGTGTGGCCCAGGAGGATGAGACGTGAATGAACCAACTTTTGTGAGCTCTTTCTGAACTGACTGACTGAATTGTTCATCTACTGGAATCTGTCTTGAGGGAGGTAAGCTCTGGCCCAGACAGAGTCCTGAGGTAGCTCCAAGAATTCTATGATCTGTGTTGGGACAAAAGTGAACTTCTTTGTGTTCATGTAGATTCCTACTTGTGACAGATATGTCAATTTCCTGCAATACTACTGAAAAACCTTACTGAATGAAGATTACGTATCTTTGGAGTCAATTGTGTTAAATGCAAAGGTTATATATAATTGTAGGCCTGGATGATCAAAGGACTATAGAGTACTGCAGCAGACAAAAATGATCTTTTGGGACAATATGTGTGAAGTAGAATTCCTGGGAAACATATAGGGGGAAGTGAATGCAAATGCCATCCATATATTATTCAGAAAACCCAACCAATTGACCCTCACCCTAAGGAGAGAACCATTGCCTGCTGATTACCTGTTTCCAAAGGTTGAAGTTCAAAGGGTCAAGATTTATAAAGAAACAGGCTGATCTGTGCAGTAAGAGTGCTTGTTCTGTGCTGAGGCTATTATGAGCTTGTAACCACAGCAAAAACCCTTGGCGGAGTTTGAAGGATTGACTCCCAGCAGAGCCCCTGCTGGTGTTGGAGGGGTGATCTCTAGTAAGCTTATGAGCATGTGCATAGGTTTTTATTGTTTTAATGTTTTCTCTCTAATGTTTGCACCTTGAGAATAAATGTGCTTGCTTAGAAAGAGCTGTCTGGTGACTTATAACTGTAGGCAATTTCATTATTCAGAGCCTTCAAAGAGTAAGTAAAGTGCAGATGCTGGCCTCATTAGACAGTCTAACTTGTTTTGAATAACAAAGTGTAGGGTGTTAACTGAGCATCCTGAAAAAAGTCAGGTCAGGAGGGAGAGACATGAGAGAGGTAACTGCTGAGGAGGTCGAAGCCTATAAGCCAGTGTGCCCTTGTTGGACCATGGAGAGGGAATACAGGTACAGTTGCCCTGAATTATGACTCTAGAAGACTGAGCAGAATTGCTCTTCCATCTTAGATCCCTTGAAGGGTCAGAGCTATAGACAGTGATACAGGGTCTCTAGTGCTAGACAGTAGTGCTGTTAACCAGTTCGAGTTGTGCTGTAGAGTCCGGATTTGGGATGGACATTCTTTTTAAATATTAAAATAATTACGTATCAACTTTAGGGGTAGCTTTATCCCTTTGGTTTTCTGTTTTATTTACTTTGTAACGAATCAGGGATATATCCTGACACTAGTGATTGTGGGAGAGGGAAGAGAGTAATCAATTTCTGTAACATATGAGGATTAAAAGTGTTGAATGGTACAGAGAAATCCAGCCAGATGTCCCTATTTACATTTTTCTATTTGTTTGATGAAATTGAAAGCAAACAAATTTAAAGAAAATACTTTTTCACATAATGTATTAACCTATGGAACTCAGTGCCACTGGATACTTGTTAGTAGTCGTCAAATAAAAATGATTAGATGCCTACATGAATAAAAACACTGTTTGCTGTTATTTTAACTATAATTGAATTTCAAGGACTTGCAGGGATTTTACTCGATCCTGTAAAGCATCCAGCTTTGACCCAGGATACTAAACTAGAGGGATGATGGGTTTGCTCAGCAATTGCAGTTCTCCATAATTCCTACAAGGTGGAGGCATGGGGCAGCTTGAGGAGGTGGCTTTACTCTTCTGTTATGTGGATAAACAGCACTAGTCTACAGTGCTGTCAAGCAGGCAACTTTCACAAGCATTACATCCCTTGCAGTTTTTTTAAATTAAATTTTGTTTCCCCTCATATTACACTGCTGTAAATTTACTAAAGTCAAATCTGAAGAATTAGTTTCTGATTAGTATATGATAAAGCAGGACAGTCTAAATCTTTGTACTAAAAGTCTGCTTAAAAAAACTGAAAATGGCTCTGCACGTCATTTAAATGAGTCACTTACCAACTGTGGTCTAGCTTCTAGTACAATAAATAGAATGATCTGACATTCTCCAGCTACTCCTACAGTACCACCTTCAAACTGAACAAAATGCCTTTAAACCAGTTGGTCTGTTCTACTCAAGTAGTCTCAAAGCAAGGGCTGGGCAAAACTTTTCAACAAACTTTTTTCAGTGGAAAACCGTAGGTTCATCAACACCAAAATGTTTTGCAAACTTGTGTTGATTTTGCTGAACTGTTTGTTTAGAAAAAACCTAAAAGTGTCTGAAAAACAAACATTTTATTTGGACACTTTTTGAAATGAAATGTTTTTATTTTTTGTTTCAAAATGATGGTATTTCAAAATTTCCTTTAATTCTATTTTTCTTTAAGTTCTTGAAATGGAAACAAAAAATTTTTATTTTGGCTTGAATGAAACAGTTTCATTCAACCCCAAATGATTCCCCCCTCCCCCCCCCCGCAACTTTGCTGAAAATTTTTCTTTTCAGTGTGACCTGAGACTTTTTTTTCCCCCCAACTTTTCAAAATTGCCAGTGAACCAAAAAAATTGTTTGCCCACCTCTACTCAGAGTAGTGCAACAAAACTGGTATTCTCAAATGCTAAGGTGTTTACTATCTTTCTCCTCCTGGACCCTGTGAAACTGAAATAGAATAGTATTATTAAGGTTTCTTTGTACATTTCTGACTTGGAAGAAGTAATTGCACGTAGACTGTAAATAATCTGTAATCAAAACTGTGCCACCTTCTTACATTTGACTTTCCTGAATGCTCACAGTCTCAACTTTTCTTGGAATACTGTTGCCTTCTCTAATTTGCATAGGAAAATTTTACATGATGTCCTTAACAGAACACAATTATATACCATAAGAGGGGTAGATACCACCTCTCAATAAACCAAAGAAAATTACCTCCCTAAAAAGCAGCATTTATTTTGAATTTTGCAGCATCTATCATTTCAGCAAGGCTTCTCTATGCTTGCCAGTCCTTTATATATTATTTTGGTATTCAATTGGTCTTTTAAAAACACACACACATTTTTGCCTTTATCCTAGACTCTGCTAAATGCCAGCAAAACTTTTTCTTTAAGAATGTGATTATACACAGAAAATTCAACTAGTTCATTAGGCACTAAAATTCCTTTGATATGGAATCCAATATGACTGACCCACAAAGCCCATTGATATACCTTCTATTCCAGGGGTTCTCAGGACAAATTTTTTGGTGGCCTCATACTTTTTCCTAAAATACTTAATTACCTTTAGGAAAAACAAATAAATATGCACGTATACACGTCCAAATCATTGTAATTTATTTATTGCTAGGTAGTAAATTGGCTGTTAAAAGTGGTATTAACAAACATACAAGTATCACTTTTCACGGCGTACTTACCTAGCCCCAGCAAACCTGGGGACAAATTAAGCAGGGGCTAGGGGCAATTGGAGTGGCGGTGCTGGGGGAGACATCGGGGGCCAGAGTGTGAAGCCCCGTAGCCAGAGCCCACTTCCCCACCACCCCAGGGCTGAAGCCCAAAACCTGAGCCCCATCACCCCTGGGAAAGTAGGGCACTCACCAGGTGCCTGCTCTGGTGTTGTGCCCCAGCTGTCTCCAGAGGGGGCGGGGCCCAACCTCTGCTTGCAGCCCTAGCAGCCAACACCAAGGCAGTGCATCCAGGAGTAACAGGGAGGGTGAGGGGGTGCTGCTTCTTCCCCTTCCCCACCACAGTCACAGCCCAGGGGGCTGTGGCCACAAGAGGAGCCCCTGGTAGATGCATGTGGCCATGATGGCCACATTAATTCCATCTTCTTCATTAAACTAGCTCTCAGCTCCTTTCTAATTTCTTCAACTGTCTTAAAGAAACTCTTGCATATGCTGGTGTACCTGAGCTGACCATGAAAAGCAGATAGGTGAGTTCTGAAAACTGAAATATTGTATTACATGTGCATAGAAAAATAAAGAAGTGAATGAAATGTAGTTCTTGCATAATAATCAGAAAAGTGCCTTAAAATCAAAATCATTATTTGATTACTTACATTTATAAGGTACCTATCATCACGGTATGATGTTAGTTTTGTGATAGGTCTAGCATGTACAATACAATGCGGAATTAGAGGTACATAAAAGACCACAAAGGATGGGTCATTAAAGTCATGGACAAATAATGTACTTGAATCCCTTGACCTTCAAATACCATTACTAAATATGAATTACACCTATTGCTTAGAATTCCAAATTTTTCAGACATGCTTCTCAATTGATATTGGAATAATTAGGGAACTGCATTTTGGTCTCAAGAGCAAAAGGTTTCATCAAGCCTTGTGATTATTTAGGACCACAGAGAGTCTGAGACAATTGGTTGCAAGGTAACACTGCAGTTTGAATTATTTCATCCAAAGTTTCAGCCGCTTCCTTTAAATTACAGTTCAACTCTGGTATTTTAGTGCATGTACAAATGGCAAAGTGGAGTTTCCTGTTTGTCTCCAATGACCTCCAAAAGTCCAAATCAATTCTGCTGTTTGTAAGCAAAATGATTAGATTTTCCTGGCTGCCGGTTCTGCAAATTCAGCCTGGAAGTTAAAGGTTAAACCGGTTTCTTGCTGGCTGACACATCACCAACAATCTGCAGATGGCACTTAGCCAACAATTCTGTTGATTAGGTACAAGCCAGAAAAGACTCTAGCTCTTCCAGTGATGTATTAGCTCTGCCAGCCATAGATATGACCCTGAATACACAGAGGATGCAAAGTAAGCATCCTACTCTGACAATAATCAAACTTCAAAACTCAGTTATCAGTGTGCTGTTTTATTTCCACATTGTCCCAAGTGACATCAGCAATGGCATTTTCTAATGTGTTGATAAATATTTTAATATACACAATGAATATTATTATTCCTTAGTTTATTTTATACTTTATATTTTAAAATTCTATATCAAATATTAATAAACCACTAGTTTACTTATCAATATTATAACTTTTAAAGTTTATAATAAAAACATTTATATATTTGACAGCTTTGCTTTATGCTTTTGAATGTTTCCCTATAATGAAGTGTATTGTTTACAGTTAAATGTTGTATGCTAAAGTTAAACTCGTACAGTTTTAAAAAATTAAACAACGTAAACATTCTGCTAAAGGAAAGTAAGGATTTTCATAACACCGCTTGAACAAAATATTTGTTGTTAATCATTCCACAAAACCTTACAACTGAAAATTAAAAGAATATAAAACATAACACACAAAGTGAACTTCACAAGTTAGCAATGACACTAAGGATCTGTTCCTGTCCCCAATGATTTCAAAGGAGTAGGACAATGCCCTAAGATTTAGGGAAGCCTCTGGATATTAAAGTTGCAAACTTGAATTTTATTCCACAACTTTCACATTCGTCATTGTAAACTACTGTGTCTCTACCAGTTAAACATTAATATGCATTCCACAATATTCTACAGCACCTTACTTAAGTAATGGTATCAACTGTGTGTTACTCTTGGAATGTTTGAAATTCACTGTATTGAGGCAGCAAGACCCTAAATTCTAATACTTCTATAAAACAACCCATTAAGATCTTTCCCTCAAAGGGTTTACTCTCTACTCTCCAAGAAATCATTTAAACAACTTCTCTGGACACTAAATATGATCATTCTAATGATTTACAGGAGTTTAATGCTGGTCTCAGATTATTGGGAAATTAGCAAAAATGATAAGGTCAATTTATAATAGAGCTAATGGATCTAATTAGAATTTTTAGAAGCTACAATCTCTCTACAGTAACAAGATTCTATTAATGTACAATAAATAGTACTGGCTTATCTCTTGTGGTATAAAATTAGCTTCTTGTGTCCCAGTTCTCATGCCTAAATAACCATCTTAAACCATGAGAGGTAATATGTAGTAACTTAGTTTAATTATAATTGAATTCAACACTGTTTACTGATGACGGACCAAAGAAACTAAGTAGATCCATACAGATAAGATGTTGTTTGGATATGGATGAATATACACAGCAAGAGCAAATTCTGTATTGGGGATTTCTGAAGAATGAATGCCAGTTTGATACACAGCCTCGCTTATTGATGATAAATCTGTGTATGGCATCTGGATAGGGTATCCTGTCACCTAGAAAAATATAGGATTGAAACTATAAGTACAGTTTGAAAGGATTATTTTATGAAAAACTAAATGCTGCATTATTAATCATCATAGCTTTATGGTTAAAAAATGTTCACATATCAAAAACACTATATGGTATATGCATTTGTCTGAATTTGAAATGAAGCATTTGATAATTCTTTTATGAGTTCTATCAAGTTGTCAAATGATTAAGTAACCAACCTCCCATTTATTAGAAATGTATTTTAGCTCTGAGCTACTGATTCAATGTCAAGATTATATTGTATATTCTTGTATCATATTATAAAACACGCCATAAAAGTTATTGCACTGCATTAAGAAACTTTCAGAAAAATAAAAATTGTTCTTTCTTTGTACTTATTAGCTATGATAACCTGAGAGAATGAAATTCTGGCTCCACTGAAGCCAAAGGGAGTTTTGCCATTGACTTCAATGTGGCCAGGATTTCATGCAGAATATCCAAATTTAAAAGTTTTGTCAGTATACATGAAAAGTAAGCAATTAATTAGGGCTGTTGACTAATTGCAGTTAACTCACGCAATTAACTCAAAGTTAATTGCGATTAAAAAAATTAATCGTGATTAATCGCAGTTTTAATCACACTGTTAAACAACAGAATATCAAGTGAAACTTATTAAATATTTTTAAGATGTTTTCCTACATTTTCAAATATATTGATTTCAATTACAATACAGAATAGAATCAGAGAGTATCAGGGTTGGAAGGGACCTCAGGAGGTCATCTAGTCCAACCCCCAATACAACGTGTACACTTTATATTATTATTTTTGATTATAATATTTGAACTCTAAAAATGATAAACAAAAGAAATTGTATTTTTCAATTCACCTCATACAAGTACTGTAGTGCAATCTCTATTGTGAAAGTACAATTTACAAATGTAGATTTTTTTTGTTACATAACTGCACTCAAAAAGAAAACAATATAAAACTTTAGAGGCTACAAGTCCACTCAGTCCTACTTCTCATTCAGGCAATCGCTAAGACAAACAAGTTTGTTTACATATTTAGGACATAATGCTGCCTGCTTATTATTTACAATGTCGCCTGAAAGTGAGAAGAGGTGCTCACATGGCACTTTTGTAGCCGGCATTGCAAGGTATTTACATGCCAGACATGCTAAACATTCATATGTCCCTTCATGCTTCGGCCACCAATCCAGCGGACATGCTACCATGCTGATGATGCTTGTTTAAAAAATAATGCATTAATTAAATTTGTGACTGAACTCCTTGGGGGAGAACTGTATGTCCCTGCTCTGTTTTACCTGCATTCTGCCATATATTTCATGTTATAGCAGTCTCAGATGATGACCAGCACATGATGTTTGTTTTAAGGGTTTCCTTCCAACTGGTCAGCACATGAAACAAACAAGTACGGAGGTGACAAACTCTTTAGTTCTGTCCACATATAAAGCTAATGCTCTTTGAATAGCCAAGGTATGTAGTTTATTTCTCTTCATCGTTGTGAGAGTGGGGCATTGGAAAGAAAATTGGTAAATAAATAGTCTGATTCAAATGAAAATCAGAAACCACTTTGGTAAGAAATTTGGGGATAAGGATGCAAAGCCAATTTGTCCTTACAAAATATAGTGTACGGAGAGTCAGCCATCAGATCTCAGAGCTCTGAAACCCTCCTAGCTGAGGTAACAGCTATTAAAATCACAACTTTCACTGAGAAATGTAACAAGCAGCAGATATCTGTGGGTTGGAAAGCAGGTCCCATTAATTCTGGGAGAACTAAGTTTTAAATCCCAGGAAGGAATTAGATTTTTAACAGGAGAGAATACTCTGTCCAAACCTTTTAGTAATCTGATAGTCATAGGATTGGAGAATATGGATCTGGCATCTATAGGTGTGTGAAACCCTGAGATAGTAGACATATGAGCTAACTGACAAGTCTTTCTCTTTTAGGTGTAGCAAGTAGTCTAGGATAAACTGGATAGGAGCAAGGAAGGAGAAGTGCTTCCCTGCCAGGACCAAACGGAGAACTTCTTCCATTTCATAAGGTATGTATACCTGGTAGACAATTTCCTGCTATTCAAAAGAATATTTTTAACTGCAGCAGAATCCTGATGATTAAACCGCTGAGCCATCCAGGCAGTTAGATGCAGACAGAGCGTTGAGGTACAGAGTCAGCTAACTATTAGCTAGAAAACTTTTAAACTAATTATTTGCAAAATCAGCCTTTAGAAAGTTCTCTAAAGCACAAAAAAGGAAGGTCTGAAGAGTTAACGCTTGCTCTAACCACTGATCACTGATGGTGAGAAGGAACTGAGGGGGATGGGGAAGCTCTGCTCCTTTATGCTCTTGGCAAGCAGCACAAGCGTGAGGAGGGTGCATGCGCTGCCTTTATGGGTACCACTATGGGAAAAAGCTCTCGGGCACTGGTGCACATACACCTAAAGTGGAATGGACATGTGCAGGCACTCAAAGAAGAACAGATTGTGCTAAAAGGAGAACTATCAGACTGGCGGGAGTTATTAGGGGAGTACTTCAAGGACTGGTCTTGGAACTGATTTTATTTAATATTTTAATTGGCATAAAAAATAGGAGTGTGCTAGTGAAATTTGCTGATGACACAAAGTTCAGAGGCATCATCATTACAGAGGAGGACTTGAATTTTATACAGGAGGAAATGGATGACATCGAGGACTGTGGTAATAGAAATGGGATGAAATTTAATAGTACAAAGTGCAAGGTAGTGCAATTGAGAAGAAGGCTTTCTGCTGTATGCTGGGGCCAAGGGGTCTTCAGCTGGAAACAACACAGGAGAAGAAAGACCTGAACATATTATTCCATCATCTGATGACTATGAGTCTGTTGCCCCTTTTTGACCTGGCTAGTCAAAGTTTGGAGTGCAAGTCTAAGTCCAGTTCAGCATCTATAAACTGGGTCCATTGCCAGTCTACCCTGGAATGTGTTTGGTAGTATCCGATATGCCAGGAACACAAAGTCTCCACAGGTCCCCTGACAGTTCATGTCGGGTTTCCTTTTTCCCTTTGCTTCTAATTCATAGGTGTGCCCTGGCCAGCTCATATTGATGGCTAGCTCCAAACCGCTTATCAAGGGCTTTTTTACCAGGTATAGATAACTCAGTCTCTTTTCTGGGGTAATTTCTACAGCACCATCAGAACTGGTGCTGCTAGTGTTGGCTGCTAGTAACTCCCTTTCTGTCCATCTTCCCACCCACTGATTTGAGCTATAATGTTGAATTGAGCCAGATAAACCTCCCAGGGAGTTTTCCCCTCAAAGAAAGGGGGTTTTGGTATCACTGGAGCTGGGACAGTCTGACCTTTCCCCTTTGGGCCTCTATGGGTTACAGACAGGATAGAAAAGAAGAAGTTACTGATGTGTAATTGGAAGTTTTTTGAGATGTATGGTCCCTATCTGTATTCCACTGTGGGCTTACACATGCACACAGTTTGCCCGGAGCCAGAGAATTTGAAAGTAGTGTCCGCTGGTCTGCACATGCATCCTGGCTCACCTGGTGCCTCCAACCAAAGGGATAAAGAGTAGGGTGGACTGACCATCTCTCCTGTTCTTTCTATACCATGAATCAGAGAAGAGCTGAAGCAGAAGGGAAGGAGAGCGGGTAGTGGAATACAGATAGGGTCCACACATCTTGAAGAACCTCCAGTTACAGGTCAGTAACTTCCTCCCCTTCTCCGAATTATGGTCCCTATTGTATTCCACTGTGGGTGACTGACAAGCAGTACGTTAAGTAGATGGGTGGTGTAAGGATGTAGATGGTAGAGCTGAGCGGAGGATTGCTATCCCAAAAGAGGCATCAGCAGAGGCGTCTGGCACCAGGGCATAATGTGTCACAAATGTGTGAGCACATCCTTATGTGGCCACTTTACAGAAGTGATGCCATAGTTGTTGTTTGTGCTCTTGTGGAATGAGTCCTTACCCTAGGGAAAGGAAAGGTTCAATAGCTGATAGCAGAGTAGAATGCAGACAGAGATCCATTTGGAGATTCTTTGAATGGAGATAGTGTGTCCCCTGAGTCTGCTATAGCAACGAATAGTCTTGGGGACTTCCTGCTTGGTTTTATTCTTTGCAGGTAAAAGACCAAGGCCTGCCGAAAATCAAGGGAGTGGAGTCTTCATTCCTCTGCAGGAGTATGCAGTTTTGGAAAGAACACAGATAAGTGTTCTTAATCGATTGGTTAAGGTGAAATTCTGAAATGACTTTAGGGTGAATTTGGGGTATAGATGCAAAGAAACCTTATCCTTATTGACTATAGTGTAAGAAGGATCTGCCATCATTGCTCCAAACTCGACAACCTTTCTAGCTGAGGTAATAGCTATGAAGAAAGCAACCTTCATGGAAAGGACAGACATGGAGTAAGAAGCTAAGGGGGCAGGGGAGGCTCATGAGTGCGGCGAGAACAAGGTTCCGGTCCCACTCGGAAGTAAGCTTCTGAATAGGCAGGCAGGTTCTGATCAGATGTTTCTAAAATCTGGTAGTCAGTGCGTACGCGAAGACTGAGTAGCCCTGAGAAGGTGGATGCTGTGCACTGATTACTGCCAAGTGGACTTGCAAGGAGCTGATGCCTTCAGAGAGAGGATATAGTCCAAGATGAGCAGAATATCTTCAATTTGTTGGAGAATGCTCCTTTTATGGGTACAAGAAGAAAAGTGCCTCCATTTAGCTAGGTACAGTAACATCTCCTAGTAGTGGCCTTCGTACTATAAGAAAGGATGTCTCACATGGCTGCAGAGCATGAATGTTTTAAGGATGATGCCCATCCAAATACCAAGCCCTGAGGTGGAGAGGATGCAGATAGGGTTGCTTGATCTTGCCATTCCACTGCGTCAGGAGCTTCAGAAACAATGGGAGGATGATTGGTAGTGGGGATGACATGCATAGGAGACTGGGAAACCAAAATTCTCTGGGCCGGTAGGGGGCGATCAGGATTACCTGTGCCCTGTCCTGCAGGATTTTGCTTAGAACTTATAGCAGGAGCAGTAGCAAAGGGAAGGCATAATTGAATGGTTCCAACCAAGGGAGAAGTAGAGCATTGCCCTGGGAGTGGTGACCAAGGCTCCTCTGGAGCAATATGTGATGCATTTCTTGTTTAGATCTTCTCATGAAGGCTCCAAGACTTGTTTTAAATTCTTTGCTGAAGCCTCCTGCTCCTGTTTTAGGTCTTGTTTTAAATCCCAGTGACCATTTTTGATTTCTACAAGCACCTCCATAATTTGTTCCATCTCAGTTCAACAGGAATACCAGCTCACAATTTTTCTCTTGGAACTAGATACTGCTCTTGATACCAGTGTTGCTCCTTTTCAACCTGAGTGGCACAAAGTTTGGGCCCTGGGGGTGTTCCAGTTGAAAGTAGTAACTGATGGAGTCTAGTATTTTCTTTGATGCAATCTTGTTTATTTACAAGGAAAGTACAAAGTTCTCCTTGTCAGAATGCAGGAGGAACCAACAACAAAAGGAGCAGTTTTATTCATAGCTTATATCCCCCAAGCCTGTTTAGCTAATACCAGACCCAGAAGCTCCTCTCTAGCTTTTTCCAGAGTCTCACTGTGCTGGACTTTCTTGCCCCCCTCCCCCCCCGCGGTCTTGTGTCTGTTCTTCGTTTCTGTGTGTTCTGTCATTCCCCATCCACTACCCGAAACAACACGCAGCCAAAAACTCCTGGGCGGGTTCTCATGCACTTTTTGCCCTAGGTGGGGGCATATGCTTCAGTTATGTTAAATGAAGGATGAGTTCGCACCTATCAATCTCAATGGTGTTTTAATGCAATCCATAACCAGGTTTCATCCAGGTCACAACAAGCCACCAATGTGACATGGCCATGGAAAAGGCAAATGTGATCCTAGGATGTACCAGGTGAGGTATTTTCAGTAGAGATAATGAAGAATTAATGTGATTGTATGAGGCACTGGTAGGACCTTATCTGGAACACTACAATTCTGGTCACTTAGGTTCAAGAAAGATTAATTAAAACTGGAAGAGGTGCAGAGATGGGCAACTAGGATGGTCAGGAGAATGGAAAGCCTGTCTTAAAAGAGGAGACAAAACTAGTTTGATTTGTTTAGCCTAATAAAACAAAGACCGAGATGGGATATGACCACTTTCTATAAATACATCAGGGAGTAAACACCAGGCAGGGAGAAGAGTTATTTAAACTAAAGGACAATGTTGGTACAAGAACTGGGTATAAACTGTCCATGACTAAATTAAGGCTAGAAATTTTCTAACCATCAGAAGAGTGAGGTTCTGGAACACCCTAACTTAAGAACATAAGAATGGCCATACTGGGTCAGAACAATGGTCCATCTAGCTCAATATCCTTTCTCTGACAATGGCCAGCACTGGATGCTTCAGAGGGCGTGAACAGAAATCTGATCCATCCCGTCATCCAGATTCTGGCAGTTGGAGGTTTAGGGGCATGAGGAGCATAGGGTTGCATCCCTGACCATCTTGGCTAACAGCCATTAATGGAACTATCCATGAACTCATCTAATTCTTTTTTGAACCCAGTTATACCTTTGGCCTTCACAATTTTGCATGGCAAGGTATGTCTACCTTGGAGCTCGAGGTGTAATTTCCAGCTTGAGGAGACATACCCACACTAGCTCTGATCAAGCTAGAGTGCTAAAAAGAGTGTAGCCACAGCAGCGCAAGCTATGGGAGAGACTAAGTGTCCCAATTACACTAAGACACTAAGTTCGTATTCCAGGTACATCCAAGACACAAATAGGTACTCAGGGCAGCTAGTCCTTGAGCATTTTAAAGTTATTTTTGTTTCTTTTTTATAGGGCTAGTCATTATTTCCTCCCTTATAATCTGCTGTTAAAATAAAGCAGTATTAAAAGATGTTTGATCATGAATGAGTTTCTGTATTCAGTGCTGCAGCTATTTATACACATGGCCTTCTTTATACTACACATACATAGTTTTTACCTTTATAGATATAAATTAATCTCTCAATATTGTTTATAATTTAAATTATACAATTAAATTGTTTCTAATATAAATACTAACCCAATAATGTTCCAGTAAACTTTCCAATTCATTTTCTTCTTTGTCTGTAACAAAGCTCCTATTTCTTAATTCTAGCTTGGGAAGAATTTGTCGTAGAAGAGCAATACATTGTCGATGCCACCGAGTTGGTTGATGAAATCGCCATTCCATTATTTTACTTTTTAAGGTCTTTTCGATCCTGCGATAAAGGTTATGAAATGTTTATAAATAGGGCTGTCAAGCAATTAAAAAATAATTTTGATTAATTGCGTGATTAAAAAATTAATCGCGATTAATCTTGGGATTAAATCACGCTGTTAATAATAGAATACCATTTATTTATATATTTTTGGATGATTTCTACATTTTCAAATATATTTTTATTACAACACAGAATACAAAATGTACAGTGCTCACTTTATATTTATTACAAATATTTGCACTGTAAAAGAACAAAAGAAATAGTATTTTTCAATTCCCCCATTACAAGTACTGTAGTGGAAATTCTTTATCATGAAAGTTGAACTTACAAATGTAGAATTCTGTACAAAAAAAATGCATTCAAAAATAAAACAACGTAAAACTTTAGAGCCTACAAGTCTACTCAGTCCTACTTTTTGTTCAGCCACTTGCTCAGACAAACAAGTTTGTTTACATTTGCAGGAGATAATGCTGCCCACTTCTTGTTTACAATGTCATCTGAACCTGAGAACAGGCCTTCGCGTGGCACTGGCATCGCAAGATATTTACGTGCCAGATGCGCTAAAGATTCATATGTCCCTTCATGCTTTGGCCACCATTCCAGACGACATGCGTCCATGCCAATGATGGGTTCTGCTCTATAATGATCCAAAGCAGTGAGGACCGACGCATGTTCATTTTCATATCATAAGTCAGATGCTACCAGCAGAAGGTTGATTTTCATTTTTGGTGGTTCGGGTTCTGTAGTTTCTGTATCAGAATGTTGCTCTTTTAAGACGTCTGATAGCATGCTCCACAACTTGTCCCTCTCAGATTTTGAAAGGCACTTCAGATTCTTAAACCTTGGGTCAAGTGCTGTAGCTATCCTTAGAAATCTCACATTGGTACCATCTTTGCATTTTGTCAAATCTGAGGTGAAAGTGTTCTTACAACAAACATGTGTTGGGTCATCATCCGAGACTGCTATAACATGAAATATATGGCAGAATGCACGTAAAACAGAGCAGGAGGCATACAATTCTCCCCCAGGGAATTCACAAATTTAATTAAGACTTTTTTTTTTTAATGAGCGTCATCAGCATGGAAGCATGTCCCCTGGAATGGCTGCCAAAGCATGAAGGGGCATACAAATGTTTAGCATATCTGGCGTGTAAATACCTTGCAATGCTAACTTCAAAAGTGCCATGCAAACCCCTGTTCTCACTTTCAGGTGACACTGTAAATAAGCGGGCAGCGTTATCTCCCGTAAATGTAAACAAACTTGTTTGTCTTAGCGATTGGCTGAATGAGAAGTAGGACTGAGTGGACTTGTGGGCTCTAAAGTTTTACACAGTTTTGGTTTTGGATGCAGTTATGTAACAAAAATCTACAATTGTAAGTTGCACTTTCATGATAAAGAGATTGCACTACAGCACTTGTTTGAGGTGAACTGAAAATACTGTTTCTTTTTATCATTTTTATAGGGCAAATATTTGTAATAAAAATAATATAACACTGTACACTTTGTATTCTGTGTTGTAATTGAAGTCAATATATTTGAAAATGTAGAAAAAATCCATAAATATTTAATACATTTCAATTGGGATTCTATTGTTTAACAGTGTGATTAATTGCGATTAATTTTTTTGAGTTAATTGTGTGAGTTAACTGCGATTAATCAACAGCCCTATATATAAATAATCATGTTTCATTACTTAAATTTAACAAAATTCCCCATGACCCTTTAAAGCATTTATTTTTTATGATCTGTCCCTAAAACTTTGTTTCTTTTAGATGAACATGGCTCGTATACCCAGAATTAATATTTACTTCAGGCAATTCTATTAGCAGGCCATTCTGAAAAGGTAAATTTGTGGTAGAAAAGTAATGGACTGTTGACCTGATTTCCCAAGAAGCTGAGCACCCCAACTTCCATTATGGTCACATGTTTTAGTATTCAAAAAGATTCCTACCTGTTCTGTAGTTCTTCTACCATGCTTCCATTAGTAGGGGTGTAAAGTATTACTTTTGGCTGAAAGAGATAACATCCTATCAAGTATACATAAAAATATAACAAGACATTTGGCCAGATCCTCAAATGAAGTGCAGCTACTTTGCATACATTGTCAGTGGAACATGTACATAGAGTAAGCACAGTTGGCCCTCTGAAGATCATCCCAGCTGCACACACAGAGTGGGTGGGTGGAGGGAAGGGGCCATGGTAGGGAAACGTACACACTGCTCCAATCCCGAGCTGTGATTTTGGCCCCATCGGGGCTGTTAACAGCCACGTCAATTAGACCAATTCGCTGGTTGCTCTAGTTTATATGTGAAGATCGGTCTTGCACATAACAGCCCCATAATCAGGGTAGTGCAAAGATGAGCTTTATGTCACCTTGGCACACACATATAGACCTTCCACAACCCCTGATTTGCACTGTGTGATCCTCAGCAATAGTCAATGATCTGCCCACTAACTTTTACTATCTTAGTGAAAATAGAGTTGGCACCTTAAGCAGGCACCTTTACCAACCCACTTTGTTTAGCTCTTATAACAATAAGGTGACATGGTTCAGTTCAAACCTTCTCTGCAGGCTTGGCTGCTCCTTCAAGACTGCTCAACACACACCTTTCCTCATAGAGTCACTCACAAATCCATTATATTCAGTAACTAGTCACCTGCATCTAAAGCAACATAGCCAACCCACTTAACCTTTTCCCAGCAGGATTTCAGCTGCTTATAATGGTGGGGTATTCAAGTAATTACTGCCAATGATAATTACTATAATTTATATCAGACAGATAAACTTTGAAAATTGGAGGAGTTACCTGTACAGTTTGTGTTTTTATGCATTGAAAATTGTGTGGTAGAAATTGTCTCCAAAAACCTTCCTTTGAAATTTCAAAACTTACGCACATTGGTGAACTGTTTTGCTGTGTATTGAACCAGACCTATCAAAACATTAGTATAAAATGTGGCAATCAATCTACAAAAATTGTTTTAAATTAAAAGATGTGAAATGTACTTTTAAATGTTTTCCTTTAATACCAAAACAAGTATATGATAAGTCAGAGAAATGCCATTATATAGTGTGATGGAGGGAAGCAATTGCACACTTATACTGACAACTGAAGAGGATCAGGCTTAAACACCTGTAGTTTTGGCTAATATTTCACTAATACAAACATAGGGCCTGAACCTGCAAGTCATCCATATGGGGAACTCCCAAAGAAGTCAAATGGAAAAGGAAGATTCCATATCTTACAGTAACTGGAGTTCTTTGAGACATGTGGTCCTTATTGGTATTCCACGGTGTGGGGGGTGCGCATACACTCCATGAGCCTGAGACCAGAAGATTTTTTCACTAGCAGTGTCTGTTGGTCTGCAACTGCACCCTGTGCACCAAAATGAGGGCACAAGGGGTGGGGTAGACCAACTGCCTCTCCATCTCCAGCTCCTTCTCTACTACAAATCACCTTAGGGAAGGATCCAAAGCAGAGGGAAAGGAAGGCGGGTCATGGAATACCCATAGAGACCTCACATCTCAAAAAACTCCAGTTACTGTAAGGTAAGTAACCTTCCTTTCTTCTTCGAGTAGTGGTCCCTATAGGTATTTCATTGGGGGTGATTCCCAAGCAGTATTCATCATGGTGGAGGGTGAAAGGAACCATTCTGCACCACACATTGCAGGATCACTGTACCAAAGGATGTGTCTGAAGAAGTAGTTTGTATTAGGGTGTAATGTTTAGTAAAAATATGTACAGAGCCCCATGTTGCCATTCTACAGATCTCGTAGGGGAGCATCTCCAAGGGGGGAGGAGTTCCCACTTGCTCATAGCAATGCAAGATGCAACCTGAGATCCATTTAGAGAGTTTCTGTGAGGAAATAGTTTTGGTTAAAAAAAAAATAAGTGTATGATTTGATTAAAAAGGAATTCGGAGGGAACCTATGGGATGAATTTGGGGTATCTCAGAGAGACACTTTATCCTTACGGAAACTGTGTAGGAAGGATCCACCATAAGGCACCCAAACTCATCTACTTTTCTGGTGGAGGTAACTGCCTTCAGGAAAGCCACTTTTATAGATAAATGGAGAAGGAACAAGGAGGCCAAAGGTTCACATGAGTGATTCATGAGTGTTGGCAGTACCAGATTAAGGTCCCAAATAAGTGTTGGTTTCAATACTAGAGGAAAAGTTCTGGTGAGACTGCTCAGAAACCTCACGGTCACAGGGTGGGTAAAGACTGAGCAGTTCTCCACTGGAGGAAGGAAGGCGTTAATCACTGGCAGACGTACATGCACCAAGCTAAGGAATAGTCCTGATGTCTTTAACGAACCAAAAGATAGTCAAAGATGGTTGGATCCCCAAGTTCTCTGGAGATCTGTGATGATGTTGGCACCAGATGGAAAACTTCTTCCATTTAGCTGTATAACATTTTCTCGTAGATATTTTCCTGCTGTTATGGAGAACAGTTTGAGCCTCTCCAGAGGATGACCCCTTTGTGTCCACTGTCCACCCAAATACCAGGCTGTGAGGTGGAGGGCTATTGGCTTGCCCTCATTCTGCAGGTTCAGAAATGGCTGGATGCGTATGCATAGATGTGAAGCCATCTGGGAAATGCTGATAAAACAAAACTGTCTTGGCCACCAGAGAGCCACTAAGATTATTGATACTCTGTCCTGATTGATTTTCCTCAGGACTCAAGGTATGAGGGGAATGTGTGGAAAAGGAGAGGCTCCTTATGCTATGAAATAACTGGAATTCTTCAAGATGTGTGTCCTTGTGGGTGCTCCACTTCAGCTGTGCCTATACCCCATGAGCTTTTGACTGGAGATTTTTGTTAGCAGTGCGCATTCAACCCATACATGTGCCCTACACGTCCTCGTGCCTCACACAGAGGATATGTAGGACTGTGTGGGAGAACCACCTTCAGTTTCTTCTCCACTACCAAGTCCCACAGAGGAAACTCCAAAGCAGAAGGGAAAGAGAGTGGCTAGTGGAGCACCCATAGGGCACACATCTCGGAGAACTCCAGTTACTGCACAAACTGAGTAACCTTCCTTCTTCTTTGAGTGATGTCCCTATATGTCCTTGACTTCAGGTGACTTCCGAGCAGTATCCTCAACAGAAGAAGGGAGCTTCAGAGCTGAGTCTAACACTAAAGACAAAACTGTGTTCTTAAGAGGAGCATCTGATCTAGAAGAATGAAGCAACATATAGCGCTTAGAGAATATATGTACTGAAAACCAATTTGCAGCTTTGCAGATCTCAAAAATGGGAATATTTTTGAGTAATGCCACAGAAGTAGAAAGTAATCTCAGGGAGTGGGCCAATACCATAGAGGGAGGTTGTAAATCAGCAGATTGATAGCAAGAAATAATACATTCAAAAATCCACCTAGAGAGCCGCTGGGTGAAAATTGTGGACTCTTTGACCTGTCAGCAATTGACACAGTCTTGGAGATTTTCTGAATGATCTGGTTCTGTCCAGGCTAGCTCCCTCCTGACATCTAGGATATGGAAGGCAGCATCTTCCCTGGTCTGCTGTGGTTTTGGGAAGAAAATGGGGAAATGTATGACCTAACTGATATGAAATTCAGATGATAACAGGTAAAATTTTTGGAAGTGGACATTAGACTTTGTCCTTGGAAAACACTGTAAAGGGAGGGTCTGCCATTAAAACTCCCAGTTCCCTAGTTCTTCTAGCAGAAGTGATGGCCCCCAACAAGATTGTTTTCATGGATAGGTGACAGAGGGAAATAAGCGGCCATCCCTTTGAAAGAGGGTTTCATAAGACATCTGAGTAAAAAGTTTAAAGTTAAAATCCCATACAGGGATGGGTTCTCTAATGTGAATTAAAGATTTCTTAATCCCTTAATGAATCTTGCAGTGGTGGGCTGAGCAAACACTGAGAATCCCTCAACCAGGGAATGAAAGGCTGTTATAGATAGCAGGTGGACTCTCAGGGAACTCATATATAATCCTGGACTTTTTGGATTCCAGTAGACAGTCAAGGACAGCAGAGAATGAAGAAAAAAAAGGCTAAAGATGTCACTGAATACATCCGTGTGGAAACCTTTTCCACTTTTGCAAGTAAGTATTTCATGTAGACCTTTTCCTACTATTTAAAAACACCTTCTGTACCTCTGCAGAACAGGAGGTCTGTACTCCTGTGAACCACTGAGTAACCAAGCCTTGAGGTGAAGAATTCCCAGGTTAGGATGGAGAGTCTGCCCAGCATCTAGAGAGAGAAGGCTGGGAACGGATGGAAGGCTCATCGCCAGACAAACAGCAAGGCAAAGGGTACCAGCCCTCTGTGGGAACATTGGATTTAACAATATTATCTTGACTTTGTCTTGCTTGATCTTATTTACCACCTTCAAAATCAGAGGCATTGGAGGAAGTGCACAGAAAAGGCCTCTTGTCCACAGAACAAGGAAAGCACCTCCCCCAGTCAGGGAGGACCTATAACTCAGCCCCCAAGCAAAATTGTTTGCAATTTCTGTTGGTAACGATGACGAAGAGATTCACTTCTGGAACTCCGAAAGTGAGAAAAATGTGCTTGAGAGTCTGAGGAGCTCCCATTTGTAATTCTGGGAGAACTGCCTGCTGAGGTCACTACCCATAGTGTTTTGTATACCCAGGAAGTAAACTGCCAAGATTAGGATGCAGTTGACTACGCATCAGTTCCATAGCTTTATTCCTTTGGCACAAAAAGAAGGGGATCTCTCCCCACACACACACAACTTGCCAGTTGTTATAAAACATGGAGGCTACATTGTCTGTCATGATTTTTATGGCTCTGTTCCTGATTAAAGGCAGGAAATGGATACTGGCATTCCTGACAGCCCTCAGCTCCAGGAGTTTGAGGAGTAACTGTGTCTCCTGGGTAGATCATTTGCCCTGAATGGTGTGAATCCCTAAATGTGGCCACCAGAGATGCATCTGTCATTACGCTGATGGAAGGGGAAGGTTGGATGAATGGCACATCTGTGTAGACATTGTCGGGGTCTTTCCACCAATTGAGAGAGTCTTCTACTTGATGAGGGACTGACACCAGCTTTTTCAGGCTGTTTGTTTGAAATATGAACTGTTCTGAGCCAGGGAAGCAACAAAGACATAACATAGCATGTTGAGTCACACAGGTACAAGCTGCCATGTGTCCGAGTAACTGAAGGCAATTTTTTGTTGATGTCTATGGACTGATTTGAATTTTTGATACAAGGTTTGTTAATATCATGAACCTGCATCTAGGGAGGCCTCTATGAACTCTATACTTTGTACCAATCTCAGAATGGATTTCTTGATGTTCAGTTGTAGTCCTAACTTGTGGAACAAAGACATTGCTGTCTTTATGGTGCAGAGGAACTACTGAGGAACCCATTCCTGCAGTGGGTATTTCTTGAGATGCTAAGTGCTCTTGCCTCTCGCTGAAGTCAAGACTTGAGGGCATTAAGAACACTGCAGGATCAGACCCATACTTTAAGAATCTGCAGTACAGATTTGAAGTGTTTAGCACACTCCAAAATAAAATAATAATAATGCTCTTAAAGAAACAATACACTTTCATGTAGTAGTCTGCAATCTGCTTTATAAACTCCTATGTACAGTACCTGAAGTTGTTCTTATCCCATGGTTTATCATAGTAGTAATATATCTTCCTCTCTATTTAATTATTGAAAATTTAAAGAGATAATACATAATTAAAATATCCTATTCTCCACCATTGTGGAAGGTGGTGCAGATGAAACATATGATGCAGAATCATAACAAAATGTTTGGGATCTCACAGATTCAGTCATACCAAAATACTAGACAGCATTTAAAGACCGGAGTAGAACCATATTAGTTTCTATACAGTAGTAACATACTGAATACTAGTTAGCTAGCAAAGCAGCAAAGTTTTGCTGTCTCTAAAATGATATAAACATCCTGAATCCTATTCTTTGTAAATTCTACATTACTTTATTTGATCCCTTAAAATATTACCTAATACTTTGTCTACAACTAACATGACACTATTTCTTGTATCTTTTGGTTTAATTTTACATACTTACGTTTTCCCAATTGATTAAGCAGTCAACACTCTGTAAGGGACAAAATGTATCAAACTGTTTATAACACTGTCCATTCAAGGGATTCCAAAGGAAATATTCTTCATTTTCATGAGTTAATACATATGCCACTTTTCCCTACCAACAAAAAGTAGATGTCATCAATTTTATATATATACACAATTCCAATGAAGAAAGTAAAATTAGCTTCCAATATTTACTTTTCCTCAGTCTTTTACAAATAGTTTATTTTTCTTTAGTGAAAGGTGCCAGACTGACATTCCAAGAGATTGTAGTCTTCTGTTTATTGAAAGAACAGGTGTGGCAAGGGCAAGTTTACCCAATGCTGCCTCATGAATATTTCTCTATCTTGTGAAAATAGGGCCTAATCTTACAAGCCTCACATAGATATTCACTTTGATTTCAAATATGAATGCTGCCTGTGACCAGATTAGGAGAGACTGAAAAAAATGGGGCTGGTTAAAGAGGAGATGAATAAGAGGACACACTAGAGATATGTAAAACAACAAATGTAATAGAGAAGGCAAACTGGGTGGTGTCTTATTTAATTTTTCTCATCATAAGAATAAAGGGCCATTCAGTGAAAATGAAAAGCAACAAATTTAAAACTGATTAAATAAATACTTTTACATAATTAAGCTGTGGAACTCATTTTCACCAATGTCATTGAGGCCAAGAGCGTAGTAGGATTAAACATTTACTTAGATGATGAAATCATCCAGGCTGCAAACCAATCTCTAACTAATGGGGAGCTAGGAAGAAATGTTTATTAAGGAAAACTATTCCATAGTTGTCCACAATTGGGTTTAATGGACCTTTCTCTTAGCAAGTAGTACTGGCCACTGTGGAAGACAGGATGTTGGACAAGCACCATTGGTCTGATATGGCATGGCAATCCTGATGTTTCCAATATTTTTGTCTTGGTATGTTATTGACTACATATTTTATTCTCTTTAGCACATTACATTGTTTATGCTGTTGTGGGGGTGAAACCAATGAAGATTTAAACATTTTTTAAATTATGGCACTTACTTCTAACACTGATGTTCCCAACAGTACCCATGCTTTTTTCCCAAAATACAGAAGGTAGTTACACAGAAGCACTGCATGCTCTTCTTTATTTCCAACAGCCAAATTGATGCAGTGCTAAATGCAAAATAGTAAAGAATAAGCTATTTACTAGAAATGCTATGCTGTCATCTCCCCATCTAGTCATAGAATGCAGAGCGGAAGCCAAGGAGATTGCCAATGACAGCACGCTCCTCAGAAAACTGTCTATTGGTAGAAGAGGGACGCTGAGACATAACATGGGTATATCTGGATTCTGAAGGTTTTGGAGACAGTCTTGCCTTGCCTCCTATGTAAATCTCCTTCCTCCCACCCTACTCACTGAGGGAGGATTTCTCACAAAATCCACATGATTTAGCTTGTGAAGTTTCCTGAGAGCTCATTCCCCCTTTTATGGATTTGACCGGGCTAAGGGATGACATGAGGCTTAATCTGTGGTTGGCAAGCAGTCAAGATTTGGCTTTTTGCTCTGTAAACCAAATATTTTCCATGCAGAATTTTAATGCACGTAAAACAGATTATTTCAACAATCTATTAACTCATCTACATCTATTATTTAATGTGATTATTACCTCTGATGTCATCCAAACATCAACATCAGCATTTTCATTCAATGTATCTGATACGCAAGGAATTAAAGACACAAATCGAGAAATAAGATCCTATAAATGAAATAGGAATATATGTAAATACCAAGGCGCACATGTCATAAATATCTACTGAATAGATCTTAATTTTGGATTATTAAAAATATAAAACTACAGTTAATCTAAGTTTCTTGTCATGCTATCAAGAATTACTAAGGTAATAAATATGAGCCTCTATAGCAGCTACAAAGAAAAAAAATATAAATTATTATAGTAATTCAGGAATGTCAGACTAATTTCAGCAGTTCTGAATGTTCTTACTGTATGACAGAAAAACTCATACTTACAAAAGTTGCATTAGGATCATCAGGATACATATCTAGTAGCAGCTGTGGCGGATTTAGTGCCCTAATATATTTTGTTACTAAAGTATTTCTTCCTTCATTGTCAAAAACAGAGGTTGTTATTCTTCTTTTTGGAAATTTTGCCTTGCAATTTTTTTTAAAAATGCATGCTCTTTGTAAAAGTGTTTCATCTTCACGATCTGCAAACTAGAATCATAATTACAGTTACAATGTTAATATTTCTGATTTTAAAATACAAAATACCTCAAAAAAAGTACCATTTGCTTTAAGAAATAAATTTACCCTACTCTGCAAGTCTTCATTTAGATGATGCACATTAAGTATAAATGCCAACCTTATCTGATTCTGAATCATTTTCAACAGAAGATAGCTGAGGTTCAATTGTAGCAAAGATGGTTAAAAAGGTATATTCTTTTAAATTCTGTCCACAATGCTCTTCTTTAGGAGATACACAGGTCTTGCTCCAAGTATATCCAAGCAAAACTGGTGGCGTATTTACTTGAAATGTACCACAGATCTGTGAACATATTTAGATGATTATATTAGGTAAAACAAACAAACTACAGTGCAAGAGATGTTATAACAAAATATAAAGGTAATCATGATCCAAATTATATCATGTGCAATAAAAGGAAATAAACCTAATTTTTATGCTTTTTTCACAGGGATTCCACTCACTAGATTCTGGATAAGGGCAACAATCCTCAAATTTTAAACGGGAGAACCTTTTGGGGGGTTCTCCAGGAAGTCATACCCTGTGCCAAGTTAAAGAACAGATGGTGCCCCTACCTGTGGAAACAGTCTTACACCATGAATGCTTCAGTCCCACGAAAATATACAGGGAAATTTAGAACAACACACTTAACCTAATACCAGCAATGCTTAAAATCTAAGGAGCTAGGAGAATACAAAGTGCGGGTGAAAAAAATCATACAGAAGATGTGTCGTTCACTTTAAACAGTTTAAATAACAGAAGATTGTAAAAATGGCTGGTTAAACAACTTTACTGCAAATACAATTATAATATAGCACCCCTTAGCCCAATCTTCCCACACAAAACCCTATGCAAAACTAACTCTCAATACATGATATATATTAATTAGGACTACTGACTATTTAATTACAAAAAAACTCAGTCTTAAGCCTACAGAAAGTTGGGCTTCTCATAGGCAGTAGGACTTGTTTCAACAGGTAAGGCACACCAATGATGGGGTAGGAGGAAGGGTAAACAAAACAGCAAAACGGTGAAGATCTCGTAGGAGACACTTGTAGGACTGACTTAGCTGTCCTGAGTAGGCCCAAGTTAAGACATGACATACCTGAACTAGTAACTGCTGAACAAGCCCCAACAAGTAATTCTGAAACAACTAACTATTGTGAATAAAAAAGGGAGCCAAACTAACTAGACTAACTATTGTGGGTATGTTTGTAGTAAACAAAGTAAATAGAAACAACCTGAACTGATAAGCTTGCCTTATGCTATCTGCAAAGCAATTGGTCTTTACGCGCAAGAAGTATAGATGTTAGTAGCTAGGAAAGATGTCTATAAACTGTGTGATGCATGACATGAATTGGAATTGTGGTATCACCCTGTATCTAAACCCCCTTCATCTGGGCCTGGCCAGCATCATCAGAGAGCTGTTACATGCCTATTAAAGTAACCTGTGTGACGAGCAGGTGTTTGAGTTTTTGGATCCCAGAGAACTGGATGAAATGTTCTCCCAGAAATGGACGAGGTGTTCTGGATAAGCTGAGTGGAAAGGTCTCTGAGGGAATCCCAACATTACTGAGTCTCTGGATGAGAGCAAGGTTGTGTAGTGTACTCTAAACCATAGCAAGAGGCTTCCCAGATCTGTTCACAGTTTATATCTTTCCTGGATGGTGAGTAGGAACTCAGGTGCTTCTAAAATAGGTAGGATCGGGTAGTCACTCTGTCTCTCTTCTCTAGGTCCCTACTATGGCATTTTCCCATAGTCCTCCCAAGAAATAACAAGGTCTTCTTTTCCTTGGGTCAGCAAAAGAGTCTACAGCTTGACTAAGATTAGCCGAGTGCTCTGGCTGAATCCTGCATTCTCCTTGGAACTTCCTATGGGGCTCTTGCAAACTTCAGTGCAGTTTCCCCTCAGCCTTTTACTTCCCCTCACCCTATGGAAAAGCAGTTTCTGAACAATCTAAGATAGGCTTTCACTGCTGTGGCAAATGGAGTCAAAACCAGTGCTCCCATTAAAAGATTTTGGGAGAAGTTTGTGTCTTGGAATTGCTATTGCAAATTAGATTGTATTTCTGATCTCCCTTGATTATGCAGGGAAAGATTAACTGTGTTCACAAACAAATGGTAAAGCCCACAGGAGTTACATAATGATAAAAAAAAATTATTCTTTCTAATGTATGAGGATCACGGCTATTGACAATGTAAACATTTTAAAATCTTGCTGACACAACAGAAGTTTTTAAAATGTTTTTATTATAATTACCTTTGATTGTTCCAGAAGAGCAGAAAAAGGAAAAGTAACTGATCCAAACCAGTTCTTTCTTATATACGAGTGGCCACTGCAACCCTTAAGACAAGTATCCTATTGAAATACATAGTCAGGGTTAGCTGTAGTTAAGTGGGTGTGTGTATCTTAGCTGACACTGATTCCACAACCTTTGGAAGCTTACCAGTATATGTACACACATATCTATCTCTAGCTCTATATATGTTTTCAGTTGTGGCTGTGGCAACAAAAGGCAATCAATACCAAGCTGAATAGACTCAAAAAGGTGTTCATAGAACCAGTGAGTTGCTCATAAAAAACTGAATCTGATCAACAAATACATCCATATTTTCTCAAAGTGAAATGCTTTCACAATAAAATCCAGAGGCATTTTTTAAAACTTTTCCATTATCAGTGAAGCTCAAAGACTCATGGGCTCAATCCACAACTATGCCCAGTTTATACTCAGCATATCTAAGGAAAGCAGGGAAGAAAGCTCCACTTCCCCAGTGCTGCACCAAAATGGCCACTAACTTAACTCAGAGCACCCTAAGGAATGCTCTAAATTATGCTGGCAGTAACAGCCCCATAGAGACTACTGTACCAGATGAGGATCATAAAGAGTGCTTTGTGGTCTGTCCAACTCCACCTCTTCCCACGCTGGAGTATTTCTTCCCCGACCCCTATCTAGAAAGCAGGGGAACAGGCAGTGTGCATCTGCCTATATTGGCACTACACCATGTAAGGATTCCCCTGTGTCAGTTGCCGTTTGAATAGACTGGGGAATAGTGATGCAGGTGTGGAGGATGTGGTTGCTGTCATCTAGACTGAAAATGATGAGGGCTTTGACAAGAGTTTCAGCTGAGCAGACAGAAAGAAAAGATCAGATCTTAGAAATGTTATGAAGGAAGAAGTGATAGGATTTTGACACAGCCTGGAAACAAGGTGAAGGGAAAGGAGAGAGATGAAAATGATGCTCAGTTTGCGGGATGCTAATTCTCTGTTTCATTTCCAATGTCTTTATACCTCTTCCTCCCAGCGTTCAACACTCTCCCTCCAGCAGTTCATTCAGAAGATAAATATATTAAATAGATAAGTAGATGACTTAGTCAGCTATTTTCTTGTATGTGTCACAGAAGTGGGTATAATTTTCTTAAATTATTACAATTTTACAAATCTGTAGCTCACTGAGACCCTAGCATGCAAGCAAATATTGCACTTCCTCTGTGCCACCAAAGTCAGTGGTATACATGCTGATACAGGGGGCCACACTAGCACAACTATTTACAGGAATGGGGCCTGTAGATGAGCTAACAAGGAAGTAATCAGAAAGCTAGCAGTGTGATTACTTTTTCTTATATACAGTACATCTGACAGTTAAACATTTTCTTATTAGTAATTCCATTCCAGATGACAAAACTGTCTATGATAACAACATCTGGAGCATTGCACTGGGTCACGTTACAGGAAGTGGCTTAAAGAATTTCACTGTGATAAAAAATTATTGCTAACTGCTCAAAAACCAGATACATCTTATTATCAAGAATATATAAACCAATTGTTTATACCAGAGGTCCTATTTTCTAAACTCTGCTGTATTTCTCAAGAATCCACCCAAATGTTATTGCCTTCAAAGGCAACAATAAAAATAAAATTGTACAGGAGCAGGAAGTTCTATAGAAAATCTCCATATGAAATGAGCCATAATGTGTAAGGTATATTCACTGTCCATTAGAGTAAAAGTTTAAGTAGTAGTCATTGCATCATAAATTTCGGCATGTGTCTTGTTTTAATAAAACAATACATGATAACCATTAAGCTGTTGATGAAAAATGTATGTGTTGCATAAAAATAATTTTGTAATATAAGAGAATTGGAGAAGGTTCAGAAAAGAGCCACAAGAATAATTCAAAGTCAGAAAAAGTGCCTTCTAGTGAGAGACTTAAGAAGCTCAATCTATTTAGCTTATTACAGAGAAAGTTAAGACATGATTCAATGGTGGAATGTAATAAAAGAAGTGGCTAAACTAAAAAGCTAAACTCCGTATTACCCAAATGAGAAGTGGTAAACTCCATTTACCTGTTTTTACCCTTATCATGAGTTGATCACACCCTATAAGTACCTAAACAGAGAGAAGATACTAGTGGGCTCTTTAAGCTAGCAGACAGAAGTATAACAAGAGCCAATGGTTAGAAGATGAAGCCAGAGAAATTCCACCTGGAAATAAGGTGCAAAAATGTAACAGTGGAAGTAATTAACCATTGGAACAACTTACCAATGGATGAGGTAGATTCCCCGTCACTTGATGTCTAAAACAAAATTTTATGTCTTTCTAAAATATACACTCTAGCTCAAACAGAAGTTATAGCTTTTGTTATGCAGGAAGTCAGCATAGAGTAAGGCTAGTCAAAAAAATTTCATCAAAAACTATCGTCAATTAAACTAATTTTTTCACACAAGCATCTGCTTTCCATGGAAATTTTTGACTTTTTGTTAAATAACTAAACACCTAGAAACAGAAAAATTTCTGCTGAAAGAGAAAAGGAGTACTTGTGGTACCTTAGAGACTAACACATTTATTTGAGCATAAGCTTTCGTGAGCTACAGCTCACTTCATTGGATGCATTCAGTGGAAAATACAGGGGGGAGATTTATATACACAGAGAACATGAAACAATGGGTGTTACCATACACACTGTAACCAGAGTGATCACTTAAGGTGAGCTATTACCAGTGGGAGAGCGGGGGGGGGGGGGGGGGGGGGACTTTTTGTAGTGATAATCAAGGTGGGCCATTTCCAGCAGTTGACAAGAACGTCTGAGGAACGGTGGGGGGTTTAATGACCCATCCACTCCCAGTCTCTATTCAAGCCTAAGTTAATTGTATCCAGTTTGCAAATTAATTCTGATTGCTGAATTGGAATTAATTTGCAAACTGGACACAATTAACTTAGGCTTGAATAGAGACTGGGAGTGGATGGGTCATTACACAAAGTAAAACTATTTCCCCATGTTTATTCCCCACCCCTCACCCCTCACCATTCCTCAGACGTTCTTGTCAACTGCTGGAAATGGCCCACCTTGATTATCACTACAAAAAGTCCCCCCCCTCCCCCCGCTCTCCCACTGGTAATAGCTCACCTTAAGTGATCACTCTGGTTACAGTGTGTATGGTAACACCCATTGTTTCATGTTCTCTCTGTATACAAATCTCCCCACTGTATTTTCCACTGAATGCATCCGATGAAGTGAGCTGTAGCTCACGAAAGCTTATGTTCAAATAAATGTGTTAGTCTCTAAGGTGCCACAAGTACTCCTTTTCTTTTTGCGAATACAGACTAACACGGCTGCTACTCTGAAACCTGCTAAAAGAGAAAATTTTTAATTTAGAAACATCGATACAGTACTTCATAGAAATTGTAGTTCAACTGCCTCATGCCTCCATTCTCCTCCATGGGTTGGGTTCTTCAGCTAGACTACATCTCCCATGAGGCATTACAGATGGAGATTCCCATTATGCACTTTGATAGTTCAACAAGGGGTCCCACAATGAGTTGTGGGAGATGTAGTCTGGCCAAGGAGGCTTTCCCATAAAGGAGAATGGTGGACTGAGGCACCCAAACTACAAACCCAATGACAGGTTTCAGAGTAACAGCCGTGTTAGTCTGTATTCGCAAAAAGAAAAGGAGTACTTGTGGCACCTTAGAGACTAACCAATTTATTTGAGCATAAGCTTTCGTGAGCTACAGCTCACTTCATCGGATGCATACTGTGGAAAGTGTAGAAGATCTTTTATACACACAAAGCATGAAAAAATAGAAAAACCCAATGAGACATCACAGTGGCATTTCTGAATCAAAATGTTCACTTTTCAACTCTTCATCAAAATGTTTCTTTCTTGCTTGCTATCTTTCTTTCCAGAAAATAAAAACATTTTCCACACCTGCTATAGTTTAAATGATCATTATGGACTCTTGTCCTTAAAATCTATTAACAAGATTCCACAGGCCTTTACAAATGCCTTACAGAATTTGGCCCAAATGACAACAGTGGTTGGCTGTGACATTTCTAGCATGCTTTTAATTAAATTAAAAACTGAATTTATTCAAAATTGGAAAACAATAGTACATATAGCTTCTTTCGTTAAGAAAACAAGAAGCTGAGATATGTACATGGTTATAGTTTTCAAACGTCAAAAAAATATAATAAAAATCAGTTGTGTTTTATACAATTTACCTCATGTTTTTCCATCCTAACTTCATCAAAAATGTTGACATATATATTGTCTTTTATTTTAGACAGTCCTGAAAAGCTATAATCATGTCCTGGTGATCTGTAATTAAGAACAGAATCTTTCAGTTTTAATCAGATATTGTATGTCAGAGAGCTTTATCATTTTTTTAAAAAACAACACAATCACTTTTGGCAGTAATTTACTTCAAATATTACAGAACCATAAACATTTTTAAAGGAAAACTAAATTGGTATGTTCGCCACTAAAAATCAAAGGACAAATTTCACTCCAGTTTAACTCCACTGACTTTGAAGGAGTTACCCACCGGGATGAATTTGACCCAGCATATTTTGTTTCTCTAATTACTGTGTCAATAGATATTTAGTCAAATAAATTGTGCCAGATCCTCATTTTGGTGTAAACTGCTGATTTTCACTGACTTCTATCTCATATTTACTAAACCATGTTTAGTAAATTTTCTACTCTTTCACATATTTCAGAGCACCAACTGAATGAAAGCTCACATAACGAACAGAAGATACAGAGGCAGATTCTTTGTTCTTCCAAGTGGGAAACAGGTGGTTTTAAACTGCCTTTGCACACCTCCCTAATTCTAGTTCTCAGCTCCCAGGGTTGCTCTAAAATTGTGCCAGTTTATAACAGTCTTTATGGTTGTTAAATTTGCACAAAACAGAGCAACTACAGCATTCCAGCCATGTTCCTCATATTGGGTCCACTCCATCCCATACCCTATCCCCAACCATATGCCCTAAATTGGGAGATGGGGAGGTTTGAGAGCCATTATTCCAACTCAATTCAAACAGACTAAGTGGCCACTTAGACCTTAGTCCATCCCGTGCTTTGCTGCACATTGGGCTACCCACATTTGCCATCCTTGCCTATCAACTGCCCTTCTCTCCAAATCTTCCCATTTCATGTTGAGGTGCCTGATGTTGTTCAGAACTGTTTGTTTCCATGTTATTTGCGGTCTTCCTCTCTTTCTTCTTGCATTTTCTGGGTTCCATTCAAGGGTGGTATTTGGTAAGCGTTCTTTTTCCATTCTCAGCACATGTCCCAGCCAGTGATGTCTTCTTTTGTAGATTATTTGTGAGAGGGTACCTTGTCCAGTAATTTTTCTGACTTCTTCATTTGTCTTCCTATCTCTATATGTTATTCCCAATATTCATCTCAGACATTTGTGATGAAATGCATCCATCTTTCTTGGTAAGTTGCCACGTCTCACTGCTATATGTTATGATGGCGATTAACAATTACTTTGTACCCATTCAGTTTTGTCTTGAGGGAGATGTTTTTGAGTTGCCAGATGTTTTTGAGTCTTCCAAATGCAGTGTTTGCCTTCCCGATTCTTCTTATTATTTCCTTGGAACTAGTACCATCTTGGCTGATGGTACTTCCAAGATACGTAAAATTGTCCACCTTCTCCAGTTTTGATTTCTGTCCCGATAGTCCCCATTAACATGACTTTACATTTCTTTTCATTGTATATCAAACCTATCTTCTCCATTACTTCTTTTACTTGGTTTGTGCATTTTTGTAGTCTGTTGTACTCAGTGAAGATGCCAATGAACGAACGGACAAGTGGCCACTGGATGGTTATAACTTTTAGTCACTACTGACTTTGCTGGTTTAAAAACATGGCATAGAGATGAAAAAAAACAATGTATCCCATTCCTAATGTCCTAAACCATCAGTTCGTAGCCTCAGGGTCATGAATATGTAGTTTTCAATCTGTGGACTGGGGACCCCTGGAGGTCTGCAGACAATTTCTAAGATTTCCAAAAGGGTCTGCACCTCCATTCTAAATTTTTTAAGGGTCTGCAAATGAAATAAGGTTGAAAACCACTGCCCTAAATCATTCAATCCTCCTACTGCATCTCCAACTCTTATACACAGATACGGAAAGGCAGATGAGTTCAGCAGCCTAAATGAAAAACTTTAAAATACTTTTGAAACAAAATATAACCACCTAACCATGGGAAACTTTGACTCTTCACTGGAGCATTCAAATACTTTTATTTTCTTGTACATTCTTCATGGAGAAGTATGTGGCCAACTTACATAAAATCCACTTGAAGTTCTTCATTCCAGCATGGATGAGATCCATCTGCAATGCTAGTTTGATAAACTGTGTGCTGGAAAGAAACTTCTACAAATGGACGCACACTCACCTAAAACACAAAAATCATACACTTTATTAGATTTGTACTGCTTTGTTTTATTTCTACGTCATCTTATAGAACAATAAAAATGTAGGGACCTCAAGAGGTCATCAAGTCCAGCCCCCTGTGCTGAAGCAGGACCAAGTAAACCCCTAGACTATCCCTGACAGATGTTTGTCTGACCTGTTCTTAAAAACCTCCAGTGACAGGGATTCCACAACCTCCCTTGGCAACCTATTCCAGAACTTAACTACCCTTATAAAGTTTTCCCTAATATCTAACCTAAATCCTCCTTGCTGCAGATTAAGACAATTACTTCTTGTCCTACCTTCAGTGGACATGGAGAACAATTGTTCACCATCCTCTTTGTAACAGCTCTGAACGTACTTGCAGACTGTGATCAGATCCCGCGTCAGTTGTCTTTTCTCAAGACTAAGCAAGCCCAGTTTTTTTTTAAAGGTCAGGTTTTCTACGTTGTTTATACTCCTGGGGGAATTCTGCACCATTGCACAATTCAGAATTTTGCAGAAATTAATGTTGTGCGCACAGAATTTTCTTTTTTCCCTAGAGAAATGGGCTGTAGAAATGTTGGCTCCGACTAGGGGCTGCTGTACCGAGCAGAGCCCAGCTCACAAATAGACGACAAGGCTGCAGGAAGGGGGAGCAAACTGGAGGGTTCCCAGAAGCTGCAATTCCCTGCACACACTGAAGGAAGGAGGCAGCAGTGCACAGGAAACTCCGGTAAGCCCGTGACCCAGCATCAGACTGTTTCTCCCTCTGGATCCCTGGGCTCTAGGAGGGTAGGGTCTGTGAGTGTCTGGGCCTGGGGCAGCGGGGAGCGGTCCACAGCTGGCCTCTGGAGGGAAGGGGTGTGAGTGTCTGGGCCGGGGGAGGGGCCTGCAGCTGGGCTGGGGTGGGAGAGAGTATCTAGGTGCGGGGGGCCCATGGCTGGGTTTGCGGGGGGGACAGAGAAGCAGGAACTGGGTTGTCGTAGGGGTTTATTTAACTCTCTACTCCTGGGGGAATTTGTTGTGTTTGTATTGTCACAGACATACTTGCTGACAGGTATTTTGAAATAATTTACCAAAATAATTGAAACTGATGTGATTATATAGTGTTATTTTGACAAATAGAATTTTGTAGAATTTTTAATATTTTGATGCAGAATTCCCCCAGGAGTATTTTTATCATTTTTGTTGCTCTCTGGACTCTCTCCAATTCATGCAATCTTTCATAAAGTGTGCCACTGAGATCTGGACACAGCACTTCAGCTGAGAGCTCACCAGGGCTAGGCACAGCAGACAATTACCTTCCGTGTCTTACATACAACACTCCTGTTAATGCACTCCAGAGCGATATTAGCCTTTTTCACAATTGCATCACATTGTTGGCTCATATTCAATTTGTGATCCACTATAACCCCCAGATTCTTCTCAGCAGTACTACCAGTTAGCCAGTTATTCCCCATTATATAGTTGTACATTTGATTTTTTTCTTACTTAGCACTTGTCTTTGTTGAATTTAATCTTGTAGATTTAATATCTTATAATATATGTCTTGATATCAATGCTACATATGACTTTAGAAATATCAGATTTTTATTGATAAATGTTGGTAAATGTCCATTTCACCATACACACAGAAACCAATGAAAAATATTTCTGCTGATAATTTAAATTTACAGGTAGGCAAAGTAAGAAAAATGCTGTTTGAGAACTTATTAGCGTTTGATATAAGGATACTTTTATATTTTGACATGTGATGTTAGTGTGTGTTTAACTATTTGAAAACTTTATTATTTTGAATCTCACTGTCTACTGTCATTAAATAATTATTGTCTGACCCCCTATACTTTCTAACAATTGTTAAAATTTAAATAGCAAAAATTTTAAAAAAATCACTTAAAACTCAATTTTGCAGAGGTCTGAAAATTTAAATTGATAAAAATAAAAAAATACTTAAAATAAATATCGACATTATCCATCAAAATTACCAACGAATACAAAATTGAATTCTGTCAAGCCTAGCGATATAGCAGAGAGTCTAGGATGACAGCAACAGGGAGACTGTGGTTACCTGCAAGCAAGTAGCAACTAAGAAAATTTTATTCATTAAAGTCCAGCTCCCTGGTGAATAACACATGGAAATTAACCAGCTTATTTACTCAGTACATTAGTGACTGATAAATGATACATCTGGTCAAGTGCTATTTATTTTTAGATAACAGTTGCTCAGTATATATAACGATACCCTCATGAAAGATGACCCTTATCTCTAGAATTTATATTAAGATATGATTCCAACTCTTATGATATATTAAGACTTACAGGTTATTGGGTTCTACAAGACTGAAAGTCTCCCAAATACAGTTTAACTTTCATCTTCTTCTAAGATTTCTGAAAATTAGTTTTTAATATTAATTTAAATTTAGAGTTGTCATTATACATCAGTGGGGCCCAACCTGTGGCCCTGGAGGCTCTAAACTGTGGCCCTGAATGGTGAGTGTTAAGAAGAAAATATGTATTTCATTCTTAATAGGAAATGTGCTCTCTGAGTTGTGTCCTAAAACTTTTAAACTGCAGTGTTTGAAATGACCCCATTAAGACAGGGGGGCAGTAGGGGGCACTTGGAGCTCTATCCCTTCCCTGCTGCAGTTGCTTAGCAGTTCCCCTGGTGACCACCTGCTGCATCATAGGAGGAAGAAAGAGTAGTCTGGCTATGCCATTTGCCTGCTTTCCTACTAGACTATGGGAGCCCCAGGGAGGGCAGGATAGGAATTCAGCGGGCACTGCCTGAGACTAGGGGAGCACTTAGTAAAGGATGGCTCTCCTTCCCCTCTCCTTCCCATACACAGCCATCAAGGGCAGCCCAGAAGAAAAGAAAAGGAAAGAAAAGAAAAGAAAGAGAATTTGAGAACCAACAGCCAGTTATCACACGCTAATTATTTGCTTTGTCTCAGCGTTGATTAGAGCAGCCAGTGTCAGGTAGTTATGGTATCCACAGGCCCTCCCATGCAATAGCCAGACCACAATGCACTCTGATCACTCTTCCTCTCAACCCCAGCATACCCCTTCCTAACACTGAAATGCCCCAGTGACAAGGACTGTGGGAAAGGAGACACAGAAGCCATCTATGATTTCTCTATGCCCACTGGGACTAACCCCATGTTGGGGAAATCAGCAGCATGGGACCTGCAGGTGGTTCTGCTCCCTTTAGACTGAGCAGAACAGAGAGCCCAAAAATGTTGATTGTGGCCCTTGACCTGTTTGAAATAATGTTCATTTCTCAGGCTGAAAAGGTTGGAAACTACTGCTGTCCAAAATCAGAAAATTTGCATTTTGAGAAATTACCATAAAAATACATATTTAACTATAATAATGAAACTGAAATCCCTCAAAATACCAGAGGTACTGAAGCAAAAACAAGCTGTGACAGAACAAAGGGTTGGAGATCTTTTTAAAGAATAAGAACAAATTCTTAAATGTCAAGAGGAATTTTGTCCCAAATCAATATATTGTTGAGGGACAATTTAAATAAGTATTGACATGGCAGATACGGTTACAATAAAGAAAATAAAATTTGCCCTCTTATCCATTGTCAAAATACTGTTTGAGGCCTTTGTCATGCCTTTTAAATAGGGCTGTCAAGCGATTAAAAAAATGAACTGCGATTAATCGCACGATTAAAAAAATGAATTGCGATTAATCGCGATGTTAAGCAATAATAGAATATCATTTCTTTAAATATTTTTGGATGTTTTCTACATTTTCAGATATATTGATTTCAATTACAACACAGAATACAAAGTGTACAGTGCTCACTTTATATGTATTTTTATTACAAATATTTGCTCGGTAAAAAACAAAAAATAGTATTTTTCAATTCACCTAATACAAGTACTGTAATGCAATCTCTTTATCATGAAAGTTGAATTTACAAATTTAGAATTCTGTACAAAAAAATAAAACAATGTAAAACTTTAGAGCCTACAAGTCCACTCAGTCCTACTTCAGCCAATCGCTCAGACAAACAAGTTTGGTTACAATTTGCAGGAGATAACGCTGCCTGCTTCTTGTTTACAATGTCACCTGAAAGTGAGAACAGGAGTTCTCATGGCACTGTTGTAGCTGGCGGTGCAAGATATTTACGTGCCATATGTGCTAAAGACTCATATGTCCCTTCATGCTTCAACCATCATTGCAGAGGACATGCGTCCATGCTGATGACTGGTTCTGCTCGATAATGATCCAAAGCAGAGCGGACCGACACATGTTCATTTTCATCCTCTGAGTCAGATGCCACCAGGAGAAGATTCATTTTCTTTTTTTGGTGGTTTGGGTTCTGTGGTTTCCGCATCTGAGTGTTGCTCTTTTAAGACTTCTGAAAGCATGCTCCACACCTCATCCCTCTGAGATTTTGGACGGCACTTCAGATTCTTAAACCTTGGGTTGAATGCTGTAGCTATCCTTAGAAAGCTCAGATTGGTACCTTCTTTGCATTTTGTCAAATCTGCAGTGAAAGTGTTCTTCAAACGAACATGTGCTGGGTCATCATCTGAGACTGCCATAACATGAAATATATGGCAGAATGAGGGTAAAACAGAACATCAGACATACAATTCTCCCCGAAAGAGTTCAGTCACAAATTTAATTAATGCATTATTTTTTTAATGAGCATCCTCAGCATGGAAGCATGTCGTCTGGAATGGTGGCCAAAGCATGAAGGGGCATTCAAATGTTTAGCATATCTGGCTTGTAGATATCTTGCAATGCCAGCTACAAAGGTCCCATGCAAATGACTGTTCTGACTTTCAGGTGACATTGTATATAGGAAGCAGACAGCAGTATCTCCTATAAATGTAAACAAATGTGTCTGTCATAGCGATTGGCTGAACAAGAAGTAGGACTTAGTGGACTTGTAGGTTCTAAAGCTTTACATTGTTTTGCTTTTGAGTCCAGTGATGTAACAAAAAAAATCTACAATTGTTAGTTACGCTTTCACAATAAAGAGATTGCACTATAGTACTTGTATGAGGTTAACTGAAAAATACTATTTCTTTTGTTTATAATTTTTACAGTGCAAATATTTGTAATAAAAAATAATAATATAAAGTGAGCACTGTACACTTTGTATTCTGTGTTGCAACAGAAATCAATATATTTGAAAATGTAGAAAAACATCCAAAATATTTAATAAATTTCAATTGATATTCTATTGTTTAACAGTGCGATTAATCGCGATTAATTTTTTTAATTGTGATTAATTTTTGAGTTAATCACGTGAGTTAACTGTGATTAATTGACAGCCCTACTTTTAAACAATACAAAATGATTCACTCTTTGGGGTTTTTTGTTGTTGTTTGAGTAATTTAAGTTATTTACCTCACTTAGAGGATCAGATGTGTATGATGACTTGCCTGATCGTAGATGTTGACTCCGGGACAGCTGATTAATTGCATATGCTGGCGAATGAACACCTGCAGGTCTTTAGATATAAAACAGGAATGACATACACATTTCAACCAGCTTTTCTTTTGAATCTACATGGCAATTGCTTGTATTAGTTCATTATTTACAGATGCTACAGATAATTAGTTTACTATTTACAGATGCTATACATACTTATAAAGAACAGCTAACAAATCAGTAACACAAATCAAAACATAAATCCCTAAAATGAAGAAATGTCTAAAACTATGGGCCTGATCATGCAGCCACTCCATTGTTCCAGTCCAAATCCCACTGAAATCATTTCAGTCTGGACACATTATGCCTCCAGGCGCTGCCACGGAACTGGGGTGCCTGGTCTGCAGGGGTTCCATTTCAGCTTTTGGGGGCAGAGGGGCAACCTTAACCATGATTCCAGGGGCTACTTAGGCACCTGAAAATTCTAGGTTTTATTTGCAGATAACAATTTAGAAATTAGCTGACAGGAGCACTGTATCTACTTCCTGTTTAAAGAAAGAAAAAAAAATATACAACACCAATTAAAGCCATATTTTAAATTTATATGTAAATTTAGAACAATCAGGAGATACTACAGCAAGATATTCACAATCCCAAGCTTTGCGGTATCAGTTTTGGAGCCTTAACTCAGATACCAGTTTGATACTTTGGTACACTATCTTTCGTAGAGATAAATAAAAATAAATAAAATCTGCTTAAAATCTGCTTACTTTCTCTAACAGACACACTCTGTTACTGCCATTATCTATTCCATTTTAGTCTATAGTTTTTCATTCTACCAAAACCACATTTACTTAATTTTAATACATGCAATATTTTTCTCTTTTATTAAGAACGAGATTTTATTTTTCTAATTATTTTGGCATTTATGTTTACCAATCACAATCATGGACATGACTCACTAACGTCTGACTCTGTCATTACTATTAGAATCAGACTTGGAACCACATTTGTTTTTGTACAAATTTTAAGCTATTTTACAGATATAATTAAAAATACAATTTGAAAATAAGTGACCACCTCCACAGTATCTATAGTTATGTGTTTAGCTAATTGATTTTAAACTGGCACTGCTAAGATGAGGTACAAACTAAATTTACATTCTAGAAGCATACTATTATTTGATTGTACCACTTTAAATAATGACTGACAAAGCACGATCTGGTAATAAAGTAATAATGATACTCCAGCCAGGACAGATTAGGCATTTTAGAACTCATTACTCAAATAATTAAATTTAAGCATAAGAGAGAAATAAAATTATGAAATGCACAAACCAGACAAAAACTAAAATAACAGTACTATAATCCTGAAAGAATAAAATTTGAGAATATATGTGCACTGCACATTTTGACAGGAAGTAGCAAGAAGTAACAATAAGAATAATAATATTGTGTGTTAGAGAATGTGTGTGTGTGTGTGAGAGAGAGAGAGACAGACTGTGTGTGCCTGAGTGTGTCAGCGTCCGTCTCTAAGTGGAACTTGTTCAGTACAACAGCAGCCGCAGCTCCCCCTCCTGAGCCAGAGGAACCAGCACAGACAGGCTACCTGTCCCCCAACGCCAGCAGAGACCCACTAGGCATAGCCACCTCTTGCATCAGGCGAGCTCCCCCTGTGCTGCACCAGCTATGGATCAGCATCCCAAAGAAGGGGCAACTTCTTTGGGAAGTGTGTGAGAAAGACTGTGTGTGAGAGAGAGAGAAAGAGTCTGTCGGGGGAGTGTGGGAAGGGTGATGGGAGCTGGGCAGCCGGAGAGCAGCTGCTGCGGGCTGGGCACCCAGCTCTGGGACGAGTGGATACAGGGGAGCAAAGGCAATTTTGGGGTGGCTATAGTTTCCACAAGCACCCCCAGCACCATGCCTGTTTGTAAAATTATAATGTCGTTAGAAACTCGGGGGGGGGGGTAAGAGGGCCTCTTCACCCTCCTTAAATGGCACCCTGCTGGTCTGCTTCTCCAGCCAGCCCAGCTTCCACAGAAGCATAGTTATCCCTAACACTATGATAATCCATTTCTATTAATTATAAAGTCCTTTGATAACATGTTAAACTTCATGCAGTTTTTAGGCAAAATAAACTTCAGCCCAAAGGCCCAATCTGAATGTCGTCCCCCCCGTCCCAACACTTGGCAGCTTTTGATCCTGCATTTATGAGCAGCTGGTGAGGCTGTCTCTCTCAGGGACACAATTTCCACATTTTAGCTCCTAGATGGACTCTCACTTCTCCTTGACTGAAATTTTCATAAATTATTTTTGGGCGCGTTAAGCTATCGCTGAGTCTCTTTCGTGTTGTAGTTTTGTTTTATTTTCACACTAATCTCAGAACCACAGTGAATTTTTTCTTTACATTTGGGGTATTGTAATATACCATGGATGAAATAATGAATAAACCATCTCTAATTTAATTATTGTTGCTAAATATGATTTGCATTCTGTGAAGGAATCAGCCTATCCATTATTGCAAACAATGTCCAATTGCATGAAAGTTATAGACTGTTGTTTTGTAATGCTAATTATTTGCATAGCAAGTTTGGAATGAGGCACACATTCTTAGATGCACACTCTCTCAAGGAATTTACTTTTTCTTTGTTTCAGATAAACAAGAGCTCAGAACTGCACAAGAATTTAATTGGATTTGGCAACCATTATGCTAGACATCTGTACTCTCACAAACCGTTCCTACATGTTTTATACACTGAATTAGTCTTTCATTATGCAGCTGAACTCCAAATAAACGAAAGGACCGCACAATTTGTTACTTTTGTAGGCCGAACACATTACACATACCAGGGCCTCCTTTCATTCCTCCATTTTCCCCGCACCTCCAACAAGTTCCCTGTGAGCCACCTTCCCATCCCTATTTCAGGGACTCTACGCAACCTGCCTCCAACACTTTCCTCCCTCATGCCATGGTCTCTATGTATCCCCCCACTGCTACATGCTAGGGGCTCATTGTGCTCCCCCCCGATTCCCTCCTCCACACATGCCAGAGGCTCAGTGTGCCCATTCCCCCATATGCCAAGGTCTCTGTGTTGCCCATGTTCCCATACAAGGGTCCCCTGTTCTTCCTTCTCTGCCAGGGGCCTTCTCCAAAATGCCAGGGTCTCTCTGTACTGCTTCATTTCTCCTTCCCCATATTTTCCCCTTCTTTACCATGGCAGGGGCGCTGTGTCAACCTCATTCTTCCCCATCTCATGCCAGCAACCTATGTGGTTCCCATGGCTCCCATACCATTGTCCCCCATTTTCTTCCTCAGGCCCGGGGCTTTTTGTCCCCCACATTCCATCCACTTTCTTAATGCCTTAGAGATACAAACAGAAATGCCATCACATGGAATGTTAGACCTTGCTTTGCTCAGCCATAAAGTATAATAAAGAGTAAATGTCTTCATGAATTGAGTCTACAGTACAAGCATTGAAAGTCATGAACTTCTCCTACTTTATCCAAATAATAAAGTACTAATATTTTAAACAAGTTTTTAAATGATAGAATGTTTGTCAAACATTACATCTCATTGGTATAGTTATCACTCTGAATGCATTTTTCTGTAAATACTTTCATTTCCTACTTTATGCCCTAGCAGTATGTTAGCTTTAATGAAAATGTTTCTCATGATGCAGTAGCTCTTAAACCAGGTTTGGTGTGTTAAAATATTTAGATTAATATTTGTGGTAGCTAGAAAGAAAATTGTGCTCATCTAATGTAAATACACAGATAGCAACTGTTTTTGTTTGCTGTATTATAAAACTTAAGTGATGTTTTTAAATTTAGTTCCAACTTGCAAATACTATCCTTTTCAGAGCAAGCTTCACTTAATTTTCCAGTCTTACTAGAAGAATATTTCTAAAACTTAAATGAGTAATTACATAAAGCATTAAAGGAAATATTAAGTGGGTGAAGACAACATAGTCTCTACTTTAAAAAAAATAGCTTATGCAGTCATTCAGTTGAAAAAATACTAAATTCTATGAGACTTACAAACTGATCTTCATTTTAGAAGCAAAATATTAAACAAAATATTACTACCAGAGAGTGCATATGGGTCAAAAGTTACATTATGAGCAACTCAATGTGTTTCTTTTACTTGATAAGTAAAACTGGCTAACAAATTATAGTTTCTAATTAAGAACATTTTCTGTCAGATACCATATGATGTCCCAGCCAAGTTGACTTCCTTTTTTTCCTTTCTGTACTATATCTGACAGCTCATACTTAGATGAAGACAGTTAGTTCAATCCCAGCTAAGCAGTATCCAGAAAAGAGCTGAACATATCAACCACCAATCAATCCGTTACAAGAAGTCTCATCATACTTTCCATCTTGTGAGTGGAAGGTAGAGCACTCCACCAGATCACCATCTAGGAGTGCAAAATGAAAGGGTGCTGCTTTGTGGAATTCTTCCTTGCATAAACTCCTGCTGGATTGGACATCTATACTGGGAGCAGGACTTGGGAGATTGCCATGCAAATGGCACAGTATTCTGACCCAATCCTGTAGAACTTTTCTGGGCAAGTTATTGCTGATCCTAAGGTGGTTTTACATCATCCACCAAAGCATATGGTCTGACCTGCTATGTCAATTCCTATGTTCCTGATCACAGTGCAGAAAAGTTCATTTCTGGGGAGAAAAATCTGTACACTTATGCATCAATAACTATACAGTAGCCCTGCATTCTGGATAGCTGAAACAATTCCATGTCAATATAAGCAGCATTAAACACATAACAGAACTATCAACAGCATACTGTTCCTTATAGATAATTTACAGATTTCATTGGAGTTGAATAACTAACAAAATTCTATAATCTGCACTTTTGGTCAGTTACATTGTTTCTTCTTTTAAGTGAGATCTATAAAACTATGGGAATGCTCTTGCAAGGGAAATGGTAGAAACTAAACTAGACAAAACTCTACAAAAGATTCATTAGGGAACAATCCTGGACTACGTGGAGGATGTACCAAATTACCTAATAGGTTTTTACAATCCCTAACTTCTGTTCCTATGGTTTCCTACCTAGTAACTGATGGATTTCTTGAAGGAATGTTATAAGCTCTCAATATTCTGATAAGAAGCTTAAGATCTCCATCAGAGACCGTCTGCGCTGGAACTTTTTTCCTCTCTTTTCTTTGCGGCTTTAAATGTCTTCTACGTTCACCTAGCTTAAAAACTGCATTCCTCAATTGGCTAGACAAAGTTGAAAATGTTTTAGTCAGCTTTATATATAAACATCTTCCTTTATTATACATGATTTAAGAAAATGGAAAATTTGTTACCTTTCTATGATTGTGCTTTACACAAAGGCTCCACAAAGTCCACTTCAGACCTTACCATGCAAATCTAATTCGCCTGGGAAGCATTTAGAAACTACAGTAAAATGTGCATTACAAGCCCCATATAGTCAGATATGTAAGACAAAAAAATTTTCAACCTTTCCTAAAATCAGTAATATTGATCCATTGGGGACCACTATTTGGAACAGCCTCCTGCCAAAGGAGGTTTCCGCAACAGAATGAAGGTAAAGCCTGTAATGCTTAAAAAAAGTGTTGATTGATGAGCAGGTAACAGCTTTACAGATTTCATTTAAAGTACCTGATGCCCTTTCTACACAGAATGCTACTGTGGAAAGTGTGGAGTAGGTTCTGATCTCTTTTGTAATCAAGGCTAAGTATGTTTCAGTGATAAAAAAACTCAATCCACCTAAGTACAGAGATTTGCAAGCTTTCAAGTTCTGATGCATAGGGTGGAAGAAAATGAATTAAGATGATGTTTTCCAGAGTTAGAACCTATCAGTATGAATGAATGGTTTATGAAAGTTTCTAGTGCTATAAGCATATCCCAGATAAGGAAGATAGGTGTCAGTGTTGGTTTGTGTAGAAATGCTGTGTTAAGGAATCTTGATACCATTGGATGATCTACCAGAGATTTGGATACACCTATGCCCTGGTCTACACTAGGACTTTAGGTCGAATTTAGCAGCATTAAATCGATGTAAACTTGCACCGGTCAACACGATGAAGCCCTTTATTTCGACTTAAAGGGCTCTTAAAATCGATTTCCTTACTCCACCCCTGACAAGTGGATTAGCGCTTAAATCGGCCTTGCCGGGTCGAATTTGGGGTACTGTGGACACAATTCGACGGTATTGGCCTCCGGGAGTTATCCCACAGTGCTCCATTGTGACCGCTCTGGACAGCACTCTCAACTCAGATGCACTGGCCAGGTAGACAGGAAAAGAACCGCGAACTTTTGAATCTCATTTCCTGTTTGGCCAGTGTGGCAAGCTGCAGGTGACCATGCAGAGCTCATCAGCAGAGGTGACCATGATGGGGTCCCAGAATCACAAAAGAGCTCCAGCATGGACTGAACAGGAGGTACGGGATCTGATCGCTGTATGGGGAGAGGAATCCGTGCTATCAGAACTCTGTTCCAGTTTTCGTAATGCTAAAACCTTTGTCAAAATCTCCCAGGGCATGAAGGACAGGGACCCGAAGCAGTGCCACGTGAAACTTAAGGAGCTGAGGCAAGCCTACCAGAAAACCAGAGAGGCGAACGGCTGCTCTGGGTCAGAGCCCCAAACATGCCGCTTCTATGATGAGCTGCATGCCATTTTAGGGGGTTCAGCCACCACTACCCCAGCCGTGTTGTTTGACTCCTTCAATGGAGATGGAGGCAACACGGAAGAAGGTTTTGGGGATGAAGAAGATGATGATGATGATGAAGTTGTAGATAGCTCACAGCAAGCAAGCGGAGAAACCGGTTTTCCAGACAGCCAGGAACTGTTTCTCACCCTGGACCTGGAACCAGTACCCCCCGAACCCACCCAATGCTGCCTCCTGGACCCAGCAGGCGGAGAAGGGACCTCCGGTGAGTGTACCTTTTAAAATACTATACATGTTTAAAAGCAAGCATGTGAAAGGATTAATTTGCCCTGGATTAATCGCGGCTCTCCTGGATGTACTCCCAAAGCCTTTGCAAAAGGTTTCTGGGAAGGGCAGCCTTATTGCGTCCTCCATGGTAGGACACTTTACCACTCCAGGCCAGTAACACGTACTCGGGAATCATTGTACAACAAAGCATTGCAGTGTATGTTTGCTGGCGTTAAAACAACATCCGTTCTTTATCTCTCTGTGTTATCCTCAGGAGAGTGAGATATCATTCATGGTCACCTGGTTGAAATAGGGTGCTTTTCTTCAGGGGACACTCAGAAGTGCCTGTTCCGGCTGGGCTGTTTGCCTGTGGCTGAACAGAAATGTTCCCCGCTGTTACCCACAGGGAGGGGGGAGGGTTGAGGGGGTAGCCACGCGGTGGGGGGAGGCAAAATGCGACCTTGTAATGAAAGCACATGTGCTATGTATGTAATGTTAACAGCAAGGTTTACCCTGAAAGAGTGTAGCCACTGTTTTATAAAATGTGTCTTTTAAAATACCGCTGTCCCTATTTTTTTCTCCACTAGCTGCATGTGTTTCAATGATCACAGGATCTTCTCCTTCCCAGAGGCTAGTGAAGATTAGAAAGAAAAAAAATGCACTTGTGATGAAATGTTCTCTGAGCTCATGCTGTCCTCCCATACTGACAGAGCACAGATGAATGCGTGGTAGGCAAATAATGTCAGAGTGCAGGAAAGCACAAAATGACTGGGAGGAGAGGTGGTGGGCTGAAGAGAGTAAGTGGCGGGCTGAAGAGAGGGCTGAAGCTCAAATGTGGCAGCAACATGATGAGAGGAGGCAGGATTCAATGCTGAGGCTGCTGGAGGATCAAACCAGTATGCTCCAGTGTATGGCTGAGCTGCAGCAAAGGCAGCTGGAGCACAGACTGCCACTACAGCCCCTGTGTAACCAACCACCCTCCTCCCCAAGTTCCATAGCCTCCACACCCAGACGCCCAAGAACACGGTGGGGGGGCCTCCGGCCAACCAGCCACTCCACCACAGAGGATTGCCCAAAAAACAGAAGGCTGTCATTCAATAAATTTTAAAGTTGTAAACTTTTAAAGTGCTGTGTGGCATTTTCCTTCCCTCCTCCACCACCCCTCCTGGGCTACCTTGGTAGTCATCCCCCTATTTGTGTGATGAATGAATAAAGAATGCATGAATGTGAAGCAACAATGACTTTATTGCCTCTGCAAGCGGTGATCGAAGGGAGGAGGGGAGGGTGGTTAGCTTACAGGGAAGTAGAGTGAACCAAGGGGCAGGGAGTTTCATCAAGGAGAAACAAACAGAACTTTCACACCATAGCCTGGCCAGTCATGAAATTGGTTTTCAAAGCTTCTCTGATGCGTACCGCGCCCTCCTGTGCTCTTCTAACCACCCTGGTGTCTGGCTGCGCGTAACCAGCAGCCAGGCGATTTGCCTCAACCTCCCACCCCGCCATAAACATCTCCCCCTTACTCTCACAGATATTGTGGAGCATACAGCAAGCAGTAATAACAGTGGGAATATTGGTTTCACTGAGGTCTAAGCGAGTCAGTAAACTGCACCAGCGCGCCTTTAAACGTCCAAATGCACATTCTACCACCATTCTGCACTTGCTCAGCCTGTAGTTGAACAGCTCCTGACTACTGTCCAGGCTGCCTGTGTACGGCTTCATGAGCCATGGCATTAAGGGATAGGCTGGGTCCCCAAGGATAACTATAGGCATTTCAACATCCCCAACAGTTATTTTCTGGTCTGGGAATAAAGTCCCTTCCTGACGACATGGGCATGTCATGACAGGGGCGACTGACGACATGGCTTACAGGGTTGGCTTACAGGGAATTAAAATCAACAAAGGGGGTGGCTTTACATCAAGGAGTATTTCAGGTAGGACTTCACGGAGGGTTCCAATAAGAAATGGTGCACCTAAGTAATTGTTCTTATTGGAACAAGCAGGTTGGTCTGGCCTCTGATTGATACATGGCTAGATTTACCTCGCTGCACCTTCTCTGTGAGTGACTGCAGTGTGACCTAGAGGAATGAGTCCCCTAGATGGGGGAGGGAGGGAAGCAAATGAGTACAAAACAAATCTGGTCTATTTCTTGTTTTGATCATCCATCTATCTTTTACATCTTTGGCTGGCAGCAGACGGTGCAGAAGGACTGCAAGCCATCCACATCTCATGGCTGCTCGGCAGAAGACGGTGCAGTAGGACTGCTAGCCATCCTCAGCTCTTGCCTGCCTGGCAGAAGATGGTACAGTAGGACTGCTAGCAATCCGTATTGCCTGCCTGCTCACCATAAGATGGTTCAATAGGACTGACTGCAGGACTAAAGAGAATGACCTGGTCAAGTCACTCCAAATTTAGTCCCTGCGCCCATGTCTGCCCAGGCGGACACATCGGCCAGGAGCACCTCGGACATGACGATGACGGCTACCAGTCGTACTGTACCTTCTGCTGCCACAAGGCAATGGGTTGATGCTGCTGTAGCAATGCAGTACCACGTCTGCCAGCACCCAGGAGACATACGGTGACGGTTACCTGAGCAGGCTCCATGCTTGCCATGGTATGGCGTCTGCACAGGTAACTCAGGAAAAAAGGCGCGAAACGATTGTCTGCCCTTGCTTTCACGGAGGGAGGGAGGGAACGGGGGCCTGATGATATGTACCCAGAACCACCCGCGACAATGTTTTGGCCCCATCAGGCATTGGGATCTCAAACCAGAATTCCAATGGGCAGCGGAGACTGCGGGAACTGTGGGATAGCTACCCACAGTGCAACACTCCGGAAGTCGACTCTAGCCTCGGTACTGTGGAAGCACTCTGCCGAGTTAATGCACTTAATGCACTTAGAGCATTTTCTGTGGGGACACACACACTCGAATATATAAAACCGATTTCTAAAAACCGACTTCTATAAATTCGACCTAATTTCGTAGTATAGACATACCCTATGTTTACGACACTCTTAACACTGACAGACCTGTGATGTCACAGTGGACGTCAGGCCTAGCTGTAGGTCATTCTGTAAGAAATCCAGAAGAGCTGTACCATCTGGTTTCCTAGGACTCACATTTCTATATTGAAAGTAATATAAGAATTCTGTCCAGAACCTTGCATAAATCAAGGGGATAGAATAACTATGGGAGATTAACTTTGGAAAAGTATCCCCATCTTATTTAAGGCTTGTTACTCAACAGCCAAACTGTCATGCTCCGGCAGTCTGGCTTGGGATGCAAGAGTAGTCTCTGTCACAGAGATTATGCCACTTGGGAAAATGGAGTGGAGACTTCAGGAATATCTCCATTCAGTCAAAATACTCTGGTCTTTGGTTATAAGAATAACCAGTTTTCGCTCCTTATCTTCTGAATTACTCTCCTTCATGCCAGCAGAGAAAGGAAAGCATAGAGAAGCAGGTTCTGATATCTGTGAGCCAGTGATCTTTGATCCGCTTCCCATGTCTAGAAGAGCCTTGCCTTTGGTTTAATCTTAATGCAGATAGGTACACCTCTCTTGATACCCCCCAAACACTTCCTAGTTCAGGGAAGTGTTCCAAATTCTATCCACTGACAGCTTAGCCAGTCCACTTATCTGTTCGTTGTCACTGTTGCACGGGTAACCCTGAGACAGTTTTGGTGATCTTCCTCGCATAGAAAAGAATCTGCATTACGTCTGCATTTAGACTTGAGTTTTGTGTTCTAGGATCCAGTACAGAACCGAGAATAGGACCCTGGAATTTTCCCCCCTCAGAGATGGACTGGGCTTTGGAGTGTTCTAGTCTTTCACACCAAGGGTCCTTGATTGATGAGAATGATTCACTGATCCAGTTTGCGGACCCTTTGGAGCTGAAAAGTACTGACCTTCCCTTTCCATTACCCCTAGGTGTGGTGGGAAGCAAAGGCCCCAACTAATGATTCAAAAACTCTGAGCTCCTTCCCCTGGCAGAGTGAGACCTGCTGGTTGTGAGCAATCATAGTAGAGTCCTGTTTCTATTGCTCCTGAAGGGTCTTATAACAGATAGAGCATCTCTTGGCCTCTGGTTTTCCTTGTCTGGCCCACACTGTCATTATGCAAGGAGTGAGAAACTGAGAGGAGCTCAGCAGGTGGTCTCATTTGGAGAATAAAGCCTCAAAAATTTCAGCCTAAAGGAAATGGGGAGGGCCTCACACACTGTTGCCCCAAAATCTACTTTAAATGCTAAGGATAATGTGGGAGCACTGAACAGCTGCTGTTTGTCCCGCCACAGGCGGAGAATCTAACATAGGAGTAGAAGGGATAGGCCAAGTCCCAGGGCTTGAGGACAAGTCTGAACTGCCTCTGGTATTTTCAGGAAGAGAGCTGCAGCTAAAATGTCTTAGGCTGAGGGAATAGATCAGAATCAAGATAATTTCCCATGCTGATAATTCTGACTCACTTCTAAAATGTTGCTTGATGGATTCATGAATAAGGAACTGCAAAGAGAATTCATTTAATCTCATCAAGTTTTGTTTTGTTTCTTAAATTTGATTTCCACTTGTAATATTTACAATTTATATATTATTCCTTTTGACACTTTTCATGTAAATGTAATTTAGAACGTAAAGATGATAGGAACTATTCCTGAAAAATGTGAATCTTCTGATATGTTATGGATTCCTGGTTTTTCCAAAAGAAGCAAATTTTCTGAAGTTTAGGCTCCATTTGAGAACCAATTCTGCATTCCTAACACAGTAACTCCTGAGGATATATACCAAAAAGGATATAGAGACCAAAAATGAAACCTGATATTCCCCAAGCAAGTTATGATGATGAATTGGCTACTCCTGCACAGAAGTGAGATTAGCAAGTTTATGCAATACTAAAACTAGAACATTTTCATAATAGAACCATACACTAAAAAAATTACCAGTTAAAACATTCTTTGTATTTTTCTACCTATTCCCTTTCTGACCGATTAAAAAAATCCAAAAGTTCATACTGCAAACTGTTAATCACTTTTCAAAGGTGATCAACTGAAATGTTCTTTTTAGCTTTTAGCCAAGTCACATCCATTAAACTCAGTGAGAGTCATGTGGCTATATTCTCATACACCAATTTGAAAATATATAGTATTACAAATCTGCCAAGTAAAATATTACATTAATAAAGTAATTCACTTGCATAAATTCATAATCTTTTGATACATTCATTAATTCAAAGTTTAGTTTTTAATTATACCTCATAGACATAATTTCTTCATAGTCGCTCACAATATCCATTAAATTAAATTTGTGCTTAACTTTGACAAGTCGCTTTAAAATTAGTTTTCTCATCTGCAAAAAATAATTGAGTTTTTCATGAAAAATAACATCTCTAAAATGAAAATTCATATTTGTAACTATATAGGCAGGAATTCTCCACTATGGCACTTTCATGCTACAGTGCCCCGGATCAGGCCAGGGGAGGATTCCCCCAGTTCAGAATTCTTCTAAAGCAGTTTACACTGCCTTGCAAGTCCACTACTGCAAGCCCCAGCAAATAGGTCGCAGATTGGATGGAGGGGAAGTGAGGTAGTGTAGACATCACAGATATCTCTGTTGCTGTTCTGCCTTATGTTGCAAACCATGTGGCACCCTGAAGAAGCCACGATAACTTAGACAGCTTCCCCAGACTTCCTTAGTTATGCTGGGGATCATTTTGGCCCCCGCAGCAGACTGGAATCTGCAAAGGTGGCATTAAGCCACTTTCCTCCCACAACCTGCGTTGAGAGATTTGTGCTGTATCTCTTAGATCTGCAGCACATAATTTCACCCACAGAATTAACATACATGATAATTCTAATGGACAGAAAATGTCCCCCCACACTCAGGGTGAGTAATTTGTCTGGACACTGATAAAGTGCCCTTGGGGCAACAGAGGAGAAATCCTTGCCCCTTATCTTCAAAAAAGTCAAAAGTGTCATAAAACAAACTCCCATTACAACCAGCTGAGAAGAAAAGATTCAAAGCCCCCTCCACCTTCTCTAGTGTATCCCTGCCTCCATTACTTATATTTGCTCACCACTACTGGACTTTGTGTATGGCAGCAACAGAGTAATTTACTAAAATATCAATTTCTTACATTCTATTTCTGAAGATGCTGAGGTGCTATTACTTCAATAAGAGTCAAAAGGACTCACACGCCACAGGAAGTACTGAACATCTTACAGGCATGAGCCCTTGGTCTGGGCCCTAGTCATTGTCACTCTGAGGCTGGTGCATACAGTGCAGTGACAGACATGGGTAATGGAACATGGTGCCCCTCACGTCTAGGTCATCAGCTGAATTCCAGTGCTGGCTGGTAGGAACCAGAAGTCATCACCATCTGATAGCTATTTAGTATTCTATACAAAATTAATTGGTGGTATCAGTCCAATTGAGGACAGGTGTCCAGCTCACCAAAAACACCATCACAAATGACTCCCTTATTTAAAGTCTGGAAGCCAAGGATTGTATGGATATAGAGCCTCAGCTCCAGAAGTCATCTCTTCAGAAAAGGTTTTAGGCTCATTAGTGATGAAGTTTGGACTGCTGCTGCACATTCTACTGTTATTCATTTTCTAGGATATTTCAATGCAACACTGTAATAAGTATTACATTCACATTACAGATTCTGAAAAGAAAAAGTTGGTCATTTTTCTCATAGCCAATACAGTCATGTCAATATTTGTCATACCTTCCTTATAAAGTTGGCAGACCTAATCCTTTGTGCAGTAATAGGATCCACATCTGTCATTGATATATCCTTCTCTAATTGGCTTTCATATTCCTGAATATAGAATTAGGTAATTTTCCTGGATCATATACTGATCTTTACAAAAAATTTTAAAGAAAATGAAGAGAGGCATTTAAACTTTTTAAAAACTATGATGAAATTAACAGAAGTTCCAGAATATGACATCTTTGCTGGATTCTCTCAAAGTGTATCCCTAAACAGTTCACAAAGTTGTAACTAACAACAACAACAACAACAGAGGGAAAGAGAAATTAAAATGTATAGGCAAGAGGAGAAATCTGTGTTTCCCCATACATGACCTGAAAACAAAAGGAGAGTCAAAGAGGTGCAGAGATATAGCAAAGCAGTTTTATGAAAACAGGAACTACAGGGGAAAATGTGTTGGAACTAAAAGTAGTGAGACTGTGTGATAACACTGAGAAAAAAACTGATGCAAATTGAGCAGAGGGCAAAGGAAGAGAAGTAGGGAAAGAAAAAATGCTTGAACCACCAGTTGTGAGGTTGTGTAAAAAGACAAAGAAAAAGCTGGTGGTAGTTGGAGACAGTCTATGGAGGGTTTTAAAAATAAGTAGAGCATTTCTGAAATGAATACTGCAATGAACTAGGGAGCCAGTGGAGAAATTTGAGAGGAAAACATGATTCTCTATATGTTTAAGAAAATGAGCCAAAATATTTTGCAGTTTGGAGAGCTGGAACTTGGGGAGGCCATAGCTAATCAAGATGAGAGAAGATGAGAGCATGGAGGAGGATTTCAGCCAAGGTGAAGTTGAAATAGTGAAAAGGAGGCAAATGGAATGTCTGAGTCAAGAAGGAAGACAGAGGAGATGGAGTGACGCTGCAGGATTTTCCTCTGGCTGTATTTCCTGAGATATTTAGCTGAAGAAAATGAAGATGAAGCCACAAGTTTACTTTGTGAGAGCATGCAGAGAGGCTCAACATGGAGAAGTCATTAAAGATGTCAAAAGATATAAACAGCTGAATATCATCAGCAAATAATGCCAACACTTCCTGATATTAACCATACTTGTGGGAGCACAGGAAATACTGTTCCAAAGTTCCCATTCTGTGGCCACTGTCTTTACTGCATGTTGCATTCTATCTATGTTATCCATACTTACACATGCATCCTAGAGAGAATACTGATGATCAAAGAAGGACCACAGGACAAAACAGGCAGTTCATAGAATTAGAAGATTAGGGTTGAAAGAGACCTCAGGAGGTCATCTAGTCCAACCCCCTGCTCAAAGTAGGACCAACCCCAACTAAATCATCCCAGCCAAGGCAGTTGTATTAAAGGAGAATTACCAACACTGCCTAGAACTCATTTGGTATCAGAAAGAGCTAGAGGGGACAAAAGACATCCCTGGATATTTTTATTTAAAAAAATGTAATCAAGGAGCATTCAGAGATAGCTAATATAACAGGACCCCAAGAAGTGTCTATGTTTGCCCTCATTTTTTCTTAGCAGCACTAGAAGAATCTATGCTTGGGTTAAGGTCACAAAAAGCAATTATTTCCTAGAGACTGAAGCAACGTTGTCCAATTTATTGTGTTAAAATTTCAGGGTCACATTACTCTGACTAGCACTTTACATCATTGAACTCAACAAGGACTACTTGAGTAACGAAGTGCTATTCAACATGAATAAGGACATTGGAATCTGGCTCTTAGGCATTAAATCATGATAATGTAAAAGATTACACATGTCCTTGCTGCACATAGAAATCAAATAGGAAGAGGAAAGTTGAATTCAACTACTGTGAGAAATCAAAGATTAATATTAAACTCAGATTGTCATATATAACATGAAACAAGGATCATAGTGGAAACATTAAATACCTGAATGACTGCATCTGGTATCTCTCTATCATACAGTGGTATTTGCCGAAAATGCCAGAAATCGAACTGCTCTGAGTTCCTAAGCTGCAACAGCTGGAAACGTTTACACTTTTTAATCTCTTCTTCAGTAACAAAGTTAAACTCTTCTTGCAGCTGTTCAAGACGAAAATATTTTGACACAGTTTGTTCCTTGGATCTTGCATACTGTTAGAGAAAGTAAAAGCAAGGTTCAAATATTTTTAAACTTTTTGGGTGATGACTAATAAAATTTGCTATTTGTTTTTATAAAGTGAAACTGTACTGGCTTGAGCCAAGCAAAGAACCAACAGGTTCTAAGCAAACTTCCCATACTTCTAACAATACATCTCAGTATGACCTGCAATACCATCGCTATTATTTGGGGCTTCTCTTCAGCATAGATTTTATGATGTAAACAAATGCCCACATTTTTTCTATTGGTATTAACTTTAAGGAGAAACTGACATTTGAGTTTGTATGGTATTTTTATTTGTTCTTTTTCTTTAAAAATCCACCTATCATTTTTCTATATCACAGAAATTAAATGACTGACTAACCTGTACTATCTCTGTATACATCCATTGGCCTAGGAAATTCTAATGAAGACGTTTCTTAAAATACTTCACCAAATTCTGCTCTCTCTCTCTTTCACCTGTGAAATCCTACTTATTCCAGTGAAGTTACATGGGTATAAGAGTGTAAAGTTTAGCTTATTGCCTTTGTAAATGAATAAAATCAATTTAATAAGCTTTATCATTCTCTTTTGGTATAATGTGAGCAGGTGTAATGGGCAGATGCCATGGAATGTTTCACTGGTCACAGGCCACTAGCCAAGGAAATTAGTAGGAAACAGATTCCATAAATCTTCCTGGGAGTATAAAATGTAAACTAAGTTTACCTGAGTAGAGGTTTGATTTGGAGTGGAATCACAGCCCAGACTGGTCTGTTGAGTGGATTGAAGGGATCGAGTAGTTAGTTGTAAGATTCAGCTGTCCCTCACAGCCGGATCAGGCTGTGGTTTTGATTACTGTAGCCACTAAGAGGTTATACATCTCCAATTTCTCAAGACCAAATTTGTAGGTAAAAGAAATCCTGTCTGAGATTATAGTTAAGGACATAGGACCTAATACAAAACTCAGTGAAGTCGCCGGAAAGACTGTCATTGACTTCAGTGGTCTTTGGATTGGGCTCATTCATAGTTATTTATATCTCAGCATCATTTCAGACTTATTCTTGAATATGCTTAAGCACTGGTATGTTTAGCAGTTTTTTTTGTTATTCTTTCAACCCTAGTTCAATTCTCATTTTCTCTTTGTATGTAGCCCATTACTAGTGTAAGACGATAAATATTTTTTTCTGTTTGCCCTAGATGCTTTGCTAGAAGTATATGTTGTAAAATATTACACAGAGAAACACAGTCTAAAATGACCACCTTTGAAGCAGTCTACTCAGTATCTACAAAGGGATCAAGGGAGACAACCCTTAGCCTTTAAAAAACTTTAAAATGAAAATTAGACTAGAGTTTGTAGCAGTGAAGCCTCTTCTCGCTTTTGAAAAATTCCCCAAATTGCACAGTGAAGTCAGCTGTTCAGACAGTGATCAGAAGTCATTACATGGACTCTAGAATAAGTCCACAGAGCCCCAGTAATTTTCAGCTATTATCATTGCACCACTTTTGACCTCCACCTGGTTAATCTCTGCAACTACTACTGAGCAGCTGTAGGATCACCTAACCCAGTGCTTCTCAAGCTATCTGATGTGGCGGACTGGCAATTTTTTTTTCCAATGTGCGCACAGACCAGCAGCTGATGGCTCGCGGATCGGCACCGGTCCACAGACCACCACTTTGAGTAGCACTGACCTAACCAACAGCAGTGTCTCTCTAGTAGGATAGCTCCTGTTTCCATACATAAAGTTAACTTCCTTCTGAATCCTTGAGATCCACAGAGTGAATGAAGTAGGGAAAACCCTATGAGGCTCCCCCCATCAGTGTGTTTTCCTTACCCCTAATCCTTCCACAGATTTTGTGCTTCCTATCTCTAAATGATGTACTGAAATGACAAGACTTGAAACAGAAACAAAGAATAAAATTCATGACACAAGATGACTGCAAATTGTTTTATTAATTTGCTCTCCCGGGCTTCACCATCATTTGTTTTAATAGAATCAAAGATTGATGATCTAAGTCTGTTGCAGTTCATGTAAACAATGGGGTAAGATTCATCGTGTGGTATGACACCAGAAGGAAGAATGACCAGAAAGAGTTCAGAGCAAGTGACCAAAGTTAGGGAAAGGGAAAAGGATATGAGAGGAAGAAAAGGAGAGGGGGTAACTATCTGATTCAAGTAGAATCTACAATAAAAATAGGCTCACTTATAATTAGCGAGCAACAATTTCATCTTGTTGCTCCAAGTAAATACATAAATTATTCAGCTTTGCTCCCACTTCTTTTGGCATCTTCAGAAATCTTGATCAGAAGTAGTCTTACAGTTCAGTCCCATATTATTTATAACCTTGGAGCCAAAGATCTCCTGTGAAAAATGCTTCAGTAGTCAATATCTAGAAATTCCCTAACTCCTGTCATGTTAGACTCAATACATATTTTCTTCTAGAAGCAATTATAAATTATTACACATTCCTAATACTGAACTCTGCTAAACATTACCATAATGAATTCCATCAAATCTGAATACTCAGGGTCATTAGGATCAATCTTGACTTCTTTGGCCCATTCAGTAAGTTTCTGTCGGTCAGTGAACCACAGGAGTCCAGTAGCTATTTCTGCATTTATGTTTCTTGGCACACTAAAAAGGAATGCAAGACTTTCACTTATTTTGTCATACATTAGCTCCTATATACTATAATACACACAATGGTTTAGCAAACATTTCCAATTCTCACAGACATCATCAGGTTCAGTCTTATTCTAAGTCATGACTACAAGAAATATAGAGATGGAAACACCCAAGAAATCTGCAGAAAATAGGTTAACTGTGCTCTACAGTAAATTAGCATTATACAGAACACCTTGCCATAAAGCAAATGATATTTTAGCACAACTTTTCCCATCGTATTAAACATGAGATGCTATCTAGTGAAAACTGTGGCAATCTTATAGAAATATAAGATTTATTATTACCTGTAACAAGCAGAGATTATTTTCTGAGATTCAGGGGCTAACGGAATTCCTCCCTCATCGACTGCCCAGGATAAGGAATACATTAGTTTTCCTGATGTCAAAAGACACACCTCTTCAGTTTCATTTTCATCCAGAAGAAAAGGTACATCTGTAAATTAAAAGTTGTTGGAAAAAAATTAATCAGTATAATTAAATTTAAATTTCCATCTAGTTTAGCTTTTCCCAAGCTTTTGAAAGTTGAGATCTTCAGAAAAATGAACCCAAGTACACAGATCCTTCAACCCTGCCATTTGTTGTTAAAGGTCTACCCATCTTAATTTATACATCTTCCACACCCCAGTGACTAGTCTTTCAAACCCACATCCCAAGACTTCTTTAGGATATAAGCACGTACTTAAGTGAATTCAGTACTTTCCTGAATCAGGATGCTTTCTTGATCTGGGGCCTAAAGGAGGAGAGCCATTCATCCCCCAGATCTTCCGGAGTATGTACAGTTCCTTAGCAGATCTAGCAAAAATTTCTGACAGGCAGTTTGTGATCTGCTGGAGTGAGGAATTGACTGGGAGGGAATTCTGAAAAAACTTGCCTAGTCCCAATCCTTTTGAGACCTTCTTTATTGGTTCTTGGACTTGGTGTCCAGATTCTGAGTCAGAGCGTAGCTCCTTCCTCAGAACCATGGCTCACTAGGCCAGTCACAAAAACTTGAATGAAAATGGCAAAACCATTGTGTTATACTTTCTCAGTGTGCCCAGGACTGTGGGTTACCCTTGTTACCACCCCCTGCCTCAGCAAGAGAGAGATTTGCTGGTGCTAAACTGAGTCACAGATTCCTGTCACCCCAGTCTGTTAGCCATCCCAGTCAAACTTCTCAGGACCCCTTAGATCTAGCTGGGATGAAATGAACAGTGTAGGTATCTTTTGAAAATGTTTGGTTCTACCAAGGTAGAAAGCCAGTGTCTTTCTAACATCTAAGGTATGAAAACGGGTCTCCTGTAGGGCCTTATGCAGTTTTGGAAAAAACACTGGTAGATGAATGGACTGGTTAAGATTAAACTCTGATAGAACCTTAGGTAAGAATTTAGGGTGTGGGCATAAAGAGACTTTGTCCATGAAGAACACCACAAAGAAGGAGATCTGCCATCCAGGCCCCAATCCTCCCAACCCTATAGGCCAAAATGATAGCTAGTAAAAAGGGCGTCTTCACCCATAAATGGAGCAGAGAGCAGGTTGGTATTGGTTCAAATGGAGGTCTCATGAGGTATTTAAGTACCAGGTTAGGGTCCCAAGTCAGAGTGGGGTCCCTAACCTGGGGGCAGATTCCCCATTCCATTAATGACACAGAGTGAGCAAATATGAAGAACCCATCAACCAGAGGATGAAAGGCTGACATCGCAGCCAAGTGGATATTAATCAAGCTAACTGATAACTCCGATTTCTTTAGCTCCAACAGGTTTTCCAGGATAACTGACAGTAACACAGATTCAGGCACAAGATGGCAATGGAAACACCAGTGGAAGAATCTCTTCCATTTCTGCAGGTAATTAATTTGGATTGACTCCTTTCTACTGTTCAGTAGTATCTCTTGCACTTCTGCAGAACAGGAGGATTATAACCTTACAAACCATTGAGGAACCACACCCTGAGACAGAGAACCCTTAGGCCAAGGTGAAGCACATAACCCACATCCTGGGAGAGGAAATGAGTAATGGTCGGAAGCTTGAACGGCAGTTGGACGCATAGCTGAAGAAGGTAAGGGTACCAAGCCTGTCTCAGCCAGGTCAGTACTAGAAGGATAACCCTGGATTTGTCCTGTCTGATCTTATTCATCACAAGTGTTGGTGTTAACGGTGCTGGAGGAAACTCATAGAACAGACCTTTTGTCCAAGACAGGAGAAAGATGTCTCCCAAAGAGTGGTGGCCCTGACTTCCTCGTGAGCAAAACAGAGGACACTTCTTGTTCCTGGAGGTGATAAAGAGATCCACCTCTGGAAGTCCCCACCTTTGGAATATTCTGTGGAGAATCTGAGAGTCTAACTCCCATTTGCAATTCTGGTTGTGGTGTTTTGTATACCTGGGAGGTAGATGGCTGAAATTTGGATCTGATGGCTATACACCAGTTCTACAGTTTCATAGCTTTGGGGCACAGGGAGGGAGATCTTCCTTCTCCCTGCTTGTTGATATGCAGGCCACATATCTGTCATGACCCTAATTTATTTGCCCCAATGAGGGGTAGGAAATGAAAGCAGGCATTCCTGACTGCCCTAAGTTCCAACACGTTGAGGTGGAGACTGGTTTCCAGAGGTGTCCATCTGCCCTGAGTCATGAGGGCATTGAGGTGAACTCCTCTTCACAAAAGTGATGTATCCATTGTCAGTTAAAGTTGGAGTTGGGTGAATGAAAGGAATGACTGCACTGCCGTTGAGTTGATTTTTCCACCAGGCTAGGGAGTTCCTCACCTGGAGAGGAAACTTGATCTGCCTGTCCAGAGTATCTCTGGCTGGTGAATAGGTCATTCTAAGCCAGCCCTGGAAGCAGCAGAGGCATAGCCTTGCATGATCAGTCCCAAGGGTACAAGCTGCCATGTGTCCCAAGAGTTTCTTATTGTAGTTTGAGGACTTCCCTGCGTAACCCTGACCAGACCTGACAAAGTTATGAATTTGTCCATGGAAAGGTAGGCCCTGGCTGCCAACAAATCAAAGAAAACCCATATTAGCAGTATTTTTTGTATGAGGGTTAATATGGATTTTTTATACATTTATCTGGAGACCCCATTCCTTGAAAAAAGAGCTGTTTGAGTGGAAGACAGCACTGCCTTGTAGGATTGGTTTTGAGTAGCTAGTCATTGAGGTACATGACGACTAGAATTGCTTCTCATCAGAGGTAAGCAGTCACTATTGCCAGGACCTTTGAGAATACCCTTGTGGCCAAAGAAAGGCAGGATGGAAGAACTCACTATTGAAAATGATTCTGGCCTATAGTAAAACATAGGTATTTAATGTGTGATGGGTGTAACGCTATATGGAAATACGCATCTTGTAGGTCAAGGGTCAAAAACAAAATTTACTTCCTCTAGTGAAGGAATTATAGCTGCCAGAGTCACCATCTTGAACTTTGGAGGCTTTACACATTTGCTTAGTAGTTTTAGATCCAATATTGGTCTCCATCCTCTTTTGGCACAAGGAAATACTTTGAGTAACACCCTTTCCATTTGTGAGGAGTGGGACTAGCTCTATTGCTCCTAATTGAAGGAGAGAGTCCAGTTCTTGTTTCAATAAAAGCTTGTGAGAAAGGTCCCTGAAGAGGGACAGGGAAAGAGAGGGAGGGACATAAAGTGGTTATAGCTTGATGTTATAATCTGTATGATGCTGTAATGGCATCGGCACCTGCCTCTTGTGAGCACCCCTTTCTGGCCGATATATGCCTGCAATCACACTGTTTTGAATGCGGCGGCACCCACCTCTCACGGGAACCCCCTTCTGGTCAGGTCTGAGCTTTTTCTGTTCTTACAATGGGGTGGCACCTGCCTCTCGCGAGTGCCCTCACCCCCCCTCAGCCTTTGGTTCTTTCGGCCAGTCTTCGGTGACTCAGCAGACACACTATTCCCCCCTTCCAGTGTATATAGTCTATAGTTCTTGCTCACAGCCCTGGTATGGGGCGATAGCACCAAGGCTTCCTTTCTGGAGGCACTGCATTCTTTAACAGCCCAACAGGAGCCCATCTTGATACCCTCAGTTGGTGTCCTCTTGGCAGCCCTCGCCTAGCCTCAGTCTTCAACTAGACCAGCAGGGCCCCATCACGGTATCCTCGCCTGGTCTGGCTAGGTTCTGGACTCAATCCCCTGGGCTCAGCCTGCCTGCATTGACCTGTCCGCGGTCCAGTTGCTCTTCCAGCCAGCCAGGCACCCAGGCCTCCTTCTTCAAGCTCCAGGCAACAACTGACTGCTCTGTCTCTGCTGCTTCCTTTTACATGGCCCTTCTGGCCCCTGACTGGTTGCTCCAGAAGCCTCTCTGGTTGGCTGCTTCCTCTGCAGCCACTCTAGGCTGCCAGGAGGACTTCTCCTCTGTTCTTTTCTGGGGCGGGGTAAGGCAGGGCTATGAGGCCTCCAGCAGGGGGCCCTTATACCTAGTCCACCCCATTATACACCTCCCCTTTCAGACAGGATTGGGGCAGTGGTTCTTCCCTCGGTCCTTTTCTGCCCCCCTTCAGTCAGGGCATACTCTTTTTCTTGCCCCGTCAGTCAGGGCCTTTTCTCCCAGGTCTCTCTTACCTATAGAGCATTCAAGAGTCCTTTCAGTACACCTTTTGGCCTCTGCCTTTACACAATAAAACAGTTAAAATCTTGCCTGTTGTTTCCGTGGCTGCCTTTGCCTCAGTTGTTTTACTGCCTCTCCACCGCCCTTGTGGATCAGGGTCGGTCTGAAGATCCTCACTCCTGGTACCATAGTATAATAGAGTTGGTACCTGACACTCACAAGCACCCCCTCTCTGGCCGATATGTGCCTGCTCTCACTCAGTTTTGAATGGGGCAGAGGACTGTCCAATTCCAGCCTCCCTATGTAATAGTGCTGGTGGGCTAGTGAATCGCTACTGGTAAGCAGCCCTGGGATGTGTAGAAGCACCATGTACAGAAATAGAAAAGAACCAGAAGTCTTCTTCATCTTCCTCAGTATCCTCCAACTGGGGGACAACCGTGAAAAAGCATGGAGAGTCCTGTAGAATCGGAAGACAATGGTAATCTGGAAATCAGTGTCTCAAGTACCCAGAGGCACTCAGTACACATGAGCAATGGGAACTCTGGTTCATCCATCATAAACAAGCCCTTAATTCTTGTGGTACTAAGTAAGGCTTTGGTACCAACTTGGTCGCCGAAGAAGACTGTACCACTGACTGGGAATATACCGACACTGTGATTTGCCTGGTACCATGGGTGCTGAGTGGGTAGGTACTGATGGTGGGGCTATGCGAGAAGATAACTGTTTGGAGTGCTTTTCCATGCCCACCTTGTCCCTCGTAGACAGTACCAGAACCCTATCAGAGATGTGTTTCTCTTTAGAGCTTCAGGACTTTCCAGCCCCGCTAGTACAGGAGGAGTCTTTTGCCTCTACGGTACTGAGCCAAGAGGTCGAGGCTTCTGAGACTGTGAATCTAGCAGAGGACTGGGGCCATTTAAGAACGAGCTCCTTATGATGAGAGTGTCCGAGTGCCTCTTCTTCAAAGCTTTCTCTGAAGTTTCCATAGCCTTCCTTTTCTTAAGGAAAACCTGCACTGAGGCTAAGGGGCCATTTGATCTATCCAGAGACAGATGTACTGGGCTGACTGGGGGTGGAGGGATCTCCTGACCTGACTCAGAAGCATGTAAAAGGGAGTACTCCATCATGAACAGTCTCAGTTCTCAGTTTAATCACACTGTTCTTCCTTGCCCTGGATGTGAGGGCCAGTCAGAAGTTGCACTTCTGGGAGATGTGAGACTTCCTCAAACAAATATACTAGGAATGGGTGTCACTAACAGGTATAGCCTCTCAACAGGAGAGGCGAGCCAGGCACACCATATCAGGAGAATAACACTCCCCAAAGGGAGAGAAAGGAAACAAATCAATCTTCTTACTACTTATATCTAACTAACTAACTATAAACTATCTACTAACAATGAAACTACACTAAGCTAATCCTAAACAACCAACCATAAGAAACTGTACATGAGATAGACAAGGCATGCTCAAGGTAGACATGCTAAGGCTCCGTCGCAGGCTGAGATGGTTGATTAGGAACATAGAATGGTTCACCGGGCAGCCCTGTCTGGCCTCGGTGAATGGCACAAGGATTCACAGAATGCATGTGCAGGCTGAACAGATGCTGCTAACATAAAATCTTCGATCAAGGACTCAAGAAGTGCACGTGCACCTGAAGTGGAGCAACCATAGGGACACTGCTCAAAGAGGCCAAACTTCTGATGTGTTTCTCTCAGTGAGGTATTAATCAAACTGGATAAGTAGAGAAAGAAGCATCAAACAGCAGGAAAACCCTGGATGATGAATGGTCATCATTTTGCCTGTGAGAACAAATGAAGAGGAACCACCAAGTGTCTGTGTCATGGCAGAGTGAGCTCCAGAAAGGGCATTTCAAAGGAAGGTCTAAGTGTTAGAGTAATGCAAAGTGCTTTCACTCTGACACAACTCTGAGAAATACTAAATACAGTAACTCCTTGCTTAACGTTGTAGTTATGTTCCTGAAATATGCGACTTTAAGCAAAATGATGTTAAGCAAATCCAATTTCCCCATAAGAATTAATGTAAACTTTAGGTTCCAGGGAAATTTTTTCACCAGACAAAAAAACTATATATATATATATATATATATATATATATATATACACACACACACACACACACACACACACACAGTATAAGTTTTCAACAAACAATTTAATACTGTACACAGCAATGACGATTGTGAAGCTTGGTTGAGGTGGTGAAGTCAGAGGGTGGAAGAGGGTGGGATATTTCCCAGGAAATGCCTTATTGCTAAATGGTGAACTAGCATTCGGCTGAGCCCTCAAGGGTTAACACGTTGTTAATGTAGCCTCACACTCTACAAGGCAGCACGAATGGAGGGAAGGGAGACAGAATGGCAGACAGAGACAGAGACATACATCCTGTGTGTGGGAGAGAGAGAGATGCGCATTGCCCCTTTAAGTACACTGAGCCCTGGTCTACACTAGGAGTTGAGGTCGAATTTAGCAGCGTTAAATCAATTTAACCCTGCACTCATCCACATGACAAAGCCCTTTTTTTCGACTTAAAGGGCTCTTAAAATCGATTTCCTTATTCCATCCCCAACATGGGGATTAGCGCTGCAATTGGCCTTGCCGGGTCGAATTTGGGGTACTGTGGACGTAATTAGACGGTATTGGCCTCCGGGAGCTATGCCAGAGTGCTCTGGACAGCACTCTCAACTCAGATGCACTGGCCAGGTAGACAGGAAAAGGCCCGCGAACTTTTGAATTTCATTTTCTGTTTGGCCAGCATGGCAAGCTGCAGGTGAGCGCAGAGCTCATCAGCAGAGGTGACCATGCAGAGCTCACCAGCAGAGGTGACCATGATGGAGTCCCAGAATCACAAAAGAGCTCCAGCATGGACCGAATGGGAGGTACGGGATCTGATCGCTGTATGGGGAGAGGAATCTGTGCTATCAGAACACCGTTCCAGTGTTCAAAATGCCAAAACATTTGTCAAAATCTCCCAGGGCATGAAGGACAGAGGCCATAACAGGGACCCGAAGCAGTGCCATGTGAAACTTAAGGAGCTGAGGCAAGCCTACCAGAAAACCAGAGAGGCAAACGGCCACTCCGGGTCAGAGCCCAAAACATGCCGCTTCTATGATGAGCTGCCATTTTAGGGGGTTCAGCCACGACTACCCCAACCGTGTTGTTTGACTCCTTCAATAGAGATGGAGGCAACACGGAAGCAGGTTTTGGGGACAAGGAAGATGATGATGATGAGGTTATAGATAGCTCACAGCAAGCAAGCGGAGAAACCGGTTTTCCTGACAGCCAGGAACTGTTTCTACTCTGGACCTGGAGCCAGTACCCCCCGAACCCACCCAAGGCTGCCTCCCAGACCTGCCAGGCAGAGATGGGACCTCTGGTGAGTGTACCTTTTTAAATAGTATACATGGCTTAAAAGCAAGCGTGTTTAATGATTAATTTGCCCTGGCATTTGCGGTTCTCCTGGATGTACTCCCAAAGCCTTTGCAAAAGGTTTCTGGGGAGGGCAGCCTTATTCCATCCACCATGGTAGGGCATTTTACCATGCCAGGCCAGTAGCACGTAGTCGGGAATCATTGTAGAACAAAGCATTGCAGTGTATGTTTGCTGGCATTCAAACAACATCCATTCTTTATCTCTCTGTGTTATCCTCAGGAGAGTGATATCATTCATGGTCACCTGGTTGAAATAGGTTGCTTTTCTGAAGGGGACATTCAGAGGTGGCCGTTCCTGCTGGGCTGTTTGCCTGTGGCTGAACAGAAATGTTGCCCGCTGTTACCCACAGGGAGGGGGGAAGGGGTTAGCCAGGCAGTGGGGGGGAAGCAAAATGCAATCTTGTAACGAAAGCACGTGTTATGTATGTAATGTTAACAGCAAGGCTTACTGTGAAAGAGTGTACCCATTGTTCTATAAAATGTATCTTTTTAAATACCACTGTCCCTTTTTTTTCTCCACCAGCTGCATGTGTTTCAAGGATCACAGGATCTTCTCCTTCCCTGAGGCTAGTGAAGATTAGAAGGCGAAAAAACGCACTTGCGATGAAATGTTCTCTGAGCTCATTCTGTCCTCCCACATTGACAGAGCACAGACAAATGCGTGGAGGCAGACAATGTCAGAGTGCAGGAAAGCACAAAATGACCGGGAGGAGAGGTGGCGGGCTGAAAAGAGGGCTGAAGCTGAAAGGCGGCGGCAGCAGCATGATGAAAGGAGACAGGATTCAATGCTGAGGCTGCTGGATGATCAAACTAATATGCTCCAGCGTACAGCTGAGCTGCAGGAAAGGCAGCAGGAGCACAGATGGCTGCTACAGCCCCTGTGTAACCAACCGCCCTCCTCCCCAAGTTCCATAGTCTCCTCACCCAAACGCCCAAGAACACGGTGGGGGGGCCTCCGGCCAACCAGCCACTCCACCCCAGAGGATTGCCCAAGCAACAGAAGGCTGGCATTCAATAAGTTTTAAAGTGCTGTGTGGCCTTGTCCTTCCCTCCTCCACCACCCGTCCTAGGCTACCTTGGCAGTTATCCCCCTATTTGTGTGATGAATTAATAAAGAATGTATGAATGTGAAGCAACAATGACTTTATTGCCTCTGCAAGCGGTGATCGAAGGGAGGAGGGGAGGGTGGTTAGTTTACAGGGAAGTAGAGTGAACCAAGTGGCGGAGGGTTTCATCAAGGAGAAACAAACAGAACTTTCACACCGTAGCCTGGGCCAGTCATGAAACTGGTTTTCAAAGCTTCTCTGATGCGCACCGCGCCCTCCTGTGCTCTTCTAACCACCCTGGTGTCTGGCTGCGCGTAACCAGCAGCCAGGCGATTTGCCTCAACCTCCCACCCCACCATAAACATCTCCCCCGTACTCTCACAGATATAGTGGAGAGCACAGCAAGCAGTAATAACAGTGGGAATATTGGTTTCGCTGAGGTCTGAGTCAGTAAACTGCGCCAGCGCACTTTTAAACCTCCAAATGCACATTCTACCACCATTCTGCACTTGCTCAGCCTGTAGTTGAACAGCTCCTGACTACTGTCCAGGCTGCCTGTGTATGGCTTCATGAGCCATGGCATTAAGGGATAGGCTGGGTCCCCAAGGATAACTATAGGCATTTCAACATCCCCAACAGTTATTTTCTGGTCTGGGAATAAAGTCCCTTCCTGCAGCTTTTGAAACAGACCAGAGTTCCTGAAGATGCGAGCGTCATGTACCTTTCCCGGCCATCCCACGTTGATGTTGGTGAAACGTCCCTTGTGATCCACCAGTGCTTGCAACACTATTGAAAAGTACCCCTTGCGGTTTATGTACTCACCGGCTTGGTGCTCCCATGTCAAGACAGGGATATGGGTTCCGTCTATGGCCCCACCACAGTTAGGGAATCCCATTGCAGCAAAGCTATCCACTATGATCTGCACATTTCCCAGGATCACTACCCTTGATATCAGCAGATCTTTGATTGCATTGGCTACTTGCATCACAGCAGCCCCCACAGTAGATTTGCCCACTCCAAATTGATTCCCTACTGACCGGTAGCTGTCTGGCGTTGCAAGCTTCCACAGGGCTATTGCCACTCGCTTCTCAACTGTGAGGGCTGCTCTCATCTTGGTATTCTTGTGCCTCAGGGCAGGGGAAAGCAAGTTCCATGAAAGTGCCCTTATGCATGCGAAAGTTTGGCAGCCACTGGGAATCGTCCCAGACCTGCAACACTGTGCGGTCCCACCAGTCTGTGCTTGTTTCCCGGGCCCAGGATCGGCGTTCCACCACATGAACCTGCCCCATTAGCACCATGATTCCCACATTGCCAGGGCCCGTGCTTTGAGAGAAGTCTGTGTCCATATCCTCATCACTCTCGTCACCGCACTGACGTCGCCTACTCGCCCGGTTTCGCTTTGCCAGGTTCTGGTGCTGCATATACTGCTGGATAATGCACGTGGTGTTTAATGTGCTCCTAATTGCCAAAGTGATCTGAGCGGGCTCCATGCTTGCTGTGGTATGGCGTCGGCACAAAAAAAAGGCGTGGAATGATTGTCTGCTGTTGCTCTGACGGAGAGAGGGGCAACTGACGACATGGCTTACAGGGTTGGCTTACAGGGAATTAAAATCATCAAAGGGGGTGGCTTTACATCAAGGAGAAAGAAAAAGAACTGTCACACAGAATGGCCCCCTCAAGGATTGAACTCAAAACCCTGGGTTTCGCAGGCGAATGCTCAACCCACTGAGCTATCCCTTCCCCTTGTATTTCAGGCAGGACTGAATCTCTATTAAACTTTTCAAGGTGTCCCTGACAGAACTCACCGAAACGATTGTCGGCCGTTGATTTCACAGAGGGAGGGAGTGGGGAGCAAATGAATACAAAACAAATCTGGTGTATTTCTTGTTTTGATCCACTCCATCTATCTTTTACATCTTTGGCTGGCAGCAGACAGTGCAGTAGGACTACTAGCCATCCTCATCTCCCACCTGCTCACCATAAAATGGTACAATAGGACTGCCAGTAGGACCTAAAGAGAATGACCTGGTCGAGTCACTCCTAATTTAGTTCCTGCGCCCATGTCTGCCCAGGCGCTCCTGTCCGACCTTACCGAGGCGGCCAGGAGCACCTCAGACATGATGAAGATGGTTATCAGGCCTATTGCACCGTCTGCTGCCACAAGGCAATGGGTTGCTGCTGCTGTGTAGCAATGCAGTACCACGTCTGCCAGCACCCAGGAGACATACGGTGACGGCTACCTGAGCGGGCTCCATGCTTGCCGTGGTATGGCGTCTGCACAGGTAACTCAGGAAAAAAAGGCGTGAAACGATTGTCTGCCGTTGCTTTCACGGAGGCAGGGAGGGCATGACGACATGTACCCAGAACCACCTGCAACAATGTTTTTTGCCCCATCAGGAATTGGGATCTCAACCCAGAATTCCAATGGGCAGCGGAGACTGCGGGAACTGTGGGATAGCTACCCACAGTACAACACTCTGGAAGTCAATGCTAGCCTTGGTACTGTGGAAGTACTCCGCCAAGTTAATGCACTTAATGCACTTAGAGCATTTTGTGTGGGGGGACACACAATCGACTATATAAAAACAATTTCTAAAAAACTGACTTCTATAAATTTGACCTAATTTCGTAGTGTAGACATACCCTGACACCATTCTAAGTACATTGCCTTTAAAAAGATCAGGAAGTTGAGATAGCAGCTGCAGCCAGCAAGCGCTCTACGTCCTGTCCCCACCCTGCTCTATATGAAGAAGGGGTAAGTGGGGTGTGACACTATGAGTATAATATAATATCTCACTGAAAGGTGACAAGGCCAGGAAGAGTTAATTAACTCACAGACTGACCTGATCCATGGCCAAACTTTAAGGACGGGTTAGGAAGATATGTAAACGATTAGAGCTTTGAAATGCAAGTCTGCATTGTTAGAGATAGAAGGGTAGATGTTTGTTCAGATCTTGTGATGTAAGCAAACAAGTCTTGTCTACTGCTATTGCTTTGATTCAAAGATCAAAAAAGGAGTATTAACATTTAGGAAGACACTTGAGTGAAATTGTATTATTGTCAATATGTCTCTTTGAAGGTTGTGGTAACCTGTAGCTGAACTGTTTAATGGATAAATTACCCTGTAATAATTGCCATGATGTTTAGGAGAAGAAAAGTTAAGCCTATTGTTTTCTCAGGCCAAAAGGCTGCTGGAAATGTATAAAAACCTTGGGACATGATCCTTCTTCATCTCAGATCTGCTTTGGGTTTCAAGAGGGGGAAACCTTAAGCCATAAGGATTGAGAACCCCAGTCACCGACTGGAGTCACCCTGAATATGGACATTGGACTATAACCTATGGACTATTTCTGAAAGGACTTTTGGCAACTATAAGCTCATCTCTGCTATGTATCTGAACCTCAAGAGTTGAATTCAAGTCTCTGTGTATATTGATCTTTTAACCAACACTCTCTCTCTCTTTTCTTTTTTAATAAATTTTAGTTTAGTTAATAAGAATTGACTATAAGCGTGTATTTTGGGTAAGATCTAGGTTATCATTGGACCTGGGTCTGGGGCTTGGTCCTTTGGGATCAGGAGAACCTTTTCTTTTATATGATTAAATAAGATTTTCAGAATTTATCATTATATGCTTGACATGTGTGTCTGGATGGAGGCCTGAGGCTGGGTGCTTTAAGGGAACTGCATTATGTGGACTTCTGAGTAATCAGTGAGGTACTACAGAAGCTGTTTTGTGCTGGCTTGGTAAATCTAAGTATTGGAATATCCACCAGCATTTGGGGTTTGTTTACCCCATTCTGTTTGCAGTTCACCCTGATTGAGTGACCTCAGCTTGCTCCCACGGGCAGCACCGTCACAGGGGGGCAGGAGTAGGGAGGAGGGGGACACCCTGACATTAGTCCCCCTCTTTTCCCCTCCCCCGTACAGCAAGCAGGAGGCTCTCCCGGAGCAGCTCCAAGGCAGAGGGCAGGAGCAGCACATGGCAGTGGGGGGAGGGACAGCTGGCAATTGATAGCCTGCTGGGTGGCTGCCGCACAGGGAATTTAAGGGAGCGGGGAGCTGATAAGGGAGCTGATAGGGGGGCTGTTGGTCCACCCTGGTTCCAAGCCCCCACCAGCTAGGTGCAAAGGGCTGCTCTTCCTGCAAGCAGTGGACAAACCAGGCCGCTGCCAACTTTAAATGAGCATGTTCCCTAATTGATCAGCAACGTAACAACATAAACGTAAACCGGGATGACTTTAAGTGAGGAGTTACTGTATTACCACAGGTTTGGTGTAAGAGGTCAGGAGGAAGGAGGCCAAACAGTACTCCGTGAAGAGACTATCAACTCTTCTTCAAGCATCATTCAAAGAATTTAGACTTAAGAACTCAGTCTAGCAGTGCACTATACTCCTAACAGACCACTAAGCCAGGCTCAAATCTTTTTCACATATAAGTAACTTACTGCTTCCCACTTCTCCATTTATGGGTTTAACTTGCTGGTCACAGCTAAATTCCGCCTGTTCCAATACACCTTTGCTTTTCAGTATAGTATTGTCAGGAATAGGTAAATATATTTTGGCCAACACGTTTGTCCTTTTAGCTGATTCACAAATCTAAAAATAAAACAATTTGTGCCAGTGGCGGATTTAGAGTTGGTGTGGCCCTGTGCTCAGCTTCATTTCTGGGGCCCCTCCTTGGGACCCAGCCAAAAAAAGAACATTCTCTCTGATCTCCCGCACACCCCCAATTTTCATGTTTTTTTCTTCATCCTCCTCCTATAAGTAATAGGAAGTAAATGAAAATAAAGTGAGATACCTTGATTGTTTTTGTAGTTTAACTTACTTTTCCACAGACCACTTGAAAATCGCTGAGGGTCTTGGCAGACCACATAATTATGTTTCCAAATATTGTTTGTACCGTTAGCTAACTATTGTAAAGCGCTTTGGATAAAAGCGCTTAATAAAAAAAAAAGTAAAGAAGTGTTGGGGTGTGGGGTCTGGCCAGGACATAGGGTGCGGGAGGGGGCTCAGGGCTGGGGGTGCAGGGTCTGGGAGGAAGTTACGGTGCAGGAGCAGGCGGGGGGTTGGGGTGCAGGGTCTGGCCAGGAGTTAGGGTACGGGAGGGGGCTCAGGGCTAGGACAGGGGGTTGGGGTGTGGAGTGCTTACCTGTGGCAGCTCCTATTTAGTGCGACGGGTGCAGGTGGGGATGCAGGAGTCAGGGAGGGCAAGGTGTGTGTGAGAGGGGTGCAGGAATCAGGGCTGGGAGTATGTGAGGGGGGTGCAGGAGTCAGAGCTGGGGGTATGTGAGGGGGGTGCAGCAGCTCCCATTTGGTGCTCAGGGTGGGGGTGCGGATTTGGGGGGGTGCAGGAGTCAGGAAGGGCAGGGGGCTGGGTGTGTGTGAGGGGGTGCAGAAGTCAGGACAGGAGACTGGGGGAGTGTACTGGGGTTGTGGGGGTGCTCCCAGGCCCCTGCCCTGAACGGCTCATGGCGGGGTGGGGAGGGTATGTGCAGGGGGAGTGCGGGGGCCCTGCCTTTGCTCTGCCCTACCCCTATTCCACCCCTTCCCCAAGGTCCTACCCCCGCCTCTTTTCTGCCTCCTCCCCCTACCTCCTGGAGCGACCTGAGCACCGGCAAACAGCTGTTTGGCAGTGGGGGCAGCACTGGGAGGGACGGGGGAAAAGTGGCACGCTCGGGGAGGAGACGGGAGATTGGTTGCTGGTGGGGGCGAAGCCTGCAGCAGGAGCCCCAAGAGCCGGCAGGACCAAGCTTCTGCCCCCGCAGCTGCCCGGCTCTGGGGCTCCCTGTCATTGGGGGGCCCTGTGCCAAGGCACCCTGTCTTTCACTGTAAATCTGCCTCTGATTTGTGCTGTAGTTAAAATGATGTGTCAAAAAAGAACAAGTTCCAGCAAAAAGATTGTGAAAGAAGCACCTCACAATCTTTAAAAAAATTCTCTTAACACCCCGTGTGGTACTATTATACCCATTTGTAAGAACTAAGGCACAGAGAGACTAAGTGTTTCGAGCCTAAGGTTACACAGTAAGTCTATGGCAATGGAGCGAACTGAACTTGAATCTCACAAGTCCCTAGCATCCTAAGTACTGGGCCATGTTCCTGTCAAACAATAGCCTGTTTGTACAGGCATACATATATTCTGCAATTGTAACTTGGTCAGCTGTTTTTGAAAATTTGGTCCAGTATTTTGTATGCTAATTTTATAAAGATAAACTATAACATGACAGAAAACACAAACATTAAGGGGCCAATCCAATTTCCATTAGTCAGATTTTTAATGCCAGAAATGACCATTAGGTCATATATAGTCTATATAACACATGCCATATGATTTCATATAGCTATCCCTGAATTGAGTCCAATAACTTGTGTTTGACTAAAGCATATCTTCCAGAAAGGCTTCCAGTCTTGATATGAAGATATCAAGACACGGAATATCTCCCAATTCCCTTGATAATTTGTTCCAATGGTTAGTCAATATCTAACTGTTAAAAATGTGTGGCTTATATCTATTTGGAATTTCCATCGGGCTTCAGCTTCCAGTTATTGGTTCTTGTTATGCCTTTCTCTGCTTAGATTAGAGCTCTTCAATATGCAGTGTTTTCTCCCCATGAAGGTACTTAGACATTGAGCTCTTCAAGAACCTCTCTGTCAGGCCTTTTTTCCAGCCCTAAAACCATTTTTGTGGCTCTTTTCTGAACCGTTTCCAATTTTTCAACATTCTTTCAAAAATGTAGGCACTAGAACTGGATGCAATATTCCAGGATAAGGCTCACCAATGCAGTATACCGCGGTAAAATCACCTCGTTCTGCTCACTACTCCTCTGTTTATATCACCAAGAATCATATTAGCCCTTTCTGAAATCTGTCAGTTAGCCAATTCCGAATCCATTTAACATGAGCCTTATTGATATTGCGGAATGTTCTCAGACTTTTGCAAGGCATTATACATCTACACAGCTACTTTTAATCAACCCAAAGTTGCAATCTCATCAAAAAATATTAGATTTGTTTGACAGGACCTATTTCCCATAAAACTATGACTGACATTAATTATATTCCCATCCTTTAATTCTTTAGTGACTGAATCCTGCTATCAGCTTTGCCATTATTTTGCCCAGGACCGGTGTCAGGCTAACTGACTTATAGCTACCCATCAATATGAGTCTTCACGTGGATTTTAATGCAAGTTGGGGATCAGATCTAAAACATGGCACAGAAATGAAGTACAAAAGTAAATTACATTACTATACCTCCAATCGAAGAGACTCGGGCCAATTTAATAACTGAATACTAAAAATTTGCTGAAACATTACTCTAAAATCCATCTGTAGGGGAGCTACTGAAGTGCAAGAGACTTGTTTTTCATTGTAAAATATTTTAATAAAATACTGTTGCCTCTGAACTTTGGCTCTTCTCTTCTGTTCATACCTACAAATTACCAAATAGAATACAGATTTAATTAATTCTAAATAATCAAACTCAGAGTAACAAACTGGTGACTAATTGCAACAGTTACTGTAGCATCACAAAAACACAAAAGCTTAGCATATTGGTTAATTTCAAGGGAATACAAATCATGCACGTTTGCTATCAAAGATTAATATTGAGTACATAGTAAAGAGATATTTAGCTTACATTTCTGAAAAGACCCATGCATGTGTTCAACTTTACACACTGTGAGCAGTCCCATTGACTTCTCATTGCATAAGATTAAGCATGTGCATAAATCCTTGCAGGTTGATGGCATTAATATGTTAAATTTTATTTTAATATAAGATTTACTTTTTTTAAAAAAACCACCAAACGTGTAATTTTTTAATTTAAATGAATTATTTTGAAGCTATTTACTTTCAAATTTTAATACACTAATTTCTAAGGATATGTGAAATTAAAACAATACATATGATCATTATTCTACCTTAGCAGAGAAATAAATATACAGTATTGCAATTTAATAATTACAACTTACATGGGACACTTCGACATTGCTGTTATTTCTGCAGTCAAAGTGAGATGTGGTATGAAAAAAGGTTCCTTTATCTCTGCAAGTTGTGCTGAACTCGCCAATGGAGGAGCTGAATCCAAACATCCCTAGAAACCAGTATCAGTATTTTAACTGTTTATAACATCTTTTTTTATAGCACAAGCATTAATTTCCTACATTCAAATTGGTTATCATAAGATCTCTATAAAATATGGCTAAGTTCCTTTGGCCCCTTTGAAAACCTCTGCCTAAATTTTCACTGGATCTGGGACATTTACAGCATCGCCTCGATTTCCACAATTCTAAAGCAATTGCTTTATCTAGCAAATCAAGGAGCACTACACCGCTGATATAAAAGTGAGTGACAAAACTCTCATTAGCAACAATGTGAGAAGGATCAGGCACACAATATTTATTATTTTAAAACCTGTCTCATAATGTAAGTACCTTCTGTTTTCCCCAGGTCTGTGAAATATTGTCAGGGTTATCGATATTATCTTCTCCCTCCAGCCCGCTGTGTTTTTCAGCATCTTGTGCTAATCCTGCCTTATATTCATCCTCATCATTTTTCTTTGTCAGCCTTCTTCAAACATGGATACAAAACACTTAAATATTATAATTAGAAAAATGTAGCAATAGTAGTTAGATCACACACTATAATCTTCCAACGTAGAACAAATACTTCAAAGTGTTACCTCACAACACACCAGATTTGAACCTAGTGGAAGTTATCAATAAGATTATGAATTTAAAACAGCCATTTTGTAATTATTTGCCTTAGTTAGAATGTTTTGGGGAGGAGGATGTCTACATCAAGTGCAAAACCCATGCATTTTGTTTTGATAATGTCTTTTCAAGATACTGATGCTCAATACTTGTATTTGAACCTCTTAAAATCAATTTTCATTACAATAAAATAATTACAGAATTACAAAATTTACAATAGGAAATTTATAAGGAGTGATAGAGAATAATCAATCAAAATTTCAGGCTGTACCTTAACTAACCACAACCCCAATTTATAAGAGAGCTAGGAAAATACGGATCTAAGAACAACACTATAAGTACACTACATTCACCAAATAAATGTCCTTTTCCAAAACTGTATTCCATATAAACCTGGTTATGAAACACATGCAGTTTTGATTGACTGCAGCTTTCTAAATGTACTAATAGAAAGTCCATTTCAATTAATGAAATGTCAGAACATAGAAAATACGGTATTAGTTGCACTAGATAAGGGCATCTCGAGTGAAGGGCCATCTACCCAACACACCACCAGTACAATCAGACTCTGTGGGAATTCCCATCTAGGGAACCTAAGGTTAGACTCCTCCCCTCAAATCCAAGAAATCTGGGTGCTAACTAAACAGGTCCCACTCTCTCCAATAGTCACCCAACCCTCTCTAAGGTGGTAGGCCATCCGCTCCGAATGCCTACCAACTTCACCATGAGAATCATTTTCAACTTTGACCCAATGAAAGCAGGATGGAAAAGACACCCCTCCCCCCCACCCCTCAGAAGACCTAAAACACAATCATTGGACAGTGTCAACTGATATTTGTCCTTCACAGGCATCCTACCCCTTAAAGTGCCAGATTTGGCTCAGAACAGAATATCATGGAGGCACATAATGCATTTGGAGGCCTCTGTGCTGTCCAAATAACAGCATGAGAACTAGCCTAACCTCAAACCAACACAGGAAAGTCAATAGGCTCCAACACAGCTCTCTCCAACAGCCCCTAGCAACAGCTATTCCAGCCTAAGAACTGGAATGGTGTATATGACCCCTCTGATGGTATTTGAAATATTGCATCCAGCTACATTTTTATAAAGTATCTTTGAAAAATTGTATTGAGAATTTACAGTTCCTAATTTTACATCTTGGCTGGGAAGAGACTCTCCTCTTATGTCTGGAACAGATCAGATGAGCACCCAGAAAGCAGACAGAGTCTCAGTTGACTGAATAGCTTATTCCACTACGCAACTGCTCTTCTAGTTCAAAAGTTTGGTACTTAATATCTAAACTTTTCCTTTCTTTTCATTATCACCAATGTTAATACTTATAAGTATATATTTTAGAAAAAATATTTGTAGTTATTACAGTATACAAAATATACTCTCTGTAATATGTAGGCTATCTTTAATTGGCCATTTCAATATAATTCCTTTACACAGAGTTAAAGACATTTCAAAGGCACTTTGACACAAACTTACTTTTGAAACTGTAATTTTACAGGTGTACTTGTATAGTCTTGCTGTCTACGTACAGATTTTATTTGTTTCCAGACTTTTAACATACTATGTATTAAAGAAATATCTTTTTGGTGTTCTAGGTCATACAATTTCTTGGTATCTCTGCAACAAAAGCATACAACAAAAAGATAATCTAATTCTCTGATAACAAAATCAGACAGTAATGATTTTATCTGGGTCTATAATCAAGTTTTAAATAGAACACATATTTAAAATAGTTTATTAAAATCTGCATATTCATTTTCCATCGATTCTTTGCATGTACACTAGCAGATTTTTTTCAGATACAGCACACAGCAATGTGAATTTGGTCCTTTGACTGCATTAAGTGGGAAAGGGAAGAAAAATATGCAAGAACAGTATGCAAGTTTTCTACAATACAAAAAGATTTACTGTACAAATCTGACAGGTTTCAGAGTAACAGCTGTGTTAGTCTGTATTCGCAAAAAGAAAAGGAGTACTTGTGGCAGTAAGAAAAGGAGTACAGCTGTAGCTCACGAAAGCTCATGCTCAAATAAATTGGTTAGTCTTTAAGGTGCCACAAGTACTCCTTTTCTTTTTGTACAAATCTGAAAGAAGAGTCTGGCATAGTGACTAATTAATATGGGAATAAAATGAGACACCACATCTTATTCTCTACATTTGTTCCTTAAAATTCTGTCAGTGACCCATAATTACTGAGGTGAGGACTGAACAAAGGTACCCTGAGATTCTGGTTTGTAAATATTCAAGCAGAAATTTGTTAAACTGTCAGACTTGCCTGCTTAGTATCTTACATGTTACATAGGAGATTAAAAGAATAAGATTGCTTTGTTGTGGTATTACTTTCTGCCTAATAGCCTCTGTATAAATATCAACTATTTTTGTTTAGTGATGGCCTCAAACCAAAACTCTAGAACCAAATGGCCCATAAATTCTGGGGAGGGTCTGATATGGATCCAAGTACTTTGCAGGTTGAGCCCATAGCTCCTTTTGCTTCTCATGATTTGGTGGGCATGTGAGCCTGTTTTCACTACACAAACTGTAGAAAAAATATCTAAAAAGAAACTAAATTCCTGTATTATTAGATGCAAATAATAAAGACTCCTCTGGAGTCTTGTTACTTAGACTGGAACACACGCTCTAGGACCCCATAAGGTGGGAGGGTCCCAGAGCTCAGGCTGCAGCCTGAGCCCAAACACCTATGAACCTGAATCAGCTGGCACAGGCCAGCCGCGGGTGTCTAATTGCAGTGTAGACATACCCAAGTTGGTATACAGCCCTGGGCCTGCGTTAAGAGTAGGAGAATTGTAGAATTCCACCAAGAGAAGTGAAGGCACCAGGCCTGGCACCTGTGTGGGTACCCAGAGAAGCATCACAGCTATAGCTAAGCCTTGAACAGTGACACCTGTTGCCCTTACCCATGCAAGTAGTTCCACAGACTTCAGTAGGATTACTTGCATAAGGAAAGAGAATACCTAATACGTAAATTGAATTTCTGATGCATGATATAGCTAAATATATTGTTAAATACATCAAACAACTCTGTTATATCCAATTTCCACATTCGCCTTAACAACAAAAACTTTATATTATAATTTGCATATCAGACAACTTTCTTGCTTCCAGTAAACGAACACTTTCCAGTTACTTGAAAGAGGCTGTTCTACAGCACAGCATTGTTCCAAAGACAAGCCATCTGGTGCTTTATGGCATGTGTTTGAAATGTACTGTTTGTCTAAAATATAAGCTTCTTGGAGTAAGGTCTGTGTATTTTTCTAGGTTTTGTACAGTGCTGAGCATGCTGTTATCATCTAATAATAAAAATTTTTAAATGTACTATCCTATGAGACTTTCACCATTATAACCACTACTGTGCATCAGCTACTGCAGAAAAGTCACGTAATGTATTTTTTCTTCTGTCTCTGTGTGGGAAAAGAAGTTAAATTAGTCATGATAAATGCTGGGAATGGGAAAAATGGAAAATATTGGAAATGTGGAGGTGTCAAGTTAAGGTCAGGAACTGTATGAAATTTTTTTTTTAATTTAAAATTAAACCAAATATAAGTAACTCCAAAATCTATTTCAGCAGCCTTTTACCATCAATATTTAAAAACAAATCCAGAAGCTTATGTACAGTTCTTATAAAAAATGTAGTAGTTATGTGTTTAGAAAATAGTGCAGTATTACAATAGTTATGCTTATAAAAATGGATGTTTATTAAGGAATTCTCAGGAGTAGATTGAATAGACATGTAAGTTGTCAAAAGAAAACTCAGAACTGACAGTTGCATAGCGTAGTTGTAATATGCTTGGTTCTTTTCAATAATTACATTACCTTATTTGCCATTGGTAGTCCTCTAAAGTTTTCCTGCTCAGTTGGCTTGCTTCCAAACCACTTTCTACTATTTTGGTAGCATTTATTAATGCTTTAAGCTGTAATAAAAATCCCATACACTGTTTTGAAAAAGTTAAAAACTTTTCAGCTGATTAGCGATAAGTTCCTACTGCATTCGGCAAAACTAATACAAAAATTAGTGTATTATGCTGATGAAATACCAAACATAATCATACCAAAAGGTACAAAGAAATCCATTAAAGATGAAATGGCAGCTTTACCTTTACTTTTTCTGATTTTTGTACTGTTAATTCAGACCCTTTTGATCAGTTTTTGTATTCAATTTTCAGTGCTACGGAAAACTATAAAATGTAGATTATTTATCGGCGAATCCAAAATGTCATTTTCAAGTCTCTCTCAAAGATGTGTATTTTGGCAACTTTGTTTTTTAAAAAAATATTAACAGGGAGATCAAAAGGCTTGGGAGTAGTAAACACCATTCTTGCCCTGGTATGATTGAGAAGCAACTACATGAGTGGAAATTTGAATTTCTAGCACTTTGAAGGTTTTCCACATCAGTGTAGTATGGTTATAGCCTGGTACTTTTGTTAGTAAAGGTAAAGGGCCAGATTGTGAGTCCCTTAGCCACAATGGTGAGTAGAATAGTTCTATGGAAGTCAATATTAAGGGGCTCACAATCTGGCTCTGGGTAAACAACATCAAATATGCATCTGAATCACAGGATATTTACTTAGAGAGACTTGACTTTCTAGTATATTGGGAGACTGAACCTTTGCAACCAAATTAAGAGGTATTTTTTCATCATTTTGATCAGTGAACATTTGCATACAAAGCTTCTATTAACAGTAATTAAATATTAACAGCATTAATAAATCCTTGTGAGTCAAACAGAGAATATACCTCTATTTTTCTTAAATGAGCTTTTAGGGTAAAGATCTATATTATCTTTTCTTATTTAATTATGAAATGTTCAGTGTCACATAAGCCAATAACCCAACACATCTGAATTAGCTTGAAAAAATGTTTTATAGTGCAAAGATTTAGTAACACCAGTTGGCAAAATGAGCTGCTAACTACAGGTATAGCCATGTTGCAGAGTGTCTCAATTATTCCCATGAACACAAAAATGTTGCCAGCCAATTATGTGTCTTCCCTAGACTGTACCTCTCCCCTCTCTTCTCTTATCCCTCCCAGTCTTTACCCCTTATCCTGCCCTGTCACCACATCGCACCTCACCCTTCTGATTCTTCCCTTCTCTTTTGTACTTCCGGGGTGCCAGTGTAAGCGGGGGAATAGTCCCGCTTTTGTGGGAAACTTTCCTGGCTTCTGCACTACCCCAGTGAAGTGGGCTAGCGAAAGGATCTGAGTCCTCGCTCCCACTTCCTTTACCCAGAGGCCTCCCTGCCCTTGAGGACTCCCCTTCCACTCTCCTGTCTGACAAAGTCCTCGTAACCCCAACAAGGTTGGGCCCAAGATTCCTGGGAGGCTTGACCCCAACCCTGCTGTGGTCACCTAGGACGGGGGCTAGGGTGTCCCCACTCCAAGGTACTCACTCTGCACTGGGCACTTCTCTGACCCACTGATCATTAGATACAATTTAAAGGAAATGTAAGTTATTTAATCAACAATTAATTTTAAAAAGAATAAGGAAAAATGGGAAAAGTTAAAGGAAACACATCACCCTGCTCTGTGACAGGGAAATCACAGTGTCTCTGGAATGTCAGGGCAGTTCACAGTCTGTTCCTTGTAAGTCCCAGGCCTCCTTCTAAGGCTCTGGCTGTGCTGCAGGGATGCTGTGGGCTGGACACTCGCTCTGGTGGTGGCCACACACTCTCAGTCTCTAGGTGGCATTGCCCCCACCCTTTCAGGGTTACCAATCCCCCCCACAAGTCTGGCCTGCAGAGCCTCCTGGCTGAGGCGTCTCCGTGCTGGGCCCGCTGTCCAGGGTCCCCCCTTGCTCTCCCCAGCTGCTCACGACATCCGGCTCCGGATTGCTCCAGCCCCAGCTCCACTCTGCCTCAGCATGGCTGCTACTCTGCCTCCAGCTCCCTGGGCTGCTTCTTTGGCCTCTCTGGCTCTGGTTGCTACAGCTCTCCTCCCAGGACAGGTCTGCTCTGCGGGCTGCTTCTGTGACTCTGCTCCCAGCACTGACCTGCTTCGTGGGCTGCTTTTCTAGCCCCTCTGGCTCTGATTGCTGCAGCTCTCCTCCCAGGGCAAGTCTGCTCTCCCTGTTCTGTGCCTCTGGCTTTGGGGCTGCAGCTCTGCTCCCAGGACAGGGTCTGCTCTCTCTGGGCTGCTTTTCTGGTCTCTCTGGATCTGGCACAGCTCTACTCCCCAGCTCAGCTTGGGCCCCTGCTTTCTCCTTTGCTCGGCCCCACTCTGTCTGACCCAGGCAATTCCAGCTCACACAGAGGACGGGACCTCCCTGGCCTCCTGACTCCCTGATTAGCCTGCCCACCCTGTTATTCAGGCTGACCTGGAGCATTGGCCTCTCCCCATTGTTCCTGGGGACTGTCAGTCTCAGGGTCCTGATTCCCCATTGACCCTTCCCCCTTTTAGTACTGGGAGCTAGCAACTAAAACACCCCCACTGAATGTTAGTAATTGGGCAACAGTCCCCTTACATCAGCAAGGGGAGAACTGAGAGCACAGAAGAGACAATCTTCCAGCTCTCAAGCTCTACATCACAGTGGTCCCCAGTGATTGGGAAATGCAATAGCAGGTAGAATCCTGGTCAGCCCCTGTATCCCTGGGCTGGAGTACATTCCGTGCAGATAGAATCTTCTGAGAATTTAAGTGCAAGCCTCCAACGAGACTCTACTGAGCATATACACACAGTGATCTACAGAGACTTATACATTTGGCTAAATTTACGTGGATTTTCACAGGGACAGCAAAAGGCACCTTTCTGAATCCAGGGACCTATACCCTGCTCCAAAGTTTGGACATGCTAGTTTCTCACTGAAACAGTTATAAGAACATTTTAACATTAGAAAAAATATTTTTCACTAGATTTGTTCTCAGAAATGGTTGATCCATTTTTCTGAAATTCTACCCCTATCCCCACAAAAAAAGTTGGCCTGAGGCAGACACCCAGCAGAGAATATTTGAGCTCAAAGAGTTTAAATTTGGCAAAGTTATAAGGAACTGAAAACAGGGTCTTATATGGAAAAGTTTAGACAAACTTAACTATAGCCTTTGCTGACAGCTCCACCTACAATTCATACATACATATACATACACACTTCCCTCCCCTCCTGAACTGTGCATCTTTTAATTTTGAAACTGTCCACATTAAAAAAAATGAAGCATTTTCTTACCTTTTCAGATAGCAAGAGAGCTATATTATGCTGTTGTCTGTTCTGAAAGCATTCATAAAGTTGGAGCAACCTAGCAGTCAACACATGTTCTTGGCTGAAAAGAGGATGGTGGCTGAACAATAAACTTGATATATTGAGATCTAGTTGATAAAGTTCTCTTTGACCCCCTGATTTAGTTATGATGCAGCTTTCCAATTCAGGTAGCATTGCCTGTTTTAAACATAAAATAAATAATAATAATTTCTTTATTTCATATATCTTTATAAATACCACTTTGAAAGGCAGTATTACCTACCAGTAACTGAATCTGTAAGAAGAAAAGGAGTACTTGTGGCACCTTAGAGACTAACCAATTTATTTGAGCATAAGCTTTCGTGAGCTACAGCTCACTTCATCGGATGCATACTGTGGAAAATACAACAGATCTTTTTATACACACAGACCATGAAAAAATGGGTGTTTGTATAAAATGTTTGTATAAAATATAAATGATCTGTGTGTATAAAAAGATCTTTTGTATTATCCACAGTATGCATCCAATGAAGTGAGCTGTAGCTCACGAAAGCTAATGCTCAAATAAATTGGTTAGTCTCTAAGGTGCCACAAGTCCTCCTTTTCTTTTTGCGAATACAGACTAACACGGCTGTTACTCTGAAACATGTATCTGTAAGAGTTTTCTTCTTTCCAAATCCAAAACTCTAGTCTCAAAATACAGAGTGATTTCAGTCTGTGGTACTCAACAAAACTGTAGTAACCTTAAACTGCAGTACTTTCTGACTAAAGCCAGCCTCAGACAAATAAGAGATTCCCCCTTATACAGACAATAAATGTGAAAGGAGACAATCATGTAGTGATGTAATAATAGAGTTTGCACCAAGATGAGACTATCACTCAAGTACCAAAGCACGTTATAAAAGTGGGTAAGCAATTCACTGATCCCTTTTTTTTAAAAAAAAGGTGGAACCACAGGGCAGTTAAGTGACTTATTCAAGATCACATAGTAAGTCAGTGATAGAGCCAGGAATAAAACTTAGTTCTATGCTCTGTATCCATGATAATATGTAAAAACCAATTACCCTAAAATTAAGCGCCCTATAATCTGCCAACTGTGCTATCTGAGCCGGATGACTTACAAGCCCTGAATATATTTATAGGCAATGCCTCAGCCCAAGAAGCAGGAAGTTCCATAGTGCTATTCACTTCATCGACAAAAAGCCCAACTAATTGGGCTTTATGCAAGTGAAGTACACAGAAGTTATGGTGCAAACTTTAAATCTCTTTTGTACCAGCAGGTCAGGCTACATTGCAGCAACTCTACAGCTACCAGTGTAGTTTATGAGTTGGAATAACTCCTGCCCCTCTCCTTGCAGTAACTAAGTGGTATATTAGGACCACTGGATCTGCATAATTGTAGTCAGTAGCCCACAACCTGGGCCATGCCCAGCACCACCTTCTATGCCATCCTTTTTGGGCTGTTGATAGCGCTCACTCCCAATCCCCCACTCAAAGATATTCAAAGATTTCCCTGAATGACTGCTCTACCTAATAACCTGCTCCACCCACCAATCAGAGTATAACAGAGAGCAAGATCTACAGTCCCAAAGAGGAAGACAGAACTTTTCTGTTAGCAAGTATCAGAACCATGCTTAAAGCAGCTAGGTAAATTCTGCTGACTCATTGTGGCAAGATATGAAGTGGGTATGACCATGTGGTCAGAAAGAATGAACAACAGAGATAGGGCTGTCTTAAACTGTCAGGCTTGGGGAGAAAGCTTAAAATGAGGTTCATGTTCTGTTATTATTTATGTTACCAAAAAGCCAAATCCAAGAAAAAGGGTAAATCTGACCTAATACAAAGTATTTACACTTTATCTGATGCTGGATGGGAATGTCAAAGGCTCAAAGAGGCCAAATATGTGCCTTAACTAGAGTGGCAGGTCGGTCTTGTATGCTGGGATTAAATTAATTTTAAAAGAATTGGATTTATAAATATTCAAGAAAAAATGGAAGATATTAAAATACATTAATTTCAGACTAAACTATATGCTGTTATGTGTTGCATTAAACCTCACTGAAATTGGTTAGTGTAACAACCACCATTCATTCAGGTGAAGTATAAAAAGCAATTGAGCTCCTTTATGCAACCAGATAGCCGAAACAATAGGAGCATCACCCAAAATATGGATACATAACAAGGCTTGAGTAACCATGTGGCCCAAGAGGTTTCCCTGACGACTGATAAAGCAAATGCAAGGGCTAGGGCATTCACTGGTGGAACTATATATGCCTGTGTGTGTGAGAGAAGCAACAGCAACAACACCAGAGAAGCTGAGAGAGAAGGCAGCTGAAAGCTGAGGACATTGCCACAGAAGAACTGGTAGCGTGTGAGCTTGAGGAAAAGCTGAGAGAGCACTTTTGGGCTATGTGCTAGCTGGAAAGGGGCTTGGAAGAGTGAGCAAAGAAACTACTCCTGCCTCCTGCTGTTTGATTCCATCTGTGTTCACGGAAACAGGTCTTTACGTACATATCTGGTAAATAAATAGGATTGCATCAAAGAAATACCTCACTCTATCATCAACTTCTCCTCTTAATGGAAACAACCTGCTACAACCAGATTTTGGCTACCTGCTTGGGTCAAAAGATAATAATGCTGTAGAATTCTCAGTGCACAGACTTTTCTGATTTTTTTAATTAAGTGATGAACAGTCTGTGCAATATCAAATTGTTCCATCTAAACAGGATTATCACCCCTTCCTGGCCCATTCTTGAGACTGACACTCCACAAGAGGTAATTTGAATACTGCCAAATGAAATATTTTGCCATGAAAAAAAATACAAGCTATTGATTTTTGTAGCATTGTCTAGTTAAAGTCCCCTGAATAACTATAGCTGTAAAAAGTAGTAATAGCTGACCTTCTTGTATATTGTCTTTAATCCTGGACCAGTCTTAAGAGGAAAACATTTTCTGAAGTTTCGTGATTGTTTGATTGGAGAAGGTAATGAAATTATTTCCCCACTTTCTTCAAACCAGTTTTTTCCCTTGTTAGAAATATTTCAGAAGTTCAATATATGTACATATGAAATGTTAAAAAGTTCTATACATTTCATTTACTGATTTTATTTTACATTTTACTTACAACATTTTTAGCTTTTAATAGAACAATATATTTACCCCTTCTTGTTTCAGAAGACGATTTTCCATTTTGTTGTAACTTCTCCTACAAGTTTCTGGTTTTCTTGGAATATACAATCCTTCATCTTCTAAGATGCGTGGCATCATGCCTTTTGGTAGTTTAAAGCTGTGAACCACTTGAGAACAACAATTACTGCATGTAAATTTTCAACTAAAACTGATGCAAATAAAATGTAAAACTACAATTTAAAAAAAACCTGAGTATTTGTACTGGTCTAATTTTTTTACCTGCAAGCATAAAGCAAAAGAGTGATCAAAGGTATTGTTCTTACTGCTACTATAAGTAATACTATCCCATAACCATTTCTAACACAAGAAAAAAAGTCATATAAGTAATTCTGATAACATCAGACTGTTCCCAATCCAGTCAGCTCTCTTACTGCTGGAAAAGAAGGCTACCAAGGAGTCAGCTGGCACAGAGACTGAACTACTCTCTCAACCTAAGGGGTGACTCCTCCAAGTGAGGATTAAGAAAGATTGGGCAGTGTGGTGTGAGGAAGTGTATTGCTGTTGTTGCCCGTGCTGAGCCACATCTATGAATTAATATTACTACTATACTTTGCATTTATATAGCACATTTCATCTGAGCATATAAAAGATACACAATGATGAGTATTATTATCCTTATTTTACAGATGGGGAAACTGAGACACAGACAAGTTTAGTGACTAGCCCAAGGCCACAAAGGTTCTGAACTGATGTCAGTGGAAGTTTTTCTATTGATGTTGATAGACTTTGGATCATGAGTTGGTGGCAGTATTAGGAGTAGATGCTTGGATGCTTTTAGAGGAGGAGGTGGCCCATATACAGGATGATCTTTCCAGAATCAGCGTACCCCTCCAACCTAAATCTGACCTAAAATATGAGGATTTGGTTTTGAACACCTAATTTATTCCAGTTATCTCCTGACATCACGTCCCAGTCTTCTAAGTGGAACAACATAAAAATACAAGAATGTAGCAACCAATGGCTCACAAGACTGGAAACTGGAATCAGAACAATTAGAAACCTGTTACAACTGTTCCAGGTGGGAACACTTAGAGCTTTCATTCGCTTACATTAAAATTCCCTTATTTTCTCTGTACTGTAGTTCCCTTGTTAGATCAGCTGCAAGATGACCATAACCCCATTCTTGACACAGCATACACCTCACAGTTCCTCACTATGTCCAAGACCACTCTTCTCCTCTAACAAGTAAAGATTAATTGATTATCTAGGCCCTCATTGAGATCAGATGCTTTATTAAAAGAAACCTTTATCATCATCTGGATCTGCGTATTATTCTTAGATTCTATACAATCTTGGACATATCAGCAAACCTTCTCCCTCTGGAGTTAATGGAAGCTTTGTTATTGACTTCATAGGGAGAAAGGTTAGGCTCCTTAACTTTATTGTACTCTACACTTCCAATAAAAATATTTGTTTAAAAAAATCAAATGAAGATTTTCCTCCTACGTTTTCCCATTTTGCGGATGGGGAACAATAAAAAAAACTAGGGCTGTCCATTAATCACAGTTAACTCATAGGATTAAGTCAAAAAAATTAATCGCGATTAAAAAAATTAATCACAGTTTTAATCATATTGTTAAACAATAGAATACCAATTGAAATTTTTAAAATATTTTTGCATGTTTTTCTACATTTTCAAATATATTGATTTCAATTACAATACAGAATACAAAGTATACACTGCTCACTTTATATTATTATATTTGATTACAAATATTTGCACTGTAAAAATGATAAACAAAAGAAACAATATTTTTCAGTTCACCTCATATAAGTATTGTAGTGCAATCTCTTTATTGTGAAAGTCCAACTTACAAATGTAGATTTTTTTTGTTACATAACTGCACTCAAAAACAAAACAATACAAAACTTTAGAGCCTACAACTCCACTCAGTCCTACATCTTGTTCCGCTAAGCGCTAAGACAATCAAATTTGTTTACATTTACGGCAGATGATGCTGCCTACTTCTTATTTACAATGTCACCAGAAAGTGAGAACAGGCATTTGAATAGGACTTTTGTAGCCAGCATTGCAAGGTATTTACATTCCACATATGCTAAACCAGAGGTGGGCAAACTACAGCCCGCGGGACTGTCCTGCCTGGCCAGCTGTCCCCACTCCCACGCAGCCATGCCGCCGCGTGGCACAATGCTCTGGGCAGCAGGGCTGCAGAGCCCGGCCTGACCTGGTGCTCTGTGCTGCATGGCACAGCGCAGCTGGCTGTCCTGGTGCAGCTGCGCCGCCAACCACTGGTGCTCCAGGCAGCCCGGTAAGGGGGAAGGTTGGATAGAGGGCAGGGGGGTTCGGGGGGTGGTCAGGGGCGTGGATAGGGGTCGAGGCAGTCAGAGGGCGGGGAACAGGGGTTGAATGGGGGCAGGGGTCCCAGTGGGGCAGTCATGAAGGAGAGGAGGGGTTGGATGGGCAGCAGGGAGCAGTCAAGGGACAGGGAGCAGGGGTCCCAGGGGAGGCAATCAGGAAGGAGAGGGGGGTTGAATGGGGTGGTTGGGGGCAGTTAGGGGCAGGGGGCAGTTAGGGGCAAGGGGTCCAGGGGCGGTCAGGGAGAAGGGGTGGTTGGATGGGGCAGGGGTCCCCGGGGCCCGTCAGGGAACAGCGGGGGGTTGGATGGGGCAGGAGTCCCGGGGGGGGCCGTCATGGGGCAAGAGGTGGGTGGGGTCAGATAGGGGGCGGGGACCAGGCCATGCCTGGCTGTTTGAGGAGGCACAGCTTCCCCTAACCAGTCCTACATACAATTTCAGAAACCCGATGCGGCCCTGAGGCCAAAAAGTTTGCCCGCCCCTGTGCTAAAGATTCATATGCCCCTTCATGCTTCAGCCACCATTCCAGACAACATGCTTCCATGCTGACGATGCTCATTAAAAAAATGTGTTAATTACATTTGTGACTGAAATCCCTGGGGGAGAATTGCATGTCTCCGGCTCTATTTTAACCCCATTCTGCCACATATTTCATGTTATAATAGTCTCGGACGATGACTCAGCACATGTTGTTCATTTTAAGAACACTTTCACTGCAGATTTGACAAAACGCAAAGAAGGTACCAATGTGAGATTTCTAAAGATAGCTACAGCACTCAACCCAAGGTTTAAGAATCTGAAGTGCCTTCCAAAATCAGAGAGGGATGAGGTGCCATGCTTTTAGAAGTCTTAAAAGAGCAACACTCCGATGCGAAAACTACAAAACCTGAACCACCAAAAAGGAAAATCAACCTTCTGCTGGTGGCACTTGACTCAGATGATGAAAATGAACATGCATCGGTCTGCACTGCTTTGGATTGTTATCGAACAGAACATGTTATCAGCATGGACGCATGTCCTCTGGAATGGTGGTTGAAGTATGAAGGACATATGAATCTTTAGCGCATCTGTAAATATCTAGCGCCACCGGCTACAACAGTGCCATGAGAACACTTGTTCTCACTTTCAACTGACATGAACAAGAAGCAGGCAGCATTATCTCCTGCAAATGTAAACAAACTTGTTTGGCTGAACAAGAAATAGGACTGAGTAGACTTGTAGGCTCCAAAGTTTTACACTGTTTTATTTTTGAAAGCAGTTTTTTTTTTGTACATAATTCTAAATTTGTAAGTTCAACTTGCATGATAGAGACTGCACTACAGTATTTGAAAAATAATATTTATTTTGTTTTTTACAGTGCAAATATTTGTAATCACAAATAAATATAAAGTGAGCACTGTACACTTTGTATTCTGTGTTATAATTGAAATCAATATATTTGAAAATGTAGAAAACATCCAAAAATATTTAAATAAATGTTGTTTAACAGTGCGATTAATCGCAATTAATTTTTTTAATAGCGATCAATTTTTTTAATGGCTTGACAGCCCTAAAAAAACCCTCAACGTTAAAAAAAATTCTCATTATTAAATATATATAGTTTACATTAGTAAATTTAGTAATTTAGATTAGTATTGTATATTTGTAACATTTTGGGGACGGGTTTTTTAGCTCTTATTTGTCTTTAAAATACCTAGCAGACATTTGGTCCTGTATAAATAATAATTACTTTTTTTTCTGGCAAGAACAATCAGACTTTGGTTTAGCAGATCACTACAATTTCCTAAAATTCTCCCCATGTTCTTCTAGTCCATTTTGTCAACTGCTATGGTGGCAATTTCTGTCCAGCCATTAGATATGTACCAAAGCTGCAGTTAAGTTAAGGCAATAGATAAGCTGGTATGGGTTAATGTAGATAAAAAGGTATGTGGTTAGTGGCAGATGGTTAAAATGATTAGATTATATGAGCTGGGAGATAAGACGGTAGATGGTTGCAATTAAGGACCTGAATCACAAACCATCCTGTACTTGAACAATTTATGAAATAATTACACATTTTTGTCATGTCATTTTTGCTTTTTGTAAAATTGAGTTTTTTGTAAAATTAGAGCTACTAGACTAGAGCAGAGATACAGATCTATCTGCAGACTGGATACAATATTGGCTCTGAAAATTAACATTATTCTTTATCTTCACTTAATTCACCCTGAGAACTGCACATGCCATACTGCTAACAACACTAACGCCATTCATCATACACTTAATAATTTTCCTAATTTTATATGAAAGGCACAATACCTGGAGAACTGCTTGGCACAAAAAGATGTTCCCACTGCTTGTTAATCCGCAGTTCATTGCATTCATATTCAGCAGCTTTCACTTCAAGCACATCCGGCAATAAAACTTCTTCCACAATGTCAAGCAGAGGACTACTTTCATCATTCAAGACATCAAGGTTTCGATGACTGTCATGTATTAATTTATGCTGCTCATCAAGAAAATCAATTCCATATACACACAAATTAACAGAAGATGTGATATATACAGTATGATAAATATGAACATTAGCATAAAAGAATTGCTAGATAAATGAATCTAAATGGACACATAGTAATCCTCAGGAAAAGCAAATTTTCTGTTTTGTTTCCCTTGCCTATCTATAGTATTTCTATAATGCGTATCACTATAGTATCTAAGTGCTGAACAATGAAATAGCCTTCAAGCCTAGTTGTACCTTCCATGATAGAAGAGAGAGAAAATCCCTGAACTTTGAGTAACATAACTCAGAGTAACCCATCATCCAGAATTCTTTTTTTTTTTTCCTTCTCTCCAAGAGAACAAAACATTTTGCACGGAAAGTTAAAAAAAAAAAAAAAAAAAAGCTGGCTCTCTGATTGGGAGAAAATGACCCTCCTTCATATCCTAGAGAAACCAGAGTAAAATATAGACCTGTAACACTTGAAAGCTTATATATTTTACTATTTTGTGTGATATTTTTTATATTTCAGAAAGGAAACAGATTTAAACTAATGTATGACCATTTTATTCTGAAAAACAAACAACATTTATTATTTAACTATGGTAGCACCTACTGTGCATTAGGTCTTTCCAAACATTCATGAAACACATTCTGTGTTCTAAGAAGCTCACAGTCTAAGGAATCTAAGTTCAATGGGACTATTCTCATGTCTAAATTTAACCATGAGTGACAGTTTGCGGAATCTATGTACAGCTTATGAATTCTGTTTGAAATTGGTAACTTTCTTTATGTATGTATGTCAGACTGCAAACCGCATTTTTTGGGAGCGGGTGGGGGGGCTCATCTACTTTCTCTGCTGTCTTTGCTAGACTGAAATTCCAAGAAGTAGTGACATAGGGCACACAATGGAGTGTCATTAAACTTTTATGGTCCTTTATATACATGTAAACCCTTTGGACAAAGAGTTGGCTACCACCCTGGACAAACTAGTTTTTCAAGTTTGAATTTGGTATGAGGGGTATGAGGGCAGAGGGAGATAACTAACTTTAGCAAAGCTTTCGATACGGGCTCCCACAGTATTCTTGCCAGCAAGTTAAAGTAGTATGGGCTGGATGAATGGACTATAAGGTGAATAGAAAGCTGGCTAGATTGTTGGGCTCAACGGGTAGTGATCAACGGCTCCATGTCTAGTTGGCAGCTGGTATCAAGCAGAGTGCCCCAGGGGTTGGTCCTGGGGCCAGTTTTGATCAACATCTTTATCAATGATCTGGATGATGGGATTAATAGCACCCTCAGCAAGTTCGCAGATGACACTAAGAATGGGGGGAGGTAGGTACGCTGGAGGGTAGGGATAGGGTCCAGAGTGACCTAGACAAATTGGAGGATTGGGCCAAAAGAAATCTGATGAGGTTCAACAAGGACAAGTGCAGAGTCCTGCACTTAGGAAGAAAGAATCCCATGCACTGCTGCAGGCTGGGGACCGACTGGCTAAGCAGCAGTTCTGCAGAAAAGTACCTGGGGATTACAGTGGATGAGAAGCTGGACATGAGTCAGCAGTGTGCCCTTGTTGCCAAGAAGGCCAACGGCATATTGGGCTGTATTAGTAGGAGCATTGCCAGCAGATCGAGGGAGGTGATTATTCCCTTCTATTTGGCACTGGTGAGGCCACACCTGGAGTATTGCATCCAGTTTTGGTTCCCCCACTACAGAAGGGATGTGGACAAATTGGAGAGAGTCCAGCGGAGGACAACGAAAATGATTAGGGGGCTGGGACACATGACTTATGAGGAGAGGCTGAGGGAACTGGGTTATTTAGTCTACAGAAGAGAAGAGTGAGGAGAGATTTGATAACAGCCTTCAACTACCTGAAGGGGGATTCCAAAGAGGATGGAGCTAGGTTGTTCCCAGTGGTGGTAGATGACAGAACAAGAAGCAATGGTCTCAAGTTGCAGTTGGGGAGGTCTATGTTGAATATTAGGAAACACTATTTCACTAGGAGGGTAGTGAAGCACTGGAATGGGTTACCTAGGGAGGTGGTGGAATCTCCATCCTTAGAGGTTTTTAAGGCCTGGCTTGACAAAGCTCTGGCTGGGATGATTTAGTTGGTGTTGGTCCTGCTTTGAGCAGGGGATTGGTCTCTTCCAACACTTATATTCTATAATTCTAACTAAGCAATGGATCACCGGTGGGAGACTGAATACCTGATGAGACTAATCAGCATGCTACAAAGGAGGTTATAAAAGAAAAGGTCTCTCACCAGCCATTTTGGAGAGGGGGGGGGAAAAAGACCAGAAATAGGCTGCAGGAATGAGAGGGACTCCATGTTCTGAAAGAGAAGCCATGTGCAAGAGGGAAGGAGGAGAGGAAGGATGGATGGATCCTGGACTCCTTAAAAAATTCTGACCTGACCCCAGAGAATGCTCAAATGCAGTGAGGAAACTGAAGCAGAGAAATGTGGACAGGATTTTTATTTTTCTATCTAGATAGCACAAGAAATTGAAGGATCTGAAGTAAAGAATAATTTTGTTAGAAACCTTTGCAAAGCCTGTGTGTTATGTGCTTCAACTATCACATATCCATGGAGAGGTAAATGGTAAACCAAAGTACCCACAAGGCTGGAGCTCTGCTTAAGCAACTGGTGTCTTGGAGGAGTCAGCACTGGTCCTTGGGGCTTATAGAAGCTGAACCATGAGGTCCCACTTCCATGAAGGTGTAACAAAGTCTCTTCCCATAAGTGTGCCAAAGAGGCTAAAGAAAGATACAGTGATGGAGTCTACTCAAACCCATGGAAGCTTAAATCACATGGATCGAGCATTTTGGGATTCAAATGCAGCAGCCTGGTGAATGTATAACATGGGAAACTTCACCAGGGCTGTGGCAACATAAAAAGTCTTTGCAGGATTGCGGCCTTAGTTTATTTTAAACTCTACATACTTCACACACAAAAGATATTGAGCTCTAGTTGTAGAAAAAAGTAGACTACTGATGGATTTGTCTTACTATTATTTTGTTCTGCCTTACCAATAGTTTACTATGATGTCACTTTAAATCTCCAACTTTTTTATAATCCTATGATGCATAGTTGTTTATCCTTTATACAATCCAAATGTTGCATATTATTTAATACCACCAGTGATGTTCATTATAATTTATACAAAAAGTAAGACAAGGTCCCTACCTTGATAAGCTTATAACCAAGTGTTGAAGAGTAAAGACATGATCAACAATGGTTTAGGAGAATTATTGAAACAAAACAAGAGGGGACACAGTTCTTGGAAGGGCATTTTGATTGTGTTTTATTTTATGGGCATGAATTATGGGTAGCAAATATCTGAGTTGTAAAGTTAACTTTTTTTTTCTTGTATATAAATAACTCTTTTGTGCTCAGGAGAAAGACTGGCAATAGGATTCAACAGTGATCAATGATTGAAAGCCAGCTAACTGAAGCAAGTTTTGAGGTGGGATTCATAGGAGAGGTTTTTGGGGAGACATGAAAGGAGGCACAGAATTACCTAGGGAAAGAAAAAAATGTGCCTAGAAACTACAGTGATGGGTGCTTTACAATAGTTGATAGATGCTTGAAGGAGAGTGGCATTAGTTAAATTAAGAATACACAAGGAGGATTAGATAAATATGAGATATTCTTTAAGGAATTCAGTTGACTTTCATGAAGAAAAAATACTATACCTGGTATGTACTTTTGTCCAAATCTTTTAATTCTGAGCCTTCTTCACCAGTCATGATAAAAAATGCTAAACTGTCATCGGATAATATTTCTATCTAAGGATGAAAAAAAACAAACAAAACCCAAGCAAAAACACGAGTCTTCAGCAATCATTATTATTATGTAGCTATGTAAAAATCTTGCATGTAACCAGAAAAAAAAATCTTTTTCAGATTTAGAAGTCTAGAATTGTTTTGATTTTCAGTAACTTATCAGAGATGGCCACAAGAAGAAGTTATTCACCTTGTGCAGTAATGATGGTTCTTTGAGATGCATGTCCCTATGGGTGCTCACTCTAAGTATATCTGCGTTCCTCCACTGCTGATTGGAGAACTTTTGTAGCAGTGTCCGTTCAGCCCATGCATGTGCTGCCCTCTACCCCATGCTCTGCCAAAGGCAAATCCTCCTCAGTTCCTTCCCTACTGCAGAGTTATTGCCAAGAACTCTGAAGCAGAGGGGAAGAGGGTGGGTCGTGGAGCACGCATAGGGGGACACATCTCAAAGAACCATTGTTACTGCACAAGGTAACTTCTTCTTCAAATAGCGTCCCTATGAGTGCTCCACTGTAGGTGACTCCCAAGCATTACCTCCCACTGAAGGATGGGGCTTCAGAGTCGAGTCTGTCATGGACGATAGAACTGTGGTGCCGAATCAGGCATCTGCAGCAGAGTCCCCCAATATGGCATAAGTGTGTGCAGATGCTCAGGTAGCTGCTTTGCAGATTTCTGATACAGGGATACCCTGGGCAAAGGTGACGGACAAGAGACCAATCTCGAAGAGTGTACTGTGGATGGGGGTGCTAAATTGTAAATCTAGTAAGAGTCTGATATAGTTCAAGACCCATTTGGAGAGTCTTTGAGCTGAAATCGTTGGGCCTTTCAAACTATCCGCAATGGAGAGGAAGAGTCTTGGAGATTTTCTAAAAACTCTTCTCCTGCCGAATACGCTAAGGCTCTCCTAATGTCAAGCATATGGAGCGTGACTTCCCTATTATCCTGATGAGGTTTGGGATAAAAGGTTGGAAGGTGAATCAGTTGGTTCACGTGCAATGCAGAGATCACCTTGGGAGTGAACTTCGGATGTGGTCTAAGAGTGACTTTGTGAGGGAAAAACACTGTGAAGGAGGGATGCACCAGAGTCGCTATCTCCCCTATCCTTCTTGCCACTGTGATGGCGATCAGGAATGTTGAGAGTCATTGATACCATTATACACACACAAGCGAACCAAAAATAATTCCATCAATAATAGTCAAAATTAACAGATAGACAAAGTAAGAAAAATGCTGCTTGAGAACTTACTAGTTTGAGTTAAGTGTATTTACTTTGTACATTAGGGGAGGAATAGCTCAGTGGTTTGAGCATTGGCCTGCTAAACCCAGAGTTGCGAGTTGAATCCTTGGGGGGTCATTTAGGAATCTGGGGCAAAAATAAGGGACAGTACTTGGTCCTGCTGTGAAGGCAGGGGACTGGATTCAATGACCTTTTAAGGTCCCTTCCAGTGCTATGAGATAGGTATATCTCCAAAAAAAAAAAATGTTTTGACATACGAAGTTGACAATTTGTGTTTTAACAGTTTTAAAGCTTTGACTTTTTGAATGTCAACACCTACTGTAATTAAATAATTATTGCTCACCCCCCAGTTTTCTGACCCCCATTAATTTCCTGCAATTGTGAAAATTTAAGTCAATAAAAATGGGGCAAATACGTATAAATAAATACTATTACCTATCAAATTTATAAAAAAAAAATAAAATTCTGCCAAGTATGTCCATTATGCACAACATTCTGCACCTCTCTTGTGCAGGATCAAACCTTATGAATCACAAAGAAGTCAGAAAACGCAAATGCAGCATTCAGGTTATACAGTTAAACTCATTAAAAGTCAATAATTCGACAGTTAACATTTCACCAGTAACATTAATTTGGCTAGATTAATTTGCAATGAATATCTGGAATCACAGAATCATAGAATATTAGGGTTGGAAGAGACCTCAGGAGGTCATCTAGTCCAATCCCCTGCTCAAAGCAGGACCAACACCAACTAAATCATCCCAGCCAGAGCTTTGTCAAGCCAGACCTTAAAAACCTCTAAGGATGGAGATTCCACCACCTCCCTAGGTAACCCATTCCAGTGCTTCACTACCCTCCTAGTGAAATAGTGTTTCCTAATATTCAACATAGACCTCCCCAACTGCAACTTGAGACCATTGCTTCTTGTTCTGTCATCTACCACCACTGGGAACAACCTAGCTCCATCCTCTTTGGAATCCCCCTTCAGGTAGTTGAAGGCTGTTATCAAATCTCTCCTCACTCTTCTCTTCTGTAGACTAAATAACCCAGTTCCCTCAGCCTCTCCTCATAAGTCATGTGTCCCAGTCCCCTAATCATTTTCGTTGTCCTCCGCTGGACTCTCTCCAATTTGTCCACATCCCTTCTGTAGTGGGGGAACCAAAACTGGATGCAATACTCCAGGTGTGGCCTCACCAGTGCCGAATAAAAGGGAATAATCACCTCCCTCGATCTGCTGGCAATGCTCCTACTAATACAGCCCAATATGCCGTTGGCCTTCTTGGCAACAAGGGCACACTGCTGACTCATGTCCAGCTTCTCATCCACTGTAATCCCCAGGTACTTTTCTGCAGAACTGCTGCTTAGCCAGTCGGTCCCCAGCCTGCAGCAGTGCATGGGATTCTTTCTTCCTAAGTGCAGGACTCTGCACTTGTCCTTGTTGAACCTCATCAGATTTCTTTTGGCCCAATCCTCCAATTTGTCTAGGTCACTCTGGACCCTATCCCTACCCTCCAGCGTACCTACCTCCCCCCCATTCTTAGTGTCATCTGCGAACTTGCTGAGGGTGCTATTAATCCCATCATCCAGATCATTAATAAAGTTGTTGAACAAAACCAGCCCTAGGACTGACCCCTGGGGCACTCAGCTTGATACCAGCCGCCAACTAGACATTGAGCCATTGATCACTACCCACTGAGCCCAACAATCTAGCCAGCTTTCTATCCTATTCTATTAATATATACATTAAATAACAAACAGCAATATATTAACCAACAAATTAGTAACAAAATGTGAGTAGATGCATGCCATATATCATAGTTAAAGATACTACTGGAAACTTAACTCATGCATTTTTTGCATTGAACTCAATATAATGTATATAGCTTACTTATTTTGTTTACTATTTGCAATATTTGTAAAATTTATTACCTCAGTCCTCACTTCAAGGTTTTTCTGGTATATTTTAGTATCAGAGAGGCTTTTGTCTGTTGACTTTTCTTTTTGTACAACCTAAAATAAGAGGTATAGTATTATACTTATTTTCTACAGAAACAACCAATACAACTATTGTTCTGAAAAGTATGCAGAAAGTCAAAAACTTAATTCACTTACAACTTTTACAGATCTTGTACTTAACTTTTGGAGGTGCTCTGAACAGTGTGGCACAGCAGAAAAGTTTTCTAAATTGACAGAACTTTCAGCCTTTCGCACACACAAAAAATGTAGCTTGTTGCATGTTTCACTTAATAAATTACAAATCTAAGAAAAATAAGTTACCTTGTATGTTTTCAGTTTCTCTCTTACTCTACCTCGTAATGCTTCAGTTACACTCCTTTGTTTTTCTACATCAGCCACATCCAGTGTAAAAATAGCATAGCACAAAATTTTTAACACCTTCTTGTGGTACTAAATACTATTTTTTTAAAATATATTCTTCTGCAGTGCATAGCCCATTTACTATTAATTATTTATAGTGAATAGAATGGTCTTCTTATGAAAGGTATTAGATAGCAATACAATAGTGTTCATCACGCAGTTTTATAGATGTAAACAGAATCACCAAGATATAACTAGAATCTTGTAACATGTACAATTTGTAGGATTTTTTTTTTTTTTTTAAATCCTGGGTGTCTGAAAAACACAGATGTCCAGGATCAAATTTTCAAACTGGCTTCTAAAGTTACATACAAAAAATTTCAGAAAGCAGAACCCTGACTACTAGTTACCATATTCATGCATACACATGCTGATTTGAGGCATAACTACAGGAACAAAAGCAAAATATGTGGCCTCTTGAGCCCAATTTGAAAATTTGATGTCTGTTACCTTTACCATTTTATACTGAATATACGAACAAACATTCATCCAAACCTTCCTTATCTGAAATAGCATCTTGTCCCCATGCATTCAAATAAGAATGTTCAAATAATTTAAACTCAGCAGCTGCTTCCTGACTTAGTTGCCTCCCATGCTCAGTGCATGGATTTGCACTGACTGCTGTAAACAAGGCCACTCCTTCTCTCTCTTGGCTTCATGAAAACCAGCCTGCTCAGCAGGACTTCAGTATATAATTCAATTCCAATCATCACATTCATAGAAACATGATCTAGGGGAGAAGATGACAACTGAAGTGCTGGGTAGTTGGTGGAAGGTAACAGATTAAGAGACAAACGGAGGGGGAAAAGATCCTATCTTTATTAAAGTGAATACTTCCCTAATGTGAAGTATTCTCTCAGAACTGGCCAAGTACTGATCTAAGATTAGTGTAAATCAGAAGTAACTCCATCTGTTTTCATGGTTAACTCATGCTTTACAGTGAACTAACCAACTTCAGAATCTGGCCCATAGGGCATACCTCTAGATTTAACATCTGGAGCCATATATGCACAGAATACCATTTTCAAATAGGCAATACTTTGATACATCAAAACTAACCTTTTTCAAACCTAACAAAGGCACTACTCCTCATAGAGGTGACAATTATTTACATCATTTTAAATTGTGAAATTCAGCTTTTTTGACACCTTGTCAAACAATATGTGGTTAATATTTTTATGGGACAAGCATATTTTTTCCTTGCCAACATCAAACAATTAGAGAAACTGGGATCAAACTTTCTAAATAAATTCAACTTTGGAAAGAAAAGTTTCATCTTAAATGTGTATGTGAACATCTTAAGAAGTTTCATCTTAAATGTGTACGTGTATGTGAACACAAAAGGGTTAATTTCTAATAAAATATAATTGTTTTAATAATTTGGCCTAGAATCTGAGACACACTCTGAGATTTATTTTATTAATCAAAATAAATACGTAATAAAAGTAAATAATTGAAACCATTTTTTAGCATTACACTAATTTTAAAAATGTAGCTCTGCCTTAATTTTGAATTAAAATTTAAGTCAGTGTTGGACGGAAGGTTGTATCGCTTATTATGAAAATATCTGCAATGTATTTCACATTTTGTTAAAAATCTCACTCATAAGAACGGCCATACCGGGTCAGACCAAAGGTCCATTTAGCCCAGTATCCTGTCTTCCAACAGTGGCCAATGCCAGGTGCCCCAGAGGGAATGAACAGAACAGATAATCAACAAGTGATCAATCATCAAACTCAGCATTTTGCAATCACCTTCATTCATTGTTAGTTTGACAACCCTGAAAATATAGAAAAGTATGTATTCACAAAGAGCTCAATTGTTACACCCTTACTTATGGTGAATAATAACTTCCAGGGGTTCTCAAACTTCACTGCACTGCAACACCCTTCTAAAAACAAAATTACTAACTGGGGAGTGGAGCCCTAGCCCTGCTGCTCCGGGTGGGAGGAGAGGGGACCCGGAGCCCAAGCCCCACTGCCTGAGGTGAGAGTGGAGCTTCAGCTTCAACTCCGAGTCCTAGTAAGACTAATGCTGGCCCTGGTGACACCATTAAAATTGGGTCACAACCAGTGTACCCTCTAATTTTTCCCACGCATGTGCAGAATGAATTTTGTTATCTGCACCAATATGGAGGTGATACACATCACCTCCATATTGGTGCACATAACAAAATTCATGTGGCGGGGGTGGAGCTGAGGGGTTCAGAATGTGGGAGGGTGAGGGCTCCAGCTGGGGGTGCAGGCTCTGGGGAGGGGCTGGGGATGAGGGGCTCAGGGCTGGGCCAGAGGGTTGGGGTGCCAAGGGGGGGTGAGGGCTCTGGCTGGGGGTGCGGGTTCTGGGATGGGGCTGGGGATGAGGGATTTGGGGTGCAGGTTGCCCCAGGGCTACAGCATGGAGACAGAGCTCCGCCCCCCCCGCTCTCTCTCCCCTCAGCAGCACCTGGGTGGGGTGGGGGGGAGGGGAGAGGCCCCTCTCCCCACCGCGGCAGCTCTGGGGTTGGGGCTGCAGGATAGGTGCCTCTCCCCCAGCAGCGGCAGGTCTGGGCCAGGGCTGGGTTGGGGCTGCGGGAGAGACGCTGCTCCCCACGCTGCAGCAGGTCCGGGGATGGGCTGGGGCCGGCGCCTCTCCCCCGGCCACAGCAGGTCCAGGGCTAGGGAAGAGGCATCTCTCCCTGCTGCAGCCCTGAGCTGCGCGGTACTTAATAGACTTCTGCGCGGCTATGTGGCCATGCACCTTAGAGGGAACTTGGGTCACAAACCACTTTGGGGTCCCAACCCACAGTTTGACAACCGCTGCCTTACACCATGAGAAGTTCCATTGAATATAGTGTTATTCAATGTGAGTGTGGGTATCAATCTGGACCAATAAACATAGCTAGTATTCCAGCTCAGGCAATAAGTGCATCTTCATCAAACAATATCAATCAAGAGCAAAGACAAGTATCTTTATTGAGCTACCTTCCTGGAAATTCTGATCTACAAATTCTTCTGTTTGATGCCTAATAACATGTTCACTGTCTTCAGTCAACTATGAAAAACAAATGACCAGAGGAAAGATTTAAAGTAAAAGTTTTAAAATTAAACTGCAGAGCCTACATTTAATATTTTCTACCCTTGCATATTGCACTGCTTGTGTAACATTTTATAGTCCTTGCTATCGGTAAGTGTCTAATACAGTGTATGACACTCTGTACCTCAAACTAGTTCTCTGGAACCCCCATATTCACCACTGTGATATGATTATATGTTTTGTACAGTGCATGCCTTGTGGAGGTATTCTTTAAGAAGTCTTGATTCTTTGACCATTAATATCCTGTTGAATTGTATGTACTATCATTGTATGTGAAGTTATGAAGTAATGCTATATATTTGTTACTGTAATATATGATAAAAGGAAAATGCTCATAGCTAGCCTTTCAGTGGCCACAAAGGAGTAACTAACACTGACAAGACAGATTTGCATCTAGATTGGCCAGACAGGTGTTGATGTCTCATCAAGAATGCATTCTCCCAGAGACTCCTCAGAGAGGGCATGTATACAATGGGGGCTACCTGACCCCCACCTCACAGCAAAGATCTTTCTAGCACGTGGAAATAAACTATAAATGAGGGTTCACGCAGGGCTGTCCCTAGCTATTCTGGGGCCCTACGCAGCCCCCCTGGGGGGGCAGGTGTGAGGACCCAGGCCTCCAGGGGTAGGCTGACCCAAGGCCTTCACAGGAGGAGAGGGCTGGCCCTAGGTCTCTGCGGGCTGGCTTGGGGAGCAGGGCGGAATCACTCCCCAGCACTCACTGGTGGTGCAGCTGGCGCTGGGTCGCTGCACTTCCCACCACCGGGACAGGGCTGAGGCAGAGAAGGGGCGGGAAGAGGTGGGGCTGGGGCTTTGGGGAGGGGTGGAGTCGGGGCAGGGCTGGGCGGAGCAGGGACTGGAGCAACACACAGCTGCGCAGGGCGCCAGAAAATTTGGTGCCCCAAATTTTCTGGTGCCCTACACAGCTGCGTACTTTGCATCTGGGTATGGATGGCCCAGATGACATCATCACTGGGCCTTTCTCCTTCCCAATCTCAACACAGAGAAGATCGTTTGGAAGACAATGAACTGTGGAGACTTGCCCCAGGATGAGAAGGGACGTCAGCCTGTGTATTAAGAACGTAAAATGCATGGAACATCCAGTGTTAGTCTGTTAAAGTTAGAATTTAGACTGATTCTATTTTTATTTCTTATGTAACCAACTATGTACTCTGTGCCTAACACTTCTAATCACTTAAAATCTATCTTTCTGTAGTTACTAAACTTATTTTAATGTTTTGTCCTTACCAGTGAGTTTGTCTAAAGTGCTTGGGGAATCTGCTCAGATTACAAAGGCTGGTCATGTTCACTTTCCTTTGTCAAAGTGGTAAACTAATTAATGAGCTTGCACTGTTCAAGAGGTCTTGAGCAGTGTAAGACGGTATATTTTCTGGGGTGCAAGGCTGAGGGCTAAGGTGATTGGCTGGAGTCTCCCTGTGTCTAATTCATGAGTGCCTTAGAAAGCATTCATGCACTTCAGCTGGGTGTGTGCCTCCACATGTTGATGTAGTGATCACAGCACCTGGACGGGTTGGCTGCTTGTCACTAGCATAGCATTGTGAGAGACAACTCAGGGAGGAGAGTTTAAGGTGACTCAGAAGTCCCACAGTTCCAGGTTGTGGTCCGGGAGTATGTCACACAGTGGTTTTTAACCTGTGGTCCATGGACCCCTGGGAGTCAGCAGAGTATGTCTAAGAGGTCTGCAAAAGGTTGTTGTTACCATAGAACAGTGGTTTTCAACCTGTGGATCCCTGGCTGTCTGCAGACTATGTCTAAGATTTCCAAAAGGGTCCACCCCTCCATTTGAATTTTTTTAGGGGTCCTCAAATGAAAAAAGGTTGAAAACCACTGGTCTAATAGATTAAATATTTACTTTCACAAATATAATGTGTCTGTCCTGAAAGGATACAGTAAATTAAAAAGATATTGAGCCAAATTCTGCTCTTACTTACACTGCTAAAAATCTATTATACTACTACTAACAGAGTAAAATTTAGCACAAGAAATACTGGAGCTAAATCTGATTAGTTTTGTAATTAGTTTTTATCAAACTATATTTAAACACACTTTACTGTTAGTAGATTTCTTTTGATTTTTATGAAGTACTTAAACAATTAAAATATTTTTTAAATCAGTTGTTAGAGCAATATTAGAGCCTCCACAAATGTTGCTAGCCTGCATCTCTTCCTTTTGTACATTCATCAGGTAGTGCATGCCATTGTAACCATGAAGTTGAGCATTGCAATGAACATTATATAGAGCAACTTCACCTAAAAAACTGACACACTGTCTAAAGCTGTTGCAGTCATTTGGGGTATGCAAGAGAATGTACTGTCTCCACTGGATGCTTATTGGTATGCGCATTGAATTCAAGGTTTTGGTTCTAACATTTAATGCTCTTAACAGGATGGGTACCAGATATCTTTACAACATTCTAACAAACATTATTCCGTTTCCCTCCTCTAAAGTTTGATGATGTAAGTCTACTTGTCTGGAGGGCCTGGAGTGGGCTAACGCAAAATGCAGCAGTCCTCTGGCTTGGTTAGAATCAGTGTCTTCTCAGAGGTTAAGAGGAAAGGACCTCTCAATGTTTTTTTCCCCTATATATAAAATGGTGAAAGAATTTACTAAACTTTATAAAGTGCGTTAACGCAATAAGAAATGCTACCGAAGCACCAAATATTATTATTAGTGCAGTGGGACCTAATTAGCATACTGCATTTGTGCTCTGTGTACTTAACTACCTTTCTATCTGCTTCCCAATGTAATTTATAGGTGAGGGATTTAATCTATAAAGCCGTATATATTTTGCACCTGGCTACTTTGGGACTACTCTCCCCATGCAACAGCAAGTTGGTTAATTTTAACTGGGTGAGTTTTGTTGACAGTCCATAGCTGGGCACTCTTGAGGACTAGAGGCAGAATAATTCTTGGTGCAGAGTTCCTGACTACAGAATATGCTCCCTCTGGTGGTTTGTCAAAGCCCCACTTAAACTGTTAGAGAACGGTGCAAAGTCCATCTTCTGAGTTAAGTCTTTCCAAATAGTTCTGTACTAAAGCATCATCTTTGCTGCTGCTACTTTAAATTTGCATTTATAAACTGATGCTTGTGCTAATCTGTAATGGTTCCAGATTTCATAGTAATAGACATACTATAAATCAGTGAAATCATGAATACATTCATGTGTCAAAATTTAAACTTCTAAGTTTATAGAAATAACATTGAAATACAGGAAAGGAAAAAGGTTAATAACCAATAAGACGCTGTAAAAGAATACCATATTCAAATCAACCTTATTTTCCCCAATGTTAAAAGCAGGCAGGAATGTTAGACAGTATCACACTGTACCATAAATAAGAGATAACACAGCTGTTCCTCTGAAGGCTGCTTTCAACTTGTTCTTGTTCAAAATGTTCTCCAGTTACCTGTTAAACTTCATTGGTTTAATAGATGTCTCCACAATTAATATTTTAACCTGCTCTAATCTAACAATATATCTAGCAACCCATTAGTTAGCTATATACAAAGAACTCTTTAAAACCATCCACAAGATGAAACACCTCCTTTGTGGAAAATCCAAGTACAGGCTGAAAACTGTGCTACCTTCTTTCAGACCATTGGATGCAAATTGTACTTCTTTTTACAGAAAATGACTTTGTTCTGTTTTCAGTTACACTGGTATAAATCCACAATAGCTCATCTGAAGAAAGTTGAATTATTACAGATTTACACCATCATAACTGAGCAAAATCTGGCTTAGGAAGCGCATTTCACACTTTTAAACTACCATTTATACCCGAGGCTATCCTCTGCACCTATAGACCTGGGTCTGTAAAGAACAAATAGTACAAAAGATTTCAGGAAAACATTAGTTTTAATTGAGAGTAATTAAAGACACTAACAATGTCTAAGAAAATATTCTAGATTAAAAAATGGAAAATGAAATTGACTGCTTATAGTAGAGTCTTAAATCTATATTTAGAAAAAAATGTGGGTTGATCTGAATCACCATGTCCTTTTGAAAGACAATATAGCTAATTAGGGAGAAAAGCCTCAGAAGATTGATTAATCTAAATGGAGTGGTAAATAATGAGGATAGGGTAGCCATACAGAGCAATCTGGATTGCTTGGTAATGTGGGCCCATTCAAACAAAACTTATTTTAATATCACCAAATGTGAAGTTAGGCATCTAGGGACAAGGAATGAAGGCAATGTCTACAGAATGGGGGACTGTATCCTGGTAAGCAGTGACTCTAAAGAATTTAGGCTCAGAGTAGACAAGCAACACCAGAGCTCCCAGTGCGATGCTGTGCCAAAAAGAGCTAAACAGGAGAGTAGAGAGAAAGGAGGTGACTTTATCTCTGCATACAGCATTGGCGAGACTGCTGTTAGAATACCATATCCCGTTCTGGAGGACACATTTTTAAAAGAATGTGGAAAAATTGGAGAGGGTTCAGGAAAAGAGCCACAAATGATGCAAGGTCTGGAGAGAATACCATACAGCGAGACTTAAAGAGCTCAATCTATTTAGTTTATCAAAAGATTCAAAGAGGACTTGATAATGGTGAGAAAATAGTGGGTACTAAAGGGCTCCTTAATCTAGCAGAGAAAGGCGTAACAAGAACTAATGGCTGGAAGCTGAAGCCAGACAAAATCAACTGAGAAATTGGGACACAAATTTTTAACAACAAGGATGATCAACCACTGGAACAAACTGCCTCAGGATGTGGTAAAATGTCCATCTCAATGTCTTCAAGTCAAGGCTGGATGCTTTTCTGGAAGATATGCTTTAGCAAAACAACTTATTGTGCCCAATCCAGGGGTAACTGGGTGAAATTTAATAGTCTGAGATATACTGGAGGTCAGACTAAAAGATCTAATGGTCCCTTCTGGCCTTAAACACTAAGAATCTATGAAACAGAAAAGCAGTTAATCACAAACAATTTAACTGTTTAGTATCTATTCCTCCTAGCCAAAGGGATAGCAGAGTTAAAGAGGCACTGTCCAAAAATGTAGGCCAAAATTAATATTTTGTTTATAAAGTTATATTTCTAAATAATTTCAAACAACTTGTGTTTTGTTTTGATTTAAACATTCCCCCTACAAACTTTGCAAACCAGGCACAACAGCATCACACAAATCCATGAGAACTGGAAAATTAAGCTGACCAGTCTAGAAGCAGCATAACTGGTGAAAAGAAATTTAGATTTTCACCATTTTCACTTTTAACAACCTAAGGTTATATTAACACATGCGGGGATTTCTTTTAAAATATGACATAACCTAACTCTCTCTTGAAAGGACAACTCTGCTATCAGTATGAAGTCTGGACTTTGGAATATCTGTGCATACAAGCTTTGTTGGGAAGTAATAAACATTGTCATGTAGATAAATTAAGTGAACTGCTTGTGAGAAAATTACATTCACAGACAATTTTAAAGTGGGCATTTTAGTTCTAAAGAATGTATTTGGGCTAAATAAAACAAGATATTGTTAACATAAGATACTCTTTATCGAAAGGGTAATGTATTACTGAAAAATATCTGTACTACTTTTCAACAGTTAGTGGTCACAACTAAGTATATATGTACCATTCCATACAGAGCCCAAGGCATCAAAATACTTGGATTCCACAAGATAAAGTATTTTCTAATATCTGTTCTAATAAAGAGCTAGTACAGTATAGATCTTTAGAACGTAGCGTTAACAAATTCACCTTTTTTCTAGCACTTTCTCTTCTTTGAGAGATCTTCTTCAGAATTGCTTTCTGAGCATCCTTTTTCTGGAGAATTAGAAAACAAAATCTTAAAGCTTACATTATTATTATCTATAGGATACATGTCTTAAGTAAAAAGAACGAGGAGTACTTGTGGCACCTTAGAGACTAACAAATTTATTTGAGTATAAGCTTGCGTGGACTAAAACTTTGACAGTAGAGGGGCTTTTCTGTAGTAGTGACTGGTTTTTGTTTTGACTGCCAATATTGGTTTCTCTAATTTGACGTGGCAGAATCTGGATGCTGCATTTGGTATGCAGCTCCTCCACCTGGTCTGTCAATCTCACATTTTTTCCCTTGGTACCTAATCTATGTCTCAGCTGGTCTGGGTCTGCCATATAAGGACAATGGAAAGTTAGAATTTCCATAATTTAAGATCCTCTCAAGGTCTGGTCCAAAGAGAGGCCTAGTATCAGTGCTTTATACTGAAATGTAGGCAATCCAAATTCTCCTCTTCCTCACAGTCAAGGTGCTAGGAGATCTGCAAAAAACTGATCATCCTTGGGAAATAAAAAAATCTTACATGACTCTACAGCAATCTCTCTAACCAGTTGAACGGTACAATGCCCATGGTCCCTAAAGTTCTATCTAGTAGAAGTATTTAGGATTAAATTTTAATTATTTTTTTTTCCTGAAATCCCCTTGGATTTTTTCTCTCTATATCCTCTGTAACTGAAGGAGATAGCATATCATTTAAAAAAAAATTACTGCAGCCAAGTTCTTTATTGCATGTATTGCTGTGAAGTGACAAGGGCCATAATATACCCTGCAGACTCAGCATTACCGTTCCTAATGATCAGTTTTACAAACCTGGAAAGAATCCAAGCTCTAATCTGGGTGCTACCATTCTGCAGCCTTAAAATAGTTATACACAGCACAAGGATACCACAAAGACAGCCTTTTTATGTTATCTTAAGGGTTGGATACTCAAGTGGTAACAGTCAGTGGTCTTCTGCTGCCACCACTTCTTGTACCATACACTTCTGGCAAAGACAGCACAGCAGTGAAAATAAGAAGAGAAGGAAACTGAGCAAATCACAGCAGAGCAGAGAATAGCTAAGTATCAAATAGGAACTGCTGACATTTATCATTTTTGTTTATATCCTACAATTTTTTAAGACAGACACTTGAAACCATCTGTAGTGCGCATAGCCCATCTATGAAACCACACATTATCAGGTATTATCCTCCATTTGTTACATCCACTTGTTGCATTTTGTTTTAAGTTCTATTGTAAGTTCTTTGTGATGGGCTATGTCTCTCTGTTTGTGCTGCACCTACATAATGGGGTATGACCCTGATAATAAGAAGGAGAAGAAAGAGGAAGAATATGAGGAAGAAAGCGGGGATTAAATTGCTGAGGAAAGGAAGCCAATGGGAGGGATAGCTCAATGGTTTGAGCATTGGCCTGCTAAACCGAGGGCTGTGAGTTCAATTCTTGAGGAGGCCATTTAGGGATCTGGGTCAAAAATTAGGGATTGGTCCTGCTTTGAGCAGGGGTTGGACTAGATGACCTCCTGAGGTCCCTTCCAACCCTGACATTCTATGATTCTATGAACACGTAACAGAAGCAACTATGAGAGGGAAGAGAAAGCAGGGCAAGGAAGAAAAGCAATCAATGTAAGGAAAGTAAGATAACCAGGGAGAGACAACCATCAAGGAGGCAAGAAGTGAGAGGCAACTGTTTGGGAGAAGACAGAAGCAACAAACAGTGTGCAATAAATATCAAACAGAATGGGAGAAAAAGGACAAAAAGAAAAAAAATTAACTAGATTAGTAGCCAGTTACTGGCATGGCTAGCTCAAACATGATTTGTGTTCACACATCACATGGTTAAAAGTCTATTAATAACAATAGCAGCATTTCACCTTTGCCAGAGACTCATCCAACACCCAGTTCAACACTGCATGTTTGCATACAGTATGGATATGACTCCCTAACTGTATTTGTTTGGTCAGTCCTCCTTTCCCCCATCTCCTTATTGCAAAGGGCATCCCATAGCACATTGGACCATATGATGCTGATGTTTCCTTTTTGCACATCCTGTGGACACCATATCCCCTGATGAAACACTATGGAATAAACTGCCCAGATTTTCTCAGAATGTTCTGTACAAACATGGTTAGGTACCACATAGGAGCAGATTCGCAAACATGGCTGTGAAAGGAGAAAATCTGTAGTGTAAACACAGACTGAATTGCTTGTTACTGGTTAAACTGATCAAGCCTCTACCTAAATTATTTTTGATAGCCTCAGGACATTATTGGTTCTTTACATTGAAGACTTCATTAGCAGCTAAAAATCTCAACTCTAAACTACAGAGCTTTACTATTTAATGACTTCCCACTCCTGTTATTACTGGTTCTCAACATATTGTCTTGTACATATTCCTCTCTTCCCCCACAAAAAATAATACGACTCTGTGCAAAACAGAAAATCCACAGATCCTCTGGGTCTTCTACTCACAAATTTCTATTATCGATTATTATGATTAACATCAGTAGTTAGCTTAAACCAGTATGAATTAAGAATGCTGAATCCAGTCATATGTATTTTGTCTGGAAAGGAATATAAAACATTTACTTTTCAACTAACACAACTTCCCTTAGTTGTTTTATCTGATGACATTTCTTCTTCTTTTTGATCAGGATCCATTTATTCTGAAGTGTTTGAACAACCAAGATAGTAAGTAACCTGAAAAACACAAACTGTCATATCATTGTTTGATATTAATCCTATCAACTATCAGACCATTACAAGTTACATTGCCCAAAATAAAAATATTTAACTTCTCTTCAATCCAGTGGGTCCACGAAAGCAATATTTATACAGCTTTTTAAAATATGTTTAATGATATAACATGAACGAATAAGATGAAACCAACAGAAAACATTTTAAATTCTTAAAAATGCAGAGACAGAAATACAGAGAGGAAAAAAAACATGTCTATACTTCCAATGATTAAAATTTTTTTAAAGTATGCTCATCGACAGACATGATGCACCAAATTCTTACATATTTTAAAGTTAGCTATCCTCTACTTCACAATCACAGTGCATTGTATTTCATGTTTTTCTAGTGCTAGACACCACAATAAATTCAGATTAAATTCTGGTTACATAATTTTGTAGCAAGCATTTTATTGAAATACTATATAAAATACTTCTATTTTGATATTTAACATTTGTATTATATCATACTACAATATGTAAACAGGGAGGAGGGATAGCTCAGTGGTTTGAGCCTTGGCCTGCTAAACCTAGGGTTATGAGTTCAATCCTTAAGAGGGCCATTTAGGGATCTGGGGCAAAAACTGGAGATTGGTCCTGCTTTGAGCAGGGGGTTAGACTAGATGACCTCCTGAGGACCCTCCCAACCCTGATATTCTATGAACAACTAAAATCTATGTTTATAACCTGAGTTAAAATAGTTAACAGTAAACAATATGGAACAACAATCTGATTGTTGTGCAGATGGCCACATTTCCAGACAACTAGTTTACATGGCCTGTGACATACAGGTCACTATACAGGAGGTCAGACTAGATGATCTGGTAGTCTCTTCTAGTGTTAAACTCTATGACATGGGTTTCTAAATAATCAGGTTACTAACCTGAAAATTACAACAAATTAACATGCCAGAATATGTGCTAAACCAAATAGATACAAAACTTTAGGACCCCCCCTCTCCTCCTCCACACTTCCCAACAGTCATGTTTGGCAACTTGCCAAGAACCTGAGCGCTGTATCTAAATTGCATATCATTTACATAAGTAAAAAACATACATGTATCAGTACTTGTGCTCTCATCTTCACTGACAGATCAAAAGAAACCAAGATCTGAGAATATGGCTTGTTAAGTCCTATTTATACCATAATGAAGCTGCGTAATAACTGGATCGCCTAATATGGCTGTAATTGTAATGTAGTGTTTTAGACATGAGGCCCATATTTGGTTTTATTATTTTATACAGTATCGAACAATTCCTCTCTTTCAACAGAATAAAAATGCATTTTATCATTTAAATAAAGTTATTTAGTTCATTTCTGAATGAATATAATATAAATATAATCTTACATGTCCCATCCAGAGTCTATTGTTGGTTTTTGATAACCTTTTTATTTTTTCCATTCTTCTTATAGGTAATACTCCACTTCTTTCTTGTTTTAACTGCATCTATCCTACATAAATAAACCCTCTCTCCTCTCCAAGGACCCAATCAACAAAAATAAGCTTAGAACTTCATCTTTTAATTTATAATTAATTTCACTTAGACTACAGCGAGACACACTAGGGGAGAACAGCAATTTCTATTATGTAGAATTTGCAATCAAAGTGTATACTATGAACAAATAGATTTTTCAGAAGCAAAATTATTACACTAGTCAGAGAATGGGAAACTATCTGAATGTATGTTTTGACATTTATTTTATCCTATCACAACTTTTTGGTTTTGTTTTTTCTGCCAGAAGTTGAGAGTGGACGACAGGAGATGATCACTTGATGATTGCCTGTTCTGTTCATTCCCTCTGAAACACCTAGCTTTGGACACTGCCGGAAGACAGGACACTGGGCCTGACGGACCATTGGTCTGACCCAATATGGCCATTCTTATGTTCTTTCTTCTATACTAAACATGGTGCTTTTAATATTCATCTTTCACATATGTCATTTGAGACATATAACCATAATCTGGAAATTGGCTTGGTGTGCAAAAGCCAAGAAAACGGAACTCTGAGACCAGGAGAAGCAGAAATCTACGTATTTTTAGTTCACCAGACAACATGAACAGGAATCAAGAGTTCCACGTTCTAGTACTATTACTATATTGTTGATTCAATCCTCTCCCAGCTGGACAGGTATAGCCCACAAGCATTACTTCAAGAAGAGTCAAATATCATTAGTTGAGTGCAGCTACGCACATCCCTTACTTCAATACACATCCAGATCCTGCAGAATGGAAACAAAGAAAGAAGACAGCACTGATGCTTCTAGTCTTTATGGTTCAATTGATAAATAAAATCTGAAGCAACAGAATGCTGAGAGAGCAGGTGCAAAAGAGGTGTGAACTACCCCCATGAAATGCTTATTTTTTATCCTAATGAAGGCTAATAATTTTCAAAAACAGTTGTACAATTGTCTGCCTAATCTGCATGTACAAGTACTGCAACTGTACACACAACCTGGCTAACTGCATAAACAAATAATCAAAGGACAGAAATAGTCATGATCCTAAAAGCATCCTGCAACATTTTTCTCAGCCAAATGATACCTACTGTAATAATAATTTTACTAACAAAGTTTAGTGGCCATATACTACTCACAATCTTTGTGCAAACCTTCTTTTGTTACCATTGGAAGATCCCCTGTAGTATATGGCTCTTAATTTGTAGCCCTGGCAAAAGGAACATAATTAAAAGTGTAATGTGGCCTTGTGCACAAAAAGAGGAATAGGACTAAGTATGATACGTCTATATTTATGCAATGAAAAACCAATTCTTAAAGAATTAAAAGAGATGAATTCTCAAACAAAAAACATGTAAAATTAAAACAAGCTGATTAATGCAAAATTATAGCATGTCAAAACTGAACAAAAGTGACCCTTTACACAGACTTCAGCATTTGTGGCCAACACCCTTGATCATTCAGGCCACAGCTGTCAACAGTCCAGGCTTTTCAACCGTCATTCAGGGATACTGGTGTCCCAGCCACTAATCACAGCCAGGAATATGTGACAGCATTAGGCAGTCTTTTTTTCTTTGAGCTACTTTTCTCCTATAGCTAAGTTGTCCTGTTCCTGCAGCCTCCTGCCTGCTTCTCCTCTCTCATCAGCAGGAAGACCCAATCCTCACCCACTTTCAGCTATCTACAACAAGGGAAGGAGCTGGAACCAAGTGCTCCTGAAAGACAAGATACAGCTGGCAGGGAGCTGAAGAGGAGCCTGCATGTGATAGGAGTTGAGATAAACGGGGAAGAAAGCAGGAGAAAAGAGGGAAGCCCTGAAGGACAGAAATAGTACAAAAGTGTCAGTGGGGGCAGGGAACAGAAGGAGCCACACCTTTTCAGATATGCAAAGAACATAGGGGCTGCTAAAGGAGTTCTGTGCTTTATGTAGACTCTAAATAATTTTTTCTCCCTTTTCTCTCTCAGCACATTGAGAAAGTCCCCTAGAATTTACACAGCTGTCTCATCACCGTCAGATGCCAATTTCTTCGGAAAACTATCCCTGACCACTTTCCTCTCATATTGGCAACTTTGCTCACATAATGGTAATTGCAATGTTTTTAAACAAACAGCACCAGCAATGAGGGACCCTTGTCAGCAACTCAGCACCAGGCTGTGGGCAAATTGCAGGCACCTTCGCACTTCAGAGTACAACCTCAGTTCTCAAACTGTGGGTCACGATCCCAAAGTGGGTCACAACCCAGTTTTAATGGGGTCACTGGGGCTGGCTTAGATTTGCTAGGGCTTAGGGCCAAAGCCCAAGCCCCACTGCCAAGGGATGAAGCCAAAGCCCGAGCCCAACTGCCCAGGGCCCAAGCCAAAACCAAAGGGCTTCAGCCCAGGGCGGCACAGCTCATGTTACAGGCCCCCCCGTTTGGGGCTGAAGCCCATGGTTTTCAGCTTTGCCCCTCCCCACCACCTGGGGCAGCGGGCTCAGGCTCAGACTTTACTCCGGGCAGCAGCAGACCTCAGCCCCCGTCCTGGGCTCATGTAGTAATTTTTGTTGTCAGACGGGGATCGCTGTGCAGTGAAGTTTGAGAAACCCGCGTGTAGAAGACTTCCAGGCGGCGTGTGAGACTAAGGGCATCCTAGCACGGACAGCGCACACTGTGGACGTGCACCGTCCCCCCCACCTCAGGGCGCAGGAGTCGCAGGCCTCCACCCGCGCCTTAGCCCGAGGTTGCACAAGTAGGAGCGACCGTGGCCAAAGACGGAGAGGGCCCAGCCTATCAGACGCAGATGCCGCACTGCCTGCCGGGAGCTGTGGTCCTCCTGAGGGAAAAATAAGGGATGGGCCATAAGCTGCGTCCCCAAGCCAGAAGATCCCAGCTCTCACCTATTGAAGTTAGTTAGGCCAGCGGATACTGAGCATGCGCATTGATACATTTCCCCCACCCCAATCCTGATTCTAAGCTTGCGCACTGACACCGCACCGCTTCCCCAGTTATTTGCTGGGCATGCGCACTGATAACCCCATGCCTCACTAGTCCTTCAGTTATTGAGCCTACCTACAAACCTGGCCGCTTGTTGTTGAGCCTGCGCACTAAGATATCCCGGACCCGATCGGCCACTGATGAGCATGCGCAATGTGAAACACTAGCTGGCCGGTCGCTGAGCCTGCGCAGTGCGGACCCTTTCGGGAAGGTTCTGTGTCGTCTGTGTCGCTACTACAGCTTTTCTCTTCAAGGAAAATCCATTCAGGGTACGGGCGACCTGCAGCCCCAGCCCCCCACCCTGCTTCGCCGGGACCCGACCGCACCCCCTTCACGGTCCAAGCCCTGCCGCTCTCACTCAGGAGACCTGACCGCAGGCCCGGCCTGTCCCCGCGCCTCCCTCCGAGCCCCAGCCCCATCCCTGATCCTTCTGCCTCGCCGGTACCCAGCAGCCCCCGGAATCTGGGCGCAGCTCGCCTCGTCTTCTCCCTTCTCTGGGAGCCGGCCGCGGGGCTGGGGCTGCCGGGGCTCCCGGGGCAAGAGATGATGGTGGGCGCCGTCTTTGCGGTTGGGGCCTCGCGCCAGCTAAAAGCATCTTCTTTGGAGCGGCGGCCCCGGGCTGCCTTTGGGGCCGTTCTGGGGTCGCTAGGTCCGCGGGAGCCGAGGCGTGCTGAGCTCCTGGCAGGATTGGGCCCAGCTAGGTTTGCGCTGGGCAGGTGAATCTTCTTCCCTTGCTGCGGGGCTGATCTTCCCTTCCGTCATTGGGAGCAGAAGTGAGGCCCAGAGAGTGCAAGGGGAGGGCAGATCTGCTACAGGAGGAGGAAAGATCTACTAAGATCTTTCTGACCCCTTCAGCCCTGCTGCTAGAGTCGAATTGAGGGAGAAATCTGTTGCCTCTTCTCTGGCTCAAGTGTCGGGGAAAATGGGGGGTGGGGGGGTGACCTGCTGTCTTTCTCTCTTGTCCTACTGCAGCAGAGGAAAATGGGCCAGCCTGCAAGCTGCAGAACTTGATGGCATCAAATGTGGAGCCGAAGTGGCTGCTTGCTGTGCTTGCATTTAGGGTCGGCCCTGTGAGATGGACCATCTTAATGGAGAAAGAGATTGGCACCGTGTTAACTGCGCGGTTCTCTCTCCTTTGCTGCAGTGCCCACTTTCACCGTTGCCTCCTGCTCTGCCTGCTCCCGCTTTCAGCATGGTAAAGAAGAATACTATCCCCGATGGGTAAGTATCCCTCACACTGAGAGAGGCAGGAGCGGGCCCAGCCCCGCCTGCAGGGAGGGGGCTCTGACTGCCCCATGCACTCTCTCGCTACAGCGTCTCCTCTCTGCCACCTACAGCCAGTTAAGGTAGGTATCTGCTCCAAGACAAGGAAGACACAGCCCACCATCCCCCAGGTGAGTATAATATCCCAGCCTGTCTGTGAACGCTTCTCCTTCATCAACCACACATAGCTCCTCTTCCTAGCCTCCTCCTCCTCCCCCCCTCCCCCCAATTGCGTCCTCACAACTGGGGGAGAGGGGCGGGACAGTAGTCCATCCTTTCAATTTCTCAGATGTTTACAGTACCGCCAAGAGCTGGGGAGGAGATGGGGGAGGGGGACAGATGCTTGCATGCATGGGCACAAGAGACATTCTCATAGATGCAAGTGCAAAAGCCCTTTTTTTTCTCTACTTGTACTCTTCAGGTGAACTATTAGAATGTTTACTGGTGATGTCTCAGACAATAAGTCGCAGCATTCTATCCACGTCCTAGTGATCTGGCAGTACAGCATGCTAGGACCACTGGCTTTGCTTCATATTAAAAATGAAAGTGGCTGCGATCTCCTTTTTTTTTTTTATAACAGATGTAGGCTTTGTGCTACTGGCAGTTCACCAACAGATTTAGTTGGGTGCACATAAACTTAAGGGCTAGTAATATGGAGTAGTCAGTGAGGCTTATGCCTTTCATCAGAAGATTCTCAGAGTGTTTTAGAAAGGTGGGTATTATCCCCATTTTACATTGAGGGTAAAGTAGGTTTATCAAAGCCTTTGAATGAATTACAAAGTCAAAAATAGTACATAGGAGTCCTGATTTCTATTCCCTGCTAAAAAGATCTCTTATGTTGATACTATAAAACCAATCCAGGGCAAGTAACTTCAAAGAATTTTAGATGAGTTTGGTCATAGGAGGCTGTGGTCAGGAATTAAAACTTATTAAAAATATCAGTAGCTTTTTATTATTTATAAAGTATTTAATAGTTTTAACTTAATTTGTTCTTCCACTTCCCTTCATACTGTATCCAAAGTTTTAAATGAAGTTAGATTAAAAGTTTTACTTTTTTTTATTTAAAAGGTCTTAGGCTTATCAAACAGAAAGGAAGGAAACTGGAAAGAATTCGCATCTTGTTCATTTTCTTCATGGCTTAGGTTATTAATATTACAGAATTGAGAATGTGTTCAGTAACGAATTGTCCCTTCCTTCATCCCCTGAATTTGAAGGAAGTGAAGCAGCTCTGACCTAGACACACAGGCTACAGGCATTCCTTTTTTAATTATGGATAGGGTGACCAGACAGCAAGTGTGAAAAATCGGTACAGGGGCTCGGGGGTAATAAGAGCCTATATAAGAAAAAGACCTAAAAATCAGGACTGTCCCAATAAAATCAGGACATCTGGTTGCTCTAATTAGGGAAGTTATCCTAGTTTCTACTTACAAACTGTATAATTAGACACTAACATCTGTGTACATTCCCAAATTAAGAAATAAGCTCTATCCTGTAGGAGAGTCATCAGCTAATAAAATTTAGGAGATTAAGTTTAAAAATTTAATCTAATTCCTCAGTTTATTTTGTACTTTCCCAAACTATGCAGCTGTGTTTTTAAAGATGGTTAGTTTTTCAATTGCATGGTTTTTGTCAGATGAAGACATTACAAGTTCTTTAACAACCTTACTTTTAATCTTAATTTCTTATGTAAACATTTAAATATATTTCTAGTGAAACAGCCTTTAACAGTATATATGTGTTTACTTAAAATTAGAAGTATTTTTGAAAGGTGACCCAAAAGGCTTTTGACCTGCCAAGATCAAAATTGAGGTACTTATTTTCTTGGTATGGTTGATAGAATTAGCAATATAAAGTAGTGTAAGGAATGCAGTTCCCTGGTACATTTAAGTTTTAGTGGCATTGCTAACAGTTTCTCCTGCAGATGAGTGAAAAGGAAATTATTTTTATCTAATTGTTTAAAATGTCTCCGGTCTTATTAAGTCTACATAATATGTTAATGATTTCTATTTCTTTTTGGTGCACTATTAACATTCTTAATGTGAATTTTCTGGTAAGAAATTGCTTGTGTGAATATGTTAACTAAATTGTCGAAAGCTTTCTGGGCAAATTGCTCTGAACCATTCAGCATTCAGTTTCTTTACTCGGTTTATGACCAGAAAATTTTAAACAGGACAAGTTCAAGCAGGTTAGGAACTATGCAACTCAAAGTAATACCATCAATTTAAAATCTAGTTTAAAAACTACAATTAGCCCTGAATCACCTCCCAGATTTTATTTGTTCTCATCCCTTGTTGCTCTGAGAGAGTCCTGTGCAAACAGGAGAGACTACATGCAGAGGAAACAGTGAAACTTAAGGCTTGTCTACACCATATACACTACACCATATAAGTTGTACCACTTTATACTGGTATAATTAAAACAATACAAACCCCATAGTGTGGATCAAGTTATACCCATATAAAGGGGCTTATACTGGTACAACTTATTCTTGTACAGGAAGGGGAATAAGCTATATGATATAAGACACCTTTATACTGGTAACACTACATTCACAATATGGGGTTGTACTTGTATAACTATTTTGGTTAAAAAAATTCTACCGTTAGGCTGAAATAATTATACCAGCGCAAAAACTGGGTAGGCCACGCCTTGCAGTACATAGAGTGCTATCAAAAACACCACTTTTTCTCCCACTTTTCCCCTCTAATTTTTCATTTTTAATATTCAGTTTTAATTGTAACAATAATAGCTTTAAAAAATTTTAGATGGAAGTTTGGTACATATTTTTAATTTTACATTGTCCCTCTAAGATCGGATTCTAGAGTGTTCTGTCAACACATCTTTAACTAACTTCACTAATTGTATTTTATTCCTTATACAAAGTCACCTGAAGAAAGTACTGTATTGAAGGGCAGCAGTGTCTTAGGCTTGGTCTACATTACTAATTTTTGTTGGTATAACTATGTTGCTCAAGGCTGTGGAAATTCCGCACCCCAGAGTGATCAACACCCTTGAGCGATGTAGTTATACCGACCTAACCCCCAGTGTATACAGCTGTATGTTGACAGGAGGGCTTATCCCGTCAACATAGCTACAGCCTCTCAGGGAGGTGTAGTACTTGGCACAGGTAGTGTCTTCATTAAGTGCTTTGGTGGCACAGCTGCACCAGTGTAAGTGTAAAAAAGCCCTTATTTTTTTATTTTTCTGAAATTACATTTAACCTGAATGGCTAATTACTTTAACAGGTCTTTATATAATTATTAATCCATTGGTACCTGATTTCAACAAATAAAACAGTATTGTTTAATTAGACGTTTTAAAAAGTAAAAAGTTGTTTATAAAGCTTTGTAATTCATTGATATATTAGAAATGCGGTCACAAAATTAGAGCACCGTGTCTTTAGTCATTTTATTAGGGAATAAAATTCTTCTCTTACTGGTGGCTGTTTAAAAGAATACTGCCAAGTATATCAATGTTTGATCAACCTTAATTATTTAAAACTTGGTGATGAATGAGTTTTGAATTCTTTTTTTAAAGACTATTGCAGATACCTTTTTTTAAAAATCCCCTTATGTAAGGTGTGTATGTGTTTTTTTGCTGAACCAACCAGTAGAGGGAGTTCAAGTTACTTAAACTATTTCCAGAGCTGCCAGGACACTAACAATGAAAATTATACTTATTTATGCGCCAGAATTCAAATTAAAGACAGTGAATACAATTTCCTCTCACAGCTCTGTTCTGCTCTGAAGAGTGACTGTAAAAATGGCACCATAGTCATGAGCTCTATCTACTCCTCCTGTTCAGAGTTACATATGTTGTCTTAAATGATAAAAATGTATTTTTACTGCTTTTTGCTTCAGTTAACACTTTGGAACTAATACAGTTAAGTGAGAGTAAGCTGAATTCTGCTTATTCTTGTGCACCATAAGAATTGTTTGCTTAGTTCCAACCTTAATTAAAGGCAATGGAACTACACATGTCAGCCTTTGATTTTAAGACCATCAGTTTTAGACAGGTGTCACTGAGGGCCTAATTTGTCCTACTGAACACCTATTTGTGAGTCCGCATGAGAAGAAAAGTTCAAAGTTTGCATTCAAAGTTGTTCACAGGGCTAGCAGTGTAAAATAAAACATTGTTTTAGAGAGAAACTGAGCAAATTTGCTCTGGAAGTCAGTGAGACAATGTGTGACCCCAGAAAGCCTTTTGAAGTCTGACCTCAGAGCAGAATCACACTTTAAAAACACAGGGGAAAATAGGGCAAACCAAGTTGCATGAGATCTCTGTTAGAAATCTGTGGTATCTTTATGAGAATTGTACATTTCTGTAAAGCACTTAGACCCAGATCCTGAGTTGCAGCACACAGCTCAAGTATACTATTCTGGAGATGAACTTATGCAATTTGCAGTATTTCAGTCTCTCGCTTTCTATACAGTTTAGTTATTTGGCATATGTGTAGTATCCGGTTTGGAATTCTGTTTGGTGTTTTTTTTGTTTTTTTGTGGGGGAGCGTACTAAACTCTGAAAATCACTCTCTAAACATGCATATTTGCAAAGGACTGCAAGTTCTGGAAACCTCTGAATAGTTAAGATTAGCTTCAGATAGTCATCTTTAAAGTTACTTTTCTCCCCAGTGTAACTTTTTAAAGATGTATATCTGTCTTTACCAATTTTCCACTGTTAGTCAAAAACTTTTCCCAACAGACAAATGCTAATATTTTAATTTCTTTGCTGAATCTGGATTCCTGGTGTATTTCAACACTGGAGTTTTCTGAGCTATTATATTCTGGAAAGTACCATGGTAGAGAAATGTGTTGCCTTTTTACTTTAAGAAATGTCTAGTGTCCATTAAAGACACTAGAATGATAGTATTGGAAACAGGAATGTTCTATTTATGTATAGAACAGATAGATAGAGCAGAGGCAGTGCAGGCATCCCATAGTTCACGCCTGCTGTTCCTCTAAATCTATTGTACCTGCTGTATCACAAACAATCTTGGACATAGCCCATTGAGCTATCAATTATCCTATGCATTATTGCTTAATAATGCCAGTGAGGACTGCCAAGCCAAAGACCAAAGGCTTTATGCTTTCAAATTGCTTCTGATACTGAGAAATCCAATTGTACAATTCAACAGTTCTGTTATTTTACTCCTGTAAATCAGTCACCTAACATTCTACTTGCCCAGTTACCTATGGAAAAGGTGGGCAAGTAAATTTTGTGCTTGAAAATAAAAACCAAAGTATGTCTAAATTGAGTGTGAACTGTACAAAAGAAGTACAATGAAGGTAACTCATTGCATATTTTATCTGCAACTTGTTCTAATATAATTTTACTTTACTGTTGAGAAGATACAAGTAAGCTTTTTTCAAGAACTGATACACAGTGGGATCTACTGCAGCAGCCAAAAAACTGATTTCATTCACTGGATAACAGTGATTCCCAAAGTGCATTTTTTTATGTTATCATTTAGATTGACTGTTCACATAGGTGAAAACAACTGCTAACTTTATTATTAAAATATGATTTACTGTTTTGGTGTTACCAATGTTGCATTGAACAGACATAACTGCAAATATTGCTAATATTTGCATCTCTGTTTGACCTCTATTTTATGACTGTTCAGGTGGATGATCATTAGTGGTTCTACTTTAATGATATCTAGTCTCTTAATATAAAGATATCCAGTCTGTTAAAAATCAAAGCAATAAGCCATTCTTATCAAATATAACATATTTATAAGAGTGATCTGCAAGTCTTCTGTCCAAAACAACATTTGTAACATGGTTTGTTGAAGTAATTTCCTTGCTGTCAGACATCTGTCTCGGAGCCTAACTGAAAATGTTCAGGGTCAGTAACATAATTTATTTATGGTCACCGTATTAACTTAGGGTAAGCTCATCTTTCTGTGTCCATCTCTTTCTAGAATTGCTCCCTCTTGTACCCACATCAGATTAGACTCTTACATTTAGAGCCTGTCACTGATCTTCAATCACTCAGATGTGATTGCTCAAACAAGAGCGCTTTCCTAAGTTTCCATTTTCTTCCTTTTCTCCATCCTGGTACAACAAGGGACCATTGCCATTGGTTCACTATTAAATACATAGCCATTTGACCCCAGGTCAGCCTTGTTCCCTTATACTTGTTACCAGGATATATGTAACTAACTAAACGTGATGGGAGCTTTCTTACTTTGTTTTTAAGAGGGTTTCCATTTGTTGTGGCAGATCTCTGAAACTCTTTAAATATACAAACATTAATTTTAAAAGGATGAAAGAGGGGTAAGTTTTCAAGTAAACCAGACTTAAGAATACTATTCATATACCTTTTCTAAAGTAGGTAGCTAGAGTACTATTATAACAATAATATAGTTAAGATGTTATTTTTATTTGAAGCCCCTGTTTTCAGACCCAAATAACTTTCTGGAAAAAATTAGTCTGAACTTGAAGTTTTAATGGTTGTTCTCATCTCAAAAGTGAGACACTTGCCTTTTGTTTAGAAAAACTGGTAAAATTCTATGTGCTTTGAGGTGGTAGTGCATTTGGGGGAAGGGGATGGGCACAAAATGTTTCCATGCGTAGAAAAAAGTTTAAGACTTATTTAAATATTTGCATAACTCAAATAGCTTTTTTTAAGACATCAAATCTTTATGTATATAGTCATATGGAATGTTTGCAAGTCTGAAAAATTAGAGAAATAAAGATAATGACTAAAAAAGTACTGTGTATGCGCAATATGTCACTTATTGATTTAGGTGTGCACAAGTGTATAATCTTAAAGGCTTTTCTGTTAGAACAATAAACTTGTGGGCACTATAAAACCCAGGAAATTTGAATTTAGACAGTGGGGCCATGAGAGGCTTTCAAAGATGTGTAGCCATTCTGATGCAAATTTAAAGGTGAGATTTGACTTGTATTCCTCACACACACCTTTTTAAGATGCTGACAGCAGATCAGCATATATGCTCTTCCTTCCAGAGGTTGGAAAATTACATGTGCAATGAGACTGTATTTTAATTAATTGTGCGTGGACTATCTCCTATTTGACAGTTAGCTGTTCCTTTCACACTTGTTCCTGCATTTTCTTAACACTTTTGGTTCTTCCTCTTACCTCCCGAGTACTACTTCGGGACTTCTCCAGTATTCCTTTAAGTCCCTATGGTTCCATCCTTGATTCCTTTATCATCTGCCTCCATAGCTTCTTTCTGCATGTCTCAATCAATCACATAGATTCAGCTGTCACTTTTATCCTGATGATTTCTAGATATACTTCTGTCCCTAACCTTTCATTATTTCTCTAGTCAAGCATTGCTGCATTTTTCTAATAACTCCTCTTGGATTGTCAGCTGCTTGCAGCTCAGTTTCTCCAAGAATTAGCTTTTTCACTCAAGCCTTTGTTTCCATTGTTGTTGACAAAACCACCGTTTTCCTGTCACCCTGTCTCTAGTCTTGATATCATCTTTGACTTCTAACACCTTCTGCCCTATATCTAGGCTCACAGACTTCTGCTGAGGCAATTTCCCCTCCACCCTAAAATATTAAAATATTTATTCATGTCTCCACTATTGTAACTACCATTTCTCTGGCCTCCCACAACTTCTTAACTATCCCCATTTCTTCAAAACTCTACTACTAGAACCTTCCTCTTTGATAGCTCTAACCACATCTTCTTTTCCTCCTTCTCCATTCCCTGTTCCTTCACTGGATTCTTCTTGTGTTCCAGAACAAGTTCAGATTTCTTCCCTTCATAGCTCTGCACCGTCCTATGCTTTATTTCATCCTAACCCTCTGTTGTTCTCTACAGATCTTTTATCTTTTCCTTCTCTGGTATGCCCCATACATTACTCTTAAAGGTAACCTGTAAAGGGAGAATTGTACCTTTTTTTTTGTTCTGATAGCTAAAGAGTATCTGAAAGTTGTTGTCTTCCTTCTGCTTATTTTATACCTGTTAGAAATTTCGGAATATTGAGACATTGGTTTTGGTGAGTTTCCTTGGGAGGACTCAGAACTGGAATGGAGAGTTTTTCACATGCGTAATTGAGAGAAGGGGGTGTAGAAAATTTGCCATTGTCCATCTAGCTCAGTGTCCTGTCTTCAAACAGTCGCCAATGCCAGATGCTTCAGAGGGAATGAACAGAAAAGGGGAATTATCTAGTAATCCATCCTCTGCCATCCAGTCCCAGCTTCTGGCAGTCAGAGATTTTAGCGATGTCTGGTTACATCTCTGACCATTTTGGCTAATAGCCATTGATGGACTGATCCTCCGTGAACCTAGCTAGTCCTTTTTTTAGCCTGTGGCATCCATGATATCCCATGGCAACAAATTCCACAGGTTGACCATGCATTGTGTAAAGATTTTTTTACGTTTGTTTTAAACCTGCTGCCTATTAATTTCATACAGTAGAACCTCAGAGTTACGGACACCTTGGGAATGGAGGTTGATTGTAACTCTGAATAAGACATTATGGGATGCTCCTCAGGGCAGACTGCTCGGAGGGGGTCTCACATCTGAGCCTGCAAACTTCAGATTCTTTACTTCCTACCTATAAGGGGCTACCCCGTGCATGGGGGTGGAGACAGGCAGCTGGTTCTAGCCCCCTGGCTGCAAGGGTGATGAGCAGGGCACACTGTAGAACTGAGGTGTCAGTGGGCGCGGGGTGCAGGCTATTGATGCTTTTTAAAACTGAGCTGCTCCTCCAGAGCACACAGGGCAAGCAGGAGCTTGAGCTTGGGCTCCAACAACAAACACTCCCAGGTAGGTTCCAGCAGGAGCTCAGGAAGTTTCTTTCCCAGGCTCAGACTGAGCATGCAAGCTTGTCCCTCTTGGCAGGGGAGAGGACTTCGTCCATGACTTACAGGAAAGCAGCAAGACTCCAGGGTTGCTCTTGCCAGCTGTGCCCTATGTGGCAAGGTGGGGATGGGGGACAGGCAGCCCAGATGTGCCTACCTTTAAGATGCAATGTAGGCACAGTACAGTATTTCCTGGTTTGTTTGTGTGTTTTTTTGGTCTCCACTGCTGCCTGATTGCTTACTTCTGTTTTCACATGGGGTTCAGTTAACCGGTCAGTCTGTAACTGGTGTTTGTATCTTTGAGGTTCTACTGTAGTTTCTGTGTTATGTGAAGGGGAAAATAATACTCCCCTATTCGCTTTCTGCACACCAGTCATGATTTTACTGACCTTTATCTTATCCCCCTTTAGTTTTCTCTTTTCTAAGCTGATCAGTCCCAGTATTTTTGACCTCTCCTTGAATTTCTCTTTCTCAACTTTTTCCTGTTAGGACTACCCTTGCTCTACTTCTATGTACTCGTGATCCTATTCTGCCAAATGATGATAAAATAACAAATAAAAGGCGAAAATCCTTGGAGCTAATGAGACCTACGTAACATGCCTGTTTTGAATTATTGTTCTTCCTGTCCCCATCATCCGTTGTAATAACTCTTATGTTACCTCTGACTTAGAAGATGAGCTCCTGGGGCCAGCTAATGTGTTCTACTTCTTCTGAAGTGTCAGTCATACATTGTAAAATAAATGATAAAATGAGGGTGAAGTTAAGTGGTTTTCATTGAGAAATGCCCCTACTCTCACTCCATTGCTTCATTCGTGAGGGGGTGAATTAGGAAATAGTGGACAACATGTTTTTAAAACAGGACATGCTAAATCTGTTTCCATGTGTTTATTTAAACCATTCTGTGCAAAGCAGGAAGACTCCTGTGCTTGCAGTAGGTTTTTCCCTTCAAGGAGGAAGATTCATTTAAACCTTAACTCAGAAAATCATGGGCTTAAAGAATTTTAACAGTTGAGATACTGACCGAAAGCCTCACAGAATCCAAGTAGCTGTCGTGTCATCAAGCTGCATCTTGAGTTGTCTGGGAGATACTCTGTCTGCAGGTGGCTTAAGAACTAGACACCTTGGTACCACCCTGGGGTCAGCTTCAGTGCTGCTAATTGACTTGTTCGCCCCTCCAAATAAACACTTTTCACATTTTTTCAATTTTAAATACCCAGAATTCTATGCAATTTGTTTTACCAACATAGCTTTTATGGTTTTTAATGAGAAAATCTGGATTCAGAGTTAGACACTGAGCTTTTCTACAGTACCTGTATTAAATTGGCGCACACCTTTTCTGTGCCTGTTTTGCAAAACTTTTCCACATTGTAACACATCTGCACAAGGCTAAAAAGTATTAATTTCTTGTTAATCTTGTTTTGTAGATTAACGCCCTACTGTTTTGAAGGTGCCAGAAGTAGGTTGAATAAAGAATGCTTTGAGTAAGAATTTGACAGCAAACTAAACAATTTTGCAAAATTCCGTTTGTCCAAAGCAAGTAATTTTTCATTTTTTTTTTTTTAAACTTGGAAGTAAAATACCAAACTTTTCATTTTCATCAGTCATCTTGCAATAGGGCAGCTGAATAGATTTTTCTACCTCGGTTGTTGAATTTTGCAACCATTTTGCAGGCTGGGTAAGAAGAATGGAAACAATAGCTGATTGGCAATGGTATTTTCTTTTCCTCCTACCCTTAAAAATGTGTGCCCTGTTACACAGAGATTGAAAAGTTAAAGCTTTTAAAATGCATTTTAATCCCTTATGAGAATATACGGAACTAGAAGGATAAACAGTGTATTACCTTCTGAAAGCTTGGACTGCAAGATAACTTGATTTTTAATCTAAACACATTTTTCACAAACACACAAAAAGGGTTACCACTCTGCATCTGTTCTGGTATGGAATCATGTTGCATGTCATGCACTACTTAAGCTCTTTAGAATGCTGTGGAAATAGTAAATGCAACTGGACTATGTTCAAGGCATGGTTTAGGTGCTGTTATCTAGCAAAACTGGTTTTCAACAAATCAGTGCACGCGCGCACACACATCTAATGTTGAAGGTATAAGTCCTTATTTTTATCTATATCAATAACTTCAAAAATACAAAATATGGGCTTGGACCATTTCAGGTTAGCCCACTGCTTATGCTGCAACAATTTTTAATGATGAAAGGGATGGTTGTTAGGTTGATAGACCACAACTGACCTGTTGTGCCAGTGAACTTATATGATAATTATATATTACATATGTAACTTGTTTAATGTAGTTTGGTTTTCCAAAATAATTGAAAGAAGGATTACTTGACAAATGTGGTCTTGGAGGAAGCCGAAGCTGTTTTGAACTTTATAATAAACTGCTGTATATGAACTATCTGTCAGTATTGGTGTCTCAGAAATTGCTGTGTCATTCTATTCATTAGTACTGTTTATATTACTGTAGTTCCTAGAAGCCCTAATCTTGGGTTTTCATAGTTTTTCCTTCCCATGTTCACCCTGTTTCCAGAAGACAGAGGGATCTGGGGGTTTTATTGTTTGTTTTTAATTTATCCAATCTAATGCCATCTCAACATGAATAGGTAGGGTAAAGTATGTCCCTCATTGTCCCCTTTTTCACATAAGTGACCACAGAAGTGCCCACGTTCAGCCCTTCTTGGTTATTACTTTGGGTGCTTTAGAAATATGTGCAGAGGCTACCAATAAATAGGACACTATCGTGTACAGTGGAGTCCAGCAGCAAGTTTTTGATCAGTGACTAAAATCTCATTAAACTACCGTTTTAAATTTACTTATTGATATATTTGTGTGTAAATAACATTCTCCCTTGTAGTCAGACTGCAGTTTCTGTCTGATCCATTTAGTGATGAAACAGTCCAATATTTGCTCTTGATTAATTAAAAATAAAGATTAAATCTACTATTGTCAATAAACAGATCTCTGTAACTAACTGGTAAATTCAGTGCAGCAGGAAGCTGAGTGTTAAATTTTCAATAAGTGCACAGGTGAGCATGCAGCAGAATGCTTCTGTGAAAATAATTGCTGTAGGTTAGGCAATTAGTCCAGTTAAAAATAAATACTGTTGCACATCTAACAACTCCTGTGTGTCCAATTCCACAAACAAACTCTCCAGTTTTCAAACTATTTAAAAATATATTTTGGCCTTACAGAACACTAATCAATATACTCTTTTAATGTACAATGGCCTTTATAAACAAAATGAAAATTCGTATCCGATGAAATCCAATTTTTCTAATGCTGAGATCAGTGTTGGTTACATTAAAATGTGAAAAGAAATTTTACAAATCACATTTTAACTCCCTAGAAATATTTTGTTGTTTACAAGTCTTTACCTCTGAAATGCTTACTGTACACAAGTTTTTTTTGTTTTGTTTTTTTTTAAAAACCCCTAACTCTCTTAACTGCCTGCAAAGGATATTGTCTTTTGTTGTTTCCAAATTTATGATGACAGCCAGATTTTTGTGACTTCTATGATCACATACTTGGCATAATTTGACTTTGGGTGTGTCTCAGTCATTTTTTCTCCTCCTTTTCCAAAATAAATTATACTAGCCAGATACTTACCAACTTTTTAGTGCATCGTATAAGGCACATTTATTAGAACTGTTAGGTAGAATCTAGGTGATTTTTTTTGTGTGTGCCACTTTATTATAGTGAGAATGGTAGCAATGACTATAGTTAAGGTTGAAATGCAACTTTCTTTAAATCCCCTACTTAAGTTGCTTATAACTTACTCAAACCAATTAATTGGGGACTGGAAATTTTTCTGTACTTGATCTTTACCCAGAAGAGTATTTTGGCAACTTTCAGCGGAATTCATTCAGATATTTATTAGTTCATTATGTGTAAAATATGTACTTTCCCTGTATGTTCTGAGCACAGGTTTTGCACAAACATAGAGACTGGATCAATTTCCTTCAAGATTGCGTTGTTTTATGGCTGTTAACGAGATCTAAGGAGAAAACTGAGTTTGAAGGAAATTGGTTCAGTAGTTTTGAAGTAGTGATCATTGAAAGCATTTTCACACACAAAAAGTAGGAATTTTTAAGTTTCTGTGCTCAGTCTGTTGTCTAGGACATTAGGGTGTACATGACCAGTAGACTTTGGCCTTTTTTCTGCTCCATCTCTACTGGCTTTGAATATTGGGAGCACTGTGAAGCACTTTAGTGTAATTTGCTGGACTTCAAAAGTTTAAACCTTACAAGCACTTTCAGGAGTTTCCAGTGTGGTTGTGACACCCTGGAGGCCACATGAATTAAAGTAATGAATACAGTGTTGCAAGGCTGATCTCCTTTGTTCTATTCTCAGCTCTGCCACTACAAAACTTTAGAGGACACTTAAAAACTACAATAAAAAGTAACCACTTATTTGGGGCTTTGAGATAGTGCTGTCAAATGCACCTTGGGGATAGTTCGTTTGTTTCTTTCATTTGTGTGGATCTTCAGCACAGCAACGGGGGGAGAAAAACATTTTTAAAAATAGGAAAATAATATTAAAACCATCAAAAATTAGCAGTGGATACCCAGGGACATGTTTTGTAACTGAAACTTAACTCATTTTGAAACTGATCGCATTTTAGAAACTGACCACATTTTTAAGTAGCACAATGGAGCCCCAACCTCCTTGGCCTTTAAGTGCTACTGCAATGTACATGTTAAATAATAAGAGTAAAGTGACAGTATATTTTTAATACTTTACTCTTAGCACTTTACACACATTTAAGTGGACTTTGTAACACTTTTAGGAAGTAGGTAACTATCATTACACCCATTTTACAGATTGTAAAATTATTGCTCAGAAAAATTAAGGATTTGTCTAGATAAGGGAAGTTTACACCAGTATAATTAGCAAGTTTCCTTAATTGATACAAGCCCTCCATTGTTCAAGATTACATGGAAAATTAATATTAGAACCAGGTTTGTCATTTGTGTCTCTATCTGCTAGGCCCATGTATATTGCATTAGATAAACCTTGCCTCCCAGCCAGGTCCTTGAACTTCCTGCTGCCCTAAACATGAAAAATGTCTAATAAAAATGCTTTGCAGTTATATAGTGTATTTTCATCTGTAGCTCACAACGCTCCTTGCAAAGAGGGTACCACATTACAGATTGTGTGAGGAAAAATAACTCACTTGCCCGATTTCACACAACAGATCCAGGTCCACAGGCAATGGCCTAGCCAATCCCACTGCAGTGCCATTCAGGCAAATCAGTCAGTTTTCATGGTGCATAATATCACCCTTGGGCATGGGGAAGGGCTTATAGATCTTCCCTTGAGTACATGGGAGGCAGTAAACTTATATGCTGCTGCCCAAACAGTTAGCCACAGAGGCCCTCTATCTCCTGTCCTCAAGCCCAGGGGGGCAGAGTGCAGCAATCCTTAAAGAGGACAAGCTTTTTCTTTCCTCTGCTGGCCCAAAGTCCATCCCATAGCATTTTGTGCCTATTTACCCTTCTGTAAAACAGACTATGCTTATATCTGACTTTTCTTCTGTAGATTTTAAAACAATTGACAAAGCTAGATAAACTTGAGTGGCCCTATTCTACAGATCAGTAAGCATCAGATACAGAGATCTGTGGTTTAGCAGATTTGCTACCTTAGATAAATATATTCTGTTTCCTGCCCCAAACTTCCTGTGTAAATTTTAACAAGTCCTGTAACCTGTCATGAGCTTCCATATTAAAATAATGTAGACTTGCTCCTTGATGGGTTCAGGGGATACAGTTTAATTTATAACTCACTGAGACCCAGGTGCATATATAGTACACAGATAGCATTTTGGCAACATGTGCAAAGGACTAATTTTTAACTTGTAACTTCAGAACCATTTCATTTAATTACTTGAAATTTATGGACAAAATCCCATTCTATACTAACAGTGATCACAAAAACTATGACTAGAAAATATTTTTCTTGTGCTTTGTTAGAAGATCAGTGAAGATTGGTCTTATAATGGAAACCTGGTTGCAGACTTAGTTATGGAGGGCCAGCGGTCTCTCCATATAATTTGTGTAGCTGAATAATGGAAGAATCTTTGTGCTCTGGGAAATGCTAATTCTATATTCTGACTCACCTAAATAATACTCTACTTATGTTCTTCCAGCATTGTAGGCACCTTTCCCCATTATGAAGGGTCATGGTGGATTCTTTGTCACTGGCAACTTTTACATCAATATTGGATGTTTTTCTAAAAGATATAGTCTAGGAATTAAATTGGGGAAATTATGTGGCCTGTGTTATACAGGAGATCAGACTAAATCAGGGGTTCTCAAACTTCATTGCACTGCCACCCTCCGAAAGTTACTACATGACCTGGAGGGGTGGGGGGCGGAGCCCAAGCCCTGCCACCCTGTTGGGGCGGGTGGAGGGAACGAGGGCCTCAGGCCAAGCCCTGCCGCCCCAAGTGGGGGGAGACGGGGCTGGAGCTCAAACCCCATTGCCCCAGGTGGGGGGTGGACCTCAGGCTTCAGCTTCAGCCCTGAGTCCCAGTAAGTCTAATGCTGGCCCTGGTGACCCCATTAAAATTGAGTCATGACCCACTTTGGGGTCACAACCCACAGTTTGAGAACCGCTGGACTAGATGATGACAGTGGTCCCTTCTGGCTGTGGAATAAATGAATTCTCGCCCCCCTCCCCCCAGTAATTTATTAACATTATTCAAATGTGTAATATTGAAACATAACAATAGAAATGTTTCAATAGTCATGCTAGCTAATACTATTTATTTTGGATTTATTTGAATCAAAATATCTCCTCCTGCTGAAATAAGGCAGATTTTTCAAAAGAGTTCAGTTTCTATTTAGGCACCTTAATAAAGTAGCCAGATAAGCACTTAGAAAACCTGACCACTTCACTTAGATGCCCAGCTAAGACTGCTGCTTGGTTCTGAAGTTTTTTGGGAAATCTGACCCTTGACATGTCAAGCAAGTAGCTGTATGATCCATCAGGGAGACTAGGATGCTATTTACATCTTTCTGTTTGGGGTGATGTGGGAGCAGCAAAGTCTGCTGTTTATAAGACATTTAATGTAGCTTGAAATTTATCCTGAGACCAAAAAGAGCAGGGGTTTTTTGTGTTTTTGTTGAGGAAAGCTTACTCCAAAGAAGAAGAAATTTTATTACAGAAGTAGCTGTTTTATGTGAAACTTCAGGTGTCCTGTATCAAATTAGTGTAGTTTGAAAAGTATTTTATCCTTCAAGTATTCAGAAAAAAATACAAATTTTTTTTTTCATAAAAGATGGCGGACTTTGACACCAGTTGGACAGCCTATACCAGGAACAAGATTCATTGCTTTCAAAGTGCCTTTAAAAGGGGTATGTATAAAGTGCTGTTTGTCAGTCTGTATTAATTGCAGTGTGAAGAATTATGGAAAATAGCATTCACATTCATATGCAAACTGCAGAATAGATTCAAGGTGAAAAATTACAGAAATTATTTTTCTATTAAAATTAGTATTTAGTACATTCAGTCCTTTTCCAATGAGCTTTCCATAAACTAAAGATGTTATTCGCTTTTCTTGGTGTAGACTGGTACTTGGTGTTACTGAGTATGTTTACTTATCTCTTATACATCATGACTTTCTCAACCAGTCTCATTAGGCTGACCTCACGCTTGGTAAGACAACTCCCATCTTTTCATGTATTTATACCTTCTCCACTATTTTCCCCTCCATGCATCTGATGAAGTGGGTTCTAGCCCACAAAAGCTTATGCCCAAATAAATTTGTTAGTCTCGAAGGTGCCACAAGGACTCCTCGTTGTTTTCACCAGCTAATCTGCACCATTCATTTAATCATTTTAAATTACAGAATTTAGTGCTTCTGGAGTGCGTCAGTTCAGTCTTGAGCCCAGTCTTTTCCATCTTCTGAAACTGCTGTAACAAGAGTCCTACTTGTGGTGGTGATTTTTGTGATATGGATAACTGTCCATTTGACATAAACCAGAAATTAATTTCACATACATGATGATCACGCAATAAAGGGTAGTGGTCACTGGACCACTTTTGAAATGGTGACTATAAATGTACGTCTCCGTATCCTGTTCCTGTAAATTGCACAGAAATGGACAAAAGAAGTATATTTTAAAGAAATGTTTTAAATGCTCTCTAATGGTATGTAGACACCATCTTGTATGTAAATTCCATCTTAATCTGTTTCACATGGTTGGCCAGATTCTCTGTTTTGCTGAGCTTATGCTGGTCAAAGCAGAGACTGGAAGCTGTCGTGGAGCTGTTTAGGCTCCCTGATACTTTGCCTGGCCCTGATGCTCATTAGAGAATTTTTTGCTGCTGTCTACATTCTTCTTACACTCACTTCAATCCTAATAAAGACCTTGCTTCAAATATATAGGAAAAAATTATCTTAATGCTAAATGACAAATTTATGTTGCATCCAATAACATGAGTGACAGAGGAGAAAGCAAACAGGCAGAGAAAAATAAGTATCCCCAACATTTGTGGGAAGAGAAGGGAGCCAGTAAGCTGTCCTATCAGAGCTCCCTAGTTTTTATGTAGAATAGACCAGTTGTTTGGGATTTTTTGCAGAGCAAGTGGGTAAGATTTTTGTATTTTGTTTTGCTTATTGACGTCAATGTTAAATTTGTATGTGTTCAAGGAATTACTTTAAATTGTTATATTCATTCTTCATTGTGCAGGACTTTTTTCTTGATATGAAATTAGTGCTTATTGCGCTGGAGCTGCTGCCACATGATACCTGCCTTATCCATGTTATCTGTTGTCATCATATCATACAATAAAATCATTAACTTATTTTGGGTCATCAGTTCCATCTCAATGTAGTTTTTGAATCCACACAATACATTGAATGCCTGTGTTTCTTCTTGTTCTTGATTCATTTTATAAGAGGCAGATGTTTCTATTTTTATTGGAATTTGTAAAACACAATCTTCATTTTCCTTTTTCATCACAGGCAATTAACCAGAGACTTACTCCAACCCAGAAATTTACACCCAAAGACCTGATTGCTGCAATGAAAGCCCTAAATGTGGAACTTGGATTAATTATAGACTTAACATACACCACACGGTATTATGAAGTTAAGGTAATAGTAAAGGAGTAATAGCAGAATTAAATGCACAATTACTGCTACCTTTTATCTTGTGTTATTTAATGTCAATCTAGAAATTGTTATGTTGGAACAGACAAGTGAACCATCTAATCTGGTATCGTGTTTCCAGCAGAAGTTTATGCAGAATTGTATCATGAAGGAAATAACATCTTAACCTCAGCTAGCGTTCGCTTATGGCTTCATTCAGGAACTTTACTAGCATTTGATCATTATATTTATTTATAGTACTGTAGTTCCCAGATTCACTGATTAAGACTACTATGTTGGCACAAACACACAGAAAGACATGGCCCCGCCCTGAAGACAGATGCTATATCTAAATCTTTTTAAAAATATAATATTTCTTTCACTATTATGCTGTATGAATGGATTCCACAGTTAACTCTACACTGATTTTAAAAAAAAAATTTACATTGTAATTGGGAGTATCCTTTTAATGTGCTCTGTGCCAGAGTAAATAGAAGCATGTGTTACTAAATGTAGACCCTTGAATATACACTATAATGGGATAAAATAAGTAAGGGAGAGGAGGTGAAGCTTGATAGTCTTCATGAAGAGGACTTGAATGGCAGTACAAGCTTCCTTAGTCAATCCCACCAGCGTGCATCTACTGTGACCAGGAGGTATTGAAAGGGTATTGAAAGTTCAGTCTCCATTACAAACCTAGATCTCTTTGCTTGAGGTAGCCCTTTTGTTGGGAAGAGTCAATTTGCTATGGCAGTTTTTGTGAGTACAGCTTTTCTAATATAACTATGTAATGATCATTTTCAATCACTACTGATTGATTTGAACCAGTGACTTACATCTGGGTTTTTTTAATATATTGTTTGTAAGTTTTATGGTGGTACAAGATTTTAATGACTAATGATTGTTGCTATTTTTTTCTCCTTGTTGTTGCTAGGATTTACCTAAAAGTGTGCAGTATAAGAAACTGTATACTGTTGGACTTGAAGTCCCCGATAATGCTACTATTCTACAATTCAAAAAATGGGTCAGAAAGTTCCTTTGGGAAAATGCAGGAAATGGTAATTAACAGCATCTTTAATGCTATAAAAGACCAAAATGTTACTTAAATCTTAAATGTGTGATTTATTAATCACAATAGATATTCACTTCTACAGGTCAGGTTTCTCAAACTTTTTCATAGTGTGATCCAGTTTTGTAACTTCATAATCTCATGGACCATCTCCTATCCCTTTTGCCACTCCAAAATGCTCATGTCAGCTACAGCATTTATTACACGGATAGCCTTCCTAATAGTGTCATATTTTTAGCTGTATTTAATGTGATGTGCCTGCTGAGAACAAGGAGAGCTAGCACCATGTGACCAGCAGACAATTCATGGATCACTGCTGGTTCACAGACCACAGCTTGAGAGCCACTGGCATAGTTCTGTGTATAAGAAATAATACTTTTCATAACACTTTCTGTGTTTTTGTAATTGGACACAATCAAGGATTTTCTGATCATACTTTTTCTTCTTTCATTGTGATCCGTAGCCTTACTCTGTTGAAGGCATGTAATGTGATAGCCTCCTGTCTGATCTCCACCCTCTGCGTCATAGCAGAACCACTTAGTAGTGTGACGTTGAGTTCTCTGAATTAGGAGTCAAGGACATAGCTCAAGAGCATGAAGTTGTCATTTAGCTAATTGGTTATAAAGTTTAGTAGCTACAGGGCATCATGTTAAGATATTTTGATGGCAGCTGGATACTCCTTTGCTCTCATGAAGCTAGTAATTCTTTAAGAGCATGATACAGTTATAGAGGTGATTGGGAGTTTACATAGTGTTTGTGCAGAGCTGTTGCACAGTTCTCCCCAGGCTGATGTGACAGCTCTATGCATGGAAGAACTCTTTGCACACATCCTGCTACAACCTACATGTGTATCTCTTTTTATCTTTCCCTTAGTATTGGAGGCTCTTGCACAACTCCGTTCAGCATCTTTTGGAACAAATCTTTACTGGCAGCTGAGAGTCATTCAGCTGTGTGCCTGACGCAGGAGACTGCTCTGTTGAGCCCCTCCTGGTTTTTTACCGTGATAGCTCTGTAATGGTTTGTGTCAGAAAATTTCCATTGCCAAAGTTGCTCTACCTCATTGCACTGCTCTACCTCAGATAAGATGTATGCTTCTGTTGTGGATAGCCAGTTTGCAGGTGGACGTAAATCTCAGATACCAGAGCCCAAATTTGAAGTGTTGGAAAAGAACGGTATTCTGAGATGGTTCTTTCTTATCCCTTTAGTTAATGTTCTGGCTCCTTGGTTGCTGTTTTTGGCTTATGAACTGAAGTGTAGGGAGTTTCCGTCCTGCATAATCTAATGATTTAGATGTGACAAAGGCATTCCTTTAGGGGCCCTTTGGGTCGGAGTGTTTTGTTCTGAATGTTGGTCAGAACCCCAACTTCCTAGTTTGCAACTGGATCAAGAGACACAGCTTTCTCCAAAGTTTGACTAGAGATGGCAATACAAAGCAAGAAGCTAAATGCACTGCCTCTGCAATACCTCAGGCATCTGCCATCCCAGGAGTAATGGACCAAATTTAGACCCCTGTACTTGCATCCCTCTAGTAGTGCATTTCATTACCAGTAGGCTGCCAGGCTGACTTCAGTGTTTTTGCTTTTGGAAGGGTTCAGGAGAATCTGTAAGTGAACTTGTGAAAGTAAGTTTGGTGGCTGTTTAAACTTGCCCTCAAAATCAGTCATGTTTTGTTCTAGTCACTCGATTCAGTTTCGTTATCACAGTGTGGTTGATGGTTATCTAGTCAGGCAGCTTTTCTTATCACCAGTTTTCCCTTTCTTTTTTCTGTGCCCTGCCTGGACTAGTTTAGGTTGGGAAGTGGGAAGCATTGAGTTAACTGCTGCTACAAATCCAGCAGGAAGAACATAAATTCTGGATATATATCCTGATGTGTACAGGCTTAATAGTAATAATTTTTCAAACAGCAAACATGCTCACTGAAACTGTTTTAGTGTAAACAATAAATGCCTTCTGTTTTGCACTCATTATTTTTTGGTATTTTCATTTTTTCACACTTTTTTCCTTTGTAATAGATAAACTCATTGGAGTTCATTGTACCAATGGAATTAATAGAACTGGCTACCTTATGTGTAGGCAAGTATTACATGAAAATTCAAATAATTTTTTTAATTAGAATAGTATGTTTATATCAGTGATAATATATACCTTTATAATAATTCAGCCATGTTTTTTGTCAGATACCTTATTGATGTTGAAGGTTGGGATCCAGAGACAGCAATTCAAGGTATTTCGTAGAACTTGAACAGAGCATGAGGCTCTGTGTCTACAGTGGTTCTGTGACAGCTACCTCATACTTAACTTCTGCACAGGTTCCCACAGATTAATCCATCCTGCTGCTGCTTCCATGCCTGGCAGTATTTGAGCACCATCAGATCTGAACCACATCAAGAGGACAGTTCCCTCCCTCCAACCCCATTATAGGTTTTGAAGGTTTCTGTGTATTGGTGCAATCATAAGTAGCAACTGCAATAGTTACAGTTGGAAAACAGTTTACTGCAAAAATGTCAGTCTGCTGCAATTTAAAATTGAGTCGCAGGAATCAATAGTGAACTTACTTCAAGTTCACTGTGCCACGGTTTACATGGAGCCCTGACTGACCACATTATATGGAGTTGTGTTCCAAGCATGTTTAACTGCACACGCTAATCTTTTTACAATTTTGTTCAGCTTTTGGTGATGCTAGAGGTCATCGTATGGACGGTCTTGTATACCTAACAGATCTCAGAACTCAGCCAATGAGAAGGTAGGCAAAGGCTTTTAATTACATAATTGAAGTTATCAAGTGCAGTTCCTTGCATTGTCAATGCTTGGGTCATATTTAAAATGTTGCCTCTTGTCCTGTTACACAATCAGTGCTTATCTTTGAAGACTTCTGTTATGAATGGTATGAAGTGTAATTTTCCCCTTAGGTTTATCTTATAAATGTACATCATGCAAAGGGTTCTCTTTTAAAGTTGATTTTTCTTATTAAATTCTTATGTTGTTGTGTCCTACTTCCTTAGGTGCATTCAGCAGAGTTATAATTGGGAAGGAGTAGCTGGCAAAAAATTATTAGTGAGGGGCCCCTTAACTCTGGAATTCACTCTCTCCTCTTAGCCTGCCAGAGTCTGGATCTATTAACTTTTCTGGATATGCTGTCTAGGGAATTGCCATTCCAGAGCAGACCTGTGGTCTATCTAGCCTGCTCTCTTGTTTCTATCAGTGGCCAGTACCACGTATTTCAGTGGAAGATGCAACAGACCCTGTAGCAGACTGGGCCCGGAAGGGAAGATTCTTCCTAGCCCCTGTCTGTCAGTAGCAGACTTATGCCTTGAAGCAAGAGGATTTATATTCCTTATTTTAAACAAATCTAATCTAATGTAACTGTAGATGTCATTCTAATCCATCTATTCTCCAAAAACTCTTTTGCCTTTTTGATATCATTGTAGCAGTGAAGTTGTAAGCTCTCTTGGCTTTTTAATTACATTTTTTTGGCCTTTCAGTTTCACTGAATGTCCCTTGTTCCTGTATTATGAGAATGTAAATAGGGAAACTTTTCTGTACTAAAAAGAAAAGGAGTACTTGTGGCACCTTATAGACTAACAAATTTATTTGAGCATAAGCTTTCGTGAGCTACAGCTCACTTCATCGGATGCATTCAGTGGAAAATACAGTGGGGAGATTTATATACACAGAGAACATGAAACAATGGGTGTTACCATACACACTGTAACGAGAGTGATCAGGTAAGGTGAGCTATTACTAGCGGGGGGGGGGGGGGGGACCTTTTGTAGTGATAATCAAGGTGGGCCATTTCCAGCAGTTGACAAAAACGTCTGAGGAACAGTGGCGGGGGGGGGGGGGGGGTGAGGGGGGCAGGGAAATAACCATGGGGAAATAGTTTTACTTTGTGTAATGACCCATCCACTCCCAGTCTTTATTCAAGCCTAAGTTAATTGTATCCAGTTTGCAAATTAATTCCAATTCAGCAGTCTCTCATTGGAGTCTGTTTTTGAAGTTTTTTTGTTGAAGTATTGCCACTTTTAGGTCTGTAATCGAGCGACCAGAGAGACTGAAGTGTTCTCCGACTGGTTTTTGAATGTTATAATTCTTGACGTCTGATTTGTGTCCATTTATTCTTTTACGTAGAGACTGTCCAGTTTGACCAATGTACATGGCAGAGGGGCATTGCTGGCACATGATGGCATATATCACATTGGTAGATGTGCAGGTGAACGAGCCTCTGATATTGTGGCTGATGTGATTAGGCCCTATGATGGTGTCCCCTGAATAGATATGTGGACACAGTTGGCAACAGGCTTTGTTGCAAGGATAGGTTCCTGGGTTAGTGGTTCTGTTGTGTGGTTGCTGGTGAGTATTTGCTTCAGGTTGGGGGGCTGTCTGTAAGCAAGGACTGGCCTGTCTCCCAAGATCTGTGAGGGTGATGGGTCGTCCTTCAGGATAGGTTGTGGATCCTTGATGCGTTGGAGAGGTTTTAGTTGGGGGCTGAAGGTGATGGCTAGTGACATACTGTTATTTTCCTTGTTGGGCCTGTCCTGTAGTAGGTAACTTCTGGGGACTCTTCTGGCTCTGTCAGTCTGTTTCTTCACTTCAGCAGGTGGGTATTGTAGTTCTAAGAACGCTTGATAGAGATCTTGTAGGTGTTTGTCTCTGTCTGAGGAGTTGGAGCAAATGCGGTTGTATCGTAGAGCTTGGCTGTAGACAATGGATCGTGTGGTGTGGTCTGGATGAAAGCTGGAGGCATGTAGGTAGGCATAGTGGTCAGTAGGTTTCCGGTATAGGGTGGTGTTTATGTGACCATCGCTTATTAGCACCATAGCGTCCAGGAAGTGGATCTCTTGTGTGGACTGGTCCAGGCTGAGTTTGATGATGGGATGGAAATTGTTGAAATCATGGTGGAATTCCTCAAGGGCTTCTTTTCCATGGGCCCAGACAATGAAGATGTCATCAATGTAACGCAAGTAGAGTAGGGGCATTAGGGGACGAGAGCTGAGGAAGCGTTGTTCTAAGTCAGCCATAAAAATGTTGGCATACTGTGGGGCCATGCAGGTACCCATGGCAGTGCCGCTGATTTGAAGGTATACATTGTCCCCAAATGTGAAATAGTTATGGGTGAGGACAAAGTCACAAAGTTCAGCCACCAGGTTTGCCGTGACATTATCGAGGATACTGTTCCTGACGGCTTATAGTCCATCTTTGTGTGGAATGTTGGTGTAGAGGGCTTCTACATCCATAGTGGCCAGGATGGTGTTTTCAGGAAGATCACCGATGGATTGTAGTTTCCTCAGGAAGTCAGTAGTGTCTCAAAGACAGCTAGGAGTGCTGGTAGCGTAGGGCCTGAGGAGGGAGTCTACATAGCCAGACAATCCTGCTGTCAGGGTGCCAATGCCTGAGATGATGGCGCGACCAGGATTTCCAGGTTTATGGATCTTGGGTAGCAGATAGAATACCCCTGGTCGGGGTTCCAGGGGTGTGTCTGTGCGGATTTGTTCTTGTGCTTTTTGAGGGAGTTTCTTGAGCGAATGGTGTAGTTTTTTTTGGTAACCCTCAGTGGGATCAGAGGGTAATGGCTTGTATCATGTATACTTTCATATGGGAAGGGGTGATGTAGTTGAGGGACAATTTTGCAGATAACCATGGGGCTTTGTCCCAACGGTCAACGAGTCATATTGTATGTCAGTGAAGTATTTTCTTTACCTTTTTCTATCAGCGTCCTCAGAAAAAAATAAACTGAAATTCTCCCAAATGTACACATAGTCCTGTCTTGAGCGGAGGGGACTGGACTAGATGACCTCTTGAGGTCCCTTCCAGTCCTACACTTTTATGATTCCCTAGCTTTCCAGCACTCCCATAATGCCAGTTTATTTCCACAACTGGAAAAAAAAGTACATACTTTCTTTCAACAGTATTTTTAATAAAGGAAATTTTACATTAAATGCTTTTATTTTCCCTAGTAATCTTGGAATGGATGTATGGGATCCTGATGAAGATATTATACCCCCACCAAATGTGATGGAAGGACCTGTAGATAGGTTCCCAAATGAAGATTTTCCTGGGTAATTGGCAAAAATATTACATTTTTAAAAAGTGTAGTGTGAAAGATAACTATTGGAATAGTTACATTGGTATTCTGTTGTATTTTCAGTACTAGTAATTCAGTATACCTATTTTAAATTAAATTAAGGTTGTGATAAAAAGATAAAGCAAGGGAATACTAGGACAGGATCTCTTCCGTTACAAGTACTTTGGATTCACTGGGGCAATTTTTATGTGGTAAAAGTTTTTATCCTTTGGTTTTGGAAGAGACGTGTATTGTATCTCCTGTTCCTCGATAACATTCTAGTACAGTAGTTTGTGTATGAATTTTCTTGTTAGTTTTCTATGGAGTTATTTTGGGTTTGCTTGTCTCTTAAAAAAGTGATATGGAATTATAGTGGTTTTCACAGTCTTGACCAGTGGTTCTCAAATTTTTGTATTGTGACCCCCTTTCACACAGCAGGCCTCTGAGTGTGATCCTTCCCTTATAAATTAAAACCACTTTTTTTTCCATTTAACACTATTACAAATGCTGGAGACGAAACAGGGTTTGGGAATGGAGGCTGGCAGCTCGTGATCTCCCATGTAATAACCTTGCAGCCCCCTGAGGGGTCACGACCCCCAGTTTGAGAACCCTGGTCTTGACAATAGAATGTGTTTTGTAATATAATTAGAAAGACAAGGTGGTTGAGGTGAAGTAATATCTTTTATTGGGTCAACTTCTGTTGGTGAAAGAGACAAGGTTATAGAATACATATAATATATACTATAATTAGATAGTTTAGACTGTTAATATTTTAGTACCTTTATATTTGAGTGACAATGTCCTTTCTCAGTCCTGAGTAGTTTAAAAAATGCTACTTTGTTTGGATGGCTAACTAGAAATATTTATAACATAAATGCAAATAAGCTGTTTAAAAATACTAATTTTCTTCACAGGCCGGGGAAAAGATTAAGAATTTATGACGATGACCACTCTCACAATGATTTACAAGGACAGATACAGTTGAGAGATTTTGACTTCATTAACAAGGGACCAGGACAAAGACGAAGACCATTTCATGACCACCAATCTCAGGATGATTTACAAGCGCCAATGCAAATGAGAGATTGGGACTACAACAGGGGACCCGGACAAAGGCGAAGACCTTTTCCTGACCACCAGTTTTATGATGACTATCAAGAAGACATGCAGCTGAAGGATCTAGATTTCAGTAACAAGGGGCCTGGACAAAGACTGAGACCTTTTCATGGCCACCAATTTCATGATGACTTACAGGGAGACGTGCAGTCAAGAGACTTTGAGTATGTTAATAGAGGCCGTGGACAAAGGCAGAGACCCTTTCCTGATCACCCATCTCACAGTGACTTACAGGATGACATGCAGCTGAAAGATTTTGACTTTGTTAACAGAGGCCGTGGGCAGAGGCGAAGGCTTTTCCATGACCACCAATCTCATGATGAATTTCAGGCACAGATGCAGTTGAAGGATTTAGATTTCATCAACAAGGGGCCTGGGCAAAGGCTGAGGCCTTTTCACGACTACCAAACGCATGACGACTTACAATCACAGATGCAGTTGGGAGATTTTGAATTTGTTAACAAGGGCCGTGGGCATAGGCTGAGACCTTTTCATGACCATCAGCCTCACGATGACTTACAAACAGAGATGCAATTGAAAGATTTTGATAATAGGGGTCCTGGACAAAGGCGCAGACCTTTTCATGACAATCAAGCTTATGATGACTTGCAGGAACAGACACAGTTGAAAGATTTTGATTTTGTTAATAAGGGGCATGGACAAAGACTGCAACCTTTTCATGACCATGACGACTTGCCACGTGAATGGTGTTCAGACAGGTGAAGTATTGTTTTGCTGTTACAGCAGATTTAGGGAGTAGCAAGTGTTGTTCCTCAGCATATTATTATATGACATTTTTAGGATAACGAGCAATTAGGTTTTTTTCCTCCTTTTACTCATGTAAGGGTTTGCAGAATCAGGCCCTGAGGTTGGGAAACTGATCTCCAGAGTATTTCTGTACTTTCTTAAATTAGAGAGCGGAATTAAATTAAAGCACATTTCCAGTAACTCCTCAGAATCACCTTGAGACAAAATGCTGCATCTCACTTCATTTTATACTGAAGAGGTTTGCATCTGAAAATCAGTCCTCAGGATTGAAGGTAATGTTAATCCCTTTAACCAAGTTGAGGTAATCAGCAAAGGAGTGAGGAAGTGTTGGATTTCAGTTGCTTATTTCATAAGTAATGTCTACTAGCAAACCTCTCATTTAAGAACTGTAAATCCTTGAAAACTCTCTAAAACAAATATGCACCTTGTTAATACAGCTGTTGGATTCAAAAGTAAAACCTTTGACATAAAATTTGCAGCAATATTCTTTACATGGTAAAATTTATGTAAGTATTTGGGAGTGCTATAATTTAAAAGACTTATTTCTGTCCTTCACTTTTGTTTTACACAATTTAAACGATCAGGGATATTAGATCATTCTTCTGAGACTTTATAATTTTGATATTGTTAAAATAATATAATTATACTCTCACTTATATAACTAAGACATTCCTTTCATGCTAACTAATTTTGGTTACTTTTTTTAAAAAAATCTAAAAGAACTTTCACTAGAATTAGTGAATTATTTTCCACACTTGTCTTTCTTAACATGTAATTTCTTTGTTTCTTTCAGAAATCGGTCATTTTCCTCCCATGAAAATTTACCAGAACCTCACTTTTCTTCTTCTCCTTCACGTCACAGAGATTACGGATCTGATAATGATGATTTCAGTAGAAGTTACAGGTAAATATCAGCGTTCATATATTGCATATCAATCTACGTACCCCTCTACGCATTACCATCCCTTTGCCACCATGACCATAGAAATTTAAATTGGATGTGCAGTTGTCAAACTAGATATTTGTTCTCGCTAAACTGCAATATAAGCAATTTATAATGGAAATGTATTATGAAATTCATACATGTGTATAATTGTATCTGATAATGGAGGAGTTATTATAATATACAGTGCTTGTTACCGGAATTTTGGATACCAGAGACAGTAAAGTTGCACATGGGTCTGAAAATCAGGATTTTGAAGTACGTACTCTGGCTATCACTGGGAAATCCTTATTCCTGGTAGCATGGTTTTCACAAATCATTCCATTGTAAAGAAACAAAAGCTTATATGTGGTCTTATGCCATATGTCTGTTTTTTTTTATTACAGGCATCAAATTAATTGGCAAAAAACAAAATCCTGAGTTTAATGTGCAGCAAAATAAATTGGTTAGTCTCTAAGGTGCCACAAGTACTCCTTTTCTTTTTGCAAATACAGACTAACACGGCTGTTACTCTGAAACCTATGTTTTTCATAACACTGATGCTCATTAATGCAATCATATTTTTAACTAGAAATTATTTAACACTCCCTACATGGTGAACTCATTCTTAAAGCAAAATAAAAACTTGGGATATATTCTTCTTTGAAGTTCTTCCATCCTGCTGTCATGTAGCGCAGAGCTCAAATCATCGGCACTGAGAGCCCAATCCAAACACCAAAAAAATCAGTAGGAGTCTTTCCATTGACTTTCTGTGAGTTGGACCAGACCATGAAAGCTATTTAGAATCTGCTAGAAGACCCTTTTTCATTTGTTTATGTGATTTGAGCGTGTGATATTGAGACCAAAAAGTCCCAAACTTGCAAACTAGCTAGTTAGAAACAGAGAACATCTGCATTCCAAGGACCAGTTAGGACATGACTGACCTAAACAATCCAAATCTTGTGAATCTGGTTTCATAGTCCCTCATAATTGTCTCAGTTCTAATTCTCTAACTAACATTAACACCAGTTGATGGAATTACTCACTTGCATAAGTGTTTTACAGGATTAGAACCAAAATTCTCAAAATCTGCAGGTGATACTGAATCTGAAAATGAGCAAAATTATGAGAGACAGTGAAACCAGATACAAAAATATTTGGATTGATTAAATCACTGGTTCCTAAATGTGGTTGTTGGAGTGCTGGCCATCCTCTTTGTTTGTAGTTGCTACATTGCATTAAATGCTGCAAAAGTTACACTAAATTCATATTACTTTTCCATGTGAACAATTGGGATGATGTAATCATGAATAGGACAGAGGGGGTGGTGTTCTATGTGAATATGAGGGAGGTGTTTCACAAGGCAGTTTCTCTATTTAAAAATGTAGTCCGTGCTATGACACAGTTTGAGAACCTCTGATGTAGGTAATTGGATAAGAGGTGGCAAATGTAGTACAAAAAAGGTAAATATGAAATACTATAACTTACCCTGGGAGCCAAGATATGGTATATATGCTAAATTCATAGATTCCAAGGCCAAAAGGGAGTATTGTGATCATCTAGTTTGATGCCCTTGCAGGCAATAGAATGCCCCCAAAATAATTCCTAGACCGTATCTTTTAGAAAAACACCCAATCTTGATTTAAACGTTGTCAGTGATAGAAAATCCATCACAACCCTTGGTAAATTGTTCCAGTGGTTATTTATTCTCACCATTACAAATTTTTTGTGACCAGAGAGATAGAATACAAAGCAATGTTTGTGTGTGTACACACCCTTACAATATATGCCATATGGTACTTATTAGATCCTAAGTCAACATATCATAGGAACAATATTATTGTAATAGAGAACATGCAGTACAGTGCTACTATTATGTATTCCAAAGGAAAGATAAAGTTGATGTTGATTTTTTTTCCCACATTATTTAGGGGCTTAAAACTAGAAACATGATCCAAAATTGAAGGAACTATTAATAAATAGGGAACTCCTGGTAGAACTACCTTACAGAAAGGGTAGTCAACTTAATTCAAAAGAAGGCAAATATTACAAATACGAATAAGTTAACACAGGTAAATTTGTCTCTAAGAACAAAGAAGGGTATTGAGGAGAGTAATGAAGTTGCAATGTAGTATTAAGATGAAGCATTAAAAGGCAAGAATTTGGAGCTGGATGACCTTTTCCATTTCCAGTGTACTAAAGGGTAAATTACTTACCTATAATTTCTTTTTGAAGGTACACCATTTTAGAGTTTAATGCCAATTATTGTTATTGAAATATTGTATATCTAAGAATTGTATAGTTAATATTTGGTTTTATTATAGTAATCGGCCTAGCTGTCCTGAAGATAATAGGAGAACACGTCCTTCAGATGAATTTAACAGAGGGGGGAAAAATAGATTTGCGCCATATTCTTCACGCACAATGCATCTGTCCTCATCCATACACCAGGAAGATGATTCAACTGATTATGAAAGGAAACCCTTTCAAGGTGAATTTACAAGAGATATGGAGCAAGGCAAAAGATTACCCATTGTAACAGTTGATTACAATTATGGTTTGCCATTAGATTACAGACCTGAAGAGGAGGAGAGAACACATTATGATTTACCTCCAAGAGAGTGTTACAACTGGAACTGAATAAAAAGAAAGCATTTGCTCTGATTAAACCTGTATTTACCCATTTTACTTTGTATGTGGACCAAGTTTTTTTTTTTTTTTTTTTTTTTTTTTTACGAATTAGAAAATTCAAGTTTCAATGTTAAGAGAACTTGTCTCTACTGTAAGACTAGTTTCTACTGACGTGTGGTTCTTTACATTTATGAAATAGTGTGTGTTAAGTATATTTGGAGACAAATCCTCAATACATGTGAAATTAAAATAGTCCTTGTTTCTAGTGAAATTGGAACCCTATATCCTAAAGTAAACAGCTGACAGTGGTTGTGTTTTTGTTTAACTTTCTTTAAATGCAAATAATTTCAGGATGCAAAACTTATAATAAAACCTAAAAATCTGCACCATAAACTAGACTAGCATTTGAAATGATAGAAAACTTACTATGAAAATTAATAAAGCGGAAAGTAATGTCAACTTGATTGAATTGTTTGGTGATACCCTGGATTTCTTAATGCTAACCTATTTTTTTAGTAGTGGCATGTATCTCCTATTAATTTTAGTAGGCATTTCTCATGCATAAGCATACAATGATTTGGGTGTGACTTATGTATATGATGGGCTCATTTGGCCACAGTTTGGGCTTTTTCCTCTCCTCTTTCTCCCACTGTTGAATTCAGTCTACTCTGCTGGACAGCTGCAGCACTGCATTCTAACTCCAGTGTTCTGTACCTCCATCCAAAAGAGCAGGCCTAGGATCACTGTTCTCCACACCACAAAGCTTTATGTGTGAGAATTTTCTCTCACGAATTGCTGACAACTTCAGATTAATTGGATTTTCAGTAAGAACTTGTTGACCTTGCTCTTAGGCAGCCTGAGGATCCTGAACTGAATCTGCATTCCTTCCTGCTCCCACAGACAATGCATTTGTCAGTCCAGTGCCAGATGCATATCATCATTATCTTCCACTAGCTTCTGCTAGCAATGTAGCAGAGTGATCTTGCCCATATCACCAGAATCCCTGTTCCAGCTGACCAGGTCCCTTGGGGTGGAGGTGTGTGCGCACACTTTTACATGTCAGTCCAATCTACCTCCAATCTCCAATTCTACTACACTTTCCACTGGCTTTCCTCAGCAACACAGCAGAGCAGTAGCTAGAATCTACAGGTAAAGGTAACCCTAGGTTCATCCATGTGTGTGCCCGAGCAGCCTACTCTGGATCACCATCTCATTTGGTGTGCTGGCAGCTCTCCAGAGAGTAATGCAGCAGAGAGTGACTGATTAACCCGTCACCAGCCTTCCAATTCTGGTAAATATTCAGTGCCTATAATCCTGCAGTTAAAAGCTAGTATAAAGAGAGAAAAGTGGTTTAAAGGTGGAATAGCTGTAAACCCACTGCATCAGCACTTAAATACACACCATGCAGTTTAGTGCAAAGGAAGGTTCTCAAACAGCAGTGCTCTTGCCCAGCACTCCCAGGTCAACATTTTTTTAAAAATAAGATCTTCCTAAATCCATAGTGAGGTACCTAAACAAGTGTTCAGATTTTCAAAAGTGCTAAGCATCTAGCACAAGGGTGGGCAAACTTTTTGGCCAGAGGGCCACATCGGGGTTCTGAAACTATGGAGGGCCAGGTAGGGAAGGCTGTGCCTCCCTAAACAGCCTGGCCCTCGCCCCCTCCCACTTCCCATGGCCTGGCCCTCACCCCGTGACAGCCCCCCTCAGAACTCCTGACCCATCCAACCCGCCCTGCTCCTTGGCCCCTGACTGCCCCCTCCCAGGGTCCCCTGCCCCTAACCACCTATCCTACCCACCCTGCTCCCTGTCCCCCGACTGCCCCAACCCCTATCCATACCCCTGCCCCCCGAGAGGCCCCCCCCAGCACTCCCACACCTATCCAACCACCCCTGCTCCTTGTCCCCTGACTGCCCCCCAGGACCCTCTGCCCCTTATCCAACCTCCCCACGCCCCACCCCCTTACCATGCCTCTCAGAGCACCAGGACTGGCAGCCATGCCGCCTGGCCAGAGCCAGCCACACCACCGTGCTGCCTGGTAGGAGCTCGCAGCCCCACCCCCCAGAGCATTGGCGGCATGGCGAGCTGAGGCTGCGGGGGAGGGGGACAACAGGGGAGCGGCCAGGGTCTAGCCTCCACAGCCGGGAGCTCAAGGGCCGGGCAGGACGGTCCCGTGGGCTGCATGTGGCCCACGGGCCATAGTTTGCCTACCTCTGATCTAGCAGCTCCCACTGACCTGGAGCTTTATTATGAAAATTCCAAGAACCTAAGGGCATGGCTACACTGGAAACTTCAAAGCGCTGTCGCAGGAGCACTTTGAAGTGTGAGAGAGTGGTTGCGTGCAAGCGCTGGGAGAGAGCTCTCCCAGACCTCCTGGTAATCCACCTCCACGAGGGGATTAGCTTTGAGCGCTGGGAGCACTCTGACTTGCTGTGCTCAGGGGGGTGATTTTTCACACCCCTGAGCCAGCAAGTTAGAGTGCTATAAAATGTAAGTGTAGCCAAGCCCTAAGAGTAACTTTTGTATAAATTCAAAAGCATTACAGATTTCTACAACATCTGCTCAAACATCCTGCAACTTCTTCTGTAGAAAAATGTGTTAGCATTTCAGATTATTCTGTTGTAGATGAACATTCTCTGGTTTTATGCTCCTGTGTTTCTGACGTAGCAGTGTACCATAGCTTGACAATGACTATTTTAACTAGAGTTGGGTGGCAAATGGTTTTCCCATACCTCAAATATTTGAGAGTTGAAAATTCGTCCCATCCTGAATCGGGACAAAAAGTCAAAATCTCAAATAGAAAAGCGAACAAAATTTCACTTTGGGTCAATCAAAACATTTTGTTTTAATTAATTTTGAAACACGTTGTTTCAATTTCAACATTTTTAAACTTTTTTCAGTCTAATTAGCTTACATTTCTAAACAAAAAGTCATTTTAAACTGCAGAATTGAAATCTGTCATTGACAAACTGTCAATGTTTTTGTTCAACAACTTTTTTCAATGCTTTTTCAAGTCCGATTTGTCAAAACTGTTTCAATTTTGACAAAAAGTCAGTTTTTGACCAAAAAAACAAAAAACAAAAATTTTCATTAAAAAAATTCCCAACCAGCTCTACTTTTAACACTTGTACACAGACAACTAACTGGATTATCTGTCAAATCTGGAAAATGTTCTTCACATGCCTGTCACATCAAATGGTGATTTTTTTTTTCAGTCAGTCCAACTGATTTTAAATTGTGGTTTTGTTGGGATACTGGTCTCTAATGTTGAAAATCTGGAATAGCCCTGATCCTCCATGTGTCTGTGTTGCTAAAAGATCACTTTCAAGATGGACTGGACTTCTTCCAGATTTCTAGCCTTGTAGAACAATATCCCAGGAAAAGCACAACACAGAATCTAAGTTCTGAATAAGAGCTGCTTTTCAAAATCTGGGCCCAATTATGGGTGTTGAGCTCTTTTGAAAATCAGGCACTAGACCACTGAAAGCAGAGAGATGCAAAGAAAATGAACAAGTTCAGCAGAAAGAGGTCCTGACACTTCATGAGTAAACAGTACTGTTTGAAGGGTGAAGAGTTATATCTTCTTTTTCCTAAGATCCTCTGGGTTTTCTTCCTGCTTCTTCCCAGGTCCCTTACAGACTTACCTGAGAGAGCCCAACAGCAGGCCAGCTGGCTCCAAATCATCCCTAATTCCACTTTTCTCCTGCATTCTCCACCTCAGTGATAGTGATTGGTCAATAACATTCCCCTCTGTCAGGATTCTCTCTCAATTTGCCAATTTTTGCTTTTTGTACAAAAGCTGAAATTTCTCATTTTACAACAGTTAAGGTTCGTTTTCCATTAAATCTGTGATCATGAGAATACTACAACCCTATTCAGTACTAAAGTAACAAGTATTTCAAAGATGAAGTAATTTTGAGAAAGGGTGTGCATATTAATGAAGCAAATTTTCCTTCAGTTGGGTGCTCTTTTCTATTAAATCATTTTAACAAGGGCTTAGTCTAAGCATCAGCATTCACATCGCTTTATCAGGGATGAGGGACAGGTGCAGCTCACGCTACAGGTTTCTTACATTCAGGTTTTCTAAAGAACTTGCTGATATCTTCCAGCAGAGAGAGGGAAGAGAGGCATTAGTATTGCAAATATAAATGTCTTAGCTTTGTTTTTGCAACGTTTAGATACTTGCTATATTGTATGTAAAAAAGGAGTAAAGAGCAACAATTGTGGTACATAGAGGAGGAAGTGCTTTGGAGTACACCGTTAGATTCAAAATGAGATCATAATTTGAATAGGGAAATACAGCCCCTATGCCCAGATTCAAAGGTAGAGTACTCTAGAGATCAATACTCACCTCTAGGTACAGTTTTCCAAGAGCCAGATGTTTTCAATTTGACAAAACATATTTTGCTTTTGCAGTTATGGTTGAAGCAAAATTGCTAGATAAGCCATTTACAACACACTGGCTTTGAAATGTTCTTGGGTGTTCTCATATCCTTTTTCCCAGAATTTAGTTTCTTTAAAAAAATTCCTATTCAGAATGGAATTACGCAAACAGTTATTGACTTGTCTTGAAATGTTTCTGCAGCTGAATCATCACTGCATATTAGCATCTGTAGTATTTTAAGTTAGCCAGATGGTAGAATATGAAATCAAATTAATTAAAATACTTATCTTCATACTATAGATCAATGCAACTGTCAAAATAAATGTCAGGTTCTCTCTTATTTCCTCCTTAACTTTTGAAAATATCACATGGTCCTGGCCTATTTCATGCAAATTCTCAACACTACTAGAAATATCTGCAGTATACTGCAACACATCTTGGGGAACACCACTGGTTTCCCACGGTGCGGAGTATGAAATCTCCTGGAAAGATGTAATGTTGCTGACATCCTGGAGGTTGCTGGTGGGGTATAATATGTCACATAAAAGGTATGACTTCAAACTTTTCTGGGTTGACTTTGTTGTCATTCACAGTGCTGTTGCAAACACTGACAAATTGCTGAAGCTGTGACAAAACAATATTATGAGTAATTTGCAAAAGGGACAAAACTGGGGGTGAAATCTTTAGATTCCTGCAAATCAGTGGATATCTGCTTTATATCCACAGACCATTTTTGCAGATCGCAGATGGATGCAGATCCAAATATTATATCCATGCAGAGCTCTAGAAATCTTGTCCCCATTTAAGACAATAGGAATTTTGCTATTGATTCAGTGGGGCCAAGTTTTCTCCCTGGATATTTAACTATGAACCAGATTCTCCAGACTGACTGAACCATGCTCAGCACAAGATAGGAAGGGGAGGGAAACAAAGGTTGCTTTTGGTTATCTTTGCGACCCCTGATCTTCAACTAGGCTGTACCAGTGCATATTTTTGAGCACCCTAAAGATTTCTCTTGTATTGTGCTGACAGTCCTGGCAATTCTCCCTATACCAGGTGCAGGAGGGATGGGTCTGCACCAGCTGCAGTTTCCTCTACTCAAGGGCAATCATCTGTTGGCTGTAAGACCCCCTTTTAACTGGAAAGATAATGTCTCTAAGTAAAAATAAAATTTATTTAAAGGCTTTTTTAAAAAACCTACCTAAATGTCTTACTCCAAAGGAAACCTGTTAAATTGTGCTTATTTATTTTTGATAATTGCTTAACAATCACACTGGTAGTATACAATGTAACTTCCTAATAACAAATGTTTTCCACAAATTGCTCTGTAGCATTGTAATGTTAGACCTGCTGGATATCGTACAAAAACAGATTACAGCTATAGCCTGCATTGCTACTGTAAGAAAGGATTGTTTTCACCTAACAAGAGAAAAGAGAGACTTAAATCATGACTCAGTTCATTTTTTAAAATATTGAATGTTCTATTTTTCCTCATCTGTGTTCAATACATCATCATTACTCTCATGGTAGAGTTTGCTAAAAACATTGTATTGGCCCTTTCTGCACGATAGAAACATGACAAATATTTTGATTAGTTTGTGATAAACTTCTGCATCATTGTTAATATTCTGAAATTAAATAGAAAATTCCACCTTGCTGAGTCATAAGATGCATCCCTGGCCTTCTCTCAGTGGGTCAATTGTACAGCTGATGAGCCGTCAAGCAGGCTAGGCAGTGCTAATGCCAATCTGTCTGGAGGTGTCACCGAGATGCACAGCACAAGTTTGGAACTACAGACATACCATATGTAACCCTTCTGCCCGTCAGAGTTGGCAGCAACAAGGGCCGGGTTCAGTATCTAGGGGTTCCATTCCAATAACCCAATGCAAAACCTGCTCGAGCCCCCGCCCAGTGACCTGGGACAAATATATATCACACCCGCTGCGCGCCTCCAAGAGGCAATACTTCCCCTCTCGCAAGCACAGAGTCTGAGTGTAGCAAAATCCTTTCAATAACAGAGAGAAACAATGTGGCATTATGTTGGGGAAACACCACCAACAGGATTCATAACACAACCCCTGAGCAAAAAACCCACCCCAAGCAAACTGGGGCATGTCCTTCCCTTTGGTTCTTGAGTCCAGCAACCCAAAGTCCCAAAAGTCCAACAACCCAAAAGTCTCTGTCCCTGGTCAGTGCAGCGTGCCAGAGTTTGAAAATTTATCTGCAGTTTTACCTCCCAACCTGGGTGGAGATGGGGAGGGTTAAGGGGCACCTTACGTGGTACAAAGCCGATTGCCCCACCTCTCCATGGGGCTCTGCTCCGCCCCACCAGCTGTCCCACGAACTGCTCCACTCTGCCAGCTGTCCCCATGAGCCGTTCCAGCCGTCCCACAAACTGCTCTGCTCCACCAGCCACTCTGCTCTGCCAGCCATCCCATGAGCCGCTCCAACCGTCCCGCAAACTGCTCTGCAATATATCTTCAGCCCCCCCCCAACACAACACAACACAACACTCCAGTGATTTCAGCTCTTAGTAAGTTTAGCTCTTTTGTGATTTCAGATTATAGCAGGGGAGCCTCAGTGCTGGTGCACCATCGGCCCAAAGTGAATTCAACTCAGTAGCCTGTAACTAGACTCCTAATGGAATCAAAATTAGCTCTGATAATCCACAATGGAGAGAGGAGGAAGTGCAATTAGCACATAAGCCCCTCACCCAGGGGCCTATGCTACCAGGTATTAATACCTATACCCTATCCTACACCTGCTCCCTCTCAATTCACTGAGTTTTAGAACCCATGTCCCTTGCCTAGCGAGTGCTACTTAGTTGATGGCCAGTCCCTCCATCATAACAAAAGGCCAAGTACAGTTCCACTGTCCTTAATTCATATAATCAGGATAATAACAATTTATTCTTCCTGCCCCAATAACAGAGAAACTGGGGATCCCACAGCAGCCAAAGTGACCATTTGGGCAGCTATGGGCTCATTTTATGCGGGGTGTGTGTGTCTATGCAAATGAGATCAGCCCCTGAAGTTCTTTTCCACAACTTGCCACAACTCACCACCAGATGTCAGGGTGGAGCTCATCCTGACTCTGCTTACACATACATAACTTATACAGTAACTCCTCACTTAACGTCGTCCCAGTTAACATGGTTTCATTGCTGATCAATTAGAGAACATGCTCATTTAAAGTTGTGCAATGCTCCCTTATAATGTTGTTTGGTAGCTGCCCGCTTTGTCCATGCTTGCAGAAAGAGCAGCCCATTGGAGCTAGCTGGTGGGGGCTTGGAACCAGGGTGGACCAGTAGCCCCCCTATCAGCTCCCCTAAGTTCCCTGTGCGGCAGCTGCCCAGCAAGCTATCAGTTGCTGGACAGTTCAGCTGGCCCTCCCCCCCTCCCTTGCCGTGTGCTGCTCCTGCCCTCTGCCTTGGAGCTGCTCCTGGGAGCCTCCTGCTTGCTGTGCAGAGAAGGTGGGGGAACAGGGATGCTAATGTCAGGGTGTCCCCCTCCCCCACTCCTGCCCCCCCACTCCTGTACCCCATCTCCACAGAGTAGGGATGGGGTGAGGGGGACAAGACAGGGTTCAGGATGGAGGGAGCTTGCTGGCAGCAGCTGCTGTCTCAATTTGCTGATCTACTTAAAAAGGCAGTGTACTTAGAGTGGCGTCAGCATACTTAAAGAGGCAATGCCCATGTCTCTCTCTCTCTCTCTCTCTCACACACACGCACACGCTGTGTGTCTCTGTCTGTCTCTGCCATGCTGTGTCTCCTCCCTCCATTCGTGCTGCCTTGTAGAGTGGGAGGATACATTAACAACAATGTGTTAACCCTTGAGGGCTCAGCCGAATGCTAGTTCATTGTTTAGCAGTAAGGCATTCCCTGGGAAATATACCACACTCTTCCACCCTCTGACTCCACCACCTCAACCAAGCTTCACAATCATCATCATTGCTGTGTACAATATTAAAATTGTTTGTTTAAAACTTATACCATGTGTGTGTGTGTGTGTGTCTTTTGTCTGGTGAAAAGAAATTTCCCTGGAACCTAACTCCCCCATTTACATTAATTCTTATGGGGAAATTGGATTCGTTCAACATCATTTCGCTTAAAGTAGCATTTTTCAGGAACATAACATCTAAGACTTTGAATGGGAAACCATCAGAGGCAATAACAATCAAAACCACTTACAGGTAAAAAAAATTACAAGACAGGGGTTTGCCATGTCTGTGAATAGAAATAAAAGGCTGTTTTCAGTATAACACACAAGAGGGAGAAGAACTCTGACCCATTCATTGAGGAAACCCCTCAACAAACTTAACGCTTGAGTGGCTGAAACACTAGTGGTGTCAGGGAACTGACACCCAGTTACCACAAGACTCCTTCTCATTAGATGCAGGGGGTAACAAAGTGACTCACAGTCCCGGGTGCCCCAAGAACCCTCACAACTTGTGAAGGAGTATTTTGTCAACTGCCACTCACATAAAACCTGCTATTCTGCATTAGTTAAAAAAAAAAAAGCATAACATATCAGTTGAAAATAATCACGTTAATGATAAACTCACAGTAAATAAATCAACAAATGCAGGAACCTCTTATAGTCAATGATCTTTTCTTTTGGGCAGTGTGATAGAGCAATCCACCAATGAAGATGAGAGAGTCTACAAGAGTTAACCTGCAAAGGTATCTCAATTAAAACCATTCCCTAACACTTACATTAAGAATAACTATTAATGGAATGATGTCTAACTGAAGGGAAGTCTCAAGTGGGGTTCCACAGGGATCTGTTCTGGGTCCGATGTAAGTACAGAGAGCATATTGATCAAGTTTGCAGATGACAAAGCTAGCAGGGGTTGCCAATACTTTGGAGGATAGACCTAAAATTCAGAGGGAGCTTGATAAATTGGAGAACTGGGCTATCGACAACAAAATGAAATTCAGGAAAGACAAATGTAAGGTGCTACACTGAGGGAAGAAAAACCAAATGTAAAAATACAGAATGGGGAAAACTGGCTTGGGAGCAGCACTGGTGAGAAGGATCTGGGAGTTGAGGAGGATCACAACCTCAATGCAATGCTGTTGCAAAAAAAGCAAATGCAATTTTAGGTTGCATTAACAGAGGCATAGCATATAAGTCATGGGAGGTGATAGTACCTCTTTACTCGACGCTGGTTAGACCTCAGCTGGAGTACTGTGTCAAGTTTTGTTCACCAACTTATAGAAAGGATGTAGAGAAACTGGAAAAGATCCAGAGACAAGTGACAATGATGATGGAATTCAAGCCATATGAGCAAAGGCTGAAGGAACTGGGTATGTTTAGTTTGGAAAAGAGGAGATTAAGGAGGGATATGACAGCAATCTTCAGATACTTGGAAGGCTGCCATTAAAAAGATGAAGAAAAGTTGTTCTCTTTGCCACAGAGGGCAGGACAAGAGGCAACAGGTTCAAACTACAGATTAGCAAATTTAGATTAAATCTCAGGAAAAACTGCCTAACTGTAAGTATTGTAGGACAATGGAACTGACTGCCTCAGGAGGTTGTGGAAGCTTTTTCACTGGAGGTTTTCAAAAGGAGGCTGGATGTCTTGGATGGTTTAGACACAACAAATCCTGCATCTTGGCAGGGGTTTAGATTAGATGACCCTTGCAGTCTCTTCTAACCCTGATTCTATAATTGTAAGGGAACTAAGGGATTAAGCACAATCACAAACTTCACCGCTTTTTGCTCAAAGTGCAAGGCATGCTTCTTAAACCTATCTTCTCTAACATAAAAACATAGCAGTGTCTACATTTTAAAAAACTCCTACAAAAACACAAACACTGCACATTTAATTTTTCCCCTGGGGAGAAGATGAGAGAGTACAAACTACATATGACAGAGGTTAGTCACAACACTTAATGTACTTCTGGAAAGTACTCAAATACTACAGTTATGAGTGCAATATAAGAACCTACACAGAATAGAATAGAAAGGGAAAGAGAAAAATGAGGTGCAAACTGGCACTGAATTGTGAATTCTGCATTTGTTTTTTCCTTTTTTGAATCACAGATACAAACAGGAATAATACTGCTTTCTAGTATATCATATAAACAAACATTTATTTAGTGCTTGATGGTAAGCTGAATTCTGATGTTCAAAGTCTATATATTAGAGTTTTTAACAAGCCTAAACCATATTGTTAGGAACAGTCTTATTGTATACAGCTTTGAAGAGAAATATCAATTGATTTTTTATAATTAAATACAATCATTTTAACATGTTGATATCTAGTTGCAAACTTAGTAACCATGATAGAACCTTGATGATGGTTACAGATTAGCCTTCTTTTCTATTTTTATATAGCAACAGCTTTTGGAAAGAGCTGGATTAGATGTGAACCCTCTGGCACTGTCTATTCAGCATTTCAGTGTTTTTCCTCATCCTTATCACCCTGATGATAGAGGTGCTTTTCTATTTATGCTATGCATATTTAGTTTGGGCACATGGGAATTACATACATCAAAGTCTTTTTACTGCACCGACTAATGTCCCTCTTGCACTGGTTCATGAGAGAAGAGCAATTTGACTATTAAAGTGAAACAAAAATATAACCTTATGGATGTTTGAGCTTAAATAATAAAATACTTAACTCAAAAGAAATGTGGCCCATACAGCATAACTTATTTATGTACAAGTTATCTTCATGTCGTCACTTTTCCACAGGCCCATCTGGTGACATCTGCAGTCTTACAGCAACAAACAGGCCTCACTATCTCCATTTCTCTCTGCTCATTTTTGCCTCTTACATAGCTCTGGTAAACACTGAAAAAAGTGAGGGGAACTCTTCTTTCCCAGGCTTCTCCCTATATACACAATATTAAACTGATTAATTTGTTTTCATATGGGGAGTTCCCTCATTTCATACATGCCATCCACTCCAAACTGAACTCGCAGATACAGTTTATAGGTGGGCTGAAAATAATGTTCCTATCCTGCAAATATTTTAAAGAATTCAAAATTTTTTCCCCATCTCAAATTGGGACAAAAAGTAGAAATCTTGAAAATATTTGTGAACCAAAAAAACCAACAACCACCCAACATTTTTTTGTTTCAGATCAATTAAAACATTTTGTTTTGATCATTTAGAAAAGTTTCATTTTTATTTTGGACCTTTTTCTTTTTTTAAAATCCTTTTTCAGTCTAATTAACTTTATTTTCTAATCAAAAAGTAATTTCTAACTGGAAAACCAGAATTTTTCATGTTGACAATTTCTAAACTTTTTTTCAGTTGGGGAATTTATTGAACTTGACCCTGTGGCATGAACAGTTTTGGTTTTGACAAATAGACAGTTTTGATGAAAAACAATTAAAGAACTCCAGACCAGTTCCATGATATTGTGCTTATCCATGTGGGCTGATACTGTAAGGCTCATAAAAGTTCAGAGTTCATAAAAACCATGCTTGATTTATGTAAATATAATTTAGTAGCCTTGCTGACACAAACAGTGGAGGAGCTATCAGTGGCACCTTTATTAAGTATTTATTAAACCCTCTAAGAGCCCTAGTTATGGATCAGGGAGAGAAATATAAAGAGGGTGGGTTTAAATTTAATAAGCAAAGGGAAACTTTTTGGAGAAGTGAACACCTATACACAAGAGATGAACCAGACTTCTGGCATGGAACTCTGCACACGTTTGGGGATATTATTTAAATTAAGAGCTGGAGTAAAAGCTTGACACGGTGGAGGAGTACCCGGATCATACAAAGACATGTGCTAGGGATGTCAACAAACAACAACAAGGTATTTCTGCATCCAGTAAAGAATAGGACAGAAATTAGAGCTGAGCTGGAGGGGAAACAGATGGAGATCATGGAGGTAAATTCTGGAACAACAACATATTAAGAGATTTAATAACAACAGGCTTATGGCCAAAAATTAAACCTAGAATACCTATATAGTAATACAAGACATTTAAATACAAAAAATGGTGAACTAGAATGCTTGGCAATGGAATAGAACCTTGACATAACAGGCATACATTAAAACATGATGGAATGTATTATTATAATCTCAAATTGGACTGATGAGGCAATCTTTTTACTCCTAGAAGATTCCATACAATCTAATGAGATAAAATTTCTGACTGGCAAGGATCATGGAGTAAAATCCCAAGCAATAGAAATCTACAAGTATGGTTACACTACCAGTCTCCTAATCAGGAAAAGCCTGTTGAATGTACAATGCAGAGGGAGATCAGAGGCAACTAAATCTAATGAAATAGCAATAATAAATAACTTCATTTACTGCACAAAAAACTGATCAAACATCCCAATCAGACATGATTTAGTGAAGCAATTTCTCAACACATTAAAACATTACTTCTTGAAACAGCTGATTTTCCAGCGTGCAAGAAGAGAGGCTATTCTTGACTTAGTCATAAGGAACACATTGAAGTCTGTTCTAGAAGTAACCATAGATAAGCTACTAAATGACAGTGACCACAATATGAGTTCCATATCCTCAAGGCATGGACTGTACCAGAAACTAGCATTTCTACACTGTACTTTTTAAAATGGCATTTGAAAAAAAATTATGAGACTATTCAAAAAGTCCCTTAAGTCAAAAATGAGGCAATTAAAATTCTTAGGCTATATGTACACTTACAACACTACAGCAGTGCCGGAGTTCTCCTGTTGCTGTAGCTATTCCATCTCCCCGAGAGGAAGTAGCTAGGTCCACAGAATTCTTCCCATCAACCTTGCACTATCTAAACCGGTTAGGTCAGCTTTCACACCCCTGAACAACACAGCTGGGTCATCTTAACTTTTTGGTGTAGTCTTTGCTATAGATTCAGCATGTAGACCAGCTGAGTGATAGAAGATAAACATACCTCTAAACAAAGAGAGCAGAAAGACAAGAAAAACATTTGGTTAAATAGCCATAACTAAAGGTTACTTAAACTAAACAGATATTCTTCAGAAAATGGAAATCCATCTTTAGTGAAGTCATAGATGGGAGCATAAACTACACCAAGTAAAACATAAATAAAAATTAGGAATGCTATGTGGTAATTGAAGAGGATACAATCTCACAATAAACATAAATAACAAGATTTCTTTAGGTATGTCAGAAATAGAAAGCCTGTGAGAAAATGGGTTGGCCGGCTGGACTATCAGAGAGTAAAGGGAGCAATTAAGGAGGATCAGTACATGGCAGAGATGCTACATGATTTATTTGTATCATGCTACACTGCAGCTACCTATCTCAAACCAAGTCTTTTCAGTTAATGAAGTATCATCAGAGACTATGATATCAATAGAGGAGGTGCCAAAACAAACTGATAAATTGAGAGCACTAAGTCACCAGGACTGGATCGTATTCTGACAGTCTTGTCCTAATGGAATCCAGGAATAAAGGCCCAGATGATCCACAATGGTATTCATGTGCCTAATTCCCACTGAGTTCAATTGTAGTTAGGTGCTTAAATACCTTTGAGGACCTGGGCCAAAGTGACTGAGCTGCTAGAAAAATATGCACTCTGTTATTTAAATTATATGCTATACCAGAGGATTGAAGGTAGCAAATGTTGTATCTCTCTTTAGAAAGGAGGTTGTGGGTGGAAATCTTGGAAATTAGCAAACCTTATGTGAAGCTGATAGTAGGCACCTGAGGAAAGGTTTAGTAATCTACCCCAGATATTAAGACGAATAAATTATAACAGGCAAAAAAAGAGCTATGATTGGTGGTACAGATTGTTGGGCGGAGTCACAGTAGCCTTTAAAACTGGTTCTGTTTCACATGGTACTTAATTTGCTAAAAGAAAGCTTGGGGGAGAGCGTGAGTTTGTGTTACATGGAAGACAAATGCAATTTAGTATAGCTGAATATCAAATACAGCTCTGATTTTACCTGTGGCATTTAGAACGTAATTCCTCTTTGTAAAGGGAGTGGAATGAGCTACAGATATGGAAACTCAGTCGTGGCCCGGCTATTTTGAGAACTGTTGCAGGTTAATAAATAATTGTAAGTAAATCTAAGAGGTCTTGTTGTTGTATCCCAGCCTCTATTTTTCAGTGTAATACCCACCTGTTTGTGGGAGGTGGGGTGAGTATACATCAGTATCTTACTACTAGCTGGACGTATTTCTATAAACTGTTTGATTTTCCCATAGCCACCAGCTGCCCTCTAAATGTCGAAGGTGGGAAGGATTTACCTCCCTTGACCCTGCTGGAGTTGCTCAGCCCCCGAAGGGCAGGCAGTAGGTAGAGTGCTAATGACAGCAGGACACGGGCGGGAGGCAGTTGCTGAAATATGCCCCAGCGCTAGGACCCACCAGCTCAGCATCCGCCCTCAGAGGGCGAGCAGGCAGAAGCGAACACCCGCCGGGCGCTGCCACAGTGGGCCCCCGAGCACGCGGCCCTACCTAACAGCGGCGCCGCGCACCCGCCGTCCCTCCGCAAAGGGCCAAGCGCACGCGGCCCACCCGCTCAGGCGGGCGCAATGCATGCTGGGAGTTGTAGTAGCGGTGGGCCTGCCACGCTCCTGCCGCTTAGCGTGCGCTGTAGACAGTGTGCCAGCAGAAGTTGTGGGGACGAGGGCTTATGCCACTGCAGTCGGGGGAGGGGGGAGTGACCTTTCCCGCTCTAGCCCCACGGAGAACGTTGCAGTTGAAGTTATAGGGTGGATGTAAACTGCCTGACACATTTTGGGGATATTCTCTCCCCACACGCCAACGGGTACGATCCGTTGTGTAGTCTTCCTTCTACAGCTATGTAAATGGTATGGCCCGCTCCCCCAGCAGGCGCGGCAAGCTCCATAGTAGATTCTGCTCAGCCCCATCCCCCAACTCTACGCTCCCTCCCTCGCCACTCTTAGAAGCACTGTTCCCATTGGCTGCGGCTCGCCGCTTTTGCCAATGAGGAAGCGGCTATCATGGAGGAAGGGAATAAATACAAGATGGCTGCTCCTATAAAATCAGGCGTTGGGCTTCTCCCCAGCGATGGGCGAATAGAAGCTTTAAGCCGTGCTTTGAGGCCGCTCCACTGCTACCACCCACACTGCCGCCACCCCCGGGGGCCAGTGGGACTCAGCCGGCAGTCAACGCGCTCAGCCGCTCCCCATCGTTATCCGCTGGGGCCGAGGTCGGAGTGTGGAGCCTGAGAGGCCTAGGCCAGGCCCCTGTATCCTCCTTCCTGGGAGAGCAACGGCGGCCCCTGCCTGCCACCCGCTGCTCTCATCAAACCCGGCCCAGGTTCCCTCTGGCTATGGCGGTCTCCAGGTCGGTATAAGCCCGGAGTGGCGGGGGAAGAGGGCGGCGGCCCATGGGCTTCAGTCCCCAAGGCAGCCTCTGGTGTGTGGGGCTGAAGAGGTGACTCGCTCCCGCTTCCTGATCGCCTCCTTAACCTCTTGAGGCCCCAACGGGGCATTATCCCTGACCAGCAGCATGCGCCACTTGCGGCCTCCCGTGTGCTTCTGGTGCTGCTGCATGGCCCTGGGCGCGGGCTCAGTCCATTGCATGTCCACCGGCCGGGGCAACTGCACCCCAGGAGCAGACCGGAGCCCTTAGCTCAGTAAAGGGTGTGTGGACCCAGACCCCTCCTTCCTGCGATAAGGGTTTTTTCCCCTCCCAAGATGTTATACGCACTGTCAAAGGATGTACGGGCCACCCTTAAGTGTTCCTGCCGAAGGCTGGTGGAATCCTGCCACATCAAGGTAGCCCACCAGTGTATTGGCACCGATGATGCTGGCCTCGGGAGTTGACAGGAACCACTTTGCTTTGTCTGCCTCCTAGTATACCAATAATAAAACCATAGACTTCCACACCAAGAAGTGATTAGGGAATCCTAGCTTTCTAGCTCCTAGGTGATATCTGTTTAACATACGTGAATCAGGGTGTGCTGGGGTTTAAAGTGTTTAATTATACAACTTTAGTAAAATATTTGTATATTATAAAAGTGCCTATGAGTCTCAATCATCCTTTGAACACAGAAAAACTTCACAACAGGATGCTTTCCCCCCCCCCCGTTCTAACCATTACCTAGACGTTTTGACAGTGGTGATGAGATTTGGGGATAATCTACATAGCTGGTACCTCTACATTTTAAAACTTCTGTAACAAAAGTGGATCCTAATCCAAAGATGTACATTAAGTAGGTAGTGATGTTCATATCTTTGTCCATACATAATCTGGTCTATTAGAATATGTGAATTTCATTCACCACTGAAAGCTGTTGTGAAACATGAATTCAAGTCTGCAATATGGGTGTCTTTGTTTCTAACAGCAGTGAGGCCATTTGATTTGACATGAGAAGCTTTGAGGTTGACAATGTTTCATGACAATTTTTTGGTTATGTTCTCTACTGTTCCCTTCAAAACAATTGTTTTGTATTGGAATTTTGTCCAAAATTTAAAGCACTAGGAGATTATTTTACCTTTTGCAGTGAAATTTTGCTATCAGATGCCACATGTCATTTCCAACACAGCAATGTTATAATCCCTTTATTTTTGGGGCAGTCACTGTAAATAATTCTTCTGTTACACAAAAATTATCCTAATTACTTTATTTGCAATGTTGCAGATAACTGGAATATTAAGAAATAGCTGAACAGTAGATATGTATTTTAAAGCCTTGTCTACAATGAGGATTTGCTTCTGTTCTAAGCTTCAACTGCTTGTAATCGAATGTGTTCCCTGTGTAGACAAGTATACAGAAGTAGTGGAGTATTTGTGAGAGACAGTCCAAGAAAAGTTGGTAAGGAATCACTTCAAGAGCCAGTAGTGCAAAGGAACTGCATATTTTGAAACACTTGTAACAGTTTGGCTGTCCCTGTTGTCTCCAATGTTTCAGTCTACATGCAAAAGTGATACTGTATAAGTTTGGCCTCAGCACATTCTTACAATAGCAGAAACATCACACAATGCAGATCATATACAGTAACTCTTATTCTGACAAGTGACCTTTCCTTGAAGTTAAATATAAGAACAGGAGCATTGTAGCAGTCTGTATTACACCTGACAATAGAAAACCATGTTTCCAAGAGTTCTCACTTCTGAACCCAGAAATTTCAGCATGCTTTCCTTTCAAACTTGTATGAATATATAAATTGTTGGTGTTGATTACATTAGGTTTGGTTGCTTAGTGTTATGGTCTTTACAAGCTTCATTTATCTTAAGAGATCTGAACTCTCCCTGTGGATAGTTGTGGTTAAAAGTATGTTTTTTACATATGTATTAAAGAACCAAGATTACTGTTCAATTTTAACTATAAATGGGGGGAGGGGGCGGAAGCAAGTCTGGCTGACTTAATATCTGTCTAGGATAATACCCGATATTAGCCTTAGGGAAGTTTCTGGCTAATTTAGTATTAGAACCTTATTTCAAAATGATATCATATTCCTGTGTTTGCAGCTGATTTGCTTTTATATTTTCCTGTACTTCAAAAACAAAAGATTGTCAAGAACCTTGCTGTACATGTGAAGATTAGCTTTGAATGGTGGTTGAATGGAAAAACCTTCCTAAAATCTTGGCTTGTCAAAACTAAACTCTGGATGGATGGTGAGAATCTGTAAACATTTTTTGTCAAAACCAGATTAGGATCTTATAATGCTACTATAGCTAAAACGCATTTGCTTTGTAAAATAATGGCTAGCACTTATGGAATGAAGGAAATGGATTTTTGGATATTAGTCCATGCTATTGGATGAGTGGTGGTGTGTGTCACCAGAGTCTACTGTCTTCTAGAAATTTTGTTTGTGGCAGAATCTTTATAGAGTCTGCTGTTTATTTCATTGTCTTGGTTTTTTGGGTTTATTTATTTAAAACAAAGTAGCAGAAGCCCCATAACAAAAGTAAAACACAGATTATGTGCCATATCTCCTGAAATAATACACACAAGTAGGGGCTACCCAATGGATGTCATCCCCAAGAATAAGTACAAATGGGTGTTTAGGCAAGATAGCCTTCCTCTCAGGAGACAAACACATGTTGCTACAGTGCTCCCTTCTCCAATCTCCAAGAATAAGCCTTGAACAGGGATAATTTGATGGGAATTCTCTTCTCTCCCTGACGTCTCCTTCCCCATTCGCTGTACAGGGCAGTGTATCTGGGTAATAGAATTCTTTCTTGGTAGAAACAACCAGTGCGATAGCAAGAAATTTGTTCTTCCTCTTCTTTCTCACTAGGCTTGTACACAAATGTGAGCATGGTAGGAACCCCTGCTTGAGAAAGGAATTAGGAACTCGTGGAACTGGGTGGCTCAAGACAGGGACTAATAATGGGATACAGCAAATCCTTTCACCTTAGTCATTTGCTCAAACCTGCCCCCTGTTATGGTGACAGTCATTATGATGTGGTGATGGTTTTGGTGGTCTTTGTGATTATAGGTTGCCTAGTGAACATTTTCACATCACAAACCACTATCACTGCAAAAAGGACACTATATTCAGTATTCTTGCCAGATTTCAGCGGTGTCTAAAGTGTGTGTTGGCATCAAAACTGAAAGGGGACACTGCCAGCTAAAAAGTTAATTAAGGTATTTAACTAAAGTTAAATTTAAGCTGTTTTTTAAAAATCCCACCGAAGAGCCACTCTAATTAATTTAAAAAGTTTAGAGGGAACCTATTTTTCATTCCCTTGTGTATATTCAAAAACACTTTATATATCATCCATTGTTTCTTCTGCTTAGTCAGTCAGTTACCCCTCAGAATAATGGGAAAATCTGCACTACACTGGGAGGGGAGAAGAAACCTTTTTAAAATAGGAAAATATGATAGTAAAATCAAAGAAAGTGGCAGAATGACTTTCTAACAGGTATAATACCTGTCCCTACCTTTAACTCACTTCATGAAATTGATTAGATTTCTAGTTGTGTTCATTTGAAATACTTTCTTACCTCACTGGAGAAAATGTGAAGCACTTTAATAAGCAAGTGTGGAGAAGATAAGCTGCCTGTGCTGTACTTGGTCAGTAAATAAGACGCCAATTTCTGGGTTTTCAGTATAGCATCCTTCAGTTGCACCCCCTCCCCCAGCCCCACACACACACAAAAATTGGGACCATAATGCAGGACCAATATTCTGAATAGTTACTAAGGATGATCATGATAGTAAAGTCCCTGAGAATGAGAGAGTGGTTCGTATGCTGGTCCTGGCAAGCCTTTATAAGGTGTGAGGCTGTGTTATATAAGAGTTCCTAAGAACAGGCAACCTTGCTGTGGGATCATAAACATCTAAAATTTCAAACCTATATATCATTAACTATCTGTCTATATCTATCTTTGTATGTCTGTCTGTCTCAAGGTAACCCAAAGCCTCCAGTAAAGGCCTGAAAAATCCATGTGCTTGTAGAAACGTTGTGTTAATGGGGTTATCAGTTCTGGCAGAATATAAATTTACTTAAAAAAAAAAAAAATTCTAGCAGAGGACCTTCCAAATGTGAATGTGTGCACTGCTGTCTTTTCAAGTTTGCATGTAGTTTCATTGCTGCTGCTCTTCACTTTCCCAAGCAGCAACAGTAGTAGAGTGGAATTGACAGACTGGGGTCAAGTTGATTGCCATTGAAGAGCCTGTAGGTATTGGTGAAAGTTATATTGGTGCGATTCTGATTAGTTTCATCAATACCCCCAAGCTTTAAAATAACAGTAAAACTGACCTGAGTCTTGTCAGTTCCACTCTACTAGTATTGCTGCTTGGGAAAGCTAAACAGCAGCATGGGCAGGCACTCTAGTACTAAAATCTTACTAATGGAGACTGCTAGAGTTGTGGAAGAACACTACTGCCTGGCACTAGCCTCAGGCAGTTGGTAAAAGGATAGAGCAGTGGAACTAACCCCCCATCCCCACCCCCCCCATATAACAGCAAGGAGATGTGAAACTTCTCAGACACCTCCTAGTCAAAGACTGATATGAAAGATGAAACTCCTGAACAGGATCCAAGGCTAGAACCCTGATAGGAATTCCAGCAGCTAGAGCTGGGATTCTCACCAGGGTGTTGCCCATAGATTTTGCTGGTATATCTTTTGTATCAGTCTCTGGCTACTAGGTGTTAATACATTTTTGAAGCCCTGTTCTAATACTATTGTGTCATTTTGTTGCTTTTCTCTGTAACTTTTGCAACGTAATTGGTCATACATATGCTTCAATTAATTCTGAAGATGCTTTCTGAGATAGAAAGTACTTAAATGATGAAATTTGCATTGCATTTATAGTTCTAAGAAGGGTCCGTTTTTCTCTGTCAGCTACATTGTATATTTTAGCATTTTGTGTGTGTGTGCTTTACGTGTAAAGGAATCACCTTATTTGCTTTAATAAGGAATGTCCAGTTCTAACACTGAAGAGGTTTCAGATTGCCAGAGTTCTGAATGAGGCAACTACTCTTCTTATATATTCCCTCAAAACACTACTTCAAAGCCTTAAAACAAGTAACTTACATTTCTCTTCAGTAGATGTTTTGTGTGTTTATACCTTCTGCTTTCCATTGTGAGATGGGTATCTGTGTGATTGCCCTGAAGTAATACTCCCTTCCTGTTTACTTTTGACTTCTTCCAACCCCCCAAAAATCCCTCTCTTCATGGTCTGTCCGTCTGTCTTTCAATTTAAGGCTTAGTTCTGCAGCTCTTACCCATACAACAACTTCTTTTTAGAGGCCAGTAAAACTTCTTGTATGTCTTTGCAGGACTTCACCTTAAAGGCCTGTTTCATTTCTCATTAAGGCAGGGGGACAAATTATAGTCACTTAAATGGGACATGGCTCGGGTCCTAAAATAAGCTTCTTGAGGCAGGGATCTTCCCTACTTATTCGATTGCAAAGTATCATGCTAGCTTGGGGATACACTATGTATATACATGTCTGCAATATACAAGTTATAATTATAAAAATATGTTAAATACAGTTAAGGTTGTAAAGTGGAATAGTAAAAAGTAAGGAAATGACAGAGTTAAGGCTGCCTGTGCTTATGCATTACAGCAGTCTTTAATTGTTATCCCTTTTTAAACACGTGATCCCTGTTTCATTACATAAAATTGATGACTTTGTGCCTAACTTAGTTATGTTAAACTGTTTGGAAGATCGCAACAGAATATGTTCTGTTATGACACAATGTGCAAGCAGTGAAGTAAGGAGGCTTGCCTTATTCCATACATTTCTCTTTCTCTCTCAACAAATAGTCATTTATATTCCACAGTCCCCCAACCTATGAAAAATGAAATTCCAATCAATTACATTTACATGTCTCAGGATTACATTGAATGTGCAGACATCAATTTTGTGAAAACTTTCATTTGTTTTTATCATCTAATATAATCTGATGTACATATGTTAAATAGGACTTCTTAAAACTCTTTAACTTGGATATATCAAATTTTCACCAGGACATAAAAGGCACATTTATGGTCTCAGAACTGTATTCCTACAAAACTTAAGTTTCTATCCTCTTCCTGCTTTTTAGTCAGTTTAAAAAAAAAAAAATGCTTTCTCCCCACTCCTTCTATACTTGAAAATGGCTCAATTTATTTGGGTGAAACTTACAGGGGGGAAAAAGTGCTCCTTGTCTCATAAAAGCGTACTAAATTTTAGCAGTGTTTTTAAGACCTGAATAACAACCGCGTAACATTAAATATAGGCACTGCAATGGGTTATTTCTAGGCAGCATGCATAGTGGATGTATTTGTCCCTATCAGTATTTAAAGTTTTTAAAAGGCAATTGCTAAACGCTTACTCTAAAATATATTTGTTACTTGCCGTGTGCTGAACCACATATCCTGCATTTTATTTTTTGCGGGAGGCCTGTGGATTCCTTTGGTTTTTGCTTGATATCCTTGTGTGACTACACATTTCTCTAAAATCATACCATTTTAGAAGCTACATGAGGTGCCATGTACTCCAAAAAGCAACAAAGAAGCACAGAAGGGGACTCATACAGTTCCAAAAACAAAGGACTTTAAAGATTGTGGACTTCTTTCCTCAGAATGTATTTATAGTAAGAAAGCAGAACCTACAAAACTTTTATTTTATTAACACTCGAACATCCTCCTTTCTTATAGATACTTTTAAACAAGTATTAAATCAGCTGTCGCAGAACAAATAGAGATACCTGACAAGTTCAGGGAAGTGAACAAGGACTTGACTTAATTTACTGTGCTATAAACAACGTCGCTTTTTATTTAAGCGCAAACACATAAAGGGATGATGACTGTTCTACCATTGCATCCGATGAAGTGAGCTGTAGCTCACGAAAGCTTATGCTCAAATAAATTGGTTAGTCTCTAAGGTGCCACAAGTACTCCTTTTCTTTTTGTTCTACCATTGAAATTCAGATGTCTTTGGGGAAGAAGGTAGCAGCCACTACAGTTGCACAGACAATGGTTTACGGATGGCAAATGAAGGAAATGATTAAATTGTGGGTGGATGTAGGCAGATGGGCTGCAATTATGTTAAAATTAAGATATCTGTAGAGGGAGGCCAGTTCCATTATTTTTTTTTATTTTTATGTATATAAAATTCACTTTAGCATTATTCTATTTTTTTTCAAAGCAATTCAGAAATATCTTTGCTGTTATTTCTATCTCTGTGCCACTTAAGTTTAGTTCCCAAGTACTCCTTTTATCTCTGCCTGCTCACACTCAAGGCTTCGTTTCTGAGAAAAACACAACACCCTCCTGGTCGGCTGAGAATTTCAGCTATAATCACAAGTGGTGATGTACCTGTGTATTTAAACTGTGAGCTGATTTGGGGGAGAGTTCTATTTTACATTTATGGTGCTGTTATATATAGGAGGTTGCCTCTTCGTAGCTGAGGTTACAACCAGATTCCATTAGAAAGCTGTATTTCTAGTTCCACTACAGTGTTGGTTTGGCCTTACCATTGCCTGCTTTATTCTGAAGGCAAAAAAATGTCTGCAGTTTCAAGAGAACTTTTTCAAATTTCGGTTTGCATTGCAAATAGTTGATTACTCTGATTTTAAATTTTTAGTAGTGTCTCAGGTTTGTCTTCCCATTAGCTCAGAAATGCTTCGGTGCTATCAAAGTAGAAAACCAGATGTAATCGGACTAAGGCCTAGGCTACGCTGGGGGGGGGTGGGGGTTTCGAACTAAGATACGCGACTTCAGCTATGCTATTTGCATAGCTGAAGTCGAAGTATCTTAGTTCGACTTACCTGGCTGTTCTCACAGTGGCGAGTCGACCACGGCGACTCCGCCATCAAATCCGCTTACTCCTCCTCAGCAGGAGGAGTACAGGTATCAATCCCGATAGATAGATCACGTGAAGACATACCCTTAGTTATTAACAACTGTGGTGTCTAGCTTCAGGATCAGTCCTACGCCCACTGGTTTCAGTGGGAGTTGTGAGATGAAATGTTCCTCCCATTGATGCCAATTGATTTGGGGGCGGGAGGGATTTTTTTTTTTTTTTTTTTTTTTTTTTTTTTTTTTTGCCATTAACTTAGTTGGGAGGAGGATAATGGGGTTGGAGGGGGATGAGAGAGAATGTTCCCCCTTTGTTAAGTTTTGCAGCTTGGGGGGGAAAAAAAATATCATTCTCCTAGACCTTCCCTGATCTCATAGCTTCAAGAACACAAGTCTCTCACTGGGATCTAGTTCTGTCTGTACAAACATAGGTGTTACAGAGGCCTGGAGCACCGAACTGCGGCCAGTGGGAGCTGCGATCAGCCGAACCTGCGGATGCAGCAGGTAAACAAACAGGCCTGGCCCACCAGGGGGCTTACCCTGGCGGGCCACATGCCAAAGGTTGCCAATCCCTGCTCTAAGTGGTTATGGAGTCACATCCCTTGGCAAAGAGATCCATTGATTTGCTCCACAATTAGAAAAAAAAACTTATTCGTAAATCACAAACGCTTCCATTTATGAAAAATTACTGTAGGAAAGTTTCATAAAGAAAACTGCTTATTACAAAGTCCAATCTTTTTGCCTTAAATGTTGCCATCGTGATGTCTCTGCTAATAGTGAGGTAAAGTATTATACAGAAGACCCCATGTTGCGCAATACTTGTCGTGCTGTTACTCCTCTGTTTGACAAAAGTACCTCAAATATTCTATTGGCTTGATGCTTACACATCTGGCTACTCAGCTAGGGGAAGAATGAGAATTGATGACAAAACTGGTATCCAAAATAAAGGCAGAACTTGACATAATGGATTATAAATCTGCATTTCCAGCAAAAATTTTAATGTAGAATATTAGGGTTATTTCTACTGGAGTCTTGTCCAAATGCACTCGTGTAATAGCACTTCTCCATATCACTGTTGGGATATAAAGTGTTACTGAAGTTCAAAGGTATTTCTTTCCTGAAATAGAGAATTTCCATCCTGTTCTGAGATGAGCAACTAGTTGATCAGGATTACAACTTTGTGGAACTTGAAAAAAGTGGATAAACTGTAACTTTTGTAATGAAAGATTTTTACTCCATTTTGGATTTGATCAATGTTCTGGTTTATTCTCAATTAGAAAGTCCTTCAGAATGAGTAAACTTTTATTACTAAAAACCATAATTGCAGATCCGTTGGTCTATATCTTGTCTTTCCCCAAGCAACCAACTCCCCTCAAATTGTCAAGTATGCTGCATGGTTTAATGGGATTATGTTAACGAAGTGAGCCAATCAAATTCTGCAAGTACAATCACTTAGCATTTTTTTCATATGTGTAGGCTTGATCGTCTCTTCATTTTACTGGACACTGGTACCACACCGGTAACAAGAAAAGCAGCTGCACAGCAACTTGGGGAGGTGGTGAAACTCCATCCCCATGAACTGAATAATCTCTTATCTAAAGTAAGCATTTGTTTCTTAATATAACATCAGAGCCTTGCCAAATAGAGAACTGAAATGAGAATAAAACTAGATTTATTTTTTTGATACTACAAGGAAGCCTTATTTGTCAGTCTCCTGTTTTTTAGGAGACCACCTAAAAGAATCCCCTAAATATATTGAATACTATTCTGCTTCATTCTTAATTAGAAGACCACTTCCATTAAACAGCTAATTTATCAGCCTTTGGGATGTCACTTAAGACTGGTTTTCACTGTGTATTCTAGATATGATTAATTCCTACTTTGTTCAGCATTTGCTGTAATCTGGAAAGAGAAACTTAACTCTTTTCAGTTTCCCGCTGTTGCATCATTAGTTCAAAACTTAGTTGATCTATGTGTTGTAGGGTTAAAAAGTGATTAGTAGCAGGCTAGATGATTTTAAAGGACTAGAAATGAAATAGAGAATTTCATTACTTCTAGATTTTAATCTGGCCAAATCCAGTTTAAAAAAGAAACAAACAGAACCACCAAAAGTAATATTTGTCTGACAGTAGTGGCATCAGAATGATCTCATCTCTGTTCTTATTGAATGGGTTTCTATACCACAATTGATGCTATCATCAGAGTGGCCAGAGTCATGAATATTATTCCACTTTTACCAAAAGAGAGTCCTTTCTGGGGCTGAGGCATAATGGTATTGGTGTAGAGAAGTGTATGCTGTCACAGCCCATGTTGGCCTCCTTGGGCAAAAAATTGTGCATTGAGCGTACTTTTCTCAGTGCTCTGAGAAAATACTTCTTTTTAAAATTTAGACTAAGTTGAGTTAGAATGATGGGACACAAAACTGTGTTTTAACTACTTGTTTGAGTTTGTTGTACTAGATTATCATTGGTGCTTCTTGTTGAGTAGCATGAATGCCATTGATAATAAAGCAATGTGTATTCTCACTGTTTCTTCCTTGTCCCAGCTGTCTTTTAAATGGAGCCTTTTGATCCATTGCATTTAAAATGATCTTGTACAGCGTCCAGAGCACTGGATGGCTGCTGTACTCATGAAATTAAAATTTATTTCAAGGTTTAGATAACTAATTAATTTTCAAATCTTTCTTTAAAGGTGTTAATATACTTAAGGAGTACAAATTGGGATACTCGCATTGCAGCTGGCCAGGCTGTTGAAGCAATAGTGAAAAATGTACCAGAGTGGAAGCCAACTCCAAGACCAAAACAAGGTGCTTTTAAGTGAACTATGTATAGTTGATAATCACTCTAATGTACACTTACTCTGGTATAAAACTTGTCAGACAATCTTTTCCAATCTGCTTTACAAGCAGTCTGCATGCTACATATGTCAGGGGTCAGCAACCTTTCAGAAGTGGTGTGCCGAGTCTTCATTTATTCACTCTAATTTAAGGTTTTGTGTGCCAGTAATACATTGTTAACGTTTTTAGGTCTCTTTCTATAAGTCTATAATATATAACGAAACTATTGTATGTTAAGTAAATAAGGTTTTTAAAATGTTTAAGAAGCTTCATTTAAAATTAAAATGTAGAGCCCCCCCCCCCGACTGGTGGCCGGGACCCGGGCAGTGTGAGTGCCACTGAAAATCCGCTTACGTGCCACCTTTGGCACGCATGCCATAGGTTGCCTTTCCCTGACATACACAGAATCCATACTCAACCTCTTAATGGGGTTTGGCTTTATTAACAAGGATAACAACATACGGTTCCACCAAAACTTCTGCATAAGTTTGGCTTCTCCTAGGATTTCATCAGGACTGCTCAGCTCGTGTTCTAGACCCCAGAAAACATCCTCCCTTCTCTTTTATAAAACAGGTGGGATAATAAAGCGCCTACCTTAGTGAAAAAGCAGAAGTCCATTAATCCTTAAAGCTTTACTGTCAGAGTTGGGTGTTTGAAGCCTACTGCAAACACTTCCCCCTTCGCCTCCCCACTTCGCACTCTTACACCACTGAACATGTCTGCCTGCTAGAAGGTGGAGTCATGTGTTGTTGTTGTGTTGCTTTGGCCAGATATTTCCTGAACATCTCCAGTTAGTTTTCTATAAAAGCCCTGTAAGGCTAAAACTACTAACAACCTGGTCTGTATGTACTGTCTCTCTCTAATTTTGGAGTCAGTGAAGCTATTTGATCCTACTGATGTTTGGTGGCCCAGTGTAATGTTGCTGTATTATCATGGTTCTTTTACCTGAATGCTAAATACAATTATTGGACAAGTCAGTTCTCCCTTCTGTCTTTTATGTGTGTTACAAAAGCACAAGACTTTTTTTGTGTGTTAAGTGAAGAAAATAGGCTGTACTAATTTTGATTTGGGTACATAGACTTCCTAATAAAGCACATTAGGCTGTAAATGAGCAAGATTTTGTAATTTCAATTAGGGAAGCAAATAATTGATCTACTTTTTAGACCTTGGGTAGGTGCACATTTGTGTTTGAAGTACACAATCTGTGAACATATCAGGATTTATCAGCCCCGTGAGTCTGCAAATCAGTTTGCACAAAGTAGGCATGTAAATGCACAGCTAGCTAAGGTCTGAAAATCAAGCACAAGCATCATCAAGGCAACGTATTTAGACGGATATTTTTATTGACTCAGTTGGATTGCAGCATGTAGATTCTTCCCTCCATGAGGCCTTTAAACTCACAAATTAAAATGGGTGTATTTCTTAGTTTTCTGAGAAACACTTCCTCCTTTCCCACCTTTGCCCCTGCTTCTCATGTGAAAGAGCATTGGTGTTGACTGTTTCCTTAAGCTGTATTTTTAATTTCTATCTAGAATCTGATTCAGAAAGTCCTATGGACGATTCATGTGCCAGTGATAGACTGCGTTTTGATAGGTTTGATATCTGTCGACTGTTAAAACATGGAGCATCTCTTCTTGGATCTGCTGGTGCAGAGTTTGAGGTCCAAGATGACAAATCAGGTATGTGTTCTATTTAATAGATTTTCCCAGTTATCAGTGTGTGTGTTGACCATATTGTAGGTTGTGACAATCGAGAATCTCCCATACTGCTAGGAAGAAGGTGTGGGGGAACTTGCTAAATCAAAACGGTCTTTTGGTTTGAATTCTCACTTTAGGGTAGAGGAATGAATTATTACTACACGGCTCTGCTTGGAAAAATAGTTTCTGCTCTAAAGTAGTGAGATTGATTTTTAGTCATTGTCCCAGCAGAGCTATGATAAATGCAGGGGAAAAAAATGAAATAAGGTTTTGTAGTTGAGTTCAAAGGGAAAATGACAGGAGAAGAAAAAACTAAGGTTTCTACAGCAACAATAATTCAGCCACATTGTGCATGTACAGGTTTTCTATTTTTAGCCTAAGTCTATTGTAATCTCTTTGTATTTCCTGTATGTGTTGTAAGTGCTTAATATTCCTGCCTTTTTATAAAATCATGATTTTGACAGCTCAACCTTAATGTTGGATAGCATAGTTTGAAGGTTCTCAAATGTTTTCATAGGGTGGACTGCATTTTAACAGAACTTGTGAATGAGGTCTTACAGACCTCTCATGTAATATTCCTATGACAACCGCAGCATTTCATTATACGGAGGGAAAAAAAATATCAGGAAAGCTCTTCTTTAGCTTTGTTAGTGAAGAATAGGAGCAGGAAATAACTGAGAGGAGCCGGTACCATACGACTAGCCAGCTGTCCAGCAAGTACTCCGTGGACTTTTGTGGTCCAGAGACTGGTGGTGGCGGTAAACATGTTATGGTAGTATCCAAAGGCACCAGCTGGGATTGAGGCCCTACTGTGCTAGTTGTTGTTGTGCAGACGCAGATAAGAGACAATCCATGCCCCCAGACAGCTTCAATCTAAATGGCACAAAACAGACAAATTAGGAGATAGGGATTTAATGTATGAGAAAATGAATATGTTGAAGAAACAGTTCTGCTTTGTTAGGTTCCTGTGACTTGGGGGAGGGGGGGGGTGCAGTTCTTCTTTAAATTGGAGGTAGTAGTAGGATGAGAAATGGGGAAGTTAATAAGAGTAAGGGGAAAGAGGCCAGTCACTGCTCATTACTTGCCTGACCATGGTCTGCATCCTGGGTTTGGTAGGCATTCTAAAAGAGGAGTCTTGAGGAGGGATTTGAAGGAGGATAGGGTAGTGGTTGCAAGTTATATTAGCAAGTATTTCTGAGTATTAGGGGTGGCATGAGCATACAGGATGCATAAGGAAGGAAGCTGACTGGTGCACAGAAAAAGGTGGGAGTTGACAGAGTGAAGCTGGGAGTTGGTGTCATGATACATTACTAGGTCAGCAAGACAGGGAAGGGCTATGTTGTGAATACTTTCTCATTAAAACAGACTTTACCTTTGAAAACAAAGGACAGCACTATTGGAGGGACTCTAAGGGTATTTCTACATGGCAAAGAAAAACCCACGGCTGGCCCTGTGCCAGCCAACTTGGTTTTGCAGGACTGCTTAATTGATGGGCTCTCCAACCTTGCAGGGTCCTAGAGGCTGGGCTCCAACCTGAGCCCGGAAGTCTACACAGCAGTGAAACAGCCCTGCAGCCCGACCACATGAGCCCAAATTGGCTGACATGGACCAGCTGCAAGTGTCTAGTTGCTATGTAGACATGCTCTAAGAGGACTAATGTCATCAGAGCAATGAGCCAGGAAGGTGATATTGGCAGCAGCATTTTGAATGGACTTGAGAGAAACAAGGTTTTAGTAACCAATGCCAGAATGGAAGATAATAAAGATGCAAATGGTGAGGGCTTAAACAGAGTACTAGCTGTGTGAAACAAGAGGAAACGTCAGACTTTAGAGTGATTGTATAGGAAGAAGGGGTGAAATTTAGACATGGCCTGAATAGACTCAGATATGGCTGAGTCAAAGATTTTTATCCAGGCTATGGCCCTGGATGACTAGGAGCATGGTGTTGTCCACAGTGAGAGAGAGAGAGAAACAGTTGGTGTGTCTTAGAGGACATGAAGAGCTCAACTTTGGCCTTCGTGAATTTGGGAGGACTGGACATCCACAAATAGGTGTTAGGAAGATGGGCAATGACACTGGATTGGAGGGAGGGTGGAGTGCTCATTGGTAGAAAGGCAATGAACCTGTGCACTTATGTGGGTGAGATATGTAGGAAAAATGAATTTTTGTAGTTTGTGGTGATAGTTAAATGGTATTAATTGGGCTTTGATTTTCATACCTTATTGATCAGCATTGGGCAACAGTGACCCTTCTACATTTACTACAGTCACATAAGTATTAGAAAATAGGGTGCAGGAGATTTATAATGGATTTTTATTTATTTTTTTTTAAACTTTCTTACTCGTAATCTTTGGTACCAGCAGAAGGAATTATGGTAAAACTTTCCAAACTTTTTAGATGACGTAGGTGGATTTTAGGTGCTTAACTTTAGTCACCAAAGTTTGGAAACTTCGGGTAAATCGCTTCCTGTCTCTACTTAACAGGTAGATTCTCAGAATTTATCAGTTACATAGTATCTGTATTTTTGGTTTTAAGTGTGTGTGTTTTAAAACTTACACTGCTTTAGCTAACACATTTAAATTGCAAACAAAGTTATTCTGCATACTAATATTCCTCAGAACCAGAAATCACACAATTTATTTTCTCCGAATTAAGTTTCCTTTATGGGTGCTGCATGATGGGTGTCACATAATGGTGTTGTTCCTTGTTACATTAACATTAAGTGTAGTACTCAACAGAGTAATTGCTTCTATCTTAAGCTTAAATCTTCATACAAAAGGCACTTTTGTTTACTTCCAGAAATCAATTAGAATGTGAAATCAATATTTTTGCTTCTTTTGCAATTTGGTATCTGGAGTAGACAAATAATGACCTTTTAGTCCCTTTGAATTCCTGTTAATAAACAAAATACCCTTTATGAAATAAAGTCTTCTAATTTGGTAAGTAAGGATGTATAACGGTTTCAAAACTGTAGGCACACGGGTGTGTGCACCTGCATGCCCAATAAATATGCAGAGTTACCACAGTTGGATGAACAAATGAAGTGTACATATTTGTGTATACAAACTTATTTGCATGCACAGTAGTGGTAAATGTGTGCACTAACTTTCTGCAAAATTGTTCCAAATTTAGAAATTCAGGTCCTAAATATCTAAGCAGGCAGTATCTGATTAGATTGTGTCAGAGGAAATATTACTCCTGAAATGTGAACCACTAGCTCTATATAAATAAGAAAAGGAAATCTGACCACCCCAACTTGTCATGGCAGGTTTTTACAGAATTCTTCATAGAGGCAAAATTTAAAATCTCCTGCTTTCTCCTAGTTGCATGGTGATGACAGTGTCTTTCCTTTCCTATGTAAATTTACCATTCTTCAGCTGTTCAGGGACTGTTACGCCAGAACCTATAGCTACTGTGATGGGGCAAGGCCAGATGACTATAGAAAAGTAGTGGGAGATAGATATATTAGCTCCAGGCTAAACAAACCCTTGGTACCAGGATAAGTGAAATGGCAGCTGCTCCTGGTCTATTAAGACACCTGGGGCCAATTAAGAACTTTCCAGAAGGCAGGGAGAAGGCTAGGTTGATTGGGACACCTGAAGCCAATCAGGGGCTGGCTGAAACTAGTTAAAAGCCTTCCAGTTAGTCAGATGGGTGTGCATGTCAGGAGCTGTGGGAGGAAGTTGCATTATTGGAGAGGCTGAGTAGTACACACCATATCAGGCACAAGGAAAGAGGCCCTGAGGTAAGGGTAAAGTGTAGCTTGAGGAAGTAAGGGCTGCTGTGGGGGAAGTAGCCCAGGGAATTGTACATGTCATGTTTCTAAAAGGTCAGCTACCATAGCTGATACTATTAGGGTCCCTGGGCTGGAGCCCAGAGTAGAGGGTGGGCCTGGGGTGCCCCCTCCCCACCTTTGCCCCCTGATTAGTCACTGAGGCCGGGAGACAACAGAGACTGTGCAAGGAAGGATAACTTCTCCTCCCCTCCCTCTCTGGCTTATGATGAAAATGGGTCAGTAGACTGTGACCCTTGTCTCTAGAGAGAGAGAAGGGTTACGTGGAGGGTCACAGTGAACCTCTGAGGCTAGCGAAATCCACCAGGAAACACGGGACCCACAGAGGCAAGGATAGAGCGTTGTCACACTACTTTCATCTTGGTAAGATTATGTCCAAAGTCTTCATTTGCAGCATGTGCTATATTAAATTAAAATGGCAAACCAATTTTCTGATAAGTGCACTCTTTCTTTTCAAGCTACATGAACAATACATATAAAATACTATGTTAAAAGAACATTATTAAGCCTGAGAAGTCAAGCACTCAAAAGTTATGAAATACCAGAATTAAAGTTGCCTATGCACACTTAATTTGACCCCTTTGTGCATATGCAGTATTATAAAGTTTTGATCTACATGATCACTTAGTACTTTTTCCCCAGGTCCTCAACTTCATTCAATGTACAGGAGAGAGAGTACTCACTGAATGAGCAGCTGTCCGCTGTTCCTTTTTATACTCCTTCAGTGTGTGACCCCAGCCTTGTTTTGCTACATGCCTTCCAAACCCTGCACTGAATAAAGAATTATTAACTTCTTCAGGACAGCTTTTATGGTGCTTATCACTTTAGCATCTGAGTAATTATCCACTTTTTACAGATGGCCAGAGATTAAGGCCAAAATTGTCAAGTATCCAGTAATTTTGGGTGACCAACTTGAGATGCCAAGGACCTAATTTTTCAGAAAACTGAGCATCTTTACAGCACTTCAAAGCATAGCTTTCATTGATGTTGCTTTCTCTTTGCAAGTGCTCAATACTTTGCAAGTCAGACTCTGGGCCTCAGGTTGGACTTTCAGGAAAATAAGGAAGAAACAATTAGTATCCACTTGTGAAACATTTGGCTTCAATGACTTGTCCAGCATTTTCTAGGAATTCTGTGTCAGAGACAAGCATAACATCCAGTTCTCTAGGGTAGCATTCCCCTTCAAGCATAAGAACATCCCCTCTCTCCTTGCAGTCCCTTGCCTCATTCTCTATACACCTTTCAGCTTCTCCAAGTGAGATGGGGTGGAGTGGGTCCTACAGACAATACCCTAATTCACCGCACAACCCTGATTCTTCCCTTTAGTGCAAATCTATCCTGTCCTGGTCACACAGCAGGTCAGTGTGGTTGAGCTGGATATAGAACCCAGGACTCCTCGCTTCTAGGCCAGTAACCTATCCATCAACTTTGCTGCTTCCTCATTGTGTCTGTTTGTCTGATCTTCATTGATCTTAGGCTCATAAGAAATTTATAGAGCATCTGGATTTCTGATAAAATATGCCTCTTTATTCCCCTATTAAACAATGATATCTAAAAAATAGATGTCAGGTATTTACAGAGTACCCATTCTTAGAAAAATATAGGTGTCTGAATGAGTTGTTTTGAAGTAATTGAGCACCCATTTTAATGAGAAAATTATGTACAGTATATGGTGAATGTTGTTGTTAATCTTGCAAATGAAAGTGAATTGTAGCTGTGAATCTGGTGGGTTGTTTTTTTCCTTTTCTTTTTAGTGGATTAATTTACATAGGGTTCTCAGCTATCTGCTATGTTTATCTACAACATAAACGAAGAATTGGTTCTGGTTCTGTTCAGTATCTTCATACATGATTTAGATAATGGCATAGAGAGTACACTTATAAAGTTTGCAGCCAATACCAAGCTGGGAGGGGCTGAAAGTGCTTTGGAGGATATGATTACAATTCAAAATGATCTGGACAAACTGAAGAAATGGTCTGAAGTAAACAGGATGAAATTCAATAAGGACAAATGCAAAGTACTCCACTTAGGAAGGAACAATCAGTTGTACACATGCAAAATAAGAAATGACTGCCTAGGGGGAGTACTGCAGAACGGGATCTGGGGGTTTATAGTGGATCAGATCACAGACTAAATGAATAAGCATTGTAATGCCGTTGCAAAAAAAGCAAACATAATTCCTGGATGTACTAGCAAGAGTATTGTAAGCAAGACATGAGAAGTAATTCTTCCACTCTGCTCTGTGCTGATAAGGTCTCAGCTGGAGTATTGTGTACATTTCTGGGTGCCACATTTCAGGAAAGATGTGTCCAAACTGGAGTCATTCCAGAGGGGAGCAACAAAAAAGATTAAAGGGCAAGAAAAATCACCTGTGCGGAAAGACTGAAAAAAATTGGGTCTGTTTAATCTAGAAAAGAGAAGACGGGGGGCGGGGGCATAACAGTTTTCAAGTACTTAAAAGGTTGTTACAAAGAGGAGGATGGCAAATGGTTTTGTTAACCTCTGAGGATAGGACAAGAAACAATGAGCTTAAATTGCAGCAAGGGGGGTTAAGGTTGGACATTAAGGAAAAACTTCCTAACTGAGGGTAGTTAAGCACTGGAACAAATTTCCTAGGGAGGTTGTAGAATCTCCATCATTGGAGGTTTTTAAGAACAGGTTAGACGAACACCTGTCAGAAATAGTCTAGTTAGTACATAGTCCTGCCTTGAGTGCAAGGGACTGGACTAGATGAATTTTCAAGGTCCCTTCCAGTCCTACTCTTCTGTGATTCTATGTTATGAAAATATTCTGTGAATTAATGTGTAAAAGTACATCAAACGTTATGCTCTTGTTGGACAAACAAAAATAATAGCTCTGTAGTCTTGGCAGAGTCACTATATGCCTTCAAGATGGTTCAGGCCAAGGAAAATGGACTATTCTAGGTAGTGGCAACTGTTTGACTTTCTCTTTTTATTTTGTTGGCTTTTGTAATCACACATTTAAATGTATGAATTTACAGGATTATGGGCATGGATATAATTAAATCCATATATCTGAGTTTCCCCCAAAGGTCCTGGCAATATGAGCCACCTGACTCAGTGTTAAATTGAACATTGAAAGGGTGTGTAGAGCCTGATGTCACTGCTTGATAAGTCACTTCCTTTCTGCTTGCTGTCTTCAGCTGGCACTTGTCCATCCCTAGTTGTGAAGGCAGCAGTGGCAAAATCCAAAGGTGGATGACACCACTTCAGATTGGTTTCCATATCCTATATCTAGAAATTCCTAGAATGAGCAAAATTTACCCACTAGATTTCTAGGCTTATATGTAGCTTGTGGCCTTGTTCAATTAATTGAACTCCTTTCATTTGTATGTAATCTTGAAGTGCCTAACTGTCCTGGTATCTAGTTGCTAAGCACTTCACAAGCTTTAATTAAGCTTTGCAAGTTTCTTGAGCGGTAGGCAAGTACCATTATCTTCACTTTACAGATGAGACTTGCACAACTTAACACATGAAGTTTGTGGCAAAACTGGGACTAGATTCTGAGCAGACCCCAGTTCCAAACCCAACCATAAAACCATCTTTCCCCTCCTACAGAATCCAGCTCTCCATCAGAAGACATTAGTTTGGGGGGAACTAGTATAGAAGAGGCTTGGATACAGTGGTTGGGGGTTTTTTTGTTTTGTGTGTGGGTTGTTTTTTTGTTTTTGTTAAGTATTTTTAAACTATCCAGAGAAACTTGGCTTTCGGGCTTCCAACAGGGAAGTAAAGATGTTCACATACTATGTATGGGTCTCTGAGTCATCTTAACTCAGAGATATTAGAAATGTCTCATTCTCTGCATTTTTGTCAGGCCTTTTTGTTTCTCTTTGGGGAAAACCCTTTCCATAAAAATAGGTGCATATGCAAAATAACAATATTTAATTTTTTTATTTAGCAAGGCTCCAGTTATTGACAGTCCTCTGTGCAATATGGTAACTGCTTGTTCCCTTCCTCCAAAGTGCTTTTCCACAAAATTCAGAAAAATGTTATTTTAAAATCCCATGCATATAATGCAGTTCAGTGAGTCTCATGGAAGCTGTTTAAAAGTATTCTAGAACTTTTCTAGTGAAAGCTAATGCCACTTTAATTAGGTAGCTATATGGTTACAAAAACAGATCTTTAAAAGGGTCAGTATGTTTTGGGTTAAAAGAAATTTTACAAAGCTTTAAAGTTTCTGTGGCATTTATTTATATATAATCAAAGTACAGTTGACCTCTGTTTTGTTCTCATAAATTAGAATATTTTAGTTCTACTGTAATTTTTATCAAGTCTTCAGCAGTAAATCTATTGGACATTTGTGTTTTGAAATGAAGTATAAAAGCTGACCTTTTTTTAGGTGAAGTTGATCCTAAAGAGAGGATAGCACGACAAAGGAAACTGTTACAAAAGAAACTTGGCCTTGATATGGGAGCTGCAATTGGAATGAACACTGAAGACCTGTTCAATGATGAGGATTTGGACTATACTCCTACTTCAGCTTCACTTGTAAACAAACAACCTGTAGGTAAAACCTCGGGCTGTTTGACTGCAAGGAATAATACAGTGGGTTTGCTTCATTTGTGCTTCTGCCATTGTAAATCATTACATTTTAAATACTAAGTTTGACTTATAATTTTGCTCTGTCTTTCGAACACTTAAATTTCATACGTTGCACATTAATCACATTTAGTACTGTGCCAAACTACTGCTCTGGGTTTCAAGTAACATGGGTGCTATGGGGAAGTGAGAACAAGAGGGTGTTTTTTGTTTTTGTCCTTGGGGCGGGGGAGGGGTGAACTTTAGATACAGGCAGGATTGACATTGAATGGATTCTTATTTTTTTTAGACTCTTCAGGCTGCTGAGTTGATTGATTCAGAATTTCGAGCTGGTATGAGCAGTAGACAAAAGAATAAAGCTAAAAGGATGGCTAAGCTATTTGCAAAGCAAAGATCCAGGGATGCAGTAGAGACTAATGAGAAAAGGTACTGTAGCAATTGCTTTCTTGTTTGTTTTCTGGTAACATAGTAAGTTATCGGGCCAGCTCAGAAATTCCCATTCTGGCTTGGGTCTGAGAACTCTTCAATGAAGCTTGGTTCCACCTTTCAATAATTCCAGTAAATATAAACTATTCATACACCATTCTTTATTGCTGCATAATATAGATGTACTGTTGTCCTCAAAAGGCAGTTTGTCAGAATACAGTAGCAACAGGGATAGGATAAACAGCAACCTTAATCATAAATTCAGTTGCCATATAGAGAAACAGGCTAGACTTCAGGTACCTTTCTAACCATCCTAGAATTGTGATGAATCTCTCCAGTGAAACATAACTATCTTTCAGGTGGTCACTGCCAATAGCCCTAACAGTAAAACATTAATTACAAGAATTTTGTTGTTTTGTGCTTTACTTTAAAAACCACAATGAATGCAGGTCTCTAGTTAATCCTTTAGCTGGGAACCTTTCTGTATATAATGTAATATATTACATCTGACATTCATGGTGGTTATTAAGGACCTGATGGTACTGAATTAAACTCATGGATTTATGAAGATCAGTAGTGGCTAAATTTTTCTCAATCCGTGTTTATTTCTCCAACATACTTATAGTATGTTTTCCTCTCGGTGATTTGTACCAATGGAATTGTCCACTACTGTTACGTTAATTAAAAAAAAAAAAACCAAAAACAATAAAATACGTTTCTTCTAGACATTGTTTGAAAATTCTTCATCTTGCATTTCCCTCTTCAAATAGCTGGGAGAGGTTGGAAAGTGGGGTGGCACTGAGTATTCTTGTCTCCTATCCCTCACTGGGTAGATCACTGAATAATAAAGCTCATGGTAACTGTTATATACAAGGAATACATTCCAACATAGCTACCAAGTTACATTTAGCTGCTAAATAACAGCTTATATTGCTTAGTTAAGAAGAGAGACTTCCATTTGCTACTGAAGTCATCTAAAGAATGAACATAAATAAAAATTTGATAGGAATGTTTTCAAGACACTCTCAGGGGAAGTGATTACTCCTGTTACAATGCATAATGTTTCTATTCACAAACATGACATATTTCAACTTCCTTTTTTAGCAATGATAGCACTGATGGGGAACCAGAAGAAAAGCGCAGAAAAATAGCAAATGTTGTCATCAGCCAGCCTGCCACTGACTCAAAAGTTTTGGTAGACAATGCACCAGAAGAGGTACAATATGTCCCCTTTTATTAAGGGATTGATAACTTGGTGATGTGGGCCAATGTTGTTTATTTTTAAACTACTTTGTGCTCCCAAATTCTTCTGTTCGTTTTACCATTAATTTACCAAAACCAGAAGGAGGGAATTTCACTTGCAACTCATCTATAGCTACAAGAGCAGAGTTTTTTTTTCTGACACTGCATGTGAGGTTGAGAGATCACTGTTAATTGACTAGTGATAATCTGTGACTTCAGTGAACTTCACTTGAGAACCATCTGACTTCTTATTCAGTAGGCAGATTAACACTGCTGGTGGTTGTAGTCTTAAATTTAGGTGCTTTTAGGGTGTTAAATTGTAAAGCTAGGCTAGAGCAGGTAAAAGGTAATAAAAGATCATTGTGACCCATAAATAGTTTGTTCTGAAAATCTTGATAAGAGACAAAGATTAAGGGAACCTTTTTAATCAGATCTAATTTAGACTAAAATTTCTAGTGTATAACTGCAGAATTAAACAGTATCACAAAGACTTGTTGAAGAAATTCACAATTATGGAAAGAGACTGAAGCTTGGAAAATTGTAGAGTAGCTGTATTTGGATGTGAGAAATAGCATATGGGAAAACAGACCTTGTGTACCCTAGCTTGCTGTGCAACTAACTTGCTGTGTAGACAAGCCATAGTGGGAGAAAACACTAAAGTCAAAGTAATTAACTTTTCTTATTTATTGGATAAACTAGTGGTGATGCATCTTGTGTTTGTATGTCTGTCTGACATGGAACTCTGAAGTTAACAATTAGGGAAATTTAGATAGTCTCTCTTGTTGATTGGGTATCTTTGTTTGTTTTTTTTTAGGCAAATGAATGGCCTTTAGAAAGCTTTTGTGAAGAAGTATGCAATGATCTTTTTAACCCATCCTGGGAGGTAAGAATTATGCATAGCCGCCTTACATCTAATTTGTACAAATAAGAAATTGATGCCATTAGAAATTGGGACTTGTATTTACATTTCATGCTTATGCCATGATCCTACATCAGGGACTGTAAGTGCAGTTCTCTGCACTTGTGCTGCGTTCCATTTACTCCACTAGGACTCAACACAGATGCCCAGAGGTCTGATAGTGGATCCTTGAGTTCCACTGAAGTGAATGGGACTTGGCACAGGTGTAGATGTCTGTACTAGTTTTCCCTGATGTGGGATGGCCTAAATATTTTTAGGTAAGCTTTGTTTCTTCAAATAACATCTGTTTTTACTCAGAATAACTAAATGCAGACTCCAGGGCAACATTCTGGAGAGGCATTCAGTAATGTCTTAATTCATAAGAATGAAGTTACAGTTCTTTGTGTAGTCACCTAAACAGTTCAGTGACTATCTTTTATAATACACAATTTTAAAAAGCAAATTCTGAATGTGATCTGACTTTCAGATCTGTCCCCTACAAGGTTTTACTCTTCCTCCCTGCTCCCAGATACAAGCTTTTAGTGTCCATCTTTTGAGTGTTCCAAGAGCAACTGCTCTTGAAAAGCATCTGGATTGCATGTCTTTGAATTTCCATAACTTATTCACGTTGTCACACTAATTAAACAGTATGTGGTGGCTTTCTTCACTGGAATCCATAGGATCTGCATCCACTCTGAGAACAAATTGCCAGCAATATTTAATTTTTAAAAGCCTTTGTTTGTTAGTGGGTCCAAAAAAAACCCCAAACAACTTTAAACAAAACTAATATGATGTTTGTCACTCTGTAACAGACAGACTTCATAACTTAGTTCAGAGAGTATGTGTTAAGACCATTCTGTTAAACCTTAAACATAAAGACTTGTAAAGGAAGAGCTACATGAGTTTATCAGCACTACTATATAACCATGCCTATAGTCATGAGGACAAATAATTGGTGTGATGCTGCATACGTTTTATATGGTGGTGTGGAGTCTAAGACTGCAAAATGTGTGGAATGGCATGACAAATAGAGCAAGATAATGTTTTGACCACATACAAGACACTTAACCTTTGGGATAACATGCAGTTGCAGAAAATCCTTGCATTCTTCTCCTCTCCCACCGCCTCTTGCAAATCTCTCATATAATGAGCTCTCAAGTAGAGTGCATCTCCCTTTTTGGAGTCAAAATCACTTTATCTTGTTATGTTTTATTTTAGTGAGAAAATATTGATTAAAGTGGTACAATGCACTTACCTGTGACAGCACTTCCTACAAGTCAAACATTCTCCTTGTTCTATAGAGTAATAAAAAATAAAATAAATAAATAAATAAAAAACAACCACCTCAGTGTCTACTGTCCCCTCAGTTCAAGATAGCCATTGAGGTAGACTGCACTAGAGGAAACAAGCCTGCATCTACTTTAGCGAGCAACTCAAAACAGGGTGTTTCACTTAGTAAATTACAAAGCCATCTCTATTCATACATCCTCCAGGCATACTAAAGATGAACTAAAGCTTTCTGCTAATGCACCTTTCAGTCTGACGCCTATAAGCAATTTAATCTAGGTTTTTGTATCACACCTATGTAAAATATTATAAAATGTACATACAAAGATACATTTTTCATTCCCCTTTCTAGTCAGCAGAAACTGGACTTCATTTTTGTTTTGTGGTAGCTTCTAGTTTGCTGGTGGAGGTGATCCTATGTTTTATCTTAATGCTGAAAGAAAAGAGGAGACCTAATGGAAGGCAATAGTCTCTCTTCTCTTCTTCTCTCCTTCCCCCTGCCCCCGCACTTTCTGAATTGACTGTCTGAAATCTATTCGGGTGTTTTCTCCTTGGACATATAGCTGGGGAGGAAAAATCTACACCGATACTTCCATATCTTTTTGAAGGTGGGCAGATCTTTCCAGAGGTTGACTCCAGATTGTCATATATATATTCTCATGGAGAGACTAATTTGTATATGGGACAAAAACATCCTAATAATTACTTGGTTATAACTTTCAAAATATTTTCAGTAATGAAACTATAGATTTAAAAATGGTGAGTGTAGTCTCTGCCTCAATACCTTGTCTTTTGGCTCTACATAGAAATATACACTTTGGTGCATTCAGCATCTCTACATTAGGATTGAAACGGAAGGCTTAGGGCTTCTTCACCCTGCCTTTCATGTAACCTCAGAGAATTTAGGGCTGAATGGCTTCCCAGACCACTGAGGAAGTATTTTATTCTGATTTACCTGAAAGGTAAATCTTAATACCTCTGCTCCTTAATACAGCTGTTTGATATAACTCCTTAACTTTGTACTCTGCTATGGAAGCTGATATGCCTGTACAAATGGAGTCACAGGGAATCGTTTATATGGTCACATACTGAGTTCCCAGAGCATTTTTGAGGGATTTGGGTCTCCATTGGTTCTTGCTTTGGTTAACAGAATCATGAAGACCATCAGAACCTAGAAGACTGATTGTTGCAAGCCACCACCAGTGAATTGATTCCCTGGGGAGCAGGACTTTTTTATTATTTTATTTATTATTAATATTGTTGTTTTTAGATCCACTGGTCATGCTTAGAGCTCACATAGCCTACAGTACTGGTGCTAATACTTGGTTTTAGTGTTAATGAAAGATTCTTTGGTTCTGGATTTTGATGTCTAGTGCCCGTATTTCAGATTGGTGGTAGCCCCTAACTCTCACCTATAATTTGCTATTCTAAGGGATGACTTGTGTGGCTCTGTATTCTGCCTCATTGTTTAACAGTAAAAACTTTCAGAATGTCTCCTTCTGACTATGCTTACTTCTGGCTCTGAGAAATGTCCCTCAAATGTTTACACTCAAAGTGCAGGAATACCTCTTTAGAAGGAAAAATTGTTTGCCTAAAATTCTGTTTCTTTGATATCCACACACACTATTTCACCCATCTACCACCCCATGAAGTTCTGTTGCTGGATGGTGTGGTGTTTTTCAAAGTTTAGATTGTCTGCCCTCATGGTTGTCGTGTAGAAAATTCACTTTTTTGTGTTTGTAGTTGGTATTTGTAAAGGAGCTATTGCTGCATGTGCATTTAGGAGCTGACTGAGAGGGGTCTAGTGGATGCTAAGGCAGTGATAATTAAGATTGGAATGTTTGTGGAGGTGGAGGGAAGATCTGTCTTGACTATTATGCAGTCATCTAAGAGCCTGAGTCCTATATAATGATATCTTAGGATAAACGTAATTACATATAAGTAACCCACATGCTTGCTGCTCTTAATCTACTAAGAAATATTGCAATCCCTTGATATGGTTAGGAAGATTTTGTGCAGTCACTCTAAAACTTCATCCAGCATCAGTAAAGGAGTTTTGGTATAATAACTCTCTGTCTCTGAAGGAACCTCTACTGAGAATTATCTGGCACTCATAACACACAAAAATAAAACCTAATAAAAATGACATCCTTCTCCATAATCGGACTTTAGAGAAACGCTGAAGACTTCTTGGGAAGATCAGGGAAATCTCATTACTGATTTCCATCACCTTTGACCAGAAACTTCCTACATATGTGTAAATGTTATAAAATGTCACCAGATCTGAAGCATTCAGAACTTGTTACTGGAAGGAAAAGCAGTTTATATTGTTTGAACATTTTCCAACTTCTTCAATTGATACTGAGCATTTGTAGATATTAAAAAAAAAAAAATTGGTCTGTTTTTATTCCCCCCTCTTGCACGTTTTAGGTTCGGCATGGTGCAGGCACTGCGCTGAGGGAAATACTTAAAGCACACGGGAAAAGTGGTGGCAAAATGGGAGACAGTACTGTAGAAGAGGTAAAATAAGAAGTCGATGATGATTGATGATGATCAGCTTATTGAAAGAGAGACCAAGCAATATTTAAGTGTGGCTTCTTTTGCAACCTGTAGAACTCTTCTCTGCAAATACTAAAATTGGGATACACAGATGATAGAGGCAATTTAGGAGTGTGGGAGTGGCTGTAAAAGGTGTAATCTAATGACAGAATGTAAATCACCTTTTTTAAAAAAACAAAAACTTGAACAAAGAGCCTCTGCATTGACAATTGAGTGCAAACTTGGATTTCAAGAATCAGCTTTGCCATTAGCAAGTATTGGAATCAATATGTTCCAAAGTTATGACAAGGCAAATTCTGCAGCGTAAAATAGTTTGGCTAATTTAATAAACCTAATTTAACTAAAATGGCTTTTAGATTATAAAGCAAGTTGTATAATGCTTTCTAATAGGAAAGCTGATTCCATTGGCTTGCTTTGGATTACTAAACCAGGAAGACGTATTTAGAAGGCAGTCCCCATTTATTTAAAAAGAGCACTTGAGTGTGCTATTGATGTAGCCCATAGGAAGTTTTTAGAAATACCTGCTAACTTCTGCCACCCTTCTTCACATAGTTGTTGTACAATCCTCTTGAGTTGGCTGTTGCAAAAGGGACTTTAAGGAAGGCATAAATGCCTCACCCCAATTGCAAAGCAAGTGGAAAGTAGTCAGGTCTGTAAGAGCCCGTGGTGTAGAGGATGTTCAGGGTTTTTTATTTTTGTTTTTTTTTCCCTTGGGGTGAGGGCGCATGTGAGAGACATACTTGTGCAGAATTGCTGGGCTGTAACTTTGCAGTGGCCCAGAGAGGCCATTGCCATAGTTATGGAAGTTGGGCTGCCCTACCCAGCACTGGGAGCCCATTACCCGGGGATGAAGGAGTGAGGTGGGCAGAGAGGTACAAGCTGCCATATCTCCTTTTTGCATCCATGCAAGGATGTATTTGCCCCATTGGAACTTTTTGCAGAATGCTCTGTGAATAAGGATGGGAGAACATGAACCTAAATATTTAGCCATTGAAGGTATTTTAAATTGTATAGCCTTTAGTTCTTTTGTTTGAAAATGCACTTGTCCTATGGAGATTGCAATTCATTGGCAGAACTGGGAAGAATAAAGTAAATAACAAGTATAGAAATAAAACTACATAAATTTCATGAATATTAAAATAACTTTTGGGGGAAGTGGTGGAGAGTTAATAATTCAAGGGGGCTTTTGAGGTGAAGGTGGTTTTGGTAATGTCTTTTAGCATTTGTATAGTGTTCAGTCTCTAGATCCTAGTGAACTTAACTTACTGCTTAGTCTAAATAGAGATGGAGGATACCTTAACTAGAGCAGGGCTTAGCAGAAATTGGTTGCTTTCATTCTATCTCTTTTCCTAGAATAAAACAATACTTGGTTTATTTTAGACTTCTGTTTGTAAATGTGTTCAAACAACTATTACAAGGTTCAGTAACTGACTTGTATAGTAGGGAATGGGCATTATTTAGTGTTTGTGAGTCTTAAGATTTTCTAAAATTTTAATAATATTTAGAAGTATTAATACACATTAGAGATGGGTATATAGTAACAAAACTGGACCTAGTAACTAGATGAGTGCATAAAATATCAACTGTTACAGCTTTTCTTTTTTAACATCTGAGTAGTGTCACAATTTGCCCACCTTGACCAATGCAGAGGAGGAAAAAGATTGTTTAATATCTGCAGTGTGCTTGTATTGCCCAAGTAGTATTTGTTCAGTTTAAAATCCCAGTGCATCTTTGCTGATGTTTCCAGTTGTTCTAAAAGTGAGGCAGAAATTTCCAAGTAGTTCGCCTCTTATTTGGATAAGGGAAAAGTTCCTAAATTCTGTTTGGCGGCTCTTCCACCCCCGAAAAGTAATTTTTGATGTGACCACTTAACCCTTCATATATGGTTCAGTCCCATAAAAGCCTGGATGTTCAAGTGTCCTATGAGTAGAGCATGGAGGTACTGATGAAGTGAAGCCAGCCTCTTTCCAAACCCAGGTCTAGAGTCCAAGACTGCCCTATGCCCAGTTGTAGATATTGGAACCATAGTGATTCATCATGTATCCTGTGGCAGGCCTTTGTGACCCATTTGGGGTCCATGTGGAGACCCTTTCCTCAGCACACGCACGCTTGCACAGTGGCTCCACTTGTAGTCCCGCTGCACAGAAGTTGTGCAAGGCTTAAGTGGTGCTTGTGACCTTGTGCTGCCCCTCCATGCAGTGGATTAATTTCACTACTGGAGAATTAGGTGATTGGGGCGGGAAATCTGCTTGTAATGCAGATACACAATTAGTCACAAGTTTAACTACTGTGATACAATCTTCTCAGTATGGTGAAGAAAAGGAATCTTGAGAATCTTTCTATGAACTAATTTAGCAAATGGTATTTAATCTCCTTTAACAGATGGCTCAGCAGCATCAGGAATGGCTGGAAGACTTAGTTATTAGACTCCTTTGTGTGTTTGCATTAGACAGATTCGGAGACTTTGTTTCAGATGAAGTAAGTGTCAACTCTTAGACTTGCTAATCTATTTCCATGTCAGACTTCGTGTAGAAATGCTTTGATTTATGTCCATCATTCACTATGTCCTAGGTTGTAGCACCAGTACGTGAGACTTGTGCTCAGACTTTGGGAGTAGTATTGAAACATATGAATGAGACTGGAGTTCATAAAACTGTGGATATTCTCCTGAAGTTGCTCACACAAGATCAATGGGAAGTGAGACATGGCGGTCTGCTAGGAATAAAGTATGCGTTGGCAATTCGTCAGGTAATCAATCACCTGTTTGTTGTGTTTTTCCTATTCAAAGTCGCTAACGCTACAAAAAATTTCCTTTCACAGAGACTTATTGTAAAACTCCAGAAACAGAAGTGAAGAGACTAGAAGGTGATATATGAATTTGATGCTGTCATTTGTTTTCAAGAAGCACATGTTTAAAATATATGGCATATTAAATGAAACCATATCCCGTGGTGACTGCCTCCTCGTCCTCCTTCTCCCCTCCCCGGTGGTAAAACACTATGGCTTGGTACAACTGAAGACTGCCATTTAGAGGTTCTAATAGTGGAATAACAAAAGTATACTGAAGGTTCTGGCTGAGGCATATTTGTAGGACAAATTCAGTCAATTTATAAGATAGATTAGCTTTCTTTCATGAATGGTAACTTTTTAACTATTCAGAATGGTTGCTATTTCTGTTTCTGACCAAACTGCAGGGGGGAGGTGGTTGTCTGGGTTTTTTTGCTTGTTTTCTTTTTTAAAAGAGAAAGAAGAGGACTCTGAGATTGTGGAAAAGAGATTCAGTTAAACGTTTCCTCATTCAATTTATGAATTAAACTTGTTTTTTAGGATACGATTAATACTTTATTGCCTAAAGTCTTGCCTGCAATAATTGAAGGTCTCCAAGACCTGGATGACGATGTCCGAGCTGTTGCTGCAGCATCTTTAGTACCAGTAGTGGAAAGCCTTGTTCATCTTCAGTCACAAAAGGTGAATGGCTTATTTTCTACATTTTGACTTTGAAAAGTTCATCTTGGAGCTGAACAAGAAAGCAATGTTTATAGTGCAGTACACAAATTTTTAATTCCTCATTTTGTTATACAGAAGACTGACTTATTTTTCTCTCTCTTTGTAAGATAACTTCTCCCCTTGTGCTTATTCCTCTAGGTGCCCTTTATTCTTAATACACTGTGGGATGCTCTTCTGGAATTGGATGATCTGACAGCTTCTACAAACAGCATCATGATCCTTCTTTCCTCCCTTTTAACTTATCCTCAGGTCCAAAAATGCAGGTACCTCTTTCCAGCTACTACTTAGGAGACAGATCTAAGCATTTGTTACTGAAGCAGTTCATATTGGAATAATCTAAATTTATAGCAAATTACACTGTATATGGAGGAGATAATGCATAATAATATTGGGAAGGTATCTTTCTGCAGTAAATGGACGCTGGTATAAATTTGAGGACAAATTTTGTAAGTTGGTCAAAGGCTGTTAAAGGGCAGTGCACTTTCTGTTTTAGGACACACTAATAATCTAGAACCAAAATTTAACACACTTTGTCACTAGATTTAGCACCACTCTTTGTTAAGAAATTAAAGGTTAAAAAGCAATAGTCACTACTTATGCATGACCCTTAATTATTTCTGTTGTGCTAAGTGGGAGCTGTTATCCTGCACTAAACTGCCCCATTCTGCAGACTTCATATACACAAACCCTGTTGACTATAATGGGAGAGTTACACCTATGCAACACACACCCAAGGGCTTCGGGGTCAGACCCCTAGCAAAATGCAAAGGAATAAACCTATCTTATTCACAGAACCACTGGCTGTATCACTGATGCAAGGAACCAAGTAAATAGAAGAAACTGGACAAATCCATGTTGGCTTCTGCTCAGTAAACAGAATTAAAAAAAAAAAAAGAAAAGAAAACCTGACACTGTATACTAAAACTTGCGCTTAAAACTTAGGCAGACTTTTAATAAATTTATGCTTGTCCTCTTTTCTCCATTTATTTTTTTTCTTTTATCTGTCTCCTCTGATTGTCTTGTCTACCTGATTAAATGTTACCAGTGTATCCCTTTGTAAAGGATGAGACCATCTCACTATATTTTTGTCATCCCTACTCATACATCAGGGAGATTCATTTTTTTAAAACTCTAGTCTATTATTTAATAGTGGAGACCAAAAAAACAACTACCTCAAATTTATTTAGTTATACTGTCATAGCCCTTTTTAACAGCTGGGGGAGCATGGGGGGGTGAGGGGGAAGAGAGAAAAAATACTGCTTTAAAATGCTGTCAGCTGAAAAAAAAGATGAAATTGAAATAGATATCAGGCTCTTAATTTTTGTCCCCAAAACCTTCCCTCTCATCGCTTTCTTGGTCACTGTGAACAACACCACCATTCTCCCTGTCACTCAATCTGGGTGTTGTCTTTGGGCCATTTCTAGACTGTTGCATTCAGACCGTGTCTAAATATTGCTTCTAACGGTTTGTCTACAGTGAGGAATTGAGTAGCATGGCTATTCTGGAATAGCCATTCTGCAGGAGTTCTTCAGGTATAATTTAGTTATTTTTGGAATTGCTCTCTGGACACTAGTCTGAAATATGTGACATTATACTGGAATAATGTCAACACTTGGAAGTTATTCTGGAATAGCTATGCTGATTGATGTCCTTCATGTAGACAAGGCTTTCAGAGCCAGCCTTTATGGTCCATTCACACAATGTGACTCTCATCTAGTGTCTGGGCTTGTGTGATGGGGTTCGGTCCATCACTGCGGCGCCTCCTGCTGGCTGTCCTGGGGACTAGAGCTGTACACCAGTGTAATCTCTTCTGGTGGTGATTCGCCACTGTCACTTCTGCTCCAGGGACCCACATCACTCCCAGGACTGCGGTGTCCTCTTCATGACACAGCCCTCTGGCTGTGCCACACTTGGTGTTCCCCCTTCTGGGGGACAGTATCACAGTTCCTCAGTCCAGCCACTTTCTTAGTGGCAAGTGGGGACCAGGGGGACCTGGGCCTGCCCACTACTCTGGGTCCCAGCCCAGGGGCCCTGTGGGTGGCCACCACTTGCTGCTTCCCCTCCAACTCCTCTGTAGAGCTCCCTGGGCCACTTCCCCATGGCCCCAGCACCCTGTTTGCCCTTGCCTCAGGGCCTTAGCCTGCAAATCCCTGCAGCCTGCCAGGAGCTGCCTTTAGCTCCCTGAGTCTCTTCCTGTAGCACTACTATGTCCAGGGTGCGTGCTGCCCTCCGCCTGCAAGGCAGCCAGTCCTTCTCCCCCTTCAAGCTCCAGGGAGTGACTAAAGCTGCTCGGTATGGCAGCTCTTCTTATATGGGCCTGATTGGCTGCTCCTATAAGCTCTTCTGTGATTGGTGGCCTTCTGTGCAGCCTCCCTATGGCTCTGTTAACCCCTTATGTGCCGGTGTGGGGCATACACTACATCGCGACTTGTCACTGCCTCTCTGTTCTTCCCAAATGTTATCTTCCACCCTTTTAATCTTCGCAGCAGTGTTTTGAATGTATTTATCTGGACTTGTAGCTCTGGCCATGTCACCATCCACCCTTAGCACCCCCCTCCTAGCTTGCCCATTTTTACTGCATCAAATACACTACTCAGGTTCACCTTTATGTTCCTTTTTGGTCTAGTCCTGCCCTAGCGATCACTACTTATGCACTATTGAGGCCCACCTCTTTCACCAAAAATGCCAATCTTCTTTGCCTGTTCAGATTTTTCTCATAAGCACCTTCATGTGTTCTTCCATGCCATCCTATATGCATAAAGGAGTTTCCTGTAACAATTTAGTATCCTTGTTCAGCTCTCTTCTTAATTTTCCTTTGTTATGATGGCTACAGAACGCTTGATAATGGCTCGACAGCTGATGTGCTCTGACCACTGCTGCTTTTACTTACAATAGTCTCACATTGAGGCCTATAGTTTATTATTTGCAAATAATAGAAACAAATAATTAAGTTCTTTAGGAAATCAAAGTAGAGAGATTCTATGAGAAGCTACTGTGAATTAAATCCAAGGGTTCAAGTTGCATCATAATGACTTTTTAAAGTAATACTAAGCCTTTGGGATTTTTCCCTTCTCTCCAGCTGATGGTCTGAGTTCGTTTTTTGTTGTGTATTATACGGCTCTTGTCCTTGTGTCTCTTCCCCCGCCCTTTAAAACAATTAAATAAAAATCCATCTTTTACTTAAGGCTTCCAAGCTATTCTGCAACTCCTTTCTTTCCAGCGACCCTACGTTTTGAAATTTCACTGTGATGTAGAAACTTGAATTACCATTAGAGTAAATCGTTTTAGCTATTTTGGGGGCTGGGGTGGGGCGTGAAGGGTAAAAAATGTAGTTTTGATATTTTAAAAGCCACAATAAACCAGTTTATTGTACAAGTAAAATTTTAACTATTAACAGTTTAATGCATGACATGTGACTTTACTGCCATGTATTATGACACTTCTGTGTTGGTTTGGGTTCACCTAATTCTCTATTTTGTATGTATTGATATGTGACTCTATATAGGTATAATCTAGTTTACATAACTTCATAAAGAGACTTTTGGGAATGTTCTAAAGATGAAACTAAGTGGAATTCTCAGTCTTCTGTTTTCAAGTAGCTTATGCTGCTGCTGATTCCCCTTGTTGCCTCCCACACATCAGCAGGTAAATTAGTAGAGGGCCACGTTTTTTTGCTCGAAACAGGAAATGAAAAAGTATAAATCAAGACCGAGAAAACTAATGTTTTCACTCAACCTCTGACCCTCACTTATTTAAACAGCGAGTTCATTAATGCCAGAATTAGAAGTGGAGACACATCTATCCTTTTGATACCTTTTTAGTAGGAGCTTGGCTATACCAGGGTGTGAATCTGGAAATTATGTACTTTGTACCACTTCTTGGGTGTATATAATCTGCTTTCATGATATGCAGTAACTCTCAGTGGAATTTTTGGGGAAGACCCATATGATGATCTCTGGGAGTTTTGATTTTACCACACTAACAAACAGCTTCAATCAAGGTGTTTTAATTCACTGTAGCATAGTGTGGATATTGCAGTTTAGTGGTGGCCCCACACCACTAAAAGTCAGTGGGGGCTTTTACATTGACAAAGGATGCAGACCCATTATGAATCTCCGTTTTTTGAATGAAGCTTTTCTGTGGGGGGGAAAAAAGATTTGCCTGTGGTAGGGTTCAACTCTATATCCTTAATCTTAGGAGGTAAATTGAATATCTAAAAATAAAATCCCCTTCTCAATCTCTAATCTTCCTCCACCTGTTTTGTTTTCCCTTCCTTATAATTTTTTCCTCCCAATTCCTGCATTGTCTTCTGCTTGTGTCTCTCACTATCTCACAATCATGTGTACATGCTGTTTATTCGCAGGACAATAATAACTCTTTAATAGCTGTAAATCACTGCCTTTAAAGACCAAAGCATTGGTAAAACATTTGTTTGGATTAATCAGTGGTTTTATTAATAAATATTTGCCTCTTTGTTTTGCGTGTACAGGCTTTTGATTCATTTAGATTTATTGCAGTAACTGATTTTTGTTTCCTTTTAAAAGTTTAGTTAAGCTTATCCAATAGCTAGGACTACAGCAGTTAACTTTTCCACAACAATAAAGTGAAGAAATATTTCACCTTGGGGCTTTGATGAAGACAATAAATCACTAGAGTTCCTTTCTCTAGATAGAATTATGCCGTTAAATCTTTCAGGAATCATCAATGAGATGCCTTGGTTGAAGGTTCTCATATAAATTATGAAAACAATCTGTTTTGAGAGAGCCACCTTACAGAGCTTTCCATCCTTACCTCTAGTCTCAGATATTATAATTGCAACATTTTCAGTATATTCTCACAATGTTCGTGCCAATATTAAAATCTCAAGCAGGAAAAATCGGAGTTAAGGCAGAAACTTTGTAATTCACTCCATTGCATGGAACGTGGTATCTCTGAGTTGATGTGTAACAACTATTTTCATTATCAGGCAGAAGGAGTTAGCTAAAGAAAAGTTTCATCCTTAATGCTTAACTGCATGACAGATGAAGAAATTCTGACTGACCTTTAAAATGAAATGTGCTTATTTCTATGTATGTGCTTGTTGGGGTGGAGGTGGGGAAGGGGGACATACTCTATTTTGAGTGTGGAAGAAGCCATAGCAATTAAGCATATAGTTACAGTAGGACCTTACTAATTTGGACAAGCTTCTGAATTTTGCCATTCACAAGTAAACACCAAAAAAAAAACCCGCAACTCAAACCATTTATTTTGACCATTATAGTTGAGCTATAACTTGATCCTGCACTTAACATGGCCTGGGGAATACACAGTGTTACTTTTCTATTTTTCCTTCAAAAACGTCCCTTTTTAATTTAAATATTATAACTGGGTTTAAATAAAATGAACTTACATTTTTTTATTTTCCTTTCTCTTACACCCCTCAAAATGTTCCAGTATTCAGCAATCACTCACCATTTTGGTCCCACGTGTATGGCCGTTCTTGCATCATACTATATCATCTGTTCGAAAAGCAGCATTGGAAACTTTATTTACGCTGTTATCTACCCAAGACCAGGTAAGAACTAATACTTATAATACCACCTACCAATTACAATACAGAAGTGCATTGCATTGTCTTTGAGTCACTTGATAACTCTTACAAGTTACGTGGAAAACATTTGTGGCCTACTTCTGCTCTGGGTAGAGGTGGGTGCCACTTTAATAGCGAGAACCTAAAATAGTATATTTAAATTTACATTGTATATTGGAATTTTCTCTCACTCATCATATCCCTGTCTTCAGAGTTCTTCAGCCTGGCTAACTCCGATCCTGCAAGATATGTTGAGGCACATTTTTCAGTTTTGTATTTTAGAAAGCAGCCAAGATATTCTGGACCTTATTCACAAGGTATTTATTTAGCTTATGACTATGCTCTCTTTATACCACCCTTTGTCAGATGCATGACCTTCAGTCTACATAATTGCATGGCGTTATACTGCTATACATTGATTTCACTATGATCATTGTGAAACTGTTCCTAGATCTTGGACGTCATGTTCATCAAATGTTTGAATAGATACCATGATACATATTTCTAATGTACACAAATTTTTTTTTCCTCCCTCAAGGTGTGGCTGGAACTGTTAAACAAAGCATCAGTACAATACGTGGTAGCAGCGGCTTGTCCGTGGATGGGAGCCTGGCTCTGCTTAATGATGCAGCCTTCTCACTTGCCTATTGATTTAAATATGTTGCTAGAAGTAAAAGCCAGATCAAAGGTAAAGATTTTTAAAACCTTTGTGGGAAATCAAGGAAACCAGTGATTACTGAGGTGCTGTAACAAAACTCTGTGACTGGCCTGTGTAGAAAGGAAGGAGAGTGCTGTTGACCCCAAGACTCTGTGGGCGTTACCACCATAGAGGTGGAACTATGAATCCCTACAGCAGCCTGCAGAGCAGTCCCACTACTTGTGTATGTGGCCATTCAAGGAAATATAGTCCCTACTGGGGTTCCACTTGCAGCAGTACAGTTTTGCATCACCCTGACACAAGCCAGTACCTAAATGGCACAACTTGGCCCTGTATAAGAACTTTAAAATGACAATTTCTTTTGGTAAGCTTTGACGCTAATATTACAGCTATGGCACAATTTTTCTTCTTTATATAAATAATTTTGTCAAGGCCAAATACAAATGTATGTAATAAAGCCTATTATGCAATTAATAGAAGTTGTTTAACTAAACGTAATTTAAACATTAGTTCGCTCACAAATGCCTCAGAGCCTCTCTGGCAGATACTCTAATTCTCCATATAGTAAATACTCCATAGACCTGGTCTAGACCTAAAACTTGTCACTCGGGGTTGTGAAAAATGTTGCACCCAGTGCACTATAGGTAGGTCAACCTAACCCCTGGTGTAGATGAGGTTAGATTGATGGAAGGAGTCTTCAGTTGACCTAGCTACCACCTCTCAAAGGGTTGACGTTACAGGAGTTGTAAGTTGATGGAAGGGGTGTTTCTGTTGATGTTGCTTACATCGATGTAGGAAGTGTCTACTCCTGTGCTGCTGTAGTGTACCCTTACCTATCTGTGGATGGATCAAACTATGCACTGTGCTCCTTGTAAACCCTCTACTGTTTTATAAGGTTCTAGATACTTCTTATTTCAACATGTTTTCATATCTGATCTGTAGCACCTATGTGTATCATTTCTCCAACTTCTGTTTTGCAGAATTGAATCCGCTTTCTCAGGATTACTTTACTCGTGAGAAACTGTCATATGGTGTTTTTCTTCTTCACTTGTTCTGGCCTCAGATTCAAACTGGAGGTCTAGCAGCATACTGGCTTAGATAAGTTAGTTAATATTCAAACCAGGCCACACATTTAGCAGTGCAGAGCCTCAGCAATAGCTCATAGTCATCTATCCATGATTTAAGCACCTTCAAAAGTCACTGTCAGTTATTCAGAGATCCTGGACTAATGTACAATCAAATCTGGTGTGGATATTTTCCATATCACTGCATAGAACAATTATAATTTAATATGGAAATGTGAATTCATAGGGTTTGGGTTTTTTTGCCTGAAATACAGAAAACTTTGGAAAGCAAAACAGACAAGATTTCTTACTACTTCTGTATTTATTCCATAGGAAAAAGCAGGTGGCAAGCTGCGCCAAGGTCAAACCCAGAACAAAGAAGTGATACAGGAATATATTGCTGGTGCAGACAGCATTACAGAAGATCTGGCAACCAGGGATTATGTTGTTATGCGAGCCCGGGTGATGGCAGCAAAGTCAGTTTGTGGAAAATATGAAAAAAAATACAAAAACAATATATAATCTAAAAAAGTTAATTTGTAAAATTTTTGCTAAAATCTAACTTCTGAGACATTTAACTTTGTCTTTGAAGTATGAACCAAGGAGTGAGACTAATGTTACTGTAACACTTTTTTTTTTTTTCCTTCTTTGGTCAAGGTTGTTAGGAGCACTTTGCTGCTGTATTTGTGATCCAAGTGTAAATACCGTTCCTCAAGAAATAAAACCAGCTGAATCACTAGCTCAGCTACTGCTTTTCCATTTGAATTCGAAATCTGCCTTGCAGAGGATTAGTGTTGCGTTAGTAATCTGTGAGTGGGCTGCCTTGCAAAAGGTAGGATGCTTTTTACAGCAAAAATTAAATATGATTTACTAAATTAATGACTGTTTCTGTTGTTTGAAATAGAAGTACAACAAAAAAGCTAATACTGTATTTTTATACTGTTAAATGATGAAATCTGACAGGTGAAGCAATGGCATAGAACGATACTGAATTATTTTAAAGTTGGCTAAAAGGCCACACTGTCGTTCAGTGAATGTGTTAAGGGTTCTACAAATATTAACTCTAGATGGATACTTGACTTTCTTTTAGTATCAACATATTCTGCATAAATGTCTACCATCTTTCCTTTTGTTATGATTTTGTTCTTGTTTAGTAAGTTATTCTCCAGCCATGTAAAATTGGGTGTTAAACCTACTTGGAAAAGCTTTTCCATTAATACAGTACTGATGAATGATTAATTTTTATAAAATATTGGGACCATTAACTGTTTTCATGGTATACTGAAGTTTGTGTGCACATCTTCATTTTTGTCGCTTTAAGTCTTGCTGTGTTAAAAGCTTTAAATTTTTTGTTCAGGAACATCTAATTTATTAGCGAAGTTGAGTTGTGTTCCTTCATCTTTAATTGAACAAAATAACCAGTTTGAACACTTGAAGATCTGAATTGATTGGCTTGTTCTGTTTTAGGAATGTAAAGCTGTAGCCCTTTCTGTGCAGCCACGCTTACTTGGAGTCCTTTCTGAGCACCTTTATTATGATGAAATTGCTGTTCCTTTTACACGGATGCAGAATGAATGTAAACAACTCATTTCATCACTAGCTGATGCACACATTGACATTGGGAACAGAGTAAACTACAGTGTATTTACAATAGATCAAGCTAATGAACTGGTGAGTAAATCTGAATGAAGAGGTAGTTTCTAGTCCTAATTTTCAATGTGCTGTATAATAATGCTGAAGAATTGCAATAGTTTTCAGAAGTCAATACATATATTGCTTTTTCTGGCATAAGATAAGAAATGGATGTTCATTATATGTGCACAGAAGAAGACGAACCAAAAGATTAGCAGCATGATATTTGTCCATTGAAATATATATCTTACAGAATTATAGAGGCACCATTTTAAACCCAACTACTGGATTCGCTATCAACATCCTTTTAGGTCAATGCTTTAAAAAACACTTATGCAGTCAAATGTTAATTGAGGCTGATAGGACATATGCAAATCCAGGTTTCCTGGGAAGGGTAACTTTTCTTTGTGATCGCATATGTTCATTCCACCTTAGGTGTGTGCACACCCAGTGCACCAGAGCCAGAGATTTTTCCCTTAGCAGAACCCGTCAGGGTGGTACATGTGCCCTCTGCATGATGGTGTAGAGGAAGAAGCTGCTCCAGATTCTCCACAGTTCCTTCTTACTGTCCTTTAGGAGTGTCCTTCCAGATATTGTGGAGAGTTGGCACCGATTCCCCTTCTCTGGTGCTGAGGAAGGCTCACGGATCACATTCCTTGAAGGAGCCATGCTCGTCTAGAAGGTTGAGGTCCCCATAACCATTCTCCAGTGAACAAGCAGAAGGATGAGGTGGAGGATGGGACAAAATAAAGCTTCTTCTGGGAAGAAATGCTCCCCAATACACACCTCTTCTTTTCCTTAATGATCATTGAGGCCAGCCAGCCAGCCACTTCTGTACCAATCCCTTCAATGCAAAAAATATCTTGGTACTGATGACACTGGAGGGCTATCCAGCAGCATGTTACCTGTTCTGTATCTCTGAGCTGGATTCTCCAGTAGTGCAGTGGACAAACTAGTCGGTACTGCTTGATCTCAGGCTTCATCTATAAACTTACAAAGACTGGTTCAGCCCTTGATACTATGGTCACCGTCAAGGATATCTCTGACCCACACTTTCCTACTATCATGCCACAGTGTCATGCGGGGAGCTCATATTGTTGCTTGTCCACTATGACTCCTAAATCCTCTTCAGAATTATTGCTTTCCAGGATACAGTCTCCCATTCTGCAGATGTGACATGCATCCAGGAACTTTGCATTTGGCTGTATTAAAACGCATTCTCTGTGAAAGGATGCAGATTACCAAGTGATCGGCTTGCTCTGTGTGACTAACCTGTCCTCATTATTTATCACTGCATGATCATTGTATTATCCACAAATTTTATCAGCAGTGATTTTTATAGTTGCTTCCAGATCACTGACAAAAATGTGAATAGTATTTTAGGCTCAAACAGATACCTGAAGAACTTCATTAGAAACATGCCTATATGATGATGATTTTTCCCATTGACAACTACTTTTTGAGACCTACCAGATAGTTCTTAATCCATTTAACCTGTGTCTTTAGTGATTATTCTGTTATGCTAATTTGTTGTTCAGAATGTAGTGCAATACTAAATCAAGGTATATTAAATCTACACTGTTACCTTTATCAACCAAACTTGTAATCTCAAAGAATAAAATCAGGTGCATTTGACAAGGCCTTTTTTCCATAAAACAAAGTAGAATGGCATTAATTATATTTCCATCCTTAATCTTTCACTTGAATACCATATCCACTTGTTCATTATTTTTCCCTGGATTAATGTCCAGCTAACCAGCCTGTACCTACCCGAGTCTGTTTTTTGTTTGCCCTTTTTTAATATTGGCACCACAATGGCACTCTTCCAGGCTTCTGGAATTTTTCTGGTATTCCAAGATGTATTAAAAATTAACATCAGCAATCAGATCTCCTCAGTCGACTCTTGGGTGCAAGTTATCTAGGCCTGATGATTTAAAAACACTTATCCCTAGCAGAGGTTGTCTAACCCTCCTTAGTTATTAATGGACAGGAAAGTACTGCATCATTCTCCATGATATGAATACATCATTCTGCTTCTGTACAAATGCAGCACAAATATTTAATGAACACTTGTGCATGCTGTCTCATTACTAACAATGTTAGTATTTTCATCTAGTAATGAGCTCCGTACCACAGAGTAGGTGCAGCAGTGTCCCTACCAGATTTCCTCTTGCTCTCTACCCACCTGTGCGCCTGGAGCAAGTTTCAGGGTAGTGAGATCAGCAAATGCTGATTGAACAGCAGACATAAGGCCCATGTCAAATCAAAGATTTTGAGTGTTCCAGGAGCACTGCAATCCTTTTATTACGAAGTCAGCTGAGGAGCAGCTCAACTTCCACATGACTCTGTAGCATTGCACATCTTGCCCCAGTATGCTGGACAGCACAGCTCTTCTTGCCTGTCTCTTTTTCTCAGACCCCCATGCTGGTAATCCGTAGAATGTCTAGCTATTTCTGGCTGGGCACAGGACAACTTCAATATAGGGAATTCCCAGACTCTCCCCCAAGCTTCAGTGACTTGCCAGTTTGCCAGTCATCTGGGTCTTGCTGCAAAATTGACTAACAGGAGTTAGGCAGATACTGAAGAGCACTCTTTGGAGTCAGGACTTATGTGATATCCTTCTAACCACTTATCTGTGTCCCAGATGAGGAATAATGGGAAGGGGGTCCTGCAAGTAAGCTGGGGGAAAGTAGGGCAAAGGGAGCTGTAGGCGTGAATGGAAAGGAATGGAATGATTAACAAAAGTGAGGAGAGACAAAGAAATTAATGATGGGAGATATTTAGAAAGGGAGAAGGAAAGGTCTGCTGGAGGGATGTAAGGTAAAACACACTCGTCAGGGGTGGGGGGGAAGAGAAGAAATGTCAAACAGAAGAAAATAGAAGAAGAAAAAACTGGGCCACATTAAATATTCTACAGAAAGCTTCAATCAGGATGTAAAATGTATTTTGACATGGTGTATGTGTAGTGGGAATCCCAATTCATAGGCACCAGCTAGTACTTTTTATTCCCCATTTAAAAAACGGGGGGGGGGGGGGGAGACATTTTAAGCAAAGCTCCCATTGGCTTCATTGGGGCCAGAATTTCACTCAGTGTTAAAGTTGAAATGAAAGTGTGATCACCTGTGTCTTTAACCCAGTGTTTCTTTCATCACGCACAAACCCCACCTCCTCTTTTAGAGGAAATCTGGTTGTGCTATAAGCACAAATTGGTTTTAACTCTAGTTTTCTTTTCATTAGGTTACTACTGTTTTCAATGAAGTTACATCAGCTTTTAATTTAAATCCTAATATTTTACAACAATTGGACAGTAAACGACAACAAGTCCAAATGACTGTTACGGAAACAAACCAGGAATGGCAAGTGTTACAGCTGCGAGTCCATACTTTTGCTGCATGTGCTGTTGTGAGCTTACAACAACTTCCAGAAAAACTAAATCCTGTCATAAAACCTTTAATGGAAACTGTCAAAAAAGAAGAGAACACACTGGTACAAAACTATGCAGCTTTGTGCGTAGCTAAGTTACTTCAACAGTGTACATCAAGATCTCCATGCCCCAACTCGAAGATCATAAAAAATCTCTGCAACTCTCTCTGTGTGGACCCACATCTTACTCCCTTAGCAGCATGTCCTGCACAACCTCAAAGCAGCCATGAAAACTCTAAAGGTATATTGTCGAAGTCTGTGTCAGTTTTTTGAAAAAAAATTGCATAAATGAAATATTTGTTGTTTTTTTATATAGTAGATATCTACATGAGTGTTCTACTTATGTATTTAAAATCAATCAGCTGTTTTAACTTCTTGTTAGAACTGTAGGAGATGTCTGAAAAATTAGTAGCTATGTACATTTATTTTTTGAACATAGCAGTGTAGCTCAAGAATTGGTTTTAGTGAATTTTCTGGAAGTTTTTGTGTGGAAGACTTTTTAAAACACAACAAAAAAATGGACTCCTGGGATGATTTTTAAATTGAAATGTTTCATGGAGCAGAAGTGTGATGCTATGTGGAAATGAGGGATGTGTTACTATTCTGTTAGAATAATATTGCTAGTACAATTTTACATAGAATAAACCTAATGTGGTTGCATGCTGTAGTTCTGCAGTCTAATCATAAGACAACTGAAAATTAAATGTTCACAAATACATGTAATGATGTTGTTAACAGAAGAAATCAGACCCTGCAAATATAGTCCTGAAAATTAATGCTTTTCTATTCTTGTGGCTGAAAAGTAAATCTCTACCTCTCAGATGAACAACCTGAATCCTAAACTTTTAAGAAACAAAATTTTTGAAATATTAAATTTATTGTGAGGCTTGACTAACATTTTATGTCCTTTTTGTATGTGTGTTTTAGAATTGCAAGTAAAATACTTTTGAAGTAAATTCCACGTAACATATACATATATGGTACCCACATATCTGATGAAACCTAAAAATGTGGTTGGTTAATCTTTTTAATACCACTCCTACTACTTGAAAAGTAGCTGAAAAGTAAGGCTAGTTAATCACATCTGTATTAATTCTTCCTTTAGATCTGTGGGTGTCCAAAGTATATTTCCCATCTTAAATTTCAGGGTAAAATTCTTCCGAGTCTCTACAAACAGAGATGGGGGAGTGAGTGTGCATCATGATGATTTTGGTCTGAGCTGCTTTCCTTAAAAATTTTTGCAGTTATACATTCAATTTTACTATGAACTACTTGCTCACTACTAGTGTGTGGTTTCTCTCCAGAGTAGCCCAGTGGACTAGGCACACCCTAATTAGGGAGGTGTGGCTTCCATTCCTGGCTCTCACTGACCCACGGTGTGATCTGGTGCAAGTCAAATCCCCTCTTTCATTATCCACAAAATGATATTTACCCTTCTTTGTAAAGCAAGTTGAGATGCACAAAGAATAGTTGATTGTTACCACTGCCACCCATTTCTGGTACTGTATTTTAAAGTAGATTGTCAACTTTATCCTCTTATAGGACCCAACTCTGAGAGAGATGGGATGCACCATACTGTCACCAAGCACAGAGGAATAATTACTCTGTATAGACATCAGAAAGCTGCTTTTGCCATCACAAGTAGGCGAGGTCCTACACCAAAGGCTCCAAAAGCCCAAATTACAGACCTTCCAACAGGCAGTAGTGGAAACCTCACCACAGAACTTGATGAGGTAAATAAGTTGGGTTTGTGTGTGTTGGTTTGTTTTTTTTAAGAGCTAGATTATTGATTATCATTATACTTAAGACATGTTCTTCTAAATGTAGCTGTATTTCAGTCAATGGAGTTACACAAAGGATGGCGCAATAGTTTTTCTTAATTAAAAACTGAGTCCATGTTTATTTTTTTATGTTGTAAGCAGCATGAAGAACTTTATGCTCAAATAGAGGAAGAATTAAATATCTGTAGTGGTATTAAACTTAAAATAAACTAATTCTAAAGGGAAACATTTAGTCCTGAGTAAAACAGCTATTCATGTAAATGGGACATGCAGAATTAAATTCTCAAGTACTACATTAAAAGTGTGCCCTCTCCCTGGTGTCTACATTGGGGGAGGGACAGAAGACTGCTCAATATGTATTAAAAAAATCTTCGGGTTCTGTCTCAGATTTCTGTAAGTATCTCTGAATTTCACATTTGTAATGTGGCAATTTTATTTTTGCAAGTGTTGCATTAACTAGTTGAATTAAAGAATCTGAAAGCATCCCATTAATACCTTATTCATTAAAATCTACTTCTAAACAATTTTATTTTAAGCCATTATTTACTGTGTAAATTTGTATTTAGTATTGCTTTGGGGGACCCGGTAGAAAGTAGTGTTAGACTGATACATGTAATCTATATGAATAATAGCTAGTCTTCAAACAACTGGCCACCTAGCAAATCAAAGAAAAAATTTAGAACTGATCTGCTTCATACAATAGACTAGTGTAAATTCATTTGAAAAATATCATTTCTAAGGTAAGGTCACCATGGTTAAATGACAAAAATCTTTTTCTTTCTTACTCATCGGTAACTTTTAGCTTGAATGTGGAAGTTGTCAGAGGTCTGATAACTTGGCTTTGTAATTACACATTACTTAGTTCCCTTACAAACATTCTACGTACATGCCTTTGTGTAAATAATTAAGTGAATTAATTCACTTAATGTGCTTCCTTTTTTGATATTTTAAAAGTTGAACTGGATATCTTCTGCAGAAGCTTAACTTTTTCTAGATTATAAGTTCATAAACCATGAAAATAAATTCATATTTTATGAGTAACTCCAACCAGTAAACTGGAAATGGCATGAAATTAATTCTGTATGCTCAATAAAAAGAGGAAGCTGTTCTCTGAGGTATTTTGTGGGGAAGAGATGCTTGCTGTGTTTTCTCTGAAGGGAAAAAACGAAGTTCCTATAATGCCAAATAACTTATTGTGAGGCTCTGAAACTCAAGAGATGCATTTACACTAGGGAATCTTAGTGGAAAACATAGGGGGAATCTTTTTATTTATTTATTTTTATTTATTTATTTATTTATTTAAACCTGCTCTACAAGTATACTTGGCAGAGCCTTGTCTATGCTTTGGCTCCCATCAGTACAGATTTTTCTTCTAAAACTCCTTAGTGTAGACAGATCCAAAGTATGAACTTCAACTGGATATTTGCAAAAGTAAGATGTCTTTTCTGCCATGCTTAGTGTTCAAAGAGCTCCATTTGCTCCACTAGGACTTAAGTGCTTAACATTAAGTACTTAACATGAGTAAGTCTGGCAGAATCTATTATATTGTAACTCAAAATTCATAGGTTTCAGCGTAGCAGCCGTATTAGTCTGTATTTGCAAAAAGAAAAGGGGTACTTGTGGCACCTTAGAGACTAACAAATTTCATAAGCAGTTATGGCCCTGATTCAGCAAGGTAGTTAAACACATGCATAACTTTAAGCAGGTGAGTCGTCCCCTTGACTTCAGTAGGACTACTCCCCTGCTTAGAGTTATGCATATGCTTAACTACCTTGTTAAATTGGGAGCTAAAACAGAAGGAACTACTAACTGGATGCTGCATAGTAACTATAAATAGTTCAATTTGCCCTCCTGCATAATACCGCTTATAAAGAATGTAAGTGCCTGTACTGTGAACTTCCAGAGAGCAGTAATCACAGAAGTTACTTCCCTTTCTCTTGGTACAGGATTCCAAAGGTATAAAAGTTGGAGCATCCCCCAACTGTCCTTCAGTATCTTCTACCACCAAAGGTGCAGCAAGCTCAGATAAGACTCTGAGGGCTTGTCTACGTGGGGAAGTTAATGAGCATCAGGTTAGGGGGTGAATTTAAAGCCAGTAGCTATTCTTCATGAACTTTCTGTGTGGACACACTTTCTGTGCATTAACAATGGCTTTGTGTGGTTTAACTTAATACATTTCTAAAGAGTATAAGCTTATAATAATTGGACAGGGCACTCTTAGTGCACAATAAGAGTCTCCACATGAGGAGTTCATGCAGAGTAGCTAGCATGCACTAGCTATTCCAGGCTTTTCCTCATGTAGACAAGCCCTGAGTCTTCCCCTTGATGAACAGTAGTGTATAATATTGGCTATGCAATCAAATTTGTTTAAGTTTGAGCCAGGGAAGGACATTCTTAGTTTTATTTTTTTGTTCAATTTGCAGATTTAACACTTAAACCTTGCTTGAATGTAACAAGGTTTGCTTCATTTTTAAATTCCTTTAATCTACTTATTCCCTCAACCATATTTTAATTCTAGGCTCAGAAGCCATATATTGTACAGAGGAGAGGAGCTGAATTTGCCTTATCTACTATAGCTAAACATTTCGGTGCTGAAATGGTAATAGGATTGCCACATCTCTGGGATGCTATGGTTGGTCCACTAAGAAATAATATTAACCTAAACAGTTTTGGTATGTACACTTCTTATTATGTTCTTGTTTTTTTGTTATAGCATGTGTGTTATCTGAAACTGGACATCTGTTTGTTTTTAACAGATCGGAAATCCTTATTGGAAAAGGGAGATGTGTCTGCTCAGGAGTTGGTCAATTCTTTACAGGTGTTTGAAACAACAGCAGCGTCAATGGACATTCAGCTTCACCCTTTGGTAATTAGCATGTTCTACTCCAAAGTGATTTCCTGACCAAACAATTTGCATTCATTGCCATTGTTTGTTGTTCTTTTTTACAATACTTCAGTTCTTTATATAGTTGTATTGCTATTAGGTTGCTTGTGTACTCTCTTCAGATCACTTATATTAGTCTCCTTAAGAAAAGAGACCGCCTCCTGCATTTTGTTTTATTTAGCTTCTAGATATGAAAGCTGCATGTTCTATCCCTTCTTTATGCCATGCGCCTTTTTAAATATAGTTCAATTCCATATTTGTTTTATCTACAAGGTGCAGGATAGGTCAAGAAAATCAAATTATCTTATTGTTTCATATATCATCTATAAAGAGGGAGGAAAGCCATTTGGAAATGTAGTTGTTGGTAATATCTGAAATTCAAGCTACAGTGCAGTTTACATTGTGTTAAAGACAACAGCAAGCTCCTTGAATTTAAATGTATTTTGTTCTGGTTCAGAGGTTTCCAAATGGTCTGTGGGGAGCTGACTGGTCATATGGGCCTGTCTCTTCTTTGCTGTTAAACTGCATTAAAGTATAGATACAAATATAATATATTTTCCTAATTCTACTTTTCTGAATAAGCAGTTGCTGTAGTTGACTCAGGAATGTGAAATGATTTAAAGTGGAAAGAAGGGTGGTCAATACAATTATGACTGGGATAGGATGTGGTCCAATATTTCCCTGTATAGTCAGCAAGGAAGAAAATGACTAACTGAAAAGACTCTTCTGAACTTAAATGCCAAGATTTTAAAAAAGCCTCAAGTTAGGTTCCTAATTCAATATGTAAGCACTTTTTTTATTCTTTTTTTAATTTTTTTTTCAAAAGTTCTGAGCACTTAACTCTCACAGATTGAGATGCTTTTTCAGTTTGAAACTTCTTTCCTATCTGTAGAGTGCTTAGATTTTAAATTCTGGTTTAAGAACTTCATACATCTGTCTTGCTTTGCTAATTGACTTCTTACTGTGCTGGAGAATATCCCTTGTTCCAGGTGCAAGTAAATTAGTCTTACATTATGTTTGTATGGGCAGTATACTGTGTTTTCTCAGACATCTCTGCATTCAGAAGTCTTAATCTGGGTATCCTTATGGTATTGACTAGGATACAATAATTGATAAAATAAATATATTTATACGCAATATGGAGATCTGACTTTTTTTTCTTTTCTTTTCAGTTGATACAGCATTTGCCTCATCTTTATGTGTGCCTTCAGCATCCAAGCACTGCAGTGAGACACATGGTTGCTCGTTGTGTAGGTGTTATGAGCAAAATAGCTACCATGGATACAATGAATATTTTGTTAGAGAAGGTTATTCCATGGCTGGGAGCAATAGATGACAATACCAAACAAGAGGGTGCAATTGAAGCGCTTGCTTGTATCCTTGCTTGTATTATCTAAAATTGTGTGATTAACAAAAAATACAATTTCTGTAGTGTGAAAAGTAGAAAATGAAAGTAAAATTTTGTTTTATCATCCTAGTGTAGGATGCTGGGCTTCCGGTTGGATCACTTCAGTTGCCCATCAGATGAGCTTTTTTTGCTCCTGTTGAGGTTTTAGTGGAGATAGTGTGAAAGAGAATTGCAGGATTATCTTTCCAATGAAAACTGAAAGGCAACAAGTTTTTAAAATAAAATTGTATGCATATCATGTAATGAATCTGTGGCAGATTACCATCAAGGCCCATAGCTAAATAGGACTATCAAAAAAAAATTAAACCTATTAAGTGGATAATATCTAACCTTAAGAACTTGGAGAGTTATTTAAACATTCTTGCTTAGGACATTAGGCAACCACTAACTGCCTAGGGTACTTCTGAAGCATCTGTCTCTGTTAGAGGCAGGATTCCAGACTCTGACTTACTGATGTGATCCAATGTGGCAATTCCCATGTTGCAAACAATATGTACAAAGGGTTGTTCATATACCCCTTTTATTTCATGTCTGTCTTCATATGTAAGACAGCTCTCTGTCCTATATACCTGAACAGTTGTGATACCTTCAGTGTTTTTTGTCTTTTTTGAAATCTGGTAAATGTGTGTTAAATTATTTGTCCCAAAATGCAGGATTTGTAGGGATAACAGAAGTTGGAACAACAAATGCAGCGTTCTTCTTCAAGTGCTTTTCCCTGTGGGTGCTTTTCTTCAGATGCATGCATGCCCATGCACCTTTGATTGGAAATTTTTTATGGCAGTGTTTACAGGTCCAAACCCGCGCCCTACACATCCTCAAGCTTCAATCTGAGAGTTTATAGGGAAGGGCAGACTCGCTCCTGCTTCAGTTCCTTTTCAACCACCTGTAGCCTGAGACAGAGCCTTGTTGTCTCTTAGTGTGTCTCTTAGTTAGATGAAATTACTGTAAAGTGGGTCCATAACTGGTTGAATGACCATACTCAAAGCGTAGTTATCAATGATCCGTCGTTCAGCTGGGAGGCCATATCTAGTGGGGTCCCGCAGGGGTCTGACATAGGTAGGGCCCTACCAAATTCCCATTCCATTTTGGTCAATTTCACGGTCATAGGATTTTAAAAATCATAAATTTCATGATTTCAGACATTTAAATGTATAATTTCAGTGTTGTAATTGTGGGGATCCTGATTCAAAAAGGAGTTGTGTGGTGGTCACAAGGTTGTTGTAGGGGGTGGAGGTTGTAGTACTGCTATTCTTACTCCTGCGCTGCTGCTGGCTGCAGCACTGCTTTCAGAGCTGGACAGCTGGAGGGCAGTGGCTCCTAGCCAGGAGCCCAGCTCTGAAGGCAAAGCCACCACTAGCAGCAGCGCAGAAGTAAGGATGGCATTGTAGGGAATTGTCACTCTTACTTCTGTAAGGCTGCTGGTGGGGCATTGCTTTCAGAGCTAGGCACCTGGCCAGTAGCCACTGCTCTCTGGCTGCCTAGCTCTGAAGGCAGCGCAGAAATAAGGGTGGCAATACCACGACCCCCCTAAAATCCTTGCGGACCACTCCAACCCCACCGCAACTCCCTTTTCGGTCAGGACTCCCAGTTTGAGAAATGCTGGTCTCCCCTGTGAAATCTGTACAGTATAGGGTAAAAGCACACACAAGACCAGATTTCCTGGTCCATGATGCATTTTTCATGGCCATGAAAAATTTGGTAGGGCCCTAGTCATGGGTACGGTACTAGTCAATGTTTTCATTATTTGACTTGAATAATGGAGTAGACAGTATGCTTATAAAAATTTGTGGATGACCCCAAGGTAGGGGAGGGGGTTGCTAGCACTTTGGAGGACAGTATTAGAATTCAGAATGACTTTGATGAATTAATCTGAAGTAATCAAGAAGAAACTCAGTAAAGACAAGTGCAATGTGTACTACATTTGAGGAAAAATCAAATGCACAACTACAAATGGGGAATAACTGCCTTGGTGGTAGTACTATGGAAAAGGACGTGGGGGGTATAGTGCATCACAAATTGAATATGAGCATGTGTGATGCAGTTATGAAAAAGACACTCCAGAATGGCATTAGCATTAACATGAGTGTCAGTCATAAGACATTGGAGGTAATTGTCTGCTCTACTTGGCACTGGAGAGGCCTCCAACACAGCACTTGAGCTGGTTCTGGGTACCACATTTTAGGAAAGGTGAGGGTAAATTGGAGAGAATCTGGAGGAGAGCAATAAAAATGGTTTAAAGAACCTCACCTTACAAGGAAAATTTTAAAAACTGGGCCTGTTTAGTCTTGAGAAAAGAAGACGGAGGGAATGGGGACCAGGGACCTGATAAGTCTTCAAATACGTTAAGGGCAATTTTAAAGAGAAACAGTGATCTGTTGTTCTCCGTGTCCACTGAAGATAGGACAATAAGTAATCAGCTTAAACTGCAGGAAGGGAGATTTAGGTTAGATATTAGGAAAAACTTTATCAGGATGGTAGCACTGGAATAGGCTTCCAAAGGCAGTTATGGAATCTCCATCATTGGAGGTTTCTAAGAACAGGCTGAACAAACACCTGTCCGGGATAGTCTAGTTTTACTTGGGTCGTGCCTCAGTGCAGTGGGCTGGACTAGATGAGCTCTCAAGGTTTCTTCCAGCCCTACATATACATGATTCTGTGTTTTTGTTTTGCCAGCAGCTGTCTACTTTGACAACTGGCTTCTCTGGGGCTGGTCCCTTGTAGAGGTTCAGTCTGCAGGCTTTAAGGCTCTGGTCCTGTTCTGCTCTTTGAGGCTGAATTTAGAATTGTCTATCTTGATGCCAGTCCAATGCATCAAGTTTACAGAGATTACTCTTGATTTCAGAACCACCAGAGCTTTCTTGCCATCAGATTCAGCAACCTAATCTTGGACATTCAGAGGAGTCCTCAAACTATAGGTTGGATCTGCCTGTAAGCTGTTAGGTTACATTTGTTATGTCCCACAAATGATGGGGGTTGATTTGCAATATCTCCAAACCTAGCTCAGGACAGTCTACGAACCCAACAAACACAAGAGGGTGTCTTGGCCAAGAGGGTGTCTATTCTGCAGAAGATTCTCAACTCCCTCAGTGGAAGGATCCCAGCAAAATCTGTCTGGGACCCCATTTATGTGCCTTTTCTCTTTGTCAGAGAGCCTGCACCATCTTGGGATTCAACTTTGTCCCAAATGCTCTGATGAAAACATTCTTCAAGCCCATGGTGAGCTGCTCTCTGCTTCATTTATCTTTCAAGACCTCCTGCTTAGTAGCAATCACCTTGGCTAGGAGAGTTGAGGAATTGGGCGCCGTTATGGCTGATCCACCTTACACAGTTTTCTGCCGGGACAAAGTGACGTTTCATCAACACCCTCGTTTCCTACCCTAGATCTTTTCATACAGCCATATTTAATCAGAATATTCAGTTGCTATTCTACCCTAAACCTCACAGTTCTAGGAAAGAAACTGATCTTCACATCCTGGATGTTAGAAGAACTGTAGGCGTCTACCTCCATAGTACCAAAGCCTCCCCTAGGCTCTTTGTTTCTATATATCTGCTCAAAGACTGTCTAAATGGGTTTTGGGCTGTATTCTGTCATGCTATGAAGCTTCTGCATGATACCCTTCTTCTAGGGTGACTGCCCACTGTACTAGAGAACAGTTTCCCTCTATGGCTCTGCTTAAAAACTGCTACTGTTTTAGACATCTGTAAGGCCACCCCCTGATTTTTCCAGGCACTAGGCAAATGCAGCCTTTGGGATGGCTGTCTTCCAATTGGTACTAGACCCTGCCAGCTCCTAACTCAGTAGTCTGGGCACTGCTAGGGAGTCACCTGAAGTGGCTCACCCATAGGGACCACTACTCAAAGGAGAGGTTACTCACCTGTACAGAAACTGGAGTTCTTTGAGGTGCTTTGTCCCTATGGGTGCTCCACTCGCTGCTCTCCTTCCCCTCTGCTTTTGAGTCCTGGTCTCTCACCAAGTTGCATGGTAGAGAATGAACTGGAGCAGCAGCGGGTCTGCCCTTCCCCACGTATCCTCAGACCAGAGCACAAGGAGATGTAGAGCAGAGGTGCAAACCCATGGATTCTGCTGTTGAAAATCTCTGATCAAAGGCATGTGGGCATGCATGCATGTATGAATTGGAGCATCCATAGCGACAAAACATCTCAAAGAACTCCAGTTACTGTGTAGGTAAGTAATCTCTCCTTTCGTTGGTAATATCAGAGCTTAGAAAAAGCCCAAACTATTCTGAGCCTTTTTAAAGAAAATAGTTCTAATCTAACCAAAGCAAATGACCTCCTAACTGAACAGAGAAGGCAGGTAACTATTTTTGTCTTCATTTTAAAGATTGAAATGATTGTATGAACCATCTTGAAGACTGGTAGAAACTTCTCAGAACCAGAGAAAGCTTCACTTTCAAATGACTGAACATAAACAAATTATCTTGATTTATTTGCATGTGAAGTAACAGAGCAAATGAGCCAACAGTGATTTCTGGATCTGAAGCAGAAGGGAAACCTTTAGCCTGTATCCAGTAGAATGAGCTATTACTTCACTAGTTTCAATCAGAATGCAAAATCTTACAAAATTGGTAGTGTGTTTGTGACCACCCACCTTATTTTTCTGCTTGACATTTTTCTCCTTTTATGGTGTCAGTAATTTCCATATTTTGAGTTACTCAGCACTTAGTCTGAGTAATGATATGCACTATCACAGTCTGCAGTATCTGCTACAGGACATGAAGATTTCTGGCAATAGCAGTATGCTGGTGCTTATCACTGTAATGGTACATTAAATCTTTGGATTGTGCAGTTTTCAGTGTCGGAGGACCTATTTAGTCCTATTGTGTGTCCAGCCTAGAATTTTTTGTGCTACTTCAGTTAAACTTTTAAAAAATATTATGGGGGTGTCAAAGCAACTCTGTAGTGTAGGACATGTTAAAATTTACCTTTTTCAGGGGGCTAAAATCCCTCTGTTTGGTCTCCAGTTATCTTAGTTGTTGCAAAATTGAATTTTCTAGTTAATTTTTTAGGAAAAAATTTACTAACTTTTGGAAGTTTGTCATTGTGTTCAGATTTCTTTGCATTTCTCTAGCTAAACAGCCATGTCACCTACCCAGGGGAGCCCTCAATGCACCAGTGCCTCTGTGTAGAAATTCTGATTCCTGGATGCTGCTGCCTGATGTGCTGGTGATATAAGGCAGTATGGAGGAATGCTTTTAAGTACTGATGCCTTGATCAAAAGTATCTAGGCTACATCTGTACAGCTGCAGATCGCCATTCAGTCCCTCACATCAACTTAAACTCTCACCTGTTACCACCTTTCCCCATCAGCTCTTCTGGTGCACCATGCAGCAATACCAGAGAGAGCCAAAGGGGTTGAGAAAGTATGTGGGGACTAAGCTGACATAGGAGGAGCTGATAGAGACTACATTCTGATGAACCGTAACCAGTATGTTGGAGCTCTCTTCCACCCCACTTGTTTGCCATCTACCTCATGCACACCCCACACATGACCTAGCGCTCTGCAGCTCTGCGTCCACTTTACTCTTCTCTCTTGTGTTGCATCCGTGCCCTCATACCACCCTGCATCCCACAGTTTACTCCCAAATATTTTTCCCATACATCACTAGCTCCACTCCGCTATCCACATTCCCCGCCATGCCTCCCTCCGATATAAACATTTAGGTTTTATTTATTTATATATTTGATAAAAGCTGTATATGTAGGGAAGCATAGTGATGGGAGGGAGACCAGGCTTGTGGTGGTGACTGGGGATATAGATGGACACAACTAGCAACTTTCTGCCTCTTTTATGGTTTATACCTCATCTAAACCTTGCAATTCACAACTATAATTTAGCTTTCTCCTCCGTATCTCTCTGATCCATTAGTCATAATTCATATGCCTCCTCAACAGAAAATGTGCAATCTTAATTCCAATCACCTAAATATTGCAAAAACAAACTTTATCACCTAAATAATAGTATTAATGCTACAAACAATTATTTTCCAAGATGAATACTAGTTCTACTTTCAAAAGCAAAGCATTCTGTCCATTATCAGCTAAAAATCTACATCGTACACACGAACACTCCACTTCAGTATTTTTGAGATAATTCGTAAAGATCCAATTTCTAACCCTCTATGCCAGGGGTCGGCAAACTTTTTGGCCCAAGGGCCCCATCGGGGTTTCAAAACTATATGGAGGGCTGGGTAGGGAAGGTTGTGCCTCCCCAAACAGCCTGGCCCCCACCCCCTGACTGCCTGGCCTCAGAATCCCTGACCCATCCAACCCCTCCCCCGCTCCTTGTCCCCTGACCCCCTCCCCGGAAACCCCACCCCCATCCAGCCCCCCCTTCTTCCTGTCCCCTGACTGCCCCGACTCCTATCCACACCCCCACCCCTTGACAGGCCCCCCAGGATTCCCACGCCTATCCAGCCCCCCGTTCCCTGACCACACCCCGAACCTCCGTCCCCCATCCAACTGCTCCCTGTCCCCTGACTGCCCCCCCCGCCCCCTTACCATGCCAGAGCCAGCCACGCTGCCCAGCAAGAGCTCCCCCCCTCCCGGAGATGTGTAGTCTATGTCAATCTACATTTGACTTCTTAAAATGTCAACATGATTTCTGTTTAGTTTGAACTTTAATTTTGAAACTCCTTTGGTGAGATGAAGCCTCTGTTTTGTTTTCAGTGTTCCTTTCAAAGAATTGCAGCATTTCTAGGAGGGTCATCCTTAAATAACTAGTTGATATATGCATTTCTGAAATTGTCTCCCCTGATATATTTGTATAAAATTCTACTCCTGTTGACTTAATGATGCAAATATTTTGCTGATGTACAGAATATGATTGAAGTTTTGACTACTAATCACAAGTAGTCAAAAATATACCATTTGTGGTGTAAAGCAGGTACTGAACTGGTTACAATGTTTCCTTAATAACAAATACAGCTGTAATGGAACAGCTAGATGTTGGTATTGTTCCATATATTGTCCTTCTAGTGGTCCCAGTTTTGGGTCGAATGAGTGATCAGACGGACAGTGTACGTTTCATGGCTACTCAGTGCTTTGCAACACTAATTAGACTAATGCCCCTTGAGGTAAGTTGGAGTTATGTTTGAATACGTGTGTGTTCTTTTGTCCTCTTATTGTTCACTAGCCACAAGGAACCAACTTAGCCCTCACATAGGTTCAGTTCAGATAGAAGTCACTAGGAGGGGCACCTGTGTGTATATAAGGCAAAAATGAGATACTAGTAATGAAAATAAACAAAATTCTAGTGAATGGTATACATTGTCCTTTATCCCTAGCTGACCTCTCTGAAAAATCTAAATGAAGATCAAGTACAGTTTTAAATATATTGCAGACACCTTAAGAAGTAACCAGTTTTTCTTCAAGTGCATGCTCATGTTGATTCCATTCTAGGCTTGTGTGTGCCCACATGCACAGTTGTCAGAGACTTTTGCCTTAGTGGTATGCATAGGATCGGCTGTGGTGCCCCCTTGAGTGCCCTGTTCATGCGTCAGTATATTAGGCACTGCTGACCCTGTGTCCTCTCAGTTCCTTCTTACCGCCTGTGATGGTTGGTTGGAGCGCCTTGTCTTGCAAATTGCAAGAGCATTAACAGTTCTTTACAGTCTTTATCTCGGGGTTCTCAAATTTCATTGCACCGCAACCCCCTTCTGACAACAAAAATTACTGCACGACCCCAGGAGGAGGGACTGAAGCCTGAGGCCCACCACCTAGGCAAAGGGCCTGTAACCTGATCCCCCACAGCCCAGAGTTGAAGCCCTCAGACTTCGGCTTTGGCCCTGTGTGATGGGGCTCGGGCTTGGGCCCCAGCAAGTCTAAGACCAGCCCTGGCAACCCCATTAAAACGGGGTCACAACCCATATTAGGGTCCTAACCCACAGTTTGAGAACCACTGGTTTATCTTTTTTTGTATAAATAGTTTGTAGGTATAAACCTTCAAACCATGCTCATCAAGCAGTAGGTTGATGCCTAACAGTGACACCCCCCACAGCTGTTTTAAGTGTTTGGCGGAATCCCATAGAAAGGACAGGTGTTGAATCTGTAAAAACTTTCTACCTAGAACTCAAAAGGAGCGGGGTGTCCACTTGAGGGCCCTCCTGTTGGAGGCTGCGCTTCGTCCTGCATCGGAGCCCTCCCACTTGGATACCATGCTGGCACTTCAGGGCAAAGTGCTCCTCCTGGCACCATTCCCCCTCGCTGGTGCCTAAGAAATGGCAAAAGAACAAGAGCCCCCCAGCACTGGAAGGGAAAGGGGCTCTGGGCAAATGACCTATGTCAGGCCATGTGCCCTCCCTGGGGCTTCATTGGTGTACCATAGGGGTCTGGACCCCCTCCCCCCCCCCCCCCCCAAAGCCTGGCCAGAGATCCAACTCCAGAGAGCAGTAGGGGACCCTGGTCTCTCCCAGAGCCCTCATTGCCCGAAGCAGCCCCGGTAGCTAAAGAACAAGTAGGCCAACTGGCACCGCAGATGCTGCATCAGGTGACAGACTCATCTAAGACCCTGACATCTAGGGGCAAGCTGATCATGGTACTGCCTCATAGGGCAGTGGAACACCCTCTGTCACTGGACCGCAGGCTCAGATCTCCATCTCCACGGCCTCGGACCCTGGCACAGTATCCTAGCTGTCTGACCAGAAGGCCCAGGTCCTCAACGCACTCTTCCTCTACGAGACATGACACTGGAGTTGCAGCGCCGGTCCCCATACCACCGGAACAAAGAGCTTCCCATCAAAGATCGCCGCAACCTAGGTCACCTTCACCCAGGTGGTCTCGCAGACGTTGGTCCCAGCGAGGCTGTGGCCACTCCTTGTCATGACAGCAGTCCCCTTCCCCCCGGTATCAGTTATCAGGCAGGTGGTGGTCCTCGCCCTTGCCTTGCCGGTTGCCAACCAGAATCAGTTGGCAGACTCAGGCCTTGATGGCTCCGCCCTGATCACCAGAAGGGCAATGGTCCAAGTCAAACCAGGAGTTCAGCCCCTTGCCACGGAGGGGTGATTCGCCACTGACACGTGAGACTGGTGTGGACCTCGTGGCAGCAGGGACAGTGGCCCACTCAATGGCTGTACTGGAACCCGTGCGAATGTGCTAGTAATGCTGGTCCCATTTTCCCACCAGTCCTCCTGGGCCCCCTCGGACAAACCAGCCCCGGCACCACCAGCACTGGAGTTGGAACGCGGTACCGAATCCAATCCAGGGAATCGCACTGAACTCCAGCACCTAAGGAGCCATCCCCAGAGGGGGTGGGGGGAACCTGCTCCTCCATAGGTGGTGCAGTCGTCACCGGACAAAGTGGTGGCGGGTTCCTCCCAAACAGGCAGTCCTCCTGATGACTTCAGGGAGCACCAGGCCCTCCTTACAAGGGTGGCTACTAATTTGAACATACAAATTGAGGAGGTGTCAGGCAACCTCTTTAACATTATATCCTCCTCCACTGTAGCGTGGGTTGCACTGCCCATCCACCCAGGGGTCCTTAAAATTGCAAAATCGCTGTTGCAAACCTCCACCTCCATTCCGCCACCTTTGAAGTTGGTGGAAAAGAAGTATTACATCCCTGAAGAAGGGTTTGAATATCTGTATCCATACCCTCTAGCAACATCACTAGTTGTCTGCTGTTAGTGAAAGGGACAGGAAGGGCCAAGTCAGTGTCATGCCAAAAAAAAGATGCCAAGAGACTGGACTTATTTGACAGATTTATTCAATGGCAAGCCTGAAATTTCGGGTGTCTAACCACCAGGCCCTATTAGGCAGATACAATTTTAACCTGTGAGATTCCTTTAACAAATTCAAATAGGCCCTCCCACAAGATCGAGCCCGGGAGTTCACTGCTTCGATGGACGAGAGCACAGCGGTGGCAAGGGGGCCCCTCCAAATGGCCTGGGATGCTACTGACTCAGTGGCTAGGGTGGTCGCCTCCATGGTGACCGTGAGGTGCCATTCCTGGTTGCAGTCGTCCAGGTTGTCCCAGCAGATGCAGGCCACTATTCAGGACCTCCTGTTCAAAGAGGTGTGGATCTTCTCCGAGCTCACAGACTTAAGTCTCCACGGTCTTAAAGACTCCTGGGCCACCGTCTGCTCCTTGGGCGTTCACACTCCTCAGCAGACCAGGAAGCTGTTACGCCCTCTGCCTCCTCCACCCCTGCAGTCTAGGCCCTGGGGAACTCCCCAGCTGGGTTCCTGCAAGAGGAAGGACAGAGACCAAGGGATCTAAGCAGCAACACCCATCATCTTCCCACTAGTCTGCTCAGTCTGACCCCCACCCCCACCCCCCAGAACCAAGGAGGCCAGAAGCAGTCATTTTGTGGGTGCACCCGAGCACAAAGCAGATGGCCTCTTGCTACAAGAGGTCCCTCCATCCAGAAGTGGTCAGCTTCATCTTCCACAAGTGGGGAACTCCCAGGTGGACCTGTTTGCGTCCAGACAGAACAAGAAATGCCATGTTTTTCTGCTCAATTCTGGGGATCGACAGAGGCTCCCTTTCAGATGCTTTTCTGCTCCTGTGGTCGGGGGCTCTGTTTTACACCTTCCCCCCAGTACCATTAATTCAGAGTCTTCATGAAGATCAAGCAGGACAGGGCAAAGGTAATCCTCATAGTGCCAGCTGGGCCACGCCAGCACTGGTTTGGCTTGTTCCTGAACCTCTCCCTGGCCAGTCCGTTGCAGCTACTGCTCAGGCCAGACCTCCTATCCTAGAACCATGGCAGTCTCCCGCATGGTTAAATGCTCAGGAGCAGCAGTGCTCGGTCGATGTCCAACAGGTCAGTGGACAGTAGAAAGCTGTCCACCAGAGCAACCTACCTGGCCAAATGGAAGCGGTTCGCCTGTTGGACCTCGCACAAAGGCGTTCAGCCTGAGTGAGCCTCACTGCAGTTAATCCTGGACTACTTTCTGCATCTCAGTCTCCAAGACCTGTCCCTTTCATCTGTCAAGGACCACTTGGCGGCTATCTCGGCTTTCTATCCGCTGCTCAAGGGAAGGTCTGTTTTCGCCCAGGACATGACTGCCAGGTTCCTCAAGGGCCTTGAGCGCCTCTACCCGCATGTCAGGGATCCCGTTCCTCCATGGGACCTGAATCTGATGCTGTAACGGCTCACAAGACCCCATTTTTTGAGCCTCTGGCTTCCTGCTCTCTCCTTCTCCTTTCCTGGTTACAGTAACATCTGCCTACCAAGTCTCTGAGATTAGGGAGCTCACCTCAGAACTGACCTAAACAGTCTTTTACAAAGACAAGCTCCAGCTGACTCCACACCCTGCTTTCCTGCCCAAGGTGGTCTCTTCGTTTCATATGGGCCAGGACACTTACTTATCTGGCTCTTTTTTCTTCTAAAGCCGCATAAGTCGGAGGAAGAGCGTAGGCTGCATTCCCTAGACGTCAGGAGGGAGTTGTCCTTCATTGAAAGCACCAAGCCATTCTGTAAGTGGATGCAATTCGTCTCAGTGGCTGGTAGGATGATGAAAGGTCGCCCAGTGTCTGCTCAAAGAATTTCTTTGTGGATCACCACCTGCATTCACTGCTGCTATGATCAGGCAAAAGTGCCACTCCTGGCAATTGTAACTGCCCACTCGACCAGGGTGCAGGCCTCTTTGGCAGCTTTTCTGGCCCAAGTCCCTATCCAGGACATCTATAGGGCAGCTACCTGATCGTCCCTCCATACATTCATGTCCCACTATGCACTTACCCACCAGGCCTGGGACAAAGCTGGCTTTGGTAGGGCAGTATTACAAGCTGCTAAACTGTGAACTCTGAGCCCACCTCCAAGGATACTGCTTGTGAGTCACCTAGAATGGAATTGACATGAGCAAGCACTCGAAGAAAAAACTGTTACCTACCTTTTTGTAACTGTTGTTCTTCAAGATGTGTTGCTCGTGTCCATTCCATTACCCGCCCTCCTACCGCTCTGTCAGAGTTGCTGGCAAGAAGGAACTGAGAGGGTGTAGGGTTGGCCGCACCCAATATACCAATGCATGAGCACAGCTCTCAAGGGGGCGCTGCAGCTGACCCTACAGATATGGCTAAGTCAAAAGTCTCTGACAACTGCGCACATGGGTGCGCGCACACCTAGAATGGAATGGACATGAGCAGCACATCTCAAAGGACAACAGTTACAAAAGGTAGGTAACCGTTTTATCTGATCTTGATTTTTAATTATTAACACCATTAAATCTCTTTTTATTTCTGTATATTTTAGGGTTTTCCCCAGTGTTGTAGGCTAGAAAATGCTATGTTTGTGAGAAACTTATTTTTTTCACCAGTAGATGGTAATAAAACACAATTTTCAAAATTCACTTACACTGGATTTTCACCAGTGATGTATGAATCACTGAATTGCAGTCTTTTGAGAATTGTCAACAAGATTTAGTTTAACTAAAGGTATTACCTTTTTCTGATTTGGGAAGGCTTTCCCTCTGAATTAGATGAATCACTCTGTAATATTAATGCTACACATAAGCACTATGAAGAATTTGTCTCCTGATGTGGAAGACTGCCCAAAAGCACATCCCTAGGGAAAGTTGGACACCAAATGTACCTGGGCTTTCAGAACAAATAAGCCAACAATATAAGAGATATTCAGAACTGTTTGACTTAGATCCCTTCAGTGAAGAAACCGTTGGGCTTGGGGAAAAGCTTATGAAAGAGGTTGGAAAGGAGTGATGTGATCACTGGACAGAGCCGATCAAAACAACAAATGTGGTTTCTCCTGCCTTGAGGGAACTCTCACTTGACTACTTCTGCCTCTTTAACTACTGCCCCATCCTTCACCTCTAAACTCCCTGAGCAGGAAGTAGTCTGGTCCTGCCCTTTTAAAATTCTTTAACCCTTTGCTACTTGGCTTTTAGGCTTTCTATTCCACAAAGGCTGTCTTCACTAAAGTTTTAGTAGTGACCTTCTCTTGGCAGAGGCCCTCCCCCGGTGTTCCTATCTGTTGTCTTTGACACTACAGTGTCCATCACTCTCTTGCTCCACGTTTCCTTTTCCTTGTTCTTCTGGAGTACTGTATTTTCTTGGTGATTCTGTATTCCTAGCCATTCATTTGCATTTCCTTTAGGGTTCAGCCACCTTTTGATGTTCCCCAGGGCCCAATACTTGGTACTCTCCTTCTCTTCCTCTGAACTGTTTGTTTGTGAACTTCTAAGAAAAAAATCACTGTTACCGTTAATGTTGATGTATAAACTACCTTTATTTTTTAATTTTTTCCTTTCATTTTAAAGGAGGTACAGAAATTTGAGTAATCACAAATTGGTACAAATGAGCAAAATTCATTCCAATCTCACGTTGAAGTAGGACTCTCATACCAGTGGAATAATCCACTCACTCAATGGACTTAGAAAAAGCATAGGGGGAAACGGTTCATTGGATGAAATTTAATGAATATGCAGTACAAGGATGTAAGGTTAGACAATTGTATCAGTTGCATGTATTCATATTAAATATTCAGTGTAAAGGTTATAAATAAGTAAAACAGAATTCTTCATTAATAAATTAAATGTCTAGATAATTCATGAAGAATAATATCTGAGCCTTTGGACAATTATCAGTTCCAATTAGAAAAATCTTTTGAAGAAACTATCTGAACTGCTTTAATTCTACAGACATGTTCTGTGGAATTTGACTAAATGTAAACATTAATTTTTTGGATATTGGCAAATCTCATTCTAAAATATGTTTAAAGGAAGATCTTTAATAAAAAACTAAAGCTACAACATTTTAATTCTAAAAAATAGAGACTTGAGCGCCCTTGCTAGCTGTTTTAATAACTAGATTAATAGTTTGGACTGACTTTATTTAGTTATTTTTGCTCAAGTTTGTTTCGAAACACTTGGGATGAGCACAGCAAAGCTGTGCTTGGCGGTGGAACTAGAATTAAAAGCTAGCCCTTCTATAAGGCACTTCAAGTTTTTATATAAAAACTTGATTAAAGACTATATTTTTTTGAAGGGTATATGCATTCAGACTAGAATTGAATGTTTTCCCCCGAAAGATTTAGACAGACTTTTACTTCTAATTTGTTTTAAATATAAAACCCAGGAAACTGAGATGGCTTTTTCTAATATCTGTGTTAATGACTGGATGGCAAACCATCATTTAAGTAGGAAAAGAGAATGCATAAACCGTGGGGGTGGGGGAAGGAGACTAAGGACAGCGTGCTGGCATAGGTTCTTGAACCCAGCAACTCCCATCTCAGCACTTAATTCCTTCTTGATTTCCTTTTTCAAACAAATATTAACTAAAATATTGCAAGAGTTTGAATTAATTTATTATAACTTCTGTGAACACTTACTGGTGCAGCATGGTAGCATGAAATAATTGAACAAACAGGAAAAACTGGATTCTAGCAGGAACTTGAAGAAAAAAAATTTGCTCCTTATTTGTAACGGTGGAGCAGACCAAATAGAACCCCTCTTGGGTTTTGGCATGATTTAATCTATCTGGGAGGAGACTATCACAGAAGCTGAAGAAGTAGAGCTCTGGCACCTCTGTGGACCTTTACCTTCTCAGTTTGAGATCCAGCTGGGGCGGAAGCCTGGGCAAGCATGCCTATCTCTTCAACCTAGTACCCCTCTATGGTGCTATAAGTTGTAACAACCAATCTGCTCATGCTGGTGATATCTGATTCCCTATATTTCCTCCCAATAAATACATGCATCCTATTCACAATTACATTGGCAAGAAAAGTGATTCTTGACCAGGAGTACATGTACCCCCATGGTACACAGTGTTCTTCCAGGGGGTACAGAAACACCTCTAGATAGTTGCCTAGTTTTACAACAGGCTACATAAAGAGCACTGGCAAAGTCAGTACAAACTAAAATTTCAGATGACTTGTTTATACTTCTCTATATATTATACACTGAAATGTAAGTACATTATTTATATTCCAACTGATTTATTTTATAATTATATGGTAAATACGAGAAAGTAAGCAATTTTTCAGTAATGGTGGGCTGTGACACTTTTTTGTATTTTTGTCTGATTTTGTAAGCAAGTAGTTTTTACGTGAAGTGAAACTTGGGGTATGCAAGACAAATCAGACTCCAGAAAGAGGTACAATAGTCTGGAAAGGTTGAGAACCACTGGACAAGAAGACTGAAATCTCTCTTAGAAGATGCACCTTAATGTGCCTTCCACACAAGGGCAAGGTTGTTCTTCTACTCTAGTCTTTTTTCTTTCATATTTTACAGGAGATTACTCTTCCTTTGTTTGGACCTCAGCTGAAAGAGAAGTTGCTACACATACCAGAAGTGGAAAAAAGCTGTTAATATTTAACTCAGAACTGATGAATTCAGGGTTACATCTCTTTTCTTTCCATTCTAAATGACTGTACTTAAAAGCATCTAAATCCTACATAACTAGGTGGATCAGTTACTGCCTCATTGAAGCATATGCCGCTGCAGATTGGTTATGGAAGGAATCGGGGCCCAGTAGATTGGTGGCCTGTTGGGTAGAAAGGTCAACAACCACCAACAGAAGAAATAAGCAAAGGTGCTCCTGGGTAATCCATCAGCACATTTTGTAAACGCCTTACAAGATGGCCCTTTAATCCTCAGCAGCAGTATACTTTTATCAGGACAGTGGTCCAGGCATTCGGACCAATGAGTGGAAAGGAAAAATTAGTATCCCAAATGTATGTTTGGAGGAGATGTCAGGATTGCTACCTATTTTCTTTCTTCAATTTTTCTTTTCCTCCCAGTGCATCCAATCAGAGTTAAATTCTTGGATTTCTGTGATGGCCCATTCTCAGCTCTAGTTATATAGTTACTGCTGTTGAATAAGGCCTTGAGCTGAATAAGTATTTGAATTCATCTATTAATAGCACTTCAGTGTTGCAATATAGCTTTGGAAGTACTTATTTTGCGTGAGGGACGAAGGGGCATATCAAAGTCTTGGGCAAGTGTGAATTGTCTCCAGTGTATTCTAGATATGAGGGCAACCCAAATGTCTCCAATTAGGAGGTGAGGTCCTAGAAAGGAAAATTGGGTATCAGACGTTTCATTTTGTATTCTAAACAAAGGTTAAAAATAAAGTAAGATATGTCTGTCTGTGTACTCTTCTCCCCCCCGCCCCCTTCCGCCTGTGAAATATTCCACTTCTGGAGTTCAGACTTGTCCTGCTGCATAGAAATATTGGCAGTGCCTTCTATCAAGCTTCTAGGGCTCCTCTGTTTCAGGCAGCCATAATGCCAGCCTGTCAGCTTATTTTTTAGGAGGAATCAAGGGGACATGACAGTGATTAGCAAAGGGTTTTATGATGTGGTTTTTGTGTGTGTTTTTATGTATTTGTGAATAGGGTATTAGAACAGTCTTCATTTCAAAGACGGAAAATCCCTTGTTTTCAGGATTCAGAGTAACAGCCGTGTTAATCTGTATTCACAAAAAGAAAAGGAGTACTTGTGGCACCTTAGAGACTAACCAATTTATCTGAGCTACAGCTCACTTTTCCACAGTATGCATCCGATGAAGTGAGCTGTAGCTCACGAAAGCTTATGCTCAGATAAATTGGTTAGTCTCTAAGGTGCCACAAGTACTCCTTTTTTGTTTTCAGGAGTTAGTGCTGGAAATGAATTATTTGAGTTTCTTTTGTGTCAACCATTTGGTTTCAGTTTAGATTTGTTTGTCTCTGGCAAACAACTTAATATTTTTGTAATATAAGATAATGTATCCATTGTCCAGACTCTTGTGCATTGTCTTCAGGCTTTTAGAACATTTCCAAAATGTGAGGCTCTTTATTCAGTTGTTGAATGAGTAAAAGAGTTATGAACAAACATGGGATTTCTGATGTATGTTGGCTCCTAATCAACCAAAACAGGAAACCTATATTTTAAAGTGGTTGTGAGATTGAATTTGGAAGTTGATAATTCAGTGTGCACAGTTCTTATAGTTCTCTGATCGCTTAATTTCAATATATTCATTCTAGTGAGCCATGAAAATATAAGACTAGAAAACTACGCTTGGAAGAGAGGATACAGAGTAAACAATTCATTACTGTCTTGTACATCTTCATGATAAACGGTTTTGCTATAAGTTGACGCAGGACTTTCATTTCTCTTTTTTAAATGTAAAATAAAAAAAGGTGGTTGAACGGGTACTGTATTTAAAAAATCAAAATAAAGTTGCATGCTTTTCTGATTGGAGCACTAAAACAATCTGAAAACTGGGTTGCTTGTGCCTTTCCTTTATTAGATAACACTACCAAGTGGTTGGTACAAGACTTTGGAGCCCCAATATGGGGCAGCTAGTCAGAAGAGGAATCTCAAAGCATTTTATAGGTGACACAGACATGGCACTGACCATAGTAAGCTCAATAGGCCAGATTTTTAAAGGTATTTAAGATGTCTGACTCTCCTGCCACCTACAGCCACTCTTCCTCTAGGCAGTAGGGAGGTCCACTGAGTTCACTCTGCCCCCAGGTTTGGTGCTATGGGGCTGCCCACCCAGCACTGAATCTATCCAGGAAGTGTTGACTGACGACTGTGGAGGGAAGTATACTCCTTGGTGAGAGAGGGGTTCCATTCTGTCCAGTGCAACTGTAGTCATTACTACCTTCTTCTTTTCCCTACACACAACAAAGTGAGGGAGCAGACAGGAAGCTGCCAAACTATGGGCTGGGACTGGCTTCATGTTCTTTGATTCAACATTTCCCTACCCACTGCTATTCCTGTTGCACTCAGCAGTGAGTGCAACTGAAGCTTGTGCAGAGGCCCCAACCACCACTTTTTGCAGACCCACCATCCTTGAAAGCTCTGAAGAAGGGAATTGTTCTCTGGACTTATCCTGAGGTGAAGTTTAACCAATACGCCGAGCCCTCTGCTCAGTAGTATGCCAGACAATTTCCTCCAGAAGACTGAGACACTTAGTGGAGGCAGTGACATCTACCCTAACCCTCTATGAGGCAAAGAAACAAAGTTTCTCTACCCTCCATATAAGCACAGGCAGAGATTGATGTTTGCTTCCCGTTTCACGTAGATATAAGGGCATTAATCTCAGAATGCAGGTGGAACCTGATGTAAAACCTGCCTTTCCTAAGGCTATGTGTAAGTTTCATAGGCTGCCAAAAAAAGTCCTTTGATTCATTGTGGACTGCTCATCCAGAGCCTGCAGTTTGCAAGCAATTGGTCCATCACAACTGTCATGAAGCCAGGAGGCTTTCACCCCTTCACTGAATTCATACCTTCATCCTAAAACCTCCTCTCAACATACGTCTCTGATTCACCATAGGTTCTCAATGTTTTCAATTCTCTGCTTTTGCCTTTGGCCTAAGAACAGCAACTGAGAGTCTTATCAAAGGTCCTGATAATGGTTTGTTGTAGTACTCTCTCTCACCCCTCTAACAGTTGGAATCTTACCTTTCTACTTAACTTCCCCAAGAGTACTCAGTTCTCATTTTAGGTTATAGTTTGGAATTTATCTACTACTTTTTGGGGGTTGGTTGTAGCTTAAGAAGAAAAGGTGTCAGTTTTTTATCAGTCGATTGGTGAAGCTACCTTAAGTAAAGGCGGAACAATCCAGCTTCTGCATAATTTTACAGGTAGGACCGGTGTTCCCCTTTTGTGTACAAAAGTTTATAGTGGAATTTTCCTTTGGTGAATGTTCAGGGTATGTTCTGTTTTTGTCAGTTCTGCAACTTTGGATGAACTAGCCTATCGGGGATCAAGCAAGTGACTTTTTTTCCAAGTGTGTGATAAAAGAAGCCTTTGGGAATATGCAATTGAAAAAATACCTTGCGAAAATGCTGAATGCTTATTAAAAACTCTTCTGGCGAATGTGAGATTCTAGTTTGCATTTGCTCACTTTCTATATAAGAAATGACTCCTTTTGTACAAGGTTGCTATATTTTTTTAATCATTTCAGGCTGGCATTCCAGATCCACCAAACATGTCTGAAGAATTAATCCAACTGAAAGCCAAAGAGCGCCATTTTCTGGAGCAACTATTGGATGGAAAAAAATTGGAAAACTATAAAATTCCGGTCCCAATCAAAGCAGAGCTCAGAAAATATCAGCAGGTAAAAGCTTCTCCTTTTACTTTACAAGAAAAGCATGATGACTTATAGTGCATAATTGTAACACATTCTGTACACTAAAACTCGGACAGTAAACTGACAGACTTTCAGGGTTGGTAATTTCCCAGAAGAAACTAGTTTAGGACAAGGCATTAGTAAATACTGTTTTCAACCCATTTTAGTCAGAAACTGGGAAGAATATAACTATTAGAATAAACTAATGACAATTACTGAAAAATATATTAGTAACTTGATAGTTTTGCGGTAAAATGATCTAATTTTAATTAAAAGGCGATAAAACGAAAAAGAGCCTCAACTTAAAGCTGTATGCTATTGCCTTGGATACTTCAAATAAAAACTGAAACTTCTGAATCTGGGAATTCCCCTTCTTTGTTTAGCAATTAAAATATGTTTAGTGCAAACAGACGGATTCCCACATTCAGAAGTTGCAGTTTCTGTTCGAGGGGAAACTACCAAATTAACTGTCCAGTCCAGTACTTTCTCTTCAGTTGGCTGGCTGGAGTGCAACTGAACTCAGTGAATACAGTGACTCAAGTAAAATATTTCAGCATGAGCAAAGATGGAAGAACACTTGACCCAATTCATGGCTAATTTTGAGAAAGTTCATGAAGATGGCAGAGTCTTGCATTCAGAAATTGCAAAGACAAAGTGAGTTGGAAGGCAGATTGTATGAGAAATATTTTGCAAAATGCAGTGGAAAGAACAAAAACACCAGAACGACTGGCTTTGGCTACACGGATGTGAGTATTAGAATCCGACTCTGAGGATGAAGGTACTGACAATGCTGCATTGCCATTGCTAAGTGCATCAAAAGAAAGTCAGATCCAGATTGGCCAAATAAAACCAAGAAGAAGTTTTTAACAAAAACAACTCCAGAACTGAAGCAAAAGATAGACTTGAAAATTGCAGATTTTTTTTTTATGGCTATAATATTACTTTGTCTGTTGAGCATCCAAATTTTCAAGCAATGATCAGCTGCGTAAGGCCAGACTACAAAGTACTCAATTGAAAGCAGGTGAACGTTAGACATAGTTACTGGTGACTTATTCGTTGTATGCTTCTACCCTTTAAATGAAAAGCAGTCACATTAATACAGGATGGCTGGAGTAATGTACACAATGACCCAGGGAACTCTGTGCAGATAGGGAAAACTGAGGCTTATGTGTCAGTGGTTGATACTGGAAGTAATAAGACTTGAACGTACTGTGCTACACTAGCAAGAAATGCCAAAGGCATTAGCAAATGAACTGTATGGCTATGGTGTTAAGAGCTACCTGGCAGACAATGAGAAAAAGATGTAATATGTGAGAAGTGATTTGGAACAAGATGATGACACTTTAGTTATGTATGGATGTACGTCACATTGGCTAAATCTACTTGGACAAGATCTTGCACAAAGTATGTTGATTAAACATTTTGTAGGTTTACAGAAGTATTTTCATAATCGCAATCAGCCTGAAGCCTTGTTAAAAAGAATGCCAAGGGCATGTAAACACCCAAATTCCTGGTGACGCTCAAAGAAACAGTCAAATAACATGCCTGGAAGTACACGTTAAAATATGGCTGCATTCTCTCAGGATTGAGAGTGATCATTAGTAGGGCCCTACCAAATTCACGGTCCATTTTGGTAAATTTCACGGTCAAAGTATTTTAAAAATATTGAATTTCATAGTTTCAGATATTTAAATCTTAAATTTCATGGTGTTGTAACAAAGCATGAATATGTATTAAAAAACCTAAACATATAAAGCCTTTAAATCGGCATTTCTCAAACTGGAGGATCCTGACCCAAAAGGGAGTTGCAAGGCTATTGTAGGCAGTATTGCCACCCTTACTTCTGCTCTGCCTTCAGAGCTTGACAGCTGGAGAGCGGTGGCCGCTGGCCAGGTGCACTGCTCTAAAGGCAGTGCCACCACCAGTGGTAGCGCAGAAGTAAAGGTGGCAATATCATACCATGCCACCTTTACTTCTGCGCTGCTGGTGGCAGCAGCACAGCCTTCAGGGCTGGGCACCTGGCTAGTAGCTGCCGCTCTCCAGCCAGCCAGCTCTGAAAGGAAGCGCAGAAATAAGGGTGCCCCCCCCCAATAGCCTTGCAACCCCCTTTTGGGTCTTGACCCCCCCCCCCAGTTTTGAGTATAGGGTAAAAGTACACAAGTGCAGATTTCACCGTGGAGACCAGATTTCACAGTCCATGACACATTTTTCACGGCCGTGAGTTTGGTGTAGGGCCCTAATCATCAGGCAGAACTTGAAGATAGAATGATCAATATAACTAATAATCAAGGGATTTACCAAGAAGCAAAGAACTCAATAAGTCAGTTGAAACTAGTTGCTGTTGCATGCAGTGTATGATTTGATCTGATAAATGAAGATCTTGCACTAAACAAAGCAAAAGGTACAATTAGTTCTATGCACATGTTGGCCAACTAAAGAAACTGTCAGCTGAGCAAGAAGGAATTGCAAGGCAGTGGTTATTCAGCAAAAATCCTGACTTTCTCCCATATTTACTTACAATTAAAGTAGAAGAAGCTCCATGTCAAAAGTCAGTTTTCATCCACGATCAAAGAAAGTTTCCCCTCTAACATTATGGGAAAATATCTGAAGAATTCTGACATTCCATCTGACTTCATTGAACTTAAAATGCAGTTTCATCTGTGTCCAGCAAATTCAGCAAGCATAGAATTAATCTTTTTTAAAACTGGGATACATCCATTCAAAACTGAGGAATAAGCTCAGTGTATCACTACATAAAAGTTGTTCGATTACAGAATGCCCAAATGGACCTGGACTGATAGTCTGGACCTCTGCGTGCTTCTGATTGCATAATGCTTCAAGCCTAGAACTCTGCATTACTGTTGTTTCATATAATATGATGATTTTGACTTCTGTTTCAATATTATTGAAACCTGAAATGAGTCATGACATATATAAATTCCTTGAGAAAATACCAAACCAAAACCTATATAAACATTCCAACGTTTAGTATTGTAATTACATATTAGTATTATGTCCACTGCAGTTCTACTTTTTATTTTCACAACCCTAAACTGATCTCTGAATCTGTTATGTAACCACAATTTGAATATGTAACTAAAACTAAATGTAATGTGGTGTACGTTGTTGAAATAGTTTTGTAAAATCCCTTAAACTGGGACTCTTTGTTTTTCTTGGAGGAGTTTTAAAAAAAAAAAACAAACATAATTTTACCTGGTATTTACCAGACGTGGTTTTTACCAGGTCATCCCTGCTTTCCATTTTCTGTAATTTTGAAGCAAGAATGGTGGTTAATTTCATCTGAACACCGTGTGCAATAAAATATCCAAAAGATACAAGGAAGGGAGAATTATGGCATATGAACATAAAAATATCTTTGTAGATCCTAATATTTCCCACAGTCCCTGACTAATGGGCTATGCCTTGGTCTGTGTGAATATCAGAGACCGTTCAGCATTGTTACTAGGCAACCACTGGGTTTGATCATGCTCCTCCCTTTCACTCACCAGAAGTTCTCACTTAGTGGTTCCCTCTCTCGGGCTCTTTTTAAAAATAAGTAAATTGTTGTGCAATAACCTTTTTACCCCTCTCTGAGGAGGTCTTGTCCTGAGGAATATGGAAACTGAGGCATTTGTTCCTCTGGGCTCTTCAGTGCAGCATGGTATCTCCTTTCCATGTGCTCCCCAATCATGATGAAGCAGCATAAGAAGTAGTGAGTGAAGTCTCAAAAGATGCTTTTGTTTTGTAAGGCAGCATTCCCAGTCAGCAGATAGGATGAACTATCCATACCCATTCACAGCCCCCATCCCTCACTCCACCAGGATATGCCCCCTGTCACTCGAGAAGCCTTTACACACCACAAACAGGTTGTGGATCAGAGAGACTAGTAGTCTCAAACAAATTTGCGAAGGAACAGAGCAGATCACTCCTCTCCCTCCCATCCTCTCCCCGCACGGAAAATATTTCTAATAGCCCCCTCAGCACCCTAGAGAGACAGCCCCAACTACCAGACTGTTTGTTTGAAAACCAGGGTCCCCCTGCATGTTCTCAAATGGTCCAAACTCCCTAGGCAAGGAATCAGTTGTCTTCAGTCCATCTGGCATCTCCTGTGCACACAAGGACTGAAATGGGCAAGAAAAAGCCTATGAGCCATAACTGTTCCCACTCCTGATTCCAGTTCCTCCACTTGAAAACTGTGAACAGCCATCACAAGTGAAAAAGAGAGATTTCCCACCCCCCAGCCCTTGACAATATAAGACATACTGCACAAGACAGTGGTGGCTCTGATTTGAAATCCAGCCAAAAAAAAAAAGACAGCAAAAAATCTAATGGGTAAATATCTGTTTTCAAAATAGAAGTTGAAAACAACCCCCTACTCTTTCCTGGGGAAAATCATGAAAAAGGCAAATGTCCTGTGGGAAAGAGACCACAGAATGTTTTATAGTTTAGGAGCCTAAGGAAAACCACAAGTCTTGCCTAAAATCACACTGGCAGTAGCCCCCACTTTACCAAACATGAGCCTGTCTGAAGGGGATTTTTTTCCAAAAATTCAGATAATAAAAGTTTTTAGGTTTCCCTAAGAGAGACTACAAATCTTCCACATTCTACAAAGTCCTTTGCTACCACCTGTTTTGCCTGGGCTCTCCTGTCATGTTTAACTGATCTGACAGCTGCAGACCCCAACAAAGCCAAGGAATTCCTTTCAGCGTTAAAGAAAAACTTGCATTCTGTTTCTTTCTTAGCTGACTTATCTAAGGATTCCATAGGGTTTGCTGCTAGGGTCATGACCTTTAATTCAGACCACAGCAGTGGCTATGACTCTGGATAGCAGACAACCATTCAAAGAAATACTGTTTCTCAAATGGACAAATCTTCAAATTGTCTTATGCTTTACGAACGCTCTCCCCTCCACCAATTATTATGGGGTTATAGGAACTCTGAAAGTAAGTAGAAACAAATTTTCTGGATTTAAGAGTAATGAATCTGGTAATTCTCAGGTACTGGCTTCAACTGCAAAGAGACTTCCTTCTAGTACAATCAGAAAAGCCTTCATGGTGGATTTTTAACAACCGAGGAGGAAATAGAAGCCCAAAATTCCACTCCACAGTAGTACAGATACTATTCTGGATGAAGAATCCTTGCATTGATCACTACAGCCCACAAAAAGGGGGACATTAAAGAAGAAAGACTACCTGATTAGACATTTGACTCATAACTCAAATAGTTCTGAAATCAGGAGGTCTGTTTTTATTTTCTATGAGGGAAATATGTGCGTAGTTAGTTACAAAGTTGATTTAGTATTAGAACTTGTTACTAAATCATTAGTGTTCTACAATTTTAAGAAAAACTCTTCGACCAGGTCTACGCTACAGAACTATATCACTATAACTGTATTTTGCAAATATTGACAAGTGAAATATGCATTTGAAAATGCTGTCAGAGGTTTGAAAAAATCCACACCCATGAGCGACGCAGTTATATTGACCTAACACCTCATGTAGATGGTGCTATGTCAACGGAAGAGCTTTTCCCTTCGACATAGCTTACTGCTTCTTGGGGAGATGGATTAACTATGCCAACAGGAAAAGCTCTCCTGTTGGCGTAGTAACATCTTCACAAAAGCGCTACAGGGGTGCTATAGCACTGTACTTGAAGACAAGCCCTTCTAGTGAGTGGAACAAGGGGCATGGCTAGAGATGCGAGGTCTGGAAAAACCCAGAAACTTGCAGTGGGGAAAAGAACTTTTTTTTTTAACCCCCCCCCCCCCCCAAATGTTTGGTATGAAAAAGAAAATTGGAAGTGCTGGGAAAAATTGAAAAGAAACTTCTGTGCAAATATTATATATCTGTAACCCCCTGGAACATATTATAGCCCCCCAAATTGCTGCCGTTTGTACTAAAGAAAAACTGAGTATAGGGGCCCTTTCTTGTGACTTACTGCCTGCCTGTCTGTGCTGACTTCCGTCCTGGACGTGGAGTTTGGTGTGGAAACAGTGTGAGCATGAGGGGGAAGCAGCTGCTACCCTGAAGCTGCTGTCCTCCTGACTGTCCCTGATGAGCAGCCCACTCATTCCAGAGACGACATCTCAGTGGACTGGAAGGTTTACACACACTGTCGTGTAGGGGACCTAACAGTCTGTAGCCTGCCTGCATAGTCGCTAGGCTAGAGAGCAAGAGGCCTATGCATCCAGGGCCTTGGAGGAAACTCTTGAGGGGCAGGAATGGATTCTGCCTCCACTTCCTGACCCGGAGTTCTGCAGGAGGAACCAAATGCACGCAGCATGGAGGAGCTCTTTTTCTTCTCCCTCAGCAAAAATGATATGACTATGGAAGCATTTCCACACTGAAAGTCATTCAGACGAAAAGGGATCTGTATTTGCAAATACTGCCAAGTGAAATATGCGTTTTCAAATGCTATGAGAATGGCCAAACACATCCTTGCATGTAAAATGTCCTGCACACATTTAAAAAAGCCTTCATGACTGGCAATGAAGGTCAAGAAGAAGAGATGACACTGACAGTGGTTGCACTTGCAACAATCCTCCTCAATCCAGAAGTCCTTCTGCTTCTGACACACCACCATCTGAAATCGTCGTACACTCAAGTTCAGCTCTTCAGTCATCAGGAAAATAACATGCATTTCAGCCAGTTATATCCAAAAGACCCTCAACAATGACTTCATTAATAGACAAGGTGATGCTTGAATGGCAACAAAAAATTGACCAAACTCTCTCAAGGGTGATATGTTTCTGGCTCTCCACTATGAGTCACGGAAACGATTTATTGGCAGGAACCATTTAAACTATTAAGACCATCATGAAAGTCACCCAGCAGACATTCTTTCAGCAAGACTCTTCTACAGTCAGAATATGAACGTTTTTAATACAAACTCTGCGCAAAAAAAAAAAAAAAAAGAATCAATGAAGCACTTTGTCTGGCAGTACGTGCAGATGTGTGGACAGATGCATGGGGCGGGGGGGGGGAAGAAATCCTAAACTGTATAACGTGAAAGATGTTGAGAAGTGTTTCAGTTAATGCAAATCTTCAATTTTAAAAGTACATGAAGATCATAACAAAAGTTCAGGCCAGAAGTTGTGAATCTTTCAGACAGATTCTGATTAGAGAAGTCACAAGAAAAATCTCTATTCTAGCATTTCCAAGATATTAGTAACTAAACTGTTTAGCCAGCTATGAACAAGTATAGTATAATTTTGCTTAAATTATGACACTTTTTAGTAGTGTGTTATCCTTTATAGAGTCCGGTGTTTACTATAAAGTTTAGAGAGATGCTGAGACTTACCATTTGTCCTTAATATTGTGTTAACATAATGAATATGTAAAGGGGATGCTCAGTGGAGACTCTCTCATCCCCATAAGCTTGGTGGCGGCAGCAGCAGAAGCATCACCCTCAAATCCCCCACCCCACCAAATCCAGGCAGGTAGTTGGAGCCCAGGCCAGCTTTCAGGCTCCCTTTCCCCCTCAGTTGCAAACTGAAGAAAGGGAGCAGGGGTGAAGAGATGGTGAAGTCCAGGAGGGAGTCATATAGCGGGTGTCCAAGGGACACTTTTATGTGGTGGTGGGGAGGGGAAAGGGGACCAGCAGAGTCAGCGAGTTGGGGTTTGTCTGTGGTGCCATATATTTATATGCAACTAAGGCTGAATTTTCAATCTGTCACATGCATGGGGTGGGGGAGGTTTAGAAACCAGAAGATGTGGGGTTTTTTTTTGTTTTTTGGGGTTTTTTTTAGAATCCCATGATTTTGGGGAGTTCTGACTCATTTTGAATCTTGGGCTTGGTGGTAATAAATATCAAAACAAACAAAGGGCAGAGGCCATCAGTCATGGTTTTGGGGAGAGGTTACACTCGAAGAAAAATTATTGAGTAACATATTCCAGTTTTCTTCCCTCTGCATATTTTAATAGCCAAGCAGTTGTACGTTACATAGTGAAGACTGCAAAGGGACACTGACTAGGATTTTTGTGAGTTTGTTTTTGCAAGTGTTTCTGCTAATCCATTTACCAGCACCCAAGGAGCATTTTTTTTCCCTTTTCTGTAAGGCTGTTAATGAGATGGTGGGCTGAAGTGGATACATTTGTGGACAGTCCTTCGGGGCTGTGTATGGGGGGGTGTTAATTATGGGATAGGCACCCAGAGCAGTGCATGGACACCTGTAGTAGTAGTTTAAAAGTTTGATGCAATCAGGCAGGAGTTTGACAGTGCATGGCATATCCATCACAAAAGCGTTTTGAAGAAAAGATTGATTGCTCTAATCAAAACACCTGACTCTTTACATCTTTTGTCTCCTGCACTTTTTCTCCTTTTTAAAGGATGGTGTCAATTGGCTGGCATTTCTCAATAAGTACAAACTTCATGGAATTCTTTGTGATGATATGGGTTTAGGAAAAACATTGCAGTCCATTTGTATTCTTGCAGGAGATCATTGCCTCAGGTAAGCTGCTGTTCTATCATGCACTTTGAGGATTTTTTTTAAGATACTAAAAGTAACATTGTGTTCTTAATGTTTGATACTCTAAAGGGCTCAAGAATATGCAAGAACTAAATTGGTAGACAGTGTTCCTCTTCCATCCTTGGTGGTTTGTCCTCCAACGCTTACAGGTCATTGGGTGGATGAAGTGAGTAAATTTTGCTCCAAAGAGTATCTCAATCCTTTGCACTATACCGGACCTCCCACTGAAAGAGCAAGGTAAGCAGTACATTGCAGAAAAAATATTTTGACTTGAAAATGTATTCTCTGTCTGATAAGATAAATTTCAAAATTCTTTGTATGTGGCTGAAAAAATAACTTCGCTTTTTATGCAGACAGTAAATCGTAGAATGTTTACACTACTTTTGTGGGTGGAAATGAAGACCTATTTATTTATATTTGCCCTGAACACTGTTTCTCTCTATTTGTTTTAAGATTGCAACACCAAGTGAAAAAGCACAATCTCATAGTAGCTTCATATGATGTTGTGCGAAATGACATTGATTTCTTCAGGTAAGAATTAATGTTTGTCTTCTTGCTTTCTTGTTTTATTCATATTTAAAAATATTAAATAAGACTTCCTTTTATTTCCTAGAAATATTAAGTTTAACTACTGTATTCTTGATGAAGGCCATGTAATCAAAAATGGAAAAACAAAATTGTCAAAAGCAGTAAAGCAGTTGACTGCCAATTATAGGATCATTCTTTCTGGGACACCAATCCAGGTAATTGCTACACACTCTATTTCAAGAGGGTGGGAGTGGAAGAGGCAAAGGGAAATTATTTTTGCAGTTACTTCGCTGTCCTCATTATCTTAGCTGTCTTGTTCAGCATATAGCTTACTGCTCTCCTGAACATCTGAGGCTCGTGCTCACCATTTCACATATGGAAAAACCCAAAGTGGTGTGGGGACTCTGAAGTACTCCCACTCCATTTTTTTCCAAACTGTTTCAAAGTGGTGTGGTTTTCCACCTTTATGGAACCCAGGGGTTCCATTCCAAAAACTCATGGCACATGATGTTCATATCAACTCGAACTCCCTCACATTTTGAGTCCCATTCTGCTATATAAGACCTCTCTCCTTGGGATGTCTGCCTCGCGTTGAGTTGAGGCTGCCAAAGACCCTAGTGTACTGCCATACACTCTCTCTCTGCTGCTATCCAGAGGGCATGGTTTGATTGATGCCTGGAGGTGTCGGAAAATCCAGTAATCAATTACAAAGTGCACATTCTGAAGTCACTTTGGTCCTGGCCTGTGAAGGTACCATTGGGGCCTTCCCCTTACCTAATCCTTGATTTCATCCCCACCCAACTGTCAATCTCCCAGATACACAAAACAGCTATAGGATCATAATTGGTGTCGAGAGCTTCATTGCACTGTATTATAGGGTAAAAATTCAAAAAAGTGAAGAAATACTCCATAATCTTGGAAACTGTTTTCAGTCTTGGAAAGGTTTTAATGAATTTTTCTCTTATCTTCAGAATAACGTTTTAGAGTTGTGGTCACTGTTTGACTTCCTTATGCCAGGATTTTTGGGTACTGAACGCCAGTTTGCAGCTCGTTATGGCAAACCAATTTTAGCAAGTAGAGATGCTCGGAGTTCCAGTCGAGAACAAGAGGCAGGTAAGGCACAAGCTCCAATCTATTTTCTTGCTTGTTTCTTTGTAACTCAAAATTGCTGTTGAAAACATCAAACACTTCAATATTGCAGTATGAAGTCTTTCTGTTTGTGGTGATTGAAGTAATTTGCTGCTTTGTTGTGGTTTCTAAACTATTTGCTATGTCTGCTGTTGACACCTAGGAGTTCTTGCAATGGAAGCACTGCACCGTCAAGTATTGCCATTTCTGTTGAGACGAATGAAAGAAGATGTACTACAGGATCTTCCACCCAAAATTATTCAAGATTATTACTGTACTCTCAGTCCTTTACAGGTAAGTTTAAAAAGCAAGATATAGACTCTCTCTGGTACTGACATTTGCTCTGCACTAGTTGGGACTACAGAGGAGTCAGTTGTAGCTCCATGATCCTGGGGTCAGTTCAGTATGAGCCTTGGCATACTTTAGACCACCCGGATTTGAAAATATTTTCTTATGAGGCTTAAAATTAAAATCACTGAGGAGTGTGTTTCTGGTATCACTAATGTGGGTAGTTGTAGGAAATAGTTTCCTGGCATGTATTACTTAGACAATATGCATGAATTTGCAAATTTAAAGTAAAATTTTCAACTAATGATTACACATAAACTGTGTGGTATTAATATTATGTTTAGTGAGAACTTAAAAAGTTCTCTTCGTTTGTTGCATTATTAGGCAGTCTGGATTTAAATTTTGTCGTTCTTGTTTTCTCACTCCTTTACACAATACACTCCTTTCTTTCACCTCGGGGGACCCTACAGGTTCAGCTTTATGAAGATTTTGCCAAGTCTCGTGCCAAATGTGATGTTGATGAAACTGTTTCATCTGCTTCACTGAGTGAGGAGACTGAAAGGCCAAAGCTTAAAGCTACAGGACATGTGTTTCAGGTACAGATTTCTTCAATAATTTGTGCTCTCTTGTTAATGTATTTCTAGTAGATTATATTCTACTAAATCCTGCCATACTGAAAAGGGTAATTTTTGTACACTGGATGTTGAAATATAGTTTAAAGTAAATTCGGTTAAATCCTGAACCTACTATTTAAATGAAGCAATTTCCATAGCTGTGATTAACTTGTCTGGAATAAGGTGTGAAGAGCTAAGATGATTAAATTACATTTTGATGTCTTATTTTCAAGTGAAACTTCCTGTTTAAAATATTTAAACTATAGTAGGTTTTTTTACGTATTCTGCTGAATTAATCAGACTGAAATTGTGCATGACCACAAGCCTTCATAAATTTGGATCCAAAGATAACTTAAGGTAAATTGGTATGGCAGTACTTCTCTGAAGGGCCTCACACAGCTTCCAGGTTCCAGTCTTGTTGTTTCAGAGTCACATGATGCTCTGATGCAAGGGTTTCATGCACTGTCCCCAGAGCTGGAACTAAGATTGTTTTAATACTAGCAGCGGCAAGTTTTCGGCTGGAATTAACTTTTTATTTAAATAAGTGTATGATACAAACATCATTAAAAATCTGTGTTGTCGTCAGACTTGTGAAATTATGGCCAAGTGGACTACAACATTAAATATCAGTTTTGTTCACCCCATTTTCCATAATCTTTAGTTGCTGCTAACCTCACCAGTTAACTTTTTTCTCTCAAAATTTAAAAGGCATTGCAATATTTACGAAAACTATGTAACCATCCAGCATTAGTGTTAACAACCCAGCATCCAGAATACAAGAGAACCACAGAGCAGCTTGCAGCTCATAACTCATCCCTTCGAGATATCCAGCATGCACCTAAACTGTCTGCTTTAAAACAAGTAAGTATACTTAAACCATGTTATGTATCCCAAAGTTCATAAACGTATGTACTGTTCTGGAGTTACTGTGATTATTGTATAACACTGTTTTTGAAAAAAACTAAATTCCTAACTGATAGTTTATTTAAAAAAATTTAGTTAACCTGTCCTTGAGTGTCTGCCATATTTCTGGTTTTACAGTTCCATTTTTCTGTTTTGGGTTATTTTTGTGGGGGGGGAAGAAGGCTATTGAATAATTTCTCTCAATCATTCCTGTGCAAAAGAATCCATACAAACAGAAGAAACTGAGACCCCTTGCAGTCAATGTGTGATGCTGAATTTGGGCAGAACTATTTGATTTCACGGTGAAGCGGACCATAAACAAAGTGCAGTCAAATAACAAAGTGCCAGCAAACTGGGAAAACGGGGAGATATTTTGTCCCTCTAATCTTTGTTATATTAAGCAAAGATGTTACTTGTAATAATAGCAAGTTTAAAAGTTTCAGGCAGAAGTGATTTTTAAATTGATGGGGTTTTTTAAAATGCAATTTCCATGTAAAATTGAGTGTAGTGCACGATTTTCTGACCAAGTGTTCACTCTTAGCATGGGACCACCATTTTCAGGAAAGTAGCTATAATTTATCTCTTCAAATTTTAATCCAAGGCATTTCTGCTCTCTTTATATATATATATATGGAAATGATCACTAGAAATATTTGCTAAAATTTAATTTTTTAGAAAATAGTACTACATTTCTTAAGAAAATAGGCATATGTAAGTAAGAAGATGGGATATGTATGAAGTGTTGATTTTGTACAAATACAGAAGTTATGTAGTTATTGCATGGAGATATAATTATCTCTCCAATCCTGCATTATAATGTGTGGGCACAGCAGTCTGCATACATGGATCACAATACAGGATCAGGCCTTAGTCATTGTTTTTTCAAGTGCTTTGGAGTATCTGAAGTATGAAAGCTGCTTTTTCTGTTCGCTGTTGCTTTACTACTTCCTGTTACTCTTAGCAGAAAATTGTTTGACCTGTTTATTATAGAAGACACCTCTGGTGGTTGAAGACATTGACTCAATTTTCTATATAATTACACATGGTTATGTATTATATCCCTCTTACTAATCTAATATTTGATAGAAAACTTCTTGTTTAAAACCAGTTTTTGTGGAAACAAGATAAGAAATTTAAATGTTTTCTGCCAAATTTTGCAGGTCCTTCATAATGTGAAAGGCTGTACAGTCAATATTCCTTGTTCCCTACAGAATGTGACTCCTAGCTCATTACATACCCTGCAGGAATTTGTGGGGGTGGGGAGAGAGAGAGAGGAAGAGAGAAAAATATGATTTTTATTCACTTCTGCCAGCAGTGTAAATATCTCTATTTACAAGAGAGACCTAATCCATTGTGGTAATTTTTATTTTAAAATTTACTTGAAGCTACTACTAGACTGTGGTTTGGGAAACGGTGGCTCTTCAGAGAGTGGCACAGAAGCTGTTGTGGCTCAGCACAGGATACTTATCTTCTGTCAGCTCAAGAGCATGCTGGATATAGTAGAACATGACCTTCTCAAACCTCACTTGCCCTCTGTTACATATTTGCGATTAGATGGCAGCATACCTGCTGGTCAAAGGCATTCCATTGTTTCACGGTAAGTTCCTCTCTTCTTTTCCTCTGGTGCCTTAAGGCAGACTACAATGGATGGCATTACTTGCTCGAATACAAAATTGAAGTGGCTCTTGTCTCCTGGGAGCTCTTGCAGCTTTTAATAAGATAGGGTATTATAATTTCTACGCATGTGATCAGATTGTACTGGCACACCATCATTGAATGACTGATCTTGCAATTTGAATCAGATTAAATGAACCAGTGTGAAGATGTGTTCACAAATATTAACTGAGTAGCAAGGAACCATGTGTCATAAAATAAGCATCATACTTTTTTAAAAAGTCGTTAAATTAAATTCTGAATAACACTAGGCTTAAATTGTAAGGAAATCTTCATATGATGGGCTTTCTTCGGTTCGCCAGTACTACAAAAGAGATTCCAAAATTCCAAGTGTACTCTGAATATAGTGAATATACTTACAACAACAATTGAACTATGAAAGCAGGTCTTTATTGTAAAGCCTGAAACATTTACTTGTGAGCCAGCTTGGTTGTCTCTTCTGTTCATCATGCAGAGACCTTTATACAATCCTAATTCCTGGTTTCTTGCTGTCTTGATCAACTCCAATGTTTCCAACTCTTGCAGTGATGAGTGTTTTTTCTTGAATAGGGGAGAATCTCAGGTTTCCTGTAAAATAAAAAACGAAATTTCTATTCCTCATTGCAAAGAAAATCTTGAAAACATGAAACAAATGTAGTAATCAACCAGAAAGCAAATAAAAAATAACCAAACTTTCATGATTTTTTTTGAACACTGAGAATATTGCTATTGTAGTTTGTCCCTAGACAGATTAAGTACTTTGTCACTCTGGCAGAGCCCTATATCCATATGTCATTTGGCCTTCTGTTCAAAATTATACCTGCTGGTCCTTGTATGGTGCTCCTCAAGAAGAGGACAGGAGCATTCCATATACGCTTCCCCTCCTTCCCCCGCCGAAGCTGTGAGAGAAATAGTCTGGAACAAAGATTGCATCTTGTTAGATTTTTTTTTTTTACTTTTAGATGCATATTTTCACTTTTGTTTGTAACCATCTCTGCCTTTATCTCTTTTACTTCTATGCTTTTTTTCTTAATAAACTTGTTTTTGTTTTTATTATAAACCAATTCAGTGTTGTGTTTCGAAGGGAAGGGCATTTTTACCTCTTTTAATAAATTGTAACATGCTGTCTCTTTAACAGAGCAGCGTACTTTAATATTGTCTGTGAATATATAGTGATAGGTGCTATGCAGTGCAAAGAAGCATCTCTGAAAAGCTGGAGTTCACTTATTACTTGCTAGGCAAGATTTGGGCTGGGGGAGCCTAGAAAAGTTTGTTGGAGGAAGACCAATTGATGTGGCAAGGAGCTGACAGTCTAATATCTAGTAAACCTCACTCTTGCAGAGAAGAAACAGTGGCCCACAGCTCTGGGTATCCCCATCAGCATGTTAAAATTAACGAGGCCTTTGAAAGCACCAGCCAATAACTTCACAAGATAATACTCAAAACCCACTTCATCCTAGATTAAACACAGGCTTGTAAATTCAATAGCCCACTTGCCAATGACAATTAGGAACGTTTTTTCCCTAATGAGTAGAGTGTCTGCAGATTTGACTTTTTTATTTTATTTTTATTAAGTTTTCTGGCTGTTATGGTTGTGAACTGAGGAAGCCAGCACTGTAGTGGCTAAACTTGAGGCTGTGGAGCTGTTTGCCTCAAGACTGTGCTGCTGCTCGTAGCTTTCATAGGATCAGAACATGGGAATCGAGACTGGTAGTTAGTTTCATTGCTGCTTATCAGAACACTGAGAACAGCAGTGAAACTACCTTTCAGTCTGCTGCTCCTTTTGGGAAACGATGCATAGCCGTTCCTGTGGGAGGCAGAATAGAGTAAGTCGCACATATGTATGAGCAGCATGACTAGCAGCCAGGAGGCTTAGAGAACAGAAGTGACAGTAACCAATTTTCCCACCCTTGTTCCTCTTTGGACTTCTGATCCCAACAATCGGGAGGCTCAAGCAGGAGGATTGGTGAAAAGAACATTCTCTTACTTGTAACAAAATGTCACTAGAATAGTATACTAGGTAGCATATTTGTACTTCAAAAAATAATACATGGCAATATTATATAGACTTCCTTTTTCAGACCCATTAGAATTCTAAATAGCTTGACACCAGTCCATGTCAATGGCATGGATTTTTTTTTCCGTATTATAGCAGTGTGACCCTATTGTAAGGCTCTGTAAAGCCTGTTTAGACTAGTGTACCCTCCACTATTCACCTACAGTACTGCTGTCTCTGGTGACTACAGGCCAGATAGACAGAAGCCATTTGTGGGAGTCAGTCCATGGCAACAGCTGTGTCCAAGGACAAAGAGTTCCCATGGAGAGGGCAGGCAGCAGTACTGCTTCCATCCCTTGGGAATTCAACTGAGCAAGGCAGCTTTAAGTTCCAGCCAGTGATCCCTAAGGAGCTATGCCTAGTCAATATACTGAATCAACATGACCTGGCCAACCCCACCTGCATTAAGAGCTTGTGCCCGTTGCTTCTGAATCCCCAAGCAGAATGGATGTTGAAGGTGGTTTATACCATTGTGCCCCAACTACTGGCAAATGTTTCTACATTAACAAAAGTGAATTGGGGCACCAGCATTATTGGCATTGTAGCAGAGTGTCAAAAATTAATCTTTTTTTCTGATTTTTAGAAAACAGATTTGAGAATCATTTTAAGGAAACAAATGCCTTCATTCACATTAGTTTTTACCTTAACTAATTATTGATTTTCAGAATGTGAGTTATTTTGTAAATAATGTAAAGTAGTTTTTACTGAATTATTTCCTCTTCTAGTGAGCTACAATCTCTGCCTGTGTCAATTAACCTTTCAGGTGACTTAAAAAAAAATCTTGACAACAAGCAGTGAAAAATATGATGTCGAAAGTGATTAAATACACCATTAATTATTTATTTATTTACTTGTAGTTTTTGTTCCATTTCATTTCTGCAGTCACTCTTATGAACTTCTAAATACTTGACTTTTTATATTTATATATATATATAGGTTTAATAATGACCCATCCATAGATGTTCTTTTGCTCACCACTCATGTTGGTGGACTGGGACTTAACTTAACAGGAGCTGACACAGTAGTATTTGTGGAACATGACTGGAACCCAATGAGAGATCTGCAAGCAATGGATCGAGCGCATCGTATTGGACAGGTAAAATACCAATTGTTAATCTTTCATGAGTTATCAGAAACATCTTTTTTGTTCCCGCAGCCAGGGTCTCCCACAATTTTTGGTGTCTGCGTTGCTCTCTTCTGTCTGCAGCTCATGGACAAACAAGAGCTTTGGAGCTGCATAGTCTGGCCACACCTCAGCTCCTGCTTGATTTCAGTTTCTCTGCTTACATGGCAGCATGTGGATAGTGGTTTTTACAACTCCTGCCTTCACATTTGGCTAAGGGGGCTTTTTTTTTTTTCTCCAAAATTTTGGGGCAGTGGTGAGCAATGATCTCTCTCCTCCCCCCAGGCCAGTTTTTAGCCAGGTGTTGGAAACCCACAGAGCCTTAGGTACAGTGTCTCCCTGCTGGCTGCTCTGCTGTACCTGGAAGGTGCACAGGTACAGTAGAGCAGCCCAAAAAGCACCGAATGAAATCCAAATGGTGCTTCATCTTTGAGGCTGCCGTCCTGGGCTCAGCAGACGGTCAGTTGTGCCCAGCCTTCTGTCCTTAACTCTGTTACTTCCCAGGGCTATGAGTTGGACAGGCATGTGGCATCTTCTATCCACTGAACAGCTTTGACTCCAACATGCAGGGGAGGGGAGAAGGACCAGGAGTCTGACAGAGCAGGAAGAAGCTCCAAGGATGAGGAGGACCACAGTCAAATGACTCAAGGAGCCCCTGGAGAATAGAGGGAACAGTATTGTAGGGTTACAAATGCTCCTCCAAAGTCCTAAAATGGGTCCTGAGCACCCTGATAAATCAGGGTTCATAAGCACCCTCCTCCTTCCCAATTTGGCCAGGACGGATCTCCAAGTGTTCCCACTCCGGGAGGGGGGGGGTAGGGGGGAGGGGGATCCAGCAGGTGAGGACTCTTAAGATCTCAGACTTCAAAAAGTGTTTTCCTTAACCTCTGAGGATAGTACAAGAAGCAATGGGCTTAAATTACAGCAAAGGAGGTTTCAGCTGGACATCAGGAAAAACTTCCTAACTGTCTGAAGTTAAGAATTGGAACAAATTCCTTGGCTTTAGCAAAGCTTTTGATACGGTCTCCTACAGTATTCTTGCCAGCACGTTAAAGAAGTATGGGCTGGTGAATGGACTATAAGGTGGATAGAAAGCTGGCTAGGTCATCGGATTCAACGGGTAGTGATCAATGGCTCCATGTCTAGTTGGCAGCCAGTATGAAGTGGAGTGCCCCAAGGATTGGTCATGTGGCCGGTTTTGTTCAATATCTTTATTAATGATCTGGAGGATGACGTGGATTGCACCCTCAGCAAGTTTGCAGATGACACTAAACTGGGAGGAGTGGTAGGTATGCTGGAGGATAGGGATAGGATACAGAGGGACCTAGACAAATGCTACCTATTAATTTCATTTGGTGGCCCCTTGTTCTTGTATTTTGAGAAGGAGTAAATAACACTTTCTCTATACCACTCATGATTTTATAGACCTGTATCATATCCCCCCTTAGTCGCCTCTTTTCCGATCTGAAAAGTCCCAGTCTTATTAATCTCTCCTCATACGGAAGCCGTTCTATACCCCTAATAATTTTTGTTGCCCTTTTCTGAACCTTTTCCAATTCCAATATAAATTTATTTGAGATGGGGTGACCACATCTGCATGCAGTATTCAAGGTGTGGGCATACAATGGATTTATATAGAGGCAATATGATATTTTCTGTCTTATTATCTATCCCTTTCTTGATAACTCCCAACATTCTGTTCACTTTTTTGACTGCTGATGCACATTGAGTGGATGATTTCAAAGAACTATCCACAATGACTCCAAGATCTCTTTCCTGAGTGGTAACAGCTAATTTAGACCCCCATCATTGTATATGTATAGTTAGGATTATGTCTTTCTTAAAAACCTCTAAAGTCAGGCTTGACAAAGCCCTGCCTGGGATGATTTAGTTGGGGATTAGGTCCTGCTTTGAGCAGGGGGTTGGACTAGATGACCTCCTGAGGTCCCTTCCAACCCTATGATTCTGTGATTCTAAATTGCTTAGGGAAGTTGTGGAATCTAAGTCATTAGAGGTTTTTAAGAACAGGTTAGACAAACATCTGTCAGGAATGGTCTAGTTATTACTCTGGTCCTGCCTTGAGTGTGGGGGACTAGACTAGATTACCTATTCAGATCCCTTCTGGTCCTACTCTTCTGACCTCCTGGTTATGGAAGTAATAGTAGTCCCTCAGAAGAAAGATCCTCAGGGTTCTACTCAATTTTCTTTATCATTGAGAAGCATACAGCAGAAAACCAAGCCATTCTAGATTTCAAAAGGCTCAACAAATGGATGAAGAAAATTAGGTTCCAGAAGGAGATATTAACCGCTACAATGTCATCCCTGTCCCAGGGGGACTTTCTGACTTAGTGGATCTGGAAAATGCATACCTTGACAACCCAATCAGACTGTGCCATCACAGGATCTTAGGGTTTACTTATGACAGAAGGTATGCTCAATATGATGCTCCCATTCGGCTTGTCCTCAGCCCCACTGAGTCTTTACAAAGATTGTGGTAATCATAGCCAGACTCAGGTCACAAGGGATCCACCTGTATCCCTTCCTGGAGATGACATTTTAATCATAGCTCCGTCCCCACCAACAACACGCAGAACTATGTCCCTGACCTTGAATTTCCTGCAGGCACATTGGTTTATTATCATCAAGAAAAGCTCCTTCATTCTGTCCACCCAAATAACTCACTTGGGAGGGGACATAGATACCTCGATAGCAAGGATATATCCATCTCTAGAGATGTTCCAAAAGATTCAAGATATCCTCATGTTGTTTTGGAACTGCAAGAGGCCCACTGTTGCACTGAGCCTTCAACTGCTAGATGTCCTAGTATCATGCATAGAGATCACTCCATCACACATCGGACACCTTTTTTAAGGCTTCATCTTAAAGGTATGGGACTACTCCCCAGATTGCATGGAAGATAAAGTGAGGGTTTGGGAACAGGTAATTAAGTCCTTAAATGTTTGCAAGGGCATGCCCATGCTGTTCCGGCTCCCCTGATCCTCACAGCTGCCACCAACCTGAAGGGCTGGGGACCACACCTGGCTCCCAAATAGCTCAAGGCATATGGAACCTGGACGAAAGGACCCACAGCACAAACCTCCTAGAACTAAGAATGGTCAAGTTTGTGCTATGAAGGTTCCAGTCCAACCTAGAGAGGAACCACGTCCTGACTGAGTCAGACAACATGACCATGGTTGTATATGTGAACGACCAAGGGGGAACAAGAAGCCCAGCGCTACACATCGAAGCAACAGAAATCATCCAGTGAGTGGAGCATTCTCTCCTCTCTCTTAAGGCAGCTCACATAAAGGGAGACTTGAACCAGAAGGCAGACTGGCTCAGCAAGCACAAAGTGAATAACTCCTGGTGGTGCATGAATCAGGAAGACTTCAAGTTAATCATCCAATTGTTCAGCCTGCCATTCTTCTTTGCATATGTGCAATGTGCCTCAGGTGGCACACAACCAGGATTCAACACCAAATTTGGTCTGCTGGTTGGATCATTAATTTCCCCAGCTTGGGCTGGGTACTGACAAGGACTGTGACATGAATGCTGGGCCATGCCCCCTGGCCTGCCATTAACTGACCGATTCTTTAACACATGAATGTGAAGAGACCAGAGTACTTCACCAGAGCAGTGGACCCCAGATCCATTGGGACAGAATCCCTATCGCACAGATGGCCACAGGGCGGCCTCTATGCGTTTCCACCCTTCTCATTATTATGGGAAGGTGGTTCAGAAAATCAAACAAGATAGGGCAACAGTATTATTGGTAACCCCACATTGACCAAGGAGATCCTGAGTTTTGGACCTGATCGTGGAAATTGAGACCACCGGTACAGCTCGCCTAGGGGGAAAGGACATCCGTTCTTCTCACAAGGTCCTGTGCTTTATCCAGCCTTCCTATTGAAAGGGAAGCACTGGTATCATTGAGTCTGCACTCCAAAGTCGTCAGAATACTCCTTTCTTTTGGAAGAATATCATCCTTGAAAGCATACTCCTGTATTTGGACTGTGTTTTGTGGCTGGTGCCGGGAACATGAAACCAACCCTAGAAATCCAGGAATTCCAGCTATCTTGGATTTTCTTCAAGAAGGCTTCAACAAAGGTCTCTTCCTCAGCACGATTACATGTCCGGTGTCTGCCTTTTAGTAGCATGATATTCACGGTATCCATAGGTTCTTTGACAAAGAACCTCTGGGTAGCCAGATTCCTTATGGCAGTGCAGTTAGTCAAGCCAGATATTAGACCTCTTTTTCCCAAGTGGCACGCCACTTGTACTGAGAGCCCTGACAAACATAATTTCAAAGCATTTGGTGTATGTTTTTATTTGTCCATCAAAACTTGGTTTCTGATTGACACTTGCCTGGTAGACATGATGGCTGAGTTGGCGGTGCTCTCAATGCAGGAACTTTACTGTGTATTTCATCAGGACGGGGTGGTGCTCAGAGCTCCAGAATCATTTATCCCAAAGGTGAACTCTTTCCATGATTCCCAAGAGGTGGTTCTACCTTCATTCTGTCCAAGGCCATACCCTCCTGAGGAGAGAGGGCACAGTTTAGATGTCTCTGAAAATTTACCTCCAAGTACAGCGTCCACAAGGAGAGCAGATGTCCTGGTTTTTGTAGCCTTCCAGCCAAGGACTCAGAGCTTCCATCTCCTCTGTTGCTCAGTGGATTAGATGATACATTGTGAAAGTATACAAGGCATTGGAGATTCTGGTTCCAGAAGGGGTTAGGGCACATTCTGCGTGATCCCTGGTGACCTCATGGGCTGCAAAAGCTAATGCACCCCCAGCAGAAATTGATAAGGCAGTCACTTGGTCAAATGCTACCATCTTTATCAAGCAGTACAAGGTGGACTTGCTGTCCTCTGCAGACTTTAAGGCCAGAAGGGACCATCATAACCACCTAGTCTGACCTCCTGCACAGTACAAGCCACAGTGTAGCCCCTTGCTCACCCACTCCTGTAACGTCTGGCAGATCCATAATCTCTGGCTGAGTTACTGAACTCCTGAAATCAAGAGAGGACTTCAGGCCCTCAGCAAGACTTAGCCACAAAAAAGCTTCACCAAAGCAGCAACAGAGCTTGTACGCTTTCTAAGCAAGCTAAAATAGCTTTTTTAAAAAAAAATCAAAGAAAGCAAAAACAGGGAGGAAAAAGCATAAAAGAACTAGGTGGTGTGAATCTTCCGATTCCTCTTCCTCCTCCATAGAGATTGATAAATTGTTGGGCTCTGACTCCAATCAGAACTGGGAAAAGACTTCAGCAAAGATCCCCCCGTGTGAGAAATGGATTATTTAGATCAGCCTGAAGAAAACTGTGAGAGTAAGCCTCTGAGCAAATTTCTTCTCTCAAAATCCTCCCCTGTAGCCACAATTACTCTACATTCCTCCTTCAAGGAAGTAATCCTGGATGAATGGGATAAGCCAGACAAGAAGAACCACATTAACAGAAATTATATTAGGTTCTGTACGATCCAGGGATCAAAAATCCCAATTACTGATATACCAAAAGTTGATGCCGTAGTGTTCCTGACTAGAGATATATTATCCCCTCAGAAGGTGAGTTCTACCCTAAGAACTCCATGGGTAGAAAAATGGAGACCACTCTCCAAAAAAAACCACCAAAAAACATAGAGGCCTCTCCAGCCTTCCTGTTCCTAGCAGCTGCTTCCTTTGCAATGGCATCTCTGTCCTGGCTGGAAGATCTCAGAGCTCTCAAGGATACAGAGCTACCATGACTTTGTCTGTATTTTAAACAGTTTCCTTGGAAACAGTGTAAATTGTTGCTGACACCTCAGTGGATGTGATGAGATTCTCAGCCAAAGCCATGACCCCCAGCTCAGCGACCAAGCACCCGCTATGGCTCCATTCCTGGAAGGTGCATTGCCACTCAAAGCAGATACAGTAAAATCTTAACAGTCCCAATGCCACATGGTGCCTTTAAAAGAGTACAGACCGACCTTCAGACAAATGTGTTCCTTTTGGCCATTGTTCTCACAGAATACCAGCAAAGAGACAGCATGTTCTCCTGAGAAGCCGTAGAATTGTGACACAGGAGGAAAGCCTCAAGGGAACGCTGCCACTCCCGAAACCTCTTTATGACAAAGACCGCATTTTATGGGCTCCACCCCATCTTAATTATGGGCTCCACCCCATCTTTTTTTCATCTAGTTCTCCATCTTGAATGACCCTGTAAAACACGATCTAATCCATGAGACTGCCACCTAGTCAAATGCTACCACTTTTTTATCAAGTACAAAAAGATAGACTTCTTGTCCTCTGCAGAGGCATCCTTTGGCAGGAAGGTTCTGCAGGTGGAGGCCTGGAAATGATTTTGCCTTTTTAAACAAATATTCTAGATTGGGAGACCATTTCTGACCTTTTCTATAACCCTCCTTACATCTGTTTACTGCTTGCTGCTTCCCAGATGTCAAGAATTGTGGAAGGTGCTGGGCTGCAGAATGAAAAATTTTACTGATTTCCTTTCTGCTAGCATCAGCTCCCACAATTCTACTCACCCGAGATGGCTCCTAAGTCAAAGATCAGACATTAAGTGAAATCGTTACCATAGGACTGTATTTCTTGGTCTAACGTGTATAGTTATTTCATTATCTCTGTAATATTTATTAATGATGATATGCAAGTTTTACAGCTTTGGAATAACTCATCTGGAAGTAGGCAGGAACTGGGGAGGGAGGCATGACCAGACCATGTGGTTTCAAAACTCTGCTCCGCCTCTGTTAGCTGCAGAGAGAGGAGAGCAGCCCAAAAGTCAAGAATTGTGGGAGATACTGCTAGCAGAAAGGAAAATTATCAGTAAGAAATTTTTCCATTCTCTCACTTGATAAATTAGTATAAGCCTGCATAACAGAAAACACCAGAGCTTGCTCTTTGTAATATATGGTTTTTGTATTATTTTTTCAAGTACGGTTAGGCTTGATCAAACACCTGAATGAGGAAAGGAACATTTTACGTTGGCTAGCATGTAGGATCAGGAGATAATCCTTGGCAGAGCCAAAAGGAAAATCTGGAGCTAACTGTATGACCTTAGTCAAGTTACTTAAACATGCTGTGCTTCAGGTCTCTATTTGTAAAGTGTCTCTCAGAGTTTGAGGTTTAATTCATGCTTGTAAAGCACTTTTGAGAGCCTCAGGTGAAATTATTTTTCCCCTTGTCTGTATTCTTGTTGGAAGTTTCATTTCACTTACTTTTTCATGATGTACTGGTCTCATCTTGACTTAACATCCCTTGTTGCATCCATTATCAACAAAGGCCTGAAATTGACTATCTCTAGAAGTACTGCTTGTAAAGACGCTAATTCAGAAAAGCATTTAAGCATGTGCTTGTGTTTTGCTGAAGTGGGGTGTAAAGGCCTTATTCTGAGAAGTACCAAGCCAATTGAAGTCAATACCTATTGACTTCAATGGGAGTTGTGTATTCAGGATCATGCCCTGAATGAGTAGAAATGTTGTTGCTGAAAACAAGACTCTCCCTTTTTCCTCAAGGACATTGTGTGCCTGGTCCGTGTCTTGTGAGCTGGGAGTCTAAGAAATCTAACTACAATCACTATAAGGCAGTAGAGAGCACTATCTGAGCAGGTTGGCACTTTGTTTTTGGGACTGTTTTTTTTTTTGCCTTTACCTGTGTGGCTCCATTCACTAAAAGCTGCCTCCTACCCAAATCCTCTCTATCCCATACCATGGTTTGTAATTAACGTTTTAAAACCATGTATTGACATGTTTTAATATTTGTATAATGAGAATTTTTCCTTTCAGAAACGTGTTGTCAATGTGTATCGCTTGATAACGAGAGGAACTCTGGAAGAGAAAATTATGGGTCTGCAGAAGTTCAAAATGAATATTGCAAATACAGTGATTAGCCAAGAGAATGCAAGCCTACAAAGCATGGGAACAGATCAGCTTCTTGACCTATTCACTCTTGACAAGGTAAAGAACCATTTGCAAAAGTATCTACTAAAAAGAAGCATTTAGAGGCATGAACATAAAAAATGCTGTGATGTGAATCCTAAAATTACTGGTCAGACAAGCATTTGAAATAGAATAATGAACACCAAGATGTTTCCCAAGGAGCCGTTACCCTCATCCTCTTGGAATGGACTCCACAATGCTCCAGAAAGCACGAATATCAATCTTTCAGAGGTGTTCCAGTGTTAATGTGTGTAAAGGGAAACTAGGAATAAATAAGATGCTTGTGATTAATAAATATTATAGAACACTTTTTTTTATCTTAGTTTAAATGTGTCCATTTTTTTCTTTTAAGGATGGGAAAAGTGAAAAAGCAGATACTTCTTCTGGGAAAGCCTCTATGAAAGCAGTTCTTGAAAATCTGGGAGAACTTTGGGATCCAGAACAGTATGATTCTGAATACAGTCTAGAAAACTTTATGCATTCACTCAAGTAACCATCTTACATTCTTGATTCAATTGCTGCTAGTTCACGTATTTTTCTGCTGATATTCAGCAAATTTCAAAGCATATATAGTGAACCTATAGCTCAATATGTAAATAGACTTCTTGAAAGAAGAATCAGCAAAAGACTGACACTGAATAGTGTCATATGTTTCACTGGGGGAGTTATTCTGTCTTAAATATTTGCACTGTATAAAACTTTAAATGTAAACATATTGTGAGGTGGTTTGAATTTTACTTGCTAAACAGATGCAAATTCTTATTTGGTAGAGGAATAAAACCCAGCAAGTTTTACATATGCTAACAAGTGTTACTTCCTTTTGAAATAAGTCCACCATTGTTCCTTGCTGTATCTATAGTTTTGTACAGATAAGTTTCAGTGAGTACTTCAGGATGTTCGTGTACATTTTTTTTATTTTAAACATAACTTGCTTTTATGATTTATTAAAAAGTAAGATTTTTTTCAGCTTAACAAGTTATAATGATCTTTCATTCAGATCATTTCAAGATGTACATCACCAATGGCAAACCCTAGAAGCTAGAAAGAGTGGTGGGAAACTAAATGGAACTAGATTTATGTGTGCCCATCTCTGTATATTGAATATAAATATATAATGCTCTTCAGTCTTTTGACATCACTTTGAGAGCAGTTGATTTCAACTTTTTAATCTAATGTGTTATACTAAATACAGGTAAATGGTCTGTTTAAGGCCACCTATGCATCCCATTAAGAGGGGTGTGCTTTTTTAATTTATCTATAAGGCTAGAATATAGCCCCATTCAGAGACCTATGTATTCAGTAGGTTTCAGTCCTATATATTTTTTGTAACTAAAAGAACAAATATACAAACAGAACTTTTCCAGAAATAGATTTTGCACTGTTTAGAATTCTAAAATCCATGCTGAAGAGACTGTTTACTGTACTAGTGCATGAATTAAAACCTCTTAAACAGAAGATGGGAAAATATTTTCTTTAGGGATCTAGATATACATACATATCATCATAGAAATACCTCCTCTCAATCTGAGGGAATGGAGCATTAGAGTTAAAATCATGTAACAAAGATTCTAAAGCAGGGGTGGGCAAACTACAGCTGCATCTGGCCCTTCAGATGTTTTTAATCTGTCCCTCGAGCTCTCGCCGGGGAGCGGAGTCCAGGGCTTGCCCCACTCCATGCATGCCGTGGCTCCGCATGGCTCCCGGAAGCAGCAGCATGTCCCTCCACCGGCTCCAACATGTAGGGACAGCCAGGCAGTTCCACATGCTGACCCCGCAGCCCCCAATGGCCAGGAACCGTGGCCAATGGGAGCTGCAGGGGCGGCGCCTGTGGACTGGGCAGCGCGCAGAGGCACCTGGCCATACCTCCGTGTAGGAGCCAGAGGGAGGACATGCTGTTGCCTCCAGGAGCTGCTTGAGGTAAGAGTCACCCAGAGTCTGCGCCCCTGACCCCCTTCCACCCTCTGTCCCAGCCCAGAGCACCTTCCTGCACCCCCTATCCCTCATCCCTAGCCCCACCGCAGAGCTCGCACCCGCAGCCTGAGCCCCCAGCCCGGAGCTCCCTCACATGCCCTGAACTCCCCATTTCTGGTCCCACCCCAGAACCAGCACCCCCAGCCAGAGCCCTCACCCCCTCCAATACCCCAAACCGCAATTTCATGAGCATTCATGGCCCGCCACACAATTTCCATTCCCAGATGTGGCTCTTCGGCCAAAAAGTTTGCCCACCCCTGTTCTAAAGGGCTTTAATAGCTGGGAGTGAGTATACAGTAGCTGTATATTAAGCAGCTTTTTATAAAAGGGAGTCAATAGTAAAGGTGGTATGTATGTTTATAGATGTGCATGTATGTACCAGTATGTACACAATTTTATAAATATATTAAATTATAGCTAAATTTACAAAGCTGTCTGAATACATATATAGGATATATGTATAGATATCAAAATCTACAATTTGTAGCTTGTTGTGCACTTAAGCGTCAGACTAAAAACCATCAGAGACCTCAAATATGTAAAATAACAGATTGCTTTGTTAAAACACCCCTCCCCCCAAAAAATAAAATAAAAAAACCCGCTTATCCTATAAAAGCAAGACTGTTCTGCTGCATTTGGAAATGAATTTGACATATTTCAGTAGTTACAAACTGCCATATTGTAATATTAAACTAGCATTCCATTAAAAAAAATAAAAACAAAATTGGGAATACATAACTCTTTGTATGTTGTATGTACATGTTCTGTGTGTATGTAGAAAAGAATGATGAATGGAGAGAGACCAGTTTTATGCATAGTGAACAGTCCTAGGGAGAAGTACAGTTGGGTCATTAGTGGTGAATGTTTTGGTGCAGGGATGATCCTGATTGGTTAATGTTCACTGCAAAAATAAAGTATCTTTCTCCCCCAGATGCATAGCAAGTACCTTCATGTACATTGCCTAGGTTTTTTCTACTGCATGTTCCAGAAAAGATGAACAGTGTGTAACTAATATCTCAAAACAATAAGCTTTGGTGTCCTTCTGTTCTAAAATTTGACTTGCTATTGTTGTAGCCAAAGAATTACTATGCATTAATTTTGTAGGCATTCGGAGATAATGTTGACAACTCTTTTATGCATTAATCTTGCTGTGGCTCCAAGACATCAGTGATGAAAAAGATGGTAAATGTTTTTCTTTAATTTCAGTAAAGAAGTGTTTTTATCTAACCATAAAACATTGCATTAATTTAAAACTAACTTGGGGAACTCTGCAGCAACAAGCATTCCAATCTATTTATGATGATGGGAATTTGCTGGAGCACTGCAAAGCTCTACTCCTGTCACTTCCATATGGTCACCTGGACTGCATTACATTAATTACCACCATAGGGAAGGAAAGATACTGCCTAGCAACACTCCCATGTGATGTCTTTAAATTGGCTGCTCATTGTCACATTTTTGTTGCTATGCAACCCTAATCCTCCTTATGACAGTGGCCTTCTTGGATGTGACATCAAGATGGCCCCGGCCAAGAGCTGGGGAGTCCGGAATAATTAATGTTTGTGTTAATTTGAGGATTGTATGCACAAATTATAATTCTTAAGAGAAAATGTTCAGAGCAGGAAAAAGACATAAAACACCAATGAGGACTGGTTCAAATCATTTTTGTATAAAGTCAGACTAAACAATCTGCGATTGAATGACATTAAACTCAGGCAAGTTTCAGGACCAAGAAAACAATGAATGGATTCAAAGAAAAAAGACCCTATACACTTTTTAGTAAATGAAAAGATGTGTAATGAACATTAATCTGTTCAGAAATGATGCAAATAGTAGCTGTCTAAAGTATTCAGAATTAAGCAGAATTCTTGCAGACTTCAAGTTTGAGGGGAACCAAGGCCTGAAAAGATACTAATCTGAGATTGCAATTTTTATTAAGGTTGCAGCTCAGACTGACATTCTAATCTGAGCCAATGTCTATGAGATTCTTTAAAGTACATGGTATTAAAAAACATAGACTATAAAACACTTTGGGGCAGAAAGTACCATTTTAGAAGCAAACTATATGGATGTGTGTAGTTCTTTTCAATTTTTGAAATAACCTAATTTTTGAAATAACATACCGTATATACTTGTTCATAAGCTGAATATTTTTGGTAAAAAAAGTGACGCATCAAAGAGTGGGGGGTCGGCTTATAAACGGGTCTACACCAACATTTGATGATTTTAAACTCTATGAAATCATTGAATTGAATATCTAATACATTGTCGTTTTGTTTACCTGGAGCGTCTGCAGACATGGAGCCCCTCAGTTCCCAGTGGCTGCGGTTTGCCGTTCCCAGCCAATGGGAGCTGCAGGAAATGGCGCCACTTCCCGCTGCTCCCATTGGCTGGGAATGGCAAACCACAGCCACTGAGAACTGAGGGGCTCTATGCCTGTGAACGCTCCAGGGAAACAAAACGTCCTGACCCACCAGCAGCTTACCCTGACAGGCCGGGAGCCAAAGTTTGCCAACCCCTGAAATATAGGGTCGGCTTATGAAAGGGTCATATGTTTTTTACTATTTTTACCTATCCATCTTTTGCGGGGTTGGCTTATAAACAAACGGGCTAATGAATGAGTATATACAGTAATTGTTCCAAATGAATCTTTCCAGTCTAGTATTAGTGAAGTTTGTGCATGTGCACTACATCTGCATGTTAAATATCTTATTGAAAATTTTAGTTTCTCCATTTGCATCCTTAGGAAAAAGGCAGCAAATATGACAACTACCCAAAGAGTCCACAGCCAGTCTTCACAGCTGATAAGGAGAGAGGACTTCTCTTGTTATACTGGGGACAATCATTTTCCATGCCACATAAAGTGTAATTAATTCACTTTTGTTTTAGAAATCTTCCAGGAAAGTTAAGTGATGCATTTCCATGCCATCTCCCAACTCTTCTTCCTAGTCCTCCACAGATACCTTCTCTATCCCTTTTCATGAATCCATCTCCTGGGGCCTCTGCTTTAACACAAATTTGCCACAGTTCTGCAATTTGGGGGGAAACACAAATTGTTCCCCAAGAGTATTGAAGAGAATGGCTCTTGCTTTTTCAGTTAAAAAATAACAAAAAACAAAACAAGAACAGTAGTCTCACACCTGTGTTTGACTTTTGCAAATCCAGATCTTCTGAGATACTTGTTTCAAGTGTGTGGTGGTGGTGGTGGTGATCTTTCCGTGCTCTTTTTGTACTTTCTCAGGATTAGTTTGGGACTTTATTCTTCCATTTCTCCCACCATGAAATCAGGAAGACAGAGTCCAAGTTATTCTTACAGTTCTAACTTAATCTTGTCAATTTTGACATTCTAGTAGCCCTGTCACTGAACATCAAAACCGGTTGCCAACAGTTCCAGATCTGTTACCTCAAACCATTACCAGGTCTTCCATCTAGACCTGAGGTCACTCCATATGGCATCTTAGTGTGTGAAATCCTTTTAGGATTTGGATGTAGACACCCAAATCGTTGGCTGCAACCAAAGAGTGCTGAGCTATGCTCAGGAAGGTAAGTACAAAGGTGGACTTAGTGTCTGAGCGTAACAAGTTTTCTTAAATGACTTGCATTTTCTCTAGTTTGGGAACAACCACAGATCTTGGATCTAAGTAAAGTCCTGACAAGACTGACCACCTCTCTGTGAGCCAGTGTCTCTGAAGAGTTCCTCATAGCTAAAACTTGAGCCACTGATGGCTGATAATTCCATTTAAAATATTTCCAGAGTGTCATAATTTACCTTTATACTAGATTTAGATTACTACTTAGATGGGACAGATTATTTTCATAACCCCCGTAGGCTATTTGTGGTTTTTAAGACACCCAGGGTGTCTGTCTCCATCCAGAATCTTTCTAAATTGATTAGACTTTGTATCCAATTTTGTTAAGTTAGGCGAGAGTCATGGCCATAAGGAACTGAGAACTCATTACACTAGGTCCAAAGTGTCTTGCAGGGTATACTTGCAAAATGTCCATTACAAAATGCATAGTCATTGCATTGCAATTTTCCATGATATATGTTTGTGAAGCTGCCACTTGGAGAGCCATTCACATACTATTTTACACAGTATTATTCTCTTGAAATGGGCCAGAGTAATCCTTCTATAATTAGAATAAATCTTCTGCTGAGGATGGATTCGTAGTTCTACTCCCAGACTGGGGATCAGCAGAGTCCATGATTTTGTTTTCATTGCCATCCACTAGTCAGACAAAGTTCAAAACTTAGGAACCAGTTATATTGGCCATGGTGCAATCAAAGAATTAAAATTCTATTTATTGGAAAGTGTGACTTCCTGTTTAAGCAAATTACTTGAAAAACCTCAACATTGAATGCTGAGAAGAGGTCTGTGTTTCACTGTGCTCACACAGCTGATCTCTTCCACCAACAGAAGTTGATCCAATAAAAGATATTGCCTCACCTGCCTTGTTGCTCGGGATGAAGACTGAGACTTCCAGAATGTAACTATTTATAAAAATATTTACAATCTGTCAAACATACTCCTAGCGCAAGGAACATATACTGCCTTCTTTTAAAAAGAACAGGAGTACTTGTGGCACCTTAGAGACTAACAAATTTATTAGAGCATAAGCTTTTGGGGGCTTCAGCCCACTTCATCGGATGCATAGAATGGAACATATAATCTCTCACACACACACACACACACACACACACACACACACACACACACACACACACACACACACACACACACACACACACACACACACACACACACACACACACACACACGTTGGAAGTTACCATACAAACGGTGAGAGGCTAATTAGTTAAGATGAGCTATTATCAGCAGGAGAAAAAAACTTTTGGAGTGATAATCAAGATGGCCCATTTAGACAGTTGACAAGAAGGTGTGCGGATACTTAACTTAAGGAAATAGATTCAATATGTGTAATGACCCAGCCACTCCCAGTCTCTATTCAAACCCAAGTGAATGGTATCTAGTTTGCATATTAATTTGAGCTCAGCAGTTTCTCATTGGAGTCTGTTTTTGAAACTTTTCTGTTGCAAAATTGCCACCCTTAAATCTTTTACTGAGTGGCCAGAGAGGTTGAAGTGTTCTCCTACCAGTTTTTGAATGTTATGATTCCTGATGTCAGATTTGTGCCCATTTATTCTTTTGCATAGGGACTGTCTGGTTTGGCCAATGTACATGGCAGAGGAGCATTGCTGGCACATGATGGCATACATCACATTGGTAGATGTGCAGGTGAACGAGCCTATACCGGAAACCTATTGACCGCTATACTTGCCTACATGCCTCCAGCTTCCATCCAGGACACGCCACACGATCCATTGTCTACAGCCAAGCTCTAAGATGCAACCGTATTTGCTCCAATCCCTCAGACAGAGACAAACACCTACAAGATCTCTATCAAGCATTCTTACAACTACAATACCCACCTGCTGAAGTGAAAAAACAGATTGACAGAGCCAGAAGAGTACCCAGAAGTCACCTACTACAGGACAGGCCCAACAAAGAAAATAACAGAACGCCAGTAGCTGTCACCTTCAGCCCCTAACTAAAACCTCTCCAGCGCATCATCAAAGATCTACAACCTATCCTGAAAAATGATCCCTCACTCTCACGGAACTTGGAAGACAGAGCAGTCCTCACTTACAGACAGCCCCCCAACCTGAAGCAAATACCAGCAACCACACACCACACAACAAAACACTAACCCAGGAACCTATCCTTTCAACAAAGCCCGATGCCAACTCAGTCCACATATTTATTCAAGTGACACTGTCATAGGACCTAATCACATTAGCCATGCCATCAGGGGCTTGTTCAGCTGCACATCTACCAATGTGATATGTGCCAGCAATGCCCCTCTGCCATGGACATTGGCCATACCAGACAGTCTCTACGCAAAAGAATAAATGGACACAAATCTGACATCACAAATCATAACATTCAAAAACCGGTAGGAGAACACTTCAGTCTCTCTGGCCACTCAGTAAAAGATTTAAGGGTGGCAATTCTGCAACAGAAAAGCTTCAAAAACAGACTCCAATGAGAAACTGCTGAGCTTGAATTAATATGCAAACTAGATACCATTCACTTGGGTTTGAATAGATACTGGGAGTGGCTGGGTCATTACATACATTGAATCTATTTCCCCATGTTAAGTATCCTCACACCTTCTTGTCAACTGTCTAAATGGGCCATCCTGATTATCACTCCAAAAGTTTTTTTTCTCCTGCTAATAGCTCATCTCAACTAATTAGCCTCTCACAGTTTGTATGATAACTTCCAACTTGTGTGTGTATAAAATCTTACTGTATGTTCCATTCTATGCATCCGATGAAGTGAGCTGTAGCCCACGAAAGCTTATGCTCTAATAAATGTGTTAGTCTCTAAGGTGCCACAAGTACTCCTGTTCTTTTTGCGAATACAGACTAACACCGCTGCTACTCTGAAACCTGCCTTCTTTTAGGACCTTGGGTTTAGCAGGTTACGGGTAGAGGTAGGCTCCATTTTGTAATTGTCAGTTCAAGATACTTGTTTCTGTTGGGTTTTTTTTTTTTAAATACCACAAACTGAGCATGAAACAGTTAAATGTGATTTAAAGTTGATTTAATTTTAGATCAGTTCAACCAAGGAAACTTCTCTGAATGACAGTTACATAGATGACTCATCTGAATTCTGCTCCTGTAAAATGTCTTCATTGATAAATGGCTTTTGAGCTTTTGATTTCTGAAGCTTAATTAACTGCAAACTCTTGTTTAGCTCCTTACCTTGTAACAGCTCCCCCACTCCTTTTAAATCAGAGTTCTCTCCCTCTGCATTGGAGCCAGAAGCAAATGAACACATTTACTTAACCACATTCCCAGTTGCCATTCTGATGCTCTAGCAGCACCAGCAATAAAACTATTAAATAATTGGGGCTAGATTCAGGTTATTATTCAGGTGCCACTAACGAACCAGATTCTGGTTGTAACTGCGAAAGGTGATCTTTCTATTGGCGTAGAGCTGGCTCGTGGGCCAGCTGCTGCCTGTCCTCTCCAACACAGATGAGATATGGGGAGTGAAGGTGGCTAAACTGTGCCAATCTGCTGTTGGCAACTGGTCCCTTAAGGATGATATGCCAGTGGTATAAGCTAAAGCAGTAGTTCCCAAACTGGTATGTGCACCTCTGGTGCTCAGTATGGTTGCTGGAAGTAGAGTACCAAAAGTAGTTTTTCAGATGGTGGTTGCATGCACTGCAGCATGCCAGAAAATGCGGGAGAAGTAAAATACTCCCTTCTAGCCTCCTTTAGTCATCAGGGTAAATAATGCTCACCAACGCTGTGAGCATCGTAGTTTTATGTAGCGGGGTGTGCTGGCTGGGCTCTGCAGAGGAATGCTGTACTATCAGCTGGTCCCAGGAAGCTGACTTTCTGCTGAGCTTAGCTGTCAGTTTGCACTAGGCCGCACGGCTCGAGAGACAGAGGCCAGCTAGTGAAGTTCCACAGCTGGTCTCCTCCCGAGACTAGAGGCAGGTGTGCGGGGCCAGTTCTGCACGGCTGCACAACCTATGTGCTACCTACCCTGCAGAGGCTTCCCTCCGGCTGGGGAATACTGGGAGGCTGGGCCACATGGGGAATTCCCGCCTGTCTGTGCAGGAAAGCTGCTGAGGGACAGGTATTGCCAATCCCAAGTTTCCTTCAACCCTGCTAGCCATGTGCTGCTTCTAAACAACGAGAGCAGGATTCTCCTGCCGCTGTCAGGGCTGGGCCTGGGCCTCTGCAAACCGATTCACCAGACACAGTCAAAGGGTGGCAGTTGGGATCATGGTCCAGTGTAGGGAGAGCCACCTGCTGCCTCCCAAGCAGCAGAGCCAGCCCATGGCAACCTGAGCCTCCTCCCAGCAGGAGGCGCCCAAGCAACATCGCAGGCTCCGCCCTTCTTGGGAGGGGCCAAACTCCAGAGCTGCTGAGGAGCGGCCTGATGCCCAAGTAAGCCCCACTTCCACCCAAGCGCCCTACCCCACCATCCCAACAAACCAGAGCCTCCCCCACTCTGACTCCCCCAACAAACCAAAGCACCCCATGTCCCCTTACCAGAGCTACCCCGTTCCGACACCCCCAACAAACGAGCCCCCACCCCTCTTACCAGAGCACCCCATACAGAGCTCCTGACACCCCAACAAACCAGAGCCCCCCCATACAGAGGTCCAGATACCCCAACACCCCCCCAACAAACCAGAGCCCCTCATACCTCCTTATCAGAGCCTCCCCATCCTGACCCCTCCAAACCAGAGCCCCCCTCACCAGAGCCTCACCTGCCCTGACACCCCTAACAAGCCAGAGCCTCCCCTACCTTGACACCCCCAACAAACCAGCCCCCCCAACTCTGATGTCCCCCCCACCAGAGCCCCTCTGGCACCAGAGTCACCTGCTCTCTCACCCCCACCCCACCAGAGCCCCTCACCCTGCCATTTGATGCACACGGCTTTTCACTGATGGCACTTTTTTTTCTCCAAGAGTTATTCAAATTGTTTTGTATTTTTCTTCATTTAAATTTTGTAAAAAAGAAGCAAAGTGAACTTTGACTTGTGCAACAACAATTCAGAGATTTCAATTTAAATTAGACAAATTAAAAGGTGAAGACACTGAATGCAGGTCAGCGGCACACACCAAAATACATCAAGGCGTCATTTAGTTGCTTGTTGTTTTGAGTAACAAAACATGTAAGTGGTAATAATGGCTGCTTCATTTTGTTTCTTTTTGATGCACTATTTAAACACCTGAGATGTTTTAAAAGGATGTTATAATCGAACATATTAGGCTTCCTTACATATTTATTGTATGGTAGAGTCCAGAAATACTTATTTTTAAGCCTATTAGAGGCCTGAAATAAATGCACAAACCGGAGGAATTTGCATGTGGTACTGCAACCATATTTTTTTAAGTCAGTGATATATAAACCAATAAAGATTAGGAGCCAATGATTAGAGCAACCCTTACAGTGCTCTAACTTACAGTGATGCTGGGGCTGATGCAGACTTGGAAATAAATAAACACATTCTATCTTTCGCTCCCTTTTCCCCATCCCGTACGACCATTAGAGCTCAGACACATAGGAGAATCTGGGCCTTGGTTGATTTGGATTTTTTGGGCAGGGCAGCATCTGGTACCACCATATCATCAGTTTAAATCTTGCCCAGCTCCATAGTTAGTTAACATCTGATGGCTATTACAGTATAAAATGTATAGGAATGGGAGTGAGACCAAACTAACATAACTTCAGTTCAGCACCTATTTAAGTTCTTTGCTGAACAGGGTCCAAAGAGTGCACATCAGAAAACAGCCACCCTTGTTGGCTGTTTCTGAGGCCAGTGTCTGAATTGGCTGGATCTCTGCCCTATTTTCTCACTTTTAGAGACGGTTGCTGCATGTCAGGAGTCAAGTAAAGTGATGGGGCAGTATAGGGAAACTTGGCACTACCACTGTTAATGCCTTATTTTTCCTGTAGATAAAGGACTTTAGTCTGCTGGCAGTTCAGTACTTTTCCCCAGCACTAAACTCATTAAGAAAACACAATGTCTAGGATTATGAAATACCATCATAGGATTTTTAGAAAGTCAAGAGTGTATGGTTTGAGGATCCCAATACCCAGTCTTGCTGTAGCACTATCACATACCCAACAGAACTTTTGTAATCTGGAGTGAAACAGATATCCCTTTTTTGCGCTAATTACTGGATTTCAGTAAACTGCTGAAATGCCTAATTAGGTGAGTTATTGAAGCTTGTATATTTATAATTTGAACTAGCCTGTTAGCAGTTTTGTCCCTTGTTTGCTTATGCTTGTTGATGGTGTACAACAAGGAATGAAATGGAAATGGATAAATGATTCAGAGATTTTTGTGACCACACTAAAAAACTTTAGCATAGTCAGTTATTTCTTTACACAGTTTTTGTTATTTTATATTTAAAGCACAGTGTATCACAAACATGAGGGTTTCAAGTCTGTGTGGAAATAACAGGTATTATTTGTAGTACTTTACTGCGTGTTGCACACAGGGCCAAATTTTTAATCCTTATCTTATTTTTCTCTGCACAATCAATACAGACACAGGAGTGACAGCATTTCTGTCTGGTTGCAACTGCAAATCAAGTGGTTACATGTCGAAAAGCTGTAGCTCCTGATCTTGAAATGACCTCTGTAGAGGCATGGGGTCCATCCAGGTTGAGCTCATTGTAGTTTGAAGGCCATAACTGCATATGCTGAAATTGCCTATAGGCATAATTGTGGGGGAAATAAACCAAGACCACCAGAACCTCAAAATAGATTGTCCATGTATTTTTTTTTTCTGTTAGATGTACAGAGAGTGACTCTCAAATTGCAGGGCATTCAGAGGAGAGGAACAAAAGCAATTGAGGAGGAAAAGAGTGACTTGTGGAAAGATTAAAGAGTTAAATAGGTATAGTTTGGCTAAGCAACAAGTATCTACAGATAATTGACTTACATCAGCCTTACCTGGGAGATGAATTATTTGGCATAGTATAAGTGGATAAAACTAGGAGTTCTGGAGTCAAATTAACAGAAGGAAAATATAGACTGAACGTTAGGAAAAACTCCCTGCTGTTGGTATGTGTACTGGGTTTTGAAACAGTTTAAGAGAAGTGATTTGAATCTTGGGTTTTTAAAATTGATTTGGCAAAACACTAGAAGATGAACTGTAGGGAAAAATTCTACATTAGCAGGAGGGGGAATGGATGATATAATGTCTCTTTTCCATCTCTGTTTTCTTATTATTTCTGCTTTAAACTCAGCTGTATTCTTGCTGGTTCAGTTTCCTATTGCCTTTCCTATTAAAGCTGCTACAACCACTACAATCCTGGTTTTGAATCTATTGTGAAACAAATACAAAAACTTGACTTCATTTAAATTCAAGCCAGTTTCTGGCCCCATCTTGTAGACCCATTAAAATGTTCTTTATAGTGTATTTGAAAATTTGTGTCTTATACTGCAAGCTATCCTAAAATTGTGTTATGCTTAAATGTGATATTGCATCTGTACAAAACAATTACGGATGAAAGTTCATTATACACAAACTTACAAATTACAAACCCATCTTGAAACCCTGCTAAAAACTATTTCTTGAATTACTGGTATGGCTGCACAAAATACTTTTCATCATATTAAAACTATTCAATATTTGCCACTTTTAGTTTGAGGAGCTTTCAGGAAAATGCTATGGCACCCATGAAATTTTTCATGTCAGCAAAAGTATTGGCAAAATTGAGATGATGATTTTACAGTATCTGTATGACCGTGTAAGTGCAGCTTTTTGTCATGGAGCAGCTATTTATGGTGCATTTTTATTTTTTAACTGGGATGATTAGGTGTTGACATATGATATTTCTTCAGGATTCTGATCAGCTGAACCCATCCTATGAATTCAGGAGGGCCAGCACAAGGCATTTTGATGTATTTGCTCAGGCCTTAGTAGGAGGGATGGAAGAGAGATGCCCCCAATAAGCTAGAACAGTAGAAGATAACCTGTCACCCACCAGACCTCCAACCCATGCCCAGACAAGATAATACTTGTGTCTGTTCGGGAGAAGGTGGTTGGGAGGAAATGAAGGCTGCCGGGACATTGGTGGTCTGGTTGCCTGTTTGAACAGAACTCTAAACCTTTTCAGGTTCCCATATTGCTATTTTTATATGCATTTCCTGTTGGCAGGATATTTTTTTCATTCTGACTATGTGTGTGCCCCCCAGGGTTCAACAGGATTTCTCTATGCTCAGAATGCATAACCCGTTAAGTATTTCAGTAGTGGTTTCAGTGATGTGACTACTCTCAGGAATATCTTTCCGCTAGTTACTCCCTGCGGCTGAAGGGATAGAGAAACTTTGTAGCTGGGAAGAAATTGTATGAGTAGAGTAGAACACTTAGGAAGGTTATAAATTTTATTTGTGGGCATTGATATCATGGGAATCATGGCCACAAGATGAAGGATTTTAAAAAAGCAACCTGAGGCCAGCAAGTGGTGATCACTGCCCCACTGGGTTAAAATCTTCACTGACTTCTGACAAAGCTGTCGTTTGCATCTAAGCTGATTTTTCTCACATACAAGCTTTAAGCATGGCTGCAATCAATGCTTTCTTGGAGCAGGGTGAAATACAGGTTTAGAGTTACAGTATCTGCTATGCACCCCAGAAACTCTAAACTTAGAGCAGGAGTAAAAATGGATTTTCTGCCTTTAGTAAAATTGTTTGGGGGTGACAGATCCAGTACCCTCCCCATTGGTGCAGGACTTCATTTCAGGAGAGCATGATATGATCGGTGAAGCTGGTATTTTAAAAAAAACAAAAAACAGCCAAACAGTCTACCCACTTCTGATAACAAAACTTGTGAAAAATGCATTTTTGCCCATGTTAAAAAAAAAAATTATGGTGACATTTTCTTTGAGGTGCTTTCGTGCCCCCATGCTTTGAAATTTGGCCTTTGTGTCAGGGGTGAACCTTTTGTCATCCCCATGAAAATCTGCCCAAATTTGGCCAAGTTACCAGCCTTTGAAAAATTGCAGTTCTCAACATGCTGAGTAGAGACTTCTTAGATTTTAGCAGCTGAATCCCTCAAAGATTCCACCCACACTGGGTATACTCCAGCTCAGGGCTGAACAGGACTTTTCCTGCAGTTGTAGCTTTGGGCTCCAAAACGGAAAGCATGGAGACTCTCTCTCATGTGCATTCAATGTCCCTTCCTCCCCCCAGTGGACCTAGACATCTTAGAGGAGGAATCTACCTGATTCACACAGCAGGGGGACAAGAGCCATACCAGAAGTTGGGGTGGGGGGAGAGAGGAGTAGGTTGGCAAAATGAGCCTGTGGGGAGGGAGAACATTGTTGGGACTGGAGTGACTGGAGGCTAGGGGTGGGAGAGAAACAGATTGGGCAAGGAGCTGGAAGGGACCGGATGCACAGAGAGTAGAAGTTACTTGACCAGTGTCACCTGTTAGGCGAGTGGTGGAGCCAGGGCTAGAACCGAGAGATCCTGAATTACCATCCAGTTCTTTCCCTTTCAGTTGTAGAAGAACATGTCTGTACTTCTGGGGGAATTGTGGGAAGCCACCGGAGGACTATCAGCACTTGAGTGATTTAGCCTGCATCTTCAGTGTAAAGTGGGCAGGTTCTAGCCCACATTCCCATCCAGGTAGGCTAGCCAAGGCTTAAAGTGTTTCCATACCCAGCTCAAAGATTTTTCTGTATGGATTGTAGCGGGTTTGGGCTAAAACTGAGGTTAAAGGTGCCATGAAGTCCTAGCCTAAGAGCTTAAGAAGGGAAAATACTGAGTGCACCACTGGCTAGATGAAGTGGAATGGTATATTTTGGGCTATTATTGCACAGCTGAATCACAAAATCCTACCTCATGGGGAAAGAGGGACTGGACAAACAAACACATTGATAGTGTAATCAAGTTAGGAAGCAGAAAAATCAGCCCTAGTACATTTCATTTAGCTTGATTAGAGAACATACAGCAATATTACCAAAAGTTAAGATAAATCAGCCTTTGCAAATATGTCTGTAAAACCTACAGGTGCTCAGTAATATTTTAGGAAGAGTTACAGGCTGCACTAATCCTTCTTCTCCCATTCCTTGGTCTAACTTGTTTAAAAGAGGAATGATTATTAGATCAGGTTGCCCAGAGAAAGAATCCCAAGTTTGGGGAGATTATCAAGGGCAAACATTTTGGGGGTATTTCTACTCTCACTTTTTGCTCCTCAATAATATCACTCTTCTTCAGCAACAAATAATGTAAAGCATTGGCTCTGAACCTTTCCAGACTACTGTACCCCTTTCAGGAGTCTGATTTGTCTTGCATACCCCCAAGTTTCACCTCATTTAAAAACTACTTGCTTACAAAATGAGACCTAAAAATACAAAAATGTCACAGAACATTATTCTAACTTTTTACCATATAATTATAAAATAAATCAATTGGAATATAAATATTGTACAGTAAACACTGTGTTATCTGGCACTTTACCAACCAGAAAGCTCTAGAAACTGGTATTTCTTATATCCATTAAAAGTCCGGTTGGCGTGGGCCAGCAGGCTCCCTACCTGGCTCTACATGGCTCCCTGGAAATGGTGACATGTCCCTTCTGCTCCTAGGTGGAGGAATGGCCATGGGGCTCCATGCGCTGCCTCCACCCCTCCCTGAGCCTTGTCTCCGCAGCTCCCATTGGCCACAGTTCACGGCCAATGGGAGCTGTGGGGGGCAGAGACAATGCCTGGCCATGCCTCTGCCTAGGAGCAGCAGGGACATGTCACCATTTGTGGGGAGCGCCAGAGGTGACCGCTGGCCAGATCCGGCTCCGCAAAACCCCTCCCGTGCCCCAACCTCCTGTCCCAAGCCCTCTCCTGCACTCAAACTCCCTCCCAGACCCCATGCCCCCTGTCACTCCCCAGCCATGAGCCACCTTCCACATTCAAACTTCCTTCCTCCATATAACTCTTAGTTAACCAGAATTTTTGACTAACCACCACCTCCCATTCCCCCAACATGCCAGAAAGCAAAACTTTTATTGTACTTACATTTCAGCATATAGTATATAGAGCAGTATAAACAAGTCATTGTCTGTAGGAAATTTTAGTTTGTACTGACTTTGCTAGTGCTTTTTAATGTAGCCTGTTATAAAACTAGGCAAATATCTAGATGAGTTGATGTACCCCCTGGAAGACCTCTGTGTACCCCAAGGGGTACACGTACCCTGGTTGAGAACCACTGATTTAGAGGTCCCTTGGGGAGATGTCCCAGGCTGATCCCTCTTCTCCCCTCATCAATCTGTCAAATAGATGCCCGTTTAGAAGACCTCCGTTCACAAATCATATTTCATGGGGCCATACATGTGCTTTATTGAAGGCCATATATGGTGTGCCATAAAGCATGCAAGAGCGTGAGCCCCTTGACTAATGCTGTGAATCATCAGTCCCGCAAGTTCATTATGAGCAACAGCTTGTGTATGTGATAATTTTTTGTACAGACAGAGCCTGGTCAAGGTAGCATATCACTTCTAGTCTTGGGGAGGGGAGAAGGGTGTTAACTAGAAGACCAGCATCGGAGAAATGTCCTGGAAGTTATATCTGGTAGGAAAAGAGGCCAGGAAAAACTAGCATATTGGCATCAGCAGCAGATATCGCAGCTTTAATTCAGTTAGAGGAAATGGGATTCAGCATTAGGATGTTAAAACAAATAATAGACTTTGGCAACATTATCAAGACAGTCATTCTCTACAGTTAAATACTTTTTTTATGCTTAAAAGGAATGGCATCCCTCTGTAATGCATAGGGGAACAGAAGACAGCCAGCTAGCTTGAACAGTTGTTTTCTACCTACTATCAAGCTCTAACCTTCAGTGCATATGTGAATTTGTATAGGTGAATAAAATCTATACTACATTAGAAGTTCTGTTAAATATATGTGTGTGTTGGGGGAGAAGCCCATTTAATACTGTCTTTGTTGCAAAAAGTGTATCAGCTGTCTTGGTTTCCTCAAATCTCAAAAACAATCCTTAATTCTACTTCATTTGTCTCAATGCACCTCAGTTGCCACTGAAGAGTCCAAATTTTCTAACAGCTACCACGGTGTTTTGAGTTTAGATACCATCATATTTCTCCACATGTAAAATAAGAGCAACCAGCAAAATGAAGCTTGGATTGTGTGTGAGTTCCATAGGACAGTAATATCCTGGGAGCTAAAAATCTAATGCTTAAACACATGCCATTTATTTAACTAGTAATCAGCAGCCACATGCTTTTTCATGCTGTTGAGTTGCATCACTTTTTGAGGGTAGGATTCTTCAGCAAGTAAGCTGTAAGGAGCGGAGTCTCACACTGCTAAAATTAACATTGTTAAGGTGGTTTTCCCCCTGGAATCAAGAAAAAGAAAAAGGAAAAATATTAATCTCAATCCTATAGGTTGATTTTTACCCTGTGCACCAGAGTGGAGTTCAATGCAGGGACTGTGGGTGCATGGAGCCTTTGCATTTACCATATGCTGGGTCCTGCCAAGTGTCTGATTCAGCCTACAGGGCATGTTAGACTGTGGGCCATTATAGCCAGCCCGTAATAGTGGGTTGTAAGAACACCCCCTGCAAAGCCCCTGGCACATTCTTTGTTCCAGGGGCTGCTGCATTAGTTATGCCAAATCTATACCTGCCAGGGATTTCCCACATGTTGGGAAATTCGATTGTATGGCTTTTGTAAACCTGACGGCTCAGGGTTAGACAGTTCCACATAACAGAGCAAGTCTGAGGAAACACTAAATATATTAAATGCAGGTAAATTGGCTTGTTGGTCATGACGTACTCATTACTGTTGTTTCAGCTATTTTATTTCTCTTTGAGAATTTCCCTTCCAGATAATCATTTACTTCTGTTTGATCCTATGGCAAGTTCCTCAGCCTACATTTGTGGTAGTTTAGGCATCACAACCTGGTGGCTTAGAAATTTAATGAAATATCAAGTTGAGCATTATGACTGCCTGGGAGAAGAAACAATGGTTCTATTTAAACTTTGCTAATTGGAAAATGTGGCACGAAATGTAACTGGTCTGTTCAAAAATAGCACCTACTTAAAGATTCTGATCCATGTCATGTGTAGAATCATAGCTGCTTAATTTAGGGACAAAAGTAACTTTTTGCTACTTACTAGCACTGTAGAGCAACAGAGCTATATGAGAGAGCTGTATTCTAGCTCATGCTCCCACATTGTTAACAAAATGACTAACTTCAGTTGTGGCAATATTCTGCTTCCTTTACATCTGTGTAATCCTCCTGGCTTCAGTGGCATTGCACAAGTGTTATGAAGGTATCATGGAGAACCATCATGGGTGACGCTGAAACTCGTAAACTTTGTGACACCCTAAACTTAGAGCCTCACAGTGCCCGTATTTCAGTTATTTTTCAGAGTATAACCATGTAGTGGGTAAAATTCACCCCTGGCTAGCAAGTCAAAACACAGCCTGTGCCCTATTTCAGAGTCCTTTAAGAATAGCTACCTTTACAAAATGATGTATGGATTAGCATCATACACACTAACCAAAGTAACGCTGCCTGCCCACCAAAGCTACTTTCTTCTCAGGCCTAATTTAATGCTTGCTGGTTTGGGCACTGTACAAATTAAATAAAACTTTTGTGTGTTAGCGAGAGGGAGAAGAGAAAGAGATAGAACTCAGAGTTGATACTTCTGCTTCCTTTGTTGTCCTTGTAAAAGCTGTGAGACTCAGGATTTCAGGTTTCTCATGGCTGGCTCAGATTCAGCAGTAATTAATTGTATATAAAATTATACCGTACTCAGTGTTCTTGTGACTACATCACTCATTGGCTATGCCTACTTTTATTTATAGCCTGAAGAAGGGCTCTGAATATGCCTGAAAGAAAAGTAAATTAACCTATTACAGTTTATGCGTTTCTTCAAAATCTTTTGGAGGGTGGGGATGAGGAGATGCACTCTGGAATCATCCCATAGTTTTTTTTTTTCAGCCTTGCCCCCTTCCCTTCCTGGTGAGATGTGAGCCACCTGTCCTCAGGAACAGAACGTGCTGCCTTGCATCCCTTCCAGCTCAGTAGTTCTGGGTCTGAGCTTATGTCCCAAACTTAAGCATTGCTTCCCCCAGTTATTCACCAAAGTCTCAAACACAAAGGAGCATCCTTGGCCAGTTCTAGAAAACAGCAGCAACATAACACATTCACACAGAGATAAACTGGAGCTGTAAGGTTCAGATTGGATCTAGAGTGGAATTTTCCCAAAACCATGAAAGTATTTGGATCATTTATCTGGATAAAGCTTATCTCAACCCTTAGATTCTCCAGAGGCAAAATTTTTTATTTCTTTAGCTTGTGATTTGTCCTATTGTACAACAAGATTAATGTTAATGGCAGAGGGATATTCAAGGCAATAAATAGCTTTTGCAGTATTCAGATGCCTTGATCAGCTTTACTTTGGCATTTAATCATCTGCAGAAGCTGTTTATTGCCTCATAGACTCCTCTGCAGCAAACATGATCTCTTAATTAATCTCTAAGGCTCTAGCTGTAGCCTGGTTTTAGCACCACATGAGTAAGGGGTTGGGTTTTTTTCTTTTTTCATTTTGTTTTTCAGACAGTTATTAGCTGGTAGAAACTCAATGGTTCGGACAGGTAGCAGCTATTCAGTCGCTTGGGATGTAACAAACTCCATCATCAACACAGAGGTGTGGGAATCATCCACAGCTGAAAAAACCTGGAGCATAAGTAGAGGTCTCTTACAGAGAAAACTAGTTGGCAGCTTACACCCAATTTGGATGACATATTTAAATAGGAAGGTGAGTCCAATAGGCTAGTGGCTTCAGTATGGAGTTTGCTGTTTAAAAACTAATCATGAAAAAGATTGGAGCCATTTGCCAATCAAGGGTATCTGAAACTGAGCAGATATGTCACCATGAGGCCAGAAAAGGCTACCTTCTTGAATTTGAAGGGAGTGTGATGCATACCCACGTATTTTATAAATAACAATTTTTAAAATCAGTACTTTTTACAAATTCAAAATAATTTTGTTTTGGTTTTTCCGATTCAGCGCATGTAAGACTCTCACATATCAGGATCTGTTTCTGTTTGGTGCATCCCCTTAGAAGAATTTATACACAAATTTTCATAGCATAGACCACATTTTAGGAGAGAGATTCTCATAAACCCAGTTTAGCCAACGCCAAGCATTTAAAAATCATGAGTTAGGCCCCAAAATCATAAAATTAGATGAAAAATCATGAGATTTTAAAAATGAGAAGCGTAGGGTTCTTTTTCGTCTCTCTACTGGTTTTGGAGACCAGACTTTAGACTTCATGGTTTCAAGCTTTTCTCTGCAGCCATGAGGGCTAGAAACTTCCTTTTTAAAATGGATGCTGAGATTCTCAGGTAACAATATGATTCAAGCAGTCTTTAAAAAACAAAAACCCCAAATTCATGAGAGCTGGCAGTCCTGTTGCCCTTCCTCACCACCTCCCATGGATGTTTGTATGATATCCTTGCGGCAACTACAGCAATTGCTTCCAGAGAGAAGTAATATTGAGAAATGATTTAAAGTATTTTTAGCTTTTGTTTTTTTTAAGGCAGTTCAATAATTGGAAATTAGGGGGTGATATCAGTACCATGTGATCAGGCAGCTCTCTGCAGCCCACAAGCAAATGTTCCTGGATTACAGTTTAGGAACCCTGCTCTAGCGTGTGGTACAGAGTTTGCAGTTACTATTGTATAAATTTGATACAGTACATGGTAATGCAAGAAAGGGGAGTTCTCTAAAGAGTCTCTGGAAGAGATTTGTCTTATCAACAGTGAAAGCTAAAAAGCCTGATTCTAAAAACCAACACATGCAAAAAAAGTCATGTCTGTGAAATGGCAGAAAGTGTAAGAAAACTTTAAAAAAAAACCCAAAGTTGTTCTCCCCCACCTTTTACTAATTTTACTTCTCTCATCAAACTGCAAAAAGCGGATGGTTTGAAACTTGGAAAGGTTTACATTAATGATCACTACTAGGGAATTTACATCTCATATGGCAGGTGTTAATCAACAGGAACTTAAAGAGTCACTTCAGTGACTCTTTCTATGCATTGGTAGATGTCAGTAAAGACAGGCACAAACTGAAAGAAATTGTTTATGAAAGACATATTGAAAACTCCAACCAATAATTAAGTTTTCTAAAGTAGTCTGTGTTTGCTGTGATGCAGCTGGAGGCATTCTGCATTGTCTCAATGGTGTTTTCTGGGAAGCTGAGTTTCTGGAATAGAAACAGAAATAAGTTGGACTAAATGCTGATGCTGCTAAAGTAAAACTTTGGAAAACAGAAAGTCCAAACCACAATCTTCCAGAAAGAGGTGTAATGATGAGATTTCGTCGTGTGCAAACACAGACACCACAGCTATCATCTATAACTGCGTTCACGCAACATGGAGAGTAGAATGCTTAACCTGTAGTTCCACTGACCTCTTCCCAGTGAACTAAAGTATCCACTCAAGTAGCCTATTTAATACAGTGAACAAATTATACAGGCAGGCCTGGGACATTCCACAATACCTCAGCACCCACTGCTCTTCACTGGTCACAACATTTATATTTAACATTCTTTTTTTTAGTGGGACTTCCCTGGTAATAGGGAATTAATATTTGAACAGTGATGCTCTATTTCTAATTCCAAACTCCAACAAGGCTCAAAGTGAGATCAAGAAGAGACAGCTAAAGTCAGGAATGATTATATTCAACAGCGGGAAAGAGAGCATAAAAAAAATTCTACACTAAAGAGCAGAAGAATTGGTCCAAGGTAGTCACTCCTTACTCTTCAGGCAGTCCAGGATCATTTGGCTCAGATATAAAGACTTTGACGGAGAGGCACAGAGAGCAGTTAGTCAGCTAACTCCCATTGAAAGACAATAGGAATTGGGCACCTAACTGCCCATTGTGCCTTTGAAAATCTCCTCTTCATGGCGCTCCTATGGGAGTTGAAACAAGATCAATACAGTGAAATTGTTCCCCAAAATTACATCATTTGAATTTCTATCAAGCTCTTTTTCAGGATAAGTCACAACTATCATTATTGTTTCAAAAAGATGACAGCACTCTGCCTAGTGGGCCAAAGAAATGACAGAAGACTTCATTAGAGTCGCTTAGCCTTCTACAAGACTGAAGCACACCAGCGTTGGCAGCTGTTCTTACAAGAATAAAGCAAAAAAATAAAATAAAAAAAACAGTACAGGGGTCACAGTGGCACCCTTTAGAATGTAATTCATCAGAACACGCTAATAACAGAACATTTTGTTATCAATCACCCCTTAAATAGAGTGCTTGGACCAGATAAATGTTATGTGTGAGAACAGTCTAGCTATGACTGCATCATATTGACCCCAGAATTTGGCAAGATAATAATGCGTGATAACTAGTTGGAGAGCCTGCTATAGCATCATAATGCATTTTTGGATCAAGGTCCTCCCCACCATGCCTTTCAGACAAGAGGCTAAATATTCTCTTTCTGTATCTCACCAGTAATCCAGATCAACTAGTACCATTCTGAGTGACATGTTGTGCACGAGGAAAACAAAAGGGATTGCATTTTTTCAAACTTTAAAAATTAAACATTTCTTCTGAGTAATCTCCCCTCTGGAAATTGTACCAGACTGAGTAATGCATTCAGAATTATTGTGAGCTTGGATGCGTGAATGATTCCTCTTGTCTGAGTTAGCCTAACTGTTGTGAGCCTGGATCTCTAAATCATTCCTCCTGTCTAAATCAATACAATTTGCAATCCAAGAGGGTTTACGTAGCACATATATTGTGAGTGGATATGGCCCAACCCAAATCTTACTCTCATTTGAAAACAATTATATTATAGATGGCAGGTGTTTGGATGTGTCTAAGAAGGGGCCTAAGCGTATGGGGTTTTGTTTAAATGTTGCTATTTAATGTGTAGCAAACATTGTAGTGAAGGCTTTGGGAAGAATTGACCTTATAATATCCCAGTGCTGATTGTGTCAAGAGAGAGCAAGGTAAGAGTAAAGAACTGCACCACAGATCATGTCTGTAATTTTTCTCCAGTGAGAAGCTCTCCTAATACAGATGTGGGTATGAAGAGCTTATTTAGATGGAGAAAGTTGTGATGATCATCTGCTAGCAAGGCATCTTGGAATTTAATCTAGTAACAAAAGTAAAGCCACAATCCCCAAAATGCACAAATAACAAATCTAATCCCCTCCACCTTCAAAACAGAGGGACTAGATCTCAGCCATATCACTCACAGGAAGCACCAGCCATGAAATGTGTCCAAGTGTTGACCACAATTGTGGTGTGTCACACCAATAAATCTTACTTGCAGCGAAGGCAGAGACAAAGACCATACTGGCCATTTTTAAAAAATGAGATGGCTGTGCTGGTAACAGATAAGTAGGTAAGAGGCACCGTGCTCCTGTGGAGACCTGGGGTTCTATTCCTGCCTCTGCCCTGATGTGCTGTATGATCCTGGGCAAGTCACTTCACCTCTCTGTTCATTTGCTTCCCCTCACAAACTCTGTCTTTTCTGTTTGGACTGTAAGCTCTTCAGGGGAGTGACTGTCTCATATATAAAGAAAAGGAGGACTTGTGGCACCTTAGAGACTAACCAATTTATTTGAGCATGAGCTTTCGTGAGCTACAGCTCACTTCATCGGATGCATACTGTGGAAATTGCAGAAGACATTATATACACAGACACCATGAAACAATATATGCAGTGTCTGGCATAATGCAGCCTCCAGACACTCCTGTAACACAAAAATATTGAGCAGCAAAAATGTGGTGATACTGACTCTGAAATGGAAGCCAGGACAAGGCCTGAGAGAGTTTCTTTAAAGGCATTTTCCCATATCTGTTGCAAAATATTAAGTCTTAGAGAAAATATTGGCGATTGATGCAAACAGTATGAAGGCTTGAAATATTTTGCACAGGGGGAACCCCCTGCTGACTTTGAAGTAACTTGTTTGAGAGGTCTTATATCTGCATTTAACCCACAATATTAGCTTTATTAATACTTATTTACATCTCATACTAGGCACTTTCCAAAATCAGAGAAAGAAACAATGCCCGCACTGAACAGCGTTCGGTTTAGTACCAGGTAAAACCAAATCCAAAGTGATAGAATATAAGACAACTGCCCTGGAAGAGAGCAGTCTGCTGGTCTGGTCATGCCATAAAAATTTCCCCATCCCTGCTTTACTGTCAGCCCTGCCTCCTTAGGCAAGAGGGAGAAACCTGAGTACAAGCAGAATTTCCTTCCCAATAGTTCAGTACCAGTCTATGATTGAGGATACCTACAAGGGCACATTTATTTTGGGAGACCAATTTGGCCTTTCAGTTTCTGGAGAAAGTTAAAGGCACCAACAGCAAAATTGGTTTAACTGGCTCTTGTGACTGAGGTACCCATTGTTTGCTGTAGAGAGGTGTTTAGAGGCAGGATGGAAGGCTACAGTTTGCTTCATCTATATTCTTCGTACTGTGGGAGTTTCAGTGGGAGTTAAGTGCTTAAAGATCTTTTAGGATCCATGCCTAGGTCATCTACAGAGGTAAAGCCAAGGTTCTGAATAGTCATCTTCCATGCTACTTGATTGTGGTTGTCCCAAAGAATCATCACCTTGCTAGTTGCAGAAGTAAATATTTTCATTATGGATCTGTCCAAATGTCCAAGTCAGGATTGGTAAGGGGGCCCAATATCCCCTCCACTTAAAGTGGGGGACCATCTACACTATGTAGAGGAAATCCAGGCTCTGGTTTCTGTTTTTACTGATTTTTCAGGGGGCGGATCCAAAGGTTGTTGAAGTAAAACAGAACATTTACATTTACTTCAGTGGGCTTAGGATCAAGTCCTAGGTGTTTATTTATACCTAATTTGCTGGCTTCACTTCTTAGACATTTTTCTGTAAGTTTATGTTTCAGTTATGCATGGATCATTCTGTTGTCAGTGAAATTCCCTGTGGAGCAGAGAGGCCTGCAGCAATGGTTTCTCATATTTTTTTCTTGGTTTATGCAATCCGTCTCCTCAATTATTTTTGGGGGTATTATTGCCAAATTCTTTATCAGGGGATTGAAACAGAGAATTAATTAATGTTTTCACAGTGCTTTCCCATGTAAAGTATTAAGTATCACATGCCCATGGAGCTGGCAGCCTGTCCCATGACATGCACGATCAGTCCTGCTCTTCTTTCTGCTTCCAACTCCCATGCCCCCCTTCCAAATTCCACTTACTACTGGAGTTTGGAATCATCCTTTCCCATTTTGCTCTTTGTTGCTGCTCTACCTTTCCCCCATTCCTCCCTTTCAGTACTTTTCTCACCCACCCCCATCCTCTGTAGCACTGTGTCCTGCTGTGCTATTGACAGCTCTTTGTAGAGTGGAATACTGCTAACACCACTAATCATTCTCCCCTTCCAGCTCATTTGCATGTGCCCCTAGTGATTGAAATGAATCAGCAAATTAAGTTTTTGTACCAGTTAATTGGGATCCCAAATGCTCCATATTGCTTTACTGTTCACTTACCTGTATCATCCATCAATATGCAATACAGTTATACATAATTAACACAAAGCTACAAGGTTTTCCACTGTATCAGTTGTGCCATGTGTAACCTGAGTGTAAAGTGCAGATGTCCACCATGTGGCCATAAGACTATGCCAGTGGCACTTCAGTGAATGGGCAACTACTGTTCATAGGGCATTGAAGTCTTAAACACAGTATCACCACTTTATCTTTTGAAAATACCACCAGCAGCCCCAGTATGATGCCTGTCTTCTCATTGCCCAAATCCTATTTTCAATTTATTTTCAAGGACAACCTACCCGTGAGACATCAATTTAGCACAATGCTCCACTAGCCCAGCCTGTAAATGCCAGCAACAATTACAGCATTTACTGACTTGAAAATTGAATCAAACTTCTAGAAAAGTAGAAAGGGGAGGAGCGGTAACTGGTTTGAGGCATATGCTCTTGTAAATTATGGCCCTCAACCTCCCTTGAGCAGTGAGAATAATTCTGGTAATATGACCAGTTCTGTACATTCTGTATACCACTACTATGTGCATGCTGGCTAGGTGAAGCTCTGGCTAGCCACAAGGGCTAAAGGGAGAATGAGAACATTTACAGGAAAATAAATGCACTGAGGGATTCTGTAACATATAACCCAAAAGATAAGAGCTCGGATCAGTGGATATCTTTTGGGGAGAGTTTTGGTCAATTCATGACTGTTTCAGGCTTCCAAAAAAGACTTTCATATAAAGTTATAATTTTCAAATAAAACAAAAAACAGCTGCTCAGGGAGCGACATAAGAAAACTTTGCCAGGTCTTAAAAGTCCAGCTTTTTTCTCTAGAGTAAAAAAGGATGCAATCTGCATCCTACCACTGGTCCATCTAAAGCAGTCTGCTATCCCCAGCAGTGGCCAAAGCCAGAGCGTCAAACACCAAGGCGACGCTCTGTTTATAAAACTGAGTCATGGACTGTAAATACTGTTAGCCTCTTTTTTACTGGAGCAGTTAACCAATTTCAGAGGTCTAGTGGGTTGTTTCCATTGGGAGGTGGGGGTGAGAGGTTGGGAACTGATGATGGAATCAGGCGTTTCTTTGATGCAATCCTGTTTATTCACAAAGAATATACAAAGTGAACACAGTAGGAATCAAACAGCAAGAGACCAAGTTTTTTTGCTCACCCTCCCAAGTCTTTTTCAGCCTGCACTTTACCCTAAAGGTCTCTCAAGCTTCTTTTTCTTAAGTGTCCCTCTACCAGGGCTTCTCTGGCTCTTTTGGCTCCTTCTCCATGTCCTATGTGTTTCTGTTGCTTTGTTCTCTATCACAGACACTGAGGCACGCAGCTCCACCAGTTGGTGCTTCAACCCTGCCTTTGCAATGTCAGTCTCAATGGGAGCCCATTGGATCAGCTTCTACTAAGGCTATGCCATGTGACTTTGTTTTGGGTGGTGGTCCTATTATTTCAGCTGTCTGGTTCCATAAAGGAGCTTGACTGTTTCTCACAGGATCCTAAATGAAGGATGACAGTTATGCCCACCAGCTTCAATGAAGTTTCACCCAACTGTCCAGCATAACAAAACTATCTGTGAGCAGGAGGTTGGACTAGATGACCTCCTGAGGTCTCTTCCAACCCTAATCTTCTATGATTCTATGATACTCATGTGAATCCAGGACCAATCATTGTGCCCTCTGCAACTGACTGTCATTGCCCAAGTCTTCACCTCGGGGAGTTCCGCCGATGCAAGCTCTGTTCCAGGTTATCTTGGACTACCTCTTATCACTGAAAGAGCAAGGCCTAGCCCTTTCCTCTCTAAAGGTCCACCTAAGGGCCATTTCAGCATTCTACCCAAAGGTTGACTCTAAGTAGGTATTTTCAGATGAAATGGTCATTCATTTCCTCAAAGGTCTGGAGAGAGCATTTCAACAGATAAGAGAACCCCTCACACCATGGGACTAGAACCGTGTCCTCTTGAAACTGATGGGGCCACCCTTTGAGCCGGTGGCGATGTGCTTTCTGCTGCATCTTTCATGTAAGATAGCCTTTTTACTTTGGCCAGGAGGGTTTCAGAGATTCAAGCCCAAATGGAAGAGCCCCCCATGCTGTTTTCCTTAAAGACAAAGTACAGCTTTAGCCGCATCCGAAGTGCCTTCCGAAGGTTGTGTCCCAATTCCATTACAACCAACGTACCTGTCTGCTAGTCTTTTACCCTAAGCCTCTTGCAAATAGGGAAGAACAACGCCTGCATTCCTGGGATGTCAGATATGCTCTGGCTTTTTATATTGAAAGGACCAAACCGTTTCATAGGTCACCACAGCTCTTCGTGGTGATTGCTGACAGGATGAAAGGGCTTTTGGTCTCCGCCCAGAGGATCTCGTCTTGGATCACATCCTCCATACAGATGTGCTATGACCTCGCGAGCATTCTCCCTCCATCAACCTTAATGGCCCACTCCACGAGGTCCCAAGCATCCTTGGCGGCCTTCCTAGTGCAGGTCCCAATCCAGGACACATGCAGAGCAGGGACCTGGTCCTCAGTACACACTTTTTTGATGCATTATGCTATCACACAACAGGCTAGAGATGACGCCCACTTTGGGTGAGCAGTTCTACAGTCGGTTTATCCTTAATCTCTGAGCCCACCTCCAAATCTGCTTGCTAGTCACCGAAATTGGAATAAACATGTGCAAGGACTCAAAGAAGAAAAAGGAGTTACCTAACTTTCTGTAACTGTTGTTCTTTGAGATGTATTGCACATATCCATTCCAAGACCCACCCTGGGCCCCTCTCTCGGAGAGGTTGGTAAGAAGAAACTGAGGAGCGCAGGCTCGGTTGAGGCCCTTTATATCAGCACTATGAGAGCATGGCATCAGGGGGTACCAGAGCTGAGCCAACGGATACCCACTAGTGGAAAAATCTCCAACATCTGTGCTCAGGGTACTCGCACACCTAAATCAGAATGGACATGTACAACAGATCTCGAACAACAACAGTTACAGAAAGTTAGGTAACCATTTTATTTGAAGACGCTGACTGCTGTATGTTAGAATATCTCAATTTGAAATTGAATTTAAATAGATACGGCAGATTGTCATTACATGATTAGAGTGAGTGTCCTATTTTACACTATTTGTAGTATAATGAATTGGAGTAAGATTGTTTTAAATGCTGCTCTAACTACAGAAAATGAAATGTGCACCTCATGAGTTTTTAATTGATCAGTGAACAAATTTTGAAACACAATAAACACCATCATCTTTTCATATAGCCACAAATTAGCAGTAAAGCCCCAATTCAGCATGTTACTTAAGTGCATGCCTACCTTTAAACCTGGGAATAATGCCATCTGGATAGGCCTGGGTTTAAGTACTTTGTTGAATTGCGTCTTAATTGGTTTCAGCTCCTTTAATTGTTCAGGGTTGAAGTTCTGAATGTTTGTTCTCTCCATAGTCAATAAAGAGTACAGTTCTTCTAGCTTTTGCGGCACTTGTTGAGCCAACCCAACAGCAGTTTTATCAGCACAATGAAGGGCCCTAAGGCCACCATGAAATCTAGTCAGTTGACACTCGTCAGCAACATGCACCATTGAATGATGGAGGCCACAATGACAAAGTGGGTCTTCGCATAGATCCCATATGTAGAGGCTGGCTGTGCATTTTGCTTGGCCAATTCGGAACCTGTTCAGCAGGCTCCAAAGGTGACATGGCAGGTCAAATCCAGATAGTCAAATGGTCGGACCAGCGACAAGAAAACCATTTCAAACATCTTTAGTCCACCACTCATCATGCCATAGGGTTGGTGCCGACAGATTCCAATCTGGCAGTTGAGACCACAGTGGACACCTCAATGTAAGTCATGCTCTGGGGGGACTGAAAATGTCAATGTACAGAGGGACACTTGGATTGGCATGTAGCTTTTCCATAAGTCTGGCTGTAGACTTTTTGCGACGAATGTATGTAGGGGCTATGTTGCTCAGAACTAGTCACCATGGGATAGGAGTGGGACACAAGGTGCCTGTGACGATACATAGAGTGAAGTTCAATTCAGTGTCAACCAATTTAGTGTGAGGTGAATGACACCACGCAGGAGCACGCTATTCTGCTGTGGAATAGCAAAGCGCCAGATCTGAAGTGTCTGTGCGCCTGTGCTACATGTCGAACAGGCTAATTTGCTGATTAGATTATTCCTGGTCCTAACTTTGGCAGCAGTCTTTTTTAGATAGTCATGGAAAATCAAAGAGCGGTCCAGTGTGACACTAAGAGAAAATGGTTTTGCCTCATGTTTGTTTTCCGTTGAGGGTGACATCTAACTCACATTTAAGCGCTTGCATTGTGAAGGTAAAACACGCTCAAAACTCTTAGTCATACTTGGTTGGAGGTGCCAACTGCTTCAGTAGGCTGCCATCTTGGCCAGGTCAGCGTTCAAGATGTTCTCCAGTTCGGTGAAACAGCACGACTGGGTATCACAGTGGCAGGTCATCTGTGTACAGATTAAACAGGGTGGGTGCAAGCACGGTGCTTTGAGATAAGCTGTTGGATTGTCTTTGCCGTGCGTGTATTCTCTCCCCTATATTTACCCGAAAAAGCCTGTCACAAAGTAGAAGTTCCGCAATGTCTGCCACCCATGCTGGGAGAGCTCTTGACAGTTTTACCAAAAGACCAGTGTGCCATACAATATAGTACAGTATAACTGCATCACAACACTGATGAAACCTAAATCAGCTTCAGATTGCATCACTCTACCAGAGCAATACTGCAAATACACTTGCAGCACTTATTGGGTGGATTTGGCACCCCCATTCTGAACAGAAAAGTTGAAGTGAACAAGTTCCATACAGCTATATTCAGAAACTGAATAATAATTTTTTAAATCCTGATATTACCATTTTTCCGTAAAAGAGGAGATCAAGAAATAAACAGACCTTGAAAATGGTGTCTGTGACAAAATGTGATATACAGCAAATACACAAGTCTATTAAAACAACAAAGGCCAAGTTTATTAAAAGGTGTCTGCTAAATTGAACATTCATCCCAAAGAGTTTACAGAGCATGTGTGTGTGGGGGGGAAGTATATAATGAAGGACAGGTGAAAAGATCTTAGATAATTTAAACAACTATGTGTAGTTGATTGCAGACACATGTGCAGTAATAAAGGGCAGTTAATATATTCCAAGGGCAGGAAGGACCACTCTGATCATCTAGTCTGACCTCCTGTGTAACACCAGCCACAGAACTTCCCCAAAATAATTACTTTTGAAACAGAGCATATGTTTTAAAAACAATCCAAACTTGATTTAAAAATTGCCAGTGATGGAGACTCTACCACAACCCACATAAATTGTTTAATTGGTTAACCACCCTCACCTCACCTTAAAATTTTACACTGTTTCTTTAAGTATGCCTTATTGTCTAGCTTTAACTTCGAGACATTGAATCTTGTTATAGCTTTGTCTGATATGTTGGAGATCCCATTGTCAATATTTGTTCCCCATGTAGGTTCTTATAGTCTGTGATCTTGACTTTAGTAAAGCTTTTGATATTGTTGCGCATGACCTTCTCCTAAACAAACTAGGGAAATGCAATCTAGATGGAGATACTATAAGGTGGGTGCATAACTGGTTGGAAAACCATTTCCAGAGAGTAGTTATCAGTGGTTCACAGTCATGCTGGAGGGGCATAACGAGTCGGGTCCCACAGGGATCAGTTCTGGGTCTGGTTCTGTTCTAGATCTTCATCAATGATTTAGATAATGGCATAGAGAGTACACTTATAAAGTTTGCAGACGATACCAAGCTGGGAGGGGTTGCAAGTGCTTTGGAGGATAGGACAGGATTATAATTCAAAATGATCTGGACAAACTGGAGAAATGGTCTGAAGTAAATAGGATGAAATTCAGTAAGGACAAATGCAAAGTACGCCACTTAGGAAGGAACAATCAGTGGCACACATACAAAATGGGAAATGACTGCCTAGGAAGGAGTACTGCGGAAATAGATCTAGGGGTCATAGTGGACCACAAGCTAAATACGAGACAAAAGTGTAACGCTGTTGCAAAAAAAGCAAACATCATTCTGGGATGTATTAACAGGAGTGTTGTGAGCAAGACACAAGAAGTAATTCTCCCACTCTGCTCTGTGCTGATTAGGCCTCAACTGGAGTATTGTGTCCAGTTCTGGGTGCCGCATTTCAGAAATGATGTGGACAAATTGGAAAAAGTGCAGAGAAGAGCAATAAAAATGATTAAAGGTCTAGAAAACATGACCTATGAGGGAAGATTGAAAAAAATGGGTGTGTTTAGTCTGGAAAAGAGAAGACTGAGCGGGGGACATAACAGTTTTCAAGTACATAAAAGGTTGTTTCAAGGAGGAGGGAGAAAAATTGTTCTTAACCTCTGATAGGACGAGAAACAATGGGCTTAAATTGTAGCAAGGGAGGTTTAGGTTGGACATTAAGAAAAACTTCCTAACTGTCACGGTGGTTCAGCACTGGAATAAATTGTCTAGGGAGGTTGTAGAATCTCCATCATTGGAGATTTTTAAGAGCAGGTTAGACAAACACCTGTCAGGGATGGTCTAGATAATACTTAGTCCTGCCATGAGTGCAGGGGGCTGGACTAGATGACCTCTGAAGGTCCCTTCCAGTCCTAGGATCCTGTGATTCTAAGTCACCCCTAAAATTTCTCTTTGGTAAGCTAAATAGATCACTATAAGATATGTTTTCTAACCCTTTAATCATTTTTATGGCTCTTCTCTGGACTCCCCCATTTGTGCATCCAAAGATCTTATTAACCCTTTTGGCCATAACATCGCAGTGACAGCTAATGTTCAGCTGATTATCCATCATGACCCCAAAATCTTTTTCAGAGTTAATGCTTCCCAGTATTGAGTCCCCCATCCTGTAACTATGTCCTACATTCTTTCTTCCTATATTTACATTTAGCCCTATTAAAATTCATATTGTCTCCTTGTGCCAAGGTTACTAAGCAGTCTGGATCACTCTGCATCAGTGACCGGTCTTCTTCATTATTTACCACTCCCCCAATTTTTGTGTCATGTGCAAACTTTAGAAGTGATGATTTTATGTTTTCTTCCACCTCACTGATAAAAATGTTAGAGTGTAAGGCCAAGAACTGATCCTTGCTTGATCTAACTAGAAAACACCCAAGATGATTATTCCCCATTTACAATTATATTTTGAGACCTATAAATTAGCCAGTTTTTAATCCAATTAATGTGTGCCATGCTAATTTTACCTCACTCAGTTTGTCTCTCTAATATCCAAGGAACAACACAGCTACAATAACACTGCATACAACATATATTAATTTTGTATCATTCCAGTTTTTTTTATCAAAATGTTGTGCAGTACCAACTCAAATACTTTGTAGAACTCGAAGCATATTACCTCAACAGTATTACCTTTATCAACTAAACTTGTAATTTCATAAAAAACAAATCAAGTTAGTTTGACAGGATCTATTTTACATAAACCAATGTTGATTGTCATTAATTATATTGAATACTGGGGTGTTAACTTAAATCTATTCACTACTATTTCTGTCTTTCTTTTAGAAGGCCCCTGCCTTCTAAAAATGGATTTCCTCTTTTCTGCACCCAAGATTAGCAGAATGAGGGAGGCTCTCACATTTTCCAAGCAGAGATTGTTGGACTTTATTACTCACCTATCACTATGTTGGGATATGTCCCTGCATAGGCCGCCTCCTCCTCCCTCACAGTAGCTGAACTAACTTATAAATATGAGGGGAACCAAGCCTGCAGTATTCCCCTTTCTCATCCACTATGTGCTGATAACCACAGCCATCCACTCTTGAAAATTAAGGCTACTGCCGCAGCCACAGCTCCCAGCCTTTGCCAGACCAAGGAGCAAAAGTGCTCAGGGCAGTAATGAACCCAAGCCTTCTGCAAGGCCATGATTTGCATTATTTACCAGGCAAGTGGATCAAATTATAGCCACCTCCTGTTTGTCAAAATACATTAACTCCTTCCTGTTTTCACAGTTGACTCTGCTTGTTCCCTGTTTGAGTTTTAGAACACATGGCTGCCCTTTACCAGAATTCCCTGAAATGCCTAATTCACACAGATGCAGAGAGGCTCCTGTTCCCCGTTCAGGAAACAGCAGAAGCCATAGCCCAGACATTAATGGTGCTGTCAGCAGTAGCAGGGGGCTTTCCTGCCAAAAAAAAATCTCCATAGAGGGGCTGGCAGGAGGAAGGGGAGAGCATCATAGGAGATCCCCTTTGCTTCTTCAGTTTCTCACAAGTATCTCCTTTGCCCTCCTCTACAGCATAAAATAAAGGGGAACATTTAGCTCAGTGATTTTTTGAAGTCCAGGAAGTATAGCTCGCAATTATCCTTTCCTTCCCCTAGCTATGGAATCCTGTAAAATCTCTGGGGCAAATATTAATACATTCTTAGTTTTTGTAAGGACCATAATACAAGAACAAAAAACATAGCAAAACAGAAATTTAACCCGAGAAGCCATTTGGGTTTGGCTCAGGATTTGGGCAAAGATTGAGCCTGTGTATTTGATATGAACAATTCACTCATTGCTGATGCTATTTCTGGTGATTCCCTCTTTAGTTGTGCTGGACTGATAGGAGACCAGCAACCATTTACTAGCTCCACATCAGTTCCTGCAGCATTTCAACTGCATCTTAATTCCCCTTTGAAAAGGACTAACACAACTGATCCTGTCAAGTGTGAAGAGTTCATAGGGAAGACAAGTGGCTAGGTCAATACATAATTAGGAAATTGGGGCAAAAGAAACGGTTACTTACTGTAACTGTGGTTCTTTGAGATGTGATGAAGATGTGTATTATGCTTAGTTGTGTGCAGGCCCAGCACACCAGAGCCAGAAAACTTTGCCTAACAGTACCCACAGGGGGTGGTGTTCGCTCCTTGTGGCAATATCCCCATACCTGGCTATATAAGGCAGATTTGCTTTGACCCCTGCTCAGTTCCTTCGCACCAAATGCCCAAACACTAGACTATGTATTCCACTCAGGTGGCTCTCAAGCAGTACCCACAGGAGGTGGAGCTCAGAGTCTATTTAAACAAAGATTTCAGGACCTCCTTCCCAAAGTTTGCATCAGTTCTGGATGTGGCAGCAATGGCATAGTGGTTCATAAACATATGTATCAATGACTATGTGGCAGCCCTTCAAACATCCTATATTGAGATAGATTGCTTGTCCCTTCAGACAGTCTATATATGGCATAAACAGATGACGCAAAGCATAAAAAGGTTTAGTCCTGTACAGGTGGAAGGAAAGACACCATCTAACGTGTGAAGGCGCTGCTCCTCTGGGGATGAATGCAGTTTAGGAAAGAACACAGGTAAATACACTGCCTGGTTCAAATGAAACTGAGACACCACTTTAGACAGAAATTATGGGTGTGGCTGCAAAGTCACTTCCTCTTTGGAGAATTGCGTATAAGGAGGCTCTGCCATCAAAGTCTGCAACTCTCTCACACTCCTTGCTGATGTTATCACCACCAGGAATGCAGGTTTTTGACCCAAAAAAGGAAAGGAAGAAGATGCCATAAACATGAACGGAAGTCCCATCAGAGCTGCTAAGACTGTGTTAAGGTTCCACAGAGGAATTGGTTCTCGCACCAGTGGATGGAGACAAAGAATCCTTTTAAGAATTTTGCTACCATGGCATTGGAAAGTACCCATCTTCCATAAATGGGTGGATGAAATGCTGAAATTGCCATCGGATGCATTCTCATGAGCTAAGTGTAAGGCCCAGCAACTGAAAATGCAGCAAGTACTCCAAGATGTCCCAGATACAAGTCAGCATTTGTTAAACTCTGCAGGCCAACAACCACATCGAAAACTGCTTCCATTTTGCTGAATAGACCATTCTTGTAGAGTGCTTTCTCCTATTGAGTAGAACCTCTTGAACAGCTGTTGAAAATCACTCTTCCTCCTCATTCAGCCACACAGCAGCCATGCAGTGAGATGCAGAGAGCTGAGCACAGGATGCAAAGTGTGACCATGATCCTATGTGAGTGGGTTGGGATGGAGAGTATGGGAGGCTGAATCAACAACGTGAGGTCAGAGAACGAACATTGTCTCAGCTATGTTTGGACAATGAGGATGAGCTTGGCCCAATCTGCTTTCAGCTTGAGGATGACCTGTGGAGTGATTGGGATCAGAGGAAAAGCATACAGACGATTCAATTACCAGCTGAGGTAGAAGCCGTCAGTAGGGGAGCCCAAACTGAGGGCCCCTCAAGAGCAGAACAGACGGCATTTTCTGTTGTCTCTTGTAATGAAAAGGTTGATTGTCAGGATGTCCCAAGCTGTAAAGATGACTCTCAGAACACTCATGACTTAGGGAAAAATTCCTGCTGAGAAGGTCTGAGAGACAATTCTGGACCCCAGGCACAGGATCCGCTATTGAAGTGATATGCTCCTCCCTGCAGAACTGCCACAACCAGATTGCCTCTAGGCAGACTACACTGGAATGTGCTCCCCCTTGCCTGTTCGCATACCTGTAATACATCACAGTGTTATTGTAGATAAGTAAGTGAACCACTGAGCCCCTGATGCAATCTGGAAAAGTGTGACAGGCGTTATAGGTGGCCTGAAGTTTCGGCACATTGATATGCAGAGAAGTTTCCTGCTCTAATCACAGACCCTGAACTTTCAGCTACCTCAGGAAAATTGCCACATGAAAATAAGCATCCTGAAGGTCCAGAGCAGCAAGACAGTCATTCTGAGTCATCTCAGGGAGGATAGTTGATAGGGTGACCATTTGGAATCTCATGTATCTGATATATTTCTTGAGGCTGTGGAGATCAAGAATAGGTCTCACCCCCTCCTTTGGATTTGGGAACCAGAAAGTACCAGGAATAAAAACCTTGACTTCAGTGCTCTGGAGGAACCTCCTCCACCGCTCCCAAAGCTAGTACAGACTAGACATGAGCAATGTCTTGTGAGAGGGGTCCCTGAAGAAGGATAAGGGAGGGTGGAGAGGAACTAGATAGCATAGCCCACTCTGACAGTGCTTATGAACCAGCTGTAGGGGTAATTGAGCCCTAGGTGAAAGAGAGCCAACCTGTCCCCAAACAGAGGAGATGGAGTAATAGACGTCACAAGTGGACAGCTGCTCTGAACAAACAAGTCAAAATGGGCACTTGGGAGGCACTAGAGGAGGGTGTCAACTGGCTGAACCCAGAACCTGAACGCCTCCGCCTTTGGGACTTATGCCCCTTTCTGTGGTTGTCCCACTACTTCAGGAGAGAGAAATACTGCCCAAAAAGGTGGTGTGGGAGGTACTACTGCTGCTGCAGTTTCTGACTGCCATAATGGTGTCTTTGCACTACCAGCATATACCTCCCCAAGGAATATAGGGTAGCCCTAGAATCCTTGAAGGAGTGTAAAGTTTCATCTGAAAAGAGCACTTTACCATCAATGGGCAGGTCCTCTATAGCCAGCTCCCTGCTGCATGTCGGGAGAAATGCCTGAATGCAGCCAGGACGCCCTGCTCATGGTCACCGCTGATGTCATCACTCTGGCCGAAGTGTCTGCCATGTCTAGCACAGACTGTAGCAATGTCTTAGCCACCAAGCAGCCTTCAGTAGTAAATGCCTGAAATTCCTCCCTGCAGGTTTCAGGCAGCTTGTTTTCAAATTTAGACATTACCACCCAAGTCACAAAATCGTATTTGGACAGCAGTACCTAGATTCATAGATATTAAGGTTAGAAGGGACCATTACGATCATCTAGTCTGACCTCCTGCACAACGCAGGCCACAGAATCTCACCCACCCAATCCTGCGAAAAACCTCTCACCTATGTCTGAGCTATTGAAGTCCTCAAATCGTGGTTTAAAGACTTCAAGGAGCAGAGAATCCTCCAGCAAGTGACACGTGCCCCATACTACAGAGGAAGGCAAAAAACCTCCAGGGCCTCTTCCAATTCCTTCCCGACCCCAAATATGGCGATCAGCTAAACCCTGAGCATATGGACAAGATTCACCAGCCAGATACTACAGAAAATTCTTTCCTGGGTAACTCAGATCCCACCCCATCTAACATCCCATCACAGGCCATTGGGCATGTCATAAATATAAAGGGAAGGGTAAACACCTTTAAATCCCTCCTGGCCAGAGGAAAAACCCTTTCACCTGTAAAGGGTTAAGAAGCTAAGACAACCTCGCTGGCACCTGACTAAAATGACCAATGAGGAGATAAGATACTTTCAAAGCTGGAGGGTGGGGGGAAACAGAGGGTTCTCTCTGTCTGTGTTGTCTTTTGCTGGGACCGGAGCAGGAATGCAGGTCAGAACTCCTGTAAACAGTTAACAAGCAATCTAGTTAGATATGCATTAGATTCTGTTTTGTTTAAATGGCTGATAAAATAAGCTGTGCTGAATGGAATGTGTATTTCTGTTTTTGTGTCTTTTTGTAACTTAAGGTTTAGCCTAGAGGGATTCTCTATGTTTTGAATCTGATTACTCTGTAAGGTATTTACCATCCTGATTTTACAGAGGTGATTTTTTTACTTTTTCTTTCATTAAAATTCTTCTTTTAAGAACCTGATTGCTTTTTCATTGTTCTTAAGATCCAAGGATTTGGGTCTGTGTTCACCTATGCAAATTGGTGAGGATTTTTATCAAGCCTTCCCCAGGAAAGGGGGTGTAGGGCTTGGGGGGATTTTGGGGAGGGAAAGACATTTCCAAGTGGGCTCTTTCCCTGTTATATTTGTTAGATGCTTGGTGGTGGCAGCAATAAGGTCCAGGGATAAAAGGTAAAATAATTTGTACCTTAACCTAAGCTGGTAAAAATAAGCTTAGAGGGTTTTTCATTCAGGTCCCCACATCTGTACCCTAGAGTTCAGAGTGGGGAAGGAACCTTGACAAGGCCTATTTACCATGAATATTTAAAGATCAATTAATTGCCAAAATCATGTTATCTCATCATATCATCTCCTCCATAAACTTATCGAGTCTAATCTTAAAGCCAGATAAGTCTTTTGCCCCCACGGCTTCCCTTGGAAGGCTATTCCAAAACTTCACTCCTCTGATGGTTAGAAACCTTCGTCTAATTTCAAGTCTCAACTTCCCAATGGCCAGTTTATATCCATTTGTTCTTGTGTCCACATTGGTACTGAGCTTAAATAATTCCTCTCCCTCTCCGGTATTTATCCCTCGGACATATTTATAGAGAGCAACCATATCTCCCCTCAACCTTCTTTTGGTTAGGCTAAACAAGCCAAGCTCCTTGAGTCTCCTTTCACAAGACAGGTTTTCCATTCCTCGGATCATCCTAGTAGCCCTTCTCTGTACCTGTTCCAGTTTGAATTCATCCTTCTTAAACATGGGAGACCAGAACTGCAAACAGTATTCCAGGTGAGGTCTCACCAGTGCCTTGTATAACGGTACTAAAACCTCCTTATCTCTACTGGAAATACCTCACCTGATGCATCCCAAGACCGCATTAGCTTTTTTCACGGCCATATCACATTGGCAGCTCATAGTCATCCTATGATCAACCAATACTCCAAGGTCCTTCTCCTCCCCCGTTACTTCTAATTGATGCGTCCCCAGCTTATAACTAAAATTCTTGTTATTAATCCCTAAATGCATAACCTTACACTTTTCACTATAAATTTCATCCTATTACTATTACTCCAGTTTACAAGGTCATCCAAATCTTCCTGTGTGATATCCCGGTCTCTCTCTAAATTGGCAATAGCTCCCAGCTTTGTATCATCAGCAAACTTTATTAGCACACTTCCACTTTTTGTGCTGAGATCAGTAATAAAAAGATTAAATAAGATTGGTCCCAAAACTGATCCCTGAGGAACTCCACGGGTAACCTCCCTCCAGCCTGACAGTTCACCTTTCAGTAGGACCTGCTGTAGTCTCCCTGTTAACCAATTCCTTATCCACCTTTCAATTTTCATATTGATCCCCATCTTTTCCAATTTAACTAATAATTCCTCATGTGGCACGGTATCAAATGCCTTACTGAAATCTAGGTAAATTAGATCCACTGCATTTCCTTTGTCTAAAAAATCTATTACTTTCTCAAAGAAGGAGATGGGGTTGGTTTGGTACGATCTACCTTTTGTAAAACCAAGTTGTATTTTGTCCCATTTACCATTAACCTCAATGTCCTTAACTACTTTCTCCTTCACAATTTTTTCCAAGACCTTGCATACTACAGATGTCAAACTAACAGGCCTGTAGTTACCCGGATCACTTTTTTTTCTTTTCTTAAAAATAGGAACTATGTTAGCAATTCTCCAATCATACGGTACAACCCCTGACTTTACAGTTTCATTAAAAATTCTTGCTAATGGGCTTGCAATTTCATGTGCCAATTCCTTTAATATTCTTGGATGAAGATTATCTGGGCTCCCCCATTTAGTCCCATTAAGCTGTTCGAGTTTCACTTCTACCTCAGATATGGTAATATCTACCTCCATATCCTCATTCTCATTTGTCATGCTACCATTCTCCCTAAGATCCTCTTTAACCTTATTAAAGACTGAGGCAAAGTATTTGTTTAGATATTGGGCCATGTCTAAATTATCCTTAACCTCCACTCCATCCTCAGTGTTTAGCGGTCCCACTTCTTCTTTCTTTGTTTTCTTCTTATTTATATGGCTATAGACCCTTTTACTATTGATTTTAATTCCCTTTGCAAGGTCCAACTCTACTTGACTTTTAGCCTGTCTCACTTTATCCCTACATGTTCTGACCTCAATAAGGTAGCTTTCCTTGCTGATCCCTCCCATCTTCCACTCCCTGTATGCTTTCTGCTTTTTCTTAATCACCTCTCTGATATGCTTGCTCATCCAGCTTGGTCTACAACTCCTGCCTATGAACTTTTTCCCCTTTCTTGGGATGCAGGCTTCCGATAGCTTCTACAGCTTTGATTTAAAGTAATCCCAGGCCTCTTCTGCCTTTAGATCCATAAATTCTTCAGTCCAATCCACTTCCCTAACTAATTTCCTTAATTTTTGAAAGTCAGCTCCTTTTGAAATCAAAAACCCTAGTTGCAGATTTATTTTTGTTAATCCTTCCATTCAGTTTGAACTGAATTAGCTCATGATCACTTGAACCAAGATTGTCCCCTACAACCATTTCTTCTATGAGGTCCTCACTACTCACCAAAACCAAATCTAAAATGGCATCCCCTTTAGTCAGTTCAGCAACTACTTGATGAAGGAATCCATCAGCTATCGCATCTAGGAAAATCTGAGCCCTATTATTATTACTAGCACTCATCCTCCAGTCTATATCTGGGAAGTTAAAGTCTCCCATGATCCCGCAGTTTCCATTAGTATTTACTTCATTAAAAACATTAAAGAGGGCTCTATCCTTATCCAAATTAGATCCCGGAGGTCTATAGCACACCCCAAGCACTATCCCAGGGGAGGCTCTAGTAGTTTTCTTCCCCAATGTAATTTTTGGCCAGACGGACTCTTTTCCATTGCATCGCTTCTTATTTCTTTACATTCTACCTCATCATTGATATACAATGCTACTCCACCACCTTTACCTTTATTTCTGTCTTTCCTAAACAGCACATACCCTTCAATACCCATAGTCCAGTCATGACTACTATTCCACCATGTTTCTGTTATCCCTATAATATCTGGTTTCACTTCCAGCACCAGTATCATAGAATCATAGAATATCACGGTTGCAAGGGACCTCAGGAGGTCATCTAGTCCAACCCCCTGCTCAAAGCAGGACTAACACCAGCTAAATCATCCCAGCCAGGGCTTTGTCAAGCCTGACCTTAAAAACTTCTAAGGAAGGAGATTCCATCACCTCCCTAGGGAACCCATTCCAGTATTTCACCACCCTCCTAGTGAAAAAGTTTTTCCTAATATCCAACCTAAATCTCCCCGACTGCAACTTGAGACCATTACTCCTTGTTCTGTCATCTGCTACCACTGAGAACAGTCTAGAGCCATCCTCTTTGGAACCCCCTTTCAGGTAGTTGAAAGTAGCTATCAAATCCCCCCTCATTCTTCTCTTCCACAAACTAAACATCCCCAGTTCCCTCAGCCTCTCCTCATAACTCATGTGTTCCAGTCCCCTAATCATTTTTCTTGCCCTCCGCTGGACTCTTTTCAATTTTTCCACATCCTTCTTGTAGTGTGGGGCCCAAAACTGGACACAGTACTCCAGATGAGGCCTCACCATTGTTGAATAGAGGGGAACGATCACGTCCCTCAATCTGCTGGCAATGCCCCTACTTATACATCCCAAAATGCCATTGGCCTTCTTGGCAACAAGGGCACACTGTTAGCTCTAGTTCCTCCATTTTGTTACCTAGGCTTCTCACATTGGTGTACAAACATCTTAATTTTTGCTGTTTGGCCTTGCTCACATTCTATACCCGATTAGGCATGGACATTCTACAGCCAGTATAACCTATTAGACTGGTATCCACACTGCCCTTCCTCCTTATGTCCATTCTCCTACCCATGGCTGTATCCTCTCTTACTTCGTTTTCTTCCCTCTCAATGCTAAAATCCAGCATGGAGATTACCTGGACATCTCCCAACCATCTCCCACAAATTCCTAGTTTAAAGCTCTCTTAATCAGTTGTGCCAGCCTCCATCCTAGAAGTCTGTTTCCTTCCCTACTTAGATGAAGTCCATCCCAAGAGAACTGTTCTCTGTCCATGAATGCCTCCCAGTGGCCATACATCCCAAAGCCCTCCTTATAGCACCACTGCCTAAGCCATCTGTTGATAGTCATAATCTTGTCACACCTTTGTTGCCCTTCTTTAGGAACAGGCAGAATCCCACTGAAGATCACCTGAGCCTTGATTTCCTTAAACATCTTCCCCAGCCTAGCGTAGTCTCCTTTAATACTTTCCAGCCAGAATCTAGCCGTATCATTTGTTCCCACATGAAGGATAATTAGGGGATTCTTTCCCTCTCCCTTTAGGATCCTTTTCAACCTCAGGTCTACATCTCATATCTTAGCACCTGGAAGACAGCACACCCTTCTATTCTCTGGATCAGCTCTGGTTACAGGCCTGTCTATTCTTCTCAGTAAAGAGTCCCCGATCACATAGACCTGTCTTTTCCTGGTGACAGTGCTATTCTCCAGTCTGGTTTACAATCCACATTTGCAGGGGAAAGGAGGTATAGATCTTTCTACCCATTTGTCAAGGTTCCTCCCCCACTCTGAACGCTAGGGTACAGATGTGGGGACCTGCATGAAAACCTCCTAAGCTTATCTTTACCAGCTTAGGTCAAAAACTTCCCCAAGGTACAAAATATTCCACCCTTTGTCCTTGGATTGGCCGCTACCACCACCAAACAAATACTGGTTACTGGGGAAGAGCTGTTTGGAAACGTCTTTCCCCCAAAAATACTTCCCAAAACCTTGCACCCCACTTCCTGGACAAGGTTTGGTACAAAGCCTCACCAATTTGCCTAGGTGACTACAGACCCAGACCCTTGGATCTTAAGAACAATGAACAATCCTCCCAACACTTGCACCCCCCCCCTTTCCTGGGAAATGTTGGATAAAAAGCCTCACCAATTTTCATAGGTGACCACAGACCCAAACCCTTGGATCTGAGAACAATGAAAAAGCATTCAGTTTTCTTACAAGAAGACTTTTAATAGAAATAGGAGTAAATAGAAGTAAAGAAATCCCCTCTGTAAAATCAGGATGGTAGATACCTTACAGGGTAATTAGATTCAAAACATAGAGAATCCCTCTAGGCAAAACCTTAAGTTACAAAAAAGATACACAGACAGAAATAGTTATTCTATTCAGCACAATTCTTTTCTCAGCCATTTAAAGAAATCATAATCTAACGCATACCTAGCTAGATTACTTACTAAAAGTTCTAAGACTCCATTCCTGTTCTATCCCCGACAAAAGCAGCATATAGACAGACAGAGACCCTTTGTTTCTCTCCCTCCTCCCAGCTTTTGAAAGTATCTTGTCTCCTCATTGGTCATTTTGGTCAGGTGCCAGCGAGGTTACCTTTAGCTTCTTAACCCTTTACAGGTGAGAGGAGTTTTCCTCTGGCCAGGAGGGATTTTAAAGGGGTTTACCCTTCCCTTTATATTTATGACACCATTAAATCCTTTCTCTTAGAGTTTTGTCCTTAGGAGTGGATTTAAATCTCCCCTGCTGAGCTCTGTTATTCACTGCAGCTACAACAAGGGAATTAGGAGCCAGGAGGGAGTAAAAATCCTCAAATCCCTACATTGGTACAAGTAACATTTCTCTAAATGCTTCGGAGTAGGAAACACCAAAGCTGGAATTCTCCAAAGAACCTTTGCAGGCTGCAGGAGTGCATCATTAATGGGGAGGGCCACTCTCCCTGGAGCAGACAGCTGCAGAATGTCTAGCAAGTGATGGGTATTTTCCTGCAAGAACTCCATCTGGATGCCCAAGGAATCAGCCACATGCTGCAAGAGGTCCTGCTAACCCTTGAAGTCCTCAGGCACTGAGTGGGAGGAAGAGCCAGGCACCGCTGAATCGTCCACATATGCAGTCACCACAACCATACTGGTGCACCTGAACTGTTCAATTCCGGAGGCTCCGCAAGGGGAAGGTCAACTGGTTTCAGCATTTGCCATGCATTGACAGCCCCAGCCACCAACATGCCTGATGATCTCACCTTGGTTGGAGTGAGATAAGGAGTGCAACCTCCATGATTGAGGAGCATTCCACCGATTTCATGGGGGCCACTGATCATAAGAGTTGGGCATTGGTGGCCAGTGGGTGTCAGGCTAGGGGCCCGTCTGACCTGTGTGAAGAGTGCCAATCTCAGTACCCGTGTTGCTCCATGAACAGCCCCCGATGTGGGCCAGGTGATGGAGAGCAGGAGGATCCCGACATGGATGTTGTGGAGTCTTGGGTCTCTGGGGATAAGGGAGGTGCCAGACCCAGGATGCAAGCTACCAGTCCAACTCATTTGTCATAATGGGGGGAGGGGGTTCCAAAGGTGAAAACAGTACTGAAGTCAGCAACAGTGCCAATGCAGCCAAAGTGGAGGGTGGGGAATGTCACAAAGGCAATATCAGTTGTGTGAGGTCAAGTATCAGGGGGAAGCCATGTTAGTCTGTATCCACAAAAACAACAAGGAGTCCGGTAGCACTTTAAAGACTAACAGATTTATTTGGGCATAAGCTTTTGTGGGTAAAAAAACCACTTCTTCAGATGCAGGGAGTGAAAATTATAGATGCAGGCATTATATACTGACACATGAAGAGAAGGGAGTTACCTCACAAGTGGAGAACCAGTGTTGACAGGTCCAATTCGATCAGGGTGGATGTGATCCACTCCCAATAATTGATGAGGAGGTGTCAATTCCAGGAGAGGCAAAGCTGCTTTTGTAGTGAGCCAGCCACGCCCAGTCCCTATTCAAGCCCAGATTAATTGTGTTAAATTTGCAAATGAATTTTAGTTCTGCAGTTTCTCTTTGAAGTCTGTTTCTGAAGTTTTTTTGTTCAAGTATGGCTACTTTTAAATCTGTTATAGAATGTCCAGGAAGATTGAAGTGTTCACAGATTGCGTGAAGTTCACTGGTGCTGACGAGGTCCCCTGTGCTGAGCCAGGCACCAGCTTCACTCCTGCAGTTTGTGGCAGGGGAATACCGGGATGCGGTGCTAACAGACCCGAAGGTTCAGCACCCCATCCAGAGAGTTCCAGCAAGTTGTGGATGCCATAATCCTGCCAAAGTCTTGGACTAAACGAGAACTCAGGACAGAACAGCGGAGGATGCTCACCACCCCTGTCATAAATATAAAGGGAAGGGTAACCACCTTTCTGTATACAGTGCTATAAAATCCCTCCTGGCCAGAGGCAAATCCTCTTACCTGTAAAGGGTTAAGAAGCTCAGCTAACCTGGCTGGCACCTGATGCAAAGGACCAATAAGGGAACAAGATACTTTCAAATCTTGGGGGGGGGGGGGAAGAAGGCTTTTGTTTGTGCTCTTTGTTTACGTGTTTGTTCTCTCTTGGGACTGAGAGACGCCAGACAGAAATTCATCTTCTCCAACCCATCCTAATCCAAGTCTCCAACGTTGCAACCAGTATAGGTAAGCCAGGCAAGATGGATTAGTTTATTTTTTGTTTGATGTGAATTTTCCCTGTGTTAAGGGGGAGGTTTATTCCTGTTTTCTGTACCTTTAAGGTTTTGCCCAGAGGGGGATCCTCTGTGTTTTGAATCTGAATACCCTGTAAAGTATATTCCATCCTGATTTTACAGAGGTGATTCTTTTACCTTTTCTTTAATTAAAATTCTTCTTTTAAGAACCTGATTGGTTTTTCATTTTTCTTAAGATCCAAGGGTTTGGGTCTGTGTTCATCTGTACAAATTGGTGAGGATTATTATCAAGCCTTCCCCAGGAAAGGGGGTGTAGGGCTTGGGGGGATATTTTGGGGAAAGATGTCTCCAAGTGGTCTCTTTCCCTGTTCTTTGTTTAAAACGCTTGGTGGTGGCAGCATACTGTTCAAGGACAAGGCAAAGTTTGTACCTTGGGGAAGTTTTTTACGTAAGCTGGTAAGAATAAGCTTAGGGGGTCTTTCATGCTGGTCCCCACATCTGTACCCTAGAGTTCAGAGTGGGGAAGGAACCCTGACAACCCCGAATATGCCAGTGGTGTGGAAACAGTCAGTGCTGGCATCATTGTTGTCTGTTCCGGCCTCAACAGATACCTCGGGGCCAGAACTGGAGTCAAGGCTACAGGGCTTCACATCCCTACATGGTACCAGAGAGTGATTGGCAGGATCTTCTCCATCCCACGTGCCAGCAGTCGTGCTCTGCTGATCCATCCTTCCTGGTGGAGGAAGAAGTCTCCACAAGGCCTGGAGGGGTCTTGATTGGACTTGAGACCTTTTTTTGGCGCACTCAATGGAGAGTGGCTTCTCTGGAGAGGTCCCGGCTCCAGAGCATGAGATGGTACTACTCGCGGTACCACTGACATAGCCTGAGGGTGACTTTCAGTCTGACACAGGCCTTGGTGCTGAAACAGATCTCCTGGCCTGTTCCAGAAGGTGCTGCTCCAGGTGACTGTCTCTAGCTATCTGAGTCCACTTTGTGAACAATTTACAAATTGAACACCATTCTTTGGCATGAGCCTTGCCCAAGCAAAGCAAGTACCTCATGTGGGGAGCATCATTAGGGATCTCTGTTATGATGGACAATGTTTGAACCCTGGTGATGCCCTCACCAGAGAAAAAATTAACTAAGCTAACTAACACTAACTCAAAAAATGAGAGGAATTGTGAGGTTAAGAACCACACAGAGCTCCAACTCCAGCCATGGGCAGTAAGAAGGAAGTGAGAGGAGATCACCGCTGCCTCATAGCCAGAGGAGTAGCTATGGCCACGAGGTGCAAACACTTCCCTCTATGGGTACTGCTAGGCAAATTATCTGACCCTGATGAGCTGGGCACACCTATACCTAAGTGGAATACACCGCTGCATCTGCCAAAAGAAGGAGGTAGGCTTCTCAGGATTGCCCAGAAGCAGTAGCTACAGCTTATAATATGCAATTTAATTATTAGAGGCCACTTATGCAAGAAAAGGCAGTTTCAGGAGCTAGATGGAAAGCTGCTAACTACACTTCTAAATTCTAGCAAAAATGAGGATACAAGAGCTTGGGGATTGAATAGGAACATTTAAAAGATCAAAGAAAAAGTGTTGTAGTCTTGTCCTGCTCCAATTGTTCCTCTTGTTCTCAGTGGAAAGATCATGGTGACCCATCTAACCTCAAGCATCATTTTAAAAGGTGAAACCAAGAACAATTTAACATAGTGCCTGTTAGGAAAGTGATTTTAAGGAACAATTGGCCTACGCCTGAGATGCAGGACTGCAGCTGCTGTATGAACAGCAGACAAAATTCACTTTTCTGAAGCTAGTCCTTTATGATGTCTCAGAAAACTATTAGCAAAAGGCTTAACTGTAGGAGTGATGTCCCCCCACTTTTGACACAGTCTATCATGCTATACACCATACCTTAGAGCCCAGCCTAATGGGATGGGGATAGGGTCTGAGGCATTTTTGTCACATCACAGACGAGTGGTCTGGCAGATTTATAGGATTCAACATATCCAAGCATTTCCTTTTCCTTCTGGTCTTTCAAGACAGTTTAATTTCACTAGGGATTATCTTTCTGCAACCTTAAATGCAACAACAAATTAGACACACATTTACTGAGTTATATAATGGGCATATAGATTTACTTATTCAGCAAAATCAGTTTATAGAGCCGCCCTTTAACTGCAAAAAGTGGTTTATTTGAAAACTCCAGTGATTTTTGACCAGTTGTTTACATAAAAAAAGCCTCTTTTTTTTTTCTTTTTTTTTTTTTTTTATAAGTAGTAGTGGTACAGTTTTCAGCAGCCTTTTTACAGAATGAAAGATACAGCTTTTGCACTGAGTGTTCTTAGCGCAGTTGGACTTCTTCGGCACAAAACATTTCTAAACTGTTGACTAATCATTAGGAAAACTTGCATCCTAGAATCAGCAGTGTGAACTCTTTATATATAAAGACAATGTTTGGGCCTGACAAAAACATTACTTTTGAGTAAGGCTACGTTTTAGTCACCGGCATTTTTAGTAAAAGTCATGGGCAGGTCATGGCCAGTAAACAAAAATTCACGGCCTGGAACCTGTCTATGATTTGTACTATATACCCCTAACTAAAACTTGGGCTGGGGGTGCTTGGGGGTGTGGTCCGGGGGCACAACAAGTGCTGGGGGCGTGGCCTGGGACCCCCACTGGTGCAGGGAGGGTGGGGGAGCCGCGGTGTGCAGCCTGGGACCCCCACTGGTGCTAAGGGAGGGTGGAAGGGCTGGCAGGCTGCCTATCCAGCTCCATGCAGTTCCTCAGAAATGGCCAGCATGTCCCTACAGCTCCTAGGGGAGGGAAGGCGAGGGGGGGCTCCATGTGGTCCCCTGCCACAAGCTCCGACTCTGAAGCTCCCATTGGCTGGGAACTGCAGCCAGTGGGAGCAGCAGGGGGCAATGCCTGCAAGCAGGTGCAGTGCACAGAGCCCCCGGCCCCTCTGTCTAGGAGATGCAGGGACATGCTGGCTGCTTCCGAGGAGCCCCCTCCCCGAGTTAAGCACTGCCCCAAACCCTTGACCCAGCCCTGATCCCCCTCCCATACCCAAACTGCTGCTGCTGGCCCAGGGGCTGCCCAAGTGTTCGGGCAGCCTCTGAGCCAGCTGTACCAGCCACTGCAAAAGTCATGGAATCTGTGACTTTCATGACAGACACGCAGCCTTTCTTATGAGTGGTGGGGCAGTGCTTTCATTATTCAGCAGCAATGGCTGGAAAATTCCTTCCTCAATGCTTGTTCCTGACTCTAAATATTCTCGAACACCTCAGCTATGTACTGATTTATTTTTCTCCTTTTTATGTATTTTCTGCAGTTTGTTTGTATTGTCATTTCCTAAATACATTACCTCATACAGTGCATACTTTCTTCTGCACTTCAAGTCCCTGCTGTGGTTTCCGGTGTCCTCCAGGGCTTTCTCCAGCAAATCACTAGTATGTATTACTATCTCTAATGTAGTCAAGTATCAATGCATTTGCTTAGTGAAGCAGCATATGCAGCTAATTATAAAAGCTATGAAAAAAGCTATTAAGCCCCATTGACCCCCTTAATTCAGAGGGTTTAAGGAGGTTCCAAGGCACATATTTCCCTTCTGCACAGCAAAGATCTAGAAAAAATCATACTTTGCTTCTGGTCCTTTAAAACTTCTCGGATACTCTGATCTCTAGCTTGTTCCAGCTCCAGCCAGGACAGGAGGAAAAAAAAAAAAAGTAAGAATGGACCCTCTGTACAATTCTCTCTCTCTCTCTCACACACACTCACAAAATTTCCCTCAGCCTTTTATTGCTCCCCTCCCAATCTTTTTATCTTTAAACCACCTTGTTTGTTTCTTTTACAGTATGCATAAAGTGCTCTTAATTCTCTTATCTGGGGACATTAGTGAGGCAGGAGCAGTCCCATAAGTAACTGAATTATGTTGTGAAGTCCCTGGCGTCCAAGTGGCTGCGCACACTTTTCCCTTCGGTGCTATAATTGCTAATTTGTGAAAGTCTTAAACACAGTTAAACAAAGTAGGTCATTGATCAGAGAGAGCAGTGGGTTAGGCAGCTCCTAAACAGAATGAGTTTAGATAAACTGTTTTATGGCTGTGTAAATAAAAGTAACCAAAGTAGGCTGAAAAGTCTGACTAAATCTAAAGCAAGAGGGAAGTCAGATACTAGAGTGAAAAGCTGGACTGACATTCCAGGTGAAATGCTGGCCCTATTGTAGTCAATAAGAGTTTTGTCATGGATTTAAATGGACTAACTCCATCCTTTAGGCACTGTTTTGTGCTTAAGTATTACACATATTTCTAACTAGTAGGTGATCTTACATGCCCTGAATATAGGTTGCCAACTTGGTAATATTTAAAAACTGGATACTCCAGCAGAGTGCCAAAACCTCCCCTGCCCCCTCTCTTTCCCCTGAGGCCCCAGCCCCACCCCTATCCACTCCTCTTCCCTGCTCCACCCTGTTGCTTGCTTCTTTTCCCTTCTCCCCTCACGCCGGGTCAGGAGGGACTTGCCTGTAGAGCCAGAAATGGGAACTGCAGCCACCTGACACAAGTAGGAGGCAGCCCCAGCTGAGTGGGGCTAGCGCAGGTGATGACCCGGTGCCTCCCCCACCAACAGTAACTGGACATTGGGTGGCCGGTCAGTAGATCGAGCTGGACACTGTTTGGTCCCCTTTTTGACCGGGCTTTCCAGTAAAAAAATAGGCACCTGGCCACCTACATGCGTACCGTGTATATGAGGATTTTACACATGGATATTTCTACGGTATGTTGTCCAGAGGACTTGTATCGTTGGCCATATAGTAATAATCTATAGCTGCTCTACATTCTCATTTCATAAAGGATTAAATTCTTTGGATTTCCTTTGTTTGTGCACACAACCGCAGAAGAAAATTTAGCGCACCAAGCAACAAAATTAAGTGGTACAAACAGACAAGTTTGAGAGTAAAATAGTTCAGTTTTGAGCTACCCAAGGATTGAGCAGGAGAGATTTAAAAAAAGATTCTAAAATTAAGACACACCATTTTGATAGTGTCTTTTAAAATATAATGAAGATTAAATTGTTAAAACTTTGCCCATTAATTCTAGATGCAATTTACTCCTGAAGATGACTTAACTTCAGATTTTCCATTTCAAATAATTGCTGAGGAAAACTCCCTAGCACAGAATGTCATTGTTTGCTCCCTAATGCCCAATATTCAACCCTAGTTTTAGCCTGAAATTTAGGTAACTATTTGCTTTTATGTATACAGCCTGTTTGCTGCAATATGTACTGCACATTAGGAAGGGTTAGTTAGTTTCTGAACTCAGTTTTAGCCTTCTGAGAATTTCCTAACTGATTTTGGTTTGAGGCAGATCATTCATACACCTTTCTGTAATTTGATAGAATTAGATAAAGGACTGCCCATAACTTCATAAAACTGTAAAACAAAGATCCTGGAGGAAAGATGAGATCACGGGTTTGTACCTTAGCTATGAGTTCTTGGCTGTATTTGGCTGAATTACTTTACTAGGCAATTGCAAATTGCAGTTTTCCAGTGACTTGCTAAACCTTTACAAGCTAAAATCTCTGACGCTCTTATCCACACTGTGCATGCTGCAGCTCAGGGCTGAGCAGGACTTTACCTGCATTTGTAGCTCTGGGCTGCCCCAGGCCATCCGAGATCCTGACACCAGAACAGAGGAGGGAGGTGTTATCTCTTGTGTTCTCAGTGATCCACTCCTGCTGAGCCCAGGCAGCATGGAGGAGGAAGCTGCCTGATACAAATACAGAGAGGACAGGAGCTGGGCAAGGGGAGTAGATCAGGAGAAGAAGCTGGGTATGTGACTGGGACTGGAGGCTGTTGGTAGCAGGCTGGGGAAAAATGGGAGGCAGTAGGTGTGGGGTGGAGGGAAGAAGGGGTGAACGCCTATAGCTGACCCCACCACTTGGGAAAGGGAAGAAGAGAACACCACTGAAGCTGGTTCCCCACACTTGGGATTGTAAAGAATCCCTGGAATTGCAGAGGGAGCAGTGGTGTGCTGAAGGGCAAATTTGGGAGGGGTGGGAAGAATTAATTAGAATTTTTGGCAAAAGCTGGAAGCTTTGTACCATCTGGCAGCCAGCAAGAGCTTCTGCAGCTAGGGGCTAGAATCACATTTCTTTAATAAAGTGGGAGAGTTGGCAACATTAAATTGTCACATGCACTGTGGAGGAGGGGCAGGAAAAGTTCAGATCACAAAGGCAAAAACTATACTCTTCAAAAAAAATTTAATTTTGTTTTTGGTCTACTCTGCTCATTTTTGAACTTTTAGGATCGGCAATGCTGGGTGAGAGACAGTCATTTGAGACAAGATGCAACATGTTTATGGGTGACCAGGATAACCGTCAGTGGCAGGAAGGGATGGTTTCAGACTGGCTATATGCTCAGTTTCTACATTTGAGTGGCGTTTCCTTTTAAAATCTAAACAAGATTCACAAAAGTAAAAGTAGTCCCTCCTTGCGACTAGCTGCCCAGCCACTGCCAGCTGGCTGTTTACTATAGATGTAAAGTAAGCATAGCAGAAATGGAAAAGGCAAGGACTAAAGGCTTTTGTTTGCACAAAGAAATAGGAGTAGGATGGTTACACCTACAATGTCTGTGCTTGTTCTCAGGCCAACAGCCAAAAGACCTATAACAGCAACATAGAAGCAGAGAACAAACAAAATTTTAAAATACTAGGATGTGCTACTTAAAGGGTGTGTGGTAGAAATCTGATGTAAAGAAAAAAGTGAATTAAAAAAAATTCAGATTGTGCCCTTTAAACATCCAACCACTACTCGTGTCAACACTGACATAATTTCCTACTTTTCCTTTGCTGTCTACACTCTCCTGCATTCTTCCTTTTGACTAGATTTCATTGATCTAACAAGTGATGCTTGTACCCCTCCAGAAGTCATTTCTCTTCATATCTGAGTTTTGAGGCCATGGTATCTTCAAAAGTATCTTTGCCTGTCCTCCAGTTATCTTCAGATTGCATGCAACAAAAAGAAGCCAGCTTCTTTTCCATTGGAAGGATGGTCAACTGTGTTGCCGCCCTCCTGCTGCAGTTTTACCTTCATATTAATTTGGCCACAGACATTTCCTTAATCATTTTGTGCACTGCTGAACTTCCTATAATTTTCTTTATTCATGCAATTTTTTGTGCATTTTACTTATTCACAATTTCCAGTTCATGGGTGTGTACTTGTCTACCTCTTGTGCACTCACTAAACTGTCCATATTTAAATCCTTCTTAAAGATCCACTCCTGGTAAGTAGTCAACAGTGAAGCAAATTGACTAGTATAAAAAATAAATAAATCTGTTTTTTGTTCCTCTTCCCCTAACCTCCTTCAACCTATCTGTCCTTAGATTGCAAGTTCCTTGGGATGTTGAATGTTAGGACGACAGACACCTAGCACATAGTTGGTGCTACCATAAACAAGTAATACATCAACATCTACCTTCTCCAGTATTCAAACAGTTCAGATGGCAAACTGAGTCAGTACAGAAGGAAGCAGTGTGGCCTAGCAGATACTGGGCATCATGAGACCTGGATTTTCCCCCCGGCACTGACTTGTTGTGTGATTTTATCCCTAGGGGAATTTTTGTTTCTTCTTCCAGGTCGGGGAGAAGAGAAGCAAACGGGTTTTACCATAATTTCATCCCCAGATTATTTGAGGCTCAATATCTTTGTGTCCCCTATTTTTCCCCATGTTAGACTAGATCTGACTAGGCAGCAATATTACAGGAATAACTCTACAAAAAGTTTCCTCTTGCTGTGTCAGCATTACAGAAAGCTTTTCACTGGTGCAGACTTCCTTTTCACTTGGAAGGTCATATCTTCATTAGGGCCCTTCTCTTCCTTGAGCGTTTAAATTGGTCTTGATTTAGGGGTTGGAAAAATCTGGCAACTTTACTAGCTACTGTACAAACTAACTACTCACATTGAATCAAACTGACCACAACAAAAAATAGGTGGTTTTTAATCCAGTAGTTTGTAGTTCTTGGGCAATTTTAACCTTTTTCTGATATTTCGCAGTAACCTCACTCCTGCAGATTAGGAAGAAAAATTCCTTATCCAAAAAACTCATTTCCATGGGTATATTTTGGATATGCTTGTGACTTAAGCTTCCTGTTGTTTGCGTGATAAACATCTTGTGATGCACCATCCTAAGTGGTATAAATTGCGATGGCCACATTTCTCATGAATGATAAAGCACATAGTATCTATTTAGAGAAAATAAAATTGATTCTTCTTAATAACACCCATGGAGAAGCAATTAAGAGTCTCCCTGCCTATTCATGTTATTTGGCTTTTACATTTAAATAGGTAGGGAAAGCAGATTTCAGTATTAAGGCCTGGACTGTGGCTTTCCCACAAGAGCCACGAAAGGGGCCATATAAGTCCCTTGGAGGCCTTGTTTATATAAGTAAGCTGACCTGGTGTAACAAATTAGTTTTTAAAAACAGATTTAGGGGGAAATGTTGCATGGATGCTTATGCTGGTTTAGCTTAATCCTAACAGAAATAAACCACTCAAACCAGTGCAAAAGGCTGTATGAATTTTGGTTTAACTCAAATCACACCTTAAATTAAACTAGTGAAAATGTCTCATATAGGCAAGACCCCAGTCGCAACATGGTTCCTGGTTCCTCCTGCTATAGAAGGAAAATCATCTGTGCACCCTTATAGATGATACTGATTACTTTCACCAGCTCATCTGCTGGAGTGTTGCAAAGAATGCAGAGTAGCAGCCCCACAGAAACTGCTCTCGCCACTACACTGCTACTGATATTAGCAGGTGAGTAAACCAGGCCACAATGGTACCCTCAATGTCTTATAGAAATGGAGCTTGCACTTCATACTGAGGAACATCAGTTACACGCTATTTACCTATCTGCACTTTAGAGCTGACTTATTAAACATATTTTAGCAGAATTCCCCACTCAAATTTAGCTGTGAAGCACACCAAAGCCCCTGGCTTCACTAAGTGCAAAATATTTATTACCAGGATTTCTCAGTTACTGGGGACCAGTCAGAGCTATTAAAAAACCCTCTACTGTATTCTAGAAAGAGCAGTGTCTAGGGGAACATTCCTCTCCCCAGTGTCTGCTCATTATAGGTTTCAAACATTTTCACATAAGAGTATTCTGCTTATCTGGTATCCAAGAGTGAGCCATTTCTTTTCATGTGGCTAAGCAAGGGTACATGCCAGTATAGTCTACCATAATGCATGCCAATGACGCTCAATGCAGTGAGGTAGTAATATAGAATACTCAGCTGGCCCAAGTAATCCAGCCAGGTTTTTGCATACCTTTTCATAATATAGTCATTTATTCCATCTATAATCCCAGCCTGTTTCCAATTAAGTACAATATACACACTGCAGTCATCCTGTAATTTTTAGTGCAGATAACTTTAGCAGGATATTGTGCTGTTCTTATATAATCAACCACAAGAAGGGGGTGACAGAGCCAGAGTAGTGGTTCTTATGTCACTCACTCTTCCTGCTGCTGACATAGCAGGATTTAGGTAGTATTAATGCAGTTCATGTTGCAGCTGGTATAAAATACAACAATCTTCAGGTTGCTTTAACTTAGCACCAGGGAGACCAGCTCTGCACAGAGGCTGCACCAGGATTGAATGAGTGCAAAGGTGAGTTCACCAGATAGGAACAAGAGTCCCTTCTAAAGAAACATTTTACATTGCTCTAATTGTTTATTTCACTTAATTTTTCCTCCCTCCTATCCTTAAAATACAAAGCACAAACTAAATACATAGTAATATAATTGTCTCGTTGATCAGTCCAACTTTTAGCATGTGGCTAGTGTGAAGCTACAGACAAAGCAAGTGCAATCAAAATTAAACATCTAATATTTGTTGGCTTCTCTGAATTTATCTCAAGGGTTTTTTTTGTTTTTGTTTTTTTGTTTTTTTTAAGAGGTGTTTGGGGTAGTATTGTGAAAGAGAAACTCCTAGAAGTAGTAGGTGATAAAATGAGATCTTTTTCAGGATCTTATAAAACAGACAATTTTACAGCTTCTCACAGAACAGTATTGAAGGTTTTCCCAGTCTCTACAGCACTGGAACTTATTGGACAATATTTAGTCCAGTCAAAAACTGCCAGACAGGCTTTTCATAAACTACCCTATACTTACCTCTTGGGCATGTTTATAAACTCCATGTTATGGGAGAAATTGGATTTTGTCACATTTTGTGTGCTCCCAAGCATGTTTGACAGAAATAAGTATCAAAAACTTTGAATACTGAAATATACAATCACATTTCTAGGGGAAAACAACTCATTCTGCTTACTTACATTTCTGTGAGGAGATGAAGAAATCTGTTCTGCATGACTCATTTGGTAGCAAAACAAATTTTGTACGAATACAGTTGAATGTTAATTATGTTTTGCCCTTTCAAAAAGCCCTACACCCTTTATACTAATTTCATATGAAGTAAAATTTCTATATTCAGCTTCAGTTTAATTAGATTAATGCCTTGTTAAATTTAAGAGTGATTTTGGGAGATTTCAGACATGCTCAAATTAACTTGCATTTTGAAGGCGAAAGAAAAAGATTAAGTGGAATTCACACCAAAAGAAAAAAAGATAACTGACAAGCATAGTTTTTGTGCATGTGAGCAGGTGTATTTTGCTTAACTAATCAATGTAAAGAGGTTTTTAGTATAAGTTCTGATTTTTAAAACCTATCATATATCCCCATAATACATTTCCCAAGCTTTCCTTAGAATATGCAAAGGATGACAAGTGTCAGTACTTCATACAACTAGATTTAATAAGTTGTTATTACAGAAAAAATAAAGTCCAAACTACAAAGTTTAAGCAATAGCAGCATTGAGCTCCATGTTTAGTCACAGTACTGCAGTTCCATACAAGCATTAGTCCAAGCCAAAAAGGTAGAAGCCTTGTTAGGATTACTAGCAAAAACAATCCAAGAAAACATGTAATAAAAGATACAGTACATTTAAAATTAGTTAGCTGAAAAACAAGTACAGAGATCTTAGCTGTGAATACTCTAAAAGTTATGTCCATTATTTTGACAGCAAAATTACAAATATCTAATACTTTATACCCCAACAGAACTACATCCAGGAAAAAATAGCTGAAATGATTATCCCATATTAGCATCCTGGTTTTCTACTTGTTGCTAAATTTTGTTTCCATATAAAATTTAAATGTGCCAGAATTACATGATCATTATAGTTCCTGACCAGCTACCCATTTGGGGTATAGAGTAGTTACCAACATGAATATAAAATACTCTGTGGCATGATAGAACACTACAGCAGCTGAGATTGAGAAGAAAGTGTGTCTGGTTTAAAAAAAAAAAGCTGACATCATACAAACCAGTGTAACAAGCAACTACATACAAGCCAGATTAAACAAAAGAGACATTTGTACAAATCTGTGACTAATCTTTCACTCATATCTTGCAAGTAGAGATGTCACAATACTGAAATATTAACATGGGAGCTTTTCCCAGTTAAGCGTTTTTTTTTAAAAACTACTCTAACAGAGATAGTGAAATCAGCAAGTTATTTGCTAACAGCATATTTGCAATACAATTTATTTTACCCCATGCCTTGCTAGGAGGCTATAAAACACAAGCATGTAGGCAGAAATCTAAGCATAAACTTTGTACCACTTAAGAAATTCTTTTATTCCCCCCTTCAATCCTTAAACTCTTTTATATTTGCAAATATTCCAACCAGTAGTACCTAATTTTAGTCTAAATTTTACCTCACTATTCTAGTGATCTAGTCTATACATTACTTATGGAACTGAATACACAGAGGATACACACAATGGCCCAACTCTGGACACATTTCTTTCTACAAGTTGTAGGTGACCTCTATCACACCAGCATACATTAGTTATGAAAGGTCATCAATAAACCAGTTGAAATAACTGATCTCTCCAGAGAAGGTCATTGTATGCCCTCTTTACGCAACACCAGTTTCAATCTGGATTGTTTTAGACATCAGAGTAAAGAGTCACTGGCTCTGGGATGTGGGTTCTGCCGGGAGAATATGGAAAGGGAAAGGTAGGTGAGCAGCGGTGAAGAGAAAGTGAAGAGACGCTTTCATGGCAGCCACGGATGCTGCGTATGCAAGAGACTAAAAAGACAGACAGAAAAGAAAAGCAAATAAAAATTGAAAAAGATGAAGGAGCCGAACAAATTGTCACATGTAGTGGTGATGTGGGTTACTGCATTGCTACCAGAAAAGGACATACATTATTTTGCATTAACTATGTGGCTACCAATAATACATGGTAACACCACTGGAAAATTATGCAGTTACCTGCGTTAACATGTTTACTTCTTCTACGTCTGTTCCATGTCATCAATGAAAAATTATGAAAGAAGGGAAGTTATTCAGAAAGGGGACAATTAAATAAATAAATAAAGATGGTGGCAGAACACATTCAAAGGGGATAGGGCAGATTTTAAGGACATTCAACTGAAGACAGTGTTTGAAAGAAGAATTTAAATAAGTTCATGATAAAAAAAGCAATGGAGCATTTGCTGAACAGACAGGGTCATAAACCCATTACTTCAGTAGATTTTAGTTCGTTATAATAGCAATAGCATTCATCGGCACTGGTGTTGTATAAATCTAGATAGTGAACTGGTACTGTGACATCCCTATTTCCCTAAATCATTTTGATAAAGGAAAAGGCTTTTCAAAATATCACATTTTTCTGCTTCATTCTGTCATTTTATTGCCCAATTATTCATTACATTTTCCAATCACTTTATATAACCATTTTCATCATTGCCACACTATTGTAAACCACATCAGCAAGTTAATACATAAAGCTTTGCATTTCAAAAACTAGACACTTTAGTAACAATATTACAAAGGTTTTAGCTTCAAAAATAACTGAAAATGAAAAAAATAAACTTTTAAAGAATTAGCATCATAAAATTAATTTATTCCAAGTAAAAATACAAAATAATATTAATGACATTGACCAGATATGAAAGTCTCTCCCAGAAATAACTATATTAATGGTTGAGAAAGCACTCCTTAAAGAAAATATGAAATAAAAATGAAAAATATGTAAATATGTTTAATTTTTTTCTTAGCAAAAAATCTTTCTAAAAATAACAATGAAAATTTGTCTCAGTACAAAGGCTACATTACTATTGAAAATATACCAGCATGAAGAAAAGGTACATATTTGACAGTAGAAAAATGATCTTAGTGAATCACAATGTCTAAAGTCTGCAATGAAAATAAATCTGCAATAAAGATTTATGCCTTTTTTCTTTTCATTTTTCTTTTTTTTTATACAAACAGTACAAACAGTATTGCACATAACAACAAATAGTCGAGGTTAGGTTAGCCTTCAAAAAAATCGACTAGTTCAAGTCTCACAACAGAAAAGGCCACAATAGGACCTGTTGTACCCAGGGGCTTCTTAATCAAGTTGCAGTTCAGAACACCTTATTTTAAAAAATATTTTTTTTGAAGGACCCTCTTAATAGAACATTAATAACTCAGGGGCACATTCATGTACAAAACAAAAGGGAGCATGTTATAATTTAATAAACTAAAAAAGTTCTCTTTAAAAAATACAAACAGAAGAACTCTCACAATTCTGGTCAGTCGTGCATAATCACACTTGATTATAAATATACAAATTAAGGGAAATATTTCTTCACCTTCTGTTCACAACTTTCAGCACCAAATGGAGTTTGTGTTTACACATTTTCTTTATGACAACTTTGTTGTTTAGTTTTAATCCAACTTTATGCTGTACTGTACATCTTCATCTGTCTGTCTGTCTCTCTCTCTGGGGTGTCTCTCTACATGAAAGAGGGGAATTTCTTCAAAAAGGTTTACTTATTTCACATAATTAGGTAGATTTCTGTAGGTTAGCTATGATCTTTAATATTACAGTTATAAAGCTTTAACTTCTTCATTTTCAAAAAACGCAAATAAGCATGAAAAAAATAAAGTTACCCATCTGTTAAATCATTTTCTTGCAGAATTAAATTAATATATATTTTTCTGAATAAACTTACTTAGAAAATATCATTTTCTTTCCTATATTTCAAAATTGAGGTATTGCAAAAGATCATGTCAGTCAGAAAGCATGCCTTTTTCTTTAAAAAAAATCATTGGCCGACTGTTGAAAACTGTCTAGATACAAAAAGTAGTGCATAACAAAATGTCTTTTACAGATGAAAAAAAAAAAAAAGACAGACATCTGGGCTGGAAAAAACAATATCACCAAAAAGCCCAGAAGTAACCTTGAAAGGGATAATTATAATAAGCATTTTAAACCAGTAAAAAACTATTTTTCTTTTTTCAAAAACAGAAAAGTTTCCTTCAAAGCCAATAATTGCAACTACACATTGACAAAAAAAAAAAATCTTACTAAATTAGACACAAACAAGGACATCACAACAAACAAAACCCAGAACATTTAAATCTACTATGCGGTGTCATATCCAGTCAGATTGTCCCCAGAACTGCAAAACAAAGGAGGGAGGAGGGGAACAGTGTACACAGTCTCACAATCGTAAGTACACCAAGTGTGTTTTTATGCTATTATCTACTGTCCCATTGGACATGCTAAATAAATGTCTACTGTGTAAGCAGGTCTTAATTGTATTCAAGCATCACAGGATACATCCAGGGATCAAAGAGTTAACGCCATACCCAGAAAGCAGACATCTCATATTAACTGGTGTGCAGACATTTCTTTAGCACCCCACTTTTTCCTAACTTGCTTTAAAATGTGCCTAGTTTCTCAGTTTGACAGTCTATCTGATCGGTAGTGTATGTAAGCTAGTATGAGCTCTTTGGTCTTCTGGACAAGGTCTGCAGCTACATAAATGGTGCAAGCATTAGGAGAGAGATTGTAACTAAGAGCTCATGTTTTTGTTTATATGCCTGTTATAAACTGTCAAAAGTGTGTTAATGTTGGATATGAGGCTTTAACAGTTAAGTTTGATCACAGTACTAGACATAATCACTTTACTATATAAAATAAATTGCACAATATATAACAGAGCACCGCAAAGTACTTCATCTACCATCCACAAATTTGTTTTAAGAATATCCTACATCTACTTTTTATATTTGCTGTAATATAGGTCATTCTGTAATGGGCTGATCCTAATTTCAGAAGCATTACATTTACGGAGGCATGCCTTCCTCCAGTCAGTAATCATTTTTTCCTTAACTCAGTATTTTGTAGCTTACATAGATTCTTAATTTGTGCATTGTGGGCAGGTTTTATATTAGACATATATAAAATTTATTGCATGCAGCAACTTGATTAAGTAAACATGCAGTCAAAAATATTGACCTTCCTTGGAAGCTTTCTGTATGCTATACTGATCTCCTTTCAGCAGCCACCACTCTATTTTTAATCACATATTCATTTTTTTAAATTGATACCCTAGCCTGAATAGAGTATTATGGTATTAGTAATACCATTTTAATAGCAGCAAAAGCTATTGCAGCATACATTTACATAACACTAAAAGACTTTAAAAAAAAAAAAACAACAACCACCAACCCTCAGCAAAACAAAGAAAAAAAATCTGATCCAGCTTATGAGGTATCATCCTTACAAGTCAAAATGGAGAGCAACTAAAGGCTTATTTTCTTTAAGGGTTATTCCTACCTCTAAATGACCCAAACTAATGATTGCTGAATATCTGTTTAAGTTTTTGCTACATCTGCCACCTATTTGTGAGTATTACCTTTGGTAAGTCATCTGCTAGGGGCAAGTCTAAGTTTCTGAAAATAAGTGCATGCTCCAGTTCAAAAATAAAAATAATAATTATAATAAAAAATCTTCATCACATACACATCAACCCAGTGGTGGCTGATGAGAATGGCAGTCTACGTAATGTCACTAGTGACAAGTCTTATGTAGGAAATTAAGGTACCAAGCAGATGTTTGTGTGAATCAAAGTGCAAAATCAGTACAGTTACACTCTGCCGGTTTGTATTATACTGGACACTGAGTTCAGTAATGTGACTGTAAATAATAATAATAGTAATAAAAAGACCCATATCTTCGTTAAAGTCGAGGACAAATGCACAGATTTCCAGAACACTAAGCCCTGAGGCAGCGTTCTCTTCTTTTCACCTCGATTTTATCTACTCCAGTACTTGCTGCTGGGTTTAAGCATAGGGTTCAGCTCCAGCGGAATGGAACATGGCGTGGCCGGTCACCTCCCTCCTTCACCAGTGGTTTGTGGAACTCTCGCCCAGCACGAGAGTGTATGCTTGCCCAGCAGTATTCACAGTAATACTGCAAACAGGTAACATTGGCACAGAAGAACGGAGCAAATTTTCCACCACAGCGAGTGCCCTGGCATTCATCACACATCTGATCATCCAACACATATGGCTTCACTTCCACCTGTAATGGGAAAAGAAAAATAACTATCGGAAAAGCAAATGCTTTACATAGTTCTCTCAAATGCTGGTAAAGGAACAGTATTTTGATTTGTCGTTTTGAAGTCTCATTAATGCCTTTCAAGTTATGCTGGCTGAACCTCAAAAGGCTTTGTGACTGAGATGCTTATTAAAATCCACTTTGGTATGAAAATTTGGCAGGAAATCCCATGAAGAAGTTTGCTTTGATAGCTTTCCATAATTCCTGCTTTCAACTAAGATGGAAATGTGTGAAACTAGTCTCTCTCTCTCTCCCTCCCCCACTCCCTCTCTCAGAATTTCTGCTTCTGGGTGCAAAAGTGTAGAACTGATCAATGAAATTGTTTTTAATTGTTCACTTTATTAATATAACTTCATAAGCAAAGTTTTATGAATGAAACATTCATTCTTAAAATTGGTTACCCCAATAACTGGCTAATTGAGTTTCACTTTCAATCCAATTGCTGCTTAAAATCGCTGAAACTTACACTGTTTCAACACTGTAACTTCTTCTCACTGTTTGTCATTCCTTACACTTGTCCATATTGTAACTCAAACTCCATTTTAACTTGTCCCAAACTCCATTTTAAAATGCTCACTTCATTTTGTAAAAGCTTGCTGCAACCTTCATTTTTGCAAAACCCTGCTATAATCTTACTAGTTTAGTTTAGATGTGCGAATGAGGTATGTATGGATGATGGAATCAACCTCCAGCCCCAGCCTGTCCTGATGAAATAAAGTGTAAACACCCAACGGCTGAAGATGCAGACAACAGCCCTGACAAAGTAAGAGGAGCCCACCCTCAAAAAGAAAAGAACAAAAGTACAATTGAAGAAACATCAAAGCCAGGTCCTAGGCTGAAAGTCAGGTCTGCAATTGACAGGTGATCAATCACACCGAACCCAGAGGCAGCGTGACCCAGCAAGACCTATAGACTCTGGATTCAAACTAAAGCCTACAAAAAGGATGGGTGAGATGGCAGACTTTGGAGAGTAACATTCTGCTGCCAACATGGAAGGGCATCGGTGCATGCTCAACAGAGACCCAGCTCTTCCTTGTGCCCGGCTTTCCTGGCCAGTTAGCCGCCACAAGCCACGAACTCAAGCTACATTCAGGACTGGTAACTACATAACAGCTGCAGAACCTGTGTGTGTGTGTGTGTGTGTGTGTGTGTGTGTGTGTGTGTGTGTGTGTGTGTGTGTGTGTGTGTGTGTGTGTGTGTGTGTGCGCGCGCACGAACGTGTGAATGAATGTAAAACTGCGCAGAAGCCAGACATGCCAGCCACTTCTGGCAGCCATGTGGAGCCAGGGCAGATAGGAAGCCTGCCTTAGCCCCGCTGTGCTGCCAGCTGGACTTTTAGCGGCTCATTAAAATCTCCTGGATTGCTTTCAATAGCAACCGGGAGATTGATTCTGATTCCGGGAGACTCCTGGCCAATCCGGGAGGGTGGCAACCCTAAGGACAGACTGTAACTGCTCCTAACAATTTCTCTATGTTCCGTGTTTTGTAAGATATTGGTTATCTCTTGTGCTGACCCCTGCTGCCCATCTTACTCATGGCAGTGCAGCCTAAACTGCATTTGCATTATGATCTAGCAGTTGTGGCATTTCAGTACATAGGAATCCCTTCCCAGCTGCCTAGGTACATACCATCAAAGCAAAGCAGAATGTGGAGGTGGAAGGAAGAGTGAAAAATAGAAACAAAGCCACCAACAAAAGCCAACCACACAGTAATGAGGATAATAGATTCCCAGTGTTCTATATAAGAACATATAGATTATTAGATAGATCTAGTTTTTGAAAGTGGCTTTCATGAGAGCATTTAAGTGGGAAAACAAGTATAAGTTCTGTGTTAAAGAAATATTACCCCTTCCAGGCAAAGGATACAAACAATTCATGGATCTATTTCCTGCATTAGAGGGAAGACACTGTTTTTACTTTATGACCAAATATTATGTTTCACACAGTTTGAGGTAAGTTATAAAAGATTTGTCACTAAGAAAGTGACCATTTCAAAACTGCATATACCCTAAATATTTTCCTGCTGATGTGTAACCTTGGATTATAGCCACAGTTATTATACGTTAACCATCAAGCTATCTACCTTGGGACTTAGCTATATATTTTTATCAGGAATTGGGGTGGAAAAGGAAGATTTCACTTAGCTCTGGTGAGTGCCAAAGTGGTTTAGCATACTGTCCTCTAATTTTGTATTTCATCATTATAGCATTCCCTGTACATATTTGCATGATTACTTTGACATAGCTTTGCTTTAAAGGGTTATTTTTTAGTACCAAAAAGCCCTTTTGATTTACCTTAAATATGAACTATATTTCATAATATTAAGCCTTTATTATGATTTGGCCTTGCCAACATTTCAGTGAAATAAATGTTGGATATGGGACAGAGCAACAATACACACACCCCCCTCTATTATTCCTGTAATCAGATGATCTCAGAAAGCAGTTTACAAACATTAAACAAACTCTACATCATCCCTTAGGCTTTGTCTGCACTACCACTTTTGTCGGTAAAACTTTGTCGGTCGGGGTGTAAAAAACAACAACAACAACAAAAAACACACCCCTGACTGACATAAGTTTCACCAGCAAAAGTGCTGGTGTGGACAACACTATGTTGGCAAAAGAGGCTCTCCTGCCGACATAGCTAACACCACTTATTGAGGGTGGTTTAGTTATGCCAGCAGGAGAGCTCTCTCCTGCTGTCAAAGAGTGGCTATATGGGAGATCTTACAGCTGCACCGTGGTAGTGGTAGAGCTGTGCCACTGTCAGGTTCGTAGTGTAGACATAGCCTAAGACATTCTATCCTTGGGTGATGCAATAATGAGGTATATCAGCTGAGTAGGGTACAAATTATCAGCTTCCTGTCATCTGATTTCCGTGGCCACTGCACATGGATATCTTGATAGAAGACTTGAATGTGTCCTTAAGTTTACAAGTATTTGTTAGATTTAGGAACATAACTAGAAGAATTGAGGGAAAGTTACGGTCCTTTGGCTGAACAACCCTATACCATTTTGATGCACAGTGAGAGCTTTTATAATTTATCAGTAATACCAGCATAAGCCTTTTGTAAATACAGGAGAGCAACTGTCTCTTCCTCTGTTCACAGGAAACTTACTTTTTACACCTACACCAGTGTCCTATGAGAAGGCGCCACTTATGTTCCTTCACTAAATCCCACTCCCTCCAGAAAAAGCTGTCTATACACACACACACACACACACACACACACACACACGGCACTTAGTCCACTATATATACACACACAAGGCACTAAAATCCAGCTCATTTTGAGAAGTCCTACTTTTTGAAGTTTATTTTAAAATGTGCAGCTACAATCATATCCTTTACAACAGAAGATATACATGATCTCATTCACTTTGAAGACCACATTTATTGCACTAATATGATTTTCCTTCCATGCCAGTGACCTAGAAAAACTCAGTTTGGATCATGAAGCAAACTAAACTACTGGACAATTTAAAAAGTAGCTTCACATCTTAAATGTTAACTTGGCATCACTGCTAAAAATACCATTAGAATTATTGTCATTTTTCTCAGCCTTGCTATGCCCTATTTTCCCCTCACAAAGCACTAAAGTAATATGTTTAAGTTAAATCTACAATGACTCAGTGTCAAAATAATTATATGCTGAGCCTAATATTGATACGGTGCATTTGTGACAAAGGAGCATGAGTCAGATTTAATACTGAATTTTCCTTTCATTTGCAGACGAGAGGCTTTATATTTTATTCTTACTATTGAACTTCAAAAGTTTACCTCCATGGTTACAATTTAAAAAACCTAAGTCACAAATTATTCAGTGTAGTTGTAGCTCTGTTCATAGCAGGATATGAGAGAGAAAAGGCGGGTGAAGTAATATATTTTATTGGACCAATTTCTGTTGGTAAGAGAGACATGCTTTCAAGCTTACATAGAGCTCTTCTTCAGCTCCTTCTTCTTGAGCTCTGTGTTAGCTCAAAAGCTTGTCTCTCTCACCAATGGAAATTGGTCCAATAAAAGATATTACCTCACCCACTTTGTCTTTAAGTCAGAAATTGAAATTTAAGCTTTTCAGAGATTGACTCTGTCACGTTACACAGTACAGTAGAACCTCAGAGTTATGAACACCAGAGTTACGAACTGACCCATCAACCACACATCTCATTTAGAACCAGAAGGATGCAATCAGGCAGGAGCAGAGAGACACAAACACACACACAAAGGCAAATACAGTACAGTACTGTGTTAAACATCAACTAGTAAAAAGTAAAGGGAAAGCAGCATTTTTCTGCTGCATTGTAAAATTTCAAAGCTGAATTAAGTCAATGTTCAGTTGTAAACTTTTGAAAGAATAACCATAATGTTTTGTTCAGAGTTACGAACAACCTCCATTCCCAAGGTGTTCGTAACTCTGAGATTCTACTGTATAGTATAAATTTAAAATTATCAGAACACTAGTGTTTAATACCTTATATCTGCCAAAAAGTCTACAATTGCTTGTTCAATTAAACATACTGCAGTTCAAGAGCAACACATTCTGAAGTCAGGAATTTTAATTTTTTATTTTATTTTATTTTTTTAAGTGTAGAGTATAGATGTTGATGCCAAACAAAACAGGAATTAGTACTCTGATTTACTGAAATACCTTGACCAGTATTTAAAAACCCAAAACATAAAACTACAAAACCCATTTATTTGTGAGAGTCAGTTTCAATTTTTGAGGTTCACCCACTTTCAGATCTTATCATAAGCGTCACAGTTTATTAAGTAGCTTTCTGTAACTCTGGAAAATAAACCCAGGCTTCAACTGCTTCTCACTGAGAAGATAATCACCTTGATTTGAGTATCAAATATGAGCAAAAGACGGTGTAGGTATTTTTGTGGTGGATTACTATGCTCTAGCAATTACACAGTAGGATTTTCTACACAGTGTACTCATTTTGTAAAATCCTATAGATTCACATATTCAAGAAGTCAAGACTCCTGTCAGATGCATTAAAAAAGAAACAGCTCTTGTGGATGTATAGGTTCTCATTTTTTGTGGTTAGATAAGCTTCACTGGATGACTAAGCATTTTCTACTGAATTAATCTACCCTACCAAAAAGAAAAATAAGGCAACTGTGTCGGAATAAACATGCAAGCCTTTTTTTCATTTCTAATCAGTTCCATCCTTGACGTAGACTGGAGTTCGAGGTTAAGTTAGAAAGAATTTTGTTTGAATCAATTCTGATAACATTGTTTTGGGATAATACTACCCATATATCTTCAGTATAGTTTGTTATTTATACATTAGGCAGAAGTCTGCTAGGCATTTCAAAGAACAAATAAAAACACATGGTCCCTGTCCTTAAGATGTTATAATTCAGTTATAAAGGCACAGGAGAGTTTAACATGTAATATAAATGAGGGAAAAGGGAGTACAAGTATTATAGTAATAAATTCATATGGTTAACTCTAGTATGTCAGTACACACCTTATTTTTTGTCCAACATGTAGTAAGTTATGGGTTGGTTTTGTTTTTTTGAGAAGAATGGGTGTAAAAACACTGGGGTGATAGAAGGTGGGCGATAAGGAACAAAATCATGGTGAGGAGTGGTGGGTTACAATAGGCATGGACAAGGGAGAGAAAGAGGTAGAAAATGTATGCTTTTGACTGTTAAATATATTTGTTTGCTGATCACTTAAGAAATAACTAGAAAAAAAAAAATCTGTCCCATTAGGCCACTATGTGCATGTCTCAGAAATAAATGAGAGAAATGCAGACCTAAATTCTGATGCATGTACACATTCAAACAGTGACACCCCAACAGCTTCTGTATTGATGTGAAATTACTCAATTGCATCGGCAGACGCAAATATTCTGTTTATATTTTATGAGTACATGCCCAAATGCTGTAAGTGAAAGCCGGAGTATTTGTTCTCTTCTGGGACAAATGGTACCATAAACATACTTACTTACAACAAATATGGAAATGAAATCAAACTTCAATCACGTCAAAGTTTCTGTAGTCTCAAATTTCTTTGAAAGAAGAAACAAGAGATTTAATTTTAAGAACAAGGGTGACTGAAAGACTGCCCTCTCTGTCTGTATCCATCTGTTGTCCCTTGTCTTCTACTTAGGGCTTGTCTATGTGAATCTACCCTGGAACAGTCTACTGCATACTGTCTGTGTGGACCTTGCTGAGGTGCATTAACGGTTTGTTAGTGTGTTTTGATCTTTAAAACTGTGCTAGATCAAAGCAAACAAACTGTTAATGCACTCAGCAAGGTCCAAAGAGACATTTAGCATGCAGCACACTAGTGCTGGATAGAGTCACACCCCAGTGTGTAGACAGGCCTCTTTGGGGAGGGACTGTCTTTTGGTCCTGTTTGCACAACTATTAATAATAAAATTATTTTGATAACATGACTGATCTCCCATGAATGTTCCTCCGAGTCCTGTTTGCAAACCTTAATAAATCAGCCATGCACTCTAGGGCTGAATTCAAGACTAATTTAATAGGAAATCAGTTTCATGACTTAAAGAGGAGAAGGGGAAAGAGAGGTAACAGTTTATTCTCTGGTTTCAGAGTAACAGCCGTGTTAGTCTGTATTCGCAAAAAGAAAAGGAGTACTCTATTTTTTGATGGCATATGCCTCTACAGTGTCATTTAGAAAGTAGGATTTTTTTTGGAATAGTTCTAAATATATTAAATAGAGCTAAATAAGTACAACCTATGTCTATTTTTTCTTATACATAATTTTGTTCTAGCTGCATCGTTGTCATTCTCAGACATCTTTACGAATCAGGAAAAATAAGACTAATAGCTATGCTAAAATGTGTCAGCTTTCAGGTATGAAAGTAAAATATTCAAGAAACATTACATATTAAGTTAAACAGGAGACTTAAAGTCATGCAAAGGAGACTTGGCAATTCAAAGAAATGTAAATTTTACTCTGATTTATCTTGTTCACCTTCTAAACATTAATTTTATTCTTTGAAGTAAAGTTATCTTAGTGAATTACATTACACTAGATCTGGAATAGTTATAACTTTTGTTGTTGTTGAGAAGTTAGACTGTACTAGTAGTACTTCCTGTAACAAGCTGGTATAGAGTGCCATCCTACATGTCACACACACTACTGCTAGTGTTAGGAACTTTGTGTGAAACAATACTCTATGCACTTCAGTTTTCTTTTATTGTTCTTGGTGCCTCTCTGATCAGAGGTCAAAATAGAAAAAAAAATTTTTTGAGGTAATCTCCCAAACTCCATCCACATCTGCCCACTCATTACCAGAATGAGATGCCACTCATAGTAAGTTGTGCAAATCTTCATAATATGATAATATCTCTCCTTCCTTGCATGCTTTGGTCAGCAATATAATAATTTTAATGATGATGTATGAGTTATACAATAACAATTAAGGAATTTGGAATATTAAGGAATAATATCACTAGGTTTTAGAGCTAACATTTAAAGGTTGTGAACAGGGGCAATCCACACCTCTCTTAAGCACTATTATTTCAGGCTGACTGCATTTGGTTAACCTAAAAAGCAAACTGAACAGTATTTTCACAATTATGCAAGGTAGAGGCAATATCTTAAATAGAAGCTCAGATTCTGGAGCAGCCAACAGGGAGAAGTATTGGCTTGCGGAACTGCTGTGAGTTGGCCCCATTTGTTAGCTGTATCTTGAAGTTTAAAAAATAACAACAACAACAACAACAAGTTTTAAATGGGTGTTATTGATAGTGATGGGAAAATCTCAAAGGATTCCAAAACTTGGTTACAAATCAGAAGTTTAAAATCTGATCTGAACCACTATGGTCTGCGACTCTTGCCATAAAAGTCTTTCTGGTAAGATTTCCAGTATTCCCTAGTTAGAAATGCTATAGGAATGGTCCAAATTGGCATGTCTACCACTTGTCGTGGCTGAAACCAGGAAATGTAGAGGCACATGGAAAAAAATATCAGTTTTTTTTCCCTCCTCCCCTTCCCTAACCTCAACAAAGGTTCAGTTCAAGTTTTGAGAAAAGATGGGGACAGGTGATTTTAGTTTTCTAAATATGCACACACGTCAGCTTGTCATCTCAATGTGTGAACCAGCCCAGACTAAAAAGAAAAACAATCCACCCTATCTTTGAAGATTGTATGTATCAGCAGCATATATTGTATTTTGTTAAATTATTATGAATGTTCTAGGTCCTCAAAAACATGTGCCTAATTTGCACACACCATGATTGCACATACAGTTTCAGTAGCCATGGCTATACCTAGCTGGCCTTTTGCATATGCAGCTGCAGTAATGCTCCATAGTTACATACACAGTTTAGTTTCTGAAAATCTGTCTCCAGATGTCTTGAGAGGATACAAAGAAACTGCTCCATTTAAATAATGAATTTCAGAAGTAAGTTTTTGCTTCTCAAAACTTAACGTTCTGTATCGGATATGAAGTCTGAAGGTCCAGAAAATTTTTTTGTCTCCTGGGAGATAAGTAATAATTTCATGTAAGTCTGAACTTGGAGGACATCAACAAAAAAGAAACTTACTAATTCACTATATGGCTTTTCCCAGTCATTTGTGACAGTATTTCATATGAATGTAACAATAACAATTTGCATTTATATGACTTCCTTTCAAAGATCTCATAGTGCTTTGCTAACAGGTAAGTAAGCCTCAAGACACTTTTGAGCTCAGTGACACCTATGACCATGCATCTCTTGACTTTTGGGAACCCCAGATATAGTCATATTTTGGGGATGTAACAGTATTTCCCAGTTCCCTACTAATCTTGCCCATATGCTCAGGGTTTAGCTGATCGCCATATTTGGGGTCGGGAAGGAGTTTTCCTCCAGGGCAGATTGGAAGAGGCCCTGGAGGTTTTTCACCTTCCTCTGTAGCATGGGGCACGGGTCACTTGCTGGAGGATGCTCTGCTCCTTGAAGTCTTTAAACTATGATTTGAGGACTTCAATAGCACAGATATAGGTGTGAGGTTTTTTGCAGGAGTGGTGGGTGAAATTCTGTGGCCTGCATTGTGCAGGAGGTCAGACTAGATGATCATAATGGTCCCTTCTGACCTAAATATCTATGAATCTATAAACACCAGAGAAGCCACAAGCTCTATCGCAGGCACTGACCAAGAACGCTAACTGTTCCTCAAAGGAAAAAGGAACATCCATCTGAAGAGAACAAAGCTAGGAAATTCTACCAGGCTTCACCTTCAAAAAGATAAACAAAACAACAAAAACAAACCAAAATGTATCGCCACTATTTCCCACTTTTGACATGGAAGTTTATTAAGCTAGATATTTAGGCTTCATCATGCTTTGGCTCCTCAAGTAAGCTTTTAAAGAATTACCAAATATGAGACAAGAATACAGCCTAAAATATCCTCCCACACAATTTAAAAAAAAATAAAGATTTTTTTTTTAGCTCCTGTACAATATCATCAACAGCAACCATTCCATTCGGTGTTGTTTTACTTACCCGTTTATCAATGTCATTATGTTGGAGCTGGACAAAGCGAGCACTAATAGCAGCAATATAGCTCTGCTGATTGGAGAAAGCCACTCTGCCAGCACCTTTTGGGTACTTCAGTTCTGGGTCCGTATCAATACCAGCATAGCAGACACCTCCATATAAACGGTCCATAATCATTGCCAGTTCAACTGTGAGAAAACAATTATTAAATATTGAAGACTCAATATTACTAAAGGTTTTATGCATGGCCTGCAGCTTTAAAAATAGACTATTCACCCTAATTCCAGTACTTCAGGAAAACAGAAAAGGGACCTGAAAGTTGGATTGGTCAAGGAATCACAGTACCTATCTGAAATATACTGAAAGTGCAAAGATAAATTGGTCAAGGTGCTAAGGAAAAGCTTTCCTGGGATTCTGTTACATACCCCAGGCAGAGTGTTATATCAGTTACATATTATATTTGATTCCAAAAAGTGCATTAGTGCAATGTTGAGGTTAAACAGTTACACATTACACTGTCAGAAAATGTAGATCCCCCCCCAACAATGGTTAACTCAGCCCAACTGCATCATGTACATTGATGGTATATGTTTACTGACAAAAATAGTAATATACTAAGCTATACATTAATGAGAATAATAGAAATAAAAATACACCATATGTGCATAATGGAGACAAATGAGTTATCGGTAGAACCTCAGTTTTTGCATTTCCTGACTTGTTATTTTAAGCATTTGGTCTCAGAGATGCATTTATTTCCTTGGGGTTTTTTGTTTTAAAGAAAAAACTAGAAACTGTTGGAGTTGTTCTTGGACATATTAAATGCTCTAACTATCTGGGTACACTTGTCTAAATGCACAGTCAAATAAGTGCACCTGTCCTAAACTGGGCACTTTACAACTTTTCATTCCACGTCAGTATGTAAAGTTCAGATGTTCTTAATTCTGTTAAATGAAACCTAATTTCCACACTCCCCAGACTTGGGAAATCACGCTTAAATTAAGGGCTAAGACTGTGCCACATTTCACACATTGACCATTTTTGCTCAATTAGGGCCTGATCCACTGAAGTCAATGGAAATACTCCCATGTTTTTTCCAGACTTAATTGGGATTTAGGTCAGATTCTTAAAGAATATGGTTCTTTTTTTCCAGTGAGGAAACTATTTTTTCAGTCTTTCCACTGAAACAGCTAAACATCCTTCAAACTTTCAGCAGAAAATTCATTTTTGGGTAGAACCCAAATATGGAAAATTTGATCCCAAAAGATTAATTATTCAGAAAAGCACAAGAGAACAAAGGTTGCAATGGAAAATGTTTCGTAGCCTTACCTGCCACAATGTACTCTCATTTGTGAATGAGTTATGTTTATACATATGTAAGTTATATATACATATTTATGGAATATATTGAATGTTATGTGATTTATATTATTGCATGGACATATTGCTTTACACACACACACACACACACACACACACACACACCCCACAATACCCTCCTCCCTGCCCCCCAAACAGGAGGGATTTTTAGAAGACACTGAATCCTGTCAGAACTTTTCCAAACTGTCGGATATTCTAGCACCCCCCCCCAAGTTGTTTTAGTTTTTTAAAAATTAATAAAACTCCCCACAAATGAATGACCAATAGAAATGGCAAATATCTATTCTAAACAAGAAAACCGCCACAATAAAATTTTGGAATATATGATCCTCAGAGGACAGCTGCTCAGGAACTGAAGAAACCAACATACAGCATAACGAAACACCCAAAACAGTAACTCCAAGAATAACCCCACCTACTAAACTTCTAGTTCCAGTTCTTTCTGCCATTCAAATTATGACACATCATCTTTAAAGCATGATCATAGTTCTCAAGTCATACTGCCCACTATCTTCTATTCCCTATATACCATACATGTGCACAGACAAACCTATTCTACACCAGTGTCACAAAAATCCCTTAAGTCTGAGCATTTTCAAACAGGGGGAAAGGGGTTAATTGGTTTTTCTTTAAAAAATTAAATATGGTGTGTTGCATCAGGTTCATTGTGTCATTTAGTTGCCTTGTCACACCACGTGTACTGAATTTATGATATGTTGTAGGGCTAAAGGGAAGCTTAACTATCTTTGGCTTTGAAGACAAAGACAATCCAAGTTTAGTTACCAAGCAAAACGAGTATTTCTATTCTGTGAATATATTTAGACATCTGATTTTATAAACCTGTCATCTCCTATATTGACCACAGTTTGGTAGCTAGTCTCTCTTGTTGTCTCTCCAGAGATACCCTGTAGCAATCCTTTAGAAGGATCTGGCAAAGCAGGGACTTCTAAATATACTTAAAGCAATAAATCCTGTACCAGAGAGAAGAGGGTTTTGAGTATCTTACTACTTCTCTCGCTATATTATTTTATTACTGGTTGAGATGAATGCCTTAGGATTACAATCCATGTATGCCATATTGATACTGTATAAGAGTATATATACCTTAAACTTCTGTTGGAAGGGTCACTAAAAATTTTCCCAGACATCTGATTTTCCAAAATTCATTTTTCTTGTCTCAATAGGTACAGAAATATAGTCCTAGTACTACAGTTGCAACAGAAAAACATCAATGGGGAAAACATACTTAACTTCTTAGGCTTTGGTACAATTAAGACTATGCTTTAAAAAGAGAAGACAGCAAAAATGATTGAAAAGGAAAGCACGGAATGAGAATGTAGACAGAAAGGAATGGAAATTTGCAATATGTCAGACATGCACAGTGTGTCATTAAAAATGTATAAAGTAAGAGAAAACATCTCCAGATGATGGTGCCGTTCAGATTCCCCAATGCAGTAATTTCTTAAGGTTTTTTATAAATCTAGCAGCAGAAGCACAGAGTTCTTTTAAGTTTTTATCTTGTTTTATGACAACCTCTTAACTTGACAGCTCAGAAGTTAATCCAGGTTACATAGATCACCTAGAAAAACTGGAATTTAAAATTACCTAAAACAGTGTAATTTTTTTTTTTAATATATAGCCCATCTTTTACAAAACAGAAAAAAACATCTCTCCTTCTCAAGGGTATATTAGTGCAATGATGGTAAGCCACCAAAAGTAGACTAGTATATTGGCACCATGTAAAATCTTCATAGACTTTAAAGCCAGAGGGGACCACTGTGATAATCTAATCTGATCCCCTGCACATCACAGGCCACAGACCCTCACCTATCCATTCCTGTAATACACCCATAACCTCTGGCTGAGTTCCTGAAGTCCTCAGAGCATGATTCAAAGACTTCAACTCTATGCCTAAGGAGGAGTCTTAAGAAAGTCTTAGACAGTTTCTAGACTAGGGTGACCAGATGTCCTGATTTTATAGGGACAGTCCCGATATTTGGGCCTTTTTCTTATATAGGCACCGATTACCTCCCACCCCCTGTCCCAATTTTTCACATTTGCCATCTGGTCACCCTATTCTAGACAGAGAAATTCAGGCAAAGAACCAATTTTACTAGTGATAACGTTCAACTTCAAGAAAGCGCTACATTACAGCTGACAAACATTTCTTTAAGAGTTAACTTTTATACATTCAGATCAAAATACCATTTGCAATAATGCCATTTAGTGACTCGCAATAATGTTCTATAGACTGAGGCCCCTCTATACTATAGGACCTCATAACAGCATAGCTATAGTGCCATAGCTATGCTGGCATTACCCTGTAGCATAAATGCAGCCTACAGCGATGAAGAGGGTTTTTCTTTTGCTGTAGGAATATCACTTCCCCAAGCAACAGCAGGCTAGGTAGCTTGAATGGAAGCATTCTTTTCCTTAACAATGCAGCCCTGCAGCCCCTCCTGGCAGGTTCCAAACCATGACACCCCAGTACAGGCAAAATGCTGCATACACTGGATTGTCCTTACTCTTCATAACCCCCACAACAAACATAAGCACCTCTATTTCACTCACTTGGCAGGCTCCAGCACTGCAACCACAAAATGCCACTTTTCCAGCAAGTTCCAATGATCCCCTCCCAGCCCCACCCGAAAGCAGGGTACAGCAGTGCCCTCCAGCTTCCTCCCAGTCTCCAGGGAAAGCTGCTGTGTTGGTAGCAAGAAGAGGGCGCCTGCCAGGGTCCTCTCTGCCCTCCTATCTCAGTTAATGAGGATCTGGGTCAGAGTCATACAGTTTAAGGCCAGAAGGGGCCACCACATCCTCTAGTCTGACCTCCTGTATATCACAGGCCACCAACACCACCTAGCACCTGCACACTAAACCCAACAACCAAAATTAGACCAAGCAGAAGTAGCCAAAGCAGAAGCTGCAGGTGGTTGAAGAGGAATTTCTGAGCTGCATCTTGATGTTCATAAGATCACAATACTTGTGATAATTTCATGAGTATTGGTGCCTCCATATATACACATCAATATTTGCATGGAAATACACTATAGTCACTGGTTAGTGCAAATTTTAAGAACTCGATGGTTTGAACACCCCCACTAAACGTAAGATGATTAACATGTGTACAGCTTTCAGAATTGGGCCCTTATAATAAATATCAAGTTGAAACTAGTTTAGACTATGATTTAGTGAGTTTGTAAAAAGGACAGTCAGATTAAAAATTTTATTATTTAAAACCAATTTCCTAATATATGTTACAAACCTTAATTTTCAGCTCCGCTTGGGAAAAAATAGACTTGCCAATGTAAGTTTGTTTGTAGAGAGTTTCTAGCCAGTTCCATGTTCAGATTCTCATGCATTAACTCACTGCAGCAGTGTTCAAGTTTGAAAACATCGTAGGGCAATATTTTAAATCCAAACAATTCATTAAAACTTGTACAATATTAACAGTAAGTTTTGAGCAACCCTTTAGAATATTATATATTTTATTTAACCAGACCTATTTTTTGAGCCCAGTGTGATTTAACAGTGTCTATAAAGTGTTTTGCTGTCAGGGGCTATATTTGTTTGTACAGTACCTAACACAATGGGGTCCTGGTCCAGGACTAGGGCTGCCAGGCACTATAAGAATACAAATATAATAATAGTAAATAATAAACTGAAAAACTTTAAAGGGACACTATCTAACTGGTCCTCAAACTTAAGTTTTTTTCAAACATTAAAAATCCCCACTAAAACTAATTATAAGAGTGTATTTTTTTAAAATATACACTGATTTTGTATAGATATGAAACATTCCACTTAATATTTCCTACATACAGGGGCAATTCTAGTACCTCTGGCACCCTCTACAGGCTGACTTGATTCAGACCCCTTTTACAATCAGTTGCTGCTCTTTCCCACTCTTAAGATAGGACATAGCTATTTTATTTTATAATATATTAAACATCTACAAGTTAGGACAGGTTGACTGTGATGGGAAAGAGGCAGTACAGAACAGGCTGGTTAGGGAACGATGGAAAAGGGACAGACAAACAGGCTGACTGAGGTTTAGGGTCAGCACTGAGCAAATCTAGGTTCTTAGTAGAAATTGGAGGTGGAAGTGATCTTTTGTGGATGAACGAAGAACAAGACTTCACAAAATCAGCTCTATGGCTCCATGTAGGGGCACTAAAGGTTATTCTGACTACCCGAGTTGGCTATGCCAATTCAAGCGTGGCTGTGTTACGCTAGTACACGAGAACCTTGAAAGTGAAACTAGAATCATAGAAGATTAGAGTTGGAAGAGACTTCAGGAGGTCTAGTCAAATCCCCTGCTCAAAGCAGGACCAACCCAACTAAATCATCCCAGCCAAGGCTTTATCAAGCCACGCCTTAAAAACCTCTAAGGATGGAGATTCCAACACCTCCCTAAGGAACCCATTCCAGTGCTTCACCACCCTCCTAGTGAAATAGTTTTTCCTAATATCCAACCTAGACCTCCCTCACTGCAACTTGAGACCATTACTGCTTGTTCTGTCATCTGCCACCACTGAGAACCGCCAAGCTCCATCCTCTTTGGAACCCCCCTACAGCTAGTTGAAGGCTGCAATCAAATCCCCCCTCACTCTTCTTTTCTGCAGGCTAAATAAGCCAAGTTCCCTCAGCCTCTCCTCATAAGTCATGTGCTCCCAGCCCCCTAATCATTTTCGTTGCCCTCCGCTGGACTCTCTCCAATTTGTCCACATGCTTTCTATAGTGAGGTGCACAAAACTGGACACAATACTCCAGATGTGGCCTTACCAGTGCCAATCACTTCCCTCGATCTGCTGGCAATGCTCCTACTAATGCAGCCCAATATGCCGTTAGCCTTCTTGGCAACCAGGGCACACTGTTGACTCATATCCAGCTTCTCATCCACTGTAATCCCCAGGTCCTTTTCTGCAGAACTGCTGCCTAGCCAGTCAGTCCCCAGCCTGTCGCAGTGCATGGGATTCTTCTGTCCTAAGTGCAGAACTCTGCACTTGTCCTTGTTGAATCCCATCAGATTTCTTTTGGCCCAATCCTCTAATTTGTCTAGGTCCCTCTGTATCCTATCCCTACCCTCCAGCGTATCTACCTCTCACCACAGTTTAGGGTCATCCACGAATTTGCTGAGGGTGCAATCCATCCCATCATCCAGATCATTAATAAAGATACTGAACAAAACCAATCCCAGGACCGAACCCTGGGGCACTCCACTTAATACCGGCTGCCAACTAGACATCTAGCCATTGATCACTACCTGTTGAGCCTGACGATCTAGCCAGCTTTCTATCCACCTTTTAGTCCATTCATCCAATCCATACTTTTTTAACTTGCTGGCAAGAATACTGTGGGAGACCGTATCAAAGCTTTTCTAAAGTCAGGTATATCACATCCACCGCTTTCCCCATATCCACAGAGCCTGTTATCTCGTCATAGAAGGCAATCAGTTTTGTCAGGCATGACTTGCCCTTGGTGAATCCATGTTGACTGTTCCTGATCACCTTCCTCTCCTCTAAGTGCTTCAAAATGGATTCCTTGAGGACCTGCTCCATGATTTTTCCGGGGACTTAGGTGAGGCTTACTGATCTGTAGTTCCCCAGATTCTCCTTCTTCCCTTTTTTAAAGATGGGCACTACATTTGCCTTTTTCCAATCATCCGGGACCTCACTCGATCACTACAAGTTTTCAAAGATAATGGCCAATGGCTCTGCAATCACATCAGCCATCTCCCTCAGCACCCTCAGACGCATTGCATCCGACCCCATGGACTTGTGCATGTCCAGCTTTTCTAAATAGTCCTTAACCTGTTATTTCACCACTGAGGACTGCTCACCTCCTCCCCATACTGTGCTGCCCAGTGCAGCAATCTGGGAGCCGACCTTGTCTGTGAAGGGCGAGGCAAAAAAAGCATTGAGTTCTTCAGCTTTTTCCACATCATCTATCACTAGGTTGCCTGCCCCATTCAGTAAGGGTCCCACATTTTCCCTGACCACCTTCTTGTTGCTAACATACCTTTAGAAACCCTTTTTGTTACCCTTCACGTCCCTTGCTAGCTGCAACTTCAATTATGCTTGATTACACCAGGCTAGTTATTTTTATTTTCCAGGCTGAAGTGCAAAAAGTAAATAAGTAAACTAAATTTGTGTTCTAATTCTAGTAACTACTACAAATTGTGTGTGTGGGGGGGTGAGGGTGGGGGGTGTTATTTATAACACTGGTATGGAAATTTGTTTAATTATATTACTTTTAGTCTGATACAAAAGTATCATCTTAAGGGATAACTGTGTATGCCAATTCCTATGTTTTTAATGCAATTCCCCAAATTAGAGTAATTCTATCAAACAAAATAGACTCCAGCACCATGCAGGTGGACAGCGAAAAAACAGCATAATCTAGTAACTAGTAAGTTCTCAGATTCTTTAATAAAATATGAAAAGTCATCCTTCAGTTCATGAACTGGCAGTAGGAATTCAGTCCAAAATAAGCAACCATGATATTGGTCACAGTAAAGAGGTACTGTCAGTGTGCAAGGAACCCAGAAAATTCAGAAAAAAAGATTTGCTGCATTGCTTTCAAATGTTCTAAATTAATTTCTAAAACTAATCTTAGAAGCTTGCAAATTAATATATCAATACCAAAAAATGGGTTGTCTTGCTTTGGAAAAATTCTAAATTTACTGTTCAAAGGCATTTTTCAACTATGAACTACAATTCATAACAGGCTGGGAAAAAATATAGACAAAAACAGTTAGGCCCATTTTTTTTAAATGGCCTCATTAGAACTGGTCTGGTTTTCAGAGATGTTAAGCAACCACAACCCCAATTTAAGTCAGTGGGAGCTTAAAGTAAATACTTAACTGAACTGGTCAACTTAAAAAAAGCAACCCCCAAATTCAAGGACAATATGAAAATTTGAGCCTTAAAGTTATACTTAATTTATAGTACTAAACAATTGATTCATTGTCTTAACTAGTAGTTAATTTCAAAGGTCAGAAGTTCTCAGAAGTTATATTCTTACAGTTAAGGACAGAAGAAACTGATATGCTTAGAAAGTAAACCACAAATTCTTCAAAAATCTCTGAAACAGATGGAATGTCATTGTCTCAGAATCTGAAACAAGTTACTGATAGTATGGTCTGGCCTAACTTTTCTTCTATTTCAACTCACCAGCTCGGAGGGGACGTGGAACTCCCCCTACAAAGATAGTTTTTCTCGGGTCCAATGGCTGAGAACCATCCATTACAAAATCACTGTCACTTAGGTTCCAAGGTCGAATTTGCACCTGAAAGAAAGGTCAACTTTTTCTTTACTTCATTGCTAACTTACCCTACACAAAGTAATAAGAATCAGCTGCTAAACGTTTACATATGTAAAATCTGATTAGAATATATGTACATACATATATTCACATTTTTTTTAAGATAAAATAGTAAAATGATAGAATGTGAAAGTAAAAACGATGCAAGTATATCTTTTATCTATGTAGGTATTCAGAAAGTACGCCTTACAGTGTTTACTTGAAAAAGGTGGACAGTATATTTATCACCTCTAGAGGCCAGGCTTGAGTTAGATTTCCTCTTGCAAATGCAGCTACCCCATTCTCTCCCTAATCTGCTTCCTCCTCCAGCCTCCTTTATTAGAATATGGAATATATAAAAGGACATTCAGAGCTTTATCATTTATAGAGTGAACTTAAGGATGCAGGCTGAACATTCAGCTTTCTTCTAGTCACATATAATTTTAAAAGTTGAAAAAGAGGGAAGAGGAAGTGGAATTAATTCCTGTGTTTTAAAATAAGAGGATTGCAGAAATGTAAGTGCACTTGTTCAGTTTAGTTAAGCAGCCAGATAGTGGACAGTTAGACAGAAAGTCTTCAGATTGTACAGAACTAAGAATTCTGCTCAAAAGCTACTTGGATAAGCCTGCTCACCACTACAACCCCCTGAATAAGTGAAATGTGTAAGCATCATTTCCATTTGCCATTGCATTGCAATTTTCATTCACCCACACAAGGTCTAATCTTTTGATTCAAAATGGCCCCTGTGAGCCTTTTATATGAATTTGGTTAAGGACTACTCTGGAAGGATTATGCATATAGTATATTAACTTTAACATATATAATAATAATTACAATTCTATAAAGGCGGCCCCAATCTGCAAGATATTAAGCACATACACTACTTTACTTACTTGACTAGCCCCATTGACTAAATACAGTATGTCCAATTAAAAAGAAAATTGGAAGAGGTGATAAATAGTTGTGCACATGATTACAGATATAAACAGGTGGTAAATGATTGACATTACCCCTTGCAGAAGAAAGTTAGGCCCAGAATACATGTTTAGAGAAATACTTTACATTAATAGCCTAAACTGATGTTGTCATTCCTGTAAATTAATAAAGTAGCAACTATCTATCTTAAAACCACCACCACACATGCAGTTTTTAGCCCCTCTTTATGTAAACCTGTCCACTTTAAAGACTGGTAGTACAGAAGAAGTCTCTACCTCCAGGATTTAACACAGTGCCAGCAATTCCAGAGAGTTTCTTGTAATGTCCCATTGGCAGTTATAAACAGGATGGACCACTTTGTTTAATTTAACAAGATTAAGTCTCTATTCTAGCTCATCCCTGAGTAATATGAGCCAGTTGTGCTGTAGTGGAAATTGTATCACATATGTAATGCACCATTATATGCAAGCGACTGAAGAGGTTATCCACCAACTCATTTCTGATTGCAGACAACATAAAAATGCTTGGTTTTTACATACCAAAAGTCAGGGTTACATCTACAATGCCACTTTACTTTCTAAATAAAATTAAAAACAGGATCTTAGTAACTAGGTCTTTTCCAATAGTTCATTTTTAACAGATTCAGTAGTAATAGGGATAATTGTTCATCCTTGATTATAGGGAGTCTTTATGGAAGTATATGGAAGCAATTTAGAATAAAAAAAGGGGGGAAATACTAAAAGGTATCAGACATTCAACCAGCAACACATTTTGAGGGATGTTAACTAGAAAAAAATATATTTAATTTTCTATACCAATGAATACCTGCCTGAACATATGCTGATTTAAAAAATCCCTTTAGAAGGATCCATTTAAAATTTGATTAGCTCTAGCAAAATGACTCAGCAAGAATATACTTCAAACATGTTTTCCTTCTTTCTGGTATTATCCTACTCCTCATTTGTCCATCAGAAGTGTACAACTATATGCTTTTCACTGGTTTTAATAAACCTTTCTTTATAAACCAAATTTGGGTCAAAGCAAACTTGCTACAGTAAGTGAAAGGCATGAAAGATTATAAATTCCTTAGCTGGCATATGCAGAATTGAAAGCAATGAAGTACTCGCAAGGCTGCCTAAATTATTAAAGAGTTTTCTTTTTTAAATCATAGGGGCTTTTAAAAAAAAAATAAAACAGTATAGGCAAAGAATGTCACCTATAAAAAAACCTTACAATGTCACCTACAAAAAAAATGAGTAACAGGACACATTCAGTTACCATATGGTACTGGAAGTACCAACATAAAAGTTTAATTAAACAGTGGCATTCATTAGCTTCTGAAGAAGCCAAATTATGCTAACATAAGAAGGTAAGCCTAGTAAAGGAACACCAACATAACCAGTTACACCGGGGGAAAATGCTTGCATATTTATTTGCTTTTGAATTGGCATGGGGAAGTTGGTTAAGAGCCAAGGCACTCTGAACACTGCTTACTGGTTTGTCCTTGATGGTGGGGCTTGACACACATAAGTAAAGTTTTCCATCTTCTTCTAGACAGGCATCTATCAGCGCTTGTACAGAGCTTTCCTCCTGGAACAGCAAAAAGGCATAACCTTGGAAAGGACAAAGGCACAAAAAGAAAAAAAAAAGATGAAAACTTTTGAAAGATGGGTTAAAACAGAGAACACAAAAAAAGAAAATCTGAGAACTGCAAATATTTTGTAAGCAAATGATTTTGATAATTCACGAAGATTCTGAATTACTTTGTCCCAATACATAGATGGCAATAAACATGTAATATTGTTGCTAACTGTACTGAAGTTAATCCAATAATAAAATGCTTTCATAAGGAATCCTGCCATAGGATCACATGGAGAAAGCAGGCTTCCCCACGATCACTCATTTTTGTTTTGATGGTGCATACAGTGTTGATGCCACAATGGGGAAAAAAAGTCTTCAGAAAGTTTGTTTTCTTTATATACATTAAAGGTTCCAAACAAACACAGAATGGCTGGAAAAAACAGAAAAAATTGTGGAAGATTAGCCCACAACTATAATAGATCTCTATTTGTGCTCTTACAAGTATTCGTCATCTTAAATAAAGTGATGGTGTTGAGGCAGTTTCAGATGATATACAAGGGGGAAAATACTATGTGGGAAGGTCCATGAAAAGACAACCTGCATGCAGATAATCTGAAAATTTCTATCCTGAACATACATATGTTGGGAAGGGAAAAATGTATATTCTCATTCATTCATACTATAGCTTTATTTCCTAAATATACTTCTAAATCAAATCTCCTAACATACACAGTCCTCATTGAAGACCCATGATTTACTGAATTTGGACTTTTAAATTGCCACATACATAAAAGATTACTACTTGTTTTAGATAACGAAATTTTCTCATGCTTAGACCACTCAAAGGCTCAGACTTTCTTTAAACCTCCCCTCTAAAAAACAGCTGAAATAAGATAATCTTGAGGGAAAGCTGTAAACAACTGAAAGATTATGGATTGAGAATTGGAGTGCCTTCTGACCCACAAATACTCTGCTAATAAGATATCATATTTTAAATCAAATTTTTATTTTAGTTGAGAGTACTGAGATATTGAGACAAGCTTTTGTACAGTATAAACTTAAGCCTCAGATATTCTTAACATGTATCCCTAACAGGTTAAATTTTGGAATAAAGAGAATAAAAGTTTTGGCATTAGTTTCCTTAAACTTTGAAATGCAAAATGTGAGCATGGAGATCAGTCAATTAAGAAAAAAAATGTACATGTCCTCATGTTTGACTACTGTTCAAGAAGTGCAACTAGCATTTATTTTCATAAAACAGACAGTAAAATAATAATATGAAATGGGTTTGTCAAAGTTTTCTATGTAGTAGAGTCCACTGATTTATATTTAAATGTATATAATTTGACATTGTTTTAGTAAATAGGGGGTATTCTTGGATCCTAGCTGCTCAGGATAGTCTGACAAAATAGTTTTTAATCAGTTATGCTTAATGCCTTTACTTTCACCACCACAGTCATTCATACCTTTGTCACCTCAAAGCTAAATTACTGCAATGCTACTACACTAAATTAGATCTTAAGACCATTTGGTAATTACAGCTAGTATTGAATGCAGCTGCCCAGTTGTGGGGGATTTCCAGTAGTCTGTGTTACATCTGTGCTGAATAATTTGGTGTAGCTACCAGATGATTTCCCACTCACTGTTTTGATATTGGCTTTCACCTTCATAGTTTGGACCCTACCTAACTTATAGAGAGTTCCTTTCTTCACACAATTCTGTAGCAACTGCTTGAGCTAGCATTCCTCTCAAAACACAGGAGGACTGCTAGCAGAAAATTCTCAGTCGGGGCACTGACTCAAAGGGCACCTGGCTAGGCCTATTTGCATTCTCAAGTTTTATTGGGGAGGCAGCAGTTAAGAGGAGCTCAAGTAGAATTTTGAAGTAGTTACTGTGGAGAGTGGCTTTTTTTTTTTTTTTTTTTTTTTTGCGCTTGAAACTGAACACTTGGAAGAGACTATATCAGGGGTGGGCAAACTTTTTGGCCTGAGAGTCACATCTGGGTATGAAAATTGTATGGCGGGCCATGAATGCTCACGAAATTGGGGGTTGGGGTGCAGGAGGGGTCAGGGCTCCGGCTGGGGGGGTGGGCTCTGGGGTGGAGCCAGAAATGAGGAGTTCAGGGTGCAGGAGGGGGCTCCGGGCTGGGACTGAGGGGTTGGGGTGAAGGAGGTTGCTCCGGGCTGGGACTGAGGGGTTCAGAGAGTGGGAGGGGGTTCAGGACTGGGACAGGGGGTTGGGGCAAGGGAGGGGGTCAGGGGTGCAGACTCCAGGCAGCACTTACCTCAAGCAGCTCCTGGAAGCAGCGGCAGTGGCATGTTCCCTCTCCAGCTCCTATGCAGAGGCCCAGCCAGGTGGCTCTGCGCACTGCCCAGTCTCTGCAGCCTTGGTTCCCAGCCAATGGGAGCTGTGGGGGCGGCACTTGGGCAGGAGCAGCGTGCGGAGCCCCCTGGCTACCCCTACATGTAGGAGCCAGAGGGGGGGCATGCTGCTGTTTCTGGGAGCTGTGCGGAGCCACGGCATGTGCAGAGCAGGGCAAGCCTCCAGCCCCGCTCCCTGGCTGGAGCGCCGGAGCGGGGCAAGCCCCGGACCCTGTTTCCCGGCGGGAGCTCGAGGGTCGGATTAAAACATCGGAAGGGCCGGATGCGGTCCCCAGGCCATAGTTTGCTCACCCCTGGACTATAGTAATCCCTCACCATCCACCACTAACTCATTATGATCATATTTCATTGGTCAATTCATTTTTTTGGGGTGGAGGCATGGTGTTTAAACTCATAGGCGGACTTCAATACTCTACATACTTCAGTCAGAAAAATTAGCCCCAAATGTTAAGAATGCTCTGGTTTTAACCAATATTTCCACTTGTTATTAAATAACCTCACAGTTCAGAGATTAAGCTAAGCACACCACAATGTGGATGCTTGTCCGTACATTGTAATATTTTTGCTCTGCAAAATTCATTTGGACATTTTGACTGAACAGTCTTTCTTACAGTATGTTTGGTTACTGTGTTTTCTTTCCTGGATGGAACACAAAGCCTGGAAGATAGAAACGAAAAAAAAATCTATACATGTTAGTTTTTTTATACTGCTCCTCATTACCACAGCAGCTGAATGCCTTCCATGTAAAACAAACAGCAAATATTTAGTTCAAGATTTGGGGAAAGGTTTGGGATAATTCTTATCAGAATCTACACAGATGCACCTGAGTTTCTTACCTCATAGTAAAGATTCTGTTGAACGTGTGGCAGAAAGACCCGAATGCCGTTTTTGGATATAGTAAATATTGTATTTGTAGTTATGATCCAATTAACTTTACCCTAAACAAAAAATCCTTGGCTTGTTCTGTTCAGCTGCTAGACTACAAATGCAGTCCTGGTACGTCAGAATTCAGTTTCCTCTCCTGACTCCAGTACCCTATATACTGCAGTCAGAAAAATCAGCCCCAAATGCAAGACCTGTGCTGCCCTACTCTTCTAGTGCATATTACCTCTGCCAAATAAGGAGACTGCAAGGAGTCTCTGAAAATGAAATTCTATGCACTTTGCTTTGGGATTATGACAGCACTCCCCTATTAGCTCTGCTGGGCCACCCAATCAGCTTCTCAAAAAAAAAAAAAAAAAAAGGGCTAACACAGGACTTCAAAACCTGCTGACTTGATGCCTCCCGCAGTTCTTGAAAGGTTTTGGACATCCAAGACCTCCAGAAATCAGGTTTCCACTATAATTAAAAGTTGTGATTCAATAACTGAAGTTAAATTAAAATACTATACTGATAAACACACATAAGAACTTATATGGATTTGAATAAAGCATCTATATCTGCCAAAGTTAAATTAATTAAAAAAAAATCACATTCATCAAAATATTTAGGGATGCAAAAAGTCAGAAGAGAGAACCACCTTGAGATAGGAAACCTACAGTATTTATTTTAGAATTAGTGTTTAAAGTATTCTGAATGTGTGAAGTATTATTACTACTAAAATTCATTGCATAAAATCTATCCTCTTTTCGGTATTTAAGGTTGTTTGTGTTTGTTAAAGATTATACTAATCTTTAAATTAAGATCTCAGATACTCCTTGCTCAAATAGACTCCCAAGAATGAACTGTTATTTGCATTGGAATAGAACCCTGTGGCAGAAGGTGTTCCCTGAACTCTAACTATACAAAAGTTAACTAGAAAATATCCATGAAGACCACTTGCTCCATGCTTAAGCTAACATTGCACAAGGAAGTTTTATATCACACAAGATGCAATTTAAATTAAATATCAAATATGTATTTTATATCAGGAAAAACAAAAGAACATTTTGAATTATAACACCAACCAAGCCTTTTAATGAAAAGCTAATATGTACTTTGACAACTGTAATGCACTAACATCTTTTCACAATTATATCCACCTGTGCTTAAATGGCTATAATTTGCAATTCTCTGGGACAGACCATATTATTCCCTCTAGGAGATGACACCACAACATGTGGTTTGGAAGGTATAGCTTTGGCTGTTAGGCAACAGAGCTCTCAGCCATGCCCTATGTAGTTGTATGCAATTATACAGTGCATTTCACAGATCATCTTGAAGGATTTTTATATATCCTCAAGGATGACTGGTGTTTAAACTTATCCTCTGCCTTTCTCTGATTTTCAGATACAGCCAAGAAAACATCAGGTGGTGTTCAGATGCACATCCAAATGAGATTTAGGCTGGTGTCTGAACTAGAAAAACAGAGCGTTCAGGTTTAATGGTGCCAAAATGAGCTATTTTTACATTCTTCTGACAAAAAAAATAGACAAGCTCATAAGATGAACTTTTCAAGATTCCCAGTGTCATGGCAGTCATTCTCATAATATTTCAGCTGCACCTGAGTCTGAATAAAGGTTTCTTCTTCCCACAGCTAAAACCATAGGAGGTGGTTCATATTTGAGAAACTGAATATGAATTCCTTCCTCTGCCTGGAAGTTGAGTTCTGAGCCATCTCTGCTTAAAATGGATCTTTTGTTTTATTTATTTATTTTAAACCAATTTGATTTTGATTAAAAAAATATTATCTGGACCCTTAGAGCAAGGCCACTACCAGAGAGAGAATGTGACAACGGCAAACAGCGGAGAGGCTAACAGAGGGAGTTTGCCTGGGAGTTCGCCTGGGGAGAGGCCACTGAGGCGTTCATCTTGCAGGCTTCACTGAGTAGTTACTGCAACAGCTGAGGAAACTCTTAGAAGGAATGTAATATGGATGGTGAGCGTTCAGCTGTTACCAGCACAGGATGTGCCATGTTTGTCTTTCTCCCACAGGACAGAAGCGACTTTGTCTGTACAAAGTGCAAGCTGGTCTCCATATTGGAAGAGAAGGTTCAAGGTCTGGAGAAACAAGTATCAACCTTGCGTTGTATAAGAGAAACTGAAGATTTCCTGGACAGATGTCAGGATATGCTTCTATGGGCACAACATTTTGAAGAATCAGAGCAGGCTGCGCAGCAGGGACAGAAGGACGGTGAAGAAATTTGGCAGCATGTGACCTCCAGAAGAAGAAAGAGGAGCGTCCATGTACCAGCAATGCAGATGAGCAACCGTTTTCATGTTCTCTCCACAGGTACTAATGCGGAGAGTGAACTAGATGATACATCTGAGGGAAGGGAACAGAAGGAGACTCCACCGATTGGAAGGCATGAGATGCACTGTCCTAGGGATGGGGGTTCAATGACAGCCACTCCCAAGAGAAGGAGGCGGGTGGTGGTGGTCAGGGACTCCCTCCTCAGGGGGACCGAGTCATCTATCTGCCGCCCCAACCGGGAAAACCGAGAAGTCTGCTGCTTGCCAGGAGCCAGGATTCACGATGTGACTGAGAGATTGCTGAGACTCAACAAGCCCTCAGATTGCAACCCCTTCCTGATTCTCCACATGGGCACCAATGCTACCGCCAAGAATGACCTTGAGCAGATCACTGCAAACTATGCGGCTCTGCGAAGAAGTTTGAGGCGCAAGTGGTGTTCTCGTCCATCCTCCCCGTGGAAAGAAAAGGCCTGGGTACGGACTGTCAAATTGTGGAAGTCAACGAATGGCTACACAGGTGGTGCCAGAGAGAAGGCTTTGGATTCTCTGACCATGGGATGGTGTTCCAAGAAGAAGAAGTGCTCTGTAGACACGGGCTCTACCTAACAAAGGGAGGGAAGAGCATCTTCGCAAGCAAGCTGGCTAACCTAGTGAGGAGGGCTTTAAACTAGGTTCACCGGGGAAGGAGACCAAAGCCCTGAGGTAAGTTGGGAATTGGGATACCGGGAGGAAGCATGAGCAGGAGAGCGCAAGAGGGGAGGACTCCTGCATCATACTGAGAAAGCAGGACGATCAGCGAGTTATCTTAAGTGCCTATACACAAATGCAAGAAGCCTGGGAAACAAGCAGGGAGAACTGGAAGTCCTGGCACAGTCAAGGAATTATGATGTGACTGGAACAACAGAGACTTGGTGGGATAACTCACATGACTGGAGTACTATCATGGATGGATATAAACTGTTCAGGAAGGACAGGCAGGGCAGAGAAGGTGGGGGAGTTGCATTGTATGTAGGAGAGCAGTATGACTGCTCAGAGCTCTGGTATGAAACTGCAGAAAAACCTGAGAGTCTCTGGACTAAGTTTAGAAGTGTGAGCAACAAGGGTGATGTCGTGGTGGGAGTCTGCTATAGACCACCAGACCAGGGGGATGAGGTGGACGAGGCTTTCTTCTGGCAACTAACAGAAGTTACTAGACTGCAGGCCCTGGTTCTCATGGGAGACTTCAACTCACCCTGATATCTGCTGAGAGAGAAATACAGCAGTGCACAGACAATCCAGGAAGTTTTTGGGAAGTGTAGGGGACAATTTCCTGGTGCAAGTGCTGGAGGAACCAACTAGGGGCAGACCTCTTCTTGACCTGCTGCTCACAAACGGAGAATTAGTAGGGGAAGCAAAAGTGGATGGGAACCTGGGAGGCACTGACCATGAGATGGTCGAGTTCAGGATCCTGACAGAAGGAAGAAAGGAGAGTAGCAGAATACGGACCCTGGACTTCAGAAAAAGCAGTCTTTGATTCCCTCAGGGAACTGATGGGCAGGATCCCCTGGGAGAATAACATGAGGGGGAAATGAGTCCAGGAGAGCTGGCTGTATTTTAAAAGAATCCTTATGGAGGTTGCAGGAACAAACCATCCCGATGTGTAGGAAGACTAGTAAATATGGCAGGCGACCAGCTTGGCTTAACAGTGAAATCCTTGCTGATCTCAAACACACACAAAAAAGCTTTCAAAAAGTGGAAGATTGGACAAATGACCAGGGAGGAGTATAAAAATATTGCTCAGGCATGCAGGAGTGAAATCAGGAAGGCAAAAATCACACCTGGAGTTGCAGTTAGCAAGAGATGTTAAGAGTAACATGAAGGGTTTCTTCAGGTATGTTAGCAACAAGAAGAAAGCCAAGGAAAGGCTATCCTGAAGCACTTACACGAGAGGAAAGTGATCAGGAACAGTCAGCATGGATTCACCAAGGGAAGGTCATGCCTGACTAATCTAATTGCCTTCTATGATGAGATTACTGGTTCTGTGGATGAAGGGAAAGCAGTGGATGTATTGTTTCTTGACTTTAGCAAAGCTTTTGACACGGTCTCCCACAGTATTCTTGTCAGCAAGTTAAAGAAGTATGGGCTGGATGAATGCACTATAAGGTGGGTAGAAAGTTGGCTAGATTGTCGGGCTCAAAGGGTAGTGATAAATGGGTCCATGTCTAGTTGGCAGCCGGTATCAAGTGGAGTGCCCCAAGGGTCGGTCCTGGGGCCGGTTTTGTTCAATATCTTCATAAATGATCTGGAGGATGGTGTGGATTGCACTCTAAGCAAATTTGCGGATGATACTAAACTAGGAGGAATGGTAGATATGGTGGCAGGTAGGGATAGGATACAGAGGGACCTAGACAAATTGGAGGATCGGGCCAAAAGAAATCTGATGAGGTTCAACAAGGACAAGTACAGAGTCCTGCACTTAGGACGGAAGAATCCCATGCACTGCTACAGAATAGGGACCAAACGGCTAGGCAGCAGTTCTGCAGAAAAGGACCTAGGGGTTACGGTGGACAAGAAGCTGGATATGAGTCAACAGTGTGCCTTTGTTGCCAAGAAGGGTAACGGCATTTTGGGCTGTATAAATAGGGGCATTGCCAGCAGATCGAGGGACGTGATCATTCCCCTCTATTCGACATTGGTGAGACCTCATCTGGAGTACTCTGTCCAGTTTTGGGCCCCACATTACAAGAAGGATGTGGAAAAATTGGAAAGAGTCCAGCAGAGGGCAATAAAGATTATTAGGGGGCTGGAGCACATGACTTATGAGGAGACGCTGAGGGAACTGGGATTGTTTAGTCTACAGAAGAGAAGAATGAGGGGGGATTTGATAGCTGCTTTCAACTACCTGAAAGGGGGTTCCGAAGAGGATGGATCTAGACTGTTCTCAGTGGTAGCAAAGGTAGACAGAACAAGGAGTAATGGTCTCAAGTTACAGTGGGGGAGGTTTAGGTTGGATGTTAGGAAAAACTTTTTCACTAGGAGGGTGGTGAAGCTCTGGAATGGGTTCCCTAGGGAGGTGATGGAATCTCCTTCCTTAGAGGTTTTCAAGGTCAGGCTTGACAAAGCCCTGGCTGGGATGATTTAGTTGGGGATTGGTCCTGCTTTGAGCAGGGGGTTGGACTAGATGACCTCCTGAGGTCCCTTCTTCCAACCCTGATATTCTATGATTCTATGCACCTGTATGCCGGTTATGGGTAAAAAGGGCTGCCGTCTCTCTCTTCCCCACAGCTATGTCCAAGAAGGACCTGTGGTGACTGTTTTGGTCATACGAAGCTAAAGTATTTGAAGGCATCCAATCAATCATTGTTACAACAATATTATATCTGAAAGTTTATGCAACAGGTCTGGAAATTCAAAGCTGTAGCTCCCACAAAACCATCACCACAACCAAAGTGCATATACACCATAATATAGGTGTGCTGTGTTGTGCAAAGTGGCTGAGTTACAGTTGCTGTGGGAACATATCTGTAATTCCTGATGTATTTCGTTCAATGTATATTAAAAATAACTTCATCCATTTAAAATATGCAATGTGAAATTCAGATGCGTGGAGCTCCAGAATATATAATACTTGTATTTCCTGAAGTGCTCACATATCAAAATACACAAATCCATATTTATATTACTGATATACATTTTTCCCCAACATGCAATCACTGAAAAGACACAGGTATAACTGGTTATCAACTGAGCTGGCCAAAAGTTTTTATCAACTGTTTGATGGAAAATTGTGTTTTTGACAAAAAGCTTTTTGCAAGAAGAGTCTCTTTTCCTTGGAAAAGTTTGGCTTTTCATAAAAAATGAACACCCAAAAACCAAAAAGTTGTTGGTTTTCAGTTGAAAACTGAAGAAATTTAACCAAAACCCAAAAAATTTTATTTCAGAAATGCTACTTTGTTGTCTCATGTCCCATTCTCTTCCCAGACAGACAACATCTTCCATGATGCACTGCAGCCAGGGACTCCCATGCTGCATCATGGCAGCTCAGCAACAGAGGAGACCATGGTGCATCATGGTAGGTGTATTCCAGCCAGGGAGCCCAGCCTACAGAATAGAATAGGGGCATGAGGCATCTGAATGAAAACTCCATGAGGCACCATTACAGCATTTCTAAATCAAGAATTTTGGTTTTCAGCTGAAAGTTTTTGGCTGAAAATTTTCAGTTTTTGATTCTTCACTAAAAAGTCAACATTTTCAATTGGGGAGGGGGGGAGGAAATCATCTCATTTTCCAACCAGGTTTAGGTCTCAAACCACAAACTGAAATAGACTTGCAATATTTTTGATTCCATATTCAGTATTTTGCTAGTTCATTAATTGTAGGTGAAGAAATAAAGAGGCATTCAACTGCTCCAAGGATGTGGAGACGTTTCAATCAGAGTGGCCTGTTTGAGGAGAAAATAACCCATTTCATAATTTATTTTCAAAAGCCAAACTTTTTTAACTCTCATTCCAAACTTCTAGTTACAACAGAATTGAATTTTAAAAATGTTTTCATACAGCTTGGAGCACATTTCTATTAATTTTTTGCATTTGAGATAACTTCTAAATTAAGATTCAGAAAATTCACACTATAAACTGCCTCCTCTGATATACAACACTATTTTGAAATTCAAATGTTATGTCAGCAGGGGGAAATATTAAGCCTATTCTTGCCTTTGGAAGCAGGGCTGCATCAGTTCCATACCCTACTACTGCTCTGGATGTGCATACTTACTGAAATTCGGCATTCTGACAAATTCGGATACAGGAGTCATTCAGAGATGCATACATGTTCAGCCCCACCTTAGTGCAGCTGGCTTAGCTCTCTCATGCATTCCAATATATGGTGGGTGAGAAGAAAGGACAAACTATGAGTATCTTAAGGGCACATTCTTTTGCCTTATCCTACACAGGAAATGGGATGCTGTCACCAATGACAAGGTCTGATTTTAGATAGGATGCAAATATTTTAAGCTTGAAAACAGTTTAACTACCTCCACATTCAAATGCTTCTGTAAGTCAAGCACAGCAGTGTGGTTCCAAACCTGCATATTTGCCCTCATTCTGTTGGCTGAAGGTTTAGAGTGTTCTCTTTTGTCTTTCAACCTGCTCACAGCTCACTTTTAAGGCAGCAATGAAATCTAAAACCTATTTCAGATATGTTTGCTATGTGCCATCTCCTCAATATTTAAAAAAAATTTTTTTGCACCATACCAATAAGTAAAAAAGTTCATATGGAATTACATTGGTGAAATAGTTTAGTGTTCTAGTCTTAACTCTGACGACTTGACTTTTTTTTTTTTTTTTTTAATGGTTCTGAGTTGGTAGCTGTGTCTGGTACCTAAAAAAAAAAAATTTTTTAAAAGGAATGTTTATTTTAAGAAAGTTTAAATTAACACATTTTCTTCGTCTTATTTTTTACTTTTGTTCATTGCATTAAACTTTTCTGAATACTATTTGCTGTAAATCTTTATTTTTAAGATTGTAATTACTAAAATAGTATCTGAATTTCCTTTTAAAATCCTCAAAGAAACATTTTAAAAAGTTGTAACAAATTCAAGAATTTGTTTCCATGACTGTAAAGGATCATCCCTCAAAGTCACCTTTAGTACCCTTATTAGAATATATTCTTTGAACATGAATAAATACACTTCTAAATCCAAAGATGAAATGAATATTCAAAAAACTGATCTTTAGAAAATAAGCCAAGGTGATGACAAAAATCTGCTGACTTTCATTTAAAAAAATAAAATGTTGCCATGCCATGACTGGATTTCCAAAAGACAAAGGGGGATTTAAACATTAAAGAAATCTCAAAATAGAAAGGACTCTCACGTTAGCTACTGCAGAAGAAGAGTGAAATTATGTATTAGTCAGGGCTGCAAAGCTGAATTCCTCTAGACAGACTAATTTTAAGTGGCAGTGTGCAACACTGTCAGCTGATTCCTTTGTCCACATAAATGGTGCATAAGAGATACGGATGAAGTCTAGAATGTAAATAGTTTACATCTCACAGCTAGATTCCCATTAATTTTACATGCTTTTCATGAACAGAGTACCCCTTTAGCCTCAAACTACAGGAAAATGCATACATAGGAGAGATTTCCCTTGCATCACAGTTAGAGAGACAACCTGTTTGTTTGTTTAAGCTTTGAACAAATTACTCTGTGTGCTTAACTCAGTGTGTAAAATAACAATGGTGCTCCTGGCGCCAATGAATGACTATTTTTTAAAATTTTATTTCTTTTGTAGTAAAGTGAAAACTAAATGTCTATACAGGAAACTAAGTAGCAAGCATATTTCCTGCAGGAAGTAGAATGAAAATACCGACCCTTACAAACTGAAATCCTTGCTCAATGGCCCATGTGAAATCAGTTTGGTAGTCTAACTTCCATTCTTTCTGGACAGTGAACCACGTCATTGAGACCACGACCAGAACTTATACCCTTAGTGGCCATAACAGTAGAGAAGCCACAGATTGAAAAAATATGTAAAATGAACTAACTTCTAACCCCTAGAAATCATTCCTCCATATCAGAGTTGGCAAACAGCATACGGATATTAGCAATTTGCTGCTTGTGTTTTACTTACTCTGTGGATAAAATGAGAATTTTGGTCTTTTGTGCTATCAATATGACACAGGTCATTGCATTACATTTCCATAAAAATAATGTAAAATAATATGGAGGGCCTGACTGCTCTGTTGACAGTAAACATCCATAACAGTTTTCCTGAGAGTTTGCCCATGTGTCTATGGCCAACATTTCCTCTCCCCTTCCGTGTCGTTCAGAATGCTGTTGCTGTCCTCCACTTCAGAAGGGAAGTACATTTCAGCTGTGCCACAGGCACGTAAAATTTAGGAAGGATATTAGGTGGCTAGGCATCTCACTGTTTATATATATATTAAAATACATTTATATCAATGCACATGTGTCATACATAGTTCTCACTACTTAGTTTGGTGGCAAAGTTTCCCCCTTAAGCATATACAGGTTGAAAAAGAACTTAAAATACAATGAAAAGAGACTCTCTTTTTAGATACCAGACTTTTTGCCTCAACATTACTTAAAAATATCGCGACTGCACATTTGTAAGGATGTCTCCTCTCATAAAGCTTCAGACTCTGAGCTGTAACTACTGTGGGTCACAATATAATCCAAATTAAAAAGATAACTAAAAAATTCTCAGATGTGATATGAAAACTTAGGCCAGTGGTACGCTACAAAGTTTTTTCAAGATAACTATGTCGGTCAGGAGATCTTGGGGGAGGGGGGGTGAGACAGGGAAACAAAACAAAACACCCCCAGGTGACATAACCATGCTGGCAAAACCCCACTGTAGACACAGCTATGCAGAGAGGAGAGTGTTTCTGTTGACGTACCTACACCCTGATTCATGCTAACATGTGGCGAATGCTAGAAGAATTCTTCTGCTGACAGCCTCAAAGAATTCTTTCACAGCAATGACACCACCACTCACAATCTACGTTCCCTGTAAGCTGCGCAGGCAGGCAGGCAGGAGCCCCTCCCCTGGCCTGGACCAGGCCCACCGGAGTTGCTGGGGAGAAGAGGCAGAGGAGCCCTTCCCCCAGCCAAGCCTAGGCCCGCCGGAACTGTCAGGGAGAGGAGCCCCTCCCTCGGCCTGGCCCAGCCCAGGTCCACTGGAGCTGCTGCGGCCGGGGAGAGTCACTCTCACCTGGCCCAGAGCTGCTGTGGCAAGAGTGTGCTGGGGGGAATCCTCTCTCCCGCCACAGCCTTGGGGCAGCCTACACCCCAAACCCATCATCCCTGGCCCCACGCCACAGCCTGCACCCCAATCCTCTGCCCCAGCTCTGACCCCCCCTCCTGCACGCCTCATTCCCAGCCCCACCCCAGAGCCTTCACCCCTAGCTGGAGCCCTCACCCCCTGCACCCAACCCTCTGCCCCCTCCTGCACCCTGAACCCCTCATCCCCAGTCCCACACCAGAGCCCGCACCCCCAGCCAGAGCCCTCATCCCCTCATATCCCAACCCTCTGCTCTAGGCCTGAGCCTCCTCCCACACCTCAATCCCCTCATCCCCGGCCCCATCCCATAGCCCGCACCTCCCCTGCACCCCAACCCTCTGCCCCAGTCCTGAGCCCCCTTCCACACTCCAAACCCCTCGGCCCCACCCCCACCACATGAATTTTGTTATGTGCACCAATCTGAAGGTGATGTGTCACTCATTACCAGCATATTGGTTCACTTAAACTTCATTCCGCACATGGACGCAAAAAATTAGAGGGAACACTACTCACAATTACTATGTCCCCACCGACAATAATAAGAAAAAAAAAAGAATCATCTGACTGGACACCACTGAGTGTGGAAAAAACCAGTGTTAATCATTACATTGATTGCTTCAGGAAAGAAACGGACTGTGAAATACTTAAGCATCACATCCATCTCAATCTCTCCATCACTGAGAGGACAGCTATACAGTCCCTGAAATCTAACCGTTAGATAGTGATCAAACCACCAGACAAAGGGGATGCCGTCAAAGCCCTCCACCATGATGACTACTCTCCGACACCATCTACTATAAAGAACTCAAAGACCACCCCACACCACAGCATACCCAGGAATTTAAGGATTCATCAAATGCTTGGCCAAACAACTCCAAGAGAAACTCTACAAACTCATCCCCCATGAACCCACACCAGGGATCTTTTCCTTGCTTCCCAAGATACACAAGCAAGGGAACCCAGGCAGACCCATAATATCTGGCCACAGCTCTCCTACTGAAGGAATATCAGAACTCAAAGAAACCATCCTCAAACCACTCAACACACAAAGGGCCAGCTTCCTCCACGACACAACTGACTTCCTCCATAAACTCCACAACCTTTACCACCTCCCTCAGAACACCATCCTTGCCACATGGATGCCACTTCCCTATACACTAACATTCCTCACAACGATGGCATAGCTGCCTGCCTCAAATATTTACAAGACACTGGACAATCCTCAGATATATACCCCAAACACATCACCAAACTCATCAATTTCATCCTCACCCATAATAATTTTACGTTCAACAACACACACACACACTTTGTCCAAACCAAGGGAACAGACCTGGGTACTAGGATGGCTCCCTAATATGCCAACCTTGAAGTAGAATTTCTGGTTTTGTGGTGCATTTGTCCAATGATAAAACAGATACATTGATGATATTTTCATTTTCTGGACAAACAACTAATACTACCTCAGATTTCCACCACATCTTCAACAACCACCACCCGTCCATTCAACTCTCTTTGGAATGCTCCCACACTAGCATCAACTTCCTGGACACCACAATCAGGTTCAACAATGGAATCCTACAGACAATCATATATAAAGAAACCCTCAGATCACCAAACCTACATTCATAGGTCCAGTAACCAACTCAAACAAACCAAAGAATTGGTTATCTACAGGCAGGCACTCAGATACTACAGAATATGCTCCGAGGAGAAAGTCCAGGATACACACTTTAACACACTCAAAACTGCCTTCACCAAACAAGGACACTCCATCAGAGAAGTAGATTGCATCATGAAACAGGCCACCCAAATACCACAAGATAAATTGCTTCAATACATAAATAAACCCCTCCCTGACTGCACACCCCTAGTTGTCACCCCACCTACCAACTCACACTGGAACCCATATGGGATGTCATCAAACAACTACAACCAATACTCGATGGGGACCCCATCCTGAAAGAAGTCTTTCGTGAAGCCCCACTTCTGGCTTTCAAACAATCCTCCAAGCTCATCATCAGAAGCAAGTTCCCTACAGACCAGGACACACCTACTCAAATTGGCACCAGACCATTAGAACAGATGCAAAACCTGCAGACATAACCACTGCTCAAATGGTCAACACCCCCCACAACAGACCTTACAAGATCTATGGATCCAGCACATACCTATGCATAGACAATATGTATGAGGGCCATATGGGGTCAAGTGCACCTGCAGATTTATGCTTAGCCTACTGGGCGGGAAGGGAGAGGGGCCAAATCTGCTGGGGCAGTGGAGACAGCGGGAGAAGGACAGAGCCACCACCCATCCCCCAAGGTAACTCTTGTGGGGTGGGGAGAGCATGGTGGCCCTAGGCTGGGCACAGCGTAGGGAGGTCACTGGGCAGAGGAGACACATGGGGGAGTCATGTGTCCTCCCCTTTACATTGTTCTCCCCTCCATCCCCCCAGGAGGCATGAGTCATCTATGTGCCTATCACATGTGGTGTGCCTCATCCAGTGCATTAAATGTCCCAATAAAAACTATGTGGGCAAAACCAGACAATCACTACGCTCTTGAACAAAGTCATGCAGAAAAATGATAAAAGACAAACACCCTATCACCTGTGGGTGAACAATCGATCTGTCCTCATCCTCACAGGAAACCTGCAAAACATTTTCAAAAGATGAGCCTGGGAGCTTAGGTCTTGTCTACACTACAGAGTTTTGACAACAAAAGTTATGCCGCCATGCAGCCACCGCTTTAATTAAACCACCGTTGCATGTCCACACTATGCCCCTTATATCAGCAGAGTACATCCACATTAGCAGCTCTTGCATCGACAGAGAGCAGTGCACTGTGGTAGCTGTCCCACTGTGCAACTCGCTGCTACAGGGTTCTTTGGGAAGGGTTTGTAATGCCTCATGCAACAAGTACAGTGTTACATGATGAAGGTTTCTAAATCCCATCATTCCATGGTCAACATACCAGATTGCCAGCCACTTTTCAACTGAAGGGTGTGGGGTGGGGATGGGTGGAGAGTGTGGGACAGGGAGTGTGCGTGGGGGTGGGAGGAGAGAGAGAGAGTGTGTGGGCACACTGTCTTTTTAAGTTCAGACAGCAACTGGAAGCAACAAGTCTTGATGCAGGGGGAAGGGGACACCCCAACATCAGGCCCCACCTCTCTTCCCGGCTCTGCGCGCGTGCACACACGCACACCCCCCTACCTGCCTACCAGCCACTGTGTTCCTAATGCTGGGGAGCGCAAGATTCCACATTAATGATTTGCTGTTAGCTGCTGGAGTGGCATGCTCAGGTGTCAGAACTTCCCAGAGATTTGAAATGGGAGGGGAGCATGCCTCTGTAACTGGAATGCAGGCCAGTGGAGTTCAAAACAATGAACAGAGCAGTCACGGTGGGCATTGTGGGACACTGGAGGAGGCCAGTTATGACGATATAATGAACAGCAGTGTCTACACTGATGCTTTGTCATTTTAATTTTGCCACAAAAAACTATGCTTGTTGAGGTGGTTTTGTTTTGCCGACGAAAGGAGCATTTTAGCGTGAACACCTCCACTGTTTTGTCAGCAAAAGCTGCCTTTTGATGACAAAACTGTGTAGAGTAGACAAAGCCTTAATTCATTATTCTGCTACACGAAAAATCATGGACTTTTTTGTCGTATGATTGCAGACATGTCAACAGGCCATTCTACCTTGAATGATCTCTTAGAATATGTGCTAACTACCTCGGCTAAACAATCTGTCCCACCTTGTATTTAGCTGTGATGCTCAGAGTACCTTTCCCAGACCAGAAGGGCTCCGTGTAGCTTGGAACTTTGGCTTTGTCTACAGTGCCACTTTCGTCGTTAAAATTTTTGTCACTCGGGAGTGTGAAAAAACCCACCCTGAACAACAAAAGTTTTATGACGAAAAGCACTGGTGTAGACAGTGCTTCGTCGGCGGGAGCTGTGCTCCTGGTGATGAAGCTACTGCCACTCTTTGGAGGTGGTTTTATTTTGTCACCGGGAGACGATAAAGAGCAGCTACATAGCGCACCTTACAATGGTGTGGCTGCAACGGCACAGCTGCGCCATTGTAAGGTGCGCGGTGTAGGCATAGCCTTTGTCTCTGTCACCAACAGAAGTTGATCCAACAGAAGATATATTACCTCACCCATCTTGTCTCTCTAATATCATAAGACCAACACGGCTACAACACCGCTGCATATGATGTACCTGCTCTTGTTTGGTAATGTGGTATTTATTATGCCAACAGAAAAACTCCCTGTGTCAGGAAAAGCTGCCTCTGTACTGGGGCTCTGCCAGTACAGCTATACTAGCAAAGCATTCATAGGATAGACAAGGCCTTAGTTTAACTATATAATTATAATACTAATCACATGAACCAGTAATGATGTGATTTACATAGATGAGCTTTGGACAGTGGAAGTAAGAGTTGTATTTGTAGAATTTTCTGAGGCAATATATATTGTTTCATGACACCTACAGTACATAAAATTAAAATGGAAATAAGTATCAGATAAGTAATAAGCAGTACACTGAATTTGAGAGAAACAAAGGGGGTGATGTAATATCTTTTATTGGACCAGCTTCTGTTGGTGAAAGACAAGCGTTCAAGGTACACAGTTAAATTTGTTGGTTTCAGTATTAAGAGGCAATACATGTAGAAACTGCTCCAGGCAGAAACAGATAATCTATTCCTACTGTTTGTGTATGCATCAGGCCTTTTTAACTCTGAACAGGCTGCTGAAAATAGATCAGCTTTCAGGTTAAAAAACAGATTTATTTTTTCATTCTTTGCTTGAAAAGTCAATTTCTAGTCCTTCTCCAAATAATGCTAATGTAGGAAGCTTCTAGATAAATATAAACTGATAGCCTCTACTTGATTTCAGCTGCCATTTCAACCATGTTGCAAGCACAATCTTAAAAAATTAAGCATCCAATACATGGTTTGGAGGAAGAAAATCTGGGGGCAAGACAAGAGCAAAAGTTATCTCAGTTTCTCTTTTTACTAAAAGACACTTCAATTTTTTTAATTAACAAGAAAGTTGTTTATATTTAGAAAGGTCTTTTATATGGACTCAAGAGCGACACCAGATATCCCTACTGCTTCCCTCTCTGCACACACAAAGAGAAGCAGCATGCAATTTAATAGCACCATAGTGGTAATACTCCATAAGTAAGGCCCTATTTAATTTGTAAAATTGCAGATTCTATAATATTAGGTTTCCACTGCAGTTCTGACAGTGGGAGCCCCGACAACTCTGGGATGGAGAGTGTGAGCCCCTGCTCTCAGCCCCATGCCCCCGCTCTCAGCTCCAGGCGGCCCACAATGGAAAATTGCAGAAAAATAATAATGGACTTTATTACCACAAATACATTCCATTATTACTTTCCCACAATTTTCCATAGCTTGTCCTCAACTCAGCTGCAATTTTCTGACAATCATCCCACAATTCAAGTAGGGCCTTATCCATAAGTTACTTAGGCAATAATGAAGACTGCAAAGTAGTTCATATTTCCTTCCCTTTATAAAGTGGAAACCTTGGTGCGTTAGGAGAATTTGCTAAGTCACAACTTTAAAAGTGGAACTTGTGAATTGGTATCTCCCAAAAAGCCTGCTGCTTGCTACCTATTCAGTCAGCTCTGCTGCTGCAGTTACTGATAAATACCATTTTGCACAACCTGGGGAACTGTAGACAGCATCAACAAAACTGATAATGATTACACAGTACACAAAGTAAGCAAATCTAAAAAAGAAGAAAAATATTTTCTTCTTTACTAACATTGGAAGAGATTAGTTTTGGGGGTTATTTGTTACAATCATAGGTACAACATTTTTGGATAGAAATGTGATTTTCAATTTGATGGCATCCCTTTTATTCACTGTAGTTAGCATAATCCCATATCAGCAGCACTATGCAGACTAAATCAGTTAGGTCTTGAAAAATAAAGAGCAAGAACTTTTGCTTTCATTTAATCTTTTCCACTGATGACAAAAGAGGAGTAATTATTTAGTTCTTGGCTTGAGAAAAAGCACTAACCAGTAGAACGAGCAAGAACACATATGATTAACAAGAGTTATTTGAAAATTTCATTTGCAACATTCACAGTACCGATTTTGCATGTCAGCATTTTCCATTAATCTAATCTGTTTTGTAGCTTCGGGTTCAATGGAGATTTTAGCATTCTGCAGTTTACCCATGTTGAAAAACAACATGTCCCAAAGTCATAGTCACTCTGCATTATCACCATCTCCATAGAAGTCTATTATGCTGTCAGCACTCTGAGTGAACAAAAACGTGTTCTATTGCTGACAGCTTCAACACTAAGTTTCTTATCAAACCATGGTTACTTCCACCAGAACTTCACCGCAGCAGGAAAACAAATAACTGTTTTGGATTTTCAGCCACGTGTGTATTGCTTTCCCATTCTAGCTGCTCAAGTCTGTTTCTTTGTCTCTGTAAAGTTGACTGGGATTCTCAAGATGCATCTTTTTCTTCAGTGGCAGAAGATTTCTCCAAATCTCTAAATCACTCTTTGTAACTCCATTATATTATTTCTTTAAAAGAACAGTAGCATTTGGGGAGTGCTGAGCACTTTTTGGGACTTTATAATTCACAGGTTTAACTTTTAAAAGCTTTTATCAAATTCTCTAATACACCAAGATTTCTACTTCATTGAGGGAAGGAAACGAACTACCTTGCAGCCGTCATTGTATAAATAATGTATACTGATGCATTAATGCAACATTTTTGTGCTGTTAAACATTATGCTGATACTATGTTACTGTAAGAATAGCACTATTTGTGTTATTGCAATGAATGTTTTGTCAGCAATTCCTTTACAATACCCTACTTATAAGAGTTTATAATAGACTTTGGACTGAAACTTTGCTTATGGCGACAGTCAGTGACAACTAGCATGGCATGTACTCCAAGTGGCACACAGGAAAGTTTAATATGCTGTGGGTCTGGAGTCTGTGGACCATCAGCCCATTGTAATATCCTTCCTCTGCCATGTCCCTCCGTCAACTTAAAAGTGGAGTTTGGTGCTTCATAAGAAATGTTGCATGCTTATGCACCAGATATAACTGGTGGCTTTTTGTATCTTGGACCACACAATACCATGATTCAGAAAACCAGTTTTAGTCCAGGGCCAGAAAATTCACAGATTGACATGTAGGCTTGTATTTAAAAAGGTAGAAAGAAGCATTTCAGGAGAATGGCTTTTGCAGCTGTTATGGAAAAGAGGCACAGGTTTCTGAAGAAAGACTGGATGGCCAGTCAAGCTGATCTGATTTCAGCAGTCTGTTCGGTCTTAAAATAAGCTGTAGGGCCTAATCCAAAGATAAATTATGACAATCAGCTGTCTAGAGCACTAACTGCTTTTATTGGTTGGAAGGAGTGGTGAGAAAAGATCCACAGACTCATTATTTCCTAGCAATAAATATCTCTAACTTGTCCACTGCAGTCCTTAGCAATGCCCAAACACTTCCTAATACCCTACCTCCCCACTCTTATATAATTGTGGACCTCAACTACATTACAAACTTTTTGTAGTCTATTCGTCATTGCTGCTCTTCAGTAGTGGTTGGAAGTTCCAGTCTGCCAAACATTGTGATCTATTCTTCTTTCAACATGCTTAAGTCCCATTAATTTAAAATGAGCTATACAATTCTATCCTGGCAACATATACCCATGTATCAGAGGAATGCCGAAGTTTGCTTTTGGGAGACCTCTATTAAGAAAGGCTTGACTGACCTTTATTGAAGATAAAAACAAACAGTAGTGTACCTTAATGTCAGCTGTTTCCCCCTCTTGCGAAATCCTAGGCTTTCTGCATCCCTTGCTATATCATTAACATGATAAAGGTAGTAAAGAGCTGGGACTCTGAGCATGTGCCAACACACTAAGTAGTCGCAAAAAGAAAAGGAGTACTTGTGGCACCTTAGAGACTAACCAATTTATTTGAGCATAAGCTTTCGTGAGCTACAGCTCACTTCATCGGATGCTTATGCTCAAATAAATTGGTTAGTCCGTAAGGTGCCACAAGTACTCCTTTTCTTTTTGCGAATACAGGCTAACACGGCTGCTACTCTGAAACCACACTAAGTAGTAAATATCTGAAAAATATCTCCTACATTACAAAAGCATATTAAAAACCAAACATGTTTGCTGGTTATCAGAAAACAGTATCAGAAGTAATAAAGAAAAGCAAGAGACGGATTGTGAAATGAGCTTTTTTGTTTGCTTGGAGGAAAGAAGGGGTGTACTGCTAAATACAAATTTGTTCGGAAGTTCACTTGAATGATTTTTCCAAAGACACAATTAATGAAAATCTACTATAGGTTTTAAATCCGTGGTAGTTGAGACTATTTAATTCAAGCATACAGTTTCACATCTAGCATCATCACATACTGTTCACGCTCTGCTTTAATTTAAAATAGATAAAAAAGGATCAAACCAGTCCTGAATTTATCTTTGTCACACTTTACTTTACAGACAACATGGAGGTGATGAGACACTTATCTTCAGGATTTATTATCCTGAAGAGCAGTAATTCCTTTTCCAGTATCCTACTACATCATAAATATCATACCATAAATACCTCAGCATTGCCATGCTGCTTTGAAAGTAGTAAGTATCTGGAGCGGTTATACAACAGATTCAAGTCAGTGGTTTTAAGTGTTTCCTTTTAAGCATTTGAAGGGAAAAAATATGGTGACATTACAATGTATACTGCATCACTGAACATCTTGTTTACATCATTTAAACAACGTTCTATCTTTATTTCTACTTATGTAATAAGGTGAATAACAAATATTAAGAATTAAAATATATGGATGGTGTTTCTTTAAAGAAAAAAAGTCATAGCCTCAGACATCTATGATTTTTGTTCACTTACAGAGCATTGTGTAATATGTACAGTATCATTACACATTTATTTTTTAAAATTCAGTTCACATACCCATCTAATTTTGCTTTCTATTCTGCTTTCCAAACTGCAATCTGTTTCTATGCCAGGGTTTTTTGTACATATCAATCTAAATCCACTCCACAGCATATAGTATACAGCTGGTGAACAAAATTATTTGACTACTTCAGTTGCATACTGACCAACAACAAAAGACTGCACGAAGAATAAAGACCACGGACAGCTGTATAAAATACACAGTTTTAAATATTAGGGGCAGCAAAATATTTGTTCATTAGGTTATAGAAGTGACCACAGGCAGGGAGGAACATACATTTTCCAGTCGGCCTAAGGCAGCAGCCAACAATCTTAAGCAAAACTTCCCCCTAACCTATCGGTCGAATTACTTTTAATTTAAGGAGAATTTAAAAAGAAAGAAGACTAAAGCTTCAGAAGATAATCCCCAAGTTACAACAAATATGAGAAAACTTTATCCTGTTAAATAGTTTAAGCATTAAAGAAAAAGTTGAGCCAAGAGACGACAAACAATTCCTTTAGTGTATATTTTAATTAACAGTGCTAAAGAAGAAATTAAGGAATTCCAAGAAAAGGCTTTGGAAAGATGGGCTTTTCTGAAGATTGAAGCCACCTATTGGACGGATAGGAAACTTGCCATGATAATTAAGGTGTACAGTTACTGAATAATCACCTGCAGTAAAATGAAATACCTCCCCAAAATTTAAAAGGGCCAATGGAAAATTGCAAAATGTGTGCTTTTGGGTAGATCAAGCCCCTCAATTCAACTGAATAGAACAACAAGACAATTGTTTCCAGTTTACTGTTCTCTCTCCCCTAAGAGATCCAGTGATTCACTTCCTGACTTAAAAAGGTATAACCTTGACCCACGCATCCCCTTGCCCGCTTATATAGTGCATAGCTGTTGTATTCTCTATCTAGATTTGATTAGAGGTGCCCTGAAGAGGCGCAGAAATGCCTTGGTAGGCTAGTCAAAATTCTCTGAACTTTAGTATATTTATGTGCAATCAAGACTCTGCTTGGGATCATATACTTTGAATTTGGAAAGAGTCTAAATGTGCACTCTAGCCTATTTTGGACGTGTCCATCACTAGGGTCTTTGAAGAAGGTGGTGGATAATATCCTGGCAGACATCTTAGAGGATCTGTCCATCAAAGGAGATATTATAGTACCTTCTGAAGAACTTCTAAAGGTAAGTCCAACTTTGTATCTGTTCAGATGATAAACTGTCCACAGCCAACCTTGAGGAGGCCTCATAATCTTGCCTCCAGATTACGTAAATACAAGATGCCACATGACCCAGCTGAGGCAGACTCACTGTGGTTCTTGGGTGAGCCCAATGGCAAGAAATGAAGGGATTCTTTGTAGAAAATCTCTCCTAAGGAAGGTATGCCCTTGCAACTGGAATGTAAGACTGCCCCTATGAATTCTGTCGGCTAAATGCTGGTGAGAGCAGAGCTGTCTTGATTGATCCTGAAGCTTGAACAACAGTTACAGAACTGTGCAGAACAGTCCTGTTGAGCTGACTGACCTTGAATCAGCCAATCACCCAAAGAGTGATACACAGGTAGGCCCTGTCTCCTTAGGTGAACTGCTACCATGTGCAGGCATTTGGTAAACATCCTTGGAGCTGCAGAAAGGCTGAACACTTGAACTCTGAATTGATGGTGAAGTCTGCTGACCACAAAACGTAGATACATCTGTGAGCTGGATGAATTGACACATGGAAGTAAGCATCCTGCAAGTTCAGAGTAACAAAACAATTCATGGGATCTAAAGAAGGAATTCCTCAAGGAATCAATTCTGAAGCACTTAGAGGAGAGGAAAGTGATCAGGAATAGTCAGCATGGATTCACCAAGGGCAGGTCATGCCTGACTAATCTAATTGCCTTCTATGACGAGATAACTGACTCTGTGGATGAGGGGGAAGCAGTGGACGTGTTGTTCCTTGACTTTAGCAAAGCTTTTGACACGGACTCACACAGTATTCTTGATGGAAGTTAAAGAAGTATGGGCTGGATGAATGGACTATAAGGTGGATAGAAAGTTGGCTAGATTGTCGGGCTCAATGGGTAGTGATCAATGGCTCCATGTCAAGTGGAGTGCCCCAAGGGTCGGTCCTGGGGCCGGTTTTGTTCAATATCTTCATAAATGATCTGGAGGATGGTGTGGATTGCACCCTCAGCAAGTTTGCAGATGACACTAAGCTGGGAGGAGAGGTAGATATGCTGGAGGGTAGGGATAGGATACAGAGGGACCTAGACAAATTAGAGGACTGGGCCAAAAGAAATCTGATGAGGTTCAACACGGACAAAGTGCAGAGTCCTGCACTTAGGACGGAAGAATCCCATGCACCGCTACAGACTAGGGACTGAATGGCTCGGCAGCAGGTCTGCAGAAAAGGACCTAGGGGTTATGGTGGACGAGAAGCTGGATATGAGTCAACAGTGTGCCCTTGTTGCCAAGAAGGCCAATGGCATTTTGGGATGTATGAGTAGGGGCATTGCCAGCAGATCGAGGGACGTGATTGTTCCACCCTAATCGACATTGGTGAAGCCTCATCTGGAGTAGTGTGTCCAGTTTTGGGCCCCACACTACAAGAAGGATGTGGAAAAATTGGAAAGAGTCCAGCGGAGGGCAACAAAAATGATTAGGGGACTGGAACACATGACTTATGGAGGAGAGGCTGAGGGAACTGCGATTGTTTAGTCTGCGGAAGAGAAGAATGAGGGGGGATTTGATAGCTGCTTTCAACTACCTGAAAGGGGGTTTCAAAGAGGATGGATCTAGACTGTTCTCAGTGGTAGCAGATGACAGAACAAGGAGCAATGGTCTCAAGTTGCAGTGGGGGAGGTTTAGGTTGGATATTAGGAAAAACTTTTTCACTAGGAGGGTGGTGAAACACTGGAATGCGTTACCTAGGGAAGTGGTGGAATCTCCTTCCTTAGAAGTTAAGGTCAGGCTTGACAAAGCCCTGGCTGGGATGATTTAGTTGGGGATTGGTCCTGCTTTGAGCAGGGGGTTGGACTAGATGACCTCCTGAGGTCTCTTCCAACCCTGATATTCTATGATTCTATGATAATTATGGAAGAAAGAGTGAAAACTTGAAGCAATGGATGAACTTGTTGAAATGTCTGAGATCTAAAAATTGAACAATATCCATCTTTCTTCTGTGGTATGAGGAAGTAACGGGAATAGAACCCTTTGCCTTAAAACTCTGGAAACACCTCCCCTACTGCACCCAATCAAGGAAGAGTATCTCCAAGCACAGCAGGATTTCATCAGAAGAATCCCTGAAAAGGCATGGGGTGGCGGGACAGAGCTTTCAGAGGCTGAAATTGAACTGAATATCCTTTCTAGACAATTTCCGAGACTTCTGGTTGATAGTAATTGCAGCCCATGAATCCACAGAAAAAGAAAGGCAAGTGTCAAAGGGAAGAGAGAAGGGATAAAGATCCTCTATAACTGGTCAAGGACTCTTAACCAAAATATTAAACATTCAAACTCTGGCCTGATGAAGAGTGCACTGTCCCTGGAGAAAGAAGGCCTTCTTCTGAAAGAGGTCTTTTTCTAGAAAAAAATCAGGAGCCCATCATTGATACTGATATGACAGAGGCTTTTATCTGGAGAATGATGAAGCCACTTTGCTTTCTCTCTGTTACGGTGTGTAAAGACTCAGAGACCAAAGCGTCACTCTGGAGTCTTTCAGAGAGTGAAACACTTCATTACTTCTAGAACGAAAAATGTCATGGCCCTCAAAAGGCAGGTCTTCAATAATGGCCTGAATCTTCTTTGGCATCCCTGACAACTGCAGCTGTAAATTTTTTCCCCTAGTGACCACAGTTTGACCTGGCTGCAGTGTCAGAAGTATCCACTGAGGCTTGTAGAGCTGTCTTCACCAACTCGCTTTCTGACATCACTGCCCTCAATTTTCTGGTCTCTTGAGGAAGTCTCTCAGACTGCGGTAAAACTTTGTCCCCTTTCACAAAATTATAGTTAGCCAATAAGGCTTGATAATTGGCTATACAAATGGGCAAACTAACAGATGAGCAAGCTTTTCTTTCCAGAAGATACATCTTCTTGGTCTCCTTATCCCTGAGTGTAGATCTAGGAAACCCAGGAACTTAGGTTTTTCACGAACTGCCCTTACAACCAAAGATCCAGGTATCTGGGTGTACCTAAAGTACCAAATCCCTTAGGGGTGACTTGGTACTTGCAATTTGCCCTGATAAGAGGTGGCCAAAATAGAAGCTGGGGTCTGCCACATGTTATTAGCAGCCTCAAGAATACCTTTGTTAATAGGCATGGCCAGACAACCCTAGGACTCCAGGTGCAGAATGTCAAATTTATGAGATTTGTCCTGGACCTCTAAGGAAATCTCTAAGGTGTCTGTCATACATTTAAGGAGGTTCTGAAAGGACCTGAAATATAGTAGAATGTCAGAGTTATGAACACCAGAGTTACAAACTGACCGGTCAACCACACACCTCATTTGGAACCGGAAGTATGTAATCAGGCAGCAGCAGAGGAGAAGAAGAAAAAAAGCACATATATGGTGAACTACTTTACTAAAAAAATAAAGGGAAAGTTTAAAAAAGATTTAACAAGGTAAGAAGACTATTTCTGTGCTTCTTTTATTTAAATTAAGATGGTTAAAAGCAGTATTTTTCTTCCGCATATTACAGTTTCAAAGCTGTATTAATTCAATTTCAGTTGCAAACTTTTGAAAGAACAACCATAACATTTTGTTCTGAATTATGAACATTTCAGAGTTACGAACAACCTCCATTCCCGAGGTGTTTGTAACTCTGAGATTCTACAGTAGTCTATAATGCACTTATTAGATGGAGTCATGGCCTTGTCAAGTGATGACAAAGGGCTGATCTTCACTATGGGTAGATCAACGCTGCTGCAATCAATGCATCAAGGATTGATTTAGTGGTTCTAGTGAAGACTCACTACATCGACTGCAGAGCACTTTCCGGTCAACCCCGGTACTCCAGCTCCCCGAGAAGGTTAAGGTAAATCGATGGGAGAGCGTCTCCCATCGACGCAGTGCAGCGAAGACACTGGGGTAAGTCGACCTAAGCTACATCGACTCCAGCTATGTTATTCACGTAGCTGGAGTAGTGTAACTTAGGTTGACTTACCCTGGTAGTGAAGACAAGCCCAAAGACATGACTAGAGAATAGGCTAATCCTTGTATTCCTCCGTTACAGTGGTTCTCAACCTGCGGCTCGATCAGCAGACAGCTGCAGCCAATGTGACATCCTCAGGGCCATACAAGTAGTATATGTATTGTGTGGATGCGTCCCACGTAACACAGAAAGCCGCATATATGGCCCACAATGGTAAATAGGTTGAGAACTACTGCTCCATTAGGTCTTTCCCGTCAATATGAGGTTTTAACTCACCAGTTTGCAGGAGCTCCTGATGAAATGATTAGGACTCTCTACCAGGATCCTTAGGAGGTGGCAGCAGTTTTACTCTGGACCTCAATGCAGCCAAATAAGGAGTTGATGGAAGAGGCTGCGGGTTCCATGGAAGCTAAGAGGGCTAGGTCTGCACCGTATAAGAGGAAGGCATGTCATGCCACAAAGATGAGAACCAGGGGATTTAAGACCTCTCTGAAGCATGCTAGCAGCATGAGCTCTCGGAGCCAGCAGATCTCCTCTCTCCCAGAGTAGTGTCTCTAGTAATTAGGGCACTTGTTGAAACTTGGTTCAAAACAAGAAGAGACTACCCTTGAGGGGACCCCTCAGAGTCAGTTGTACTCTGCATATATTTTTCCATTAAAAAACATTTTAAATGAGCATCAATGAGACCTCTGTGTATGCTTCAAAAAAGCATTACATATTTGATGGGAGACTCCTCTAAACAAAGCAAACATTTTGAACGTGCATCATTAGCAGCATAGCTGTTTCAGGCAGGGTAGATTTTAAAGCCCAAAGACCTGTTTTGCACCACCAGATTTACTCTCCGTACAGAGGCAAGACTAAAGACAGAAATGTTAGGTTTTATTTAAGCCTGTTGCCTAAAAACAATAAAAAAACTAATAAAAATAGATGGTCAAACAATAACTATCCTAAACTGTCAAAGCTACAATGAAGCAGAAAAACACCTTATGTTCCAACTTGCTACCACAGGCAGTGTGAATGAACTGAGTGCCAGTTGGGGCTGATCCATCTTTTATAACCTTGCTGTAGGGGTTGAAAGAGAATACAGGGTGTACTGCACAGCCCCTGTGGACACTGCTGGCTAAAAGATTCTGGGCTCATTTGCAAAAGGTGCACGTTTCTACAATGGGACCACAAGGAAAAATACTCAAAGAACTTGCACTGCTGATATCTGTACTGCATCTGTGGATGGATACCAATCTCCATTAAAGTCAATATGGTATTATGATCTCTAAGCTTATTTTTTAAATAAAGATATTAGTGCTACTCAAGGACTTAATGGTACTAGTATTAGTATTAAATAGTAAACTATTTAAGCCCAAAAAATGTAGTTCTAGTACAAGAGATTGTTATATTAGGTAGGAGACCACCTCATGCCTACAGAACCCAGAAACAAGAATTATAGGAAGATTAACTCTGGATCACAAAATGTCTGCCTGATGCACTGTAAGATATGCTTGGATGCGGTCATCCAAGTTGTGCACACAGACTCATTTTTGCCTGTGCATCAGAAGAACCACCACAAGATATGGAAATACTTGTGGCACCTTAGAGACTAGCAAATTTATTAGAGCATAAGCTTTCGTGGGCTACAGCTCACTTCATCAGATGCATAGAATGGAACATATAGTAAGAAGACAGACAGACAGACAGACAGAAGGTGGAAGTTGCCATACAAACTGTAAGAGCCTAATTAAGATGAGCTATTATCAGCAGGAGAAAAAAATTTTTTTTGTAGTGATAATCAAGATGGCACATTTAGACAGTTGACAAGAAGGTGTGTGGATACTTAACTTAAGGAAATAGATTCAATATGTGTAATGACCCAGCCACTCCCAGTCTCTATTCAAACCCAAGTGAATGGTATCTAGTTTGCATATTAATTCAAGCTCAGCAGTTTCTCATTGGAGTCTGTTTCTGAAGCTTTTCTGTTGCAAAATTGCCACCGTTAAATCTTTTACTGAGTGGCCAGAGAGGTTGAAGTGTTCTCCTACTGGATTTTGAATGTTAATGATTCGTGATGTCAGATTTGTGTCCATTTATTCTTTTGTGAAGAGACTGTCTGGTTTGGCCAACGTACACGGCAGAGGGGCATTGCTGGCGCATGATGGCATATATCACACTGGTAGATGTGAAGGTGAGTGAGCCCCTGATGGCGTGGCTAATGTGATTAGGTCCTACAATGGTGTCACTTGAATAAATATGTGGACAGAGTTGGCATCAGGCTTTGTTGCAAGGATAGGTTCCTGGGTTAGTGTTTTTGTTGTGTGGTTGCTGGAGAGTATTTGATTCAGGTTGGGGAGCTGTCTGTAAGCGAGGACTGGTCTGTCTCCCAAGATCTGTGAGAGTGAGGGATCATTTTTCAGGATAGGTTACAGATCTTTGATGATGCGCTGGAGAGGTTTAGTTGTGGGCTGAAGGTGACAGCTAGTGGTGTTCTGTTATTTTCTTTGTTGGGCCTGTCCTGTAGTAGGTGACTTCTGGGTACTCTTCTGGCTCTGTCAATCTGTTTTTTCACTTAAGCTGGAGGCATGTAGGCAAGTATAGTGGTCAGTAGGTTTCCGATATAGGGTGGTGTTTATGTGACCATCGCTTATTAGCACAGTAGTGTCCAGGAAATGGACCGTTTGTATGGATTGGTCTGGGCTGAGGTTGATGGTGGGATGGAAATTGTAGAAATCATGATGGAATTCCTCAAGGGCTTCTTTTCCATGGGTCCAGATGATGAAGATGTCATCAATGTAGCACGAGTAGAGGCGTTAAGGGACGAGAGCTAAGAAAGCGTTGTTCTAAGTCAGCCATAAAAATGTTGGCATACTGTGGGGCCATGAGGGACCCATAGCAGTGCCACTGACTTTATATTGTCCCCAAATGTGAAATAGTTGGGGGTGAGGCCAAAGGTCAGCCACCAGGTTTGTCGTGACATTATCGGGGATACTGTTCCTGATAGCTTGTAGTCCATCTTTGTGTGGAATGTTGGTCTAGAGGGCTTCTACACCCATAGTGGCCAGGATGGTGGATTGTAGTTTCCTCAGGAAGTCAGTGGTGTCTCGAAGATAACTGGGAGTGCTGGTAGCGTAGGGCCTGAGGAGAGAGTCCACATAGCCAGACAATCCTGATGTCAGGGTGCCAATGCCTGAGATGATGGGGCGTCCAGGATTTCCAGGTTTATGGATCTTGGGTAGTAAACAGAATACCACTGGTTGGGGTTCTAGGTATGTGTCTGCACAGATCTTTTCCTGTGTTTTTTCAGGGAGCTTCTTGAGCAGATGGTGTAGTTTCTTTTGGTAATCCTCAGTGGGATCAGAGGATAATGGCCTGTAGAATGTGGAGTTAGAGAGCTGCCTAGCAGCCTCTTGTTCATATTCCAACTTATTCATGATGACGACAGCACCTCCTTTGTCAGTCTTTTTGATTATGATGTCAGAGTTGTTCCTGAGGCTCCAGTGAGAAACTGCTGAGCTTGAATTAATATGTAAACTAGACACCATTAACTTGGGTTTGAATAGAGACTGGGAGTGGCTGGGTTATTACACATATTGAATCTATTTCCCCATGTTAAGTATCCTCACACCTTCTTGTCAACTGTCTAAATGGGCCATCATAAGTTTTCTTTCTCCTGCTGATAATAGCTCATCTTAATTAATTAGGCTCTTACAGTTTGTATGGCAACTTCCACCTTCTGTGTGTGTGTGTGTGTGTGTGTGTGTGTGTGTGTGTGTGTGTGTGTGTGTGTGTGTGTGTGTGTGTGTGTGTGTGTGTGTGTGTGTGTGTGTATTATTTCTTCTTACTTTATGTTCCATTCTATACATCCGATGAAGTGGGCTGTAGTCCATGAAAGCTTATGCTCTAATAAATCTGTTAGTCTCTAAGGTGCCACAAGTACTCCTGTTCTTTTTGCGGATACAGACTAACACGGCTGTTACTCTGAAACCTGTCACAAGGTATGGTGTTCACCAAAGGAAACTGGCCAAAATGTGCAAAAAGAGGTTTTGATCTTCAAATGTTTTATAAACAGTATAAATAAAAATGGAAAAGCATAAATTGAAAGTGATGGCAGCATCTTTTTAAGGTTAATTACAAGACATTAATTAATCTTAGAATTTCATTTTGGAATTCTTTACTGTTTCTACATACTAAAGTGCTTTGCTGAGCAGACTCCTGTTAAACAGAATACATTGTACTAAATATTCAGAAAATATAGACCAATGGCTCCTCTTGGATTTTAACAAATGGGTTTATGCTTGTATTACTCCAATCTTAAACTTGGTCCATTCACTCCGAGTAAAGTAAGATAGCGACTTCACAATAGCGCTTGGCGCAGTTCCACGTGTGGTATTTTCTTGCTGGTGAAAAGATTTCCCCTCAGTGTCCCCAACTAAGCAGCATGAAGGGAATGGAGGAATGCAGATGGTATATTTCACCCAAATCCCTCACAAGCACTGGAAGGTGACTGGTGGGAGAGGAGACCAGGACGAAAGTATCGGAAGGGATCCAGGGACGGGAGGAACTTGAGGCAACCTCACTCATTCTTCCCTTCCCCCCCATTCACTTAATCTCTTTTTTGCCTGTGTGTCTAATTCCGCTCTGAGCTCAAAAGCCTCCCCATTATCACATTAGCTCCACCCACCCCACATTCTACATGTCTTTTTCAGTCCCTGGAACCCATTTGTTCTTTCCCCATCTCCTCCCCTTCGAAGTGGAGAACGGATGAAGCCAGAGGCTGCCTTCCCTCCCTCCCCTATTCTTGCTAGCCATAATCCAGTGAAGGGAGCAGCACTCAGGCACCTTTTTCGAAGGTGTCATAGCAGCTCCCACTAACTATGTGAATTTCACACTCATTTTAGTCTTCAGAAAAATAAATACAGAGAAACAAGTAAGAGGGGAGATATTCTTTTCAAGTTTGCAAGCTAGTATTACATACAAGGAAAAGTAAAACTATTTTAAAAACAGTAGTGTACTATCTGCTTAACACAAAATAACATATAAAAAACAAGTTAATTACTGCATTTGGTGTACTGCTCAAGTTAAAAACATCATACTCTAGATTTACTGGCCAGTATTCAAAAAAACATCATATTTAAATTAAAATAGTCTTTGAAATGTCCAGTTTTTGCCTGAATAAAATAGACTACCAGGTCTAAAGTGGCTGAGTCATAGTTATGTATTACTGCATCCAGTATTTTTCTTTAGAACTTATCTCATTATTTCTTGAAATCTCATGAGTACTTAGAAGAAAACAAATCACATTTAAATTCTCAAAACTCTGCAATAAAATTCAAGTAAATGTGTTACAATTTGAGCATCTGCTTCCCCAAGACTAGCCCCATGGCATTTATAATTTTGCCAGTCCCTTTAAGCATTTGTTTATGATATGTTACGAAGTATGCAAGTCATCTAAAGAATCTTCAGGCAACAGTAATAATTTGGCCTTATTCAGAAGCAAAGCATTTGATTCACCTCATGGGAGGCACTGATAAACAGCACTAAGCATTTCAACACAAAGCAGAAAAATGCCATGCAAAAGCAGTAATTTAAATGTGTAAGGGACTAAAAATAGCCCCTTACACACATTGTCAGCTGCTGCTAACAGCGTCTCTTGTTCAAGTGCATAATCTACACATTTAGTGACAAAACAGCTGTGTATCATCACTACCCTCGTCCCCCAGCAATCCAGATTCTCCATTTATCAAGGACAAAATGCATACTATAGGGATTGTTGGTTTTTACTCAGGTGTTTTTTTGTTTTATTTTTAAAACCTCCATAAATATGAACTTGTGATTGATAGCCAAGCCATTTTAAAAATAGAAGCCAGATGCATACTTACTCATTTATGCAGTGAAACCAATTTAGAAAACCCTTTAAAATATATGCAGACAATTACAGTATTTTGTAGTGTTAGACAAGATACATGGTTCAGTCCTTTCATTGTCATGTCTGGGGAACAAGGCCAGAATTTCCTGCAGTTTTTTGTTACAAATACTCTGCCATCACATAAAAGTGTCAATAGGCTATGCTGACAGCACTCTACACTCTAGGGCCAGGTTCTATCCAGGTATTTACATAGCCTCATGACTAGCAGATGGATCACCCAGAAAAATTCATGAACTTTTTTGCAGGTTCAAACCAGTTAGACTCAGAGTCCACTCATTTCTGATACTGCAGTAATTGAGGGTACTACACAGAAGGACATCCATCATATGTGACATTGTGGAGAAGTTAAGAGAATTATTTGCATTGGTCTCCACTACAGAGGATATGGGGGAGATCCTCATATGTGAGCCATTCTTTTTAAGATGACTAATCTGAGGAATTGTCCCAGATTGAGGGGTCAGTAGAGGAGGTTTTGAAACAAATTGATAAATTAAACAGTAATAAGTCAGCAGGACCAGATGGTATTCACCCAAGAGCTCTGAAAGCACTCAGATATGAAATTTCAGAACTAACAACTGTGGTACGTAATCTATCGCTTAAATCAGCCTCTGTACTTGATGACGAGAGGGTAGTTAATGTAATGCAGATTTTTAAAAAAGTCTCCAAAGGCGATCCTGGCAATTACAGGCTAGTAAGGCTAACTTCAGTACCAGGCAAATTAGTTGAAAAAAGACAGGCATGCTGAAGGGACGATGCTGAAGCCCTGATTGATAACTAAGAAGCCAGTTATAAATAATCAGGAACAGTTGGGACTGACTGTTTAGCACTTTCAGACAGACATTCTAGAGCAACTGGCAGGGGCTTTGAAAGCTGTTTCCCATAATAGAATCGTGACAGAAATAGAAGAGAAGCTGGATTCCCTTGTCTTCTGCTAAAATAGATCTTACTCAAAAACATTTTTACAAGTCTGACAGTAGACTGATTTAGCCTCCTGGAATACAGAACAAATCTGATCCTAACTAATAAAGTCTCAGGTTAATCTGCAACAAATTTGTAATTAAATTAGTTATTCACAAAGTCACAGCAAACAAACTTGTGGAGGTCTTGGAGATATCAGGTCAAGTAGGAGCTCATTTTACCTCTTGGCTAAAGCTAGAATAAGAATTCTGACTAGAAAGAACCTAAAACCTGTGTAAGGCACTACATTAGTTGCAACTTTTAGGAACTATACTCAAAAGCATATGTTCACTTCATTTTATTTATCCATGAGCAGATGTTATAGAATAACCACTGATAGCAGTTTTCTTTTGAGACAGAAATGTCTTAAATGGTATTTGCAGGATACTTACTTGTCACAAAGAAGTTACCATGCCTCAATCAGTTTAAAAAACATCTGGTAAGAGTAGCTATTTGCACATAAAAGTGCATCTAAAAAAATATAGTAGGAGTGTTAGCTCAGGGACCAAACACAGTACAATGTGCTGCCAAACCAGCCTTAAGAACAATTGTGAATATTCATGGCCAGTGGAGAATGGAAGGATCTCAGAATACGAGTGCTAACCCACCCTTGTGGCTACAGATGGTATGCTGTGTAATACTTACAAAAATGCAGGAGCTGTGGGTATTCAATAAAAGCCAAATTGTATAAAGCCAAAAAACCTTCCCAAACCACCTCCTCCCCAACCCCAAACCGGTCTAAATGACATTGTTTCAAAAACTTCAAGGACATGGAAGCCTTGTTTACATTAACATTCTTGTTGTTGCTATTAACTGGCAGAGCTCAATTAACAGGAGAAATTTTGCAACCTTCCCCCCAGAATAAAACTAGCTTAAATACAAATTCCTGATTCACTAAACTGAGCAACCTCCACTAGCAGAGTCCAACTCAAATGGGACTCCGTAGATCCACTCTTCAAAAAAAACTTTGTTACATGGACTGCAATTTCCCCCCTCTATACACAATGTATCTGCAGAAGAATCTTACTTGAAAGAGACTGCAACCACCTTAAAGGGTCAAAGCTGTTTGTTTTAATGGCTTTAATGTTTTTAAAGCAGCAGCAGCAGCAGGCGTTTGCTTGTTCCAGAACAGCCTGTGTAGACTTATTTTAAGCTAATTACCTTTAGGTGGAAAATATGACTTGCTTTCAGCTTTGTGAGGCCAATCCACCACAAGAGGTCCAAACCTACGAAAGCTGGCAGTGATTTCATCTACAAAAACAAATAAGGAATCTTAAAGAAAATCTGAAGATTAAAAGTGGCAAAACAAACATTCTTGCTTAAGAAAATGTTAGAAACTGAATTTTCTGAAGCTATTGAAAAACAGGAAAAAGTGAAATGATGAATACGTGAACCTTCTTGAAATAAATATGCTTTTTTACCTCTACTATACTTTGTTGCTTAAGTAGTGCAAAACTAGTTTTGCCTTTCACTATGTAGCTTCACAGACTAAAAGCAGATGTGCAGCACGGTTACAAGACATAATTTTCTGTATTAGTAGTAGTAATGATGAAAACCAGAAGCCTTCACACAGATTTGCCACATTATTTTTTGAAAACAAACAAAACAAAACAAATCTGAACCATCTTAACTCTCAGACTTCGGGGATTCAAAATATGAATCTGAGATTTCTCCAAGTGTGGGATACTAAGAATCAGTAACTGCATTTGATCTATTAGAAAGAGTGTGTACTGCAAACACTGATCTTAACCCTGAATTCTGGTTGAGGCCTATTTCTACTTTTAACCACAAATACCTAATTAGCTTACCAAACAAACATCATTTAATCACTGTTTTAAATACAGACAAACATACCCAAAAAACCAAACCAACCAAAAGGAAAAAAAAAAGTTATTCCACTTTTACAGGCTATTTATTTTGCATGGAAATGTAACTTTTCTGAAATGTTTTTGCAACTCTTTTTATAGAAGGAAGATTAGTCTTAAACAAATGGATCTGGAAGAAAGGATAAGACTAAGTCTATAACAAGATTTCATTATTTTTAAAAATTCCCTGTACTATGCATTCCAATAGAGCTTTATCAACTGTAACTCACAGCAAAGGGTTGGAGCTCTGGCTTCTGTTCCTGTTGGAGTTGCTTAAACAAACTCAAGACTCAAACATTTTGGTCAAAATAAGTCCAATGGGAATACAGGGCATGGGGGAGGAGGTGGGGTTAAGTTCCTTTATTGTGTGAACAGCCCTGATTCACCAGAACTAAATTTTGTCTCACTGATTTAGAGAAAAAAATACAGAGAGTTTTCTACATCAAACAACACTTGAATATAATCACCACCAGACAGATATTAGCAACATATCCATCAGCAGAAAGGTCTGAAGGGCAGTGTTTTGGCAGTGTTTGATGTTTAATATTATTTCTTTATAAAGGTATAGCATGGTTTAGCAAAAGGCTTACTACAAAGTCAACTTCAAAAAAGCCTTTCTTTCCCTTCTGACGCATCCTTAAATTCCTGTATATACTTAGTTAATGGTGGATTCTTGGTGTGGTAGGCGGGAATTGAAGAACATCCACAATGGTTTGTGGTGAAAATAGGTGTTTTATTAATAAAACAGATACACAACACAAAAATGATTGTTGACAATAACCTAAATATCTTTTTGCAACAACACTAAATAGGTCACATTTATCAACTGATTCACAGTAAACATCTGTTAGAAATACCCAAGTAAATGGAGAGTCATTGTATTAACTAAAACCCATTTTTATTACAACAGTGGACATATTTAACAAGTATAGGCTGCCATTTTTCCCTTTCTTTTTTTCCCCCAGATTGTGAGATGGAATAGTTCAGGACTTTTGAGGGCTTTCACCAGTCATTTAACCCTGTATTTCCATCAATTTCTTCACTTTATGTATGTAGACACTTTATGCACATAGGCACATGCCATTCCTGTGGAGGTTACATGCTTACTAGGGCATATCAATCCATCACTCCTCCACAGAGACTGCCAGACCTAGAGCAATCTGCAAGAATTCCAAGCAGATTCCCAAACTCAAGTTGCCTTTGTAATATCACAACACACTACCAGCCACATAGCCAGGAAAAGTCAGGATTTTTATAAAAGAAAACCAGCTCCCACCCCCACCAGTTGTACACATCACGGAGTCACAGTACCTTCATCAATGTCAGGAGGCAGACCTCCAACAAACACCTTTCTAGAATAGCGTTCCACTCTTTCACCATTCTGACAGCGAGTTGGAGAGCTGAGACCCGATGATAAAGACTGATCACCATGACTGTCGTCTAGGAAGCCATCTTCAAAAGGAAAGAGTGAAGACCGACCTGTAACAGATTTGGGAGTTTCTAGAGTTAAAATTTTCTGGAGAAATAAATGTTCCTTTAAGAACAAGGCCTACTTAAATCTGCCTTTTTTTTTTTTAAAGTTATGTTTTACTTCAACAGAATTAGCAGTTTACATTAAAGGCCAGATATTGCAAATGGTACCACACATGGTCTACCACCACCATCAGTACTACTGTCTTCAGTAGCACTGCTGGTGGTAGGCAACAATATATGTGGTCATGTTTACAGGATAAGCTGTAAGAGCTCAGCTATCTCATATGCTGGTGTCCATCACTATCTAGATTATAAAATCAGCTATTGAACGTGTGCAAGATTACAGTTGCCTTTGTTTTGTAATAAAATGAAGTGATAGGTCGGTTTTCACGTAGGTAGGTAAAACATGTTTCAGTGTAATTATAAGCGCATTGCTAAAGCAGTTAAGTTTTTAATCCCACTCTCCCTTTCTTTACCTATTTAGTCAAATTACAAAAATAAATGTGCAACAAAAATTCTCAATTATAACTAGCTCACAATCTTAAAAAACAGACTCTTCTATTAAAGACATTCCACTGTTGCCAATAGCCAGCAATCAAGCAAGTGTTTTATTATAGGTGCTGTTTACATTTTCCCAAAGCTACAGTTGGATAACCTTTGAGTATAAAAATAGGTATTTCTTCTAACTTGAGATAAATGTTTCAGCTGTAAATATGGAAACCATTAAGTACAGCTGGCTAACAAATGAAAGCAAGGAAAATAATCTGCTTATACTGTCTAGCACTGTTATTCAGAGAGCTTGTGAGTGAGATTTAAATTTAAGACAGACCCTCTCAAAACTCTTTACTGTGAAGTTTTCAACAAAAAATATTTTCACTGATTCTTATAAATTAATGCTACAAAAGATACACAAGATCATTAGGCTACTTCACTGCCGAATGGTTCCCCACAACGTATTTTCTAACAACAGAGAGGCAAATGTCAAAGTGAGCACAGGGGAGTTTGAACTGAGTGGAAATTGGGTAAGGTGGTGTAGCAAGAAGCTTAATTTGTTAGCAGGCTAAAATATTTTAAAAGTCCTTGTTCAAATACTTAGATAAATCACTAAAAAACAACCAAACAAAAAACCTTATTCTCTACTTGAAGAAAAGTTACACTTAGCTCAAGCTATTACCCACTGTTAACACCCAGTTTGACCATGAGAGTAGTAGCCCAGCAGCAGAATATTCAGGGTGGGTACTACCCAGTTTACTGCAAAGAATGAGTGCCAAATAACTACTTGGCTTGTGCCCTCCTAATGTAAACAGCTCATGACTCTCATAGCCAAAAGTACAGCATATGTGCAGTCCAGAGTTGCAGAAGTGGAGGAGCAGAGGGATGCAGGATCTACATATAAGGAACATCACAGAACTTGCCCACTTTTGAACTGATTTCCCTGAGCAGCTGAAGAAGCCAGTCTCATGATGGGGAGAGACTTAGATGGAATGGAAGGACTCCCTCTCTTAGATGGGACCCATGTTCAAACTGTGATGTGGCTGAATTTTCCCTCACACACAGTGAGTCAGTTGCTCCAGGGGATTGATTTGTAATTGGAAGATGAACACATATTGTAGAGGATTTGATTATTATAAATATAGATAGCTGGGTATGCAGCGACCAGAAGAAACACTCATTAACTTCTTTATTGGGTGCAAAGATGTTGGATCTTATGAGACATCTAAACAGACTTCCAGATAGTGCTAGGTAGGAGTTGGTGGTTATGGTACATATTGTTATTAATGAAGTAGGGAGGTATAGGACGGAGGAAAACAGGAACTTAGGGAGCTTAACGGAAAGCCAACAGGTGCTGAGGAGCACTCAAGTCAGGTAAAAGATGTCAACAGCACAAAGATATCCCTTGTATCTAGCAGTAAAGGATAGGCTAGAAATTGGGCAGGGACAGGTTAAGATCAGAGGTAATTTCTGTTAAATTAACAAGGTTTCATACTAAAAAATTAAATAAAAAAATAGGCACTTGGTCAAAAATAAAAACTATAGATGTTTACATACAAATGAGATGTTTAAAAGCAAAAACATATGAACTAGAATGTCAGGCAATGAAAAGAGACCTTGCCATAACAGGCATCACTGAAACATGGTGAAAGCGCAAATGTCAATGGGATACTGCAAAAAGAAAAGGAGGACTTGTGGCACCTTAGAGACTAACCAATTTATTTGAGCATGAGCTTTCGTGAGCTACAGCTCACTTCATCGGATGCATACGGTGGAAATTGCAGAAGACATTATATACACAGATACCATGAAACAATACCTCCTCCCACCCCACTCTCCTGCTGGTAATAGCTTATCTAAAGTGATCATCAAGTTGGGCCATTTCCAGCACAAATCCAGGTTTTCTCACCCTCCGCCCCCCCACAGACAAACTCACTCTCTTGCTGGCTTAAGATGCAATTTCAAGAGCAAATAACTAAATATCTAAAAACAAGAAAGTATATCAGAAGCAGAAATCCTGGCAAACAACTGGATGCTGGACCACCATGGGATAGATAAAAGGGAGAAATTGAGGAAGAGAAGGATAATGCTGGGAAACTAAATTTCCTTGAAATGGTCTTCAAACAATTTTGAGGAGATGCCTATCCCAATCTACTATTTTTGGACAACAATAATGAGGCAGTAACAGAGATTGAGGTGTCAGAAGAAGAGGTTCTGGAACCAGTAAAAACTAAAAAGCAGTAAGTCACCTGATCCAGATAATACATCCAAGAGTTCTGAAGGAACTCAAGAATAAAGTGACTTACTTAGTAGCAAAAACAGGGCATCAACTACTATCACAGATAACTGAAGATTAGCAAACGTTGAGCTTATATTTTAAGAAGGCACTAGGGATGATCCAGAAACTTACAGACCAATAAACCTTACTTCTGTACCTGGTAAATTGGTTGCAACAATAATTAAAAATAGAATTAAAAGACACCCTGGAGATCATGACATGACAGTATAACCAGCATGTCTTCTGCAAAGAAAAATCATCTCTCACTAATCCATTGGAGTTCTTTGACCAGTCATATAAAATACTGGACGAAGGAGAAACAGTTGACCTAATTTATTTAGATTTCCAAAAGACCTTTGACAAAGTCTCTCATTAGAGGCTACTAAAAAAAAACCTAAATAGTCATGGTGGCAGAAGGAATTGCCATCATAGATCAGAAACTTAAGAAATTGTCATTTACTATATGTTGATATAGCACTTAGCACAAGGCCCTGACCTCATTGGTCTCTAGGAGCTGCCAAAACATAAAATGTTAACCAAAAATAAAGGATATCTTCCACTGTTTGCTGTGTTGGTCCCAGGATAGGAGAGAGACAAGGTTGGAAAAGCAGTATCTTTTATTAGCCCAGTTTCAGCTGGTGAGAGAGAGAAGCTTTTGAGTTTACACAGAGCTCTTGTTCAGGTCTGGGAAAGGTAATCTGTCACAGCTAAGTACAAGGTGGAACAGATTGTTTAGCATAAGAAGTTAATATGTTTGAATGGTCTCTTCCATGTGAAGTGGGCAGTTTACACCTCACATGCCTGTCACAAAATGTAGAGTACCTCATCCAGTGCACTAAATGTCCCAATAACTATGTGGGTGAAACGAGACAATCACAATGCTCTCGAATTAACTCAAACAGAAAATTAAGACAAAAACACTATCACCTATAGGCAAACACTTTTCAAAAATGATCACTCTATATCTGACATATCTGTCCTCATCCTCAAAGGAAACCTGCACAACCCCTTCGAAAGATGAGCCTTAACAACAATACTGGATTTATGGCTCATTACAAACACTTTGTAAGCCACTAACCCTCCTTTCTCCTAGGCCGAATAGGTATTAACTGCTTACTTAACATATTGTAAGAGACCATTCAAGGTGAACTCCTTATGCTAAACAAGCTGTTCAACCTTGTACAGTAGAACCTCAAAGTTATGAACACCTCGGGAAGGGAGGTTGTAACTCGGAACAAAACATTATGATTGCTCTTTTAAAAGTTTACACCTGAATATTGACTTAATACAGCTTTGAAACTTTACTATGCAGAAGAAAAATGCTGCTTTTAACCATCTCTAATTTAAATAAAACAAGTACAGAAAGTTTCCTTACCTTGTCAAATCTTTTTTTTAAACTTTCTCCTTAGTTTTTAGTAGTTTACGTTTAACATAGTACCGTATTTGCTTTTGTTTTTTTGTGCACCTCTGCAGCTGCCTGATTGTTTACTTCCGGTTCCAGATGAGGTGTGCTGTTAACCAGTCAGTTCGTAACTCTGGTGTTTGTAACTAAGATTCTACTGTATTTAGCTGTGACACTGAGTACCTTTCCCAGACATGAAGAATGCTGTGTAGCTCAAAAGCTTGTCTCTTTCACCAGCAGAAGTTGGTCCAGTAAAAGATATTACCTTACCCACCTTGTCTCTCTAATAATAAATCAGAAACTTAAGAAAGTTTTAATTGCTATAATTTTGGGAGGGTTCATTAAAACCCTTTATCTATATATTTTATATATAAAATTTATATATAAATGAAATAGCCTCTCCAGAAAAGTTTTATATGTATAAGACAGCTCAATGCTTAAAGCAATTTCCCATATATATGAATTCATAGTTCTGAAAAAGCATAAACATATAATATAATGTGGTGATTTCTAGTTTTATATGGCAGTTGACTAAGACAGAAAAAATGGAGGCACATTTCAAGAGAAATCAAAAGAGCAAGACTAACAAAAATAAACAGTTCTTTACTCCACCAATTCCTGTAGATATAAGTATTTCACACAGGAAGAAACTGAGATGGGATGAAGACAGATCTTTTAGGTGAAGAAAGGATATTGGGAGTCACAACTGTTAGAACATGGGTCTGTGTTTTTTTTTTGTTTTTTTTTTTGCCTTTACTGTAAGTTTCATAGTGCTTTAATTGTATACCCTGTCACACAGTCACCATAGTTAGTGCCACATTCTAGGAGTTTCACTCACTCAATAAGACATGTAAATTGGAATTTCTACCTGGAGATACAAGAGTGGTTAATGGTATCAAAGTGACCATTTTTTAAAGTTTTAATTGCTATAATTTTTGGAGGGGGCTCCACAATTTTAAAAGATAAACTTTCTTCTGCATTCCCAGTGCTCACATGCATAGATGGGGCCCACTGTTCCATACCCTTGTTTTATGACTACATTCATTATCCGATGAAGTGAGCTGTAGCTCACGAAAACTTATGCTCAAATAAACTGGTTAGTCTCTAAGGTGCCACTAGTACTCCTTTTCTTTTAATGGTTGCTTCAGTAACATGATATAACGGACTAGGAGTACTGTGGCAGTGAATGAATGCACTGAAGGGTTTATCATGTTGATGTATTACCCACCTAACTAGAGATTTTTCCCCTGGGGGGCCAAGATATTAAATTTAAAAATGCAAGATGGACACTTAGTTATTAAAACCTACTAAAAATTCCAGCTTTAATTGTAATCAAATTCTATGGCCAAGACGGTCTCCCTACATAATTTCAAATCACAAGCTCATGCAATCTATATACCTGTCTAGCCTCTACCAACATACTGATCTGTCCACTTAAGTCTTCAGTTTTCTTTCACAATGTGATGCAAAACTCTAGATTGCACCCAATAAAATAAAATACTCCACCATGATATAGTCAGTGATATATTTCACTGCCTAGACAACTAAATTGCATTTTTAAATTATTTCAGTGCCATGCAATCAAAAATAAAGATAAAATAATGTTATAGTATCCACAACAGATAGTATTTGCGCGTTATAGGTGCCAAAATCTACAATCTGCAGCATTGTATTTTATAGTCAATAAGCCAGTTAAAAAGAAAAATATTTTAATTGCTGTTGTCGATTTTTTTTTAAATCTATATTTTCCCTTAAAAGATTTTCTAAATAAAGAGAAAAAATGGTTTTAAAAAGCTCATTCAAGTTTCTGAAAGTTTAGCTAAGTAAAAAAAGGAGGTTCAAAGCCTGGAACTGGAATAAATCTGTGCTTCAAGCCTCAGAACTACAGTTCCTTACCAGTGGTCTAATTTCATTATTGTTGGCTAATATCATTGATATTAATTGCTCATTTTCATGACTTTTAAATTCACTTAAAGTTAAAAGTCATTGTCCTATAGCAGTGTTCTTATTTCAAGAATCTACAAATATTGAAGTTGTCAGCTCTCACTCAGATTACTATGTGTACCATTGTCATTTGACTCATGTATCTGGTCTTCTCTTATACCACATGTGTAGGGTTTGAATTAGCAATTCATCAAGACACAAAAAAATAGGATAATTCAATAAGCTCACATAAATTTAAGAGCTTCTCTTTAGTTGATTTTTAAAAAAGCTTTATACTAGAAACACAGCAATAGCTTTTATAGGAGGCACAAGATAGTTACAATGTAATACATCTCATGGCACAACAGCACTGTGTGTATCTACATGCAGGGTAAATTAAAGGTATGGTTCGGGGGCGGGGGGGGGGAAGAGTTGGGTGGTTAACAAGCTTGATGTTGTCCACCAAGAATAAATATGTAGCAGCACTTTAAGATAGATGATCTACTATCTTTGCAAATTATTATTTTCAGTTTCAAGGTAGAAAAGTTTCCTGAATGTTGAGATGTAATACAAGTGTTAAATTTATCAAGTTTTCCTTCATTTGTTTAATTTGTTTAAAACATATCTCACTTACGCAGAAAAGTGTTCCTTTTGAAGCTTATCAATGAACCAGTTAACATTACCTTTTCAAAAAATACAATGAAAATTTGAACTTATTTCCCCCTCTGGAGCACTAAACAATATTAAAAGCAGCATATCCATCGCAGAACACAAACATAAGAATCATTTTTAAGCAATAAACTGGAAACTACTGACTAGAAATCATCATTTACTGTTTTAAATTATGAGAATTAAGAGATATATTTTGAAAAACAAAGTAAAAAATATCATTTGAGATATTTATGGCCACTGATGAACCAAAGAGATTGAAAAATTGACGATATATTGTCAACTTGAACAGCACTAAATATCTGTTTCTCCCACACCCATAATTTGGCAGGCAAAACCTTTAACACATTTTTATTTTATTTTATTTACCTCTTCTCCGCCCATAGCTCCTGGCTGCATGTAAACACAGAAGAGAATTGTTGGTACTTTTGTCATAGAACAGCAATTAGATTTAGATTCAGAAATAAGGAAAATGTAGATTTTTATGTCTTTTCCCATTGCACCTTCCCCCCCACTTTTTTTTTTTTTGAGAATGAAGTTCTGACATTTCAAACAACCCTAAAAAATATCTTTAAGACGACACAGCCAAGACAAAATTTTAAGCACATATGCTATGCAACATTATTCCAGATAGCAAATAATATTTTAAAATTATGACGCCACACAAATCCTTCATAGGTGTTGGAAGAGGTAATGCACATAAGCTATAGTAATTTTAATTAAAGGGAGTAATTGTGCAGAAAAAAAACAATTATAGTTTTGAAAAACTATATTTAATCATCAAGGGATTTAAACAATTAGCCATTCTACAAAAAAGCTAAATTTTCCACCAAAGTGATATAAATTCAATAATTAGTATGTCATCCAAACCTGCTCATATTGATTTGAATGGCTACAATATACAACTTGGCGTTTTTTACGAATAAATCCGAAAAATTGTAAAACTGTTTATGTTCTGATATCTGCATATTGTAAAATGAAGTCACACATCCAGTATATGATATAAACTGAAATGGCTAAATGCATTTACATTTGCTTTCTGAAATTTTTATGTATCATAGAATAGTTTGGAGCATTGTATTTCGAAACTACACTGAGAACTCATCCCAACAGAACATATCTGTGCCCTTCCAAAATATTTACAATGCAGGTGGCCTTGGATCACAAATTTCCCATCCCTGGGAAGAAAGGTCAACCTGTAATAGAAGCCAAAAAATTCTAGGTATATGGCAGACAATTGCTCTGCCACTTCTATTTGGTATTGTGGGCAGGGTGGAGCTTATTCATGAGAAGTACAGAAGGGGGAGCGCTCCTAATACCATTCATTATCTGTAACTGCATCGTTGGGAGTTGTTAGGCTTGGCACTGGAATTTCCTGGTGCAACATTTGGTAGGAAGATGGACTAGCACTAGGCCTGGCAGCATACTGGCTCGACCAATTCTTTAAGGTAAGAGTTTGGGGGGTGGGGGGAGAGGCTGCTCTGAGGGGAACTTCCACCCTTCCTGTTATTACTTATCTGAGGTGGAGGCCTCATTCAAGGTCATCATCCTACTGGAGGGGAGCTGCATCATTCTCTTGATAGATTTTTTGGTTGATGGGAAGGAGGTCATCTTCAAACTACATGTACCATTTCTTCATCTCTTTGAATGAATTTAGAACAAAAAATAGCCAAAATACCGAAGTATAAATGATATTGTAGGATCCAAGTAAAAAAATGAAAGACAGTTATGCTTACTGTTAACATTTAGGCTGCCTCTATACTATGAGCAAGGTTTGACAACATGGTGATAAAAATCCACCCGAGTCTTTTCTAAACTACAGAATCCATCATTGCTGTTGCTTCAATACAGTTATGCTGCACCAGTGGTGATTTATGGGTCCCAGTTTTCATATTGATGAATCACTCATAGTTCAAACCTCTGCCGCTGGAGAAAGTTTTTTGCAAGGCTGGGTTAACAGAGTAGCAAAGCATATAACTGGTTGTACTTTTCCTAATGGCAAAAGGTTGTTTTTAAAATGCAAAAAAGTTAGGATGTACAACCAATTACAAAGGTAGCAAAAACAAAAAAAAAAATGTTCAAATCCCCTTCAACCAGCAAGATATTAATTTTCTATAACTGAATTTTGGGTTTGTCTTTTACCTTAATGTTAAATCAGACTTTTTGGAGATTTTGCTTGTTCCCCTCCTCAGCTTTTGGGACATTTACAATCATGTTCCTGCAAATTGTCCCAGTAGCAGAATGAGTGTAACAGTCCCTGGCCAGGCCAGGCCGACAAAATATGTATTGTGAGATCACAATGGAAAATAGGTTTCATTAGACTTCAAAAATTGTAGCAGCTACACGCTGAGTATGCTCACAGCCGATTTTCAATTGCTTATCACTTATTCCTTCCAAATATGAAACAAACTTCCTCAAAAAGTACTTTACCCACAAAATAAGTTGAGAATTTTTTGATTCATCTGTAAGTTATTGGTGAGTACAAATACCACAAACATGAGTTATTTTCCTTGTATTTTCCTTCTCCCTCTCCCAATTCTATACTTTATCGCCCACTTCAAAGGAAAAATTATTATGGAGCTATGTATGTGTGGAAATTGGGTTATAATGGAACATGACAGAGACAATTATACCATTACTACCAAGAACGCCATAATTATGAATGCAATCGAAATTTATACTTAATTTTTAATACACATTTTCATTTCAGACTGTTTATTTTCCTCCAAGTACCAGGCTACTGCACTAGAATTGCTTAATTTCTAATTTCTTCTATTGTCTCGGCCAGACCATGGTCCAAGATTACATTCCTTACACAAGCAACATCAATAAGTGGGCATGTCTCAACAAGCAAAATGGGCGCATTTTTCCAATCATGATAACTTGGCATGTTTGAAAAGCACTGTTAAGATGCAGGCTAATATGTCTGAAGTGGTGTTAGCTCACCATCTTGTAGCCGTAAGCTAACACAATTGAAAGACACCCCCTCTCTTCTGTCAGGTTATGCAGTGTTGCTACACTGGCCTTACTAGTGTTACTATCTTATTTATTTACGCATTTACTATATGGGAAGGTGGATGTCATATTTATACAACTAAAGACAGGAAAATATTTATATATTATAGTGTATACACACACACACACACACACACACACACAAATATCCCTAAATTTCTCAGAAAAGACCTTTATAAAATGACCTAAAGATAGATATTTGGTGACCACAATGCTCAGATTTTCTGATAGGCTGACTAACAAAATGCATAAAGAAAAAATGAAATGACACAGAGAAACTGAGGAACTACACTGTAGATAAATTTTTATTCAAAATGTTGTTTAATTATTTAGGAAAATAAACTGAATGACAACAAAATGGTAACAAGTAAGCTTCATGTGTGCAAGTGAGTGTTACAGTAAAGAGCTTTTCAAATAGAATAAAATAACCCAAAAATAAATGAGTCCTTCCTTTTACGAGATGTAAAATACCCCCAAACTAATTGATCTAAAATAATCTGAACAGAACCTGAGGCTGCCATGCAAAAAATTATTCATGCAAACATCACAGAAAGTGGATTATGATATTAAGGAACTCATGGGTTACTAATATAAACAATTAAAATTAAGCTATAAAAGAAAATGCAGCAGGCGAGTACTTATCTAGGTGGGACAGCTGATTGAGGCCGGAAATGGGTAAAACAAACACTGAAATGCTATGATAATACAAACATGATTAAAAACCCACCCTGAAGGGCCTGAGTTTTTTTTAAATCCCAAATTAATAAAAATCACAACACACAATAGATTTAAATAGAAAACCATATGCACTTTTCCCATTTAACCAGTAAAAGAAAGAAATAAGACCAATTTCCTCATTTTATAAAATACATAGTTGTGATAGAAGTTGGTCATAAAATATAAACATTTATTTGAAAACCCCTTTGGACAATTCTATTCAATATTTGTATTCAAGTTAATTTTTAAAAATTGCTAAAACGTCATTAGACCAGGGAATTTGGGAGTCAAAATGTACTTTCTATATTTCCTTCAGCAATGTCACTGTTACACATGATACAAAACAAGAATGTGCAATTTGAGATAAAAATTATATAGTATCCTGCCTTGTTTACAGCACGAAGTCCAGGCCACTGCAGACTTCGCTAGAAGGAATGGCTCAGCTATCTGAAATCCATACTACCAGACTAATATTAAGTGTGACTCAGCAAATCTGAATGCAGAGAGCTTCCAACAGGCTTTGCCCAAAATGTAGTTTACAAACACTAATGGAGAGAAAACACTTAAAAGCTAAACAGTTTTGAAATTATTTCTGTGCGAAGGCAGCAATGCATCAACAGGAAAATGAAAATCATCTACTTACTGTAATCAATGAGATCACAAGTATGACATTTCTTTGCCGTTATTACTGCTTATGAAATTAGAAAAAATACTGTGGTGGAAGTTGTCATAACCATATAGCTAAGGGTAGCCGAGAATTTCTCCTTACCTGCAAGGTGTTAAGAAGCTCAAATAACCTGGTTGGCACCTGACCAAAAGGACCAATGGGGGGAAAAAATACTTTCAAATCTTGGGGGGGGGGGGGGGAAAGGGTGGCTTTGTTTTGAGTGTGTTCTCTTGGGAAGCAAAAAAGTATCAGTTAAAAAAATCCTTCTCCTATAAACCAATCCTGAACCAGTCTCTAATATTACAAAAATAGTAAATAAAGCCAAGCAAGGTGTGTTAGATTATCTTTTGTTTTATCTTGTGAATTTTCCCTTTGCTAGAGGGAGGTTCATTCCTGGTTTCCGTAACTTTGAACTAAGCCTAGAGGAAGTTCCTCTGTGTTTGTGAATCTTTTGTTAGCCTGCAAGGTTATTTTCCATCCTGATTTTACAGAGGTGATTCTTTTACCTTTTTTTAAAAAATAAAATCCTTCTTTTAAAAACCTAATTAATTTCTCTATTGTCCCAAGGGTTTGGGTCTGTGATCACTTTCTAACCAATTAGTTAGGATATTATTCTCAAGCATCCCCAGGTAAGGGGGTATAAGGCTTGGGGTGATATTTTGGGGAAATAGGAACTCCAAGTGGTCCTTTCCCTAATTCTTGGTTAAATCACTTGGTGGTGGCAGCGTACCAAAAAACGTGTACCTTGGGGAAGTTTTAACCTAAGCTGGTAAAAATAAGCTTAGGGGGTCTTTCATGCAGGTCCCCACAACTGTACCTTAGAGTTCAGAGTGGGGAGGGAACCCTGACAGAAGTGTCAAGAGATTTTAGCCACCAGAGAATGACAACCACTCCCCCAAAATGCACTGCCCGTGGTGCCAAATATGGGGCCCTATTTTCATAAACCATATTACGAATAGCTTCAACATGCAAAACACAGATGAGTGGCAGTCTCAGGTACACTGTAAATGAGACAGCCTACAATATGAACAGATATAATTCAAGAGCACCATATTTTGGTAATATAATAAAAAAATTTTCAAAAATGTGCATCTGAAATAACATTAGCAATTAGTTTCCCAGTAGGAGGTATCCACTATGTAAACAATTAGTGTGGGCACTATTGTCCGGTTTATACATGATTGGCTGAACATCAGAGGTTTAACAGCTATTATAAAGTGTAATTTATATATACACACCTACAAGTACAGCATGTATAAAAATTTTGCTATTTTGAGATGTGAAGAGCCTATTTACCAGGAATTATACTGGCACAGACTCACCCATGTCAAACAGTAAGGATGTTATACAACTGCAAAACCATAACTGAACATTTATTTCTCAATTATGCAATTCCCTGACCTTTGGTAGTGCATGATTTGCATAATGACTGCAGAGTTATTTCTCAGTTTCTGGCCAGCGTGCAAATCCCTGAATTCTGATGGACAACAACTTGGAGTACAGAGATCTGCATAAATATTGTATAGCAATTATGCAGATCTAGGTATTCTAAAGGGTTACTTCCCATTCATGTTTCCACAACAAACATGGCCACTTCAACTTCTGACTCCCTTCCTGAGCCCACCACTTCACCCACCTCTAGAAATACAATATAATTTAATTGACAAGGAAGTGGGAGAGAGGAAGTTGAGGATTCTAAGCCTTCTTTAAGGGCACAAGGAGCATGGTCATGGGAAGAATGAGAAGACTATGGTAAAATGGGAAAGGGATTATAGATGGGAAGTTGAGCTGAGAGTAATTGATAATATGAGAAGAATTTAAAAGTAGCAAAGTTGCACATGACAGAGGACCACAAGCACATTTCCAGTACAATAAAGTGCTTCCTGTTAACTTGGTAATAATCATATACTGCATAAACTGACTCCTTGGAAAGAAACAAGAACATATTGTAGCAGAAGGGGAAACCAGCACTTTTTCAAGCCATACACACATTGTGTTGTAGGAAAATAGAAAAAGGTAAACACCAAGAGTGAGTGTGTGAGTCTCGAGGATGATGTAACTAGTAAAGCCAAAATAACATAAAATGCAGGCCAGAGGATTCTGAGAGTATAGTAATAATAAATAAGGTAAGACTTGGAACTGTGGCTAGGGAATAAGCATTGAGAGAGATCTTAAAAAGGGAGCAGGGACTATTTTAATAGCCTAGAGAATGGAAATGAGAGCTGTTTTATTAATAGGAGTCTAAAGAATCAAAAAGTTATTAATATAACCCAGGTTTCCGAGTAACAGCCGTGTTAGTCTGTATTCGCAAAAAGAAAAGGAGTACTTGGATGCATCCGATGAAGTGAGCTGTAGCTCACGAAAGCTTATGCTCAAATAAACTGGTTAGTCTCTAAGGTGCCACAAGTACTCCTTTTCTTAATATAACCCAATCACTATCCAACATTAAACAGTTTTTAACAAGGTTTGGAATACAGAGATGTCAGCTTTAGTACCATGGCTAACACACCATTAAAAAAATCCTTTTAACCTTTTATAAAAGAGAAAAGAAAAGAAAAGAAAAGAAAAACAGTTAAAGCATTTTAAATGTGAAGTATTAAATAAGGCATTCCTTTAATATCCCTTGTTCCTTTTTGCTTTAGCTGGAGAGAATTTAGGAGGGGAAAAATCCTTGTTTTACAGTCCTTTGTGGTATCAATGATGGTAATAACTATGCTTTTGGGGGGGAAGTGAAGAAGTTAATTGACATGGGCTGGAGTGGTCATAATCTTAACACAGTACTTAAATGGTATCAGTAAAATACTTTCTATTTAAATTAATTTAGTCTTTTTGTCATCTTCTTGCATCTTTTTAAAACAATTTTACATAACAGGACATTGTGACAATTTATGAACTTTCACTCACTTTTTATGGTTGAGCTTACAATTAGGGTATATTTGTAGGCCCAGCTATCACAACATAATGCACAATAATGTGGATGCCAAAGGGTAAATACAACCTGTTCTTAAAGCAAAGAGGTAGGGAAGTGGGGGGAGAGGTCATATGTCCCATATTTAAATCTGAAACATGGTCATGTTAGTTGGATGACATGTAACAAGAGACAGCAGAAGACATTTCACATAATATTTATTACCAGCCAACGTGAAACTGCTTTGTGTTAACTCAGTAATTATTATAGTACTGTCCATAGCATCAGACTCAGAAGCCTTTAGTCTCAGATTTCAGGATATGGTCATTATCACTAACTGTGATGTCATATCTAGATGATAAAATTAACGTATTTGGATAATGTACTAACTGTGCTCAATTACAAAACAGTTACATAGAGTACTATAAATATTATATCCTTTGCGGTGTGAAGATGTTTTTAATGACTTTAATGGAGCTTCTTTTGAAGTAATTCAATAATTTTGCTAACAATGTTTATTTCTTATAAAAAGGCAGTTAATAAAGAGCAGTTCAGTACCATCTCACTTTGCATGGGTTACTATATTTACTGTCACCATTACTGTCTCTCAGAAAGAATAAGGGTGGGCACGAAGACCAATTATCCTCTTACATGGAGTAGAGAAGTTTGCGTTCATGACAGGTGCCAGTTCGGAAGCTCTGGAGACAGAAATTCTCTATATAGAGCTTCTCGACATTGTCCTACCAACATGCCTCATCTAAGACTGAAGAGGTCACTTCTATATTCAAGTCTGTATTTCAGACTCCATTCCCAATCAATCCTTGATATGTCCACTGGAACTGCCAACAACAGTGCTAACTAATGTTAATTGTGGTGACACTTTTTGGTATGCTAACATATGCACTAGGAAATGCACTACGACCCACTCATTTCACAGAGGTGACTGAACAGGTATTAGATGGCAACAGCTTTCTACCAGCCTAGGATGCATTTTTACTAAATCTATATTCCTTTGCCAATAACGAGCTGTCCCACTCCACCTGCTGTAACAGTAAGACAAGCTATACCAAAGTTTAACAGTTTATTCCATGAAACAGTTTGTAAAAAATGTCATAAAACAAATGGGATACATGGAGGAAGTGGGAATTACATGTCCTATTTCCAAGTGAAAAATTGAATTTATAAAAAGTAAAATCTCACTCCACCCATGTATTTACATTCCAGTAGATTCATAATAAAAAGAATGGTATAAGAAAATACCATCCAAGGACAAATGAGTCAGTATATGGCATAGTAAAGCTACAAAAAGGCAACTATGTTTATTATATATAATTTTCTATATAAACACCAATTCACCAGACTATTTTCTGCTTTGCTTGAAAACTGGCAGCCTTGTTGGGACTTTTGAACCTTACCTGGTTGTCTGTGGCATAATTTCAGTGTGACCCATGCCGAAATATGTCTTTATTCACTCATCCCCTATACACAGGGAATGTTCCTTCCTAGCCACACACCCTCTTCAATGCCATTAAAACATCCTTTAAGCATGAAAGTTAAGAACTTGAAGAACACGTAGGGTTTTTAAAATCTTACACTACTGCAAGTTAATTGAATGTTTAACAATGTGGGACAAATTTCTAGGGCCAGTTGTGAAAGGTTGCTTATTTGGTTAAGCAAAACTAGGATGAAGACAAGTAGAATGTATTGACAATATTGCATTAAGGCTATCCATTGTCTCCATGAAGCAAAAAAGGAAGGAAACTGAAGCACTGCAATTTTAACTGCATCTCAAATAATTCTGTGAAACTAATGAAAAAAAGCTGCGTTTCAAGGACTATTTCCCCACTTACAAAAATCTACAACTGGCAAGAAATTGCATTTGCAAGACCATCATATTGCATGTGTACAAGAAGGTAGAGTTACAATTTCTATGGGAATTACTGAATATCCTGTCTTTTTTATGTTTAAAAAATGTTTATTTAAAGCTTATTTCTTTTTATGATACATATGGTCTCAAGAATTAGCAGCACCATTTCAACAGTAACAAATCTTAAGACTACTGAACTTGAGCATTAGAAGTTATGTAAGCATCTGTAAAGACTTAAGCCTGGTCTACACACAATTTTTGAATATAGTGTAACTATATTGGTTAGGGATATTATTTTTATACCATTATAGTTATACAAGTACAAAACAAATCCCAGTGTGGATGCAGTTATCCTGGTATAGAAGTGCCTTTTACCAGGATAACTTTTATTCCCTTTTCCTGTTGGCAGAGCTGGGAAGAGAACCCAGAACTCTTGACACTCAACAATGAGCTTTAATCTGTAGCACCCACTTCCTCCTTTTGAAGTTGTATAATATCATATTTATTAAGGGCTGGTACCGCTACTATCATCATGTTGAGGAATACACTTTTCTTCAAAGATACTTGTCTTAATGGATTCCTACTCTTGGAGACGACAAAGCAGAGATCTTGCCAAAAGACAAAATCAGAAAAGATAAATATGTTTAGAATAGTACACAATAACTTTTCATATTTTACACTCAGACACACATGTGTTTACAGGAATAAGATATTTCCCAAAAGAATGCCATAGCAGGCAAAAGAAATCAAAGAGCATCCTAAAATAAACTGAACTCTAACAAGGTGGAAAGTCTGGGCACTCAAACTGAAAATAGTTGGTGGAGAAAGTAGGCTATTGGATTTTTTGTTTTTTAAAAAGAAAGACCAATTAGCCAATTACAATTTTGTCTCTGGAGAATGAATTTAAGTAATAGTGCTTGGTAAACATATGCTGAAAAGACCATTTACTTTGCAAATCTCCTGAATTGACACATAATGGGCATCAACATGACCTTCAAGCTTTCCAGTCAGTAGCAGTAAGAAGTGAAAAATAGTCTTCTAGACATGATACTCTTTAAGAAGTTAGTCAATTAGCACCAAGTGAAACAAATCTGAGTAACCTCCCTTAGAACTTTAGTCAACTGCAGTTAAAAGCCTAGCACCATTCTGGTTTAGAACATGAGGGGAAGGGCTTCCTCAGGATGGGCATGCATACAGCTCTGACTACTTGCACTGGAACTCCACAGCCACCTTTGGAAACACCTTAAGATAAGTCTGTACCAAATTAGTTTTGACAAATTTATTGTAAAGTCATTAAGTCACTAGAGACTGAAACAAGCTGAAGTCACAGCCACCGAGAAAATCATCTTCTATGTACGAAACTTGAGTTCACATACCCAGTAGATCAAAGGGAGCTTTCAGCAGCTTAGTTATGTCCACATTAATAGCTTGTAACATGGGGGACTTTTTGGAGGAGGTTTTCAAATGCATTAAACCCTGTTATGACCCTGATCACATGGGTCAATAGAGAAGCTGGTCTACTTTCACTATGTGCATGGTAGGAAATGGTACCAGATTAATTTGTTGAAAAGTTGTCTTTAAACCAGTTTTTTAAAATTCTGTACTTTATAGAATTGGTTGGTATGTTTTGCTGGGGGATTCGGCCAATTAGAATACTGTAAACCTAATAGTTAAATTCTATAAAACAAAGCTGGACTGTGGAAATAGTCTTGACTATTAAGCACATTCCTGTTACTATTAAACATGGGGAACTTCCTCATTGCAGACCTAAACTTCCACACAACTTTGTCCTAAGACGTTTTTATCCAAAATGGAAAATAATGATTTATGCTCTGAGTTACCATCATCTTTTCATCTCCCTGAAATTTCTTGTCTGATCTTTTCCTTTTAGGGTATGTCAACAGTGAGATAAAAGACACGATGCACCAAGTCTCAGAGCCAGGTCAGCTGACTCGGGCTTGTGGGGTTATAAAACTGCAGTGTAGACGTTTGGGCTCAGGCTGGAGCCACTGTAATTTTTACAGTCCAACACCCTTCGCCCTGAGAGCCTGAATCAGCTGTCCCAGGCCAGCTGCGAGGCTTTTATTGCAGTGTAGACATACCCTTAAGATTCGGGCAGGGATAACGTCTACATCTTGTATAGCACAAACACATTGTTACTGTTTATCATAAATTGTTATTTCAAAGGAATGAAATCCACACCACTGATGGGTGATGAAGCCAGAAGTTAATTTGTTCAGGTCATTCCAAATTAAAGCAAATATAAAACCACAACATCTAGTATTCATATTGCAACATGCTTTACAAAAAGACCTATTTTAATGTGTTTTAAGAAAGTTAAAAACACTCTCTAGTTCTCTTGATTATTGGGATCAATTTTCAAACCTCCCATTTCATGGGAAATACCACCTAGATGGAGCTACTATAAGGCAGCTGCATAATTGGTAGGGAAACCATTCCCAGAGAGTAGTTATCAGTGGTTCAGTCAAGCTGGAAGGGCATATGAAGTGGGGTCCTGCAGGAATCAGTTTCTGGGTCTGGTTCCGTTCAATATCTTCATCAATGATTTAGATAATGGCATAGAGAGTACACTTATCAAGTTTGCGGATGATACCAAGCTAGAAGGGGTTGCAAGTGCTTTAGAGGATAGGATTCGCATTCAAAATGATCTGGACAAACTGGAGAAGTGGTCTGAAGTAAATAGGATGAAATTCAGTAAGGACAAATGCAAAGTACTCCACTTAGGAAGGAACAATCAGTTGCACACATACAAAATGGGAAATCACTGCATAGGAACGAGTACTGTGGAAAGGGATCTGGAGGGCTCAGTGGACCACAAGCTAAACATGAGTCCACAGTGTAACACTGTTGCAAAAACAAACAAACAAAACACACACACAATTCTGGGATGTATTAGCAGGAGTGTTGTAAGCAAGATGCAAGTAGTAATTCTTCTGCTCTACTCCATGCTGATTAGACCTCAACTGAAGTATTGTGTCCAGTTCTGGGTGCCACATTTCAGGAAAGATGTGGGAAAACTGGAGAAAACCCAGAGAAGCAGGGCCGGCCCACAACATTTTGGCACCTGAGATGGCGAGCTCAAATTACGCCCCCATGCCCACTCGCTTGGGCCAAAACTTTGACAGGTCTCAATTCTGCCTTCTTCCTGTTCTACTCCTCTCATGGTACTGCTCTGCTACCTACCCCAATAAAGAAGAAGAACTAACAACTTAAAATGCCTTGTTCAAAAATTTTAAGTAAACTTAACTTTCAAATGCCTAAACAGCAAATGTAACTTTTCTTGTCTGCATAGTTGTCATAAATATAAAGGGAATGGTAAACACCTTTAAAATCCCTCCTGTTCAGAGGAAAAACCCTTTCACCTGTAAAGGGTTAAGAAGCTAGGATAACCTCGCTGGCACCTGACCAAAATGACCAATGAGGAGACAAGATACTTTCAAAGCTGGAGGGGGGGGGAAACAAAGGTTCTCTCTGTCTGTATGATGCTTTTGCCGGGAACAGAAAAGGAATGGAGTCTTAGAACTTAGTAAGTAATCTAGCTAGATATGTGTTAGGTTCTGTTTTGTTTAAATGGCTGAGAAAATAAGCTGTGCTAAATGGAATGTATATTCCTGTTTTTGTGTCTTTTTGTAACTTAAGGTTTTGCCTAGAGGGATTCTCTATGTTTTAAATCTGATTACCCTGTAAGGTATTTACCATCCTGATTCTATAGAGGTGATTCTTTAACTTTTTCTTCAATTAAAATTCTTCTTTTAAGAACCTGATTGCTTTTTCATTGTTCTTAAGATCCAAGGGTTTGAGTCTGTGTTCACCTATGCAAATTGGTGAAGATTTTTATCAAGCCTTCCCCACGAAAGGGGGTGTAGGGTTTGGGGAGGATTTTGGGGGGAAAGACGTTTCCAAGCAGGCTCTTTCCCGATTATATATCTGTTAGACGCTTGGTGGTGGCAGCAATAAAGTCCAAGGGCAAAAGGTAAAATAGTTTATACCTTGGGGAAGTTTTAACCTAAGCTGGTAAAAATAAGCTTAGGGGGTTTTCATGCAGGTCCCCACATCTGTACCCTAGAGTTCAGAGTGGGGTAGGAACCTTGACAATAGTAAACACTGGCATTTTTATCTGTTTGAATAATCAAAGTGGTGCTTTCCGTGCCTTCTTGATTGCAAAGATTTGAACTGCTTCCTGCTGAAGGTCCACAGTCTGGGCCAGCTCATGCTTTATTGAGATGGTTGCTAGGCCAACCAGCCTCTCCTGTGTCATTGTGGAGCATAAGATGTGTTTTTATTAACTTCCGCTTGGAGAAGCTGTGTTCTCCACCGGCAACTGTTACAGGAAGTGTTAGAAGTATGTGCAGAGCAACAAAAGCATTTGGAAAGAGGGTGGTCATCTTATTTGTGCAAATATATTCCAGAACAGCCTTTGGAGTTGACCCTGCTGAAATGCATCTTGAAAGGGCTTTAAGTTCATCACCTAAATTGCTCGCATCAATATCGCACATGTCATCATGTGTCGACACGGTCTCTAGTGCCCTGCATTGCTCGTGTAGGTCTTCAGGTATAGTGAGGAGTTCTGGAATATCGTACAACATCCCAAATATACTGCTGGATTCCTTGAGCTGCATGAAATGTTCAACTGATTGTATTTTACAATCTAGCACCTGGTTAAAGAATTCAACTTTGAATTGTTGTTTGGGGTCTCTTATGGGATTATCCTGTGCCTCGTAATCAAAATGTCGTCTTCTTCAGTGACTCTTGCATTCTTGAATGGGTGGGAAAATAGATTCAGTGTGAAGTTCCTCTGCCAACTTCTGTGCACTCTTCAGAACGTTTTGAAATCCTTCATCTGACCGGTGAGACTGTAGGTTTGACTTTGCTTTGTCCAGTTGTCCAATTGCTCCAGATATATCAAGGTCAACACCTTGGAGTCTCTTGCTTACAACATTTATTCAAACAATATGTCATGCCACAACACTAAGCCACACAGAAATTTGAAGTTATGGATGTTTCTGATGATTCCATTTCCCTCTGCCACTGTTCTCCCATGAACAGTTCCTGTCATAGCATTATCCTCCATAATGGCAACTATGGCATCATCTGTCTTCCCAATTTGGTGTTTGATAGGCTTTATCACCTCCACTCGACTCTCTCATCATGTGGCACTCAGTGGTTTCAGTGTCAGAGGATGTTCCCAGATGTTGCTTCAAAATTTGCCATCGATGAGTTGATGCAGAGAAAAATACATAGATTCTTTGAATTATATTAAAAAATTCAGCAGCCTCACTAGAAGCTGATGCTGCATCACTGACCACCAAGTTCAATGAATGAGAACTGCATGGGGAAAAAAAAGCTCTAGGGTTTAACTCTCGGATCTGTGTCTGCACTCCTCTGTTCTTTCCTCTCATGTTGGCACCATTATTGTAGCCCTGACCTCTCATGTCAGCTATCGCAATTCCCGTATCTTCCAGCTTTTTAAGAAGCATATTTGTCATACTAGCTCCTGTAGTATCATCAATGTCAATAAATTCTGGAAAATGCTCTCTGACCGTCACCATTGCAGGGACATTTTCACTACGTTTCACAAAACGCACCATTAAAGTCATTTGTTCCATATAGCTGATGTCAGGTGTGCAGTCCAGAGTAATAGAGTAATATCTTGCTGACTTCAGATCTGCCACAATCTTCTATTTGACTTTTGTTGCCAGTAACTGTATGATCTCATTTTGAATGGTTTTTCCAAGGTAGTGGTGTGTGTACATTTCTTGGGTGGTGACTCTTCTTAGATGCTCCTGGAGTACAGCATCAAACTCAGCCATCAGCTCCACAATTTTAAGGAAGTTTCCATTGTTTGGCACGTACAGCTGATCTGAAGTGCCATGCAGTGCTAGGTTTTGAGTAACAAGCATTCTCACAATGGCAATGAGCCTTTTCAGAACATTTTGCAGTAAAGAGATTCTGATGTAATCTTCTCTTGATGCTGATCATCTATGGTGGCCTTTAACCTTAGTCTTATCTCAAGCACTTTCCACCTATGGAATGCTCTCTGGTGATTTGTTGCCTCCTCATGGCATGCCAGATTTCCAGCCAGATTTTTCCAGTCCTTTGTTCCTGTACAACCCAATGTGGCTGGAGCATTAGACTAGAAGAGTTTACAACAAAAACAGTATGCAGCATTCTGGGTTTTTGAGTACATAAGCCATGGACTCTCCACTTTGTAACCATTGGGGATTTCACACCAGTAACGTGTTGGATGGAAATTTCGACTTTCATTGTCTTTGGGGAACATGAAGTTTTTCACTTGTTGTGGCCCACGCAGTACAAGGAAGTCCTTAAGGCTACTGCTCAAGTGGGATCCACAGTCCTAGATGATCAGGACTTAAGGAACTTAACTCAGCAGCTGCTGTTTCTTGCGCCTCCACCACACTTTTCTCTGATCTATATTTTTCTTCAGGAATGTGCATGATTACATCCATTTGAGATGGAGATATGGATGCTGCAGTAGCTGCCAGGTCACCTGCACTCTGACTAACTGGAAGATCAGGCATCTCCTCACTACTCACATCCTCACTGGGGCCGAATGCTCACTGTGAATATTTGTGTCTATGTATCTCAGGAGAGCTCCTTCCTGCTTAGACAGAAACGCTTCCTTTGCTTTCTTTCTTTTTCTGAATGCTGCCTCGGAGGGGTGGTTTCTTCTTTCACTCATGACTGTTGTTCTGTGCCAGCTATAGTGGCTCTCAACATTCAATTGCAGGGGACAAATAAGCAGGCTGGTAGCAGGGCCTGAGTGAGGGAAGATATCAGCATCTTAAGGGCCTAACTGGTTCCTACTACTTCAGTTGACTGCCTGTTCTCCTCAAGTGGGTTCAGGGAAGCAGTAGGAAACAGGAACGTCCCTGAGAAGCTGATGTTAATCAGTCCAGGCTCCTGGGGGTACATAAGAGGCTCCTCCTCCTCTCTTTCTCCCTGCAGGTCCTGCTGCTTTCTGTTATTCCCTTTCACCTTTTCTCCTGCCTGCCTGTTATGTCTCTTGTGCCCTCCTTCCTCCAGCACAGCACTCATAGAATCATAGACTTTAAGGTCAGAAGGGACCATTATGATCATCTAGTGTGACCTCCTGCACAACGCAGGCCACGGAATCTCACCCATCAACTCCTGTAACAAACCCCTAACTTATGTCTGAGCTATTGAAGTCCTCAAATCGTGGTTTAAAAAGACTTCAAGTTGCAGAGAATCCTCCAGCAAGTGACCCCTCCCCCACGCTGCAGAGGAAGGCGAAAAACCTCCAGGGCCCCTGCCAATCTGCCCTGGGGGAAAATTCCTTCCTGACCCCAAATATGGTGATCAGCTAAACCCTGAGCATGTGGGCAAGACTCACCAGCCAGACACCCAGGAAAGAATTCTCTGTTGTAACTCAGATCCCACCCCATCTAACATCCCATCTCAGGACATTGGGCATATCTACCATTAATAGTCAAAGATCAATTAATTGCCAAAATTAGGCTATCCCATCATACTATCTCCTCCATAAACTTATGGAGCTTTGTCTTGAAGCCAGATATGTCTTTTGCCCCCACTGCTTCCCTTGGAAGGCTGTTCCAAAACTTCACTCCTCTGATGGTTAGAAACCTTCGTCTAATTTCAAAGTCTAAACTTCCTGATGGCTAGTTTATATCCATTTGTTCTTGTGTCCACACTGGTACTGAGCTTAAGTAATTCTTCTCCCTCCATGGTATTTATCCCTCTGATATATTTATAGATAGCAATCATATCTCCTCTCAGCCTTCTTTTAGTTAGGCTAAACAAGCCAAGCTCCTTGAGTCTCCTTTCATAAGACAGGTTTTCCATTCCTCGGATCATCCTAGTAGCCCTTCTCTGTACCTGTTCCAGTTTGAATTCATCCTTCTTAAACATGGGAGACCAGAACTGCACACAGTATTCCAGGTGAGGTCTCACCAGTGCCTTGTTTAATGGTACTAACACCTCCTTATCTCTACTGGAAATACCTCTCCTGATGCATCCCAAGACCGCATTAGCTTTTTTCACGGCCATATCACATTGACAGCTCATAGTCATGCTGTGATCAACCAAAACTCCAAGGTCCTTCTCCTCCTCCATTACTTCTAATTGATGCGTCCCCAGCTTATAACTAAAATTCTTGTTATTAATCCTAAATGCATGACCTTGCACTTCTCTCTATTAAATTTCATCCTATTACTATTACTCCAGTTTACAAGGTCTTCCAGATCTTCCTCTTTGATATCCCGGTCCTTCTCTGTATTGGCAATACCTCCCAGCTTTGTGTCATCCGCAAACTTTATTAGCGCATTCCTGCTTTTTGTGCCAAGGTCAGTAATAAAAAGATTAAATAAGATTGGTCCCAAAACTGATCCCTGAGGAACTCCACTGGTAACCTCCTTCCAGTCTGACAGTCCACCTTTCAGCGTGACCCGCTTTAACCAGTTCCTTATCCACCTTTCAATTTTCATATTGACCCCCATCTTTTCCAATTTAGCTAATAATTCTCCATGTGGAACTGTATCAAATGCCTTACTGAAATCATGGTAAATTAGATCCACTGCTTTCCCTTTGTCTAAAAAATCTGTTGCCTTCTCACTCCACCATATCTGTGCATCTAGAGCAGAGAGAATACATATGCCCCAGCAGCAGACACAATTTTCTACACTCTGGGTCCTAGTGGCACCCCCCGAGTCTGGCACCTCAGGCGGCTGTCTCAGTTCGCCTCATGGTAAGGCCAGCCCTGATGTACATGAAGTAGTCTCAGTGGAAATGGATTAGTGAGCAGAGTGCAGGTGAAAGTCAAATGCAATTCTTTCACCTCTCTGTGTTTGGCATTGGTGTGACAGCTGCTGGAATACTGTATCCAGTTCTGGTGCCCACAGTTCAAGAAGGATGTTGATAAATGGGAGAGAGGGTTAAGAGAAGAGTGACAAGAATGATTAAAGGATTAGAAAACATGCCTTATAGTGATAGACTCAAGGATCTTAATGTATTTAGTTAAACAAAGAGAAGGTTAAGGTGTGACTTGATTACAGACTGTAATCACCTATATATGGGGAACAAATATTTAATAATGGACTCTTTAACAGAGAGAGGTCTAACAAGATCCAAAAGCTGGACATTGAAGCTAGACAAATTCAGAGTGGAAATAAGACAAGTTTTTAATGGTTAGATTAATTAACCATTGGAACAATTTACCAACGGTCATGGTGGATTCTCCATTGACTGTTTTTAAATCAAGATTGTTTGTTTTTACAAAAGATCAGCTCTAGGTTTATTTTGGGGATGTTCTACTGTGTGTTATACAGGAGGTCAGACTAGATGATCACAATGGTCCCTTCTGACCTTGGAATCTATAAATATATCACATGCGGTTTGTATACCTTGCAGAAGATACTCTGTTAATCTAATGTGAATTAAATTAAAAAGTTAGGAAATATTGCAAGAACCTTAGCTGTTTGTATCATTAAAATATACAGACTGTGGCCAAATTATGGTGCACATTTAACAAGAAACACAGGTGTAAGTGCAACACAGCCAAGTTAATATTGCTGTTGGAATTGTAACTTCAGCAGTCTTCTCTGACAATTTCAAATGGTATAAGTACTGCATACATGTCTGAGAAGCTGCATATGAGCACATTGTATCTCTATAGAGTCCAAACCTTCAGACTTAATCTTTGTGCTGCCCATGCACAATATGCAATTCCTAAGTGTTCCTAACTTTGTTAATTTTTATCCACTTTAACTTGGTTGATAACATTCTTTTCAATAAAAACTATTTAGATGCCTAATTTCTAGTTTTAAAAATTGTCATTCAAGTCATTCTTGAGAAGGGTATGCAGCACAAGAGGGAGCAAGCACAGGCCTGGGGAATTGGGGGGGGCATAGAACTCCTCCGGCCCCTGCAAAAATGATCACATTTATATTCCTGTGCATGCCCCTCCTCTTGAGTTGCCTGAGTGGAAAAATTATGGTAGCAATTCCAGTCCCATTTCCCCTGCTCGCTTCCTCAACCCTTCCCCCCCCCCCCTTGGAAAAAACCTCAAAACAAGTGGCTGAAGACATATCACTCAAACATTCAAAACATTAGAAGTCATGTTTGAATGGAAGCTAAGCATGGAAAGTTTAATCTAAGGAACAGTGAATTTTTCAGAAAAGTTAGGAGTATGTGAGAACAGGAGCTAAAGTTAAGACAGTTTGTGTAAACTGAACTATAGGGATTGCTGTAATATTATAAAGTAATTATATTTATATAAATACAGTTATATCTAATATACAGTCCTCCATTCCTTGTGGTGCGAGTAAATGATTTTTTTGGCTTGCTGGCTGAACCAAAACCAAAACAGATTTCAGGGTTCCCAAAGTAAATTTTTTTATTTTTCTGGTAACTTATTTTGAGGTCAAACAAAATGTTTCATTTGACCCCAAACAAAGATGTTTTATTTCTAATTTTTTTAAAACTTGTTTTTAATACAAATGGAAGTATAATTTAATAGAAAAAGCAGTTTTGAATCAAAACAAAAACATAGTTACAAAAATATAAAAAAAAGTGATTTTTTTCAGAATTTTATCTTTTTTCCCCCCAGACAAAACAATTTAGCAAGTTTACAAAATGTTTCAGGCAACTCCAATGTGCATTTTTGGCAAAAAAAAGTTGCTTCAGAGAACCGTTGCCCAGCTCTACTGCTAAGCCGAACGCTCATTTTACTTCATATGAGTGTGTGCAAGAAATGTACAATCAAGCAGAGACACTTAACGTCCTGCAGAAAAACATGGATCTACTGCTTATATTTCTATAACTGACAATCAGATCACCACAATAAAATGAAAAACAAACATTAACACTATCAATTATTGTTATAAGTTTTTAATGGCCATTTGAAATTTTTAAATATACAAAAATCCAATTTACAGATACGGTTTAAGAAGCATTCTGATCTCTTCCCCCGTTAGACTGACAGATGTTTAGATAATACAAATGTCAGTGAAAATGAATCTCTTATCCAATTAAAATAGTAACAACTGGAATCTCTGCTTTCTTCCATCCCACACCTCCCATTGTTCACTAGAATGTGAACTGAATAGCTGCAAAGCATCCTGTTGTCAAGCAATCTGCCTCAGCAATTTTACTGCAAATGAATGTGATCATTATGCATTATAAATATGTTCCAAATGGCTTTGTGTGTCTGAAAATAATACCCGTTTTCTCATTAACACTTTTGGTTGCCTTTTTTTTTTAAATGAAGAAAAAATTGTGTTTTCATTATAAAATGGCATATTTTGTTAATTAACTAATAGTTTCCTCTTACTAGTTACTGGGGGAAAAGCCTGGTAAAGGGATGTATGTAGAAGGACGAAAGAGGGGACAGCTAAGGTTGTGAAGGATGGCCTGTGCTGTACTGTGGTGTGTGTCGTGGATGGAGGAGTAGAGAATGGGTTCTGTTAGGTAAATTAATTTTTTGTTTTCTTGCTTTTGTGAGTTTGTGTCAGATATGCTGTATATGCAGCAACCCTAACTGCTTCCAAATTAAGTTTTTTCTATATTATTTTATTATGCTCCAAAAGCAATATGTAAAAGTGTTTTTACTTTAACATGCTACAGTTCTGGAATTATGTAGCTTTTTTAAAATGATGGACAATATGACACAGTGGTTTGTTTAAGAAACTGTTTCTATTTCCTTCACTTTCCATCATCTGTGTTCTAGGGAATTACATGGCAAAGAAAAAGGCTGCTATCCTCTACTGCTTTTTGTTAAGGGATCTTTGAAAGCTAAACTTATTCTCTTTCCCTCTCCAAAACCCTGGTGAGTGTTCCCTTTAGTTTTAATTCCTCCTCTGCACTCTTTCATTCTTCAAGTAAAAGTGGGAAGTATTGTGAACAAAAGGCATTAACTAGTTTTAGACTCCCTTATCTTCTCCTCCTAAATCACTCTGGTCTCCTGCTTATACTCACCCTTCCCCAAAATAGAAAGGAAACTCGTACATAAAAAACATCTGAATAACTGTGTGATGCAGTTCATCCGAAAGGTGGGAGAAAACAAGTGTCTCTTAATAAAATGAGCAATTTAGTTTCCCTGCCCCTCTCCCCAGCACCTTCTCCAGTTCAAGAAGGAAACTCTTACCTCTTGCATAGCTGCTAACATTTTAAAAGTTTCCAGGAATAATTTTCCCAGTAAACGGGAGAGTGCCTGGTCCCATGGCTAGGGCACTGGACTGGGCCTCAGGACATCTGAGTCCTATTCCAGCTCTGTGACTGACCTCCAGTCAGGTAGAATATTTCCAATAAAATTCCAGTAAAAGCCTTAGGGAACCAAAGTCAGAGTGTGACTGAACTAAGTAATTGTCACCCATGTTCACCTTTTCCCATTTATAAATTTTAAATGAATGTTAACTTAATTTGCTTTCGTCACCACTTTGCAGTCTCTACTCAGCCACCAAGAGACATCCTGCCAATCAGGGAAGGCAGCAGCTTCCACTGGAGGCTGCTACTTTGCTGGAGATTAAACATTTGTGATGCCAGTAAAATGAGTTCTATTGTCTGTTGTCATACATCAACCTACTTTAATAAAGCTTTACCAAAAAAAAGTAAGTAAGTATGTTAAATCTGAAGCAGGGGGCATGAACATTTCCTTTATCAAAACAAGGGAAAGCCCTTAAATTCTAAATGATGGGCACAATACAAGATTCAAGATCCCTAAATTCTGAAGCAAGATCCATTGATTCTACAACACATTGGTGCAATGACTGGAAATTCTCTAGTAAGTTAACATTGAAAATCTCTATTTTAGAATTTAAATTATCTCAATATTACAGACACAACTTGAACATTTTAAAAACTGAATAATTTTTTAAAATTACACTATCTGATCACCCTTTAAATGTAAATTTCCAGATTACATTTTTTTTTTAAATAAAGATTAAGGTTTGGTTTTCTCTTATGAGCTTTATAAAGGTCACTTCAACAACAGAGAAATGGATTTATGGACTATGTACCTGATCCTGCAAACTGTTCTACATAGGCACAGGGAACAGTTTCCAGGACAGGGACCTATTTAGGGAAAACAGCAACATTGATTACACACAAAGTCATGTGAAAAGCTTGAAATACAACTCAAAATAAAGGGAAACTTGTTTACTAACTTAAGTTGATTGCCTTAAGTGTTACTTGCAACTGTAGTAGGATACAATTCTCACACAGAAGGGTAATTTTCAAGTTAACACATTCCCATTAAAATAGATTTATTTTATGCTTCCCCCACATTCAGTTTTCAGTATGTACAATACTTTTGTATTAACAAAGCATAACTGCATCACAGAATTTGTCATGCGGGAAGCTGGAGGTTTTGGCAACCGCTTAGGGAACAGTTGGGCCTTTTAGCACCTGAGAATGCATCGGAGGAATTTTGGAATGTGAGATAAGCACATTAACTGGATGGGGATCAGGATCAAAGTATGGACTACATTCTGCCACGCTGACTCATCTTTAGTAGTATTCTTATACTATTAATTAGAAGCCCTTAACTTCCATGTAACATACTAAGACTCTCCAAGAAAGCCAATGAAACAGACTCTCTCATGTATATCTCCCACCAAGATGTTTAAGAGGTTTATTAGGATTTGTTTTTATTCTATATTCTATGTATTTCACAAGGCAAGAGGGCCAGTCTGTTATTGGATCATATCATTTACTGCATAAGGTGAGTAACTTCTCCTTTGAATAGTTCCCTGGTTGCTACACTTAGGTGACTACCAAGCAGTATCCCTTGTAGGAGAAAGGAGCTTCAGAGTCAGATCTAGTACTAAAGACAGAACTGCTTTGCCAGCCGCAGCATCTTACTGGAAGCATGAACCAAGGCATAAAGTTTGGAGAGAGTATGTATTGAAATCCAGGTTGCAGCTCTGTAAATTTAAACAACTGGAACATTTTCAAATAGTGCCATACAGATAGACTGGGACTTTGTAGAATGGGCAAGTACTTGAGAAGGAGGTTGAGCCCCATAACAAAATATGCCCCAAGATACACCTTGAGAGTCTTTGGGTGGAAATTGTGGATCCTTTGCATATGTCTGCAAAAGAAATAGAAGAGTCTGGTAGACTTTAACAGCTTCGTTCTGTCCAAATAAAAGGCTAAAGCACCTCTGACATCCAAGGTATGGAAGACAATTTCCTCTTTGATCGGATGTGGCTTTGGGGAAAAACTGGAAGATTAATAACCTCGTTTATCTGAAATTCAGAAGATACTTTAAGTAGGAATTTAGGATGTGGCTGCAATGAAACTTTTTCCTTGGGGAAAGCTGTAAAGGGAAGATCTACCATTAAAGCTCCAATTTCTCTGACTCTCCAGACAGAAGAGATGGCCACCAAGAAAGCCATCGTCATAGATAGGTGTCATAAATATAAAGGGAAGGGTAACCACCTTTCTGTATACAGTGCTATAAAATCCCTCCTGGCCAGAGGCAAAATCCTTTCACCTGTAAAAGGGTTAAAAAGCTAAGGTAATCTCACTGGCACCTGACCCAAAATGACCAATAAGGGAACAAGATACTTTCAAATCTGGAGGGGGGGCAAAGTTTGTCTGTCTGTGTGATACTTTGCTGGGAACAGATCCAGGATACAAGCCTTCCAACTCCTGTAAAGTTAGTCAATAATCTAGCTAGATATGCATTAGATTCTGTTTTGTTTAAATGGCTGAGAAAATAAGCTGTGCTGGAGGGAATGTGTATTCCTATTTTTGTGTCTTTTTGTAACTTAAGGTTTTGCCTAGAGGAATTCCCTATGTTTTGAATCTGATTACCCTGTAAAGTATTTACCATCCTGATTTTACAGAGGTGATTCTTTTACCTTTTCTTTAAATAAAATTCTTCTTTCAAGAACCTGATTGATTTTTCATTGTTCTTAAGATTCAAGGTTTTGGGTCTGTGTTCACCTATACCAATTGGTGAGGATATTATTATCAAGCCTTCCCCAGGAAAGGGGGTGTAGGGCTTGGGGAGATATTTGGGGGGAAAGACATCTCCAAGTGGTCTCTTTCCCAGGTCTCTGTTTAAATTGCTTGGTGGTGGCAGCATACTGTTCAAGGACAAGGCAAAGTTTGTACCTTGGGGAAGTTTTTAACCTAAGCTGGTAAGAATAAGCTTAGGGGGTCTTTCATGCAGGTCTCCACATCTGTACTCTAGAGTTCAGAGTGGGGAAGGAACCTTGACAATAGGTGACACAGAGAACTCATGGCCAATGGTTCAAAGGGAGGTTTCATAAGGTAATTAAGTACCAGGTTTAAGTCCCATACAGGGGTGGGCTCTAATTTGCAGAAAGATTAATTAAGCCCTCAACGAATCTTGCTGTTGTTGGGTTGGCAAACAGTGAATATCCCTCTATCAGTGAATGAAAGGCTGTGAGACACCAAGTGAACTTTGATGGAACTTATAGAAAGACCAGTCTTTTTTAATTCCAATGGGTAATGGAGAACAGTGGAGAGGGAAGAATGAACAAGCAAAATAAACTGTTGCAGGATGCACCAGTGGTGGAATCTCTTCCATTCTTTGAAGGTAAGCATTTCACATAGATGGCTCCCTGCTGTTCAACGATACCTGTTGTACTTTTGCTGAGTAGAACATCTATACTCAACCACCACTGAGGAGCCAAGCTTTGAGTCAAAACTTTCTAGAGTTGGGATGAAGAATCCAACTGGAATCCTGGGAAAGTAGATGTGGAATGGCTGGAAGTCTCAATGGTGGACAAGAAGCAAGACGAATCAAGTAAGGTTCTCATACTTGTCTTGTCCAAGGAATGAGGAAGTGTGACCCTAACAGCATCCGTATCCCAGAAGGCAAAGGGCCCCCTGGCGGTGAGTTTCAGCTGGCCTGACCAGCTCAGTGTTCTCCAACTCACTATTGTTATAATTTGTATCTGAAAGGTTTCATAAAATGATTTTGGAAAACTAACACCATTGTGGAAGTAAGTATAAGTTGTATAAGGGGACATGCTGGATACATTGTATATGAGAGGGTGTAGCCAGACAGCCAGCCCCCCCCCCCCCCCCAGACCAGCATTGCTGGAAACACACGGGAGCCAAAAACCACAGGGCACTTAACATGAATTCCAGCACAGCCTTTGAAGCTGAGAGAAGCACAGGTGTGCTGCTACAATGTGCCACTGGGAACATATACAACAATTGGGCTCACAGCAGGCAGAGGCGCTGTGACAGACATGGCTCTTAGCCCCTACTAAAACAGCATGATGCACACACACCAACATCCTAGGTGGGAAAATATTTACCCTAATAAAAGGAATGTCCAGTAGTTGACACTTATTGTTTCTCTCCCTTGCAAGTGTAAACTACTCTTGCGAGAGCTGGCGTCACCCAGATAGACCAGCCCCAATTTGGCACAAGAAAGGAGAAAGAGAATAAAGGAGTACAGAGTATAAGTAGGGGACCTACAGCACCATGATTTTTGAGTGCTTTTCACTATCTATCTGCTGGTCAGATAAGTGACAGCCTCCCAAGGCTTCTGCAGCTAAGAGGGTCCCTAAGCCTTGTCCCTTATTCGTCTTTCCGCGGAATTGAGTGACCGATCCTGGCTTGGCACCGCTGGAATCGAGAGATGCAAGGAGGGTAAGAAGCACCCACACCTGATCTCCTATCTTTAGCGTACACATATTTTGAAATAGAGCTCTATACTTTGTTTTCTTTCTTTGGGATTGTAGCTTCAGTTTTGTAACTTGTTTGTGTGTGTAACATCTCTACATTTAAATAAGTAGGCACTAGCAATTTTGTAACCACATGATTAGAATCTAGTTTAATAAATTTTGGTAACCATTTGTGCATAAGCCTGACTTGTTTCTCTGGTTTACTGTAAAGCAGCCAACACAATTAAAGAACCTCAGCCGTTTTGGCTATAAAGCCTGGCCATTAGGTGAGAGTACTAAGAGCCTAGCGTTGAGTTGTGCCGCCTCCACGGGGCAAACTCTTGGGGCGCCTGTCAGTCAATCCTGACTGCCCGCTGCGAAGGAGCTCTGAGCTCTAGCAGTTAAAGTCACGGGTGTGGAGAGGCTCTTAGTGCTGCCATTGGGGCACCTGTCAGTCAGTGTTGACTGCCCGCTGCGAAGGAGCTCTGAGCTCTAGCAGTTAAAGTCACGGGTGGTTAGGACCTTGGGGCATCCGTCAGCCTAGCCCGGGCTGCCCGCCGCGAAGGGACAGTGCGTCCTAGCGGTTAAAGTCACGGATGGTATAAACGGGCATAGCTGGCACCTCACCAAACATCCCTGGCCATCGGCTAACAGAGGGCATGCCAAAACATGTTACAAAGTATCTGAGGGAGCACATGTAGGGACAGTTAGCTTTTGAATGGAGAAGCAATTAAGATAGAGCCAGCACGTCTAAGAAGCAGGCATCAGAATGGAAGGTGCGAAGGGCAATTAGTTAAGTTAACTGGAAGCTGTTAAAGGAGATTGTTAAGGGTGGCAGGTAATTGAAGATACGTGACTGGTCTCAGGGATCTCGAAGGGTGGTGACTAAAAATCTTTTTCTTCTTTTGTCTGTAACTTCTCTGTAACTTGTTCTCCAAAAAACTGTATAAATTAAGAGACACAAGCCCCACTCGGGGGGCTCACTTCTAAATGTATTAGCAGAGCAGCTTTGCTAATAAAACAGAGTGGGTCTGATAAATTGTGAGTGAGTCAAACTTTGACACCATGCTGGTTATTAATATCACTGAAATGCTTGTAACAGTGTAGGTGAAATTATGGATACTCTCTGGTATGTTTTGGAGACTAAACAGACAAAGGAGACAAAAATAGGTTTTTCCAGATGAAGGGGAAGGCAAACATCTTTGGCTCAGTGGCAAACTGAGCCAGTTGTGACTGGCAACATGGACAATGGACTTTTCACTTGCATTGGAGGTTGCAGGAAGGGCATTTGTATTGTAAAAATCACAGGAGATTGCAAAATCAACCTTGTGTCAGCTCCCAAGGGGGACACAGCAAGCAGAGAGTCAAGCTGAACCCACAGGAGGGCTTCCTGACTTGTAAAACAAAGACAGTCCCTCTGGGGATATTAAAAGAAGACTGAGACTCCATCTTCATTCATCACCTTAGGAGACAAAGAAACCAAGCAATTTGTTTTCTGTGATGGATCCTGGCCTGGCTGGCTAGTAAAAGCTGGAAAGCAGATGGTGGGCAAGAGGAACCATCTTGAACAAAGACTATCTTGTCAGATTAAGTTTTAGTCTTTTAGGTGCATGTTTTCACTTGGATTTGCTTGTAATCATTTCCATCTTTATCCCTATTATTTGGTATCACTTAATTTATGTTCTTTTGCCAATAATCTTGTTTTGTTTTTACAATAAATCAACTCAGTACTATGCTTGAACAGAAGCATATGTTTACCTCAGTTAAATTAATAAGCTGTAATGTACTGACTCTTAAGAGCAGCAAACTCAATATCTTTCTCCTCTGAATGAATAGTGATATGGTCTGTGCACTGCCGAGAAACATCTCCGAGAAGCTCAGTGGCTATAGTTTACTGATTGTTACTTGCTAGACAAAGTTTGGCTGGGAGAGCCTCAAGGAGTTTGCTGGTGCGGAAGAGAGACTAGTGTGATTGGGAGCTGACACAAACTAATCTCCAGCAAAGCTCACTCTTGCTGAGGCAAAGGGGTAACACAGTGGATGGATCACAGCTCTGGATATCCCCAGCAGCATGTTACAGGAAGGCATTCCCTATGGCCTGGGGACCCAGCCCTCCTCTTGAGCTGAATTTTTGCACTTCCTTTTGGTTGTGGTGACAGAGGTCCACCGCCAGAAGCCCTTAAATCAGAAAAATTGATTTGAGAATTTGAGTCCAGCTCTCACTTGTAATCTAGGGAGAAGTGCCTGCTCGGATCATAGGCCATGGCGTTTTATATGCCTAGTAGAGGCTGAGATGAGGATTTGATTGGCTATACACTAGTTGCATAGGTTTTATTACTTTGGCACAAAGGGAGGGGGATCTCACCCACACACCCCACCCCCGATTGATAGAACACACAGGCTATATTGTCTGTCATGACTGACTGATTTGCCCCTGATTAATGGAAAGAAGTGGATACAGGTGTTCCTGAGTACACACGTCTAGGAGGTTGATATGAAAAAAAGACACTCGTGCAGACCATTCACCCTGAGCAGTGTGTGCATGGCTAGGTGCATTCACCATACCACAATGTTAAAGTGATGGTAGGAGGAGCTTGGATGAGAGAGACTCCTGCATAGCCTTTGGACAGCTCCTTTTGCCAACTGAAGGAGTGCAGTACTCAGGGAGAGACAGATACCAGGTGTGTTCGGGATATAGACTGTTCTGAGCCATCCACGGAAGCAACCAAGATGTACCTGGCATGTTGTGTTACAAAAGTACAAGCTGCCATGTGTCCTAGAAGTTGATGGCAATTTCTCACTGACATGTGGGGGTTTATTTGAACCTTGTAGATGGAGATTTGTTAGGGCTCTAAACCTGTGCACAGATAGGTAGGCCTGGCTGTTATGGCATCCGGAGAAGCCCCTATGAACTCCATCCATTGTACTGGGATCAGAATGAACTTTTCAATGTTGAGTTGAAGACCTAACCTGTGGAATTGGACATGGCTGCATAGACTGTGGAAAGAACTTTGTCATACAATCCCCCAGCCCTTGAGCAGGCCAATCATTCAGATAAGGGAAGATGATTATACCTAACTGCCATCGCCAAGTGGTTATGACGACTACTATGACCTTTGAGAAGTTATCCTGACTGAATGTAAAATGAAAAAGCTTCTTTTGGCGGGGGTTGGGGAGTGAAATGCAAAAATAAGTGTCCTGAAGTTCAAGGGCTGTGAACCAGTCTCTGGACTCTAACAATGACATTATAACTACAAGAGCTATAATAAACATCACCAGCTAACCAGGGAAATTTCAACCTTTTGCCTGAATGGGCAATCACAGACACATAGGATTCCCTGGGTGACTAACTTACTCCAAGATCATAAGGCATAGTTTTTGATAAAATTACATTCTTTAAAAAATTATTCATACACACATCTCACAATGACTGAGTATTCAGAAATTACAAGCTTTCAGTAGAGACCTCACATGCTAATCTTCATAGGTAACACCATGAAAGTGGTGTGTTAGGTGCAGTGCGTTTGCAGGGTCTGAGCCAGGAGCTGCTTATAAAAAACAAGGAACCATTTTCCAGTTAGCACCAATAGGCCTGTGTGCCACAACTTCCTCTAATGGAATTTGGAGCTAGTCTGCAATGCACTTCATTAGCTCCTGAAATTGCTTAAAATCACCAGCCAAAGAAGGTGGTGGAGGTATTACAGCCTCATCTGGTGACGATAATGAAATATTCATTTAAGGTGTCACCTCCTGTCTGTTTTTTCCTCTTGCCCCCTGAAAGTCTCCTCTCAGAGGTCTGGGCTGTTGAGGAGGAAGTGGCGGATCAGGCAAGTGACTTTCTCTATGATCCCCAAGGGAGAAACTAGGGGTTTTTGAGAACTGGTGGCAATAAACAGCCAAAGATCCCAATAAGTTTGCAGAGGAGGCCCATAGGATAGGGGAGGCAACATCCACTGTTGGTCATACCAGTGAGATAGGGCTCAAGATCATTTTTTTCCTTTCAGCATAGGTGCCAGAGGAATTGTCCTTTCCACAGTAGACAGACAAATCTGAGAATCAGAGGAATCCTCCTCACCGTAGTCTAAAGGTGGGTTGGGAAATGGAGATGGGGATGGTTGTCTGCCCCACGTGGTAGATACTGGAGAGCTGGGAGGCACCAGGGAAAGATATGATCTTGGTGACCCAGAAGATCTTAGTATTGACAGCCGTTCAAGTGCTGGCCAACAATGGAGATTCCAGCACCTCTGAAACAAATAGCTATCTGGAATATTGGAATTTCTGCAATACCAGACATATCTGAGCTGAGATAGGACCCTAAAGTTACCTGTCCATGTACCAAGGACAGCAGTGCTTGATGAGATGGCATGAGTACGAGGATGCTGAAAGCTTTGGTGGTGCATGCGTGGAGGCTGAAAATGGTATGGAAGAAGCTGCTGCCTTCTGGTATACCTGTGTAATAGCTTGGGATGCTGGGTTGGGTACTGAGGGTGGAACGGAAGAGTATGAATATGGTACAGACTTCTTTGAAGCAGAATGCTTAGTGTGTCTGCTGGAATGGTCATGTCTAGTTGGCATCAAGGGAGGTTTCAGTACTAAAGTATGATTGGTACCGCAGCACTTGGAGGAGGCTGAAGTTTTCATTGACCTTCTGGTACTGGAACAGCATAGAGATCTAATGATACTTGCTTTGGGACCTGAGGTCTCTGAAGTGGTCACTTTGTGAGATGACCAAGATTTCTTTGAAGATTCTCTGATAGGAGATCTAGAGCTCCCCTTCCTTGAAGTCTTATCAGTACTCTCTGTGATCTTATCCTGCAATGCTCTCTGTGACTAGGATACAGAAGTTGACAGAAAGAAAAGGAGTACTTGTGGCACCTTAGAGACTAACAAATTTATTTGAGCATAAGCTTTCGTGAGCTACAGCTCACTTCATCGGGTGCATTCAGTGGAAAATACAGTGGGGAGATTTATATGCATAGAGAACATGAAACAATGGGTGTTATCATACACACTGTAACCAGAGTGATCCCTTAAGGTGAGCTATTACCAGCAGGAGAGCGGCGGGGGGGGGGGGGGGGACATTTTGTAGTGATAATCAAGGTGGGCCATTTTCAGCAGTTGACAAGAATGTCTGAGGAACAGTGAGGGGTGGGGGGACAATAAACATGGGGAAATAGTTTTACTTTGTGTAATGACCCATCCACTCCCAGTCTCTAGTCAAGCCTAAGTTAATTGTATCCAGTTTGCAAATTAATTCCAATTCAGCAGTCTCTCGTTGGAGTCTGTTTTTGAAGTTTTTTTGTTGAAGAATTGCAACTTTTAGATCTGTAATCGAGTGACCAGAGAGATTGAAGTGTTCTCCAACTGGTTTTTGAATGTTATAATTCTTGACGTCTGATTTGTGTCCATTTATTCTTTTACACAGAGACTGTCCAGTTTGACCAATGTACATGGCAAAGGGGCATTGCTGGCACATGATGGCGTATATCACATTGGTAGATGTGCAGGTGAACGAGCCTCTGATAGTGTGGCTGATGTGATTAGGCCCTATGATGGTGTCCCCTGAATAGATATGTGGACACAGTTGGCAACGGGCTTTGTTGCAAGGATAGGTTCCTGGGTTAGTGGTTCTGTTGTGTGGTTGTTGGTGAGTATTTGCTTCAGGTTGGGGGACTGTCTGTAAGCATGGACTTGTCCTGTCTCCCAAGATCTGTGAGAGTAATGGGTCGTCCTTCAGGATAGGTTATAGATCCTTGATGATGCGTTGGAGAAGTTTTAGTTGGGGGCTGAGGGTGATGGCTAGTGGCGTTCTGTTATTTTCTTTGTTGGGCCTGTACTGTAGTAGGTGACTTCTGGGTACTCTTCTGGCTCTGTCAATCTGTTTCTTCACTTCAGCAGGTGGGTATTGTAGTTGTAAGAATGCTTGATAGAGATCTTGTAGGTGTTTGTCTCTGTCTGAGGGGTTGGAGCAAATGCGGTCGTATCGTAGAGCTTGGCTGTAGACAATGGATCGTGTGGTGTGGTCTGGATGAAAGCTGGAGGCATGTAGGTAGGAATAGCGGTCAGTAGGTTTCCGGTATAGGGTGGTGTTTATGTGACCATTGCTTATTAGCACCGCAGCGTCCAGGAAGCGGATCTCTTGTGTGGACTGGTCCAGGCTGAGGTTGATGGTGGGATGGAAATTGTTGAAATCATGGTGGAATTCCTCAAGGGCTTCTTTTCCATGGGTCCAGATGATGAAGATGTCATCAATGTAGCGCAAGTAGAGTAGGGGCATTAGGGGACCAGAGCTACGCTAAATGTGCTTGAAGGCTGGGGTACAGGGGGGTTCTCAGGAGGCTGGATCAGAGACTGGTCTCAGGGATTGCTCCATCCTGAGCTACTTGAACTTAATTTCCCTATTTTTCCTAGATCTGCTTTTCAAAGATGTCCAGATCTTATATTTGGCTGGTATGTGGGTGTTTCCCAAACAGCAGAGGCATCAAGAATGACCATCACTAACTGGGATGGATTCCCAGCAGGAGAGACAGTGATTGAAGTCTGGGAATTCCTGTATACCCCAGCAGTGACAAACCCCAAAGGCAGCCCCTCAGCAATGGGCGGAGGAGGCTGATAGAAAATAACTTGATTAAAAACAGAATTCCAAATAAACTAAAAACTATCTCTATGAACTAAGCTAAAAGGGCTAAGCAACAGGATAGGCTAGAGCAGGCTTGATGAATGTTCTCTCTCAGGTCAAAGTGTGGTTGAAAAGGAACTCCGGGTGGTTTGCCTACGCGGCTCAGCATAGCATCAGTATGGGGCATAACAATATCTGGAGCCCAAGTGTGAGCTGAGCAAGTATTGCTACCAAAACACTCCAATCAAAGGCTCATGCACACCTGAAGTGGAACACCATAGATACACTACTTGAAGAAGAATTAGTGTTTTTAAATATACTTTCAAATTAAAATAGTGATCTCAAATACCAACAGTCCCCTCTGTGATATACTCTTTTCAAAGATAAATGGACACTGACATATGTTATCCTCAGCTCTGAATGAATAATTCATACTCAAGTTAATTAATGCCTGGTAGAACCCATTTAAGCAGTAGTCCTGCTGTTAAGTCAGGTTCATGCATGACAATAGATTTTTTATTACTATAAACTATATTGGTCTGAATATTGGAAGCAGAGGGTCTTCTCACGGATCCAACCTGGCTCTAGTTGGTATTTGTTTCTAGTTTTAGGAGTCCTCTTTTGGACAGCTGCAAAGTTTTCTGGACATCTCTTCAGCTCTCCTCCTCATGTGTTTTTTTCCCTCATTATTATTAATAATAATTGTTTGTACTACAGTAGCACCTAGGACCTAGCAGTTCCCTGTTGCTGTTTGATTCCAATACCACAGGAAGGTATCCCTTTAAGTACTCCATCAGGATATGAATTGCAAAAGTATTTTTTTTACTATTCAGTTTTAATATATGAACTGTGCAGTTACAAGCAGACACCTTCATTTTGGAAGCATGCCGGATGGCATAAAGCCAGTGACCAAGAGTCTTAAAGCCTTCCCTTCCCCGCTGTACATTTTTTTGGTTTTGAGGTAAAGTTCCAGTCCACACCTAACAGGCAACTGTATGGGAATTCTCCTCACACTGCTACCAAACTACTGAATCTGACCCTGCCCAGCCTGGAGCTTCACTCCCTACTAATACAAAGTCTTGGGAGCCCTGAGCAGAAGTGCTGCAAAAGCAGATGGTACTCCTACGCTGTATACAGGATTGAAGAGATGAGAGGAACGCTAATTTAAAGGGAGATGTAAGGCAGGGAGAGAAGGACTGGGAAAACAAATGGGAAAAAAAGATAGGATTATGAGATGGAATGGGGAAAAAAAACCAGAAAGATTAAGAAATCCCATTGTACTAGAAAACGGGCCTCTGTAGTCACTGACAGGGGACACTGCCCTCAGTAAGAGTCAATCAAGCATCTGGAAATGTACTAGCAATAGGAAAGGCATAAACCATGATCTAACAGAGGAAAACTGGGGGGAGGAGGGGAGAAGGGAGGAGAGAGACAGAAGCGGGAGATATACTTTCAATTATTTTTGGTTTTATATGCCTCCAAGTTTATCCATTTTTCTCCCCAATGGAAGAAGCTCCAGACCACTTCCTTCCTACCACCAGGTCTGGGATTGAAAAGATAGATGTGATCCTCTATCTCAATGAGCGCTTTACTGGCTTGAACTCTGCCATTTAGCTGCACTTGCATAAACCAACTACTTAGTACAATCTATATTTTCATAAAAGTTGTATTTTCATAAAACTCATCCCTGACTTCAGTGCAAGTTGTATCCACTTATATCAGAGCTGATTTGGTTCCAAAGACTTTATTCAGAGATCCTTGCAATAAAAACACACAACTGGTGTGTTAAATATGGAGTTTTGAGCACCCACCCTATACTTCCTGACTTTCATTAGTTTAAATCAGAATCTTAACGTTAAAACGAACAGGTTTTCGAATCTTATTTTGTATGCCAGAAGTCATCTTTCTGTTTCCATGCCCATACACTTTCACATAGGTTAATATTCTAACACAGCAAAGAGAAGGAATGAAAAACTGGCAAAAATTTGTATTCCGTTTAAGTCTCAGGAATGAAAATTAAATAGTATGAAACAACATTTTAACAAAGCACGTGGGAAAGAACTATGGAAATGAAAATGCACTATTAACATTGTCTAGTGGTCAAGGCTCATATTTCAATAGAAGAGGCTGCAAACCAAATATATCTTAATTCTAAGAACATGAGAATTTGAAGGACCAAATATTTAAAAAGCAGCATATTTAAATCAGGTAATCATTAAGTCCTTTCTGTGCACACAAATCTTTGAGAAAAATATCAGGAGAGGCTGATGCCTCTGAAAATTTAGCCCTATGTATCACTAGAACTGTATAGTATCCTATCATTAAGAGAAAGATGCTTTTGTCACCGGCCAGCTGTTCACAAATTTACAGACTTTAAAAAATGACTGACAGATTTAATAAAAAGTTTTCAGTTCACATGGATTACTCCCTTACTATACAAGATAGTAATTTCTTCGGGACTAGCTGTGTCTCCCTGTGTGTTTGTATAGCACAATGGGGCCCTAATCTTGATTGGGGCCTTTGGGTACTACCAGAATATACATTAATTTGTAAGAATAAATATAAAATCAAATGGTTAAAAAGCTACGTTAAGGTAGAGTTAAGGTTACTTGGTGGTACATCCTGCCCTTGCAGAATGTTTAACTGAGCAAAACTCAAAATTCTGAAAACCAGGAAATACACAGTTAAGGTTGACCATGCAACCTTAACTTTTCCCTCGTTCAGCAATGCTCCAATACACCACGTTAATACACATATTTTTAGTCTGCCAACCCCACAGTTGCTGATGTGTACAAGCTCTTCACTTCCTTTCACTGTCACTCACTGGATTCCATCTAACAGTATTAAAGAACAAAAAGGAAAAAGGCTGCCCATGCCTCCCTCTTCAAGCAATGCCTCAAAATGTATATAGACTTGCACTGGCCATTGATACTGTCAGACTCAGGATGTTCCAGATCCAGTCACACAAATACTTAACTGACTACCCAGAAAGAACACTACGCATACACAATTCAAGAGCCACTTCACAACCTTTTACAACTCCCTTACACCTACTCACAAGATACTATTTCAACCTACACTTTCACTTAACCATCATTAAAGCATTAGAATCCTTTCAATGTTTCACCTCACTGCTGACAATATCTTTTGTAATAAAAGTCCTATTGCCTGCTACCAACATTACCTACACAATTCTGCATAGAAATAATGCATACTGCATCCTGAAGGTACACATACACCTCTTCCCTTTCCCCACATGAGAGGGTGGAAAGCATAGTGAGACAAATATGGCAGTTTCCTGAAATAGCCTTGAAAAACCTGATTGAATTAAGTTTAAGTATCTTTGAGGTTCAGTGTACTAAATGAAAAGTTTATGTATTATTGTGAGCCGGGATTATATGTAACTTCTCTAGGGGGAAGATATTATGTAAGGCCTGGATGATCAAAGGACTATATTCATCAATGTGCCAGACAAGAATGGACTTCTTGGACAATATGGGTGAAGTGGATTTCCTGGGAACTATCTAGGCGAACACGAATGCAAGTTCCCCAGCTCTGGTTATGCAAAACCCTGCCCTTTGAAGCTATGCTCCAAGGATAGGATCTCTGACCTGGTCTACATTACGAAGTTAGGTTGATGCAAGCTGACTTGCATTGACTTTATTTGTGCATGTGTATACATTCAAACTTGTCTTCTCCCGACATCAGTACCCTGTTATTGCGCTGTAGTAACATCACCCCCATGAATGGTTGAGGTACTGTGTGAATTAGACACTGCATATGCAGTGCGAGTGTAGACACCTGACCTATATCAACCCTAACACTTCTTCAGCAGCTGTCCCATGATTCCTGACAGTGAGCCCTCTGGTCACAGCTGTGCACTCCACTACCCAGGGGTCACAGAGACCAGAAGCCATAATCCCCTGTAAAACACCTACATAATTTTGAAATGCCTATTTCTGATTGTATATCTTGGCAAGCACATATAGCAGCTTTCTCTTGGTGTATGGCTACATACTCTAGATGCTCTCCTGCCTGGAGTGATTATCTTTGAAAAGTCATGGAAGACAGAAGAGATTCCAGAAGACTGGAAAAGGGCAAATATAGTGCCAATCTATAAAAAGGGAAATAAGGACAACCCAGGGAAGTACAGACCAGTCAGCTTAACTTTTGTACCTGGAAAGATAATGGAGCAAATAATTAAGCAATCAATTAGCAAACATCTAGAAGATAATAAGGTGATAAGTTACAGTCAGCCAGGATTTGACAAGAACGAATCTTGTCAAACCAACCTGACAGCTTTCTTTGATAGGGTAACAAGCCTTGTGAATAGGGGGGAAGCGGTAGATATGGTATAGCTTGACTCTAGAAAGGCTTCCGATACGGTCTTGCATGATCTTCTCCTAAACAAACAAGGGAAATACAACTTAGATGGAGCTACTATAAGGTGTGTGCATAACTGGTTGGAAAACCATTCCCAGAGAGTAATCATCAGTGGTTTGCAGTCGTACTGGAAGGGCATAATGGAGTGGGGTCCCGCAGGGATCAGTTCTGGGTAAGATTCTGTTCAATGTCTTCATCGATGCTTTAGATAATGGCATAGAGGGTACACTTATAAAGTTTGTGGACCAAGATGGGAGGGTTTGGCAAGTGCTTTAGAAGACTGTGCCTGTGTATTTCCTGGTATTCAGAAGTTTTAGTTTTGCTCAACTCAACATCCTGTAAGAGGATGATATACCACCAAGCAAGCTTACCTCTGCGTTACTATGATTTTTCCACTGAATTTCCCAGTTTGTTGAATGGAAAAGATAGATTATTGGCAGGAATTAGTAGTCATTTAGCAATTGTATTTATTTCCCTCAATTTGCATACATAGCCAAATAAGACATCCCCAGGTCATGGTGTGCAACTTGCTCTCCAACAAACTTCTGCAATCTCATGATCCAGGAATCAACCAGAATCCAAACACTGAAAACCCTTGCAGCACACACACTTTTTCTGTCAGTGGTCAAGGTAACTGCACTGTCCAAACCTACACACCGTGTCTCTTTAGACACACCAAAGTAACCTGCCCCAGAATCAAGTAGCAGCCACGCCTCCACCTCTTGCACTAGTAAAATACAAATTTTCCCAATCCAAATGTCGACCTTTAAACCGATGTCACCTTAAATATAGCTGGGCTGCCATGCCACTGTAATAGATGTGCTGAATGCCACCAAAAGCCAGGATAAGGAAAGCATTCATGATCATTTAACTCATTTAGCTTTAAGCTACCTCCCCTTTTATCTCATTGATTTATTACTGTTCCTGAACACCCACACACACTCTCCTTCCCTGCGCCCCCAATAGAACATTTGTTGACTCCGTCCACTAATAACTAATCTTGTACTAAGGTCAGGTCCACACTCTCTCTCTCTCTGCTGGCATAACTATGTTGGTGAGGGGCAAGAAGAGGTAGGATTCCTAACTGACACAGTATACCTATACTGATAAAGCACTCCTAGTGTAGACATGGCCTAAGATGCTAGTGACAGTACAATCCCCTTCAAAACTCTGCTCAAGTATGGTCCTGGCCATTTTTGGCTGCTTTGATAAGGAATGTTTATATCCTTACTCCATCCCACAGAGGAATGGTATTACCCGCTCATTACCTCACAGAGGTCATTGTTTTTCCAAATCTATCCATGAGCACTTTCAGATTTGAATGCCTGGGTAAACACTATAAATAGAAGTTACTGGGTGAGTTTTTGACTCATGGAGCCGGTATGAGATTATACATAAATTATGTTTAAATTTGATCATCATAGTGGACTTAAGAAACTGTGTTCACTGTCCAATTATCCCCCGAGACAGTTCAACTGAAATCTCCATTGAGGAGTTCTCGGATTCAAAGTGAGATTATTTTGGCAGGGGATAGGGATGTTTCTACTTGGACTATTTATTCATGATACACCTTACAGCAGTAGCATAGTTTGTCATATGTGACTAAACAAATAGAAATAGAGTTCTATATTTGTCAGGAATGCTTAGATTAGATATCTGCAGTTAACAGTAAAACAAACACATTAAATAGATGTAACAGCAAATCATACAATTCATTTCAAAGTTAAAGAAAACAAAAAAAAGCTTTATGCTTATATTTACCTCAGTGCAGAGGGCTTACAAAGGCCAACCCAACCATTTACACCCCAATCTAGTTCTTAACATGGGATTTAAACATAGTTTGGGGACCTTCTGCAAGCTTTTGACTTTGTGATGAATTTAATCCAAAGAAACAAGACTCAGGTGAAGGAAATATATTTCTTCACTTATTTTGCAAAAGTAATGTATATGTTTTATAAATATTTCCAAGTCTTTGTTTATGAAAGTTTGTATGTACTGCTGAATTTTCAACAATTCCACAATTTACATAATAAAAACGTGTATGATAATTATTCGATTTAGTATGCTTAGACCATCCAACTGGATTATATATCCTGTTTATGTATGTTTAAACTGGGCTTGAACTTGAATTATCATTAGTAAAATCAGTAGAACATGAGACATGCTGTAGAACACCAACACTCAAAGGGATTCAGTATGAGGTAAGTAGTATTATACTTGTATTTCCCATCTACTTAAAAAAAAATAAAGAAGGACAAAAGCAGCTTACCAGTTTCTATGGATAATTATAAAAGTAGAATATATTCAACTACTTAGAAAGGAAGAGTTTGCATAAAAAGCACAATGATATTTATTGCTGTTTGTCATAAATATAAAGGGAAGGGTAAACACCTTTAAATCCTTCCTGGCCAGAGGAAAAACCCTTTCACCTGTAAAGGGTTAAGAAGTTAGGATAACCTCCCTGGCACCTGACCAAAATGACCAATGAAGAGACAAGATACTTTCAAAGCTGGAGGGGGGAGGGAGAAACAAAGGTTCTCTCTGTCTGTGTGAGGCTTTTGCCGGAACAGAACAGGAATGGAGTCTTAGAACTTAGTAAATAATCTAGTTAGATATACGTTAGATTCTGTTTTGTTTAAATGGCTGAGAAAATAAGCTGTGCTGAATGGAATGTATATTCCTGTTTTTGTGTCTTTTTGTAACTTAAGGTTTAGCCTAGAGGGATTCTCTATGTTTTGAATCTGATTACCCTGTAAGGTATTTACCATCCTGATTTTACAGAGGTGATTCTTTTACTTTTTCTTCAATTAAAATTCTTCTTTTAAGAACCTGATTGCTTTTTTCATTGTTCTTAAGATCCAAGGGTTTGGGTCCGTGTTCACCTATGCAAATTGGTGAGGATTTTTATCAAGCCTTCCCCAGGAAAAAGGGGTGTAGGATTTGGGGAGGATTTTGGGGGGGAAAGACGTTTCCAAGCAGGCTCTTTCCCGTTTATATATTTGTTAGACGCTTGGTGGTGGCAGCAAAATAAAGTCCAAGGGCAAACGGTAAAATAGTTTGTACCTTGGGGAAGTTTTAACCTAAGCTGGTAAAAATAAGCTTAGGGGGTTTTCATGCAGGTCCCCACATCTGTACCCTAGAGTTCAGAGTGGGGAAGGAACCTTGACACTGTTCCATTTGGGAATTAATGTTTATACAGAACACTCACTTCAGTAACCACTATTTTACAGGAATTTATCCTGTATTCATATTTACATTATTTATAAAAAGCAAATATCCAACTAAAATTAATACTTGCACTGTCACAATTATAATGCTATCACACAGAAGACTGCAATCAGTGCATTGAAATGCCTAAGTTAAAAACAATTAACACACAAGCTCCCCAAGACCAGTATTCATGTCAAAGCACAGCAGCAGGGTTTTCAGATTGTTCCCTCCCCTCTACACATTTGAGCAGCCTCTCAATAGTGGTTTCAGTCATATTGAGAATTTCTGCTCAATTAAACATGACTATTCCTTTCACAACCGTTTATGTGCCTTATACCAAAATATTGCACACAAGCAGCTACCTGCGATGACACTCTAGAAAAATCCATTTAATAATCAATTGTTGAAAAACCAACAAAAGAGCACACAACAGAAATTTTTGTTGGATCTATAAAAACTGGCTTTAAAGTAAGAAGTTTGATTTAAAAAACTCCAAATGGCTATTTACTAAGAAGTAAAAACTTGTATCAAGTTCTATGAACCAAATAAAACCTACTTTTTAAGTTTGTATCGTAGCACATTTAAAAAAAAAAAAAAGTGTATGATTTGGAAGAGCCTCAAAAGATCTGCAAACTTCAGCAACACAGGTTGTGGATTGGAAGATCGTGGCGGACTCAGAGCAAGAGCCAAAAATGCTCTACAAGATATAGTAGAAAAATCACAATTGCTACAAAATAGATCAGTAATTTCATGTTGTTCTAACACAATGCTTTTGGAAAAGATTTGCACCTCAAAATAAAACTATTTCCTTGTATATGTATGTCACACAAGGGCTTCACCTTGGACTATAAAGAAGCTTGGAAAAGTTTGTTTTACATTTCCATATACAGTGGCCCTTCATTCCAGGTTGCAGATATGTGATAAAGCAGAACTCCATATTTTCTCTAACAGGATCCAGGTTGTTTTACCTCTTCAGTGCATGTTTAAAAATAACCACAAGCAATTACTTTAAGTATTTCCCTGTGATCAGATGATTGAGTAAGTATTCACATGCTCAGCTCTGCAATACACTTTGGTGGCTATTAGCACTTTCCACTACTTTTTATGATATACGATACCCTGTTCTCCTTAGAATCCAAACAACTTTCATATCAGATTTTAACAGTTTCTTCTGAAGTTTCCCCTTATAGATTTAACATTAGTATTGCACCCATTCACAAATAAAATTTGTAATCTGTCATACCTAATCTTAACCTTTTTCTTTTCTAAACCAAACCAAAGCACTAGTTCGCAAATGAAGACTAACCAGCTCCATTCCATTATTCAGGATTTGAATTTCAAAACATTCAGTACAGCCTTATTTAAGTGGAGGTGTTGTTTTTTTGTATTCGGAAAATAATGTTTTCATCCTCTCTGAACCTTAATTAAAGAAACTTTGAAGCAATTTGGTGGGGATGCCACACCAAAATAAAATAACACCTTGAGTCAGAGACCAAACATAGAAAAATTCAGCAAGATTTGAACACATGAAAACAGGAGACTATAATGGAAACAGTTGTACAACCTTAACTATAATAGACATTACCAGGTGCCCAATAAAGTACACACAGCAGATGTAAAAGAAGTGTTCATTATCGATCATACTAAGAAAATCTGTATTAACTGAGTGATTATAATGTAATATCCACAAATTTAAGTTCCGATTGATTCAACAATAAGTTATGATTAAATACACACTCCACATTTTATTTGACCTCTCCCCTCTATACAAATACACACACACATATGTACATTAAATCTAAATATTATACATATAAAGTATAAGAATGTATTGTAAAAAAATATTTCTCATGTCAAAAATTTGTTATAGACAAACTACTTACTGTTAAGAGCCATAATATTATCTGTTCCTGGATGATGGAAGTTTATTCCCATCCGCCCTACAAAGTAAACAGAAGTTATTTATTAATAGCACATCACACACACAAAATGGCAAAAATTCAGCATCTTATTTTGAAACTGAATGAATTCCAAAGTTAAATACTATCATTGCAATAGGTCATGTTATTTGTAATTTCAGTCTGCCAGAATGAACATATAGGTGAACGTACATTTAAAATATACAATATATAAAATGGAAGTATAAAAAGTTAAAATACTGAAGATCAAGCAACAAAACAACTGGAAGAATAAAGCAGACAGCAATAATGATTTTCTAAGAACTCTCTCAATTTGCCTTATGCTTTATATAAAAGAGACAGAACTTCATCACTCAAGCTTGTACTTCCACTTCACTGAAACTGCATCTTTTAGGTTAGCCTTCGAAGTAAGTAGCATAAGTGACCAAATCATTTTGGAAACCCCACAAAATTTCAATGCCAACAAGGAGTTCAGTGTTTTCCATGATAGTTTCCACACAATACTGAGTTGTTCTCTGCATATTCCAATCACTAGAGATTGGAAGGAAAAAATCAAAGTAGTGATACTTTGTCCCCATAGAGAGAGGATCCACAAAAAGTCAACTTTGACCTCAAAGAGCAAGAAACGGAAGTTAGCTCTACTTCTGTTAAGATTAATCTTCATCTTCACTTAGAGATTATCTGATTAATGAAATATTAAAACATGCCCTAGGGAAAGAACACTGAAAACTTTATTATAGGACTTTCTGAACCAAAAATCCCAGCCAACTGAAAGCTATTATGTGATCTTTTTCCATGCTACGTGGAAGAGGAAAAAAGAAATCGGGAATAGCAAAGTAATTACATCCATTTATAATCAACTTTATTTATTTACTCTTGACTATTTAAGAGTATTGTAGTTCAGTCCATGTTATGATTTTGCCCTTAGAATTGTGATTAAGTCAGGAAGAGCTAGGTAAAAGGCTAGTATTTATTGCCTGGTTGTGGAGAAAACCTGATATATTAGGATTTGAAACAGAGCTCAAGACCTACTCTGTTAAAGGAACAATATATCCAACTAGTTTCTTTATTATAGGTGTGCCTCCCCACTCCTACCCAATAAATTAAAACCTCACTCTGTTTTTAAAAAGTGTACGCTGAAAGAAGAATGGAGGACAATCTGTCTGATTCTCCTTCTCTCATATTTTCAGTTTCTACCTAGAAATGAAAGCCTTCATCTGAAATCACAGAAGACTATCCTGTTGTAATTACTACTCTTAGTGCACAGATGCAACATTCTGATTCAAGGCACTTGTGACTTTACTAAGCATTTAAGAAAAAACAAATTTTTAATAATTTATCATTTAAATTAATTTGGAAAAGCTACACTAAATAAAGCTGCAGAACACCACAATAGTATAAGAAAGAAGTGGCACTTCACTTTTTTTTTGTAGGGAGTGGCAACGCAGAATTTTCACTTTATTTTCCAAATTCCTGAGTCAAAACTTCTTAGAAGCTCTGCATTACACTACGTCAGACTCTCTAATTGGAGACAATCTACTGAAGTTCACCGTGTATTGTTATGTTAACCTGATGCTGTGGAAACACTGACACAGCCATTATTTTAGTTAGTGTAAGAACATGAAAAATACTTCTATATTCTTGTCAAAGTTATTGCAGTACCCTTTAAGTACATTAATTAGTACAAGGTTACAAATGTTACATACATACCAATCTCTGCCAAATACAAGAATTAATTATAGTTATTAGTACTGCAAACCAATTATTTAATTTTTACAATTATGTTTTTAGTTGAAAAAAAACTGATAATGTTATAAAGAAACTAGAAATTCCAATCCTGATCCAGGAGGTTTGGGGCTTCTCTCCCCCATACCACTGTTTTTTCTTTGCCAAAGCTGAAATTCTGCTGTTTAACCAGCTACAAAAATAGAATCAAGTGTGAGACATCTGTTTTTTGTTTTGTTTTGTTTTTCAGGCAGTCACTGTGCCAGGTGCTGCCTGCATGACATTTTGTCACCTGCCCTTGGCCTGCTATTTTTAAGTTTTCTTTTCAGCTATCTTTCAAGAGCAGCAAAAATGTAGGGTTGTACATGCAAGGAGATATACATGTATATACATAAAAAGAAAAGGAGTACTAACACGGCTGTTACTCTGAAACATGTATATACATGTGACCTTGTGGGAAAGTTCTCATCATGCCATTGAAGACACACACCCCCCCAAAATAATAAATTAATTGCCTTAATAAACAGCAAAATACTGGAAAATTCACTCTTGTATTAATACCATATTAAATATGGGTGATCTAATCAGCACTGGAGAGTTAGAAATCTATTCTGTACAGCTTTGAAAAGACTCTAATAGTGAGTGTACATTGTATTGCATTAACTGCAGAATATATTAGTATATTACATGGCAAATTACTCAATGTAAAAATAGTAGGCCAAAGGCAGATGAAGTGTCACATAAGCATTTTAGCATCAACAAAATTTTAATTTTTTGCTATATATTTAATTTTATCTTATGCCCAAGTCTTCTGTGTAAATCTGCCATCAAACCAGGAACATATTTCAAGGAGAAGATTGTGTTGAAAAGTAGATATGATTGATTTGGAAAGCCATCACTTTAGGAGTGCAAGTATAGTACTTGATCTCCAAAAGAATTATACGACATATTCAGGTTTCAGAGTAGCAGCCGTGTTAGTCTGTATTCGCAAAAAGAAAAAGGAGTACTTGTGGCATCTTAGAGACTAACAAATTTATCTGAGCATAAAGTGAGCTGTAGCTCACGAAAGCTTATGCTCAAATAAATTTGTTAGTCTCTAAGGTGCCACAAGTACTCCTTTTCTTTTTACCACATATTCAGTTATAGTGTCAACACTATGGAATGCCTTTAGCCAAAACAGTTCCTCTTAGTAACTAACTTTAAAAGCAACAGGCAGAAATTTAGCAAGAGAAGTCTGGAACAAAAGATGTGAGGAGTTGAAAATTAGGCATGGACACTCACGTCTCATTCATGTCACATAAAAAAAGTCTTCTGAAAACTATTTAACCAATATTTGTACTCAAGCCACACCTGCGATTTTCAGTTTGCTAGTCTTAGTTTCACACTTATCTTATCTGCTTAGTTTCAATTATGTGCTTTGCTAGTACATCTGTAATTGGTGTATTTAGGCTGCAAAAATTCTCTGTCTCCATTACAAAAAGCTTACTGTCAATCTCTGAATCTTTCCCATGCCATGTGACGTTGCTTAGGGCACAAAAAAGGCTCCTCCCATCGCCCCCAACCCCAATCTATTCTGGGATGCTCTTTGCAAGTCCTCTGTGTTATGTCTCATAAGTTTTCCCTTTCTAAGGGCCGTGGATTCTTTCAGTTGGCCCTTTTTCCATGTTCCTCCAGCTGCCCAAAGGGACTCCTGCCATAACAGACACACACTCTGGCATCATACTTGACACATCCCAGATATTTCCATCTTATTTTCTGGATAACTATGTAGATAAGGATTGAACTCTGATGAATCTTGGCATTTGTTATAAATTTATTCCATGTATTTATTCTCAGTATTTCCCTGAGGCATTTGCCTTTGAACGCATTTAGAAATCTGTCTACACCATTTGTGTTTTTCCAGCTTTCACATCCATATGTTAAGGCAGAAATAACATTTGAATTCAAGATTCATAGTTTGGTCTTTAAGTTGTAGATTTTCAGTGAACAAATCTTTTTAAGCTGATGAATGCAGCTATCTCCAATTCCTAAATAATATTTCTTCTGGATATCTCTACTAGCTTGCACTAGCAAAGTATGTGAATTGACTCACCTCTTGTATTCCTTTGCCTTCTAACAAATACTTGAGTTGGGGTTTGCTGGGTTTCTCACGAGATTTGTTTTTTCACAACTAATTATTAACCCAATTTTTCTTGCAATGCTGGTCTTTTGGTCTTTGTTTGCATGTTGGTTGAGATGTCAATTAGAAGAGATGTCAGCAAAATCTTCATCTTCTAGTGTACTGTTACTGAACAATGCAATATCTGCATGGTATCCATCTATACTTTCTCTCATAATGAAGTCAATGCCAAACAGGAGAGGTGAGAGAAAGCATCCTTTTTTTTTTTTTTTTGACACCGGTATCTATATTACGCTATTCACTCAAGTCTGCATGTACTTTAACCATGCATGCTGTACCTTGCTATAAGGCCTTGATATTTTTGTTGGCACACCAGAACACTTCCTGAGTGAATTGTGATGGATACTGTCAAATACTTGTTTCTGTCATTTAATGCTCTCTTCGATGATTATTCTTAGGGTGAAAATCTAGTCGTCACACGATTTTCTAGGTAAAAATCCAGCCTGCTCCTCCCTTAGCTTTGCCTCAACTACTTTTTTTTTCTGCTTAAGATACACTCCCTTCAGGGATAGGCAAAGCCTTCTGCAGTAACATCTCACCAGTTATTGCAGTTGCTTGTGTCACCTTTCTCTGGTATTTGACTACAGTATAATGATATTTTTCCATTCTTCTAGAGGCTTTTCCTAGTCCCATGCTTTGCTGAAAAGTTCAGTGATTTTATCAATGATTTCATCCTCACATGCTTTCAACACTTCTCTAGTGATTTGGTCTGTAGCTTTCCCAGATTTTAAAACTTTTTCATTGAGTCTTTCACTTCTTTCTTTGTGATATGAGATGTTACAATGTCTAATTTTGACTATTTAAATTCTTTGACAAAGTTCACAATTTCTTGTGGAGTTAGTGTGCTTGCCCATTGGCCTTTGCTCTTTTTCTGTTAGAGTCTTTCCTTGTTTATCCTTAACATGGCCCCCAAGCTAGTGTAAACTTGCCATTTAGAGCCTTGTTGAGTTGGTAAAGTGTGTTATCACCACCTCTTTCAGCAGGCACTCCAGATTCTTTGACATTGTTGTCTATGTATTTCCTCTTATCTCTTCTTGTGCTACTTTACATGGCTTCATCCTTTATTTCATACAGATTTTTGCTGATGCTTTTTTCTGGAGGTCCTTTTGAGGAGCTAATGTTTGCTTTCACTTGTTTCTTTTATTTCACAGAGTTCAACACACCAGACTTGATGTTTGCTTGTGTGGGAAAAACTTGGCATCTATAGTACTGTCATGAAAAAAGCACCATGACACATTAATGTTGACTTTCTGTGATGGATCTAAGTCTTGTACCATCTGAAATCTGTTTTTCAGTTCAACTTCAAATTGCTACTATAAATGTCCTGTCTAGTAGGCTTTTGCTGTCAGTTTTCTGGTTCTTTTGGTGGTTTTGTTTTTCTTAAGTTTGATCTTCAATCTTGACACACAAATTGTGGTCACTTCTAACATCAGCTCCTTTGTATGTTGTGACACCCCAGACAGCAGATCTAAATTTCCTTCCAGCACACTGTTGACTCAGTCTGGTTCCTGGTTACTCCCTCTAAGGAATTCCATTTTACTTTATGGACAACTTTGTATTGGAGTAGCGTTCTGCCAATTAGGATCCTTGATACTAAGCACAGTTCTATCAGTCTTTCACCATTCTGATTTTGGCAACAAAAGCCATGCTTGCCCATTGCTTTCTCCTCTGTTATCACCCCCACCCATGGCATTGAAGTCCCCCATTACTAAGCAGATGCCATGCTTGAGAAAACTGTCAGAGTTTGAAGGCAAATGTAGAACTAACTTTTTAATATCATCGTAGTTATCGGTTGGTGCAAATATTGTTTTCAGTGTTATTGTAGTCATGATGGCCCCAGGATATGAAAGACACAAGGTGGGTGAGGTAATATATTTTTATAGGACCAATTTCTGAGTGGTATGTAGTGGTCAGAGGGTTATAGACGGCGAGTCCTCTGGGGATGATGTTTTGTTTCTTGCATTTGCTCAGGAAGTAGATCTGACTGTTAAGTTTGGCTTCCTTCTTAGGCCTGGTCTACATTACGCGGTTATTTCAGAATTAGCTGAGTTACTTCGAAATAAAACTGATTCTGTCCACACAACCAAACCAGTTTTTTCGATTTAAAGGGCTCTTTAATCCGATTTCTGTACTCCACTCGGCAAGTGAGTAGCGCTAAAATTGAGATCGCAGTTCCAGGTTACAGGTACTGTGGACGAAATTCGATGATATTGGCCTCCGGGAGCTATCCCAGAATGCTCCCTTGTGACCGCTCTGGACAACACTCTGAACTCCGATGCACTAGCCAGGTAGGCAGTAAAAGCCCCGGGAACTTTTGAACTTCCTGTTTGGTCACCACCATCACAGGCAACCATGCAGAGTCCACCATCACAAGAGGCCACACAGTCCCGGATTCGCAGACGTGCTCCAGCATGGTCCAAATGGGAGGTAGTGGATCTCATTGCACGTTGGGGAGACGAATCTGTTATGGCAGAACTACGTTCCAAAAATAAGAAACGCAAATACGGACACTAAAGCCTCCAGGGCCATGATGGAAAGAGGCTACTCCAGGGACACAGAGCAGCGTCGTACAAAAAATCAAGGAGCTCAGACAAGCGTACCAATAAGCCAGGGAGGTGAACGGGTGCTCTGGGTCACAGCCCCATACATGCCACTTCTACCGTGAGCTGCATGCAATTATGGGGGGTGACGCCACCACTACCCCACCACTGTCCGTGGACACCTGCAAAGAGGGAGTAGCACGGAGCGAGGAGGATGAGTTTTTGGAAGGTGAAGAGGAGGAGGAGGAGGACAGTGCACAGGTAGCAAGTGGGGAATCAGTTTTCCCCCCTAGCCAGGAACTATTCTTAATGCTGGAGCCAATAGCCTCCCCCCACTCCCAAGGCATGCTCCCGGACCATGACCCTGGAGAAGGCACTTCTGGTGAGTGAGAGCTTGATTGGAGCCACACGGTGGGGGGGAAACCCAGCCGCGCTGGGCTGTTTGCATTCAGTTTAAAGGGCTCATCCCTGCTCAGAGCCTCATTGGAGCCACATGGGGGGGGGGGGGGGAAGGGGAGGGTGTTGTGCGAAGTGATCATCCCAGAGAGCCCACAGGCCTTCCTTTTATATGGCAAACCCACCAGGCATTGCTTGCTATGGGAAAGGGGGCCCGGCAGTTTGAAAGCATTGAAACGAATGCAGAAGAAGCAACAAACAACAAAACGGTTTTTAAACAATTGTGACGTATATATATATATATATATATATATATATATATATATATATATATACATATACACACACACATACATACACACACACACACACACACACAGGTAACTTTAAGAGAAACAAACACAACTGTCACACCATACCCTGGCCAGTCATGAAACTGGCTTTCAAAGCTTCTCTGATGTGCAGCGTGCCCTGCTGCACTCTTCTAATCGTCCTGTTGTCTGGCTGTGCAAAACCGGCTGCCAGGCGAGTTGCCTCAACCTCCCACCCCGCCTAAATGTCTCCCCCTTACTCACAGATATTATGGAACACACAACAAGCAGCAATTACAATTGGAATATTGGTTGTGCCGAGACCTAACCGAGTCAGTAAACTGCGCCAGCACGCTTTCAAACCTCCAAACGCACATTCTACCACCATTCTGCACTTGCTTAGCCTATAGTTGAACTGTTCCTTTCTACTGTCCAGAGTGCCTGTGTATGGCTTCATGAGCCATGGCATTAAGGGGTAGGCTGGGTCCCCAAGGATAACTGTAGACATTTCAACATCCCCAACAGTAATTTTCTGGTCTGGGAAGTAAGTCTCTTCCTGCAGCTGTTCAAACAGACTAGAGTTCCTGAAGATGCGAGCATCATGCACCTTTCCCAGCCATCCCCCGTTGATGTCGGTGAAACGTCCCTTGTGATCCACCAGTGCTTGCAGCACTATGGAAAAGTACCCCTTGCAGTTTATGTACTGGCCGCCCCAGTGTTCTGGGGCCAAGATAGACGGAACACATATCCCTATCGCCCCATCGCAGTTAGGGAACCCCAGCGCATTAAAGCCATCCACAATGGTCTGCACATTTCCCAAAGTCACCACCCTTGATAGCAGCTGGTCACTTGCATCATAGCAGCCCCCACAGTAGATTTGCCCACTCCAAACTGATTCCCGACTGACCGGTAGCTGTCAGGTGTCGCAAGCTTCCACAGGGCTATGGCCACTCACTTCTAAACTGTGAGGGCTGCTCTCATTTTGGTGTCTTTGTGCATCAGAGCAGGGGACAGCAAGTCAGAAAGTTCCATGAAAGTGGCCCTATGCATATGAAAGTTTCTCAGCCACTGGGAATCATCCCATACCTGCAACACTATGCGGTACCACGAGTCTGTGCTTGTTTGCCGGGCCCAGAATCGGCATTCCACAGCATGAACCTGGCCCAACACCACCATGATCTCCCAATTGCCACATGCCGTGCTTCTAGGAACGTCTGTGTCCATGTCCTCATCACTATCGTAATTACACTGTCGTCACTTCCTTGCCCGGTTTTGCAGGTACTGCACATACTGCTGGATAATGTGCAAGGTATTTACAATGGTCAAAACTGCAGCAGAGATCTGATCGGGCTCCATGGCTATGGTGCCTGCATGGGTAATCCTGGAAAAAGGGCGTGAAACATAGGAGAGCAGAGTGGCAGCAGAAGAGGTGCTGTTCAGTTCATGGTATCCAAAAAAAAAAAAAAAAAAAAAAAGGCGGTAAATGGTTGTCTTCTGTAGCTTTTACGGAGGTGGGAGCCCAGGACAGACAACATGGAGACGCTCAGAAGCGCAGCAATAGCAGGAGAGCAGAGTTGGCGGCGGAAGCTGTGCTGCTCTGTTCACGATGGCCGAGCAGAGTTGGCAGTGGAAGCGTTCGATAAGGAAGAGAAAGAGTAGATAGTAGAGATTACATAGGAAGATGAGAGGTGGATTCATAGTAGCAGGAGAGCAGCGGTGCACCGTCTGCTGAAAGCAGTATGGCGTCTGCACATCAAAAAGGCGTGAAACAATTGTCTGCCCTAGCTTTCATGAAGGGAGGAGCAACTGACAACACACACCCAGAAACACCCGCGAGAATGTTTTTGCCCCATCATGCACTGGGAGCTTAACCCAGAATTCCAATGGGCGGCAGGGACTGCAGGAACTGTGGGATAGCTACCCATAGTGCACTGCTCCGACATTTGATGTTAGCCTTGGTACTGTGGATGCACTCTGCCGAATTCACACGCTTTAGTGGAGGGACAGAAGACCAAATGTATAAAATAGCTTCCGAAAATTCAAATAGAATAATTTCATACTGTAGACTTTATGCTGTGGAGTTTCCATTTCAGTATAATATTGCCATTTTCATTTATTGTGTTTGAAATATAGCTTTGAGAGATCAGCTGTTAATTAGGTCCCAGTGTATAAGTGATTTTTCTGCTTTGCAAGTCTTAATTAAAGCTACTCCTTCAAAGTGACAACCATTTTGAACCCCTGCATATATTAAGACTATTTTCATTTTTTAATTGCTTTTTTTCAGCTCCTGGAATCAACAGTTGCTTATTCCAAGGCTCTGGAGATTATATTCATCCATTTCTTCCATCACCTGCATGGGTTTGGTGTTAGAGCCATTGGCCTCATGTTCCAGAAACATACTTTCATAGTTTGTTTTATCTTTAGTAAAAAACTTCTCAGAGAGTCTTGGCAGCTTTCACCAAGACTCATAATTCCTATTAAGCAAGAGTCCATTACTTTGGCATGATGTTTGTTGGAATGGCTATCTTGCTTTATTTCTGTATTTTAACTTTTAAAGATAAAATGAGCACAGGTTGTTGGCCCATCACTCAACCCCCAACCTTGAGGAAGAAAGGACTGCATTTTGTTTGATCCCTACCCTTTGACCTGCCAGCTTAGGTTATCCTAACAGGAGTAAGAACCCCTGGCAGCATAGCTCTCGGAGTAATTTTTGATACTAGTTACAAATTATAAGAGGACACAATAGTCGCACTAGTTACAAATTAAGACTGGCAGCAGGCTATCATGTCAGTTTCAACATCACGTTTGGATAGTATTGTAAAATGGATCTGCACACTTTAAGAGTTGTAAAAAGTAGAATTCCTTACATTCATAAAACACGGCCTCATATGCATCAATTCATTTTGTTCAAGAAAGTTAGTAATATTATATATGTATTCAATTAATGTTGTAATACATTACATTCAGAAGGAATGGATAAAAATGATGGCGGCTAAAATTAAATTTCATGACCAATGCTAAGTTTATCTTGAAAGCTTCAACATTTGTATTACATAGTAGTGATTAATGTAGTTGCCAATACTATAAAAGGGTCCTAAATATGTTTGCATTTGTACACCTTCTTAGGACAGTGTTAGATAAGAAAAAGTTTTGGTAAAGAAAGCTATGTACCACCTGTTCTTCCTGATTAAAACTAGGAATTTTTTAGTTTACAATTGCCTAAACAAGAACATATTTTATCCCATCCTAATGAGAGTTGCTTATTGTTTACTTGGAGTCCATGCAATTTGAAATCAGAAGCCATGTCACTTAGTAGTAGTGCTCTGCAAAGCCATATTTAAAACTTTGATTTGATTTCCAGTTCCAGATCAACTGCTCACCAGAGAAGCAATGGTTGGGAGTAATATAGAAGTGGCACTCAGCCATGGAGAGTGCCTTTATCCTTTTAGCAGGATGAAATTGAGAACCTGAGCAGATACCTTTCAAAACCAGTTTTTCAGCTGGAAGAATGAGAGCTATAGGAGAGTGCCTTGAAGGTAGAAGGAAGGACTCCTCAAAGCTCCAACAGGCACATAAGTAATTCTCCCTCTCCATCCAGAAATCAAGACAGTAATTAAAATATAGGCAGACTTGCCATGTTTTGATTTCAAAACCATGTATCCTATGTCTTCTAGGAAACAAAGGGGAAAATATCATGGCTTAAAATAGAAAAAAAAAATCTTTCAAAAATCAAAATCCATTCTCAACTAACATTCATAACAAAACAAAACAAAACAAAACAGGTCAGATTGCGGAAAGACCTAAAGGTTAAGAAATCACCTACATAAATCTGTGCATGTGACCTCAGCTGACTGGATTTAGGTTAATGACTCCACATGTTTCCAGCAGAGAAGGGAATTTTTTATTTATTTTAATAATTGCATCTTGTCAAGGATACTCTCCAGTTACACAATAACCAGTAATGTATAAGACTAGGAATAAGGGCAGCCAGATTTTCAGCACATTGTTGCTTATTCAGTCTATACACAATTAATACTTACACAGCACTGTACCAACATACTGGGCAAAAGAATTACAACAGTAACAGCAGCAGTGCTATAGTTCAGGGTCTGCTGTATTTCCATAACAAACATTTTAGAGGCTTACAAAAAATTCAGCTCCATTTGGATGCTTCCAAGTTTTAAAAGTATCAAGAAGCAACTATAATTTAAGCACCTATTTCTAACCTACAATGTGTCAACATAATGCTCACAGAACATGGAGACTACTGTTTACCACAACCAGACATGAGGATCTATTCATCATAGTTGTCATGGTATGTGATCATTTTCTCACTGCACATGTCTGACAACCACCAGTTATGAAACTAGTTTGTATTAATGTGAAGCGGAGGCCTAGACAGTTTAAGCTTGTTATTGAGTAAGTTCTTCTAACTTTCATTGAATAGACAAAAAGATATGCTGTTACTGAGTAGTGAAAGCCAGCAGCAAGAGAGAGCAATAAAATATTTATTAACAAGCCACATATTCCTCATAGCCAAAATACTCATACTGCTGTTATATAGATGCCACATGTAATAGATGAGGATCTTCAAGCAGAAGAAGTATATTTAGCTCATAAATGGTCAGTTTTCATAATATTGTATCTACTACATCAATTTTACAATAAATCCTACTGAACAGGAAAATAAAACAGGAATTATGGCTTCAGTCAAAGGAGATAGGCAAGTCTTCCCCTCCACCCTCCATGTACGTATTTTTTGTGTAGCATCAACACTGTGTTAGACACCTTGGTTAAGCTTCTTTTATTCAAAGTTGAAAGAGGGCAAATTCATAACCTTACTAGAGAAAAATTAACCTCCCCCATAAATCTTTTTTAAAATATTGAACAATTTTCTTTATAAGATGCTGGGTTTTAAAGTAGGAAGGATAAAATGGAGTTATTAGAGCTGCAGATGCACATGAAGCCATAAATCAGTGAGAGGATGTGGCAGGGAAGATTTTAAAAAGTATCAGTTAAATGTCTGCATCCCCAACCTAACTTAAAGAAAAAAAATAAAAGACTCAGCATCTAGGGAAACATGTCAAAGAATAGATACACTGGATGTAGGCAATTAAGTGGTAAACATGCTCATGGCACAGTTACATTAGATAAAAAAATAAATAAAAATCAAACTTAAGAAGAGGGTTATAAACCTTCATGCTTTAGGGCAGAACCAGACAACTATATCATGAGAATGGGAAAATTTTTTCCTTGTGGGCAGGTTATTCCATAGTCTTCTACTATGTGGTTTGTTGCAACTTACTCTAAATCTTCTGGTACAATTGTCAGAGTCGATATACTGGACTAGATGGACCATTTGGTTTGATCGAGGATGGCAATAGGTGTCCACACACAGGTAGAAAAAGAAAAAAGTCCTTTAGCCTAATGCAAAGATTAGAGGAAACATTATTTTGTTTCTCTTTGAACAAGCTACTGAACTAGCCTCTGTTTTTTCCTCAGTGTCCCTTCTTCATCAATATTTACAGGAAGGGCACTGGTAGGGTGTGTCAAGGGAATGAAACATTAAGAAGGGGATAGTATGCTGCAACTAGTCTTTCTACAGCAAGTGTTGTGAAGAATGACAACTGAATACTATTTTTAGAGCTGATATTCCAGCGTAAAACAAATTTAGGAACATTCATTTCACTTGAATGGGGAATTGTGAATTTAGTGCAACATAAATGAAGTTTAGCTGCAGATTGAGAGAACACAAATATATGATCCTTTCTCATTTCCTCTCATCTTCCTTCGGTCATGCCGTAAGACTCACATTTCTTTGCCAAAGCATTCTCCAAAGAATTAGAACAGAAAGTGGGCTTCAAGGTAAAAGCCAGCAATTAACTGAAGAGTAGGATGGAAAATTGACTGTCCCTTCTGCGACAGATGCCACTATACTCACAAAACCTATGAGATTAATTAACAATATAGCCTGGATAAACTAAACAACTTAAATAATCGTAGCAGTTGTACATCTGACCCCTATGGAATCACTATAAGGGCTAGAAAAGTAATATCGTTGCTTTTTATATATTTGTATATGGATGGAACGAGAATAGCAGTTAAAATGTACAATTTACAATAATTAGATAGAATTGTACTAGTTGCCATACCAACTACAGAGATTTATTCTCCAATGTTATTCTTGACTACGTTTCAAATACGGGAAGCTAAGATACCACAACATGGCCTTTAAAAATGTATTCAAATCACACTTGTTTTTAAAGGAGATCAGTCATTTATTTTTGGCTTCTAAATAGATTTCTAATAAGAAACAAAGTTTTCATCCATAGAAAAATATATCTTTGTATAGAAGAACTTCCAATTATAAAACATTAAAACCTTAAAATATTTTTATTGACTGAAATAACACAACATAACAGGAAGGAGAATAAAGATCTAATAAGAGAAAAAGTTTATAGTTTGCTAGTTTACATGGGTCCTATTGCATATTGAGGCAAAGGAGAACACTGTCTTATCTTAGTCTCCACTAACCCAGTAAGCCTTTTAAAAACAGGTACGTCTCTCTATTACCATTGCAAACATAGAATTAAATGCACAAGGCAATATTAATGTGATATAGCACTGAAAATTTAGATGAAAGGGAGGACATTCAAAGTTATTAAAGTATGCTTGGAAAACATCTTGCCTCTGAGTATATGATGTATATGTAGTCAGAGTCTCAAACAATCACAGACTAACATAGGTATATGGGAAACTGCTCAGCAAATATTTATCTTACAAAGATGTGCTAAGTGGCAATAGGGAAATAGAAATAGCATGTACATGCTATTTCTAAGTTTTCACAAACAGTAAAACCCATCTTAACTATGATTTGAGTGTGTTGTCTCTGCATATTTATACTTGAGGAACATACCTCTTGGTGCCTGTGAGCTTTTCTTCTGTATAGCTCAGGCACTTCTTCCAAGGCCCACATATTTAACAGAGCTTATCGTTGCTCTGAGCAATTTTGCTTGGGGAGGATCACTAAAACAGGATAAGAGGCAACATGAGGAAGACCAAAACGGTATATTCAAGCCCAGCATCTCTTGTACCCAGCACTTTATGGTAATTAAATGTGTAATTGTAGACCTTACAAAAGATCTACAATGTGCTGCAGTACCAAACTTTGTCTTGCAAGTCCCCAGTAACTAGGGTACAATTGGTGCACTGAGGCATGCACTGTAGGTGCTTCATCTGCTAAGGCTGTATGCCTCTAGCACCTAAGGGTCTCAATGTCATTCAACTTGCTTTCATATGCCACACTTTTCCTAGGGGCCAGACATCCTCCTTCTGTGACCCACTTTTCTAACTCTCCTCTGAATTGCCACAGAATCTCCTGCTGATGACTTTGCATTTTCCTGAGCACAACAGAGGGAAAAACCAACAACACTGTAGCAGATTCAGCACACCACTCTGCTGAGCCATCACTGTTTAGCTGCCTCATCACAGTTGTTTACTGATGCCTCTTCTGATGTTTTTGAGGTGATATCTTCATGAATTGAGGCTGGAAGCCTGAGGATGACACCAGAAGAGGATGCCTCTCTCTGACCTTGTTGGAAGAGTCAGAAAGACCTAGCTGTGGAATTGATGTCCTTCCATTTTCTCCAGCATCTTGCCCATCTTGAGGCTGAAAAGACTCTTCCCTCTTGAACAGGAGGTCTCACATAAGACTAAGCTTTAGATGAAAGGCCTAATTCAAAAAGAGGCAAAAGTATAATTTGAAAGAAATAGCTGATGCCATGAATAGTCTGAAGCAACTTCAACTGCCCAGAGGATGTGGGTGGATACTACATGCTCCTTAGTCACCAGCTCCTTTATCTGCTCCTCAAGAAGGTGGCCCATTAGATTAAATTGGTATCTTGCCCATGACAGAATTTGACTACGGAGGTACCTAAAGTACCCTTTCCTCATCCAAAAGCCAGTCTTTCTGGCATCCTGGTCTGATAGGATAGCCCAAACTTGTCTTAGAACCTCTCCTCCTTTCATCAGCTCTGACACCATTAATGAGCTAGCTAGAAGAAGGGCAGGTTAGGATATATTGCCCCCTCTATCCTGGCACCTGATGAAGGCAATCTGCCCTCTTACATCTGGCTCTGAACAAGGCTAATATCAACCAAATGTCCTTAGCCATGTCCAGTAAATCATCATTAATAGGGAGAGAGTTTCCTTTTCCTTTGGGACTTTCATATGTCAAACTCCCAGTTTATCTTTTCCTGGTCAAATGAACTTTCCAAATCCAGGTCCCTTGGACATATGTTGTAATAGCCTCTGAAATTTCCTGAAAGTGGTTGTAAAAGAGAAACAGTGACTATATTGTCACAGTTCAGAGAAACTGCAACTGCAAATTTCCCCTCAGTGGTTCAGTAAGGGTACTCTCTTGGCTTTCAGCTCCCCAACTGTTTCTCCTCTCAGACTGAGACGCAAGTCTCTCTCCCTTCTGACTGTGGTATTCCCAGACTGTACAGTTCCCCTGCCTTCATTGTGTCCTTTCCAGCACAGACAGGACACCTGCTTACTTTCTCTTCAGAGGCAGCCAACAGTCCAATTGCTACAAACATAAGGTACCACGTAGCAGTTCCTAAGCAAGCCAACTTTATTCTTAAGGTAAAAAGCATTACAGAGAAAACATTAAAAAACAATAAAAGAACCTACATGTATGCTAATAAGCTCAGCAGAATTCCTCCCAACTTTCATACTGGCTCTGGGAAATGCAGTGTTTTAATACACCATCCTAAGGGCATCCTTGTGGTTACAAGTCCATCAGAACTTCAGCTTAGGACAAGTACATTGTCTTATGAGGCCTCAGCAGGCCAAATCCTTCCAATCCTCCCCTAAACACTGGGGTCCTCTGTGGACCAGGGATCCTGTCCATTTGCTGGATCAGGAAGGCAGCCTTCAGTCAGTATAAACTAAAGCTATTTATCCAAAAGTCTTCTTTGTCTCTGGAGAATCCAGTTTGAACTAGTATATGCATACCTCCCCCCAGGGGGACTTCAAAGGCTGCGTGACAAAGTTCCTCCTCTGCCTTGGTGGGTCCTGTGCTTATTGGCAGATTTGCTCACCTCAGAGATTCAAGGCAGCCCTCAATTTGGCCACTTTTGCTAGTGGCTCAAACCTGCCGTTCACTCAGCTAACCTCATCACTGGCCAGCATGGGGAAACTGAAGGAGAACAATCCCTGCAGGGACCTTCCCCTCTGGTGGGACTCACAGTCGAGGACAACTCCTCCTGTATCCAAAAGGGAGTTGGCAGGATGGGGGGGAAACCCAGACCCGCCCTCTACTCCAGGTTCAAGCCCAGGGCCCTTTGGATCACAGCTGTCTACAGCGTTTCTTGTTGCACAGCTACTTCCCCATGGCCTCCTCCCAACAACTTCTTTACCCTCACCACAGGACCTTCCTCCTGATGCTAGATAGCGTTTGTACTCCTTAGTCCTCCAGCAGCACACCCTCTTGCTCCCAGCTCCTCGCATGTGCCTCACTAACTGAAGTGAGGTCCTTTTTAAACCAGGTGCCCTGATTAGCCTGCCTGTCCTAATTTATTCTAGTAGCTTCTTAATTGGTTCCAGGTGTCCTAATTAGCCTGCCTGCCATAATTGGTTCCAGCAACTTCCTGATTGTTCAGGAACAGTCCATTATCTTACTCAGGGAAAAGAGACCTGCTTAATCTAGGGCTAATGTATCTACCTTCTATCACTCTCCTGTAGCCATCTGGCCTGACCCTATCACAGCTGGTAATGGAGGACGTTCATTAGGATCACGCCTCTATACTGAAGAACATACACACAGTGCCACAAGAGCACATACATAATTGCATTTTAATACAATGTACCTTGAAAGGTATTAACTCTAATTCAACAAGGTTTATCTTAATGCTATAATATTTGTTGTGGATATTATAGGATATTTGCAAGTCTGTCACACATATATGCTTAGAAGTTTTGAGGCTGAAGAAATCCCCTTTTGCTCACCATAAAAAAGGTTGTTCCAAGTCCTTTCCCCTTCTTCCGCCTCTGAATATGACAGGTGGTTAGGAATATTGGCCAAAAGAGGGGACAAGGCCACAGATGTTGAAACTGGTCAGGTGGCACAAGAAGTGACTGGGAAAATGACACCTTAACTGACTTGGGAGATGCAGAAAGTGAGGATCCCCAGATCCTGATGGTTGCAAAGGAAAATTATCAGTGTGGCCAGCTAGTCACTGGGCTAGAGGGAGGGCAAGGGAAGGGGCCTGAAATGAGGCACTCCAAGAGGCTGGAGAAGCTGAGAGAACCCCTTGGAGCCAAGAGAGTAAGAGCCCAGGATATTGACACACTCCTGATCCAAGAGCTGCGCCTGAGGGCCTATAAGCCCACACCAGGCAGATTAGGAAAACTCACAGAACAGAGTATCAGAGACTCCATCTGAGTCCAGCCTCATCAGAATTGGTTATTGAGTTTCCCCCCAGAAAAGTGCACTAAAAAGAACCAAGTTGCAGAGTATCCACAAAAAGAACAGGAGTACTTGTGGCACCTTAGAGTTAGTCTCTAAGGTGCCACAAGTACTCCTGTTTTTTTTTTTAAAAAAGAACCAGTCTATGCTCTGGAGATAGTGCCGAAAGACTAACATTGACTATCACTGGAGAAGAACCAGGAATCCTAGTGACCAGGAAAATGGGCAAAGCTGAATGAGTTCCTTGTATTGCCAGTGCCATTGCAAATAACTCAACTGCATACTCTCTAGACACTTGAAGTTTTTTTCTTCTTTTTCCAGGTTGGTGCTGAGAACTCCAGCACTGAAGATCCCTTTGCACTTTTTCTGTCCTGTCCTTTACCAATTTTGTTGGAACCAAGCACAAAGGAGACAAACTCAAAGTATCCCAGCACAAAGTGGACAAACACCTGATCATATGTCAGAGCCAAGAAAGGCATGGTGCCTTCACTGCCTTTTAGTACAGGCCTGTGATTGATGGCCATACAAGTGCAGTGATCCAAGAATGGACTTTCCCCACATAGAACAAATGGCAGAGCACAAGGGGCTGAGATATCTCCCAGGAGGGAATGATGTATTGCACACCACTTAATTCTGCCCTTCATATCTGAATCCTTAAAGTCAATTAGACCTTCTAGTTGTACTCCAGAACCCTACTTCAAAGTAAAAACCTAGGACCAAGATCTTGAGCCTAACTTTATGGTCCTATTTTTGAAAATCTTGGCCTAGGTATGTAATGGCATAACTAAAGTACACCCAAAGGAATTTGGAATTACCTCCCACCACCAACCCACACCCCTCCCTTGGGGGTAAAAAAATCAAAAACAAAAAACATTTTAGGCAGAGAGAAAATCCCTACATTTCCATTTGGCCCTTGAAAAGGAAGGAACAGAAGCAGCTGGGGGCCACACTTCTCTTTTATTATCTCTACCTCAAAAGTCATTGGCAAATGACAGGGCTCCTGTGGCCCCAGTAGACACCACTTTCCCAGAAGATTTCTGAAGCTCTGCAGTGCTGGGAGCAAGGTATCACATAAGTGTGAATATGAAAAGGCCATCTCAAAAAAGACTGAATATTTGCTGAAAAGTTTGTTCATTGCCCACTGGCAGGCTGACATATTCTCTGAAATAGTCATATTGGCTCTGCAACAGGCCTGAAGCTTCCAAGATTTGTATAGTTTGGAAGGCAGAGTGAAACTTTTTACTAGAATGAGCTAATGCTTGCCTCTATTTTCCAAAAACAGTGCTTTTGCTATGTCTTTTCACCTCTCCCATCTGTTTGAAAGCTTGTACAATTCTGGAACTAGTACGATTAATAAAGCCAATTGATATGTAAGTGCATACTAGCAAGAGTAATTTCGGCAAATTAGCCTATTTTACCAAGGGTGAGCAATTCATTAACTAAAGATAATCTTCTCAAATTAAAGATACCCTAATTTGGGAGAGATCCATCTCAATTGAAACAAACTTGGAATGTTTGGATTTTAGAGTGGTAGCTCTACCTAGTGAGCTAAACGAGATATGTCCACTTACTGAGAATAGTCGTAAACCACCCGCCAGTCTCTCTGAAGCTTTCAGTTACTTACTATGAGAGTATTACTTTCCATTAAATTAATTGTAGTAGCTTGTTTGAATAAGACAGAACATACTCCAGCATCTACAGAAGCGGAAGAACTGCCTGAAGTTGAATCCTAGGAAGACAGATTATGTTTGTGGGCAGAGGAAAACACTTTGAAGAACCATCTGCCTGGTCCCCCTTTGACTAAAGTCACATGCCCCCACAGATCCAGATAGTTTGCAGTTTGAAAGTTCTTCTGGGATTTCCTACCAATGCTAGCCCTGGATAGCAGCATCTGTGGAAAAACTCCACCTACTAGATCTGACTGGCTAGGAGAGCATGTTCTATCCTTGCTGATGACTTGGCAACTACCCTTTGCACAGAAAACAAAACGTTATCCATGACAGCTGATTGAGATTTGCCTGTTCTGAAACTTTTTTTTGTATTCCACATAAAGATATATTTATTAGCTTTTCACACATACTGTAGCTGTTTTAATTAGAAACCAACTCACCCGTCTCACCATGGATACCTGAATCTTAGATCAACAACAGTGGAAAAATTTAGTTCCTGCTGCCCTCAAATATTTAGTGTGCGTGTGTGTATATAATACAATCATAGGACTGGAAGGGACCTCGAAAAGTCATCTAGTTCAGTGCCCTGCACTCATGGCAGGACTGAGTATTGTCTACACTATCCCTGACAGGTGTTTGTCTAACCTGCTCTTAAAGATTTCCAGTGACAAAGATTTATTCCAGTGCCTAACTGCCCTAAAAGTTAGGAAATTTTTCCTAATGTCCAAGGTAAACCACGCTTTCTGCAATTTAAACCCATTGCTTCTTGTCCTATCTTCAGAGATTAGAAGAATTTTTTCCCTTCCTCCTTGTAACAACCTCTTATGTACTTGAAAACTGTTCTGTTCCATCCCCTCCCCCCCACACCCCATCTTCTTTCCTCCAGACTAAACAAACCCATTTTTTCAATCTTCCCTTATAGGTCATGTTTTCTAGACCTTTAATCATTTTTGTTGCTCTTCTCTAGACTTTCTCCAATTTGTCCACATCTTTCCTGAAATGTGATGCCCAGAACTGGAAACTGGGCTCCAGCTGAGGCTAATCAGCATGGAGTAGAGTAGAAGAATTACTTCTTATGTCTTGCTTACAACACTCATTCTAATACATCCCAGAATGATGTTTGCTTTTTTTGCAACAAATGTTACTCTGTTGACTCATGTTTATCTTGTAATCCACTATGACCTCAAGATCCCTTTTCATTATCTCTGCATGTAAAAGTACAATTGCATGAATTAGTAAACAAAAAAGTTCCCCAGACCACTCACTCATGTGGCATCAGCTGAGCGGTAGAAGTAGTTTCATCTGTACCCCTGCAGTTGAAAGGGCAGATCTGCTCCTGAAGAAGTAATCATCATCAGAAGTAATCATCAATATTTCCCTGAATCCACCAAGCAAATAAGTTACACTACTTCCAATCTATCCATTTGGGTTTTAATTCATGCTAAATCGATCTACAGATCCATCTGTCTTTTTGTAACCTTTGCTGACTTGTTAAATTTGAGAATAGCTGCACATCCTTGTTTCAAAATTGCTAGGGATTTTTACTTTGAGGATGGAAAGTAGTAACAGTCTTTGAGTGAGCAAATATTGAGTTAATTGCAATTATCACCCAACTTTAGCACCAACAACAATTGTCATTATACATGCAGAGATAATGAAAGTATTGGGTAGTAACAACTGCTCAAGCCAGGATATTGTACTTGATAGACAAGTAGTCTGTTCCTATATGTCACATCCTGATTGAGTACCATACACATGACAATTTGTATACTTGTCTGATGCAAGAACTGAATCTACTGTGTATAAATCACACTAGCAAGAAATATTTTTCCTTTTGATACATCTCTAATCTTTTTTTCCCTCCGAGTTCTCTTTACCCCTTTCAAAACTCAAAGTTCCATTCCTTCAGTTTTCTGACACTACACATGCAGTCTTGTGTCACAGCCATCATACTTTGGAGCTTGTCAGCATCATCACTCAACTGTCTGGGTAGGTGAGAGACATAAAACCCCATCTCTCTATTGCTGAGCATGGTGCTTTCACAACAATGCCAGTCTGGAGATCACAATACCAGCTGTCAAACTTGGATCTCACACTGGATCACACAAGTATTACTACAGTTGCTAGGATACGTGTGTGTGTGTGTGCAAGATATTCTTTAAATTCTGTTTTAATATCCATGATAAAGGAGATATTTTAGATCACTATCTTCTAACTTAATGATTCATGCAAAATGGTCTACTATAAAAAAATTACACAAAATTAAAAATTGAACTGGACTCTTGTTAATTGCTTGTTTTCTGAAATAGAAGACTGAAGTTGAAAACCTTACTGAGCAATTTTTTAAGACTGAAAACAAAAACAAGCCTCTATAAAACTAAAGCTGAGATAACATTGGAATTCATCATCTTGCACATATGGCATACTACATTCACACACATTTAGCCTTGGCCATCTGAGATTATAGAGTCATGTTTTTTAGATGGGCTAATAGCAGCTTTAAATATTCACCACTCGATTTACTAGCAGAAAATGTATAGCAATTATTGAAAAGTTGATTTTTGTTTAAACACCAAGCAAGCATGGACATATGAATATTCCTAACCTGTAAAATGATTCCTCCACATTATATCAGCGAAACTCATTGGTGGGCCACTGGGAGGGTAGTGTTTACCTTTCAGAGGCTCATGATCAGTCCTTATCATATCCATTAAGGAATTTTCCAAAGAGTGCAAGTTAAAAGTGTCATAGGGCCTATTCCGGTCCTAAAAGAAAAGACAGAAAGAAAAACACTGTTACAATATAGTCATTTCATAACACAAGCACACTTTGTACATTGTTAAAAAGTATCATGGAGGAAAAACATAACTGGTAATGCTGAAGTAATACATTTATAATAAATCAAGATAAATTATAATTGTGATATTTATAAATATAGTGTTAAAAGGGATAATACATGGGACTGCTCAAAATAATACACGCTAAGAGTTTTAACATATACTTCTCTCTAAACAGGTGTGTATAACTCTTACCGCAGTAACATTCTCTACATTTAATTAGGATTTGGAAATAACCCCTCCTTCCACACATTTTGGAGGGGGGGGGGAAGAAGGGGGAAGAAGATAAAGAGTGACATGCAGAGTTTTAAAATTGTATTTCTTTGTTTCCAGCTTCTGCCTTCATTTTCTGACATAGGGCTTCTCTGAACATACGTGGTGCAGAAGCAATCAGTGCTCAGGCAGCCACAGCTTCCCAACAGAGCATTGTTGCTTTCCTCTATGGAAGTCTAACAGGGCAGAGGCAAACTCTCAGGATTATAAAAGGTACACAACAGGGTGCAAGGCAATGCAAAAGAGCTAAGGGGGGCAGTACTTCCAGCCTCAAGTGTTCAAAAATATTGAGTCAGGCATCAAAAAAACCTCAAGAGGTTTCTTTTAAATATCATGATTAAGCCATATTAATTTGAGATTCTTTTTTATTTAACCTTCTGCTTTTTGAATTTTAACGATTAATTTGACCTCCAATTAAAATGACAAATTTCATATTATTTGGAGAAGAAACTCTGGTTCTAGTTTTACTCACAAAACCCTAGCTACAGTTCGATTTGTTGAGGGCTAAAATGGGTATAACCAGAGAGACAAGGTGGGTGAGGTAATATCTTTTATTGCACCAACCTCTGTTGATGAGAAAGACAAGCTTTGGAGCCACACAGACCTCTTCTTCACGTCTGGAAAAGGTACTCCGAGCATCACCGCTAAAAGATATTACCTCACCCACCTTATCTAATATCCTGGGACCGACACGGCTACAACTACATTTCATACAACAATGGGTATAACCACACATTTTAAATTGAGAACGTAACGAGGCAACAGAAATGCATGTCTTAACTTCACCAGCAGGACATCAGGTTACATGCTTAGAGATGAAACTACTGCATCAACTACCTAATCCACTATCCTGCCACTGCAATATAGTATTCGTAAGGAATGGATACTCAGTGTGGGCAAGTTGGTAGAAAAGGTTAGGTGGAATTCCCCCCCCCCCCCCGCACGCGCGCGCGCACACCCGCACACACACACAATTAGAAAGAATCTATAAATTTAACCTAGAAATCTACAAATTTAACCTAGGAGATTTTACATGGACGATTCCAGTTTCTTTAAATAAACACAAGCTCTAACATTTTTTTTTTTAGCACATCAGGCTAATAAACTAAATATATACATATAGCTGGTCTTAAAAAAAAAAAGACTACAGGGGAACAGGATTAAAAATCTTTACACAGTTAAAGGGCACCAATATAAGGGAAATGGAAGAATTGTTTGAGAAGGAATAATATGTAACAGGATGAAACCGAGCAAAGGAACTTTTAAGGCTGGACACCAAGAAAAAGTTTTAACAAGGTCAATTAAATGATGGAATAATCTTCTTAAGGAAGTGATGGAATCCCTGTTGTTTAAACTTAAGACAAAGCACTTGAAAATGTTATGCAGGGCACCATCCTGCTGATAAGGACATGGAGTGGGTAATCTAGGACTTTTCCATCTCTAAATTTTAGGATTTTATGAGTGATCAAACTTCATTTAATTAATGCATCAGATACTTCATTCTAGTCATGAATTGGGAAATGTACTACAAACCCGAACCTTTACATTCTCAGTCAATTCATTCACACTGTTACTGACAAATCGGGAGAAAGGATCACGTAGAAGAAGGTAGCAGAAAGCATTCGATTATTTCCTACTGTGCCGTGTTACATTCACTTCCTCCTCCAGTAAATAAAAGCGGTTCAACATTCCTCTGTGCCAACTGAATAATATCTGCCTTAGACCCAAGAATCACAGAGTCAAAGTTCTATTCCATGCTATGACATCACAAGATCACTTATGCAGGCCAGGAGGTTAAGTACAGAATGTTTGGGAAACAACAATATCCATAAAGCATATTTAATGTGAGTTTTTTCCCTTCCATGTGTGGATCTGGCATGACCAACAGAGGGTCTAGACCTTTCACATGAAGCTACACTTCTGGAGCTTTCTGATCAGCTTGCCCTGAACCTTCAGCATCACAGTACATGCATGAGGATGGCCATATTGGTCCAGAAGCGGGTTGCTATAACCATCTAGAAGCTGGTGACCTCAGACTGCTACAAGTCCTTTGCTAACTAGTTTGGTGCTGGAAAGTCAACTGTGGGTAAAGTGATGGCAAAGGTTTCTGAGGCAATCAGGCATGTGATTTACCCAAAGGTAATGGGCATAAATATCCCTGAACTAATTGCTGGTTTTGAAAGAATGAGTTTATAAATTGCATTGGGCCCCTGATAGGACTCACGTCCCCATAGTTTGCCCTCTTCAAGGAATACATGAGTGCATAAATCACAATGAGTACTACTCCATCATGCAGGCCCTGGTAGACCACAAAGGCCGATTTACGGATGCCAACGTGGGGTGCCTGCAAAAGTTCACGATACCACTGTTTTCCAGCAACCAGGAGTCTACATTCATGGACAGGGTGAGACCATTTCCACCAAATGACATTGTCATAAATGGAGTTAGAGCACCCACTATTATGCTGGGGACTCTATGTACACCCTTTTGTCTTGTCTCATGAATCCATATCCTGACCTCAGAGGGCCTATCAAAAGAAGGTTCAATTACATTCTCAGCAGGTCCAGAATGGTGGTTGAATGTGCGTTTGTCAGACTGAAATCCCGCTGGTGCTGTTTACAAACACGTTAGATGCCTGGGTCATCAATGAAGTCCTCATTATTGTGGCTTGCTATGCTCTTCATCATCTTTGTGAAACCAAATATGAGCCATTTGCACCGATTATGAAGCTTTGACAGTCATTGATTGCTGAACTGGTATACCTAGGACAGCTGGAGCATGATGCACCTGAGCACAGAAATCTGGGATACTCTGTGTTCCCACATTATGGATTTGCATAGGCCAATGGAAGAGGGAGAATAGTAAGTTTATGAATGTTTTTGTACAGCAATATTTATAGTACATGAGGTACTATCACATCATGCAATGAAAAGGCGATACTGTCACTGTATACAGTGAATAGGGAGCTGATTGTTATGAATTTTTCATAAGGAGGAGATGACTTTATGGAAGCAGGCTGCACATTTACATTATGGATTACTGTACACAGACATAGAAAGATTGTGTTAAGATACAACCTCCCTGTTGTGCCTTATCATGTGTTTATCTTTATTATTCAAAACACACATTCTATGATGTGACCTAGCGATGGCAATACATTTTCTTAATTAAATAAAAGCCTTTATTTGTGAACATGGATGTATTACAAACAAAATTTTACATTACAACTGCCATTAGAACACCAAAACATTAATAAACCAACACCAAAACCAGTAATAAAACACAATGCATAAACCAAACACTGAACAGTGCAAACAGTAAAACCAGTGCTATCAAAACAATCCCCTAAATCTTGCGCGTCCTCTGGAATGTTCTTCCTTCCCTTCCTTTAGAATGCACTTGGTGCCACTGCACGGGTGTGGAGGCCTGCAGGTGGGCCAGAGTCAGCACGGAGGTTGAAGTATGCAAGGGAAAGGGGGCTTGGATGGGTGTGCAGGACAGCAAGTGGGTAGATTTGCCATGTCCAGCAGCTCTTATGTCTCAGTTGCATATGCAATCCAACCAGGGAACTGTCCAAAGTGTTCCTGGTCTGTAGTGTGTGGTACTGTGGAGGGGACTCAGGCTGAGGAGCAGGCGCCGCAGGAGTTTGCACTCTCGCAGCTATTAGCGAAAGCTGCCTCTCAGAACAGGTCTTTCTGCTACATTTGGTCGTCTTCCCTCAAGTGATGCTCCTGTTCCAGGAACTGTGATGCTTCCTCACTGCAATTCTGTCCTCAAGCTCTGCAGCTTGCTTGTGCCTTTCCACATGATGTGAATCCTTCTCTTTTTGGTACTGCACCTGCTCGCTGGCCCTGTCCCGAATGTCAACCATAAGTTCATCAAGGTAACACTTCCTCTTCAACTGATCCATGAGGGTTCTGAGACTCAGTTCTGCCTAAGCGTGCCTGAGTTACTGAGGCAGAATGGCCAATTCAGGTTGAGGGACCTGCACGAAGACATAAAACAGTATGTTATTGTTTTAGTAATGCAGATGGTTCAGTGCATGAGCATAAGAAAAAATCCCCGTGAAATGTCAGGGTGAAAAAAAAAAAAAAAAAAAAAAAAGCACTTTGTAAAACTAAACTTCAATATATTGAGAGGGGAACGCTTCAGGTTCTAAAAGTTCCATGGACAGAACCCACTTAATTGCAGTGAAAAGAGTGCACAGAGAATGGTAAGTTAAAAATCAAAATTGTTTTTTGTTTAGAAATTGCCAACCACCTTGGGCTTTTTTGGGTGTGCGTATGAGGGAGTGGACTGTAGCTTACTACATAAGGCCCTCTCTATTATTTCACGCACTCACATTTTGGAAGACAAAACAATTCTTGTGGTTCCAGAATGGTAAAGGGATATTTTATTTCAAGCTGTTCATTGCAAACTAGCCGTATATGCCACAGAAGTTTTCAAACTTATGCTGACTGAACAGCACATTTATGGGTGAACTGGCTTGGTCATGTACCAAGGTGACTCTCAGAAATATACCATTCCCCAAAATGTGTTTGCCTATCTGGAGTTCTTGCTACAGGAAAAGGTTTGCAGCTATCAGTACCTGGTATTAGGTCAAAAGTCATGGGGCAAAACAGATGTTATATTAGCACCCACATGGATTACTGCCTCCTCACAGCTTCTGATAGAGCCTACATGCAAACAAATGCTAATATGGACTTGCCAAGAACTCCACAACAACCTTCCGCCCCCTCGGCACAGTTCTGAACTGCATACAACTCCCCAACTGTCTTTTGGACAAATGATTTTGTCACCCATGGACTACATTTAGATTAATTGTATTGCATTTCACACTCATTCTCCCTTGCAATACAGTTCACTGTTTACAGGAAGCTCGTTAAACCATTGGGCTGGTACAGAGCAGCATAGTAACAGGGAAAGCAATATAAGGTCCATATTTTAAACACCCTGGCACATTATAGCATGAAGGTGTGAGTTTCTATTAAACCTTTGTTTTTAAATGCTTGTTTCACAGTTTGTACGTCCCGATCTCCATTTTGAATTCCAGAAGGTGTTGATAGTGGAGAGCAGGGAGAGGAGGGTGCTAAGCTTCTGGCATGCAATCCACCATCACGAATACATGCTGCTACCAGAGGCTGGTATTAACTTTTGCATTGGAAACCCCTCCCATTATTAAATTAATAAAAACAAGACGACAAACTTACCACACTCCAGGATGACTTCTGTCTCTTGCATTTCTGCTGCCAGTTTTGCAGCAGGGTGCTGCTCCAGAGGTGGCATCAAAAAGCTCCTCCAAGTAGACACCCAGGATGATCTGCAGCTGCTCTAGTGACTAAGCCTCCTTGGGAGTTGATTTCAGCAAATTACTTCAGTAGTTTCATCCTGTGCCTGCTGGCTCCCTTCCAGTCTTATACTGGATTCGTGGGTGAGAAAGTCACCATACCGGCTGGCCAGGCTGTCATGAAGAGTTGGTGGCTCTGTGCTTTGCACAGTACCAAACACCCAGTCAAACTCCTCAGGATAGAGACAAGTTCCCAAAAGTGTGGTTCTCATCACTGGCTTTCCAATAGTTGGTCTTGAGCCACTTAATCCTCTCCCTGCAGTGGTCACTGGTCTGGTGAATCCTCAATGCTGCCAGTTACTTCTCTGTTTCCTACAAGTAGTCATTCCTGGAAGTTTTGCTCGCCTCACATCAGATTCACCAAAATGTAGCTGTGCTCCCATGACCAGGAGGCAGCACACTTGTCAAAGGACTTCTTCTGGCCAATTGCCATTGCAAATGCAGAAGACAGTTTAATGCATTTGCTTCTCAGCGGTCAGAATAAAATGGAAAAGTTAAACTACTGTACTTGAACAACTGGGAAAGGGGTGTGCTTCTGTTTCCGCTGAATCAATTTGCTATGCTTGGGATGGAGAGGACAAAACACCAGACAATGAGACTGCAGGATAGTGTTGGCAGACTGAGGGCCTGAGTCCAGAGGGGCCTGCCCAAGCTGCATTCATGCTGCAGAACAATGGAGTTTGGGTCTGAGCTCCCAAGGGACCCAGGCTCAAATCCTCCACCCTACATGGTCCTGGGTCTCAGGCCCAAGTCCGAGAGAATTGTGTGTAGGTGGAAGTGGGATTTGGGCTTGAGCCAGAGTCTGAGCTTACACTGCAGTGTAGACATACCCTTGGACCCCCATTAACAGTTATGGGTTATGAGGAAGTAGCAGAGAATTACCTTTCTAGAGCTGCCAGAAAAAAAGCAGACCAATATCTTTGTCACAGTTACTTAAACTCTTACAATCAATCAATAAAAATTAAGGTAACCGTATCTCATTGCGATTCCTTCACACCATCTTCTTGCCAACCAATAGTGCAATTTCCTCATACCATCTGCTTGCAGGTCACATGCTATTGCAGTTCTCTTTCAGCAACAGGCTACATCACTGTCTAAGTCTCAGCTTTCAGTTCTACCTCTCAAACTGCCTGCTACCCAGGGTCTTCCCTCCAAAGGCTCACAAGCTGTTCCAGCTCAGCTCATACACAGCCTTTGTCTCTAGCCTGATTCCTTTTGATCTCAAGATATTACTTCATTTTCCTGCACTCTGGAGATGACAGAGCCGCTAGTGGCTCCATGTTGAACTGAGCAGTAGAGCCCTCTACTGGCTAGATACTTTCCCTCTAGCTCAGCCAGGGAGAGGGGAAGGTACTCAACAATGAACCAGAAGTTCATTACAATAAATTTAGACACCAAACATATCATCTGAAGTACTCCATACAATATTTATGATGCTAGATTTTTGAGAGGCCTGGTTCAATGGTTGCTACCTTACAATGAGATTTTTTTTTAACATAGAACTGCATCTGTGACTTTAGAACATTAGTATTTCCTAGAATGCTTGCCAAATGGACACTTAATAGGCAATGTATTATCAAAATAGAATAAAACCACAATCTACAAAGTGTCTCAAAATTTCACAAATTAAGAATTCAGATATGAATCATAAAAAAGTTAAATTTTATCTAATTTGGTTTCAAAATATTTTCTGGGAATATAAATCATTTATGAGATGTAAATCATTAAAGAACTTATGTGACAGGGTCAGGCCAGATGGCTACAGGAGAGTGTTCGAAGGCAGATATATTAGTCCCAGATTAAGCAGGTCCATTTTCCCTGGGTAAGGTAACAGGGGCAGTTCCAGCACAAGAAGGAACTTGCTGGAACAAATTCAGGCAGGCAGGCCAATTAGGACACCTGTGGCCAATTAAGAAGCTGCTAGAACCAATTAGGGCAGGCTGGCTAATCAGGGCACCTGAGTTTAAAAAGGACCTCACTTCAGTTTATGGCATGCATGTGAGGAGCTGAAATTGAGAAGGATTACTGCTGGAGGACTGAGAAGTACAAGCATTATCAGACACCATAAGGAAGATCCTGTGGTGAGGATAAAGAAGGTGTTGGGAGGAGGCCATGGGGAAGAAGCCCAAGGAATTGTAGCTGTCGCGCAGCTGTTCCAGGAGGCACTCTAGACAGCTGCAGTCCACAGGGCCCTGGGCTGGAACCCAGAGTAGAGGGCAGGCCCGGGTTTCCCCCTAAACCTCCCAACTCCTGATCAGACACAGAAGGAGTTGACCTGGACTGTGGGTTCCACCAGAGGGGAAGGTCTCTGGGCTGTTCCCTGACCCACATGGTGGATCGGCAGAGACTGTGGGGATTGTTCTCCTTCCTTTTTTCCATGCTGGCCAGTGATGAGGTTAGCTGAGTGAACGGAAGGTTTGAGCCACTAGCAGAAGTGGCCAAACGGAGGGCTGCCGTGAATCTCTGAGGCAAGCAAATCCGCCAATAAGCGCAGGACCCACCAAGGCAGAGGAGGAACTTTGCATAATTATTTCTTAAAAGTGTGACAATCAGTGGAAGACTCCACCACCTCTCAAACTATATTTTCTTTTTAAATGTTCATTTAAGCAGATTAAGCTCAGGCAAGAACAAAAGGAGAATTCCCAATACAGACAATTCAAAGGGTACACACTGATAAAGTTTTTACATTCAAAAGATCTTTCACTGTTGATTACCATATCCTTTCAGGAAAATAAATTTAACTTCCACTAATATGCAATAGAAAACTAAGAAATTGTAAATATTCAGCTGGACTCGCTCTTCAGTGAAAATAGGAATAAAAAGGAAGACTAGATAAAGAGATACGGTAATTTAGACATAAGAACTGCCCTACTGGGTCAGACCAATGGTCCATGTAGCTCAATATCCTCTCTTACTGTATCTCATTGATCATCATCATTCAACCAAGTTTCTGTGATGCCTATTATATTAATATCCTCACAATACCAGGCACTCCAATTCACCCATCTTAGTGTTTAGACTGCTAACATTTGTATACAAACACTTATAAAATTCTACACTTTTTAGCTGTCTGCCATTATGTGATGTAATTGAACGGGATTCTTTCATTTGACTGTTTCTTTTCAATTCCTACCTGTACTTTATCGACCTCAATCCTCTCCTCCTTCCTAAGATATAGAGAATCTCCATTAATAGATCCTTCCCTAAGGGATCTCTGTGCTCTTCTGTACCTGTTGGTTTCTCCCAAGCCCTTATTTAAAAACTCCTTGTAGATGTGGACTCACCCCTGCAGCGCCTTCTGCTGGTCGTGGTGGTGAATTAGCTTACCAGGCTCCAGAGCACCCTCTGCAGGCCGGTAATCTGCCTTACCGCTGGCCCTGTGTCCCTCCCGGATCCGGTGCCCCTTGTCTCCTGGGTGGCTGCCCCCTGGCAGTACACCCACTGTCTCTCAGGGTCCCCCCACCCCCATCCACTATCCCCACCTTGCCTCAGTGTAAGGCTACTACCAGTCACCAACTAGCCCCCGCTCACTGGGGCAGACTGCAGTGTAAGAACCACTCATCACTGGCAAGGAGGGGTTTGGACCTGCTGCCTCTGCCTACCCGTGGGTCATCCCCTGTAACCCCAGCACCTCTCTGGGCCCTATGCCAGGCCCTGCAGCGTGGGGCTTGCCAGCCTGGAGCCTCCCTGCTCCTCTGGCCCTTCCCCAGCCCTACCTCCCTTCCAGCACCTTCCTGCAGGCAGCCAGGCCCTGCTCCCTCTCAGACCAGAGAGGGCCTAACAGCTCTTGGCTCGCTGCCCACTTATAAAGGCCAGCTGAGCCCTAATTGGGACTTGGCCCCAGCTGAGCCTACTTCCCTACTCAGCCTGGGCTGCTTGCCCCAGCCGCAGCCCTCTCCTGGGCTGTTCTAAGCCCCTCAGGGCAGGAGCAGGTTTCTGCCCTGCTACACTCGTCTACAACCTTTTTAATTTTATATGCCAGCAATGTGGTTCCATTTTGGTTTAGGTGATCAAAAACCCTTTTAACAGAAAGGGTAGTGAGACATACTTGTTTGCCTAGAAGAGTCCATCTGAGACATACATCATTTATTTTATTTATAGGCTTTCCAGGGAGAAGTGCCTTTAGATGAATATCTTCGAAGAGATCTTAAAATGAGAGTTCAGAATAGTAGGAGTACAAGAGAGACAACAGCCTGCATTTTGGATGTAGTGGCATCCTACAGTTTTTTGTTTCTAGGTGAAAAATAAAGTGCACTTTACCAACAAATCTCTTGAGAGTACTAATGTGGTCAATAGCCTTTTCAAGGAACTACACATATGAACAGATACCTAAAAGGGGTGGGGAGAGTCATATATATTTAGCAACTTCATACCATGGTGCAGATTTGTTAGAAACCCTTCTAACTTCAAAAATTCTAATAATTCCCTTCCTTCAGAAATGGAAAGTGTTATGTATGTCAATAGAAAATTACATACACACAGCAGAGATACATATATGATAAATTTAATCTATCAGATATTTATGGGACTCTTATCACCACAGAATCTGAGTGACAATCATTAATGGATGTTTATCCTCACAACACCCTTGCATCATATTTGTATCAAATATACATGCTATAGTATATAAATACACATATACCCTATATACATATTACACACACTATAAGGCCAAGATTTTCAAAAATAGGAGTCGAAAGTTAGGCTCCTCAGTAAGTGAGATTTTTTTCATACATGCTGAGCACCCAGCAGCTTCCATTGATTTCAGTGGGAGCTCTTGAATGCTCAGCACATTGGACAGTCAGCCCATTTATTTGATAACTTAAGTTTAGGCTCCTATTTTCTGAAAATCTTGGTCTACCCACCTACCCATGTGGGAAGATAGTCCCTTATTCCTCAGCCTCTGAGTCAGCTCCCCAGGCTTTATTCCTGGACTTTTGTGTTCCCTCTCTTAGGTTTGCCTCTTTGCAGTCCTTCTAGAGTCCACCAGAAGTAAGCTGAATGAACACAGTAGAAACAATGGATCAAAATTTACTCTACAAAAGGTCCTCAAATAGCAGCTAGGATGTTTGTAGGGAAGTAAACCTGGGACTGGGAACAAATCAAGTTATGGAATATGGAGAGGTAAGGTTCTGGCAGGGGGAAAACTAGCTAGAAATCTACAGATTCTTCTGGGGCCCGAAGAAGCCCACAGAGCCTAAACCTACACAGACATCCTAGGTTGTACATAGAAGAGAAACTCTGGCAAGGTAGGCATCTCCTTTGGGGAACAGGAGTCATCATGCCAAGAAAAGATGAAGTCCAGCAGTCTATCATAGGCTCTACTCGTGCATTGCTATTGATGGCAGCTGAATCCTCCCTATTCATTAATACATGTGGCAGCACATCGTAAGGCCAAAATACTTCAGTTTTGCAAGAAAGTCATTTTGTAACAATGCTCACAGAAGCCATGGACTCCATAGCTTCAAGTCCTTGCATCAGCCCACACACCTCGAGTACTTTTCTCACTACACAGTTACATTAGCTATGTATACACACGCAACATAGCCTCTTAGTTGTGCATTTTATAATCTCAGTGAAAAAACTCATGTATTAAATATATACAGCATGGGATTTTTGAAGTGTCATAACTCAGTCAAATTCTAACCAAAATTTCACTGAGCCACTAAAGGCACTTTTCAGTAAAGATTTTTAAGCCAAATTTCAACTTTCTATCTCGAGTCATTTTCACTGTAGAACTTTTTAAAAAACTCCAATTTTTATATATATATTAAAAAATTATGTAATACTAATTAGGCCCCCTTTTGAATGCATGATGATACATTCTTTAATTATATGATCACATACTATATTTTCCCACTGGCCCCTGTGTCAGTGTACAGGCTGGACCTAGCCTGGGAATTAATCATGCTTGTGTAGTGAAGGAGATTGCAGTCTTTAAGAACGCTGCCTCTCTTGTTGCAAGTGGGTAGCGAATGAAGCATGGAATCTCAGGAAGAGAAAGGACAGTCTTATGGTTAAGATAATTGCATGCTGTCCTGGAGAAATGGATTCTACCCACCTCTGACACAGAATTCCTAAGTGATGCGAGCAAAGTCACTTAAACCAAAACTTTTCAATGGTGGTCAGTAATTGTGAAATAATGAACACAGCCCACTTGAGATCCTGGGCTCTGATTTTCAGAAGCGCTGAGCACTCACAGCTGCAAACTGAAGTCAATAGGAGCTGTGCTTGAACATATCAAGTGGTATAGAATGCTAAGTACTCTTAAAAAAATCATGCCCCAGGTATCTCATATTGGGTACCCAAAACCAGTACATAGTTTTGCCTTTTATATCTGTGAAGTGGGGATGAAGCAAAGAGATTAAATGGGCAGAATAGCCCCTTCACCTTAATGAAGATAAATTTGTTAATATTAATAAAGCACTCAGATACTATAATGATGAGTGCCATAAAAAGCCTGAGTAAATTAATAATTCTGTCTTCAGAATCTTAATTCTGGCATTTCCTAACTTTTGCATATCTGATTTTTCATGCTTAATAACGTTCTTTTATCATAAGACTTTTGTGTGCATTTGCATGTAATTTGCTAGGTTTCTAAATAAGCAAACTGAAAAACCGAAATTCCATTATGTGGCATCATATCGACACAAACATAAATCATTAGCAGGGTTAGGACCTTCAGATCCACCACAAAGACCTCTGCCACATGAACTAACAGAGTAACTGATTGCAATGGTAGGCTGTCATCCTGTACATGGACCAACCAATAGAAAGGGAGGTACTTTATCAGTGAGTTTCACAAATATCTGCTGACAGCAGAAGAATGACGAAACTCAGAAACCCTAGGTTCCATTCCAGGGTCTGGAAGGGAGTTGTTTTCTAGTGGGCACAGACTTCTTCCCATTTTCCTCAAGCTTGACCCCTTCTGCCCTGTCCTCTCCAAACCTCCATTCCTGCCTTAGTACCATTTCTACCTCACCTGTGGTTCTTTATCCCAGTCCATCTCCCCACTCCAGGCTCCTCATCTGGTGTCTCTCTCCTCCCCACCACTGTCCCCATTCCTCTGCCCCAAGGCTCTCAGTCCCAGCCTCTCTCTAAGCCCCTTGTTTAATCTTTCCCCTCCATCTTTTTGTCCTAGTCTCTCTCTCTCCTACACACAAACATGTACACATGTTCCCCATCAGTTTCCTTCCTCAGCCAGTCCCAATCACCTGCTGTCACCAGCCCTGTCTCAGTCTTTCCCTCCCAGTCCCCTAGTTCCCACAATTCCCATATATCCCAAACCCTGGTCCCAGTTTCTCTCTCCCCACCTCCACGAGCCTCCAGTACCATCCCCCTCGCCCTTCCTCAGCTCCCTGTCCCAATATACTTTTATCCTCTCCCCCTAGTCCAGCTTTTATTTTCTCTGCATTCAAATCAGCCATCTTCCTCTTCCACAATGCCTAGACACCACCAGGAAGGTCACTGAGTGCACAGGAGAGACAAGCTCCCTGCTCTCAGTTCCAGTACCTTGCCCCATCCAGTCCACAGCAACCAGGAACAGCAATTGCCAGGAAAGCTCTGGGCTGGAGCATTCTCAGTTAAAACACAACAAAAACAAAAACTAGAAAGCTGCAGGAAGGAGGGTGACTGAAAGCACAGGGCTAAATTGGAAATAGTTATGTAGATAACTTTTTGTTAGTCATTGCTGCTCCTTCTACATTACTAGCTCCCAGGTCAATGGTTACTATCAAAATATATTGATGGAGGGGGAGGGGGGGGAAACCCAGCAAAGTTCTTATGTACTGCATAGTTGACCAACATCCACAACTGTCACTACTGAAAGCACTTTGCCAGCAAATGGCTTAATACGTTTGTTCATTTCTATTCTTTAGATATTAAATGTTTTTCCATGTTGGAAGTTTGGGCTGGGGGGGGGCGTTAAGTACTGTTGAGCTGGTTATTTCGCGGAGATCGTAATATTTCTGCTGCTTTTTTGAATACATGTAAATTGTTCCCATAATGTAATAGGAGTTTAAAACCAAGCAAATTAGTAATTAGAAGAAGCTTCTAGTATTGCACCCATGAATATTTCAGGTGCAAAATTCAAGCTAAGCATTCCACCATATAATTCAAATAATGTTTAAGTACTGCAGCTGACGTTGAACTGGCTCACAAGCTACTCTGGCTCTTGTAATTTCTGGAACTTTGAATTAAACAAGTATTGTAACAGTGTGTTTTGTTGTTGTTGTTTTAAATTGTATAATGCGGAATTATAATTTGTTTGCTTTTTTTAACCTCTCTAAAGCCAGCATACTGATGAGACTATACAAAATACTTCCTTAGTGTTTAAGTTTTCAATTCTCCAAACTGGAGCTGTGCGGGGCAAGCAAATGTAATCCCCTGGGGGGTTGGAGCAAAGGAAGTATAAGGGAGGCCCACAGAAAGAAAATGTAGAAGTTCTGTTCCTTACCATGTATAGAATTTTCAGGGGTGAAAGTAACTTAAAGGACTTACCGGTACTCTGGAGTCCTGATGAGGGGGCGGGGCCTCAACCGGAAGAGGCGGGGCCTTTAAATCCCCAGGCACTTTAAATTAGGATTTAAAGGGCCTGGGGCTAGGGCTGTGGGAGCAGCAGCTGGGAGCCCCGGGCCCTTTAAATCACCCCCTGAGCTCCCAGATACAGAGGCAACTGAGAGCCCTGGGGTTCAGGGGTGATTTAAAGGGGGCTATTTAAAGGACCTGGGGCCACCGCTACCGCCCCAGCCCTTTAACTTGCCACCGGAGCCCCGCTGCCGCTACCCCAGGGCTCTGGCAACAAGGCTCCGGGGACAATTTAAAGGGCCCGGGCGAGATTAACTTTTTGTGGGCTTGGCGCCAAACATTTTTGAGGGCCCCCCTGGGGAAAGAAGAGGCCAGGGGCAAGAGCACAGCGGGGCATGGGGGGGCGGGGGGGGGAGGATTGGTCCCCAGCTGGAGCAAGGCAGGGTCCAGGGCAAGATGAGCACAGTGAGGCATGGGGGTGTGGGGGGGAATTAGTCCCTGCTGACTGGAGCAAGGCAGGGGCTGGGGGCAAAAACACAGTGGGGCAGGAGGTAGGGTTGGTTCTTGGCGCAAGGGAGGGACTGCGGGTAAACTGCAAGGGCAGCAGGGCTGGGGAGGGGGTAAACAGGATCCCCCACACACACCCCTGCCCACATAGAGCGGGTACCTACCTTCTCCCTGGTTCTAGCCCATTCTCTTTGTCTCTCTCTGCACCAAGCTGAGGGTGGGGGTGCACTGAGAACAGGGCTGGGGATGCAGGGTCTGGGAGGGAGTTAGGATGCAGGAGCAGGCTAGGGGTTGGGGTGCAGGGTCTGTCCAGGAGCTAGAATGAGGGAGGGGGCTCAGGGTTGGGGCGTGGAGCACTTACCTGGGGCAGCTCCCATTCGGTGGGAGGGGTGCAGGTGGGTATGTGGAGTGGGGAAGGGTGCAGGAGCTCTCGTTTGGTGCTCAGGATGGGGGTGGGGGGCAGGAGTCAGGGCATGGGGTGTGGGAGGGTGCAGGAGTCAGGGCAGAGGGCTGGGGGTGTGGGCTGGGGTTGCTCCCAGCTCCCTGCCCTGAGCGGTTCATGGCAGGAGATCTGGAGGGGGTATGCCCTGATTCCACCCCCTTCCCCAAGGTCCCGCCCCTGCCTCTTCTCTGCTTCCTCATGCCAGCAAAGAGCTGATCGGCAGCAGGGAGAGAGAGTGAGAGGGGGCGGGGGAACGCAGCACACTGGGGGAAGAGGCGGGGGCTGGGCTGCCAGCCGAGCCTGCCCTGCAGCAGCAGGACAGAGACCCGGGAGAAGGCAGCACCAAGCTTCTGCCCCCATAGCAGAGAGCGGGGGGCGGAGAAGAGCGGCCAGGGCCCCTTCAGAGCGTGGGCCCTTTAAATAGCCGCTGGAGCCTCACCGCCACTACCTCAGGGCTCCGGCAGCGGGGCTCTGTGGAAATTTAAAGGGCCCGGGGCTCCAGCCGCTGCTGGGAGCCCCAGGCCCTTTAAATTGCCGCCTGGAGAAGCCGGTACGCCGTTCCGGGGCGACCCGGCTTACTTGCACCTCTGAGAATTTTCTATAACTTCACTTTCATGATTTTGTTTCTGATATCTGATACAAGAATCAACAATTAAAGGCTGGGGGTAGAAGTTTAAATTAAAAAAAAATACAATATCTGCTCAGGATAAGCATACAACTAAACTAAGTTTGGCCCACTGTGTGTAGATCCTGTTTGATGCACCCAGTAGGCACTAAGATTTTTGGTGTGTGATCAAAAATATATAGTTACATGTGTAGCAATCTGTGAGATTATTTTAACAACTTGAGGGACCAAGGCGGGACAGGGGTGGGAGTCAGAAATCAGATCTGCAAGAATTTCAGCTGCTAAGATTCCCCTGACACCCTGGGTCTCAAAGCAGGTTTCAACCACTCCCCATCTTTCCTCGGCTGGAAAACTACTACAAGTAGGTGTTGTTTTGATTTCTGCCCTTGGGAGGCAAGAAACCTTGTTCATTGCAAACTAAATTATCTACAAATTATTTACTTCAACTAAGCCACATCTTAAAGGGAATTTTCACAGACTGAACTTGTAGGACATCTTTTCTGTCATTTATTACACAGTTACTAACTATAGTGAAATCCAAACTGATTTAGCTCCTCCACTATCTTGGCTACCCTAACTTATTGCTCAAATGCAGAAGTCCAATTTTCAAACCCAGTTTTCAGTGGGTGCATGTTCCCCAGTCAGTGTCGCCATTTGAGACTAAATAGGTAGTTCAGATTTGGATTCACTGTTCCCTGACATTTTTAGCACGTCTGGTCTAAGGGACTTCTTCTGGAACAGGGCAGCACACTGAAGTGAGAGAGCAGAATATCTAAGATACTTTCTAGTTAGGAATCAGGAATCATTTCCCCAATTCAACAAAAATATAGGTTGTACTGAATGGTTGAACACAAAATTGACACTGAGGGAAAACCAGACCATGAAAACAGCCACCTCACTCTTTACCAATAGGAAAGAGATGTTACATGCTGAGGAAATACATCAAGACAACATAAATGAACCTTTAACCAATCCCTGGTCCTCATCCATAGTTCTGGTTAAGAAAAAAGATGGCAGCACCAGATTCCGTATGGAGTATTGAAAACTAAATCAATTTACTTTGAAGGATTCTTATCTAGAGTATCATCTATTTGTGATAATGGATGCTGGAGCAGATTCAATCCGATTTTCTACACAGGATATGAAGAGGGGGTATTGGCAAATAGAAGTGGATTCAAAGGACAGTGAAAAGACTGCTTTCACAGCAGGACAAGGCCTGTGGCAATTGAAAGTGATGGCTTTTGGCTTGTGCAATGCACCTGCCACATATTAGAGTCTACCTGCAGGACATGCCTCTGGCTGTTTGCTGTACTAGATGATATCCTGGTGCACATTAAAACCCTTTGTACAAGAACCAATATATTTACAAATGGTCTGTGATAAGCTAAAGTCTGCCAATCTCAAATTGAACCCAAACAAACATGAGTTGTTTCAAAAAGAGGTAATTTACCTTGGACGCACAATTAGCGAGGGGGATTTCCACTGACAAAAAAATCTGAGGCTACACTGTTCAGAACTGGCCCACTGGCACACTCACAGATGTGCAAAGTGCCCTGCTCCTCTTACAGAAGTTTTATTTATAGGTTTGCCAATATTGCAAAACCATTGCATAAGTTAGGTGAGAAAGGGAAATCATTTCAGTGGTCACCACAGGGTGATTTGGCATTTTCAGAGTTAAAAAGAAACAGTTTGACAGTTCCTGTCATGATCTGCCCATGTTTCAAACCCCCTTTTGTATTGGACACAGATGCTCGTTGTTCAGGGGTAGTATTGACACAAGAACTATTTGAGGGGGTGGAGACTTAATAAAGCAAAAGCCTACATTTTCTAGAGAAATTATTGCACCACCTGAAAAGAACTTCTGGCAGTGGTTAACTCTATACAACATTTTCTCCACTATTTGTATGGGAGGAAATTTGTGGTCAGGACAGACCATGCATCCTTCCAATGACTCTTTAGATTCAGAAACTCTGAGAGGCAAATTTCCAAGTGCTTGGGGGAAAAAAAAAAACAACAAACCCTGGAGTGCTGTGATTTCACAGTCACACACAGGCCTTGGCACGCATATGGTAATGCTGATACATTGTCGGTAGAAGCAGCACCCGAAACACAGGCATATGCCAAGACCTGAGTAGAAGTTGACCTGTTCAGCCTAAAGTGTTTCTCTGGGGGCTGGTATAGCAAATGCAGGGGTCCCACAGCACAGATTCGTGGAGCTTTGTGTGTGAGAAAGCAGCAGCAAGAAACACCACAGAAATAGAGAGAAGGAGCAGAAAGCCAAGGAGACAGCCAGAACAAGACCTGGATGCATGACTCTGAGGAAAAAGCCAGAGAGCTTTTTTGGTACAGTTCTGGCTTGGAGAAGAGGCTTGGAACTGTGTGCAAAGAAACCATCTCCTGTTTGATTCCTGACTCTGTTGAGGGAAATTCTTTGTCAACAGGATTGCATCAAAGAAATACTCAACTCCATCAATCTTGTCTCCTAATGGAAAAACCCATCGGACACCATATTTTGGCTAACCACTCAGGTCAAAAACCAGTAGCACTACATTGCTAGGGCAATGCACCCAAACACTGTCTGGAGTGAAAACCTTAACAGGGAAGAGAATAAATCAGTCATTTCCTTCTGAAAGAAAACCAACAAGCACAGGGAGAAATGCCAGGGCAGTGGGCACAACTAGGGAAACAGAAGGAGGCTACTTACTTACTTCGTATTATCAAAACAGAAACATTAAAATAGGAAGCTCATGAGCACTCAAGGAACAAGAACCACAGGAAAAGGGAGGAAGTTGATATTTTCAGCATTCTGGTCAGATTCTACTCTAGCACACAATTTTTTTTCCCAGGATTTAAAGAAAATGATTGGCTTAACAGCTACCATGCACCTTTAATTAAAAAAGCATTACTGGGAGAGTCTCTGCTGTGAAGCTTATATTCTAGCCACATGTCACTAAAGTATTTCTTCAGTTGAAATACCATTGTAGATATTTCATCTGTATCTGGGCAGTGGAGAAAATAATAGATATCAGATGCCAAATGTCCAAAGATTCCGGAATATCAAAGATTCCATTTAGAGGGAGATAGAAAGGAAAGGCTAATACAGGATACTGAGAATCCATTCTTATAGAACACAGTTTTGGGTTTTTTGGGGGCGGGGCGGGAAGAGTCGGTCTTGTTTTGTTTTTAAAGAGATAATTGTCCCTACATTTATTATATGCAAGCAAATTCATTTCAGAGCAAACTCTGAATGCACAATAGGGAATTTACCCTGTGTGAGTGTTCCAATTACACTACTCACGGAAAAGCTCCAGTTAGTAGTGGATTTAAATTTAACACTTCAAGTAAGAAACTGTTTGCTGAATGGCTGGGCATACTCATATCCATTATTACTTTTCAAAACAAAATTTAGAGGGCACATGGGAGGGTAGAGGGAAGAGTTGGCAAGTACAAACATGAGTGATGAGAGTTATACAAGTTGTCTCAAGCAAAAAAATGCCTAGAATACCACACTATGTTTTGAACACGGGACAGTACTGAATACTGCACAGTATTTGACACTGGTGCTTCCTCTTAGACCAGAAAAAGCCATTGAAGTTTCTATACCCTAAGTATCACCGCATATTGTGAATTAAATTGACAGAAGTAGTTTAGAAATCCTGTATAAAGTGTACAAGATATATAAAGGTCTGGGCAATGCCAAAGCAATGCAGAAGACAAAATTGTATGTTAAACATATATTACAGGTCTGGTTAATAAAGGCAACTCTATTAAAGTAGTATACTTGGATTTTTCCAAGGCATTTGACTTAGTACCACATGACATTTTGATTAAAAATCTTGCATTATATGGAACTAATAGGGCACATATTAGATAGATTAAAAACTGGCCTACTGACATCACAAAAATGTAGCTGTTACTGGGGAAATATCAAGAAGCCAGACCATTTCTAGCGGAGTCCCCCCGGCATCAGTTCTTGGTCTAATGCTATTCAGAATTTTTGTCAACTAGACCATATAAAATCTTTGCTGGTAAAGTTTGCAAATGACACAAAGATTGGAGAAGTAATGAGGAGGACAGGTCATAGTTACAGAAATGTAACAAAATGCATTTTAAAATATAGCCAAACACAAAGTAATACATCTAAGAACCGAAAATGCAGGCTATAACTACAGGATGGGAGACTCTACTTTGGAAAGTAGTAACTCAGAGAAGAACTTGGGGGTTATTGTAGACAATTGCCTTAACATGAGCTCTCAGTCCAATGCTATGGCAAAAAGGGCTAATGCAATCCTTGGATGTATAAAAAGGGAATATCAAGTAGAAGTAGAGCCATAATTTTGCCTCTATACACAGCATTGCCAGACCACAATTAGAATACTGTGCCCATACTTCAAGAAGGGTGATGAAATGCTTGAAAGTTCAAAAGAAGAGCCACAAAAATTTCATCAAGGGGCTGGAAAAGCAAGCCTTGTGATTCAAGTCTTAAGGAATTCAAACCATTCATCTTATTGAAGAGATGGTTGAGAGGTGATTTGATCACTGTGTATAAGGAATCACACATGGAAAAGATATCTGACAACAGGGGGCAGGGTTTTCAATCTTCCAGACAAATAAGATTTAATGACTGGACATTGAAATTTGACAAATTCGACCATGAAATAAAATGTAATGTCCAAGCAGTGAGGGTAATTAAACATTGAAACAGCTTACCAGGGAAGGTGGTTTACTCGCCATCACATGGAGTTTTTAAAATAAAATTAGCTATCTTTCCAAAATATATGCTTTAATCCAGTTTCTGGCAGAAATTCTACTGCCTGTGTGTGCTTCCAGCCTTGAAGTCTGTGAATCTAGGAATCGTCCTGTTGATTCTCTTTCTTCATGGGTAATGGGGAGAACAGGATTGCCTGCTTTGCCCTCAACATGCCCATAACACTTGCAGCTCTGCATTAAGACAATGACGATAATCAAATCACCTGCAGGGATCAGGAAGTATTTTTTTCCCTGATGTACCATTGGTCAGATGTATTCCAGGGAGATTTTTCACCTTCCTCTGAAGCATCAGAAATTGGCAACCGCTGCAGATGGGATATTGCACAGCACATCTAGGTGGCAGAGAATCTTTCTTAGTTGCAGAGTAGCAGCCGTGTTAGTCTGTATTCGCAAAAAGAACAGGAGTACTTGTGGCACCTTAGAGACTAACAAATTTATTTGAGCATAAGCTTCCGTGAGCTACAGCTCACTTCATCAGATGCAGCTCACGAAAGCTTATGCTCAAGTAAATTTGTTAGTCTCTAAGGTGCCACAAGTACTCCTGTTCTTTCTTAGTTGCCTGTCTGGTGTGTCTTGCTCAAATGCTCAGGGGCAAACTGATCACCAAATTTGGTGTTAGGAATAAATTTTCCCCAGATCAGATTGGGAGGGACCTTTGGGGGTTTTCACCTTCCTCTGCAGGATTACCTACCAGGATATCTGGGCATATTTCACCTAATCAACTCCCTGGCATTGCAGGGGTCTCAGACATTGGTGGCACCTCTGTCTCTCCTGTTCTCTGCTTTTGGGATAACAGTTTAGTCTTCTGAGAACTGAAAAGATTTAGTCTAACTAAAGTTATCGGGCTCAATATAGGGGTTTCTCAGTGAAATTTAATGACCACCTTGTCTGACTTCCTTTATATCACTGATCTAATAGCCCCTTCTGACCTTGAAAAATATTTTTCATAGATTTTTGTCATACTTTAATGCTAAAAAGTTTTAGAAGAGTTATGTGTTTAATAGATACAAGCATGTGGCAGACATGAGTCGTATGTGTTACTAAGGTTACTAAGCACAGTAGATGGTATTATACTTGGTTATAAGCCATCTGTTGATCTGCTGGATTGTAACAATTGATTAATGTATTAACCATTTATTAACCCTTTACAAATGTACCCTTAGTATAAAGTATGACCTTTATATTACACAGTAGAAACCCTATCCATTGAAATACATTAACTTTATAAAGGCTTCTAATGAAGTCTTCCATCTCAAAGTAAATACTACATTAAAAGGATCTCTTTGAGAAATCTGAGCATTATAAAAATTGAAATATTTTAACAAATAAAAAAACCACTTATGAAACCAGGGAGGCACACCTTGATTTAAACATACAGAGACAAGAGGTTCCTAAACTGTAGCCTGTGGACTACTGGCAGTCAATTAAACACTCAATCATGGTTTGCAGAGAGCTGACTGATCACATGGTGCACCTTACTTCCAGCTGCTCAACTGTATTAGAAGACAGCTAAAATACATATGTGAGGAAGGGTAATTTTCTGTATTATTTTTATGATTCCTATGTACATCTCAGTTTCCCACTGTACTTTGTATTGCTACCCAACGGTTGCAGAAGGGATAAATCTGCTTTTGGGGCAAAGCAAGAGACATGAAGTGTTGTGTAACTATCTGGGGTGGAACAAATGAGTCATTAAAGGACAGGCTGAAACCAAACAATATCAATGGAGGCTCCACAAAGAAAATGGGAGTCCCAAGGACTGAACAACTGACACCTAACAATGGGAAACTCTGGCAGGCAGAGCATGTGAACTCAGCATGGGTCTGCAAGAGTTGGACAATGGACTAAAAGGTGTCAGGTGGCTAAAATAAGAGTTGGCTGTTGGAGAGACAGAACGCTTACCTGGGCCTGACTGACAGCGTGACAGAATCTGAATCAGAAATGGATTCCATAGCACCTTGGCTGGTTAACTGCATGGCTTGGCCAGTATAGATTACGTCTTAACACCTTTGCTTCTCTAAGCCAACCTAAGGACTTCCAGATGCTGTGTTCCAGTTGACTAATAAATCCTGCTCTGTTTTGAAAAGGCTGCCTGGTGTCACTGAAAATATTTCCTGATGTGCATTGGTCCCTGAAGAGTGTAAAAGTCTCCAATCAGTAATCTAGGCAACTTACTTAAAACAATACTTTTCATACTGGTCACCTATTGTGCATCTCATTTTCTGGATGCCCAGCTTGAGATCCTGGGATCTGATTTGCAGAAGTTCTGAATACTCACAACTGCAACTGAAGTCAATGTCACTTGTCCTTGAATATATGAAGTGCTATATAATGCCAAGTACTCTGGGGAAAAAAAAAAAATCAGGTCCTAGGTGTCTTAACTGGGCACCCAAAATTTGTGTATGCTTTTGACTTTAAGCTCTTTATGCCTCAGCTTCCCATGTGTAAAATGAAGATAATACCCCACCACCACCCCCTCACAGGGGTATTGTGAAGATAAATTCATTAATGTCTGTGAAGTACTTGGAAACTATAGTGATGAGCATCATCGAAAAGCCCAAATAAGAATGAAACTTATAATTCTGTCCTTCATAGTAGAGTTTGAATGGTGTGCAGTGAATAAGGCCTGGGGCCACATGCTGAACAGTTAGAAGAAAACAATTGAATAGCTGCTTATTAATTGACCACCATCCATCCTACACACTGAATGAGGAAAAAATAGAATGTGATCATCTAATTAAAGACTACCACAATACATAAGTAGAAGGTAGCCACATTAATGTTGCACAGACCACCTTATTTTAGAATTTCCTAACTTTTGAGTGCTTGATTTTGCAACCTTAATAATGTTCTTTCAAGGTATTCTTTGTGTGTGCAATATTTGTATAACTGAGAATAAGAACTTGCTAAATTATAACGGGACAATTGCTGAAAGGGAATCTTCAGAACTATCAGGGAGCAATGTATGATGGAAATACAGACTTGTCCTTTGATCTCATAACAAAACAAAGATATATGGCCCTAAAATTTTATGTAAAGTAACATGAAAGGCTTGATCAAATTCATAAAAAGCTACATTTTTTTTCTAAGTTAAGATATGCCTATACATGAAAGTTTGAAATTTCAGGAAATTCAGAAGACTAAATAAGTAGTGTCAACATTTTAAGAAGTCAGCCTCTTCCTGTTCTGATGTGCAGTACTAGGTCAACCACAACTCTAGGAGGTATTACATCAAAATGATGAATTTCAGGAGCACTACCGCATCTGACAACACTGACTGACAGACATAATGGCAACTTTTCTGTGAGAAATGCTTCCAGAGTCACTGCTTCCCAAAATAATACTAAGGAGAGCAGCTGTAAGTACTAGGGTTATATGTTGTATCTATCGAGCAACAGGGGACTGTGGACAGTAACAGTTATTTGCCTACTTTAATTTTTCATATCTTGAAATTCACTAATTTTTTTAAAATAAGTTATTTTATCCTGTTTTACAGTTGGACTGCATTTCTCCTCTTTACAAATGAGCAAAAATGTTTTTCTATTCCAGTTTTGAAAAATGAAATGTTATGCTGAAAACCATTATACAAGTCAACAGTGAGAACCAATTGCATGTGTAATTTACACAACATTTAATAATCTTCTTTTCTTCCTACACTCACACTAGACACAATCCTAGATACTTAGTAGTATAAAGTAATAATAAAAAAAGTGACAAACAAATTCATCCTTGGTATCACAAAACAACAACAAGTAGACAAATGCACTATTGGACCAATAGCCTGTTCAGAATATTTTTATAAATGGAGCTACTTGCAAATATTTTGTTTTGAAAATTAACACTTACTAGAAATAGTTCTTGGACCAATAAAATATAGGCACTAACTTCCTTTTAGCATTTGACTAAAATTTGTTTCCTCAACAGAACCATTTTATTTATGACAGACATGTTTGTTCAGACCAATTACAGAGCCTGCCAAGTCACATGCTGCCATTGTATGAAAGTCTCTCTCCAAGTTCACATCCTACTCCAGAGGGACTCTGGTTATTTTCATTTAATCACAGCCTCCTGAGTTCTAACTTGCAGGAAGATTAGAAGTTCCATCTCAATCTCTTCAAGATCAGCCAACAGTAGATTTGGTAATAGAAAGAAAAACAACACTATATTAGCATTTCTTTCAAACATATTGGTTCCCCAGCAGCTGCTGGTTTCCAAGATAACAGCAGCTGTCAAGCACATTTATCATCTCTTTTTAGCAAGGAGGTGCAAATCATTCAGAAGCATAGTGAGTTTAAGTGGGTTTCAAATACAATGCACATCACACCTCTGCTCATTTACCTGCACAGGCCTACCAGCTGATTCCAGAGTGAAGTTTTAGGGTTTCGTTTTATTTACCTTAAGAGTCTTAAAACAGTTTTTGGCCCAGCTATCTTAGACTGCTAGTACAACAGTTAAGCTACTCTTCGGGGATCAAGCTAACCACCCCTCTTGTTATTAGACGAAGGGGCCAATGACCATGAGTTTTTGCAAAAGAATCCTAGGCTCTGAATTTCCTTCCCTCCTTGATTTACAAGAGCCCAGATAGTGAGAGCTTCAGGATACAATGGAAGATCTAATCTTTTGCCACTAGGGCCTGAATGAGACCTCGCATACACATAAGAGTTGGATGAATCTAACTAAAATCTGTTTATAAATTGATATAGTTAAACTGGCACAAACTACTGTGTGGACACATTTAATCTGTTTACAATTCATGTTGATTTAACTTAATTTGGTAACTGAAGTTGTGTTCAGACAAGGCCTGAGGGATTATGGGAGGCTGGATTTTCAAAATTTTGTAGAAGGTTTTTATTCCCTTCTCCCCCTTATATCATCTGTGGCTGTACACCTGGTTGGGCACAGTGTTGTACTATTCTGAACAATAACATGCACATTTTTTTATTAATGTGCTTGGGGAAATGAAATAGGCACAATGAACAAGACTGAATAAACAGTCATTGATTAAGTGTGGAGGCATAACCCAATACACTTGACCATTCTCCATGGCTCCATTTCATACTCACTAAAAACTTCAACAGTTCAGTAAATTATCTACCTTGCATTCATTCACCTAGTTCTAGAGATTTAAAATAGTGCAGAGATTAGAAAGGTAAAGATCTATTGCCATAAACATAAAATAGTATATTCCTGTCTCTGTAATGACTATTTAGACATTAAATCATATTTAGAGATCTTTGTTGATGATAGTTATGCATAGTAACCAATTCATGCCAAAAGTCAAAAGTTTTTGCCCTTCTATATAAATGTTATAACTGAAATATGGTCAACCAACCATATTAAAGAATATGGTTCTTAAAAGAATACAGAAGTTTTGAAAAGTAATTCTACCAATTATAGGCTACTATATTAACTAAAAAATATTATACACAGGCTTAAATTAAAAGGTTAAAAATAGAAAGGAAGTTGACAGTAGAAGTGACTAAATTCCAACTCCCATCTTTGATGAAAATTAGATGTCTAAACAGCTTAGATACAGCAGAAGTAATACAAGTTATTTCAATTTCATAACTATTAAAATGCACTAAAACAGTGCATTTATATTATTGAAATTAGAGATTTTGATTTCTTGGAGAAAGAGAACAATCCAATTACCAACTAATTGGTTAGAGTTTCTCTGATGTTAGCATTGCTAGGAGTGGATAATTTGTAAAAATAAATAAATGTGACAAAATACATTGTTAAGATTTTTTGTATTAGCTGTTCTAATTACTAGTACCACTGACTAGAGAAGAGCCAATGCTAGACATGTGGTTTGTAAATACTTGGGAAATTTTAGCTGTGGGAACAAAGTTAGTGGCCTAAATGATACCTTTAAAGTACAAGGACCACCTAGCTAACAGACATCATTTATGCTGAAAAACCATGGATAAAAAAAGCCACCTACTCTATTTCCCTGGCCCTTACGAATTTTTTATTATTTATTTTGTTCCATTTCTTTTTATATATGCAAATTTTAAGTGTTCTTAGTTTGAATCATGTGATCTAGTCTTTGTCTTGGCATATAATGCACGTAAGTGCAAATAATTTCAATTATTCTTTCAGGACCCTTAAAATTTTGTATTTAAGTACAGAGAGCATTCATGCACAGTGTCATGTTGAACTGTGACCAAGGCTTTGGCATTTTAGTGAATACACAAGATAGACTATTGTATATTTGTGAGGCTTTCTAAATAAGTATCTTGTAATGCCGCTTCTGACATTCAGGAACTAGAGAAACTCAGATTTTTATTTTTTTTTTTAAAACAAAGTCTCTCCATCTTTCCTCCCATTTCAACAAAAGCAAACAGAACTTCCCCACAACACTTAGCTTTTGGTACCATTCTGATGATAAAAGTAAATAACTGTTATTGTTTGTTTTAAAAGTCATTAAATCTGAGAAAGTGATCATGTTTCACACTTGTGAGACTCCTGTGCTCACTCTTTTTATTAAGTAATTATAAGTGACCTTGAACTGCATGAAGAACTTCTAATCAACTTGTATTAATTAGTCCTTCAGAAACTGGACACAGCTATGTCCTAAGCATTCATTTGTCTGACTGTCTGGAAGATGCCAGCATACTAAGGGGCTTAAGCAGAACCTATAACCAACATCATATGTACTGTACTATGTGGTACATTAAATCCAACCCCTGGAGCAAGATGCCCCTCCCCCCTTCAATTTATACAGTTTACAGGAACCTTCTCCCATGCATGAGGAGCAGTATGGGAGAAAGCATTACTACATCTGCAAAATGAACTAATTATCCTCCTTCAACTCTCTCCTTAAAACTCTCCTTTGCTGCAAAGCCTACAGAACACTTCACAACACTTAGACTACTGGTATGCTGACACTACAGTCTACCACGCTGACCAATATTTGCTCATTGTTTCCTTGTACTCCCTTGATGGTGTCTGTGTCCATCTGTTGTCTCTTGTCTTACAACTTAGATGGTAAGCTATTTGGGGGCAGGGACTGTCTTTCTGTTCTGTTTGTATAGTGCCTAGCACAATGGGGTCCTAGTTCATGACTGAGCCTCATAGGCATTAAGATAATATAAATAAAACAATAAGAAAATGGCAGGCAGAGAAGCTCAGTCACTAAAGGTAGAAGCATTTTGCTGGTTCATGCAGCACAAACAGGGATTTGCTGGGTAGCAAGTTGAAAAAGAGGAAAGTGTGGTCATTTGCACTGCCAAATTATCACAGTACCCACACAATGAAAGATTTCCTGAAAACTATTTACAAAGTCTAATTATACATGGTTTTCTTATCTCAAGAGATGTTTCAACATTCTAAAAATCTGAAGCCAATAGTGAAATGTTCTATTGTCATCATCATCATGCTTATTATGGTATTGCCTAAGGGGCAACCAACAGTGAGGCCCCATTGTGCTCGACACTGTACAGAGTAGTAAGCTGCTCCTTCCTCAAAGAGCTGATGATCTAAATAGACATGACAGACACAGGGTGAGGGAAGGGGTATAACATACAAGCAATGTGGACAAAGGCTAAACAGCAAAAGTCACTTTAGTTCCATGATTTATTTATTTAGTGGGTGGGTTTACTTCGGAGAGGAATCAGCTAAATGTAAAAAAACTGAAAGGAAGGAGAATCAGGGGACAGAACAGGGGAGAAGAGGGTAAGGAGGGTGAAGTGAAGCTGAGCTGTAGGGACTGTGAGGGTAGGGGAGTATTGGCGCAAACAGCCAATCACCAAAGTCAGGGAAATTCAGAGAACTTTTTACAGGTTTTGACTGGAATGACCATAGGTGAAAAGGGTCCCTGCTTTGGCTGCAGCTGTTCCTACTGGCTGGAGTCTCTGGCTGGTTCCTGTCTGCAGTTTTCCCCTAAAAGCACTTGAGCAGAGGGGAGAGACACCACTTGGATCCTCATGCCTCCAGAGTAGGTGTGTGTCTGCCCATCCATCCTGCACAGTTCTGGGTACTCCTCACTTGTGGACCACCAACACCTGGGCTCCATTTTACTCCCCCTCCTAATGCAGCACTCCCTAATTACGGTTGCTCCTATTCCTACCAGCTGGAGTCTAGGGTTGCTCACTAGTATTCCTTAGGTTCACAATGGGGGAGAGAAAAATAGCTTCTGATTCAAACTCCTGATTCTGCCAATAACATAAGGGTTGAATAGCAAGAGTGACTGAAGCTACTGAAAAACTATATTAGCAGTATCCTTCATTTCATCAAATTTTTCATTCTTCCTATAGGAAGACACTGTTTTAGCTGCATACTTGCATCTCATTTACAGATGCATTGTAGTGGCATTCTAATAAATTCTAAACAGGTTCTTAGGCTGCTCTCATCACTGTAATATCTGAGCACCTTCCAGTATTGTATTATGCAACATGACTACAAACTGTCATGTGTAGTTTATTCTTATTCTCATCCTCTCTCCAGAATAAAATTTGTGTGCGCGGTGAAGTGTTTTGGATTGGTAGGGTTTTTCCTCCCCCCCCCTTAAATATGTGCACACTGCTATGAGTTTATGTTTGAGAAAGTAAGATCAAAGAAGCATGCCTTGCATTAGGAGCATAAGGTGGTGAAGTTTGTGATGTCTTCATTTCTTGGGGAGTTCATTTCACAATTTTGAGAAACAATTTACTTACTTCAGTGATCTAGAACAAGTTCCTTTCTTTTGTTTCTTAATCCAAAAAGAGGTATAAGACTTTTTTTCTGATAGTCTTTCCAAACTTGTAATGGACTACCTCAACTGGACTATAGAGAACAAAACTAGTCAGACAGCCTTAGCTCACCTTTGAAAGGTCACCATCAAGGTATATTAAATAAATTTAGCCATGTTTATCCCTTCCCCCAAATTATTTGATAAAGAAATGCTTTAAAAATAGGGCAACATCACCCAATCCAACCAAGCGCAGAGTCACACAATTCAAAGTCATTGTAGAACTTCACATTAAATACCACTGGCATTTGTTCCCTACTGGCATTGTATCCAGAAAGGAAAGGTGGACATCCTGTGTGAAAGGTGGATAGGACAGCTACTTTGCTAGCTCCTAAGAAATAGAAATGGTCACCATCCAGGCAGCTAGCTCACAATATCTTCTCCTTTTGCTAGGCTACAAACTCTCCAGGACTCACCACCCATTCCTATTCCCATATCCACAAGTAGGGCTCCCAGCAACAAGCAGCCACACATTGGAAAGGCAAGAGATAAAGAGGGGGGATAACTAGCATAACCTCCCCACAGAAGCAGGAACTGTCATTCTCTCTTACCCAATTGTTCATGGCCAAAAACATAACTATTGAAAAAAGTCTTACTATAGCACAATAAATCAAAGAGTTTAAGTGAATCAATTAAAAGTCTACCTTTATTAAATAACATCAAAAATAAATTGACTCACCCATAAGTACTTAGTGACCAAACGTTGATGCTTTCAAATAATAAATGGTGAAATAAGCTTGGGATAAGTGTTATGTGCAGAAGGCCACTAGATTTCACGGTTGCATACAGAAGTTGTACAAGAATTCAGATATTAAACGTTAGAGCCTTAAGGCAAGTCTACACTATGGCGCTACATCGGCACAGCTGCACCGATCCAGCTGCGCCACTGTAGAGTGTCTAGAGAAGATGCACTATGCTGACGGGTGAATGCTCTCCTGTCGACACAATTACTCCACCTCTTCGAGAAGCATAAATTATGTTGACGGGAGAGCTTTTTCACACCCTTGAGCAAGATAAATTAGATTGACTTAAGCTGCAGTATAGACCTTCCTTTCATTTTATCAGCTCCTATGAACGTTAGTCTTTGCAAGTTCTTTTTTAGTATACCAATACATTTTCAGTAATTCTAAGAAATGCAGATATTAGAACACAATCAAATTAATTGTCTGACCCAAGATAAAACCATTCACAATTTCTGAAGCCACTAGCTACAGACAGTATGGTAGCTTTACCTGTTGAACTAAAAAGATCATTAGGATGACAGGGGAAAAAAAGATCACATTAATATTTCTAATCAGGTTACTCACCATGTAAATGAATAACTTATGTTGGTAAGTATCTAACCCACCCAAGAGGGAAAATGGGATTGTACCACTCCTACAACCACTAAATGTTCCTTTAGTGTTTCAAGAAAATCATAAAATATCAGGGTTGGAAGGGACCTCAGAAGGTCATCTAGTCCAACCCCCTGCTCAAAGCAGGGCCAATCCCCAATTTTTGCTGCAGATCCCTAAATGGCCACCTCAAGGATTGAACTCGCAACCCTGGGTTTACCAAGCCAATGCTCAAACCACTGCGCTATCCCTCCCCTAAAGTTGTATACATGCTGCTTTTATGTAGCTGGAACTCCAACTGCCCATACATCTCCATTTATTTCAAGTACTAATGCATTCCACGTAACCTGAAAGATCTAAAAACCCATTTCAAATCTTTCAGTAATTTGCTGAACAAACAACATTTTATAACAATATATTTTATTGACCAACATGGCATCTACTGATTATAAAAAAAAAAAAAAAAAGAAATATGAGAGTGATGCCAAACAAAATGGACCATTTTTTATAATAATTACACTTCCCATCTACAGCAGGTTGAATTTAGGATTTAAAAATAGATTTCAAACAAATATTTGTTACATCTGATTATATTAATCTTGCAAAATCTCCTTGATAATCTGTGTTTTTAAATGCTGAATATTGTACAAAATTTTATTTCAAAGAAATAGGAATCTTGTAATTATTGTTACATATGAGAAAAAGTCTATATTCAAGAGTGCTTGTAAAAGACTGTATTGATGTCAGTAACTGCATAGCAAATCATACTTAATGTCGATCTACTAACCTCATATCAAAAAAATTATAACCCAGAATGTCAGATTTAGAACTATGAATTAAATCTTAAAAAAAAAAAAAAAAAAAGTTACTTATGCAAATGGCTTTACACCTACCCTAAAATTCCCCAAAAGGACAGTGACCCCTGAATACTATGTGAGAGAGACATTTAAAATCTAAAAGAAAAGGAAAGGGATTTTTAATAGTTATTGCACTAATTAATGTTTCAGTTTTAACAAATGGGCTGTAGAAAATTGCATGGAATTCATTCCATATTGGAGATTTGGTAACATGAAAAATTTCTCAACTAGCACTCTCATTGCCACTCATCCATCATTTTCTATATGACGACCTGTTTAAGTTACTGTAATACCAAGCAAGAAATACAATTACTGTACTAGGACAGTGAAATAACTAATTCATTACCTTATGAAAAAGGTTACATTTTAGCTGGTGTTCTCTTATTTTTAAGCTAGCAGAGTTTAGTTAGCAATGGTATTCTAGGGCTTGAAGACAAAATTATTCTATGCATCATTGTATTTCATGGATATATATTAAGAGCAATATAACGGTAGTTCAAAAAGCTACCAATATCTTAAAACGTGAAGTACCTTATACATTTAAAAAGATTGATAGCAGCCTCTTAGCTTCTTAAAGAGCAGTCCATTAATCAGCAGGTGGAAAAGTTATTATGCTAGAATTATAACCATGATATATAGTGTCTATTCCTTTGCCCTCCATTTCACTTTGGTAAGCAAAGACAGCACAACATATGGCAGAATACTTGCACCTATTAATAAGCTTCACTACTAAATACATATAAAAATGTTAATTTGTGGATTTATAAATCCACTTTAATATTAAATATCAATTGCCAAAACTGAAGATATTTTCTAAATTTAGTTAACAAATTTGTATGGGTCCAATCCAATTCCTATTAAAAATCAGTGGGAAGACTCCCTATTGCCTCAACCTAACTAACCATTAATCCCCATGTAAATAATTATTGCAGTCTTTCTTCTAGCAGTAATCCACAACAGTCTTTTAAGGTGGTATTTTAAAATCAAATATAAAAGCAGTAATACCCTGTTCACATTCTTTTAAATATATCACTAGTAGAAATCTCAGTAAAGCTGGATTTGATCAAAAACTGGGAAAAACAATTAGATGCTTATGTATGCGTGTACACACACACACGCGCACACACACACACACAGAGCAGAAGCAAAATGTTATACATATATGTATTCAAAATGTAACTTGTAATTGTGTATTTTTACATGTATCAAAAGCACAATGAGGAAAGCAGCAGGGTCAGCAGAATATTTTGCATGCTGAAACTGCTCTACTTCTGAGAAATGACTCTTCCACTTGTTAAAATGATACTATTAAGTATTCTGACAATCATCTTCCTCTATTCCCTCATCAGCCTCCACCTCTTCGAATCCCTTCACTAAGATCCCAATCGACACTTTGTAGGCTCTATATATCTGTCCTCACCCCACGTCTGCTCATCTTCTCTTATTCGCTCATCTTATTTTCTGTGTTTTACCCAGTCCTGTTTCAATTGTTCCTTTTGTTTACTTCTTCTGCTTTCAGCTTTCCACCTTTATTTTATTTATAACAATGCCCCTTATGGCAGGAACAGCCTTCCTTGACAAGTATACCTTCTCCTTCAAAGCATCTTTTACTTGCCTCTCAAAACTGGTCACAATTCAGATGTTGCCAGAACTCCTTTGACTTTTTAAATCCTTCAGCTAGATTGCCTGAATAAAACTGAGTTCCTCTGAGCAGTGACCTTGTTCATAATGTTTGTGAAGTGCAAGATACAGCAATGTGACTCAAATAAGTTGTTAGGCAAATATGGGTGTTTAATGTGTTATATGTCTACGGTTTAAAAAATTTCAACATGGGGAAATTAAATGAGATAGTAAAAGTAGTTAACTAATGCACTGTAATCAACAAAAAACCCACCAAAGTAATTAAGGTTAACAGACTGATGAACCTGCCAGAATTATTTGATAGTGCTGATAAGCAAACCTTCATGTGCCAACACATTGCCCAACTTTTCTAAGACAAAAATACCAGGCAACAGATGTTAAAATAAACTGTCACTACACTACAAAAAGGAAATTGAAATTTAATTAAACAAACAAAAACCAGACAATTGTCCATATTACGGTTACAAGACTCCTTCTTCAGCAAATGCTGTGTAGTAATCATGAAACAACTACTCAGAGACAGGAATAATAATTGTTAATCCAGGGGACTGCCTCAAGCAAAACTCAAGATTTTGTGTTATAAAATGTCATTGTGACAACTAGAAAATTTTTTGAGGCTCATATTTCACCTGGCCATAAAAGTAGTCACTGGCACATATTTGTTTTTAGTTTAATAGGCCACTAGCAGGTTAAAATTCATGTTGAAGAAAGTAAATTTTTCTGACCTATGTTACAACACTTAGACTTTCAAAACTGAATTTTAAACATCTAATTAACTTTTCACTGCATATGTTGTCTTCTCCCTGTTTCTAAATGAGAAGCTAGTCAGTTTAATATATGGCATTTTCTAGTAATTTTCACTTTTGGTATTCCTGCACTAGCACAATATTGCTTATGTCTGGGTTGCAAATACTACAGGAAAATGTATTTTTATAGAAGACACTTCCCATTAGAATTAACTAAAACCACAGAAATAGTGCCATTGGTCTTAGATTTTGTAAAATCTTATTTTTAGAGAACTCAAATATGGGTACCAGTTTGGATGCTTCTACTAGTCACCTTTAGGAATAGGTGAAAGCTCGCTAATGTCAATTAACCTTTTAAGTTGTTCAGAACATGGCGATGTAACAGCTTCAGCAGGGAAAAGAATGTCTCAAGAGTTGCTTATTCTTTGATGCTACAGAGAGAGTGACAGCAGCTCAATAAAACCTGTTCCTCCTCCACTGAGGGTAGCCAATAAGAAATTAGCAAGTCTCCCTGTAAACAGAATGAAGCAGCAAAATGAAGTCTCAAGGCTCACTTTAACATCCCTAGTTGAATGGCAGAAAGTGCAAAGGAATGCATATTTCTTAGACTAGTAATGGCTGTTAAAGCTGATCAGCTTTTTTACTTATTTCCTACATTTCTAACACAAAATATCAATCTAAACATCATTCCTATTATCAGTAATATATTAGGTTTCAGAGTAGCAGCCGTGTTAGTCTGTATTCGCAAACAGAAAAGGAGTACTTGTGGCACCTTAGAGACTAACCAATTTATTTGAGCATAAGCTTTCGTGAGCTACAGCTCACTTCATCGGATGCATTCAGTGACTGTAGCTCACGAAAGCTTATGCTCAAACAAATTGGTTAGTCTCTAAGGTGCCACAAGTACTCCTTTTCTTTTTGAGTAATATGTTAAAAGACTTAACACTTTGTAACTTCTGAGAAAGCCTCTCTAAAGCAAAAGCATACATATCACTTAATATTGCTAAACAGAAGCATTCCAGTTGACCTGAGACTGGAAATGATAACTGGCACAAAGGGGGATTCTTTTAGTCTCATACAGATGCACGTGAGTGTCTCTACCCTAATTTATTCCACTTTAAAAAAGGTATTTAGCACCTAGACAAGCCTCACTCTTTAAAATTGCAAAGCTTCTATTTCCCTCAGTTTCTATTGTAATTTATCCGCCTTGTCATCTTACCAAACTGGTGAAGGACACTGCAGCTTTAAATATTTCAGAGCTATGTAGCTAGTAAATAGACTCCATTGCAATATGGCTCTGAAGGTCGTGTCCTATTGTCTCTTTTTCTCTGCAAATATACTGAACTGCATAACATGGTTTATTTTACAAAAGAATAAATACTGCCCTACCATTTCTAAATCATGTCAATTTGATCAGAGAGCTCCTTATTAGAAAAAAAACAGATACAGCACTCCTTCTGTACACACCTATGCTGCCTCTAGATGCATCAAAAACCTACACCCTGGATGCAACACTGGATTACACATTTAATAAGTTTCAACATTTGATTGTATACATTATGTAAATATAGTCCTTCTTAAACCACATCTCAACAATAAGTATTAACCTCTTTAATGGTGAAAAGTAATGAGCTGCATATCAGGTTCAGAAGCATCTTTGTTTAAAATTAGCCTTCTAGTTAGAAATCTGAAGCCTGCTATTATACACATTATTAGCCCCATATTCCTCACCATTTAACATCATATAGGATTTTTGCAAATACTATACAAATTAAATACACACATTGATCATACACAGGAATGGAATATAAAGTCTACAGAAACTATGTTCCCTGAAAGCAACCAGCTTTCTAATGTTAAAACCCTTTGCATTAATTTAAAAAAGTTAAATTAGAAGAAAAATAGGGCTATTGTCCATACTCAAGATTTTGTATCTGGGTGTGCAATTTCTGAGAGCAGTCAGTGTGATTTCAGAAGAGGTAAATACTCATAAGCTATGAGGAAGGTGAAAATGACATGTTGCCTTCTAGATGATCTATTGGTGCAGAGTGCACCTTAAAACAAAACATTGAGATCTGTCACCAGTGCAAAAGGTGCATTAAGACATTACCTGAAAAGGCAACAGACTGTTGCCATTGTCGGTCCTGAAAGCATTGTCCTCCATCCAGGATTTGGGGGTTAAGGGTGGAGCCCGTGGGAACTTCGGAGGGGCAATGACATTGCTGGAGAAAGGTTTTTTGAGGGGTGAAATAGGATTGAGGGGGGAGGGCACCCCAACCCCCACTCCTACCCCAACCCCCACTCCTACTGCCCTTCGAGGGTCCCTGCCAGCTTGCAACCCACCCCAGGGGTTGGAAGGTGTACTCCAGGCTGCGTTTTGGTGGTTATTCCAGCTGGAGGAGGAAGAGGAAGAGGCAGAGGAGGAAGACGGTTTGCTGGTCATAATGGGCTGATGGCTGTAAGCAGCATTTCTCTGAGCAAAAGGTGCCTGATTGGGACTCACAGGTGACCTTCTTTGCTGCTGCTGTTGGGCTTGCTGCTGCTGATGGTGATGGTGCTGAGTCTGAGCTAGGCCGATCTGGGGAGAGAAAGTGCCACCAAACACAGGGTTGACATGGTGAGGGAAATTCTGGAAAAGCATTGTGCCATTGACTGGGGTAATCCCTTGGAAAAAGCTATCATCCACTGCGTTTGTGGTCCCTGTAGACCAGGTGCTGCCGAAGGACGGAGACAAGGAGGTGCCGGGTGTAGGTTCCTGCTGAGGCTGGTGAAAACTCAAGCCAGGCAAGATGGGGGACTCCATCTGCATCTTCTCCTTGCTATTTTGGGCAGAAGTTGCTGTGCCGATACTAGTCACTGGGCTGCTGTCCTCCGGTTTAGACGTCTCTGAAGAGATGGGTGTAGAAGGGGTTTCTGCTGCGTTTGGATCTTGCTGCTGCTGCCGCTGCTGCTGCTGGGGCTGCGCTTTGCTTTTGTCCATCAGTAAATCATCCTGCATGGTTTGTGCAGCTGAAACAGTGGTGGGGGGGTAGGGGGGAAAACACAAAGACAGGTTATTATTCTCATTCATACCACTCGCCGCACTGCTTTGGTATTTCGCTTGCTAAAATCCCGTGCCATTGCTAGTTGCAAGGCAAATTCGTAATTCCCCCTCCTCCCCCATTTAGCAGTATGCAATGTTTAATCAGTGTGATCGTACTAGATTGCCTTCAAATATATTTTAAGAGGCTTCACCCTTTCTGATGCCTTGATTCCTTTCAATCTAAATGAGAGATGTGCTTATAGGGCAGAGATATACAGCAATTTCGCCACGTCTCTTTTCTCTTACACCGGAACTCAGAGCTCTCACCCTGCAATGAGAAACTGATTCTGGTTCCTGTTTTTCCAAGCACCCTCCTCCTCCCCAGTTATTTGCATACGTCAATAAATACTGCTGCGTCCTTCAGCAAGGTTAAAAAGACACCAGCCTTTACTCTCCTCCACCCCCTTCCATACGAGGAGACCTTTAAAGGAGCAGGCTGCCCATTTCCCTTAATTAACAAACAGGTTTTCAATTATTCCATTTAACAGGACAGAACATGCTCAGAACTTGAGCTGATAATGGAAGAGGTTCTTAGCTACACAATCATTTACTGGCCTTTTCTTTCTTGACAGTTTACTGTTTGGTCCGATACATAAGCATCAACTCTGATTGAGAAACAAAACAAGGTTATATTTGCCTCCGACGACCTTAAGATTTTTCACTTCAGGGTTATTCTCCATAAAACAGGGTTTTTGCATCCTAGGACAGTCCCTTCCTTGTGTATATCTGATATACTCACTACAGACAGGACTATATATGTGAAATCTACAGAATAGAATACTTTTCAGATCTCAGGCCAAAATTATAAGCAGATCTTGGAGATAGTATTTTAAATACTAAAATCTCTGTTACTTTCAAAACAAAATTAAAAAAGTGGGGCGAATCAAAACATTTAATTTATACACGCACACATTTTAAAAACCACCTTTCTTCCATCTGAAAGGGACTGAATGATTAAAGATGCAATTTACAAGTCAATCACTAAATATAATCAAGTTCAAACGTTATGAAATTACATTTATGTAGTGGGAGCAAGTCCTATACCTATTAGAAAGGTGGCACTTATAAAATACATCAGGCCAAGCAATATAAATGTTAACCTTATTTTAAAACTCAGTACCAGAGTAAGGTATATGCATTCGCTACTCCTCAACCTCTGCAAGAAACGATCAGAGCAACCACCCCCAAATTTCGCAGATGTATATACAATTAAAGAGGCCACACACACAAAAAGTTCGTGACGATATTTTAAATACGCCTATTAATTTAGGACTAATTTTAATCAAGTAGCCATGTCAATAAAAGTAGGCATCTCTGAACACCTACGCACATTTTTTTAATTGTTCTAACCATATGGCGTTTGTATTTCTAAAAATCACTTGACTTTTAGATTGCTATTTAACTGCCGCAAAATAATGTGATGCCAAATTAAACAGCTGGTTAGGAAGGGTGTCCAAGAGCGTGAAGACAAAGTTTAATTTCTTATATCAGCCGTTTTTACATGATCCATGTCTTTCGTTTAAGATTGCACTTTCCATCTGGTTCAAACTCTATATTTTATTCACACAATATATACGTACACACACTTTTGCTTTAGAGATAATGACAGGACAGGTTCTGCTACCCATTCCCTTACGCTTTCTCTTTATTTTATTCTCTATTCAAATAAGTAAATCCGACAATTATGACTTTAAACAGTCCATATAGTGAGACAGCATTAAGCCAAGTTCCTAGGAAGAAAGGAGTAAACTATTGCATCTGTATCACGCAGCTCTGCCGCTGCTGGTGGGGGTGCAGGAAACCTTTCGAGGCAATTTAAAGCCGTACTGCAGCAAGCCACAATATTCCAGGCTTCGTGTAGCTTTCCATTAGCTGAATTTCTATCAAAATCATCATTACTGTTAGAACTGCATAAAATTGCTGGGGATTCCATAGGAGAAAGGGAAAACAGATAACATCTATAATCCTTCCTTGCTTTTTGATGCACCCATTTAGAAAGTTATGTTTTACAAAAAACAATTGAAAGGTTAAAATCCTGCCTTCAATAAAGTGTACTTGATTCACTAACTCACCAAGTAATCGTACAGTGGCCACCCCACCAGTTGTTTCAGATACATATCTTGACTTAGTTATTTGTATATTAACTTTATCCTGAGGATAGTAATCCACATCCGTTTTCCATTACTCCTTAAAGGTTAAAATTTCAGCACAAATTCAACCCTCTTGTCAAGGTCAAGACCTACCTTTAATGAATGAAGCCAGTCTGAATGGAGAAACACTGGATAATAAATGACTTTGAAAGACGGGCCAACCAATGTCTAATGTTGGGCTAATATGCGGTGCCTCTTGATTATATGCTGGTATAAGTATTTGTGCAAATTTACAGTCCAGTACAGGAAATCTATATCCCCATAACAATACCAGCTCCGTTCGTATGCAGTAACCCAAGCAGTCAACGCAGAAATTCTTAGGAACAGTTAGCTTTGAGTGTTCTGTATTTAAATATCAATACAATGACAGTATTTATTTTCTTCTTTCGGGTTTGCTATATAACAAATAGGCGACCGCTCTGGCAAGAGCACTTTGACAACTGCAAGCTTATGGCGCATGCTCACCCACGGAACTATGGGGATTGAAGTCTTTTCCACATACGGCTATTGACTTCTGCATGTTGGGAGAACTACAGTACTGAAAGGAGGCGAGATCAAATACATCCATTCCCCAGGGGGAAGTGGTTGCAACCCGGATTACATTTAATATTAATGCAGCCCGAAATCATTAGCTTTCAGAAGAAAAACTGGTGGGATACATTGATCTGGAAATCGAGATTACAATAAAAGCCTCCAGCAGTCTGACAGATGTATACATCAAGGTAAAACCGACCAAATATAGCTACCCAAAATAATAAATTAAATGCTAGTCACTAGCTAGTTAATTAAACTTCTCGTGCAAAATCACAACCTGACTTCCACTATGAAGAGGTAAGACACTACTTTTTAATATTAGTTACAATATTTCTTAGCTGAAGTAAATGTTTTATATCGCAGTCACAATATTCTTGTTAAAATATAGTCTTACATCTGGGTATAACGTAACAGGTTTTAGGTGAGATTTTAAAAGTCAATTAAGATCAACATCTACATATTATGGTTACTTGTGCTATATAAATGCCCAAGGTAGATTGCCACATGAGAAAGTCAACACTGAGTTTATGTTACTAGACAGCATATCCTATCAATGCAAACTACAAAAAAAAGGGGGGGGGCAGTTTAAACAAGCAATTAAGTAATTTAACAATCCATCTGCACATCAGTCAGCAGTTCCTTCTCCAAGACCTCCCTTCTACCACCCACATCTCTCCAGCTCCTCTTCAGAGATCAATATGCATCCTCAAACCAAATTAATTGGTTATATGTTCCGGTGTTTGGATTATTAATAGAACGCTGTTGAGACTTTCATAAATTACATTCTGTGTAGTTCTGTATGTTGTATTCATGTATAATTGAGATGTGTCAGATTGGAAATGTTGGCCACAATATATTTTCCTACAGTGTCAGGAAAAGTTATATTAACATGTGATCAATGTTAATAATTAGTTTTCATTACAAAATTTAAATCTGGATTGTGTGAACATTAGTGCGTGAGGCTGCACACTGGTTGTTCAACAGAGGCTGGAGATATATGAGCAATAGTTGGAAGAGAGACAGTTGAAGCTAAGAAGGAGAAATGAGTGGAATTGTAGCTGAATTGTCAAGTGACTTAACTGCTTATTTCTTTGCTTTTTACAGTTTGAATTGGTGGGCTATGCAGTCTAAGAACTAAGTCAAAGCTGTAATGACCAGATTCTCAGCATCCTTTCCTAGACTCTTTGCTGCCACTCTGATTGCACAAATGGGCCAGGAAGCTGCTTTAATAGGGCATCTGAGGATTCTCTTGAACAGGGAATCTGACTAGCATAGAACTGGTTATACTGACTCTATGCCACTCCCTTATGCCACCCTACCATCAAATGGACAGGGTGCCAGGGCAGAAAAGGGTACGGCTGGACCAGTGTTACTGCCTCTAAGGGGGCTGTTCCAAGACAACTCAAGCAAGAGCAAACTCGAGGGTGGTTGAACTTGCACAGGGAGCTAAAATGGCTCCCTGCAACCTTGAGGACTGAGGGAGCAGAGCCCTGAGCCACCTGACTAGGCCAAAACTTTTTTTGTCTCAATTTCCAAGCTTTTAAAATAATTTTATACACTGCTGCTATTCCCACAGATAGCAATCAGGATTTATCTGTATTATCCTTTGTAGCTCCCTGAATATCAGCAACAACTGCAATACATTATCTACCAATACACTTTCTTCTCCATCAGATTCCTGGAGAGCTGCACTCCAGTCCTCTCGTATCCTCTGATGGCCCCATCAGCCCCTTACTGTCATCCCATCCACTGCCTGCATCCCACCAAATCCCCATGACAATAAAAGTTCAGAAGTGTGAAGTTCACTACATTTTGAACTCTTCACGTGAAAGCCATCACTGCAGCTTCTAGCTCATGGAAATGTTCCTAAATTGAAATAACTGATGTAATCTTCTCCAGTAGCCATGGAATGCTGTATTAGATATTTTGTAAGGATTCTCATTCAAAGTCTGATGTCAGGCAGCCCAGTCAACATACGTATGACCTGAAAGTGACAGCAAGTGCGTCACTGACTGCCTAATACGGGAGAGTTCTATTCTGGTCTATTGATCAGTGGCTGAATTGCTGTTCCATTTTGAAGAGGCAGCAGCCTAAACCCATTCAGGTATCCTTGATGACAGCTTCACTCTGCAGGTCAGCCAAGAAGATGGAGGAGGAGGGTCCAGGCAACCTGAATATTATCTATGTCCCCTTCCAAATACAGTAATCAGGAAAAGTGGGGAAAGCGCACCATAATAAGAAGACAGAATCTGGGTGCCGAAGGTCCTTCTCCTAATAAAAGGATCATTAGGGCGAAAAAATAAAGCTTTCTCCTACTAGTACTCTTTGGCAATTGGGAATAGGGAGGTCAGTTTAGAACTGCCCTATCGAAACCATCAGCGGTTCAATTAATCAATGTCAAATGATTCAAAGAAAGGTGTAACCCCAACAACTGGACATAATTTTGCAATATTTTATTATGAGAAAAGTGCCTTCTTGATCTCAGTCAGTTTATACCTTGTACTTCATGCAGTTTATTCCCACATTTGTAATTTGATCCTAGCTATGTAACTACAGATACTGTTCTTATTTACATACAAAGGCATTTTTAGCTTACTAAAGCTAGTAGAAATTTAATATTATATTATGGGGCACTGAGTTTCATTGAATAGAAAAATCTAAATTAAAAATAAATTTAAAATTAATCTGGTACCATATGTCTTAATTATGGGACAAAGTATGTATGAATGACTGAATGACCTCCTCTGTCAGGTGTTATTTTAAATATTACTTATGCTGAATTATCTCCCCTTTGTCAATCTTAAAGTGTAACTGCTTTCTTATTTCCCAGTTACTTACCTGTGTTAGATCTCTCAAATTTCTTGATTCTTCCCACTTTTGACTAAACAAAATGATTCCACTAGAAAATGGTCACTTAGCTATTCAGCCCCTCTTCTGGGTCCTTATTAGAAGTTATACTGGTCACTATTCATTACTGATCCCTAGATATTCCCTTATTATCTAACAGAAGTACTTTATCAAAATGTCTTTTTCAAGTCAAAATAAGTTTGTTACCAAGTGATTTAATTTTCTACTACAGTCCCCTCACTCAACACCAGAACACCTTCCCATCCGATTCCCTATGGCCAAAGCACTCCCGGACCTGCTATGCCCAGTGCGCCCCCCCCCCCAAACTTGCCACAAATGCACAGCTCCCTGCACACCATCACCCTGGCCCAGGACCCTCTGCCCACAGCCCCACCACAGGTGCCCAGCACCCCACACAGAACCCCCACTCCCTAGTGCCCCAACACACAGATCTTCCCTACCCCCTCAAACCCGAGCACCCCTCCCCAGACTCCCAAGAGACCCACTCCCCCATGCCCTGCTTCCTGGCCACATTCACCAGCTCTGCTGGGAGGCGACTGTCTGCTGGGCTGAGCCGGCAGTGCAGCCAGGGCTGGTCCAGGGGTGGAAAATCGCTCTGGCCCCTCGGAAGTGATGCAATCAGCCAGGCCAGAACCTGCCCCTGCTGGGCTCCCTCAGGACCCACTTGCCTGGAGGGGCCCAGCCAAGCCCCTGCTCCACTGTCCCACCCTTCCCCGCAACTGGCTGAAACTGGCCAGGTTTCTGCACCAGTCCCAGGCGGCTCAGCTCCAGGGAGACAGGTGGGGCCCCACAGGTGACGGGAAGCAGAGACTGCCCAGAGCCGGAGATGCATTGGGGTCCAGTCAGGGGGCAGAGAAGCTGGTGAGTGGGGCCAGGGGGAGAGGAGCCCCTGGCTGGCCGGTGGGCAGGCTGAGAGGAGCCAGCGGTGGGTGGAGGGGAGTGAGCCAGCGGTGTCTCAGGGCACAATGCAAGCCGAGCAGGCCGGGACTCCTTCTGAGCATGGGCCCAGCTCCATGGCACCACTATAAACCTGGTACTGGGCAGAGGAGTATGGAGGAAACATGAGTGTGGGTAGCTGCCTATCCTGTCTTGTTAGGGAGGGAGATATGGGAAGCTGTTATTGTAACCTCCTCTGTCAGGGAAAGGAGAAGGCAAGTTCTTACTTTGCAGTGAACACGGAAACTGCATTTTTGTATGTATTTGAGATTGAAGTTGGACCCAGGTTGATAACACACAAATTGGGGATGGGAGCTTCCTCATAAAAGACGTGGTGGTGGTGGTGAAATTAGACAACAGACAAAACCCACAATTTTTAAATATTATATTTTGGGTTCTGCCTCTTGATTTTCGAATACTTGGGTTTTGCAATGCAGTGATATACACACTGCCAAGTGTTGTGCATCTCAGAATGCAGGCTTTAGGCAGCCTTGTCACATCTGCCCACATCTCAAGTGACAGAACAAGGTAGAACCCTTCCTCAAAGACTTCAGCCGAGACTGGGAACCATGGATTCTGGTTTCACCTTTTCTTCTGAGTGCTGTTCACAAGCCTTACTACTATGACCACCTCATATCTCTACCCTAAAAGGTAGGCAACTAATAGTTCCCTAATTTTTCAAATAAGGTAATTGAGAAGTTGCACAAATCACATCAAGACTGAGTTGCGAACCCAGGTCTCAGGTCTTGTTCTGCTGCCTTTCTGAAGGAATGAATCAAATCTATGTGCTTGACTAACTGGTCTGTAACCATTGCTCTAACCACTAGACCACATACGGCTCCCAGATCATGATGCGAACCCAGGAATTCTAATACCCAGCATTCTTCTACAGTCTCACAAATATTTGTTAAACTAATTGACAGCAAGCTTCATTCTTGAAGGTGTAACATTTGAATTACTAGGGTACTGAATGCTATCTAAGGATATTGCTACGGAACTATGGTCTTACCTGTAGGTCACCATTTTTAATTTAGCTCTGCTCTGCTCCCTGTTAAAAGTTGTTCCCATGTAACTAATTTTTTTTTTTTTTTTTTTTGCTAAAAGCTTGTTTTCAGTCAATCTGAATTTTGGACCAAATTTGAGTCGTCATTGCTCCTTCCATTGTTCCTCTTTCAAATAAAACTTAAGGTGTTTACATGGCATGATTTACCCCTATTGAAGTTCTGCTATGTCATCATGTTTTGTCTCTATAATATTATACCATTCTCAGATATTATACTGACTTCATTATGGATGTGTTGTTAACAGAGCCATCATTAAGGTTATACTGAGCTTTTTCAAGTGGAGTTTTAATTATTGTATTAGGTATAATGACAAGTAAATGTGTTTAGTATTTTAGGAGTTAAAAATTACTCCTTTCTGAAATGTAAAAAAATCTTAATTTTTGCACTCCTTCTTCATGGCTTTGCTTTTACATTTAAATCTGTAGGTAAACAGAGTTAAACAAAATTTCAAGCATAGATAATTTTTTTCCAATAAAAAGTTATGATAATTATTTTTCGAAACAGCTTTTATTAATGTTAGAAAAGGCAACAGAGAAAATATTTATGAAAACAATTGGGAGGCAGCCCATATAGACCCTCAACTCTGGAAAGCTCTGAAGAGTATGAAGTAATCTTTACCCTATTCAGCTCCTTGACATGTTGAATATATGCAAGGAAACCTGCTCTGAACTGAGTCAATGAAGTGTAACATTTTAAACACATAAAATGCTCCACGAATTTAGACTCCAATTCTGCAAATGCATCCGCCAAGGCAGACACTTGTTCCCATTCAGAGATCCACTGAAGTCAATGACCTCCGTGCAAGTGCAGAAGTCCAAACACATAGATACATTTGCAAGATCAGGGGCTATACTATGAGCAGTTTTCCTTGTATGTCCTCCCAAACTTGGCTGAGATATAAGACAGTTTACCTATCCTCTGCCCATTTATTGAAGCAGAAGATAGTAAAAATTCATGTCAGATGCTTGGAAAGAGCTGTAGAGAAATATATTAATCTGGTGCAGAGTTTTTTTTACATGAACCCCTAGGAGCCTGGCATTGCAGAAAACTATGCACTCAAGTAATTTCCTATGCCAAATAATTAAAGAACTTTCAAGACTGCTAATGTTTTCTTCTTTAAAAAAAAAAACAAAAAACGCAAGGATATTCTCCCATTAAAATGTGTTAACTTTAAGTTCAGACAACTGACATAATATAAAACTCTTATGAAAAACACAACTACAACGTTACCATTAAATAAATAAGTATTTAAAGAGATTAGTAAAGACAATTTATATAAATATTCTGTTCTTACTGTTCACGCATATCATTCACTGAAATACTGACGTGTGCAAGTTCCTTCCAACAACCTTAAATCTGACACACAAAATATGCTTGCAGACTTTCAATATATACATCACAAATTTATAAAATTTTATATATTCAAATATATATACAGAGAGAGAAAAAGAGAGAGAGGTGGTATGTATATTGAATGGCATATAACATAGAGAGCTCGTGAGGAAGGTGTTGCTATTTTTCAAAGAGGTAAAAAAGGAAAGAGGGAAAACTATAACACTAGAAAGTTGTATTGCCTTAACTATAATATATAGCTATAAATTAACTTCACATCATATAATCCCCCAAGTGTGGATGAAGTTATATTGGTATAAAAGTGCTTTATACCATTATAGCTATTCCCATACAGGAAGTTGAATAAGCTATATCAGTACAAGGTACCTTTACGCCAGTGTAACTACATACGCATTAGGGCTTGTACCATTTAAAAAAAAAAATCACATTCCTAAAACAATTGTTCCTTCACAGGCTTTATAATCTATTCATACCTTGCTCTTTGATAAAGCTTTTCGTAGCCAGAATGACATTTACAACGATTACCACCAGACAAAAAACAAACAAACAAAACCCACATCATTACCCCCATCAGAATTTCCTATATCCAGGAAGGGAAAAGAGTCAAAGACTCCACAAAGTCCACTAGGACCTTTGCTATGCCATTCAATCTCTAGAGTGATAGATGCTAGTACAAAATCATAACAGAGAACTTTTTGGTAAGTGAAATTTTGTTTATTTATCCTCTTGTTTGATCATACTTCTGTAACAGATATCTAATATGTGTAAGCTTGGGAGAAAGCGATAAGACAACTGTTCTGAACTCTTCTATAAATATTGATAGCTACTTTAGATTCCATAGTGAATTTACTGGAAGAAAAGATGTAACCTAAGATTCAGTAGGGTTCATACAAAACCTTCAGATAAAAGGGGGCCTCAGGCTTAGAGAAACTTATTTAAGGTGTTTGCTGACAAATATAAACGGACCATAGTACAGGCAGTTGGTGGTAACCCAAAGATCTCCTTTTTACATAAAATAAATGTGTTTAGTTTGGGAGACACCAAAGAATCAGCTTATAGACCCTTCTCAAAAAGGCCTGTTCTGTGCACTGTGAAGTGATCAATGCGGACAGAAGCTAGTTACATTAATGTGTGGGCCTTGCAAAATTGTTTTCAGACTTACCCTACTAGGCTAGCTTTATGGACTAGATTAACAAGGCAGTGGCTGATAGGACTGATGTGGAAACACTTTTCATGTATGTCATTTCAGTAATATTTTATTGACATTAACAGAGCCGTGCGGGAAACCTTGGCCCCTGAGCCTGTAAACATTTAAATACATGTGTAACTTTATTAGTGAAACATGTCCACTGAAGTTAAAAAGACAAGTGACATGAGTAAAGTTATGCAAGTACTTTAAATGTTTGCAGGATCATAGCCTTAAACAATATCTATATGTACTACAGCTAGCACTTTAATATTTTAAAATTAATTTAAATTAATATTAATTATTTATTTTAACTTCTAGTTCTGTGGTAATAACACTTCCTAAAATTAATGAGATAATACAACTGATAGTGTGTTGGCCTTTGACCTGCACCCTAGCATCCTTAGCTAAATTTGTAGGAGACAGAGCTATGTAAATATATTATATAAAGAAGCCCACAATATGAAAGAATTTATGATATGGCTGGGATGCTGCTCAGGAGCTTTTATCTTTATCTCCAATTTATGTATTAGTTAAACTTTAGGCTTACTAAAACTGTTATGTTCTTAGAGTTTGTGATAAGCATAATAAAAGATTAAATAAAATTCACAGTCCCTCCTCCCCCCAGCCGTGCAGTGTCCAATTCCTACCAAGAACTTGCCATTTTGCCTCAATCTCCCAGAAGTGCGGGCACTGTGGTGTAGTTGTACATTTACAGTTTTAGAAGTGCTTTGCTAAAATATTAAGACACTACAACCCAGAGGTGCCGACTTCTGCTCCCGCTCGTGGGTGCTTGACCCCCCCTGCCTTCAGCCCTGCCCCGACTCCACTCCCTTCCCCAAAGTTGCTGCCCCAACTCTGCCCCTATTCCGATTCCTTCCCCAAATCCCCGCCCCGGCCCCACCTCTTCCCCTGAGCGCATCACATTCTCGCTTCTCCCCCTCCCGCCAATTGGCAGCAGCAAGGTGGGAAGTGCTGGGAGGTAGGTGGAGGAGCAGGGACACGGTGCGCCCAGGGGAGGAGGTGAGGCACGGGGGAGCTTGGCTGCCAGTGGGTGCAGACCACCCACTAATTTTTCCCCATGGGTGGATCCAGCCCCAGAGCACCCAAGGAGTCGGTGCCTATGCTACACCCTATTACTGTATATTATAGCCACAAAACAACAAGACAATCATGTGGACCAGGTACCAATCACTGTTGGTCATTCCTTGTCTAATAAGACTAGGTTGGAGGGATACTCTCTCTAAGTATTCTAAGGGTGAGAACACCTCAAACTGCTCTTTATTAACCACCTCTGACAAACATCATGGAAAGTATGACATCAACCCTTCCCTGGCCAAAGTAGGGTGATCAGATAGCAAGTGTGAAAAATCATGACACTTTCTTTTTCAGTGGGTAGGGCAATAGGTTGCTTATATAAGACAAAACCGTTAATATCAGGATGTGTGGTCACCCTAAGCCAAAGTGACACAATGTAGGATCTTCGTACATCAGTACAGAAGTGAGAGTTGAGAGTGAAGGACAGTAAGGAAGGAAGAATGGAGAGATTTGGTAGATGTAGAGATGGCATCACAGCTTCATCTAGAGAAATATGTACATTACATTACGCGAGGATGACTTTTTAGAAAGGAGTTATTTTTTCTCCATGAGAAAGTGTACCTACAAGCTAAAACAAGAAAATTCACACTATTCCCATTTTCCTTTTGGGCATCTCCCTTGTGCCTCATAGTACAGCTAGGGGAGGTGAGTTTTGCTGCAAAAGCTCCACTTCACTTATTTACTTAGGGATATCCTTAATGAGGACTTTTAAGTGCAAGGCTTTACTGAAGTATGAGGGGACAGTAACAAAGGGTGCATGTGTTTATTTGTTTTTGGCAATAACCCCCCATAAGGAAACAAGTATTTAGTAATTTCACTTGAATCATGTCAATTATCACCCGCCTCAACAGATTGTTAAGCTAAAAGTCAGGTACTCAGCACGAATCCCTTTCTCGCTTACTCATGATTTACCAGAGACCCCTTTCAGAGGAAAGGGGATCTCATGGGGGGCCAAAAGCCGCTTTGGAGGTCAAGACACTAAATAGCAGCCCCTGTTTATGTCACACTGGGGACGGAGAGGACGCTCCTGTATTCCCAGTGTCCTGGGGAAGGGGAGACAGGGCGGGGCTGCAGGTTTACAATAAAGTACTTGGGGGAGGGTATAATCTACTCCCCACAGTGGCCCCACGCTGCCCTGGAGCGTGATACACAGGCCCCACGAGGGGACTGGGACAGAGCAGCCACTTGACTAGGAGGGGGGAGTGTGAAAGACTCTTCTCCCCCTCCCCGCTTACAGGGCCTCAGGGAAGGGAGGCGCTAGCAAGCGAGCGGCCCCACGGGAAAGGAGAGGGGACAGGGTGCTGACCTTTCCAGCAGCAAGGGCGGCCATCCCGCCGCGTCCCCCTCCGAAGGCAGCACCCACCTGCCCCGCACTCGACACCGGGGAACGGTAGCAGCAGCCCCAGCGCGCGCCCTGGGGGCCTTTAAATCCCCTCAGTAGCGGCAGGCGCGGGGACTACATCTCCCATGGTGCGCCGGTCGCCCTCCTTCCCAGCGCTCTGACGCGCGGGGGAGAGGGCGGCCTGGCTCTTACCTCACAGAGGTACCGCCCCCCTTTCCGCTTACTCAGTCCGCGCAGCGTATGGAGCCTGCGGCCCGCACCCGATAGGAGTCACCCAGGGCCTGTCCTGTGCCTTAGCGGCCTGTCCTGCGCCCTGCCTGCGGCGGGAGGAGGCCCCCGTATCCCCTGCGCTCGTGTCAGGCTTCGGGCCCGGTATTAGGCCGACTCCTCCTGATACCGCTGCTGCAGCGGGGCCTCCGGGGTCCCCGCACCCGGAGAATATGTCGGACCAGGCGGGCTCGGCGCTGCAGCAGACCATGGACAGGTACGGGGGAGAGAGGGTGCGTGTGTGGTAGTGGGGGTGAGATCGATACCACCATGGATACCGGGGGAGAGGGGAGCGGGTGTGTGTGAGCGGGTGCGTCCAGGCCTGGGGTGGTGGGGAGACATAGAGGGAGAGGGGGAGTGTGCGTGCGGTGGGGGTAACCACACAGATCTAGGGGAACGTGTGTGGTGGGGGAGCTCTTGTATGTTTGTTCTCCATGAACTTGGGTGTTTGATTGTTTCACCTGTGTGTGTACCAGGCGCTTCAGGGAGACTACATCTCGGTGAAGTATGAGTCTCAGAGAGATGATCTCAGATAAGGCACCAGGAGAGTAAAGTTCTGGGATTACTTGTTTTTGTACAGTGTTTAGTCTAATTTCATGAGGGTGGCATGAGAAAACTGTGGGACAGACTATGGAAAGAAGTGGAGGAACGTTTGCCTTTGGTTAAGGCACTGTATTGGGGTTCAAGATACTTCCTGGCTCTGCCACAGACTTCCTATCTCACCTTGAATAACTCACTTAGCGGCTATGTACCTTGTCTATAAAATAGTGGTGATAGCACTTTCCTATCTTATAGGGATGGTGTAAGGATAAATTAATCAGTGCCTGCGAGTTGCTTAGGTACTAAGGGACATGTGTGTCTAGAAAGACTTGGGAAGGGATGTAAAAGCAAAAGAGTATTATTTGTGAGGGTTATAAAGGACACTGTAAGCATAGGAGGTCTCATGGAAGAAAGTTTGGAGATGCAGGTAGGAGAAGGCTGAAGAAGAGAAGTATATGACCTGCAAAAGAAAAACAAATGGGTTTGTGCATTTGTTGTTGCTTTATGATGTTAGCTGATACATAAGAATGGCAACGCTGGGTCAGATCAATGGTCCATCTAGTCCAGTATCCTGTCTTCTGACAGTGGTGGTGCCAGATGCTTCAGATGGCGGAACAGAACAGGGCACTTTTTTGAGTGATCCTCCCCCTGTTATCCAATCCTGGCAGTCAGAGGTTTAGGGACACTGAGAGCATGGTGCTGTGTGTCTAACCATCCTGGCTAACAGCTAAGTTCATGGAGGATAAGTCCATCAATATCTAATTTTTTTTAACCCAGTTGTACTTTTGGCCTTCACAACATCCCCTGGCAATAATCCACAGGTTTACTATAAATTGTGTGAAGAAGTATTTCCTTATGTTTGTTTTAAACCTACTGCCTATTAATTTCATTGGTGACCCTAGTTCTTATGTTATGTGAAGGGGTAAATAACACTTCCTTAATTATTTTCTATACACCATTTATGATGTGGAGAACTTGTCAGTCTTCATCATAAGGAAGCAAACAGGGTACAAACCCAATGTGTTTCTCCTTTACAGGTCACCTTTAAGGAAAGTGGAATTAGTGAAATGTAGGCTGCCATCAGAAGAGTGATGGACACTAAATTATGCGAGGAAGAGCTGTGTGCAGCGTTTATGGTGAGAATGAGGAGTTTGATCTAGGAGGAGGATGAGGGTGATATGGTGGGAAAGAGAGAAGCAGATAAATTTGGTGTCTGCATTTTGGATAGGATGGAAGAGTGCAAAGTTAAAGTCAGGCCAGCCAGAGAGAAAGAGGTTATAATCTAGGCAGGGGATTATCAAGGAGGTTGCTGTAATGTAGGCAAGAGATTACCAAGGGTTTTGGAAGCAGGAATGGAAAGAAAGAGTTGGATTTTGGAGCTACTGAGAGGGACCAGTGTCAAACTGAACAACAGCATAGATATGAGAAGTAAAGAAGAGAGGAGACAAGGAAGAAAACAAAGGTGGGAAGAAGATGGTGGAATTACTGTGACTGAGAAAGGAAGAACATTCTGAAAAAAAGATCTGGGGGAACATTGCAAATCCAAAACAGAAAAGGTTTTCAAACAGTGGAATGTGTCCACTTGTACTTCAGTATCTTCTAAATTCCCCTCTTTGTAATGCTAGTATTTCTTTTCTTGCTTCTGATAAAATTGGTGCTTTAGTGTCGTACACAAGTCCTGAAACACATTTTGGAGGCTCGTTGCAGCCCCACATACAGATATAATATCACATCACAACTGTGTAGCTTGTTCCAGTGAATAAATCTTCTAAGGTGATAACAACCTGAGTTGCTTTACACTCAGCCTCATTATTTCCGTTGTGGGTTAGTGTGTTAATGAGAGGTAATGGGTGGTAGTTGGTACAGCTGAGGTCTTAGACTGGTAAATGGGTACAGTGACCTTTAAAGGCCGGGGGGCGGCGGACCAAACAAGCACTGGGGTTGTGGTGTATTTTGCTACTTTATGAATTTGGAAGGCACAAATGTTTTTTCTAAGTAAAAACTGTTTTTGGCTTGGTTTTTTTTCAGGTTTTGTGTGTCATGGAAGACTCTTTAGGGCATTGCCTACACTAGAAAAATTACCCATTGGCAAGTGTCAGTAACAAAACATGTTCAGCAGTGTTTCAGAACCCAGGTCTGTATTTGAAGTTAAACTGTGCTCAGCACCAGTTCAACTGCATCCATTGTCAGCAAGAGGTAATTTTTCTAGAGTAGACCAGGCTTTTGCAGATGAAAAAATAATGAAAGTTAAAGATCACAAGAGACTTAAAGATGAACAGTTGAAGGGGAAGAGATTTTTAATCTGACATGATATTGATTAGTTCCTGTGCCTTATGAACACTTTGGTGAAAGAGGATGTGTTTGTTATAGATTTTACATGCAACCTGTTGACTCAAGGTGTGTGAACTCACCATACATATCACTGACAATATCCTTCCCAAAGAAGTCCTCCAGCAAAACTAGGGAACACTAGACTTGATGCTCCAGATATTTCTAAGGTAAAAAGCAAGCAGAAAGTCACCTTTTTTTGCAACCAGGATGGGAGAAGGGGCTCTAAGTATACAGGAAGCATGAAAGATGGTAGAGAGGCAAGTGTGAGGAAATGACAGTGGTAAGGAGGAGTAAGCCTGGAAGAGTTTGAATTTAATTGAGAATGCAGCAGGGTGCCCAAAATTGGAATTTAGAGGTACTGACATGTATATAACATCAGTCAGTAAGCATAACACTCAACAAGAGAAACCTTAATATTTGGCTCCAAAAAATATGATGAGTGCATGGGTTTTCAACATTGGGTTATGAACAAATGTCAAGGGAGTTACAGCCACCCTTTCTTTCTACTTTGTCCTGTTGATAAATGAGAGGGGGTTCTTGGGTAGATACCCAGCTACAGTAGAACCTCAGAGTTACAAACACCTTGGGAATGGAGATTGTTAGTAGTTCTGAAATGTTCGTAACTTCGGAACAAAACGCTATGGTTATTCTTTCAAAAGTTTACAACTGAACGTGGCCTTAATATAGCTTTGAAACTTTACTATGCAGAAGATAAATGCTGCTTTTAAACCCTCTGAATTTAAATGAAACCAGCACAGAAACAGTTTCCTTACCTTTCAGATCTTTTTCTAAACTTTCCTTTTATTTCTTTAGCAGTTTACATTTAACACAGTATTGTACTGTATTTGTGTTTTTGTTTTTTTTCCTCCTCTCTGTTGCTGCCTGATTGCGTACTTACATTCCAAATGAGGTGTGTGGTTGACTGGTCAGTTCGTAACTCTGAGGTTCTACTGTAGTTGGAAAAAGGGGTGCGTGAGGTTCTACTGTAGTTGGAAAAAGGGATAACATCACCTGAATGACTACGTTATAATTAACACCATATCAGGGTGGCTGGATTTAATCCGTTTTTAATCATGATTTAAATTAGCAAGCAGGAAATCTTGATATAAAGAAATCATTTTAATCTTGTTTTGCCTTTGTATTTCTTAGTTATTTTCCTAAAGAAAGGTTGATGCTCTTTGATTTGTAACTAAATATAGACTTTACTTTTTGCTGATCAGGAGGAGATACGATACCAATCCACATTTATTTAAGCAATTATGTAGCTCAACAAACATTTATTTGGATTATTATGATAGAAAATGGAGAATGATGCTTTTCTTATTTACTAGGATTTTTTTTTTTTTTTTTGCTATTTATGTTAAGTCGCTTTGGGGGTGGAAATTGGAATTCAATTAAATGCACAAAAATAGCATTTTATTTTATTTTTTAAATATTAAATAAAGAAAAGTTATAAAAACATGTTTTACATTTAAAACTGATTTAGACAAAGTAGTATCTGTGGTTAATGAATTGAACTGATTATTTCTGATCACCATCTCCTTCAGAATTTTAGAATAATAGATCTCATCCTGTCACACCTCATTTTTATTCATATATTGGTAGAGAAAAACAAGCTTTTCTGCTTTTTCAGCTCCCAGTCAGTTTTTCAATTTTGGATGAACTAGTCATTACATTGCATTAGCTGAATAATCTGAAATGAAGAAAATATTCTCTCTGTACCTGCAGAAGAGGCTACTGCTGTCAAAAGCTGGTTTAGCACTTTAACATACTCTGGTTCCAGGTGTTTAGCCAGTGACTTTCACTATGGTTTGACTTTCTTTAAAACTTCAGCAGCTAACTTGTACTGCTTGAAAATAATTTTTTATTTAATTTAAATGATTGATAGATTATAGTAACTTTAGGCCTTAATATAGTTTGTCGTCATTTAAAATTTAATTTTAAATATTCTTATTTTTAAAAAGAAAAATGTACTGTATTTTAAAAACTTGATTTAAATAAAGTACATTTTTGTCCCCTCTGAGTACGATTATCACTTCTGGTTACGATTTTTTTTTTTCTCATTGATATGAAGACATGGATGTTGAATAAGTACACTATTGCAGGAATATATAAGTATAGGATATTCTATGTACAGAATTTCTGGTGTTGAAGTATTTGATCACTACATAGTAAGCAGTATAATTTAAGAACAGTGAGCTTTTTGTTTTTAATCTCCTCTTTACAAGTGAGATTTTAGTGTTAGGGGCTGGTAGGAATTTCTGCTATCCCTCTGGAGTAACAATTATCAGATGAACCTATTTTTCATATTTTATTTTAATATTTGTTTAAATCTGACACACATGGCTGAAGCAGACATACTGGCTGTTACCATTTATCCAATATTCAGAGTGCACGTGCCCTAAAAACACCAAACCATTGCATTTCATAAATTAAAGAAATATTAATACATAAAATTCATTTAGTGTGGGGTTTTTTAAGTGAAGAGAAATTTTCTTACTTAAAAACAAATTACACTGTTGCATTACATTATTGAGCCTCCAACATGGTAACCTATGTTCAAAACATAAATGCAACAATCTGAATCCTTCCTGCACTGTCAGTCATCGCTTAAGGTACAAACAAGGCTCCGCCATCCTTGTCTATCCTGGGCCACTCTTTGCATGTCCTCTGTTAAGTCCCATACATTTTCCCTTTGTACTGTTTGATAGAGGTATTCTTTAGATTGACCCCTTTATGTTGCTCCAGCTGCCCAATGGCATGCCTGCTGCAGCAGATGCTCCTGCTTCATTCTTAACACAGATATTTCCCTCATTTTCTGGATAATTTTGGAGATAAGTTGTTGAACTGTAACAAATCTCAGTGTTAGTTATACATTCATTTCTGTTTACCACCTAGTGTGTTTCTGAGGCATTTGGATCCAGCTTTCGCATCTATACCTTGAACTGGAAATAATATGTAAGATGAAGATTTTTAGTTGGTCTTTAAATTGTAGAATTGCTATAAACAAATCTTGTTTAAGCTGGTAAATGCCACTACCTCCTTGCCAGTTTGTGACATGATTTCCTTCTGGATATCTCTGTTGGCTTGCATGTTACTGCCAAGATATGTGAATTGACCCACCTCTTGTATTCCTTTATCTTTTAGCAAAATGCTTGAGATGAGTTTCTAGGGTACTTATTATATTTGATTTTTCATAACTGATTGACCCAGACTTTTTTGCATGTACAGTCTTTTAGTCTTTGCTTCCATGTTGATTGAGCTGTCACTTAGGTTTTGCTGATGATGATGTTCTTCTAAGAGTTCTAGTGTACTGTTAGCCTTGTGATATCTGTTACACAACTTTTCCTCATAACGAAGTCAAAGGCAATGCCAAATAGAGGTGAGAGAATGCATCCCTGTGAGTCACCAGTGTCTGTTAAATCATTCGGACAAGTCCACATTTACTTGAAACTGTTCATGCTGCATCTTGATATCAAGTATTGATAACTTTTTATTGGCATACCAGAACACTTCAAGATGTTCCAGAATGAATTGTGATGGACGCTGTCAAAGGCTTTTAAAAAACGCACGGACTTTATGCTGAGTGGATTCCCCTGTATAGTCAAGTTAGTGAAACAGATTATATATACAAAGTGTACTCAAATGGAAAAAGTAAACAAACTGATTTTTTCCCTTATCTTTCAATTATAATGATCTCCAGGTGCCATCAGTAACAGCAGGCAAAAAGAACATATCAGAAGTAAGAAGCTTGTAAGTTGATGTCCCTTTTTAATGCATTTGTTTTAAATGTTTTTTGTGCCCAGAGAGTGTATATCCTTGCACTACCTAAATGAAATTGGAAACTTTATTGAAAGGGCTTGGGGTCATTTGGGTTTGCGCCACACAGAATTTATTAATGGAATCTATCTTTGCATTTCCTGGCTTTTACAGTTTGTTTTTGTCATAGCAGCAATAGAACTTGAAGGATTGTCCTATTTTTGAAAAGATTTTAAATGTCAAAGTTAGCATACCCAACAGTTGCCCTGTCCTTTATTTCTTAATGTTTGTAATGTCCATGTACTATTTATTATATGCAGGGGCATTTTCCCAAAACATAATTCAGTGCCATTTAAACTAAAATTCAATTTTCCAGTAACACAATACATGTTGTAACAGCATGGCACCCACCTCTCGTGAGTGCCCCCTTCCAGTCGGGTATGTCTGCAGGTTTTAAACCAGTCCCAGCCGTGGTATTGGGCTCTACCCCTAGGGCTTCCTCCCTGGAGGCAATTGGTTTCACACTCTTGGTTTGTTCTGGCCCCAGCTCTCCAGCTGGGCCTCCTGACAGTTCAATCCACTTCTGGGGGTTAACTGCTGTCCAATTATAGGTCCTTCCCCACTGGCCTGTGGCCGGGGGGGACGCAGGCTCACCCACTATTCTGGGTCCCAGCCCAGGGACCCTAAGAATAGCAGCTACGCTCTGCTGTGTCCCTTTAGCAAAACTGCTTTCAGTTCCCTGGGCCACTTCCCCTTGGCCCCAGCCTTGATTGACACCTTACCTTTAGCTCAGGGCCCTTCTAAAATCAGGGCCAGCAGGCAGCCAGGAGTTCTTCCTCACTCCTGTAGTCCCTACTAGCACTGAGCTGTCCATTGTACTGGAGTTCCCTTTGGCTAGCCAGGAGCACCACCTGCGCTTCTCTAGCTCCAGCAAGGAACCATTTGTCTCTGGCACTGCTTTTTATAGGGCCCTCTTGAGCCCTGATTGGCTGCTCCCTGCAGTTTTCTGGGATGAGTATGGCAGGACCATGAGGCCTCCAGCAGAGGGCCTAATCCACCCCGTCATGGACATGTAATTGCGGGATAAATGCTTCCATATCTAATAATGTTCAAAAATTTCAGAGTAGCAGCCGTGTTAGTCTGTATTCGCAAAAAGAAAAGGAGTACTAGTGTCGTTTAAAACAGACAGTGATTTTTAAAAATCACTGTATCTTGACAGTGATCTCTTTAAACTCCAGATATCTAAGGGTAAGTTTAGTTAATAAATGGTAAAGGAAGTTAATAGATAAAATAATAGTCAACCTTTTATTCCTATGGAAAATTAAACCTTTCACAGCAGATATAAGGTAATTTGTGCTTGTCACCCTTTTGACTGGAAGTTTAGAGGAAGCTGTTGTCAGTGGATCCAATGGCTTTTGTTCACTCCTTGCTAACAGAATAATGGCTATAAGCCAAGATAGTCATTCCTAGTCAGTTTGCAGACTAAGGCCTGGTCTACACTACAAAGTTATGTCAACACAAGGCAGCTTACGGTGACCTACTTTTACACACTAAAATTGATCTCCTACCGCTGTAAACACCCCGTTATTCTGACATAGTAACACCACCTCTCAAAGTGGTGCAGAGCTATGGTTGATGTATTTAGGTTGATGCAATGTGTATGTAGACACTGCATTATTTATGTTGACCCTAAATTTCCTCCAGCAACTGTCCCATAATGCTCCACACTGACTGTTGTGGTCACCATTGTGAATTCCATTGCCCATTGTGAATTCCACTCCTCCTCTTAAAGCCCCATGAATTTTTGAAAATCCTTTTCCTGATTGCCTGGCTTGGCGAGCATATCTAGCAGCTCTCTGTTGTTGAGTGCAACTGCCCAGCTGACCATGCTGGCTACACTCCAAGTTGGAGTAGACTGGAGATATTGGATCACCTGAGCCTGTGGGAAGAAGAGGCTATGCAGGCACAGCTCTGAACCAGCCAGAGAAACGTCAACATCTGTGAGCAGATTGCTATGGGGATGCAGCATAAAAGCTATGACAGGACCAGCAGCAGTGCTGTGTGAGAGCCAGGGAGCTGCGGCAGGCATACCAATCCTGAAGCACTTACATGAGAGGAAAGTGATCAGGAACAGTCAGCATGGATTCACCAAGGGAAGGTCATGCCTGACTAATCTAATCGCCTTCTATGATGAGATTACTGATTCTGTGGATGAAGGGAAAGCAGTGGATGTATTGTTTCTTGACTTTAGCAAAGCTTTTGACACGGTCTCCCACAGTATTCTTGTCAGCAAGTTAAAGAAGTATGGGCTGGATGAATGCACTATAAGGTGGGTAGAAAGTTGGCTAGATTGTCGGGCTCAACGGGTAGTGATCAATGGCTCCATGTCTAGTTGGCAGCCGGTGTCAAGTGGAGTGCCCCAGGGGTCGGTCCTGGGGCCGGTTTTGTTCAATATCTTCATAAATGATCTGGAGGATGGTGTGGATTGCACTCTCAGCAAATTTGCGGATGATACTAAACTGGGAGGAGTGGTAGATACGCTGGAGGGCAGGGATAGGATACAGAGGGACCTAGACAAATTGGAGGATTGGGCCAAAAGAAATCTGATGAGGTTCAAAAAGGATAAGTGCAGGGTCCTGCACTTAGGACGGAAGAACCCAGTGCACTGCTACAGACTAGGGACCGAATGGCTAGGCAGCAGTTCTGCGGAAAAGGACCTAGGGGTGACAGTGGACGAGAAGCTGGATATGAGTCAGCAGCGTGCCCTTGTTGCCAAGAAGGCCAATGGCATTTTGGGATGTATAAGTAGGGGCATAGCCAGCAGATTTAGGGACGTGATCGTTCCCCTCTATTCGACATTGGTGAGGCCTCATCTGGAGTACTGTGTCCAGTTTTGGGCCCCACACTACAAGAAGGATGTGGATAAATTGGAGTGAGTCCAGCCAAGGGCAACAAAAATGATTAGGGGTCTGAAACACATGACTTATGAGGAGAGGCTGAGGGAACTGGGATTGTTTAGTCTGCAGAAGAGAAGAATGAGGGGGGATTTGATAGCTACTTTCAACTACCTGAGAGGTGGTTCCAGAGAGGATGGTTCTAGACTATTCTCAGTGGTAGAAGAGGACAGGACAAGGAGTAATGGTCTCAAGTTGCAGTGGGGGAGGTTTAGGTTGGATATTAGGAAAAACTTTTTCACTAGGAGGGTGGTGAAACACTGGAATGCATTACCTAGGGAGGTGGTAGAATCTCCTTCCTTGGAAGTTTTTAAGGTCAGGCTTGACAAAGCCCTGGCTGGGATGATTTGATTGGGGATTGGTCCTGCTTTGAGCAGGGGGTTGGACTAGATGGCCTCCTGAGGTCCCTTCCAACCCTGATATTCTATGATTCTACCAGAAGGCCAAGGAGACCAACAATCGATCCAGTGCCACGCCACACACTTGCCGCTTTTACGAAGAGCTCTATGCCCTACTCAATGGGGAAACACCTCCCCATAGCACCATGGATACTCTAAGTAGCCCAAGTCTGAGGCCCCGTGTCTGCCGTGAACAGCGAGGATGAGAAGGCAGTAGATGAGGAAGAGAAATATGGGGATCAGGTGATGGCGGGGGGGGGGGGGCGGAATCCATCTGGTCAGGGAGTCAGGGCCTGTTTTTTGACTCCACTGCAGTCCAGTCAGGTCTGCCAGTCAAGCACAGGCGAGCCCAGTGGAGGGGAAAGAACCTCAGGTAGGTGTGTAGATAAATAGTTACAGGGATGGTACCCCAAAAGTAAGTAGGACACATCTTTTGACTTTTCATTACTTTACTTTTGCTAGAAGAGGTAATGGTACAACCAAGAGAGATTGAGGTGTTATCAGCTTTTCATTTATGTGGGTGTTGGAAGGGGGGTGTGCAGAGAGCAATTTGTTTATGTGCACCGGGATGTCCCTTGAATCCTCTTGAGAGATCTCGATGAAACTTTCATGGAGATACTCTGCAGTCGTCTCCCAAAGGTTTCTGTGAAGGGCTGCCTTATTTCTTTCTCTGTGGTAGGACACTTGCTCATACCACTCAGTGATGACTTCAGGAGGCACCATTGCAATATGCAGGCTAGCAGCATATGGCCCACGGGAACTTTGGGATGCCAGCAGCAGCTGTATTCTCTCTGCCTTTGTTACCCTCAGGAGTGAGATATCAGTTAAAATCACCACTGCCTGTGGAAAATAGTGCCTGTATTCAGTGTCATTGCCCCATACTTCTAGATTCATGCAATTGAGCAATTCCCTCCTCATTTCCCCAACACCCGGCGGTCCATACTCACCATGGCTAGTGCTGTGACTAGGTTGTGCACAAGCAATCCCAAGGAGAATTAGTTTGGCATCTTAAATTTCACTTTCCATAGTGAATACACTGACAGTGGTACCTCTGTGTGTTTTATCTGCTGTTGCTGCCAGTGCAGACTTCAGGGTCTCTTCCCCCTCCACCCCCCCATACCCCATGCTGATGGAATGCCTGAGCCAGTAAGGTCCTGTATCAGACCATGAGCACAGGGCCTGGTCCAGAGGATGAACATTGCAGACAGCCTGGAGAAAGAAAGAGTGGAGAAGAGAGAGGTCCAGGAGTCCCTGTAGGAATAAGAGGGAGATGCACCAGGACATAATGGGGCTTCTCATGTGCAGGTTCAGCAATCCCAGGATCACCTCCCTCTGTGGCCCATGAGAGAACTCAATATCAGGACCTCCCTACACCCCCCCAACCCCCCCAACATCACACATGGCATCAGGTGTTGCTGCACTACCACTCCACCCTGGGTGATGTTAAAAACAATCACAGCTTCACACTCACTCATCTGTGAAAGTCACAGTTGGTGTTTGTATAGTTGAAATGGACATGAATGTTCTTTCCCCTTCAGCAGTTCTGTTCTATTTAATTTAAGTTTTATTAAGTTCTTAATGTATTTGTTTTAAAATGGCATGTTTTTTGCACTGATTTTGTTAGAGAATAATAATCTATTATTTGGAACATAATTCATCTTTATCAGTTCACAACATATGCTGCTGAGTGCTCCGCAGTTCTGAAAGCAACCAGTTACCTGTAACTGTGCAGTAACACACAACTCATAGGATCAGTAACAAAAACAATTAATAGGTGCATTGACAATGTTATATTCTTTCATATAATTACTCTGGCTCACTTTTAAAATCGTCTTTCAAAGCCTCCCTGAGCTGTATAGCTCCATGTTGAGCTCTTCTAATAGCCCCTGTGTCTGGCTGGTCAAATTCAGCAGACAGCCACTCCACTTCTGCTCACCACCCCAGAAACTTTTCCCCCTTTGCTACACAGGTACTATACAGGACATAGCAGGCAACCATTACTATTGGGATATCTTTCTTGCTGAGGTCCAATCTTGTGAATAGACAATGCCAACCACCCTTCAAATGACCAAAAGCACATTCAACTGTCATTCTGCACCTGCTGAGCTGCTAGTTGAACCTTTCCTTGATGCTCTTGCGGTGGTTCGTGTATGGCTTCCTGAGCTAGGGGAGCAAGAGGTAGGCTGGGTACCCCACGATCACTACTGGCATTTCAACATTGCCCATGGTAATCCATCAGTTGGGAAACATAGTCCCTGTTTGTAGCTTTCTGAATAATCCTGTGAGCCTTCCCAGCCTACCCATATTGATTTCAGTGAAGTGCTCCTGGTGATCCACCAATGCTTGCATAACTAGAGAAAAGTAGCTCTTTCCTGCTGATGTCCTCAGTGGCAAGGTGGTCTGGTGCCAAAACAGCAATACACTTGCTGTCTGTCACTCCACCATGGTTTGGGAACCCCGTAGCTGAAAAGCCATCCACTATATTCTGCACGTTGCAGAGAGTCAGTCCTACAGAAGGAGGTGATTAATGGCCCTGCACATTTGCATCACAACAGCCCCTGCAGTGGATTTCCCAACTAAAATTGATTCCCGACTGACTGGTAACTATCTGGCATTGCAAGTTTCTACAATGCTATCACCAGTCACTTCTCCACTGTCAGTGCAGCTCTCATTTTGGTGTCCATGTGCTGGAAGGCTGGGGCAAGCTCAGAGCACAGATCTAGGAATGTGCCTTGCACATAGAAAAATTCTGCAGCCACTGCTTGTCATCCCAAACCTGCATTATGTTGCGATCCCATCAGTCAGTGCTTGTTGCTTGGGCACAGAAGAAGTGCTCCGCCATTTGCAGCTGAATTGGTTCTTCCACAGCAATCTGTCCTCCAAGGAATTGTCATATTACCCACTCATTTGGTGGTTCTTGCGGCTCTGCAAGTATTGAAGGATTGGGCATCCCGTGCTTGCAATTCTTATGACAATAGTGCAGAGCTATGCAGGCTCCATGCTTCTGTCAGAGATGGCAGACAACAAAGAGGGCTGTGCAGGTTTGTGGGATTTTTGAAAACAGGCACAAAAGTAATGGCATACAGATATAATTATGGGAAGTTGGCCCCATGCTCTTAGTTACCCCTGTGTGACTTGTTTCGGCCTCATCATGTATTGTCAAAACTTCCTGCAAGTCAGTGCGCTAGACCTTGGCGAGTTGCACAGTGGGATGCCTACCCATGGCACACCGCACTCTGCATCTACACAAGCATGCCTAGTGAGTATGGACAGTGCCGACGCAAGGAGCCAGGTATGCACGCATGCAAGCAATATACTAAACGCGGAAGCTCTGTACCAGAGGTGGGCAAACTAAGGGCCACGTCTGGCCCGCGGGACCGTCCTGCCTGGCCCCTGAGCTCCTGGCCGGGGAGTCTAACTCCTGGCCCCTCCCCCGTTGTCCTCCCTCCCGTGCACACATGCGGGGAGCTTGCACCCACCCACCTCCCAGACTTTCCAATAAGCCTGTCCTGCTGCTCTGAGCAGCATGATGGGGGGGGGGGATTGGATAAGGGGCAGGAGTTCCCGGGGGCAGTCAGGGGACAGGGGGCGGTTCGATGGGGTGGAGGTTTGGGGAGGGGGGCGGTTAGGAGACTGGGAGCAGGGGGAGTTGGATAGGTGGTGGGGTTCTGGGGGAGGGGGCAGTTAGGGACGGGAGTCCCGGGAGTGGGTGGTCAGGGGACAAGGAGTGGGGTGGTGTGGATGGGTCGGGGGTCCCGGGGGGCCTGTTGGGGGGCAGGATAGGGGTTGTGGATAGGGGTTGGGGCAGTCAGGGGACAGGGAGCAGGGGGAGGTTGGATAGGGGGTAGGGTCCTGGGGGGGGGGGGGCGGTTAAGGGAGGGGGTTCCAGGAGGGGGCAGTCAGGGGACAAGGAGCGGGGGGTGTTGGATGAGTCAGGGATTCTGAGGGGGGCAGTCAGGGGGCAGGAAGTGGGAGAGAGCAGATAGGGGACGGAGCCCAGGCTGTTTGCGGAGGCACGGCCTTCCCTATGGCCCTCCATGCCGTTTCACAACCCCGCTGTGGCCCTCGGGCCAAAAAGTTTGCCCACCCCTGCTCTATACTGACGTAACTTGATGTAAGTTTGTAGTGTAGACATGGCTTAAGAATAATGCTCTGATATTACAAAGAAGCTGTTGTCTAGTGTTTGTTCAAACTGTAGTGGTATTTCATCATTAAATCACAGCTGTGATTACTCCAAGCACTTGAGAGCTTGAGTTCAGATTTCCTGCATATATCTTTGATGCTCTCCTTTTTCCTATTCTATTTTCTTTCAGTTTGGGCCATTTGATGTAGAGCTGAAGGGACGGTTTTTGTGGCCCTTTTTTGAAAATGCCACTTGGATCAAGCTCACAGAGTTTCTTCCATGTCTTGATCTAACTTTAGTGTTCCTGTGTCAGGTCCAACAGGACAGGGTACTGAATCTATTGACCTACTGATCACAGTGATTCAATGGCTTTTGATTTTCTTTCCAGATTAGGTATAATTCAGGTCCTGGTGACAGTGCAAAATGAAGAATATTTTTTATAGACGCGCCAAATAATTGAAGTTAAAGTGACTGATTTTGTTTTTTATGTATTATAATCTGTTACAATTAATGATGAACATCTGGCAAATAAATTGAATGTAATGAAGAACCATAGCAGCATAAAAATCAAGGTTAATTGAAGGGAGAAAAATATATATAGTATCAATCTGGTGTGAACAGAAAGCTAAAGATATTTAAGAATTTGTGAATTATACATATAGTAGATTAATCATGACAAAAATTGCCTATAATCTGAAAAAGAAATAGTTTCTGCTTGAAGGTCTCCAATAATCCTCCTCTACTTAATCTGGGAGCTTCACCAGGCCTGATGGAAGATTTTTAATCTCAGCTAGTAACCCACCCTTGCTAATAAGTGTCTTTTCTGTAATTTTCCATGGATTAGATGACTCTGGTTAGCTCCTCAGAAGAAACCCAGTAGACTGTACTTATATGGAACAATTATAATGGGCTATGTTTGCCCTTCTTACCATCTGGACTCTTGTCTCTCCCAGGAACAGAAATTTATGCAATAGTACCTTCCTTCCCCCAACTAGGATAGATGTTGAGAGGGATCCCATCACAGGAGCTGCTTCTGGATCGCAGCTAAAGTCTCCATCACCTTCCCAGCCAGACCTGAATAACTATGCTGTTGAAAGTTTACTTTGAAAGAAATGGTGGCAGAAGTGAATCTTTCTTCTCTTCATTTTATTCACTGTAGTTGAGCTTCTAAACCACATGCAATTTGTTTTATAGTTTATAGATGGACCCTAATCGCTACAGGCAATTTAGAATTAACAAAATAACTTAGTTGTAAATAACCTCTAAATGTTTGTCTTAAATAATGTTTCGACATCCAAGGAAATAATTTTTTTAACAGTCCCTCAGGTGTACTTTCCTGGTTTTGTTTCAGCACCTCCATTAAAGTTACATTCTAGGAGCATGGGCTGCCAGAAAGGAAAAGTGTTCTTCCTTTTTTTCTTAACAGTATGTATATAGCACATTGTTTTTAAAAAACATTGTACATTTAAAGCAAAAACTTAATGCTATGCAAATCATGGAAACTCCACTAAATCTACACATTTGACTACTTGATAAGACTCTCTTTTCAAATAATATCCCCCACATTTTATACTTCAGTTTTAAAAGTGTTGAATTTAATTGTTATTTTGATTGCATAATATAATACAAATAATGTAATTAATATAAATATATTTAGTTAAAGCAACAATAATAATTATTTAAACATTAATTTTACTTAGAGTTAAACTTTTAAAAATGGTCACAACAGCTAAATGTTTTCTTTTTAGAGATAGGGACCTCCCTTGTTGGCATGAAAATATTTTTAACTTAATGTTTGGGAAGCCTCTAATCCTGTGGTATTGTCTTCAGGTGCAGCGCTGAAGCAGCACAGGTGCAGCGGTGCAACTCTGCCACTGTAGCACTTCAGTGAAGACGCTACTATGCCAACAGGAGAGCTTCTGCTGTTGGTGTAGTTAATCGACCTCTGTGAGAGGCAGTAGCTGTGTTGACAGGAGAAGCTCTCCCATGCACACAGTGCTGTCTACACTGGCGGTTAGGTCAGTATAATACTACTTGGGAGTGTGGATTGCTTGGGAGTTTGGATTTTCACGCTCCTGAGCAACCTAGTTATACTGTTATAGGTCTGTGGTGTAGACCTGGCCAATTTAAAAGCATTATAGGATTAAAATAAGATAAAGCTCTAAGTAAGACTGGTCAAACCTTGGATTTTAAAGTTTTGCAAAATGGGCAAATCTGATAGCTCCTATGTTTGAATTTCAGGGGAGTGTCATTTAGCTCAGTGCCTAAAGAGAGCCGTTAAAACTAGAATTTTAAATATTAGTTTGTCTTTGAAAATGCAAAATTGTCATACTGCAGTGCAATGGAGAATCTGAAGGCACTGGGGGAAGGTAGTCAGAAACCCATCACAGTTGCAAGCAGTCGCTCTTTTATAACAATTGTTCATTATAGCACTGACCTGGAGGAATCAATAATATAAGTGATTCTGTCTTCCCGCTTCTTCCAGTCCCCCTTGTTAATCTGTATACCTTTTCTTTCAGAGGTAACTATATATGCAAGAATTTATGGCAGTAATTTTCTTCTGGCAGTAACTTAACCTCCTTTCCTCATTGTCTAGATCTGTAAAATGGAGATAATACTTAACAGGGTTAATGTTAATAAAACACTACATTTTAAATATTAATTTCAAAACTCAATATACATTTTTTTCTTTCCTTAAAGGCAAAGATCCTGAACTTGGGATTCCTTGTGTTTTCTACAGCAGTTAATATCTCTAGGACTGTCTTAGCTCTTATTTTACACTAGGAGCGCGTTGCTGGTATAGGTATATTGAGATAGTGTACCCGCAAAGCAGTCCTAATCTGTGGATGCATCTTTTGCTGTCATAGCTTATTCCAGTCTAGTCTATGCTACAAAGGCTTTGCTGGTTTAGCTACCCTGGAAGAGTCCCGTAGCGGACATGCAGCTTATACCTGCATAATGAGTTCTTTTGCCAGTATAGTTAAACCACCTTCCTGAACTACAAGATATACCAGCAAAGGACTCCTGTTGGTATCAGTTATGTCTCCCTGGAGCACTTGCCAACACAGCTGTGTCAGTTAGGGGTGTGTCTTTTTTCACAATCCTAACCGACAGAGCTATGTGTGCAAAACTTTGTAATGTATACCTGATCTCCTCTTTTCCCTACCTCCTCCACCCAAAATGAGCTGTATTGGTAAAAGTGCAGTTTTGCTGGTAAAACTGTGTCTGTACTAGGGGCTTTTGCCAGTATAGCTATGTTGGGTCAGGGATCCCACCTCTTCACATCTCTGACTTACGAAGCTATGCCAGCAGAAGGCTGTCGTGTTGGTATGACCTAAGCCACAAACAACATGTGGAATATTGTAACAAGAATAACATGCTACTCATGTGGAACCTAGTAATGAGGGGTGACAGTCTGGAGAAGGTTTAGTATGTTTGGTGAAACTTGGTGTAACTTGGGTAGTGATAGATCCCATGGTGACTTTGCAATATAGGAAGTTCTTAAAGTCTTCATTTATAAACTGAGCACATTTGATCTTTAGTTTCTACGAAACATAAAACTTCAGTGTCATATTTGTAGCGGTAGCTTTTTATCATAGAAACTGCACTTTCAAACAAGCTTGCTTTATCTACAACTTCCCTTTTGCAGTATTTAATTCTATTATTTTATGCCTGTTCTAGATCATATGTTTGTTTAACTTTGATAATTTTTTGTTGCTCTGAAGCCTTAACTAACTTACCCTCTCAGAATTCCAAACATGGAGGATTTCCTCTATTTCCCTTGTTCCCAGCAGAGCAGCTTGTGCTGATGGAGCCTTACATCCATTTTGAAAAAGATGGTGGTTCAGTTTGAGTCAGCTGGTGTTGAGTGTATGAAGACTGGGGACAGAATCTGCTGTATTCATGAATGTAGTGTTAAGCAGTCAGCACTCATAACCTTTCTGTGGCTAACAACTTTCTGGTAAGAGTCACTGGGTCAAGACTTAAAGAAAAGGAGTACTTGTGGCACCTTAGAGACTAACCAATTTATTTGAGCATGAGCTTTCGTGAGCTACAGCTCACATCCATCCGATGAAGTGAGCTGTAGCTCACGAAAGCTCATGCTCAAATAAATTGGTTAGTCTCTAAGGTGCCACAAGTACTCCTTTTCTTTTTGCGAATACAGACTAACACGGCTGTTACTCTGAAATGGGTCAAAACTTATTTTTCAATTTTATATTGTCTGTATTTTAAGTTGACATAGGATAAAATCGTTAGCCTAACTATTGTGTTGCAAAACAGTATGAAACTTGAGAAAGTTTCCTAAGATATGATTGTGTAGAAAAGAAAAGAAGATTGTTTTCAGAAATAGCATGAAATATACTTAATTTCAGTAGTCTGAAATGCTGTGAAACCCTATTAAATTTGCTGTTTGAAAGACTATTGCAAGTCATTATCCAAATCAGCATGTTTGGAGTATGTCACAGTAGTGGTTTAGGCCAAGCAGACGCAAAGGATATCGGTGTGCTAAGAGGAGTCTAGAATCAATACTTGCATATGGCACTTCAAATAATGCAGAAGTTAGTGTTGTCACTAGCTATTGCATGGGGAAACGTGTGGGTTCTTTTCAAAGTCTTTCCTCCACACACCCCGCCCCCCATAGTTGTTCCAGAACTAGTTATAACATTTTTTGGGTTTTTTGGTGATATTGCATAGTCAAACCTGGTGGAATCCCAGGAGTATCATGGCTGATTCAGCTCCCAAAGACCTAGAGAGAGACTTGATTTAAGCACTGTATTTTGTATCTCTCCATGTTGCCAAAGCTGGTTGTTTAGGTTTAGACCTCTGTCCATTCTAATACACAGGTGACTTCCAGGCTTTCCATATGACACAGATTTTGAGCCAGGATCCATGATCTATGTTCAGATCAAGAGCCAGTTCTGCCATAGTTTTAAATTCTGAAGATATCAGAGTTGGGAAAGCCAGCATGGAAAGACGAGGTCCATCCTCTCTAGGGTCTAAGCCAGACTTGGTAGAGATCCATTCTTAGAAATGTTTCAGAGTAGCAGCTGTGTTAGTCTGTATTCGCAAAAAGAAAAGGACTACTTGTGGCACCTTAGAGACTAACCAATTTATTTGAGCATAAGCTTTCATGAGCTACAGCTCACTTCATCGGATGCATGCAGTGGAAAATACAGTGGGGAGATTTATATACATAGAGAACATGAAACAATGGGTGTTACCATACACACTGTAACCAGAGTGATCACTTAAGGTGAGCTATTACCAGCAGGAGAGCGGGGGCCGGGGGGGGGGAGGGGAGAGAAACCTTGTGTAGTGATCATCAAGGTGGGCCATTTCCAGCAGTTGACAAGAACGTCTGAGGAACGGTGGGGGGTTGGGGGATAAACATGGGTAAATAGTTTTACTTTGTGTGATGACCCATCCACTCCCAGTCTCTATTCAAGCCCAAGTTAATTGTATCCAGTTTGCAAATTAATTCCAATTCAGCAGTCTCTTGTTGGAGTCTGTTTTTGAAGTCTTTTTGTTGAAGTATTGCCACTTTTAGGTCTGTAATCGAGTGACCAGAGAGATTGAAGTGTTCTCCAGCTGGTTTTTGAATGTTATAATTCTTGACGTCTGATTTGTGTCCATTTATTCTTTTACGTAGAGACTAAAAGACTCCAGTTTGACCAATGTACATGGCAGAGGGGCATTGCTGGCACATGATGGCATATATCACATTGGTAGACGTGCAGGTGAACGAGCCTCTGATAGTGGCTGATGTGATTAGGCCTTATGATGGTGTCCCCTGAACAGATATGTGGACACAGTTGGCAACGGGCTTTGTTGCAAGGATAGGTTCCTGGGTTAGTGGTTCTGTTGTGTGGTGTGTGGTTTCTGGTGAGTATTTGCTTCAGGTTGGGGGGCTGTCTGTAAGCAAGGACTGGCCTGTCTCCCAAGATCTGTGAGAGTGATGGGTCATCCTTCAGGATAGGTTGTAGATCCTTGATGATGCGTTGGAGAAGTTTTAGTTGGGGGCTGAAGGTGATGGCTAGTGGCGTTCTGTTATTTTCTTTGTTGGGCCTGTCCTGTAGTAGGTGACTTCTGGGTACTCTTCTGGCTCTATCAATCTGTTTCTTCACTTCAGCAGGTGGGTATTGTAGTTGTAAGAATGCTTGATTGTCAATTATTGAACCTGTTGGTGTTGAAACCTACTGTATCAAAGCATCTTGCCTGCAGAGAGCAGTACGTTTGTGAGGGGATCATCTTAATGTTGGAGGAGCCCCCTTGGCAATGGAGATATGCTGTCAAGCAGGTACAGGTGCATATGGGGCCTCCTTAGTGTTAAAGAACTGCTTGACTCTGAAGAAAACTGCTCTTAAGCAAGAATTAGCTTGTGACATTGGAACAGGCTTTGAGGATTGTTTATTTGGCGCTCGGGGTATGGGAGCTTTGAGTTGGAGGTTTTTTTTTATTGCATGCAGACTTTCTTCCTAAAAACAACGTATGTTTTAGGTTTGTTTTGCAGAGAACTGAATTGGTGAGATTGTCTTTGTTAGTTCTTACTGGTCAAAATAGAAAGATATTCTGAGACTGGAGATTTTTCCAAGCATAAGAAAGAATCAGAAAGTAGCTGTAACCATAACTCCAAGGCTGAAATAATTATATAGCTGGATTTTTTTTTTTAAAGTCAGAACAGTGTTGAAAAATACGTTAGTGTTTTGGTTTTGTAGAGAGCATCAAGGAAAAAGGTTTGAGTTTGACAGAAATGATGGTTGGTTCTACCTAGCCAGCCTTTTCTCTTTCAGATAGTTATCTGAGTAGTGACCTGATTCAGTAGTAAGATCAAGGTCATGTTTTATTCAATAAAAGAAAATGGAAAATCTGGCAAGAACCAAGTGGTTTTATTTAGCCCTTTCTGCTGCAGCCACTGTCAATAGAGAGAGAGAAAGCTGACTACAGAATACAAGGGATTGCCATTCATTATTCATAACTGGCCAAAGGTTTACGTATATAAAGGATATTCTTTTCATAGGTCTTTTATGGTTTAAATAGTTGCCTGGCAAACTGGATGGAGTAATTAGAAAATCATTTTTAAAAGATGTGTATATTGTTGCTCTATTACCAGATAAAAAAACAACAACTTCTTTAATTGAAAAAAATAGATTATATTTTGAGTGTAAAACCTCTGTGGAGCTTCATCCAAAGGGTACTCATTTAATGACCTAATGCAATAGGTGTTGCAGTGGTACTTTGCAGGACTGCATTGACATTTTGTTTTGTCAGTATTTTAATAGACCTTAAACTTCTTTGGTTAGATGGTATCTTGCAGTAGTGCAGTCCACAGCTTTAGCTGAGCTACCCAGCTCTGCCGTGGAACCTCATTCATCAAGAATAAAAGCTCCACTCTGGATTTCTAAGGATGACTCTCAGATCCCAGTGGTGGAGGAGCTACATGACTACAACAACATCTTTTGGGGAAGGGAGTGGTGGGTCTCGGGCTTTTGTCTTGCTAGGAAGTAGCAACTACAGGAATAATATAGGAATAAGGTTCTCAGGCTCTTCTATCTCCAGAAGATCATGTGTGGTTTCTGTCGTGGCTTGGATGCTCCACTGATTGCTGCTGCCTGCTGGTTTACATTAGAGGATCACTTCACCAGCAGGACTGCTAGAAATTCCAGTCTCCACTTTTCCATCCTCTGACTTGTAAGAAGGGCAAATGAACTTTTCAGCCTCTGAGGCAGAAACCCCTGAATCTTCTGTCTCAGGAGAACTGGTACTGGTGAAATATGTTTCGAGGACTGAAAGAACCACTGGTACTAGAGACAGAAGAGAGTGATCTCCCTATATATCTGAAAGACAAGAGTAGAAAAACATTTATTTTTAAGAAGATGATGGGGTAGCTACTGAGCAGCATGTATTGCTGAAATAGTGCCTGACAAGAATCTAATATTAATTGAGTGAGGAAATTTTGGAATCCTACCTAGCAACTGCTTATATAAATCCCTCTGTAGTTACTTGCACTAAGTCATTAGTTGTAATTTTCTTAGATGCTGATACTTCAGGAGATGCTCTGGACTAGAAGATGGAAAAGGCCTTAGGGATTTTCAGATGTGTAGACTCTCAGCCAGGAGCCGTTATTAATGCAGCATTGTTCTTCAAGGAAACCATGGAATGGCTTGCCCAGTTCCATATAGATTTTGCAGTATAGTCAAAGATAACTAAGGAATAGTCCATTTCCTGTATTGCTGTTACAGTCCTTATTGAAGTAGCCTATATCTCTGTTGTATTAGTGGCATGTATAATCAACTCCTTGGTGTCAAGGTTAAATTTTGTTATCACTGTATGAAAGCAAAACAGTTCTGTAGGAATCTTAACTTTTCATTTTAATACTCTTATAGCAATTCTTTCAGACAAGCCTGACCCAGTTATTCAATCTGATCCGTACAGCCAGCTCTCTCTCTGTTATGAATAAAATCCAGGTTTTGTTTAAAAGCAGAAGCAGGAGTAAAGTGGTTATTCTGACTTTTTCTTCATCCAGCATTTAATAGGAGGGAGATGCCACTTTCCTAACAGTGGTCTATGATAACAGAAGGGTGTTATCTACAATAAATGGTGGTTACTTCATAGAATTTCTTACTCTACTTTCAGGTGATCAGAGAGAAATATTATGAAGAGTGCGGTGTCTGAGAATATTTTTATGAATAGTTAAGTGTTTGATTTAACTCCATCCACACAGTGAGACATCAGCCAAAACTGATAACTCCCTGTTTACCAACCACCATGTATCAGTGGTTAAGATGTCTGACAGATTTTAATCACACTGATTTTACTTGTTAATAGTGGTCTCCCCACTTCCCCCCAGTCTCTTGTCATCTTGTGGCTTGACTATTGTGGTTTCTTTTACTTGGGGCATTTTTTATCACCTTGTCGCCAGGACCTGCTCTGGGCACAAGGGCAACAAGGCTATAAAAATGCCTGTGGCATTACTGCTGATGGAGTCTGCAACAGCGGGAAACTTTTTTTTTTTTTTTTAAGGAAAAGTGCAGACTCAGCCAAAGTCATACTTCAGAATTAATTCCCAATTGAGATGAACAGAAACAATTACCATGTCTGTATCAAGATATCTTTCTTTAGACTGAAGACCACAGCCTTTTCAGTGTGAACCGATGCAGTGCTTATCTTCACAAGCATAAGGGCTAAAAACTGCAAGAGTGCATGTACAGTAGCATGCTTCATAGCCATAATTCACTACCTGTGCAGCTCCACCTGTTTCAATAATGCTGGAAGCTGAAGTGGAGATAGTGCTCAGGCTTAATATGGTTATATAACATGGTGAAGAAAATATCTGTGTCCTGCCTCAATTTACAGCTTCCATCATTGCTATTAGTGGGGAATTTCACTGGTGATGTATTATAGTTGTGAAATTTGCAAGTGTACAGAAGGCCAAAGACTAAAAAAAGGTGACATAGCAGCCCTTGTCACAAAATAGCATTGTGAGTTCTTTGTAGTCTCTGTCTACTCCAGCCCATACTTGCTTAGTTTAGAAGTTAAAAAAATTCCATTTTTTTCTAACTGCCTGCCCTGCACACTTGTCTAGAATCTGAATGTCAAGCTGGGTCCTTTACTTCGCAGGTATTACATCATTAATATAGATTTTCCGCAGCCCAAATTCTGCATCTTGTATATTCTGTGCAACCTGTCTTTGGTACGCTTCCATGGGTGTAACTTAGGACATGTCTACACTTACCTCCGGAGCGATCTATCTAGTGTGGGTTGATTTATCGCGTCTAGCGAAGATGCGATAAATCAACGGCTGAGCGCTCTCCCATCGACTCGGGTACTCCACCGGAGTGAGAAGCATAGGCGGCGTCGACGGGGGAGTGTCAGCAGTCAACCTACCGCAATGAAGACATGCTGTTAAGTAGATCTAAGTACGTCAACTTCAGCTACGTTATTCACGTAACTGAAGTTGCCTAACTTAGATCGATCCCCCCTCCAGGGTAGACCAGGCCTTAAGGGCAGAAGTTGGCATGTGGATGACTCCTGAAAGCCCTTAAAGTTCTGGATCCAAAAACATCTTACAAAATAGGTATGAATAAAGAGAAGAAAATGGGGCAGAGGTGTTAATTAGGTATGGGACAGAAGTAAGATTTGGGTGATTTAACTGCATTTCCATAGCTTCAAATGCTTTTTGTTTCTTTTAAAGTTAAGATTAGTCTGACTATCCTTGATTCTAATGACTGGCTTTTAACCACAGTGTTTTAACAGTACTTAATCCTTAAATCACTGACATCTTGTCAGCCTTAACTCCAGCTTAACTAAATTTTTGGTCTGATAAATTCTTAAGATGGAGAGCCTTCGTATTTTGTATGCTTTTTGAAAAATACTATGGAACCTTTAATTTAAGGACAAGCAAAGGGAGCTGGGTATAACCTTTTGAAAGCAAAGTACCTTACTGCAGCAAAAAAGAATCAGCATTGGCTGTGAGTCAAGTCCTTGTGTCAAATTTGAACTTGAAGCTTTCTAGCCCACAATTACAGGTACCACCACTTGAGGCATTTATCAGGCCCTGATTAATTTAATATGGGCATCCAGTTGTGTGGCAAATCAGTGCATGCAGATGCATCCAGGCGTTTTTGTGTAGATACCTAATTTGCATGTATAAGTGTGTGCATAAACTGAAAACAACTCAAAAGAATTAAATCTTTAAAAAAAAAAAATATTAACCTGTCCTAAAGCTTCGGTTGGGTTGTCATTTTATCCATTTTTTTAAATTTCTAAATCCGTGGAAAAGAGGTTTTTCTGATTTACTTGCAGGAATCTGACTTATCAATTCTGATTCTACCCAAAAAGCAATATGGCCTAGTATGCTAAGTTGGAAGTAGCAGACTATGGCAGGTTGTAATTTTCTCTTTTGAAAATGGAATGCCTGAGCAAAATTTTCAGAGGTTGGATTGGTTAATCTGAATAAACACACAGGACAGTGACATGAACCCCATCTATCCAAACATCTGGATCTAAGCCACAGATGTTGTTTATCATTTTAAAGGCTTTACCAGGCATCATTACTTGGGTGCTCAAGCAGCAGTTCAGGATCACATACAAAGATCAGACAAATTGGGTGTGGCATTAAACTATTCTATGTTAAGGTGTATTGTGCATGATCCAAGTAAATGCAGTATAAAGAAATGCAGGGTAGAGACTTACATATTTTAAAGTTATTTCACCTGCAAAAGTGACTTAGGTCTGCCTATTTAATTGTTTTGAGGTCAAACTTTGGGAAACTGGCATCTGCTTATAATTTTCTTGCATTAATACATTGATTTTTGATTCTCTACAGTGATAAATAATCTGTGGTCCTTTAGAGCACAAATAGCTGCATGTTTAGGAACTGCTGACTATTATAAATCTGTTGTTTTTTGCTTTGAGCAATGATACCCTTATGATCTTGGGGTAATTGCTGTGTGGAACATTTGATAAATGAATTCTGTTCAGCTGCAGAACTGACAGCAGTGACTGATATAGCTAAGGTGCATTAGTGGTTTAATTTTAGCTTGGTTGGAATATAGAAGTAGCATTTATTCACTGTTTTTAAAATACTACTTTATATATGTGATTTTCTTATTGAACTGAAAGTATCTCTTTTTTGCACTATACATTTTCAGTACTTTGCTTGGTATTTTGGAGAGAAAAGTGTAATACCTCAAGTTCTTTCCTCACACTAATAAAACATTGTTAATATAATTCAATCATTTAGTAGAGAATGGTTCTTTTTAAGTTAAAAGTTTTAGTTGGCAAATACAAATAGTACAATCTAAATGTCTAAAATAGTGTGTGGAAGGAAATTTATTAGAGGTGGCACAGCTAGCAACACCTATAGTTAAGTTAGCCCAATACTTTCCCTTAAAAGATGCTGTTTTTCATTAATTATAACTTTGCCAAAGTTAAAAAGTTTGAGCTGAAATTTCCTATTATGGGTATCTGCCTCAGACTAGTTTTTAATCTAAAATGGTTCAGCCATTTGAGAATAAGATTAAGGAAAAATTATATATCTGCTTATTTTAAAAACAAAAGCCTTATATCCATCTAAGTGCTTTGGAGCATAGGATTGCCTTGCTCAGGGATGTACTTTTTGCTGTCCCAGTGGAGAAAAAAACTGAAAATTTGTCGAGGTTATGACTGAGCCTCAGAAAAATCTCAGTTCATACGTGCAGCATGGAGACTGGTTAGTTTGGTAGCTAAATTATTTTATGGTTCCATCTGTATTAAGTATGCTTCAATACTACACAGCTCTTGCATCCCATAAAAATGACACATGCACCTACCTCACAGACTGCAGAGTCTGAGTAGGAGTTTCCCTGCAATTGCTCCTCCCAGCTAACAAGGGCAGCAGTGGTACCAGAACTGAGCTCAGGGAGACTTTATCCTTTGCTCTCAATACTTTCCCTGCATCTAAAAATTGATGTTTTTTGTTTTTTTTTTTAAAAGAGAAATTGAATTTTTATTTTGTTTAGATTATATGCTTTTCTGTTTAAACCTGTTTAAAATGAAATCTGAGTTTAATATAAAACGTTACAGCCTACACATAATTTCTTAAAAGATTTAAATAATTTTTTTAAAAAGGCTGAATCCGTAAGTCTATATGAAAAACTTTGTGTTAAAGGCTGCTTTTCTGTATAAAGAAATAATCGGGAAGGGGGGAAAGAGAAATCTAACTTTTGAGGTCAAGCTTTATAAATATGGCACAATAGGTCACATACTGTATTAAGGGCATGATCCTGTGGGGGATCTAGGGGCTGTGCTAGTGGGTGCAAGAGACTGGCAAAGTTATCAGAAGCGTTGGGAGCTGGCTTCCGACTCTAAGAGGACACCATCATGTATCTGACCTGGATCATCCACTGAGCCCACCTGGATGGTCTCATATTCCTATTTTATAGTTTCTCCCTCTCTGAGCTCTGATGGGCTCAGTTCTCAAATTTTGAATATTTATGACTCTACCCAGCATGGAAACTTACTGTCTAGCTCCTGTATCCAAAACATTTAAGGTTGTTTTGTTATTAAAAATAATATTTGTATGCCGTTTTGTGTGTTTATTTAAATTCCAGTTACCATCCTAATGCAGCTTGACACAAATTCTGAGCAAAAAGTTAATTAATTTGTGAATTAGCCGTATATCATTCACCATTTTCTAACGTACTAAAAATGTACAATTAATAATCAGAAAATGTTAAGCTCTATAAATTGCTTAGATAAATGTATTTTGTTATAGTATACCCTAGTTAGCAAAAACATGTATCATATCTAGTGTAAAGGCTCTATTTAGTTGTAATTCACCATGTTTTAATAGTTCTATCAAACACTGAGAATGTACCTTTCTTTAGAAAATAACTGAAGTACAAATGGAAAATTTATTTCATATCGATTTAAATCAAGACTTTCTTCTTGGTGATTTTAATCAAACCAGCCTTTAGCACAGAGGAGAAGGAGGAAGCTCCCTGACTCCAGTGCAGAAGGGTGAGGAATGGGGTGAGGTGAGGGTTAGGAGCATGAGCCAGGAGGGGCGGACAGGGATGGAAGATTGGGGGAGGAATAATAACAAGGGGGGTTGGAAAAAGAGGCAGGATCTGGAAGGGGAAGGTTGTACAGGAACAGAGTCCATAATAACTAGAAAACACTCTTACAGAACCAAGAACTGAACCCATTAGTCATGAGTCAACCAATGTTCCTTTGCTGTCTAGCAAATAGCTGTGAAACTCATTGGCAGTGTATCTCCAGTCTCCTCTAGTGACAGTTGTGCACATAAGAAGCCTTTTACTGCTGCTGTTTACTCAAGTAGTAGAGGACTTTACTGTGGATCTAAAGATCCCAGCCTTGCCATGACCTATATTGGGGGTTAATATGGTATCACATGATGAAATTTTTTGTTGTTGTTGTTTAAGCTTAAACACATGATCAAGACTGGTTTTTTTCCCCCTACAAAATCCCTGCCTCATTCAGCACACAGGGCAAGTAATTATAGAAATAAAAATGTAGTTACATTGAAAGTCAGTAAACAGCTGAATAAAATTAACGTGTTTTAAACAGTTTAAAGGGACACTAGTTAATTATACTTTATAAGAGCAGTTTAATAATTTAAGATGTTAAAATCCTAACATGTTAAAATTAACTTATTTTTCACTGCTCATTAACTAGTGTTTACCTTTTGGTATTCCATTCAGCTGCTTAGACAATATAAACTATTTACTTTTTCCTTTCTGGTTCTTGGGCACTCAGTATTTGAGTGCTAAACATAGCAGAAGGATGTTTAAATTAAACAATCTGCAGTAAAACATTTCCTGAAAACTCTTACGTTCAACAGTAAGTATTTAACAAAATTTTTTTTTCAAAATCTAATTTTGGAGCTTATGTTTTGAGGACACAATGGAAGTCTCAAATTACACAGTGATAGTGCTTCTTAAAATCTAGATAACGGGGGCATAATTTTAATGAGGCCACTGAAAGATTTGCGACTTTTATTGCAATTATTTCTTAATAGTAAACTTCTACATAGTGAACAAGCAGGTAATTACTCATGGAATCTGAAATATTTGTAGACTCTACCTTTAAAATTAATTTAATATATGAAATCAAGCAGCAAAAGTTAGTTCAGTGTGAAACAAATCATGAAGTCGTTAATTTTGAAGTTTTATAAACACTTTAAGCCAGAACCATATTTCATATTCTTTTGAAAACTATATCCCGGGTGCCTAGAGACAAAGTGCATTAGTGGTTAGAACAGGGGCTGGAACTTGTTCTCTTCCTTCCTATGTAGGTCTCATAACCTCTCCATGCCTTAATTTTGCCTAACTGTAAATAACCCACCCTTTGTAAAATAATTTGATACTTTGAGAAGTGCTATGTAAGTGCCAAGTATTGATACTATATCCAGATAGCACTTACAGCATTGTGATTATTTTTGTAACTATAAAGTGTTTTGTTGGTGATTTCATAACATTTTGGTGATAGACAAGTGGGATACTGTCATACTCGGATTCCTCAACTCTTCTCCTTGTTGGATGTTTAATACCAATATGATGCATTACAGCACTTTTGTGTTAGCCTTCATCACAAACACAGTGGTTTAGAGTTTGTTTTGCAAGGACTGTACTGTTGGCATAGCTGTCTGTTTTTTTTTATTAAAGCAGACAGCAAAGCATGTGTTTTGCAGTGGTTATGAGGTGGGTAAAGGCATGTATAATACATTAAGAACGTGTACTTTGCAAATATCTGTCAAGTGATTTAGATTTTGAGTTTACAACTTTGACATAGACTAATTGCTCATTTATCAAACTGAATTAATAGTGCTTAAGTATTCCCAAATATTTTAAAACTAATATTTTGCTGACAGAAACATTATTGCATTATTAATAGGAAAAGTTTGCTCTCCAGAGGAAGTATTGGTGTTCTTGGTGATTCAAGGAGTGACAAGTGTAATTGCCCTCTCCAGGTTCAAGTTTTTTTCTTTTTCTTTTTTTAACTGCTTTACATGTAAAAATATTATCTTTAAGTGTTGTTTGTATACATTGCTACTTTTGTCTGATACGTGTTTGTTTAATTACAGAAGTTGCTGGGTGTGTTTTGCCACTGATGAAGATGATCGAACAGCGGAGTGGGTGAGACCTTGCAGGTGTAGAGGCTCTACAAAATGGGTTCACCAGACTTGTCTACAGCGTTGGGTAGATGAAAAACAGAGAGGAAACAGTACAGCTCGAGTTGCATGTCCTCAATGCAATGCAGAATACTTAATAGTATTTCCAAAGCTAGGTAAGAGATGTGCAGTTAAATTCAAATACAGTGTAATTGTTTCAATATTCATACTCTACTTATTTTATGCAAAACTTCCAGTATCTAACTTCTGTTTGGCATGTAAACTTCTGTGTTGTGAAACACACCTGGACTTGTTAACTCATCATTTAAGTTGTTGGTGCTCTTTGGAAAACTGATGCAGAAATTTGCAAGTAATGCATCTGTCCTGGTTCAGTTCACTGCATCCTGAAAACTTTGGACAGCTTCTGCCCTGTAGATATGCTGAGACCAATAGCTCACTATAATCATGCCCAAGAATCCTTTGTCAGCCTATAGAGGAGACTGCGTTAGTCAGCTGAGGGGCAGAGAAGGGAGCCTGCCTGCAGATTTGTAACAATGTCCCTAATGTTACCTGAAAGTATTTTTATATTTAATTTGTAAAGGACACCGTGAATGCTGCTCTGTACTCAAGAGACGACGGTATTGTAGTTGTGTTATGAGTACTCAAAAAAAGAAAAGGGGAGGGGGTACTGTTCCAAGCTCCATCCACATGAGTTGCTAAAATTACTCCTGAGAGCATTCTGCACCTAAAAATTCTGTGCCAAAAAATTAAAAATTCTTCGCACAATATTTTAAAATTCTGCAAAATTTTGTACATTTTATTTGTCAGATAAATGTGGAAGCTCCAGCATGGCATTGGGAAGCACAGGCCACTGGCTGCACAGAGGTGGGAGATCACTGTGCTGCTTCCTGCCCCGCCCTCCCCCGCCCCACCCCGGACATGGACTCAGCGGTGAGGCTGCACCCAAACCTGACACAGTGCAAGGACCGGGCCTGCCCCAGAAACACCCCAGTGCCCTGCCCCTCCGTGCCAGGTGCACTCGGTGTCGGCAGGCAGGCTCAGCAAGGCAGGATCCAAGTGCGGGAGGGGGTCCAGGAGTAGGTTGAGAGGGTTCTGTGTGGGGCAATCTGGGTGCGGGGGCTCCGTGGGGGATCTGGGTGAGGGGGGGATCTTGATGCATAGGGGCTTGTTGGGGGGTTCTGGGTGCAACAGTAATTGAACTCTGCAGGGGGGTCCAAGTGAAGGTGCTTGGGGCTTAGCGGGGGGGTGGGTCTGGATGTGTGGGGGTCCAGATGCTGGGGAATGGGGCTCAGTGGGGTGGGGATCCAGGTGCAGCTGGTTGGGGCTCAGTAGGGTGGGGATCTGGGTGTGGGAGGGTCTGGGTATGAGGGGGTCTGGATACACATGGGTTGGGTGGATGGGGGAGCATCTCTCTGTACAGAGATCACTCCCCCTGCAGCTGAGGAGCCACGGATGTAGAAAGTGTGAGGGCGGGGGGAGTTTGCAGAGCTTCCCACAGTGGGGGGAGAAATCTGGGGGTGGGTCTGATATGGCCCCAGATGCCATGCAGGGGAAGAGGAAGTCCAGTCCTCACCAGCCAAGATGGGATTAGCAGCTGCACCCAGTCACGGTAGGAGCCACCAGCTGGGTCTTACCCAGTCCCACCTCCTGCCCCACAGTGATTTACCTCTCTGCTGGCTGCCTTGGGCACCCAAAACATACTGCTGGGGAGGGTCGCGTGACTGCTCTTGTGGCTTCCCTTTGCTTCCCCATCAGAAAATCATTTTTCTGCAGGGAAACAAAGAAATCCGCGGGGGACATAAATTCTACGCATGTACAGTGGCGCAGAATTCCCCCAGGAGTACAAAATGCTGCTCGCAATAGATTGTTACCTTCTGTGCGGCTACAGTATCTACCTGGTCTCTATTAGGCTCCTTCTTGATTGCGGATGAGGGGAAATACAATACTAACTTGTGGCACAAAAAGGAGATGTCATTAAATTGTGCAGTTCTTCGATCCTCCTCCTTCCTTACATGAAAGATGAAACCGTTATCAGTATTGGCATTTAAATTGTCGCTGGGTATCTAAGTTAACACTTCACTAAGATAAATGGGGTAGTTTGCACCTCAGTGCTTTTTGTTCCAGACTCTCTCTAGACTCATGTCTGCATCAGTTCCTCAGTTCGCATTTTTGATATTTTCTTCACAACCATGACAGCTAGAGACTTAATTTCTGTTCAAAAGTCAGTATTGCTAACACTTATGAATAAATCATGAATCCCAGTATCGTGGTGCCTGCAAGGGGATTTGTTGCGAAGACATGAGGGGCAAATCCGTTCCCCATGATTCTTGGGTCTGGATGCATGGGCAGAGCTCTGTACAGGAGCCTGTGGGAGTCTACACTGCCAAGAAAATCCCACAGCACAAAATATCAGAGCCTTGGTCAACTCACTTGGGCTCGTGAGTGTCTGGCTGTGGGGCTAAAAATAACAGTGTAGATGTTTTGGGCTCGGGCTCGGGCTGGAGCCTGGGCTCTGAAACCTGGTGAACAACTACACTACTATTTTTAACTCTGCAAGCCTGAATCAGTTGACCTGGGTTCTGAGACCCTGCGCTGAAGCTCTTTTATTTGCAGTGTAGACATACCCTGTGTAGCTGAGAACTTGGATTTGACCTTGCCACTTAAGGCTAATCCCTGCATGAAGGGAGTAGCCCTATCTCAGCAGTAGCGGAGAGAGAGGGTCCTGGGGCAGAGGGAGTCAAGGGAGAAGTGGAGTCAGAGAAGTTGCTGCTGGGTCCAGGACACCAGAACCAACAACAACACTTCCCTGACTCCCACTGGAGTTCTCCTCTGCCCAGAACCCAACAGCTGCTCATTCCGGAGGAGTTGGGGAAGCCCTGCAGCTGCAGTGCTAGGCAGAGGAGAAGCCCCAGGGTAATGTAAGGGAAGGATAATTAAAATGCAAATTATTTTTAGCTATTTGAATACTTGAGATTTTTTTTAAAAACTAAATTGTATTGCAATATGATGATATATATACGTAGCTGATCAAAATTATGCAAAAAAGTAGAATGGCCTATTTTTGACGCACTTTGAATATGAGAATTGATTTAAAAAAAATTAAGGATTATAAATAATTACTGCATGTCTCAGATGGATTACAGAAATCCAATACCTGGAAATGAAGTCTTCAGCACTTTGGAAACTCCAGCTAGTACAGAACACTGCACCGCATCGTCTCAGCAACACAGGCTACCGCGAATACATCAAACCTGACCTCCATTGGCTTCTCATAGGATTTCTAATCGAGTTAAAGGTCTCGGACTTTACTGTCAAAGTGCACCATAGCATTGGCTCAGGATACCTAAGAGACAGCCTCAAGCTCCAAGATGAAGACAGTGGTGGATAACTACGCTCCTGTGGCACAATGGAACTCTCATTAATAGGATTAAAGCTTGTCTAATAGGGAAACAGAACCTTATCCAGGAGAGGTTTGAGACTATGAAATGAACTCCCCCAAGAACTGAAGACCATCACTACTCTTGCTATTTTCTACTCCAAGTGCAAGGCACGTTTCTTTAACATTGTCTTCTTTAACAAACACCTAGAAACAGGTATAGTTGGTTTAAAAAACCCCACAAAAACCAAACCCTATCAAGACACCTCACTGCACATGCTTGTCCCCTGGGAGAGGATTAGAAAACAAATACCACATGACAGATGTGTAGCCATGTTGCTCAATGCACTACTGGAAGGCACTCAGATATTATGGCGATGTGTGGTATAAGATCCTATGTGGAATATAATAGGGTTACAGAAAGCTCTGCTTGGGTTAGGGTTTTTGCAGTTACCAAAAGTGGTTGATATTGTAAAGACAGTCTTCCATGTAAAGATATTTGAGGCTCAAAGATTTATTGAATAATAATTGGACAACTTGATACACAGAGTACTTTGTGCTTCTTGGATGTTCATTGTTAATTTTCTAGCTCCATTTTTGTCGTCCTCCTGCAGGAGGAGAATATGGAGGAAAGGTGGAAAACTGGGAGAGGAGAGAGTCAAGACAGTAGGAAATGGATGGTAGTGCCCCTGTGTGAAGGAGGAGAGAGTAAGTGGAGCATCCAGGAAGAAGTGCACATTTGTGTGCATTAAAGGTTGACTTTTCAACATGAAATTAATCACACATATACACTGGCAGAGGCATCCAAGGGAGTTAGTCAAGACGCTATTTATTAAAAAAAAAATCAACTCAAATTTTACCAAAAATCTCATGACTTTCAGGGAACTGACTCTTAATATTTGGTCTCTTGAGGTTGGCAGTACTGATAAATGAAGGCTAAGATTCAAAATAGTAGCTTCAGAGAAATGTTGGTATGGTATATGGGCATGTACTAACTCTTTCAGAACCATGACTGTGGTCACTAAAGTAATGTAGAATCATTTGGACGCTTAGTTACATGCCTGAATAAATTAAGGAGTTCTGCATGCAGCAGGTAAGAGTAGTTTTATTACAGGCATATTGCAGATTTTAAGATTCCCTGAATTATCCTAGTAGCCAGACATAGAGCATCATCCTGTTGCAGCACATCTAGTTTTAAGCTTTTTCCTTAACTTCTATATCTATATGTTGAATGTTTCTCTTTAGCTGGCTTGTGGGCTATTCATTATTTTAGTTATTTATGTAGCACCAGAGGTAATAAATAGTGCGTTACTAGAGGAAAATATAGTTCCTGCCCCAAGAAGCTTAAAACAAGTTTGAGTATGACAAAAAAGGATGCAGGGAAAGATGTTAGGAAGGAAGGAGGAAGGAATACACAAAGAAAAATTGTGTGGTTGCTTGTTTGGCACATTATGCTAACCATCTACATTAAATTTTACAAGGGCAGCTATTCTGCACAGAGGTGAGGATCATAGTTCACTACTAAATTTAAGGCAAACTTGTAAAGACTTTCAGCTCCATTTTTAAAGTGCCACTTGTCACCTTGGTCCAGTACAAAAACTGGGAATGTCTTATATTGTAAGCTCTTTAGAGGAGGGTTTTGTCTTATCTGTTTATACAATGCCCTGTACAATAGGGTCCCAGTTATGTTTGGGCAATTGTATGTTGCAATAATACATGTCTTTAATAAGGAAGGTAGATCTGGTATATGAAGAGTTGTCTGATAAAGGTTGTACCTGAGAAGGAAGACTGAGCAGTGTGCTAAATTGAATTCAGTTGTACAAATACCCTGTTAATACAAAATTCTTCATATGAGAAGAAACATTTGGCTCCAAGAATGGGGGAGAAGGATTTTTTTCTCTGGATAAAAAGGAGCCTCAGGTTGATGTAAGTCAACAGCATTCTGATAAAGAATGACACTGTATGCTAGCATTTTGCGTTAGGGTTTTGAATAAACTCTGCTTTTGATATTTGAAGTTAGATTAAAATATTGACTATCTTTCATGGGATAGTGAAGTAGTGATTAGGACTGCATCTACATTTTATCTTTGCAAGGGAGGGGAAATCAAAACTCTAGAGCATTGTCCAGGTGTGCTTTTCCCTATCTAATTACATTTTTACCTTGCATTCTTTCCTGATTTTTCTTTATCTAGTTTATTTGTAAAACCCACAGCTTGCTGCTGAAAAAATCAATCTAAAGGACTTGTATGGCCCCCATCACCTCAGTATCTGAGCACCTGAATCTAATGTGTTTATCCTCAGAACACCCCCATTCCCATTTTACAGATGGGGTGCTGAGGCAGACAGAGTGTAATTCACTTGCATAATGTCACATGGGAAGTCTGTGGCAGAGCAAGGAATTGAACACAAGTCTCCCAAACCTCAGACCAGCACCCTAACTGTCAGACTGTTGTTCTCACCACTATAGCCCTTATTACTGACAGCCCTAGAAGGCAGTCAAGGTCACATCAGGCAAGAGTTAGAAGAGAACCTGTCTTCGAAGGATCTCACCAGCAGCATTTTCTTATGCAACAGTACCTATCTTTTTGGAGGTATTGCTGGTGGTGATCTCCAAGAGGCACCAGGGTTGTCTGACGGAGGGAAAGGCAACCGACCGAGCTCCCCCATGCGCCACAGTTAAAAGTTCTGTACATCAAGAACTCAACTCCTCCATGCTAATGGAAAATATTGCTCCAGAAAGCATTCACCAAAGCATTAACTATGAAAGCTAACTATTCTTTCTCTCAAAATTATGATTGGCAATAAAAATCAGAGTTTCAAAATTAAGTGGAATCCACAAATATTTCTCAAAAAGAAAAGGAGTACTTGTGGCGCCTTAGACTAACAAATTTATTTGAGCATAAGCTTTCGTGAGCTACAGCTCACTTCATCGGATGCATTCAGTGGAAAATACAGCGGGGAGATTTATATACATAGAGAACATGAAACAATGGGTGTTACCATACACACTGTAACCAGAGTGATCACTTAAGGTGAGCTGTTACCAGCAGGAGAGCGGGGGGGTGGCGGGGGAACCTTTTGTAGTGATCATCAAGGTGGGCCATTTCCAGCAGTTGACAAGAACGTCTGAGGAACAGCGGGGGGTGGGGGATAAGCATGGGGAAATCGTTTTACTTTGTGTAATGACCCATCCACTCCCAATCTCTATTCAAGCCCAAGTTAATTGTATCCAGTTTGCAAATTAATTCCAATTCAGCAGTCTCTCGTTGGAGTCTGTTTTTGAAGTCTTTTTGTTGAAGTATTGCCACTTTTAGGTCTGTAATCGAGTGACCAGAGAGATTGAAGTGTTCTCCAACTGGTTTTTGAATGTTATAATTCTTGATGTCTGATTTGTCTCCATTTATTCTTTTACGTAGAGACTGTCCAGTTTGACCAATGTATATGGCAGAGGGGCATTGCTGGCACATGATGGCATATATCACATTGGTAGATGTGCAGGTGAACGAGCCTCTGATAGTGTGGCTGGTGTGATTAGGCCTTATGATGGTGTCCCCTGAATAGATATGTGGACACAGCTGGCAATGGGCTTTGTTGCAGGGATAGGTTCCTGGGTTAGTGGTTCTGTTGTGTGGTGTGTGGTTGCTGGTGAGTATTTGCTTCAGGTTGGGGGACTGTCTGTAAGCAAGGACTGGCCTGTCTCCCAAGATCTGTGAGAGTGATGGGTCATCCTTCAGGATAGGTTGTAGATCCTTGATGATGCGTTGGAGAGGTTTTAGTTGGGGGCTGAGGGTGATGGCTAGTGGCATTCTGTTGTTTTCTTTGTTGGGCCTGTCCTGTAGTAGGTGACTTCTGGGTACTCTTCTGGCTCTATCAATCTGTTTCTTCACTTCAGCAGGTGGGTATTGTAGTTGTAAGAATGCTTGATAGAGATCTTGTAGGTGTTTGTCTCTGTCTGAAGGGTTGGAGCAAATGCGGTTGTATCTTAGAACTTGGCTGTAGACAATGGATCGTGTGGTGTGGTCTGGTTGAAAGCTGGAGGCAAGTAGGTAGGAATAGCGGTCAGTAGGTTTCCGGTATAGGGTGGTGTTTATGTGACCATCGCTTATTAGCACCGTAGCGGCCAGGAAGTGGATCTCTTGTGTGGACTGGTCCAGGCTGAGGTTGATGGTGGGATGGAAATTGTTGAAATCATGGTGGAATTCCTCAAGGGCTTCTTTTCCATGGGTCCAGATGATGAAGATGTCATCAATGTAGCGCAAGTAGAGTAGGGGCATTAGGGGACGAGAGCTGAGGAAGCGTTGTTCTAAGTCAGCCATAAAAATGTTGGCATACTGTGAGGCCATGCGGGTACCCATAACAGTGCCGCTGATTTGAAGGTATACATTGTCCCCAAATGTGAAATAGTTATGGGTGAGGACAAAGTCACAAAGTTCAGCCACCAGGTTTGCCGTGACATTATCGGGGATACTGTTCCTGACGGCTTGTAGTCCATCTGTGTGTGGAATGTTGGTGTAGAGGGCTTCTACATCCATAGTGGCCAGGATGGTGTTTTCAGGAAGATCACCGATGGATTGTAGTTTCCTCAGGAAGTCAGTGGTGCCTCAAAGATAGCTTGGAGTGCTGGTAGCGTAGGGCCTGAGGAGGGAGTCTACATAGCCAGACAATCCTGCTGTCATGGTGCCAATACCTGAGATGATGGGGTGTCCAGGATTTCCAGGTTTATGGATCTTGGGTAGCAGATAGAATACCCCAGGTCGGGGTTCCAGGGGTGTGTCTGTGCGGATTTGTTGTTTTGCTTTTTCAGGGAGTTTCTTGAGCAAATGCTGTAGTTTCTTTTGGTAACCCTTAGTGGGATCAGAGGGTAATGGCTTGTAGAAAGTGGTGTTGGAGAGCTGCCGAGCAGCCTCTTGTTCATATTCCGACCTATTCATGATGACGACAGCACCTCCTTTGTCAGCCTTTTTGATTATGATGTCAGAATTGTTTCTGAGGCTGTGGATGGCACTGTGTTCTGCATGGCTGAGGTGATGGGGCAAGTGATTTCTGCCTGTAAGTGACAATGGATGCTTTGTTTTATGCAATCCATTTATATATAGTATAGATTTTGAAAGTGAGCAAAAAATTTGGATGAGATGATTAAATTATGAATGGACATTCTTCTCTGCCATTTTAGATTTTTACAGATGAGATTTTAGAGTTTTGTTTGAGTATAGGGGTAGCTTCCAGCTTATCTTATTGTCTCTCTTATGCCACACCCAAGTCTTATCATCTTAGTCATAGTGCCTCTCAGATTGTGTTCAGTATGTTTGGTCATCTCATGTAAATTAACAACTAGAAAACACTGTCCGCTTAGAACCAGGGATAGGCACTGGGGAGCTGCTGGAGGCTTTCACTACTACTTGTAGCTACATATTGCAGCATGCAGCTACACATAGCCTGTGCAAGCCACAAATGTAAACAAGAAACCATCTTACAGCGCTGAGTGAGTAGTCAGCTCCAGCTTTCACACAAAGGAAGTGGAACCCAACTGTCCAGGATCTCTGCTGTACTCAGATATACAGTGGACTGACCTGCAGAATGAGTCTTCAAGTCTCCTGCAATAGGAAAGGCTTTAGTTTGTTCTTTTGCAGTTTTGGGGGGGGAAATGCACAGACACAGTTACAAACTGGAGAGAGAGAGACCTTCCCAGGCACACGAGGCAGTGAACGTGTGGGTATGTTACATATCTTCTACTGTCTCATGTTTTAAAAACTTGCTTCCTTGTTGGAAATCAGACATTTCAAATGAAGAAAGGAGACAGAGGCTATATAAAGAAAAGGAGTACTTGTGGCACCTTAGAGACTAACCAATTTATTTGAGCATAAGCTTTCGTGAGCATACAGTATGCATCCGATGAAGTGAGCTGTAGCTCACGAAAGCTTATGCTCAAATAAATTGGTTAGTCTCTAAGGTGCCACAAGTACTCCTCTTTTTTTTTTTTTTTTTTTCGAATACAGACTATCACAGCTGTTACTCAGAGGCTATATAAGCCATTAAACAATACCAAAGCAGAAACCAGTTCAGAAAGAACTGAACATAGCGTGTGGTACCAGGAAGTTTGTTAGAATACGTAGAAACAGTCCTAGTTGCTCACAAATAAAAACAAGCCTAGTAAGTAAAAGATAGCAACAGGCATTGCAACACACTGCTTGACACTCAGCTAGCCAGGTAAGAAAAAACGGAGGGCAGTTGGGGCCACATGTTTCTTGATAGCTGCTGTTCTGTACATTTGGATCCATGAAGGGATTTGCACAAGCCGTATTGGTCATTGTTTTTCTTGATGGTTCCAGGCTCAGCGCAGATGCTTATGTATTCTACAAGTGAGGATATGCCGAGCCAGTTTTCACAGGAGAACAAATACTTATGAACACGTCAGTGAAAGGGTTTAAAAGAAAAGTAATATAAATTTGGGAAAAATAAAATTTAGAAGAGGATCACTTGTTGAAGAACATGGATACCGTAAAGGTAACTTTTCATTCTCCTCTGGACCCCACCTCAGAGGACTGACCTCTTCAGTAATCCATTTTAACTCCATCTGTTGCGTAGTTTGTTTTGCTATTTCTCCTCCTTTTATACCGTCACGTGTTTGAAGTCGGTTTCCCAGTATTTGGACCTTCTGTACACTCCATTTATATATCCAAACTAAATGCATGCAGTTGAGCATAGCTGTCAGACACTAACAGTGAATCTATAAGGTCTCACTAGACACTTCATTTCCTTGCTACCAAATCAATCTGTTAGTGGCACAAATTATAATATACAATATTGCACATAAACATGCACAGCTAAAATACATGATTATATTTCCATTAACTATGCAAAGTATTTTTTCAAGTGCTGCATGCAGTACAACTAGTTATAATCTAATAATATTTTAATACCCACAAAACATTTGGTTTCTTTCTTGCAATCTTAAAATCTTAAGTTCACTTTGTTTTCAACCTTAGGTAAAAGTAGTCTGTGTTCTTCTCATTCACATTAGGATGAAAGGAAAACTAGGGTATTTTGTTTCATTTCTTGCAACACAGGTATTGTAAAGTACTATTAACCATTTGCAGCACTGCCAACCCCAAGCTTCCAAAAATCATTATTTTAAAACATTGGATTATTTTTATTTGCATTCTGGTTACTGAGCCTATAGGGTGCACACTGTTCATATATTCAGGCTTTTCTCCACTACCTGGGACTTCATTGTCAGCAATATGCAAGTGTCACATATCTTCTTCACCACATATGAATTACCACCACCATGATGGCCCAGTGCTTGGATGAGATCAACTCATGGTTTTTCAGTCCAATCAAGGGAGAGGTTATGTTTGGAGACAGAGGAAAGCTCTTTAATTTTCAGCCACAGGACAGCTCCCAGACTGCTGCGCTGGGCATCGCAACATGGGGAGTAGATGGCCAGCCCTCTGTGGAGAAAGAGGTGGTTAGGGACTATTTAGAAAAGCTGGACGTGCACAAGTCCATGGGGCCGGACGAGTTGCATCCGAGAGTGCTAAAGGAATTGGCGGATGTGATTGCAGAGCCATTGGCCATTATCTTTGAAAACTCGTGGCGAATGGGGGAAGTCCCAGATGACTGGAAAAAGGCTAATGTAGTGCCAATCTTTAAAAAAGGGAAGGAGGTGGATCCTGGGAACTACAGGCCAGTCAGCCTCACCTCAGTCCCCGGAAAAATCATGGAGCAGGTCCTCAAGGAATCAATCCTGAAGCACTTACACGAGAGGAAAGTGATCAGGAACAGTCAGCATGGATTCACCAAGGGAAGGTCATGCCTGACTAATCTAATCGCCTTCTAGGATGAGATTACTGATTCTGTGGATGAAGGGAAAGCAGTGGATGTATTGTTTCTTGACTTTAGCAAAGCTTTTGACACGGTCTCCCACAGTATTCTTGTCAGCAAGTTAAAGAAGTATGGGCTGGATGAATGCACTATAAGGTGGGTAGAAAGTTGGCTAGATTGTCGGGCTCAACGGGTAGTGATCAATGGCTCCATGTCTAGTTGGCAGCCGGTGTCAAGTGGAGTGCCCCAGGGGTCGGTCCTGAGGCACTCCACTTCAGGTCGGTCCTGAACCGGTTTTGTTCAATATCTTCATAAATGATCTGGAGGATGGTGTGGATTGCACTCTCAGCAAATTTGTGGATGATACTAAACTGGGAGGAGTGGTAGATATGCTGGAGGGCAGAGATAGGATACAGAGGGACTTAGACTAATTGGAGCATTGGGCCAAAAGAAACCTGATGAGGTTCAATAAGGATAAGTGCAGGGTCCTGCACTTAGGACGGAAGAACCCAATGCACAGCTACAGACTAGGGACCGAATGGCTAGGCAGCAGTTCTGCGGAAAAGGACCTAGGGGTGACAGTGGACGAGAAGCTGGATATGAGTCAGCAGTGTGCCCTTGTTGCCAAGAAGGCCAATGGCATTTTGGGATGTATAAGTAGGGGCATAGCGAGCAGATCGAGGGATGTGATCGTTCCCCTCTATTCGACATTGGTGAGGCCTCATCTGGAGTACTGTGTCCAGTTTTGGGCCCCACACTACAAGAAGGATGTGGAGAGAGTCCAGCGAAGGGTAACAAAAATGATTAGGGGTCTGGAACACATGACTTATGAGGAGAGGCTGAGGGAACTGGGATTGTTTAGTCTGCGGAAGAGAAGAATGAGGGGGGATTTGATAGCTACTTTCAACTACCTGAGAGGTGGTTCCAGAGAGAATGGTTCTAGACTATTCTCAGTGGTAGAAGAGGACAGGACAAGGAGTAATGGTCTCAAGTTGCAGTGGGGGAGGTTTAGGTTGGATATTAGGAAAAACTTTTTCACTAGGAGGGTGGTGAAACACTGGAATGCGTTACCTAGGGAGGTGGTAGAATCTCCTTCCTTGGAAGTTTTTAAGGTCAGGCTTGACAAAGCCTTGGCTGGGATGATTTGATTGGGGATTGGTCCTGCTTTGAGCAGGGGGTTGGACTAGATGACCTCCTGAGGTCCCTTCCAACCCTAATATTCTATGATTCTATGATTCCTTTGGGTGAAGATGCAAACCTACAATTTGTCAATTCATTCCTTAGGTTTAAGATAGCTTTCAGAGTAGCAGCCGTGTTAGTCTGTATCTGCAAAAAGAACAGGAGTACTTGTGGCACCTTAGAGACTAACCAGTTTATTTGAGCATAGGCTTTCGTGGGCTACAGCTCACTTCATCGGATGCATAGAAGAGTGGATTCCTTGCTGATGCTAAGTTAGCTCAATGCATCTGCAAGTAATGCTTTCTACCATCTCTTTTTGGTAAGGAAATTCTATCCTGTCCAGGCAGATGATTAACTGGCCTCAGTTTTACACACCCTCATCACCTCCCCTACTGCAAATCAATATACGTTTGCATGAAGCCATAGGTAATCAGGAAATTTCAAGTAGTACTGAATGCTGCAGCCTGTCTATTCAGCTACACAGGATATCGTGAGTACATCAGACCTGTCCTCTGCTCTTTGTATTGGCGTCCCATAGAATACTGAGTTAAGTTCAAGGTCTCAGTCCTTACCTTCAAGTCACTCCATAGATTGCGCAGCCCGGGATGTCTAAAGGATCACCTAAAGTTCCAAGATGAAGACCATGGTCAACAACTCTGCTCCACAGGCTCTTTGTACCACACAAGCAAAATTAGTCTGCTAGACAAGCTTTTGAGAGCCAATCCAAGACTTCCACAGGAACAAAAGCCAATCACAGATCTTGCCATCTGCCATTCAGAGTGGACAGCGTGCTGCTTTGATCTTGCCTTCTTGCATATAAACACATAGAAGCATGTACTTTAAAAAACAAAACAGTATAATACACACACAATTCTACCCCTTTGGGAATTCTGCCCCTTTGAGAAAGAAAGGACAAACCACACATAACAGATATAACTTCTATTGCTTATTGTACAACTGGAAGCCACCTAGATACAGTAACTCCTCACTTAGTCGTCCTGGTTAACATTGTTTCATTGTTACGTTGCTGATCAATTAGAGAATATACTCCATTTAAAGTTGCTCAGTGCTCCCTTATGTTATTTGGCAGCCGCCTGCATTGTCCACTGCTTGCAGAGAGAGCAGCCTGTTGGCACTAGCTGGTGGGGGCTTGGAACCAGGGTGGACCGGCAGCCCCCCTATCAGCTCCCTGCTCCCTTAAATTCCCTGTGCGGCAGCCGCTCAGCAGGCTATCAATTGCCGGCCGTTCAGCTGTCCCTCACCCACGCTTCCATGTGCTGCTCCTGCCCTCTGCCTTGGAGCTGCTCCCAGGAGGTTCCTGCTTGCTGTGTGTGTGTGTGGGGGGAGGGGTGCTAATGTCAGGGTGTGGCCCCCTTCCCCCCCCCCCTCTTACCCCTTCTCCATAGAACAGGGGGACACACGATAGGGCTCAGGACGGAGGGAGCTTGCTGGCAGCAGCTGCTGTCTCAACTTGCTGATCTACTTAAAATGGCAATGTACTTAGAGTGGGTTCAGCATACTTAAAGGGCAGTGTGTGTGTGTGTGTGTGTCTCTCTCTCTCTCTCACGGGGGGGGGGTGTCTGTCTGTCTGTCTGCCATGCTGTCTTCCCTCCCTCCATTCATGCTGCCTTGTAGAGTGTGAGGCTACATTAACAACAGTGTGTTAATCCTTGAGGGCTCAGCCGAATGCTAGTTCATCATTTAGCAGTAAGGCATTCCCTGGGAAATATCCCACCTTCTTCCACTCTCTGACTTCAGCACCTCAACCAAGCTTCACAATCATCATTGGGGGGGAGGGATAGCTCAGTGGTTTGAGAATTGGCCTGCTAAACCCAGGGTTGTGAGTTCAATCCTTGGGGCCATTTGAGATCTGGGGCAAAAATTGGGAATTGGCCCTGCTTTGAGCAGGGGGTTGGACTAGATGACCTTCTGAGGTCCCTTCCAACCCTGATATTCTATGATCATTGCTGTGTACAGTATTAAATTGTTCGTTTAAAACTTATACTCCTCTGTGTGTGTGTGTGTCTGTGTCTGTGTGTGAGCGTATATATTTATTAATGGGGGGGCTTATATATCTAATATATAGTCTTCTGTCTGGTGGAAAAAATTTCTCTGGAACCTAACCCGCCTATTTACATTAATTCTTATGGGGAAATTGGATTCGCTTCACATTGTTTCGTTTAAAGTCACATTTTTCAGGATCATAACTACGACGTTAAGTGAGGAGTTACTGTACTACCATGGTATGGAGCTAGAAACTTAGCTCTCATTTTTTTAAAAAGGAGAGCTGAATTCTTGTGTCATCACTTCCCTTAAGGAGCAGGGGCTTTATGAAAACACCAACTATTGCAAGACTCTATAACAATAGCAAGAGTTGGCTACACTGCATTTGTAGTACTTTCTTAGAAAGATCATATTTCACTTTTGAGCTGTGGTTTCTCTGGTAACATTGAGAGTTACCTAGCAGATTTACTGCAGTCTGGATGCCCATTCTGTTACCTCAGTTTCTCTATTCTTGTTGCTGGGCAGGGATTAGAAGTTTTGGGACAGGAGGAAGAATCTGAAATAGTTACGTAATTAAATAATCCTTGTCCACCTAGAGAATTGGCATGGCTGGATACAATCCAAACTTGCTGTGATTTATGATGAATGGGGATGTAGTAGTCCAGATTGTGGGGTGGGAATGAAATTGCCTTCATTTTCAGAAATATAATTGCATGCACAGAAAGAAGGCTCAATTTAACAACCAACTTAAAACTTGTAATGGTGTGATTTTCAGAGGTGCTGAGCATGTTCAGGTCCCAGTGACTTCAGTCAAAGGTTTGGGTACTCAGCTGCTACAGAAATCAGGCTGTAAGTTTTCAAAGTGATTTAGTAGCAAAATAAGAAACATTATTTCACTACATCTTATAGTAATTGTCATTTAAGTAAATACTATACATGTTTACACATTAAAATCCTCAACCTACAGATTCTTAAACATTCAATAAAGGTAAACATCTAGTAAACTTAACATGACATGTTATGTTGTAATGCTTATATTTAAAGCACATTTAGAGTGATTCACTGTATATTAATCAACTATATTAACTGCTGCACAGATGTAGCAAAGGACATTAAAATTTACCAATTTAAAACAGTTGACTCAAACAAGAATTTTTAAAATACGGTTAACAGGGTCCTAAGACGGTCTTGTTTAAAGCACAAGATAGAGAACCAGGAGATCTGTGCTCTCTTCTCAGTTTTGCCATAGATATCATTGTGACCTTGGGCAAGTTTTATGCCTTACTTTACAAATGTATTCTGAGGCTGAAATAATTACATTTGTGAAGTACTTTGGTTCCTCTTTAGAAGGTGCTGTAGGAGCATTGTCATAAAGTTTGTTTTAAAAATAATTTGGCTTGATGTGGCTCAGCCATTTGCAATGAAGAATAGAGCAGGATTTCTTGATATCAGCTGACCTTCTGTCAAGCCAACCAACTCAAGAGCCTGTTGCAGGAGCCAGCACTGCCTAGTAAGAGCACTCTTACTGAGGTGTACTGCCATATTGGTTCATTGTTGCAGCAGGGCAACTTAGATGTGTGCAGTGCCCTCTGGGCCCCCTCCTTGTTATCTCATGTTGCCAAGTAAAGCCATTGTACTAAAAAGAATTCTGAACCGGTCATACAGTGGAACCTCAGAGTTACAAACTGACCAGTCAACCACACACCTCATTTGAAACTGGAAGTACACAGTCAGGCAGCAGCAGACACCAAAAAAATACAGTACAGTACTGTTAAATGTAAACTACTAAAACGTAAAGGGAAAGCAGCATTTTTCTTCTGCATAGTGAAGTTTCAAAGCTGTATTAAGTCAGTGTTCAGTTGTAAACTTTTGAAAGAACAACCATAACATTTTGTTCAGATTTACGAACATTTCAGAGTTATAAACAACCTCTATTCCTGAGGGGTTCGTAATCTGAGGTTCTTCTGTATTAGCAAGTACTCACAATGTAACTCAATTGAAAAGCAATTCAGGATTTTTGTAAAGAAAAGTTTATAATGCTGTTTAGAGTAATCTGATATACTTTTACTTTAGAATAACCTTGCATATCCCTTCCAGATCTGGCAGGAATTTTATTAAAAGGAAACAGACTGTGATATTGCTTCCTTCCTTTTGTGTACCAATCTATTGAAATTATATTACGATTGTGACAGAAGTCTGAAAAGGTGTATAGTGCATTAACTTAATACAGTTTTGAAAAGCTGCATTTCTAGGAAAATGAAGGTTTTATTTTGTAAACTTTCAAGGTACAAAACACTGATTCTTGACTCAAATCTTAGGACATTTTTTATTGAACATGATAAATACTCATTTTGTGTTTTAGCATTTGTGTAACAACAAATCTTACATTTTAAGATAATGTTTCAGTCCTACACTGAAAATTGTTCATATTGACCAGAGGGAAGGGATGGTATTCTTCAGGAGACCCGCTCAAAGTGAGGAACATATGACAACTCCATTTGTTACTAACAGTATTTTCCTTCTTCCATCATGCCCTTTTTCTCTTTAATGTTAGTTTATTCTTTAATGTCTCTTCACAGTTTTAGATAAAACTGAAGTCATTTTTATTGTTGTGAAATTTTTTGCTATGTACCAATGGTTGGGCCAAATCCTGACCCCACTGTAGTTGATGAAGAACTTGGTCCTCTATTTATTCTAGATATTATTTTAAACAGCACAGTGTAAACTAGGGAGAGAGTTTAAAAGGCCCAAAGGGTGGTTAGGTGCCCAATTCCCATTGAGAGGTGTCTCTCTCTCGGTTTTTTTTTTTTTTTTTTTTTTAATCCTTTGAAATGTGTGTCAGGTAGTTCAGGCCCAAACATTAAATTTTATATATATTCTTTTGGACAAAACCTGGTAGTAAAATGTTTGTACTCGGTCATTTTATTTTGACTTAAAAATTCCTCTGCAGTATCTGGAACCCAGATGTTTATGTATTGGCTAGTCCAGTAAAACCAGAAAGTTAGATTAATCTATTTTCCTTGTCTAAGCTGTATGCAGTGCAAAAAACCCCAGAAAACAAAAACCCTAAATGGTGAAAAGTTAAACTAGGTTTTAGGCTTAAACTTTTTTTTTGTTGCCAGTGCATTAGATTATTAATACATTTTTTAACCTGACATTGTCCTGTATATTTGAAAAAAGGGGCAAGGTTATGATTTTATAGTACAGTACTCCAGTTTATATTAATTTTGCTTTAAAGAGTGGGTCTGCTTGCCCAAAATCTTCATATCATCACCAATATTAAAGATTTTCAGAACAATATTCAACTCTGTTGCTTGTTTATCCCATTGTTTTCAGCTGAGAAGTAACAGTTTTGTTGGTATGTAAGGCCACGTCTACACTATAAACTTTGGTCAATGCAGATACGTTGGCTTAAAGCCGCTGCAGTTAGCATATGACTTGCGTGTGGGCATAGTTGGCTCCTTTTGTCAGTGGTGCGTATGCTCATCAGAACTGCTTGTATTGATGCATGGTGCAGTGCACCATGGATAGATTTGCTAGTGTGCAATCTGCCACTGTCCAGTGCAGTGTCTTTTTGGCAAAGTTTGGCAATGCATGGTGGGGCAGAAACAAGTTGTGCCTTTGTGACGGAGCAAGGGGTCAGCTTCTCAGTGTGCAACTGTCTCCATGCCATAATGTCATCTATATCAGAGATCCTCAACCTTTTTGTTTCTGAGGCCCCCCCGAACATGCTATTAAAAAAAAAAAAAAAACCTCCGTGGCCCACTTGTGCCACAATAATGGTTTTCTGCATGTAAAAGCCACTGCTGGCATTAGGGGTAGCAAGCAGGGCAATTGCCTGGGGCCCCCATGAGGCTACATTGCTCAGGCTTCAGCTTCAGCCCTGGGTGACGGGGCTCAGGGACCTGGGCTTCAGCCCCATGTAGTGGGCTTCGGCTTTCTGCCCTGAGTCCCAGCGAGTCTAATGCTGGCCCTGCTTAGAGGCCCCCCTAAAACCTGCTCGAAGCCCCCTTGGGGGCCCCGGATCCCTGGTTGAGAACTACTGATCTAAATCCCATAATTTTCATGTCTTTTTTTTTTTTTTTCAAAATCATGCAAATCTGTATAGCCCACCTTACTGTCCACCATCTCTGACAGCATCATGGAGCCTGCACAGCTTTGAACTGTTGTCAAGCCCAGGACGTACAATCCTCTGGTATTTGCAGAGTCTCACGAAGAACCGAATAAGTGGAACACAACTTCTTGAGGGGGGTGGTGGTGGTGGTCACAGAGCAGCTCAGATAGTGGAGTGCTGCTTCTGGGTCTGAGAAATAAGCCCTGACTGGTGGGATCGCATCATAATGCAGACTTGGAATGATGAGCAGTGGCTGCAGAACTTTTGGATGCACAAGGCCACATTCCTGGATCTGTGTGCCAGGCTCACCCCAGCCATCCAGCACAGGGACACCAGAATAAGGGCCCCATTTGACAGTGGAGAAGTGAGTGGCAATTGCACTGTGGAAACTTGCAATGCTAGGTTGCTGCCAATCAGTCAGAAGTTATTTTGGAGTTGGAAAATCCATTATGTGGGTCATTGTAGTGCAAGTGTACAGGGCTATTAATCGCCTCCTGCTATGTAGGACTGTGTCTCCTGTCAATGTGCAAGATATAGTTGATGGATTTACAGCAGTGGGGTTTCTGAACTGTGGTGGAGCAATAGACGGCATGCATGCGTCTATTTTGGCACCAGACCACCTTGCCACAGAGTAAATCAACAGAAAAGACTACTTCTATTTGGTTATGTAAGCATTGGTGGATCACTGGGGACACTTCAGACATCGATGTAGGCTGATCAGGGAAGGTGCATGACACTCACATCTTTAAGAACACAGGACTTTTCAGAAAACTACAAGCAGGAACTTCCTTTCCTGACTGGATTTCCATTGGGAATGTTGAAATTCCAATAGTGCTCTTGGGGGACCCAGCCTATCTGTTGCTCCCCTGGCTCAGGCTCATGACAGCACTGAGATTCAGCTATCACCTCAGTAGGTGCAGAATGACAGTTGAATGTGCTTTTGGTGGATTGAAGGGTCCCTAGTGGCGTTGTTCAGAAAATTGGATCTTAATGAGAAAAATATCCCAATGGTTATAGCTATCTGCTGTGTCCTGCATAATATCTGTGAAGCAAAAGGGGAAAAGTTTCCACTGGGGTAGAGGTGGAGCAGCTGTCTGCTGAGTTTGAATAGACAGACACAAGGGTTATTAAGAGAACTCGGTGCAGAGCTATACGACTCAGGGAGGCTTTGAAAGACCACTTCAGCAGTGAGCCACTGTAGTGCATTGTGGTGTACTCTGCTTTACCTGGCCCTGCTGTTTTGTAACCTATTAGGGATTGCTTGGTGTACATGTATAAATATAACACTGTCAGTGCATCCAATTTTACTTGTCACTGATCCTACGACTTGCCATACTGAACAGTAACAAGTAATTGGTTGCTTTCAGAACGACTAGGGCACTCAACAGCATATGTTTTGAACTAATAGAGGAATTATGTTTAAAACCATAAAATTTTAATGTGCAACAATCCAAGGAAGAGACACATCCATGCAGTTTTAAAGCAAATAGATTAAAACTTTAATACAACAGAACTTATGAAGGGGAAAGAACATTCATATCCATTGTAGCAACACATACAATGACCTGTGAAAAATTGGTGTATGTGAAGCTGTGGTTGTCTTTCATGTCCCCTGGGATGGCATGGTGGGGACAGTGCAGCAGCCCCGAGGCCATGTGGAATGGTGAGGGAGACTGTAGGGAGGTGCTGCAGTGGAGTTCTCTATGGACTGCAGAGGGAGGTGAGCCTGGGATTGTTAAACCTGTAGGTCAGCTAGAGTCTGCAGCATCTGTGTTTGCTGGCTTGATGCATCTCCTTCTTCTTTTCCTGCTGGGACTCCTGGGCCTTTCTCTAGGCTGTCTGCATTGTTCAGACTCCAGGCCTGGTGCTCACAGTCTGATGCAGCACTGGCTTGCAGGATCTCATCGAATGTGTTATCCTAAGTCCTCTTCTTCCTCTTCCTCCTTCTCCTCCTCATTTGGCTCAGGTGTTCTGTGGGTGTGGAAGGGGAATCCCTAAAGGCTGCAATGACAGAAGCTGCAGATAAAACACACAGAGGTACGATTGTCAGTATAGTCATAACAGAAAGCAAAACTTAAGATTCAGACCTCTCTTCCATTGCTCCCATAAAGTTTTAAACAATACAGGCTCATTGACAATTCTGTTTGGGATTGCTTGTAAATGCACCATTCTCATACCAGCCATGGTGAGTATGGTCCACCAGGGGTGCGGGAAACGAGGAGGGAATTGTTTGGTTGCATGAAACTGAGTATCGGGCAATGGCATTGAATACTGGCACCATTTTCTACTGGTGGTGGTGATTTTAGCTGATATCTCACTCCTGAGGGTAACCAAAGCAGAGAGAGTATAGCTGCTGGTGGTGTTTTGAAGCTATCTGGGCCCATATGCTGCTGCCTGTGTCCTGCAATCGTGCCTGCCAAAGTTATTGCTGACTGGCATGCAAAAGTATCCTATCATGGAGGAAGAAATAAGGCAGCCCTCCCTAGAAACCTTCAGGAGAGGATTTCAGAGTACCTCCATGAAAGTTTCATTGTGATCTCTCAGGAGGATTCAAGGGAAATCCTTGTGTACATAAACAAACTGCTCCACATGGCCCTTCTTACCTAACTCTACAGGGCAATGAAAAGCAGATGATAACTTTACCTCTCCATGTTCTACTATATCTTCTAGTATGAGTAAATTAATGAAAAGCTGACAGCTGTGTCTCCTGCTAAATTGTGGGGCACTATCACTGTAATGGGAAATACATTTCCATGCTTACCTGAGGATCCTTCCCAATGTATTGAGCTCATCCATGCTCAACTGACTGCACTTGGTGGAGTCTCAAACGGGTCCTGGTTCATGGCATAGCTGGATCACCATGGTCACCAAGGATTTAATTATGAGCTTGTCCTACTTCAGGAGTTGTCTTCACCTCCCCCCCTCCAACCCCCCCCCCCAACATAGTTCTTTCATATCAGAATAAAAATGAGAAGTTTGATATGTGATGGACTTGCTGTCTTTCAAAATAGAGGATCTTGGTATTATGAAACACTATCACTTAAACTTGTTTAATCAATTTCAGCCTATTTTTATCCTTTTGAGTCCATTTAGAAGCCTGTACACAGTGTGGAGCAAACAGAATGTAAAGTATATTTGGGAATAAATTCCGTAGATGGAAAACATTTGGGGAATAATTTATGTAACTATTGTTTCAATTCGTTCAAAAATATTCAGATTTACTCACATTAAAAATGCCAAAATTTACCAGATATGCTATTCAAAAATTGTCACTTAATTCAGCCAGCTGTAGTGCCAACACTCTTAAATAAAGGTAAAGTATTGATTAAAATATGTATTAAAAAATCTTAATTCATGGACAGGCTCAAAAACTTACTGCAGTATAAATGAGAAACACCTAGAGACCTTAATCAGGGACCAGGGTCCTTTATGCTATACACTGTACATATTAAAACAAACACAGTCCCTGCCAGTTTACAAGCTAAGTAAGGGTATGTGAAATTGCAGTTCAGTAAGAGCCAGCTCTAGATAATTCAAGGAATGCTGCTTCTACTAAACTATATAATGTATGAAAAATACATAATCTGCAATTATATCATTCTACTGTGGAAAGACTGATTTGATGTAAACTGAGTTGGACCAATGTGCTTAATGTGCTGGGCGGTTTTACAGTAGATTTATCACTTCAGCAATGTACACAAAATAAAAACTTGACATGTATGCTTATTTTTTTTTCCACTGTGGAGGAAATTTGTGAGGCTAGAGTGAAGAAAACATATAGCCTTGGAATAAGATGAACTGAACAAAAAACCCTGAAAACTCCACTTAATTAAAAAAACTCACCCCCATGTTGTAGGTAGTTTGTACCCACAGTAATTGAGACTTTGTACAGTATTATACTTGGAGATACTCTTCCTGCACCGGTTTCAGAGTAGCAGCCATGTTAGTCTGTATTCGCAAAAAGAAAAGGAGTACTAGTGGCACCTTAGAGACTAAACGGTCAAACTGAATTCTAATATAGCATTTGAACAGCAAGTAGAAAAGTTGTACTTGGTGTAAGAAAGCGTTTCCTACGCAAGTTTATTTATTTCCTTTTAAAATTGGTTGTGGCTTGTGCTCAACATAGAAGTTTGCTTTGAAAAAAATCCTTTAGTTTTCCAAAGCAATTTAAAATTGTGAGCAACAAAAATAAAGCTTTTTCCCCCCACCCTTCATAAACGTCCACTCTCTTCAGAATGGTTCCACCCCAAGTTGTAGCTACAATAAGGCAACTAAGCTGTTTTAAGTGATGTCAGATTTGATATCCATATACAGTAGCTTGACAATATCAAATTAAGTGAATGTAAGTAATTCTAGAAATTTGTAGTGGTTTGTATGAGGTTCTCAATGTGTTCATAGCGTACAGCCTTTGAATTGCTGGTATCTCTAGAACTAAACATTCTGAAAAGTGGGCTATAATTTACTGTGGGCGGTGCAGAACCAGTTTCAGACAAGGCCAGTTCAACCATATAAAGACATGATTTATAAATAACTGCTTTAGAAAAGTATTAGATATTTAAATGGTGAACTGGAAACAAGATACAATTAGCTTGTCTTTTCTCTTCTAGGGTTGATATAGGAAGTGTGAACTGCAAAGGAAAGTTACCTCTGCTTCATCTATAATTGAACTGTCCTTTTCCCCCACACATACCAGATCTATATATTTATTATCACCCACCACCACCACCAAAAAAAAAAAAAAATTGCTCATATATGCCACTTCCTTAACTCTACCTCTGCTGAAATATTCAGCCATGCTTTCGTCTTATCAACTTTTGCTATTGAAACTCCTTTCTCTGTGGCTTTCCAGTTCCAGGTCTCTAAATTCCATCCATGTGCTGGATTCTACTGTCCCAATTCTCACATATACTAAGAAATTCCATACATGCTCAAGAAAACATACATAGGCTCCCAAATTTCAGAATCCACTTCAGAACTGCTCTGGTTATAAAATGTATGGGCTTGCTTCAGCCCATGTCATGCATCTTATCCTATTCCCTTTCTTATCAAGCAAAGTACTCCTTCATGCCTGTAGAAGGTTCACTCACTGGTTATCGTGCTCCCTTGTGCCTGGGCTCAATGTAGCAGTCCCTGTCTGTCACCCCCTGCTGTCAGGAGCTTGGGCCACACCGTGCTTTGTCTCTTCTTGTGACTCAACTCCCTGGTGAGGTCGCTTATCTTCACCCCTTCCAAGATTCCAAAAAATCCAAACAAAACCTAAAGTCTAATCTAGGCTCAGTAGGCCTTGCCCTTTTACTCCTGAGGTTTATACAGCCTTCTTTAAGGGGAGTGGTAGAGGAACCCAGACCCACCTCCTACTTTAGGTTCTAGCGAAGGGACCCTGTGTTAGACAGTTAAGGTCTGCTTCTTACAGTCCTCCACTACTCCTACTTTTGCCTGTTGACAGGTGTCTTTCACAAAGTTGTACTCTGCAGTCCTTTCTCCCTGGAGCTCCATCTTCTGCAGTTTCCTCCCAATGTGCTAGTGAGGTGCTTCCTCAAGGTAGTTTTCAGCCTCTCTAGTAGCCCCTCTGTGGCTGCCTGAGCTTGCAGCCTTTTATCCCAGCTGTTGCTAAATGACCACTACTTAGTTGCACCTGGAGGAGTAATGGATTCATCTATTAACATTTTCCTGGCTGCGATAGTTTGGGGACTGTATGCCCCGTCATGCTGCCCTTTCACAGAATATCACCACTGATAAGAGTCTCCAAACTTTTGCAATTGTGTTATCTGGAACAGTATTCTTGCGTCAGACTCATTAAATCTCCATCTCTTCTTAATGTGTTACTTCTCTCTACTAGATCTCTTACATTTTGGGGGGATGTGTTGTGATTGCCGATATATTTTCACCAATGCCTTTTGTTTCTTCTTACAAAGTCTTTAAAACCATATCTCTAATTTATACCATATACTTTCTGTAATCTTGTAATTTAAGTATCTAAAGAATATTTAATATGAAAGACACTATAGAAAATGGTTAGATATTTAAGTTAAACATGATACATTTTCTATATCATGGCTGTTTTTATAGATTTCATATCTTTGTGGCTAATCGTACTTTTTCTAATTTATCTTTCGTTCTACATTTGACACCTTATTAATCGGAAGACAAATGCTGGAGTAACCCATCCATACAAATCATAAGGTAGCTAACTGGACTGAACCAGTCAAAGCAAATAAAGGGGGAAAAAAAACTGACCGTCAGAATGTGTGTGTTGCAGAGTTCATTCCAAAGTTCTGTACACACAATTTAATGACAATCCATTTCTGTTGAAGGAATACAATTTTTTTTCTAGACTCTAGGTATCTCCCTAAGAGTACCTGTAAAATATTTTTGCATATGATATTAGTGGGGCAGAACTAAAAGCACAGCCAAAATCTTGCCGTTGTAAGTGCAATTCCAGATCAAGTTTGATATTGTGTAGTTAGAGTACTGCATACTAGTCTTTGTGATTCTGCAGTATGCTACTGAATGCATGCCTCATCTCTAACTATGGCCTGTTACCTTTTACTTTTTTCTCTATTGCCTAGGCAATTATTTTACCATTTGAGGAGAAAGAAGAGGCCTTTTTATTTTAGACTGTAAGCTATTATGTTTGCCTATTATCCAGTAATGTCATTGCCATTTTTCAAATCCAAGTACATCTGTTCTTTTATCTTTAAACAAATTAAACAGAACTCCAGGTTTGGCAGAGAAAATTTGTGTTCTGAAACATATTTAATATAGTAAAATTAATCTTGTAATTTTCCCCGTTAATGCCTCTCACACTAGAATGTCAGTTACTGATCCTTAATTTCCTGGGTTTTCTCTAATCATTTCTGAAGATGAGGTTCTGTTTACTTTTCTGTTCCTGACGTCACCCCAAGCGGCTATTCAGAATTCTTTTGTTATTGGATCAATAATCTCTCCAACCTTCTGGCTCAGGATTCCATGCAGTAACTGTAGTTGTGCCAATTTTGAGACATTAACTTAATCATCTTCATGTACACTTGCTGATATCTATAGTGTTTCATACTCCTGCCTATTTCTGATTCAGTTGCTGGTGTCCACAGAACAAGCTAGTGTTTTGTGGTGTCCTTCAGGGCGCTCCACGTTTTAGACTGATTTTTTTTATTTTCTGCCGAGGCAATCTGTTAAGTTTATTAAGCTCAAATAGTCATAATAAAACAAAAACCCATACTTTCTTTTTAAAGCTTCGTAAATGGGAGATTTTCAAGATGGAAGCTTCAAGTACTCTGTGCAGCAGTTTGTACGAGACAGAGATCTCCATCCTACCTTTTAAAGTAATATTATTGTGCCTCATGAGTATGGGGGGGGAAAGCTTGTTTGGTTTTTGGAAATATTTTTATTTAGCTTCATGGTATAAGTTTCCTTCACAACAAATCATATACCCAACAAATTAAAAACAAATATAGAGTCTGCTTTGTGTAGTCACATCTTCTGTACACAACTGTATATGCTTATTTTCCTATGCCTTGTGCTACCAAGGAAAGTCTTTTAAACTTAGTGCAAGATCCTCCTCCTGCTCTGGCCCCTTATGCCTCATAAAAGGACTGGAGCACCATAAAAGGGCCCGAAAAGCCCCATATTTATCTTAGGGAGGATTCCCCCAGGTAAGCACTGTGGAAGACTGCCTTAAGTCTCCTCACAAGCTCCGGCATGCCAGGGGTAGGGTTGGGAGAAGCATGTGAGGTGTGGGGCTACAGTACACAGCTTGGTGTCCCATTAGGCAGCGTTGGGAAGACTGTTGTAATTTAGACAGGCTCCCATGACTATGTTGTTTTGGGGGCCCTCCAGCTCCTGGAACAGTTATGCTTTGGAAGGGTGTAACCGTGACTCAAAGCCATTTTAGACCCCAACCAGCCCCTCCCCCCAGGCTGTAAACTTTGTCCTGTCAGTTTCCTGTGCTATATGGTATCCTTCTGCTTTTTAGATATTAGTAATTGAAATCTTGTCCAAATTTGCACTGGTTGCAACTTACCTCTCCTCCTTCCTACCTTAATAGTCCTTCTTTTAAGACAATTTCATGGTCGCTGTGGGAGTTAAGATTACTGTTACTGAAACTGAACAACTTGTTCAAACTCACTGATGCTTTACAGTCTTGATATATTATCTTCTCACCTACTGCATAATTAACTTCTTATTTTTTCTGTTTATTCAGCAAAGGACAAAATCAGCTCAATTTCAGAATCAACTAGTAGTTTAGTTATTATGCTGTCACAATAATCCACCAGTTAGGATAGTTGAGATGTGGTGTTGTTTTTTTTTTTTTAAGTCAGTTTGATTAATATAAGAGCGTAGACAGACTTAAGTGCTGACAGAGTGTTTACCATTGTACAAGACACAAAGAAAGATATTGTCCCGTGCACTAAGGCTAGCCCTAGAGTTTTTGCCTTGGCAAAGGATGGACACTAATACATTGGAAGATCTAAACAATGGTAACAAGTTTAAAATATTTTAAATAGTGTGGTAAAGCTTGAGGTACAGGAAAAACAGGAAATATATTCCACATTGCTCTGCTCTTGCGTGCCTTATACTTGCCTGTCTAGTCACTCATGTATCTAGAATGATTCCTGTTATGTAATTGCATGTAAATTATATAGCATTTAAAATGCAGGCTCTTCAGATTAGAGTGAGTGTCTATCTTTGTATTGTACGTCTGACTCAAATAAGTCTTGTGTATGGGCGGTCTCTGGGTGCTGCCACTGTCTGCCATAATGCAGTCTGAAAAAAATAGAGTTAGTGCTATTAACCAAAATAAAGTCAGGCATAGTCTACAAGAATAAATATACTGTCAAAATATGCAAAGCAATTTAGAATTTGCTTTATTTGGTGGTTTGAAGGAATTGGCTTTTCTTAACGTGTCCGCCTTAGCACTGTGTTCTGCTAAAAATAAGTGACTGGGTAATTACAACACAAATGGTTCTAATTCTGTCAGTTTTGTTGCTGAAAGTAAGTCATTTGAAGGCTGTTGGGTTTTATTTTTTTTTCCCCCTTGCTGTAGCTTTCTGGATTCTGATACAGTAACTCCTCACTTAACATCATCCTGGTTGACGTTGTTTCGTTGTTCCATCACTACATCGCTGATCTATTAGAGAACAAGCTCGTTTAAAGTTGTGCAATGCTCCCTTATAATGTTGTTCAGCTGCCTGCTTTGTCCACTACTTGCAGGATTCTCTGGAAGAGCAGCCTGTCCTCATGGGGGGTTGGAACCAGGAGCCAGCAGCCCCTCTATCAGTTCCCCATAGTTCCCTGTAAGTAGGTGTGCGTCTGGGCTCCCGCCCAGCAGGCTATCAGTTGCCACAGTTCAGGTGTCCCTCCCCCCACTGCTATGTATTGCTTCTGTCCTCTGCCTTGGAGCTGCTCCCGGGAGCCTCCTGCTTGCTGGGCCCGGGGGGGGGGGGGGGGGGAGGGTTCTGTTGTCAGGGTGTCCCCCTTCCCCTGCTCCTGTACCCCATCTCCACAGAGCAGGGATGGGGGACACACGACAGAGTTCAGGATGGAGGGAGCTTGCTGGAAGCTGCTGCTGTGTCTGAACTTGCTGATCTACTTAAAAGGTACTTAAAGTGGGGTCAGTGTACTTAAAGGGGCACCGCATGTCTGTCACACGCACGCACCCCCCAGCACTTTGGAAAGTCAGCGCCTGTGCATGTGCTGCCTGGAGGAGGGAGTGGTGCATTCCACCAGGATAGGGTGGGTTCATCATCACATTCAGTTTCTGCAAGGAAGTGTTTGCAGCCACTGCCGTGCACCTGTTGTGTTTCCTCCCTCCTGCCTCAATGCATGCTGCCTTGTAGAGTGTGAGGCTACATTAACAACATGTTAATCCTTGAGGGCTCAGCCGAGTGCTAGTTCATCATTTAGCAGCAAGGCATTCCCTAGGAAATATCTCACCATCTTACTCCATCACCTCAAGCAACCTTCATAATCATCATTGCTGTCTACAGTATTAAATTGTTTGTTTAAAATTTATACTTATATTTTTATAATGTCTTTTTTTGTCTGGCAAAAAAAATTTCTATGGGACCTAGCCCCCCCATTTACATTAATTTTATGGAGAAATTGGATTCGCTTAACATCGTTTAGCTTAAAGTAGCATTTTTCAGAAACATAACTACAACATTAAGCAAGGAGTTACTGTCGTTACATACTTTCAGTTCTGTCTGTCTTTGAGTTCATGGACTAATGTTTGTTCCAAAGACACAATTCCTAGTGAAATCTTACTGTACTGTGACAGATTCATCAGGAGTTAGCAAAGCTGATGTCTGTTAGCTTCTTTACTCTGGCTGAAAAAAAGAGTTTTGTTTTTTTTTTAAAAAAAATTCTTAGAAGTAACTATTAGAATTAAACTGAAGACGAGAAGCAGCAGGTTCTCCTTATGCCATGGATGAGTCCGAGGGGAGCAGAGTCTTGTTTAAAAGAAAAGTTGTGATATCCTTATCTTTTTGTTAGCAAATGTTGTGGTTGTATGCAGGTAATCCTGTTTCTTGGTTGTTTGATTGTAACTGTAAAATTAACTTTATTTTCTGTTTAACTATCTGCTGTTCTTTCTAGGTGTTTATTTGTTTCATTAAGATATATTAGAGTATCTGTGCACCATGTTGAATAAGGACATCCTTTCAATTCTAAAGTGTCACAGTATGGGAATCCATAGTCAAGGCCTGGTGTCCCACGCAGCACATTAGATCTAAAATTATATGTTAAAGATCCAGAATTTCTTCTTGGAGTGCTTGCTCATGTAGATTCCATTCTAGGTGTGTGCACGCCCACATGCACAGTCATTGGAGATGTTTGCCTTAGTGGTATCTGTAGGGTCAGCTGTGGTGCCCCCTTAACTGCCGCGCCCATGTGCTGGTATATAGGCACCGCAGACCCTACGCACTCTCACTTCCTTCTTACCACCCATAACGGTTAGTCGGAGCGCTTAGGTTACACCCTGCAGTTCATGGCTGACCCTCCCTCCCATCCCTCTTCAGGGATCCTTCTCATGAGCAACTTCTCTTCCAAGAGGTCAAGAATCTTCTGCACCTGGGTGGAGGAGGTCCCTCCCACTACTTCCTGATCCTGAAAGCAAAAGGGGGCCTCAGACCCATCTTGGACCTGTGTCGTCTTAACAAGTCAAAGTTTCGCATGGTCTCCCTGGCCTCCATCATTTCCTCGCTGGATGTAGGAGATTGGTACACCGCCCTCGACTTAAAGGACATGTATTTCTACATTTCCATTTTCTCGGGGCCCAGGTGCTTCCTTTGTTATACGCCGGGCCAGCAGCATTTCCAATTCATGGCATTGCCATTCGGTCTTCTGTCAGCCCTGAGAGTGTTCATGAAGGGCATAGCACCAGTGGCCACTTATCTGAGGCACTGGAGTGTTCAGATTTATCCGTATCTCAACAACTGGCTAATAAAGGGTCAGTCCCTGGATCAGGTGCATCAGCATTTCGATCTGGTTTGTTCCACCTGTTGTGAACTGGGTCTGTTAATAAATGAGAAAAAGTCTACCTTAAGTCCAATGCAATGCATAGAATTCATTGGAGCAGCCCTCAACTCGGCTCAGGCCAAAGCCTTCCTCCCCAAGGCTTGGTTCTAAGCCATGGTGGACCTCATCTTGTGCATGTAAGCCCACCCTCTCACCACCGCCTGCACGTAGGTGGTCCGACATGTGCAGCTCCGCCTCAGGCCCGTGCAGGCGTGGCTGGCATCGGTCTGTGCCCTCAACAGACACAGCATGGACTGGGTGGTGAGGGTCCCAGACCACATACTGTCGTCATTCACCTGGTGGCAGAATCCTGCATCGGTGTTGGAGGGATTGGCTTGGCTGCTGCACACTTAAATGCAGAGGAGCAGGAGTGTTCGGCCGGTGTCCAACAGGCCCTGTTGGGCAGCAGAAAGCCCTCCACGAGAGCAACCTGCCTGGCCAAAGGAAAACGGTTTGCTGCTTGGACCTCGGATAAAAGGCATTCAGCCTGAGTGGACCTCTCTGCAGTTAATCCTGGACTACTTTCTGCATCTCAAGCTCCAAGGCCTGTCCCTTTCATCTATCAAGGTCCACTTGGCCACTATCTTGGCCTTCCATCAGCTGCTCGAAGGTAGGTCGGTTTTTGCCCAGGACATGACTGCCAGGTTCCTCAGGGGCCTCGAGCGCCTCTACCCATACATCAGAAAACCCGTCCCTCCGTGGGATCTGAATCATGTGCTGTCGTGGCTAACTGGGCTCCCCTTCAAGCCTCTGGCTTCCTGCTCTCTCCTTCGCCTTTCCCGGAAGGTCGTGTTCTTTGGTTGCAATAACATCTGCCTGCTGGGTTTCTGAGATTAAGGTGCTTATCTCGGAATCACCCTATACGGTCTCTTACAAAGACAAGATCCAGCTGCGGTCCTCCCCAGCTTTCCTGCCCAGGGAGGTCTCACAGTTTCATATGGGCCAGGACATTTACTTACCTGTTTGTTTGTTTGTTTTTTTCCAAAGCCACATAAGTCAGAGGAGCTTAGGTTGCATTCCCTAGATGTCAGAAGGGCACTTTCCTTCTACATTGAAAGGACCAAGCCATTCCGCAAGTCAACGCAGTTGTTTGTCGCAGTGGCCAACAGGATAAAAGGTCATGCAGTGTCCACTCAAAGAATTTCTTCTTGGATCACTGCCTGCATTCACTGCTGCTATGGTCAGGCACAGGTGTCGCCTCCAACAGTTGTCACCACCCACTCAACCAGAGTGCAAGCCTCTTCAGCAGCTTTCCTAGCTCAAGTGCCTATCCAGGACATCTGTAGGGTGGCCATCTGGTCGTCCGTCCACACGTTCGTGTCCCATTATGCACTTACCTAGCAGGCCTGGGACGATTCTGGCTTTGGTAGAGCAGTACTGCAAGCTGCTAAACTGTGAACTCTGAGCCCACCTCCACTGATGATGCTTGTGAGTCACCTAGAATGGAATCGACATGAGCAAGCACTCAGAGAAGAAAAAACACTTACCTACCTTTCATAACTGTTGTTCTTTGAGATCTGTTGCTCATGTTCATTCCGTTACCCACTCTCCTACCCCTCTGTCGGAGTTGCTGGTAAGAAGGAACTGAGAGGACGTAGGGTCAGCGGCACCTATATACCAGTGCATGGGTGCTGCACTCCAAGGGGGCGCCACAGCCGACCTTACAGATATCGCTAAGGCAAAAATCTCTGACTGTGCATGTGTGCACGCACACGTCTAGAATGGAATGACCAACACATCTCGAAGAGCAACAGTTACGAAGGGTAGGTAACCATTTTTTTTATATGGTGCTACTTCCCAACCCACTTTCCTTTTATTTGGAGCTCTCCAGTTTAGACCAACGTCACTTTAGTTGTAAGAAGAACAAAAGGACCGGGAGGTCCCTAGGAGTCCCACTATAGCATACTGTAAGAGTGGGAGGTGTTGTGGCTGATCACCAGTTTAACACTTCTCTGAGCCATTGCTTCAGTCTTTGTGTATTACTTGTTTTGTATTGGTATGTCATTAATCTGCTTGTTGTGCAGATTTTATTTTAAGAAGTCTCAAAGATACTATAAAGTTGAAAGGATAATTTTATGGAACTTTCACTTATACCTATTGAGCAATTAGGAAAATTTCATCTTGGTATGATCTGCTGCATAGTAAAACCAGATTTCAAAGACTTGATTATTGGCATTCTTCATCTAGAAATTTCTAGAAGATTTTACAATATACATTGATATGAGTGCTCCCGGTGTATTTCAATAGAATTTTTAAGAGCAGAATTAGTCTTCAAACCTCATGCAGATACTACTGTTAAAAATATTACACCAAAGGCAAATTGACTACATTCAGTAGTATTTGAAGAGTAATTACAGCATACATAATCTTTATTTAGTGTGTTAAAAGCAGAGTGATTTATTTGGGAAGGTCCTTTTAAGTGCTTTTTAAAATATGTAAAATGTAAATCTAGTCCTAGTTCATTCCAAACATGGTGAGTCTGAAAGCAACACCAGATATTCTCAGAAACTCTTCTCCTTTCTGTCTGTGCACACACCTGTCTATGGCCTCTTTGGGTATGTCTACGTTGTGATAAGACCTATGGCACAGCCATGACTGCCCCAGATCAGCTGACTCAGGCTTGGATTGCAAGCCTTTAGAATTGCAGTGTAGCTGTTCAGGCTTGGGATAGTGTCCGGGCTCTGGCACCCTCCCCCTCGTGACTCCAGCCTGAGACTGAATGTCAACTCTGCAATTTTGTAGCCCTGTAGCCTGAGCCCCATGAGCCCAAGTCTGCTGACCCATGCCACCCCGCAGGCCTTTTATGGTAATATGGACATATTCTTAGGTTTGTTTCAGCTTTGTTGTGGCTCTTCCTGGTATACAAACTCTTGCAGGGGGAAGAAAGTGCACATGAGCACCCCCACACATCGAACAGTGCTGGGGAACAATATCGTCATGCGGTGCATCAGTCTGGAAATAGAGTTGACCATCAACAAAACAGTGAAACTGCTTATTCACACAGTGCTGTTAGAGGCACAAAATAAAGTGCAGGGGGGAAAAAGGTGTTTCTCCAATCTTGGAGTCATTTCTAACAAGTATGCCATTTTCCATTAGTAAGGAGACTTCAAATTGACAATGTCTTTCTAATGGTCCTCTCAAATTGAAATAGAAGCAGTCTGAGATCAGAGTTTGAAACACTATTTAAATTGTATCTACGGTAGTTTTCTTCCTCTGAAATGCTAAGTACATTTTAAAAAAAAATCCCAAGCTCCCAGAAATGGCAGATGTAGCTGTACAATGGGAGGGCTAGGTCATTAAAAATTGTTGCTTGTGCACATACAGAAGACCATGTAACACTTTATTGGAATCAAATAAAACATGTTACGTCTGATTATCAGATGAGGTATCAGGTAAAGTTGTGTATGGTCTGTGTACACAGTATTGTAACCAGAGTTTCTGTTAATACTATTAGAGCTATTGCCCCCTTGACTGAAATTTCCTCCTTTTTAAAGAATACCTGATGTGTTTTGAGTCTGACTTTTTCACATGCTCAGGGTCTAACTGATCACCATGTTCAGGGTTGGGAAGAAATTTCCCCCCACGTCAAATTGACAGGGACCTAGGGCTTTTTAGCCTTCTGTGGCATGGGGCAGGGTCACTTGCTAGGATCATCTGGGTATATCTCACTAAATCAGTTCATTTCAGGGGCCTCGGGGATTGGTGCACCTCAGTCCCTCCTGTTCTCTATCTGTGGCGCACAATAGTCTCCTGAGGCCTGTAATACTTTGGTCTAATTCTGGTTGTTTGACTTGTGGTGGGGGTGGCATTTAGTGGCCTGTGATATAGAGGGGGTCAGACTAGATTTTCTGGTGGGCCCACCCTGGCCTTAAACTCTGATTGTGACTCTAAAGTCTGCTAAATTAAGCAGTTTACTCAATAATATACAATTGTTGCTTTTTTATTACAATATCCTTTTTGAAACATCCTTCTCCTTTCTATTGTAGGTCCAGTTGTTTATGTCTTGGACCTTGCAGATCGACTGATCTCAAAGGCATGTCCATTTGCTGCAGCAGGAATAATGGTGGGCTCTATCTACTGGACAGCTGTCACCTACGGAGCTGTGACAGTGATGCAGGTTCAAATTCACTTTTTTCTTACGTGTTACTACTTTTGAAATTTTCTTAAAATTCTCTTAGCTGAATTTTTTCCTTTTGTATTTTAAAACTGGTGATAGTTTAGAGCTGAAACAGCCACAGCTTTAGAAACATACATCCAGCTGAGTGTGACACAGAGTAACTAGTGTCATCTATTCTTTAGTTCAGAGGCAATGATTTCTTGACATATGAAAGGACTGTAAAAGCACCGTTGGTAGAAGATTCTAAAACAGTAGCCTGATACTGATGTGTACAACAGGGATTCCAACTATCTCCTATTTTAACTTGCATGAAGAGAACTTTGACCATTTCCATCATCATCATGTTGACAAGACCACAGGGATGCGGTCTCCTTGCAGATTCAGCACTACCCACCTCAGTCTTTGGCTAGGTCCTTAAGATGGTCTGGCCATGTATTCTATTTATGTCCAGACTTGGCCATGTTGGTTTTGTTCAAACTTTTCTAATGGTGATGGAACTTACAATGTGAATCTTTTATTTTTAATTGTTGGGTTTGGGTCCAAAGTAATTTTAAAAAAAAATCAGAGCACTGAAAAACTGAAGCATTGGATGGTTTATAGGGTTAGTAACAGAATATCGAGCCTTTCCAGTTGCCTGCTCAAATCCAGTGCATGGTTAATAGTGACTGAAAGCTGTTATTGCTAATGGCTGTTTTCCCATTGTGAAATAAGTTGTCCTTGACCTCAGTCTATTTCCTAGAGAAAAAGTGTCACCTACAAAATTGGTAATAGTTGGAAATCTATAAAGGGGCTATTGATTGAACAGACATGAAAACAAAACTTCATATTTACTTATGGAATCCTTCCTCTTTACTATTGAGGCCTCGTGGTAAGACAAGGTGGAAAATCCTGCTTTACCATTGCCTTTGTTGTACGAAGGGAACTTAAATCCACTTTCCATAGCAGAATTGCACTTCATGTAAAACAAAACAAAACAAAAAAAAACTCCTAGCATATTGAGGGGTTCCATGTTTACTTTCTCCCAGTGACTCCACATCAAGCGTACTCAGTTAAAAGTGAAAAGCTGTTTCTTTTCTATCTGTCATTCCTGCAAACCGGCACTTTAGCAAAAATGCTGGAGGCTGCTAATCTTGCCTATGCAAGTTTTCCCACATGATCTACCCCAATTCAACTGAATTGGTGGAAAGTTTTTCTAAAAATGATCTGCGTTAGACAAGACCAAAATGAGCTCTTCCATGGAATTTACAGCCAGAAGGGCCATTATGATCACCTTGTCTGACTTAATACAAGCCAAATAATTTTACCCAGTAACTCCTACATCAAGCCCACAATTTGTGATTGAGCTCGATCATTTGTTTTGATTTACTTCAATCTTTATTTACTAAGAGAGGATTCAGAAATTTATTTATGGTAGCTGCTACCGAATATATTGCACAGCATAAACATATAATTTTTAAATGAAGTTGGCAAGTTAGGGAGTCTAAGTGAGTCTTAAGTATTTAACTAGCCACATTAACTATTATAGTTTCTTCCTGGCCTGAACTGTTTTTTGTAGAGTTGCTGTGTACTTTTAAAATCTTTACTGTGCTCCACCTCAGGAGGTGGAACAACTTTGTTGTCATTCCTGTGTATGCTTGTAAGGCCTTTCAGGATGGAAGATATTATTTGCATACAGTAAATGGCAGATTCGGGCCCTAATTTTGGATCCCTTTGATGATAGCTCTGCCATTGTAAAGGGGCTGCATAAACCCAGCAGAAACAGCTACAGCATAGTGGTAGTCCTAAATCTGAATGACGTATGAGTCTAATCCTTAAAACATTGGCTAAATCCCAGGTGTTTAATCTGAACTGGCTAATTTCTTAAGATATATTGTGGTCCTTGATTGGGAGAATGGCAGGTTGGGGGCACTATGCTGGGGGAGCAGTGAGGTTTTTGTTCGCTATAAGGTGAGGCAGTCTAGAATTGTATGAAGAGTGAATTCACACTCACTCCCTTTTCCTCTTCCTAGGCGCCACTTGGTTATGGATAGTGTAACCTCTCTCCTGTTAAGTGTCAGATCCCTCTCCCTCTGTCTGAGGGCCAGAGGAGAGAAGCACTAAGAGTAAGTCTACACTTAAAACGCTGCAGCGCTTCAGTGTAGACACAACCTATGTCAACGGGAGGGCTTCTCCTGTCAGTGTAGGTACTCCACCTCCCCAAGAGGCAGTAGTTAGGTCGACAGAATTCTTCTGTGGACCTAGTGCTGTCTACACCAGGAATTAGGTCTGTATAGCTATGTGTCTCAGAGATGTGGATTTTTTGCATCCTTGAGAGACATAGCTGTACTGATCCAAGTTTGTAGTGTAGACCAGGCCTAAGTTAGGGCTTGTCTACACTACCATGCAAGGTCGATCTAAGATACGCAACTTCAGCTACGTGAATAGCGTAGCTGAAGTCGACGTACTTAGATCTACTTACCGTGATATCTTCACTGTGGTAAGTCGACAGCTGACGCTCTCCTGTCAACTCCGCTTGCGCTCCTCGTTCCGGTGGAGTACTGGAGTCGACGGGAGAGCGCTCAGCGGTCAATTTATCGCATCTATACTAGACGTGATAAATCGACCCCTGCTGTATTGATCGCTGCCCGCCGATCCGGGCAGGTAGTGTAGACAAGCCCTGCGTTGCAGATATTCAACTACAGCTGGGTGGGAATCTATATGGAGCAAATAGTGCTACTTCACTGGATTGCTGGGCCAGTAAGAAATAAAGCAGGTAGGCACTTCTGAAACTATTGTAGCCCCAAGGGGAAGGGACATAGTGAACCAGAAGAGAGAGAATCAGAGGCTGGATCCTTGGGGTGGGAGAGGAAGTTGAGGAGCAGGATAAGAGTCTTCTAGTTAACTCTCAGTTGGGAGGAGGTTGGTCACAAAGCTGAAGACAAATTCTGCATGCATGTCTTTGATGCTCTAAGAATTAATTTACTCATTTAGAATTTTTTGGGCCGCAGTAACTACAGCTAATATCAGTATTACAGGCTGTGGTGACTGATGCACCCTTCAAAAATTTTGGAAGAATAAAGTAGACTTTCATACTTAACTGAAAAAAAAAACTTCTAGAAGTGCTGTTGAGAGCCACACTGTGGCTAGTTATCGTCACAATATTTTCCTACCTGCCATCACACCCATTCTACTGAAGCTCTATTTCTGTTTTTGTTTTTTTAAGTGATCTTAAACAGTCTGTTCTCTGTGTTGTACCAAATAAAGCCTATGCTGCTTATTTGTTTTGATACAAACATATTAGGACAGCTGGTGTCTAAGACAACCAGTGCTTGTTACATTTCTCGCTTTTGCGCTCTGCTTGGACTATCCTTTGAAGGTCATGCAAAAGTTCATTCTTTCTAGAGGTGCATCAGTGTTGGTAGGAGCCTTGGTCAGTTTTGCCACACAAGACCTAGAGGACAGGTACAATTTTCAAAATTTAATGTGTCTCAGTTCTCAACCTATCAAAAGTCTACTCTCAAGACTGTCTACAAAATTGTGTATTTTTGAACATGTGCCTGTATCTTAACAAGTATTTAAATCTGAGTAGAGATTTGAGCCTTTTGAATGAATAGAGCATTTCAAGTCTTTTTCTTGTTGAAACAAGACGAGAGCACTTAGTCTGACAGTTGGCTTGGCTGGTCTTGACCCACACCAGATAAAATGCAGGACATTAGATACTCTTAAATAGGGACAGTTGGCTTGTGACATGTTGCTAAAAATATACTACTAGTCACTTTTTACCATGAGGCTTAAGTGTGACCTTAATTGTAGTTTTGACACTGCAAAAAATCAGATTTTATTGTTGCACTAAGAAATTATTTTAAACTGTCAGTAATAAAATTACCAACTCCAAATAAAGGTAAATCTTTTATTTTAGATTAGTATGTAGCATACAGAATTAGAAGTATAATTGCTGTTTTTGTTGCATGGTATCAGATGTTAACCTTAGTTTTAAAAAATGCTCATTTACATGAGAAGCTGCATGTGCAACTGGTGTTGTCATAGTGGGAAAATAGATTTTTTTTTTATGTTGCACAGAGAAGGAATACACATCACTAGTGCGCCCTCTCTCATGCTCTACTTCTAAATAGTATCTCAGGCCATTAATCAGAAAATTCAGCTTTTGATTTGTATTCTTAAATCATACCGGCTGAGCAATTTTAAATCCCAGAATTAAAATTAATCTTTCCAAAGTTGTGTGGCTTCTGGGGATTTTAGAAAACATGCTATTGTACTATAAGGTAGCTTTAAAATATCTCAGAGACTTTACGTTATTTCTATATAAACATCACTAGGAGTAAATATATGGAGAAGCACATCTACCCCTTTCTGGGTAAGAAGGAGTTAATTATGTAATGACTCACTAATGCAAGATGAGTCAGGCAAGAACTGGAACTGGTAACTCACCAACAGCAAATATGATAAGCAGTGAAGGGCACCACATGAGAGATTTAAGCTTCAGGCAAAATTTGTAATAGGATTATTTTAAAATTTAGATGCCTAGATAGTTCGATGCAAACCAGTAAAATCTTTCAGAACTAGACGCTTAAAGTATGTCCACTGCACAATAACCATCTGACGCTAAAACTTTTTGAACATTTCACAGGTTGTAGGTCATAAAGAAGGTCTTGATGTCATGGAGAGAGCTGATCCTTTATTTCTTTTGATTGGACTTCCTACCATCCCAGTCATGCTGATACTGGGCAAGATGATTCGCTGGGAAGACTATGTGCTCAGACTGTGGCGCAAATATTCTAACAAACTGCAAATTCTGAATAGTATATTTCCAGGTAATGCAATTAAATCTAAATGAAATATGAAGTCCGTGCTCTGCCCAGGTGAGGTGGGGTATCGAGGGCAGTTTCCCTATCTGTAATGGGGATAATAATGCTCCTTTCCCTCTGACCCTTTGTCTAGTTTATTTTGATTATATGATCTTAAAGGCAGGGACTGTCTCTTACTGTGTGATTGTACAGTGCCTAGCCCAATAGGGCCCTGAACTCTGAGGCCTCTATGCTCCATTGTAGTGAAAATATTAAAATAAAAGAACTATAAATGAAATTTTAGTGTGAGAAGCTAAAAGTTGATGCTTAAAAATAATTTCCTCATTTAATAGAAATAGAATACTTTACTGGAGAGAGGGATGCTTTATAATAAAATTATTAGATTGTAGAAAACTAATTAGATTTGAAAGGCTAGATTCATAATGAAAACAAAGTTAAGTCTTCTTTAGTTTGTTAGTTGGCAATATGATTTTTCTCTAGGAATTGGATGTCCTGTTCCTCGTATTCCAGCTGAGGCCAACCCACTAGCAGATCACGTCTCTGCTACTCGTATTCTGTGTGGAGCTCTTGTCTTTCCAACCATTGCCACCATAGTTGGCAAGCTGATGTTCAGCAGTGTTAATTCTAATTTACAAAGGACAATCCTGGTAAGATGATTTAAGAAGAATGTTTTTCAGAAATGGCAATAATAATGGTATATGGAGTTGTAGTAAATATTCTGTGTGAGCAGAAGGTAAAAAGAACATACATGGAAGTAGAATTTAGAATGGTAGTTGACTGATGTGCTTTTTCATAGGATGAGTATTTTCAAGATGCCTTGTCTAGAGCAGCAGTTCTCAAACTGTGGGTTGGGACTTGAAAGTGGGTTGCGACCCCGTTTTATGGGGTTGCCAGAGCTGGTGTTAGACTTGCTAGGGCTGTAGTTGAAGCCTGAGCTCCACTGCCGTGGGCTGGAGCCGAAGCTGAAGGGCTTCAGCCCTGGGTGGTGGGGCTCAGGTTACAGGCCTCCCACCTGGGGTTGAAGTCCTTGGGCTTTGGCTTTGGCTCCCCCCCTCCATGGAGCAGTGGGGCTTTGGGCCCTCCTGCGCTGGGTGGTGGGGCTCAGGCTTTGTCCCCCCATGTCCCCGCACCCGGGGCAGCGGGGCTCAGGCTTCAGGTCCCCCCCTCGTGGGGTCATGTAGTAGTTTTTGTTGACAGAAGGGGATCATGGTGCAATGAAGTTTGAGAACCCCTGGTCTAGATAGTGGGCTGGAATCACCAATGTAATTTAATCTAAAATGGTAAATTAATCTGGACCCAGAATCCTAGACAGGACTTAAAAACAGACAAACAAAAAAAACCTACAAGTCAAAGCTCTAAATAAAGTAGACAGAGGGTGATGTGGGAGATGATGGGGAGGGGACCCACCAGTGACTTCCAGGGGAAAAGCCCTGGTGAAAGGCCCAGTGTATAGGGTCTGGTCACAGGAATGTGCCTCTTTTGTTTCTGAATAGTAAGTGTATAAATTGGACTCCCTTACTGCTTTGGTGTCCGAACAAGAGAGAGAATAATCTCTTCCCCCACCCAAAGCTTGCTGACTGCTGCTGCGGGAGGGAGAGCAGGGAGCTGAGGGATCCTCCCTTATGAATAACTCAAGTGCCTGCTGCTTCTGCTCATGACCTCCCCAAAAGCAGCTGTTAATGAAACTGATATGCTTGTCTGTTTCACTGGTTTCTCTGCCACACCAGCCACTATCCTTCTCAATACCAACAGTAAAGTCACTTCAAAGCCTTGTCAATTTTTGTGCTGCTACTTCGGTGTGGTAAAGCTATGACCAACAGCAGCAGAGCCACTAGAGCAGACTGAGACTTTGTCTTCATGGGGGGTTTAGCTCACACTGAGTGGACATGCGCTATTTGGTGTACTATATATAAGCCATACTAATCATGTGCACATGGCTGTGCCCTCTTTCAATTTGCATTATTGTGCACCCATAGCAGTTAACTGCTGTGTAGGAAGTGCGTGGCATGGGAGGGCATGCCGTGGTCCTGTGTCTTTGCTGTTGAGCAGTGTTCATTCTGGGATTTGTCTCACCTCATGTTGTGGGATGCATAGCAGAAGTCAGGTGGAAGCCAGTAAAATTCTGTGGCTTGAGGTCAGATTAAAAAACCAGTCCCATGATTCCACTCTCTCCATCCTACGCTTTGTCTCTTTGTCGGGGGCTAGTGCCATTTTCAAATTGCTGTTGGCCATCGTGGACCTAGCAATGCTCTGTGCCACTATGCTGACAACCACAAACACACGGAAGCTGCTTAGGCTTTATTTTGAGCTCTTGAAGCCAAGTGGCTTCAATTTTGGACTTCACCTACCACACCACTGAGCAGACGATGGGACAACTGTAGCTTCAGCAATAGCGGAGGAAGGAGAGGAGGACACTGAACTACTACTACATGAGCTGTTCCTGGAGCAGCTTTACACAGTGCAGCGCCATTGCTGGGCTTGGGAGCCCAGCACCAATCCCTGGGAAAGGATTGTTCTGCAGATCTGGGATGACCAGGAATAGGGAGAGAATTTCAGGATACTGAAGATTTTTTTTTTTTTTTTAAATCTGTGCTGAACTAGCCCCAGAGCTGCAGCCTTGTCCCCGTGAGTCCCGCGTTTCCAGGCTGTTTGTCAGCCTCAGAGGCTTACTGTGATCCTCCACATAGCCCTTCTCTCTCTGGGGCCAGGGTACAGTTTACTGAGCCCTTTTCATCATAAGCCAGCAAGGAGGTTGGTGAGAGAACTCTGTCTCTGTTGTCCCTACGGGCTTATTCCAGAACAGTTTAGCCTCCTGTCTTGACAGGGGCCTGTCTTCCCCTCCCAGGAGGTGTTTCTATAGTGGCTGGTTGGGGGGAACCCGGGTCCGCCCTCTACTCCGGGTTCCAGCCCAGGGACCCTAATGGCAACAGCTACTGGCAGCCAACCTTTCCCTGCCAGAGTTGCTACATTTCCTTGGGCCACTTCCCCACAGCTCCCCCTCTTCTCTCTCTTAACGTGTTCTTCACCCTTACCTTTGGGCTCCCTTTCCAGTGGCTTGAGGGTGTCTTCATTACCCAGCCCTTTAGCCGTACTTCCTCTCCTCTGGCTCCTGGGCTCTCCTCGGTCTGACTGGAGTGAGCCCTTTTAAGCCAATGGGGCCTTAAATTGGAGTCAGGTGTTCTCATTAGCCTAACGGGTTCAACTGACTCTTTGCAGGCAAATTGAAGTCATGTGTCCACCCTAGCCTGGAGCAGCCCCTGCTCTGGTCAGTCAGGGAACAGAAAACTGCTTATCCAATGGCCAGTATATCTGCCTTCTACTACTCTGCTGTACCCAACTGGCTTGGGTCTATCACACAACATACAGTGCCCTGTACCCATGGAGAAGCTGGTCGCCATTGCCATCTGTAAGTTGGTCACCTGTAAAGGTTGCTTGTTCATAGTCAACCCAATTTTGGTGTAGGGAGATGGACTGTTGAGGCTGTTGTCATGCAAGTATGTGGTGCCATGCATAAGGTACTGTTGCACCAGGTTATAAAGGTTGGTGGTAATGCTCAGGAGATCGATGGCTTTTCACACATGGGGTTCCCAAACTGTATAGGGGCAGTTCATGGGATCCATGTGCCTATCGTTTGCTCCCTCCACCAGGCCTCTCAGTGTTTATAAACTGAAAGGGTATTGCTCCATGGTGCACCAAGGGCTGGTTGACCACCATGTCAGGTTTACAGTAATAAACGCAGGATAGTCTGGAAAGGTCCACGATGCTAGGATCTTTCAGAACTGAGCTTTGTTTACCTTAAGGAATAAAGGACATTTTCCCCCACTGTGGACATTATCCTGGGAGACCTGGCTTATCCGCTTCCCTGGTTAATGAAGGCATTCACTGGCTTCTGGGACAGAAGGACAGAACTGTTTAATTATCCCCTCAAGTTGCAGAATGACAGTGGAGCATGCATCTGAAAGGAAGATGGTGCAGTTTATGGGCTAGGTTGGAAGTTGTAAGAAAAACCTTGCCCAAGAAGATAGCTGCATGTTGTATTTTGCACAATATTTCTGAGAGTAAGGGAAAAAGCATTAATGGCTGGTGGGAGGCTGAGGTGCAGAGACTTGCTCCAACTTTTTGAACAGCCAGCACTTAGAACAGAGGTGGCCAGCCTGTGGTTCTGGATCTACATGCGGCTCTTCAGAGGTTAATATGCGGCTCCTTGCATAGGCGCCGACTCCGGAGCTACAGGCGCCAACTTTCCAATGTGCTCAACCCCTGGCTATGCCCCAGCCCCACTCCACTCCTTCCCCTGAGTCTGCCACACCCTTGCTCCTCCTCCCCCACCCCGAGCCTCCTGCACATGACAAAACTGCTGATCGCGGCAGGCAGGAGGCACAGGGATGGAGAGTTAGGTGCTGATTGGCGGTGCTGCTGGCGGGTAGGAGACACTAGGGGTTAGGGGAGGAGCTGACGGGGGGCTGCTGGTGTATTACTGTGGCACTTTGGCAATGCTCATTGGTAAATTCTGGCTCCTTCTCAGGTTCAGGTTGGCCACCCCTGCTCTAGAATATGGAAACGGCGAGGCAGTACTGTCAGGGTTGCATACTGCTCTTACTTTGAGTCTCAGGCCTGACAAAGTGCAGCTGTACATCTAGCTGTTATCGTAGGCAGGAGTGAGCAGAATGGAGTGTGAGAATTGCAGGCTCTTTGATGGGTGGGTAGAAGTGGCACGTTGTGGAACTCCTTATTGTATCTTAGGACATGCAAAATTTACTTTTTTTTGTATGTATCATGCATTGTGGACTCTCTATGAATTAATTTTTAATGGACTGTATTATTAAACAGCTTGTTACATAACACCCATAAATAAAGCTTTAATTAAAACAATAATGAAACTGATCTTTAAAGCGGTGATCTCCAAACTTTTGAGGGTCATGCCCCCCTTACTCTTGTCCCCGCCCCTCTCCCCCAGAGCCAGGGCCAGGAGTGAGGCTACGGCTGCCGGGGGGAACGCGGACAGGAGTTAAGGAGGTGGGGGCTGGAGCTGGGGATGGGTCTGGAGTCCGGAGTGGGGCCTGGGACGAAGCCATGGCCAGAGGGTGGAGGCAGCAGCTGGGCCCGCAGCCGGATGTAGCTCTGCTCCCCGCCTCAGCCTTGGCCTTGGTCCTGGCCCCATGCCAGTTTTTAAAAGGTTGGCGGGGGCATCCAGTCAATTTGACCCTAGAGCAGTGGAGAGCACTCAGATAAAGAGATATATACCTGTCTGTTTTTTTCCACTCCATGCATCTGATGAAGTGGGTTTTAGCCCACAAAAGCTTATGCCCAAATAAATTTGTTAGTCTCTAAGTGCTAGAAGTACTCCTCGTTTTTCTGATACAGACTAACATGGCTACCACGCTGAAACCTATCTCCACAAAAGACATCTGCAAAGGAGTGGGGGAGAGCAGTTTGAGGACTGTCAAAGCAGTGCATGGCCCTAACTCAATTCACATTGAACTCAGTATGGTTTGAAAGAGGACTCCAAGGCTTGCATTAAATGCAAAGTTAGTGCGCTCTAACGAATTGCATCTTATGTATGCAGGCATTTTCACACCAGAATAACTCGAGTTAGTGTGGACTAAACCCCCTGTGTGGAAAAGACCTAGAGAAGATCACTTGAGATCTGTTCATGTGTTGGAAGGGTTTTTACAAGCATGAGGACTAAAGCCATATCTTTAATGAAAACTTAAGTTTTACAGAAATTGATGGTTTTTGATCCCTTCTGTATTTGCCAGAGGAAGTTCCCTAAATGCCCCTAAAAAGTGGATTTTTCAAGTTCTGATTAGTTTTTAGTGGGACTGCTAATTAGTGTGTTTATTATATATTCTGGGAAAATCTCATTTTTGTTATTTAATATGATGGGTTTTCATTTTTTGTCAAAACTCATAAGTGAATAAAAGTTTCCAAAATTATTTATAAACCCAGCATGTAATCTTTATGTAACATGAACATCTGTAGTATTCTATTGTGACAGAAAATTTGCCTCATGTGTTCATTCGTAATTGCCCTAATTAGCTTAACTTCAAAGGAAATATTTCTTGATTATTTTTTGACCTTTTTTACAACTAAGAAGAAAACTATGATAAGATGTGATACTGAACTTGTTCTGTAAGTCTTAAAAATTTCTCTTTATTTCAGGGTGGAATTGCTTTTGTTGCTATAAAAGGAGCTTTTAAAGTTTACTTCAAACAGCAGCAATATTTACGTCAAGCTCACCGCAAAATTTTAAATTACCCTGAGCAAGAAGGAGCATAAGGCTGTGATCTCCAGCTGTCATACAGTCTCATCTACCAGATTCTCTTGATGTATAGATTCCATCGTTATTGCACAGTAGTGGAGAATTGTGATAAGTGGCTGCTCCTATTTTTTCTTCAAATATAATAAAGCACTTTCTTGTGGCAGGGTAAATCCGCTCAGTAATCACTGAACCTAAGAATGTGATTTGTTTTCATTTTTGTATATTTCCTTTATGAGAGGCAGGCATCTGAATCATACCACATATGCTGAATTAAAAAAAATGAAATTGTGCAGTTACTCATCAATGCACAGACTGTATCCAAATCCATTTTTTGTACACTTAATAAAGTATCTGCACAATATTTGCATACACAGACCATCCAATTCAACACTAAGGATACCACAGAGGGATTTTTTTTTTTTAAGAAATTTTGTTTGAGTAGGTTATTGCCAAGGAGAAATTTTTCTTGGATTTTAGCCAATAAGGATTCCCTTGTTCGCAGCTGAAGCTCTGCAATAGATGTAAAATAAGAGGCCTAAAATGTACACAAAACATTGGATAGACCAGCAGAAGACTGATCCTTTTCTAAAGGGTCCACATAAGCCAACTTTGACCACCTAGAGTATGAGCTAGTACATGGCTTCCAGCTAATTTTGCTACTATCTAATTGTATTGTCTGCAGTGTCTAGTATTGCTATGTCATGGCTCCTTTGCTGTCTTGTAACTATTATTATTACATCCACCTCTAGAGAAATTATTTGGGAAAGTGAATTTCAATCACTTATTTTTGTAATTAGAACAGCTGTTTAGTAATAGTAGATTGTATTTTGAGAGTTCCTTTGTGATTATGCAATTAACTACTCAAATAAATTATAGTAGAGACTAGCGAGCATTGGACAATGAGAAGGTAACTTGATTCTCGTCGGTCAATACACAGACTAAAGGATAAAACTTAATTCTCGAATAAATTAAGATAATTGATTGCAACAGTAAAAGCCTATTGTAAAAATGCAGTTTTTAGTGTCATGGCAAAAAAGGTAGACGCTAGCACTTAGTCAGTAATTTTACTTGTTCATAAATCCACATTTTTCAATTGAAATTAGCAATTACTAATTACAATGTTAGTGTTAATTCTGAGTCCTGTTTGACAAACAATGTGGCCATTTCATATTAATGCAAGACTTAGCCTGGATTTACAGTAATTGCAGTTCTCTGTGCATAACAGTTGAATGATTTTTTTTTTTAAAGTTCTGATTCTTAAAGTTGTTTCCTTTTTTTTTATTATTCATGATAGTATGTCAAATGCATGGAGAAGGGTAAGCATTCCTCATAGTGAAGTATTGGTAAGTAAATGTTGCTTTTCACCACAAATGAAGCAACTATAGAGTGGACTTCATGTCTGATTGCAATAATGTATGTTAGTGACACTTAAAAATGTGGTACCTTTTTTTATGTGTTACCTTAAATATTGAGAATGTAATATTTTAGAAATGTATAAAAAGTATATACGATGGCCAACAAGTATTCAGAAACTACAGTTGTTGAAAATTATACATGCATAGCTGATTTGAGATTCTTGCTAAAATTATTGATAAATTACTATAATCTTGTAAATCTGCTGATTGTTGGTCTCAAAGATTGGTCTGACTTTTTTATATATTTATGTACACAGCAGCAGCCTCTGATTTTCTGTAATATAAGTTTTCAAACAGTGTAATACATATTTCTTGTAGAATTCCTCAGTACAAGGAGAAGGCTTTTCAGTGGTCTTCACTGTATAGATTTCCAACCACTTTATAACTGGTTTTTAAAGTCTCATGCAGAATTTAATAGTGCAAATTATTTGTTTTGACATTTTGTTCCGTAGGAAAGCTGTCTTCTTTGAAAACTGAACCTGTTGTACATCAGATGATTATAAAAGGAGTATAAAATGATTTAAACTTAGTGGCAGAGAGTTACTACTTTTGTTGCTGTATTGTAAAATCTTGTTTTTAGTATTAATTATAACCACATTGGATTAGGTTGAATAAATATTTTTACATTATTTAGGTGTATTTTGTCCATTGAACAAATAGTGCCAAAGCCTATGACAGAAGTAGGTTTTAAAATTGATAACTATTGAATCAAAAAGTAGTATACCATTTCTTTTAAGTAGACACACCATGGTTAACATTATGGAATTTAAGAAATACTCTCTTTTGGGGGGCAGGGGAGAATGGAGACCTAACTTTGAAGGTTCCATTTAGTTTGTGATTGAATTTTAAGCATTTCTCTTTCTCTCATTAATCAGTTATCAATAAATGATGAGTGCATCATCTGAAATCTGCCTGTTTTTATAAAATCAAAGCCATTAGTCTGATTTGAAGGATTTAGGATAACACTGATTTGGGATTGGGTGGGACTGGATGGCTCTGGATTGGTAGTGCGGTACAAAATCTACTGCTCAATGAGGGAGGAGGATAGTGTGAAGACCTGAAACCCATACTAGCTAGTGATCAATGTGCATCCCACTACTTTCAGAGCAAGGAGCACTGGCTGACAGCATTCCAGCACATATTCGGCACCTTGGTTTGTCTCTGCCCTCCATTACATAAACATTTAGGTGCTGCTTTTTCCTGGAGACCAGTTTAGTGATTTGCAAGCAGAATGTGTGTGTCTCTTCTACATCTTAAGCCTCATAGTTATTGAGAAGGCGGCCCTTCTGTCCTCTTCATTCCTATTTTTGGTCTGAAGGGGTTTGTGCCAACACTCACTGTGCTAACTTGCTTTTCTGAGTTTCAGAGTTAGGCAGTTTGCCTATGTCATTGTTGCTTCTACCAATCTTTCACCTTTTCAGTTCTGATAATCACAGCACTTTGGAGCCACATACCTAGCACGGAAATGATGGTTATGTCTGCACTGCTGTTTAACATCTGGAATGCCCAGTGCAGTTAGACAGACTCACGTTTGCTCAGCTCAGGCTAGTGTGCTAAAAATAGCAGTGTGGATGTTGTGGCACTGGCAGCAGCTTGGGCTAGCCACCTGAGCTTGGACCCAGAGGGTCAGGTAGGCTTGGACTCTGGTGGCTAGCCAAAGCCAGTTGTGCAGTGTTCACACTGCTGTTCTTAGTGCATTGGCTCAAGCTGCACTAGCATGAGTCTGTAGACATATCTCAATTCAGGAAAGAACTTTATGCTTAACTTAAAACATCCATAGGTGCTTAGGTGCTGTATAAGGTTGCTTTTCTGAATTGAGGCTGTGGTAGGAAAGGACAACAGCAGAAACTTTGAGGAGCCCTTCCCCTCTGTACAAAATGTTTGAAAAGGTGCTGTAATGACCTTAACTCTCAGAAAAGCTTTCTGAAGCTGAAGATTCTTATGGTTTGGTTTAATTTGAAAATATTCCTATTAGGGCATTTTATCCTCAAAGCAGAAAATGCACCTTGAGCATTGGTTCTCTGCTTGCAGAGCTATTAAATTGATGTAGAGAACAAGGAAGGGGCATATAAATATCAGCTGGGTCATGGTCTGTCAGTGACAAAGTCAATATACCTTTCTGGTCCCTATATTGGAGCTCTTTCAGATATGACAAACAATGAGCACTTATTTTCTTCTAGCAGGTCACTGAGGGTGGTTATGCTTGCCTTTTGTCATTTCCAGAACTTCAGAGAGCCATGCAGGTTCCAGAGCTGCCATTTTGACTGCTTTAAGTTACACTGTTGCGTAGTAACTTAACTTATAGTCTGTTTTGTGGGAGCTCCCATCCTGGATTGTAGTCTTTTTAGGATACATTTCTAGGATACATCTTTAGCTTAGTGGATACTTTAATATGGGCAACTTATGGAGAAAGGATTTACTGAAGCCAGAGAGTTGCTGAAGGTCCTACGATCCGGAGGTACTTTATAATGCCAAAGCTTCCAATTATTTGCAGATCAATATATACATTTATACTTAGATAGTGATCTTTTGGTTCTAAAGGTCATGGCAAAGAGCAGAAGGCATTCGCTTTTACACTCATCGAGATTAGAAATTCTGAATCACTGAAGGTGGATTTTCCGCCCCCACTGAGCATGGTGCCAGAAAATAATGCAGGAGAAAGTTGAAGTTGCATAACTATTTGTGGAAACTAAGCAGTTAATCTCTGCTTGATTTGTAGAAGTACATAGCTCAGGTTTTTTTTTTTACTGAGTTTTCAATAGAACTGTAACCCATTTTTTTGTAGTGCTATCTTCAATAAGTTTCTCTTATTACAAGACATCTTGAATATTGGTATTTACAACTATAAATATAAACAGAATGACTAATAGGGACAATATTGAAAAACTATACCTAGGAAACCACTAACATGAATTACTTTTGCTTTCCCATTTATTGATGTGCAATAGCTTACATAATGTTTCCCGAGAGGATGTTCATTTTAGTATGTTTGTAAAATCTGTGGTAGTGCAGGCTGTCCTAATGCACGTCTGATGTGGCAGCACAGGTGAGCCCTGGATTGACTTCCCTTCTGCCTGGATAGAAGCAATCCAAGCAGGCCTTTTGATCAAAAGAGCACCTATTTCAGAGGGTTTTGTTTATTAACCAAAAAGGCCAAAACAAGTATCAAAGAGTCTTAGCTGGCATCACATGGTGCTGGCTTTACCACCTCATTTCCAACTGATAGCTAAAATTACACATTTTCCTCCAGTATTACTTCTACAAGGAAACAAGAGGTGAATCAGGTGGACAATTTCTATTAAAAATATGGTCCACGCCTTAAGAGAGTTTAAGAATCTGTAGCCTATCAATCTCCATTGGTCAGTTAAAAGATGTTTGTGTACTCTGAACATTTCATTGCTTCTGCCCCCATTCAGTACCATTAGCTGAAAGGAATTATTTCTGTTCATGCTGTACCAACTAAAAACAGTAGAAAAATTCAATTTTAGAAGCACAAAGAAATATCAGAAATTGCTTGAGTGCCCCAGCACAGCAGCCCCTGTCATACACTTCCTGTAGGCATGTCATTTAATGCTGGTTGACTAAGCCAGGGAAAAACTAATATGTCCCTTTAAGTAGTGGGCCTCCAGACAAAGCATTATGCTGACAATTTTTTTTAAAATCAAATCCCATTACTGGTCTTACAATTTCCCAATGTCTCACAGTGACATTTATATAGCATGGAATGCATACAAAAGACCAAAGCCCCTGTATTTTCTCTTTTTTAGATGCCATTCCATCTCCTCAGTACAGTTACTGATCCTTGTCTCCACCTAAGAGGAGAGCACGGGCACAAAGGAGCAAGGAGGTGCAAAGGCAGCTTTAGTCCTAGGGCCATCTGTGCACTGCTCTGGGACTTTACTGTAAGTTAGAGACAAGGGCTATTATGTGTCAATGTCCCCACAACAGACAGTATTACAGTAGCTCATGCTCCCCATTCTAGAAATGGGGAAGTGGACTGGTGTGGGAGCTAGTACTCCATTTCGATCCCACTGGAAAAAACTCCCATGGCTAACCATGCCAGCGTTAGTCACTTTGCACTGGGATCCCATCCCCAGCACAACTGAAAAACAGCATTAATATGTCTGACAAAAATGAAATGAAATATTAATCAGGGTAACAACTGTCCTCAGCAATACTACAGCACGAGAGGCCTCCATTTCCATTAGTGATGCTGGGTTAAGATCTATACCCTGAGGTTGGTTTATATATTGGTAGTGACCTATGTCCACCTCGCAGCATTCAGGTTTTTGGATGAATGTCATATTCATACTTGGCCCCACTTTGACATGCAAGGTTATCACATTTCCTTCCATTTCAATTTACATACCTTAGTCCTTCTTCTGAACAAATTAAGGGTGAAAGGTTCCTTCCACTTCAGTTGTTGCTTCCGTCATCTATGGTGTGTGTCTGATGTGTTCAGACTAAAATAAAGCAAGTCATTATTTGTCAACCGGAAGTGGAATGGAGCTGTTCCACCACCAATTTGGGCTGTCCTCAATACTAAAACTAAGATTACACTAATATATGACTTATAAAATGGCATTTTGTTACCTCACATCCACAAACAGATAGTATTTGCTCTCATGATTCACAACACAGATTCTGGGTAAAAGTTTTCAAGAGTGTGTAGTAACCCAAGATCTTGAGTCTTATTGCCTATTAATGAGTTAGACTCCTGAGAGCCTGTCTCTTTTGAAAATGGGACTTAACCACTTCTGAAAATTTTACTTTATGTTGAATTCACAAATGCCTATTTAGGAACATGTTGATTTCATGAAACATGGTTAAAAGTTCCAACTTGCTTTTGATCTGATTTTTGTCTTGTGAGTTGACTTCTCTTAAAGCAGCATACTTCCTCAAGCGAAGAGAAGCCACCCTTCTCATAGGCTGGGCAAGCACAAATGCAGATGATGCTCCATGACTACCTTTATTGTCCAATCAGAACAAAAAGGTGGTGGTACAGGAAGCGAGTCTAATCTCTCCCCTGTGCTTACACTTCTTCTGTAACTGGAATTCTGGAGACAGTATCTGGTTTGGTACATACATACACACACATTACTATGCCGCAGATACTTCCTTATACATCTCTCCGGCTGAGAAGAAAGTTTCTGGTGCAGTTGCGTCCTGGAAAGGAAGTTATGGTATAAGAGCGTTTTGCTGAACATGAGGAAATAATTTTTCAGGATCATCTCAGACTTTCAGTGGTAGGATAATGCACCATCATATAGGGAAGATGAGTTTAAGGCTCAGAGCTGGACCCTCAACTTTCTGGCCAGCAAGAGCTGACAGTATTACACCGAAGTCATATTCAGGATGACATGGCTTATTTGGAGGTGGGAGTGCTGAGAGAGAGAAAAGGCAAGCGCTGAGATAAATGTAATTCAAATTTGCTTCGTCCTTAGAATGAGCAGAACTTTCTTTTTTGCTTAAACATTTTCTTTTAAAGAATGGAGGACATGGTTTTGTTTTCTATTTTGTCAGGGTTGGGACTGAGGCAAGAAAAGAATCTTAATTGTAGGGTCCCTAGCCACAGAATCTACTTAAACTTCAATGTATAAAAGAAAAGTACAAGATTCTTCTTAACAAATAAATTAGACAAAAGCAAATCCTAAGTGTATTTATCAGCTGTGGTACGTTCATAAGGAATTTAAGTGCACTTGCACTTGGTACATTAAAACTGTTATTTGGCTCTTCTTTCCCAAATTGGCTCAGAGCTGAGAACGCTGGCTTTTGATAGATGGTGAAACACTTCAAACAATATTTTCTCAATTAATTTGATGTCGTTTATGTAACAATATTTAAATACACCTCCTTTCATGCTGAAGGATAAAGTACTTTACAGACTTAGATTTTAAGGCAAAAAGGTAACGTGATAATCAAGTCTGACTTCCTGCATAACACAGGCCACAGACTTTCACACAGTAATTCCTGTATCAAGCCCATAACAACTGGCTGAGCTAGAGTTTGTGTCTACTATATTGGAGTTATTTTACCTAGCAATGTAGGAGCCATTAACGGCACACAAACACTACAGAACAATTAGGCCAGAAGTCCAGCCTAGCCTATCTAATAGAAACGGCAGAGGAATTTGAGATAAATAAAATTAATTATGCAAACTGGAATTCGGTTCAGTGCTGGGGTTAAGTTTTTTTTTTTTTTTTAAAGTGTGCCATGGGGGAAGTATGAATCTCAGAATTGCATCAAATTCAAAAGTCAGCAACACAGTGCAACCAGCGCCACATCAGGATAGTGTCCTCCTACTGATTTAGAAGTCCTCCTCCTATACCACCAACACTCCTTCTTTTAGCACCTATTTGTCCCTAAGAGGCTTCTCACCGATGTACTGAACTAGCCTGACCACGTTTAGCTGGGAAAAACTGACAAGATCACAGCTGGAGGTGCAGTTAGTTTGGCTCTTGACTTTACAGGTTCCTTATTTTCATATTGAGTGCTAAGATTCTTATTTACCTGCTAGCACTCAAAACTTTTTCACTGATACTCAATAAAATTAAACCGCTATCTTCCATCTTTGTAGCACTAGTTCTCATTACTAAAATAACTATTATATAATTCTCCTGTCTTAACAGCATCTGCTTTCTCATCCTGTCTTTGATGCATACAAAGATTTGTGGCATCCACATCTTAGCTGTATGAAGAATGTCAAAACAAATTATGATGACTAATAAACTGGACACCTTCAAAAGTCTGTACTGCAGTCAGCTTCAGGAGCCTCATTACGGGATAATTAGCTCTGCCTGATGACCCCCCAGGTAACAAATTAACACTGCATTCTAAAATGCTCTGCACAACATCTGAATTTATCCCTTTTGACAGCTGCATGAACAGCACATGTAAGAGAAGGAAAAACACACACCAATTCCTTTTCTTGTACCTACCATATATACCTATGAGAGCCAATCAGTGAGCAGCATGTATGTAATAGGGTGTTGTGCATGAGTCTGTATATCCACAAGTCATGAAATACAGTATTGTTCAGTTTGAAGGATACAGTTTCCCCCATCCATGTTGTCAGTGTATTGTGATACAGAAAGAAAAGGAGGACTTGTGGCACCTTAGAGACTGATGAATTTATTTGAGTATAAGCTTTCGTGAGCTACAGCTCACTTCATCGGATGTAGCTCACGAAAGCTTATGCTCAAATAAATTGATCGGTCTCTAAGGTGCCACAAGTACTCCTTTTCTTTTTGCAAATACAGACTAACACGGCTGCTACTCTGAAACCTATCTGATACAGAGCAATCCACAAGCAACTATGTTTCAATATGGTCAGATGTAAAGTCATACATCTAGGAACAAAGAATGTAGCCATAATGACAGGATGGGGGAACTGTCTTGGAAAGCAGTGGTTCTGAAAAGGACTTGGGGATCATGGTGGATAATCAGCTGAACATGAGCTCCCAGAGCATGGTGTAGCCAAAAGGGCTAGTGTGATCCTTGGATGTGTAAACCTGGGAATACTAAGCAGGAGCAGAGAGATTATATTACCTCTGTATTTGGCACTGGTGCAAACCACTATTGGAATACTTTGTTTAGTTCTGGGGTTCACAATTCAAGAAAGATGTTGAACAATTGGAGAGGGTTCAGAGATGAGCCTTGAAAGTGATTAACAGATTGGAAAACATTCCTTATATTAAAAAACTCAAGGAGCTCAAACTATTCAGCCTAAGGAAGAAAAGGTTGATTTGATCATAGTCCATAAGTACCTGTATGGAGAACAGAAAACTGATAATAGAGGGCTCTTCTAGCAGACAAAGGCATAACAAGATCCAATGACTGGAAATTAAAGCTAGACAAAATTCCCACTAGAAATAAGATGCACATTTTTAACAGGAGGGTAGTTAACCACTGGAACAACTTACTAAAGATTGTATTCTCCATCACTGGCAATTTTTAAATCAAGACTGGATGTTTTTCTAAAAAGATATGCTCTAGTTCAAAAGGAATTAATTCAAGGAAGTCTTAGGGCCTGTGTTATACAGGAGGTCAAGCTAAATGATTATAGTTGTCCCTTCTGGCCCTTCATTTATCAGGTTCTTCCCACCAACTGCAGTTCCTAAACACAATTTACAGTAGTTGTGTCTTACCTTTAATTAGTTCAGCTTTCAAGTTGCAGGCAAACAAAACCTTCCTAAGCTGAATCTTAACCAGTGGTTCAAACTGAACCTAAAGGGAAAATGTCTAGTTTTAATTGTCAAATTAGTAAGAAGAGTTGAGTCTAGAAATTATCTAGTTTGATACTTCTGCTTGGCTCATGAGGACCAAATCCTGAGTTAAGCCTTGAGATTCTTATCTATTGCTTGGATGAGGAACCTGAATGAAATGATGTTTTAGGGATGGCTAAAGGACAGTTTTTATTTAGTCTGGGGACAAGAATCCTGGAGGAAAGCTTGATGTCTCCTTTGTAGGTTCATTATAGTTGATGTCTGCAAACATCAGATCTGGGCCATGACTCACTCTCTCAGGGCTTTGTATTCTTTTGTATACTCTTTGTATTCTTTTTTCCTTTCTTGACCTATGCCGTTTTCTGAGTTAAGAGTTCAATTCATTTCTGGTTTAAAGTTTTTTAAATTATAAGTTCTTATTAAAGATCTTTATTCTATATAAATATTAAGCAATACTTATCTGCAGGTTGCAGGTCATAAAAACATTCTATATATGAAGTGGCTACCACCAACCATTTCGTGAATAATTTGAAAACATTTTATTCAGTGACCCCTTGTGTGATTTATAAGAGATACTTACTATTTAACCTGCTGATTTGGCATCTCAGTGAATAATATTTTGAGCTTAATGAATAGCTTATAAAGAGTAAAAGATGCAAGAACTACGACTCTGATCCATAAGAAATGTAAACCTTGTTCTTTGATGGTAGGCTACATAAAAGTTTGGTGTAATAAAGTGAGTGTCTGTTTTATTAAACTAAAAATGAATGTCTCACTGTGATTGCAATAAATTTCTCAATCTAGAACTAGTAACGACAGATAACATTGAGTGGAACATTTTTAAGCATATAAGGAACCCAAGTTAAATGTCACTGTGATAATCCATAAAACATACTGTATGATAGATAAGAGAGGAACATCTGTTTATTCATACCCTACTATATTGATGAGGTTATGGTACTGTATAGCACACACAGAACAGCATGGAAGCATAGAACCCTGAAGTCAAATTTGAGCTATTCATTTTGAAAACAAGGGGCCTCAGAGGACCCTTGGGCTTATCTTGCTCTAACCCTAGATGACCCCTAGTTCAACAAGAAATCAATTTGCATCAGGAAATTATGTCTGTTCCTTTGGTTATCCACCGGTGGTTGGGTCTTCAAAAGCTTAGTGCCCTGCTCTCTTATCGCCATGCTATAATATCAGGACAACTAAAAGAGGCAGAGAGCAAACACGTTCTGGTTTAGCCCTTGAATGCCAAGGAACCTGGAAAAGGTGTGAATCTCTCTTCCTTGTACACAGATGCTTCTATCCATACTGAAATTGTGGTCTCTTTCCCCCTAGGCAATGTATATGGCAGGAACCTTTTCCCAAACCAATAGCCCTTCCAGTCCTCATACTTAGGTTATTCTGAATTATGCTGGAGACAAATAAAAGTTAGAGAGAGAACAGCACAGAGAGAAGTTGCAAGGGACGAAGATGTTTTCAGCTGAGATTTGGAATGTGATGGAGAGACATCCAGTGTCCTAAAAAGATCTTCATAGGTATTACTAATGCTTAGGCAGTCTTTAGATTTAAAGCAAAATTCAAAAGTGGATCTGAGTCAAGAGGGGAGCTGGAGCAACACTTTTTTGTGGCCCTCTCAAAAATGTATGATACACCAAATTTAGATTCCCTGTAAACTCCCTCAGACTTGCACCCACTTACCAACATGCAATTTACATGTCCCAATGTACATTGATTATAAGCAAGCGTAAGGGACTCTAACCCATTCTCAAGGAAAGCTGGTGCAATTCACATACCAAGTGGCCAGAAGAGAGGAATTTAGCAAAGAAAATAAGGTGCAATTTAGAATAGACCTTTAACTTGCACCTTTTTCTGGCTCCATATGCTAGTTATACCACTTTAGACTCTCTTGAACAATGGTAAACATCAGAACATAGAAAGCTCTAACATCACTTCTGTATTGGGGTCACATACTTTTTACTTTAGCAGATTCCTTTAAAATAAAACTGACATGAGAAAAGACAAAAGTGAATTTAATAAAATGTCATAATTAATTCAACATTTTAAATCACCGACCACAATGTTATTCAATTACAGCAAATGAGAATTTAAATAATTCAAAGTGTTTCAAATCATACAGAGCAATTATTCAGTTGAGAGCTCCAGCAAGAGTTCAAATCAGTCTTCAAAAGAGTGTTTATTAAGCACAACAATTTCTCTCAAGCCAAGAACTCTGCCATGTTCTTTTTCCACCTTCCAGTTCTGAAAAGTACTATTTATTCCTCTACAATATTTTTATACTCTTGCCAGAGTATCAAATTGGGTCCAATTTCCCCAAACAAGAAAAAAAACAACTTTGTATTTTCATAGAGACAGTGAGCTAAATTAAAGTTCTCAAATATGATGAGTCCTACCAGGAAGATCAGATCACTTAGCCTTTTAGTACTTTGTAGATCAAAGTCAACACCTGAAACTCCACCTGAAAAACGAATAGGCAGCCAGTTCTGATCACTGTGAGACAGTCCACATAACCAGCCAGCTGACACATTCTGCATCAGCTTCAGTTTCTGAATGGATGAAGCTGTAGCCTCTGTAAAGCTCAACACAGCAGTAAATTGTATATCTGCTCTATGCAGAGAGAAAAATGCCACAGTGCTTTCCAGAAGATGAGTTTCCCCTGGTGTCCTTAAGCAAAATTTCCCTGTGTTTTGTGTGTCTGGCTCCTGATCCCCACTAATGGAGAGCTCTTTGAGATGAAAAGCACTATACGTACCTTAAAAAAAAAACCCTAACACCTTTGCCATTTAGGTTAAAATGTATTAAACATATACAATGTCTTCACATACAAAGTCAAAGCACTGTGCAGGCACACTAATGAAGAACCCTTTAGATCAGTGGTTGTCAAACTTTTTTTTTTTTTTTTTTTTTTGCAGACTACTTGAAAATAGCTGAGGGTCTTGGCGGACTACTTAATGATCTTTCCAAATGTTGTTTGTACCATTAGCTAACTATTGTAAAGCGCTTTGGATAAAAGCGCTATCTTAAAAAAAATTATTACTATTTTTTTTTGTTCTACAAATAAAAGCCCACAACTCATATTTTAATATCAGTAGTCCTACCTTTCTAATGCGATGGATGTGCCCTCTCTCCCCCACCGCAGCAGCCTCCGAGCTGGGAAGGAGGGGGGTCTCCCACTTTCTCCGGCACCGTGGAAGCCCCTAAGCTGGGGCTGGGATGGAGGGCTGTCTCTCCCCAGCAGCCGCAGCCCTGGAGCTGGGGAAAAATCGCCTCTTTCTCTGGCTGCTGCAGCCCCGCACATCCCAAATTCCCCCCACCCCCTCTTCTCACCCCACTGCCCCCTCTGACCTACCCCTTATTCCCCACAAGGCCACCACCTCACCTTACATTTGCGTCTTCTCCAGGGTCCAGGAACCTAATTAGTAAAGACACGCCTGCCCTTCATTCTTGTGTGCGGCCGCCGAGGCGCGCACCTTGGAACGCTCCGCAGACCACCTGAATGGAGCTCAGTCTGCGGACCAGTTTGAGAACCTCTGCTTTATATTATTTACCTTCCCGTTCTTCTCTTACTCTGGCTCAACTCAGCTTTTCCCTGACACACACTCTTTTGTTCTCTCAATTTCTTTACACTTTTTTGGATTTTTTTCATTAAAGCACCTTCCTTCTCTGTTACATCTCTTGCTCCCATTCCACCTCCCGACTTTTTTTCTACACAGACACGGAGAGGCTAAGATAAGATGAGGCTCACTCTGCAGCAGGTTTAGTAAAAAAATTATTCAACTAATAAGCTTTTTGGAACAGGGACATTGTCTCCCAGGTATAAGCACCAGGCACATTTAAAATAGCATAGAAAGCTACATATACGAAGTTGGGTTCAAAGTAACCCTGGAATATCAGTTTTAGAATACACACTCTTCTCTGATCCTCTTCTTGCCCTGTGTCTGATGGAAGTCTAACTTCTGCACTTGCAGTTTCCCTTTAAGCGTGCCCCAGCTACCCCAGAATGCTCTGCTTTGAAGGAGAAGAAAAAAAGTAAATCATCTTGATTCAGCCGGAGCCCATGCAGTGCACGGGCGCCACAGCTCTGCAGCATTCAGCTCAGGAAGTGCCAAACTGTGCCTCTTGCAGAATCCACGTTCCCAGAGGGAAAGAAAAGAACTCTCTGCTCTGGAGAAGGCTGTGTTCATCCATGCTTCCAACCTGGCACAGCAGCACAGTGAGCAGAGCGAGCGCATACACACGCAAGGACAGTATGGCCTGGAGTAAATTAGTTATACTCAACCATCACAACTCCCGGGCTATAGCAAGGCTGGGAGAGGAATGTCTGCAATTTAAAATCTTTTTTAAAAATTTTCTACTCCCAGCTCTCATGACTGCTAGTCAGACGGTATTTAAGTGGATGGTATTTGGGGGTTTATTGCATTGCAAGTTTCTACTTCCTGGAAGGCTGAAAATGTTTTGTGCTGGGATTATAGACCCCCATCCTGTGCATGAGAATAACGGGGCTTAGGGCTGTTGCAAGGCAACAGCTGGAATAGCAGGTACCAACCAGGGACAGCAGGCCTTTGGCAGCGGGAGCAGCAGACACTGGGTTTCCTCTATACTCAGCTCTGCCCCAGCTTCAGGTGCAGAAGCCCAGTATTGAGCGGGGGCGGGCAGCTGCTGCTGTGGTGAAGGTACCTCCTGCAGAGCTACTTCTGACTTCTAACTGGAAGTGGAATTTCTCACACTCCAGGCCCCTGTGACTTAGCGATCATTGAGATTAGGAGTGGATAAAAGTAGAGGATCTCACCCCACTTCCTGCGGAGTCCTCCTGTCTCTCCAGGAGATGGTAGCTAAAATCAGGAGTCTCCCAGGAAAAACGGAAGAGTACAGTGCCACACAATCATGTCCTGCCTGTATTTAGCGGTACTGCAGACCAAACAACCGTCCTCTGCAAAAGTCATTTCCATGAGGATTGCCATTAGTACTAAAAGGTCCTTTTCACTTCACTTTGGTAGAACTGGTTAAATGATTTCAGTCAACTGCATAAAAGGAAAAAGGTTTTCAGCAGCCACAGGCTTACAGCCCTGTGTCTCAGTTAAGTCGCAAACTGGGAACACAGACCCAAAATGAGGGACACAAAAATAATAGCACAAGAAGTTTTAAATGAAGTTGGAACTATTTTATTTACCGCCAATGCTTATGCTAACATCAGCTTCATGATTCAACATTTCTGATGCCAGTAATTTATATGCTACAGACAATGAGATAGGCCAAACTTCACAGAGTTGCCACTATTCAGCAGGGAGAAACTGAGCTATGCTTACAAGTTCTGTAAACAAGTTCAACCCCTCAAACTCAACAGAGGTGCAGAAATGATAGTAAACTCAACTACATTTCCATGGATATGTTCAACATCTTTATTTTGTACTAACCATTATATTGATATATGGCATCAAGACAAACAGAAATTATATAAAAGAAGAGGATAAAAACATTAACGGAATTTATAGAATTTGGTAGACTGTCAGGACAAAGGAGACAAGAACACAGAATGAGTAACAGACTTGAGAGAGAGAGAAAGATCAATTTGAGACACACAAATGACAGACACCATAACAGTAAAGTTGTGAAGAGACAGAACTTCAATGGCTGTATTACTTATAAAATAACACATTCCTCACAAGTGCAGCGCATTGTGATTGTGAACTAATTCATTATCTCAAACAATTTTAAAATTTTCTTCTTAAGGTTACCATTTATTTTTTAAAACCATACACACGCACACAACCCCCCCCCTTAAGATTTTCCTCATGAAAACATGAAGAAACTCAGTTCATGCACAAAGAAGGTGAGATGCACAACTCCTTCACGGACTTCACATTATTACGTGGAACAGCAAGAACAAAACAAAAAAGAAAAAAAAATTCCCTCCTAGCACCAAGAAGAATTTTGACCACAGTTATGTGTGTGAAGGAAAGATACCAAGAAAGCATCACTATTCATAGCTGATTTTTAAGACATTTTTATACAGAATTACATTCTTTTCCAACCAATTAAATTAACCTTTTTGTTTAAAAAAAAAATTAATAACTGTTCAAAACAGATACTACTTCTATAAAAGAAAGTATGTTTTAAATTATAATCTACAACTTTAAATTTTTTTTTTGCATAGCAATTTTTTTTTAAACTTTGATATAACAAAAAAAAGCTATAAATGAAACCCTCCATAATTATGTTCATAGACTCATAGAAATGACTCATAGGGCTGGAAGGGACCTTAAGAAGTCATCCAGTCCAGCCTCCTGCATGGAGAATGGCCCACGTATACTTAAACCATCCCTGACAGGTGTTTATTTAACCTGTTCTTAAAAACCTCCAATGATGGGGATTCCAAAACCTCCCTGGGAAACCTAGTCCAGAGTTTAACTATGCTTATGGAAAGCTTTTCCTAATTTCTAACTTAACTCTCCTCTGGTGCAGATTAAGCCCATTACTTCTTGTCCTATCTTCAGTAGACATGGAGAACGATTGATCACCATGCTCTTTATAACAGCCCTTAAATGCCAAAAATATGATATCCCAACAGAACCTCTCACAATTTTAAGTGTGAACAGCACAGAAAACATAAATTTTCATTTTATGTTATGCTCAGAAAAGTGCTAAAAAATCCATTAACCAGGCTCTAAGTGGCACATAATACTTAAATGGTTGGGAGAGGGGGATGTTTGTTGTTAGTTTTTTAACAGTTTGAAACTATAAGGGGAGTGTGACATCACAGCTGGCTCAGGGAACAAAGAACCAAATGTACTACGGCTACACCAGTTATTCCCAAACTTTTTACTAAAGCAACCCACCAACTGCACGATGTGCACCCTCCGCAACACGAATCTGGCCCAGTGCGGAGGGAAGGCCAGAGGGAAGGGGGTTGTAAAGCAAACCCACCCATACTCACCCTGTAGCTGTGGCTTGGGTAGTAAATGGTCATTAATAGTCGAGGCCACAAATCTGAACATGCCTCCTCAAATGATCATTTAAAGTGTAATTCCATTCTTTAAAAAAAAAAAAAAAAAAAGACTATAAAATGGAACTGTTGGGTCCAATATTTATGGTCTCAGTGATTTCAATATCAAAATGTGCTCAGTTTATAGGTAAAAAGATAGTTTTCTAAATGCCAGTTTAGCAAACTCAGCATCGGTTTTGAAAATCAAACTGTTGCCTTTTATTGTCCTTCATTGTCACCAGTACAAGATTCTGCAGGTCAAATTCTGCTCTTTTAGACCTGTGAAACAGAAGTGCCTGCAGGATCAAGGCCTACATTTGGCACAGGATTAAGTAAACTCAGAAATTGCTAGGTTTGTATCCAGTGATTTTGTAACCTGATTATCTGTGCAACTGGAAAATTTAACAAGCACTCCTATTAACGGGGCAAAAGAAGGAATAGAATCAAAATCCCTCTCTTTTAGTTGCAGGGTAACAGGATTAAAATGTAGTAAAAACTTGTACTAAAATAAACTGATATTACTCTAAATTTGCATAGGGAACAGAATAGTTGACTAAGAGGATCTGGTTTAATAGTTATTTTTCAGAGTAGGACTACACTTTAATTATACTGTGTTAAGGAATGACCTCAAAACTTCACTTACTGGGCATTAAAAAAAAACCTAAGGTGCAAAATTTTATTACACAAACATTAACTCTCCTGAGCCATCGAAAGCCATAATTCTTTAGAGTACATTAGAAACATTGAGAATGACAGGGAGCCAATGAGACTGGGGGAAGGTCTCTTCTGCTCCTCCCCCCTCTCACTCATTAACCAATCCCAGAACTAGGAAGAAGCACTGGGAATTCATCAGTGGCAGCTCTTCTAAAACAGGAGGGGTGCCATTGGCCAGCAGATCCTGTGGTGCCACCCATTGGGGCTAGCCCCTTTAGGTTCTGCAGCAACAATTAAATAATACTCTTCTGAGAATGGTGCATGTTTCTGCTAACATTGGTATTTGACATTTGGTATCTCTAATATCACTCAATGATTCATCCTAGGATCTTCAACGAATCAGAAATTTCCAGTGGTGTAGGGGAAATTATTTTCAGTTTATTTAAAATGCATTTCTCTACTGAGTATCTCCTACATTCTTGTTTAGTGGGGTACTCATCACATAAACCAAGACCCAATTCAATTTTAATTTTTGCTTTGCCACCACTTTCTAAACCAGTTACATCATCCTGAATTGCTAGGGGGTCAGACACTTAAATAGCTCGCTACACAATTTTGAAAAGATACACTATTTATATAATTTAGAAGGGTTTTTTTTTAAAAAAAGTATATTTTACAAATGTAGACCAATTTTTTCTTGATTTTTAGGTCTTTCTTTTGCCCTAACAACATAGAATGACTCCCGGGGAGCAGTGAGTCAGCTTGGTTGACACCTTGCAACATACTATATCACACAGGTCTACAGAGCCATTACAAAGTTAGGGCCCAATCCTGCAAAGTGGGAAACCAGTGGGACTCTTTGTAGGCATAAGGGTCTGTCTGCACAGAGTGCTTTCCAATGGCTTGGGTCCTAATCTGGTCATTTGAAAAAAAATTGTTGCATTATTATAATGCCAGAGCTATGCACTATTCAAATATTAGTAACTCTGCAATTTTAAACTGCTCTTTAAAAGGTTTTTAGGACAAAATTAAGTTTACAATCTACATGTTTTGGAAACTACGGGAGCAGAAGAGGAATGCCATTATTTTGAATTATCTTTAGATACTATGCAACAAAGTAATCTATTCTATATATTAGGCAGCATAATTACACAATATAGGGAGGATTTAGTTCCCAAACTGAATGTTTTTCTTGATTCCTCTTTATTCTCTTGGCTTATTCCAGAGGAAATGACAAAGTTAAAAAGTGGTAAGAGATCCTACTATATATCACTCAGATACTTTCAAAGCTCGAAGTATCCTATTAGCATTAGTTTCTAAGAGTTGCAATAAAGACAGGTCTTCTATTCACTCTTAATTACTGGATCCAACATTTAAACCGTCAAGTAAAGATTATTCTTTATGCAGTGCCATAGAAGTGCATGACAATTTATTATCATCACACATGGTCCCTTCCCCCAAAAGTTTATAATATAGGTTAAACTAGGTATTACATGATAGAGTGTTATCAGAAAAAGGGGTGCAGTATATCATGCAATTATCTACTTTCAACTTATATGAACAGTATATGCACATTATGATGTTACAGTAATTCAACTTAATTTTTTAACTGTATTTTTATTTGTATTAGGTTGGTGCAGGGTGTGGGCAAACACCATAATACAGTGTACATTTTGTATACGTTTAGTTAGATATGATTATCTATATTTTAAATTTCATAACAGGCCTAAGCTAGTAATTAGGTTTAATTCCAAAGCAGAAATTCCAAAATACAAAGCCTTATCCTACACATACCACTCCACCCTTAAGTACATTATAGTCTGGACCCCCATAAAGGATGCTTAATGTACATTCTTATTAGGTTTCACATTACAACATTACAAGTCGTGGGCTATATACTTCAGCTGATCTGTTCAGACTCCTGTTCTGCTTGGGGAGTTCCTGTTTTCAGCTGAAAGAAAAGGAGTACTTGTGGCACCTTAGAGACTAACCAATTTATTTGAGCATAAGCTTTCGTGAGCTACAGCTCACTTCATCGGATGCATACTGTGGAAACTGTATGCATACTGTGGATGCATACAGTTTCCACAGTATGCATCCGATGAAGTGAGCTGTAGCTCACGAAAGCTTATGCTCAAATAAATTGGTTAGTCTCTAAGGTGCTACAAGTCCTCCTTTTCTTTTTGCGAATACAGACTAACACGGCTGTTACTCTGAAACCTGTTTTCAGCTGCTTTCTGAACTGTTCCTGCCTCGGTGCTTACGATTCCTGACTTGGAGAGCAGAAGAAACACTCTAGGCTGGATATTCTTGGTTAGGATCACTTACTCTAGGAGTGATATTTATGGTTAGCGTTCACCAGGACCCAGCCAGGCAAACGCTAACCACAGAAACATATCCTAAAGCATAGGCACCCAATCCAGCATGGCCATAAACTAGTAGGTATAGCTAGAATGACAGGCCTGAGCCCCCTAAGCTAATGAGCAAGGGGGAAGAAGCAGCCAGAGCTAAGCACCCAATTTTGGGGAGATGCTGAAGCCAGCTACAAATACAATTCCTATGTGCCTAAAGCTCATTCGATGCTGCAGTCCGGTCAGAGTTAAGTTTTTCTCCAATTTATGTAAGGAAATTCATATTAATCAAATATGCAAGATATGGCATTGTCATTTGCATAGAATTTTCAGATTTCTGAACCTTGAGCTTCAACAGATATACATCAGTGAATAATAATGGAAAGAGCCTGATGTGAAGGTCACAGTGACCACATTTAAGTACCTCACAATTGAGTCCTCCCGGAACTCCATGTTCATTGTGAGGAACAATTTCCTTCAGCGATGCTGAAGGCTCAGAATGTTGGCGTTAGCAGGCCAGATATTTTTGTAAAGACAAAAGGAACTGCAGAACTGGTTGACATCTCACAGTGACTCCAAAGCTGGAGGAACTAATCCATTATGGCCCTTTCTAGCTTCACCAAAAGATATCCATTTGGGTTGAAATTTCTCATACTAAATTTCATTCATATCCAAGGCAAGTTGGACAACTCAACAGCATCCAATGAGCCATTTTTGAGTTATGCAGCTGCAAAATGTTTACAAGTTCCTGGTGTTTTAAACTGCCTCCAACATTTCCTTGTCAAATGAATTCCTTTAATAGCTTTAAACATGAACCTTGCCGTGCAGTTAGTCCTCACTAAGGACATGGGCTTTGAACAGGTTTGAAAATAATTTTTTTGAATTTAAAAATGCATAAATACTTTAAATGCTAATCTTATTTAGATGCCTGAGTTTAGATGAATTGGATCTGGACATAATCCCACAGTTTAAGATGGTCCAATATGATTTTACCATGCTTAACACTGACATTTCTGGACTCTCCTGGAACCGTTGACTTCCTACTCAGGCTAATTGTTTCTCTTTACATTTTAATTCAAATGTTACACACTTTGTGCTTTATGCCCCCAGAGTGCACACCTGTCACCTATCAATTTCAAACTGTGTGTATTCTGGAGCACTGCAGATGGACTCATATGCTTGGCATCTTCTGAAATCATATCAAAGGTAGGAGAGGTAGTTAAGATTCATATTTCTTCTACCTTTAAAGTAACGTAGGAAAAGGCCTGTAGATCTGAAGTCCTCTCTGTTGAGCTTCCCTGAATCATACATTTAAAATATCTCATACGTATAGAAGCACTGTGTATTCTGGGGCATGCAGCCACAGAATGTGCAAAACTTGATTTAAATCTGAATAATAAATCTGAAACGGATTTGAATAATAAATGAACGGGCTTGACTCAAAAAAGGGACCTGCTCATTTTTGGAGACAGCTCAATGAAGGCCTCTGCTCACTGCACTGCGGTCAAAGAAGTGCATGGAAAATTCTCATATGAAGAGATTCAAGAAAGGAGATGAATAAGAGGGGCCATAATTTAAAAAATGGTTTTGAGAGAGCATATTGAGACAGGGAGAACAGAAGTTTCCCATAACACAAGAACGGCGGGACAGTCAATGAAATTGAGAGGTGGGAAATACTTTTTCACACGTGTTTAAACTGTGGAAGTCGTTGCCACAGGAAGTCTTTCAGGCCAAGAATTTAACAAGATTCAGAAAAGGACTGGACACTTATGTGGATATCAAGAATATCCAGAGACTTACAATTAACAATACATTTTGCAAAGAAAAATTTAAACCTCATGTTTCAGGAATTAAGACACAGGATAAGACTTAACGTTGGGGGGGCAGATTATTTCACCTCTGCCTTCTGGCAGAGTTTTTCCACCTCCCTCAGACATCTGGTGATGGCCATTGTCAGAGACAGGATACTAGACTAGGTGGATCTTGGGTGAATGAGTGGTTTTCAGAGTTCATTTCTCAAAAGTCAAATCCTTTTGGCATCCTCCTCCACACTAATGACAAGACTGTAACCCCACTTTAAGCTGTCAAGTCCTTCCAATCCCTCTTCCCAATACCAACTGTCACCCTTCAGGACTTTCTCCTTGCAACCTAAAAGAAGCTTTTCTCTAGGAGCCCCCCACCAGCAGGGGCAGCAAAAGAGGAGGTTTTTGGACGCAGAACTCACACCATTTATAGTTTCCAGCAATAATTTCACTAATCTCTAACCCTAGTAACAGGTATTTTACTTTATACATATATTTAATGAAATAAAATTAATAATAAAATAAAATAAAATAAAATGAACGCAATAGCTACCAAAGTTAAGCTACCGAAGTATAACACTATCAAGCTGCAGTGATGGTCTAATAGGCTGCTCCGAAATTGCCAGTTCAAGATTTAGTAATTTTAAAAAACCTCGTTTATAATTACTTTTTTTTTTTTTTTTAAATAGAGAGACATCTGCCTATATACAAAATCTATATATTAAAATAATCTTCTCATCTTCACGTAGGGAAGCCATCAGGATATTTACGCAACATGCACCACTGCCCTCTGGCACTTCCCTAGCAGAAATGAATTGGAAGCACAATAAAGCGATCCCAGCCAGTCGAGGCAGTTCAGTCAGCAGCACTTTATGATCAAGGCTATAGAAATACCAACACTTCAGCTGATAGATGTAACATTACCAGAACAGAACAGAATACAAACAAAACAAATGAAGAACTCCAAAGATTAAATCAGATTGTTTATTGTAAACAGGGTAACTCTAGCACTCTGTCATACTGGCTGCGTCACATGCACCCAATTACACATCAACTGCTCAAAGTAGCACTTGCAAAAATGACTGCAGTCTCATCATTTATGATTTGTTACATAAACTTAATTTAACAAGCACTGAAACAGAATTACAGTGTATTCTAGGTAGTCTGTTATTGCTTGTAGACACTGCAGCTTTGGATCCATTCAAATGAATCCATTAATATGCCTGAGTTAACAAACTGTACTGCTGTATCAAACTCAGAAACTGTAAAATGCTGGAGAACACTTAAAAGCAATTAAAAGTTGCTGTCAGGCTACATGAGTTCCCACTTTCACTCCAGAACTTAAAAAATACTAAATGTTCTTTTCTGGAAAAAATGGATTTGTGGTACTGTGTTAAATATAACATCACTCCAGTTTTTATGTATAGATATATGTGTGCGCGTGCGTACACACACACATATATATAAATGGTTAAAATTTGAGTTCACATCACTTTAATTATAATTTTTTTTATACAAAATAGAGGCCGTTTCATTTTTTTCACCATAAGAGTGCTACGTTTAAATACTAAATCCCAAAAATATATAATTTGTATCGTGTGCAGTCAACATTTATTTTAATACGTATAATACAAATAATCTTAACCAAAAGGAAATTATAAACAAAAAAAAATGCATTCGGGGCAAAGCAAGCCACAACGCGTGAAACATTCATGAAGAATATGGTAAAGCGTAAAAAGTAGCAGCATTTCATTTTTCCCCTATAGTGTGTTTATATTTTTCCCTTCACGCTAGCGAGAAATGCTATTGGCCTCCACTGACAACCGGCAAACATCACATGGAAACAGCACTTTTCAAAATTATTCTTTGTGAACAGTTTATGCTGTAAACCTTTTAACAGCATTTAAGTTGATAATATTTATTCAATTAAAGCAGCATTTCTTGGATAAATATAAACTCGGGCTCTGATACTGTAAACACTTAAGCAAGCATGTAATGTTACTCATGTGAGTAATCCCACTGAAGTAAATGTTTTGCTTTATTCATGTGAGTAGTCCCATTAGCCTCAAGGCAAGATCAGGCAAGATCAGGGCCAAAGGTTCAGGTTCTGTTAATAGTGGGCAGTGTCTCAAAGATGTTAATTGTATTTATGGTATTAAGTGCTCTGCCTGATAAGTGTTCACATGATTAGGCCCTTAAGTTTTCAGTGTTTAGCACATCCTGCCCTGCCTAAACGTGTACAGTAAATTATACACATCAAAAGGCAAGATAGTTTAGTAATGTAACAAAATATTTTAAGACTAAAAATAACTCTTTTTAAAATCCGTTTTGTACTTTATGGCCTAATCCTGCCTTCTTTACTGAGGCAGAACCACCACTGAAGTCACTAAGCTCAGTAAAGGGTGAAGAATTGGATTCATTATATATTATTCTGGTATTTTCTTTATGAATTAAAATTATGAATTACACATGTGCCAACTGTGTTTCTGTGCTGATCTTGTGATATAACCTGAATTAACTAGTGTGTTGTGCTGCTGTTTTGTTTGAATGTCTGCATGACAGAAAAAGGAGTGTGAAGACTGAGCATCTAAGCCATGTAGCCCTATCAATACAGGAAACTCAACTGATGCATTCATGGGGCCAAACTTGACTTTAGCTGTGCTTATGTCAAAAACTAAGGTTCTGATCTAGTAAAGCACTTATGCACATGCTTATAGTTATGTGCATTTTTAAGTGTTTTGCTGGATCAAGGCCTAATATAACAATATACTGAGCAAAAAAAAACATTGGCGACCTCATCCAGTTTATGAACAACTGGAAACAAAAATGATGTCAATTAAAAAAAAAAATTTTTATTATTCAACCAGAAGGAAACAACTCAGAGCAACCCTGAGAAATTGAATGAGGTATTAACAATCAAGAGACAAGCGTAACACTCACAAAAATAAGATGGACTACCCAAGTGTTTCCAGCATTTTACTAGTTTGAATATAAAATGTCCCCAAATTTGTATATAAAGATTAAAAACATGCCAATATATTTAATTACTCTTCTTCTGTTAAAGACAACTCCCTTGTTTATTATTTTGTTGCAAAATTTCCTCTTTTCCACTGATCTACTTAAATCTTAAAGAAAACAAGTTGGTTGCACTGAGGATCAATTAAAAAAAGGTATCATTCAACACTTTATCCTTCAAAAAATGTCAAAGCCTCCTTTTTATGAAAAGTTTTGCCCTGCCCTCCCCCCAAAAAAGGCTTAATACTTTTTTTCCTGAAAAAATTAGAGCTATTTTCAATGGCCTTTTGCAAGAATAACATGGATATTTTAAGCAAGATCAGTTTGGTCTGGAGGCTTCTTCAAATTCCATTATCAAAATGAAAACTTTAAGGGATATACTATTTTAAAAATATACTGCATCTACAAGAGCCTTTAATATTCTGGTTGATTTTGGTTTTCAACAGTTGTTTTGTAATATAAATGACACACGACAACAACTAATTTTCTAATTCTCTGTATCCCTATCACACCAATAACGCTGAATGAACCAAGAGTGAATCAGGGACTCTCAGAATGGACAGGATTGTTTGTCTTAATAATCTTTAAGATGTTTGTTCATGATGAAACCCCTTGAAATTAATTCCTTTGCATTTCTTCATCCATTGGGATTCTTCACAGTTTTGAAGCCATGACATTGATATGTGGTTTCACCAGTGGAAAGAGTGGTAGACTGCGTTTGAACTCTGTCATATTTTGAATCACATCAGGCTGCAGAGAAGTTTATTTGAAAATACAAAAACAAAAAACCTTTGCTCAATATCAAACAAAACATGAGAAATTGCTCACTTTCAGATATTATCACTTAATTGTTCTATCCACATACATACAAATCCTATTTGCTCTCTTTTACCCTGAAATATCAGATCATCAGTTCCTCAAAAAAATATATCAGCATTACTCACAACATTATAAAATGGCTTTTAAACTTTGAACCCAATCAGAACTTTTAGATTTATTCTAAATTATTTCAGACTATATTTAGAATACATTTATTCTATAGTGTAGGTGCTCAGCATACAATTACCTACTTCCATCTACTGTTTCTACAACGGATTCATAGGGACAAAGGCAACTGGAAAGCCCAGCATAAAGCAGAAGTTTCCTCTTCTGTTTCGAAACACAGGATAAAATCCACACGTACAGAAGCAGGCAATGTGTTTGTAAAAAAGTAGAAGCTCTGAGATAGTTGTGAGCCGGAACCTCAATTTGTAATGATAATGTCACAGTCAGGATTTCAAAAAGTCTGTACCCTCACTCAATGTCCATTTTTCTATACTATCAACTAATTTTTTTTATTTATTTATTTATTTATTTTTTTACCTGTGGCAAGGGGGGTGCTGGTGCCAGATTTACATCATTTTGGCTTGGAAATTCTCCAACAACAGGACCTATTAAACAAAATTAACTTAGAAAGACTGCAGCTTCTAAAATATCTTCTCAAAGAAGCTACTTCTTAAGTTAGACAAATAGCTAAAAGTACAGTTTATGAATTTTAAGAACCCTTCCTGTAGTTTTTGCTTAGCAGAACCCACCACCTAATTTATACTCCTAAATATCCCCGATCAATAAATAGTTAAGAGGGTTTTAAATAAAAGACTTCGTGAACTAGTCAATACCACTTCTAATCACCTTCTAGAAGGATCAGCGTTTAACTGATAGATACATATACTATTGACTGAATTTGTGTGAAGCAAGGATAACATCTCATGGCCAGTTACAACAATCATACATCTGTGTTCCCTATATATTTTCCAGGGGCTACCCAACATTCTACAACTATTGCTCCCTTGTGGCAGACAGACCACTCTAATTTCATTTTTAGATTTTAAAAGCATATTTATGTTCTTCCTACTCATGCATTTTATTAACAGCTAAAAGAACCTAATAAAGATCAGTCAGTCGTGGAAGTTAGAGATGGGAAAGTTATCTTAGACCCTCAGTGTCACAAAACACACAAAACCTGATGCAAACTGACAAATGATTTTGCACAAAATGTCATAGAAAATTTTTCACCAATCTTGCAGATAATTAGTGAAACCGTGTTTTATTTTTTACATTTTAACTCTAGAGAGGAACAGGATAGTTAATAATAAATGACAACTGAGTCTATTTTCCAACTGACTAGTTAATTAATTGGAAATAAAATCTAAATAAAATTATTAGCATGTGTATTTCAAATATAGAATAATGTTTCATATTATCAATTGGAGGTTTATATATTTCTTTCCTCAGAAATGCCCCAACAACAGACTGACATTTCATTGATGATCAGAACAGTCTATTCCATTTCTACACAGACATATTAAATATGTATATTTTATTTTCCAGAACAAGGTGTTTCCAGGGTTTTTTTAGTGTCTTGTTATTAAAAATAGAAGTTGTACATTTTAGGACATACCATTTTAACATAGTTAGATACTTCAGAATGGGTGAAGGAATGGCAGGCTCATCATCTTTATTGTGTCTGGAAACCCACAACTATCTGAACTTCCCTCAAATGAACTATTTTTAAATATCCTTGTGGAAAATACTTGGGTGAAAATACCTTCCTCCAAGAAGCCATAAACCACCTTTCCAGAATTTGGTTTCATAGTGCATTGTACTTGTACTGCACAACACACTGCTGTATTGCACTTTGACTTGAACAGGAATAAATTTAAAAATCTATGCAATACAATACTTACAGGAATCCATTTCCCTTGAAAGGACGTGTACGGATACCTTGTGTCTCCTGGGAGCATCTACTGCCAACATCTCCTACAGAAAGCAGCAAGGTCAGTTATTCCACAACAGAATCTAAGTGACAGCTAGCTTCTATCAGGAAGGGGAGCCATATGTTGTCTACATATTACAAGGGATGACAACCATTTAACGTGCAACTTTAGTGGTAATTAATGTTAGAGTCAAATTTTGATTCTTTAAACCCTTGTTGGGCATGTCCCTGGAAATTTAACCAAAGTTCCAGTCCTTCACAGCTCTTAATGATTTCAGAACTGAGCTGAATGAGAGATCCAGTCTTGTGAAGTTCAGAAGCCCCAAGGAACTAGGGGTGAAATGCTGGCTCCATGGAAATCAACGAGAATTTTGCCATTGATTTCTATGGAATCAGGATTACACACTAGATATTTGGTCCTACAGATTTTCTACAGAGCTGTAACGGCAGAGCCCAGCAGCCTTGGGGAAGCATATCAACCCTGAGCACAGATGTCAAAGTCAGTTGGGCCATTCCACCTAACTATGTATATGTTTCTAGTGTCCCTTCCCGCATCCTGGGACAACTGGATAATGATGCACTGTGTATTAGTACAAACATTAAAATGGATAGAAAGAAATTGGCTCCAACTGGATGGAGTACTGGTACCTGGATGGAGTACTGGTACCTTGAACAACCATATAGGTTATCACTTATTAACCATCTGTTAAAGAAATCTCTTTTAGTAATTTTTCATTTGCGGTCTTTGATTTTTAATAGGTCTCTGTGTGTTTAACTAATTGATATATGTAGTGTAGTTGTAGCTGTGTTGGTCCCAGTATATTAGCGAGACGAGGTGGGTGAGGGAATCTCTTATTGGACAAGCTTCTGTTGATGAGAGAGAGAGAAGCTTTCGAGCCACACAGAGCTCTTTGCCAGGTCTGGAAAAGAAACTTCCAGTCTCACAGCAAAATGTGAGGCGAAGAGATTGTTTAGCATAACTAGTTAACACACATTCTCAGGGACCATTCTACCACCACCTTCCCACTAAACTCTCTCTGGAACACTCCCACACTAGCATCAACTTCCTGGACATCACAATCGGTTTGAACAATGGAACCCTACAGACAACCATATACAAGAAACTCATGGATCACCACATCTACCTTCACAGATCCACTAACCATCCCAAACACACTAAGGCTTTGTCTACACCAGCACTTTTGTTGGCAAAACTTTTGTCAGTCAGGGGTGTGAAAAAACCACACCCCTGACCAACATAAGTTTCACCAACAAAAGCGCCGATGTGGACAGTGCTACGTTGGCGGGAGACACACTTTCGCTGACATAGCTACCACCACTTGTTGGGGGTAGTTAATTATGCCAGCAGGAGAGCTCTCTCCTGCCAGCATAAAGTGGCTACACAGGAGACCTTGTAGTTGCACAGCTGCGGCGGTACAGCTGTGCTGCTGTAAGGTCCATACTGTAGACATAGCCTAAGAAATGTGTTAGCTACAGCCAGGCACTCATACCACAGAATATGCACCTTAACAGACTTAAAACGACCTTCCCCAAACAAGGACACTCCTCCAGAGAAATATATCACGTCCTGGAATGGGCACCCAAATACCCAGACAGCACCTGCTTCAATAAAGAAACAAAACCCTCTCTGACCGCACTACTCTAGTTGTCACCTACCCCCCACCCACCACTGGAACCCATATGAGGGATCAAACAAACAACTACAGCACATACTTGATGGGGACCATCTTAAAAAAAAAAAAAATCGTTCTTGAAGCCCCTCTTCTGGCCTTCAAACAACCCTCCCAACCTCTCCAAGCTCAGCATCAGAAGCAAGCTCCCCGCAGACCAGGACACAGCAACTCAAAAGCAGCACCAGACCCTGCCAGAACAGATGCAAAACTTGAACACATATCTCCACTGCTTACAATAACCAACACCTCCCACAATACACCTTTCAAGATCCATGAATCCTACATATGCCTATCGCAACATGTAGTGTATCTCAACCAGTGCATTAAATGCTCCAATAACAATTGTGTGCGTGTAACCAGACAATTACTATTCTCTCGAATAAACTCACACAGGAAAATGATAAAAGACAAAAACACCATATCACCTGTGCGTGAAACCTTTTTCACAAAGTTATCACTCTGTATCTGACCTATCAGTCCTCAACCTCAAAGGAAAACATTTTTGTACAACACTTACAAAAGACAAGCTTGGGAGCTTAAATTCATCACTGTGCTAGACACCAAAAATCATGGACTGAGACGCTGGATTTATGGCTTATTACAACAATCTGTAACCCACTAACTCCTCTTTTTGTCCTATGATTGCAGAGGTATTGATGGGCCACTTACAGTATGTGTTAGCTACTTATGCTAAACAATCTGTTCCACTTTTCCTTTTGCTGCAAGGCTGGGAGTTCCTTTCCCAGATCTGACCAAGAGCTCTGTGTGGCCTGAAAGCTTGTCTCTCTCACCAACAGAAGTTGGTCCAATAAAAGATACCCCCTCACCCACCTTCTCTCTCTAATTTATGTAATGACTATATAGGCGAGGTAAATCATTAAAGAAAAATAACTTGATAAATAATTTGTTGTTTGAATCAGCCTATCAGCAAAAGACTAACACCATTAGTCAAATTATGATGGGAAATTCTGCCAATAGATGGGTCTTACAATTTGTCTAGCTCTATAAGAGAGTCCATAGCAAAATTAAAATAAAAAGCACAAAAAAGGGCAAATCTTTGCAAGCACACCGAGAACCACCCAACAATTTACTGCTCTATAAGAAAACAAATTCAGCTCATTTAAAAAAAAAAAAAATTATCTTCTACATGAACTGATCACATTTAAGCTGCATTTGGGGATGAAAGGATACATACTTCAAACACACTAACATATGTCATTGCAGTCTCATATCATTCTTAAAGATCTGAATAAGTCTCTTCACTATTTTCTACTTTCATGAGTTCTCAATAATCGACCTCTACATATCTACTGAAGAAGCATACCTCTGCCTGGTTAAAGGAAAATAATTATTTTTCCATCTGTGCTGGATGTGTTAGATTTTTAGTTTGTTTTGTGTGCGCATCTCACCAGTCATTTAAGATCCATAACAGTTTCCCGAGTCCATGCACTGAATTACTTACTTATTTGGGAATAAAGTTATTTTACTGGGAACTATAACGATTCCTGATTGAATGTGGGGTAGGTCAATATTGATTGAAAGTCACTACTATCTGACAGTTGGTCAGTAGTATTTATGAAATTAAAGTTGCCTGCTAGCAAAGAGGTGTCCACCTCACAAATGACAACCTGGCTGGCAGTCTCACCAAAGCCCAAGAATTAAATGGGCATAGCAATTGCTGCTTATTTCCATAGAAGGCAACTGTAGCTAACAAAAGTTTTTCTGTGTGACCAGAGCCACTGGAAAACCACAGAGATATTAGCATATTCTGCTGAAACTTGATTTACTATATTTTTATATATAGTCTTTCTGGAACATGGGGTAAATGGTCCATAGTGAGGGAAGACATGCTTGCACAGTGCTGGTTAGTAAACTGGCCATGCTGCTACCAGTTCCACAGAATATCTGGGAAACTGCAGAGTGAATCCTGCTGCAGCTAATTCTCTAGGACATCAAGTAGTTTGGGGATGGGGTGAATTGGTCTTTATACCATTTCCTTCAGATCCACTGACCCTGGCAGAGGAATAGGCCCATGCTCTGTTGCTTAGAAATCTTCTATTTGTGCCATGGGTCAGGGAAGTCTGGTCAGAATTCTTACATGATTTCTGTATCCTTTCAAGAATATCTCAACTGCTTCTGAAGAAAAAATGGCAAAGCTGCATTTTCCAGTGGAGAACAGCAACATTTATAGGATATTGAAGACTTTCTACAGCATGAATTTCCAGGTAGAAAAAAAAAAAAAAAACCAGGAACAAATGAACTCCCTAAGACTATCATTAGTGATAATGAAGGTAAGAGAATCTCAGATATATGAACAGATTTGTTGCTATCTATAATATTTTTCAAAGTGCTCCTTTCGCTGTCAGCTGCTCTGCAAGTAATAAAACTACATGAATATTTTGAAATATTGTGAAAAAGATGTGCAACCTATCTTTTGCAGCATAGAAAAAACGGTTACTCACCCTCTTGTAACTGTTTTTCTTCGAGATATGTTGTTCATGTCCATTCCAATCAGGTGTGCATGCACCGCGTGCACAGTTGCCAGAAATTTTTCCCCCAGCAGCTCCCATTGGGTCGGCTATGGAGCCCCGTGGAGTGGTGCCTTCATGGCACTCAATATACGACTCTGCCAACGCGGCCCCTCCTCAGTTCCTTCTTGCCGGCTTCTCCGACAGAGGGGTTGGAGGGCGGGTATTGGAATGGATGTGAACAACACATCTCGAAGAACAACAGTTACAAGAAGGTGAGTAACTGTTTTTTCTTCTTTGAGTGCTTGTTCATATCGATTCCAGTCAGGTGACTCCCAAGCTCTACCCTGGAGGTGGGGTCGGCATTAAGGAATCGCCGATTGAAGCACCGCTCAGCCAAAAGCTGCATCGTCTCTAGCATGCTGTGTGATGGTACAGTGAGAGGTGAATGTATTCACCAAGTACCTGGCCTGCAGATTTCCTGTATCGGGACCTGGGTCAGAAACGCAGCTGACGAGGCCTGTGCTCTTGTGGAATGAGCCTTAAGAGGCGGGGCTGGGACGTTGGCCAGCTCCTAACATGTGCAAATACAGGCCGTGATCCAGGAAGATAATCTTTGAGATGAAACTGGAAGTCCTTTCATGCGGGCTGCCACTGCCACAAACAGCTGGTTCGACCTCCTGAACAGCTTTGTGGGCTCAGTGTAGAATGTTAAATGTCCGCCAAACATCCAGTGAGTGCAGCCTTTGCTCTTGGATACTGTTGCGTGGCTTGGGATAGAAGACAGGTAGAAAAATGTCTTGGCTAGTATGGAATTGTGACATTACCTTAGGGAGAAAGGCCGAGTGAGGTCTGAGTTGCATCTTGTCCTTGTGGAAGACCATGTAGGGTGGATCGGAGGTAAGGGCCTTTAACTCCGACACCCTCCTGGCTGATGTGATGGCGACCAGGAAGGCTAGCTTCCATGATAGGTAGCGAAGGCAGCAAATAGCCAGCAGTTCGAATTGGGGTCCCATAATCTGGAGAGGACCAGGTTAAGGTCCCATGAGGGAAGAGGCTGTCTAACACAAGGATATAGCCGTTCCAGGCTCTTAAGGAAATGTCCTACCATAGGGTTAGCGTCCAGATGTGCCCGGATGGAAGGCCGAGATAGCAGCAAGGTGTACCTTGATGGATGCTGCTGCCAGGCCTTGTTGGTTGAGATGCAGAAGGTACTCCAGGATGAGTGATATAGACGCCTGAGTGGAGGAGTGTAATGTTGAGCACACCAGCAAATGAACCTCTTCCACTTGGCCAGATAAGTGGTCTTGGTAGATGGTTTTCTGCTGCTGAGCAGGACCTTTCTTACTGGTTCCGAGCACAAGAGCGCCATTGGGTTTAGCCATGGCTTGGAAGCTTCATGAGATGGAGGGACTGGAAGTCTAGGTGGTGCAGGCAACCGTGATCCTATGTGATCAGATCGGGGTAGAGTGGTAACACGATAGGAGTGTCCACTGACAGCTCCAGAACTGTGGGTACCAATGTTGGTGGGGCCATTCTGGGGCCAAAAAAATTACTTTTGCTCTGACTCTATGGATTTTCAGCAGTACTCTGTACATGAATGGGAATGGTAGAAAGGCATATATGAGACGGTCTCCCCAGGGAAACAGGAACACATCCGAGATTGAACCCGGGCTGTGTTTCTGAAAGGAGCAGAACACTGGGCACCTCCTGTTGCTCTGGGTGGCAAACAGATCGACCTGGGGAAACCCGCACTTTTGGAAGATGGAATATATGATATCCAGACAGATGGCCCACTCGTGATTGCGAAACGATCTGCTGAGGTGGTCCGCTAGTTCGTTCTGCACACTTGGGAGATAGAACGCTTCCAGGTGAATCGAGTGGGCTATGCAGAACTCCCATAGCTGAAGGGCCTCCCAACATGGGGGCGAAGAGGGGAAGAGTGGGCTCCACCTTGCTTGTTGATGTAAAACATGGCCGTAGTGTTGGTGGTCATTACCCGCACACACTGACCTTGGAGCCGGGATAGGAAGGTTTGGCATGCTAGCTGTACAGCTTGTCCTGCGACCATAATACTTGTGTCTGGAGCTCTCCCAGATGTGCCTCCCAACCCAGAGCTGACGCGTCTGTTACGAGGGACAAGGAGGGCTGGGGGCTGTTGAAGGGAACTCCCTTGCAGATTGTGTGAAGGTCGAGCCACCATTGGAGGCACTTGAGTACTTGGTCTGTCACTCCCTGGGTGGTATACAGACGTGAGCCATGCTTGAAGTGGTCTGAGCCTCAGTCTGGCTTGCCGGACCACCTAAGTGCAGGCTGCCATATGGCTGAGGAGACTCAGGCATCCCCTCGCGGTAGTGGTCAGGTACCAACTGAGGCTTTGGATAAGGTCTGTCATGGTCTGAAATCGGGTGTCTGGCAGGAGCGCCCTTGCCTGCACCAAGTCCAGAACCACACTGATGAATTTTATTCTTTGAGTTGGTGAGTAGGTTGACTTGTTCACGTTGAGCAGGAGTCCCAGCCTCTCAAAAGTAGTTCTGACTAGTTGGACTTGAGACTCCATCTGCTCCCTGGTGTGCCTCCTGAGTAGCTAGTAGTCGAGGTAGGGATATACCTGCACCTGCCTCCTGCAGAGGAAGGCTGCTATGACCAACATACACTTGGTGAACACTCAGGGGCCTGTCGACAGACCGAAGGGAAGGACTGTGAACTGACAGTATTTGTGGCTGGCTACAAACCTCAGAAATCATCTGTGCGTGGGCCGAATAGCTATGTGAAAGTACATGTCTTTCATGTCGAGGGTGGCATACCAGTCTCCCGGATCCAGGGAAGGAATAATAGTACTCAGAGAGAACATGTGGAACTTCAACTTCACCATGAACCTGGCCCAGAGTGGGTCTAAGACCCGCTTTGCCTTGGGGATTAGGAAATACTCGGAGTAGAACCCCTTGCTCCTTAGCTCCTGAGGAACGTCCACCATTGCTCCTATGGTGAGGAGTGATTGCACCTCCTGGATAAGGAGTTGCTCGTGAGAAGGGTCCCTGAAGAGGGATGGGGAAGCAGAATTGGAGACAATATCCCACTTCTACCATGTGGAGAACCCAGCGGTCCGATGTTATTTGGGACCATGCATGGTAGAAGTGGGATAGACAATTCCGAAAGCAGGGCTGAGGATCTGGTATACAGTCTGCCACGTCATCCCCAGGCGCACCTTCAAACGGCCTGCTTGGAGGCTGAGGAAGTGCACGCTTGGCCCTGTGATGACGAGGGCTGGGACGGCTTACGCCTGCTGTTCCTACCTCGCATTCTAGAAAAGTCTTGCCTAGGGTGAGGTTGGTAAGGACATTGAGGGGATTCAGGCTTAAAAAGTGTTTTCGCTGAGCAGCTGGGGTATGCAACCCCAGCGATTTCATCATCACCCTTGAATCCTTTAGGCTGTGTAGCCTGGAGTCTGTTTGCTCTGCGAATAATCCTGTCCCATCAAAGGACAGGTCCTGCAGGGTCTGTTGGACCTCTGGGGGTAGACTCGAAACTTGAAGCCATGAGGTCCTACTCCGCCAAGTCACCAGCATCCAGTGCCTGCAAAGAGGTCTGTGCCACTGTCTTGCTCTCCTCCACAATGGCCCCAGACTTATCCCTGAACTCCAATGGTATTAGCTCCTTAAATCTGAGCATGGAGTTCCATGAGTTAAAATTATATCTGCTCAGGACTGCCTGCTGATTAGCAATCCTGAGCTGTAGGCCTCCCGTGGAGTAGACTTTTCTACCAAAAAGGTCAAGTGTTTTTTTTTTTTTTTTTAAAAGAGTCCTTGGACTTAGGCGTGGGTCCCTGCTGCCCCTGCCTTTCACGTTCATTAACTGCAGACACCACCAAGAAGCAGGGCTGCGGGTAGGAGTATAGATACTCTTATATTCCCTTGGAGGGAATGAAGTATTTGCATTCTACTCCCTTGGCCGTCAGGGGGGATAGAGGCCGGGGTCTGCCACACAGTTTTGGTGTTATTTTGAATAGTCCTAATGAGTGGCAGCACCACTCGGGATGGACCTTTTAGGGCCAAAATGTCCACAATTGGATCCTGCACCTATTCCACCACCTCCTCGGCTTGTAAGCTCATGTTGCACGCCACCCCGCAGAATAGGTTCTGGTGGGCGTGACTATTTATGGGTGGTGGTCCTGAGACAAAAGTTCCTGCTACCATCACGTCTGGGGAAGAGGATGAGGATGCAGGTGAGGAACTAGGTCATCCTGGGCCTGTTGGTCCATGGGGACCTCCTGCTCGACCTGCTGTTCCAGGTCGGTGACCACCTGTTCCACCGTAAGGGTGGGAGTCTGTGCTGTAGACTGAATCCCTTCAGCACCTCTGGGCACAGGGCGGCTGGCCGAGGCCGTCGGCAGCCTGGGCTCGGATGCCACTGACCAGAAACCCTTGGACAAGGTGCCCTGGGACTGGTGATATGCCCAGGGGGTCCAAAAAAGCCATTGAGCTGGTCCTTGCCATTGGAACAGCCATGGCATTGTACCCACATCAGGCTGTTGATGCGTTGACCGGTGCCAGTTCTGGTGTGAGTATCTAGACCCCACGTCTGATTCTGAGGATGGGGACCAGGATCTAGATGGCCATGGCAGTGCCGATCAGAGCTGGCCAGGTGAGCAGTGCCACGAGGAAGGGGAGTGGTGCTGAGGCCTCGATCTCTACTGAGGTGATTAGTGACGTGATGATGATCAGCACCGGGAACTGGCCCTCCGATGACCCAGGGCCGAGACAACCGGTGCCACGAGCGAGAGCAGCACTGGGACTCCGAGCGGCGCTGGGAATCAGGACAGTGCCCCCTTTCTGGGGCCGGGGGATCAGTGACATGGTGACATGGGCGTGCGCATCATTGTCAGCTTGCCACGGGAGAAAAATTGTTGGCAACTGTTGGCATCATTTTTGGCTTGCTGGGGGGAAATTTTCAGCAACTGTACATATGGCGTGTGCACACCTGATTGGAATTGACGTGAACAAAGTCCCACAAAAATCATCAGGAGTTTGTAGATAAATAGTTCCCCATTGACTCTGAACTGTAATATTAAGACATCTGGATCAATCATGTTACCTTTATAAGACAGGTATAAATGTACTAATTTGCAATTCACACAAGCATATTTTCTTTTAGTGCCTATGTTTCTTAGTGATAAAATTCTAAATATATGACTAACTTACCTTATAGAATTGTACGATATCATCCTTGGTCAGGGTCTTTAGAAACGCCACTTCAATGTTATCTGAACAACAAAGTTTTAATTAAAACAAGTCGGCAAATAATAGCTAGTTATTATCATGGTATTTTTTCAAAGTACTTTAATTTCAAATTTAGACAGTGCAATTGACTGCAAATTATATGCTTTTCATTCTTAACTTACAAGCTACTATTTGGGTCTATGAAAAATAAATAGCAGTGGAAGCTTAAAATATTACACAAAATGAGCCCATTTGATTAAATGCGCTATACAGGACTAGAAAACAGCATACAGTTTAAAATTAAAAAAAAAAAAAAAAGTGAAACAGATTCATAACAGATACTGAATTTATAGATGGCTTTTTATTCACATTTATTATACTTAGGGAACCTTTTATTTAGGAAACAGCAAGATGGCATGAGTTTTAAAATATACAATAGCGGAAAGAAAATGTACGTGGTCTTTAGTGTGCAGTGTGGTCTAAAGTGAAAAGGAAGGCCTTAAAATTAGTTTGCAGACGAAGTGACTCAGTAGCTATAGTATTTTACTAAATATAGATACATACAAATGTATGTAAGTCCATTATATAATGCCATTATAAAAGTAATTATTACAGAAACAGAGCCTACCATAAGGGGCAGCGTAAAAGAAAGAGCACCCTTCAAATAAGGAGACTTGTGGGCCAGGAGGATCCAGTTTAAGAATTAAAACATGCAGGGTGATAAATATGTGACTAGGAAGTCAGAGGTGGATTGGCATGGTGAGTTTTGAAAAACAGAATGAAATTTTTAATTGAATTCAGAGATGATGGGAAGTCAGTGAAATTGACTGAACAGATGTTGCCCTGGTAGGGATGGTAATAAGTAAACATGGGTGGGGAAAAAAGTTTGGTAACAAAGATTATTCAGACTTCTAGCCTTTAGAGGAAAGTTAAGTTTGAATCACGTGTAGTGAAAGAGTAAGAAACATGGACAGAGATAGGACTTTTTTCCCCTTTGCATGAGTTGACTAACTTCTGTTTTTGTCAATTCTAGTTACACAAAAACCTTCTACTAAATTCTTCTCAATCAATGTAGGTAGATGGGAACTAAAAGGATCAGGGAACAAGTCAAGAGAAATAAAGAATTGGGTATCATCTGTATAGAAGAGATGATCACAGATCAGGTTACAGATAGCAATGAGTCATCCTGGAGAGAGAAGATATATGAACAAGAAGGCGAAGGATGGAGACATCTGGGGCACTGGAAAGCAGGACAGAGAAGACGAAAAGCTTCTACCGGAGATGAAAAAGCAGCAGAGAGTAGGAATTTTCATGCTGCTCCCTACACCTGGAATGACATCTCATTGCCAGTATACCAAGGGCCCTCACTCCTTTCAAAAATGTTTTCTGAAAGCTGTACTGAGGCCAATGTATAGGGCACTACAGGAGGATACACAGTTAAAGTAGTTTCCAATAGGACACTGACTACCCCAACAAAGCTGAACTTGGTACTGGCACAGGACAGAATGTTGAATGGAAAGCGGTGGAGAAGGCTACAGTGGAAAAGGTGGCCACAAAATGTACAGACCGTATTTCCCAGAACCTTATTAAACAAAGGAAGGTTGGAGACTGTACTTCTGAGCAGTAACGTTCAGACACACACCAAATATAAGGCAGAGTAGATCTGACCCTAAAACGGGACAACTCTTTTATTTGAGAAGAAAATACATGTTTTAACTGTCAAACTGATTTATCTTTCTTGTGATAAACTGTATTTTAAAATGTTTACTAAGTAAATAGTGAACAAAGCCAAAATCTAAACTAGAATATTCCATTCCTTTTCTTTTGCTCGTTACCTTTTGGGAGGAGTGGGAGAGAAACATGTTTTTTTTATGGCAAAACCAATTTAGCTTTCTCTGTTTCAAGATGTACTAACTAATAATACAAAAAAAAGAAAAGGAGTACTTGTGGCACCTTAGAGACTGACAAATTTATTTGAGCATAAGCTTTCGTGAGCTACAGAGCTGTAGCTCACGAAAGCTTATGCTCAAATAAATTTGTCAGTCTCTAAGGTGCCACAAGTACTCCTTTTCTTTTTGCAAATACAGACTAACACAGCTATTCTGAAACCTAATAATACAAAATGATAATCCTATCTAGCTCAGAATATTTCAGATAAAGATTAAGGACTTGCTGGTGAAAAGAAAAAAAAGGTTTAAAAGGATGAGCTAGAAGATAAATGTTTCAATATTGATATAAATTATTTTTAATTCATTTTCAGTGAGAATGAGTTGGTCAAACTGGACAGTCTCTATGTAAAAGAATAAATGGACACAAATCAGACATCAAGAATTATAACATTCAAAAACCAGTTGGAGAACACTTCTATCTCTCTGGTCACTCGATTACAGACCTAAAAGTGGCAATACTTCAAACAAAAAAAACTTCAAAAACAGACTCCAACGAGAGACTGCTGAATTGGAATTAATTTGCAAACTGGATACAATTAACTTAGGCTTGAATAGAGACTGGGAGTGGATGGGTCATTACACAAAGTAAAACTATTTCCCCATGTTTATCCCCTCCCCCGCACTGTTCCTCGGACGTTCTTGTCAACTGCTGGAAATGGCCCACCTTGATTATCACTACAAAAGGTCCCCCTCCCCCCCCAGCTCTCCTACTGGTAATAGCTCACCTTAAGTGATCACTCTGGTTACAGTGTGTATGGTAACACCCATTGTTTCATGATCTCTATGTATATAAATCTCCCCACTGTATTTTCCACTGAATGCACGATGAAGTGAGCTGTAGCTCACGAAAGCTTATGCTCAAATAAATTTGTTAGTCTCTAAGGTGCCACAAGTACTCCTTTTCTTTTTGCGAATACAGACTAACACGGCTCCTACTCTGAAACCAGTGAGAATACTATTATTCTCATCCTAAACACCTCTCCATTAATGTTTGTAATATTTAGTTTAGAATATAAGATTAAATCTTAGAGTGACATCTAGACCTGCTCAGAACAGAGACCGACAACATCGTGGTTCAGACACAAGCTGTGGCCTACACTAGTGCTCCCACTGTTGCTAGCACTAGTGGAGCTGCACTGGTAGCAGAAACAGTGGGAAATTTTAGCAGGGAAAAAGCCTATTATAAAGGCTAAGAACGTATGCATTGTCATAAGGACTGTGCAAGGTAAATATGACTGCACTTAACACAGGCACTAGGTGCACATGTAGTACCATCTTTAAAAATACATACAAAAGAATTCAGGCTGACACAATGTCAATAAATAAAGCCTCCTATCATATATCCAACCCTTTACCACCCTTGGCCTACTGTAGTGGTTCATGGAACTCTGCAAAAAAAGAGCTGAAGATCAGTAAATGTGGGCTCTGTCCAACCAAGGAGGAGAGTAAATTTCAGAGCATAGGGTCTTTCACTGTGAATGTCCCCTGACAAATACTGCAAACTCAGGTATCCTAGTGGATATCTCCCAGGGTAGAAAGAAAAGACTAAAAGCACTCACACCACAAAGAAATGCATAAAATTATGTGCACAGAAGGCAAAAGATTAGGTCCCTAATAAATTCACTCCTATTCAGTGCAGCTGTAGTTGTAGCCAATTTGCAATCAAATGTTACTTTTAGAAACAAGTGATGCAGAACTTTTTAAAGATACTTGCTTATCGGGGCCTACAGTGTTAATATCAGTGCAAAACCTGTAAGTTTTCCAGTTGTAAGAGAAGTGTTACCTGCTCTCAGCTCTCTCCTTTATATAGTTGCATTCATTAATAGCCTGAACTGTCCTAATTAAACTGTTAAACATTTTAAGTGGAGTCCCCTGGGGGGTTTATAATATATTGGGTGAAATAGTGCCCCTGTTAAAGTCAATAGGAGTTTTCCCATTGACTTCAGTGAGGCCAGAATTTCACCCATTATCTTTACTGAAAATGCAAAGTATATTTGACTCCTCTTTTTTTTCCTTGTCTTTCAAGTTATCTACTGTGTCCCTGAGAGATTCCTGCAGAATATTTCTTTGTAAATTTCTGTGACAAGTGGATAAGAGAAATGCAAGAATTTTCAGTTATTAAATTGTTATATATTTAAATACAAGTGGAACTAACAGTATGTTTCAGCACTTCAGCCCTCAATTTCACATTTTCACCTGATAAACAATTTTCTGTTTTTCTTACCTCTGTCAAAGTTATACTGCTGGGAAATTATTTCTCCCCAGTATTTAGCACACTCTGCAGACAACTTCTTTGGTTTGTCTAAACGACGAATTGCTAAAGCTTGGATATGTTTCTGGAAGGCCTCCTCTGACATGTCTTCAATGCACTTCTCCATAGTTTTTAGGAAAGCTTCAACCCTGCTTTCTAAGTAGTGCGGTTGTTTTTCTGACTGAATAATAAATCGCAGTCCTTGTATGCCATTAGCCCGTCGCGGACCACTGAACACAATGTAACCTTGACAAAAAAGAAAAAATTGCAACTGGTTAACTACATCTATATCTATGTCCAGTAAAAAAGTTTCAATTTGCCTTCTCTTCAGTGAATTCTGGCTATTAACAATGTATGATACAGTGATCATCTGTTCCTTATTTGTCAACAGGAAATACACCCTACCCCATATTTTAGCATGTTATTCGAAGTGTCACACACTAGAAATGAATGTATGATTTTACATTGCATGTGATTCCATGAATAAAACATTGCAGTGTTCAAAAAATATAAGCTACATCTTGTATTTTTCAAAGTTTTCTTTTATTTCCCAAAATAGATGTGGTTGCCCTAGAGAGGAGAAAAAAAAAAAAAAAAGAATGAAGAAAGGTTGTTTGTCATTAATAGTTTCTGATACCCAGATAATAAGTGTTATTAGGTTGAACATTCAGAATAATTACTTAGATCTACTATTTATAATCTAGTATCAGAGGGGTAGCCGTGTTTGCCGCTTTTACAGATCCAGACTAAGAGTCCTGTGGCACCTTATAGACTAACAGACATATTGGAGCATAAGCTTTCATGGATGAATACCCAGCATCCGATGAAGTGGGTATTCATCCACGAAAGTTTATGCTCCAATACGTCTGTTAGTCTATAAGGTGCCACAGGACTCTCTGTCTATTTATATCTAGTTACTACTTCTCAGTTTTATAAACTTTCATTACACGCACACACAGAGCAGTGGAACAGTCTCATTTTGAAGTAATTTTTTCCATGTTAAACCTTCACCACTGAGGTTTGGTACAACTGTGTGCAATTTACACATAGCAATGCACTGAAATGATTTTGGAATTCATTCTACCGACTATAAAAAGGAATTTTACTAAGTGGTTCTATTCATTATCCGTTACTGTAGCCATGTTATGGTTAACATTCCAGCAGTTGTTTCCTCTATAAAGTTGTACTACTCTCTCAGTGTATTATATACTGAAAAAATATCACTGTGGTTTAAAACTTAAGATTCTCAGTACAGGAGGACGACAGTGATCCTTGTTGAAATCCATACGAATAGGGAAATTCTTAGTAAAATGATCAAATCTCCAATACTTGGTTAATACCTCTATTACACACAATGGGCCCTATCTGTAACATTATGCAGCTGTACAGAGCTGTGCCTAGATACTAGAAATGTGATCCCTTAATTGTTCATGTCCATGTTTACATAGGTTTAAGTTAGAACCCTAATGGTCTTTTATTACCTTTTTTATATCTCCAAATTAATATTCATTTTGAAAGATCTCTTTTCCAAGTTGATAACTTACATCATAATATAATACTGGATGGATGTGGGATTTACTCAAAGTCTTTACTCAGCCTAGCAGGGCATTGTGTGCTCGGTATTCTCCATTTTCATGCAACTCCCCCCCCCCACACACACACACACCCCCCATACTGCTTACATTGTGGGTCACTTGTACTTCAAACATAGCATTAGTTTACCTAAGAATAGGATCCTTCATAATGAAAAAGTTCTATCCACATAATAGTTTTTATTGTTGTCATTACAGTAGCACGCAAAATGTACTATGTGCTGTACTAAGGAGGATATGGATATAGTTCATGCTCCAAAGAATTATATGTAGGCTTTAAGCTAAAAGTGATTCTTTAAGGTATGATTTGTGGCCTGGCATGCCATCTAAAAAAGACCATTCCATGTGTACTGTGTGTTGTGGAAGAAAGGGCAATGACAGCTTTGTGAAAGGAAGAGTGGTTTTACTATTGTAAACACCAGGCCTAACAGAGAGGCAAGTTTAATGAATGCAATTTAAGGAACTCAGCTAGGAGACCGTGAGGCTTCATTTTTTTCATTTTGTTGCAATTTGATAATTTAAACTCTCTCGTCTGGTAGTCTCTCTGCCTAATCTAATAGCAGCCACTGGATAAATCACGGGCAAACAGTGGCTCTGTCTCTGACGTGGGAGAGGAATCCGAGAGTTGTAGAGGCACTGGTGAAAAATTTCATTTGAATTAGCTCTGATACATATGCAGTCACAGCCTTACTAACCATGAGTCATACCTACAGCTTTGTAAGCATTATTGCTTACCACTTCTCATAAAGGCTTTTTAGTCCTTAGTGTCACCGATTCTCAGTACTGCTCAGTTTTCTTCTGACAGTCATCTAGCTTTGGGAAGCTGATCTAATAATTCCATCCTCTCCTGTCATTCAGAGCTTTAGATGAGGTGGCTTCCATATAACCATTAGACACCATTTTTTTCTGGAGTGAGGCAGTCTTCAAATATTTCAGTCTTGATCTTAAAATCTATGCTTGCTTCATCTCAGTTTATCTTTGTGAACCGTATATTCTTTGGGATCTCCATTAGTTAAAATAACGTTTATTTACCAAATGTCCTTTAAATGGCATTCAGGGAGTAGGGTAGAAGCAGAGCTATAGAAAGTCTATCATCATACTTATCCTTATTTATTACTGAGATATGGAGGATAACTCTGGGAAAACTCACCTAACTGTTCCTTGGTACGCAGAGTGTTGAAGCAAGGCTCTGATATAATTTGACAGAAGAGCTCCAAAAACATATTCTCAGAGGTACTCTGCATATCTGTTTGGTAATATATTTCTATGCCACAGTTGTTATGAACTTCATTCCTCTGTTGATAGACAAACCAACCTCCTAAAAGATAAAGTTAAAGTAATTAGGTTCTCTCTCTCTCACACACACACACACACCCACCCCTTCCCAAATAGAGTCCAAGGAGAACAAACAAACAGTCTACCTGCAGATAGACTCTGATTACAAGAAAAAGACTCAAAGCAGATCTTCTATTAATAATCAATCAGGCAACCTGTTTACTAACCCGTGGGAGAAAGATTTTTTACAGTATGTTCACAAGGTTAACAAATCCTAGCCTGGCGAGTCAAATGGGTAAGTGAATTCCAAAAGCCAAGGGTCGTCGCAGAGAACACCATGCCGATGCCTCCTCTCTTATAACGATCTCAAATGACTCTGCTGATTTCCCACTGATTAGACTTGGAGACTGCTGCACCCATCTAATCCCTACCTAGGGGTGGTCCCTATGGATCAGGGTTGAGGTGCATTTGTGTGCTTGGAGGGGAAGCTTGTACTGCCTCTCCCATGCTTTATTTGTTCTGTAAACAGAGGACTTCAAATTTCTACGACAGTCAATCCAACAGATTTATAAGCATTAAAATTAATTCAACGAGTAATACCAATAGCTTCTTTGGTACATGGCATTTCCTCTAGGCTAATGATCAGCTAGAGATTATGGCCTTTGGCTGTACATTAGTTATCTATTTGTACATATTCTCGGGAATTGTCTTCAATCTCTGTAGTAATTATTGCTTAAATCTTGACTCTTTGGCAGTGCAAAAAAATTTGGATACTATAAATAAATTCTGTAAAATCACCCTAGGTTAAAAAATAATCAGCTGTTAGACATGGCAAGAAGTTATTTGGATAGAAATTACACTTTACTCAATGAAGCAAAGGCAGCACATCACTGAGTATACAAATGCAAAAAATGAAAGTTGCTCTCAAGGAGCTCTGGTCAGTCAATGTGTACACTAATACCTCACACAGAATGAGGCAGGGCTCTCACTTTGACTGTGTAGAATGAGGGAGGGCTCAGATTATATTTCACATGCACCTACACACTAAACATAAAATTTGAGTCGACTAACATATGCATGCATGTGCAAAGCCAGAAGAATGTTGGCACATCTTTGACATGGGTACTTTGTCCCTGCCAAAAGTTCCACACCAAGATGCTAGAACTATTGAGAGAAAGAAAAAGCAAAAAGCAAAAGAAAGAAAACTGCACAGCAGTGTTGGTCCCAATGTGAATAACGGCACCAGAGTGCCCCACTGTTCTGATGCCAAGGGTGGTGAAAGCTGCCAGGGAAGCATATGCAGCACAACTGCAGCAGTGCAGAGGAGGTTCCTGGTACTGGAGTTCCCCCATACCAATTCTGATACCAGCTCTATGCCTACTAGTGGAAGGGGAGTGCTGAGATGTGGTGCCAACAGGCATGAGGTTCAGTGGCTCGCTCCATTGGACAGGCTATAGATGGCACAGCCCTGGAAAAATCCTAGACCAATGGCGAGGTCGGGATAAACACAGTCTGTACTGGCATTTCTCTCATCGGTAACAGACTCAACAGATGCCCGGTGGTGGTTTCTGACCTACCCACTCACTACAGGGGAAGGGTCACAGGCACCCATGCCTGCCTTCCTGCCCACCGCCACCGGCTCCATGTCAGTCTGCGCTCTTCCTGAAGGAGGCAGAAGAGTTACCCCGAGAACTAGAGTGGTCATGGCTGGTTTTATGTGACATTTCTTTGGCACAGTTGACAGGTAACAGCTTCTCCACCTCTTCAGAGAGGCACCTGCTCCCACACGGGAAGCGGTCACAGTCTCGGAGCCTGATGAAGGCCTCTGTACCGGATCAGGCTGCATGGCCTGCTCGAGGTGAAAGTCCCAGGCCACCTGAGTCCTTTTATTGAACAATCTGCAGATCAAACAATGCTCTTTAAGGTGGTCCTTGCCAAGACAGAGCAGGCACCGCGTGTGGGGGGGATCATTGTTAGAGATCATTCCCCCACATGAAGGACAGTGTTTAAACCCTGGTAAGGGTATCAACAGGGAAAAAAAACCCACTAAAAAAGTTAACACTAACTACCACTAAATACTAACTATATACAATAAAAAACGACACTAAATCTGATTGCGAGGATGTAAGGTTATACCACACAGAGCTCCCACTCCGGCCATGGGCAGTAAGAAGGAACTGGGGGGGGGGGGGGTGTCAGGGTGGGGCCACTGCCATGAGTGCTGCCCCTCTACGGGCATGGCTAGGCAAAATCTCTGGCTCCAGCGCACTAAGCATGCACATCCCTAATGGAATACAGGTCTGCGGCCACTTGAAGAACAGTTTTTACTTTAATGTTATTTTGCTTCAAACTGCTGTGCAAGCCACATGTCTGTATTCATCCTTCACATCAACACTAATATATTAAGCAGCTAAATACTATTTTATAGTTCTACAAAACAGTTACTGAGCATAACAGAAAGATTAATGTCACAGACCTACCTATACGACTTTTCATATAATGATATTTCCCATTTAATTCTGCAAGATTTACAGTGCAAAATCATTTGAAGTTGATTTTTAGACAAACTACAGGTAATATTCACTTCAAAGGTCATTAGAAGACACCAGGAAACAGCTTTAAATTACTTCCTTTATTACATATAAAAAAATGATTTAACTTACTATCAGGCAGCTGCACTTCTCTGTATCTTACTAGCTGACTGGGAAGGAGGGGCTTTGTATGCGCATGCTCAATGAGAGTGTCCTCAACCATTTGCATAATTCCTAATGCAGCCTGGAAAAGACGACATTAGTTACAGGTTTTTATTTATTCCTTGACAATCCTAAATCTGGCAGCACACTGAAAGACCACAGTTATTCTTGGTGAGATGCAAAATCAGGAATGGAATGGTTAATTTAAAACTAAGTATAAGAAAGTGAAAAATAAAGTGGAAATAAGTGAGATTATTTTCCCTACATTAGATTATTTATTAATTATTTAATTTTATAATAACCCGGTACTACTGGTGAGCACCTTCAGTTACATTAATCTTTACACGTTTAGCTAAACATTTTGGACCTATTCTTAATATGCTCTCACTTTCTTACCCTTGAAGTATTTATCTATGCAAACTTGAAAACTGCATACAAACTACCCAGTTTATATATACAAATGACATTTTGTTAGCTGTTAATTTGGTTTCTCCAAGTATTTCTATACCAGCACAGCTATTCACCCCATTTTGTTGCATTGGTGGAGTTAGGACTGTTGGGCTCAAGGTACTCCCTTTTATATGGGGATAAAAATCACAAGATTTTTTTTCCCTGTCTCCATCTGCTGGTAAGGCGCCTAGGAAAAATAATTTTGTCCAGCAGCCAGTGACAACTGATAACTCAGTCTCCACAAGTGAAATTTACTTACTGTCTGATTAACAAGGTGCAGGCCTGCACTTTAGGGCTGGAATTTTCAAAAGAGTCAAATGGAATCAGGCTCCAACTCCTAGTAAAAATAAATGGGAACCGAGTCCCTAACTCCCTTAGGTGAATCCCTTCCTAAAATTCTAAATATTTCCTTTAGGGAGGGACAACACAAGTTTCAAAAGTAAACTAGAGCATCTTGAGTAAAAAATATTAGGACAACCATATTTTCTTATTCTTCAAATCTGAGATCCAGGTTTCCCTGGGAAAAGTCAACTAAAATTTTCTTCTCCTAGCCTGGCAGGCTATGCTGGCATACAGAGATGCTACAGGAAGCAGTTTTTAGACCCTAATTCAACAAAGCATTTAAACATGAGTAATCCTGCCCCTATTTGTCAAAGCACTTAAGCACAAGCTTCAGTCTCACTGAAGTCAATGGAATTTAAAGCACGTAGTGTACTGTATAGGGATGGGATGACTGACATGCTTAAAGCCCTTGCTGAGTTAGTGCCTTGGTGCCCACAAACACATCACACATAATTAAGAAGTGAAAAAAGAAAAGAGAAGACCTTGTATGTACAGGCATGTGGCAGGGTAGCAGACCAGCTCTGTTACCATTTTTAATTGCTAACTATAAACTTCATAAAAAGAAAAGGAGTACTTGTGGCACCTTAGAGACTAACCAATTTATTTGAGCATGAGCTTTCGTGAGCTACCGCTCACTTCATCGGATGCATCCGATGAAGTGAGCTGTAGCTCACGAAAGCTCATGCTCAAATAAATTGGTTAGTCTCTAAGGTGCCACAAGTACTCCTTTTCTTTTTGCGAATACAGACTAACACGGCTGCTACTCTGAAACCTATAAACTTCATTTGCTCTTTCAGAAACTTCATCAGATTTTTTTTTTTTAAATACACTACAATATACAACATACAAACATCAATACATGGCAATTAATATGGCAGGAAATGCTGAAGTAACATAGTTTGGATGCAATGTTGGTCATAGTTCTAAAGACAGGGAGTAAAATTTATAAAAGTGCCTAATCAACTTTCCATGAGACTTAGACTCCTAAGTTCCTAAGTCAGTTTTGAAAAAGAACCTTAGAATCTTAAGTCACTTGGGCACTGTTGAAAATTTTACCCAGAGGCTCCAATATGTGAATATACCCACAGATGTAGACTACAATGCTGTGCTTTAGTTATTAAATGTGGATGTTAATATTTTAATTGAATAGGAGATCTTAAAATAGTTATTTTAAAATGATAAATTCAGATTTTCCTTTACTGCCTTAAATATAATTAGCTTTTTATAAATACACAATACAGTGTTTACTCCTAAGCCGTTCTAAAGTTATAGCCATTTTCAGTAAATCTACAGTTTCAACCTAAACAGCATCAAATACATAGGATATTTGAAGTTAAGGTGGTTTTATGAAAAGTTGGTCTTTAAAAAAAAGAAAAGAAAAGGAGGGATTTCAGTAAATTACATTAAAAACTACACTTCAATGAAAAAAGTCTTTAAAACCTGACTGTGATGCTGGGGTGGGGGTAGGGTATGGGGTGTGTGTGAATAATATATATGCCAACATTTTTTAGAAGTCTGGCCTCACGCAGATGTGTAACTTCAAACAGCTTGATTGTTAAGTGCCATCGATTACATGTTGAAAAGTATAGCAACTTATTACAAAATCTGCTTCAAAATTCTATGCAGAAGCCCAAACCTCTTACTCTGTTTCTGTTATGTAAACTCAAACACAAAAATGGTCTCTTGCAGAAAACCTGCAAAAGATCTGTAAATTTATGAAGGGAAAAAAAAGGGGGGGGAAAAAGGGATGAGGGAAATATAGGAAATTTCAAGGTAAAGCCAAAATAATATAATATATATTCTACTCTAGAAAACAACAAGTTACCATAGAATATGTATAACACGCTGGTGTCACTATGAGCACTATTTGCCTACTATTAGCAGAAATCAACACCCTACTGTGGCAAACTACAAACTTCAGAATAGAAGTCTAAGCATACAGGTAGATTGCAAGGAGCTCAGAAGAAGCTTGCGGTTCATTTCTGATCACCATGGTCTCCAAATACATAGATGCACCATACGTATATGCAGTGATATATATTTTTCTCACTCCAATAGCCACCCACATGACTGCTTACAGAAAACATCTCTCTCTCATGACTGGGTCGCATAATACATGTCAGCACAATACAGGGCTCAGTCCTGAGTAATTCTGTGGTGCTTTATAGAGGAATTTAATCACATCTTGTTCAGATATAGAGGGGGTTAGGAGGAAGATGGGATTAGCCTTTAGTTTATATTTCCAGACAAAAAAATGTAAAAAAATTAAAACACAACTTTCCTGGAGCTCTTATTTAAAGCTCCAACTTTCTATATCCTATCATTCTGGCTCTTTCCCTCTTTCACTCACTGCTGCTGGCCACTTTCCTCTCCGTGCACTCACTGCTGACCTGAAGGGTTTTAAGATAGTCTGGTACTAGTGCACTTTCACTAGTCTAGTACAGAAGCACTTCTGTCATGATACTATTGGGAATGCTGCTATATCAGCCCCATGGGAATAGATGCAGCCATTTTAATATTTTAACTCTCTCACAAAAGGTATTGTCACATCCAGTATTTGTAAATGAACTCAGATCTTTGGATAAATGTGATACAGACGTGCAACTCATTACAGGTTTAATGAAGGACACATTAAACAGTTTGTGCCTCTTACTAGCAGTGCCCTCTTACTCGCACAAGGAAAAGGAACTAGAAGTCTGATTTATGGACCCACACACCTTAGCCTTGTACTAGATGCTTTACTTTGAAGGATTCTGATTTTTTTAACCTTTACTAGTCAGCTCAGTCACATGTCTGAAGCTTGTAAATGGAAAACCAGGATCTGTAGCACAGTTACTTTTGCAGTCTAATTACTTACTGTAATGACACGCAATGCAGACTTTAAAATATTTAGATCATAAGCTGTTTTCTATTATAGTAAATCTCAAACACCAACGTTCAAAGGGACATTCAGCCTGACAGAGCAGAAAAAACATCATCATGATATACTTGCTGTAAAACAGCTAAAAATTAAGTGAAGACTATGAAATCTTATTTGGCAAAAATTGTTTTAAAATTTGGGAAGATTAAATAAACCATTGGTTTTAAATCCTGTTTTTAATACACACTGTTTCTATTAAAGAAAATATCAGACCTGTTTTGTTATATTGCCATGGAGAAGAGCCTCGATGTGTAACCGTGACAACAGTTGAGATATAAAGGCTTTGAGGCGGAGAAGAGTGACATCTAGAATAGATAAACAGATAGTTAAGTCAATCACATGATTTTTTTACATTAGAGGGAACTGACCTCATCATCAGCAGATAGGATGCGTTTCTTGGAGAAAAGGGAAAATCACAATCATCAAAAGCTTTGGATTTTCCCTTAAAAATTCATTGTTGGAAAATTTCCAGGTTTAAATATCAGCACTCATTGCATAGTTTGCTTTGCTTAGAATTCACATAGCATCTGACCCAGATTCCACTAAGAAAAACAACATCCCTGCTCTCCAATCATGCTGAACACACATTCACTCTCCAGAGAAAATAGTTACCATCATTTAGGTCGGGCTGAGAGATAAAGCTGTAGCTATTAACTACATAAAGAACATGTGGCTTATCATTCTGGAAGTTACAGTACATTACTATCTACACTAAAATAATTTCTGAACTCAAATTTCATAGTTTGGTAGTAATTAGCAATAAATCATACACAAAAAATAATTATTAATTTACAATATATATACCTGTACTTACTTACGTACGTACGTACATACACACACACACACACACCTGATTTTCATATTTTAAACACTCTTACAATCAGTATTACTCTTGTCCATAAAGCAAAATACAATTTACATATTAGAATCAATAGGCAGAATCAGCAGACTAAGACAGTCCCTTGGTAACAAGCATAGACTTTGGAGCCAGGAGACCTGGGGTCCAATCACTGGCTCTGCCATAGCCTCCCTGTGTGACCTAGGAAAAGTCCCTTATTCTCTCTGGGCCTCATTTTCTTATCTGTAAAATGGGGATAATCACACTTCCCTATCTCAAAGGATTGTTCTGAGGATAAATACATTAAAGACTGTGAGGTTCTGAGTTACTATTGTAATAGAGGGTATACAAGTAGCTAAGATAGGTTGATATTTTTATCCTAAAAATATCAATACTTTTTCCAATAATTTTTCCTCTTACTTCAACCCCAACAAACGCCCTCCCAAAAACACACACCATTTCCACTTCTTTCCTCACCCCACATCAATTATTAGTTGCTCTCACTTCTTTAGTCATATCTTATATTTAAACTGTCTCCTGGAAAAGGCCAGGGGTGTCTTATTGTTTGTATAATTAGTCTCTTAATTCTGACTTAAGAAACAATTGTCAGCAGTACATAGGGCTGGGGTCATCTGGTAGTGGTGGTGAGGATGATGGCAGTAAAAAAATCAAACCAAAAAATCATTGTCCCTCAAGCAGAACTTTAACATTGCAAGACAATTAGACTTTAACCTCTTTGAACAGCAATTCAGTGTTAAATTGCCATATTAAATACACTCAGTATTAAACTTTAAATAGATTACATTAAGGGACAGAAGTCAGTAAATAAAAAAGGATCTGCAATTCCTAGGAAGAGGAAGGGAGTACCCTTTATCGGGCTGACCCTGCTCTCGCTGAAATTAATGCTAGTTTTGCCACTGACTTCGGTAGGGCCCACTGATAGTCACCTTACTTAACACTGTACAGACACGACAGAACAAAACATTTAGGGCCCAGACCCAACGCTACTCTGTACAGTCAGCCCATGCACTAGTATAAAGTCTAGGGTTGCCAACCTCCAGGATTGGCCTGGAGTCTCCAGGAATTAAAGATTAATCTTACATTAAAGATTATGCCATGTGGTGAAACCTCCAGGAATAAATCCAACCAAAATCGGCAACCCTAAAGCCCCCTATAGCATGTACAGAGGACTGCTTGCATGGAGCAGCTTCAGGATCAGAGCCTTAATAGTGGAATGCAACAATATACAGTATAGTCAGTTTCTGACCATACTGGATTTTTTCTTTCCCTCTAAAAACATTATTTTTCATTGGCATCTTTTAGAGTCGAATACATCAACCAAGAATGATGAAATAACTATCCTGCAGCACTATGCAGAAGCCAATCAGAATCAGGGCCTCACTGTGCACTGTACAAATACAGAGGTATTCCCAAGAGTTCCTGTTGGAAAAGATTTATACATTTTTTTAAAAAATTTTGTTGCTGATATTTTTCTGGTAAAAGCTTTTTCTTGCAATAATTAAAGGGTATACAGTGCCCAATATATTTTAAGCCTGCCTCAGTAGCAAGTGTACAAGACGTGCACACTCACCTCTATAAATATCTCACTGAGGGAAACATGGTGAGGGAAGGGTAAATTCACATCTTTGCTCATGATGGCATTCAGCTGAAAGCAGTATTTGGTAGGGCTGGTTTAATAGGGTGGTAAGATGTCTGAAAATTAGAAGATGGGAAGCAGCTACAAAAAGATAAAAATATAGGAGCAAATCCAGCCCACTTCACTAATATGAGCCGTCCCACAAAAGTCAAAACTTGCATGAGAAAGGCAAGCTAGATTTGGCCCTAATTTACATCTTCTGGAAGATTTGCTAGGGGTGGTCTAAGGAGCTATTCACCATCTTCGTTCTGCAGATTGCTCCAACAGCAGCCCATTCTCATGTCAGGCCAGAGTGGGGTACTACATGTAAAGTTCACTAGCCTCTGCTAAAATTATAGATACATCCTCAGATTATTTTGAAGTTGTTGGTAACTTTTATATTTTAAATTACCCTCCCCAGTGAATATAGCAAGGGATCTGTTCTTCATTAAGGACTATTTGCATGAAAAGTTTGTAGGCTTTTTTCCAAATATTTTTGAGACAGTGGTCATCAAAAAGTAAATATATAATTTTAAAAAAATCTTAATTCCCAAACTGGGTTTTCCTTACGTTAACTAATAACTAAAAAAATTAAAGTTTCTCAAACTTTAAAAACACTATGAAGCAACTGCTGTACAAACATTTCAAAATATGGTTCAGAGTTCAAAATATGTAGCTCCATTAATGTTGATTAAGTAATTACTTGTGAGGACAACAGACTATGTCCCCATTCAAAAACGGAAACTCCTAACTTTACTGAAACAATACAAAGCTCAGGATTCTGAACATGATCAAAGTCAAAACAGGCTAAAATAGTGAATACAGTAAAAGAAACAAAGTTACAAATTGGGGGGAAACTCACCATCTAGAGCTTCTTTTAATTCATCTTTGGTCCAAGCAACTTCTGTCATCAACAGTCGGAGGTAATACATAGCATGCTGGTGAGGCTGTTCAGCTCGAAAGTTGTTCAGTGATCGCATGTACTAACAAGGTTGAAATAGGACATTCAATAATTACAAAACTCAGCTTCTGAATATAACAGCAACATCACCCCTGAACTACTTGGCTTTGTATACAACCCAAAACCCCACATTCCAGATGCCAGGAACATTCTTCCAATTCTACACTTGTGCTTTCTTGAGTAGCGTAATAATTGGATTGAACTATGCTCATGATGATGTAGCTTTGCTTACACGATGAAGAAGCTAGGAACTAAGCTAGTTTCAATTTTGACAAAAAACCATTTATTCTCAGAATGCAATTTTCCATTAATTCATTATGGCAGATAACTCCAAACCAATATTTTCAATCATTCTAGTCAAGGCCTATATATTCTGTGGCAACTATTACCAAATTCATTGCTAGCTGCAAACTATAACTAATTGTCCAGTGCCCTAGTCTCACACTGTCAGACAGAGGCAGGGACAGCTACATACAAAAGGAACAAGAAAAGAATCTATTTTTGTGAGCAAGGAGCAGGGCTGTGACAACTGTTATTTTGCTCAGTTTGCATCCAGGCAAAACAAACACAGCCATCTCCTCGAACAGAAAGAATGGAAAGAACAAGCTAACAGTCTTGGCAACGTGGGATCTACTGGGTCCATACAGCCACAGGTAAACATATCCTCCATTTCACAAGAGAAAGTCAGCTGTTTTTCAGAGGCCAGTGGGTAGGTGGGAAATGCAACCCGTGACCATAAGGTGAGAGGGCTTTGTCTGGACTGACAGGAAAAAAGGGGAAGTGTCTCCTTTAAGAGTCCCCTCCCACTTGGGAATTGGGAAGGGGTGGCAGGCATCACCTAAGCCTGCAGGCAGGTGAGTAGGACTTAGGTAAGCCACTGTCCCCCTGCACATCTGGAGAGAGTATATAAATCCTACTCCCTCCAGCCTGAGCCCCCTCCTAACCCAGGATTAGTTTAGGACTGGATTTTTCGCTCGGTTATGGGCATTGTACAAATTGCCTAATTTGTAACTGGGAATGACTTACACCCCACCATGGCTAATCTGGCAGTAAGGGAGAGTGTGCATGTGTGTGTGTGATTTTTTTTTCCCCTTCCCCATAGCAGCTCAGGGACCTGGTAGGGTAGATCAGGAGGTAAGGTTCAAGATGTCACAATTTAGCAAGTGCCAGGTGTCCACTGCAGCTACTCATTCCATAGGGGTCCAGTTCTGTGTAAAACTGGAAGTGGAATGAGGGGAAGGCATCCCCTAAAGAAAAGGGGGAATAAACTTAGGGCTCCAAGTGTCTGCTGCAGCAAAGAGACAACCCCCTTTCCCCAGCCCCTTAACCTTCATATAAGGGAAAGGTGAGGGTTCCCAGCAGTAGACTGGAACCAGCTTTGGAGGGCTGATGGCACCACATCCCTTGCATTTTGTCTTTCTGGGACAAAGAGGAAAAAGCTGGTGAACAATGCATTCCCCCTTTCACCTACTTTATAAGAAAAAAGGAGCTGACCCTTTCTTAACATGGATGAGCTTGTGGGAGAAGAAAATGCAACTTTTCCTCTTTAGATTTTGATATTTTTTGGTTTTTCCTTTATGTTGTTACACACATGGATATACAGACAATAAAAATTGTACATACTCACAAAATATGCAAAATAATGAAAAGCAAATTCTGAGATAAAACTCCCCTGAGTTCTAGAGACATAAATGAGAAAATATCTCATAATACATGAAGGAAAATCCCCAAGAAGTATGCATTATAGATAATGTATACATAGAAATATTTAGAAATTTCTTTGGGGTTTTCCTTAGTTTTAAACTTAATTTTTATCTGTTTTATGCTGCCATGTGTGTCAGTTTACCACAGTAATGAGATTCAACGTGCCACAGATATATAGACCCCGATCCTGGACTAAATCTTCCTTATATTTGATATTCACCTATTTGAATATTAAAATTAAAAGTTTCCTGTTACATGATATAATGCTTTCTTTTCATGTATGCAACTCCAATGTAAATAATTACATTTCTAGATTGGACTAACAGAAGTAACAAAAGTTGTAACTTATTTCAAAAGTTTAAAAAAAAATTGTAAAATGCAGTATATAAATATGGATCACTGAATTTTGTGCCAGTTTTCACTTCTGGAATTCTGTATATCCATGTACTGCATATCCTGTACCATGAAATGGGTTATGATCCCCTGGGTCCAGAGGGGTCACAACCATCCCTCCTATCTATCCTGTTTCTTTATGGCTAGATCAGATTGAAATACTAAATCTTTTTCTTGTTCTAAATGGGATCGGAATATGGAAAAGTTTGAGAGGCACTGTTCTACTCCTTTTATAAATGAAAGGCATAATCCAACAGTTAGAAAAAGTTCACCACGCATTTTGCCTGAATAAAGACTGTACGGCCAATACTTTTGAAGATGTACAACTGTCATTTAAATACTGTGGGTGAACTTCTGACCAAACCAAAGCCAACAGCAAAACTCCCATCAAATTCAGTGGGCTAGGATTTCACCCTATGCTTTTGGGCAGATTTAGCTCTCAACTGCCATTAAAATGTTCACATTTCACTCATAGTCAATGTATTCTGTTTTAAATTATCCCAATCACATTATATTTCCATAGAGCTTACCGCTTCCTTGATAATTTCAAATCTTTTCTCATCAATCTCAAAGGTGGTCATTTTTTCAATGATCTTCTTTAACAAGATATGCTGCTTGTCATTATAACCTTTTACAGAAAGCTATGGAAAGAGTGCATAAGTTCCTTTAAACTTGAAAAGTCAAAGAGCAATTTCTAAAAAAAAAATTGTAAGTGTTTATAATAGCCTAAAACTCATACATCACAATTAGAAAGAAAAAAACAAAAAAAAAACAAAAAAAACCCCGGATATTTGATTAATTTTAATTTAAAATCAATTTTTCTCACAAGGTGGTGTAATATTGAAGACGACAATACTGTATGTCTTGATGGTTTTACATGCAAAGGACAAATATAAATTCACTGTAGCTTAATAAAGCAGCAACGTGTAGGAGTATAGACTAATTGTTTATTAGTACGGGCTCTAGTCAGTAAAGTGTGTTTGAAGTACTCAAAAATGTTTTTCCACTATGGACTTCTCATTATAGTAATAAAAACTAGCTTCCTACTCTCCTCAAATGTTAGCCCAGAAATCTATTTTCAACTCTATATTTAATTTTCCCTCATAACCCATAAATATATTTTACTGGGATGGTAGTAAATAATATTAGGAGACATGGGTCAGTGTGGACACCTGCAGTCATAAAATTCAGTATGATGCTAGCTTACAAAACCCAGGGTGTTAGTCTCAAATGTTATGAGATATGGGTACCTCTACACAAAGTCTTGATAAGGCTGCATATGGGGTAATATGCACATGGTATTAATCACCTAAATTACAAAATGAGTATCTATAAAATAAAAGAAAGGCTACATAATTATTTCATGCTATGAAGAATCTGATGAGAAAAGGTTCCAAACAAAGGAAAATACAAGATCTAAGTCCTGTTTGCAGGAACCAAAGGGGGGGACACACATTATGATCATAGAATCATAGAAATATACAACTGGAAGGGACCTTGATGGGTCATCTAGTCTAGTCCCCTGAACTGAGGCAGGACTAAGTATTTTCTAGACCATCCCTGACAGGTGTTTGTCTAACCCATTCTTAAATATCTCCAAGGATGAAGATTCCACAAACTCCCTAGGTCAGTGGTTTTCAAATTTTTTTTCTGGGAACCCAGTTGAAGAAAATTGTTGATACCCATGACCCAACGGAGCTGGGGTGAGGGACTCAGGGTGTGGGAGGGGCTCAGGGCTGGAGCAGAGGGTTGGGATACAGGGCTGAGAGCTGTGGGGTGGGGCTGGGAATGAGGGGGCTCTGGGCTGGGGCTCCACGTGGCTCTCACCTGCAGGCACCCCCTACCCCCCCCCAGCAGAATGCGGAGCTAATGCTCGGGGCAGGGGCAGCGCATGGAGCCCTGTGGCCTCCCTGCCTAGAAGCGGGACCCACTGCTGGCTGCTTCCAGGGCGCAGTGCAGTGTCTGAACAGGTAGGCACTAGCCTGCCTTAGCTGGGCAGCACCGCTGACGGGACTGTTAACATCCAGGTCGGCGGTGCTGACCAGAGCGACAAGGGTCCCTGGGTGCTAAGCTTGGCGACCCAGTGCCTTACATGCCGCGACCCAGTACCCGAACTTTGAAAAACACTGTCCTAGGTAATGTGTTCCAGTCCTTAACTACCTTATGGTGAGACAGTTTTTCCAAATGTCTAACCTAAATCTCTCTTGCTGCAAGTTCATGGGAGACAGTATCAAAAGTCTTACTAAAGTCAAGATATATCACATCTCCTGCTTCCCCCCCATCCACAAGGCTTGTTACCCTGTCAAAGAAGGATATTATGTTGGTTTAACATGATTTGCTGACAAATCCACGTTGACTATTACTGATCACTTTATTATTTTCTAGGTGCTTACAAACTGATTGTTTATTTGCCCCATTATGCATCTGGGTACTGAAGTTAAGCTGACTGGTTATAATTCCCTGGGTTGTCATTATTCCCCTTTTTATAGATAAGTACTATATTTGCCCTTTTCCAGTCCTCTGAATCTCTCCCATCCACCACAAATTCTGAAAGATAATCACTAATGGCTCAGAGATCTTTGGCCATTTCCTTAAGTGTTCTAGGATGTATTTAGCCAGATCCTGCCAACTTAAAGACATCTAAATTGTCTAAATGATTCTTAATATTTTTTTCCTTTCCTATTTTAGACTCAGAGCCTACTGTGATGTTATTCATCCAATCACTGCTAACCCTTTTTTGTGAAAATTGGGGGGAAAAAAAGGCATTTAACCCTTCAGCCTTCACTGTGTTTTCTCTTATTGCCTTTCCACCTTCATTAAGTAAGGGGACAACCCTGTTCTTGGTCTTCGTCTTGCTTCTAATGTATTTGTAAAATGCTTTTTGTTACCCTTTATGTCGAATAGCTAGTTAAATCTTGTTTTGTTTCTCATTTTGTCCCTACAAGCTTCTGATGGGTTTTTATATATATATTATATTTTTAATATTCATCTTTCATAATTTGACTTATTTTCCACTTTTGGTATGACTCTTTTTGAGTTTCAGGTCATTGAAGATCTTCTGGTTACACCAGGTTGCTCTCTTATCATACTTCCTATCTTTCCTACGCATTGGAATAATTTGCTCTTGTGCCCTTAACAGTGTCTCTTTAAAAAATGCCAACTCTCCTTAACTCTTTTTGCCCCTTAGATTTGCTTCCCATGGGATCTTACCTACCAAATCTCCGGGTTGCAAAAGTCTGCCTTCTTGAAGTCCACCGTCTTTATTGCGCTTTCTTCTTTCCTACCATGAACTCCATCATTTCATGATCACTTTCACCCAACTGCCTTTCACCTTCAAATTCTCAACCAGTTCCTCCCTATCTATCAAAATCAAATCTAAAATAGCCTCTCCCCTAGTTGCTTTCTCTATCTTCTGTAATAAAAAAGTTTAAAAAAAATTCACCTACCTCTTTTTCCTGGTTGAGTGGTCAACTGTAGGCCCCTACCATGACATCACTCTTGTTTTTTACCCCTTTTATCTTTACTCAGAGACTTTCAACAGGTCTGCCTCCCACTTTTATCTCAATCTCAGTGCAAGTGTATATATCGTTGATATACAAGACAGTACCTTCTCCCTTTTCTCCCTGCCTGTCCCTCCTGAACAAGCTGTATCCTTCTATACCAATATTCCAGTCACGTGAATTATCCCACCAAGTTTCTGTGATGCCAATTATGTTATAACTGTGATTATTCACTAATATTTCTAGTTCTTCCTGTTCTCCATACTTCTTGTATTAATATACAGACATCTAAGATGTCCATTAGTTTTTGCCTCTATATTCCCTTATCTCTCATTTGTGCCTCCTATGAATCTTCCAGGACGCAATGACAATCTTTCCAAGGAAGGAATAAAATACTGTAGTTATGATTGGAAGCTCCAGATAGAAGATTTCATCCTCTATAGTAGAAAGGATTTTTTTTCCACTACTATTAAAATATTGAATAATCTACCATATGATTTTGAAGTATATATCAAAAATGCATTTTATGACAAAGCTTGATATATATATATATATATATAGTTATAATAAAATAATATGCTTGAGTTGATCATAAACAATTTGAGCACTCAGATACTACAATAATGTGTGTTTTAGAAATGTACATATATCACATGTAACACGAGTTTTAGTAGAACTTTCTTCCTTCTTTAGGCATGCTTTTATAGTGTTGACATCTTAATGTACAGTATGTACGACAGAATTGCAGAATACCTATCACAGATCTTCTACACTGTAAAAAAATATATTGATATATAGACTAAGGGTTCCAGATACCAATTCAGAGTAATATCACTTTACAGCATGAAACTGGAATCTTCACATAATTTTAAAATTAAGTTTCCAAAATATGAACTAATTTAGCTGCTAATAAAAAACTAAAAATCTGATAGTAAATGAGCATAATTTCGTTTAGAATTAACTCTGACCACTGAACCTGAAAATGTCAGCAAGCTTTCAGAATAAAAATATGTATACGTTTTCAGCCAATTACGTGGAACCAGTAAAAACAGGATTTTGTGGAGTTAAAAAAAGTCCCTACGACAAAGATGTTGCAAGCTTTTGAGCACAGAAAATTCAAAGGCAATATATAGCACACTCTCTCCACTTAGCTCTTCTTTGAAGTAGCACTGTGTTCTATAGGAATGTGATGGTGTTGGTGTGTTACATAAAGATTGTTAATAAAAGGCCTTTAACACAACTGCAAGCTAGGTTTTGATAACTTATTAGAAATATCTTAGGAAAGCCTAAAGAAGTAACAATACATCGTAAGATCAATATTTATTAAACAAAAATTGCCATAGTTTTGGATTTTAAAATAGTTGACAAAAATCAACTCCAAAGGAAATTCACAAAGATGTATTAGTCTGATACAAACATGCACAAATGGATTCATAACTCACTGCTGAAGAATTAGAGGAACTAAGAATATAGGAAATCTAGAGGGTTAATATTCATACAACACAAAATGTTTTTTTATTTTGAAAGTTCAGAATTAATCCACTTTATATACAAACACACCATCACACTTTCAGGATTACTGTGTAAGCGGGTAAAAAATGTGAATTAGAACGCACACAGTTGCAGCGTGCACACATTCACTAATTAACCAAATCATTCACTGATTATTAAAAAACTTTTTTTCCAAGTCATGAGATAGATGCAAGGAAAAATCATTAACCATCTTGTTTAGAAATGCAGAAGTCAATGTTTTCCCCAAGCTCAACTTAACTCTCAAGCTGTCTTCACTTCTTCCTGTGTTTTTTTTCTTACTTACAAGAATTGCATTCATTCCTGATGCAATGCCATAGATCAAACCTGAGAGGCGTGCTGCATATGTATACTCTTTTAAATCATCCTTCAATAACCTGATAAACAGGTATGTCATGTTGCAATGGAGAGGATCAGCATAAATGTAGCGACTAACAAAAAGAAAAACAAAAGAAATGCTTTGATACCTCAAGCAATGACACAGTAATGGATGAAGAAACATGACTGAAGAGTATGTATATGCAGCCTCATTATTAGTATCTCTTAGAAAAGAAAGTTGAAGTGAACCACTTATTTAGCAGCAATGTGAAGATTTTTTTTTCCTGTGTCAGAAAGTCTTACAATAGCTATCTGACATAGACTGAAACTAAATCGAAACTCAGAATTAGGAGCAGGATGACTTTTTCTTCTTTTTTGGAAGAGGAGCAAATCTTACAGCTAGCTAATCTGATGAATGGTGTAAAAGAAAGGAGTAAATTTGCTAAGTATAAATGGAAATATTGTTGAAGACTTAGAACAAGATTCAACTTAACATTCAAATTATGAGAAAGTATGATTAGCTATCAAGATTTAAAAAGGAGTTAAAAAAAACACCATAGACCATCAATGGAAAAAAAGCCACTTTTTAAATAAAAATGCTTCCATCAAATCAATATAAAAATCTTGATGAGTGGAAGTAGATTTAAGGCTCTAAGATTTTCCTTGATTTGGGTACTTACATACATCCCATAGATGGTATTTTGGAGGTCATAGTTCAAGCCAGCTAGTTCTGCTGCATATGCATACTCGTTGAGGGAGTCTTTGAGTAGTTCAAGATACAAATAGGCCATGTTACAATGCAAAGGATCCACGTAAGCAAATGGGCTGGAAGAAAACGTTGAAAGTAAAATATCCAGTTTAATTATTTCCCAGTTCTTTTTGGCCATTTAAATTTGAGCTCAAAAAAATTTAATATTTAAATACTATGCTGTTGGGTCCCCTTCTGAAGCATTACTATTTCAAAATAAAACACACAGATAACCAAAAATAACAGTTGATTTTTCTTATGGTTTCAGTGTTGTCTCATTATAAATATAAAATCAGGACTTTAATTTAAATTCCTGTTCTTTTAAACTGGTAAATCATGCCATACAATATTAACTCTGCTTCTGAAGTCAGAGCTCATCAAGTGCGTAATTAAGTTAAATGAACCTTAAGTATTAAATAATTAAGATTAATCCAATTTCTAAATGTTAAGCAGATTAATGCTTTCATGCTATCAGAAAATACAACAGTTGCTATTTATAAAGATGAACAGTTACCAAACCATTTTATGCAAGGCACTGCAGGATTTCCTATACTCAGAGCAGGAAATAACTGCAGCATCTCCCATTCCATGGTATAGTAACTGTATGAGATAAACAGTGTCTTTTTAATGAAAAAAACTGTACAAGTTTGTGTTATGTTAGTATTATCTAACCTTATACAGTAGCTACATACATCTCTTAAGAGAGAAAGGCAACTCAAAGACTCAAGCCATGTTTCAACAATATTGAGATCTGTTAAATATTGGTATTTATTAGAGTGCCACAAGCTAAGTCAATAGTGGTAATAATGTATTCCTACTTTGGTCAGGTATTTATTTTAATAGCATTATATGCATGTGTATGTACATAAATTTATAATAAAAATGTCACAGACATAGTAAGCAGTACATGAAATACAGTAATTCCTTGTTGAAGTATTGATTACCAAATACATATTAGTGTTCACCATATACATGAAGAAAAGTCCCATTTCCAACACACATTTGTGGCAAAGCTTAAAGATGAACTGCAAATGTTTTTTAAAATAAAGTTCCTAAATTTTTTTGGCAAAACCTGGATCTCGGTCTCTCTCCCAACCCCCTAAAGTTAGGGAATAACTAGGGATAAGAGGAACTAAAAGGACATTTTCCGTTACAGAAATTGAGTGGCCTTTCAGAGTCCGATTTCCAACTCAGTGAAAGTTACCAACCCACTACAACACTACAGGCTCTGTTTTGGCTGGCCCTTTTCTGAATACTTACCATGAGCCTAGAATGAGTCAAGGTAGGATGGGGCTGTTATTTGCATTTCCCTCTATATAAGGAACATCCCAACAACTGATTAATTGAATATGTCCACTTATGCATCTCCCAGGATAAAATACTGAAATCAAGGTAATATACCAGCCAACCATTTAGAAGCATACATTACCCCCCAAAAGGACTGAATTCTTCTCAGGTGTGATACCGGAACCAAGACTTGTTACTATGGGCTATTTTCAGTATCTATAGCAACTATAACTCTTGATATTCATCTGGCTGGTGAAGACCAACAGGGACATTTGGAACTAGGACTGTTAATTCACTTTGTGAAAGCAGAATGTAAGCCATCCTTAAAATGGTGATAGTAAGGGCATTGCTTAAGAGGCTTTTTTTAGAGGCTATCAACCTCACCAGCTAGTGCTAATTTCTAATCTAGCATTTTTAAATAAGATTGTTGAGAAAGTGTTGCTGGAGCAACTCAGTCACGTCTTGATCTCACGGATGACGTCCTGCTCTTACCAGCCTGGTTTCAGACATGAGTTTAGTACCAATCCAATATTTTTGTGCATGATTGTTGACTTCCTCTTAGCAATGACACAGATAGTGTCCTTGCTGATTTTTAAACTCTATCAGCAGTCATTCAATAGCATTAACCACAAGGCTTCTGACTTGCCTATGGAGCCTTATTGGCAGAGATGGAAAGGCTCTTCTTATAAGGTTTGTTTCTCCTCTTAGATCCCAAAATGTGGCAATGAATATTTGTTGTTCTTCTCTTGTGCATTAAGCAGGACCCCAACCTCTTACACATACTGTGACAGACCCAGACCAGTGGGGTACAGGAGTCTGGTAGAAGGCAAATATACTGGCCACTGGATGAATAGTTTTCTGTTCCCTGAGTGACCAGAGCAGGGGCTGCCCTAGAGCAATCAGGAACCTGCTAGAACCAATTAAGACAGGCAAGCTAATCAAGACATCTGGAGCCAATTAAGAACTTTTGAGAATCAATTATGGCAGGCAGGCTAATCAGGACACCTGGTTTAAAAAGAACCTCCCATCAGTTAGTAGGGGGGCACGCAAGGAGCAGGGAGTGAGAAGGCGTGCTGCAGGAGGACTGAAGAGTTCAAGCGTGATCAGGCTTCAGGAGGAAGATTCTGCAGTGAGGATAAAGAAGGTGCTGGGGGAAGGCCATGGGGAAGTAGCCCAGGGCGTTGTGGCTGTCATGCAGCTGATACAGGGAACATTGTAGACAGCTGCTATCCACATGGCCCCGGGCTGGAACCCGGTGTAGAGGGTGAGCCCGGGTTCCCCACATGGCCCCGGGCTGGAACCCGGTGTAGAGGGTGAGCCCGGGTTCCCCACATCGCCCCAACTCCTGATCGGATACAGGAGGAGTTGACCTGGTCTGTGAGAAACACCAGAAGGAAAGGTCTAAATTGGAAAGGGATCTGGCCAGTTTGCGACCCACTAGGTGGGACACAGAGACTGCAGGGATTGTACTCCGTTTCCCCCATGCTGGCCAGTGATGAGGTTAGCTGAATGGACGGCAGGTTTGAGCCACTAGCAAAAGTGGCCAAAACTGAGGGCTGCCGGGAATCTCTGAGGCAAGCAAATCCGCCATTAAGCGCAGGATCCACCAAGGCAGAGGAGGAACTTTGTCACAATACATATTGGACAGACAGGTTAACTGCTAGGGGCAGTAGTGAGCCATTCTGGCCTGTACTTTCATAGATACATTATGCCACAGAGAGCTACGTTTTTTTTTTTTAATTTGGGGTGGGTCAAACCAAGGTATAACTGTTTCTTTTCTCGTACTTGATAGAGAGGGAAGTAGATGGGAGAAAAGTGGTTTATGCTCAATCCAGATAAATTAGAAAGGATGCTGGTAGACAGGAAGAAGTGGCTTTGGGAAATGGCAAAGGTGAGGTATACACCTTCTTTTGGGGGTGTATGTCCAATCTTTGCCAGTACATTTCACAATCTAGGGGTTCCTATTGAAGCCACTGCTGCTCCTCAAGTGACAACTTTTGCGAACAGTGCCTTATTTCCATGTATGGTTAGCCTGGAAAACTTAAGACAGTTCCTTTGTGATGCTGACCTAGCCACAGAGATTCACACTTTTATAACCTGCAGACTGGATTATTTTAAGAACACATTATTAAGGCCTATGCTTACAAAAATACCCAGAAACTTCAGCCAGTGCACAACAGAGTGAGGCAAGGCCCTCTAAACACAAACATCAGTACTCTATACATGAAATTCAAGGTGCTGGCAAAGTGTAAATGTTGTGAGATCAAAGAGAACTCCCCTTCCTGCTTCTGTCTTTCCATTGATGGCACTGAATTCTCAGTAAAGGACCCAGGCCTTTTGAACCTGCTCTCTCCAGTGGTCTGCCAGTGCTAAGCTTTACCACACATTAGGCCACCAGTATAAGACTTATCTGTTCAGGCCTTTGAAAGCTTTTGGGCTGAGTTTAATGAGAGGACTGGGGATCAGCACTGGGATTTTCAAAGAAGCCTAATTGAGTCAGACACTCACCTTCTGCTGAAAGTCAACAGGAACTAGTCACCTAATGCCCTTAAGCTTCTTTGAAAGTCCCAGCCTAGTTTCCTCCTCAAACCTCTTCCTCCAGTCAAACGAAGCAGACAGTTGCTACCATTTTAGCTTCAAGGCCAGTGATGCATTTGGCTATTTTACAATGTATTATTTTTATAAATGTAAAGCACTCTGTTGCTCAGTGATGCGTGCCAATATAAGTTTCCAAATAAACAAAATTCCGAAATAGGAATGCAGACTACACCCATTTGGGGGGGGGGGGGGGGGAAGCAGCACCGAATTTTAATAGCCATCTGCCTAAACCTTGGGAAATCTAAAATGTAGGCCTCCTGGTTTCCCTGCCACTGTGGATGACTCTACAACCACCTTAAACAAAAGGCTGGAAAGCTTCCTTATTAAACCATTATTTTACTTTTTTTTAAAAATGACAGATTGTCAAAATTCCTGAATCATAGTCTAGACAACACCCAAGGCTATTTAACACCCTATGGAGTGTCTGACAAGGCCTGTATCCAGAAGCCTTTAATACAAATTTCACATGATGCCTGCGTCCCAGGGTTTCCAGAATCTTCCACCCATAGAAGCTTCATAGAGTTCCATATCCTTGGTCCACGCCGAAAATTTTGGGGATGAGAAGGAATGATTGACTATCCTCATTTTCTTAGTTTTAATTTCATCAACACAACAGGTGCTGTTAGCATCATTCAGTCAGAAAGTGCTCCAGGGATCCTGGCTGCTCAGAGCTGCAGGCAGTAGAAATCATCCTAAAGGATCAAAGGCTATACTCCAGACAACTTTTTTGGGGTATAGCCCTCTGATGTAATGAGAGAGATTGTATTTTTCAATAGGTTCCACTGAACTGCACTGATTCAAAGTAAACTCATTCTGGAACAGGTCATGGTGGCTCAAATCTTTTGCAAGGAAGGCAGACTTCTGAGGTAAGCCTCTTCACCACACCTCTGATCACAAAAATGTCAGTATTCTGCTCAAGAGAAAGAACAAAGACCAGAAAACCCATGGATGCTTTCATCTTCCCATGGAGAAAGATTATGTCCCACATTACTTCTTGTGACAGCAGTACTGGCCAAGCTCAAGAGACACAAATGTTCAATGTAACCTCACTGTCAAATATTAACAGAGACAAAACTGGTTTCCACTTCTGTTGGAGATGATGGTTGTCAATCTCACCAAGCCACGTCTCCTCAGAATTGATCATATAAAATCAGGACACCTTCTTGATCCCATCTCTGGCTCCTCGCCTCTGATCACTGCTCCTCAAGGAGGATGGTGGATCATTCTAGCATTTTAAATAGGGTATTTCAAGTACTTCTAGTTGTTCAGAAAGAACATACCAGGAGAGTCTATGAATTCAACTGGCAAAAGGTTCACAGTTTGTTGTGAATATGTCCAAGTGAATCCCTTCACTTGCTCTACATTAGAACTGTTTTATTACTTTTTTCATTTGTCATACACTGGGTTGCAAATGGCATCTCTCACAGTTCATTTGGAAGCTATTTCGCGGCCTTTCATAAACCTGTAGAAGATAAAACCTGCCTCTGTGCATCCCAAAGTGCCCCGTTTTGGACGTGCATATTGGAGTGAGAATTTATTTCAGCAGGTAGAAATGGAGAAAGAGGAGAAGGAAAGTTACTTACCTTTAATTCTTGTTTTTATAAAAAGATAGGCAAGCCCAACAGATTACCATTTTATCCTCCCACCATTTTCTTAGACATACATATGAATTAGTTTGCTCTGTTTTTTACTTTCAGTGTTTATCCTGTAGCTTCAAAAGGGAAGTGGAGAGAAAGGCAGTGTCTGGCCAGGCTAGTGGCCCCCATACTAGCGAGCATTCTAATGGCTTAGAACTTTGTAGTAAGTGAAACCTGACCTTGTCAGACAGCCAAGTATGATACAGACTGGTAATCTATTGCACCTAAATATTTAGAAAAGGAAGTAAGTTTCCTCAGACAGGGTGGGTTGATAACTGTTGACATTCAAAGTATCTTCAGAAGGTAAGAGTTACGGGCAAGTACTACAGTTTTTTCAGCCTTCACTCCCATGCGCTTATACAATATGCCTGAACTTGGAAGGTAACTATCACAAGGCCCTCTATACATATTATTTGCTATTTTCTGATGACAGGAGCATGACCTCTTACTGTCTTTCACTGTTGTGTGTGCAACAGACTATTTCCTTAGAATTGCTCTATGTGATGATCTATTGATTTGATTATATTATATGGATGGCAATTTTTTTATGCTGGATGTTTGTTAGGATACTGAAGAAACTCCAAAAGGTCTGCCTACACCACACTCCTAATGGAGATTCAAGACAAACATTCAGTGTACCCATGAGCGACCACAACATCTCATACTCTAATCTTTTAAAAATCATCACCCTGATCCATCAAGAAAAACAAAGAAAGGTTCTGAAATAAGTTAGGTTTCAGAGTAGCAGCCGTGTCAGTCTGTATCCACAAAAAGGAAAGGAGTATGTGTGGCACCTTAGAGACTAACAAAATATATTTGTTAGTCTCGAACGTGCCACACGTACTCCTTTTCTTTTTGTGAAATAATTTAGACGCTCTCTGGCCCCAGCATGGGAATCAATGTCACATGACATTCAACAGTCAATACCCCTTCAAAACCAAGAGCTGAAAATGACTGTTCCGAAAGAAAGATCCACAGCACAAAGAAGATTGACAGGTTTCCTCATTCCCAGAACTATTATCAGAGAATTCCAACTGGAAGTAAATATCTTGCCTTGGCCAATTTTTTTAAATGGTACAATTCCCCATGAAGAAAATACAAGACCTGATTTAACTTTACTGTTTATACTGCTAATGTGATGTCATGTATCTTCATTTGAGAGCCCCATATCTGTTGATATCAAAGATGTTTCCTCCAAACTCAAAAAATAACTTGATAAGTCATAAAATAAAACTTTGAATAATGTTTAAATCTTACCTATGTATGCATTACAGAAACTAAAAAACTCCTGATTTGTGGTTATATAAAAGTGTATAAAACCAGATCAGCATATTTAATATGTAAAGCATTACCATCAAATACTGAACTTGTAATTTATTCATAATTTAAAATATAACATCTTTGAAACAGCAAATTGAATAAGTAGTAGCTGTTGTCAGATATAGTAAATAAGGGATTAAGATATGTTGTTTTGAAACTGGATTAAATATTTAATGTTATTACCAGCTTCTCATAAATATTTATCTGAACACTCCCAACTGCTTCTTTCTTCAATTATTGCATAATATGAAGTTTCCTGATGTGTTTTATTGTCTAATATTACCAAACCAGAATAAACCAGTAACCTAGATCATTTTGAAGAGTTTTTGCAACTTAAATGCAGATTTCCTGTAAACAGTAAGAAACTTTTGGGAGTTCAATTAGTGTGATATACTTAATATACTGCATACCTGAAAAACTCAAAGTTGAGACAAGCTTTTGGCAAGAAGAATTTATCATCTTGCTTGAACCATAGTTTGCTCATAGCAGTGTCCTGTGTCAAGAAAAAAACCACGTTTTTAACATAAGATTTTATATTATGCTGTTTTACAAACTGCATTTTATCACTTCTACACTTAGTTTACATTTTTTCCTTAAATACACATATACATGACTGGTGTACACAACCATCCGCCTTTGGAGTGAGATTCTCACCTCACTGTGGCTTGTTTACACCAGATAAAAAGGGCCAGAGTGGTGTAAAGGAGCCCTAAAAAATCCATGTCCAGCTCAGGGAGGATTCCCCTGGAGCAGGAACTGTGGAAGACAGCCAAAAAGCTGCCATATGAGAAACTGCAAGCTCTAGCATAGGGATGTGCCAGGGCAGGGCTGAATCATGCAAAACTGTGGAGATTATGGGTAGTATGTGGCTAATAGGTCAGCCTAGGGAGGCTGCTGTAACTCACTCCAGAGAGCAGCTGAGGATCACGAGGACACAAAGACGACAGTCACCATAGCTGTCCCGTTCCCTCCACCCTCAGCACGGGGGCTGCAGACAATCTCACCCCCATACTTCAGGCTCAGTATATTATTTCTTAATCAACAGTCTTTAAATAAAATTTATGAATGCATATTACACTTATAACAATGCTGAAAACAAAAATATCCATCCATTTATAAATAGGAAAATACAGTGATTAAACAAAGACAGTCCTCTAAAGTTTTATTTTAAAATTCTCAGTGGAGGAAAAAAAAACCAAAAGAACTGCAAACAAAATGACACAAAACAGACAGACAATCATTTCTCTCCCCACCTTTTTTTTTTTTTAATTTCCATATACGGTGAAAGAGGTAACGTTATGACAAGCTGATTTTTTGGGGATGGGGCATTCTTTAAACATCTGTTTGTCGCTGCTCATAGGTTTGGAATGCCAGTTGTCCAAGAACGAGATGGACTAGTGAGCAGAATGCAAGTGGGGCCATCAAAGACACACAATAAATATATTTTATTGCATGGCTCTTTAATTTATAAACATAGAAAATCATCTTCGCCACTACCACAAATGCTATATGTGCATACAATTTAATACATAAAGTACATTTACTTTTCACAGTTTTTATATGTAAAAAGCAACTCTTGTCCTTCACTCCCCATCTCTCCATACACAACCCCCCACTTACATGAAAAAATTCAGCATTGCAGTGTAACTTATTTCTATGGTAACAGAAATTCTCATTTTAGTAATATTACTGCTACTATACAAAATTCACAAATTCTCTGCTGGCAGGAACAGAACAGTAAAATGGCAGTCATTGTGTCCATTGTGTCAGTTCAAGAAGCTTTACAAGATTTTCTTTGCTTTAAAAAATAAAGCAAAGACTTAAAAAGCACATCAAGTTTCAAAAGCTGTGATGCACTAATCACAGCTCATACCAAATAGTTCCTTTTGCTATGCTGCTGGCTTCTCAAGTTTTTGTAGAATTTAAGCTTTAATTAAAAAAAAGTGTCTAGCCTTTGTTCTTGTGAAGACAGCCTTCTGAAACAGAATATAGTATTATTTACTGAACCTGATATACGTCCCTATTCAACTCCGACTCCAATTCAGGAAAACACTTAAGCTCAGACTTAAGTCATCCCTGTTCATGACAGCATGTACGCATGTGCTTACATCCCAATGAGCTGGAACTTAAGCACATGTTTAAGTGCTGTTCTGAATAGATATGCTTTCCTGATTGGAAGCCTACGTTAACTTTAAATTCAAAAGACATCAATGTAGATTACAATATTTTACTACTGCTCATTGATGCACTAATATTAATTTCCTGTATTATCCACTGTGGTTGCATGTCAGAGAAATTAGAGACTGAAGAGATCTATTAGATTTGGTGTCCTGCCAGTGTACATGCTTTCAATATCTCTGGAAAAGCAAGGGTGAGAAGACCTTGGAGCAGTGGCTCTCAACCTTTCCAGACTACTGTACCCCTTTCAGGAGTCTGATTTGTCTTGTGTACCCCCAAGTTACAGCTCACTTAAATTACTTGCTTACAAAAATCAGATATAAAAATACAGAAGTCTCACAGCACACATTTACTGAAAAATTGCTCACTCTCATTTTTACCATATAAAATAAATTGATTGGAATATAAATATTTTACTTATATTTCATTGTGATACTTACCATATAATAGTATAGAGAGAAGTATAAACAAGTCATTCTCTGTATGAAATTTTGGTTTCTACTGACTTCACTAGTGCTTTTCATATAGCCTGTTGTAAAACTAGGCAAATATCTAGATGAGTTGATGTACCCCCTGGAAGACCTCTACTTACCCCCAGAGGTACATGTATCCCTGGTGAGAACCACTGCCATAGAGAACTCCCAGGTGTGCTAGATAAGCTACGTTCATACTGTGATCCAGCAACAGGATGGAGTTGCAGAAGGTTCATCCTACATCCAACTAAGCAAAGCTCATCACTCCTGAAAGATTAAAACTATTTCTTGAATCGAATAGCTGAGAAATTATTTTCTGGTATTCAGAAATGTTGAACTTTGCTGAAAGTGCGAGGGGGGTGGGTCCTTGCTTGCTGCTACCAGAAAGTTAGGGAGCAGACAGGTGTCTTTGCTTGCAATCGCAGGCTCTTTTCATGCACAGCTTCAACAGAATGACCTTTCCGACTTACCAACACATGCTCAAAAAAAAAAAAACAAAAAAAAAAACCACACAACACACGTGTGTGGCAGTCACTCTTTCTGATCAAGAAGTTTCAATATTATTTCTATCAGTGGTTCACACACTTTCAAAAGGACCAAGAAAGGGTTCAAGCTATTGGCAGACCCATTTTCAGGGGAACCCGAAGAAACAGAGTCCACAGTTCAGCTCAAATTGACTGATTTTAGTGCTTTTTTGTTGCCAGTTAAGAGGTTTTAAAGAAAGCAGTTTACAAACTTTTGTACTTATGAATAAACTATATATGACAGGTTAATCTATATTATTTTAAAGCTTTTATCAGGGAGCAATGGTTAACCTTCCAGCAAGCTAGCTGGCTGACAGAACTTCCATTTGATGTAAGTAATACATATCCTTACCTTGATAAGAGCAGGGTACTGTGGTGCATCCTTTTCTAGTGGCAAAATTTCAAAGTTAGTAGGAATAAACTCATTCTTCATTGGAAGCTTGAATTTCCCATTTAGGTCAGCATTTTGCCATTTCTGGATAAACAACAGTATGGTTATTAGTTAAATTTCTGACTAGCAGATGGATATATACTTAAATCCTGTAGCTCTAACAGAAAACATAATTTTGCTAGTATCCTATACATATGCACTAGTGAGAGATGGGAGATGACAGACCAGCAGAAAAATGTCTGAACTGGGGAAGGAGGTGGGAGAAGGCCAGCAAATAGGAAAGATATATCTGACCGAGGGAAATGGGAAAGTAAAAGATAATTAGAAAAGGCATATGGGGGTGGGGAATCTTTCTCCGTTCCACCATTTCAGCCCTGTGCATCCTTTTGTTTTTGGCTCAATAAAAGTACCACATTAAATGTATATACAGAAATTCTTCCAGTTTGGGTTCTACTTGTTCAATTAAATATGTTGAATATGGTGAGGAGTTTCTCTACTATTTCTGTTAAGAGCAGATTAGGATGTGTGGTCTGACAGAGCCTGAGCATGCCTTTTGGGCATACTGCAAGACCAACTCATTTTTAAGTGACTAGATAACTTTATCTGAGGAGGGATGTTTCCCACTTCCCTCCTTTTTCTGAGGTTTTCGTTTACAGAAGTCCACTAAATTTTGCATGATATATTCATTCTATAAACTTGAAAAAACAAGCATATTTTGAATCAGCCTTAGAACCATAGTTAAAGCTGTGTTGGTATTTCCATTATAAATCCCTTTTTCAGGACAAGTACAGTTCATAAAAAAATTACTTTTGGCTTAAATGTGATTATATAATTTTAAAAATTCACTCCTTTGTGGAAAAACAAAATTGTCATTTTATGTTGGATCATCTGTTTTTACAGAAGAAAATGAGTTTATAGCCAGTTGAGAAATCCTTCTCTCGTCTAACTAAAACTATCTTTGCAAACAAAATGTTGTTGATCAATAGTTTTTGGCACTGAAAATAATTAAAATCACCCAGGTTGTTAAAAATAAGGGGTGAAAAATCCAGGTCCTATTGAAGTCAATTGCAAAATTACTATGGTCTTCAATAGGGCTAGGATTTCAGACAAAAATTCATACAGAAAGCCAGTCAAAAGTCAGTAGGAGTTCTACCATTGACTTCAAGGGTCCAGAATCAGATGAATAAGCCACAAGTTTTTTGTAACTTATTTTTTATGTATTGCATATTATGGAGGTCTTATGAAGAAAATCTGCGAAGACCCATTGATTTCAATGGATTTGATGCATAGCTATCTTAAAGTACCTCACCGTACTATTTTGTAGCATGCAATGAAAAGTCTTGAAACACTTTTAAATGAGGGTCTAATCTCCATTGCTGCAGAACAGACTGAAATATCATTGCTAATGGCAGTTGTAAGTGCAAATTCTCCTTTCCACAAATAGGGAAATTACATCTACATGCAAAAATTTTATTTCAGAAATGGAAATCTAGTAATTGTTTTAACGTGCCTTGATGACTTCATCAGAAATTGCTTCTTGCTTGTACTGTGTTCCATACCATTCTTCCGTTCGATCAGTTTTTCCTTCAAAAGATTTAGAAACTATTGCAACCCTAAAAACACACAGACAAAAATCACACACACTTAGGTACCAAACTAATTTACCAACAAATATACAAAGTAACATGAGAGATCATTTCATTCGCCACTAAAATGCAGCCATATCCAGCATGGAATTTAGAAGCTGTTTAACATGCACAGTGCCTGTAACTGAAGAATACCATCTCCAAATGTAACTGCAGGAATATTTAGGCCAACAGTATGCAGTATCCAAATTTAACACACAATCATAAGCCCTTAATCATAACTTTCGATTTGTACTTGTTCAACCACAATAATTTTATTCTTCACAGTAAATGATGCTCTACAGGTTGGGGTTGTGTGCAAACTTGCATGCAATTTCTGATTTCTTGGATTCTCCATCCTTGATTTACGATTTGTATTGAGCAGTTTTAAAACGATGATTCATAGATATTAAGGTCAGAAGGGACCATTATGATCATCTAGTCCGACCTCCTGCACAACGCAGGCCACAGAATCTCACCCACCCACTCCTGTATAAAACCTCTCACCTATGTCTGAGCTATTGAAGTCCTCAAAATTGTGGTTTAAAGACTTCAAGGAGCAGAGAATCCTCCAGCAAGTGACCCATGCCCCATGCCACAGAGGAAGGTGAAAAACCTCCAGGGCCTCTTCCAATCTGCCCTGGAGGAAAATTCCTTCCTGACCCCAAATATGGCCATCAGCTGAACCCTGAGTATGTGAGCAAGATTCACCAGCCAGATACCCAGGAAAGAATTTTCTGTAGTAACTCAGATCCCACCCCATCTAACATCCCATCACAGGCCATTGGGCCTATTTACCATGAATATTTAAAGATCAATTAATTGCCAAAATCATATTATCCCATCATACCATCTCCTCCATAAACTTATCGAGTCTAATCTTAAAGCCAGATAGGTCTTTTGCCCCCACTGCTTCCCTTGGAAGGCTATTCCAAAACTTCACTCCTCTGATGGTTAGAAACCTTCGTCTAATTTCAAGGCTAAACTTCCCAATGACCAGTTTATATCCATTTGTTCTTTTGTCCACATTGGTACTGAGCTTAAATAATTCCTCTCCCTCTCTGGTATTTATCTCTCTGATATATTTATAGAGAGCAATCATATCTCCCCTCAACCTTCTTTTGGTTAGGTTAAACAAGCCAAGCTCCTTGAGTCTCCTTTCATAAGACAGGTTTTCCATTCCTCGGATCATCCTAGTAGCCCTTCTCTGTACCTGTTCCAGTTTGAATTCATCCTTCTTAAACATGGGAGACTAGAACGGCACACAATATTCCAGATGAGGTCTCACCAGTGCCTTGTATAACAGTACTAAAACCTCCTTATCTCTACTGGAAATACCTCTCCTGATGCATCCCAAGACCGCATTAGCTTTTTTCACGGCCATATCACATTGGCGGCTCATAGTCATCCTATGATCAACCAATACTCCCAGGTCCTTCTCATCCTCCGTTACTTCTAATTGATGCATCCCCAGCTTATAACTAAAATTCTTGTTATTAATCCCTAAATGCATAACCTTACACTTCTCACTATTAAATTTCATCCTATTACTATTACTCCAGTTTACAAGGTCATCCAAATCTTCCTGTATGATATCCCGGTCTCTCTCTAAATTGAGAATACCTCCCAGCTTTGTATCATCCACAAACTTTATTAGCACACTCCCATTTTCTGTGCCGAGGTCAGTAATAAAAAGATTAAATAAGATTGGTCCCAAAACTGATCCCTGAGGAACTCCACTGGTAACCTCCCTCCAGCCTGACAGTTCACCTTTCAGTAGGACCCGCTGTAGTCTCCCTGTTAACCAATTCCTTATCCACCTTTCAATTTTCATATTGATCCCCATCTTTTCCAATTTAACTAATAATTCTCCATGTGGCACGGTATCAAACGCCTTACTGAAATCAAGGTAAATTAGATCCACTGCATTTCCTTTGTCTAAAAAATCTGTTACTTTCTCAAAGAAGGAGATCAGGTTGGTTTGGCACGATATACCTTTTGTAAAACCATGTTGTATTTTGTCCCATTTACCATTGACCTCAATGTCCTTAACTACTTTCTCCTTCAAAATTTTTTCCAAGACCTTGCATACTACAGATGTCTAACAGGCCTGTAGTTACCCGGATCACCTTTTTTCCCCCCTTTCTTAAAAATAGGAACTATGTTAGCAATTCTCCAATCATATGGTACAACCCCTGAGTTTACAGATTCATTAAAAATTCTTGCTAATGGGCTTGCAATTTCATGTGCCAATTCCTTTAATATTCTTGGATGAAGATTATCTGGGCCCCCCGATTTAGTCCCATTAAGCTGTTCGAGTTTCATAGGCAAGAGTTTTAGACCACGCTGGATGAGCAAGCATCCTATACAAAATCTGCAATATGACTACTGAATTTTTCTCAACACCTACATCAGAGACCAAATAAAGTAGTAACTGCACAAAGACTTTCGATATACAAATTTTATGTATGACCTAGTTAATATAGAACAGATTTAAGTCCTATTCCTGCATGCTGAACCCTGTGTGCAGACTTCCACATGAATTGCTGTTTATTGGTTAGCAATGGACCTCTTTACTGTGGTAGCAGTTTATTTTATACTTTTTAATCAATACACATTGTCAATCAGAAGCCTACAAGTGACATGGCCAAGAAGGGGAAATCCAGAATAAAAGATGAGAAACAGTGCAAGTAACTAATTACAAACTAAGACGTTTTCAGCAGTCTTCACAAAAACACAAAACCTTGAATTCTATAACAGTTTTTACTGTAAAATGGTATATTCAACAAAGAAACTCAACAGGAATTACAAACTAGATTAAAAAGGCACATAAAATTTATAAGAATTCTGATAACAGTTACTGCATATCCAGAAAGGTCATATCATTATCTTCTTCATAAATTCAACATTTCATAGAGATGTTTAATAGCAAAATAATTAACAAAATGTCAAACTTTGTGCAGATGGTTAAAATACAGACTAAACACATGTGCTGTGGACGTTCTATTAGATTATGAGGAGCTCTTGAAGTTAGAGACAGTCTCTTATGTGATTGTACCACACAATTGGGTCCTGATCCCATAGGAGGCATTTGGACATTACCAGTATCAAACTTGAATAATAATGAGTATGTTTCTTGCAAAGTATTTATGGAATTTTTTATAAAATGAAGAAGAAAAGTTTAAATATATGGAATGTTAGTGTTCTTAACGTGCATTATCTACATCTCACTATTCTACTAACTACTGATGTGACCACATTTTTAGTGGGGCATGGAGGGGTGCCACTCAAACAGTTTGGGGAAATTTGGATTCTATTATACATAACTTCAGATACAATGTTTCACTAATTCTAGAAGTAAAAATTCAAAAATGCTTGTGAAATTAGTCTGTGCCTTGTAATAAAGGCACATCGGGGTTGAGGGTGTCACCTGATTTAGTAAATGGTAGGCATTTTTATTTATTTATTTATTTATTTTAAATTAAAGGAAATACTCTCCTACCCCCAACATCTATAGTCACTGCCACAGAATATCACCAGAGCTTCAAATTCTGAAGCAGGATTTGTACAGGAGGCTAGATAATTTTGAGACCAATATTTCTAGTCAGGCATGCTGAGGAGGAATGATCAAATCTCATTGCTTCAGGGATGCCGATAATTACTGCAGGGGTCAGAAAGAAAATTTTTACTTCCCACCTCAAAGATCATTGGTCAACTGGCATTTAAAAAACAAACAAACGTTATTCAGAAACAGTAGCTTGAGGCTACTACCAGAGACAGAATACTGATCTGATCTGCCATAGCAAATGCAATGGTCCTATAAACATTTTGTTCTCCAAGGCAAAACAATGGCTAGGAGATTTATCATAAGAAGCATTAGAGACCTAGTCAGGCTGGTTTACACTGCCCTGCTACAAGTGGAGCATCTATGGGTATGTCCAGTTTGGCTAGTTACCTTTTTCAGGAGCATAAAATGGCTGTTACGATCAAGAGGAAAACATATCTACACTGCAATTAAACACCCACAACTGTCCTGGTTTTAGCAGACTCAGGCTCACAGGGCTCAGGCTACAGGACTGTAAAATTGTGGTGTACACGTTCGGGCTTGGGCTGCAGCCCAGGCTCTGGGACCCCAGGAGTGGGATGGTCCCAAACATCTTCACTGCAATTTTGAAGCCTCACAGCCCATGCCCTGCAAACCCAAGTCAGCTGACATGGTTCCGCTGCAGGTATTTAAATTGCAGTGTAGACATATACCCTACATGTTTTCCTCTTAACCTTAACAGCCATTTTATGCTCCTGAAAAGATAACTAGCCAAAGGGAAATTCTGGAAGTAAGAGAGAGAGCTAAAAACTCATGCTATTCAGTCCATACATTCACAAGAGCAGAACTGGGAAAAGCAATAGTGCAAAACTGTTGATAATATCTGCTAAAGGGAAGCCCACCACTAGAATTAACTATTTATTGTTTCTTGAGCACTCAAATGTTTGCTAGGCATTACATAAACAAATAAGAAGGAAATTTGCCTGTCTAGGGAGCTTATGATTTTAATAAATGACAAGATGCAACAACTGAGAGCAACAAATAGCAGCACAGCAGAAGAGTTACATATACAAGGTTATGCAATTATTTAAGTATGTCCCAGCTGCATCTTAAAAATTAGCAAGATATGTTACATTACTTTTCTTTCACAAAAGGTGTCATGAGATCTGTAACTTTCATCCAGTCACCCAAAGTCAAGAAAGGACCTTTTCCCATTTTAACTGAAGTTTGTAATCCTGTCCTCTCCTCACTTCTGCAAGCTCTACACTTTACTGTAAACCAAGGGTAAGAGCCAAGTCCTAATATGGGACATGATCCTTTGGCCCAACTGCTATCAACAGACCCAAATCAACCCAGATTTATGCTAGATTTACAGAAATGTAGACAGGGACTCACCAGCAAGTTTAAGAGGCAAAAACAAAAAAACAAACAAACTAATGGGTAACCCTAATCAAATGCTAAAAATAAAAATGCAAAATCCCCTAACATGTGCCAGAAAAGTAGCCACATGATTAGTGACCCTGGCATGAGACAACTGTCTAATTTTTTTTTTTTTTTAAACTGTGACATGGCACATGTCCAAGTGGGGCAAAGAAATAAGGACTAGTTTGTCTTACCAGAATTCTTGTGTGCTGTGCCTTTACCACCCTGTGACCATTTTTAGCACAAATGGGTCAAATAAAGTTGCCCAAATACTTTGTCTCATTGTTTACTTTTATTTCCCCATCTGTCTGTATTAAAAGTAGTAGGCACCACAAGGTTTTTGATTCCAGTTACGTTCATTTGTTTTCATCACAGAATATATGGTTTAAAATATAAAAGTTATTACAAAGTAGCTTACCGGACATTTTCTGGCCTCAATTTATCCAGCACCATCTCTATTAAATCAGGCCTAAATTCTTCAAGTAAATATTCAGCAGCAAGCACTTCTTCTATAGGATAATACTAAGAATAAATAATAATAATAAAATAAAAAAAAAACATTTTTGACTAGAAAACATTTTAAATAAAAAAAGCCTTATTGCATTAAGCTAAAAAGATAGCATTTAATAGTAATTATTATGAAGAACAGAGAGCTTTTATATTAGGTCCTGAATACATTATTATATGGTAATCTAAAAAGCCATCCACCCTAACTCCAGTAGTTATTAATATAAAATTATGTAAAAATAATATGTAAAATAGTGACCCCTGGAGGATATTTTTAAAGTTAAAAGCAGCAAATAGTAAGTGTACACAGACTCTCAAGAATTCACGTTTCAGAACTCTAAAATGATCCTTATAACCGTAATTTAGCCAATTTTTCAAAGGAAAGAACATCTCCAGTATCTAAGAACACAATATATATTGTTTCAGTAATTTGGGGTTTTCAAATATTTCTTTAGAACTCCAAGTTACATGATCATTTTCCTTAAGATACTACCATGTAAGCTGGATTTATAGAAAAGTATATTTTTGGACTGTGTGTTCAATGGGCACAAAGGGAGGTACAAATTGCAACCTCTGCAGGCAGCGATGGTGGAGTTAGGATTCAAACTGGGGAATGCAAGCAAGCTATTGCAAGGATTCCACCAGGTAACAGCGTGACCCACTCGTAAGCATGTGTTACTGGTCTGCCTCTGTGCCTATTCACAGAGCATAGGAGTTGCTACTCTCCCCACATACAGAGACTTAGCTCTTTAGCTTAAGCTGTAGTAGCACATGTGTTTAGGTCTGAGATTCCCCCATTCAGTCCCTGGTGTGTATGCCAAAGGAGTGACAATGGCACCTGTACTTTCTTGCTGGGGTCTCTATCATTGCCTAATGATGGAAACTGCCTGGGGGAGCTACTCAAAATCAGTGCATCTCCTAGACAGCTTGGCTATGGCTGTGCTGTCTGTCTAGCTGGACCTTCCTAGTGAAAGTATAAAATAGCACATCAGATTTCAGTCTCAGATACACAGTATACATTGCTCTTCCACCTATACAGGTATTTTTATAGTTCTAATTACCATAATATCCGAGTGCTACATTTGAAATTATAATTTGAATCTCTGTCCTCCTTCTGAATCCTGCAGGACAACTAGCTTGACTGACTGTATGTTTGGGGGATTATATGTATATTGGTGTGTGAGAGCAAAAGACTGCTTATCTGGAAAAATCATATATTGATTGTTTGAGATATGCTGCAAATTGAATCTGGCTCAGCATAGCAAAAGCAGTCACATACCACTCCCTAGCTGCACAGGTACATTGGTTTCAGGCACCCGGAGCAGCCAGCTGAGAGGTAAATCACTGCAGGGCTGGGGACACCCAAGACAGTGGGCTCCTACTCCGAGCCGGGATCAGCTGCTAATCCCAGCTGGGCTGGAGGCAGGAGGATGGGACTTCCTCTTCCTCTTCCCCTGCAAGGAGTGGCAGGGGCTGTGTCAGACCAACCCCCAGAAACCTCCTCCAGCTACACGAAGCTTAGCATCATCCCCTGCTTCCTGCCCTCATCACTCCTCAGCTGTGGAAGGAGGGGTCACTGTACAGGGAGCTGCTCCCTCATCTGCCCAACCCCCATGCATCTGGACCTCTCATATCCGGACAACCCCGCCAAGCCTCACCCCGTACACCCAGAAACCCCCCCCCCCATGTCCTCCAAACCTGAATCCCACCCCATTGAACCTCAATCCCTACATCTGGAGCCCCCTAAACCCAGACCCTGTCTCTGGACCCCCACCCCTGCACTCATACCACCCCCCCCCCAAGCTCCCTGCACTCAAACCTCAGCTCTGATGAGCTCCACGCCCCTGCACCACCCTGAGCCCCCACATCCAGACCCCCATGCCACTGACCCCCAACTAGCTGCACCCAGAGACCCCCATCCCACCAAGCCCCACTCCCCCAGCACCCAGATCCCTCTGCTGAGCCCCAACCACTTTCCCCTGGAAGCCCCTGCAGGGTCCCATTGCCCCTACACCTGGAGCCCCCACCCCTCAAATGAGCCTCTGTGCATCCAGATCCCCCCCACACTTAGACCCCTCACTGAACTGCCTGCACACAGATTGTCCTACACAGAATCCTCTCACCCCACACATGGATCTCCCCACAATGAGCCCCTCCACACATGGACCCTGCCTGGTTGAGCCTGCCTGCCTCAAACCTAGTGCACCTGGCACAGAGGCCCCAGGGTACAGGGCCCCAGGGTGTTTCTGGGGCAGGCCCAGGCCTTGTGCTATGTCAGGGACTCAGTGGTAAGGCTGCACCCGCCCATGTCCCTGGGATAGGGGGGCGGGGAGGCTGCAGGGTGATCTCCCACCTTTGTGCACTGCCATGCTGGAGCCTCTGCATTTATTTATTGACGAAACTTGCAGAATTTTACAATATTGTGCACATAATTTTTAGGCGCATAATTTTTATTTTTTTGGCACAGAATGCCCTCAAGAGTAACTAGAGTATGTCTTGTGAAGGAACATAAAGAGCTCTAAGTACCCACTTTACAAACATCTAGTAGGGATAATGACATCCTACATCTAGTAGGGGTGCGTCCTTCAGGGATGCAGCTGAAATTGCTTGCCCTCTGGTGGAATGGGCCCTCGCCCCCTTCGGAAGGAAGGACCCAGGCCCACCCACTACTCTGGGTCGCAGCTCAGGGATGCTAAGAATACCACCTACATTGCCTTCTCCATCAGATATTTTCTAAGTCTCTGTTCCCAACCCCCAAGTTCAACTGGGGGGGGGGCAGAAAGTGAAAGGGGAGGGAAAAGAGTGGCAGATGCAGCACCTGGCAGAGATGTGAACCTTGCCTAGGCAGCAGAGGCAACGTTGATGTTTGTTGCTCACAGAAGAAAAAAGAGTGAGGGCAGGAAAACACGTTTTTGGACTCTGGGCATAACCCCAGACTTTTTTTTGTATGCGGGTGGGGAGGTTGAATTCCCCAGGTGGGGAAGAAATGGGGTAAAAATACTAAGTATACTATGCTACACTATACCATAAAAATTACTAAACTCCTAAAAACCAACTATACACAATATATTTAAAGCTATGATGCAGCAGAAAGGAGGTGAGGACACCAAAGATTCCAACTCAGACCCTGCGGCGGAAAGAAGAAAGTGGAGAGGCATCTTCCCACACCAGCCTTTATGCCCTTGGTTTGGAGCACAAGGAGAACTACAGTGCATGTGAGGGGCAACTGACACTGCTTGTAAAAAGATTCCAGACTCAGGTGCATGGCACACATGCATACCCATGTGTGGAATACACATAGAGACCATCACTTGTAGAAGAACATCATCATATTTATTTCCATTCAGATATTGCCCAAAATACAAATGCTTTACTTACATGCAAAATCCCTCCAAGCTTTGATGTATAACCTCGTGGTCGTTCTTTATCTTTAAATCTGAAAGCCACAGCATTTAGATCCTAAAAGAAAAAATCAAATCAATTATGCATGGGAAAGCCATTTTCTACTTTGTAAGAATAAAAAAGTTTACTTAATACATTTTACACTCAAGATCAAACTAGGCATTTGGTCAAATAAATAAAGGACTGGACATTTGATCAACTGCCCGTCAGTTGCTTACCAATTTAAATAACCAAATGAATCACTGTATTACCCTTTCTTGTACACTATCATATACAAAAAAACAGTTATCATCCAATAAGTGAAAATCCCCTGTGATTTTTTATCACTAGGTGACTACTACTTTAGACAGTAATCCAGGGATATCAGCTATTACATTCAAATACTTCAAAAAGTAGCTCAGCTTGAGAAGGACAAAGGCTTGTAGCTGCCACGTAGAGCTGACTAGGAAGGATCTGCTCCCAAGCCAGCTCTGGGACTCCTCTCTCCTTAAATCCTCCCCGATTTACACATGGGGTTTTGCAGCTCTTAGGTCCTAAGCAATAACATTTAATAAATCCATGACCACCAGAAGAAGATTCTTGTTGCACAACTTCTCTTACAGACAAAGCCTGATCAGGATTTACATCAATTTCTTACTAAGGGCACATGTTAAACACTCAAAACTGGCTATAACAAATATTCCCTCCGTTCTTCTTAGAACACCTAGAATACAACATATTGTTGACTTTTGTATATGTCTGAAACTTTTGTATATGTTTGAAACACTCTCCTCTCAGTTACACAAGTGCTGTAGTACCTATACAGCTAAGCGATATCCTTCATTACCAGAAAACCATTTTGATTTAACTTATCAATTTTTTGAATTATCCTCTCCCCCAAAAAATGATAAAAATCTGATTTGATATTTTTTTTTTGTAAGACGGTATATCTCCTGCAGCTGTTTCCAGTTAATTCTTACACAAAGTGTTATATTGTTTATGGAAACTGAGCCTAATATAGCTTTACAAGCCTTAAAAACATTCATGCTCTTTTCTCCTCTTTTCATATATCCAAATTGAAGGAAAACTTCATAGCGAAGGGGGGAAAACCAAGCTGTTGATATTTCATGAGCTCTGGCAGCTGTGGGAAGGCTATGCAGGAGAAAGTAAAATTTACACAGCAGGATCTTCAGAAAGGAGGAGCAGCATCGTGGAACTGAAGAAAAATTCTAGAGTAGGGATCAAGACCAGAGGCTGAGCGGGGATAAACTGGAGAGGTTGATGGGGAGAAGGAGAAGAAGGAAGCTGCCCAATTAGCATATGTGAGCAAAGGGTTCGAATGCAACAGGAGCACTACAGATGTTTCTTTATCTAAAATAGCACTTTAAAACTTCCATTGCCAAAGTTTTTGAATGAAATATTCAAAGTGTTACACTGAACAAGAATAAAGAAACTAATACCTGCACTTTTCCCTTTTTTCTCCTATTCAGTCAGCCAATGGTAGAAACAGAGAGGCAGAAGCCTTTCAGAGCCCCTGCACAAGGCATAACAAGGAACTAGGAGGGTGAGAAAAGGTTTTACTGGCGCTGTCTTTAGCCACATGAACTGGAGAAATCTCCCTTGGGAGCCATACTACAAAGAGAGTAAAGAGTCATCTCTTTGCAAACACATAGCATGAAGATGGAAGGAATAAAGACGACAACTGTTGCATTGCTGGTCCCTCTACAACAAGATGAAGAGGGATAATAGCAGGGGCTGCTGAAAGCCATGCAATTGAAAAGCAGGGGTCTGATGCGAAGTGGCACTTGAAAGGGAATAACTTAAAAAATGAATACACTGAAATGGGAGTACTAGTTAGTGTAAAACACCATGTAACACTTATACTCTATAGTTTGTATTTTGGTACAACAGGCAATCAGTGTTTCAAATCATAATACAAATGGTCAATAGTATCATGGTCAAGTGGCTAGTTTGACAGAACATATATTTTGCTTGTAATGGCTAATTCACAGAGTAATATATATATATCTACATAAAAAAAAAAAAACCACACACACACACAAACTTCACACCTAAATAGGAAAAGACAGAGAGCGAGAGAGAAAAAAAAGAGAAAGGCCTTCCTCAACACTAACAGGGGCAAGGTAACTTATTTCTTCTGCTGTTTGAGACTGTCAACAAGGAAAGATTTTTAAGGGACCTTATGGCCATAAACAACAGAACTCCCTAAATAATTTTAGGCAGTACATGTAGCAAAAGTATTCAAACAGAAAATTGATTTTTTTCAGTTGATACTGTCTCTAAATTCCTGCAGACTCTGAATCCAGCACTGATGAAAGGAAGAAACTGCAGCTAGGGAGTAGCACAATATGGGAGGACTAGAGCGGATTACATTGCATTTCATTCCCAAAATGTAGTCCCACAAGTCCTTGGTGAAGACAGAGATCAATTTTTTTTATTTAGTAAGTATCTGGTGAAGCAAATTAACTTTTCTGCAGTGTACAACTATCTATCTGTTATGGAGTTATAGTCTATGGCATTCTGCAGCTTGTAAAACTTTGAAATCTAGAGATGCACATGACTGGATAAGACAATTAATCATTCTATATCTGATATCATAATTTACATAACAGACTGGAAAGGAGATACCAAGAAGCAATTACTGCTTTCCTGTACTTAGAAGTCATAAAAATCTATACTGACATAGGTTTAGCCAAATGAGACAAGTGCTTGAAAATGTTAACATTTGACATTTTAACAAAAAATTCTGTTTTTTATCTTGTCAAGTAGATAAAGATTTTCTGATTATTCTAAGTGGAAACTATTACTAGTTACTAAGTTTAACAGGATATAACTAAGGCCCTGATCCTGCAACATTTACTTGCATGAGTAACCCTTACATGAATAGTTCCAGTGAACCAATGGAGCCACTCTTATGAGTAAAGCGTTGTATTACATTTCACATCACCACTGAGAAGTGAAATTTTATTACTGAGTATTAATAAAGCACTTTCAAAGTTTGCTATGTATGCGCACACAATCACACAGAACTGGAGTGCACTTTAACAATTAGTTCTGCAGAAGGTACAGGATACAGCTGTACTGCCCAGGAGGAGTCCAATGAAGTAATCTCCTGAGCTCTTGTTCAACAAGGTAACAGAGAATACTAACCCCCTACATGCCTGTGTCAACAGAATTGTGCCAGATGATACATGGGGAAGAAGAAGGTCCCATCCATTCCCTACCCACTACCCAACTGTACCAGGTGTCCTGTTCCCGTTTTCCTCCCGCACCTGTAATAGAGATGGAAGAAGGCCAGGCAAGTGCATTGAGGGGGAGTGTAAAACTTCTCCCGACACCTCTAAGCAGCCATAGAAGGTAGGACCACGATCTAGACCACTCATCTGGCTCAGAAATAGCATTTTGTATTTATATTAAAAATATTGGTGTATCAAAGTATAAAGGTCCACTTTAATTTTTTAATAAATGTTATAGAGTCATACAAACTGCTTCTGCAGAATTGTAAAAGAAATTCCAATAGGGATTGGACAGCCATGGAATTTGGTTCTCTAACATCCAAATTCTATCTATAAAAACAGATTAAGAGAGAACTGCTACTATAAATGTAAAACTACTATACCTTGCACTCTTGGAAAACCCATTCCTGAGGTCCTTCCGTACGTAGTTTTTGAATATACTGAAACATGTGCAAAATTATATCTTCAACGTGCACTGAAAAACAAAGATTACACACTTAAGAATTCCTTGCATTCTGCATCTTGAAAAAAAATTCTTCACCTAAAAATAGACTAAAAAAAAATTATGAAAAGTCTAACCGTGGTTACTTAGGACTTGATTCAACAAGGTATTTAAGTATGTGCATGGTCCCAGTGCAGAAGTCAACCTGTCTATTTACATGCTTGAAATGAGGCATGTGTTTAAGTACCTTATTGAATCAAAGCTTTATTTTCTATATAATGCTTTGAACCTGTTAATTTTTCTCTGTGTGTAAGCATTATTATTTCAATACAGATTTATATGGTATTGTACATGCTGGATGGTTCATAACAGTTTATGATATTTGGGGAAATAATTAGAAATTATTATTAATAATTAAATAAGAAATTAATATCAAACATTTCTTTTATGAAATGGTCTTATTCAATACATTCATTTACAGTTGATTTCTGACTCCTTGATAAACAAAATGCCTGTCAACTTATTAAGAGGATCAGTGTCCAAAACACTTTCACAGGGCAGAGTCATGTATCAGAACAGAAATGTATTCAGCTTGCAAGTTATTAAATATAAAATTAGACTCTTTGGATAAGAGAATAAAAGCCAGAATGCATCTTGGTTTCTAATAGAGGAGATTGAAAAACAGTTCTTCACTTACAAAGCCCTTCCTCTGTCAGGTCCACGTTAATGATGAAGAACATGAAACCTCTAGCACCTTCTTTCTGTCCTCCAACCAGAGTATTTACCCAGCCTATGAAATTAAGAAGAAAATATATTACAAAAAAAAGTGTGTTCATTTATGCTGTTTCTCTAAATGTTTTTGGTGATAGTAATTTATATACACACAGTACGCACTCTGAAAAAACATTTGCGTCTAACAACTTATATGCGGAGTACCTATTACATAGACAAGTTAAAAGAAGGATTAAATAGACACAATATTATGAGACGCTGAAGAGGATATGTGCATGTAAACTGTAGTCCCCTGGCCAGTTTGGGGGCTTCAGAGAAGCAGCTCACAGGAGCTACCACAGACACTATCCCATTCAGGGAAAAGATCCAGGCAGTTTGCCCCAGCTGATGTGGAAGATGTCCGGTGATACTGGCAGCGGTTGATGGCTGCTGGCGTTACCATCAAGTCAAGAAGACAGTATGCTTCTCCCATTGTATTCACCAGGAAGAAAACCAGTATGCATGCAAATCAACTACTGGACACTCAACAAGAGGACTATTCTGTCCAATACATGATGTCATGAGTGGATGATTTTGGATTGTCTGACTGGGTACAAATGGTTCTCAGTTCTGCATTTGCACTGTGTCTATTACTAGATTCCAATAGGGGAAAGAGTTCAAGGAGAAAATTGCCTTCATTTGTCCACTAGATTCTACCAGTTTAAGCACATGCCCCAAGACATCCCAGGTGCCCCAGCCACATTCCAGAGACCGATGGAGAAGGCAGGGAGAGACTGATGGCAGTCTTCGTATAGCTTGATGACTTGGCTGTATTTAAGAGCACCCAGAGAAGCATGAAATTTGGCTCATGAAAGTCCATGATCGGCTAAAAGCAAGTGGGTTGAAACTATAAAGAGTAGGGCTGTCGATTAATGGCAGTTAACTCATGTGATTAACTCAAAAAAATTAATCACGATTAATGGCAGTTTTAATCACACTGTTATAAAAATAGAATACCAATTGAAATGTATTAAATATTTTGGATGTTTTTCTACATTTTCATATATATTGTATTCTGTGTTGTAATTGAAATCCAAGTGTATGTTATTTTTATTACAAATATTTGCACTGTAAAAATGATAAACTAAAGAAATAGTATTTTTCAATTCATCTCATACAAGTACTGTAGTGCAAACTCTGTCATGAAAGTGAAACTTACAAATGTAGATTTTTTTTGGTTACGTAACTGCCCTCAAAAACAAAACAATGTAAAACTTCAGAGCCTACAAGTCCACTCAGTCCTACTTCTTGTTCAGCCAACCGCTAAGACAAACACGTTTGTTTACATTTATAGCAGATAATACTGCATGGAAGCATACCTTCAGGAATGGTGGCCGAAGCAGATAGGGGCACATGAATGTTTAGCATACCTGGCACATAAATATCTTGCAATGCCAGCTACAAAAAGTGCCCTGCAAATGCCTGTTCTTACTTTCTGGTGATATTGTAAATAAGAAGCGGGCAGCGTTATCTCCTGCAAATGTAAACAAACTTGTTTGTCTGAGCAATTGGATGAACAAGAAGTAGGTCTGAGTGGACTTGTAGGCTCTAAAATTTTACATTGTTTTATTTTTGAATGCAGGGTTTTTTTTTAAATAAATTCCACATTTGTAAGTTCAGCTTTCATGATAAAGAGGTTGCACTACAGTACTTATATTGAATATACTTTTTCTTTTGTTGTTGTTTTTACAGTGCAAATACTTGTAATCAAAAATAAAGTGAGCACTGTACCCTTTGCATTCTGTTTTGTAACTGAAATCAATATATTTGAAAATGTAGAAAACATCCAAAAATATTTTAAAATGGTATCCTATTATTAACAGTGCAATTAATCACATGATTAATTGTTTTAATCACTTGACAGCCCTAATAAATAGATAAGTGCCAATTTTACCAACTCATGGTGAAGTACATGGGACACATTGTATTGGACAAAGGATTTGCAACAGATACAGCAAAGATGGAAGCCCTTACCATATGGTTTCAGCCTTACATCCTACATACAAATGCCAGTCTTAGTGGGCATGAAGCTGTGCTTTACCAGGAGCATCCAGAAGGGTAACATTGTATAGCCATTTGCTAGCCAAAGACCGTTGGACTCTGAGCAATGGTATCCTGCTCACAAGTTGGAGATCCTTGTGCTCAAGTGAGCAATGGTAGAAAAGTTTCAGGACTAGTTCTATGGGGTGAAATTCCAAGTCAGAATAGATAACCCGCTGACCTGTGCACTCATTACCACAAAACTGGGTACAACAGGATAAAGTTGAGTGTCTGAGTTAACAATATATGACTTAAGCCTGAAGTACCTTCTTGGGAGTATAAACATTGGTGCGGACACTCTGTCATGTAGACCACAATAGAACATAGACCGGTAACAGAACTGCCTGAGAAAGGTGACTGGACTGAGGCATGACTGAGTGTCTAGTTGTTGTATAGACATATCCAAGAGGACAGCCCCTCTCATTACTATTACTAGTGTAGGAGGAATAGAGCTACTCTCTCTTTGGAAACAGACTAGGAATATTGGAAATACTTTGGTCATCACTGACTACTTTACAAGGATGCGCAAGCTTACCCCACAAAGGATCAACTTGCATCCGCTGTTGCCAATGTATTGTAGGAAGAATACGCCAATGTATTGTGCATTATGGGTTACCTACCAGAATCCACACAGACCAAAGATGAACTTTTGAAAGTTGCCTCAGCAAGAGCTGCTTCATGTCGTAAGGGTAAAAAAAACCCCCAAACCTGGAACATTACCCATAGGGAGACCTTCAGAAGAGGTTTAACTGCATGTTGTTAAAACACGTTGGATACACAGGACTCTCAACAGAAACACAGTCAGAGTCAACGTGTCTCATCTTGTATATACCTACAATTATATGCATAATGAAGACACTGGACACTCAGCTTATTGACCAAACATTAGAAGCTATCTACCTGTAAAACTTTGTTTTGGCATTTCTGCTAATGGACTCCTACTCGGAGTAGCAAAGTCATGTCAGGATACATGGACTTCACTGTAGAGGCCTAAAAGAGTGTCCTTTTATCACTGCTAACAAAACATCCTTCAATCCTAGATCTGTCCTCTGAGCACGTGAATGTTGGATTTAGTCAATTGTGGTAAGGAAGCAATGTACAGGCTGGTGAAGTAAACATATGCACGAGGAATAGCTTCTGGTTTTATCCCCAACTGGCCAATGTTATGCCCTATGTTGGCAGGTGTGGGGTATCCCTTAAAGATTACTATCTGGCCCATGGCCCTCACTTCAGATGGAGACACATCAGTTCAGTATACTACCTTCAACAGACTACCTGTCTAAAAGAACAACTTCAAGAGACATACCATGGCCACTTCTGCTGCACAACAGAACAATTATAGTAACAAAGGACTCTATGACCCCCAGGCCAGAGACCAAGAATTGCATACAAAAAACAGAGTCCTCACCAGGAATCTGCACATTTCTGGGACTCACAAAACTGCAGAAAGGTGGAAGGCTGAGCCGCACATAGTCAAAGAGAAAATGCCTGGCCTGCCACTCTATCAACTCAAGCTATAGAAAGGAATGGGTCCCTCTAATATCCTGCACAGAAGTCATATCCTGACAATAGGACACTTGGTGAAGATACCAGTCAGGACCTCGTCACATTCATCTATTGTCACACAACAGATAATAGATCAACAATGGCCTCATATTATCACTCCATCTTTTCGTGAGAGGTCAGCAGAAGACTGTCAGTTACCCTATGCTGTTGCTCCTTCTGATTCAGGAAAGGAAGACATTGGCCACACAAACCTGCAATTTACTTTGTTGCTCAGACAGGTTAATTACCCATTCATTTGGCATTCTTGACTCCTTTGCCTGTTCCCTTCCCCTCCTTTTAATTTATCCCTATACTTTCCAGGAACAGAATATTATTTATGTTTATTTGTTTGTCCGTGTGTCCCAGCTACTATAAACTGTAATATCCTAGATAGAGGCCAAAGGGGTTATTAGTAAATGCACCTGGCCAATAGGTGGAGACATTGCACACAATGAACCACGGACCCCATTGGTCCTAAGATGGGTCACAGAGCCCCTTAAAGAGAAGGAATAAGAGACTACACACCACCCTTGAAGATCAAGGGTACCCCAGAAGAGGAACCATTAATGTACAGAAAAAATATACTCCTTCTGAGAAAGCAACACGTATAATTACCATAAGGGAAATATGAATGTCTATATTTCTTTGCAGTTGTTTTGGGCATTAACTCATTCTGGCAGTAATGGATATCTCAGTGATATACATTGTATGCATGGATGGTATTCAGTAAAATGATTTTGCAATTAATAATTTGGCTAAACTTCAATAAAAATATGTACAGAAAGTTACCAATCACAGTAAAATGAACAACAGAGGCCAAAGACATACCTTTTTGGTCATTGAGAGGTGCTGCCCTTAGCCTCAACATCAGTGACACAATACAAAAGGGAAGTCAATATGCCTATGTTTTGAGAGACAACCCAATTGTAGCAATGGGATCCAAGAAACAATAGTTTCAATATTTGAGGTTCTCTTTGTAACCAAAGAGAGAAAAAAGAATACTTGAGAAATGACTTAGAATTAAGATTTAATTTATTCAGATTTCTGATATTTAAGCTTTTAATTCTCAGAGGTCAACCTGAAGTGAAATATTGCTTCAAGGCTTCATGGTGTATTTAATGCACTACTTTTAACAGTTCACTTCCAGTGGGCTTACCTTTAGCTTTGAGTTCTGATAAAAGACTTCCTGGACCTTCATGCCCAATGAGATGACCAAGGTAATGACCAGGGTTTGATTTATAGTATTTCTGAAGGTCCGGTATTGGAAATGTGACATAAAGATTTCTAATGTCCTTAATAGGTACCACTTTGTAAAGTTGCTAGAAGTAAAAATAAAACATTCCACTGATTCTAGTATTTCATCTTTTCAGGAGCATACATTATACCCTCCTACACACACACCTATACCATACCATACCATACCAAAACAACAAAACAAACAAAAAAACCCATCCCATTTACTTAGAGTTAAGGTTACTTATGTGCATTTCTTATCAACACAATTGTTAAAAATTCAGGAAACAACAAATTAACCCAACATTCACAATCACAGTAATCTCAGCTCACAAGCCTTAGCACCCAAACACACACTTGGAATCCTCATTTCTCAATTTCTCTCAATCACATTCAAATGCACAATTTTAACTATGAACTTAGCTAGATTAAGCTGTATTGTCTATAGACACCTGCAGTAGTAGTAAAGTATATGATGGTGTTATTTCTACATGGAAAAAGTAGGAGAACAGAGTTACGGTCTGTACCCTTCAGTGAATGTATACCAGAAAGTCTCACAACTTACCTGAAGATGTTCTTCTTGGAAAGGATGTTCAGGAAATTCTGGTAATGGGACATTTTTGTTCTCTACTTCTGAAAATAGCTTCACTACCAAACTGGTCAGCTCATCCAAGGATTCTAAAAAGAGAATCATTAGAAACAGCACAATCATTGTCAGAAGATTCCAGCAATCTGGGACTTACATATTTTTTTTAGAAAAATAATAAATTATAAGGTTGGACTTAATGGCTCCCCCATCACCAACAAGTGAACTACGATTATTTGGAGAGAGGGAATATATTCTGAGATTTATTTTTATTACTTATAGATAAGGTTTTGTGCTTTATAAACCTAAAGGAAACAAGAAAGAGCACCTTAAAAACAAACACACCTACACCCACACACCAACAGTTTGCAGGTCAAATTAAGGCTGCGGAAAAACAAACAAAAGATGTTCACAGTTCTCTAATCAACATGTAATGTTACAAACCACATGTGCTGCCATACTAAAGCAGGATAGCATGAGTTAGACACGTGAGGCCTGATCCAGCAGTCCATACTTGCACAAAACTCCCATTAAGTAATAAATAATAATAAATAATAAATAATAAATAATAAATAATAATAATACCACCTAGCTCTTATATAAGAGCTTTTCATCAGAAAAATTTTAAGTGCTTTAAATGGAGGTCAGTATCATTATCCCCATTTTAGAGATGGGGAAACTGAGGCACAGAAAGGTGAGGTGACTTGCCCCAGGTCATCCAGCAGAACAGCGGAGGGGGGTAATAGAACACAGGCAGTTCAGTGGGCCTACGGTTATAATTCCACAAGCATAGTTTGTCAATTAATTTCATATTAAAAAGACAGAAAGGCGAGGTACCACAGAAGTTGATGATAAAAAAAGCAGATGATAGAAGAGAGACTACTAAGGGGGGGGATATGATAGAGGTCTATAAAATCATGACTGGTGTGGAGAAAGTAAATAAGGAAGTGTTATTTACTCCTTCTCAGACCACAAGAACTAGGGATCACCAAATGAAATTAATAGGCAGCAGGTTTAAAAATCAAACAAAAGGAAGTACTTCTTCACACAACTCATAGTCAACCTGTGGAACTCTTTGCCAGAGGATGTTGTGAAGATCAAGACTATAACAGGGTTCAAAAAAGAACTAGGTAAGTTCAGGGAGGATGGGTTCATCAATGGCTATTAGCCAGGATGGACAAGGATGGAAATCATGTTCTGAAGTGTCCCTTGCCTCTGTTTGCCAGAAGCTGGGAATGGATCACTTGATGATTACCTGTTCTGTTCATTCCCTCTGAAGCATCTGGCATTGGCCACTGTCAGAAGACAGGATACTGGGCTAGATGGACCATTGGTCTGACCCAATATGGCCATTCTTTTGTTCTTATGATAGCATATACTCTTTGTAGCCCTGATTTAGGAATGTACTTAAACAGGCAAGTAGTCCAATGAAGTTAGTGGGACTACTCATACGTTTAAGATAAGGAAAGTACTCAAGCACATGCATTAAACTGGGATGTACAAGTCTACATATGGTATGTTTATGTTCCATACAATGTTCAATGTCATTGCCGTAGCAATTTATTTTTTCTCAAAAGCAGTATTTTCTAAAAGTAGACAGTTCATCCTATTATTACCAAAGATGTGAGGTGTTCTTATTTAAAGCATGAGTATTTCCACATGTTACTTTAGAGGCAGACAATTTAATTAATAATAAAATCTGTCAAAGTACTTTCCATGATTTTAAAAATTTAAATTTCACATATTTTGTCTGATCATGTATTGACCCCCCCTTATATTATTGTAGTTTGGCTCATGAGTACTGGTCTGCCAGCATATTTAAAAGTTTTTCAACACATTGTTATTAAGCTTCTTAAAACCCTCACAAAAAATATAATCCTGATTCTAGGAGGTGTTGAGCATCTGCAACGTTAACTGACTTAATTTAGAATCTTGAGTGTGCAGCATCTCTGAAATTAAGGCTTTCTAATCTAATTTAGAAATTTCTATAAAACAAATATCTAAATTAAACTTTGGCCCTTCTATCTTTGATTATATGTCCTGTAGGTCATTGTGGAATTACACAAACATGCATCAGAGAAAAATCACAAATTATGCAAAGTATTTTCAGACTAGATCTGCTAAACTGATTGTGGTAAATTTCTGAAAATATATTCATATAAATTTTAAAAACCTCTCTTATCTGAGGCACAAGTACTCCTTTATCATGTAGCATTCTGTAGCAAGTTTTAGGATTGGAAAAAAAAATTCTGTAAATATGTACACACGCTGAACTGTGCGGGCAATGAGTATCCTCACTGACTTCAGACTGCTCACAGTGTATAAAATTAAGAACATCTTTACAGGATTGGGACCCTAGCCTCCTTTGTTTAAAAGCCTGGAGAAAAATCTTAGCTGATTTAAGTATGTCTTATTTTCTTCTATAAGAATTCAAATAATAGATGTAAAAATCACACTCAGTAAGAAACTACCATTAAAAGTTTGGTACTCACCTCGTCCTAGGACACAAATAGCCATTAAATTTGATGAATAGTAAGTGGAATGGAACTTCAACAGCTCATGTCTTACATCTATTCCTTCTTTAGTTGGTCTAGTTTCCAAAGTGAATTTGTTCCCTGTAATACAAAAGAAAAATCATGAAGATATTTATTGCTGGACACACATACAAGTTATATGAATTTAAAAACTGAAAAAACCCTTTCTGATTCTCCTGTCTTCAAGGTGCATGTACAAAGATTTATTTATTTATTTTTAGATAAAAGTACATACCAAAAACATCAGATTGGACAAATATCAACTAATCTCATCAGGACCAATCAACTCTTCCATCCTCAACCCATTCCTTTCTTAAAAGGCTGGGAAAACAGATAACTTTGCAGTAAAGCTTACAGGTCAGACTCTTTCAGATAAACGAAAATTCCCATTTAAGTAGTCACAGCTATTCAGTTTTGAAGGTGTCACATTAATGCACTGATGGCAACTTTTACTGTAAGAAAATATTTAGGTTTGTAGTTAAAGCAACAGTCTTGTCTGGTGCAAGAGTAATGAGGTGACACTAGAAAAAAAAAAGTCAGAATTTGTGAAAAACAAGATGAGAGTTGAATTCTAGTCCATTCCCTTTCACTTGGAAATCTTTTGTTGCATTCACGTGGATGTAAAAGAAACATACTAGAACTCTGATAGGCTACCAACTCTAAGACTAGTTTTACATTACAGCCAAACAACAAAGAAACCAGAAAAAAGGAACATTCAATAATAAGGTAGGAGGATGGAAGCAGGACAATAGGTGGAGGGAGATAATAACACAGGATATGCAACAGCAAGAAATATAAACATGCTGTTAAACAAATCTCCAACACAGGTAGCAATTAACATACATCACCAAGGCAATAAGTAAACACCAGGCATAGTATAAGCTTGTACCAGAGGTTGCAGGTACATTTAGTTTCAGGTCTTCAACCAACCAAAAACCACAGATATCCAGTATACAAAGTCTTCATGAAAGGATTTATTACTTTTATTTAAAAAGTTAGATTTGAAATTGAAGTAAAAAGAGCATACAAACACAAATATAGTTCTTTAAAGTTATTTGTTTTTAAAATGTTTGGTTGTTTTTTCCCCTGGTCTCCCTCTACCTCTGCTAAGCAGACCACAGATGTCAGGAACTTATCGGACGTTATAGAGCTCAGCCTGAAGCCAGAATGTAGAAGTACATGTTCCAAAGACTCACCTAAATGTTTAAGTCTATCATTTCCATTCCCACAGAAATGGACAATGGATTGGCAAAAAACAGGGCAAGGTACCAGATGATTATTTATTAAAAATTGTGCTGCTAGGATATATATGAGTGCCAGAAAGCATCTGGGTATGTGGGTGGGTGGGCAGGCAGAGCACCAGACAGTGCTTGATGTCTGGGAGAGGTGGTTGGGGTAGAGTGCTGGAAGGTATCTAGAGTCAGGGGAGGGAGTTGAATCGCTGACAGATGTCTGGGGCTGCTGGATTAGGTGGGCAATGAGTGTATGGGGGTTACTGGTGACTGAGTGGGGATACTAGGAAGAAAGCTGGTGGGCTGTCTATCCAGCATGAGAAGCAGCACAAGGAGAGTCTGCTTGGCTGATGGGAGAATAGGTTCCACAGTGACCCGTTGTGGTCTGAAGTAGGAATTACACCCATTCCTGCAGCCCAGCAGAATGCATAACATCTCAGCTGCAGACAGGGCTGCCACATGTGTGCATCATGCAAAGGTGAGACACTTGGCAACCCTCTGTGTAATTAAAAAAAACCCACAAATGAAGGCTCTGGTTCTTCAGCTCATATATGCAAACTGTCCTCTTTAAAATATTTGATTACAGAATTGGGGCGTAAAATAGTACTATAGATATTGAGAATTATCATCTTAGTATTATTACTACTACTGAATTTGAATATATTTCAGGCACTCTATCTAGAAAAGATCTGTAATCCTGACCAGCCATAAATCCCCACAGCTATCTATGGACATGACAGTTGCATAAAGAAGAAATATTTAAACAGGAACTCTTCTAACCTGCAGAAAATGTTTTCTGAAACTTTCTGGATTCCTCCTGGGATTGGCACAGGGATTTAAAATGATTCCCCGCCCCTCCTCACCCCCATCAGCACAGTACTGATTCATGAGCACCAAACCCTGGCTCGCTGAGATTACAGAAACTGTTTTTTCCTGATTAGAAATTAATCTACCGACACTGGATTTTCTCCCATGGATCATCAGATAGGTAACTTGCAACACTTTCCTTAGATTTTTCTCTGTACATTTTTAAAATGATTTCCCACTTCAGAGAGTTCTTCCTTACTAGGAGAAAGTCAACATGTCCTCATCCAAATAATCTTACCACTTTAGGATGCTAGAGCTGATTAGTCAGACACTGCATCTATTAATCAGCCTGAGAACCCTTCTGAAAGCCTTACATCCAAATGTTAACTATTAATTGAGAATCCAAGGACATCATCATCAATTGTAATAATGTTCTTATTTGCTCTCTAGGGGTCATCTCTGGCAACCCCACACTTGCAGTCCCACTATCCTCAAGGCATCGGATTTCTGTGGCCATAAAGGGGTTGATAAAGCCCTGAAAAAGCACCTGTTATCCAAGAATTAAACACAACTTAAATCTCTATTGTACTAGCACAATTTGCTAGCTAATATACTTATTCATTTGAAATTATCAAAAAAAAGCTCTGTAGTAAAGTGTAGAAAAGTAACTTCTGCGAAGTGAACCTAATCAAGCCTCTCTGTCCATTTTAAAGCTTTTCTGTTTTACATACATGGAAACAGATAAATGGTATCTAAACTCAAATATATTTTTATAAATGTTAATTTGAATTTTTCTTCAGCTGTTAAAGGGCACCTAAGGAGCAACAAACCCTGTAAAAGCCATTTAGCCACCTATTTAACCAAGGCCTCACTTTTCTTAGCCATCTATCGCTGTTGCCCACTGTGATTTATGCTCTAGATTTTGTCTTGATGCACACATCCATTAATTGCACCAGTGCTTTGCTGAGCTTTCCTCATTTACTTAACCTGCTCAGTTTGTCCTCCCAATGCAACAGTTGTTAGCAAAATGCTATTTGGCTGCTGGCAATTTAAATACTCTTCATCCACTTTCTCTCTCTCACAATGATTTACAGTCCCAACTTGTGAGACTCACTTCCAGTCGTTACAAAAGAATTGTATACTGCTGAAATCATCATCATAAAGGCTGTGTCATCACCAAACTCCTAGTCTTGTTTCAGTTTGTTCCATTTGTTTTGTCCAGCTCTTTTTTTAATCTATTGTGTGGAAAATGCAATGAATCACCACAAACAAACATGTATGGAGGAAAAAAGGAAATTGCTTTCAGTCCTATCTTCACCAATTTTACACAAACAGTCTCAGCATGCATTTTATGCAGAACTTTAACTGGGCATTTGTGTGTCTGGGGCAAGCAAGCATATTTGCACCCTCTACCGTTTTTTTCATCTTTTTCACACCATTCTTCCAGCCCTGTGGCTGCCGCACTTGCCCCATCCTGGTTACAGCCCTGATCTTAGGTCAGCTCTAATAGATGGGTAAGTCTATTTTAACAAACCTGTTCCAAATTTACTGAAGGGATGATTGGGATTTCCAGTAGCTTTCTCCAACTGAAACAATCGCCAGGCATCATTCATTAAATTCTTTTCATGCTCGGAATCAACAGCATTCACCTCCCTTTCCTTGCAGCTCTCATCAAACAGAGGGCATAGGAAAAACTGGGCAAACCTAAAAGAAAATTTTACAAATTTACACAACTAAAATGTAAACATTTTCCAAGTCAGGATTATTGCACATAAAAAAACACCCAATAACAAAAACCAACCCTCAAGCCACAAAGCCTAAAAACTCATGTAATATTTTAATTTATTGTTAATTAACAGTTTAAGACTAGAACCTCAGAACTCCTGAAACAAGTCCTGGCTTTCCCAGAGACTCGCTGTGTGGTTCTAGTTAAATCACATAATCATCTTCTTCCTAATTTCTCCATCTGTAAAATATCAACAATGACTTACTTACCATAGAAGAGTGTTGTGAAAATCCAACACTCTTGTTAATATAGTGCAGTGCATCCATGGAGGATGTCAAATGTTTATTTTTTAATATTTATCGAAGGTTATATAAATGGTACACAGACTTATACAAACCTAAGTAAAACCAAAAACATATAAACCTTGATCTGTACAAAATGCCATAAATACTATCACATATCACTCACTATAAATGCATTTCCTATAACTGATGCAACTCAGCCCATAAAATAATTTCAATCTTTCATTTTATAATTCATTTAATAACCAAGATGTTCATACCATGCAACTTTTGTCATTTTTAACTATTCACCATCATGTGATCTTTATTATTATAGCCCTAGAGGCCCCAACAGAGATCAGAGCCCCATTGTATTAGGCATTGTTCAAACACATAATAAATAAGGCTCCGTATTTGTCACGGAAGTCACCCTTCCGTGACTTTCCATGACCTCCGTGACTTCTGCAGCAGCTGGTGTGCCTGGCCTGGGGGCCGCCTGCGCAGCTCAGGCAGTCCCTGGGCCAGTTGTACCGGCTGCTGCTGCGGCAGTCTCGGTTCCCCCCTACCCTCCAGCAGCAAGAGTTTTTTTGGTGGGTTTTTTTTTGGGGGGGGGGTGGGGTGGGGGGGAGTGGAAGAGTTCAGGACTGGGAGTTGGGGTGTGGGACAGTGCTTACCTGGTGGGGGAAGCTCCCCGGAAGGGCGACAGCAACTCCCCCTCCTGCAACTCCTAGCTCCACATGCTGCTTCCGCAGCTGCTATTGGCTGCGGTTCCCAGCCAATGGGAGCTGCAGAACCAGGGCTTGGGGTAGAGCGGAGGCAGCACGTGGAGCTAGGGTCCCCGCTTTCCAGGAGCTGGGTAGGGAACCTGCCCCAGCCCAACCAACCTCCCCAACCCCAGCAGCCGGACTGCCCTCCCAAACCCTCCCCCCAAGTTTTAGTCAGGGGTATTTAGTAAAAGTCATGGACAGCTCACAGGCCGTGAATTTTTGTTTACTGCCCATGACTGGTCTATCACTTTTACTAAGAATACCCATGACTAAAACGTAGCCTCAAGAATAAGAGAGTCCCTGCCCCCAAAAGCTTACAATCTAAACAGACAAAATGTAGAAGAAGAAAATAATAATTGTCTCAGTTTTACAGACAGGAAAATTGAGGCAAAGAAGGCCTATCTCAAAGCCTATTAAAGGTAATGGAAAGACTCCCACTGAATTCAATAGAGCTTTGGATCACATCTTAAAATGACGTGCCCAAGATCACATGGAAAATCCATGCCTTAAACACAAGTCAACTCTAACAGTCAGTGCTACCAACCCCACCTATAATAATACAAGATGTAATGCTGTCAGCAAAAGTTCAACATATAATTATGATTTTGTTTCAGATATTACAAAATGTCAACCAAAAAAAGCCCCTCAGAAAACTAGAAGTAACAAATCTGTTCACCTGTCCAGTGCACCTTCTAGATGTTCATGTGACACATCAAAGTAATAATTGGTGTGTTCTCCACTGGTGAAAGCATTTGAACTTCCTGCATGCTCACTAAGAAACTGACTATACTCATTCTCTTTTGGGTACTTCTTGGTTCCCAAGAACAGCATATGTTCACAAAAATGGCTAAGCCCAGCAATGTTTGGGGGGTCTGATAATGAACCTGCGGAGAAAAATACACATTAAAGAAGCCATATTAGAACAGGTATAGTTTTTTAAAAAGCATTTAGATTATACTAGTGTGCAACCAATTATGTGAATTCTGTAGTTATGAAACTCCACTTAACTCCAGCCCCACAGCCATAGGAAAACAAACCGAATGTTCAAAACAGGTATTTCAAAATGAGCAACTTGGTCATCTTCAGAGGGCTCAAACTCGGTTTCTTCCTTCTGGGCCAGGCTAGGATCACTGTATACCCGTGATTCCTAAACTGAGGCCCACGGACCATTTTTAGTCTGAAGAGAACTGAATGATCATATGGTTCTGGTTTCTCCTTTGTTTCCAGCAGCTACACTGCATTAAAAGGCAGCTAATGATATACTAAATCAGGGGTGGCCAACCTGAGCCTGAGAAGGGGCCAGAATTTACCAATGTACATTACCAAAGAGCTGCAGCAATAGGTCAGCAGCCCCACATCAGCTCCCGCACTTTGCTCCCAGCGCCTCCCACCCACCGGCAGCCCCGCCAATCAGCATCTCCCTCTCCTTCCCTGCGCCTCCCTATCAGCTGTTTCGCGGCATGCAGGAGGCTCTAGGGTGGAGAAGCAAGGGCATGGCCTGCAGCAGAGCCAGGGGTTGAGCAGTGGGCACCCCCCGGCACATTGAAAAGTTGGTGCCTGTAGCTCCAGCCCCGGAGTTGGTGCCTATACAAGGAGCCATATGTGGCTCTGGAGCCACAGGTTAGCCACCCCTACACTAAATGCTTTGCTGATATTACATTTCCATGCAAGCCATTGCTGCGATTTCCACAAGGTTGCTATGCAATTGTGACTAGAAGGGAGAGGTGTCACTTCAAAAAGGGAGGGGAGGTAGTCCATGAGAAAAAAAAAATTATGTCTATTAAGATGTGATGCACACTATGAAAAATATTGATAACCTCTGCTATAAACTGAAATTCACAGTATAAGATTTCAACATTGGCGAGGCTAGCTAGCTACTCTCTGAAGTGTGTAGATATGAAAAAAGTCTAGACACTGATTTGTAACACATCTTTCCTGAAAGCTATGATATGTGAACAGAGAAATATCTTAGACTTTTCAGAGCTAGGAAAAGATTGCTTTTCTGTTACTGTCAGAGTCGGAAGCAGATTAACTGCTTTTGTTTTTCACCCCGGGCACTTCATGTCAACTCTCTAAGGGCTGTCTACATGGGAACACACTCAGGAAAGTTATGATGAATTAACTAAAGGTGTAAAGTTAATGTGAATAAATTTAAGACCATTTAAAACTGTGTGTGGATGCTCTCACTCAGAAGAAAAATTATTTAATTCTCTGTAATCCTCCAGATTAAGAGAGTGAACTAAAGCCACTTTACTTCTGGATGGGAGCATCCACATGATGGTTAAAGGAACTTTAATTTGTGCAAATTAACTTCACACTTTTAGTTAATCCACCTTAATTCTCCTGAGTGTTCCAGTGTAGACAAACACTCCCATATCAGAGATTAAGGTTTTCCTCTTGGCACATTATGCTGCTTTTCTTGCCCATCATCATTACAACAAACATGCATAAAACAAAAATCTAGAATGGTAGATAAAGCAAGACGGAATGATTTCTCCATCCCCTTTTAAAAAAAAAAAAAAAAAAATGGCTCCCTCAGAATGTGTAATCATATGGTTAAAATTACAAATCTGACCACTGACTGAGCATATATTACATCAGGAAAATTTAACTGGGTCTAATAATTTGTAACAGGATATATGGAGAAATAAAACTGGAACTCACAATAATAGAAGGCTGTGCAACCTGCTGAAAACAACTTCTGTAAATGCTACCATATTTTGTGCTATGTACCATTGGTTTATTTGCAACTAAAACACTGAAATTAGTGGCACACTGAAAGTAGGTCAGATTCCTTTTCCTCACAGAAACGTACTGCAGTAATTATTTGCAATGCAAAGTCAGTGGAACAGAATACAAAATAAATTCATTAAATACCTATGTGTACATCAAGTGCTGCTGAAGACTTATCTGTGGTGGGATCACAGATGAGCATTGCTTTGATGCCATTTTCCAGTTCTAATCCACGATATTCTCGCTTATCCTCAGGTGATTTGATAATTTCCTTTGCTATTCTCTTAATAGCTGAATTGCTCATTTTGTTATGAGTATTCCTCGGAAGCCTAAAAGAAAATAGTAGAAATTAAAATTCCTAATTTAACCAACTATCTCAGAGGATAAATTGTGAGGAAAACCTAATTCCCTGTGCAGAACCTTTAAAACCTGTCCTGTATGCCGAATTATGGTCCAGATTCAGAGAGATGTTGAGCATCTGCAACTCCCATTAAAATCAGGAGACTTCATATGGGACTGGATCACATCACAGAATCTACTGTAACTTCCACTCTCACAGTAATTAAAAAATTAAATATCTTATCAAAGATACACGTCAGCCACCCTATTCAACTATAATGAAAAAAATGAAAGGCTACAATGCAATCTTGCCAAATCCATCTTCAACCTATTTTAAATATCTTTGTACTTATATTGAAATTTTACAAAAATCTATACTTAAAATCAAAAGAAAAACATGAAGTAATAATAATAGGTATGTTTACTATCAAGAAGACTATTACTATGCTGTCATAGACTGCCTTTGATCCTAGGATCTCAAAAGCACTTTTCCAGAACAGTGTGTTAACTCAATTTTACAGATGGGAAAATGCAGCCAGGGAAGGGTTAAATAATTTGCCCAAGGTTTCACAGTAAATCACTGGCAAACTGAGGAACAAATCCAACCTTTCCTGTTCCCCAGGTTCCTGCTCTAATTCAACTGCCTCAATTCTTAAAAACTGCTTTTAGAGTTTACTAGTTCTAGAGATACAGTAAGCAAGTCTCCTGGCGTGGCAGCAATATTTTGAAATGTTCAACACCAAGTGAGATTTTGGAATAACATTCTCTTGTTGTTTTAAATTTTAGATCATAGAATATCAGGGTTGGAAGGGACCTCAGGAGGTCATCTAGTCCAACCCCCTGCTCAAAGCAGGACCAACCCCAATTAAATCATCCCAGCCAGGGCTTTGTCAAGCCTGACCTTAAAAACTTCTAAGGAAGGAGATTCTACCACCTCCCTAGGTAACGCATTCCAGTGTTTCACCACCCTCCTAGTGAAAAAGTTTTTCCTAATATCCAACCTAAACCTCCCCCACTGCAACTTGAGACCATTACTCCTTGTCCTGTCATCTTCTACCACTGAGAATAGTCTAGAACCATCCTCTTTGGAACCACCTCTCAGGTAGTTGAAAGCAGCTATCAAATCCAGATAAACTGCCAAAGTAAAAACATGAGACATCCCAATCATGAATCCTGATTTTTAAAAAGTGTTCAATTTTATTTGAAACCACATGCTTTTTAAATAAAGCAATCAGAGAAATGGGAAATGAGAGAGTAATGTTTGAAGCAGCACAGTGCAGTCAGGTAGTAAATTTCCACATGTAACTCTGCCAATGAATCTTAATGCTGCTTTACAAGATTAATGTTTCAGTGAAGGGCTTGTTCGTAAGAGAGAATGTCAAACAAACAACATTTTTGTCTGTGGCACAACATATTGTTAAGTGACCAGAGACTGGTTAATAGCTAGCAAACTAAACTCGCTTGGGAGCTAAACCAGATTTGAGCCTAAGCCTCCAGATATGATGAGCTTATGTAATAAATCTTTGTTTATGGTAAAAACTGCTGTAAGTACAGTTCCATCAGAAGCACAATATGTGCAATTTCAAGGGTTTGACAATATTGCTGCTCCTGTCTTCAACTCACATTGGGCATCACTAAAACAAAAGCCAAATTCATTTATTTTCAGAAGCTTTAAGACTGCATACTATAAGGAACTGAAATGACTAATATTATTATGTAGCTCCCCACACATTTACTGTGCCATGTCTTCAATCATGACATTTATTAGGTGAAATACCATTCGGCTTATAAAAGCATATAATATTTTAACTAGCTCTCTTGTGATCTGTGCATACCAACTGATTTTTTTAGAATGTTAAAAGACTTCAGAAGTGAAGTTCTGGAGGTGAAAATTACAGTGCTTATTTAAATAAAATACCGCTACATGGAAGACAACTTAAAAGTTCCCCTTTCTACAGCCATATTGGTATGGAAAAGGAAAAAGTGGTATAGGTCATCATTCATCTAGATTACTACCTTTCGACAGATCAGTACCCTTGGGACCAGCTAAGTATGTAATTTACATCACAGGTGTAATAAATACTGTGGGTAACTAAAGGTGATATTATGAGCATCACAATGAGGTGAATGTTAATACCTCCAGAATTGGAATGATTCAAATGCTCTTAGGCCTTCTAGAGCAAGGCCTTTACTGTATGTTTCTAATAACGAGGAGTCCTTGTGGCACCTTAGAGACTAACAAATTTATTTGGGCATAAGTTTGCGTGGGATATAACTCACTTCATCAGATGCATGGAGTGGAAAATACAGTAAGCAGGTATAAATATACAGCACATGAAAAGACAGGAGTAGCCTTACCAAGTGGGGGGGGGGGTCAGTGCTAGGGAGGCCAATTCAATTAGGGTGGATGTGGTCCATTTCCAGCAGTTGACAAGAAGGAGTGAATATCAACAGAGGGAAAATTACTTTTTGTAGTGCTAACGAGGCCAATCCAATCAAAGTGGATGTGGGCCCATCCCTCTGTTGATACTCACCCCTTCTTGTCAACTGCTGGAAATGGGTCACATCCACTTTGACCCCCACTTGGTAAGGCAACTCCCATCTTTTTGTGTTCTGTATATTTATACCTGCTTACTATATTTTACACTCCATGCATCTGATGAAGTGGGTTATATCCCATGCAAGCTTACGCCCAAATACATTTGTGAGTCTCTAAGGTGCCACAAGGACTCCTCGTTTTTACTGATACAGACTAACACAGCTACCCCTCTGAAACCTGTATGTTTCTAGTTACACAAGAACAAAAAAGACAGTCATCATTAGTACTTCAGGGTTCATAGGTTCCTCAAAATGAAAACTTAATTCTGTATGAGACACTATGTCTCCAGGTCAAAAGTCTGGAAATATAGACCCAATTTATATCCTGGCTGAGACTGTGAGAGCATTTTTAAATTCAATAGCCCTTATAAGTTGACGTATAACTTAAAACAACACAGCACATCTGCAGAAAGGAACACAGAGCCGAACAACTGAGCCTTTCAAAGACATTACATGAGAGGTTTTAAGACAACATACAATGCAGTCTATATTTTGTATGATTTTAAGTTACTTTATTTACTAAACTCAGTGAGCCAAGAGTAGTCAAAATTATATTTAATATATTCTGGGAGGAAAAAAGTAAACTAATTACACTATTAGATGGTTAACAAGTAGTAAATTACATTCCTCATCTCTTGATCAGTTCAATAGGAAAAGTGTTTTTAAATGGGCAACAGACAGCACAATAAGATATACTTTATAGCCTCCTCTTTTCCAAACTCCAGACTCTAACCAGTGTTCCCAAATTGTGGTTCATAGAGGACTTGCTGGTAGACCACAAAGTTGCCTTTTCATATGGTGCTGTCTATCCTGCTTGTTTCCAGATGCTAAACATTGCATTAAAATACAGCTAAATATATATATTTCTAATATTACTTTTCACTGTAAGCAATTGTTGCTGTCACATAAATGTTACATGATTACATATGGAGGGAAGGTGGTCCACATGACTGAAAACAAGAGGGGAGATTGTTTATCAGACTCTCTACTACAGTATGGCTTGCAATATGAAAAAGTTTGATAACACCTGGAAACTCCTAAGACTTTCATAGTTAATTTAGTGGTGGGTTTTTAAAACCGTTTCAGAACATCAGTGGAAAATCCACAATCCTCAAATTATTCAGTGTCCAGGTCACCATCTTGTGGTGGATTTTTTATTTCAGTAAGTAGAATTCTAATGTAGTAAAAGAGCTAAAAGTATTACAGGCGAAGTATATGTTATGATCAGAAAAAATTAATAATTCAAGAGCCAAAAATGCTACAAGTTTAGACCATTTAATACCACTGAATTCACTGTAATTGGTCATAGAGACTGCCCCAGAAGAACTGTAAAAATTTCAGGGGACCTATCCTAGAAATACTGCCTTTGTGTGTGTGTTTAATTAAAAAACAGGATCTTGTTGTCACTAGCAAACTTAGAATCACTTATTTCTCCCTTCTGTCTACCATATTTTGTAAAAAATAATAAAATTTTGAACAATAAAAATCAAAAGTTTACTTTGAATAAAATAAAAAAGGATCAGAACCAAGCCATTCTTATACAAGGTAAAATTTGATAGATGGTCAGTGTAGTTTTTGACGAGAACAAAAAGATTAGGATTCCCTCACTGGAGCTATTAATGATTAGATTTGATTTTACTACTGTGACATTTTAAGGGTACAATCCAGACTAATGACTGGCTGTGTCATCCCTGCTCTCTAACCTAGGATGCTTTGCTTTGCTGCTGTAGCTTCCAGTCTGGACTGCTCGCAACCTCCAGCACACAAGTCACTCCCAGCTATGTCTGTGGATATGCTACAGCCAGCAAGCCACACCTTGGCTCTTACCAGCCTGGGTTATACTGCAGGGTGACCCCAACACCTCTCACACAACAGGGTCCCGGAGCTCAGGCTCCAACCCAAGCCCAGGAGTCTACAAAGCAGTGAAACAGCCCCACAGCCTGAGCCCCACGAGCCCAAGTTGGCCGGCATGGGCCAGCCAAGGGGTTTTTTCCTTGCTGTGTAGACATACGCTCAGTCAAGTAAGGCAACAATGTGAGCATCAAATGTTGAAATACCTGAAACTTATGAAAACATAACCTGTGAAATCCCATACATTTCAACTGATACCTTGTGAAGGACCACAGAGTATACTGTCATAATACCAATTCTCTGTTTCTATCTCCTTCACAACCTAGCTCTAGTTTAGCATGCAAAATTGGGTACAGTTAGGCTTACTTCTCCCACCCCCACATTCCAAAACAGTTAGTTTCAAATCAAAGGATTGATCTTGCATGCCCTTACTCATCATATCAATAGGCCTACTAGGAAGAGCAAGCTGTACTTATGCTGGGGTTCGCAGGATTTGGGCCCTAACACTTAAGCAGGATAGGAAATAAAACCATTAAAAAAAAAAAAAAGCCACATGCACACACCCAAAACATAGCCTGCTGCACCAAACCCAACTCAGGGGAAAAAAAACAGAATAAATAGATAGTTTCCTCTCCCTCCCCCACAATGCCTGGAAGGTCAACAGACTTGGGCTTATGAAAAAGACAAATGAAATATATGATGAGGCAAGTGCCGTCCACCAAGAATACTAAGCCTCCTGGGTGCTGAATAAATTATTAAAATATAACTTTTGGTGAGAAGAAAACATATATGGCAAATCAAAGGCAATGGAAATATGTTTGAACATTTTTACAATCAAATCGGTGTAAATAAAAAAAGATTGAATAAAATTACAAGGCGTGAAATGGCATATCCTTACTTATGAATGCTTTATTGTGCAACCTTAATGTTCTCTTAAGATTGTTTCTGGGTATAATACTACCAGGTACTTCTCCAGTGCTTTTCACCCAAAGATCCCAAAGCATTTTACAAGCTAAACTTTCAGATCAAACCTACGCTTCCTTCTAGAAGACACGTTTCCTGTCTGCCCTTCTAAAACTTGCTTGCCTCTTTCCCCTCACTTGTACTTTTGGGTAAGTTGCCCAATTCTAAAGCGCTGATTCCTCTCCTAAGATGCTAGTACTAAGATAATATCTCTGTTGCTGGTATGACCACCACTAAGTTGAGCAGTAATGATGATGACCCACAAAATGTCTTAGCTATTTAGAGAAGACTCATTCTAAATAATTTAAAATAATATTTTTAAATTAAAACACTTTCATAGTATTGCCACAAAACGATACCAGCATCAAGTGGCCCAACAAAATACAGGCAGCAGCAAGAAATTTTCCTTTGTACAGCATTTTGGGAATTGTGCTGCTTGCTCAAAAAGTGCAAATGAGGAGAAGACCTAAACAGAGGGCAGTATAACAAGTGAATGCAAAGAATGGGCTGAGTGGAAAGCAGGCTCACATTCAATGATGGGGATACATAAAGTACTCATGTCCCCCTCTCACCAAAATGCCCTCTTCAGTATAATAGATCAGGTGCTGAGGAAAAATACCTGTTGATTTCTATTTTACAAGTAAGTAAAAGCAAGTGGTATACTTTAAGATGCTTTTTCTGCAATGAGATCCATGCAGGTGGACCTCTGCATCCCCACAGAGCCTCACTGATTTCAATGGGGCTCTGAGAGACTGCTGAGGTCCACCTGTGAAAAACTTATTCCAGGACCAGGGTTTTAATTTTTAAACTGCATGTGATACCTATGTCAATCTATAGTTATTTTAGAAAACAATTTTTAAATGAAAATACAGTTGGCGCATTATCCAGTATAGTCAAACCTCATTTACAGTATTTGAAACCCAGTTACCAGAAGCATTTGACAACAATGCAAAAATTTTGGTGCATAGCCAAAAGTAATGGCTTTCTGAGCACTGGCTTCAAAATTTTTTTCAAGATCTGCTGGATCAACAGGATGTATATGTTTAAGCCATATTAGTAAGGCCCTACCAAAATTCACAGCTGTGAAAAAACACGTCACAGACTGTGAAATCTGGTCTTTTGTGTACTTTTACCCTATACTATACAGAGTTCATTGGGGAGACCAGTGTTTCCCAAACTTACTTCTGCACTCGCGTTCAGACGTGGGCCAACGGCCAGAAGCCATCACTCTCTGGCTGCCCAGGTCTGAAGGCAGCAGCGCAGAAGTAAGGGTGGCAATACTGCAACCCTCCTATAACAACCTTGTGACTCTCCCACAACCGTCTTTTGGATCAGAACCTCTACAGTTACAACACCATGAAATTTCAGATTTAAATATCTGAAACCATGAAATTTATGATTTTTAAAATCCGATGACTGTGAAATTGACCAAAATGGACCGTGAATTTGGTAGGACCCTACACATTAGCCCACAAGTCTTGCTGAGGCACATGAACGTCTATAAATAATAATCAGCTCTAGAGAATCAAGCTGAATGGCTATAGTTGGGATGCCAGCTCTTCAGATTTTGAAGTCTGTGCTCGGTGAGCTCCTCCAGTTATCTGGGAGGTTTTGGGTTTCCCTGAGACCTTCAGATAATCATAGTTTTACTATAAATGCATCTCTCTGGTGTGCTGAACCATACTCAAATCATGTCTATATCAACTGATGAACAAACAGCACAATTTTTGTTACTGCTTTTTCAGCTCATGTTTCATAACCCTTTTTGAGTACACCATTATACTACACTGAATGCACTAATTATTATTTGAGCTCCAAAAGTGTCCTTGGCATTATATAAAGATCACGATTGTGATCTATCAATTCCAAATTTTTCATCTGTTCCAAATTCTGCAAACTGTGTTTGTAGTCCTTATATATACACATTACGTTTTTATTCCAGATCTCATTACCCAGTAGTTGCCATGGATTGAAGTTTATGATGAGCCAATACCTGCCTATGTTCTCAATTTATCTAGATCTCCATCATTAGTCTATACTCGCTGCATTTTCATTAATCCACCTACGTTTACATTTTCTGCCAACAGTGCCTGGCGTGACACTCTCAGGAGCTGGGTGTTTTCAGTAGAAGGCTCTGAGCTGCAGATCTCCCAGCCAGTGGGGATCATGGTGAATTTGTTTCTCACCTCTTTTACAGAGAAGATAGTGCTGAATTGAATGCTCTGGAGAATTTGTTGAAAAACTCATTATATTCTGGTGGGGCTGCGATATTAGAATAGATCCCCATTCTGTTGTGTGTCTTTTCTCCTGCCCCTTTACCTCACACATCCACTAGTGCTCTTGGAACAGATCATCACCAGATGGAAGGATTGTGACATCCTTACCAATGCAATAGTGACACTAGAGGTATGTCATCCAATAATCAGCCTCCTCTCTTCACCTTCCCTCAATTCATTTGCATGCTATAACTGCATTGGTTAAAATGAGTTAATAAGTAAGTATTTTCTTAAAATAACAATCAAATGTTTTATCAAAATTCTGACATCACAGAAAAATAAAATTCTAACAACAAATTGGAATAAAATTGGAGTACTTTTCCACACATAAAAGCAAACTAACATAACAGAACATTATTATAAAGGATGCTGCAGAATATTTTACCCTTATTTCTTATATCACTAGTTCAAATGTAGACTAAAGCTATTAGGCTCCCCTTATTCCCTGGTTAACATATGATTTTCTACTTCTTTCTTGCAAATTTGGGAATTAGGATTCTTTAAGATACTACACTTCCATAGCTTCAATAGCTCTCTTACCTAAATTCAGAGGTCAAAGAATTTACCTAACTCCCCAATATCACGCTAAGCTGAAGTTAAATAACTAATATTGTCTGTTATCAAAATGTATGCAAACTGTTCAAAATTTTGAACATATATTAGACTCTTCTGCCCACAGGAATTAGCAGGAATTCATCATAAAATTTGATATCATTTGGCAAACACCCCTCACAAAAAGTTCTGCAATAATTAGTAAGTATAATTCATCAACTCCACTAAAAAAAAAATTAAAAACTGAAAACTCTGGTTTTACAAAATCAGAATGTTTATCCTAATTTTATTCTTGAGAATATATCTAACCCAGAAGTCAATGTACTCTACTGTTTCAAAAAGCTAAATTTGGGGATGATCATTACCTTGAAATTAGTGCTGATCTGGTGCATTTTGAGGAAGTTCCCATCTTGCCACAATTCAAAATTTACTTCTCAGTGAGAGTCTGCAGTAGGCAAACCTCCCGTTGACGCCACATAATTTTCCAGAGAAGTAAAGGGCAATGTCTACACCAGGGAATTTAACCAAAAAACTCTCATCACTTTTACCATCAGTCCCTAAAGAGTTTACACAATTTAATTTCAGATTTGACAGACACAGGAGGCAACAAAACAACTAAACAAATTACTTACCACCCTAATCTAGTTTTCACATCTGTTTTTAAAACTGCACCAGACTGAGTATCTTAAGCACACACTCAAATGTAAGTAAATAAACTTTACCCAAGTTCACCTTAAAATTACAGGCAATCAGAAGCGGCAAACGTGAAACCAGTCTTTTCCCAATATTTTTAATGTAATCTCCAAATATATCTCATTGCACCTTTTACAACAGTGCTGGAAATTAAATGGAATAAATTATGAAGAGGCATTTGAAAGTGGGACACCAATGACCATTTTCAAGGTTGTCTAAAAATTAAAAACAAACAGTTGTTTATTTTCTTGTTTACCATCCCAAAGCATCTTTACAGACATGGAGAGTAGTACAGTTTCGCCATTCATTCCTGTCCCTGGGTTATTCCTCCATTAAGTCCATCCCGGTCACGTCCACATAAACGATTCACTATCTAGTCTGTGGTCAGCTTCTAGGTCTGACTGACCTTGATTATATTTGCATTATTTTCTTTAGCATTCTATCATCTCTTTGTCTTCTCCAGTGTCCCCACCATCATAATATTTTTTATTACAGCCAATCCCATACCCGGACTTCACATCACTTCTAACTTCATTTCTCTTAAAATCATTCCACTTTACACCTACCATTTTCTGAAGAGCTCATCTCTACTGCTTCCAGCCTTCTGATGTCTGTTTCATGTAATGCAGCAATACAAAATACAGCACAGAAGGTTATTGGAAGGCATAAGCAAACAAGGAAAAGCTGGACAAGCAACAAAACAAGAATACTACAGGAAAAATGTAAACAAATCAAGAATGCTAGGATAATTGAAGTAATAAGAGCATCGTGCAAAGTGGTATAGAAATCACAAACTAGATAACTACAGGAGTCAGCAAGAAAACAAGATATGAAAACAATATACAAAAGATTAAGTTGTATGGAAATGCATCGTTGGCCTGATTGTAATAGTAAGAAAGGCTACCAGTGAACTGACAATAAATGCCAAAGACATGCTGAATGTATAGAAGGAGCATTATAGCAGTGGGAACATAATACCGACCACCTGTCCAGGATGGTCACAGTGATTGTGAAATGCTCAGGGAGATAAGAGAAGCTACAAAAATAAAAAACATTGTAATAATGAGGGACTTCAACTATCCCCATATTGACTGGGCACATATCACCTCAGGACAGGATTCAGAGATAAAATTTCTAGACATCATTAATGACTGTTTCTTGGAGCAACTAATCCTGGAACCAACAAGGGGAGAGGCAATTCTTGATTTAGTTCTAAGTGACACACAGGATCTGGTCCAAGACATGAATATAGCTGCAGGGAAACTACTTAAAAACACCATAAATAGAGGCTCAAACGAAATACAGACCCCAAATTTAAAAAAATAAAATAAAAAAACAAAAACAGTAAGGGGAGCAAAAAATGCCACCATGGCTTAACAGATTAAAAGAGAGACAGAGGTAAAAAGATATCCTTTAAAAATTGAAGTCAAATCCTACTGAGGAAAATAGAAAGGAGCATCAACTCTGGCAAGTCAATTGTAAAAGTATAATTAGGGAGGCCAAAAAAGAATTTGAAAAGCAACTACCAAAGACGCAAAAAACTTAAATACATCAGAAGTAGGAAGTCTGCCAAACAATCAGTGTGGCCACTGGACAATTAAGGTGCTAAAGGATCACTCAAGGAAGACAAGGCTGTTGCGGAGAAGCTAAATGAATTCTTTGCATCAGTCTTCACCACAGATGATGTGAAGGAGATTCCCACACCTGAGCCATTCTTCTTAGGTGACAAATCTGAGGAACTGTCCCAGATTGAGGTGTCTATAGACGAGATTTTGGGGGGAAATGGTAAACAGTAATAAATCACCAGGACCAGATTGTATTCACTCAAGAATTCTGAAGGAACTCAAATATGAAATAGCAGAATTACTATTAACTGCGGTATGTAACCTACTGCTTAAATCAGCCCCTATACCAGATGACTGAAGGATAGTCAATATAACATTTTTAAAAGGCTCCAGAAGAGATCCTGACAATTACAGGCCAGTAAGCCTAACTTCAGTACCAAGCAAATTGGTTGAAATTATATCAATGAAAAGAATAATCAGACATATAGATGAACAAGAATTAGTAGGGTAAAGGTAAAACATGTAAAGGTAAAACCATGCTTCACCAATCTATTAAAATTCTTTGAGGGAGTCAACACGCATGTGGACACGGGTGATCAAATGGATATTGTGTACTTGAACTTTCAGAAAGCCTTTGAGAAGATCCCACATCAAAGGTTCTTTAGCAAAGTAAGCTGTCACGAGATAAGAGGGAAGGTCCTCTCATGGATCAATAACTGGTTAAAAGATAGGAAACAAAGGGTAGGAATAAGTGGTCAGACAAATAGCAAGGTCCCTCAAGGATCTGTGCTGTTCAACATATTCATAAATGATCTGGAAAAAAGGGAGTGAACTGTGAGGTGGCAAAATTTGCAGATGATACAAAATTAGTCAAGATAGTTAAGTCCAAAGCTGACTCCGAAAAGTTATAAAGGAATCTCACAAAACTGGGTGACTGGTTAAAAAAAAAAAAGTTTATAAAATCAAGTATTGTGTGGCGAAAGTGAAGGGAGTTTTATTTACCCCTTCACATAACCCAAGAACCAGGGGGTCACCCAATGAAACTAATAAGCAGCAGGTTTAAAACATACATAAGGAAGTACTTCTTCATGCAATGCATATTCCACCAGTGGAACTCACTGCCAGGAGATGTTGTGAAGGCCAAAACTATAACTGGGTTCAAAGAAGAATTAGATAAGCTCATGGAGGATCGGTCCATCAATGGCTAGTAGTCAAGATGATCATGGACACAACCCTATGCTGTGTGCGTCCCCAAATCTTAGACTGCTAGAAGCTGGGACTGTACAAAGAGATGAATCACTTGATAAATGCCCTATTCTGTTCATTCCCTCTGAAGCATCTGGCATTGGCCACTGTTGGAAGACAGGACACCGGGCTAGATAAACCATTGGTCTGACCCAGTATGGCCATTTTTATGTTGTTAGCATCTTGACAAATTGCTGAACCCTTTAAATTCATCCAAATGCAAACATTCTAGACATGCTAGATGAACAGGACACCTTGCAAGGCAGAACAGATGTCAGCACTTGAACCACTCACAGAAGAAGAAACAAAAAGAGTAGTGAAGCAGTTGAAAATGGGAAAGCAGTTGAAAGTGCGCAGAAATAGACAACAAAACATTTGAGATGCTAACGTTCACTGGACAAGTGTTATCAAAACACTAGGAAAATATATATAAAAAGGTATGGGAGCAAGAGGAGGTTCCAGATGACTGGCTAAAAGGCAATAGCTGCACCAATCTTGAACAAAGGAGAATAATTACAGAGGTATAAACTCATCATCAGTCCCAGGAAAAAAATCACAATGAAAACAACTGTCAAAAAATTATGGCCAGTTTTAGAGGAAGCAGTAGGTGAGGAACAGTGTGGCTTCTAACCAGGCCTAAGTTACGTTGATTAGATGGTTATTTATAGAAGCTCTTAAATGTGCAAACTGCTATAGACTGACTTCACAAACCAGATACAGTATATTCAGTATGAACTATTTGCTATCAACAAACATTTTGGTTAAAATGTAAAAAAGCAATTCAAGTACAAAAAAGGCTGAGAATTGGTGAGAGAATCTGACCCAAGTATACCAAGATGAAGAATTTGAGGGTCTTCAGAAGGGAAAGGGGGAGAGGGGTAATGAAGAAAATTCTGGACAATTCTTTTCTTTAGTTAGATTCTAAAGGAGAACTCTTATTATTCAGCGTAATCCTCCTAAAACAACTGCCTGTAACATTAGATCTTTGACAAACCCAACATATCTACAAGACTCAGCACTTTACAAAAGTTAGCCATGCATTAAAAAAAAAAAAAAAAAAAAAAAAAAGCTCATGAGCTCCAGCAAAAATTACATAAAATATAATTTACTTATTATGTGCTATCTTCCAGAATTCCGAACATACTTTATTAGTAGTAAAACCAACATTTTAAGTAAAGCATTCTCAGTATTAAAGCTACAGGTTTTTTGGCATTGCTAATGTAGGTAATTATAATTATGATTCAATATAACTCAGAAACAAGTTGTGTTAATTTTATTTTAAATTTGAAACCATCTGAATCAACTTTTAAACAAGTTGAACACAAAATATATCGTATTACGAATACAATGTGTTGTCATATTAGCATACAAAAGCCCACAGCCTATGGCAGGCTCTAGATGGAATAGAGGCTGAGAGCACAAACCTGTCCATTAGCAGCAACATGCCATTCATTTCCAGATACAGTAACCATTAAACCAATCTTTGTCTAGCCCCAGTTGAATGGAAAATATTTTTCATGAAACTTTCTATTTTATTAAAACATTAACACCTCAAAATAAAAATACACACATCCATTATATCTAATGCAATGCTATCAAAAAGAAATTAGAAACAAATATCATCCCAGAATGTGATAGCCCAAGTGCTCTGAAAGTATTTATAGTCGGTGACTTAGACAATAACCTGAAATGACCCTGATTTATTTCCAGCTCAGTGCAACAGGAGTTACACTGCTGGTAACGTAGAGTGAACAGCCTTTCTTTTGCACTTTCCCCTCCTGGACCCCGCACAGACCCGGGGGCTACTTATGGCACCAGGCCCAAAGTGACACCCCACCTCATATACTGTTGAGTCCTACCCAGGATGAAGCTCCTATAAGCCAGAGAGACATGACCAATAGAGAAAAGGAGCCCTGTTCCTGCAGATGCCTTGATATCAGTACCACTAAGTGACCTTTTATTTGCCCTAAGAGAGAGGATTTCAGTGCTGGGAACAAGGTAAGGAGGAGGTGGTTAGGAGGTCTAATGGAGGGATTAATGGGACAGAGAATAACTATATATAAAAGGGTTAGGTTTAGGATTAGAGGACAATTGGGAGAGAAAGATGGAAAGTTAGTGAGAATCTGGGCAAGGCTTGGAGGTGGGAATGTGGGATGCATAAGAAGAAGATGGTTTGTTTTTTTAAATGGAAGATGAGTGAAGAAAAGATTTAATGTGGAAGTGTTATTCATGCTCTCATTTTTGGTCTATTATCCATATAGGTCCCGATTCTATAACTGACACTACACAGGCAGATCTCTGTCCAGCCGGGAGCCCTTCTGAAGTCAGCAGCATTACTCGCATACATAAAGTTGAACACATGCATGCATGCATGCAAGCAAGCAAGCAAGCAAGACTGGGACCTAAAAGATCATTAGTAATTTGCTACAGCTAGTTTCTTGCACTTACATACTTTCTCTTCCTGTAATAGATCATAATATACCTTTTCTTCTGTTTCACTGTCATGTTTTCTCTTTCCCTCCATCTTTGTTTGTCCTACCCTCTCTTTATCTCCTCCCCCATATTTTCTCTCCAATTTCTCAAATCTCTGATCAACTTCTCCTTTTCCGTCACATCCATCAGCAAACCCACACCCATTCATCCACTCCATTCCAAACTCCCTTAACCTATCCACCCAATTGTTCATACACAAATCTTGAAAAACAAGTAGTAGACAGATGACTAAGAGGTAAGGATGACTAAGGGGTCTAAAGTGAGAATTCAAGTCTCCTTCCTAATCCCCATCCTTGACCCTGGGAAGGGGAAAGGTGCTGGGATTTTTTTCTAGAGTGTTGTCCCTGGGTCCTATCTGTGAGCTCCATCTTTTGTAGTCTCCAGCTAGTAGGTGTCTGAAGCACTTTCTGGCTGCTGGAGAGCACTCTCTCTGTTTTCCCCCGTCCTACCATCTCCTGCTGTAAGGCTGGTAGCATAGAGAAGAGTCACTGCTGATCTACCCTCCATTCTGTTTTGGATCCCTCTCCTCCAGTGAAAGGCTCTGGCCACTGTTTTCAGCTTTCAAACGAAGAAACTGACCTGGTTCTTGTCCCTTTCACTGCTGCCCACTAGCTCCCAACAGAAGGAGTGAAAAGTGTCAAGTTCTGGTAAGTTTTAACTCTAGGGTAGGTTAGCAAATGAATCAGTAACAGGAGAAACACTGGAGTTATCGGCCTAAAAAAAGAAAAAACAAACAAACAAAAAAAAACAAACACTCAAAAGCACTGAACTAGCTTATATTTGGTAGGTTATCTTTGTAATTATGATGAATAGAATTTTTTTCCACCACAAGTGAAACCTTACATTCTGTAAAAGTGGATGATACTTGCCCAGAAGTGTTTCCTACTCACTGTGGGCAAGTGGATTTTTAAAGATCTGCCAACCATTTCACATGCTAAACTCTCTCTAGATATTCTCTGGCTTCCTGTTTTCTACCATATCAACTTCAAGCTCCTCGCCTTCACTTGCACAATCTTGCTCCAGATTGCATCTGTTCTCATTTCCCCCCTACTTCTCCCACTCTTGGGTCTCCACCTTCTCTTGAAACAATCTTCCACTTCTCATTAGCCAGATGCCCTCTCTCCCTTCCTTTAAATCCCTCTTTAAGGCTCACTTCCTCTATGAATCTTTTGTACATTGCACTTGAACAGTTGCTCCATGTTTTCTCATTTGTGTACAAATGTAAGTTCTTCTGTGGAAAGAGAATATCCTTTTCTGTGCTTTATAAAGTACTCTATGCACTTATGGTGCTTTATAAATAACTATGAATGATAACATCACACCTAAAATTTGACACATTGACAGCAGTCACTCAACATCGTTTAAAAGAAAACAGCTGCTATAGACAAAGTCTACTTTCCAGATAGCAAACTTCAAACACCTTTATTGAGAGAAAAGATCGGGAACTGGGCTATCTAAACTACAGAACTCACACAGAAGTATTAAAATTAATTCCATGCCATGCTAGCCAGCAATTATCTTGTTATGTAGTGAAGAAGCCCTTCCCATCAACAGTCCCATAAATACTAACATTGACAACAGAACAACTAGTTTCTGTTGAAACATATATCCTGTTTATTCTGTAGATAGATGTAACAAGTTATGCAACATTAAATATTACAATTTGGCAAAACACAATTCATATGGGGAAAATAACATTATACCACAATAGTTCAGTGTGCCCTGAACCCTGATTTATAAAATAAGAGCACAGTTCTCAGTATAAGAAATAAGACTCCCAACTCTACTGAATGTCATTGTTTCTAAATGTTGACCTATTTGGAATAAAATAATCAAGAGGCAATAAATGCATTTACTTATGTTTTACAACATGCTGTGGTGCAGTATTAAGGCCTTAATGACAAGTTCAACAATACAAGGTATGTTACCAGCCTCCTTAAAGCACATAGAGTCTACCCCAACACAATACACACAAGACGAGAGCAGAGAGGTGATCTGGTCCCACATTTAGCTAGTTGGCTACCCTTTCCCAGCACTCCCCAAACTACTCTTTTCGCCACGGGTACAGCGTGCCCTCAGGACCTTCCAACTCTCCTCTTCCCTCGGAGCTTGATAAATCCCACCCAGTCTGCAGACACATTTCGGGGAGCATGTTACCACCCTAATCCCCATCTCTAGGAGACTCTATTCCCCCTGGGCCTCCATCCCTTTTAGTAGCAGGCGGACACATTTACGCTGATTCACGAGTTCCCAGATCACAAGCAGCCTGTAACACATACACAACAACGGGGGGGCAACAACACATCTCCTGCCACCCGGTAGCCTCTTACACAACAGAAGAGGGCCCACAACCCCACCCCCGAACGGGACGAGGGGTTCCCACCACAGCCCCACACACGACAACCATACCCGGGCAGGCGGAGCCACTGCTGCAGAAGAGGCGGCCGGGAGGCACTGAGGCTCACCAAGGAGGTCAGAGTCCTACTGAGAAGAGGGGGCAGCCGCATATCCCGGCCCCACTGCCAGAGACCAGCCTCTGCTCGCTTCCTTCCCTCCGCCCGCCCCTTTCAGGGGAAACTGCCCCTCAGCCCTCGGCCGGCGGAGGCGCCATCTTCCCGCCTGCTGGCCAATCCCTCCCCAGCGCCCGCTGGCTGCTCTCCTCGCAGCTGAGCCGCCACTCCTGCACTGGCTCCGGCCGGGCCTACCACCAAGGCCGCGCTCCGGGGCTCTACCTGACACGGCTGGGGGTATCGCTCCTGCTGCGAAGCGAGGAGGAGGAGGAGGAGCTGGCTCCGCAGCCGGGCGGCGAGCCGGGGAAGCACTTATGGCTGCGCGGAGTCCGGGAAGCGCTGCTGCAGCGCGGAGCACGGCCACTCACGCTGCGGGTGTGTAACACTCACGCTGTGTGGCGGAGCCGCAGTCCCGCTCTCGCACGCGCCAGGCATGTGACTGTCGCTGTGTGTGTGTGTGTGTGTGCGCACACCAGACGCTGTGTGTGTAACGGCAACGCGCTATGAGGGCGACGGATTCTCACGTTCACTGTTTGTAGGTAACGTTTGTAGGTAACTATCGCGCCTTCGCTGTGTGTGTGACGCTCGCCGTCTATGCAACACGTGTGCTCACTTCTGCTGTGTCCCACACTCACTGCATGTATCACCGGTACTGTGTGCCCGATCCTCCTTCTCTGTGCCTGCCAGTTCACAGATTTCACATTTTCTGGCGATGTCTTTGTTTTCTTGCTGGTAAAAGTCAGTGCAAACGATTATTTATAATTTTATTTCATCAGCTGCTGTGACATTTTGTATAACTGATTTCAAATGTTAATGAAACAGATGGCAATATCGCCCCTCGTCCTCCGCCCCCACCTCAGGGAGCGACGTTAAACGCAACGAGCTCCCATTAAGGAGTCTGCTTTTTCCAGTCCTCCTATGTACGAGTTTTGGAGCAGCAGGTCTGTGCGTTTTCAGATTCATGGTCTTTTTATAAGCTCTAGTATAGTTTTTGGAGTATAAGAGGGATTTCATTATAACCCCTCCTTTTCACTGGCTCATAACTTCCTGGAGGAAAAAAATCTCTTACGATGTAACTTTACCTGCTTGCTCTCCTTTGCTGGGAAAGTTAGAAGATCAAGACCCAATTTGAAAGATGCTAAGCATCCTCAGTTCCTGTTAAAGGCAGCTGATCCTGTGTTAGTGTTAGAGAAATTTACCAAATAATTCCTAAGTGTACATAAGGCTTCTAATGTTCAATGTTAATATGTTTTGAATCAAAAAATGTGTCTTTATGGCGTTCTATAAGTTTGGTTTCTTTCGAGTATCGTATGTCCCTGTCTCTTTTATTTCTCTAAACCTCAAAGAAAATATTAAAACAAAAAAACTACATAAGTAAAAAATCTCTCTATATATTTATGTAGTACCAAATTGTGGTCTAGCAAAACACCCCCTTATGCCCCTGCACTACCTACCTCACAGGTAGCAGTACAGGAGTAGAAGTGGACTCCATAGAGCCACTCCTCCTTCCCAGTGCAGGACTGTGTTTTCTCTAGGAAAAAAGTTACCTAACTCAAGTTAATTAACACCAGGTGAAATTTTAGCAAAGACAAGGCAGTTTGTGGTTTCACACACGTTAGTCTTTAACTTCATCTGCTAGGGTAGGGAAGGATGAACCACAACACTAAGTTCCCTGTTCCTAGTGCTAGTCCCAAGCCCAGATAAAGTGTGAGGGTGGGGTGATGGCCTGGCAAGCCATCCCCATAAAACCTTCCCACATTTGACACACAAGAAAAGGACATAAAAGTTTGGCAGTTTCATCTAATTTAATTGGGGATTGGTCCTGCTTTGAGCAGGGGGTTGGACTAGATGACCTCCTGAGGTCCCTTCCAACCCTGATATTCTATGATCTGCTACTCACAATAGAGCCAAGCATTAGGATTCATCTAAATCTTCTACTACATGCAGAGGGTTTGGACCATATGTTGGTGGGTTTTCCATAAATCAGAAATTGGGGAAAGCATTGGATATAAAGAGGGTATGTCCTGTTCTGTACGGAGGACAGGATTGTGGAATGTTTGATCATTAAGAGTCGGCAGAAAAACAACTCTCCTGGCTTAAAAATTGGACGGTTTAATGTTGATATACATGTCATACAGGAAACATTGTGGAATTTGAACACTGAGAACACAGCTCTGACTCATAGTGGTCGGATCTTTCAGTTGTTGCATGCCTGGGATACATCTGATAGGCATACCAGTGTTGCTCTGATTCTGGCCACACAAGGGTGCAACCTACACTACTGACTTGACAAGCTTGTTCTCCATATTTGATTGCTGCCATTTTCTGTCTGAAGATAGGACGTGCAGTAGTTATTAGTACATATGCGCCACATGATGCAAGGTCTGACATTGACAAAGAGGCTTTTTATGGCATGTTAGATGACATTGTATCTAGTAAGGCACCCCAACTTCATCTTGTCATTTTAGGAGATATGAACACAAGAACTAGCCATAATAGAACTGGTATTGGGATGACACAGTTTAACAGAGGAGAGATCAGGTACTGGTATGTCTATTAGAATTTGCTGCCACACATGAACTATTTCTTAATAGCTACCTGGTTTCAGCACAAGTATTGCCATAAGTGTACATTTTGATATACTTGGGGCAATAGTGCAACCTTGGATCACAGTCTAGTTCCGAAGCCTGTGATTAAACTTATCCAGGATGTATGTGTACTTAGGAGTGCTCTAGAGTCTGACTGTCAACTTCTAATAGCAACAGTGATATTGCAGACGTCGGTATCTGTTGCATCGAGATGCTTCAGTGTTGATAAGCTTTGTGATGAAGCAGCTGCTAAGCATTACAAGGTATTAATTTCCAATAAATACACTATATTGGATGACCAGCTGTCTACCGTGAAGGAAGAGTGGACTTTATTTTGGATTCTACCACAGAGATTGCTGGAGAACAACTTGGACTAAGGCAAATGCAAAAGTGACATGGGATACAGATGATACCATCAAATTGTGAGACAGAAAAGAAGAGATGCTGTGCAGAATGGCTGCACTGAGTCAGAGTCATTGAGGAGAGGAGGAAATGGGCAATAGAGGAAAAGAAATGAATAAGCAGTGTGGCAAATTGCCGGCACTACTATGATGGGTCTTGCACTCTCTCTTCTTTGGGGGGGAGGGGTTGCAGGGCACTGTTTCTTGCCCCTGAACTCATAGACTCAGATATTAAGGTCAGAAGGGACCATTATGATCATCTAGTCTGACCTCCTGCACAATGCAGGCCACAGAATCTCATCCACCCACTCCTGCAATAAACCTCTCACCTATGTCTGAACTATTGAAGTCCTCAAATCATGGTTTAAAGACTTCAAGGTACAGAGAATCCTCCAGCAAGTGACCCGTGCCCCATGCTACAGAGGAAGGCGAAAAACCTCCAGGGCCTCTTCCAGTCTGCCCTGGAGGAAAATTCCTTCCTGACCTGAAATATGGCCATCAGCTGAACGCTGAGTATGTGAGCAAGATTCACCAGCCAGATACCCAGGAAAGAATTCTCTGTAGTAACTCAGATCCCACCCCATCTAACATCCATGGGGTATTAACTACCCCATTAGTGTCCTAGAGGAGGGGAGTGGAGAGAGAGGGTATTTGAGATTTTGAAGGACATAATTGGATGTCCATTCTTGTGGCATCTGCTAGTTAAGAACAAACATGGAAAATAGTGCCAGGAATTAATGAACAACTTAACAATTGGCATGGGTGTTTTTGTGAATTAATTAACAGATCCCCACCAAGATGTGAACTACAACTTCCCAAAAATGAACCCAGCAAAAAACAGGCTGGTGACATTAAAGGAATTGATGCTTGCAGTCAAACAGTTATGGAATGATAAAGCAACTGGTCTTGACAATATTTCATCAGAACTCCTAAAGAGGTCTGGATTAGTTCATGGTTTCATAGAGTTGTCTTAAAAGTAGGGCTGTCAACCAATTAAAAAATTAATCGTGATTACTCATGCGATTAATCGCACCGTTAATAACAGAATACCATTTATTTAAATATTTTGGATAATTTCTATATTTTCAAATATATTGATTTCAGTTATAACAGAATACAAAGTGTACAGTGCTCACTTTATATTTATTTTTATTACAAATATTTGCACTGTAAAAAAACAAAAGAAAAACTATTTTTCAATTCACCTAATACGGGTATTGTACTGCAATCTCTTCATCATGAAAGTTGAACTTACAAATGTAGAATTGTGTACAAAAAAAAACTGCATTCACAAATAAAACAATATAAAACTTCAGAGCCTACAAGTCCACTCAGTCCTATTTCTTGTTCAGCCAATCACTCAGACAAACAAGTTTGCTTACATTTGCAGGAGATAATGCTGCCTGCTTCTTGTTCACAATGTCACCTGAAAGTGAGAACAGGTGTTTGCATGGCACTGTTGTAGCTGGTGTCACAAGATATTTACATGCCAGATGCGCTAAAGATTCATATGTCGCTTCATGCTTCAACCACCATTCCAGAGGACTGACATCCATGCTAACAATGTGTTCTGTTCTATAACAATCTAAAGCAGTGCGGACCAATGCGTGTGCATTTTCATCTTCTGAATCAGATGCCACCAGCAGAAAGTTGATTTTTGGTGATTTGGGTTCTGTAGTTTCCGCATCAGAGTGTTGCTCTTTTAAGACTTCTGAACGTATGCTCCACACCTCATTCCTCTCAGATTTTGGAAGGCACTTCAGATTCTTAAACCTTGGGTCGAGTGCTGTAGCTATTTTTAGAAGTCTCCCATTGGTACCTTTGGGGTCATGTGCAATGTGCAGAAGAAGGTACACTATACAAAAGGTTTATAGAGCTGAGATTGAAGGAAGTAGAGCACAAGGCCAACATCAAAGTAGGCTAGAAGATGCATTTTTGAGGGATTTAGGAAAGCTAAATCCTCTCATGCTGACTTTGGCTGAAAGATGACGACTTGCAAGGGACTTTTCAAAATGGAAGTCCATTCTGTGTGCCACCACGGTTACATCATAGCCCTGTGAATCTGCTGTGCTGCTCCTGTGGGGAAGCTTAGACTTCAAATTGACCTGCTGCTAACTCATGTAAAACCTACAAACTGCCTTGTCTTGGGGACTTTACTTTGAGTTAACTTCCTTGAGTTAAGAACACACCTTATTTTTCCTAGTGTAGACAAAACCCAGGTGGTTGGGAGGGGTCAAGACAGAATGTAGAGTCTCAGCTCAGTCCCTGTTCTCAGTGCTCGAAGCAGCATAGTGGTGGATATAGATCTGGTGCAGTTTACTCCCTCCTTGAAGCAGCAGGAGAACAAGAAGTGAGATTGTGACCCAGGGTTTATCTACACTGTAGTGGCTAAAGCGGCAGTGCTGCAGTTATACCACTGTAACCCTATAGCATAGGTGCATCCTACGGTGATAGAAAGCATAGGTGCCAACTTCTTCTGGCACCGGTGAGTATTCAACCACCCTCTGCCCCCGGCCCCACCCTGACTCCACCCCTGCCCCGCCCCCTCCCGCCTCCATTCCAACCCCTTCCCCAAAGTCTCCACCCCCTCCCTGCCCCTATTCGACTCATTCCCCAAATCCCCGCCTTCTTCCCTAAGTGCGCCACATTCCCACTCCTCCCCACTCCCTCCCAGAGCTTGCTACAGCTGTTTGGCAGCAGCAAGCACTGGGAGGGAGGGAGGAGCGGAGACGGGACGGGCTGGGAGGAGGCAGAGGAGGAGGTGTGGAGGGATACAGGGCAGGGAGCTTGGCTGCCAGTGGGTGCAGAGCACCCTCTAATTTTTCCCTGTGGGTGCTCCAGCCCTGGAGCACCTACGGAGTCGGCACCTATGAGAGAGAGAGATTTTCTAGCTCTGTATGAACTCCACCTCCCCGAGCAGTGGTAGCTAGGTCAACAGAAGCATTCTTCCATCAACCTAGCTGTGTTTCTAACCAGAGGTTAGATTGGCATAGCTGTGGTGCTCAGGGGCAAGAATTTTTCACAACCCTGAGTGCTGTAGCTATATCAGTCTGAATTTTTAATGTAAACCAGGCCCTAGAGTCACGCTCTTGTCTTATGCCATGTCTACACTAGGAGCATTCTGATGATATAGGTATACTGGTATATTATATTATACTGTCAAAGCACTCCTATTGTAGGCACAGCATATACTCATAGGCGCCGACTCATAGGCCCCCCTATCAATGCCTCTCCCTCCCCACAACGCCTCCTGCCCCCCCGGTGGGCCCCGCCAATCAGCGCCTCACCCTCCCTCCCAGCGCCTACCACCTGCTGCATGAGTTAACTGCAATTAATCGATGGCCCTACTTAAAGCTGCAAACAGCTGTTTCGCGGCATCAGGAGGTGCTGGGGGGAGGTGGGAAGGAGCGAGGGTGAAGCGCGCTCAAGGGAGGGGGCGGAACTGGGTGGGGAAGAGGCAGGGTGGAGGCGGAGTGGGGGTGGGAAGAAGCAGGGCACGGTTGGGGCATTGGGGGAAGGGGTGGAGTGAGGGCATGGCCAGGGGGAGCAGATTAGAAACTCAGCGCCAATGCATATACGAGCAAAACTGTCCTTTTGCTGGTAGTTTATTCCGTACACACACACACTGAGCAAAATAAGCTATACTGGCAAAAGTATAACTGCATATATGCTAGGGCCTTTGGCCAGCACGTCTGTGTCAGTCAGGGATCCCACCTCTTCACATCCGTGACCAACACTGTCATGCCAGCAGAATTCTGGAGTGTTGATGTGAACTAAGTCAGTGCCCAAGCAGGGCCAGCATTACACTCACTGGGGCCCCAGAGCAGAAAGCTGAAGCCCAACTGTATGGGGCTGAAGCCCAGGGGCCCTGAGCCCCGCCACCTGGGGCTGAAGCCAAAAGCTGAGCAATGTAGCTTTGTGGGAGCCCCTATGGCATGGGGCCCCAGACAACTGCCCTGCTTGCTACCCCCTCACGCCAACGCTGGCTTTTATACGTAGAAAACCAGTAATCGTGACACTGGTGGGCCGTGGAGTTTTTATAGCACTGGGGGCGGGGAAGGTCAGAAAGAAAAAGGTCAGTTAAGAAACCTGGAACTAAGTCACAATCTCCATTCCAGGCTTCTGCTGGTGCAGTGCAACAAGGCATTGGCACTTATTCAGGGTAGATCATTATCTCACAATGTAGATCTTATTTATTTTAATTTATAATGATATAAAACGGCTCTCATCTACTATTCTAGGCACCTTTGACACTATTAAAAAATGCAATCAATATAAAATCAGGAGCAAAGTTTGAGGGGGAAATTCCAGCAAAAATCCTCTCCTAATATAGCTTAGCAGGCAGGACTTTTCCCACTAAAACTCTCATCCCTCACAAAAAATGGCCCTACCACCTTCTTCAAATCCCTGGGTAAAAAGATTGCCTTTGCAGTATGCCCTAAACATCAAGAATTCTGAATTATTTCAGACCAACTGTGGAATCTTATTCAAAAATTAGTGCCCTTTATAGAGAATGGTGTACCACCAGCTGTTTGTTAACTGAGGGAGACTCCCACTGTATCACCTTTGCTGACCATAACTGCAGCAGTATGGCACTGGAGAAGTGATCCCTTAAGGAGGCAGGTTTCAAGTCATTTAGGATTTTACAGGCTAAAACCAATACCTTAAATTCCACTTGAAAAACCAACAGACAGCCAGTGTAGAACACAGTGGTCACATGATCCCAGTAACATGACACTTTCTAATACCTTCTGTATCAACTCAAGTTTCAGGATTAAAGTGTGGTGCAATATAAAGCACATTACAGTAATTCAGTGTTAAGGTGACAAAGGCATGAAGCAAATCCTTATCAGGTTCACAGCCAAGAGAAATGGTAGCAATGTCTTGGGCAGGAGCAGGTGAAGAAAAGCATTCCTAGTGGTGGGTGAAATTCTGTGTCCTACGTTGTGCAGGAGGTCAGACTAGATGATCATAATGGTCCCTTCTGACCTAAATATCTATGAATCTATGAATTACTATAATATGATTCTCTAACTGCAGCTAGGGATCAAGTAGTACCTTACTACTTACCCCTGAGTGCTGTCGCTATGTCAATCCAAATTTTAAGCGTAGACTAGCTTCTAGACTATACAGCCATATAGAAAACAGAAGGTGTTAAACAATAGTCTTAGTACAAATTAGATTCGCTGAACAGTTGTATACTATCAGAAAGTAGGCTAAATGTAGGGAAAATATTTTACTTCTGTTCTTGCTACAGAAACATCTTTGCTTTTCTCTTTCTCTAAAGCCTGGTCTACACACACAAGTTGTACCACGTTAATTGTTATGGTGTAGTTAAAGTGATATGATCTCCTCTAGTGTGGACATACAGGTGTAAAGATTTCATATGGTGGTATAGATGTTCCCATACAGGAAGGGGAATAAACTATATAAGGCACCTTTATACCAGCATAACTGCATCCACATTAGGAGTTGTATTGATTATAGCAATACTGGTAAAAAACCACACCCCCAACTGAGCTAATTATACCAGTATATAATCTGTGTGTAGGTATAACATTGCGCTTGACACGCTTCATGGGGGATGCTAATTCTGCTTACAGAGAACCTAACCAGTTTCAGCCTTGAAGATTTGAATCAAATTCTTTTTTCCTGCTATAATATGCTTACTTACACTTCATTAAAGAGCACCTTTTCTTGATAAAATAGTTTTCATCGCCCGTCGGCATAGAGCATCTTCACCAGACGCACTACAGTGCAGTTCTGCCAATGTAGCACTTCCAGTGTAGACCTGCCCTCTGTATTACTTTTTCAGCTAGGTCAACAATACTTGTAGTTTGGAACAATGCTGCCCAATTGCATTTCTCTCCTCAGAAGCTAGAAATAGTTTCCCATGACCTCAAGTTGCAGACAGCTACATTGTATTGTCAGATCTTGTGTACAGATTGTTTTGTTTGAGAGCATTAATACTTTTTTTTTATTTGTAGATTCAACCCCATTACAGTGTTAACTGAAAAATAAACAATTACTTTTATTCCCATTCATAGTTTATAGGGCCAGAAGTGCCCACTGTGATCCTCTGGTGTGACCTACTGTATAACACAGGCCCTAGGACAGAGGTGGGCAAACTACGGCCCGTGGGACCTTCCTCCCTGGCCCCTGCGTTCCTGGCCTGGGAGGCTTGCCACCGGCCCCTCCCCTACTGTTGCCCCTCTCTCGCAGCCTCAGCTCACTGCACCGCCAGTGCAATGCTCTGGGCTACGAGCTCCTGGGGCAGCACAGCTTCAGAGCCAAGGCCTGACCTGGTGCTCTGTGCTGCGCGGCGTGGCTGCCTGTCCTGGTGCAGCTGCGCCGCCAGCCCCCAGTGCTCCAGGCAGCACGGTAAAGGGGCGGGGGGAGCGTTGGCTAGAGGGCAGGGGAGTTTGGGGCGTGGTCAGGGGCCGGGGGTGTGGATAGGGTTCGGGGTGGTCAGAGGGCGGGAACAGGGGGGTTGAATGGGAGCAGGGGTCCCAGGAGGGCAGTCAGGAAGGAGAGGCAGGGTTGGATGGGGCAGTGGGGGGCAGTCAGGGGAGGGGGTTCCGGGGGCAGTCAGGGGACAGGTAGTGTGGGTGTGTGGATGGGGCAGGGGTCCCGGGGCAGTCAGGAAGGAGAGGGGGGTTGGATGGGGCAGCAGTGGGTAGTTAGGGGCGGGGGGGTTGAGGGGCAGTCAGGGAGAAGGGGTGGTAGGATGGGGCAGGGGTCCTGAGGGGCAGTCAGAAAGGAGAGGGGAGGTTGGATGGGGCAGGGGGCCCGGGGGCAGTCAGGGGACAGAGAGCGGTGGGGTAGATGGGGCAGGGGTCGCCGGGGGGGCCATCAGGGGGCAAGAAGCCGGGGGGGGGGGTCGGATAGGAGGCGGGGGCACAGCCTCCCCTAACCAGCCGTCAATACAATTTCAGAAATCCAATGCGGCCCTCAGGTCTAAAAGTTTGCCCACCCCTGCCCTCGGACTTCCCTGAATTAATTCCTGTTTGAATTAGAGTGGGTTTCTTAGAAAAACATCCAATCTTGATTCAAAAATTTCCAGTGATGGAGAATCCACCATAGGCCTTGGTAAGTTGTTTCAGTGATTAATTAACCACTGTTATGCCTTCTTTCTAGTCTGAATTTGTCTAGCTTCAACTTCCAGCCATTGGACCATGTTATGCCTTTGTCTGATAGATTAAATAGCCCTCTATTATCAAATTTTGCTCTAGGTAGGTACTTATACACTGTGATCAAATCACCCCTTAACCCTTTTGGTGAGCTAAATAGATTGAGCTCCTTTTTTTTTTTTCCAATTCTTTAATCATTCTCGTGGCTCGTCTCCAAACCATCTTGAATTTTTCAACATCCTTCTTAAATTTTGGATTCCAGACTGGACAAGGTATTGCAGTAGTGGTTGCAGAAGTGCCAAATACAGAGGTAATGTAATATAATCTTTCTACTCCTACTCTTGATATTTCCTGTTTATACATCCAAGTATTGCATTAGCCCTTTTGGCTGGAGCGAAATAGTATTGTAATCATATTCAGCTGATTATCCATAATAACTCTCAAATCTTCTTCAGAGTCACTATTTCCCAGGAGAGTGAGTCCCCCTTTCTATAAGTATGGCCTACATTCTTTTTTCCTAGATGTATAATTTTACATTTGGCTTTATTGAAACATATATTTTTAGCCTGCACCCAGCTTGCCAAGTGACCCAGATTGCTCTATCAGTGAACTTCATTATTTGTCATGCCTCCAGTCTTTGTGTCATCTACAAGTTTTATCGGTAATTATTTTGTGTTTTCTTCAAGCTCAATGTTAAATAGCATATGGCCAGAATTTGCTTTGTTTGGGACTCCACTAGAAACACACCCACTTGATGACAGTTCCCTATTTACAGTTACATTTTGAGACCTATTGGTTAAGCAGTTTTAATCAATTTAATGTGTATCATGTTGATTTTATATTATTTTAGTTTGTTAATCAAATTGTTGTGTAGTACCAAGTCAAATACCTGACAGAAATCTAAGTATATTACATCAACCTGGTAGCAGTGCTGCCTACGCCATCTGGCTTCTCATTTAGGTGAAGTTCTACTGATGAAGGCATCTCTTCAAGATAGTTAAGTCCAAAGCAGACTGCAAAGAATTACACAGGGATCTCACAAAACTGGGTGACTGGGCAACAAAATGGCAGATGAAATTCAGTGTTGATAAATGCAGAGTAATGCACATTGGAAAGCATAATCCCAATTAGACATACAAAATTATGTGGTCTAAATTAGCTGTTACCATTCAAGAAAGAGATTGCGGAGTCACTGTGGATAGTTCTCTGAAAACATCCGCTCAGTGTGTAGCAACAGTCAAAAAAGCCAACAGAATGTTAGGAACCATTAGGAAAGGGATAGATAATAAGACAATAAATATCATAATGCCACTATATAAATCCATGGTATGCCCACACCTTGAATACTGCATGCAGTTCTGGTAGCCCCACCTCAGAAAAGATATATTAGAAATGGAAAAGATACAGAAGGACTACGAAAATGAATTAGGGGTATGGAACAGCTTCCATATGAGAGGAGATTAAAAAGACTGGGACTGTTCATCTTTGAAAAAACAAAGGGGGATTATGACAGAGGTCTGTAAAATCATGAATGATGTAGAGAAAGTGAATAAGGAAGTGTTATTTACCTCTTCATATAACACAAGAACCAGGGGTCACATGATGAAATTAATAGGCAGCAGGTTTAAATCAACAAAAGGAAGTACTTCTTCACACAATGCACAGTCAACCTGTGGAACTCATTGCCATGGGATGTTGAGAAGGCCCAAAGTATAACTGGGTTCAAAAAAGAATTAGATAAGTTAATGGAGAATAGGTCCATTAGTGGCTATTAGCCAAAATGGTAAGGATGCAACCCCATGCTCTGGATGCCCCTAAACCTCTGACTGCCAAATGCTGAAGCTGGATAACAGAGGATGGAAAACTCAGTAATTGCCCTGTTCTGTTCATTCATTCCGAGGCATCAGGCACTGGCCACTGTCAGTAGACTGGGTGATGGGCTAGATGGACCATTGATCTGACTAATATGGCCATTCTGATGTTCAGTCAGTATTTATCTGTTTGCTCAACAAGTGTTTATGTTCATCACCACAGAAATCAATATATTATTTAAATTGGTCTGAATAACTTTATTTTGATATTTTTGTATTTTTGATCTTTAATTTTTCTATGTCACTTCTATTTTTTTAATAAATGAAACATGTTTGCTATAATTGACATACATTTTTTAGGGTCAGCTTTAGGGTCAGATTTAACTACTTTTGAACCTCTTTCCCAATTTTAAAAGTATCTTATTTATTTGCAATATGCCATTTCCTTGTTCATTTGTGTCTTCTGTCTTGCCTAGACTAGGAAAAAAGGTTCTGCTTACGTTATAAACTGACCTATTAAATAGAGCTAACGGTGTTAAACTGGGTCTACACTTGTGTTAAATTGGGTTTTTCAATCATGTTGAGTTAGCTTGATTGACTAAAGTATCATTTTTCCTAGCAGAGACAAGACCTAAATACAGAAAGGCCTGATCCAATTCCCATTAAAATAGATTCCTATGGTTTAATTGGGAGTTTGAATGGTCTCTAACCTGTTTACAGAACATGTATTTTTCTAGTAATTGTCTTATTTTCTATAAGAAGCCAAATTCTGACATTCCATCGCAGCTGTACATACTTACATACCAAAAAAGAAACTGCAGCGAGAAGTTGGAGCAGAAGGTAGAAGTTAATTTTCCTCCACAGTGAATATTGCAAAGGGGTTGTTATAAAGTGTAGGTGATGGCATATAATCTACAGGTTTATGTACATATACTTGTTGCTACCTCGATCAGGCCATAGCCCTGACACACTTCCCTATGCAAATTATTTTTACGCTTAGCAGGTACAGAATGCATAGGGTGGCTGTGAATAAGGATGGACTCAATCAGAATATAGTTGCAATCAGTGTTGCTTTTGTATCTATTAATTTTCCCATTTGGATGCCTCTTTCCATAAACCAGCCAGAATTTGTTTCTGTGATTTTAGTTTTCCTTAAAAAATTAAACAAAATACACCACGCCTAGGAAATTACACACCAAAAACCTACATTAAAAGAAAGTTATTTTGGTTGCAAAGTTTGGTTTGCAAAACTAGGAAGTTAGGAAATGCCAGCGCTAGCATCTCCTGTACAGCCTAATTTGACACCCTTTTGCATATACCCTTTATGATACAGTTTTTAATGACATGATTACATGCTTTTTCTACATGATCCCTGCCTCATTCAGTACAGAGGTTTGATGGACAAAGGGGAAGAATTAAGATTGCAAGGGTAAGTGAATCTGGCATTACTAACTTTTGACTTGCACACGAATTTTCTTTTAATGTAGTATTTTTAATATGTAATGTATAAGCAGATTGTATCTCATTTTAGTGACACCCTTACACTCAAGTGTTATGTGGAAGCCAATAGGTAATGCTGCCTCAGAAATGCTGCAAATTAAACTTGTATGAATTAGTGTAAAGTCTCTATTGGTCTTTGCGGTCCTCAGCCTATTTTTAGAATGAGCCAGGACCTTTTGTTTAGGATTGGACTAGCAGCTCAACAGTAATGGCCTTTTATATATGAAGATATCATATATGCATGATTCCTATGCCTTGTTCTTAGTGCCTTTGCATGAGACTGCAATATCTTTGGTTCTTGCAGACATTGTTTTAACTCTTAAGAGGAGTGGGAGCAGGTAACGATGAAGCTGTTTCACAAGAACGGCCATACTGGGTCAGACCAAAGGTCCATGAAGCCAAGTATCCTGTCCTCTGACAGTGGCCAATGGTAGGTGCCCCAAAGGGAATGAACAGATGGGTGACAGGGCATTGATCACTTGATGATAACCTAAGCCCAACTTCTGGCAAACATAGGCTAGGGACACCATTCCTGTCCGTCCTGGCTAATAGCTATTGATGGACCTATCTTCCATGAATCTATCTAACTCCCTTTTGAACCCCATTATAGTATTGGCCTTCACAACACCTCTAGCAAGGAGTTCCAGAGGTTGACAGTGCATTGCATGAAAAAATACTTTCTTGTGTTTGTTTTAAACCTGCTACCTATTTATTTCATTTGGTGGCCCCTTGTTCTTGTTTTATGAGGAGTAAATAACACTTCCTTATTTACTTTGTCATGTCACCATTTGCCAAATAAAAATGCACCCTTGCAAAATTCCAATCCATTCTCTCTTGTCTGTGTCGTCCGTGAAGGACCTCTGATCCAGGGACCGCACCTGGTTGCCCCTCGCTCCAGCTCTTCAGGATTCTAGCAATGCTCCTCATTGTGCAGTTCTAGTTTATGCAGGCTCTTATGCTATACCTATTCCTTTTAGTAATGAAACTGCTGTCTGAAAGCAAGTCAGTGAGAGACAGCTGCTCCCACTATATTGTGTAGAAAGTAGACCCTTATACTGTAATAGATCTAAAAACATGGTTTGTTAAAAGGTAGAAAAGCCTCCTTGTTCCGCTTCCTGCAGTACAACAAGGAGTAGGGAGAAAGTAGACACTGAATGACAGGAGCGTCTGTGCAGTGCTCTTGCCGTAAGGAAAGGAACATTGCATGGGCTTCCCGTGACTCAAGTACCTTTACAGCCACCGAATACAGGTGCAGTAATGTCCACAAGCCCTCCCCCGACAGCAGTTATACAATTGCCGCGAGGCGACAGTGCAGAGCACGCAGTGTCCGATCCGACTGCAGAGGGCTACATTCGCCGTAGCACGCAGCGCAACACGTCACTTCTTGGAACCAAGTGACCGCCTGCAGACAGACACTACCACTCCCAGCATGCAGTGCTTCGGGGAGGGGGACCACCATTCCCAGCACCCATTGCTTCGTGGGACGTAAGCGACCTGGTGTTCGACTCCGGCACGCTCACGCCCGAGACGTGCGCCGTCTGCACGCCTATGTGACGTCAATTAAAGTACCACCCTGCCCCCGAGTTCCCGAAATTTAAAATAAGTCCCATGCTGCACCACGAGCCGCGCGGCTGTCCGTTGATTGGCTGCGGAGGTGCTGGCGCGCGGTTCAAAGTTGTCGAGGGGAAGGGGCGCCCTTGGCTAGGCGCGTAGTGACGGGAAGCGGCCGGAGCAGCTCGGCGGGTGGCGACGGTGGGCCAGGGTGAGTGCCTGCGCGCTAATCGCGGGTGGGGGGGCTCCGGGCCGGCCCGTCCCCCCTTTCCCAGAAACCCCTCCTGAGCTCAAGGCTCCTTTGCTGAGCGATGCTCCCTCTCCGTGGCCGGCTGCCGCTGTGCTCAGCGCCGGGTTCCCTGTGTGAGCGGGACACGGCGCCGCTCGGTGCCCCGCGGGGGAGGAATGATGCTCCCCCCGCCCGGGCTGTCGGGGCAGGGCTGTAGAGCGCTCGGGGGCCTGGCAGGGGAGGGCTGGGGCGCTGTCCGCTGTCCCGTCCGCGCACCAGGGAGCAGCCAGTCTGCACTCACCGCTTCCTTCTCCTCCGCAGGCTCCCCGCGCCCAGAGACCATGGCGACGGCGGCCCTGAGCTCCCAGGGAGGCGCTAAGAAAGAGGAGAAAGGCAAGAATATCCAGGTGGTTATGAGATGCAGGTAAGCGGGTCCGGTGCGCCCTGTGACCGCTCCTCCTGGGCGGTGGGTGCTTCTCTGTTACAGCCACGGGCAAATAACGAGTGCTGGACGGCATCCAGACGGGCCTGGTGAGGAGGCTGCCAAAGATTCCTGTGGTCAGAACTGTGTAAAACATTAGAAGGGACGATTTAATGGTGAGGTAGTTATAGCTATGGGGACATTTTAACTAAAGCCCCTATATTTAAATACTTTCTCAGAAGTTCAAATCTGGGACATCTCCTTGGCCTAGGTGTGATATGTTTATAAAGCATGGTGAGCTTCAGACTTGCAAATGCATATCTTACCAAATTATCGAAAAGAAAAGGAGGACTTGTGGCAACTTAGAGGCTAACAAATTTATTTGAGCATAAGCTTTCCTGGGCTACAGCTCACTTCATCGAAAGCTTATGCTCAAATAAATTTGTTAGTCTCTAAGGTGCCAAAGTACTCCTTTTCTTTTGGGAATACAGACTAACAGGGCTGCTACTCTGAAACTTACCAAATTATGTTTCTCCCTTCAAAGAAAATAAATGCCTGAACTATGTTAAAGTAAGACTAATTGGACAACTTAACATTAGCCTAACAGTTAGTTCCCTTACATGACAGCATTGTAGTACAATTTTTTTTAAACTCTCCTTTCTTCTAGTTTTCCTCTCTTCTTTGAGAGTCCTCTCCAGGATGGGTTCAGGAGACAGAAAGTCTTTGTGGATGGGAACCCCACCCTTTTCATTGTCAAGATGTAGATTTTTCCGCCCTTAACCTCTTTCCTGCCAAAGAATGGCTGCTTAACCAGGTGATGGCCCATTTGCTAGCCTTTTGTCTCTGGAGAACCAGTTTGTGACTGCTCTCCAGATTTGGAATATGTCTTAGGCCTTGTCTACACTACACAGTTTTGTCAACAAATATCAGCTTTTGTCAACAAAACAGTGGAGGTGCACACACTGAAATGCTCCTCCACAGGATGTAACTACCTTGCTATGCCGACATAATAAAACCACCTCAACAAGAGGTGTAGGGTTTATGTTAGTGTAGTTAGGCCGATGCAATGTCTGTAGACCCTGTGTTACATTGTGTCCCTCTCCCCCCCCCTTCAGACGTTCTTTTTAAACCCTGGATTTGTGCTGGAAATGGCTCACCTTGATTATCATACACATTGTAAGGAGAGTGATCACTTTAGATAAGCTATTACCAGCAGGAGAGTGGGGTGGGGGGAGAGAGAACCTTCTGTAGTGGTAAACACCCATTTTTTCATGCTTTGTGTGTATAAAAAGATCTTCTATACTTTCCACAGTATGCATCTGATGAAGTGAGCTGTAGCTCACGAAAGCTTATGCTCAAATAAATTGGTTAGTCTCTAAGGTGCCACAAGTACTCCTTTTCTTTTTGTGTTACATTGGTTGTTAGCTGCCAACTCCCCTGGAGAGCTGGGCCACTGGGAGCCAGGTCTAGAAGCCCGGTTGTCTTCCACCAGTGCTCTGGGCTGGGAATGGTGGGTGTCTTGTCAATTTCCCAGCTCTGGAGCTGTGAAATTGACACAGCTGCCTGGCTCCCAGCAAGGAGCAGGCAGGGGGTGCCCAAGAAGCGGGGACAGCTGGACCCCACTCCCTGGGTGTAATTTTTTTTTAACCCATTTACTCTTTTGGACTTCATGACGTCACCTGGCAACAAGTTCCACACGTTGTGCATTGTGTGAAGAAGTATTTCCTTAGGTTTGTTTTACACCTGCTGCCTATTAATTTCATTGGGTGACCCTGGTTCTTGTGTTATGTGAAGAGGTAAATAACACTTCACTTTCTCCACACCATTCATGATTTTATAGTCTCTATTGTCATCCCCCTCAGTCATATCTTTTTCCAAGCTGAACAGTCAGTCTCTTTAACCTCTCCTCATACGGAAGCTGTTCCATACCCCTATTAATTTTTGTTGCCCTTCTCTGTACCTTTTCCAATTCTAGTATATCTTTTTTGAGTTTGGGCCACCAGAAATGCATGCAGTATTCAAGGTCTGGGCATACCATGGATTTATGTAGTGGCGTTGATTTTTTTTTATTATTATGATTATCATCATCTATCCCTTTCCTAATGGTTCCTAACATTCTGTTAGCTTTTTTGACGGCTGCTGCACATTGAGTGAATGTCTTCACAGAACTATCCAAGATTAACTCCAAGATCTCTTTCTTTAGTAGTGTCACCGTGCCTCGGTGGGTCACAGCTGAGAATACCAGATACAGGACAAAGTGCTGAAAAATAGCGCAGGCTCACCCCAAACTGGTGGTTATTCTACCATTAGCTATACCAAGCCAGTAACAAAAGTTAACTTCTGTCTTAAGTTCTCTCTAAGCTGTGCAACCGCTCAGCAGCCTATTAAGCACCATGCAGGCGCTCAGGGCTGCGGTGGGGAGAGATGCCTCTCCCCCAGCCCCAGACCTGCTGTGAGAGAGCTTGGGGGAGTCCTCGCTCCCTGTCATAGCCCCAGGGCAGCCTGCCCAAACCCTTTATCCCCGGCCCCACCTCAGAGCCTGCATCCCCATCTGGAGTGTCCCCCCTGCTCCCGGCACCCTAACTCTCTGCCTCAGCCCTGAGCTCCCCAGTCCCACCCCGGAGCCTGCACCCCAACCCTCTCCCCAGACCTTAGCCCCCTCCCATACTGCGAACCCCTCGGCCCCACCCCCTCCACATGAATTTTGTTATGTGCACCAATATGGAGGTAATGTGAGACAAAATTCATTCTGCACGTCTCACTACACTGATTCACATGAAGTCAAAGATGCAGTCTCCTTAGGCATTCTAGCACTTATTTCCTCACGCAGACACTAGGCTTTATGATGAGTGGTTATTGAAAACCAATTTAATCAAACAAAGGGTCCTTCTGATCTCAAGAGATCAGCCACATAGCCAGGTCAGTATATAACTCAGATCTTGTCCAATAATCTCTCTGTTGTCAATAGTCTAGTAACTACTCCTGGGGGGAATTCTGCACGTGCGCAGAATTCATGTCCCCTGCAGATTTCTTTGCTGTTCCCCCTCCAGAAAAATGACATTCTGACAGGGAAGCAAAGGCAAGCTGCAAGAGCAGTCACACACCACTCCCTAGCAGCACGGGTACATAGTTTCAGGCACCCGGAGCAGCTGATGGGAGAGGTAAATCACTGTGGGGCTGGGGACACCCCAGCCAGTGGCTCCTACCCTGAGCCAGGATCAGCTGCTAGTCCTGGCTGGGTTGGAGGCAGGAGAGGTTGGGACTTCCTCTTCCCCTACAAGGAGTGGCTGGGGCTGTGTCAGACCCACCCTCGGAAACCTCCCCCAGCTACAGGAAGCTCAGCATCCTTCCCTGCTTCCTGCCCCCATCACTTCTCGGCTGCGGGGGGAGGGGTCATTGTATGGGGAGCATCTGGACCTCGCATACCCAGACATCCCGGCCAAGCCTCACTCCGTACACCCAGAACCCCCCAGCTCTCCATACTCGAACCCCAACCCATTGAACCTCAACCAAATGCATCCAGACCCCCAGCCCTGCACCTAGACCACCCCCCGTTGAGCTCCTTGCACTCAACCCCCCCCAACCCGATGAGCCCCACCTCTCTGCACCACTCTGAGCCCCCACATCCACTGACCCCCCCCCCAGGTAGTTGCAACCAGACCCCCTACCCCACCAAGCCCTACTACCCCAACACCCAGACTCCCCCACTGACACCTTCAAACCCAGACCCCTTCGCTGAGCCCCAACCACCTTCACCTGGAAGCCTCTGCAGAGTCCCATTGCCCCTGCACCTGGAGCCCCCAACAAGCCTCCGTGCATCCAGATCCCCCCCACACACACACCTAGACACCCCCCACACACACACTGAGCTGCCTGCACCCAGATTGTCCCTCTCACCCCACACCTGGTTCCCCCCACACAGCCCTTTCACACTTGGATCCTGCCTAGTTGAGCCTGCCTGCCCCACACCTGGTGCACCTGGCACAGAGGGGCAGGGCCCCAGGGTGTTTCTGGGCCAGGCCTTGTGCTGTGTCAGGGTCACAAATAACCTCACTGCTCAGTCTATTTCCCAGGGGTGGGGAGGCTGCCGGGTGATCTCCCACCTTCGTGCAGCCAGTGGCCTGTGCTCCCCACTGTCATGCTGGAGCATCTGTGTTTATTTATTGACAAATAAAACTTGCAGAATTTTGGAGAATTTTAAAATATTGTGTGCATAATTTTTAATTTTTTGGTGCAGAATGCCCTCAGGAATAAGTAACTAAAATCTAAAGCTTTATTTATAAAGAAGGGGAGGGTTACAGTCATTGCAAAGTTGGTGTGTCAGGTTTGAAGCAGTGATGGACTAAGTTCCCTCGGAGCTGCCGCAGTCGGCGAAAGGCGCCTCTCCTTCTGTCCCAGCCTTGGAGCTGCTGCGGCGAGAGAGGGATGGGGGAAGTCCTCTCTCCCCACTGCAGCCCCAGGCAGTCTGCACCCCAAACCCCTCATCCCTGGCCCCACCCCAGAGCTCGCACCCCTCCAACTCTCGGTTTGCAAATGTCTTTCTGAAAGTTACCCAAACAGCACTTTAACGTTGGTAGTGAAGACACATTAAAGTGCTGCCGTGGCAGCGCTTTAACATGGCTACTTAGTTGTGGCACCAGCGCTGGGATCCCCCTGAGCGAGAAAGTTGCAGCCTCTAAAGTGGCAGCGTAGATTACAGGAAGACTTGCTGGTGGGACAAGTTTCTTCTGTGGTGCAGTGTGAGAGTCCATTGCCCTTGATGGGCCATTATCACAAAGCTGTCTGGCTTCACCTGGTGGGTGTTACCCCAGGAACAAACACATCTGGGATATAGATCTATATAGTCAATGTTCATTACTTCAGACACAGTGATGAAACATGGATATAGACAGGATAAACATACTTAGCAAATCATAACTTTTCCATTGACATCTTACATGATATACTTTGTACTAGATTTATTGCAATTGTATAACAATGGTAGCAACAATGATATATAATGGTCAATATGTCAATTAAGTAGTAACAACTAATTTAGACCCCATCATTTTATATGAATAGCTGGGATTATGTTTTCCAATGTGCATTACTTTGCACATTAACACTGAATTTCATCTGCCGTTTTGTTGCCAATTACCTAGTTTAGTGAGATCCTTTTGTAACTCTTTGGAGTCAACTTTGGACTTAACTATCTTGAGTAATTTTGTACCATCTGCAAATTTTGCCACCTCACAGTTCACCCCTTTTTCCGGATCACTAATGAATATGTTGAACAGGACAGTATAGATTTTGGGGGGACTTTGCAAAATACCTCTCTCCATTGTGAAAACTGACAGTTTATTCTTACCTTTTTGTTTGCTGTTTTTTAACCAGTTACTGATCCATCAGAGATACTTCCCTCTTATCCCATGACTACTTATTTTGCTTAAGAGCCTTTGATGTGGGACCTTATTGATGGCTTTCTGAAAGTCAAAGGACACTATATCCACTGGATTACCATTGTCTACATCAGGGGTTCTCAAACTTCACTGGTCTACGTGTTTGTTTGACTCCCTCAAATAATTCAAATAGATTGGTGAAGCAAGATTTCCCTTTACAAAAGCAGTGTTGGCTCTTCCTTGACATGTTTTCTTCATCTGTGTGTCTGATAATTCTTTACTACAGTTTCAGCCAATTTACCTGATACTGAAATTAGGCTTATCCAGCCTCTATTTGTCAGGATCGTCTCTGGAGCCTTTTTTAAAAAATTGATGTTACGTTAGCTGTCTGGTACAGAGATTGATTTTTAAGTAGCAGTTTACATACCACAGTTAGTAGTCTGCAATTTCATATTTGAATTCCCTCAGAACTCTTGGGTGAATACGATCTGGTCATGGTGACAGATTGCTGCTTAATTTACCAATTTGTTCCAAAACCTCTTCCACTGACAACTCAATCTGGGATAGTTCCTCAGATTTTTCACCTAAAAAGAATGTCTCAGGTGTGGGAATCTCCCTCATGTCCTCTGCAGTGAAGATTGATACAAAGAATTCATTTAACTCCTCCACAAAGGCCAGGTCTTCTGTGAGTCCTCCTTTAGCAACTTGAGTGTCCAGTGGCCCCACTGATTGTTTGGTAGGCTTCCCTTTTTTTAATAAATAATTTAAAATTGTTAGTTTCTGTGTCCTGCCTCTTGCTCTTCAAATTCTTTTTTGGCCCTTGTAATTATACTTTTACATGTGACTTGCCAGAGTTTATGCTCATTTCTGTTTCCAATAGGATTTAATTTCCAATTTTTAAAGGATGTCTTTTTGCTATTGCTTCTGTTTAGCCATGGTGGCATTTTTTGGTCACCTTATTGTTTGTTTTTATTAGGGGTATGCATTTAGTTTGATCCTGTATTTATGGTATTTTTAAATAATGTCCATGCAGCTTGCAGGCATTTCACTCTCGTGACTGATCCTTTTAATTTCCATTTAACTAGCTTCCTAATTTTTGTGTAGTTTTCCTTTTCGTAGTTAGAAACCCACCACTGTACCATTTTTGGTATTTCCCCTCACCCCCAACTCCCACACAAGAATTTTAAATTTTAATTACATTATGGTCACTAATATTTAGCAGTTCAGCTATATTCATCTCTTGGATCAGATCCTGTGTGTCACTGAGGACTAAATCAAGAATTGCTTCTCCCCTTTTGGGTTCCAGGACTAGCTACTCCAATAAGCAGTCATTAATGGTGTCTAGAAACTTTATCTCTGCATCCTGTTCTGAGGTGACATGTGCCCAGTCAATATGGGGATAGTTGAAATCCCTTATTACTATGTTTTCAGATTTTTGGTAGCTTCCCTTATCTCCCTGAGCATTTCACAGTCACTGTCGTCATCCTGATCATGTGGTCGGTAGTATGTTCCTGCTCCCATACTCTTATTATTCAAGCATGGGATTTCTTTCTATGTAGATTCTATGGTACAGTTTGATTCATTTAGGGTTTTTACTATATTTGACTGTGTTTTCTTTTACATATAGTGCCATGCCTCCACCTCCATGCTGTCCCTAGCCTCTGTTTGTCAGAGGGTGGAGATGGATGGCAGGAGAGAGATCACTTGATCATTACTTGTTAGGTTCACTCCCTATGGGGCACCTGGCATTGGCCACTGTTGGCAGACAGGATACTGGGCTGGGTGGACCTTTGGTTTGACCCAGTATGGCCATTCTTATGTTCTTATGCAGGGGTCAGCAACCTGCGGCACAAGAGCTGATTTTTAGTGGCATTCTGCTACCAGTCAGGGTCCTGGCTGCCAGCTCGGGGTTCCGTCCATCCAGCCTGCAGCGGGATGAGCGGGGCTGGCGGCCAGGACCGCTCAGCCTACTGCCAGTCTGGGGTTCTGTTGGGGGCGGAGGGTGGGCTTGTAAATGTAAAATTTATTACTGGCACATGAAACCTTAAATTAATAAAGACTTGGCACGCCACTTCTCAATGGTTGCTGACCCCTGTTTTTGTGTATTCTTATGTTCTTAGTACAGCCTACTCTGTTATTTCTGTCTTTCGTACCCTGATATTACTGTGTCCCATTGATTATTGTTATTCCACCAAGTTTCTGTGATGCCTATTATATCTATATCCTCATTTAAGACCAGGCACTCCAGGTTGCCCATCTTAACATTTAGATTTCTAGAATTTGTGTACGAATGCTTGTAAAAATTCTCAATATTTAGTTATTTGTCTTTGTGATGACTGAATGGGACTCTTTTGTTTGACTGTTTCTTTTTCAGTTCCCAGTGGCACTTTATCACCTTCTATCCTCTTCTCTTAGGAAATAGAGTATCCCTTTTAATAAATCCTCCACTAAGGGATGTCTCAGTCTGAACTGTGTGCTCCTCTGCACCTCTCTGCTTTCCCCATCTCTCAGTTTAAAAATTCCTCTGACCTCTTTATTTTTACATGCCAACAGTCTGGTTCATTTTGGTTTAGATGGAGCTCCTCCTTTCCCAAAAAGTTCTCTAGTTCCTAATCACCTATATCCCTCCTCCCAAACCATTATCTCTTCCATGCGTTGAGACCCTGCAGTTCTGCCTGTCTTAACTGGCCCTGCATACAGAAGTGGAAGCATTTCAGAGAATGTTCCCATGGAGGCCATGGACCTCAACCTTTTAACTAGCATCTTAAATCTGGCCACTCAGACCTCTCTTCTACCATTTGCTATGTCTCTGGTACCTACATGTACCATGACCACTGGCTCCTCCCCAGCATTGAACATACATCTATCTAGATGTCTTGAGAGGTTTCCAACCTTTGCACCTGACTAGCAATTCACCATGTGGTTTTTCTGGTCTTCACAAACCCAGCTATCTATATTTCTAATAATTTAATCCTCCATTACTATTGCTGGTCTCTTCCTAATAAATGGGGTTCCCTCTCGTCACTGCAAGAGGATACCATGACATCTGGAAGGAAGGTCCCAACTATGGGATTATTTCCCTTTGCTCCAGCTTGATGTTTGACTTCCCTGAGATGTTCATTCTCCAACAGCACCAAGGCTTTCACACCAGGGGTGGGACTGCTCTACTGTGTCCGTGAAAGTCTCATCTATGTACCTCTAGCTCCCTTAGCTCCTCCAGTTCAACTATTCTGGTCTCAAGAGCCCCTACTCTGTCTCTGAGGGGCATGAGTTTCTTGCTCCAAAGGAATACATATGCCACCTGCCCACAAGACAGCTAATCTTACATGCTGCATCCAGTGCAAAAACTGGATAGCCCCCACTCTGCTGCTGGACTTCTGCCTGCATTATTTTTACTCTTGCAGGGGTTTGGTTTTGTTAATTGTTTTTGGGGGGCATTATTGGCCTAAAGTCAGAGTCTGTCTGTTAGGTGTACATGGCTCTCATGGTCTCTGTCATGCTCCCTCTCAAAACTACCATGTTTGCTGCTGCTGTTCGTTAGCTTCTCTGGTTGCTTAGGAGCTGGTTTTTAAACTCCTGTTCTCCCTGAATTAGCCATGCCCCCTTGTCAAGGGAGTAGGGATCCAAGGATAGGAAGCTAGAACCTCATTAGTAAACCCTCAGTCTAGCTAGCAGGCTGCTTGGCTCAGCACTCAGCCCCTAAAAGAGACCACACTGTAAACTTCAATCAAGCAGGCACACAGCAAGCACGCACACAACAAACAGACAAAAATTCTGTTCTGCCTTCTTCTCGCTAAACATCAGTATATATTTTAGTTGCAAATACATATTACCTGGACTCCATAAGTATAGTATCAGGGTTATTCCCACAGTTCTGGACATCCCTATAACAAACTAGTCCCTTGGACTGAACTCCATTCCAGGACTCTCTAGTAGCTTCTGTCCTTTGAAGACAGCAACTCATTAAATGACAAATCATATTTCTATCAAACTTCCCCAAAATCCCTTAAACTTTTTCTCTCCACCCTGCCCTTTAGTATCTAGAAAGCTCTTTTGCTTTAAACACACACACAAAGAGTTAAGTGCTTGTGAGTAGGTCTTCATAATGGAAATAATGCATCAGCATTAAAATGGTTCTGGTGATATCTACTGCTCTATTTTATAAGCATTGTAAATTTACATGGTGCCTTAAACTGGGTAAGATATTCTTTTCCTCAAAGGCCATCAACGTGGGATGAAGTTGAGTCCCTCTTTTCTCAATTGTATGCAAGCAATCAGTCCAATGAGAAACTTAATCCATCCCCCATATCAAACCAACTTTAGTAGAAGTTTAGGGATCCATGGTGGATCACGCTACATTCAGGATTTTCTTATAAAGGTGTTTACAATAAGAATTATGCAGTATATTTAACCCTTAGTGAAATATAATTTGGCATATTGTTAGATAAACTGACAAGTCTAAATAAAACTGCACTTTTTAGTTCACATTCATTATTGTACGTGTGTCTCCTGTGTTCTAGAGGCAATAAACTTTTTGAAAATGCATGCACAAATAGCAGAATAGCTGCAAACATGCCAAATATCCATCAAATACTCTTTAGTGGTTTGAAGATAAATGGAGGAAACTTCCCCTAGATTAAGCAAATGCATTTTGTGGTTTATACTGCATAAGCACTATGCTGCTTTTGGATTTTTAAACCAAAATACAAGTACCACTTAGCCAAACCTGATTCATATCCTTGCTGATGAGAGAAATGTATTCTTAAATCTTGTCTTTTAGGCCCTTTAATGTGTTGGAGCGCAAAGCAAACGCCCATGCTGTTGTAGATTGTGACCATGCAAGAAAGGAAGTTAGCGTCCGTACTGGAGGAGTAACTGATAAAACATCAAGAAAGACTTACACGTTTGATATGGTAACTGTTCTTTGAGTCACTGACTTCTAGATTTCTAAATAATCAGTCATGGAATTGAAATATGTGCTAACCTCAACTGGTGAAACACATCAGAGTGTAGCTAAATGTGATCTACTGACTTTGCCTCAACAGGTCTTCGGAGCTCAAGCAAAACAAATTGAGGTGTACCGGAATGTTGTCTGTCCTATTTTGGATGAAGTTATTATGGGATACAACTGTACCGTGTTTGCGTAAGTGCCCCAAACTACTTTCTTAACATGTAACTTCAGTTTCAAGTATATACTTTTAATCTTCAAATTCTGCCACACAGTTATGGCCAAACTGGTACAGGAAAAACCTTCACAATGGAAGGGGAGAGATCACCTAATGAAGAATATACATGGGAAGAGGTAAATCTGACCTCCTATTAAAACCTCGTTAGCTGAATTGTAATTCAATGAGAGTATATTGTAGAAGACTTAGCTGTAGCTAATGAAAATTTGGTTGGAATTGGTCTTTTGCAAATACTCTAAAGCTCTCATTTCACACTCACCTACTCTAACATTAAGAGTTTACCATTAACCATCTTTTTTTAAAATTATAAATATTCTCTTAGGTTTGAAACAAAATCAGGTTTATCTATCTGCAAGCTCTGAAAATTATCCTATGAAAAATGGTCTATTTGTGTCAGACTCTAATCTTTAAAACAAGTTATGTTGATTTCCCTAAACTTAATTCTCCTCTTTATTCTCACCGTCTCTTTGGTGTTTTCTTGGCACTGGTATTTAATAAACTCATCTGTGCTTTAATTATAGGATCCACTAGCTGGTATAATCCCCCGTACACTGCATCAAATATTTGAAAAACTTTCAGACAATGGTACGGAATTTTCTGTGAAAGTCTCCCTGTTGGAAATCTACAACGAGGAGCTTTTTGATCTTTTGAATCCCTCTTCTGATGTAGGGGAGAGACTGCAAATGTTTGATGATCCCCGTAACAAGGTACAAATCTGAATTCTAAAACTTAAGTGGGGCTCTTGGAATGACTGACTAAAGATGTGTAACATAAAATCCCGTCTTGACAGAGGGGTGTGATTATCAAAGGATTGGAAGAAATAACTGTGCACAACAAGGATGAAGTGTATCAGATTTTGGAAAGAGGAGCAGCGAAAAGAACAACTGCAGCTACTTACATGAATGCATACTCTAGGTACAAAACTTTCCTCTTATAAGATTTAATATTTTTGATGTAACAAACCTGGTGTGACCAAAACAGTCAAAGATTTTGAAATTACACTGAACCCTGCTTGAGCTTGTGGTCCCCATATTAGTTTAGGCTCTCAAGATTAGGGCTCTACAGTGGTTTTGTAAGTCACGCCTCTATCACCCTGCAAAATTTGGAGAGTATACAGCACAACACAGGCACACCTGGAAGCATTCTGCTTTTGGAAGACACAGGCAGACAAAATGCCTGCGGGGTCATATACCTGGAAGCAGCTCTTTTTGAGGGGCTGTTTCTAGATGAGGCCTCCTCACTCACTCATGATGTCCAGAGATGCAAGATATTCTGATCTTGTTTGGCTCCTGCTACTTTGTAAGAATATCAATCTGCTCTAAGTCAGATAAGGGCATTGGGATCATTACTTTATATCTAAATTTCCCATAGTTCCAATTGGTTGTAGGAGTATAATTTTTGTTCTGCTTGTGTGTTTCTATGTATTGTGAAATCTACATGTTCTCAGTCAGAAGCATCTGCATATTTGTGGTGCATCCAGTGTTTATTGCATATCCCTTACCAATGTCACACTGGTGGTGAGACTTGTAAATGGGATACTGTCAAGCTAAAGTGAGCTGTAGCTCATGAAAGCTTATGCTCAAATAAATTTGTTAGTCTCTACGGTGCCACAAGTACTCCTTTTTGTCAAGCTAAAAATAAGTCCTAAGCTCTACTAATGTCTTAGCTAAAAACTGAATTTTAAATTTTTATTCCTGAATACTGCTTGCTTGTATTTACATAGCTTGGACAATAAAAATATTTTTCAGATTCTCCTGTACCGTACCTGTGTGTACCTAGTGCATTGGTTACAAACACAACAGGGCATGTTCATTTTCTTTTTTTAAAGGTTTTATAAGTTGAGTGTGTAAAAATATTTGTAGAGTTTATTGCTTTTATGTCTTAAATTTTTTTCCTGAAACCTAAACATTGGGCTGAATTTTCTGATACTGCCCCTTCTATGTTTTAGTATATGAGTGCTTTTCAGAGGTTCTTATTTGTAAAGTGCCTATTTAGAAGCGTACTTTGTAAAATAAGATGATGTATTAGAAAAGTGCCCATCTATTTTAAAAAAAAAAAAAAAATCAAAGGGCCAAACTTATCCCTGGTACAAGTCCACTGACATCAGTAGCACTTTATCGGTGATTGTCTTGCAAAAAGAACAGTTGGTTTTATTGGGATGTCTGTTTTAAACTGACCGACTTATTTTGCAGTCGTTCACACTCTGTGTTTTCAGTCACCATACACATGAAAGAAACTACAATAGATGGAGAAGAGCTTGTTAAAATTGGGAAACTAAACTTGGTAAGTATCTGCATTAAACTCCAGAGTTCTATGAAGGTGACAATCGTAGAATAACAAACTAGAAGAAGAAAGTTTTGCCTCATTGTCTCATCTGAACAGCTGACATTAATTCATAGGAGAGGTGCTTAGGCTATGTCTACGCTGCACTTTTGTTGTTAATACTTTTGTCAGTCAGAGGTCGGGGGGGGGGGGGGAGGCGTAAAACAACCCCTGACCAACAAAAGTTTTAATGACAAAAAGCGCCAATGTAGATAGTGCTTTCAGTGGGGGATGGTCTACTGCCCCTTGTTGAGGGTGGTTTTATTTTGCTGGCAGGATAGCTCTCTCCTGCCTGCAAAGAGCAGCTACACTGCGTACCTTATAGCAGCATTGCTGTAGTAGCACAGCTGTTCCATTGCAAGGTATGCAGTCTAGACATAGCCTTAAATGCTTTTGAAAATCCTACTAGGTGTGTCTGTACCTTCTTAAAAATCTGGCCCTATGTTGTTAGACCATGCATTTTTGTGTCCTGCATAAATAAGTGGTGGGTGTGACTGATTAGTATATGTCTGCATGTAGCAATACCAAATTCAGTTTGTTTTGTGAATGCTATTTTGACTGTAAATATCTGTGCCTTCATCTTGGACTGGTATTCCAGGACGTGTCAGGAGAAATACTTGCACCCAGCAGAGGACTAACAATAGAGAGCAATCTGGAGTCATTAATCTGGATGGTCTTCTATTCAAATGGAAGCACTATAGGATAACTCTGCTGTCTGTAGCCTAGGGGAACCAGGTTTACCAGATTGGATTGCATGGGCCTGTAACCAAGCAACAGATTGAGGTGTATTTCATAGAATTAAAAAAACAGGTTACGTGATTAAATTTATAGGCAAAATTTATAATACAAATTTACAATACAAACAAGAGGAAGTTGTTTTGTTTTGGGGGGGTTTTTTGTTTGTTTTTTGTTTGTGTTTTTAATACACTGCACAATTAACCTGTGAAACTCACTGCTGTGGGATGTTGTGGTTGCCAAAAGTAACTGGGTTCATGAATTATCCAATTCTTTTTTTGGAGGATGGGTCCAACAAGGGCTATTAGCTAAGATGGTCAGGGGCACAACCCCATACTTGGGGTGATCCTAAACCTGTGATTATCAGAAGCCAGGAGTGGGAAATGGGGTGGATCACTCCATAAATTCCCTATTCATAATTGCCACCCTAAAGGCCTGGTACAGGCCACTGGTGGAGAAAGATGGACTATTGGTCTGACCCAGTATGGCAGCTCTTACGTTTTTATGAAGCCATTGAGCAGAATATACAATAAACACTCCTAAGTCTTAGGAAAGCTAGGTTGTATGCATGGTGGCATATTAATATTTTGGGAATCATTCTTTATCTTCAGCTTTATAAGATAGGAGTTGTCTGCCTTTTGCACTCTGATGGCAGTAAGTTACAGATTTCATTTTTTTTTCTCCTTTCAGGTTGATCTTGCAGGAAGTGAAAACATTGGTCGTTCTGGAGCAGTTGACAAAAGAGCTCGTGAAGCTGGAAATATCAATCAGTCTCTGCTTACTCTGGGGAGAGTTATTACTGCTCTTGTAGAAAGAGCCCCACATATTCCATACAGGGAATCTAAACTCACTAGAATCCTGCAAGATTCTCTTGGAGGACGTACAAAAACATCTATAATTGCCACAGTTTCTCCTGCATCTGTAAATCTTGAGGTAAAGACTTGCAAGCTGATCCATCCTACATTGTCGTTAGTGGGACACTTATTCCAGCAGTCTGAAAATTATACAGAAGTTCAGATAAAGTACTAAAATCTTAAACCTTCATCTAGAGGTCATGTGTCTGTCTTTGTACTTTTATACAGGAAACTTTGAGCACTCTAGAATATGCACATAGAGCAAAGAATATCATGAATAAGCCTGAAGTTAACCAGAAGCTGACAAAAAGAGCTCTCATTAAGGTAACTGTCCAGTATGCTTTCACAAATTGAAGGCTAGTTAAATTTATTTCTGTCAGGTCAGCCAAATTGCTGAGAATTAGCATGGTTACCATTTCATCCTGTCCTGTAGGCACCTCTTTAATGATGAGTGGGGTGTTCAGTCTTAAGGATTGAATCTCCCTACTGATTCAGTTTTTGGCCCTTTTGCTGAAATTGCCAATCAGAGTACTGGTTACAGCTTTTGATGTGGACACCTGTTCACAAGGAGACTTAGACAGCTGAACTATCAGATGGTAGCAACTAAAATCTGGCAAAATATTAACACAATAGATGCCTCAGCTCAGACACAAGCATCCCAGTGTCTCATATGGTAGATAAGTCAGTACGGTTTGACAAATAACACAGCATGTCAGATAAAACTGACCCTTAGGAAGGGAACTTTATAGGTGATTATTTTAAGATGTTAGACACTGCCTAGTTAAATTTTACTGTTGAGCACTGTCGCTTTACACCCAATCAAATGTATTTAATGAGAAGTTCTGCAATGCTGTAACTGCTTTCAAGATGTGAAACTAAAAGTATTAACACTTAAATTTTATAAGAAAGGTAAAATAATGTTTTTTCTTAAGAGCATGTGTAAAACATCTTACAGCGTTACAGCCACCTGCTAACTCGAAATCAAAGTAGAGATGTAATTTATCAAACTGGAATCTTCGGTCTTTTACAGATCATTTTTATTACAGGAATATACAGAGGAAATTGAACGCCTGAAACGAGATCTTGCTGTTGCACGAGAGAAAAATGGAATCTACATTTCTGCTGAAAACTATGAGTGAGTCCTTGACTATTGCAAAACCCGGTGTGTCAAGCATAGCAACCACATCCTCAAATGTAACATAATTTATAGGAGCATTTGTACCTGTAAGAACTGCACCTAGTACAAAGTCAGTCTCTCTAAACCAGTAGTCTCCCAAACTTTTCAGGGTTGCAACCCCACCCCCGCTTACCCCTGTCTGTGCCCCGAGGGTGGGGGTGGGGCTGGGAGCACAGCCAAGGCTGGGGCCGGGAGCAGAGCAGAGCCGCAGCTGGGCCACATTGGAGGCTAGCAGCCAGGCCCATGGCCGGATGTGGCTCTGCTCCCAGCCTCGGCTTCAGGAATGGAGCTGCGGCTGGGGGCAGGTGTGGAGCTGAGGCTAGGGGCAGGTGTGGAGATGGGGGGTGGGGCCAGGAGCCAGGGCTGTGGCTGGGTGGTGCTTCCTCCTCACCCCCCATAGAGGCTGGCCCAGGCCCTCAAACGTTTCTCTGCACCCACCTACTGGGGGCATGCCTCACAGTTTGGGGACTTCTGCTCTAAACTCTTATCTGCCTCAGAATACCTGTGAGTGCATTGGTCAATAAATAATGCATCTGAAGGAAGAAACACAAGGTTCTTCATGTACATTATACTGTCTAAATCAAACTGGCATCAATCTTTGTTGCATTTGAATGAATAATACTTATTATGGATGTATTAGCAGGACTGTTGTAAGCAAGACATGAGAAGTAATTCTTCCACTCTACTCCACACTGATTAGGCCTCAGCTGGAGTATTGTGTCCAGTTCTGGGTGCCACATTTGAGGAAAGATGTGGACAAACTGGAGAAAATCCAGAGAAGAACAGCAAAAATGATTAAAGGTCTAGAAAATACGACCTATCAGGAAAGATTGAAAAAATTGGGTTTGTTTAGTCTGGAGAAGAGAAGACTGAGAGGGGACATAACAGTTTTCAAGTACATAAAAGTTGATACAAGGAAGAGGGCGAAAAATTATTCTCCTTAACATCTAAGGAGAGGACAAGAAGCAATGGGCTTAAACTGCAGCAAGGGCAGTTTAGGTCGGACATTAGGAAAAACTTCCTAATTATCAGGGTGGTTAAGCACTAGAATAAATCCCCTAGGAACATTGTGTAATCTCTCTCATTGGAGATTTTTAAAAGCAGATTAGACAAACAGCTGTCATGGATGGTCTTAATACTTAGCCCTGCCATGAGTGCAGGGGACTGGACTAGATGCCCTCTCGAGGTTCCTTCCAGTGGTATGATTCTAAAGTTTATATGGAAACTAGGACAAAAGTACCATTAAAATAACCATGCAGCATGAGAAGCATTAGGTAACTATTAAATCAATCATGTTACACTTATTGTTTTAGAGCTCTTAATGGAAAAGTGACAGTTCAAGAGGAACAAATTGCAGAGTATATTGATAAAATTAGTGCCATGGAGGAAGAAGTGAAAAGAGTAAGTGAAGTCTTTTAACAATACTTGTCTGCAAACAAGAAGTTGGGGGGGACAACTGGATCAAAGGGAGGAGCTTGATGTTGTGATATTTTTAGAAACTCCAAACCTATCACTGTGAGTTTACATCTTGTAAATCTAAATTTTTCTGATGATGATTGTAGTTCTTGCATAACTGAATATGTTCAATCAGAAAAGAACAAAGGTAGAGCTGTCTGAAGCTCAGGATATCTTGTTTGCAAGAAATTGAGATTTCAAAACTTGGTTTCCAATTTGGATCTAAACCAGTTTTTTGCTATAATTTTGACAAACCGGAAATCCAGGGGGGAAATTATTTCAAAAGCAAATGCATGGTGTTTCTGAAACAGAATAGCCTAGTAGTTGCTGAATGAAATTGACATTCTTGTCAGCTTTGCCACTGCCAAGGAGCTCCCAGGGCTGCTCTGGAGCACATATCCTGGCAGCCTATCCCAGGACCTCCAGGCTCCTAACTGAATGTTTTGTAGCCTGGAAGTTCTGAGAACCCCAGTCAAGTCAGATTTCTTATGGCTCCCTGGTGTGTAGCTGGGATCCTAGATTCTGGAAGCCCTGGCAATGTGGGGTTGCCCTATAGCTGTGGTCCCTTGAAGCCCAGGTGAGTTGGAAGGGAACCAGACAAGTTTCCTAAAGAAAACCTGCCTGGCCAACAGGGTTCTGATGGAGCACTGTCTGAGATTCAACAAAAGTTCATCTAACTAGTCTCAATTTTGCAATACACTTTGGTTTCAGCAAACTGGCATTTTGTGACCAGCTCTAAACAAAGGCTGTTTGTATACCAATGGTACTTTAGAGAGCTTAGTCAGAGTGTGCTTAGTCAGTGTGTGAGGCTGAAGCTAAACTTCAAACCTCCTAATCAAAAATAATTATTTGAAAGGGAAACCCAGTGCCTAACTTCTTAGTAAGAGTGGCTTTTCACTTTGGTAACTTATAACAGCATAATGCAATATTACACTTGGTTCTTAAGCTTGCCTTAGCTTAAAATTGCTCTGATGGATTTTCAACAAAAAATTGGACTCTTAAAATGTTCTTTTCTGGATGGATTAGCATTTACTTTTCAGCGTTTGTGTGAGAAAAGGTGACTTTTCATTGCACGTGTACAATAGGCTATATCTGAGAATAAGAAACATTATTTTCCAAGATTTGGAACTACAAAGCTATCAAATGTTGATGTTACAAGTCTTGCCTTTAGCTAAATTAAGTAATATTAATTGAATCTTTTTCCTCCAGGTATTTGGTTAGGCTGATTTTAATGGGAGAACCTTAAGTGGATGTAATTATTCTGCAGAACTTTTTCCTTGTGATTAATCATGTTTTCTTGTTTTGGAGAAAAGTGTCATTGGTACTTGTTTTGAGACATATTCAAGTTTGGTGTACAAGGTCTCAAATATCAAACATACTGCTTAGAACTGAGACTGCATTTGTAATTGACCAGTCATCTGATAATTTGGCATAAGTCACATTGTTGGGGGAGAAGATATTCTTCCTAATGAATATATGATTTGGAAGTATGACTAAATTGCTCTTCAGATTTCTGAAAAGCAATATCTCCTCATTAACTGCATTATTTCAATTGCACTTTAGGTCACTGAGCTGTTCATGGCTAATAAAAATGAACTTGAACAATGCAAAACGGATCTGCAGATCAGGGCAAGAGAACTGGAAGACACTCAGAAAAACTTGCAAGAAACCAAGATTCATCTTGAGGAGGAGGAATATGTGGCTTCAGCGTTGGAGAACACTGAAGAAAAGCTGCATGGCACTGCTAGCAAGGTTATTGCATTTCTGATAACTAATTGGAGGTGTAACTTCCCATACTCTCTAAGCAATTCTATCGATAATATGCTTAATTTTTAAGGGAATGACTTGTGAAAACTGTACTGGTACAGTATCTTGCAAGCTGATCTTAAAACTGAAGACTGGAACAGACTTATGAACTGACCCACTCCACAGTGATGGGGAGGGGACATCACTTGAGATGGCAAGTTTGTTTGTGACAGTTTGATGGTTGACTATTCACTAACCAGCATGCTGCCTTCCTCAAAGTCATCCTGCCCTAAAATCTCTGAGCTCCAGTGTTGTCCAGTCTGCATCACCCCAGAGTGCAGTGAACCAGCAAATGCTTATTCTACATGGCAACTTGAGAGATGACTTCCAGCCCCAAATGGGATAAACTGTCCCGTAAAACTATGGGGGAGAACTAGGGTGCAAACACTTACTTCATAGAGGAGGTCTGCAGTAAAGTCCTATAACCTGTTGTACTAACTGAGTGAACTGCTCACCAGTGTTACATGCCACTGTTACACTTTGGGGCATATTGATAACTTTATGCTTAGTACTGCTCTTAATTCTTACAGCAGTGACTTGCTGTAGAAAACTTTGCTTTTTCTTCAAAGTGATAATTCCTGTATCTATATTTACCCAGCATAACTCTTCTTTACCAATATTCCTGTTGAGTTCTTTCTTGTAACAAATGGAGATGGTTTATTTGCATTGGCTACTCCTGTGGGAATTCTGCACCACTGCACATGCACAGAATTTATGTCCCACCCAGACTTCTTTGCTTCCCTGCAGAAAAATGACTTTCTGATGGGGAAGCAAAGGGAAGCCACAAGATTGGTCATGCAACCCTCCCAGCAGTATGTTTTGGGTGCCCAGGGCAGCTGGCAGAGAGGTAAATGACTGTGGGGCAGGGGATGGGACTGGGGAAGACCCGGCTAGTTGCTCCTACCCTGCGCCAGACTCAGCTGCTAGTCCTGGCATCCGGAGATGAGTCAAACCCACCCCCAGATTTCTCCCCCAGCTTCAGGAAGCTCTGCAAACTCGCCTGTTCTGCTTCCTGCACCCATCACACCTCAGCTTCAGGGGGAGGGATCCCTGTACAGGGAGCTGCTCCCCCATCAGCCCAACCCCCATGCATCCAGATGCCCACATACTCAGACCCTCCTGCTGAGCCTCACCCCCTACCCCCCGATGAGCCCCACTCCCCCTGCACCTGGACCGCCCTGATGAGCCACCCGCATTTGGATCCCCACCCCACTGAGCCCCAACCAGCTGCACCTGTATCCCCACCGAGCCCCACTCCCACAGCATCTAGACTCCACCCTGATGATCCCCAACCACCTTTACCTGGACTCCCCTGCTGAGTCTCATTACCGTTACACCCAAACCCCCCAACAAGTCCCTGTGCATCCAGATCCCCCACTGAGTTGCCCACATCCAGATTGCCACACACAGAGCCCTCTCAACCCACACCTGGATCCCCCCACACTATGCTCCTCCACACTTGGATCCTGCCTTGCTGAGCCTTCCTGCCCACACTTGCTGCACCTGGCACAGAGAGGCAGGGCCCTGGGGTGTTTCTGGGGCAGGTCTGGTCCTTGCTCTGTGTCAGGGTTGGGTGCAGCCTCACCACTGAGTTCATGTCCGGGAGGGGGAAGCTGCACAGTGATCTCCCACCTCTGTGCAGCCAGTGGCCTGTGCTCCCCGATGCCATGGTGGAGCCTCCACATTTATTTGACGAATAAAATTTGCAGAATTTTAAAATATTATGCGCAGAATTTGGTTTTTTTGGTGCCGAATTTTTACGTTTTTGGCGCAGAATGCCCTCGGGAGTAATTGGCAGGCAAAATACATTGTCAAATTCTATATTATTCACTGCAAAAGTAGTGGGAAACCACCTAAATGTCAGAGTCCTAGTCATCCATGTATTTACACTTCAGAGAGGGGATGCCACCATGCTCCTTCACTTCCTATTGTCCTATTTTGGGGACATTGATTGCTGGGATGTTAACGCCTTGGTGTGTCTCTTCTCAAAGTTGGTAAGAGTAAACAATGTCTTGTGTGCAATTTTCTGAATGCCTAAGCACCTGATCGTAATTTATACAAGGATTAAGAAATTAACTGTAGTGATATACTAAGCATATTAATGTAAACTCTTGGCTTCCCTTCTCTAGGGATGCAACTCCTACTTTAAACAATATGTTTAAGTTTTCGTCATCTAAGTTAAACAAAGACTATAGTACACCCTTTGGTTATGTTTTGAGGCTGAAGGTGGTTCATCTGAAGATTGACAGTGTAACTTTTTTTTTTTTTTTTTTAGTTGCTTAGTACGGTTGAAGAAACAACAAAAGATGTGTCTGGTCTCCATGCAAAACTAGATCGTAAAAAAGTAGTTGATCAACACAATGCAGAAGTCCAGCAGAGATTTGCAGGACAAATGAATGCTCTGTTTAGCAAAATACAAGATTCTGTTAATGAGAACAGTTTGAAACAGCAACAAATGATAGAATCTTACACTAATTTAGTTGGTAAGTGTAACAAATTTATATCAGTCTATCTTCTGACTGCTAACATGAACTCTGTGCAGCAGAAATACCAAAGATTTTCCTAAAATTGATATGGCATGACATAAGGACCAGGCTTTACCTAAAATACTAGAGCTGAATTTTGTCACACCAATGGTAGTCCAAGTTGAGCAGTCATACCCATATAGTAAAGGTTATGCCCAAACGTCCGCTTCAGTTTGCTCTGTTGTGGGCAGCACTTGTGACTGAGGAGAGGCACTGTTTCTGGCCAGGGCAAACTGTTCTTATCCTAGGTTTCAGAGTAGCAGCCGTGTTAGTCTGTATTCGCAAAAAGAAAAGGAGTACTTGTGGCACCTTAGAGACTAACCAATTTATTTGAGCATAAGCTTTCATGAGCTACAGCTCACTTCATCGGATGCATGCAGTGGAAAATACAGTGGGGAGATTTTATATACACAGAGAACATGAAACAATGGGTGTTACCATACACACTGTAATGAGAGTGATCAGGTAGGGTGAGCTCTTACCAGCAGGAGAGAGGGAAAAAAAAAACCTTTTGTAGTGATGATCAAGGTGGGCCATTTCCAGCAGTTGACAAGAACGTGTGAGGAACAGTGGCGGGGGGAATAAACATGGGGAAATAGTTTTACTTTGTATAATGACACATCCACTCCCAGTCTTTATTCAAGCCAAATGTAATGGTGTCCAGTTTGCAAATTAATTCCAATTCAGCAGTCTCTCATTGGAGTCTGTTTTTGAAGTTTTTTTGTTGAAGAATTGCCACCTTTAGGTCTGTAATCGAGTGACCAGAGAGATTGAAGTGTTCTGCAACTGGTTTTTGAATGTTATAATTCTTGACGTCTGATTTGTGTCCATTTATTCTTTTATGTAGAGACTGTCCGATTTGGCCAATGTACATGGCAGAGGGGCATTGCTGGCACATGATGGCACGTGATCACATTGGTAGATGTGCAGGTGAACGAGCCTCTGATATTGTGGCTGATGTGATTAGGCCCTATGATGGTGTCCCCTGAATAGATATGTGGACACAGTTGGCAATGAGCTTTGTTGCAAGGATAGGTTCCTGGGTTAGTGTTTTTGTTGTTTCAGAGTAGCAGCCGTGTTAGTCTGTGTCCGCAAAAAGAAAGAGTACTTGTGGCACCTTAGAGACTAACAAATTTATTATGCGACCGCCGAGCATGCTCAAATAAATTTGTTAGTCTCTAAGGTACCACAAGTACTCCTTTTCTTTTTGTTTTTGTTGTGTGGTGTGTGGTTGCTGGTGAGTATTTGCTTCAGGTTGGGGGGCTGTCTGTAAGCAAGGACTGGCCTGTCTCCCAAGATCTGTGAGAGTGATGGGTCGTCCTACTACCACATTATTAGCGTATCCTAACATGAACCCTTATCCTCTTATGGCGTAGGACTCTTGGGGAAACTTTACAAAGTTTGTAATGTTCTGTTTACCTTTGCAGGTGACCTTCTGTCTGCCAGCTCTTCAACCACTAATGTTATTGCATCAGCTGTATCTTCATCTTTTGCCTCTGTTGTGGAAATGCTGTCTGCTGAAACTTCTTGGGTTTCTGAAAAAATACTAGAACAGGAGACTCGATCAGTAAAAAATAAAGCTGAGTTGAAGAGATTGATGGTTAGTTAATCTAGATGCTCTTGAGTTATTTTGGGAATATGGATCTTTCCTACTCTTAAAGGGCCTCCATAAACTTGGTCTAGTCAATTTAATAAAAATAACTTTCAATTCAGTAGCTGTCTCAGAGCCCTCAGTTGCATGGTTACTGAATCTATAGAGCTTTAAGTAAGATGATGGGGGCAGTCACACCTGGGTCATTGTTGCAGGCTTTTTAGAAGTAGGTTGGTATTGTCTTATATTCTGTTCACATGTTCAAGGCTATCTTCCCAAACAGAAGGTCTAGAAACTTTTTTTTCTAACGATCGTTGAGATTCTGGAGCACAATTCTACAGCAAGGGAGATTCTGGAGCAAATTTTGCAATTGCAGAACACACAGGGCCCTGAATATATTCAAATGAGTCTGAATAATCTCTTGCAGACTTGAATTGAGGAGCTGTCTGGTTTTTAATTTTTTTTCCCCACCATCCTTTCTAGGAAGAGCATAAATCTGGAATGGAAAGAGCATTAAGTAGTCTGGTACCTGTGGTAGAATTTGTATTGGGAATAAACAGCCAGTTTCAGAATAACATCAAGACCTACTCAGCTGTGGCAGAAAAGGTAAATGCATGGATATTTTGCTTTCACACAGACTTCTTGCTGTGCTCTTCTAGTTCACCTAGCTTACTGACCACTTTCTCAGTAACTCTTCCCAGGGTTCTCATCTCAGTCTCCATCTTTGATCTGGCCTTGCCCATCTGCATACTCCGCCCCATGGGTTCGTCTGTTACCTCTCTGACTTCCACATCTGCTTTTCCATTAGTGACCTCTTCGTTTGTGTGCTCATGTATTCCCCTCATCAGTACAATCTCAATTGTCCGAATGTCAAAGTTTGGCTCCTCAAGGTTTTAGATAAAAGAAAGGACCACTGCTTAAACCTCCCGCTCTCATTTATTTTGCCTGCAGTTTATCCAAAATGCTCTTCTTCATTTGTTCTGACCACATCTCCCCTATCTAGAGCATCTATACTGGCTTGCTATCTTCCTCAGTGTGTAGTTTATGTTCTAACTTTTGAAGTATTCTAGTGCATTTTGCTGTTGTCCTGCCCAAGCATCTCCTCTTTTGTCCTCATTCTACTGTGCTCTGTTTCACACCATTCCTTATGTTTAGAACAGCCTCTTGCCTAATATACCAACCTCCCTTCTTTAATTTCAAACTTCTGCAAAGCCTACCTGCAACAACTGTCCAACAACTGTACGGTTGTCCACCATACTTTATTCAGTAGTACCTTTAAACTGCAAGCTCTTCAGGGTATAGAGATTCTGTATAGGTATAACCAGTGTATGGTCATAGCACTGGGTTTATGAAAACTTCCACTTTAACTACCGTAATTCATGGCTTCCTTATCTAACCTTCATGTAATTTATTTCCCTCTAAAGATGGAAGGACATAAAGAGGAAACAAACACCTTCTTTACAAAACACTGTCTCGCTCTGAATAAATTACAGGAAGATATAACCAGTGTTCTGGCTCAACTTCAGAATGACTGTGAGAGTTTAAAGGAAGAAGCAGAGCTGGCAAAGCTGGCACTTACAGAGGTATCACCCTTTTTCTTAGAACAAGAAGATGGAATTAAGCATTTTGTACCTAGCGTTTTTCACCTGGCTTGACTTAAACTCATCTGTAGTAGATCTTCATACTTGGTTCATCAGTCAGTACTAGGACCATTGTTTCCCATTCATTTAATTTGCTTGTCCTATTTCTGTTAATCAGCCTCAATTGTGATGCTTTCTCTAGCTTTGTGGGGGAGGTGGAAATATCACGTCTGCTCCTGGAGTGACCTATAGCTGTTGCTAAACTGTTGCTCACAACACACTCCAAAATCTAAGTGAATCCGTTGCTTACATCTTTCCTGAGCACAACTGGTGGTTGTGGCTTTAAAATATATTCTACTTTTTGGTGTGCTATATAATACCTTCCATAAGAAGTCTATTGCATTTAATTTATTAATGTTGAAAGTGCTAATGGCTTTGAGGCAGGTAACACCCCGTCCAGTGTATAACTCTGCATTTTTCTTAATAGGGCACAACCCAACTCATGGCTTCTCTTCAAAGCCAGCTGAATTTGTTGGTTCAGGAAACTCAGCAGAATTTAAGTGGTGTATCTAAAAAGGGTGGAAACCTGAAGACCACTATTGCTGTTGCCCAGGAAAATGTCCATCTGTAAGAAATATATTGTTTTTCATATACTTACAACATTGTCTTACATAGATTACCACGAATGTAGATTACCGTGCAGTACATTCTTTTGGACAAGTCCTACCTGTTAGAGGTGGGTCCTGCCACAAAATTCAGATCCTGATTCAGATTTCCCCAACATATGAGGATATTTGGACCTAACTTCTGCTCAAAGTTGAGACTTTTATGCATCTTGCAATCAAGAGGTTCCATTTTTTTCAGGAACTATACATTTGTGAGTGGTCATCAGATATGTCTGGGCATGGCTCCCTGATTACTGCTGCATGCTTACACTCAGTTCTGCACGCAAATTAGTTTATATGAGTAGTAAATTAATCTATCACTTGAAATAAGAGCTCACTGAATGAACTAGTGGCTAGTGACTTGTAGGGGCCCAACTTGAGACCCTTGGAAAAGATCTGATTTTCCTAGGGAGAGTGCTTGGTACCTTCTGAAAACTGAGGTCCTTATAAGACTTGTCAAGTGGACACCCACAGTCCTTAGTCACTTTCGAAAATCTTGGCCAAAATGAATGTAATAACTTATTAAATCTCGCAGTAATACTAGATCAGAGGTCTCCAACCTTTTTACGCTCAGGATCTACCTTGCCCCTTCCCCAAGGCCCCGTCCCGCTCACTCCATTCCCCCCTGCCCCATCACTCACTTTCCTACACCCTCACTCACTTTCACGGGTTGGGTGCAGGCTCTGGGCTGGGGCTGAGGGGTGCGCAGTGTGGGACAGGGCTCTGGGCTGAGCCTGGGGCAGGGGGTTAGGGTGCAGGAGGGGGTGAGGGGTGCAAGCTCTGGGAGGGGCTCAGTGCTGGGGCAGAATGTTTGGGGTGCAGGGGGGTTCAGGGCTGGGGCTTGGGGTGCACAAGGGGGTATGGAGTGCTGGCTCTGGGAGGGGGCTCAGGGCTGGAGCTTGGCATGCAGGAGGGGATATGGGGTGCGGCCTCCCGCCAGGCAGCTCTTACCTCCAGGGGCTACCGGTCGGCGGCACAATGTGGCTGCCACTAAGGCAGGCTCCCTGCCTACCCCGGCCCCACGCTGCTCCCAGAAGGGGCCAACGAGCCCCTGTGGCTCCTGGAAGGGGGCAGGGGCACGTGGTTCTGTGCACTGCCCCCGCAGCTCCCTTTGGCCACAGCTCCCCGTTCCTGGCCAATGAGAGCTGCGGTGGCGGTGCTTGCAGGCAGGAGCAGCGGATGGATGGAGACCATAGGGCTGCACTGGCCACTTCCAGGAGTGGCGTGGGGCCAGGGCAGGCAGGGAGCCTGCCTTAGCGGCAGCCCCACTACACCACCAGAGATCACAATTGACTGGCAGATCCTCTAGGACTGACCGGTTGGTGACCACTGCACTAGATTGTGGTTAGGGAAAACTTTACTGCATAAATAGCTTAAATAGAAAGCATTCCAGTGTCATCTTATTATAATAAGACTGGATCTGGTTTACTTTGAAATTAGACTGTCACTGCTGCTGTTGTCAAATCATATTAAATGCATAATGTTTTTAAATCTGCATTTCCAAATCCTCTGATCTATATTATGAATCTGTTGTTCGTGCAGGCAAACTACAGACCTAGTCAGTTGTACAACTTCCCACCACAACAAATACATTGCATCTTTGGATAACTTCTCACGAGAGATCAGGAAGCTAAACAGGGAAGATAAAAAGTTGCTGAAGGAGTCCACTGAATGCTGCGAACAACTTCGCAGAACTCTCACCACAGTGTGTCAGGAGACAAATGAATGGGTTGAATCTGCAAATACTAAGATTGACTGCCTTACTGATCAACAGATATCTTCCTTCAGCAGTGAGCTGGAACAACTTCAGTGTTTACAGAAGGTAACTGATAACTTCATAGTGTAATGAAAAGTTCTCAGTGGAGAGGACCAGAAAGTAGAATATGTGTAGATACAAATCCAAAGTCATCTGTATATCATTCTACAGTACTATTGTTATGCTACAGGCCTCCTGATCAGGATAGAGGTTGGCTTGCCTCTCGTTTCCTGTAATATCAAGTACCCAATCTTTTGATACATGATATTAACCACCTAAGTTCCCTCTAAGCTGCGCAGTCATGCAGCTGCTTATTAAGCAGTGCTCAGGGCAGTGACAGGGAGAGATGCTTCTCCCCAAACCCTGGACCTGCCAGTGGGAGGGTTTGCATAGTGATCAAGTATAGAATATGGCTTTCAAGTGGTAGCTAACCTTTTAATTATCATTGTTAGATTTGGCATCAGTCAGTGGGGAAAATGTTCCCCTTCAGGGTTACTGCTATTTCTGGTCCTTTATTTTTCTTCCTTCCCCATTCTGTTTTTTCCTTCCCTGTAACAACTCTCCCATCCATGGATTTCACTTCCAATCCTTTCCCATGCCTCTGCTAAAATAAATAGTGAGCTAGCTTAATACTGACTTTTAAAGTGTCACTAGACTTCAGAATTAACACCCCAATGAGTAAATTCACAGCTAAATGTTTCAGGCTGTCTGAAGACTCAGGAAGAAAACACTGTCTATGCATACCAGGTGTCTTCATGTCTGGAAGACTTTCTTTACAACCTTAAGGGCTAAAAATGCTTTCTAAAATGTAAACTTTCTTCCTAGCCCTTTGCAGGTGTTTTATCCTACAATTGTCCAATATGCAATTATTTGCATCTTACTTTGAAGCATTTAGTACTATTTACTGTTCGAGACTTGATCCTGAATCTGAAAAACCAGTGGTCTGATCCAGCATGGCAATGTCTGTGTTCCTATGACTAGCTATTGACATCTGTTCCCAAAGGATAGCATGTACGTTCCAAGCAATGGACTATTCTAAATACTGCTCTCAAAATGAATATAAATTAGCATGGCCAAACTCTTCAATTTGAGGTCACATTTAAGTTTAGTGACACAACCTGAAATGTAACTGATTTTGCTCCACCAGTTAGGCAAGAAACCTTAGCCTTAATTTTATTGTTAATTTGGTATTCTGTCTTTCAGAATGCAAATGAAAGCTGTAATGCATCGGTTGCTGCAGTCACAGACCAGATTAACAGACAGAAAACTGCTGAAGAGAGGTCACTGAATAGCCTCCTTGACCAGATTCAAAATGATAAGGAGATGTTCCTGGAGCAGAAACTGATACTCCATGAGGAAGCACAGTATGGATTGACTCAGGTTAATGCCTTCCTGCAGGAGGAACTTAAAGTGGATATCCCAACAGGTATTCACAGTGGGGGATGGGAAGGGGAATGATCTCACAGCAAGCCACTTGAGTACAGAATTCATAAGCTAAAACTAATGGGAGCATGAAGTGATTGATAGTCTTGGATTTTTTTTAATATGGACAAGAATGTCTTCAAAGAATGCTTCTTATATTTCATTTAATATGAAATCTGAGATGTAACTGAAGTGGAAGATGGAAGTGTTTAATAATTCCATTCATTTTTACATCAACTTCATTAAAGGGACAACTCCACAGAGAAAAGACTACTTGTATCCAGTGACTCTTGTGAGAACAGAACCTCGTGACCTGCTGCTTGAGCAATTGAGACGACAGCAACCAGAACTCATGGCTACATTAAATAGTGCAGCAAAGGTGGTAGAGCATGTGGATCAGGTAAACGTGAGATGGTATAAATATAAGGCTCCATTTTGTAACCACTCATCCAGAAGATATGGGATTGAACAGTTAGTGCAACACTTTAAAAGTGTTTCCGTTCAACTCTGTAAACACGGAGTTCTGGAAGCTTTTACATTCTGCATTGCACTCGTCTGTTACAATGTGAGTGTCCATGCAAAGCTCAGGAAATGCACAGGATGGGATAAAACCAAGTCTTATGTTTAAACAGTCTTTTTTGCTTGATAGTTGTGCATGTAAAGATTGTACCACATATTTTAGGGACATAATCAATGATTGTAAATCCCTTATGAATTTAGCCATTCATGTAAACTGGCCATTTCTGTTTTTAGGACTCATTGGAGGAAGAAGAGGTGGTGCAGGAATTTAACGAAAGTATCTTCAGTGATAAATCTTCCCTGGACACAAGTGTGTGCTGTCAAAAAAATAGTGGTATTCCCTTTTTCCAGGTAATTTCCACAAATGTTGCAGACAGATTTGGATTTGACCAGGAAGCATGGTGCCCCTTCTATAATAGGGTCAGAAGTAGTTAAATGACATGCCTTTTAATAGAACTTGTGTAACATTGTCAGTGTAGGTTTGTGACTAGACTTAGTCCTTCAGAATATCAATTTGAGACTTCATATATCTTAATTTTAAAGAAACATCCAATAAATTCCCCCCTTAAATTGATTTTTTTCATCAAACTCAGCTGAAATTAAGTTTTTCTTAAAATTGAAGCCGGCACAGGGGAACATCAACTCATGTATTTTAACATGAGACAGCGCAGCATTAGATTAGATGTAGAACATCTACCATAATGGCTTTGCAACAGATTAGTACTCCCAACTCCACTGGGGAGGGAACTGGTAAACTTTGTTTTGTTGTTTGTTTTTTATTTATTGACTAGTGTTAACCCATGGGCTCTTCTTGGTAAAGTATTCAGAGCTGCTCTAATTTCACCCATAATCCCTTTTGGATCAGGGCTTTGGAGCTGTGCTCTGGCTCCGCTCCAGCTCCAGGCAAAAACCTGCTGCTCCAGCTCCGGGCTCCGCTCCAAAGCCCTGTTTTGGATAGTTAAAGGGTGGGCTGCTTTCAAAGGCTTTGTACTGTCTAGTTATAGGATCTCTTTTAAGATGTTGAGGTCCTTGGAGGAGGGTGAGGTTTGAGAGTTGCAAAAACCTCTTAACTGACTCTAGCAAAAGAAGTATCTGGTCATGAATCACTGCAGCACTCCAGGGATTAAATACTTGCCCTGCTGAACATAACCTCTCCAATGTGACTTGGAAACTAAACAGGCAATCTTCTAGGCTGTCCATGTGGACTACTATATCAATATTTGTTTCAGTGAGGGAGATCAAATGTTCTGAGGATTTGTTTGGTGTATCCTTAAACACCTGATAGTACATGTTTGCTTCACCTTGTTTGGGCCTATATGAAACACAAAGGGTTAAACTGGTTATTCCTTGGGGAATTCTGCACCAAAAATTTAAAAATTCTGCACACAATACTTTAAAATTCTGCGTATTTTATTTGTCAAAATAACACAAATTAATCACACTACTTTCAATTATTTTGGTAATTTATTTCAAAATACTTCTCAGCAAGTATGTCTGTAACAATCCAGACAACAAAAAAGATTCAGGAAATGTTTTTTGACAAATAGATCCTTACTGGGCATATTAATACAGAACTTTTGAATAATTCATTTAAACTACAATACAGAAACATATTTCCTGCATCCCTCAGAAGCCATGCAAAAGCTTAGGGGAGTCTGGGGTAATGGAGGAGCTGAGGGGGAGGGAAGTAATTGGTGGGAAGGAGTCTGGGAGTGAACCTAGAGGGTTGTTGGGTATGGGTGGAAGAAGTGTGTTTTGTGGGGAGGGATCAGGGAGTTGGGGAGCCTTCCCAATGCAGATCCAGACTGACTCCTAGTCTCTCCCATTCAGTCGGGCATATCTGTCTCTGTCAACATGTGTCCCTGCACCACCACCACCCCCCCTCATCCCCAGGAGACCTTCCACCCCCACTCAGTCCCCCCATCCTCATGTGGCACTGCACCCTCACTCCCATTCAGCCCCAACCCCAGTCTGTCTCCCCCACTAGTCCTTTTGAACCCCAATCTGTGACCCCCAGCAGCCCTGTGTGCCCCGCTCTGTCTGTACTGCTTCACTCCCCCCCATATCCCATATCTCCTCACCTGGCCCCACAGGGAGGGCGCTGTGAGGAATGCAGCCTCTCCTCCTCCCTATCTGCTGCTGGATGCTATGGCCTGCTGCTCTCTGTTCTGGCACCACAGAAGCCCCTGGTGGACAAACAGCGTAACTTTAGTGCTTCTGCAGCACTACGGCAGTGCGCATGTTTTTTGCGGGGGACATGAATTCTGTGCGTACACAGTGACGCAGAATTCCCTCGGGAATAACTGGTAACTTATCAGAAGCCTGAAGGGTACATCTAAACTTGCATACAAGAATCAGATTTAAATCTAACTGCACAACCTTTTAGACTTTTCTTTTTGATGGAATAGTAATTGTTGGTTTGCTTTCATTAGCAATAAAAGTGTGCTGTTTATAAACTTGTCTCACTATAGCTAAGGGTGCCCTCTCATTAATTATGGTAAGAACTATCTTTAAAGAAATGACTTCCAACAAATCAGTTCTTAGGCACATACAGGAATTCCTTGAGGTATCTTCTTTTTGATCTTAAGGAGAAAATCTTAATGCCTTAGGCTCGTAAGACTCTCTTGTGTTCTAAAGAATAAATCTTAACAAATGTCTTCAGAAAATTGTCCTGTATAATTTTTTATGCTTTGAGTATTGTGTGCAGAATTATGTGGCAACCAGAAAATAGAGAGTAATGTTGCATTCTTTAGCATTGTGTGTGAAGGTGTAATACTAACTGGGTACTTTTTTAAACCCTGCAGCACAAAAAGAGTGTAAAAAAGGATAAAGAGAACAAATCTACAAGCATCTTGGAGAGGTCCAAGATGGAGGAGACAACAGAACAATCTCTTCCCAAGTCTAAGCTTCCTTTAAAAGCACTGAACTAAGATATTTAATGCAGACCATTGCATTTGTAAAACTTACCTCTGATCTTCTGTTCAGTCTGTTTTCTCAACCATTTTCAGGTGCTGTATATAGTGAGATATTGTTGCAAAATCAAATTTTCTAGGAAGTTGTCCTGCCTTTTTGTCTGAATTGTTTTTATACACTGTAACTTAGTTACATAGCATATGCTATAATTTAGTTACATGGCATTTACAGACTTTTAAAACTTCAAATTATGGCTCTGTATGTTAAATAAAGACTTTTAAAATCTAAAGCTTATAATGCTAATGAGCCTTTCTCTAGCCATTTTCCCTTTCTTACAAACCAATACAACCAACAGATTTAAAACAACATGGGCAGATGGGGACAAGCTTTCTAAATAGGTCACTTCTACATTTTTTTATTTTTATTTTAATTGACTGTAAATATTGGCATTCTGCTTTTATACCTGCCTCAGTCTGTGTCCTGTTGCTATGTAGTAGACTGATGTCAAAGTACTGTCTTTATTATGTAAGTGGATACTTCAAAGAAGGCCATCAGAATCTGCAGCACTGCTACAAATAAGCATTCCCCATATTAACAAACTTGTAAAATTTAAAAGATTACCAGATCAAAAAACCAAAACAAATACACTAGTCTAGGCAAAGTACTAGAAATCACACTATAAGAGATCTTCTGCCCATGCAGGATTGTTCATCCTTTAATATGGAGCAAAATGGCGCAGTGGACTGGGCATGGCTTATTAGTTTTTATGGTCAACAACACTAACTGAAAGGTATAATGCATATTCAGACAATACTGTGCCAAAGTCAAATATCCAAACTCTCCTGAGCTATAGCTGCTTTTCCTGCTGCAGCCCGGCCCCCTAATGTTACAACCACCATTTTTGACTCTTGGGAGTAGTACCCATTGATGTTTTGGGGGCTTGGTGTGTTCTCCAGTTAGTGGAGGACGTTCATGTGCTGCTAAGCATGAGACAAGTGAAGGATGTATAGGAATGGGTGGGGAGTGAGGAATGTAATTGTGAAAGTGGGCTGCTCTGTTGCTCTGATCAGTTGAAGGGTGCTTATAAATGGAGACTGATTTCCAGGGTACTCTCTTCTTGGCTTTTCACCCATGTAAACCATGGCCCATCCCCCAAATCTCAGGTATCCATCTGAGGTGAATGATCCATGTGTGCTAGATTAGGAGCTAGTGGGTAACAGGCTGACACATGTTCTAAGGGCCAGGATTCCTGTTTGAAACAGATTTGCCCCTCTCTGCCAAAGTTTTACATGACCCTTTTCTTGTCTGAGAGGGATCTGGAGAGAGAATGGTCTGTAGAGATGGTATTTGTGCCCAACTGCCAAAGCTACACAGTGGATGTCAGAAGATATCTGCTAAAAGGTGTAGAAACAAGGTGCTGTGTACTGAGGCAAACTGGAACTTGTGATAAGGTCCCTGGATTCTGCAGAACTCTGGTGTAGCAGAGTGAAAATTATGCAGTACCTTAATTTACATGTAAACATGATTTTAATGACTTAAATGTAAAACCAATACTGTACTCCCCCTTTCTATATTCAGCTTGTTCCATAATTAGCAATTGTCATTATGCCACAGTCTTTTGTATTGACAATGCAGAGCAGTATCACAGAAGTTGGAGTGGAAACTGAAGGCCTGTGGCAGTGGAGGAGACAGCTGGTGGTCTTGGGACCTGGAGATGCATGAGGTGTAGTTTGCAATAAGCACACTAGCTGGATGTCACGGTTTTGAAAATCAGGAATAATTTTCAAGTCCATGTTCATGTTAATCTCAGAATTAAGAATGAGTCGGTACACACCTCAAAGCTATTGCTTTAAGCTATCCACAGACTTGGGAAGACGCTGCCCTGACTTACACTTGGGCCATATTTCCAAGGTTTCCTCAGCTATGAGGGCTGGAAGCATAGAATGGATCTTACAACAAATTCCATGGCCATGGACTAGTGGGCCCTGGCTATTTTGATCTTTATGTAATTGTATCTCCTTCCACTAGATGTCTTCCACTACTTATCTAGTGAAAAGGAGGGGAAGGAGCTGCTGTTTCCATTAACTACAGCAAAGCTATTAGACTGGAGCACCAGTCTTAGCGTTGATCATGTATGTCAATATAACTTCTGGATTTGGACTCCATTCTAGCTGCTTTCAGTGATTGCATAACGAGAAGCTCAGTTTTGGGGCCTGAATTTGATCACCAATCATGTGGAACTTGACCCTAGAGATTCTCTTAAATAGCCACACTTAATTTTGCGGGGGTTTGCATACACACGTGCTGCAGCACAGGCATGAGAAAGCAAAGTATTCATTCACATGCTTGTGATGGCTACTTCTGCCTTTACTGAGGTTGCTGCTGGTACACAAACAAGGACTTAAATCAGAGGTGGGCAAACTACAGCCCGCAGGCCACATCTGGCCTGTGGAACCATCCTGCCCGGCCTCTGAGCTCCCAGCAGGGGAGGCTAGCCCCTGGCCCCTCCCCCGCAGCTTCAGCATGCTGCGCCGCCAGTGCTCTGGCCTGCCTCTCCTGTCGGGCATGGTAAGGGGGCGCGGAGCGGAGGCTCCTGGGGGGCAGTCAGGGGACCGGGAGCAGGGGGAGGTTGGATGGGGCGGTGGTTCGGGGAGGGGGGGAGGGGGTTGGAGAGGCGTGGGAGTCCCAGGGGGTCTGTCAGGGGGCGGGGGTGTAGCTAGGGAATGGGGTAGTCGGGACAGGGAGAAAGGGGCAGATGGATAGGGGGTGGGGTCCTGGGAGGAGGTGGTTAGTGGTAGGGGGTACCAGGAGGGGGCAGTCAGGGGACAAGAAGCAGGGGGGGTTGGGTGGGGCAGAGGTTCTGGGGGGGCGGGAAGTGGAAGGGAGTGGATAGGGGGCAGGGGCCAGGCTGTTTGGGGAGTCACAGCCTTCCGTACCCGGCCCTCCATATAGTTTTGCAACCCTGATGTGGCCCTTGGGCCAAAAAGTTTGCCCACACCTGACTTAAATGATGGTAATGCTTGTTTGTGTTAACATCGGCATAAAAACACTTTACAGAGGTCGAACGTAGAAGAGAGAAAACAATACTTAAAAAACAGGCATTATAGCTTTTCACTAGCAATAGCTGAAATAATTTTAAAAAGCTTTAGTATCAAAATGATACTTCAGTGAGGCTATTTCCATATTCAAACTAGTGTAAGGGGCAGAGGTGGTTTAAAAGAGCCCACCACTCAAGAAAGCAACACTGATTATGTAAAGCCTAGATCTTCTTTGGCTCTGCTGAAGTGGCACTAGAAAACTTTATTTAAAAAAACAAATAAAAAAATCCTGACCTCTTTCCCCTACCATATGTACATTCCCAACAATAAAAATGAACACTGCTATTCTCTGTACATGATACAAGGTAATATATCAATAAAAGGAAAGAGTACTCTTACTCTAATGGGGAATATGTCAAGATGGGAAGCGAAATATAGGCAACAGCCGTTGGGTTCATGATGGGACTAACAAGAAGGGGAGTATAGTCTTTTCCAATAAAATAACAGCAAGCTAGTAGCCCTGTCTGGAGGAGTCCTATTGGGCATGATAGAGAAGATCAGTGGAGCTGGGGATGTTTTAAAAAGACATGCTTTGGTTGACCAATTTGGCCTCTAATGATGTTACATCCATACACCAACAGCTGGGATCTTATCTATGATTAAAATGAATTCCTACACCCACTGGTGGCTGGTAATGAGGGGATAAGGAGGGCCATGCTCCACCAATTAAATCTGCTCTCCTGTTTTTTTTCTTTAAACAAAAACCCTTTGTGGTAGATGACTTCCCCACTTCTCTCCAGCAATACACTATTGAATGCTGCAAGGGGCTGGTTGTATCTAGTACAGCAGCAGCATCATAAAGTGCACTCAGGATAGTGGGGCTAGAAGCTTCTAACTCCATTCTTTGTTGAAAATATAGAGCAATGCGGTGTCAGCATATGTTTGTAGACTCTTTCCAGTCCTCTGAATCAAAATAGCCTCAGATTCCCATTGCCAGTGAGAGCTCCACTACTCCACTACAAGAGCAACATGAAGGAATCCAAACTGGAAGGTCGGAGGAACTGGCCAGCTTACGATTTCAAGGAGGCGACAGATAGGTGTCTGGGACCTGACAAGGTGAAACGGGAGCTGCAGGTTTTGTGAGTTGTTTGTGTAAATTGGTGGCTAACCCAGGAGGAGATAGGGAGCAGAGCAGCTGGAGTCTGGTTTTTTTTTCCAGGTGGGAGAGGCTACTTGCTCATGTTTTGAAGTGGGGGGAGTTGCAGCAGAGCAGCTATTGAAGCAAGGTTTATTCATTGGGGGAAAGGAAAGAGTCTTCAATTGGTGTTTGATTTTATCTGACAGATCAGAAATTATGACTGGGGGTGGGGGAAGACAACTATCTGCCAACCGCAGCTTTCCCAATTATGCTGGGTGCCATCCAGTGCTTTTATGTTAAATGGGTAGGGGGAAATGAGAAGAAGCCTATAATGACGGGGGCAGGTGAAGAACAGAAGATGGAGGAAAAGTGGCAATTTAAAACATTAAAATGCTTTTTCCCTCAAAAAGACATGGGAAAAGGAGTACAAATGGTCCAGGGCACCTTAAAAATAAAGACACAAGGTAGGAAAAGATTAACAAAAAATATACTTGGAGCAGTTGGACAAAGGTGCATACAACCTTTTTCCAACTATTTTTTTTCTTGGTGAAAGGGTCTGTTGTATAAACTGTCCACCCCTATAGTTATTTTATAGCTGTGCATTACTCAATTACATGTTACAGTATTATAAATAAGATGTGGATCAGCCAGCAGAGTAGTACGATGTGCTTGTTGGTTAAACTCAAACTCCACATACACTAAATCCTACAAGGCTCAAAAGGCCTCTGGTCAGCATGCACCCAGCTGCAGCTGAGGTCAATGTTTAAATCTCTAGCAATTCTGGAATGCACCTCATTTCAGTATGTCTTGATAAAGAGGCTGGCCACAAAAAGTAGGGCACAATATAATTTAAAAATTCTCTGTCAAGCAGTGGAAGTCCATAATTTCATTTTAAGGTGACCAGGTGTCTAGTTTTCTACCAGAACACCCTGTCAAAAAGGGATCCTGGCGGCTCTGGTCAGCACCACGCGGCTCCTGGGAAGCAGCTGGCATGGCCGGCTCCTAGGCTTAGGGGCGGCCAGGGCAGCTGCAGCTCCCATTGGCCTGGCCAGGTCAGGGCAGGGGACAAACTGGCACAACTTGCAAACACTCAGCAGGCGGCTGTTGAGGGGCCATGGCACACGCCTCTCCTGCTGCTGCCGGCCCTCTTCTCCTCCTCAGGCTCCTACTGTGGCTGGGCTTGAGCTGTGGTGTGTGCTCTTGTGGTGACCCCATGGTCTGTCGCCCTATCACCAGCACCCAGGAGTTCGAGGTATGTATCCCCGTCTCAGAGTGCTGGGAATGGGGCTGCTGGAGGAGAGGACAGGAGAACGAGATGAACCCAGCGCCCAGCACTGCCCAGCAACCTCGGGGAGTCAGGGGCAGGCCTGGCAGCACCGCGGCAGCACCACCCCCCCTGGCCTGGGATCGTCCTCCTGAGTCCACCACTGGCCCCAGGAGCCCGGGACTCTGGGCAACTTCTCCCCCCCCAGCCCTGCACCCCCATCACTGAACCCCTCCCCATCCCCCTCACTGCATCTTGCTGTCCCAACCCCCCATCTCGCCCTGCCCCCCACACCTACCCATCCCAGCCCTGTACCCCTTACAGCACTCTCTCATACATCCTCTCCACGTCACAGAACCACCACCCCCATGTCCCACACCCCCGACAGCCCTACACTCCATTCACCTCCATACACTGCTGCACTCCCATTATGTCCCTATACACCCCTGTGCCCCCACATCCTCATGCACCTGTAGCCTTCTGCCTCCCCCTGCATCCCCATCCACCCCCACATACCTCCTCCTCTCTCCTTCACTGCCTCCTCTCAACTCCACCCTGCTGTCATCCTTGGCCTCTTTCCCTCCCCATCCTCTCTCCTCCACCCCCTCTGCATCTTTTCCCCTCCAGTCCACCCTCCTCTCTTCCCAGCTGGGTGATGTAGGCATCCCCTGGAAGAGTGGAGTTCTCCTAGACACCATCATAATCAGAGAGAGAAAATAAAATGGCAATAAAACCAGACAATAAAACTCAGCCAGCAGCCCAGAGCCCCCGCAGTGCCAGGCGGACAGCCTCCTGCCCCTTCCCTCTGGGGCCCAACCTTCACGCTGGGCACGACAGCACTGCAGCCCCCTGGGCGAGGGGCCTGCAGGCATGAGAAGTATCTTGCAGCTAGAGGGGATGGAGTGAGCAGGGGCAGGGCCTCAGGGAAGGGTCAGAGCAGTGTGTGGGCAAGGGTGGTCGGTTTTCTCGAATTAGAAAGTTGGCAACCCTACTTAGGATGGTTACAATGGAGAAGATCTTTAATACACAAACTATCCTGCCATAGCAGATTAAGTTAGAAATAAATTGCCTTTTTTGGTGGGGTCCACAAAAATGTCTTGTGCTTTTTGTGCTGGCTCTGCAGCAGATGCTAACAAGGAAACATGATTTCCGAAGCTCTTTAACAGGAGACCATCAGCGTAATTTGTAAAATTAAGTTTTTGTTTCCTTGTTTTCTTTGATTTCAATGAAAACATTTTTTAAGCAGCTAAGAATTCTCCTATCCTGTTTACAACCCAAACATTGCAAAATTGTGTTAGTTCATGAAAACCTGAAAGAGAAATTGACTAGAAACAAGTAGAAATTGTCTAGTCTCTTTTCACTGATTCATAGATTCTGAGGCGAGAAGGGACCATTGTTATCATCTAGTCTGACCTGTATAACACAGACCATAGAAATTCCACAAAATAATTCTTAGAGCATATCTTTGAAATACATCCAATCTTGATTTTAAAATTGTCAGTTATGGAGAATCCACCAAGACCCTTGATAAATAATTCCAATGGTTAATTCATTGTCCAAACGGAGAGAAATGTGTAAATTAAATATCATACATGGTAAAAAAATAAATTAGATTTTTAAAATTCTTACAGATTTAATCATTTAAGATGTTTCAGTAACACATGCAAATAGTTATTTAATTTTAACCTGGCCATGTCCCTGTAGCATAGGTGATTCTGGTATATTAAAAAAAAAAAACATATTTATATGGTCAGAATTGTACTTTTAGTTACAGTAGTTTAATTTAAAACAAAAAAATTGGTTTTTCAGCTCAATTCTACACAAGAAAAAAATCTGCAATTTTGCAAAATGGAAAATAAAACTAGGAAAGGAAATATTCTGTTCAGATTTCTAGGAGTTTATCACAAATAATAAAATAAAAGCTTATGCTATAGAAATTATTATGACACCTCAGTTTCCACTCATCATAATAATAAGTAGCACTTCATAGGGCTGACTTCCCCACTGTGTTATTACTCTGGTTTTATGCTGGGATGATTCTACTGAAGTCAATTGACTCATACCAAGGTAATAGATCGGAAGATTAGGCCACATTTCTTCAAAGTGTTTTACAAATGTAACATTTATGTTTTATTCCACTGTAAGGAACCTAAAGAAACTAGGATCCTGTCTGTTCTATATGGACACTAAAGATCCTATGGCACTTAGGAGGACTTGTCTTAGTGTTCTTGGCTGATATTTCCTCTTTTTCCCCGCACTGCTGTGTAATGTACTCTTTTGCTGCCACCCTTCACCCCAGAGGTGACTGCTTTCAGTGGTATTCCTGTCCTGTAGTGTGTAAAGTGCCTTTGGGATCCTTCAAGATAAATATCTTTATTTTATTGTACTTTTGTTAAAGGCCCATTGAAATAATTTCAAAGACTCTCATTGACTTCAGTGGGCCTTTAACAAAAATACAATTAAATAAGTGTCTTTGGGAGTAATCAGCATGGATCCTTTTTGCATCAAAGAAAGAATAAACTCCCAAGTCTACAAGAAGATCGCACAGTAATTCATGCACTAGACAAACTAACTTCAGGAACATAACTTCAAGTATCTCGAGTATCATAGCTTTCATTGTGATAAATGGAAACCCCTTGACATCTTTGTCATAAGGGGAATCTCATTCTGTGTAATGACTGAAATAACCACTGTTCTGTGTAAAAATTATGTTGGGAAAATGATTGCTCAACTTTCATATAACTTCTGCTACTACTGACAGAACCTTACATAGCTGCATGGCTATAGCTTTATCAGTGTGCTCTGGAAATAAAGGAAAAGTGGATCATTTATCACTTGTTATATCCAGTGTCTTGCATGACTTAATTAAAGCAATACACGCTACCTTCATTTCAAAACCAATCTGTCGTATAGATATACATATTCAAATGGTCACAATATAATAACGATTGGCGCCAAACTTTTGCTCATATGCTCTGGCAGTTTGTTTTAGGTTCATCATGTCAGATTGAATTTCCTTGCATAGGTGGATTCAATGCCAGAAACGAAATTTTATGATGTCTGTTAGTTAATGCAGAAACCAGTCTTATTAATCATAGATTTACAAAGGGCAGTTTTATTAGATGTTATCCATAGCTTATGTTGACAATTGATTTTCATTGTAGGGCAACTAAATTTATTATTTGTAATAAGATAAAGATAATTAAATTGACTTTGTAAAGGTTGCTATCATAAATGTGAGTAGTACCTGTGAATAACAGGCATAAAACTGCTTTAACTGTGGAAATGCAGTAACTGATAGCTGCTTTCTTTCCATTACATTTAATAGTTTTTGAGTATTTCTACGCTGAATCCTGTTTTGCAGAGTTTATGTCTAGGCTATTAAAACTTATTTTAGGATGAAGCCTAGTTTCTGGATTTTTTCTCTCTAATAAAACAAAATCAGATGGGCATTTTTCTAAATTATAGGACTAAAATTAAAAAATCATTTAAAAAAATGCACTATCCAATAGAGATTTCTCTGTGATCTCAGTATTGTAACTTAGTTTTTCAAAATACTGTATTTTTTGCAGACACTTTGTCTACAATATGGACTAGGCCTTGGAGTGTCGGTTGGTTTGTTTTAAAGTAAGTGAGTTTAATGCTTGTGAAAATGAGGGACCGATTACTTTGAGGGAGAAACATGTTTTAGATTTTTTGGAAGTTGTACTGGTCCTATTTTACATCTCTCTCTACCTGTAAAGCTTTAATACTGTGAGTACAACTGTAGAGGCTCTTTGGAAAGAATGGAAAATTACAGCTAATAAATGTTAGTAAATAAAATTATAAAATATAAAATTTGCAGATGCCACCAAGCTGGGAGATGTTGCAATGAGAGGATTAGAATTCCAAATAACCTTGACAAATTGGAGAATTGGTCTGAAATAAACAGGATAAAATTCAGTGAAGATGAGTGCAAAGTATTACACCTAGTAAGGAAAAATCAAATGCACGAATACAAGATGGGGAATAACTAGCTAGGCACTAGTACTGCTGAAATGATCTATGGATTATCATGTATCATGAATTGAGTGAACAATGTGATGCAGGTGCAAGAGAGGCTGATATCATTTTGGAGTGTATTAAAGGACTGTTGTGTGTAAAACACAGGTGGTAACTGATCCACTCCACTCAGCACTGGTGTGTCCAGTTCTGGGCATCACACTTTAGGAAAGACATGGACAATTGAAAACAGTCCAGAGGAGAGCAATAAAAATTATCAAAGGTTTAGAAAATCTGACCTATGAGGAAAGGTTTTAAAAACTGGGCATATTTAGTCTTGAAAAAAGAAGACAGTTTATCATGGAGTTCATATTACCAGTTGTCAGACTATGACACAAATAAGAGTCTAATGTTGGTGTTTGGTATTTAGGCATGGTAATTCCCACTGAAATCAATAAGAGTCAGGCACTTAAATACCTTTTGAGGATCTGGGTCTCACAGACTACAGCGATGTAAATAAATACATGCCAAAGGATTTTTTTCAGGATTTGTAATGTAACAGTCATGAAAATGTATCATAACACAGCCCATAGTCTGAGTTACAGCGAGAAGAGTAAAGCAAGCTGGAGCCAAGAGGATCAATCTATTTTTAACAAATCTCCTTGTGCCTAGGTGTTGGTCTATGAGTGGAGCTTGTGTCGCCCTCCTGTTAGTACAACTCACAGCAGTGAGTTAATGATGGAGAACAAGCCCTTACTTTGAATCTCCTGGACTTTGCAGTTCAGTCATGTAAAAAAGCACATATAACAAATATTCCCTGAGGTGTGAGATGTCTTGTGTGTTTTGTCTCTTTTAACAGCGACATCGTGCTGCATTTTTAGAATGTTTAGACCATTACAAACAATCACTTTCTGATTCTCCCTGGGGTGTATGTGGACTAGAGGTGCAGCACCTACTGCAACAACCTTATATTGTCTGATGGCTTTAATGGCTTACTTAATCTGTGCAGGACCAACCCAGGCCAGACTCCTTCTTCAGATATTATTATTCCATTTTTATTTGGTATTTACTTTAAACGAAAGGCCATGATCCTGTTCAAAGACATCATTTCCCTCTCTCCCACTTCTGTCATTAGAGCCAGATAACAGGAAGAGACAGTCAGATAACTGGCCACTTATTCAGATTTCACAGAAGCTTTTAGGCAGAAATAAGGACGCCAGCCAGAGTTGAATCAATTCATTTCAATGATTTGCTGATTATCTATGTTAGTTATTCTCTCATTATCTTGCCCAGTGTCCAGGACTAGTCTTGCAGCCTCTGGGTCTCGGCTGAATGTTTTGTTTCAGCTGATTATTTTTAGGGAAAGCTTTGCACGGTGAACTGTATTCTAAACACCCAAAGGCATTAATGGCACTGGAAAAATTGCGAGCCAATCTGATGATAACTGAGCTTCAAGAGAAAGACTAATCCGCTATTAATGGGGCTTCCTAAAATCACTTCCTGTCCTAATTAGCTCAAGGAAATAATCAACATAGCCTTAGATATCCCCACTTGGAACTATGACTTGAAAGCTTGGGTAACAGCTTCTGCATCATCATCATCATCATTATTTATATTATGGTAGCACCTAGCGGCCTCAACCAACCATTGTGCAGGTCACTTACAGATAGTCCCTGCTTTGAAGAGTTTATAATCTGAATAGGCAAGACAGACAAAGGTGCAAGGGGAAACTGAGGCACGGAGCGAAGAAGTGGCTTGTCTTACCTCACACAACAGGTCAGTGGCAAAGCTTGGAACAGAACTAGTTCAGTGCCATCGGACAATGCTGCCTCTCCAAGACATCATCGCTCCTTCCTTTGTCTGACAATAAAACCGTGCTGTGTTAACTGTCTGGATTTTTCTCTTTGGATAGATATTCTCTCTTCTAGTAGTGTGTGTCCATGTAGGTGTGCAAATGGGAGAATAGGGAATAGACAGGACCCTCTCATCTACTCCTGCATCCCTAGCTACTGGTTGTTTTTGGTTTTTATGGAGGTTCTCCTCTAACAGAGGCTACCATAATAGAAGACAAGACTATAGAAAAAATATGTTTATAGTATTAATTTTAAGAGCTAATTTCCAGTGTACTGCATGATGGGGCTAGTATGCTAATCACATCGTATGAGACAGCTAGCTGATACAGCCATCCTGTGCAAAGGCAATGTGGGCCTGGTCTTTCCAGCAGCTAGATGATCTTAACAGTCATTGGATTTCTGGGAAATACCCTTTTCTCTGGGTTTTTTGGCCGCCCAGGAACATTTAATTAGTATTTTTTTTTTAGTCAGTTCTTTTCATTCCTTTCTTCTGAGAAGCTGAGTTTTCAGCCTCTTATCACATTTCTTAACTTTCCATTGAGGTGGGCCCTTTGCCAACATACAGATTGTTCACTGGCATTTAACCCTGTGTATTGCAATACAGGGTAGATAAAATCACACAATATTCTTTGCACACTAAAAATGCAGCACCTGCTGTTCTCATTTGTTACGACTTTCTGAATGAATTCACCTACATTAAATAAAGCATTTAGCGCATGGTCCATGATAATGTTGGAATAATAAGAGCAAACAAAACAGTGAAAGATTCTGTTGTTCTAGATGATTTAAAAAGAAACTCAAACATAACTGGAAATGCAAATAAGATCATTCAATGCATTTTCTTATAATCACAGACAAACTGACAGAATAAGTGGATAAAAGGAATAAGAAAGACGCCAAGATTAAGGGCCCTATTTTCCTTCCCTATGCAGACTGAGCAGTACAATTTATGGCATAAGGTGCTCAACCTGAATAAAGGTGGAACAAATAGGGCCTGCGCTCAGACCAAGCAATGGGTTCTATCGCCTCATCTCATCATCCTGTGATCTTTTTATTTCTGAGTGTGTTTGTGCACATGCACATTTTGTTTTGTTTTTTATTTAAGGCAGATTGAGATGTTTAGGAGAGAGGCTGATACACCAGCAAATAAAGAACAAAGTCAACAAAATGAGATGGCATCACCCAGTCATGTGGGTGCGTTTGTTCAATAGCAGAGAGGGGAAGAGATCCCCAGAGCAGATATACCATTCACAGCACAGATAAGGGTGTCCTTTTGACATCAGCCCCCACCCAAGCTGATCCAACCTACTCTATTAGAGCGGGCAAACTGACAGCTTGACCAATAAAGTGGGCAAACCTGCAGCCTTGAAATAACTGCATACAGGAATAGATTTTGCTGTAAACCATCTTCTGGCTACCAGCTGGATCAGATATGATAAATGTGTCCAATGACTAATTCAGAGAGACTGGAGTCAATGTTCATTTTAAAAATTTGAACTGCACAACAGCCACTGACTTTGGTATCTCCATCTTAAGCTGCAAAAAAATAACTAAATAGATCAATAATGTAGCGTGACAATGGAAAAACCAGCCTCACTGTGGGTAACTAGAAATCTGGTTTGTTTTTATTCTGACTATGGGTATAGTAGTACTCCCTACAGCACTCTTCCATGCCATAATTTAACTTCTTAGTGAGAAGATCTGGAATATGGTCTAAACTAGCTAGGAGAACAGTAATGTTTCAAGAAAAGCAGCTTCAGGAATTGTGTAGTACTGTTGGGGAAGAGGAAAGGACGTGCCTAATACTGCACCAACCCAGACAGAAACTAGCATTTTCAGCTATCTTGGGCCTGGTCTGTACTGGGTGAGTTTTTTTTGTTTTTTGCTTTGGTGTAACTGCACTTGCACTATAGCTGTAAGTCATGAAGCAGACCAGACCCCCTGTTGTACCAGTGTAAACTGTGACTTGCACCGGTGTGGCTCACTGTGCTCAAAGTCATAATTTACACCAGTGCAATGTGTCTACTCTAAGGGTCTGCACTGGTGTAGCTGTACCAGTGCAAAAAACCCATCATAGATGAGATCTTTCTTAGCTATCAGGTTATCTCACACTGAATTAACCCGTCCACTGATTACAGATTTGGCACCATTCCTGGGAAAGGGGTCTGATGTCCATTCCACGTCAGCTTGATGGCTCACACAATAGTGCAACAACCATCATTATTTTATGTAAAGTAACAAGTAATCTGACAAACTCTTAATTATAAATTAATTCAGATTGGCCTGGGTATGAGCATTGTTGCCTATCTATAAAATGGACTGGAAAAGCAAAATTAGGTAACAACACTTAGATACGTCTCCAGCAGGAGAGATGTATAACAGGTGCTACAAGTAGACATTCGGGTCTTATTGAACATCTTCATTAATGACCTAGCAAGGAGTAAATAGCACATTAATTAAATTCTGTAATGGTACTACACTGGAAAGCATTACAGATACCCGGGAGGACAGAACAGTAATAAAAGGGACATAGAGAGGATAGAAATATGGATGTGAAACAACAAAAATAGATTTAACTTGGAAAAGTATAAGCCCTGGAATTTGAGTGAAATGTTCAGAAATATACATTGAATGGGAAGGGAAAACCCAAAGCACAATAATCCTGAAAGAGACCTTGAGGAGACAGGTAACAGAAAATTACAAAGAAGTTTGCTAGGTGATGTGGTAGTGGAAAAGGCCAATGCAAGTTTGGGCTGCATGTGTAGCCACATCACATCACTGAGTGAGGAGGGAGCAGCCTCTCTTCTTACAACTCTAGTGAGACTTTCTGGGTATGTCTACACTATGAAATTAGGTCGAATTTATAGGAGTCGGTTTTTTAGAAATCGGTTTTATATATTCGAGTGTGTGTGTCCCCACAGAAAATGCTCTAAGTGCATTAAGTGCATTAACTCGGCGGAGTGCTTCCACAGTACCGAGGCAAGCGTCGACTTCCGGAGTGTTGCACTGTGGGTAGCTATCCCACAGTTCCCGCAGTCTCCGGAAATGAGATTCAAAAGTTCGTGGTTCTTTTCCTGTCTACCTGGCCAGTGCATCTGAGTTGAGAGTGCTGTCCAGAGCGGTCACAATAGAGCACTCTGGGATAGCTCCCGGAGTCCAATACCGTCGAATTGTGTCCACAGTACCCCAAATTCTACCCGGCAAGGCCGATTTAAGCGCTAATCCACTTGTCGGGGTGGAGTAAGGAAATCGATTTGAAGAGCCCTTTAAGTCGAAGAAAAGGTCTTCATCGTGTGGACGGGTGCAGGTTTACATCGATTTAACGCTGCTAAATTCGACCTAAAGTCCTAGAGTAGACCAGGGCTCTGAATATTACAATCAGGGCTGGGTGCCCCATTACCAAAAAGACAAACTGGAGGGGAGCAAAAAATGTGACTAAAGAGGTTGGAGGGACTGACTGTCGGGGAAAGATTTAAAGAAATAAATGTATATAGGTTGTCTAAACAATGCTTAGGAAGTAACATGCCATAACTGTCAACTGTTTAAGTGCATCCGATGAAGTGAGCTGTAGCTCACGAAAGCTTATGCTCAAATAAATTGGTTAGTCTCTAAGATGCCACAAGTACTCCTTTTCTGTTTAAGTGTGTAAACACTAAAGAGTAAGAGGAATTGTTTAGCATCGTACAAGAGGGCAAAATAAAAAGCAATGATGACAGCTTCACAGTGTTCCCTGCTGGTTTACATACTTGTTATTCTTGACACATAATGAACCAATTAAGCCCTCACCAGTGAACAGGTATCTATCTGTCTTTCATGCATTGTGCATCATATGGATGACAACACCAAGGCGCAAATCCTACCCCCCAACTCAGGGCCATGGAGACCCCTAGATCCTACTGAACTATGTGGGTCTTTTGAAGGGGGTGGAGATGAGGGAACAGGATTTAGGAGTCCAGTACAAACCCCACCTTATACTACAGAACTCAGTTCTGCAGTGCCTTTCTGCATGTACCTGCCCAGCTAAGATTGGGCTGGAGAATGTAGGGACTGAGCTGAGGAATCTGTCGCTATGTGAATCCACTGTCCATTGCCCTCATGTGACCTCTCTTCTCTCTCTCTTCCCACTCCCCAATAGCAAAAAATAATAATAATAATAATAAAAATTAAAAAGTGTTCAGAGTCAAAGGCCCATATTGAATCATCTGCAACAGAAGCATTTGACAAGATGCCATTTTCTCTTTAATGATAGCATCTCTGTCAGACTGTCTTTTCCTTGAACACATCCATTTGAAAGGAATTCTGTTGTCTTCATAAAGGAAAAATCTCTTCCAGTGATTGGTCTTTAATAGTACTGTTTCTAAGGTATTTCTTTGTTGTTTATTACATGTAAATACAAAAATATCAAATACAAAAATGACCCTTCACTCTATTATTTGGTATTTTCCTGTTGTGTGCTATTAATAATGGTAATGTGATTCATACGGTAGGCCCTGAAATGCAGTTCTCATCCATTAGGGGGATTGTGATTGTGGGCAGGAGAAAGAGGTAGAGGTAGTATTGGCCTTAGGGAAAACTGATACTTTCTTTACTTCAGCCACCTAAAATTTTACCTTACAAGATATTTCAAAACATACACTCCAGGCCCAACCTGCAGTTCTGACACAAGCAAAACTCCCTTTCCCCTAGGAAACCATTGACATCACTGGACCTGCAGCCTTTTACTCAGTTTCTGAATTTGTCTCTAAGCATCCATTCCTGAAGCCTTAATTAGTCTTTTCGGCCCAGGTCTACAACGGTATTTAGGTTCCTAAATTAATGGAAGTTAGGAGCCTAAATACCTTTGTGTATCTGGGCCTTATATCTAACCCTATATTTTTCACACAATGACTAATATCTAATTCCCCTTGTGACTCCATTGTTGAACACCTTTGGTACTTGGCTTGATTGTTATTTTAATCTTATGTATTTGACGATTAACAGCTACTGTATGTTCATATCGACCCAAAATAAAAATGAGCACACCTAGGAATTGATTTTCTGATACCAAAATGATCAAACATGTTAAAATATGTAAGGGGAACATTCAAGGCTCTGGAAAACATTAACAAAATATAACTGAGTTACATTTTCAATTCATGCCTGATGTGAAATTTCTATTGACATCAAATTAGATCTGTGTACTTTGGAACCAACTGAACTGTTAACAATGAAACTCTTGCTGTGCAAGTCCACTTTGAAATTCATACTATTTTGAATTTTGACTACACTACATATAAAGAAGTATTTTGTCATTGCTGTAGTTTGGGGGACAGATTCTCTATTGCTTTGTGCAAGGTATAGAGCAAAGAAGAATCTGGTCGTGGAGATTTATAAGCATTTTTGGGGTGTAACTTTTATGAATGTAGCCTTTACATAAAGACAGAGAGAAGTTTGAACATGTTGCAGTCACTCTCTCATAGTAAATAAAAATTAGCCAAGAAATTGTCAGTTCCCCATATACCAAGGATCTGTGTTAGCCCACCTTATGTGGTAGGAGACATAGAGGAAATATCAAACAGGAAGTAATAACATAAATAGATTTTTCTGAAAATCTAAATTAGTTTTGTTTTTTAAACATTGTTCACCATATTCTCATAAATGTAGAGGTCAGATAAGAAACAATTTAAGACATGGGAGGAATAGAAAAGAATAAATATTCTGAAACACATTAAATCACAAAATAATCTAGGAGATGCCCCCTTTGAGGTTCAGAGAGAAACTCCAATGAATTATGTGAATCTTTAGATAAATCAACTTCAGAATCTTAGTGAGAGAAGCTGGTACCATAATAACCATTTGGACTCTGTGCACTTTTCAGCATCATGACAATCTAGAATAAAAGGCTGGATCAAGCTTTAGTTCTAATATTGGGACCTATGTTTCCTTTCCTTTATCAAGAAGAGCAAAAATGGACAGAAATGCTCCCATCCCATTCCCTGGGACTTCAGGGACGAACTTTGCAGGTACTCCACCGTGTCAAGATGTCCCAGAATGGGAGTTAATGATGAGAATGTTGGGAGTTAGAAGAGGTGGCGGCAGGAAGCAGCCAAACCCCAGCAGTGTTTTCTTCTGGGAAGCTAATAAATATTTGCTATGATAATTCTAAAATCAGTTCTAAAAGCAGCATTAACTCCCCCTCTGCAGCTTCTATTTTATCAGAGCTGGAGACAGTACACAGCTAATGGGCATTCAGCCAATAGCAGCCTGGTTCCTACAGCGTGGTAACCTAGTGCCATAGAAGAAGGTGCTTTCTAATCATAATGGAGCGTCAGGCCAACCCCAAGGATGGCCCAGGATTTGTGCTCTGTTCTCCCTGCAGATCTGTGGATTTGTGGAGTTTACAGGCTAGGCCTCTATTCTGTCTGACTACAGACCAGTCCCCCAGGAGGAGAGAATACAAAGGAACATGCAAGAAGAGAACTTTACAGATTTTGCAGTGGTCTCTGTTTCCCTCCCACACGTTTTCTCATTTAGGGGGCACTAGAGCTTCTCAATACAATGATTGAAAGATGAGTACAAGGTTGGCAGAACAATGTATTTCCCCTAACCTTCTTGGAAACCACTGAACCATTTTTGTTTAAACTTTCCAGAAATATTTAGCCTGAGGCAGACCTCTAGCATGCAAAATTTCAGCCTGAATGGTTTAAGTCGAGTAAAACTAAAAGCAGTTGAATGTAAAATCTTGTGTCGGAAAATGATAAGCAACCTTATGGGTCACTGCCAGCTCTGCCTGGAACAACAACTAATTAATTAATTAATTTCAGTTCTTTTCTAAGCAAAGATTCACCATGTTCTATGTTATAATACATGTACCAATTTAGAATTGTATGCAAAATGAGAGTTTTCCATGTATTTTGTTTGTAGTTCATTTAAATTGCATCAAAGTGGTGGGGAGGATGATTTTTAGAGGGAAGTGCCTAACAGCCAAGATATCTGGAACACCACAGTGTTGTGTGACTTCACTTTCTGTAATACATAATGCCACTGATTGCAGCACAGTTTGGTTTCTGGGGTGTTAGGAAAATGAAATGTTCCATCCTGTACTGTTTCCTCCTTGGAGGATTTTCAGGGCTTGCAGGATCACCTCTTTTGGAAGAGTTTGGAGATCTTTCCAGCAGTGGGAAGAAGTGAAATGGCTGTAGACGTTATAGAGCATCTTGGAAAGCTACACACACTTCAGGAATCAATTAAGAGGTAATTTTTGCTGCTAACCTATTCCTGGTGTTACAAGATGGAAGTTCACTCCACCTCCCGTAAATCTCCTAGGGCCAAGTTCACCACTGATGTAACTCCATTGATTTCAGCTAGGAGCCGCTCATCTCTGGTGTAGCTCTTTTGAAGTTAATAGAGTTACACTAGGTATTAATATTAACTATTGGTACTGTGATCCATGTGTACTCAAAACTCCCATACCTGTATGTGCTAGTTCACAACTGTTAGTTCAGGAAGATCAGAGGCTGGAATACCTCACAGACAGAAGAAATACATGGACAGTATCAACTTTTTAAATATAGGCCTTCACATGTGTCCAGCCTTATGATTGTTGTGCCTCCCATTGACTTCAATGTATATGTACGAGATAGCACATCAGGTACATAGTGTTGGTTAGTAGCAGATAGTTTGAAAAATTGTTTTATGGGAGAGTCTTTTCAAAAGTGTAATTAAAACTGAAATATGTATGTATCTGTTCAAACATGACTCTCTTGTTCTTTTTACATATCATAGTGTTCAGAGAATTGGTTTGGACATGGGAGTTACATGTTTGAAGTTTCAGCCAATAATAAATATGAGTATTTTGTGAAACTGCCATATTATTTATTCATTATTTTTCAGTCCAACAAATAGTCACTCTGTCATAATCAAAATAATCAAAGATGAAACATAACTATATTGTCATTGGGTTGTGTCATATAGTGCCTTTGATCTGCTTCTATAACTCCCATTTACATCAATGGGAGGGCATAGATACTAGCATGACTGGCACCTTAGAAATACCTTCGATAGATTTATCAGTGGGAGTTTCATGTATATGCCCCACACCTCTTCCACAAATTCACTAATAAATTGGAGAGCCTGATATAACTCATCCACACTCCAAAATATCTACCCCACATGGTAGCACCCTTCTTATATGACTCATTTATCACACAGTTAATAAGGGTATGTGTGGTGGGAATACTGGATCAGGGATAAGGTTGTTATTGGAAGTTTAACTACAAACTTTCTGATTTTTAATGTTAACATTAACACAACTTTAAGTTTTCAACCATTTTATAACAAAGATATTTTAATTTAATTTATAACTGTTATATTCCTCTGGTGACTCTGATATGCTGTTGAACAGTTCTCTTTCAGTCCTCTTATAATAGAATCACAGAAACGTAGGGCTGGAAGAGACCTTGAGAAGTCACATACTCCACCCCACTGTACTGAGGCAGGACATGTATACCTGGACCATCCCAGACAGATGTTTGTCTAATCTGTTCTTAAAAACCTCCAAAGATGGGGATTCCACTTCCACAACTTCCTTGGAAGACTATCCTTATAGTTTGGCATCTTTTCCTAATATCAAATCTAAATCTCCCTTGCTGCAGATTAAGCCCATTACTTCTTGTCTTACCTTCCATGGACTTGAAGAATAATTGATCACCGTCCTTTTGTAACAGCCCTTGACATATTTGAAGACTGCCATCAGGTCCCCTCAGTCTTTTCTTCTCCAGACTAAACGTACTTATTTTTTTAACCTTTCCTTATAGTACAGGTTTTCTAAGCCTTTTCTCATTGTTGTTTCTCTCCTCTGGACTCTCCAATTTGTTCTTCTTAAAGTGTGATGCCCAGAACTAGACACAGTACTCTAGCTGAGGCCTCACCAGAGCTTAGTAGAGTGGGACAATTACCTGCCATATCTTAAATAGGACACACCTGTTAGTACACCCCAGGGTATTGGTCTTTTTCACAACCTGCATCACATTACAGGCTCATATTTAATTTGTAATCCACTGTAAATCCCAGATCCCTTTCTGCAGTACTACCACCTCATCAGTTATTCCCCGTTTTGTATTTGTGGGTTTGATTTTTCCTTCCTACGTGAAATACTTTGCACTTATCTTAATTGAATTTCATCTAGTTGATTTCAGACCAATTCTCCAATTTGTCAAAGTATTTTTTTAATTCTAATCCTGTTCTTCAAAGTGCTTACAACCCCTCCCATCTTGGTGTCATCTTCAAATTGTATAAGCACGCTCTTCATCCCACTATCAGTGTAATTAATGAAAATATTGAATAGTCGTGGACCCAGGACAGACCCCTATGGGAACCTACTCAATACACCCTCCCAGCTTGACAGACAACCATTGATAACTACTCTTTGAATTAAGTCTTTCAACCAGTTGTGCACCTACTTTACAGTAATGAATTGGATGTTTATCAAAGGCTAGTGTAGGAGTTGAAGATCTGGAAGCATAGTCACAATGTGTACCTCTCATCGTCACTAGGTGGCGATAGAGAGCAATCTTGCTTTAATTTAGAGCGTATGGTTAGATATTCTGTTTTTATATGGTTATGTTAACCTACCACGGCTTGAGTTTCAGTACTCCTATTGGTGTAAAAGTTATATAACTTACTCATAAGTGCACCAGATATAAGAGAAACAGCATAAACATGAAAGCTGAATTTTAAAGATATCAAATCTGGATTTGGAAGAAACTTGACAATTCCACATTGTTAGTTTGAAAGGTGAAATTTGTGTCACCTTGCTGCGTAAGCTGCATTAGAGTCGCCATTAAAAAAGTAAATATATCCTAGCCAAGAAATCCATGCTGGTGGGATTCACCTTAGAGAAAAGATAGAGGAATGAAAAATGTCATGCGATCTTATTACAAATGAATTTCTGACCCTTTTTTCCTTTCTGGCAAAGATCCTTTCCTCATGGGTAAAGCCGGAAAATATAGCCCTCTCCCTATTCATGTGCTCTCCTCTTCTCCCAGCCACTGGTAGGGTCCATGGCTAATGCAAAATGGGCTATGAGCAGAGGAAATATGCATCTTCTTTGTTCTCTGAAGACTCCCCACTGCCCTATATTGCCCCTCCCATCCCCAGGTCCTTACTTGTAGATCGGATTTTATCTATCCAGTCCCAGGTGCAGGTCATGTCTTCAACTGGGATCTTTGCCCCCCCCTGCACATGGTAGTAAGCGCCAACATTTCAGACAAATGCAGGATGGAGCCCGCTAGGTGAGCGAACACGTCAGAATGACAACAGAGACTATCGCGATAAATATAGGGCAGGTGCGGTGTGTTTAGTTTGGGCTCCTAACAGGTAAGGTATTGGGGGAAATAGGTTAGCTCGCTCTTAAAATAATGCTACCCACAAACGGTTTGTCCAGCGCCTAGCACAGTGAGGACTATTCTCGGTAGAGACCTCTAGGTGCTACTGTAATCATAAAACTGTGGCCAGGATTATTGCCAAAATCACAGAAAGTGCATTCGGTTTTAAAAGCCAGAATGAGGCACGTTACAAATATGCAAGTAAAGAGCCGCATAAAGACAGAAGTTTCGTCGAAAACATGAAAAAGTGTCTTTAAGGTGTATGACGCTCATTGCTAGATCGACCAGAGTGAGTGTCTGTAGAAGCCAGGCTATTACAGTGTATCTAATAAACTGCCCTTCCTTGTGCCAGGCTAAAACCCACAAACACTTAGCAGTTACACGGAGAGATCCTCTAACGGGCAGCATGTGAACGCCAGAGCTGTTCAATCCACTTCTGGGTGCATCAGTGGCCTTCTCTTCCTTTGTGCCATTTGCGTGCTGCATCATTTCGACATCTACATCATTTCGACACAGAGTTCAGCTGAAAAACCACAACCGCTTTTCAAGACGCACCCCAGGTATGCAACCTCAGCGTTGCAGCTTTCATGGAAAACCAGCTCTCAGTATCCTACACCCCAAAGCACTGCGCGGATACCTGTCTTCTCTGCATCCTATGCCTCTTGCCCACCCCCAATTATCTTTTGAATGGTGCCAATATGAGGAGGCAGGTGTCATTAGAGGAAGTTTGGGAACAAATTGATAGACCAGGATCAGATGGTATTCACCCAAGAGTTCTGAAGGAACTCAAATGTGAGATTGCAGTATTAACTGTAGTGTGTAACCTATCATTTAAATCAGCTTCTGTACCAAATTACTGGAGGACAGCTAATGTGATACCAGTTTTTAAAAAGGGCTCCAGAGGTGATCCTGGCAATTACAGGTTGGTAAGCCTGACTTCAGTAGCAGGCAAACTGATTGAAACTATAGTAAAGAACAGAATTGTCAGACACATAGATAAAGATAATTTGTTGGGAAACAGTTAACATGGTTTTTGTAAAGGGAAATCATGCCTCACCAATCTACTTGAATTTCTTGAGGGGGTCAACAAGCATGTGGACAAGGGGGATCCAGTGTACTTAGATTTTCAGAATGCTTTTGACAAGGTCCCTCACCAAAGGCTTGTAAGCTGTCATGGGATAAGAGGGAAGGTCCTCTCATGGATTCATAACTGGCTAAAAGACAGGAATCAACAGGTAGAAATAAATGGTCAGTTTTCAGAATGGAGAGATGTAAATAGTGGTGTCCCCCAGGGGTCTGTTCTGAGACCAGTTCTATTCAACATATTCATAAATGATCTGGAAAAAGGGGCAGTGAGGTGGCAAAATTTGCAGATGATACAAAACTACTCAAGATAGTTAAATCCAAAGCAGACTGTGAAAAGCTACAAAAGGATCTCACAAAACTGGGTGACGGCAACAAAATGGCGGATGAAATTCAATGTTGATTAATGCATTGGAAAACATAATCCCAACTATACATATAAAATAATGGGGTCTAAATTAGCTGTTACCATTCGAGAAAGCGATCTTGGAGTCATTGTGGATAGTTCCCTGAAAACATCCACTCAATGTGCAGTGGCTGTCAAAAAAGTGAACAGAATGTTGGGAATCATTAAGAAAGGGATTGACAAAAAGACAGAAAATATCATATTGCCTCTATATAAATCCATAGTACGCCCATATCTTGAAGACTGTGTGTAGAGGTGGTCGCCCCATCTCAAAAAAATATATTTTGGAATTGGAAAAGGTTCAGAAAAGGGCAACAAAAATAATTAGGGGTATGGAACAGCTTCCATATGAGGAGTGATTAATAAGAATGGGACTTTTCATCTTGGAAAAGAGATGACTAAGGGGGGATATGATAGAGGTCTATAAAAACATAACTGGTTTGGAGAAAGTAAATAAAGAAGTGCTATTTACTCCTTCTCATAACACAAGAACTATGGGTCCCCAAATGAAATTAATAGGCATCAGGCTTAAAACAAACAAAAGGAAGTATTTTTTCACACAGCGCATAGTCAACCTGTGGAACTCCTTGCCAGAGGATGTTGTGAAGGCCAAGACTATAATAGCGTTAAAAAAAGAACTCGTTAAGTTCATGGAGGATAGGTCCATCAATGGCTATTAGCCAGGATGGGCAGGGATGGTGTTCCTAGCCTCTGTTTGCCAGAAGCTGGGAATGGGTGACGGGATGGATCACTTGATGATTATCTGTTCTGTTCATTCCCTCTGGGGCACCTGGCATTGGCCACTGTCAGAAGACAGGATGCTGAGCTAGATGGACCTTTGGTCTGACCCAGTATGGCTGTTCTTATGTTCTTATGAGTAACAGCTGATTTCACCCAGGGACTGTAGAGTTGGATGAGAACTGGGTCCTCTTATGCTCTATCATCCAGTCAGTACCTAAATTGCTGATATCCTTAAAGTAAGGAGCACATAATCCCCATTTTTTTATGCAGAACTCCTCAAAGATAAGGGCAATTTTAGAAAAATTAGGTGGGAGGATATGGCCTTAAAATTATTAAACAAAATAATGAGTTTCACAGTCGATCATGTGCCCTTTGGGGTGACTTTATACTGGTGCACGTGAGAGACACATAACTAAGGACAAATAGGAACCTTTAGCTCAGCAAGTAAACTTGGTGGGGTTTAAAATATATTGTATATATTTCAAAGCTCGCTAGTCAAACCAGTTATGAGCTAATAAGAAAGGCTAACTATGAACTAACTTTGCTTGGACTGAGGCATAGAACATTATTTCCCCCAGTGCTCTTTCAGATGAAATAAGGTGAATTGTAGTAAGAATATAGAACAATGCTACAAGCTTCAAAGAGCTATTTTGCTTGTCTTGATCTTGTAGCGTCTAGAATGCCGTTACATTCCCTTATTTTAAATGCTTTTTGGTCTGGAAATTCGAACCAGAATGTACGTTCATAGCAATAGTATTAGTAATAACATTCTATACCCTTAATTTTTAAAAATCTCATGCTGCATTAGAAACGTGTAGGTTAAGAAGTACCTCTTTCTCAGAAACGACAAACAAAATATATGCTCCAAAAGAAAAAAAGAAAAGGGGAAAAAGTCTTATTTAATCCAGAAAATAAATTAAAATCTCATGTATTTTTATTGGTTTTAGTATCCAGCAGAGTGAAAATATTGAAACTCCGAGACCCCTTGCATTAAAAAGTCACAACTGTTCTATTTTATTAGTTCTGACTGTGTGAAAAAAATTATAAGGACAACATTGAAAAAACCTGGGGTTTAGAGCCCCGAATGGCTATAAAAACAATAAAATCAGCTATAAAACCTACACTAGTGATATTAAAAAATTATGTAGTTCAATAAATGTGACATTTCATGAATGTGGATTTAATAGTTTTCAACCGACAGAAAAGAGAAGGCAAAGGTCTAACAACTGGATTTGAAAGGGGCGGTGTTGTAGAAGTGCAACATTAAGTGCTTCATTTTTCTTGTTAGGGATTATGCAGTGGTAGTGGAATGTAATAACTGTGTCATTAAAACTTCCTTTTAACAAGGCCTATTGCTTGTATAAAAGTCAGAAAAGAGTAATCTCTTCCTCTATTTGTTTTCCAATAATACAGCAAAACATGGAGGTTTCTCGGCTTAAACTTGTTCTCAGGGTTTTGAATCGACAGCTTGTAAAATATTGTGGGGCCCAATATACTGTTGCTTCATACCGTGCACATCATTATTCTAAAGGTCATCAGTTTATTGTACATTTCTTAAAGAAATCAAGCTGCAAATCCAACACTTCCACATGAAAATATTAGCTAAATCCCATGGAAAAAGCAATGCCTGGGAGACGTAATACAGAGAAAAAATAATCAAAATTGTCAGTTTATTTTACGGGTACCTGAAATTTACAAGACACAGGCATACACTTTAAAGGTGAGTTTTGGCATTTGCTAACAATGTAAAAACCCTGTATGATTAAAAAATATATTTCCATTTCACCAACACCCCTTCCTCCTGTTCTGAGCCTTAGTTATTAAGATCTTTGTGGGTTTCAACCAGAGACCATTTTTTCTTTAACAGCACCTGTTATTCCTTAACCATTTTAGTCATCTGTGTTCGGTGTCACCATTTGCGAATTGTGTGTGTGTGTGTGTAGAGCGAGGAAAATCGATCAATCTAAAATTCTCCCAGATAGACATGCATTAATCAGTCTATTTTCCAAGTGTTATTCAAATAGGAAAAAAACTCCTCACTGTCTCTTCAGGAATAAGTTCACTTTCAAAGAAAGGTATTTCATTGGAGAACATTTTGTGAACAGTTTTCTGCAGGGGAGGCGGGCTTGGAGGAGTATTCCTTCTAGCACGTAACTACTAACTAGAGAGGGAGTAGCGGGCCTGCTTCAGTAAGAAAGGCGAGCGTAGTCCCTGGGCTCGAGCATTTGCTTTCCTCCACGTCCTGAATACACAAAACTGGAGACCGATCAGCAAACTATACACACAGTTTTAAATATGAAATCGATGGGATCCAGGTGGCGCTATTAAAGAGGAAAACCATCGGAGGCTGTGGTACTGCTAGGCAGGCAGCTGTGCTTGTTCTCTGCTGATAGTGTGGAGGAAGTTGGATCCCAGCGCCTGAAATCCCCTTCTGATCCGGTGCGTCTGGCGCCTGGCCTTCGGCGGCTCAGTCCAGCTGCAGGACACCAACCATCCCCTTTGTTTACTGTCGGGTCGCCGCTAGCTGGAAGCTTGGTGCCTGAGGATTCCATGTCTGACGAGGTGACGAGAAGTGCAGCAGGAAATAATGCCTGCATACCTAATTCCCTGTCCGGGACCCAGCCCGGTCCTGGGGGTGCCCAGGGCCTGTCAACAGCTCAGTTAGGGCCCGGGGAGCTGTCCTGATAAACTGAGCAGCTGGAGATATGGAAGATTAAGGAGTCTCCGTAGCCGCTCTTTAAATACATCAGCAGCTCCTTCGGATACACTGTGGGCTCGCGGGTTGGCGATTCAATCAATACGTGTCAAACAAGCCACGCTGGAGCTGTGTTCTCACTACTCCCGGGAGAGCCAGACCGGCGCAGCGCGGCTCTGCCCTACAGCAAGCCACGAGGGCGTGTCAGGACTGGGTGCTCACCTCCGGCGCTCAGCTCCTGCTACGGGCGGCCCCAATCACCTGTCCTAGCCAAGCAGCCAGTGACACCTACACTGAGGTGGCGAGTCCGGACCCCTTCAGGGCGAAGGACACAACAGTGGCAGGAGTGGCGTGGCTCCTGGAAAATCCTACAGGGAGGGGTTGGGGTGGCTCCTGCTGTACAGCTCTGCTACCAGGGATGTTTGCCCAGCGGAAACCCTGCCTTTGATCACCACGAGCGGGCTGCAGAGCTAGTAGCCGACCCCCCTCCCCCCCGCAACTGTGGCTGGAGCTGTGCTCGGCCAGGGCTATGTCCTGTCCCGGTATAGCTCGCAGCTGCTCCTGCACAGCCAGGATGGTCTCTGCATCAGTCAGAGACAAAAACGCCATCCACATCCAAAGAAAGGAGCGGGAGCCTGTCGGTCACTAGGACCCGGGGAACTTGTGTGCAATAAATGCCCCCCGACAGTACCATGAGGGAGGGCCAGAGCAGCAATCCTGGCTCAGACCAATGACCCATTTAGCTCAGCATCCTGCCCACAGTGCCAATGGCAGATGCTTCCAAGGGAATGGACAGAACAGGGCCATTATTGAGTGATCCAGCCCCGTTGCCCCAGTCCCAGCTTCTGGCAGCCAGACGTTTAGGGACACCCAGAGCCCGGGGTTGCCTCCCAGCCCATCTTGGCTAATAGCCACTGAAGGACCTACCCTCCCTGATCTTAGCTAATTCTTTTTTTAAACTCGGTTATGCTTTGGGAGGGATTCCGCTCCGCTTTCTGCTCCCACTTGCTCCAGCGAGCATTGGGCTCCAGCGCTTGTTGATTGGCGCCGTGGGGAGTTTGCTCAGGGGGAGTGTTTGCCGATGGGGGGGGCTGGCTTTCCCCTGCCTGGACAGGCTCATTGGCTAGACACAGCACTGGCAGGAAGGGGACAGAGACCGGGCGGCCCCGCCCAGCGCCAATAGAAACCTATTGAAGGGTAATCTGAGCCCGGAGAAATTCGCTGCTGCGGTGCAGGCATCAACCCCGAGGCTGGGGCTGCTGTCGGGCGGGGTGCTGGGGGGCGCGTGTCTCTGTGGCCGGCCAGGCAGCGCGGCCTGAGGGGGAAGGGAGGGGAGCGCCGAGCGCGGCGGAGCCATGCAGTACCAGCACCCGGCCTCGTCCCCGGCCGCCGCGGCCATGGGGGTGAGCGTGCCGCTCTACGCGCCCACTCCGCTGCTGCAGCCCGTGCACCCCACGCCCTTCTACATCGAGGACATCCTGGGCAGAGGGGCCGGCGCGCCCCCCGCGCCGCACCCCCTGCCCTCGCCGGCGCCGCCGACTCTGCCGTCTCCCAACTCCTCCTTCACCAGCTTGGTGTCCACCTACAGGACCCCCATCTACGAGCCGACCCCGATCCACCCGGCCTTCTCCCACCATCCTGCCCTGGCTGCTACCTACGGCGGCAGCACCTACGCCGGCCCCCTGTATCCTTTCCCCCGGACCGTGAACGACTACACGCACGCTCTGATCAGGCATGACCCCCTGGGTAAGCAGCGCCTCTCCTCTCTCCCTCCTCCTCGGGCTTCTCTCCCCTCCTGTCCCCTCGCCGCGCCCTGCACTGGATCCCCGCGCGGTTGGGTCCCAGCAGGGCCGTCGGCGCTTCTGCATTTCTGCTGCTGGGGGCTGCAATTGAAAGTCATTGAAACTCTCCCTGGCCTCAGTCTGATTTACAGTAAACTGAGAAGCGCTGAGCTCTCGCGTTTGGAGCCAGACCGCAGCGCCCGCCCGCTGGTGACTCAGATTTGTTTTCCTTCAACCAAGTGACTCTGAGTGTCCTTAGTAATGTCGTGTGTGGTTTTAGTGGAGAGTTTTAATTGTAGTGAAAAATCGTATTTCAGATCTGAGACTTTGCCTGCAGATGACTTAAAACATTTGGCTGCTGATTCTGATCTCACTGGGACCTGAGTAACTCAGGCGCACTCGTGCATCCCCTCAATAAGTCAGATCAGAATCAGGCCTCCGGTCACTCTTCTATTGCAACCTCCAGGACGGTCCCTTCTCTACTCCGCTCAGCAAGGCTGAGATCTTCAATCCCTTGGGGGCTGAGCCCAGCCTCAGCCGGCGTACTGATAGCTGCAGCACTTGTTCTTAGTGATTGCAAAACTGGACCTGACTCACCAAATTTGTGCAGTGAAAGAGGCTGACCCTTTCCGTTCATACAGGAAATCTTGAGCTCTCGATAGGAGTAAATCTGGTTTCAGAAGCTGTTAAGTGTTTTCCTGGCTGCCTGAAGCAGGCTCTTCCCCGGGAGTCGTGCACACTGCTGATTATTTTATCGACATCCTCAATACAGACAAATTCAGGAAACACTCGACTTCTGATAGCCGGGATCCGTTTTTCTGATATTGTTCATTTCCTCTGTGTGGGATGTGACTTTATGACAGCTAAAATAACCAGTTGCTTCCTATTTTTTGAGTCTGTTTTGCACCAGAATTACTAAAGCCTGACGCAAGCAAAATCTCGAAAAACAATGCTGCATTTCAAAGGGTACAGACAGAAAGGCAAACAGTGACTCAAAGGCTCTAACTGGAGAGTTACTGGGACCAGGGGGCACTGCAACTTGTTTTATTTGGTTTGATGTAATTAAGTGTGGATTGCTGCACCTCCTTCCATATACATTGCATACGGCCATCAGACCCAAGAGCTACATTTCGATTGATAATGTTAAGTAATTAACCCCCAATTGCCTATGCCCCTTGGGGGGTCTCCAACAACTAGCGTTTGGTGTTTAGCTACAGCATCGTTTGTGTGATTAATAAGGATATACAAAATACAGATAAAATGATAGCGTCCACGTTAGGGATCTCCACAGAAATGCTGCTAACCCGTGTGGAAGGTGAAGTACACAGATAATGACAGTACTTTCTAGCACAAACCATTGACAGACTCGAGATAGTGAGGACTTCAGTGAGGCATGCACTCAGCATGCGGGCAAACATTTGCACAGAGAAGGCAAGGTAGTTTCTTTGGGTTATTACAGTGAAAGAGCAGAAGGAAGCAAAGTTTTTTTTCTCTCTCTTTTCTTTGCGAGATAGACCAACAGGAAACACATTGACGGAAATGTTGCCATGGCCCTTTGGGTGGCTTTAACTGGTCTCCTCTGCTCGACTGATGTAAAAATCAGAGGCGAAAGATCAAACTAAGGCTGAAGAGTCCGCGTGCACTGAAAGCGAAGCGCCTCAGAGCCACACTGCGCCCAGCACTTGTAGCCCTCCTGGCGAGGGGGGGGGTAAGCACCGGGCAAAGCCGGTCTGCTGTGCAGTAAGCGCTGACCAGTGGGGAAACGCACCGGCTTCCCATTTGGGAAGCGAGCGTTTCTATTACAGTAAAGGGCCCCGGGGTATCAGAAACAGACGCAGCAATGTGTATGCGGCACCCACAGCGAACGCCTCCCCCTCTGTTACCCTAGGACCCTCCGAGGGCCAAGTTTCTCTGCAGGGCGGGCGTAAGCCCCAGGACTGGAGCCCAGCCCCAAGCCGCGTCAGAGACAAGCCCCAGCTACTGTCTGCCACTAACGTGCAGGGATTGTGTCTCTTTTGAAGGGAAGCCCTTGCTCTGGAGTCCCTTCATCCAGCGGCCGCTGCACAAGAGGAAAGGAGGGCAAGTTCGCTTCTCCAATGACCAGACCATCGAGCTGGAGAAGAAGTTTGAGACCCAAAAGTATCTCTCGCCGCCGGAAAGAAAACGACTGGCCAAGATGCTCCAGCTCAGCGAGAGGCAGGTGAGGCCAAGCAAATCCCCCCGCGCACGTGGGAGCACAGTACAGGGCTGCCTCCCGTAGGCCCCACAGGATACACATGGGGGGCCCTGCGCCTTTGGGAGCCAAGGCCGTAACTCCTCAGTGAGCGCTCCTCTTTACCGCTCTTTCAACCAGACAGGGCCGTGTAAATCCCTGCGTGTTCCGCAGGCTTGAGTTACTTCTCCTGGGGCTAAATTCGGCTCGCAGTGGCATGGGTTGAAATCAGGAGTGACTCAGACGTTTTCTGCATTTACACTGGGGTCGCTGAGCAGCCCGCTTTTTGCTGCTCGGTCTTTCTTTTTCCTCTTTTTTCGCCCCCACCCGAGCAAATGGACTTTGTTTTAAGCTGAGCCTGGGATATACCGAATGTGGGACAACGTTGTGCCTTTTTCTGTTGTTTTTAGGTCAAAACTTGGTTTCAGAATCGCAGAGCTAAATGGAGGCGCCTAAAGCAGGTACTGGGATGTTTCTGTTTCTATAGAAATAAGTATTTTAATAATCTTATCTTAGAACGTGATCGCCTATTCCAGCTTGTATGCAAAAGTCATTTGAAAGGCTGTTTAACCTCTTCACCTTGATTAAAAAGGCAAATAGTCATGCTGGAATCCAGGATGGCTCGTTCAGCCAGCACTAATGTTAAAAGCTCCTAATGTAGTTCCTATATCAATTATGCCTGGGTTTTCACACACTGCTATTAAAACTCCACACTAATTGTTTTGTAAACCCATATGTTGTTTATCTAATTAACGCAGAGAAGATAAGTAAATTGCTTAGGCAGTTGTCTTTGGGAGAATATTTACTAGTCCTTTTAATTACACATTTATAGCAAGTACAGGCAGATTTATTATATAAAGGCTGGAAAATAAATATACAAAAGCCTGTTTATTGTTTTGAGCCCTAGGAAAAAATAATTAGCTTTTGAGTTCATTTAGTTTAGGTCAGTCACTTACAGCCTATTAGACTGGAAATTATAATACTTTTCCAGCCCATCAAATAAAGTGTAGTCATATCAGTAAATCATTATTTATCTGATCCTGCAGTTTTTTATAGGGTTAAGCTTCCATCGCAGTATCTGATAAAGGGCTTTAAAAATTATGTAGAAAAGAAAAAGATGAAAAATTACAACATCGTGTTCAGTTTAATGCTCCAATAAACACAAAGTGAGGGTTTGTTTTAAATCGTACTATTTTTCATCAGTAATTGGGGTGGGGGGTTATATGTTAATGAAAAACAAAGATTAACTGCAGTGTGAAGTTGTTGGCTATGTTTACTATATGAATATTTTTGGGTTTCACCTGTTCCGCAATCTACTTTTATTAATAACTCTAGGTTTATGTAGAGCTGTACTTATTGCTATAGAAATAATTACTTTCAAGGAAGTCATTTTCCCTGAGAAACATGCAATGGGCTGACTCCTGCTCTAAAATATCCGGAGACATCTGGATACCTGGGACATTTTAAGTCACTGCCTCCTTTTTAGTCAGTCAGATCCCTATCCGAGGTACATTTCCACCTATTCTTTCTCTTTGCTCTAGAAAGCTTCATGCCTCCTGAATCATTTTGAAATTAGCATTTTTAATGTCTGGTTTTAGGTTTAAGATTATTATGGTTGGTAATTTTCTCATTTCTTTCCTGTGACGTGAAGGGCCTTGGTTCCGCCTCCCATTGAAGCCAAAGGCAGTTTTGCCATTGGTTTCAATGAAAGGATGATCCGGTCCAGAAAGAAGCAGCTGGCCAATTTTAAGAAACATTTTCTGAGAACAAAATCACTTTCAAAATGCTCTTGGATCAAGGTTCTTGCTGGGAGGTATTTAAGATGATGATGATGATATTGCCTGGGAGCCTGGTGTTACTGAGCCCATGACAAAACTGCCAGTGACTTCAGTGGGAGCAGGAACAAGGCCATACGGATCCCTTATGTTTGTGATGCCTCTTAGCTGTGCTGTCCCATCTCATTTTGGTACCAGCACAGTTCCTCCTTCCTTTATGATCCTTTAATCCCATCTGCTCAGTGGGACACTTTTATAAGGAAGAAGTGCTCACAGCCGTACATATGCATTTCCATAAGCATTTAACAAGCAGACCAGTGCATTGAATCGAAACAGCCCAGACCACCTGAAAATGCCCCAGAATTGTAGGCTTAGAAGGAACCCCCTCAAACAATTCACTTTGCCTCACAACATTGTCTTGACTCACGGGTGTTCTGATTGTGTTGGCTATATTTCAGTGTCAAGCTGGTTGTTTACTGATTAATTTTAGGAGAACCCTCAAGGCAGCAAAAAAGAAGAAACTGAAAGTGTGGACAGCCACTGTGATAAAAGGCAAGAGAGCTGTCTGACCCCTGAGCAGAAGAATAAAGAAGTCTCTCTTGATGGGTCTCAGTACACCCCCTCACCAGTCTCTCAGGAGGACCTTGAGTCAGAAATCTCAGATGATTCAGATCAAGAAGTGGACATTGAAGGTGATAAAGGCTATTATAATTCTACCCACTAGTGGCTCCACTTTTAAGAATGGACCCTAATTCAGCTTGCACTTTAATAGGAGCTGGCTTGTAAAGAATGTTTTGCTACAAAAGAAAAACTTTCACCATTTCTCAGAGACAACCACTTAGTTTTGTAAATCTAAAACCAAACTATTTTGTGCAGACAATTGATTCATGGGCAGATCTTTATTTTGGATAAAGGAACAGATTCATGTTTTGTATTTAATTTGTAAGATATACTTGTACATTGATTAATGTTCTAACTGAAATATAATAATACTATGTCCTGTCTTTACTGACTTGGGTCTGATCCAGCTCTCTTTATGCAGTCAGGCAGAACTCCCATTTATTTCAACTTTAACTGGGAAGTGAGTGTGAACTGCAGGGCTAAGGACCTTTGTATGTATACACAAAATGTAGCTTAAAAGAATAGACGGTCTTTTAAAAGTCTCCTTTCCTATCAGAGGAATATATTTAATGAAATGGAGAGGGATTTGATAATTCTCATCAAGTGCCTTATACTTTCCCTCTCATGACACATATGGTGCTTTTCTTCAAGACATTATTCTATTTATGCTACAGGTCATTTGTAAAAGCTGATTTTTACTTTTATATTACACACAATACATATATACAGTGCCCTTTTGAATTTGGGGTCCCTGGAGATGTTGCCTTGAAATCTGGCTGATTCTATTTGTAGGAGAAATATTTTTGATTAAAATCTATCAAGCTGGTTTTGCCTGATTTATAGTTTACTTCCTCTGTTTCACAAGAAAATGTGACAAATGATAGGGCCCCACTGCAGGAGAAAAACTGACATCAGCTGCTGGATAGTAAGGTAGGCATACATTAGCAGTGGGAAGTTAATGCCTACTGTATACATATCTATCTCTGTATATATTCCTTTGCTTTACAAGTCTTGCGGTTTTATACCTCACATTGTTCATATTTTGTACATATTTGTTTAGTGTTTTAAAAAAGCCACAAACTGGTATTTAAATTTTTGTTTAAGAACTTGTCTGTGAAATAAAACTGAACTCTGGACCACCCCAGATATTGGACAGTCACTTCTTTGAAACTCGCATGTTTGCAATAGAATTTATGTTACTTTTCCAAAAAGCCTTTAACCAACTCCATTTCCAGCCTCTCATACAACTGAGGGGGTTGGGGGGAAAGCAAGTTTCCTTCCTAGTTTATGGGTGGGATGGGTCGGGAAATTGACTTCCTGGCTTTAGAGGATTCTGAGCAGCTCCATGCTCAGAACTTCTCCGTTGAATTTGGGATTACTTTTCTATTACAGCCTGCAGCTCCGCCCTTGTGTTTTATACAGACAGTAAAAAATACCATGCCCCCTGCCCACCGGAATACAGAGCGAGGTGGAACATTAACCACCGAGAGAAGGGGGGGGGGGTTTGAAGTGTGTCAGTCCTGTTGTAAAGGTTTACAGGGAGCTCTTAAGTGATCCAAGTATTTGGAGAGAGGAAGAAAAAGGGAAACTTAAATCAAAGTGAACGTGGGGTGGATTAAAATGAAAACCTTTGTGGCTCCCTGGGGAGGGGGATATTGATTTCCCTGGCGCTGCCCAGCTCTGGCTGCCATTGACCTACCTGAGTCAATAATGGTTATTTATCTGAGCCGCCATTCTCCGAAATCAGGCGAGCCTTCTGGGAACAGGAGCCCCAGGGAATAAAGGAGAGCGAAGAGAGTAAACTGCTGGGAGGAAACGGGGATGGGAGAGGGTTGGGCTCAAGGACAATAATGGTAAACGTCAATATAATATGATAATGCCTGCCACATTTGAGAGCGCCGCGCATTCCCCAGCCGTTGTCTCTCTTACACCAGACTCTGCAGCTTTGTGCCTCCTCTATATTAAGTGATGTGTTATTGCTCCTATTATTATCTCCAGTCTATTCCGAGGATCTGGAGTAGGATCGATCTCTACCCCTGCCCTCCAGACCAAAGTCTGCGGTAAGCCCCTGGGTCAGGCCTCGGGTGTTTCTCCTTAGCAACCCTGAGCAGGAGGAGCCAAAAGAACTCGTGGAAACGGGACACTGAGACACAGCTCCTCAAACAGGTCTGTGAAGAAGGGTTACTAACGACTGAGCATCCTGCTGGCTTCTCAAGCCGAGGGAGCTCTCGTTAGCAGGCGTGGGTGGCTGGCGGACACAGCCAAACTGGCTGCGAATGCGGGTCACTGCAGGGGTTCATGGGTTTGCGGTGGGAGGCGTCGGGGGGTGAAATGTTGCAGGGACCACAGCCTGAAGGTGGTTTCTCCAGACAGGATTCAGAATGCATCGGCAGAGACACAGGGCTACTGCCAGAGGCAAAGGCAGAGAGCTGAGGAAGAAATGGCAGCTGCGAAGGCCTTTTCGGGCTCAGTTAAGACTCTTACTATGCAAACAACCGTGTGCTCCAGGGAGTCTCCCAGTTGTCGGACTACAGACAGCAGAATCTGGCCCTTTGCACTAGTTACCTTCTTGTGGTGAGAAGGGAAATTTCCGAAAGGGCCACCGTTGGAGAGACCTCCTTCTCCGGTATAAGAAAGTGCCGTGTGCCCTGAGAAAGATGGGAACAGGATGAAGCTCTGGCTGTGCTTTCTGGCTGCCCTGGATTTCTTAGTTCCCTAAAATCTCATCAGAAAGGGGCCCATTCCTGCTTTATTTACTTCAGTGGGCGTTCTGGGTGCGCGGGTATGCGGGTGCAGTACTTTGCAGTGAATATAAACACGCCCCGGTGCGGCATCTCGCCTGTTTTCAGAGAGCCTGCTATATACATCTCCGCTCCTGGGAACTCCCAGTTACCTTTGGTTAACACTTCAGCCCTGTTTATATGTGTGCTGGGACAAGTCCTGGGCAGTTTTCCTCCCTTCTGCAATTACGTGGAGGCTGCCTAGTAAACATTCTTTTACCTTGGCAGCCCCACAGTACAATTAGGGGCGAGGGCTGGAATCAGACATTTTCCGTGCGGGGTGCATGCGTGGGAGAGTGTACGTGGGAGGGATTGTTTTCTCTACAGCTGTGCAACACCAGAAAGGAAATTACCTCTGAAAACAAAAGCCTTTCTCAGAAGTAATTTGGATTAAGAGAATACAGGATTGTTGTAGGCTGCAGATTTGTCCTTTTCTTCCGTTAGCACAAGGCAGTGATAGGGCAGGGGCTGCGGCTGGGAGAAAGGACTTCTCTCTGTGTGTCCCCTGCAGACTCCAGCGGCTGGATCTCTCTAGCCTTACTCGGGCGAGAAGCCCACAGAAGTCAATGGGACTTTCCCCAAGTAAAGTACTGAGGGACTAGAATGCCAGGAGCTAATTCCAGATGCTTTTAGTCTTCACCGTGGGCAGACTGTGCCTCTAGGCAGAAAGACAAGGCAGTCCTACCTTATATTAGGTTTTTCTCTCGTGACCATCACCGTAGCATCTAAGCAAGGGTGTCGAAATATTTCTCTCTTCAGTAACAGCTGCTGTGTGGGATGCCCCTTATGCTGGTGTAAATCCGGTGTAACTCCATATTGATTTACACCAGGGTAACAGACAACAGACAGTGGCTTGATTCCAGTACAGCTGCATGTAGCACCGGGACAACCAGAGAATCTATTCTTGTAAAACAGAAGGAATGGGACAGAATAGATTATTATAGGCGCCTGCTCTGCTTTGCTAGGGTTCAGGGGAATTCATCCAAGAGGTAGGTCTTGAACGCGGCACTTTGATTTATTTTAGTATTGAAATGCACAGTTCCTTTACAGCCGTTACTACGTTCTTTAGGTGTCCTCAGTGGGCCAAATTCTGCTCTGCACCAGAAAACCTTCACACCGTCCCCACTGAATTCATTCGGGCTGCACATAACTGAGAGCAGAATTTTAGTGGGCAATCTTCAGGCCTGGTGTTAGTGGGTGGAAATCGATGGACATATGTGGGTGAAATTCAGTGGTTTGCTACATTCGCCTCTGCTTGTAGGGTCCTCCTGTTTTCCTCACCTACTGAATGCCAGCGTATGCTGCGTAATTTATGCCACCTTTCGAAAGCCCCCCCTGAATGAATGTCATCGTTGTAACCTGATTATACCAAGAGTCTAAAACACGCACATACACACCTTTCGCCCTTTTTATTCCCGGTGCGTGTGCACAGCATACATCACCAAACAGCGCTAAGTTTAGTAACAGAGCTTTGCTAAGGAAATAGTGGTTGGCTATGGAGACAAACAGAGGTTTCCATTTATTTCGTCTGTGTAATACCTCCTGTAAGCCTTCACACGCGGCTAAGCTATGATGTGACACGCGTGGGGGATTACATTTCTACAAGATCCTTTGGGGGTTGAGATCTGTATCCATAATACAGATTGCACAGCCGAATCCAGTGTATTCCCTCCGTACAGAAACCAAATCCGTTAACACCCAGAAATCAGCTACTTACCCCAGGAGCTTGGCAGCGAGGGAGCAAGGCTGCTAAAGCCAGAACGGAGAGCAGCCGATGCAGCCGCTCGTCCCAAACGCATCAAGATTTTGGGCACGCTCCAGCCTTTGGGCGATTAGCGCGGAGCCCACATTTTCTCTCTACAATAAGCCACCCTATTAGCGCCACACTCCTTCCTGCTCAGTTAGGAGCTCTCTGGCATAGAGGCTCTTGATGCGACGCAAAGACTGTTCCAGAGATAGGTTGTCGTTTTACTGGAGAGAGCATAAACCCGTGCAGCAGATTTATCAGACACCGATCTGTACATGACGTCCAAACAGATTAATCCTTTGAGCAAAACGGATTCATTTGTCTGCTTAAATTTACTTGCCCTTGTTTTTGATTTTTTAAAGTTGTTCACCCAATGGAATCTGAATAAGGAGGTTTTAGTGTCAATCGTTAAAGAAATATGCAAGTTCCTATAGCAGCTATTTCTACATCCTCGGAAACTACAGCAGGGAATTTTAAAATATAAATATTTTTCTATTTATCCAAAAAGATAGCTAGTTCTTTCTTTCTTTCTTTCTTTCTGTCTTTCTTTCTTTCTTTCTTTCTTTCTTTCTTTTTTTCTTTCTTTCTTTCTTTCTTTCTTTCTTTCCAGCAATGAGCTAAATGTACCTATATTTGCACTTGGTTTCTGCTGGTTTTTAAGAACATAAAAAGATAAAATACAACGTAGCGGCAGTGCTGCCAAGTAGAGGTGAATATTAAAATCCCGGAATACACTTTGCAACGGAAAAGCTAAGCACTTTTCCGATAGTTTAATGCAGCAAAGCAAACAGGGTACTGAGATGTGAAATCCTCCGGTGGCATATGTGATCGCCTTTTAGTGACAACTGTCCCTGACTCTGCCTTTAGCCATCTAACGCGTCTCGGAGACATACTCACAGTACACTGTAAGCAGAAGCTCCACATTATCCTTATAGCAGAGAGCGAATACAAAATATACAGGTTTCCGTTATATAGTCGGAATTCATCCAAGCAGGGGGACATAGTGCCTTCACCTTCCCCTTCTTGCCTCTGCATCAGATTTAAATACAGCCCCCATTTTGACTAGAGAAATGGAAACAAACGAGAGGCCGATCAATTTGTAATGCTAGAGCTGAAGTAGTGGCCAGGCTATTCGGACATGAGGACTTTGTGCAAGACTAATTTTGGATGGCTTGTCTCAGTCGAGAACACATCACAGCGAAGCACGAAGTCTGGCTTCATGTATTAAGCACATTAATTGTGTTAGTGTGTTTTCCCGCGGTGTCCAAGGGGCCCGATCTTGCAGCCCATAAAGACAGAATCTCGATGCCAGTAAAGGTCCGGCAGGGTCCGGCCCAGAAGCAGGGGTGCGGGCTTTTCAAACGACCTGTCTCTCGAAAAAGCAGCAAGCCCTGAGTGAGTTACACCAACCTGGAGCGGGCTTGGTGCTGGAAAACCCTGCGCAGATTTACACTGCTAGATGGTGGCACGCAGCCCGCCCGTGTGTGCGAATGCATACGGCTGGGGGTCCCCGGGCTGTACTGTAACAGTGTTTGGCACACGGCTGTGTCTCATTGTTCTCAACAGACACGGTACCTTTTTATAAGAGAAAACCGGACTCGGTGAATACCAGCCCTGAGGCAGGTGAGGAGATACATTGCGTTAAAGACATTTTCTAAACGATAATCGTGAAATCGGATGCCACACAGACCTGCTGTTTCACACAAGCTATTGAGCGAAAGCAGAGCTGCTAGTTATGACCCGAAGGTGGTCAGTCATGTAGGGATAGGTCAGACATTTCTGAGCAAGTGGCAATGCAGGTATTACCCGACCTTAGATCTAAATATGCCCTGCTTAGACCCCCCCGTGTGCCATTCAATATTTTTGGAAGGGTGGGAGTTAAAATAACGTTACAAATAGATGGTTTACAAATGCCAGGAGACAAGAACATTCTGCTAAAATGTCAAGGGCAATTAAAATGAGTTAAAATGCTTCTCACGAGGGCAACAGTTTCTACACGCAGAGCTGTGTAGCTCGAAAGCGGGTCGCTTTCAGAGCAACAGAAGTTGGTCCAATAAAAGATATTTCCTCACCCACCTGCCTCCCTACAGTTAAAAGACAGTTTCCTAAGCTTATATCCAGACAATTGACGGCAGATTTGTCTAACATAACCCTCTAAACTGGAGATTAGCAACAGGAATTGCATTTGTTAACAAACTGCGTTATTTGAGCAATCCGATCTATATTCAGTCATTTCTCTTTGGGTAAAAACGCCTTACATCTTTTGTGAATGTCTGAGTCCCTTACTGTCTACACTATTTTTTTTTATTTGTTTGCATGTTGGCTATTTCATGTTGAATCAGCACGTATGACCTTTACAACACAACTCTCGTCTTGTTTTCGACTCTTTTATCAGGAGATTCAACTTGAAAACGGTTATCATTTAGCAGGAAAACAAACAAAAGCACATTTTTGTAAGCAAAACGTTAATGATTGGAAGAATTGCACCAATTTCACCATGACAGTGTGTGATTAATCCTCTCGGTCAGGTACTTATATTTTTAGTCATTAGGTTCGTTGTCCTTTGATATTCAGAACACTTTCTAGCCTAATAGAGTATTGATCTTGCTGGATAGTGTACTTTGACTCCTTAAACAACACTCATTTTTAAAGATTGCAAACGCCGTAGAGTATTCCCAGCCAGTCCAACCCAACTACCGTACCTGACAAGGAAGTTTTGGGGATTTTTCATTATTTCACTTGGCGAGAAGGTGGTATTATGGAGACTGCATGATTTCCCAGCAACAGGCGTCCCTCGTGGTCAAAATACAATCATGCACTTTCAAAGGAGTGACAAATCTGTCCAGCTTTCAGCATAAGGACACCAGATTCTGTTTAGACACCGCGCACCCCCTCTTAATCTATGGAAGGGAAAACACTCTACAGCTCTGGGAGTGCAGAACTCTAACGGGGTCCTCCTGGCCGGCTGCTTTACTTGCTCCCCAGGCCTGTTATTCTGGACACTCGGTTTTATTTTCTTGAACCACAGTTTTACTCTGTTTTTGGAACGTGCACATTCCCTAACAGCCAACCGGTTTGTTCTGTGCTTGTATGCATTGATTTTATGAGTTGGCAAGCCAGCATACGCAGGAACAATTAATCACTTCTAATAACAGTTTTATAACAAAACTGAACAAGGAAGCAAAGTACAGCTCATAGGTCCGGTTCTCCCATCTCACCAGGAGTAACGAGGTACCACTTCACCTAAGCCTCTTTTTAGTCCAGGTACGCAGAACCTGGTTTTGAATTACTACAGTATCTAAGGAAGAGTTCGTGTCCGGCAATAGCAGCAGCTCTGTGGAAGTCTATGGATGTCTTCAAGCTTTGGGCAGGATGTCAGGAATTCCCCCTGGTATGTGTTTCCTGGATGTACATTAGCTAGTGATTCTGGTCTCACTCACACCAGTTTTACTCTGGTGTAATCCACTAATTTGGACGGAGTTACTCCCGATTTACAAACTGGTGTAGAGTCAAGTCCTTAATGAATAAACACCAGCTGTATAAATAATGGCAAGTGGGGCATCTTTATTTTTCAGCTGATGTAGTAAGTTATGTTTTATATTAGAAATGCCTTTGTCCTGCATCTGTCTGGGCAGATTTCCCCTCTAAATGCACATAATTAAGGTCTCTCTTAAACATTCATTACATCCCTTCTTAGTCTAGAGATGGCTGAGGAGACCTTCATGGTTCCTCCTTCTCTTATTGAACACCTTTGGAAAAAGGACCTTTCCCCCTAGTCTAGACAGGGCTGTAGAGGTTTTCCCTACAGGTCTGGCATTAAGAACATTGTTAGGCCAATGGCGAGAAGCTCATTCTACCGCTGTTTGTATTTTATAATTGTCTCGGGATGACACTTCAGCACCTTCCATGAGCGCTAATTTAAATGGTTAGGCGTTAGGGTTTGTCTAGACGAGGATAACTGGATTTTTCAGGGAGTTAGCTGATATCTGTTAGCTAAGATTTTTTAGAATACAACTTGTGCTAGTGACACAGGATTTTAAAATGTGCTAGTGAAGCCAGGTTAGCTAACACCTTTCTAAAACCCACCCTTTATCCCATTCTAGACATTCTGTTCGAGTTCTCCCCCTGAGGAACATCCACTCTTGATTACAAGCGCTTCAGCACAGATCAGGATTTTGCCCTACACCATATGACAGTATTCCAAACGATCAGAAAAACTTTGTGTAGTTACTCGGCTGAGGACAATAGGTTGTCCTCACCTCTTCCTCTTCCCTCACGACCCACCTCTTCCCCTTTGCCTAGGCCAGTCTGCCACTTCCTTTTTTATGCAAGAGGTGCAAGGCTTCTAGCCCAGCCAACAGGGCTCCAATTTAGCACAGGTCTCCTCCGACCAGAAGCAGTTGAGACAGGTGTGATTAGCAATAGTCTTTATTACCAGGTCTCTTAGGGAACAATTAATAAGGTCAGACAAAGCACTGGCAAGTCCCATCTTTCTCCTGGATATTGAAAGCCTGACAGGCAACAGAGAAGCGCTACTCTCCTGTGCTCAGGGCTTGAGGCATGATGCAGAGAGGTTGTGTAGGGGTCTCCACAAGCCTTGCTTGCTGTAGGGTGGAAGTGAACTGGGCTTCATCCAAAGCACCGTTAGGACGATTTGGAGGAAGAACCGTGAACGCGTTACTCTACTGGCCGAAGCCACACCCAGCAGGTAGACTGCATCGGTTGCCAGGGAAGCTGAAACTGAAGCCGCACCAGTGAGCAGCCGCTCTGCGGGCTCCTTGTAATGGGGGGGAGGGTGCTTCCCCCAGCAGAGCACGTCTGAGCCCAGCTCGGTTAGTCGGCATTGGCCCAAGTCGCGCACCGCAGCAAATAACAGGTATGGGAAGGATTCCTCTGTCCGGACAAACATCAACAGAAAGAAACCGTATCAATGTTCTACCAGGAGTGAAAGACACTTTATAATATCACCTTGGAGCAAGGGGACAGATGCTCTCTTTGGGCCTGATCTGACCACCCTTACTGAGTAGCACCTTTCGCTAGCCTGGGAGCCATCGCCCTGAAGACAAGATTACTCACCGGGAGAAAGGGTGGCAGACTCCGGCGCTGTGAAATGAGAAGGAAGCTGTTTTCCGCACTGAGAAGTTCTGATAGTCAGGCTTCATCGAAGTCTTTAAGAACGATTCAGCCTACATTCCCCCTAGATTGGTGCTTACATTTTAGGCTGCACAGGTCTGGACATCTTCTTGAAATCTGTTTAATGGGGGTGGGTGGTTGGACAGCGCTTTCTGAAAGTCAGTCTCATGATGGTTAATCTAGCTGGGTATCAAAGAATTGAGGCACCTCAGATCACTAGTCACTTGGGTCAAATGCTTTATCAAGGTCACAATTCCTACAGATACCCAAAAAGAACAGGAGGACTTGTGGCACCTTAGAGACTAACATATTTATTTGAGCATAAGCTTTCCTGAGCTACAGCTCACTTCATGGGATGCATGCAGTGGAAAATACAGTAGGGGGATTTTATTATATACACAGAGAAAATGAAATAAATGTGTTAGTCTCCAAGGTGCCACAAGTCCTCCTTTTCCTTTTGCGGATACAGACTAACACGGCTGCTACTCTGAAACCTACAAATACCCAGTACATTGTTCACAGCTCCCTCCCTCCCATACGATAAAAGACAACACACAGGCACAACCCAAACACCGCAACAGCAAAAGGAAAGACACAGTGTCAGGTCCTGCCACTCTTACCAACACTGGTACCTTCCTTTACCAATGGCCCCACTGAAACCAGTGGGACTATCTGCGAGGTACGGGATTGCTGGCTGTCAGTAAAGATGGTGGCGAAATCTAACCCGGGGAATGTAACACCGCCCCAGCAGCAAGGCCTATGCTCTCATATCAGGAATCACAGTAGCTCTGGCAACTCTTCTCAGTGGATCTTATCTTACTAGTCAAATCGTTCTCTCTCAAACCCTGTCTGCAGAGCTAAGGGAACCCTAGATTGTAGCCAGTTTTGCAAATGATGTATAACATGGAGCACAAGGAAACAATCAAAATAGTGGTCAGCCTGATAGGTAGTGCTCTCAGCACTCATGTGTGATTACTTGGGAGATACTTAGATTTCTATTATTCTTTACACCTGTTTCCCCCACACAGGCAACAGATCTATGGGTGAGGGAACTGGATTCTATTCTTACTTTTACTGTGTTTGCAAATTCGCAATGTTCTTTTAACCACAAACTGGCTAATTTACTAAAAAAAAAAAAAAAAAAAAAAAAGGCCACCAATTTTCTTCACCTACAGACTTTGGAAACAATTTTCCTTGATACACAGGGAATTCATGCACCTAACACCTCCTTCTGCGATGAGATTAGAACTCTTTTGAATTTAGTATATATCAATATAGAAATGTTTAGCTACAAGTTTGTTTATTTAGAAATAGTAATGGCTCCCATTGCTTCAACAAATGGATGCTTTACATCACCACTGCACCCTCCAAAGTGAGATTACTACATAATAAGGTAGCCTAATTTAAATTGGTTGTTGACTTACTACACTGCTTTTCTGCAATTTATTTGAATAGTATTTTGTCTTCCACTGTACAGACCCTTTATAAATTGCATGATTCATTAGACTGATCTTATTTCGTATACATGTAATCAATATTTCTAGCACCACAAACCCAACCATATTTTAAAATGTAAAGTGTTAAAATTGTATGTCAATTGCGCCAAGACAAATGCATTTATAGGATAAATAGTGATGTTAAACGTAGTGAAGCAAGGTTTTATTTTTCCTTAGTTGCTTATGGCATCTGCATTACTGCATACTTTCCATTATTTGCAAATTACACCAGACTAATTGAATAAATGCTTTAAAAATGGATCCTGAGTGCTGGTTTAGAAGCCCAGTGGAAGTGGTTTCTTAGACAACAGCTGCCCACATATTGATCTGATAGTACGTAGGTGGAGGGGGTAAAACGATTATGTTGATGTACGGAGCTGTTGATTGTTTAATTGAAGGTAAAATTTTTAGCTTCACTAGTCAATTACTTGATCTCATTAAGTCCTTAAAAATCACTAACATACCATTCTGACTGAAGCAACTGCACCTTGTTACTATATTGCCTAAGGCATTAGGAAAATCATCTTGCTAATGGTGATTAACAAGTGTAAACAACGATATTTTTAGCATCCGAATTAGCTTTCTCTGTGTGAGAGATATCAGGTATTTAAAGACAAAAGTGCTATGAAATTTCAACTATTGAGTTTATGTATCTTTTAATTTTAGCACTTGATTATATATGCACAATTAGTGTGTATAGTAGAAAGAAAAGGAGGACTTGTGGCACCTTAGAGACTAACCAATTTATCTGAGCATGAGCTTTCCTGAGCTACAGCTCACTTCATCGGATGCTGTAGCTCACGAAAGCTTATGCTCAAATAAACTGGTTAGTCTCTAAGATGCCACAAGTACTCCGGTTCTTTTTGCGAATACAGACTAACACGGCTGCTACTCTGAAGCCTGTATATAGTAGTAAAAGCTGGGTGGGGGGAAAGTTACTATTTTCTGCATTTTTTCCCTTGCAATAAATCTAAGCAGAAAATATGGTGGAGTTGTTTCAAATACATAGCTAAACAACAACTGCCACGGATACAGTACAGAATATATCTGTTGCTTTGGAAGAATAAAAATCAATTCAGGCAGCTTTGGTACCCAAAATGGAGGAGACAAAAAAGAGCCCGAGACCTATTATAACAATGTGTGACAGTATGAAGGTGCAGGGCAGTAGTGATCCCCAGGATAACAGAAATCTCGGATGTCAAGGAAGCCTAATACAACATGAGGTTTCATTAATTAGGGAGTAACTGGTGCAAGACCATATACAACACCTACCTCAGACTTTGATTTACTGAACTTAACAGGTTAATATCGGAGCCTCGTTTAGAACTCAGGAGTTCCTGGCTCCTACCCTGATTCAAAATCCACTGAGCACCCAGCCTGTTTTCTTTTAATGTTTCCTGTAAAAAGCATTCAGTTATTAGAGAGAGTGCAGCGGCTGGGTACTCGGTCTATGTGTGGAAATGAGTTTCCCCCCTCCTCCAGTGATGGTATTTGAGCTGAATTTGCTTATCTTTAGAGAAGCAATCGCCATGTGATCTGAACGTGGTTTGATGTCCTCGTAAACGGATCTACCTAAAGACTTGTTCGCTGCTTAGTGTAAAGACACATCACGAGATCATGAATTCAATGAAAGGATAGATAGATTAGGAAGTGTTTTTTCTCACCATGGGCTAGCAGTGGAAAGAACAGGCTGCCAAACAAGGTAGTTAAGGCGAGTAGCATTAAAGAAACGTAAGGCTGCAATAGATAATTTTTTGGAAACATGCAAAGTAATTATATGTGCTGACAGAGGCAGCTGCTTCAAAGCAGGAGAAAATGGACCTTTTCTTCCACCAATGTTATATGTTTCTCCCCGCTTCGTGCGGTTACAGTCATGTTCAATGCTGACAGAAAATCAACACCTTGGATAGCTTCAGAGAGCCATTTTTGGGTAAGTAGTTGGAGCCAACATCTAAACGGTCTGTTTTCAGAGCTCGGCAGGCTGGGTTACTAGATTAGCCAGGAGTATTTTGAGAACTCAAAGATATCAGGGACCTGATTCTGCTCTCACTTACCCGAATGTAAATCAGCAGTAGCTCCAGTCACTTCCATGGAGTTACACTAGCATAAAATTGGTGTGAGCAGAATCAGGCTCCAAGTATTTTGGTTGGGATTTTCAAAGTAATCTGAGACCCTAGATCCAACTTGAAATTCAATTGGAATTGGTCACTTAACTCCTTTGAACATCTCACCTTTTGAGTTCAGCTGGTCTTTAACAGATAACAAGGCACACCACTTTAGAAAACTTTCTAAAAATGTCAGATCTGTAAATTAATTTTGCATAGGGACATGCAGTGATGTCAGCTTGCAATTTTATGGGATGAAGATGACATAGAGCTCAGTATCAAAATTTTCCCTTGACATAAAGATGAACAGTTTTTGAAGAATCTCTCCAAAGTATGAGGCAAATTCAGGTTTCCCTTCCATAACAGGTGTGAGGGCTTTCTTGTTCCAAGCGTATGGCGTTCTTCAGCCACTAGAAAATGCTCTCTCTACCTATATTGGATTTTCCCTATCTGCTTCTTTCGTAGGGTAAATTATTTTCCAAACTCAGATTGTTTTTAAATCCTCCCTTATGATTTTATTACCATAAAGCTAGTCATTTGTGACCTTATCCGTAGTTTCTTTCTTTGGGTATTAAATAATTCCCTCCTCTTAGTATATAGAGATTCTGAACGATGAAACTGATCCTTTGTTTGGTAAGTGGTGATTCCAACAGAAGAAACCACAGCCTTTCAGGCAGCAGAAGTGAAAGAACCTGAGCCATATTTTGTCAACATGAAAGTCACAACACCAGGGGATCAATAGCAAATCCAGACCATTCCCCCTTTCTTTATGGTTAGCTGGTGGAGGTTGGGAGGGTACCCAAACTTTTTTCTGTTGTTACATCGGGTCACGATCTGGTAAAAGTTGAGAATCACTTCCGTGAGCAACCAGACAATCGTGATTTAGTATTTCCCCCACAGTCGATTAGAAAAGCTACTTTTTTCTTTCTATTTTGACAGGGCATTCCCATTTTTGGGGTGAGGAAGGGAATGTCTCAAACCTGCAACACCTTGTTTCTACTTCTGCAAGTGGGCAGAAACTGTAAGAGCTGTACAGATAGGTAGAGCTACTCTGCTGACTCACTTTGGCGGATCTCATTCTGATGGCAATCATACTGTCACCAACCTGTCCTGCCCATTTGGTGTTGAAAACAGTTTAGCTGCTAATATAAATGGGACACAACATTTGCAGCACTGGTACAGAAAGCATGATGGAGCCTTCAATCGTATTCTGGAATGATGCAGAAATTGTTTGTGTCTTTTTAAATAGTTAATCCCTTTTCATCATTGATTCAGGGGGACCTATTTCTGATAGCTATTGTCAACAACGGATACTTTCCTAGTATAACTGGGAGGCTGTAAATCCATTTCAGCAGCAGAGATAAGAGGGCTGATAGTTCTCCTGTGAAGGGAGAGCTAGGCTGTAAGAAAATAAGTCTTACAAGGAGATGTTCTGGGTAAAGTCAGATCAGGAGAGAGTCTATGGCCAAGTATATGTTGAACTGTTTTGAAGTATGGCCCTGCTTAAGGTTTCTGGGGTTTTGTGAGAAGATAATGAGGAAACTGAATAAAAACAACTACCAGGCAAGGGAGTGAGTGGTAGACGACCTTAGCTTGTTGCATTTGTTATTATAGGGTGCAGAACCCTCCCACTTAAGCACTGCACATTAGAGGCACTGAGACCGCTTTCTCTCTGCTGTTGGTAAATACCTTTTAAAGTATCTGGCTGTCATCAAAGCTCGTACAACGACGTTAAGTGTCATTTATCTCTAGATCTCTGAAGGATATGTGCTGATACATGGTTATGTACTTAGGAGAGTCACTTGCTGAATACAATATACAAAAATCAGTGTAGTTCTTCTGAATATACAAAATATCAAATTTTAAATGGTAAAGAGGTCCATATTTTCCACTCTCTAGTTTTGTTTCCCTTTTGTGTGTGTGTGTTTTTCCATATTTCTTTTCAATAGGTACAGCTGTGACAATTCAAATCTTTATTCTGAGAGTTATAAAACTGCATCCATTCTATGTTCTGAGTGTATGCAAAATATAGATCTACAGGATAACAAACTTAACATGCTGACATCTGTCAACCTAGACACTTTCCTTCCCTAAACAGTAACCCTTTATATTTCTTAATATGCCATGGCCTGGGAGTTAGCAAATATGGGTTCTATTAGATTAACTAAGAACATAAGAATGGTCATACTGGGTCAGACCAATGGTCCATCTAGCCCAGTATCCTGTCTTCTTACAGTGGCTGGTGCCAGATGCTTCAGAGGGAGTGAACAGAACAGTACAATTTATCCAGTGATCCATCCCCTGTGGTCCAGTCCCACCTTGTAGCAATCAGAGGTTTAGGGACACACAGACAATAGGGTTGTGTTCCTGACCATCTTGGCTAATAGCCATTTGGGAGTTGAATTCCAGAGTCATGGGGCCAGGAGTTCAGATTTTAGAACTATTAGAAGAATTGCTGAGCCATCATGGTAACACACAGGAGGGACATGGTCACTTTCGGCCCAATCCTGTGAGATGTTGAACACAATTCAGAAGTCATTGGCTCCCAAAGAGGGAGGAAAGGGCACATAGGACCTTGAAGGATAGGGCCCTTAGATAGACACTATCCAAATGACCTGCACCTTGTATTGTACTTAAAAACAAATAAAAAGATAGCATATACTTCAGAGACAGCTATAATATGCTCTGTATGTCTGGCTTTGCTAAGTAACTGGGCAGCTGCATTCTGGGCTTGATGGAGCTTCAGAAGTAGCTCATAGGGAGCACATTGCAGCAGTGCAATTTGGGGTGCCCAAAGGCATGCAAAATTGTGGTGACGTGATTGGAAATTGCACTTGGGACCAGGTTTGCCAATCATGCCGCACTGGTAGCTGGGAAAACTCATTCAGTGGGTCGGATTCTTTTCTCACTTATACTGATGTAATTCAGGAATAACTCAATTGAAGTCAGCATCACACCAGTTTTAGTGAGAAGGCTCAGTGTCCTTTAAGACTGATGCACGTACACTAGTCACAATGATTTTCATACTGGGCTAGCAATGTGAAAAAACAGCAGCTATAGAAATAGCCATTATCCTCCTCTTTCCTCCAACTCAGTGAAAAAAGAAGGGGAGGGGATAGAGAGCGAGAGCTAGAGAAGGTTGGGAACTCAAGGACCAAAAATCCTGGGATCTCTGCTTTTCCCAGCATACAATAAACATATGCATTTTTCGGTATCCTTTAAGAAAAGGATTCTTTGGTGATATTCCCAGGGATTTATCTCGCACTCTGTTTCTAAACGAGTAATCAGAATCAGAAACTACCCACTCCACAATTCTGTTAATGCTAAAAGTGCAATTTCCTCACACCTATGAAAATCAATATATAGTGCTGGGAACACCTAGAAAAGTACGTTGTAATATCGCAGCGTAACCTCCTCACTTATTAGGTAAAGATCTTATTCCGTAATGGGTAACTTTAAAAATGAATCTTTTTCATATGACTACTTACAATTATTAAGCTATTTAACAACCATGTCGGATGATGCTCCTGCCAATATCGGCTGTGATTCTATTAGTATATCCCCTTTTAACTCTTACTGATAAATTAAATTGCTGATGTGCTTTCTTACAATGCCTAACTGTAGCTCTAGAAGACTGTTTATCTAAGCAATCAGGGAAGTTAACTGTTCACTGGCAGCGTAAGTGTCTGCAAATAGTCTCTGCAATAACATATTAGCAGCCACTGCAAATGGAGAAATATGAATTAAGCATATAGATCTTGTTCCTGTCCCCTCCCCCTTATTTTTGCATGTTTGCTGATACATTTGTAATGTCAGAAATGGCTCTGAATGTTGAGCAGTAGATGTGGGAACTGGAGCATAAAATAATGTCTACATTTTAGCCTTTTTAATCAAGAGGAAATGCTCTAATGTGGGATATAGATTTAATGCAAAACTAAATATTTGACCTTATGTTTTTTATGTCAGTAAATTAGCCAGTATTTATCAGAGTTTTCAAAACTAGGGGGTTTAATGCCTCATTTGACATGATTTTGTCACTCCCAGACAGAAAGCTGATTAGCCATCCATTTATGCCATTATTGCTGCTGCTTGTAGCACTATATGAGGCTAATGAAGGGTCAGTTGCCATTTCCTTATAAATCTTGGTTTTCGTCATTTATAACTCATCAATTTTAATGGCCCATTGGCTGTAACATGGTAGACAAGCTTCAGACCAAAAATAAGATTTTGTTGGTCCAAAAATAGCTTAAATTGACCAAGTCACTTTTAATTGAGTGGCCAAAAAAATATGTTAATACTGTATTATGGCTTACGAAGTAGCCAAAGTTGTGCTTAAAGTTACAGCTCAATGTCAGCACTAAACCCCTGTTTTCAAAATCTCATAACTTTCTCCAAAAAACCTCCTTCTGAACTGACTTTTCTGTGCATTTGGAAACAGGGAGGAATCTCTTGTGGGAAGTTTTAGTTAGGGAAGCAGAAAAAAAAATACACTTCCCTTCAAAACTGCATAGTTGAATAAAGGCTTGGAAAGATTAGATTTTTATTGGTAAATGTCAGGAAAGTCAATTCTACAAGGCGTGCATGCGCACACCCCCAATGAAAAAATATCTTCATTGATAAATAATCAAAATGTATAGATAGACAAAGTAAGAAAAATGCTGTTGAAGAATTTACTAGAGTTTGATTTAAGGATATTTACTTTGTATATTTTTACTTGTGATGTCGACAATTTGATTTAAGTGTTCTAAAACTTTAGATTTTTGAACCTCAATGCCTACTGTTGTTCAATAATTACTGTCTGTCCCCCTCATAATTTCCCACAACTGTGAAAATGTAAATGGATAAAAACAAAAAAAGCTTAAAAAATTGATATCTGTCAAAATTATATAAAACATTAAATTCTGCCAAGCCTAGTTATAGAGGGGAATTTTGTGGCTAGCGTTATGCAAGAGGTCAGCTCTTCTGGCTTTAAAATATATTAATCTATGAAGATATGGTCTACTGTGTGAGATGGATCTTTTTCCACGCTGTGAGAGAAGGAGAAATGTTCTACTGATACCGTGTTGTGTTGGACAATGTGATAGATTGATGCTGATGATGCTGGACCCAAATCTGCTTGTATTACTCACCAATAGTTCTGATTTCTATTATTTCTCCAGCTGTTTCCCATAGGAAGATGCTTCATGTTCACAAGGATATCAGTGGAGGTGTTTAAAAAATCCATTTTTATATTGTATCAAACACTTGACCCAGTACTGGGATGTGAAAAAGCTAGACTCAGTCAGACATCAGTGGAATATTTTTCAAGACTTGACATATGCTATGATGGCAGTGCAAGTACAAATGAAATGTGGAGGGAAAACTATTTTGAAAAAAACTTTGATGTGGTTTAACAGAGGCTTAATTTTTAAAGGATGTAACATTTTAAACCCATTTTTAAACACCTTTATAAAGCTTCTAGCATGCTAGCAAGCCATCTCTTCCCTGAGTACCTCCCCTCCCCCAACACACACACCTTTCAGATGACACTACAAAGCGTCCAGCAGGTCTGGGAGCCTTTGTCTTGGGACCCTGGGCTGTAGATTTACATTTCATACTTCAGAGTGCATGGCATATTACAAGGCATGGGAAATTTGAAAGCACAAGCATCCTGGCCTTGCAGAAAGGTTGCTGGGACTATTGTGCCCCATGGATGCCATCTTAAGAGCAGGGGATATTCTTTTTGGTATTTCCTCTGCCCTCAATCACTGGGCCAAATTTTGTGCTGTCAGGAAATTCTACATTATATTTCGTTCATCAACAGTAATAATCATATTAAAAGACAAGATCCCAGACCCTTTGAGGTTCTGAGCACACTTAACTCATATTCACTTTAATGGAAGTTGAGGTCACTCTCAACTTCATAGGGCACAGCCCCAATTCTTAGCCGGGCAAAACTTCCACTGCAATTGATAGGAACCTACTCTGGACTGAGGGTCCAATCCTGAGTCCATTTAAGTTAAAGTGTTTTCACTGACTTCAATTGGAGAAGGATCTACAGCAGGGATTCTCAAACCTTTCTATAGCATGAGTTAACTTGTAATAAAGAGAGCATCTCATGAACCATCTCCCCTCCCAATCGCACTCCAATTCATGATCGTACATCATTGCTCTAGCAGCCATAGTAATTTCTTGCATGGGAGGAAATGAATTGTGTGTGTGTGTGTGTGTGTGTGTGTGTGTGTGTAATTGTAATTGTGTGGGAATTCCTCATGGGTGGAGCAGAGGAAATTGCCATACACAAAAGCAATCTTGCAACATATAACCCATTCCCCCAGTTCATATCCTTGAGTCCCTTGGGACCACTGCCAGCTAGTATAAGTTAGAACTACTACCTTTGCCATATCTCAGGTCCTAACCTCAGTACAACTCAGCCAAACTCAGTGATTTTGGGCTCATCATTTTGAATATTCTTGGCTTTGTGCATGTAAAATCTTACCCATAATGTTGCATTAATATAGTGATTTGGATTTTTAAAAGTACTGAATTTGGTCACTAAGCTAGCATAGTAGTCATTCGGGGCAAGATTTTTAAAGGTATTTAGGCACCTAAAGTTGCAGATAGGTGCTTAGTGGGATTTTCAAAACTGCTTATGTGCTTAACCGCTACTGCAATCATGACTCACCCTGATGCTTTGTAAATACTATTAGGCACTTATCTGCAGTTTTTAGTACCTTTAAAAATCTGGCTCATGGAGCCCAGGTTCCTGTATGACATAATGTAGAAGCCCATAAGAGGACTTGCAGAGACACAGTAAACTTTCTCTTTTACTGTCTTACCAATTTAACACAACATAATTGTGTATGGTTACCCAAAATCAACAATTGGTAGTTACGTTTCTTGGTTATGTGACTGTTAAAACACATTAACAAGTGACCATCAAAACTCTTGATTAATTTGTTCAAGATGTTTTTAGTCTAAAGCATGTTACACAATATTGTTCGAATGTAATCTACTTATTTGCAATAGGTTCCAACTAAATGTCTTGAGTTAGCTAAAGAAAAATTAATCCTAAACTAGTGCAGCTAAGTACCTACCTGTACATGAGATTGTAACTGTGGTACATCTGTATTTTGATTTTTTTTTCTTGCAGAATTTTTGGATTAATAGGTTTTTACTGCACTTATTCCTATTTGAACATCAAAAAAATCACCAGTGTCTTCACTGCCTAGATTGAAAGTACTTTAATGCATTAATTATGGATACACTGAACACTTCTTTTGTTCATTTTGTGTGGTTAATGAACGACAAATAAACTTGTATCTAAAAATGTCACACCAGAATTAAATAAGTAATATTGCATCAGAACGACATTTAAAAAATAAAAGTCTTGTGAAACTTTAGGAAAAAGTGACCAATTCCTAATGCTTTGTTATTTAAATCTACTATATAATCAACACAAAGATAATGTGTATGCATGTTTTTCAGCTATGCAAGACTGAAACCATGATCATAATCAGGAAAACAACACAAACCTGCTCAGACACAATTACTAGGGTTAATAAATGACTAATACAGAAAATATGAACATTTCAGTCTGTTTTTCTTTGGATTTATTGCAAAACTGACTCAAATAAGTAGCTCAAACTACTGTTGCAGTGCATTAGAAGCATAGCGTATGAAGCCTACTGGGTGGAGGAATGTGCTCCAGCCCATTAACCTTTAAAGGAAGCAGTAGACAGGTATTTTATGGTTTCACAGCTCTAGCTGGGTCTGTCATTTTTTTTTATCAGACTCTCTATGCTTTGTGCAGGTTTTAATGTTGCAAAGGAATGAAGGAAGGAAACTAGTTGCTAGACTGAAAGCACTGTGGGACAAGGACTGTCTTCTTATGCATTTGTACAATGCCTTATATCAGTGATTCTCAAACTTTTGTAGTGGTGACCCCTTTCACACAGCAAGCCTCTAAGTGCGACTCCCCACCCCTTATCAATTAAAAACACTTTTTAATATATTTAACACTCTTATAAATGCTGGAGATGAAGCGGGGTTTGGGATGGAGGCTGACAGCTCGTGACCCTCCCAGGTCATAACCTTGTGACCCCCTGAGGAGTCCTGACCCCCAGTTTGAGAACCCCTGGCCTAGATGGAGGGGCTCTGATCAATTAGTGGAGCTCCCATAATACAAATAATACTAATATAATATTACTACATGACACTGTAAATCCATATGCATTGTTGAAACCAATCCCAATGTAGAGAACCAGTGCTCATCCCTGTAGCAAGGCAGTCTGCCCCTTTAAGGGCCTATGGAGCCAGGGAGCAGCAAGCCCTGGCCTAAGAAGCCCAGTAGGGAGGTGTGGGAATCAGTAGATGCAGCTAGGCAGAAGCTAATGATTGGTTCTGAGTCCCAGCTAGAAGATATAAGTGTGGACCCAGCTCTTTAAGAGAAGGAGGGTCAGGGGAGATAAATGCTTTCCTGGCTGGTGAGCCTGCCCAACCTGAAGCTAAGGGAGGACTGTAAACCTTGAGCTACTGTGGCACTGAGGGCTCTGCACTACCAGTCCACGCACACACCAGGATTATCACTTTTGTTACTTTCCCATATTTTTTTGTTTAGGTAATAGGAAAAACCTGCCTTGAAGGCTAAAACAGAGTTGGGCAGAACTGACTGTTTTATACCCAAGCAGTGGATAGACCCACCAGATTACAATCGCCATTTCTTTAACTGATGAGCCCTACTACAAAGAGTCTGGTGGATACAGACTAAAATGGCTACCCACAGATACTTGACTACAAAGAGTGATATTCTTCTATGTTTGCTGTGGTATAAGGTGGTTTTCTCTCTCCTGCTGTCTGAATGGGTTAAACAGCTCAGAGCAGAGCTTCAAAGTCAAAAACCAGTTACTCTAAGAAATTATAGTTCTTTTATAGTGTTGGAGGAATTATTAGTCACAAGTTGCCTACCAAAGTAGGCTTTGCAGACTGAGGATGGAACAAGGCTGGTTTCAACGTAGGCAGGCGGCAGCAAACGCATAGGTTGTTGCAGATGTTCTGAAAGACTCCAGTGGAATGAAGTTCTGCCTTCAGAAGAATGTGAATCAACAGTCTAGATAAATTAAACAGTTAAAAACTCATTGAAAAGTTTTTTCAGCTTTGAGGTTCTCTTTTTTTCTTCTTCTCCAGTTTCCTACAAAATTAACTAAGCAGCAGGGACCATGAATTTATACATATGCATAGGGGCCTATAACAGGGTGACTGTAATGGTTAATGTTCATCTGTAGCATGGAACTAAGAAATTCATAAGAGAGAAAAGATTAGTCAAATGGGAGCTGATCCTGCAGCAGTCATTGAAAGCAGACCACTTTGCTCTACAAAAACATGAAAAAGTAAGCAAGACTTTTAGCTGGGCCTGACCCTGATTCCGTCTCACTCATATTAATAGGACTGCTTGCTTGAGAAAGTTGATCAAGCTGTAGCCCTATGTAGAATTTTCTTTACTAGATTCTGACACACTGGGGAATTCTTTGAAATGTTTCTATAAACATACATGGAGGAACATTTATCCTCTGCTCAAAGATGCTAGTGAGGGTCAAATAATTAATAGATTTACCTGCATTGGCTTGGAAACCCAAATGATCTCCCTGTTTCTCCTTCAATTTACCAAAGCCCCCCATAGCAGAGAAATGGGGGTGTGGGTAAGTGTCAGACCTCCAGGGCATTTCCTTTTATTTTCCATGGTCTTCTGTCTGGTGGAAGAGGGTTGAACCCATCTTTCCCCATAACAGAACTAGGAGGTTCAGCCACCAAGCCCCCCAGATTCCCCCCAGATCCATGTGGCTCTTAGGGGTTCATGGAGGCACATAAACCATCCACGGTGAGATGCTGTGTGTGTGTGTCCACAGTGGCTCTGGGGCATCCTGTGGCTTTCTGTGGTGAAACAGCTGCATTGTTGGGCTTCCCTGACTAGTGGCAGCCCTACATGTTTCCCGGTCTATTATACACTATGGATTCGCCAATGAAACCCAACCGGGGTCTAAAGGGATGATGTGCTCACAAAGGTACATTCCCTGTCTTTAAAATAATGACACTAAGTTTTGATGCAATATGATATAAGAATCTGATTACATTGGGCTACTTTAGTCAAATTTTGTTGGTTAACAGGATGGGATCTGAAGAGGTACAATGCAAACATTGCACTGGGCTCCAGTAATAAATAAATAAAATGTCAGCAATGTCAGAATAATTCTCAGGCTTTGACATAAACCCAGCAAAAGACAGACATTTAAAGCTAAGGCTTCTCCATTCTTAATTTACCCCATTCTCTATAGTTATTTTAAAGAATGGGATGTTATATGAATATTACAACAGCTCCAGCACAGCCAGGTGATTTTAGGATAGTTAAAAAAGAAGCCTCAGGGTAAAAAAAGACAGCTGTGATTTCAGATCTCTCTCTCTGCCGTGATGATATTCTTCCTTACATCAGATTCTGTTTATAGAATAAAGCTGTGTCATCTTTATCAAGACAGATAAAAATAGCAATCAGAATAGGCAAACCTAGTACAGAAAATACTAATGCAACACAGGACCAATGTTACCCTGACATCCAGTGCTCAGTCACTAACCTTTACCAGAGGATGAATGATTTACTGTGGAACTTTGTTGAAACTGGCAGTTTTGCTAGGTCCTGGATAATCAATGGGTTGGTTGAGAAAACAGGCCAGTGTAGAAACTGCGCTAGAAATACCAAATGTGTGTACACTTAGAAACTCTAGGACATTTTTACAGTTATCTAATCAGAATGAATTGCAATCATTCAAGCCAAACCTGAACTTTGGCCTGTCTTCAGAAGTGCAAGGACAGTTAGTCCCCTGCATTAGCAAGCACACTAGGTATCTGGCCCAGTCCTTCTCTCTTCTTTTACACAATTAGTCCCACTGAAGTCAATAGGACTGAATAAAGTGAGCAATTTGGCCCATCCTGACATTTTCCTGAAAGAGTATAGAAGATCAGCTGCTCAGGGCACTGAAAGAAATCATTTTGAGATTTGGTATAGTGGATATACACCATTTTGTTTTTAACTTTTTTTTTAAAATTTTCCAAGACCGAATGAAAGGTTTCAGCCTAATCACAGCTTATTCACAATTAAATATATAAAACACATCAGTGCTACCCATTTACTGTCACATGCTGCCAACCACAGATCGGGCAAAGTGGAAAAGATAAAGCATACTTTTCCCCGGTAAGATCCACAGGGTGGAGATGGTGGTCGGAGAATGATGTACCTCTCAACATGTCCCTGATCCACCCACTCCCTCCTTCTTTCAGCCCACCCAGTCTTCCTCTTCTGCAGCATTGGCCCTTGATGCCCAGAGAGGGCTCTGACAGTTGGGCAGTCTGGTGTTGGGCAGTGGTATGGTATGTAACCTATCGCTTAAATCAGCCTCTGTACCAGATGACTGGAGGATAGCTAATGTGAGGCCGATTTTTAAAAAAGGCTCCAGAGCTGATCCTGGCAATTACAGACAAGCAAGTCTAACTTGATTACCAGGAAAATTTGTTGAAACTATAGCAAAGACCACAATTATCAGACACAGATGAACACAATATATTGGGGAACCATCAACATGGCATTTGTAAAGGGAAATCATGCCTCATCAATTTATTAGAATTCTTTGTGGGGGAGAGAGGGTCAACCAACATGTGGATAAGGGGGATACAGTGGATACAGTGCACTTGGACTTTCAGATAGACTTTGACAAGGTTCCAAAGACTCTTAACCAAAGGAAGAAGTTATGGGATAAGAGGGAAGGTCCTCTCATGGATCGGTTACTGGTGAAAAGATAGGAAACAAAGGCTAGGAATAAGTGGTCAGTTTTACCAGTGGAGAGAGGTTTATAGCAGCAGTCCCCAAGGGTCTGGGCTGTTCAACATATTCATAAATGATCTGGAAAAAGGGGTAAACAGTGAGATGGCAAAATTTGCAGATAATACAAAACTACTCAACATAGTTAAGTTCAAAGCAGACTGTGAAGAGTTACAAAGGGATCTCACAAAACTGGGTGTCTGGGCAAGAAAATGGTAGATTAAATTCAATGTTGATAAGTGCAAAGTAATGCACATTGGGAAATATAATCCCAACTTTACATACAAAATGATGGGGTCTAAATTAGCTGTTAACACTCAAGAAAGAGATCTTGGAGTCATCGTGGATAGTTCTCTGAAAACATCTGCTCAGTGTGCAGTGGCAGTCAAAAAAACTAACAATGTTAGGACCATTAGAAAAGGGATAGGAAATAAGACAGAAAATACCATAATACCACTATATAAATCCATGGTATGCCCACATCTGGAATACTGCATGCAGTTTGGTGGTCCCATAAAAAAAAAAGATATACTTTAACTGGAAAAAGTACAGAGAAGGGCTACAGAAGAGATTAGGAGTCTGGAACAGCTTCCATATAAGGAGAGATTTAAAAGACTGGGACTATTCTGCTTAGAAAGGAGACAGATAAGGGGGATATGGTTGAGGTCTATAAAATTATGAATGGTGCTGAGAAAGTGATTAAGGATAGATTCATCAATGGCTATTAGCCAAGATGCTCTGAGTGTCCCTAAACTGGCTGCCAGAACCTGGGACTGGATGGATCACTGGATAAATTGCTGTGTTCTATTCATTCCCTCTGGGGCACCTGGCTTTGGCCACTGTTGGAAGACAGGATACTGGGCTAGATGGACTATTGGTCTGACCCAGTATGGCAGTTCTTATGTTTTTATGTTAAGTTCTAATAGTGTTGTGGAGGTGACTGAATCATCTTTCTCCAGCTAAAAGGCAAATCCGTGCATGGAGGGTGAAAATTCATTTAACCAGTCAGTGCAGAGACCAGGAGAGGCACACTGGGGGAGCTAAGGTTCCCCAGTCTCATAAGAGGGGGAACCTCTCTCTGCTTTTAGCAGTGAGGTGGGAGTTTCAGTCTTTTCCTTATTTTAATAGCAACTTGGCAACTCTAGGCTGGGCTGATCCCATTTTGAAGGCCTCAGTGAGGTTACTAGCTTATCACCTCTATTTTGCTGAGCTGTTATCAAGGGAAAGGTGTCTCAGCTTTTCTAGCCTGCTGAAGCCAATGCAGTGGTCTTGGTGAAGATTAATGGCTCAGCTGCTGCTGTTTGCTGGGCTGACATCAAGGCTCAGACCTCTGTCACGTTACTGGCTCCGTATCTCTAGTTTGAAGGCCTCTGGGGTCACTGGATCAGCACCTCTCACTTGCTGAGTTTATGTGACGGTGTTGACTACTGTGAGATCTTTCACTCAACACCTCTAGCAAGGTACCTAGGTAAAGATCTTTGTGAGCTCATTGGCTCAGCAGCGGTAGCTTGCCAGGCTGCTATGAAAGCACAGGTCTCAGTGAGGCTATTGGCTGAGCTGAGAGGGGAACAAGAGGCACAGGGATGTTAAGTGACTTACCGAGATCATGAAGTAGCATTGTTGCCGCCTCTTGCAACGGTAACATGCCTTGCAGTATTTGATGTTTTCTTCACAGCCCCAGCTCTGCAGGCATTTGAATATGGCAGGATCTCATCTTTAATTAAAGGGGGAAAAATCTAGCCTTCATGGTTGCAGAGAAAAGCTTGAAATTGTGACCCAAGTGCATCCTAAATGCTCAGTGACCAGATAAAAACTTTAGCTAAAAAGTCATGTGATTTTTTAAAAATTATCTTATACTTTGTGTGTGGGGGGGGGTCTGACTCCTGATTTTTGAATGTTTGGGGCTTGCAGTACTGCAGCACCTCAGTAGAAGAGGCAAGACTAGAACCAGTGGTTGTATTTCCTTCTCCTCGTTGTTAAAGAGGCTCCTTCCCATTCATTACAGCTCTTATGTTTGCCCTCACCAGCACTGTGAGGGGGAAACAGTGATACTGGCAGTTGCATCCAGTTCTCCAGAAATTCTGTTGACTTAAGAAGGATTCTACATGTGAGAATGGGGCACTGCTGAGTACAGTACCCCTTGTGGGTCGTTTGAAAAGATGCAACATATTACTCCGCAAGCACATATTGCTGCTCAAAGCATGCATGTTAGCTAGCTGTGGGGCTGGAGAGCAGACCACATCCTCTTGTGGTATGTGGCCTGGCATCTTAGTTACTCCATCTCCTTAGTAAGAAGTGGGAGGGCACAGAGAATATAGAGACCCTCTTTTCTAACCACCTCAGCACACCAAGATAGCAGATGACAGAATCAGGCCGTAAGGGTGGGATTTTCAGAAGTACTCAATGCTGGCCTAGATGGTAAAACTCCCATCAAAAGCAGAGAGAGGCTAACGCTGTGTGCTTTTGGGAATCCCACCCTTAGTGTATGTATCAGTGAGATTCAATATTGTCACACAGACAGTCCATCTAACATGAGCTCCTCAGTTTGTCACAACTCAAAGCAGTCTCCCAACCAGAAAATTAAAGCAAGAGTCATAGAGTTGTCTTCGAAAATTAAAATCAGTTCTGCTATTCTAAAGCATCTTGGAAGCAGGACGGACTAAACAGCGTTAGAGTCATTTTATTTATTTAAACAAGACAGTTTGGTCTTATTTTGAGGTAAATCTAATAATCCAGAAGAGGTTAACTTTTCCACTTTAGTTGCTAAGATCTTCTGAATTTTTCTTTTCTCTCTGCTGTTTTTATTGAAGACTGCCACATACTGCCCTTCCAGAGTCCTTTCTGCTGCATGCATCCAGTGCTCACTCATATGATACAGACTATGTGGTCCCAGGCTTGTCTTGGAATAAAAGACAACTTGCTTTATACTCTGAGGCCGAAATGGGCTCAGAGCAGCACCTTTGGTAATGCATAAAATACCTCTGAATCGGTGTGTCAAATTCTCTGTTGACATGTAGCTTGTGTAATCATTTAAAGCAGAGGCAAGTGAGTGTAAAATGCTACTAAATAGAACTCTAAGGATTTATATTCACATTGCACTGGTGTACATTGCTACACAAGGTGCAGGGCAATGGAAAGGCTGGCACCTGAAATTTGCCATGCTGTCAAACACAGATCCACTCCTCCACCCGGTGCTGAAAACAGTTGTCCTCATGATGTGGACAGGGTCAGCTGAGTTCAACAGCTATACGTGTAGCAAAGTGTGCTAGGAACCTAGGAAAGTGAAGTATCTAGCATGCTTTGCTACCATTGAGTTTTGAACTCAGTTGACTCTGTTTGTGTGAGCAGCACAATTGCATCTAGCATTGGCTTGGGAAGAGAAGCTGCTGTGGTTGTTGCCCGATATCAAGAACATCAGTGTTACCAATTTTACGTGGCTATATCCTTAAATATGAAGTCAAAGGGAACTATAATTATAGCATTTCACACTGTGCTCAAGGTCAGAACCAGACACCATAGGAAACATGCAATAAAAATGCAGTGCACAGAAAGCACATTTCTTAAAATGATCTATGCTAGTGCATAGCGAAAGGACAAGATAAGCTTAATAAAGTTACAACCCCCCATGATTTCTTAGAAATCATGGGCTGAATTCTATCTCAGGAAATGACAAGCCTACTCAGCCAGCATGAGTGAGAATAAGAGGAACCACCTGGCCTTTCTTTGTTCTAGCTAATTTACTTCCTCTGGCCCAATCCACTCCCCCGCCTTTCTTCTGGAGGACTGAGGTGAACGCTGGTTATATCCTTGCTGCCTTTAAATATATATACGATTAAAGGAGGAGGTAAGTTTATGTGATTATCACCAACTGACTTCACCATGTGCTTAGGGTATTGCTTTCTTACAGCTGGGTCTTCTAAAGTCCAAGCACTTTGGGAAGTCAGGCTGTGAATGGAATTTTTGCCATTTGCTTGCAGTTTTCAGTCAATGCTCCATGACAAATTCACTCTTCAGCTATTCAAGACTTCATCATATCATTGGAGCCAAAAGGACCATGAAGAAATCTGTGTAACTTTGGGACAAGAAAATTAAAGACTTACATTGTCACTCTTAGATGATTTTCAGTTGGTTTAATTCTTCCAGGAAAAAAAAAATGTACAAGTAAAAGTCATATCAGAGTTTATGAAATAAAAAGGAAGAAAAACAAAACAAACAAACAAACAAAAACCCTACCAACCACTAACTGGAACTTCAGAAAAATCATACAACATGAAATTTAATATGAGTAACACTTCCTGTTTTGGTACAAATGGTTCAAGAAAGATGGAGCTAGCAAGTAATTTGTAGTGTAGATAGTTTGTCTTTCTACTCAAAAAATTAGTCTGACTCTTCATTTTTTAAACAGAGAAAATTCACACTGTTTAGCGCTGTTCTCTCAGGTCAATTGAAAGCTACCATAAGAGTGAAAGACTATATGTCCTCTATGCAACAAGAACAAAAGCTTTCATAAGCCCTAAATATTGTTTCATTCAGGAAGTTATTCTTATGTGTATGTTTCCACAAGTATTATCAGTAGAATTAGAGGTAGCAGCAATATCCACAAGTTGTTTGGTTTCCTTCCCACATTATCAGACACTGAAACAACAAAGATGAAATGTTGTGGGAAACGCCTTTAATTGCAACACAAGTGGCTTTCCAGAAAAGATTTAAGGAAATTGTCTTTAAAGCAGAATTGTTGAAGGGATGTAAGAGGGATTTTTGCATGAAATGTTTTATTTGTGTAGCGCATTTTAAGGACACCTTGGTCCAAATTCTTTCCTGGTGTTATGATACTGAAGATGTGTTCGGGCCAGTGGACCATATTCTGATCTTAGTTATGATAGTGTAACTTTCAAAGGAGATTTTTCTGGATTTATGCTGATGTAACTGAATTAAAGCAACCAAAAATCTTTACAGATTATGGGTCATCTCTGAAAAAGTATTCTTGTGAGTGGTTTCATTAAGGCGAAATTGATGCTTATAATCTCTGTTGGGTCAGAGGTTACTGGCTATGGTGTATAAGCAGAAAAGAGCCAAACTTGCTTTACAGATCTCAGATTGTTTTTTCAGGATTCACAGTTACAAAAAAACATATTTTTACTTGTAATTTAAACGAATTTGATAATCGTGTAATTACGAAACAATAAACATGGAATGCCACAGTACCATTTTACCGAATAAAACAGCATTTTAAGCTATTACTCTAATGAGACATATTTATTTTATAAAATTAGTTAGAAAAGACAGACTTAATAATGACTTTTCCTGTGCATGTTAAGCTCATACATGCATATGTAGCCTTATTGCTTGCTACACCTGGTATAGTCCTTATCTTAGCTTTCTGAACAGTATGGGTCCTGGCTGGGGTGTAGGGACAGAGGAAATGCAGCTTGGATGTGCCTTATTCAGGGGTTACATGGGCCAGAGTGGCTCCCAGAGCAGGCTAGGCACCTCAGAGGTTATCATAAAGTGTGTCTCTCTTTTACTGGTCCTTAGGGGTCTTTATGGGGTGCAGAATTGCTGGGGTGCAGATCTGTCCTGGCCTTGCTGCCTCGTGCCCCACCTCCAACTCATCCCCCACCCAGGGTTGCTGCAGAGGCAGCGCAGGGGCCTGCCGAAGGGTACTTATATCTGCCTTGCAGCCACTTTACACAAGCCAAGGTGGCATAAAGAGGTGGCAGTGATTAATTAAAAAGAAAAGGAGTGCTTGTGGCACCTTAGAGACTAACCATCAGATGCATCCGATGAAGTGAGCTGTAGCTCACGAAAGCTTATGCTCAAATAAATTGGTTAGTCTCTAAGGTGCCACAAGTACTCCTTTTCTTTTTGCGAATACAGACTAACACGGCTGTTACTCTGAAACCAGTGATTAATTAGACTCTATAGATCTATCACCTGACTATTTGCTCCAAGCTGCCTCTCCCCTGTAACTTCAAACACTGATATACAGCCATACCTCCTCGTACAAGACATTTTTATTTCTGCCTGAGTGTCTTTCAACTTCCTGGCCACTAAACCATTGGAATAACTCCTCTATTAGTAGCTATGGATGCTGTTGGTAACAGAAGCATTTTGACCACAAGGCTGTCTTCAGGAATGCAATGACAAGGTAAGGAAAAATGAGTGTCTTTGACATCATAAAGCCTGATACTGCTACTGTCTTGCTTCACAAAAAAAGGGTATGGAGAATCCAGTTTAAATATGGCGGGAGTAACTATGACTCTCTTCAAGTGTTCTACTTGGGGGAGTCGGGCTCTTGAGGCAGGAAGAAGCAGCTTCGTTGAGGAGTGGGGGTTGACTCCTCCCGAGCGGCCGGGGCTCCGGCTGCATAAGGAGGTTGCACCTCTCCTCTTGAGGTTCACTGATTCTCTCACTTGCCTGCACCTTTTAGGGGGAAAAGATGTGGTTCACCACTGAGTCTCCTAATCTGGTCTAGTTACTGGGGCAGTGAGAGCAACAAATCCTTAACCTTCCCGCGGTGCCCATCGGACGCCACTTATATGGTGGTGACCAAGAGGATCTGCTGCCCTGCTCTACAGGGTGACTGGGCTGCAAAACACCCTGTGGGAGAAGCCAACATTTCTGTGTTGAAAAACAAAATGAAAGCCAAGCCTCTGGGTTCACAGCAAACCGCCCTCCATTGCGTTGAGAATTGCGGGGTTCTCTTGAACTGCCACCTACGCCAACATATGTCTCTCCAGAACTGGAGGTGACAGTCGCTGTTTTTGAACACATGATTGGGTATGTTTTGGTTGAAAATTTTATGAAGTTATTTATTTTAGATAAGCAAGTTGGATGACTGATTTTTATTGCCATATAAGTGTTTCTAGTGTCAAAGTTATTTTATGCCATTCTTAGCAATATCTTTTAAATATGTGTTTTTCCTCTATCATTTCAAGCTCTAACGCTATTGTTTACTCTCCTGGCTTGATATCATTAATGACCTATCAGTTTCTCAGTTTTGAGTGTAATTTGTTTAGATGCACAAAGCAGTATATTTAATAAAGCACAGAATGCCATCAATCAACAAGAAAACAGACAAGGCGTGAAGTGAACAGTAGATGCTGGGCCCAACTCTATTACTCCAGATTTACTTTGGGCTCATTCAGAGAAAACCTCTGTCCTTTTTAAAATTAAATTTATACCACAAATTGTTATCGTTGCATCAATCCAGTTAGAAAATGAGGGTGGGGAAGGGGGGAGGGAAGGAAATAAGACTTAATGAAAAACAAACTCTTGGTTAAAATTACCTTTCCTAAAACCAGATGGCTGTACACCCATAAATAGAATTATTAATACTAGAGCTGGGTGAAAACCAATTTGGACATATGTACACATTATAATGTTAACCAGGTTTACTTGGGTTAATCAGCCCTTCCTTGTCACCTCTGTGGTGCCACCTCAAAGACTCAGGTTAACATTTCAACCTTTATGGTTTTCAAGGAAGGAGGTTGCTCAATTACTGTACTGGAGGCTCTAAAACCACAAGATAAAAATACCCAACCATGCAACATACAAGGACGTGCGGCGCAAAAGGTGAATTCTTTACTTCTAACCATCTCCACACTGTGACACTGATTTTTATCTGCTCTTCTGAGATCTGATTCTCCACTGCCCTGCATCTCGTGTAATTATTAACCAATAACCAATGCAGAGTGAGTGCAAAGTGGGTGCAGAATGCTGCCAATCTTCTTTGGTAGCATTTTTACACCCACTTTGCACTCACTTTACATAGGTTTAAATGATTACACAAGGCGCAGGGCAATGGAGAATCAGGGCACTGGTGTACATCACTGGCCCACTTTATGGCCCAGTTCTGCAGCCCTCCTGCTTACATAACTCCTGTTAAAGCCAATGGGATGCATGCTTAAGACCTGCAGAAGCAGGCTTGCATGGCTACACTTCCAGGTTCAAACTAGTCTTGTTAAATTGATCCTGAGGGCTTGCCTACATTTACAGCGCTGCAGCAGCACAGCTGTGCTTCTGTAGCGCTTCGAGAAGATTCGACCTACACTGACAGGAGAGCTTCTCCCATTGGCATAGGTACTCCACCTCCCTGAGAGGCGGTAGCTATGTCGACAGGAGAAGTCCTCTGGTCAACACAGCGCTGTCTACTCCAGGGGTTAGGTTGGTATAACTAAATCATGTAGGGGTGTGGATTTTCCATACCCTTGAGTGATATAGTTATACTGACATTTGTTGGTAGTGTAGACGAAGCCTTACTCTCTTAAAATGGGAATGTTTAAGAAAGATAAAAGGATAGAAGCGTCAAGTCAGAAAAGACCTTCAAACTAGTCATGAGTCTACTTTTCCTTCTAGATGTGGGCAAGGATTTACATATTTGACCCTCTATGTAAAGAAAAGCATTCTTTTCTCCTACATATTTGAGGGAGAGTGCAATATTTTTTATGTTGCTTCAGGCAAGCACTGAAGTAATGTCACAGCATCAGCCAATCAGGATAATTTCATGCCACAAAGACACTCCAGGAAGTAAATGCCCTTTCAGGTTGTTACTTTCTGCAGTGTCAGTAGGTCAGGTAGTCCGAATCCTTGAACTACTTGCAGATGCTCAGATCCACTGTGATTGAAAGTACCCATATTACAGCAGACTAGCACCAGATCATGTTAATAGAAATAGGAATTTGAGGCCTATTTCCCAGTGAATCACAATTACAGGGCTATATTTATTTCGTACTTTTATGTTGATCCCTTGAAGATGTATTTGCTTCTATATTACATGAAACACGTTTTAAATGGAAGAAAAAAGGTTTTTTAACAATGTTATAATGTAGTAAGAGAGCCATTTTAAAAGAGGCCATGGGCTAGTAGTTAAAACACAGTACTGGGAGCCAAGAATCAGTGTTCTATTCCTGCACCTTCACATGATTGCTTACATGAGGTCACAAAGCAAATCCAATTCATCTGATGTCTCAGTTTCTCCATCTATAACAAGGGATAATAATACCTATCACAAGGCTTGTTGTGAGCTATGTAATGCACTCTAACATCCTCAGTAGGAATTGTCATAGTAGTGCATTGTATAATTTCAAAACAGTCCAGTTTTAAGTTCTCTTAAGTACTCCTAATAGTCCATTGTAGTATCAAACGTTAACAATAGTCTAGGGAAATTAAATATTTGATAGTTCTCTGATTGGCTTGCTTGGGCTGGTGGATGAAAAGCATGTATTTTCCACTGCCAACCTGTGCCCCTGTGAAATTTATGCTGATGACACCATCAGTCTTCACTGGCCGCAGGCCTGGGATCTTGTATCTGCTCCTGAACACTGACCTTATAGTGGGTGGGGAAACTACTATGCTAGCTCAACTACTGTGTGGTATGACACAATTAAAAACTATGCTACTGTTATTTTCAGCAGACTTCTTTTGTAATCCCTTGAAGTGAGTAATCCCCTGATGAGTTAAGAGGTAGATTACCATGTAACATTTTGAAAGCCAAGGTTTGAAAACCTTTCAGACATCACTTAACACCTCAGATACAGTTTTCTGTTATACAAGGTTAAAAAGAACATGAATAATGCCTACATTTGTAGATATTCTCACTGTTGAGGGCTCTCATCCAAGATAACTGAGATAATGTAAATTATGAATTCTGAGCCAACATTAGGGGCACAGAATGCTGCCAAGGTCAGCTACCTTGTGACTGTTACAAAGGAAATCATTTCTCAAAAAACACATGACGATTAAATGGCCATTGTTTGTTACTAAAAATTTCTTATGCTACTATTTAAAACACTAGCAATGTTTTTGTGCTCTTAAAATATTGTTTAAAAAGTGTATCCCCATAGTAATGGACAACCTGTGTCACGGGCAGTTAAATACATACATATGTAGATGTGAATTTTTAACATATGCTAAAACTTTGCTGAAAATGAAATGGGATTGATAGAGTCTGTAAATAAGTGTTCTAATCTGTAAGAGATATTAGCAAACATTCCCAAATAAATTAAGATACATTGCCAAGGCTCATTTTATGCCTATAATTCAGCTCTGTCAATATAGTCTCCTGGAAAGAATTCTTCAGAAGATCACAGTATTTTTTAGGCCCCAATTTATAAATGCAATGCACTCTAACCTTTTGTTTACTATGATTCTCTGTATATAATTATCTATAGCAATGAGAGCTAGAAGGGGAAGTTCCATGTTTGATTAAAAACTGCTGCAGATGTTGGTTCTGCAAAAACAACTCTTGGGCTGTGATAACATTTTTTTACCTCAAAGAAAGCCCATTAGTATGTATAAGAAACAGCTAATGGCGGTCAATTGCACTGTTGATGGACTAACCTACTGTGACAGAACTAATGCAGTGCTCAAGCAGAGCAACTGATTCACTTAGGTTCTCTTCAAGTTTCAAGGAAAAGAAGTAAAAATAATAAAAGACAAATCCTATAAAGTCCTTACAAAAGCATTTGGTACCTATCTCATTGAGCTTTAAAGAAATGGCACTTGAGTATTTAATGTGAAGAAAGTTCCAGGACTTCTTGATGAAACAGAAATATAGATTACAATCTGAATTCTGCTCAGAGTTAAACCAGAATACACCAGCAGTAATTCCATTGATGTCTGTGTATTTGAGAACAGAATGTGTCCCTATTTATAAAAGTGTATGTAAACAAATTCTGATGAACTTTCAAGCGGCCCTATCATTTTATCAGTTTTGGAGCAGAATTAATTCTCCATTGATTGCATTGGGAGGTCCTTAAAAATTGAAGGCATGATATGACCCCAGTTACTGAGTTAATTTAAAACTAAAAATTTAAAAACTAAGCATTTGACCAAACCATTTCTGTTGTTATCCTACCATATCCCAAAGATCATAAAGATATGTGGCTCTTTGCTCAATAGCAGTATTGTGCAAAATGTTGTTGCTTTTTTATTTATGCTTAGCATCGGGAGAGTATACATGTAATGCCTTTTAAAGCAACCTTCGAAAAGATTATTTGGTGCTGGGGTAGGTTTTAATCTTCCATGAAGGTATTAGAGAGCTGGTTTATACCACAGCCGTTTGCATTATTCTTTTAACCTTCTTGATGGTTTGGACGGAATTTTTCCCATGAGAGCTCCGGTCAGAAAGTGCTGTGACAGAGCTAGTTAAACTGAACTGCGTGAGTGATTGCTATTTGCACAGGTAAAACGTGTGAGGAAATGAACACTACTTGTAGATGAGCTTGCTCTTTAGAAGATGTGTACGAGTAACTGCTACTTAAAATTCAGCTTGCTCTCTGTTGTCAAGATTTAGTTTAGAAATGTATATTTGCACAACCACTATTTCACTATATTTGAAAAATTAGGAAGTTTAATATGCTCTTATTTTTAGATGAACTACATCATTAACCATGTCATCCGTTTTCCTCTCATTGCACTGAAAATTTGGGGTAACTTCTTCTTACATTGACAAAGACCACAACATGATTTTACTCGATTGATTACAATGACTTTTCCCATCTTTTGGCATGCTGTGATCTTAAAACTGGAAATTCTTACAGGTGGAAGACCAGGCACTCCAAGACATAGCGACACTAGTACTTTGTCTGAACTTGGCAATGGTACGAAATAGGAAACTGTTCTTTAGCTTGGGAGGCGGAGGGAGAGGAAATTAAAAGCAAAACAGACTTGACTTATCCTACATATAACTAATATTACCTACAAGGGGTACCTCCTAAGCTGTAGTCAGCTCTGATTGACACTAACCAAATTTGTTATATCACACCAAGAACACAAAATTAATAAAATAATTATATGGCGCTTTCAAAGTTCAGATATATCTCTTTCAGTACCTGGCAGTCTATGTAGCTTTGTAATAACATATTAACAGTGCTCTTTGTGCACTTCCCAAAGGCTCCTGAATTCTATGATTAAAGTTAATGGGACAAATCCTCTGTTCCAACCAAGCTTAGCTCAGAGCAGGATGGGATCAAAAGTAGATTTAAGCTACCTTTATATACCCTAAAGCTGGCCACTTTTAAGCCACTTTATGCCCAGTTGTCAATGGCACCGAGGGGCTGTGCCAGCATCCAAGAATCACTGGGATGTAGCCATGGTCCAGTCATGCTTCTTTCCTCTCAGACATGCCTCCTGTTGCACGGCCAGCTGGAGTGGAGTAGGAGCTGCTATGGTGGCTCTGCATGGCCTGAGGAATCCCCTATGCAGGACCCAGTTCAGTTGGATTTATGGCTGCTTTGCGTGCTAGAGCTGGGCCCTGGAATTTGGAACCAGAATTGTAAAATCCTTGGACCAAATCCTCTTTGGCTTATTCAGGTGGCTAGTCCCATTTAAGTTAATATGTGTCATGTGAGTACAGAGAACAGTTCATTCTATTGATTTGCATTTGAGTTTGCTTTAGTTTTACAAGCTGCAACATTTTGCAATATAATATTAAAATAGATTCAAAGGAGGGAATTTTTTTATTGTTGATATTCATGAAAAGCTTCTTTCATGACAACAGCTCCTCACATTAAAATGACTAAACGGTTGTCACAATTCAAACTAAATATGAGGCCTGGATAGAAATACAGTATAAACATTCCCAGGAGAGATTCTCAGGGCTTGTCATGTAGAGCTGAGATCTACTTCACCACACTCTAAGACTGTTGGTGAAGTGTCCCATTTGCAACACTAATATTCAAAAGTTTTCTTAGCATTTTTAAGTGACATTTTATTTGCTTTCTTAAGCATAAGTTACTGACGCACAAGACACTTCTCTGTGTACTGATTCACATCAGATGAGTTTTCTCTCTGTAGTCACTGGTGTCTACTTTTCAGAGTTTGCTTTGCAACTGAAAAAGCAATAATTCATTCATAGTCTAGATAAAGGGCTCAAGCCCATTACAAGATTACCATCGCAGCAGAGATTCTCAATTGTATTCATGTTCAGAGAAAGAGGGGGTAGAGACTGAAAGCATTTGCTACTACAGTTCTATTTACCTATTGTAGTTTTTTTTAAGTTGTCCATCACTACGCAATGTGTGTGATGTTATGGTCATTCAAGTGTTGTAATAATTTGTTTTTCAGTTGTACTACATTTTGCTTTTGTAATAATCTACTTCAATGAAACGAAACCTGTTTTGAAGATGATAAAATGTTTAATTTATTTAAAATATTATTTTTTCTTGTAATTCATTTAATTTGAAACCAAGAGATCAAGCACTTCTGGACTCAGTTGGAAAAACCTGTGAACTCATTGCAATTTATCATCATCCTATGCCTGAAGTCTACTAATCATTATCCAGCTGATTGCATTGTTTTATCTGCAAGTGAGATCACTCAAAGGGAGGACATGTACATGAGCTCAGAATAAAAATAGCAAATATACCAGAGTAAAGGGGAAGCAATCACTTTTAAATTAGATTACAAATTATCCAGTCTCCATTTTTGCAAGGTACTGTCCAAAGCATGGAAATAATATGTAAATCCTTGCTAGTTTTGTCCTTTTCTATCCATCAGATACTAATTTCACCCAATACTCTTGGGACCATAGTGTTTACTAGTACAGTAGAAGTCAACATGTCTATATGATTTAGTTCTATGCTTGAACACTAATGCCATCCATGATGTAATCAGGAAGATTCCCAGCTCCCCAGGGAGTAGAGTTTGTTAAATCTGGTTTGGTGAAGTCAGCAGGGGAATGAAAGGACAACATTTGTCCTACAACATTTAACCATATGTGAACTCACTCGATAACAGCTATGTTGATCTGGGGCTGAGCACAGGTCAGTGTGGATTTAATCACAGCTAGCTGACATGATTACTCATGTTAAGTTGTAGGTCAGCTCACATGATTTTTTACATTGTATTCAGACATGGTAAAACTTTGTGTTGTGGACTAGCATTTGCAGGAGTTCCCTAAAATAGAGGCTAGAGAGAATCTGTTGTCTATTGGCTAGCGGTGTCGGAAGCAGGACTTCTAGGATCTATTCCTGGCTCCAACAACTTGCTATCTGATTCTGAGCAAGTAGTTTCACCCCTTTGAATCTGTTTCCCCAATCTAGAAAAAAAAATACCCATTTTGCTGAGTGTACAATTAATAACAAAATTCAGCTGTAGAATTTTGCCTCTTTTTCTGTCCACATAACAGATTTAGCTGCTCAAATTATTTATGCATTTTTGGTATTTTTCTGATCTGAATACCTTGTAAACAGGTCATTGTGTACTGTTGATATTTGAAATTCAAAATTTGCATTGTGTTGCTTAGTTATGTACCACGTAGCAATCTTTCTGCTCCCTGATCAGTTGACTTATATAACTAAGCAGCACCATACCATTTTAAATTTCAAATATTGTCACCTAATATACAATAAAAAATTCACTTATGTTGCATATTTAAGCATTCATGCTTAAAACTCACTTTTTCACAAATATCTGTGCTTGGAAATCTTGTCTGCCCAAATGTTCACAGCAAATTAACTCAAAAGGATCATGAATGTGGCAGAATTAAAATTTGTTTTAGATTTCGAATGGCAATTAAGCATTGCAAAGAAACTCCTTGAGGAGGAAGTAGGGGAGTTTCCTGTTGCCTATGTGGGTTTTTCCCACCGAGGGGACAATTTGGCCTTACATTTTTTGGTTTTCGTATCACTTTATTTAACCAAACTGTGCTCTCCTTAAATGGAAAGGAAAATCTTTAGTTCCAAAAGATACCTAAGATTTAGGGTTTGAACTGCATCATATTATACCTCACTAGAATACATATTTAAACAACTAAATATTTAATATAGTTCCTCAAAGAATTATTTCAGAAATGCATGAGTGAACTGCTCTGTAGTGAGTGGATCTGCTCGGTAGTTTGCTGAATCTTAGTCACTTGTGCTTAGGCTTTTGCAATAGCCACGTGAAAAAATAAAGGGTTATTTATTAAGAGCAGAACAGTTCCCTTTTAGTTCTGTAGCAATCATGTCTCTTTTTTTCCAGTCCATGGAAAGTGTTATCTCAGGCAGCTTTGTGCAGGAAGTTCTGTTTATCACTTCCTCACAGTTGCAGTTTGTCTAGGACTTAAATATATGATATCAGATTGCATCAAAATGTGGGCCTTTGTGTGCTTAACTCATCAAAGGAGTGGACCCTCAGGACTTGATATCACTTCACTGCATATGCAGTCATGTAGCAAAACAAAAGTCTATCTAAACAGGACAGAACTATTTCTGTTGGTGGTGCAGCAAAGCTAGCTGTAGAATTGGTATAGTTTCAGGTATCTGCACTGTTTCACTTCTTGTTTTTATATTTATCACTTTTTAAGAAGCGATATATGGTTTGCCTGCTTTTACTATGTAAACTAAGATGAAAACCAAAAGATTACTTGCACATTAAAAAAAAACAATTGTTTTGCATTTTATAACTCACTGCGATGTCTGCTTATATTACAGAAATATGCACTGAAACTTTGATTCTACTTCTATTTTACTGGTGATTGTGTGAATAAATCTAAAACCGTTAATGGTCATCTACACAGGTATGTGTCAAATAAGGGTAGCAGGTGGTGTCCAACAGCACAGCAAATAGCAGCAGCAACCCTGAGAAGTTTGGCTATAGTTTATAAAGCTCCTCTTCCACCTTTGTGGTTATGCTTCTATTTTCTATCACCCTGATAAAGGAGTTCCTTCTTCTGTATAGCAGGCTGCATTGCCAGATGCTAGCCTATATGGGCAGCCACAGGAAGCCTATTCAACTGTGTAGCAATACTTCTGCTCTAATCAGCAGCTCCTCCCTGCTGACTCTAGTTTTTAGTGCCAGCGCCTCCCCCATAGCCCTTTCAATGTCTTACCTAAAAGGTCCAGCACAATTGCCTAGTAGGGAGGATAAGTGTCTATCAGCTTCAGATTCTAATGTCTTCTTGGCAATCTGAAAAGAGAGATGCTGTCTGACTGGGTTCCATTTCTATCCCCTCTTCCATGCTTGTGGCTGTGTGTGTTAATTATGTGATGCATGCAAAAGCCCAGTAATCACAGAATGTGAATTCTACCTGACAGCAGCCACCTTCATGTCCATGATGTAACACACCCTCTTTATTTGCCAACACCAGCTAGCACTATAAAAAGGAAGAGTCTTATGTCTACTGAAATTACTCAGCAGTGGAAGACAATACAGTAGAGGTAAGTCTGTCATCTTTAAGTCTCCTTTCTTACATGGAATAAACTATATTATTAGTAAACTTGGAAGAATTTTGTTTTTATTTTAATTACGTGGATATTGTGATTTAAAACTACAATGAACTCTATACAAGAGAGATTTAAGAGAATGCCCCAAATTAGCATACCCTTCTGCAAATGCTATTGACCAACTGCAAGGGGATCCAGTGAATGGCAATGCAACTCCAGCAGGAGCCATATTGCCATGGAGAGAGGAGCAAGTAGACTTATACATACAGCATGGTGGAGGTCCCTTCCTTGTGAATCCTACAGATCTGCAAGGGTGGGAGGAGTGAGGCCTCCCAGTTCCACAGCTCTCTAATCCCTTCTCTTGTGCCAAGGAAACCGTGAAGAGGGTCTTGTTGAGTTTCCCTCCTCTCTCTTGCTGCCTTCTGCAATTTTTTCCACTGGAGGGGTTGATCTAGCCCTTAGCTATCATCAGTGTCAGCTAATTGTGTGGAAGAAAATTCAGAAGTGGCCAATGGCATTTTCACTGTGCAGTACAGTTGACCTTTCTTACAGATTTGTGAAAAAAATCTCCCTGCTTGCCGGAAAACAAGCAAACCCTCAGAATCAAGGTGGTTTTTTCAAGCAAGCCAAATGTTTTTCTCTTCTTCCCCCCCAACCCAACTTGAATGTTCAGCAAAAGTGAAATTCAGTTGCCGAGGTATGATCCTGTCATTCTGCTCCAGAATAGTTTTGCTTTGAAGATAGCCATTCTCCACATGGTAGGATATTTTTGTTCCATGAGAGAATATTTCCATTTTTACTATGGAAAAAATGGTATTTGTTGGTAAATATGGAAATTCAATGCTTTGGATCAAATTTATAGATAACAATCAGCACTATATCACATTTCACATGCACACACTTGCAAAATGAAAACTATGCAAAATGAAATGGAAATTTTTGCATAGTTCTGCTTTGTGGAACCTCACACCACTGGAGACCTGCGGCCCTATGGTCCAACCACTCATTTTTGGTACTTACTGTGGATATAGTACTACCTTTTCCTGTTCTCTGTAACTCCTAGATCATGCTGTCAGATACGCAGAGTAATCAATCTTCTAAAGCATGAGAAGGCTTGGATGAGCAATGATCTATATTGTGCAATAGGAACAGCTTGGAAAAACACTCTTGGCATGTAAAAGGGGGGGAGAAACAAAGAGAGGCCATGATCCCTGTAAGCAGTCCAAAAGATAGAGGCTATTTATTTATTCTTCTGACCAGATTTTCTTGCCACTGTCTGGCCATGTAACTTCACAGTCCCTAGCTTACTTTCCCTTTTTGTGGTGTTTTGGGTGCAACTGCTTGAAAAGGAAGAAGTTTAGACCCCAACTCATTAGGCTTTACAATTAGTGATGGGTCAAGTGGTTCAGATTAAATAAAAAGGGTCCTGAACTTTCACCCTGACACTTGAACCAAAACTTTCTTCTCTTCTTTTTTGAGGTTGAAAAAGTTTGGTTAACTTTCTATTTGTTTCATTTTCACATGCTTCTCCACTTCCTTCTTTTGGCTGAAATACTTCCAACCCAGATAGAACCAGGAAGAATCAGAAATATACCAGAGAGATTGCGCTAATAAAGGAAGGATGAACTTGTATGTAAGGCACTGGACTAGGACTCAGGAGATCTATGTTAAATTCACACCTCTGCCACAGAGTTCCTGTGTGATATTGGGTAAGTCACTTAATAAGCCTCAGCTTCTCATGTGTAACATAGAGATAATACTTCTCTACTTCGAAGGAGCATGGTGAAGATAAATTCATTAATGTTTGAAGAAAAGGAGCACCTTAGAGACTAATATCTTTTTGAAGATACAGACTAACATGGCTGCTTCTCTGAAACCTGTCATTAATGTTTGAGGTGCTCAGAAACTCCAGTGATAAGGGCTAGTGAAGTATGTAGAGAGAGATTTCCAGAACTAAAACATTTCAGATATGCTTCTGACCAGCACCATGTCAGCAATGGTCTCAAGTTGCAGTGGGAGAGGTCTAGGTTGGATATTAGGAAACACTATTTCACTAGGAGGGTGGTGAAGCACTGCAATGGGTTACCTAGGGAGGTGGTGGAATCTCCATCCTTAGAGGTTTTTAAGGCCTGGCTTGACAAAGCCCTGGCTGGGATGATTTAGCTGGGGTTGGTCCCGCTTTAAGCAGCGGGTTGGACTAGATGACCTCCTGAAGTCTCTTCCAACCCCAATCTTCTATGATTCTATATGTATCTGATCATGTGATTTTTTTTTAAGATTCACAAATCATTACTTTTTTTTTTAATTTAACCTGGTAGAGAATAACTGATATAATCTAATTTTGTATATTTCTTTAACAATAAATAAATATCTTATATTAAAAATTATGTTTTGTTGCTCTTTGCTCTTTCCATGAGCAGTGTTTCCTTCCCCTAGTCTTGTTCCTTCCAACCACCATACATGGGCCCTCTCTAAGCCAGGAAAATGAGGTATGTTTAACAAATGTATGAGCTAATACATTTGAGCAGACAGCAGGTTTTTAAACACCACCTCTTCTATGGGGAGCCTAATGCCAACCCCAGTCAGCAAACCTGGGTTTTAAGTTGTTAAACACTAATTGAATCTATGCTATGTCCTAAATGGTGTTTCAAATAGGGCTAGCTAATGTACTGTTTTCCCAAGTCTAGATAAGGCCTATAGGTTAGCAGATCTCGAACCAGCCACTGTCGCCACATGTTTCATATGACAGTGTAACCCAATGGTCAGAGTCAGTGTGTGTTATATGTCATACTCTCTGCCCAATCCACAAAGGATGCAAGTCCATTAGAGCCTCCATAATGCAAGTCCATTAGATCCTATGGATCCTGACTGTTTAGCTCAAGCCATAGTGTCTCATGCTTTCAGTTCTGGAGGCCCCTGTTCAGTCCCTGGTGTACTAACCAAGATGCCAGCCATCTCAGCAGCTCATTGTACCACACTACTACATCAAACCCAGGTGTGATTTGGATGAACACTGAACTTCCTTAATGGATAACAATAATTCAGCCCAGAAAGGATTCATGTCAGTTCCAGGTCACTGGCCTTGTCTGTGCTAGAGAAGTTAGAAGTGTTAATTCCTGGCCCACTATTAGGCTTATGGGGGCCAAAGGAGATTGTGAGATGAGAGGTTCTGAGAAGCACTGCTCCTGCTTCTGGCTGCTGCTGCTTTCACTCTGATAACCCACAAAAGGTTAGTCAGAGAGGGACTTGCTGTAGGTAATCCACAGATGGCTCACAGTCTGTGTGGTTGCAGACCTGGAACTGGGGTATTATTTGAGGGGGTTGGAGGAGTGATAGAATTGTCTGAAGGAGCAGAGAGTACATTCCCCACCAGTAATCCATGGATGGGGAGGATCTGTGGTGTTAGAACGGGGGCACTTCTGGAGGCTGGGCAAATGAAGGAGGTTTGCCAGCTGAGGGAGCTGTTGTCATCCATTTACCCTGCACGGTTTTCAGTGACCGCCTCCTACACTTATCAAAAACTAATCACTCCTTATACTGGGGGTGGCTCTGAAGCAAGAAGCAGAGAAAGGCAGTTATTAAGGGCTGGGCAGCTGCCAAGTTTGCTGAAAGGGAGAATGTGCCAAACTGGAGTTCTCATAACAGTTGCCATCTGCAGCAATGAAGAAACAGGCACAGGTGGCACCAGTTCCTGGTGGAGGAGAAAGAGCAGGAGAGAGGTGAGATGGTGCCTGTGCGCTCGAGCTTCTTTTCACCAATTCCTAGCTGCTGTGTCCGAACTGGCTGGGGTGGGAGAGTGAGTAGTTACCTTGCTTATAGTTAGTGCTGGGTGGGTAGCCAACAGGCTGTGGATATAAATAACAACTTTACCATCCACAGGGTCCCTGTGCAGGACCATCTCATCATGTGCACTATCTGTACCATCTGAAAATGAGACTCTTGCTCCAAGGAGAAGACTCTTATAATACCCAACTGGGTAGAGACTATGGGATTACGATGTGGTTGCAGAGTACCTGCTGCACTGTCTCCCTACTTTGTGGTATTGCTGCACTGTTATTTACTGCTTGTTCATGCTAATAGTAATCACCCCCCTTCCTCTTTTTGGTTTATAACCTTTATTCAAATCAGCATCATCTTATTAATTGCAAACTCCATTGGACTCAGCATCCATCACTTGGTGAAGTGAGAAGCATCAGTCTGGTAAGTCAGATCCATTTTCTTAGTGCTTTTGTCTCTAGGGGGGGTTTTCAGCCACATTTTTAGTCGAGAAATATCTCTGAAGTGTAACCAACAGTGGGATCTGCCCCTTATTACTGACTGAAGCACCTGGCGGAAGGGTCATACTGAACGCACTTGCAGTAGTTTATTGGAACTAAAAGAGTTCTAAATTCAAACTTGCTTCCCCATTGAAGATGGTTTGTTTGTTTATTTTGCACTTCCCTTCTTGGACAATAAAACTAAACTGATCTGGTTTGGTGATATGACACTGATCTGTGGATTAGTTCTCAGATACACCCCCATTTCTTGGGGCAGTTGGTAGATACAATTCAAATGAAAAGGTATGGACCTCTTTGATTTTGATAGAAAGCCTTCAGACTTTCTGTATAAAATCTTTCCTGGCAGGTGAGGATTGGGGCAGACCCCATGCTCAGAGGAAGCATTGCTAGATAACAGAGCACACCTGATAGTTTGTTGGCATATGATCCAGCATGTCTGGGTGCTTCCATCTTCCTGCTCAACCATACAGTTCAGAGGATGATGGCTGGGGGAGGGGGGTGAGTATCAGTTGGAATTATGGCACATCTGGTGCAGGTAGTACATGCTGCTGTCTGCTTAAGAGTTAAGGGGTGACTTTTTTGTAGGGCATTCACCACTCTTTGTGGATGTCTTACAGAACACCAGCTCTGGCTCATCTTATACTAAAGAGAGCAGAATGTGATTGAGCTACTATAGTTCATACTAGCAAAGCCTTTCACTACTTTCCCTCCATTTACCGCTACAGGTGCTGAATTGGCCTTGGTTCAGGTTGAATATTCTGCAAGTCACCCCACAACACAAATTGTGGTTTAAACAAGTGTAAATAGAACACCTAATCCCACTTCTTGGCACCCTGGCCATTCCCTGTGTAGCTCAAAAGCTTGTACTTTCCACCAGTAGAAGCTGGTCCAATAGAAGATATTATTACTTCACCTACCTTGTCTCTCTCATGAATTAAAGATACAATCCATAATCGGTAAAGCCATTACAAAACAGCAGCACCTACCTTCTCTCCAGCAGTCAACAAAAGATATTATAAAACAAACTCGTCCCAGTCCTCAAATTCCCCAAAGAAATCTCACAACTGCCTCAGCACTCCTCAAATGCTTTTTCAATAAAGTTGGGTGTTAAAATGACTGTAAGTGTTACTAAGCATCTAGAACAGTTATCTATTTCAAAGATACCTGGTTTACATATTTGCTTCCTCTACGTGTTGAACACGAACTCCAGTTCCTTTTGAAAACTATTTTTAAATCAAGTAAACACATCAACTATTTACATATGTATCTGTGGTTTTTTATACACCCATTAAAAGAATCATTTTACTTCACCATTACACAGTGCATTATTTGTCAGTTATTCATGTCAGTATAACTGCATAATTATAGAATGAAACAATACTAAATTGGCAATAAAAGTAGGTACTTATCTTTACAATTAAATTCTTGGTTTTTCATAACAATGTGTTTGTCAAACTCTCTTTGAAAAGGACCAACACAAAGAGAGATCAACTGTAACTACGCATAGGTTTAGAAGGGAAGATTAATGTGGACTTGTTAGATCTGACTGGACTCTGTTCTAAAGATGAATGAAAGGTCATACGTGAAAAGAGTAAATTGCATGACATAATATAGTTTTCTTTAAGGTAGGGTCTACTGGCCACAGACATAATAAATTATGATAAATGCAAACTGGAAATTAGAATTTTTGGTATTTGCTTTGGGAGTGTTGAGAAGCCCAAATGTTGAAGGGGCAGGTGTTTAGGGTGGGAAGTCCTATAGCTAAATATTTTGAAGGTTCATTGGGTTTAAAGATTTTTTTTTTTCAACTACAAATGTGCTTATCACAGGGGTGGGCAAACTTTTTGGCCTGAGGGCCACATCTGGGTATGGAAATTATATGGGGGGCCATGAATGCTCACAAAATTGGGGTTTGGAGTGCGGGAGGTGGTGAGGGCTCTGGCTGGGGGTGCAGGCTCTGGGGTGGGGCCAGAAATCAGGAGTTCAGGGTGAAGGAGGAGGCTCCAGGCTGGGGCAGGGAGTTGGGGTGTGGGCTCCTACTGGGGGTGCTGGCTCTGGGGTGGGTCACAGGATGAGGGATGGGGCTTCAGGAGGGCGCTCCGGGCTGGGACTGAGGGGTTCGGCAGGTGGAAGGGGGATCAGGGCTGGGGCAGGGGGTCAGGGCATGGGAGGGGGCAGGGGTGCAGGCTCCAGGCGGCACAAACCTCAAGCAGCTCCCAGAAGCAGCGGCATGTCCCCCTTCCGGCTCCTACGCGGCGGTGCGGCCAGGCGGCTCTGTGTGCTGCCCTGTCTGAAGGTGCCACCCCTGCAGCTCCCATTGGCCGCGGTTCCTGGCCACGGCATGCACGGAGTGGGGCAAGCCCCAGACCCCACTCTTCCCTGTTACTTTAACAGGAGTTAGCTAAGGTGTGTTAACTAACGCTAGTTAGGGAGGTGCCTTTTTTTTTCTCTTCAGCGTAGACATACTGTTTGGTGAACTAAGGTTCCAGCAGAGGGAACTTGTGAGCACATGAGGAAGTGTGGTCTGCCTTGCTATCAGCAGAAGGCAGTAGCTCATATGAACACCTGCCAGCATCCCTCCTTGTAAATCAGTGTAATGGGTGATGAGGTAGGCTTTAGCTGTGCTGCACCGTGAATTGGTGTATAGGTGTGACATCATAAATATCCAACTGGCCGACTGGGATGTGGCTTTAGGAAACCAGCACCCACAATAAGACACTGCTAACTATTAGCTGTGTGGGGCATCAGACACAAAGTCAAACAGTTCTGATTTAATCTAGCAAAAGGCAATGGTTCACATACCCCCTAGCTTGTTCATTACTATATATAATCCGTCTGTATTTTAGCCTGGAGATCACAGTACTATTGTATTTATTTTTATTGATATCTGCAATAATAAAAGTACATAGCTACTGTGTCTTATTATTACTTTTAGAGTTCATTCCTCGTGGTATATAAAGAGGTTACTATTTATTGAATTCCATGTGCAGAAGCAAAGATTTAATGAACTATGGAAAATCATAAATCACCTGCATTATTAAATGAAGAATTGTTTATTGGAACATCACTGATTCAATTTTTACAAAACTAGATACACAAGACTCCGCCCCCTCCCCCGATAATCACTATGCAATAAAGCTGCTAAGGTGAGTAATAAGTCAGTGCCATACCATTATACTCTACTGATAATGTGTATGATTTCTGTTAAAACTGTACATTATATTTTTATACTTGTGAAATGCTCTGGACATATTTTAGTTTGTTTATTTTCAAAAATGTCACTACATGATTCCTGCAGGGAGAATGACACCTACAGCTGTATATTTTTCCCATCAGACGGTAGTGGGGGAGCCTGGGAGAAGCCACAGAAATGTGACACTTTCATCCTGTAAATAAGGATTTCTGTAGCCAGTCAGCTGTCCCAACAGCACTCTAAAAAGAAGCATAATCTGGCCAAAATAAGCCATTTTTAAGATCGTTGTTCTACAGATGTGACTTTTACTGTCTCAGAACTTGTAATGAAGATCAAATTAGACGCAGATGAGCTCCTACTCCAGATGCAGAGACACTGCAGAGGGATGCATATATATTCATGCATAGCCCTACTAATATTGGTGGTCTTTTACATTACTATTGTAGAGCCTCAAGTTTGTTGGGGGTATGACTTCAAAACATCAAAAATACATTTGGCAGCTTATTGACTGTCATCCAAACGCCAGGTTAATTAAACCAATATTCCTCATACTTAGCCATCAGAAGTGATGAAAGTCTCACTTTTCAGCATGAATAAACTAGGAAACAAGGATGGATGACTTACCATCATCATTTATGAATGAAGACCTCTGGGAAGAGTTATATTGGGACAGGGATTTGTTAATAAGCATTGTTGAACACCATGTGTTAGTGAAAACCACACAAATTCTAAGTTCTGTCCCCAGAATGTTTCCTTTCACAGTTTTGGTAAATGTGGCATGCACAGTGTAACTGGGTGGTCTGCCTCTTTAGGGGCCAGAGGCATGGAGTAGGCCATCCCTCTGCAATTAGCCCAGCCCATTGCTCCTGTGATGGGGTATGGGGTTTAATTAGTAGAACCAGGTGGGTATGGAGGAACTGATTCCTCTATAAGGAGCAGCAGAATCTACAGCAGGGGAGAGAGATGTGACCGGTATGAAGTTGGAGTCTGAGGCTTCAGTAGAGGCCTCTGGACTAGGACTGCAGTAGAGGCAGGGAATGGCTACTAGATGTAAGTAGATGCTAACAGAGATCCCTTCAGTATTAGATGGGAATTGAGAGAAACTGCTGGAGCGAGAAGGTTCTAAGAAGGAACGCTGAGCCTTCAGAAGGAAGGCTGGTAGGAAAGACTAAACATATGGACTTGATGGAGATCTGAGAACTTTATTTGGGGAATTATTTTGTTATTTTACTAATCTAGCTCCTTGGAGGGGTGTTGTTGAACCAGAGAAGAGCTTGTGTTGGTAGTTTGAGAGAGTCCTGAAAAGTGGGGAAACTGAGGCTGGGGTTCTGCTGGTGACTTCAGGTGACAAGGGGACATATAGCAGGTGGGGGGCCCATTCACACATGAAAGCAATGGTGCACCTGATTTGTGTTTATCCCATCCAACTTAACTGTTATCTCTGTCATATCAGAGGTTACTTTTTTGCCATGGTATCACTTCTGTATTGTGGGATTATGAAGTCTCACCCTGATTGCCGTTGTGTTGGAAGTTTCCCTTCCTGTCCCCAACCATTAGAACTCTGAGGGGTGTCTCTCTGTCTATATCAATTGCTGTATGTGTAGTTTTTGTTTTTGTTTTAATTTCTTCAGTCTGCCTATTTCTTTCCTTCTTCCCAATGTGGATATCTGAAATTCTTTTGAATTGTCACCCAGGAGAGCAGTCTCTTTGAAAATTCTTCTTCTTCTGAGAGGCCTAACTTCATATTAGAAGTCAAGGTTGTGAGCATGCTCAGTGAATCTTCCAATGTCATTCTCAAGCACATACTGTATGCTTTGGGAAGTGAATGGTCAGAGAGAGCTTCATTTAGTTCTCTGCTCCCTTAAAAGCTGTGGAAATTCCAAAGGGACCAGCCGTCCCCCGAGATCTGTTGGGCCCTGTGTGCTAATCCCAGTTACTCTGCTGGTTTATGGTCAGTCTCATAGAGAAATGACTGAGAACTCCATTCTGGGATGGGAACTCAAAGTGAGGTAAATGGGAGACCCACAACCACCCAAGCAGAAGTCCGTAGTTCAGGATCTACAGTGGTATGGGTTACACAGACCACACAGGACTGTTCCAGCTCAGATAGCATTCTGAACAACCCTAAAAAAAAAATCAAAGCGCTAAGTAGTACAAGTGCCACTGCCGAGGCCAACCAAAATTGAAAGTACCAGTTTTGAAAATGGTTGAATTTGGCCCTGGGGTTCCTTTTTTCCAAATGTATGCATCTTTTAATAACAGATTGATGCTGGAAGTACACATGATACAGTGCAGTCATCCTCTGATAGGAAGGAGTCTCTTAAATTGCCCTGCAATGACCCCTGTATCTGAGCAAGAAGAAGTGATGGGCTCAGTAGGCAATCCTATCCTGTCCTTCTCAACCAGGGTGAGCCACTGTGAACTGGGACCTTGGAGGACCCACAAACTAGAAGCAATTCTGTGCCATTTCCCCCTCTTTAAATGTCTTTTTTTTAAAATGGTTCGCCTGAACATAGCTCCAGGAAAAGTGGTGAACTGGCTGCTCCAGAACCCCAAAGCATTCATTTCCTCACAGAACAGGGGCAAGCTGCCCATACGGCACCACCACCATTTTTTCAGCCCTGACATGGAGGACCACTTCTAAGCCTGAAAGAGTAAACCCGTCCTGAGCTCTCTCCTGAAACTAGCTGCAGGGGTGCCAGTAGTGTTGTGGCCATCAGTCCATTGGGAATTGAAGGAAGGTCACCTTCACATTTAACATATGCCACTAAATAATAACTCTCAGTTGCTACTTACCTGGGCTGGGTTTGAACCCAGGTCCTGGAGGTTCAAAGGCTTTTTCTGTTTCTGTTCCCAATCCTGCTGATACTTAAATACTTTAACCAGTAGTGGTTAATGACTTCTTTCTTACTACACCAATAAATAGTGACCCTCCCCTCCTCCAGTCATGCACCATAGCACTCTACTGGCTAAGAAGAACAGGTAAGCAGACAAGGCTGGCATCTAACCAAAAAGGTTTTTTAGCTAGTGATTCATTAGTGTGTGTAAAAATAGCTAACCTTGTTTAAAGGCACTTCTTACACAAAAAGAAAAGGGTTCAATTACCATAACTCATTTAAAGTGAAGATTAAACATTTTAACCAGGACAGTACCCTAATCCTGTGAATCTTATTTACGTCCAAATATAGTGCTATTGGCAATAAACAGCAATTTGAGAAGTCATAACCCAAGAAAATCATTGTCAAGTGACTTTAGAGCTCCCTATAAATTTCCTCTTGTTGACCTGAGCCCGGTGTACAACTGCACAGTTAAATATTTGTATTAGGTGGTCCTGCCTTTAACTGACTAATTAAAAAGATAGAATCAAAGAATGCCATCTCAAATCATTTTAGTTCTAATCTCTCTCAAGCAAAGTCTACTCTATAAATTGAACTAAAAGTATTTTTTTTTCTGAATAGGGACTTTACAGTGTTGCAGTAAATTCAAGCACTGGGAAAGTAAATGTAACTGAAGTACTCTTAATGATGCTATTGTGTAGCTGTTATGGTTATAATCCTATTACCCAGACATTCACCTTGAAGGTTATAAATTCTTTGAGAAATTATTATAATAGGGAAGGGCATTACTTAAGGAAAGCATTGTGTTTAAATATAAGCAAAAAGGGGTTAGTTTAAGACTAGGAATAGGAAGTTGCACAGAATAGGAAGTTGCACAGGTAACTGGGGAGAAATTGACTTTCTGTCCAAATTTACATTCCCTCAGAAAAAAGAAAAGGAGAACTTGTGGCACCTTAGAGACTAACCAATTTATTTGAGCATAAGCTTTCGTGAGCTACAGCTCACTTCATCGGATGGTTAGTCTCTAAGGTGCCATAAGTACTCCTTTTCTTTTTGTGATTCCCTCAGAAATGTTTAATGGGAGTAGAGAGGTCACTGAGAAAAATCTGTATCAGATTAATTAGTAAAGCACAGTTCCAGGTAAATGAATGCTTGAGGATACAGATTTGCCTACAGTCTCAAGGGATGCAATTTCTTCTTATTATTTGCATTGCAGTGGCCCCAGTCATGGATCAGGGGCTCATTGTGTACTGAACTGTACACAAACACAACAAAAAGATAGCCCCTGCCTCAAAGTTTACAGTCTAAAGGCCTGATCCAAAGCCAACTGAAGTCAATGGGAGACTTTCAGCTGATTTCAATGGGCTTTGCTTCAGGCCCTCAAGTAAGTATTTTTGAGACATTAATCAATACTGTCCCATAGTGGTAACATTTTCATGTGCTTCTATTGATTCCTTTGTCATTGATTACAAGACACTTTGCTACTGTCAACATCTGAGTTTTTAACAAACTGATTTGACTTATTAACATGGTTTGATTTAGGTCTACAACAGCAGGCACTGACAAAATGTCACCAAATCTCAGTTCAGCATGAGATTCAGTACTGAAAATGATTTAATTGTCACCCACAATGGATTGAAAAAAACAGAAGCAGAGCATCATCTAACCCAGTTTAGTTATCTTTACTTATAAAGATAGACTTCTCTTTAAGTAAAATGGGGTATATTGATTTCATTGCATGTATACTAATGTTTGTTTTTTCCACATATAAAAAAGCGAACACACAAAGGTCCAAAAACAAAACAAACATTTGCTTCTGAGAAAAAGCACTTTAGTTTGCATTGCTTTAGCATGATTTGGTCTGATGGCTATCTGTAGAAGTGATAGTAGAAGATTTAAGAAAGTTCTTCTAGACTGCTGTTGTCAGTTGCAGAGTCAGAGCCTTCATTAGAGCATCAGCAGCTGTTCTGAGGGGTGAGAAATAAGGAGAGAGAGGGAAATGGTGACACAGAACAAAGGGAAAGGCAAAAATCCTACACACACCCCTTGGACAAGCTTATTCCATCATGTTTCTGGTGCCTGATCAACAAGAGTGTTAGAGACAAAAGAGCAGAAAGGAGTTGCCGCCCTTTACCCATACTGGTTTCAGAATACTATAACATATGTTAAATATAGTTTAGCAAACTGTACTAGGGGCTTGTCCACATGGGGCACTTAGTCCGCACTATCTCAATGTAGTGTGGATTGAAAATGCCAGGATGTACAGGACACAGACACTTATTTGCTGCAAATTCTGTACTCTGCTTTCAAAGTGGACAAAGTTTGATGCAAATTGAATTAGTGTGGACTGTTAATGTGCACGCAGTGCTTCTACACATTACTTTGGCAGTCCTCCAATTGGTACCTCACACTGCTTTGCAGGTGTCCTGGACAAACTTGACTGTTTATCTGTGTGGCCTCCACTGCTCTGGAGTCCAGTTGACCGGATATCCTCTTTTCCACTTAAAAACTGATTTGGGGCCAGGATCGGCCCATTACACCAATATTATTCCAGCAGCCATGGTGAGATCCTTGGTCTCCTCACCACCTAGGGAGGAGCGACAGTACAGCAAGCGCTTGTGACCAACCACTACAATAAGAAACTTTTTGAGACCGTTCCTAAGCAGATGGCTGAGAAGGGTCAACTGGCTGAGCTATATAAAATACCAGTTCATCAGTATTGCAGTCAAATCACGGAGGTGGCATAATGGCTTTTCACAGGCCTAGATATTTCATAAAGAATGGGAGCAGTTAAGCTTTCAATCAGTGCAGAACCCAATCTATTTTTATCTGTACTTGCTGCATGTTTGCAGGGGAGGTAAAGTAGAATCTAAAACTGAGAAATGGCTTGAGTTTTAGTACAGTCATTCAGCAGAACGGCTGCATGATCATTGCCCCCAGCATAGCTTGCAGCCCCTTTCCATTCCTGCAGCACTTCTGGAGGACCATCTTGGTGAGTAACATCACAGTGTATCTCGCTGGTCTGCCCTTTGTCTTTTGATTAGGGCCACTGTCTACCTCTTGGTCACCTGCCACAGTGTAACATCCTCAAGAATCAGGACAGCCCAAAGGGGATGCAGAGGGGATCACTGTCCAGCCCAACCATCAGGAAATTACTGCACCAACGTAAGCCTCTCCAAGGCATAATATGAACTATAAACCCCAACTGGGGACCGCACATCCTGACTTAATATCACCCTGCAATGTCCAAGGCACAGCATACACTGCAAACTGAAACCAGGAACATAAGTCCCAACATCCCAATCTGGCCCCTGTGCAGATACAGCTTACCATCTCTGAGGTGTCCCAAGACTGGGATGGACCTCAGAGGATGAACTTCAGAAATTGAAGATAACAAATGCAATCAGTGCTTCTATGGAAACAGCAGTAATATGAACAATAACTTATTTCTCTACTCCCCCAGCTGCAGCTCCTGCAGCAGCAAGAATCTCAAGGACCAGGCCTTTAACCATGGTCAACCTGAGGGAGAAGAAATGGAGTGTAAGAATGAGATGTTTGGAGTCCTCCTTACAGACATGCAAAAAACCCACAAATCTACTGAGAACTGGAGGGTGTTATTGATGTCTGAGAGGGAGAAAGACTGGCAGCTATCCAGAGAGAGTATTAAAATAGTCTGGGACAGCATTGCCATGACCAGGGACAGAGTGGACAAAGATGGGGATAGGCAGAAGAGATTCCTAGAGGCAATGAACAGGCAGAGTGCTTGGCTGGAGCGCACACTGTTATTAGGGCAATTTATTGTTTGAGGGCCTCACCCAGGACCCAGCCACGTTCTGCAGCCCCTGGATAATACAGAGTACTGATGTTCCTTGCTGTAGCCCTGCAGACTTGCTCCCAGAGGCAATTCCCCTCCCTGGTCCCAGAACAGGGCAGCGAGAATAACAGCATGCAGGAGCCCAGCATATTTGAGCCATTCAATGCACCCAGCAACTTTAAGCCCCGACACTCAACCAAAGAGTAGAAGAAGCAAAGACAGGATGTTCACCCAGCTGTGAAGAGAAGCCTCCCCCCCCCCCAATTATGTGCTGCCCACTCCAGCGCACTATATTTGAATTTGACTTTGTCAGCTTTACAGCTGTTTCATGTTGCTTTAATCACTATGAACAAAGTTTGTAATATATTTTAAGGTTTTTTTTATTTTGGTAGTGGTTTCCTGGTATAATTTGTGCAATTAAAAACTGTTTAAAGAGTCACAGAATCTGCAAGTCTTGGTATACACAACATACATTCATACTTTTTTTTTTACAAAAGCATAAAAGTGTGCACAGATGTGATAAAGTAAAGGGTGAAACCCATAAAATCAATTCCGATGCTCAAACTCTTATCCAGTCTCCACTCCTTTGGAAACGATAGTTCATACCATTTAAAAATATTCAGCTAGTAGACTTCCAATGCAATAACTATCCCTCTAATAAGCATAATTTTCCCTTTCAATACAAACATAGCTTTTTGTTCCTTAATCTGGTGTTTCCTCTCAATTCACTATCCTTTTGGCAAGAAAAAAATAAAAACATGAAACATTCAAAAATACAATCTCCTCTTTTTTCCTGGAAGCAAATTTTAAGACTTTCTGCAAGTATTATCTTTCATATACTAACATGGTTTACATGTGTTCATACCTGCCAAATCAATGTAAAAGGCTAGGTTGTTTATTGAATCTATATAATCATTCATCATACTGCCCTCTACTGTACTAATATCTTTAACTGCTCAATCAATCATAACAAAAATGCAAATCCCATGTAAGTCTTATCAGCACCACTAAAATAATGGGATTTTTGTTTACAAGGTGTCGATTGGGTTTAGAAGCTTTGATAATGACTCCAGACAGTCAATAAATACAGAGACTTTTACACTGCCAGTAGGAGCCTAACTAAACTATCTAATCTCTAAAATGACAGACAACACAATGAACTCTGAACTTAATCCCCTCCAAACACTAAGGAGACAGCTTAGTGCTTAAAGTACTATTCAACCCGAAAACCTACCTTGAAAAAAAAATCATTAAAGGGTCTGATTTAAACACAAAAGACAAGGGAAATTGGGAGTTAAGGCTGCAGCTCCAAGCTGACTATCCTTCCCATTGTGCCTAGATATTGTAGAAGTCTGGCATTAGTCCCTGATGGTGGCATGGGCTGAAAAATCAGCCAGCTAAGCGCCATCTTATACACTTCCAAGTCTTTTTAAAGCAAGTTTTGAATTTTAAGGGGGAACACAAAGCATGTTGAGCAACTTAGCTATTTTGTGTCCCTACAGTATAAAACAGGACAATGGCTTTTTCTTCAAATTTGGTAAGGGTAGGGGGGTAGAGACCTATGCGGAAATCTTATGTGCCAAGCTTCAGCCAACTGTGAATTTATACTGATCTCTTCAAAACTCCTGTGGCTTTAAGAGGAAACTAGCATCATAAATGACAATGCTATAATGAGGACTTGTGGCACCTTAGAGACTAACCAATTTATTTGAGCATAAATTGGTTAGTCTCTAAGGTGCCACAAGTCCTCCTTTTCTTTTTGCGAATACAGACTAACACGGCTGTTACTCTGAATGCTATAATGACAAGCCAATTTATTTTGTCTTCACATTCTAAAAGGACATTGGTTTGATTTAGAAAAAAAAACCTCATCTCCTTTCAATTTGTCTATAACAGAATGGTTTGCTTATTGGATCAATTTGAAGCATGTTTTTGTCTGGAAAAAGAATGGTGATAAAGGTGATCTATGAAATTATTAGAAAAATTGGGATTATTTCAGAAAGTCAGAATGAGGCCTCATGTATGATATGAGACTGGATGGCTCAGGGGCTTGGTAACAGGATACTGAGTCTTTCATCTCTGTGTTACTGGTTCAAATCAGGGCAAGTCAGTGTGTTTGAGGGTATTACTATACCAACATAGCTATGCTGGCATAACCCTGTAATGTAAACAGTCTACACTGACAGAAGGGTTTTTTTCTGTCAGGGTAGCAACAGCGCCTCTCTGAATGCCATTAGCTATCTCTACCAAAGCCTTCTTCCATTGATGTAGCTGTGTCTACACTGGGGGCTTTGTTGGCACAGGTACGTTAGTTAGGGTTATTTCACACCTCTGACCAGCGGAGCTATGCTGATATTATTTTTCAGTGTAGACCAGAAAGAAGTTGCTAAGTCTACACTACAAAATCAAGTCGACCTAAATTACGTTGACATACAGCCACTGCAGTAATTAAACCGCTTTTGCGAGTCCACACTATGCTCCTTGTGTCGGCGGTGAACGTCCTTACCAGGAGCACTTGCATTGGTTTAAGTGTCAGTGTGTGGCACTGTGGGATGGCTTTTGAAAGGTAGCATTGATGTAAGCAATGCAGTGTCTACGTTGACTCTACGTCAACCTAACTACATCAACCTAAGCGCTATGCGATCAACCTAAGTGCTATACCAGTTCTATGCTAACTATCCTTAAACTACTGATATGGATACTAAGACTTAATTTCAGTTTAGCAAAGTTTTGTTTGTTTTGTTTTTTAAAATACAAATAACAAGAGCTTCATTCTCTTGCACTGTCACCTTCATCTAGCAATAAACTAATTTGAAGGTATAAAACAAAACTGCTATATCATCACCAACTCTCTTGACTCATAGATGTTTAATGATTGATTTTTGGATATTTGTATGGAGTAAATTCTGAATCCTTCCCATGCCATCAAATGTCTCTTAAGGCACAAATGAGCTCTGCCATCCCTATGTATCCTGGATTGTTATTTGCATGTTCTCTATGTCAAGTCTTGTAAGTTTTCCCTCTCTCAGTACTGTTTGATGGAGGGATTCTTTTGGTTGGCTATTTTATATGTTTATCCAGCTGTCTAATGACAGATACTCTGGCTTCATTCTTAACACAGGTTCCAGACATTTCCATTTTCTTTTCTGGATAACTGTAGATAAGTTTGGGAACTTTCTGAGGAACCTCAACATTTTATTATTAATTTATTCCATTTAATATCCAGCATTTTCCTGAGGTATTTGTCTTCAAAGTTCTTTTGATACCTGTAGCTTTGGTGTATTTCTAGCTTTCACATCCATATGTTAAAGTGAAAATAACTTCTGAGTTGAAGATTTGTAGTTTGGTCTGTAAATTGTAGATTTTTTGATAACCAAATATTGTTTAAGATGATGAATGCAGCTACCATCAATTCCTAAATATTATTTCCTTCTGGATATCCACATTGATTTGCATTATATTGCCAAAGTATGTGAATTGACTCCTTTCTTGTATTTCTTTGCCTTCTAACATAATACTTAAATTGGGAGTTGCTGTGTTTGTCAGATTTTTTTTTCTCCATATCTGATCATTAATCCCATCTTTTTTGTGATGCTGGGCAGTCTTTTGGTCTTTATTTGCTTAGACTTTTCACTTGGCTATGAATTGGAGATGATACTGCAGAGAGCAACTAGTCCCTGACCTCAACATACAAATGTATGCATTTTATATATATAATACACACACACACACACACACGGTTGGGGGAATGTCTCAGGTCTCAAGGATGGCTGGGAGTACAAATGGTGCCACTGTTTCTCCACCTTCCATATTCTGGAAAAGATATCAAATGGTATTTAGTCCCTGCTGCTCATCAAAGTAAAGGGTATAACCCTCAACTTATTTGCTGTTCCAAAAGAGGTGACCTTGTAAGGTGCCAACTTGAGTCTTGAACAAGAATGTGAATCGTATCCCCCATCTCCCTCCACATTTTGTAGTCATGACTTTGGCTCTGAGGCTCCGTAGCTCCCATGACTCCTGTGTACGTTCACAAGGGACATTGGCTGGCAGATTCACATAATAGTATTACCCCAGCCCTACTCTTATTCTACTTCCAGGGCAGCTCACCCTTGATCTCTCGTCCCTTCATCACAGCATGTTGGGCTCGCCTAGAGAGTGGCACTCTGCTGTATGTATGGGGGTCTAGACCACACTAGTGAGTACCCCAATCCTGCTCCTTTGGAAAGCAATTAATACCAGTTCTGATGCATCTGTTGACCTACATGCCCACAAGGGGGAAATGGGTGATGAAACAGATTTTCCCCCAATAAGAATAATGGCCATCTCACCACTTAATTACCAACTGCACAGTAATTTCACAAGGAATATTTGCTAGTAGTCTACTTCTTTAATTGATAAAAATCCTTATTTTACCAGAATTTATACATATTTTATAACCATGAACTGGCTTTGTTTTTGTAATGCATGTGTTTTTCATAAGAGGAAAGAATTCGTTATCAAATGTTGTGAGAACAATACAGTAACAGAAGGTTATTTTATATGAAAATACTGTGGATTGTTCCTCCCCTAGAAATCTTGCTTGGCAGTTTGCTTCCTGCCAGATGAATCAGCAAATGCTGATAATGAAAGTTGTGAATGTATAATACAATATCCAGTGCTGCACTTGTTCCTTATAAAGTCCTTTTGTGATCACTGATTCACATCACCTTTTCATTACAGTCTCTGAGTACAAACAATTTCTTAATCTAAATTAATGGCCTTGGTATTTTGAAGTAAACATTCCCTTTTGTTTGGCACCATTTCCTATTTTGTTAACAAAACAGAGTTTTTCCGTAATTGGTCCGTCTAAATGATGGGAAAAAATAGTCATGTAGAGAATGATTAAAAACAAGTGATTCATTTCAACCTGAGAAAAAGTGCCAATGTACAAAATCTCACTTACCATATGAATATAACAGGGATGTTAGATATGTTACCAAAAAGTAGCAAGCATCATGTGATTTTTACCCAATTAGGAATGGTTTAAGCTAAACTGCTTATTTATTGGTTTCAGAGTAACATCCGTGTTAGTCTGTATTCGCAAAAAGAAAAGGAGTACTTGTGGCACCTTAGCGACTAACCAATTTATTTGAGCATGAGCTTTCGTGAGCTACAGCTCACTTCATCGGATGCAAGTGAGCTGTAGCTCACGAAAGCTCATGCTCAAATAAATTGGTTAGTCTCTAAGGTGCCACAAGTACTCCTTTTCTTTTTGCTTATTTATTCTTACTGTTAAAGATCTGTGCTTTATTTCCAGTTTGAATTTGGCTAGGTTCATCTTACAGGCACTGGATCCTGTTATGCTTTTGTCAGTTCTGTTAAAGAGCTATGTGGTCTTTAGAGTCAAAGTAGGAAAATAACAGTCATTTTATTGCAGACTGGGCTGACTTTAAAACAAATTTTAAAAAGTCTCTCTTCTACTGTAACTTTCACAAGAAATTCAAAGCCCTAGTTATGAGTGAAGAGAGACTTTTTCATGTTGAGCCTAGAAAAGAATCAGTTAGCAAAACATATTGAGAAATAGGATCTCATACAACAGAGATTGGCAGAGTCTGTGTCTTTCTGTCAAGCCCCTCTAGGTTATGGAACACCAACAGAACTTGAGTTAGAAAGGAATGCAATGACCTCTCAAGCTGCTATATCTAGTGTCACTAGGAAAATATATTGCAACAAAACACTTCTTATAAAACACTGTATCATAGTGCTGAAGGTCAGAAAACACAATTTCCTTAAACACCCAAGGACCCATTCCTTGTCTAGCACAACTTCTGTACGGAAGAAACTCTGGAAAACTCTTGAAGAGCCAGCAGAAATAAAAAATAATACTTACATGTTGTTATCACCTGTTTGTGAAATTCCCATGTAAACATTTTCAGCCATTGTGAAGAAGAAAGAAACATAATTTGATAGAAACTCAGTCATTGGTGGAAAAAGAAAGCAATGAGTGTCTCAACCAACTTGGAACCCTGTTGACATATGTCACACATCTCACAAAGTGGAACTCATGTAGCTATAAGATTTATGCTGTATTTATGCTTTCATTCATGTCAATAGAAATTGTGTAGTCCAAATGCATGTTATATGCATCACTCAGTAGATTAGGAAAGAAGATTTATTTCCACTGGAATGATGATGAGGAAAATAGAAAGGAGCATAAACACTGGCAAATGAAGTATAAAAATACAATTAGGAAGGCCAAAAAAGAATTTGAAAAACAGTTCGCCAAAGACTCAAAAAGTAATAGCAATTTTTTAAAAAAGTACATCAGAAGCAGGAAGCCTCCTAAACAACCAGTGGGGCCACTGGATGATCGAGGTGCTAAAGGAGCACTTAAGGGTGATAAGGCCATTGCAGAGAAACTAAATTTGCATCAGTCTTCATAGCTGAGGATGTGAGGGAGATTCCCAAACCTAAGCCATTCTTTTTAGATGACAGATCTGAGGAACTGTCTCAGATTGAGGTATCATTAGAGGAAGTTTTAGAACAAATTGGTAAATTAAACAGCAATAAGTCACCAGGACCAGATGGTATTCACCCAAGAGTTCTGAAGGAACTCAAATGTGAAATTGCAGAACTACTAACTGTAGTCTGTAAAGTTTCAGAGTAGCAGCCATGTTAGTCTGTATCCGCAAAAAGAAAAGGAGGACTTGTGGCACCTTAGAGACTAACAAATTTATTTTGACCATAAGCTTTCGTGAGCTACAGCTCACTTCATTGGATGCATTCAGTGGAAAATACAGTGGGGAGATTTATATACACAGAGAACATGAAACAATGGGTGTTACCATACACACTGTAACGAGAGTGATCAGAGTCTGTAAACTATCATTTAAATCAGCTTCTGTACCAGATGACTGGAGGATAGCTAATGTGATGCCATTTTTAAAAAAAGATCCAGAGGTGATCCTGGCAATTACAGACCTATAAGCCTGACTTCAGTACTGGGCAAACTAGTTGAATCTATAATAAAGAACAATATTGTCAGACAGATAGATTAACATAATTTGTTGAGAAAGAGTCAACATGGTTTTAGTAAAGGGAAATCATGCTTCACCAATCTACTAGAATTCTTTGAGGGGTCAGCAAGCATGTGGACAAGGGGGATCCAGTGGATATAGTGTACTTAGGTTTTCAGAAAGCCTTTGACAAGGTCCCTCACCAAAGGCTCTTATGCAAAGTAAGCTGCCATGGGATAAGAGGGAAGGTGCTCTCATGGATTGGTAACTGGTTAAAAGATAGGAAACAAAGGGTAGGTATAAATGGTCAGTTTTCAGAATGGAGAGAGGTAAATAGTGTTGTCCCCTAGCGGTCTGTTCTGGGACCAGTCCTATTCAACGTATTCATAAATGATCTGGAGAAAGGGGCAAACAGTGAGGTGGCAAAATTTGCAGGTGATACAAAATATAGTTAAGACCCAGGTAGACTGTGAAGAGCTACAAAAGGATCTCTCAAAACTGGGTGACTGGGCAACAAAATGGCAGATGAAATTTAATGTTGATAAATGCAAAGTAATGCACATTGGAAAGCATAATCCCAACTATACATATAAAATGGTGGGGTCTAAATTAGTTGTTACCACTCAAGAAAGAGATCTTGGAGTCATTGTGGATAGTTCCCTAAAAACATCCACTCAATATGCAGCAGCAGGCAAAAAAGCGAACAGAATACTGGGAATAATTAAGAAAGGGATAGATAATAGGACAGAAAATATCATGTTGCCTCTATATAAATCCATGGTACGCCAATATCTTGAATATTGTGTGCAGATGTGGTCACCCCATCTCAAAAAAGATTTATTGGAATTTTCCAAGCTTCAGAAAAGGCAACAAAAATGATTAGGGGTATGGAATGGCTTCCGTATGAGGAAAAATTAATAAGACTGGGACTTTTCAGCTTGGAAAGAGACAGCTAAGGGGAGATATGATTCAGGTCTATAAAATCATGACAGGTGTAGAGAACGTAGATAAGGAAGTGTTGTTTATTACTTCTCATAACACAAGAACTAGGGGTCACCAAATGAAATTAAGAGGCAGCAGGTTTAAAACAAATAAAAGGAAGTATTTCTTCACACAATGCACAGTCAACCTGTGGAACTCCTTGCCAGAGGATGTTGTGAAGGCCAAGACCATAAGAGGGTTCAAAAAAGAACGAGATAAATTCACGGAGGATAGGTCCATCAATGGCAATTGGCCAGGATGGGCAGGAATGGTGTCCCGAGCCTCTGTTTGCCAGAAGCTGGGAATGAGCGACGGGATGGATCAGTTGATGATTACCGGTTCTTTTCATTCCCTCTGGGGCACCTGGCACTGGCCACTGTCAGAAGACAGGATATTGGGCTAGATGGACCTTTGGTCTGACCCAGTAGGGCCATTCTTATGTTCTTATGATAGTCCCCGGACAAGAACAAATTTCCCCCAAAAGTCTGGGTGTTTCCCTAAAAGATTTTCTAGTTGTCAAATACAAATACTTTTTGCAAGACATGCACTGGTGATCTAGCCATGCAACATACCAGTTTATCTACCTCTTTATATAGCTACTTAAATTGCCCTCATCACCATAGTATCGCCCAGTTTAATAAAATAATGTGAAAAAAATACATTTTCACTCCTCCACCTGTAGGAATAGTTTGAAACATTTGCACAGAAAGAGAATGCATTTTGGCTAGGATGATGCTTGCCTGGCCAACCTCCATTGATCCTGGCAGAACCAGGATTCCTTTGACCACCTAATTTTTTTTGGGGGGGGGGGAGCAGAAGAGACAGCATAGATCTAAACATGAAATGTTAATAAATGTATTGATCCAAAATTCCCAGCATAAAATAAAAAGTCTCTGCATAATGTTTGCGTCATACAATTTTTAGCTTCCTCCATGGTTCACTTTTTTTTTCTCAGAACTAGTTCCTTGAACTAATTGTAGTCTGACAAGCAGTGTGGGTTGCATAAGTAGAAATAATAATTTCATGTATGACAAGCTATAGTACAGTATCTTCTGCAATCCCTTACCACGATCACGGCAAGGTGCTGTTGGAAATAAAAGTTATGACTCATCTCCAACAAACTGTGGTGAATGATACACCCCTCTCACATTCCAGGGGACTCCTAGCCAATATGTAAAAGGTTATCTGTATAGTTTCCTACAGGTTTAATATTAAACTTATTAGTTTGTCCAAAATCTGTTAATCTCAAAAGCATTGGATTGCAGAGATCAAAGTGTTACAAATACGTAACCAACACACTATATCATGGAAGTGTTTACTTTATAATTAAATCTTATTCTTTATACAATTTCAGGTTTTGTTTTTCAAAATGATATATTACCGTTGCAAACCCCAATAACACATAGAACACTGACAACTATGAAAGATATGTGGCTAAAGTAGCTTGTCATTAACAATTAGCTATTGCTTGGCCCCTCTGTTTAAAATCTTGTAATCACTCCCATTCACGTCAATAGAAGTTTTCTGCGCAAAATGACTGTACAAAGAAGCAAAAAACATTACAGAAAATGCCCCCTGTCTTGGAGGTTGCTAGCTTGAGTTAGTACACTTGAGGTACTCCACTTGATCTAACCTGGCTTGAGTGAGACTGACCACACTGGAAAGGCTCACTCAAGCATCTTTGAGTTACTGTGTGCACTTGCTTTCTAGGGATACATTCCACTATTCTTAGTGCTGCAGTATACTGAGCTGCTCCTTCCAAACGTCCGTGGTGTATTTAATCTGTTCTGGTCATGTGGGCAGAAATGGTGTTGACTGGCTACTTATTACAGGACACAACTTCCACTCATGTTCATTGTTTGTTTTCCGCTGGAAAGCCATGGCTTCCACTCTGAATGCTTAGTGGGATCCCAGCCCAGCTCCTGGTGCCCCTGCCAGGCTTACAGGGGCAGAGGTGGCCTTTGTGAGGCCTGATTCTTTTTACTCCACCAGCTCCTGGTGCCCCTGCCTAATGTGGAGTGGCAGGGATGGCTGGTATGTTCTGTATAAATGTTCCTGCTCAGGAAGCTTTGACTGACTGTGCATTTATTGTGATAGTGATACTGAAATAAAATGGTGGTTGTTAAATATGCCCCCCTCACAGTGCAATCAAAACACTCACAAAAACAAAGAAATATTTTATTCAAAGTCAATAATGCTGTCAGTGCAGCTGTTTTGAGCATTTAACAGTGGAACAGTGAAGCACGCTAGCAATCCTGCTGCTTTAAACAGTTAACATTGAAACAGTGCACAGCTGTAGCAGTCCTGCTGCCTACAGCATGTGTGATGTGCACAAGGGGCAAAGCGCCATGTCATATACATGGGAAGTGCACATGGTCAGGGTACCTGTCATCACTCCACCCTCCCTCCACAGGGATGGAGTGTTGAGGGTAAACCTGACCCTGGGCTAGCAAACCCCGATACCTAAAGATTCCTAGCTGCAGCTCATTATATTGTGCAGGAGAGTTCATGACTCCAGGATGAGTCTGGATCTGAACTAGGACTGGGTTATTCTGGCACCTCCTGGCCATAATGCCTAGAGGGTATTCAAACCTGGCCATTTACTGCTGGCTCTCCTCATGCTGCTGTTGGCAGTCTTGCTTGGTCATGGGTGAAGTACTTGACTACCCTGCACTCCTCTCCCGCATTTTCTCAGCTGCCTTTCAACCCTACTTCCCTCCACAGCAGTTGAAGCCCAGCTCTGTGTTTCTGAGAGACTTGTGAAGTTCCATAGACTTCACACCAAAAAAGACTTTGCACTGGACACAGCTCCTGGGATAGTAGTATCTTTAAAAGTGTGGCTTGCCCTGTCTCTTTAAATACTGAAATGCTAGGGCCAGAGTGAAGGAAAACACACTGCTACACATACACCCCATAATTGCTTATACCTAAACCTGATGCTGCATTCGCAGGCATCTGTAACGTGTATGAATGCCTACTTTGTGTGCATGCAGCCAGTGATGCTGGAACCAGGCATGCTGCTGCACCCCCTAGCTTGAATTAGTAATAACAAACACCAAAAACGTGGTTTCAATGGTTTCCATCATTAGCACCCCCACTATAAAAACTGTTCCAGCACCCTTGCATGCAGCAGTGTGCTTTACAGTAACGCTCAGTTGAAATATTTAATTTTTCCCCAGGTCTCGAAATCCAACTTGGACCGCACACGTATGCTGTGGAGTGGGGGTAGTGGATTCTGGGGGAGGGTGCAGGAATGGCAATTGTTACATCCAGCAGGGAATATAGAGCATCACGATTGGATGCCAAGGGGTGGGGATGGAGGGATGCTGGGGTGTATGGAAATGGTGGTTCTGTGCCCAGTAGGGAAGCTACAACCAGCATTTGCCCACCCTCCATCACCCAACATCATCCGGTTAGTTCTCTACAGATAGTGATGGGTCTTTTATGCCATTTCCCACTGAACCATTACAGTAATAGTGAATTGAGTCCTCACCTAGCTGAGGCAATGCTAGTTCCTCTTTTGCTTCCTTCCTGGCCCTTTCTTCCCTGACCTATTTCCCCATCACCTCCCCAGAGTTGTGGGTGAGGGCAGAATGGCTGTGGCCCCCGTGATGAGTGTCAGCACTGAAGCCATTGTAGCTGATGACAGCTGTGGCTCGGAGTCATCCACAGGTGCATGGTGCTTGAACTAAGGGTGCAGTGGGTGCTGGCTTGAAGTGGTTTCCATTATGTACAGGGTTTACATTTTGGTTCAATGGCTCTCAGCACCCCCACTATAAAAATTGTTCCAGCACCCCTGCACAGTTGGTTACCCACAGATTTCCCCAGGGGCCCTTGAGCTGTCCAGGGTGTAATCATAAGTCCTGCTGGTATCACACCCCAGCTGAACAGCTTGGTGTCAGCCTCAGACCAGCTAGCCACACTCTGGGAAGAAGGGTTTCCCCCTGACTCACCACCAGACTGAACCAAGTGCAATAGCAAAGCTAGAACAAATGCTATAGGTGCACAGAGCTTCATATAAGGCAAGATCTGACTGCTGAAGTGGGGTATGTATCCTGGGAGGAGCTAACTTCTGGTCAGAAGGCAAAGGTGCAACAAATAACCGCTGGTGGGAATTTTGCAAGAGGCATTGAGGGACTCTCAGCACTTGAGTGGATCATAAGTTGCGTTCCCACTACATTACTAGCTCAAGCTTCAACCCACTCCCCCCCATTGGGCTAACTACCCATTCACCATTTCACTTGAGAGGCTAGAGCTTTTTGTGTGTAGATGTGAGTCAGGTTAGGGGCAAAGCCTGAGTTATACCTTGAACTAACAATGAAGTGACGACAAGCCCTATAACTTTACCATCAAAATGTTTGTGATGATTAGATATTTTCCATGTTTACATGTACAGCTATGAACATTAACTCAAACCATCTCAAAACGAAAGTAGGAGAAAAAGCTACAAAAATAATCAGAGCACCAACTCTGCTTGTTTCTCCGTGCATACCCTAATATACAGTGGGCTAGAACTGGCAATGTACATAGTGCTCTCAATTCACATTTCAGTCAATGGGATTGAAGGGACACAATACTTTCTAGGATTGGGCCCCATAGCCTCTATGTCTTTTAAAAATAAACTTATGGCCGCAATTTTTGAGTAGTACCTTAGTCTGTAAATAGGCCCATTAATTTCATGTACTTAATACAGCCCAGATAGCTGTCTAACAAGCAAAAAGTTAATTTGTTCATTACATGGTAAGAATGTACCAAATCCAGCGAATCCATTCATCAACAGTAGGTGCGCTTATCTTCCAAGGATGGCCAGTAACATAGCTGTGAGGATGGCTGCAGAGACCCTCATAAAAATTAACCACATTGATTTCTAGATACAGTCCTACAAGAGAAGTAGCTGGATCTAATGGAAGATAGAGTCCTGTGGTTTCATTTATTACATCTTTTGACCTTGAATCAGAAAGGTAGTAAGTGGACAAAACCAGGAAATGTAGCTGTGACTCAGGCCACTAACTAATCATTTTAATAACTTTTGTAATTATTAAACTAACTTTTTAATGTCCTCAATTATTTTAAAAGTTAATACCTAATCTCCCTTCTTATAGTGCAAGATTAGAACTGTTAGTCAAGCCATCCTTTCATCTGCATTTGTGTGACATCCAGTGGCTGGATGGGTCAATCACAAGTGTGTATTATCTATTAATGATACAAAAGATGAATCCCAAACACTAGCTGTTACACAATAGTGAGCACCTGAAATATTTATTACAGAGCAGTTAACTTTTATTTACAGAATAAAGACAACAAGTAGAGAAGAAGCTTGTGCAAGAGATAGTTGTTTGAAAACAGCACAGGATTTATAATAAAGAGATTCCTGCTAAATTTTTGGGGTTTCTGCTGCACATAACAACTTTCCTAAAAGATCCTAGCAATCAGGGCTCAGTCTTGCTCTTATTGACGTAATGGTAACACATTCATTTCAGCAGGAGCAGGATTGGGATCTAAATCAAGTTTTTATTTAAGTCTCTGAGTGAGATACCAAAATAGATAAGCTATAAAAAGACTGCCCTTTCCACACAACACTGCTTGTCAGCATTAGGCTTCCAGTCGTTTGTTTCTCAACGAATTTGGCACTCTATTCTCAAGTTTGACAAAACTGGATGAGATTGAGATTCATTTGAGGAAGTTGTACCAGATATTTTCCTTGCTGTAGATTAATGATCAGACAAAGACTTGAAATCAGTGGTGCTCAGGAGTCTACCCACTAGGTTCTCAAGGCAAGATTGGGGCCTGCATAATGAATTGGTGTGAATTTTGTTTATAGCATGAATGGACACCATCAACTTAAAAACCTCATTTCTATCTGAACAGTTTACCTGTTTACTGTACAAATGACACATAAAATTACTAAACTGAAAGAGATTAAAGCATAAACATTTTCTTTTCTTTTTTAGTGTACTTTTGCATTTCACAGCCCTTTTTCCTAACAGTTTTCTGTTTGTGTGAGTCTTTCACAAAGCAACAGGGAAAAGACAAACATTTGGAAAATAGGAAACTGTGATTTCAAATGCACAAAAATTGACAGAGGGACTCAAAGGTAGGTTTCCTGTTTGAAACTACTTGTAAATCGTGTTTTGAAGATAACTAAATTTCAGGTTTTTGGTGTCCCCTTTCATCTGCAATATTTACCATCAGTGAAATGTTTTAAATGTGTTAATGAACTATTCAATGCTTTTGATAACAAAGACATTAATGAAGTGGGTACAGTGTAATCTGCACATTACTAGAGGAGACAGGAAAAGAGCAGCTGTGCAGCATTCTTGGACACAAAGTCCTCAGGAATCACGAGGTCAGCCCAGGGTCTGATTTTTCACTGCTGGTTTTGCTGACTACAGATTCATTCTGGTAATGACAGTAAACAGAATAAAAGTCCTGTCCTGAAGTTAGAACTGTTTCACGCTCTGCAATGGCTAGAAAAAGCAAACTAAACTTGCTGGAGCTTTATTCAGAAGAAAACAAAGATCAAATATATGAAAATGTCTTTGCTGAGATTGAGTCATTTGAGCTGCCTCTTGGAACCAGTTTAAGGTAGGCATCAGTTATATCATATCATATATTGTATAAAATGGATTTGTTTTATTCTTAGGCTGTTGTTTCCCTCACCCGCAGGTACTAGAGGCCTAATCCTGCACACACTGAAATCCATAAGAAAACTTCCTTTGAATTCAATGGGAGTAGGATTGGGCCCTAAAGGAACAAGCATAGACTAAAAGCCTATACTTAGCCCCTTCTCACCAGGACAAGAGGTGTCTTTACAGACTTACCACTAGTGCTCCATGAAGCAAGAAATTACTTTTATAAATGAAAACAAGAACCAATCACTGGTTTTCCATAATGGAATGCTTTTAATTTGTTATCAGCCAATAACAACAGCTATATGCTTGAAAAAATAGGTGAATGACTTTTAATTCACATATTTTAGACAGACACTACCCTTCTTTATTATCAAAGTGCATCTACATGCACTCAAGTTTTATTTAGTGAAATTCCTAAATGTCTTTGAAAAAATTAGAAATAATGCATTTACAGTTTATTGCATTTTCATGGACATGAAGCTTATACATTAAAGATTGTATGTTTAGCTTTACTGTTGGTGTCTGCAGCAGAGTGTTAAAAATACCTTGTCTGGTACTGTGCATGTCCGTTTGCAGTAAGGATCAGACTAAAGAGAGAAACCATATATCTTCATTTAGAAATAAATTTAATTTTTCCTGAAACTTGCATCTGTCACCCTGTTCTGTAAATAACTTGAGTGATGGAAAAAAGGAATGTAGGAAGAATTTTACTATATAGCAATGATTTCTACAGGGAAATAATATAGGAAAAGTACCTAAAACCTGAAAATAGTTTCCCCCTCTGAGTTATCTCCCTCCTGTATCACTGCCCGAACTGTACTTTGTAGGAGCTTGTCCACACTTAGAAAAACTACCTGTTGCTGACTATGGCTGTCACCAATAGGTTCAGCTGAACCAAAGCTGAACATGATGTAGCTGCAAGTGTAGACAACATCCAAACCGTGTTCAGTACTGTTTCATTAACTGTGGCCTAGTGCTTGATGGTGGTTTAATTACAGTTACTGAAATGGTGCTGAACACAATTGCAGCTAATGCACATTCTGGGCTGGTTCAGTTACACACAGTGTTAATAACTGCTGTTAGCAAAGGTTAGCTTTTCTAGTCTAGGAAAAGCCAAAAACGAACAAGCCATTTTTAAGGACCAAATTTTCAAAAGTTGGCTTTCATTTGTGAAGAGATAACTTTGCACTGTAAAAAAGCCAGGTCTGGCCAATGGACCTTGGCAATTTTTCCCCCAAAACCCAGATGTACAATCAAAATAGAAATCAAGTGTAGCAGCTCCTACTTCTCTGCTAAAATAAGGACCCTGATGTATCTGAGCCCAAAAGCAGTGGAAAAACACATATCTGGTACACAGATCCAACTGAATCTTGCAAATTTTTATCCCCAATCTGCCAAGTTCTCTAAACTAAACAGAGAAAAATGAAGCAGTTCCCAGTGAAAATAAATAAAAAAATAATAGTGCACCAAAGAAATCTAGAACAAGAAAACTGATTTGGCAGCACCAAAAAACCCCACCAAAAAGACCCCACCTGGATCTTGGTGGATCCCAGCTTGTAATATTTTTATCCCAAATACAAAATTTCTACTAGCTAAAGAGAGAAATACTGCTAGCTGCTCTAATTCCACTGCAACATGAAACGCTGTTGCATCCCTGGTCAAGAGCACCACAAAGACACATAGCCAGCATCTGGAGCTTGCTGGATCCTATCATTTTTGGTTGAGACTCCCAACTTGTACTGTCAAAATAGACAACGCATGTTTTTATTTCTGCTTGAACACAAAAATCCAAGTTCCAATAAATCCTGCTGCAAAAGCAACACAAAACCACATATCTGGCACCTAGGTCTCGTTGGATCTAGCAAATTTTGGCTGCAGGTCTCTAAGTCTACTCGACACTAGCATATAGGTCTGGATCCAAAAGGTCTAGCTCATTCTTTCACCCATCTCCAAAGTTATCATGGCCTCTCTGAAACACAAGTAAACTGGATACAGATTTATTTGATTTAAAAAAGATAGCTACACTTGCTGTCTGTTTAGAATGTAAAAAGGCCTGGGGATCTAGATGAAAAATGGACCTTGCTGGATTCTGGTCCATATTTTGATTTTTTAAGTGCTCCCATTCCAGAGTTTAATAGGGGACCAGATTTTTAAAAGGGCCTTGGAGCAGCTATAAGTGATCTCTTTATATTGTAGAATTTAGAGATGAATAGCAAAACAAACAAACAAAAAACAACAACAAAACCCAAAACCAAACTGTTGGATTGGGCAACACCTGGGTGTTTGAAGCACCTATGCACAAGGATGCATCAGGGTCCAAAATTTTTGGTGCAGTAGGAGTGGCCCTGGAATTTATGAGCAGGGGATAGGGTGACCAGACAGCAAATGTGAAAAATCGGGACGGGGGTGGAGGGTAATAGGAGCCTATATAAGAAAAAGACCCAAACATCGGGACTGTCCCTATAAAATCGGGACATCTGGGTCACCCTAGCAGGGGATGTAACAGATTCAGCAGAATCCACATGCTTGGACGGTGTTTTTGTAGCGTGTGTGTGCTGGGATGTGCGAAGGTCCAAAATTGTTGAAGTAAGAGCCGTTAGACTGGTTCTCAGTGTGGGCGTTAGAATTTGGAGCTGTGGGCCAAAATCTGGACAAGTGCAGGTGCCAGGGCCTAGTTTTTCACGAACTCATCATACTCCAACATGTGCCAAGACTGGATGTTATACGATCATTTACTATTATTATCTGGCGTGGGCGGGAAGAGTGGCTAGACTTGTTTTCTAGCTTGCAGCTGCATTTGGGAGCAGAGAGCCACACAGATCAGCAGAGCCCTCTTTGTGAGATCTAACCAGACACTCTCTTTATCTTTTCCCTCCGCACTCTTAAGCCTGGACTCCTCTCTCCAGTCTTCCCTTGCCCAATCCTCCCGGGTCCCAGCAGCCCCGGTTCCTTCTCGCTGAATCCCTGCTCCCCCCTCCAGTAGCTGCCTTCTCAGCAACGCCGGCCCCGCTCTCTCCCCTCACCGCCCTCTCAGCTCCGAGTGCGCACGTCTCCCTACCCCCCGGTACCCCAGCAGCCCGCTGCGGAGCGCGCGGGCTTGGCGCTAGCGGCTGCAGCTCTCGGGGTGTGGGCGTGGAGCGCGGGAGCCCGATCCCCGGCCGGCAGCGGCTGCAGCGCCGCCTCCCCAGCGCGTCCCGCAGCGGCGCCGCTGCCTGGTTGCCTCCCACCCAAGATGGCGGAGAGCCTCCCCGAGCATGAGCGGATCCTGCAGGAGATCGAGAGCACGGACACGGCCTGCGTGGGGCCCACCCTGCGGTGAGGGGCAGGCACCAGGGCCGGGAGGCGGGTGGGGGTCTGCAGACGGCGAGGGGCTTCCCGCCCGGCGAGACCCAGGGGCTGGGCCGGGCCCTCGCACTGACAGCTCCGCCCCAGGGACACCGAGCCTCCGGCGAATGCTGTGCGGGGCGCAGCCCTTTGGGGGTTCGCCCCCGCTGAGCCTCGGGGCCCCCTCGGGGCAAGCCGCCCCTCTGTTCACAAAGCCCCTTCCCCCCCCTCCAGCTCCCGGCGGGGCCCTGCTCGCGGCGCTGCACCCCGGCCACTGGGAACCGCCTCCGGCCTTGGAGGGAAGGGGCGCGCCCCAGCGTGGAGCATCCCCCGCTGCCCCGAGTTTTCGGGGCCTGGCCGGAGCCGCGGGAGCTGTCAGGGGGAAGGCGCTGGCGGAGGCAGGTAGAGCACGGGGACCCCAGCACATTCAGGACTCGCTGGACCAGCTGGTTATTGTACCAGCGCGGGGCAGGCACCCCTGGAGGGCCTGGGCACTGGCCCCCTCCTAGACACACTGCAGGTCCGTGCCACATGCGCTTCCCGTAACCGACAGCATCAGCCTGACTCCGATTGTTCCCTGTGGGGAGAGGGGGCTAGCTTGTCACGTTCCCACCACACTCCTGGCCGGGACAGCGTTGGTTCTGGTGCAGAAAGCCGCCCCGATCTGTCTAAAGTTAACGTGGTCTGTATGGGAGGAAGGGCACCAAAAGAGACTTCAGTTGTTGGTGTGTTTGTATTTGGGAGCTGTCAAAGGCGGTGGGTGTGGCTGGCTGCTGGTTTCCTCATTGGCTTTGGGATTCGGAATGCTCCCTTTTGAAGTGGTGTCAGCTTCCCCATCCCATTTCCGATCTCAGCTTTTCTTATTATCTTTGGGTCTGTGGTTGACAAGTGGTCACAGGGTAAAATCCTAAACATTCTGTAAAAAGAAAAGGAGTACTTGTGGCACCTTAGAGACTAACCAGTTTATTTGAGCATAAGCTCATCTCTGCATCCGATGAAGTGAGCTGTAGCTCACGAAAGCTTATGCTCAAATAAATGTGTTAGTCTCTAAGGTGCCACAAGTCCTCCTTTTCTTTTTGCGAATACAGAATAACACGGCTGCTACTCTTAAACATGCTGTGAAACCTTATCCTGGGTGCTTGATGTAATAAGGAGCAGCAATACTCCACTCCACATTTAAGATTGAAGTTAGTTTTCCCACTATGAAACTAGTTGTTAATCTCCTCTAATTTCACCCAAGTGAAACTGATTCCCCTGAAATGTTGCCACGTCTCATACTTTGGTAGATTTTTTTCTGGTAGTTTGATAACATTCAGAAAATTTTCGACTCACCATAACTGCAAAATTATTTTTTCAGCTGTCAGAGCTCTCAAATGGTTCTGCCTGCAAACTTCAAATAGGTCTTGTTTTCTTGGCCTTGTTGAGGAGAAATATCTTTAGTACTTTTGTGGAGGGGTGATCCGCGGACTGGTGCTGGGTCCGTGAGCCATTGGCTGCTGGTCTGCGCGCACATTGGGAAAAAAAATTGCCGGTCCCCCACATCAGATAGCTTGAGAAGCACTGGTCTAGGCTTTGTTGCAACTGCTGGTCTAACGGGGTAGTAGAAAGGGTGTCACACAGACGCAGGTATTCAGGATATGGAGAGATTGTGCGGGACCAGGAGGGACATGGCCTGCCTGGAGCTTTACTTCCTGATCTCTGAATGAAGGAATCCAAGATTGCTGGGAGGAAAGGGAGCCTGGAATGGGACAGGAGACTTGTCAAAGCATAATAATAATAATAATACCTAACTCTTTTATATAGCACTTTTCATCAGTAGATCTGACAGTACTTTACAAAGGAGGTAAGTTTTACAGAGGGAGAAATATTTCCAAGGCATTCAGCCAACACACAAAGGTATTACACTCCTTTTGCAAAAATGGACACCTTTTAAAAACAAAACTACATTTAAAGTTCTGGAAATGAATAGTTAAGGGATCCAGCTGGTTCCCAACTGCTGTTTTGTAATGCATCATTCATTATTATCCGCACAACTTACACTGGACCAACCTTACCCCTCTCCCGCCAAATGATTTGGCCTCGATTTCAAACCAGATAGACAATTGGTAATATTTAGGTATTAGAATTTTTACTTGAATTTAAGTAAATTATTAAATAGCCTCAGTTCTACCTCAAGCCCGTGGCTGTCAGAGTCTAGAGACAGCGGCATTCCTCTCCTTTGAATTTAGAGGCAGAGGCATTCCTCCCATGGATTAGTAACTGATTGAAAGACAGGAAACAAAGGGTAGGAATAAATAGTCAGTTTTCACAGTGGAGAGAGGTGAACAGTGCAGTACCCCAAGGATCTCTACTGGGACCTGTGTTGTTCAGCATTATTCATTAATAATCTGGAAAAAGAGGATTAACAGTGAAGTAGTAAAGTTTGCATATGACAAAAAGCTATTCAAGATAGTTAAGTCCAAAGCAGACTGCAAGGATATACAGAGGGATCTCACAAAACTGGGTGACTGGGTGACAAAATGGCAGACAAAATTCAGCATTGATAAGTGCAAACTAAGGCACACTGGAAAAAATAATTTCAACTATAAATATGCAATGGTGGGTTCTAAATTAGCTGTTACCACTCAGGAAAGATCTTTGAGTCACCATGGATACTTCTTAGAAAACTTCTGCTCAATGCTTAGCAGCAGTTAAAAAGGCTAACAGTATGTTAGGAACTATTAGGAAAGGGATAGAAAATAAGACAGAAAATATAACAACACTATATAAATCCATGGTGCACCTACTCTTTAAATAGTGTGTCCAGTTCTGGTTGTCCCATCTCAAAAAGAATATAGTGGAACTGGGAAAGGTTCAGAGAAGGCAACAAAGAGATCAGAGGTATTAAATGACTTCTGTGCAAGGAGAGACTAAAAAGATTAGGGCTGTTCATCTTAGAAAAGAGACAACTAAAAGGGGGTATGATAGAAATCTATAAAATCATGAATTGTGTGGAAAAAATCAATAGAGAAGTGTTATTTACCCTTTCACACAATACAAAAAACAGAGGTCACTCAATGAATTTAATAGACAGCAGATTTGATAAAAACAAGAGGAAGTACTTCTTCACACAACTAAACTATGGAGCCCATTGCCATGGGATGTTGTGATGGCCAAAAATATAACTGGGTTCAAAAAAGAGCTGGGTAAGTTCATGGAGGATAGTTCCATCAACAGCTATTAGCCAAGATGGCCAAGGATACAGCCTCATACTCGGGGCGATCCAAAACCTCTAAATACCAGAAGCAAGGTGTGAAAGCCAGAGATGGATCTCACCATAATTGCCTTGTTCTGTTCACTCCTCCTTAAGTTGTTGTATGGACCACTGTTGGAGACAACATACTGGGCAAGATCCACCATGGCGTGACCCAGTATGGCTGTTCTTATGTTCTCTTTTATTAAAGCAAGAACAAAGCTAAATGTAAAACCAAGTGATAGACAATAAAAATAAGAGAATACAAATGAAAACAGCTCTGTCTCCATAGCCCAAAATAGAACAAGCTGAACATAGAACAATGCCTTTAGACAATCATACCAGTAACAATATTTCATTTTAATTTTCCTGCAACAATGAGTCCACAGGCCAGATATTAGGGCAACCACATTTTGTCATTGGATAACCACATCTGACATCTTATCTGCTCATAGATGTGATCAGAAAAAAAAAAAATCCCCAGCCTGATTGTTTGTATACCATCCAATGCTATCATCCCCAGTCTAGTGACAGACAACTCCAATGCTGCTGCTGCTGCTCACTAGACATTCTGTTAAGGCTACAGATATGTGTAGCTAGCTAATGTGTATAAGTAATAAACCTTACATTGAAGGAATTTTAAATCTGCATAATCTGTGAGCATCCGACTCTCATTCTAAAGGCATTTTTAAACAGGTTATGTACTTTCCTTTGAGCAAGCCTCTTGAAAGGGCACAGGAATATCTGTGTCTGTTAAGATATTATCACTTGGAGCCCAAGCCTGAAATCTTTTTTCAGGCAAAATCCCCATTGACTACAATAGGCATTCTGACTCAGTAAAATCAGGTCCTCACTCTCCATGTCTGCTCTCTACTGCTGGATAGAATATCTATTCTTTGAAAACTCAATTGCTGAATGAAGGAGACAGGATTCCCTGCCAGTGCCACTGCTACTCCTGCTTCTTATATCTTGTATGTTAATGATGTTTTACTGATGTGGGTGCGACTTGTTCCCTCAGTGGATATCAGTTTTCTTACAGAACATACGTATTGCTATTAGCTATGTGTCTCTAGTCCTATTATTTCTGGAATGTCACCCATTTTGATTTTTAAGGTATACAGCAGTGCTATGATCTATTTCCAAAGATTTGTTCAAGAAATGGCAAGAAAAACTGGTATTGTGCACATTTGATTCTCCCTTATAGCAGGACAGCTTTGATCTGTTTTACTAGTGCAAAGAAGCCTTAAAGTCTGCTTAGTGAGTCTTAGGAGGATCACCACAGTGTAGTGGGATCCTCAAATAGCATAGAACCTGTCTAATGGCTCCTACACCATCTCTGCTCCTCAGAGTCAGTGCAAGTAATATGATTAGAAGGAAGGGGGCATGGCAGTGGTGTCCCTGCATCTAGTGATCTCCAGCTGCTGTAATAACCTCTTTGGGTTTTTGGCACAAATTGGAGCAGCCTAGAAGCTACCAGAATATACTTTAGCTAGCACAAAGGAACCAAATTGGTGCAGAATGGTCTCAAGATCAAGGGATCAAAGGTTGCTTAAACCATCTTTGCATTGTCTTTCCTAACTTGTAATGAATGCTTCTTAGCTGCAGCTGAGGATCAGCAACCACAGTGTGCATGTCATATTCACTGAACAGCCAATTCTACTCTACAGAACACTATCCAAACCCTATAGATTTGACAAAGTACATAGCATCTCCTTGTCAAAACATCATAATCTCTATAGAATGTTCATGACCAGTCCCTCTTTCATGTCATGTTATGAAACTGAAAGTACAGTGTGTTGACAAAAGGCAGGACAATTTATGGACTTCAGTAAGATAATTTTCAAATACAGTAATATTGTAGAATTCACGTGTACCTCAGATTAAGAAGAAATCCTTCCACAGTGACAGTTGTACATTCATCTGTATTAAACTATTGCCTCTTCGAATCAGGGACTGGCTGCTCCCTTCCTTACAATAGCTGGTATTACGAAGGCTCTGAGATTGGAGAGGGGAAGAAAAGAAGCTTTGTCTTCCTTCTTCTAAGAGACAGAGGCTGCAGATTTCAGAGAGCAATTAGCAAGAGGCTGATACCAAAGATCCTAGCCCAAAGAGGGTCCAAGAATAGCACTGTGGAAAGGACTCAGAACCCTCCATTTCCCCAGGGTAGCTAGGGGAGTAGGACTACACTTCTCACCAGGACACTGTCCCAAACCTCACTGGAATTGCTATCCTCATTTTTTGTATGGACTACTAAGTTTTGTCTTCTGATTAGTTCATATGGTAATTTTTTCAAGTGCTGCATATAATGGATTGTGGAATATAGCACACACAGTGTGCCTTAAAAACACCCCTAACGTGGGCTACATCAGCCTCTAACTCGGTCCTTTCAGCATTTTCCAAATGGGTGACAGCCAAATTACAATTTTTGATCACTGCCTTCAGAACTCTGACCTGACTAGCAATCCGGGAACTTGTTGGATGCTTCTGAAATATCTCATTGTAACTTCAGAGGCATCAGCAACAGCTCGGAGTTGTTGCCATGCTTTGGGACTTAAATAGTAAAATCTGAAAACGTCTTTCAAAACACATTCAGACTTTTAAGGAAATAGGGATAAACTTTTTATAGATCCAAAATACCAAGCTCAGTTTATGGTTGATGCAGTGCACAACATCACTGAGGAATATCTAATCTAAACTTGGCCTGCACATCGTTGAACAACTCATTCACTGTTGCATCATCTACATTTCGACAAACTAGTTTTGATTTGAACTCTTCTTTGCTATTTTGTTCCTAATGCTGATTTTATTTCCTATATGATACCATCCCACGTTATGGGTCTTCTATGACCAAAAAGAATAGACAGTTTCCCATCCTGCACAAATCTGATGTGTTCTGACACTTGCCTAGCTACAGACCTGTCAGTGAATGCACTAACCAGCAAAGTAGTAAGTGTAGCTTTCTATATGTGTTTCTCAGACAGTTCTTTAAGAGACTTTGCAGTTACCTCTATACTTTCACTGCATAAATATCAATGTAATTTGGTCCAAGATAAGGCTATTTTTGACCTGTAAATTAGAGTATTTCACAATCTCTAAAACAGAAATCATGTCCAGTGACTGTAAGTGCTGCTAAAAAAGGTCGCAAACAGTTGAATCTCTTCACGTTACATTTTGTGGAACAGTACACTAATAAGAAAACACATTTTCTTCTTCCATGCTTTTCACATGAGCAGCAGAGCATTCTGTATAAATAGGTTTCAGAGTAACAGCCGTGTTAGTCTGTATTTGCAAAAAGAAAAGGAGTACTTGTGGCACCTTAGAGACTAACCAATTTATTTGAGCATAAGCTTTCGTGAGCTACAGCTGAGCTGTAGCTGTAGCTCACGAAAGCTTATGCTCAAATAAATTGGTTAGTCTCTAAGGTGCCACAAGTACTCCTTTTCTTTTTGTATAAATAGGGACTGACTTCTGAAGGACTTATACCCATCTGTAGAAAGGCTGTTCATTTTTCACAAAAAAATTTGTGATTTCTGCAAACAACAGAATATTTCATCTCCGTGACACAAACCCCATGGACATTTAGGTTTTCATGGATTCTGGGAGGTGCTTTATGTCACATTATTTCCCGTAGTCCTTCCTTGGGAGGAAGCATGGTCTAGTGGATAGAGTACTGGTCTGGGAGTTAGGAGACCTGGATTCTAGCCTTGGTTCTGCCATTGATGTGCTGTATGAACTCAGGCAAGTCACTTAACCTCTCTGTACCTCTGTTTTTCTCCTCCTGCCCTTTGTCTGTCTTGGCTATTTAGAGTACACTCTTATTGGGCAGGGACCCTATATCTTTGTATAGAGCAGAGCACAATGGGCCCCAGTCTTGGTTGGAACCTCTAACCATTGCTATAATATAAATAAATATCAGCATTCTCTTCTTTTCCATGTGCTTTATGCTTACTTGGTCCAGGGCATTCAGCATCACCACCAACTGATTAACCCCCACCCCGGTCTAAAAAAGAAACCTTACCACAGCAACAATGTAGTGGTGTGACGTATCCCATGTTTCTGAAACTTTTTTAAATCAACCATGTCCATGCATGTTCACAGTTCTTGTACAGATGTGTTTAAAATAGCATAAAGGATTTATTTGCAAATGGAACTGCGTGGTGGCAGTAGAAGCTAAGTTTGTAATTGCAAGGCTGTAACATAGTATTAGAGGGCTAACTCCTTCCAAAAATCAAATCAAACTGCTGCAGCATGTAATCAAATTATATTGCATTGTAATACGCCGGTTCTGGCTCAGTAGCTTGCCTTTATGGATACTACCTGACTATATCTGAAAAACCTAACCCTAATTCTTGTCACTGCAGACCTCAGATAAGAGTGCTTGACAACACATTCACACTGAGGCTCTGCTCATGCATTTCTCTTTGGTCTTGCTTCCTTCTCCCAAGGAGGTATTTTTGTGGCTGGCATCACTTATGTCCTGGCCAAGAAGGAGTTAATAGTCTATCTTGGAGGCAGCTAATAGTCTATCTTGAAATCCTTACTGCACCTCAGCCTTTGCCAGTAAAATAAAGTCTGGAGGAAACGAAGATACTCCAGCTGAGGGAATAATAAGGAAGCAAATAAGTTTTAGAATTCAGCTGTCCTGATGGAGAAATCTGGAATTTGAGGTAGAGGACTAAGGAGGTAGGTTGAATTGCTCTAAGAACCTGCAGAGAAGGCTGTGACTTATTTATTGCTCATTCATTTGTCAAAATAAAGGCAAACTTCAAGAAGGGTGTTGAGTTTCAACACTACACAGGACATTTGGGTTGTATTTTAGGACAGGTGGGAAAGTTATCTGCTCACAAATCCCACTGATTGCAAATACTGGAGTCCTCACTGACAACAGAGATATCTAAATGCATGTGTTCTAGTAACTAGATATAATGGGGCATGTCATATAAGACATTTCAACCTTATAAGGAGAACCCTGTGTTTTTAAATGAAGTGTTTTATAGATAAATATTTAAAAAAAACAAATATATTGGACACCTGTGGAAACTTCAGCATTGTTATGACAATAGATGGCTATGAGGTTACATCATGGGATGCAAACTTTCCTACGAATAGATTGACTGTGAGGAACAGAGTGTATTTGTAGCTGTGTTGGTCTCAGGGTATTAGAGAGACAGGGTGGGTGAAGTAATATTTTTTATTGGACCAACTTCTGTTTGGGAGAGAGCCAAGTTTTCGAGTCACGCAGAGCTCTTCTTCTCTGGGAAAGGTAATCCTAGCATCAGAGCAAAATGCAAGGTGGAGCAGATTGTTTAGCATAAGTAGTTAGCATATATTGTAAGGGACCATTCAGGTTAACACCTCTGCAGTCATAAGACAAAAAGATGGGAATAGCGGGTTGCAGATTGTTGTAATTAAGCCATAAACCCAGTGTCTCTGATCAGTCCATGGTGGTTGTTGTCTAGCAGAGTGAGGAATTTAAGTTTCTAGGCTTATTTTTTGAAAGTGTTGTGCAGGTTTCTTTTGAGGATGAGGACTGATAGGTCAGATATAGAGTGATCGCTTTATGAAAAGCGTTCAGCCATAGGTGATAGGGTGTTTTTGTTTTTTATCATTTTCCTGTGTGAGTTCATTTGAGAGAGTAGTGATTGTCTGTCTGGTTTTACCCACATAGTTGTTATTGGGGGAATTTAGTGCACTGAATGAGGTATACCACATGTTGTGATAGGTATGCGTAGGATCCATGGCTCTTGAAAGCTGTGTAATGGGGGTGTTGATCATTCTAGCAGTGGAAATATGTCTGGAGGTTTTGCATCTATTGTTCTGGCAGGGTCTGGTGCTGCTTTGAGTTGTTGTGTCCTGGTCTTTGGGAGCTTTCTTCTGATTATGAGCTTGGTGAGGTTGGGGGATTGTTTGAAGGCCAGAAGTGGGGCTTCTGGAAAGATTTCTTTCAGGTTGGGGTCCCCATCGAGTGTGGGTTGTAGTTGCTTGATGATACCCCATATGGGTTCCAGTGTGGAGCACCAGGTGACAACCAGGGGTGTGTGGTTGGAGGGGGTTTATTTTTGTATTGAAGCAGGTTCTCTCTGCTTCAATCCATGATACAATCTACTTCTCTGGTGGAAAGAAAAGGAGGACTTGTGGCACCTTAGAGACTAACCAATTTATTTGAGCATAAGCTTTCGTGAGCTACAGCTCACTTCATCAGATGCATTCATTGGAAAATACAGTGGGGATTATCGTATGCATTCAGTGGAAAATACAGTGGGGATTATCTCCCCACTGTATTTTCCACTGAATGCATCCGATGAAGTGAGCTGTAGCTCACGAAAGCTTATGCTCAAATAAATTTGTTAGTCTCTAAGGTGCCACAAGTCCTCCTTTTCTTTTTGCGGATACAGGCTAACACGGCTGCTACTCTGAAACCTGTCATTATTCAGTTCTCTGGTGGAGTGTCCTTTTCGGTGAAAGTTGTTTTAAGTGTGTTAAGGTGCATAGCCGGACTTTATTCTCAGAGCATATTTTGTGGTATCTGAGTACCTGGATGTAGGTGTGTTTGGGGTGGTTATAGTGTCTATGAAAGTAGGTTTGATGATCTGTGGGTTTCTTATTTTATGGTTTTCTGTAGGGTTCCATTGTTGAAAAGCTGATCGTGGTTTCCAGGAAGTTGATGGTAGTGTGAGAGTGTTCTAGAGAGAGTATAATGGGTAGGTGGTATTGTGGTGAAAATCTATGAAGGAGTTTAAACTGTCTGTCCAAAGGATGAAAATATCATGAATGTATTTCAGGTATATCATTGGTATTGTGTTGCATCACTACTGTGTGTGTTTGTGTGTGTAACTAAAAATATATGGATTAACCCTTTAAAGCCACCTAGAAGTGCAAACTTTTATTTGTATACAAATCCAGTACTCCTGATATTGAATGTGGTTTGGGTTGTAGTCTATGGAACTAACTGGTGAATATGTTGCATTATGCACTTTGCTTTCTAGTATCTATGGTTACAGGATCTTCTCTGCTACCTCCATTTTGTGAACATATGTATTCCAAACAAGGGGAAAACTTTGTTCTTGTTTACATGCATGTAGCTACTGCTGAAATTAGGGGGAGTTCCACAGGAGCAGAATTTTTTCTAGTGTCTTTTATTGTGCATCAGTACAGCAGGAAATTAAAAAAGTAGTGCAGTGCTTGTTTTTCAATCTCTCATTTCATACATCACTAAGTAGCACAAAAGCTTAGCAGGAAGAGACATCTCCTTGGTCAGCAATGTAAAAACAGGAAGGAGGAAGTCTATTGCAAATCTGGGTTTACTGATTATCAGTTCATGTTTCGCTACAGAGGATGTCCATTAACAGCCATCAGCGTGATACATTGCTTATCCAGAGTGAACAATGTCTGCTGTAGTGTCACTACTACAGAATATTGACCCTGGTTATAGGAAGTAATGTTAACTAACAAACTGTACTCAGCCCTTTCCTGCTCATAGAAACAGGATACTATTAGTGAGAACAATTCACAGAAATTGTACATACAGGAAAACAAGGCAAGTAAAGCATAACGGCTAAGCTAAAATTAATAAAATCGTTTTTGTGATTTGGCCTTAGCTTGAGTTCTGCATTGTTCTGGCGTATAATGTCATCTTTTAAATAGAATAGTGACATATATTTATAAATAAGGATGGCAGAATTGGGCCCTTAGGTAGTGTGTGGCAGTAGAAAGTCTGATTAGGTATTAAGAAATGTGCTTATTAGAATAACTTTTGTTGAATTACAGGAAACAGGTGGTCATTATTTTATAAAGCATTTTAAGGGTGTATGCAGCAAACTACATAAAATTACTCCATGGAAAAAAATAACACAAAGTTTGCAGTTTCTGTAAACACAGAATATCTTTGTATATTATAGGACAAAGGAAATTGCAGTTTTTCCTGTGAAATTGGCGTTTACATTTAATGTGTGATATAGTATCACATTAGTGACACTACAGTTGTGTTTGAGATGGCATTTCCATTCTGAGACCCTAATCCTGCATTGTAATTGCAATGGGGCTCTGTTAGGGCAGAGTACTGTGCCTGCACTGAGCCCCGCTGAAATCACAGTACAAGATTGGGATCTAAATGGCTTTATTTTATAGCTTACTCAAAGTAAAACTTCAGCTTTTTCTCAAATGAGAAGCTGTGTATATGTGTCTGTAGTTTATACAAATCCATTTGGCCATTTTTTGTGATGTGCATACGGGGCCATCCTTAGGATTTATGGGGCCCTACACGGTATTATTAAACTGGTGCCCCTATGCCCAAGTTGGGACACAGCCACTACCTCCCATGGACCTCCAGAAGAACCCCGCCCTAATGCTGACACACACTGAGCTTTGTATGCAGCAGGCGCTGCGGCAGCCTGGGCTTGCAGCCGATGCCGGGGAGGGGGGAGGCACTAAAGGATACCAAGCCGCCCAGCCCGCCTCACGGTGGCAGAGAGTCACAGTTCCCCGCAGAGACACCCGTACCCTCTCCCTCACGCAGAATGCGCCATGCCGGCGCCTTCGGCTCTGTGAATAAGGCCCCTGCCTAAGGACAATGCAGGGTGTGCGGGCTGTGTGGGAGCTGACCTGCTCTTATTTGTTCTCCCAGTGGTGCCCCAAATTTTCAGATGCCCTACACAGCTGTGTATACTGCATATGCCTAAGGATGGCCCTGTGTGCGTATAGAGGTGTAGAGAGTCATGAAGAGCCTCTGTAGCTTTCATGCAAAATTGCTTCACACGAGGAGAAGTTACTGACATAAGAAAATACCATATTGAACATGCACAGTGTGTTAAATAAGTGTTTTCTTTTTAAAATTTCACTTTGAAAATGACTGTCAAAATGTCACTATGGAGTTCCTTGTTTGTCTGTGACTTCTATGTCAAAACTGATCAGTTTGAGTTTTTAAAAAGTGTTTTTTCCTAACTTTCAGCACTGGAACTCTATTTGAGAAGTTGCAAGCAGTCTGGAGGACAGAATTAGAATTCAAAATGACCTTGACAAATGGGTGAATTGGTATGAATTCAACAATATGAAATTCAATAACGTGCAAAGTATAGGGTTGCCAACTCTGACTGAAGCTATTCCAGGAGATTTTTTCCCCCCCCAACATGACATAATGTCATTTTCTTAACATATCCTATTAAAATTGCCTGGATTACTTTGAGTAGTCACCGGGAGATTGATGCTGATTCCGGGAGACTCCAGGCCAAATCTGGAGGGTTGCCAACCCTAGCAAAATACTTCACTTAGGAAGGAAAAATCAAATGCACAGCTACAAAATGGGGAATAACTGGCTACGCAGTAGTACTGCTGAGAAGGATGTGGGGTTCTAGTGGATCGCAAATATAAGTCTACAATGTGATGCAGCTGAAAAAAAGGTTAAGATTATTCTAGTGTGTATTAACAGGAATGTTGTGTGTAAGACATGGGAGGTAATTGTCCCTCTCGGCACTGAGGACTCAGCTGTAGTACTGTGTCCAGTTCTGGGCACCACCCTTTGGAAAGGTGTGGACACATTGGAGAGACTCCAGAGGAGAGCAACAAAAATGTTAAAAGGTTTGAAACCCTGACATTTGGGGAAAGGTTAAAAAAACTGGGCACTGTTTTGTCTTGAGAAAAGAAGACTGGGGGGACCTGATAAGTCTTCACATATGTAAGGGCTGTTATAAAGAAGACTGTGATCACTTGATTTCCATGTAGGACAAAAAGTAATATACTCAGTCTGCAGCAAGGGAGATTTAGGTTAGATATTTGGAGAAACTTCCTAACTGTAGGGATAGTTAATCACTGGTATAGGATTTCAAGGGTGGTTGTAGAATCCCCATCACTGGAGGCTTTTAAAAACAGGTTGGACAAACGCTTGTCGGGGATGGTCTAGGTTTAATTGGTCCTGCCACAGTGCAGGGGGCTGGGGTCTTGGACATGATGACTTCTTAAGGTCCCTTCCAGCCCTACATATCTATGATTCTGTGAAAGTCATGTCATACATCCCCTACAGTAATAAAAGTTCTACAGTCCAACTTATCCTTTCTGTTACATATGCACAATCCCATCATCTTCATAGTGTTCAGATGTGTGTGATCCCCATTATCTTCACTATGTTTACGTAGATATAAATGATTGTCAGTGCACTAGAAGGAATATGTGTATGCAAGTTTTTGAGTTGCTTCATAGATCTGGTGTAATCAGGAAACGAAAGTCCTCTATAGCAATGCAACTAGCGGGTTTGAAATTTTCAGCCCCTCCAGGGGATGGAGGGAAAGGTGGTGGAAGGTAGGGCATTACTAATGGAAAGGTACTACCCTGTCAGCTCCCCTTGCTGCTCTGCAAAAGTTGTAACTGACCCCACCGGTAGTTCATAGATTCTAAGTCATTGTGACCATCTAGTTTGACCTCCTAAATCACACAGGAAATAGAACTTCCCCAAAATAATTTCTAGGGCAGATCTTTTACAAAGACATCCAATCCTTATTTAAAAATTGTCAGTGACGGAATATCCACCGTGACCCTTTGTAAATTGTTCCAATGATTAATTACTCTCACCATTCAGAACTTATGCCATATTTCCAGTCTTAATTTGTCTAGCTTCCACTTCCAGCCATCATGTTATACCTTTCTCTGCTAGACTGAATAGCCCATTATTAAATATTTGCTTCCCATATAGGTACTTACTGACTATAATCAAATCACCCCTTAACCTTCTCTTTGTTAAGATAAATAGATCGAGCTCCGTGAGTCTATTGCTATAAGGTATGTTTTCAACATAAGAATGGCCATACTGGGTCAGACCAAAGGTCCATCTAACTCAGTATCCTGTCTTCCGACAGTGGCCAATGCCAAGTGCCCCAGAGGAAATGAACAGAACAGGTAATCATCAAGTGATTCATCCCCTGTCGCCCATTCCCAGCTTCTGGCAAACAGAAGCTAGGGACACCATCCCTGTCCATCCTGGCTAATAGCTATTGATGGACCTATCCTCCATGAACTTATCTATTCTTTTCTGAATGCTGTTATAGTCTTGACCATCACAACATCCTCTGGCAAGGAGTTCCATAGGTTGATTATGTGTTGTGTGGAAAAAAAGACTTCCTTTTGTTTGTTTTAAATTTGCTGCATATTAATTTCATTTGGTGACCCCTAGTTCTTATGTTATGAGAAGTAGTAAATAACACTTCCTTATTTACTTTCTCCACACCAGTCATGATTTTATAGATATCAATCATATCCCCCCTTAGTCATCTCTTTTCCAAGCTGAAAAGTCCCAGTCTTATTAATCTCTCCTCAAATGGCAGCCGTTCCATACCCCTAATCATTTTTGTTGTCCTTTTCTGAACATTTTTCCGTTCCAATATATCTTTTTTGAGATGGGGTGACCACGTCTGCATGCAGTATTCAAGATGTGGGTGTACCATGGATTTATATAGCCGCAACATGATATTTTCCGTCTTATTATCTATCCCTTTCTAATCCTTTAATTATTCTTGTGGCTCTTCTCTGAACCCTCTCCAATTTATCAACATCCTCCTTGAATTGTGGACACCAGAAATGAATGCAGTATTCCAGCAGCGTTTGCATCAGTGCTATATATAGAGATAAAATAACCTCTCTAACTGTATTCAAGATTCCCCTTTTCATGCATCCCAAGATCCATTAGCTCTTTTGACCACAGAGTCACACTAGGAGCTCACGTTCAGCTGGTAATCCACCCTTGACCCCCAAATCTTCTTCAGAGTCACAGCTTCTCAGGATTGAGTCCCCCATTTCCTGTAAGTATGGCCTACATTCTTTGTTCCCAGATGTATACATTTACATTTAGCCATATTAAAACCAACACAACTTTGCTTGTGGCCAGTTTACCAAGTGATCTAAATTGCTCTGAATCAGTAGCCTGTCTTTGTCATTATGATTTTGTTTTCTTCCAGGTCATTGATAAAGATATTTAATAGTTTAGGGCCAAGAACTGCAGCCCCCCACTGGAAACAGACTCACTAAAAGATGATCCCACATTTACAGTTACATTTTGAGACCTATCAGTTAATTTTCAATCCATTTAATGTGTGCCATGTTACTTTTATATTGATCTAGTTTTTTAAACAAAATGTCATGCAGTACCAAGTCAAACGCCTTACTGAAGTGTAAATATATTACATCCACTCTATTATCTTTATCAACCAAACTTGTAACCTCATCAAAAAAGATATCAAGTTAGTTTAACAGGATCTATTTCTGTTAAAATCTATGCTGATTTTCAATAATTACATTACCCTCCTTTAATTCCTCTTCTGCCTTAGCCAAGCCTCTTGCATGTTTCCCCCCCAGTATTCTAGGTTCTTTTTCCTGGTCCTCAGTACCAGCATCTCAGAGTTCCTCCCCCTAAAATTGTCATCTTAGGGCAGATATTGGGTATATCAATCTTGTTGCTTGTACAGGGAGAGTCCTAGCAGTTGTGAGTTTCTCTTTCCTCCCTGTTGCTGCTGCTCTGCTCATGATATTATCACAACAATGCCAAAACTCTGTCTCAAACTGGGTAGTGGTGGAAGGGTCTGGAAATCAAGGAATTCCACCTAAAATGAATAAATGTTAAACAAAGTCATAAACAAAAATTGACCATCGTTGGTCATAGTTATACACTACTAAGACATCCCATTAGACTTCTGACGTATTCAGGTCTCAGATTTACCTCTCAGTACTGTTCCAATGAGTACTATTACAATTCTGTCCATGGGCACAACCATGTGCAGTTCGTTCGTTCTTTCTTTTGTTCGTTCCACACACTATCCTAACTCATATAAAAGTTAAAATATCATGCATCTTCCAGATTTTCTAAACAGTCCACCAATTCTTAAAGTATACCTTTGCTTCTCCTATTTTGCTGCTGTTAGAACATATAAATACTAATGCTTAGATCCCTAGGAAGGAAGCAGTTCTGTCCAAAAACTTAACATTCCACAGACTCCTAAAGGTGTTTCTCTTTGTGAATGTGAGGTATTGTTAAAAATTAGACCAATTACCCATTTATAAATCTTAAGAGGAATAGTAAATTGCAACACTTTTTTAAACCCTGTAAAGATTTATTATAAATTATTCTTTTTGGAGAATTATTAATTTTGTTTACACTTTTTCTAATAGGTTTGTCTTGGCAATTATTTTCCACTGTGTCTTGATCATTTAATTTCAGTCCTCTGTCCTCTGAATGTTCTTGTTCAGCTGAAAGTTCTTGTTCATCTGGAGTTTCTTCCTTTGTTGATTTTGTCTTTTTTAAATCAACATCTTTTTGTGTGCAGTCTTCCTTCTAGATTGTGAGAATGATTAGACACCTGAGTCTCTCCACTCCTGCTACAGGCTTCTTAGTAAGACTTTCCAACACCCAAAGGTGAATTTACCAGAGACAAAAATAAAGTTGTCCTGTGAATGGCTATAATCTCAACTAAGAGATGTGTTTCTGTTCCTCCTTTAAAAAGAAAAGGAGTACTTGTGACACCTTAGAGACTAACCAATTTATTTGAGCGTACAGACTAACACAGAGTAACACTGCTGCTACTCTGAAACCTGTTCCTTCTTTATTATTTGAGCATGAGCTTTCGTGAGCTACAGCTCACTTCATCGGATGCATCCGATGAAGTGAGCTGTAGCTCACGAAAGCTCATGCTCAAATAATAAAGAAGGAACAGGTTTCAGAGTAGCAGCAGTGTTACTCTGTGTTAGTCTGTACGCTCAAATAAATTGGTTAGTCTCTAAGGTGCCACAAGTACTCCTTTTCTTTTTGCGAATACAGACTAACACGGCTGTTACTCTGAAACCTGTTCCTTCTTTGTTTCACAATAGAGGGCAGTACATAGTGTCTCACTCACTGTTTTTTCCCCTGTATGTCTAAAACTTCTAATCTTTTCTTTCTTTAATAAAATCCTAATCCTTTTGCTTCCCACTTTTCATTGTATCTGAAATTTAGTAATTTTAAGAATTGTGTACCCACCACATCCACAGATACTGCCTGTTTGATATATTGTAACTCAAATATATTACATATAGTTACACTGTAAGCAGCTGTAAAGTGATCTGTGATAATGTGTATGAGTGATACTATGCATGAAGGAAGTATATGACAGTTGTCTTGTAATAGCTCAGATGAGCTGAGAAGTGAGTTTTAATCTGCATAGCTTCATTTGGAGTATCTGGAGAAGTGTTGGTAGTTCTATTTGATTAGGTGGGATATTTAACTCAGTGTCAACTCTGTAGTGATTAGCTTCTCATAGCTTTCTTATTATTAGCAAGAAGGTACTTTTTGTGTGGAATGATGCCCTCTAGTGTTCCAATAGTGTTGTATCAAGCCATAAAAGATTATGAAAAGTTAAGTAAAAGCTTTTATTGAATATATGTACTCTTCACAGCTTGCTGTGCAACAGTTTTCAAAATGAACAACTTTGTCTGCTTTAACAACATTTTTGAATATAGATAAGGAAGCTTTAGTTTAAAAATAACATGCAGCTTCCTTTTTAAAACTACAAATATTTATTTGAAAGGTGGCTCCTCCATTTACTTGATGAGAGCTGACTTTGAGATTCTGCATTTGCCTCTCTTTCTCTCTCAGCCCAAGTGGTGAGAAGAGATAAGGGCACAAAGGTCTTTTCTGCAGTATCATTGTGATGTCAATGATGAAGAAACTTATCTACCTTTTTGCAGTCCATTCAAATAAGCTGTCTGTAAAGTGCGTGGCTTTCACAGCTTGCTCCTTGCTCCGCACGTGCCCTCTGGAGGTCCAAAATGACCTCATTCTTCAAGTTGGATTTCAGCCTTAACTTAAGCAACAAGGAAAGCAGGGCTTAAAGTGTGCAGGAGTAGGGGATGAGACCTAGGAGCAAAACTCTGAAAGCTCAAAGAGTCACCGAGGAGCACAGAACACTACCTGAGTCACTGCCTCCTACAGCGCCAAGGGCTCTGCTCCCCCATGGGCAGGCGCTGGCCACGTATTGGCCCGTCTGCCATCACAAGTGGGTTTGATGTCCCTGGGGGAGGGGGCCAATCAAGCCTGGGGCTGGGAGCTGCAGGAATCTGAGGAGTGGCAGACAGCAGCTCTGGAGTGCTCCAGCCAGGGAGGGGGCAAGTACCCTGCCCTGGCTGCCCAGCACCCTGTTAGGGATAGGCTCGGAGCTGGGCCAGCAGGGAGGGACAGGGTGGGAAGGGATGGGAGGTCAGAGGCAGCACCGTGACACAGGCCCTAGAACTCACTGAGACTCCCCAATCCCCACAGAATATCACTGCACCCCCTCCGCCAGACATCCCCACCCTCACTGTCATGGCACCCCCACATCCAGAGAGAGACCCCTACTGTACCTCCATCCCCAGAGAGACATCACTAACCCCACTGTCAAGGCACCGCCACCATTACTGCACTCCCATCCCCAGAGAGGGACCCCTCAACCCCACTGTTACTGCATCCCATCCACACAGAGAGACCCCCAACCCCGCTCACTGCAGCCCTATTCCCATTGCACCCCACCCCTGAGAGAGACCCCCCCCATCCCCACAAACTGTCACTGCACCCTCAGTCCTCTATCTCCAGAGTCCCATAGAGACTCCAAATCCCAGAGACACAGCCAACCCCTCTGATTGTCACTGCACCTCAGACCCCTATCCTCATGGACCCCCAATCCCACTGTCACTGCACCCCAACCCCAGGGTGATACACCCAAACTCTCTGACTGTCACTGCACGCCAACCACTAAGACCCTTAATCCCACTGCCACTAAATCCCCAACCCTATTGTCACTTCACTGCCACCCCCAAGAGAGATCCCCAGCCGCACTGACTGTCGCTGTACCCCAACTGCCTATCCCCAGATACCCCCCAACACCACTGAATCTCGCTGCATCCCCAATGCTACTGAATCTCACTGCATTCCTCAGCCTCCTATCTCTAGGGATCCACAGTCCCACTGAATTTCACTGCTCACTCAGCCATCTATACCCAGAGAGACCCCAGCCTCACTGAACCACCCATCTCCCCCAAACTCATGGGACATATTTTGTTTTAATAATTCGTATGAGGCCTGTTGCCTCAGTTAAAAACAATAATATATGAGTATAAATAAAACAGCATGTGATTTTATACATATATATAAAAACAATAGAATTGTGAATTGTCTGTATCAAGTGCATGAAAATTTACTTTGGCTGGGGTTATGATCCCAAGATTCCTTGATTTCAGCTTGCGTTCTTCATGGACGGACTATTTATCACATCAAATGAAAATGTAAACAGTACCTGCCTCTGTCACTGATTTGGAGCACTACTCGTAATTAGCTCATCACTCCACTTAATCAGTTCCAGATTTGAAACTGAGGAGATGGTCTTGTGTTTTCCTCTTGCCAAAATCAAGTACGAGCCCCTGTTTCATAGCTGCAAAAGCGATAGTTTATCTGAATCCTGTCTAACCCACATTTGTGGAAAACTATGATGTTTCTCACTGACATCCTGTTCGAGGGCCTATAAAGGTAGAGAGCTCTTTACAGCTTCTTCATCGAGAAGTGTATAAATCTATATAATATGTTAGAGGAGTGCAGTCTCCTAGCTGCACCCTCTTGCTGGCATTTCACTGGACTCCCTTGCCTCAGTTTCCCATCCTGTTCCTGGAAATAATCCACTCACAAGAGACTTAAAAAAAAAAATTACTACCCTTCTCTTGGATTATAATTTATTAAACATAGTCTAGCTTCCTTTAGCTTGCCCCTAGGTTCAGAGCCCCACAGTCTTCCTTCCTGGGGCTGCGTGGTTCAGATCCTGGCCTCCCTGGCCTGAGAACTCTCCCCTTTCACAAAGTCCTCCTCCTGGAACTTTGTGCTGGCAAAATCCTCCTCTCAGCCAGCTGCCCCTGATTGGGCTTGGAGCCTCCTTTTTGAGTCAACCTCCCCTCCTCCCCTGCTCTGACCAATCCATTGACCCTTTTCAGGTGGGTCTTACTACCCCAAATACCTATCTGGGCTAGCTGAGGGGGAGGGGAGCCTTAACCCCATTCACTTTACAAGGCTTCTGGTCCCAGGCCCCTTAATGTGGGCTTGGTTTTCCTGTACCATCTGTCTCCCAGACATGATTCTCTAGAACAGGGGTGGGCAAACTTTTTTGGCCCGAGGACCACATCAGGGTTGCAAATCTATATGGAGGGCCGGGTTGGGAAGGCTGTGCCTCCCCAAACAGCCTGCCCCCTCCCACTTCCTGCCCCCTGACTGCCCCCTTCAGAACTCCTGACCCATCCAACCCCCCCTGCTCCTTGTCCCCTAACCACCCCTCTATCCAACTGCCCCTTCTCCCTGTCCCCTGACAGGCCCCCTGGGACTCCCACGCCTATCCAACCCTCCCTGTTCCCTGTCCCTTGACTGCCCCACCCCCTATCCACACCCCCGCTCCCTAACAGGCCCCCCAGGACTCCCATGCCTATCCAGCCCCCCCTATTCCCCATTCCCTGACCGCCCCCCCGAACCTCTGCCCCATCCAACCGCCCCTAACCCCCTGCTCCCCTAACTGCCCCCCGCGACCTCCTGCTCCCCGCCCCCTTACCATGCCGGATCCAGCCATGTCTCCACACTGCCCAGCAGGAGCGGAGGGCCAGAGCACTGGTGGCATGGTGAGGTGAGGTTGCAGGGCAGGGGGGACAGCGGGGAGGGGCCGGGAGCTAGCCTCCCAGGCCGGGAGCTCAGGGGCTGGGCAGGACTGTCCCACGGGCCGTAGTTTGCCCATCTCTGTTCTAGAACCGTCTTCCTCTCACCCAACATCTGTTTTGGTCATTCCTTCAGCTGCCTTCTGCCTTCCCTTGACACCTGGAATGGGGTAGCTGGCTTCTCAAATTACCTCCTGGGGCTTCAAGTGCCAAAACCCCTTTATAGTATACATAAAAAATATAAACTATATTTAAATTGCTCTTATTAGTTCAGGCAGTTTGCCATGTTTCTCTCACTGCCTGCAATCTATTACATTTTTCTATTAGAAATATGAAGCTTTTTAGAGTGAGAAATCCTCTGAGATGTATATCTTTAGAGAAGAGGTAATTAGGTGTAATTATTATTTTCTGAAGACCTGCATGTTCATGGAATACCATTCACTCACCCTCCTCCATGGAAAACTGAGGATCTATAACTTTCCTAATTTATATAAATTTTTAATTAGTTTTTAAGGGAGTATTTTTGCCTCATAATTGAAAACAACTAACTATTGGAACACTAGGGACTGCCCAAGTACTTCAGCACACAGTACCCAAGTACTGTGTGATGACGTCTTTGCATGCAACAGCTCAGATCTATCTGGGAGGGTTTCTGCCAGAACTGTGTGCAGTCGCACAGAACCCTAGAATGGTAATCCATTGGCATGTATATCTTCAGAGAACTATTACAGGTAAGTAAGTAATTCTTTATTTTCTTAGATTAGTCCAAATAACATTTCAGATACAAGTGTGGAAGATAACTTTCAGTATGTCAGATGTGTATAATACAGTACTGTATTTGCAAGAATGTGTAAAGTATGCATTCATTGCCTAAACTGTTTACAGTTTTGAGATTAAAGCAGTGAGTTTTACTATGATTGTCACAATAATTACTACTATAGCTGTGTAACCAAGTGGGTAGGTAGTTGCTTAAAAGAGCAGAAGAAATAACATGAGTAGTTATGTTTCAGAGATAACAGAATGTTAGCTGAAGTACTTGTGATGAGTGAGAAACCAAACTTTTCATTTCAGTTGAGTAGATACAAACCCACCATAGAAAATTATTTACTTATTGATTTTATTATGGATAAATTTAAGTTTTCCTGACACAGTGCAAAAATATATTTTTAAATTTTGAAACAGTTCAGTTAAACTGCTTAAATCTTAATGCTGTTTTTAGTAATCTTGCATACCATATAAAATATTATACATCAGGTAAGTAGTATTTAAAACTAGTGAAAATTAACTAATAACTTTTTCAGCGTAATCTATCTTTGTCTTTGTTACACTTGTCTGTAAAATAGTACAAAGGGACAGTTTCCATTTAACTTACATTTCTGGAATAATTAAAGTTCTGTGATCCTGCATTAACATTTATTTTGTGATTCCATGATTTGTAAAGTAGGCTACAGTTTGATGGGAGAGCTAAGGGAAGTACCCATGTTCTGTAGAAAATGGTGTTGGTGATACTTCGGGTAGGACTTTTCTCATTGAGAAGACTAAGTGTCATAGCATGGTTTGAAGGGACACTGGTACTGGAGCTATCATCTTTTGGATGATTTTTAAAGTGAAGGTCCTGTGCACTTGTGGTCATCGAAGACTCAGCATTTTTCACAGCAGTAGGGATGTTGATCCAGTTTTTTAAAGATATTTAGTCATTGGTGTGCTCAGCATTGCGATGCCTAACTGATTTAGGAGTCTAAATCTAGTGTTCAAAAGGAATTTAGGCAGTTAGGAGCCCAAATCCTGTTGATTGTCTCCCAAATGCCTAAATCTCTTTTGAAAATGAGACAGGCTCCTAAATCCGATAGGAGTTGCAATGCTGCGTGCAGCAGCACGGAAATACCTTTACAAATCTAGGCCATTAACTCTTGGTAAATGAAATGTATCCGAGGAAGCTTTGTTATTTTAGTTTACTCATTCCCTTTCTTTGTTTTCATTGCTAATCTTTCCTGTTGAATTCAGCTGTCTTACACCAGGCTACCTGTCTGTCAGATTGTTTTGTCTTCACAGGTAACTTTAGAAATTGAAAACTTCTGGGACAGAAAATTTCTCAATCTTTTTTACTGTAAAATGCCTTTTACTTGTGGGGTTATGGAAATATTATTAGGATGCTATTGCAGAGTTCAGCCTAGACATAGTAGTTCAGCCTAGACACATAATAAGCCAATTTTAATTTGCTATGTCTGTACCAACTGAATTTGCAACCTTTCAATTCTGATGTAATAAATTAAGTAAGAGTGATGAGAACCTACATTTTGAATGTCAGTAACTTAATGGTCTCACCGGAAATTGTTGGACAGAGTCTACATCTGAGCAATAATGTGTATTGAGGACTTAGAGTACGGAAGTATAGAACAGATATATATCCTGGTTTATTATGCTAATGGATGGGATATAAATGGAGCACACTTGAAAATCTTTGGGTATCTGGGTGGTCCAGGCATATACTGACAGAAAAATATTGTAGTAATGAGAAGTGTGTTGATACAGACAAAATATATTTTTCTGTGTAGAATATATTCATTTTATATAACATTTCTATGTATGTAGAAGTTATGGCAGGGTTAATAAATTAAAATCCTTCTTTGATTTTAAAGTATACTTTTAAAACAAAAGATCAGAAGTATTATGTAAATAATGGAGTCTCTTATAGGATAGGGGAAGAATAAGTGAAGATAACTCTGCTTTTACTTGCATACATAATCAACTGTAATGTAGGATTAATTGCAAAGGAAAGTGCTTTTCTGCATTGCACTGTTTAAACAGACCATTAATGTTGATTTTCAATAAGTCTTGGAACATGGAGAAGTTCCAGAAGACTGGAAGAAAGCTAATGTTGTGCCAGTATTTTAAAAGGCTAAACAAATCAAGGGGGGAATAGCTCAGTGGTTTGAGCGTTGGCCTGCTAAACCCAGGGTTGTGAGTTCAATCCTTGAGGGGGCCATTTAGGGATCTGGGGCAAAAATTGGGGATTGGTCCTGCTCTGAGCAGGGGGTTGGACTAGATGACCTCCTGAGGTCCCTTCCAACCTTAATAGTCTATGATTCTAAGTTGACCCAGGTAATTATAAGTCTATCAATCTGACATTGATCCTGGGCAATATAATGGAACAGCTGATACTGGACTCAATTAATAAAGAATTAAAGGAGGGTAATATAATTAATGCCAATCAACATTAGTTTGTGGGAAATAGATTCTATCAAACTACCGTAATATCTTTTTTTGATGATATCACAAATTTCGTTGATAAAGGTAATAGTGTTGATATAATATACATGGACTTTTGTAAGGCATTTGACTTGGTAATGCATGACATTTTGATTAAAAAACTTGAAAGATATAAAATTAACAAGAATCATATTATATGGATTAAAAGCTGGCTAGCTGATAAGTCTCAAAATATAATTGTAAATGGGGAATCATCATTGAATGGGTGTGTTTCTAATGGGATCCCGCAGAGATTGGTTCTTGGTCCTATGTTATTTAACATTTTTATTAATAACCTGGAAGAAAACATAAAATCATAACTGATAAATTTTGCAGCTGACACAAAAAATTGCGGGAGTCGTAAATAATTAATAGGACAAGTCACTGGTAGCATGATCTGGACCACTTGGTAAGCTGGGTGTAAGCAAACAATATATGTTTTAATATGACTAAATGCAAATGTATACATCTAGGAATGATGAATGTAGGCCATGCTGTCCTGGGAAGTTGTGACTTTAAATAAGCTCGGGAGGTGGGTGGGGGGTTGAGTTGGATAATCAGCTGAACATGAGCTCCCAGTGTGATGCTGTGGCCACGAGTGCTCATGCAGTTGTTGGATGCATAAAGAGGGGACGCTTGAGTAGGAAGGTTATTTTACCTCTGTATTTGGCGCTGGTGAAACAGCTGCTGGAATACTGTGTCCAATTCTGGTTTCCACAATTCAAGAAGGGTGTTGATAAATTGAAGAGGGTTCAGAGAAGAGCCACGAGAATGACTAAAGGATTGGAAAACATGCCTTATAGTCTTAGACTCAAGGAACTCAATCTATTTATCTTAACAGAGAGAAGATTAAGGGATTACTTGATTACAGTCTGTAAGTATCTAAGTGGGGAGCAAATATTTAATAATGGGCTCTTCAGTCTAGCGGAGAAAGGTATAACATGATCCAGTGGCTGGAAGTGGAAGCTAGACAAATGCAGGCCAGATATAAGGTGTAAATTTTTAACAGTGAGAATAATTAACTGTGAGAACAACTTCCCAAGAGCTGTGGTAGATTCTCCATCACTGACAATTTAAAAATCAAGATTGGATGTTTTACTAAAAGATATTCTCTAGGAATTATTTTGGAGAAGTTCTATGGCCCGTGTTACACAGGAGATCAGACTAAATGATAATGATGGTCCCTTCTGGCCTTAGAATTGATTAATTTATTAAATGAACTTTGCACTTTATTATGACTGTTTATGTGTCTAGAGATTTTATTGGTTTTAAAATATTTGCTAGACTGATCTTTATTTTGGTGCAAAATTTGTTATTTTTCTTGCTAAATATAGAATTTTAATATTTCTAGCTTTTCTCTTTCTGCCTGTGAATGATTTACAAACTGGGGTGCTACATAGCAGCATAAAACTTTCGCACCCAGTAAATATCCATGGGCATGAGATAGAAATCAGTTTGCCTTTTGTTATAATGATTTATGAAACATTTTCAAAGGTGGTGTTAAAAATGAAGTCTGACCCTATAAACAGAGAAACTTTTCTTTGCAAATATCCTTGCTCTGTTCACTTATTACTTTAAAAAATTCCTTATATTAACGTTCTCACTTTTAAGTATAGTTTCTAGTCTCCTTACCCCCTTCATGTAATTCTTAATATGTTAAATAAAAATAAATTCCTTGCGCTATTATAGCTGTTTTCAGGATTTATATATTGAATAAACAAGACCAAAAGTCTCTGAAATGTAAGGTAACTCCCTTCTCTTCATGTATAATAATGCCTGCATCTGTAATTTTCACTCCATGCATTTGAAGAAGTGGGTTTTTTACCCACAAAAGCTTATGCCCAAATAAATCTGTTAATCTTTAAGGTGCCACTGGACTCCTTGTTGTTTTTGTGGATGCAGACTAACACGGCTGCCCCCTGGTATCTGAAATGTGATAATGATACCATACCTTGACATTCAGGGCTCAGTTGTGGCATTACAACAGACCATACATTGTGAGGAGGAGGGTGAAGAGGTACATCTCTGCAGTGGGAGCTCCTGGGAACATAGTGCCTTTGGGAGCATCTTTTGAGGGCAGCAGCTTCAACAACCTTAAGTAATGTTCAGTGTAAAGTCTTCCTTTCACACCACTGTTGGCCAGTACAGGGTAGGATATGGCTTCTCCTGGCCTCCTCTGCCTCTTTTGAAGAGGCTCGTCAGTGCGCCTATGGTCACTACCTGGGAAGAGTCCATATACTCCTTAGGCACAAAATCTACAGTTGTGCACAAGCCACATAATACAATAAATCAAGTTCCTACCTAATCTCTTTTGAAGTCCCTGTAATAACACTTTGCATGTCTAGAACACCTCTCATCTGAGGATATTAAAGCATTTTTGTAAAAGTCTGAGTAAATCCTATATTCCCACATTAGAGATGAGGAGACTGAGGCACAAAGAAGTTGTTACTTGCCCAGTCACACAGCATACCTGACCCATGTTTCCTGATGCCCCGTCCTCTGCATTTTCCCGCAGAATGAGAGTTATAATAGAAGTCCATGAGGATCATATAATGTTAAATGCTAAAAAGGCCTTCTAAAATAATGTAGTTTGCTCCTTGAGATGTTAGAGGCTGGAAATTCAGTGGAGTTGGTGCATTGAGTGCGTGGGGAGGGAATCCTTGAATTGTAGATCAAATGGCCCCCTCTATATAATTAAGGCAATATTCTCTTATGTGGGGGAATAAAGATTAGAAAACGGTGGTGGGATCTTCAGGGCTCTAATGTAGGTGTGTAGGGCCGTCCAAGGAAAAAGAGTGCCTCTCTCAAGAGGGTTTGACAGTTGACCTACCAAGAAATTGATGTCTTTCTACAAGTCCTTGAAGCTTTTCTCCCTGTTGAGTTCATGTGTGAAACTGAACAGAACTATTAGGCTTCTGTTCTTGAGGTCAAAGCTCTGATGCTAAAGATAAGAAGAAAGTAGCTGGTAGAAAAGTGAGAGTTGGCACATAGTTGTGCTCCAGAACTGAAGCTATCATTTACAAAGTAAGCAGTTAGCCCTTGTATTTGCAAAAGATATCCGTGATTAGAGTGATGACTACACAGTAAGTCTGCACGAGCTTGTAGACAGCTTTGAAACAATAGTTCTCAGGGAGGTGAGCTGCCCACATTAATCTCAAAAGGATATTGACACTGAAACCGACTAAGGATGTTTTAAATGTCAGCATTGTTAACTATGTCACAGCTGATTATTTTGGCAGAAAAATTATGCTAATGTATATCTCTAGTGTTGTTCATTGAACTGGCAGATTTTGGTGCTGGAGGTTGCTGTCAAGGTTGCCGTGGAGCATGAGGAATTCAAATTTCCCATATTCTTCTTTTCCCTCTCCTATCTCCTCCCCATCCCCTCCCCCTCCCCCGACAAAGTGAAGTCATTTTTTCCCCTCCCAAATGCATACATCTTTTCCCCGGTACCAAAAGCCTCAACTGCTCCCAGGCTCCCAAGCAACTCCAATACCTTCTGCATATGCAAAGCTCCAGCTGTGAAAACCTCAACAACTTCTACAATACACATTTTCAACACAAACGTGTGGCACAATTAGAGTTGAAAATTTGGGGACAGTGTAAAATGTGAGGAAAAGAGACTAAGAGCGATTGAGGGAGACGGGGGAGAAGCAGTATCACAGAATCATAGGGTCAGAAAGGACCGTTATGATCTTCTAGTCTGACCTGCACAACGCAGGCCACAGAATCTCACCCAGCCACTGCTGTAACAAACCCCTAACCTATGTGTGAGCTATTGAAGTCCTCAAGTTGTGGTTTAAAGACTTCAAGGTGCAGAGAATCCTCCAGCAAGTGACTCATGCCACATGCTGCAGAGGAAGGCGAGAAACCCCCAGGGCCTCTGCCAATCTGCCCTGGAGGAAAAGTCCTTCCAGACCCAAATATGGCGATCAGCTAGACCCTGACCATGTGGGCAAGACTCACCAGCCAGACACCCAGGAAAGAATTCTCTGTAGTAACTCAGATCCTACGCCATCTAACATAATTCAGGAGTCCCTGACAAATCATATAGGTCCAATAATGTGCTGTATAGGAAATGGAGCCTGGGAAATAATACAGATGATAATGAAGTGGGAGTAATGAGTCTCCCACTAAATAGAAGAGACTTGATTGATTTAAAAAAAAAAAGAGAGAGAGAGAAAAGAAAAACTGTTATAAATTTAACATCCAGTTAAAAATTTAAGTATTTAGTGATATTCTTAAAGTAGTGCATACCCAGTTAGTCAGTAAAGAAAAAATAGATGTAGAGCTGATCTCTGCTTATACAACCTTATTTATTAATGGTACCTAGTAAGCATTTTAGGGTTTAATGTCTCCCACCTTTTCATTTATTTAGGTTATAAAAATATACATTTCTTTGAAACACTTTGATATAACTTGATTTTAGAAGTTCCCTTTCATGTTTTCTATCACAACTTGGAGAAAAGATTTAATTTGTCATCACTCCCACAAGATGGAGCTCTTTACATATGTAAGACATAAAACCTGTGCTGTGATGGTTACGTTAGGATCATTTTATAAGGTAACTGTTTGTGTTATTTGCTGAACCTTAAAGATAGTCTGTTAGATAATGTTTTAGATAATATATACACCAACATTTTGTTAATCTGCTTCTATGGAAAGGCACGATGCAGTATAGAAAACAGTAAATATTAGGTGTCCTTATAGACAAGTAGAATTGTCTTGTGATTAAGAGACTGAACTGGGACACGTGAGATTTGGGTTTTCTTCCTGACTCTGCCACTGACTCTCTGTATGACTTTTGGCAAGTCACTTAATCTTTTTATGTCTTAGTTTTCCTTCTGCAGTATGGGAATAACGATACTTTGCAACCTCCCATGGGTGTTGTGAGATTATCCTTCCCTACCCTCTGTGAATTAGGGAAGTATTAGGTGTGAAGCTGGTGAGCCCCATACAAAAACACATAAATAAAAATAAATACTGGTTCTTTCATTATGTACTGGACACTGCATCATCTTGCACCTGGATATGTACTTGTACTATGTAATGGTTGATCATTATTTTGTCGGGCATTGGCAATATATCAAAGAAGTCATCAAACAAACAATCTTTTAATGCCCAACTATTTCCCCATTTATGTATCTGAATAGTAAAAATTCAGTGTATGGAGTTGGTTTTGTCACATCATGTTTCAAAGTCCTTTTCTGTATCTAGGTCTCATCTATTTTTTTTAGCCCTCCTTTTTTATTGGTATTAAATTGTGATAAATTCACTTAATAAAACCGCCTATTCATGAATAGTGTGGATAGATAACCTTGGAAAATGAAGCCCTTTCTTTATCCACATGCTATGTGTAGAACTGGCCGTGCAAGATTCCCGCCACTATCCTTCTAACATGGCATAGATAGTCTTCTTCCAGCAATACTACAATTGACTGGGTAGTATATATTATTGGAAAACCTACACATTTGTTCTGCTTCATTGAACAATCGGGCCCAGTAGGTTTCTCTCTGCTGGTTGAACTTGCTAAGCAGAGTGACCAGTTGCTTGCTTCTGAGATTTCCCTTCTCCCCCAACCCCCTCCAGCCAACTGCACTGCCTCTACACGCAACCTTTAATTCATCTTTTGTTTTAGCTCCAAGCAAATGGCCTCAGCTTCTCATAGAGTAATCCAGCATGCTTGATGGGCAGAAAATACCACAAGTGTGACCAAGTCCAAATTCCTTTAAAAACATGCTCACAGTTTGGCAATAGTGATGTCCTGGCGCAGGTGATGTGTCCACAATATCTTCTAAGGATTAGTTAGTTAGTTCTGTCCCTTATGTTCTGCTCTCCAGGTTCGAGCACGTTAGCCCCTTCCTCTTCTTGCAGACACAGAATAGTGCTCAGATGATTGTCCCATACAGGACCCTGGAGTAACACAGCATTTGCTGCTCCAGGTCAAACAGCTTACAGGATTTGCCCATGATGTGGTAGGGGACTAGAGAGTACAGTTTTCAGCACCCTGCATTACTTTCTTGCGTGTATTAGTGGATTAGACTGTCTGGGAGTCCAGGGATCTGTTTGCTCTTGAAAATAACTTCCTTTTTTATGCAGGGCTGCTCAATACCTCTTTTACTCCTCTGACTTCAACTGCTTTCCCCAGCTGGACATTCTAAGTGTAAGTCAGGATCAAAACGGGAAAAACTCTCAGTAGTTCAAGGCTCTCCCTGTAAGAGGAAGGGGAAGCTGTCATCTCTTCTGTGTCCCTTTTCTCCTCAGAAGAGCCAGGCCTTGTCAGACATTTCAATTCTAGCTTTGTTAAGCAAGTAAGTTTCTATGCCTCTCGTAAACCCCCAAGCTCCCCAGAGAGTATAGTCAGAAGAAGGAAGTCATACTTCCCTGTAGAGACTTGGAAGGATAGCACTCTTCTCCTCCCCAAGAACTTGGCCAAGATGGTTACAAAAACTTAGAGGGCTCCAGACTCTACATTCCCCAATTCTTGAACCTCAGACTAACTCTACAGCCTCCTTCCAGACACAGTGGAAAACTGTTGGTCTTCTTCAAAGATTAATCCAGCAGTTGTAGGTCTCAGGGGTTGGGGTGTGTGGGGGAGAAGAAATCCTCTACTTTGCTAGAGGCTAACATTTCCCCCTTGTACTCTGGGGACAAATAAATGGACTCTACCTTAAGAAAGCAATATGAATCTCCACTTAAATATCTCAGTAGGTCCCTCAATATTTTCTGTGTTTCCCAGTTTTCCCTCTGTGGACTCAAGATCTCAGCAACTTTTTAAAAAAAGAATAAAGTTAAATCTCTTTGCCAAAAAATGAGAGGGGGAAAAAAGGACTTTTTTATGACTGAAATTCACTCCAGTGCAGAGAGCCCATCCAAGGGACCCTGCATCACATTCTTTGTTAAGGGTTTAAGTGGTATGGAAGGCCTTGAGCAAAGCTTGCCTTGGGGTGGAATTCACTCATAGCAAATACCCTTTTTTGAAAATTTTAAAGCTAAGTTTTTATAGTAAGTTACAGAAATAAGAAATCATATGCTATCATATAGGAAGGCTCTCTTAAGGGAATGTCTGTATTGAAAGTTCATTTTTTAAGACAGAACAAAAGCTTGTTGTTTATAAAAATATATGCAGAAAAGTAAAACTAAAGTATCAGGAATGTTTTCACACTGGTGTCCTGTACTATTATGACATTCTGGGGTGCAGTCCAGACCAGGGAGGGGCTATGTGACCCCAGCCCTGCGCACTTGGGTGCCTCGCAGTGCTTTGCTGCTGTAACTCCGACCCACTAGTGAACAGCATTCCAGCATGCAGGTAGCACCCTGAATGTCTGTGTATAGCTGCATCCTGCCAGCCACACATCAGTCACACTCTCGCTTCCACCAGCCTTGATTACCACTTGCAGAGTGATCCCAACACACTCCTAATCCTGGATCACCGCCCCCCCCCCACAAATGTGTGTCCTGCACTGTCCAGCCCTCTTCTGGACAGTCCAGATATATTAGGTCCATTGCCCCTTTAAGGGGATCAATATACAACAGTCTGTTACCTAAAATGAAGCTACACAAACAATTCACAATGTTGGATTAGTTTTAATTAAAGAATAAAACAAGTATATTTAACTACAAGAAGATAGGTTTTAAATGAGTACAAGTATAAGGAATTAAAGTTGAAAATGGTTATAAGAGATATAAAGACTAAACTTAACGAACTAGACTTCGTTCAAGGTGTAGTCCCTTACCACATGTTTCCAGAAATATTGCTGACCAAACACTCAGCCAGGACCTGCTGCCAAAATCCAATGGCTGTTTTCTTTTGTTGTCTTAGGTGAGAAGGAGCGAGAGAAATATAGGGAGAGATCCCTTGGGGGTGTTTCTGCCCCTCCGTTTTACAGTTCAGTCACCCTTTTATTTTATTTTCCTGAGGGTTACCCCTAGATGAAGTTCATTCCCACCATGAGGTTGGCGTTATGGAGTTTTGTGTTGAAAAGAGGTTCCATACTGTTGTTTGCTAAGATGCAGATCTGTTTGTTCTTGCTCCTCTTCCTTGCCAAAGAATGTCCTCTTGATAGGTGATGGCCCATCACCTTTGATGACATCTGGCTAGAGGCATCAGTTTGTCCTTTGTCTTTGAGAAACAGATTTGCCCACTCCCCAGACTTGTCTGAAAAACACACCTCAGTTATAATTTCAGCTCACATTTATAAATTTAAATATTATGTTACTACACGTGTTTCATCATGATATTGCTGACCAGTGAGTTATTAGTTTTTCAAACGATACCTCACAAGGCATATTTTGTACAAAGATTATTACAGGAGTTTGTAGCGTGTGAATGCGGGGGTGATTTCCATCGCAACTATATCTTTGCTTATTTTAACCTTTTCCAATATTTTGGTTTCATTTTATTTTTCCTAATGTTTGAGGAACAGTGCAATAAACAACTACAATGGGGGAAGTGAAAGTTGAGGCTTCCATGGAAGATGACCTGTCCAAGGCTCTCTTTTGTGCCATGACTGTTCACCTATAGGTGTCAGCAAAATGGAAAATATTTTTAGTTTTGTGACTAAAGTACTCAAAATCCAGATGTATGATCTGTCTCTATACACGGCCAAAACCGCTGTCCAAGTTACAGTATCTTGGTGTTTTTCCTTAAAGCCCAGGTCAGGTGATTACATGCAGTGGTGCTGGAACAATTTTTATAGTGGGTGTGCTGAGAGCCACTGAACCAAACTGCAAACCTTGTATATAATGGAAACCCCTTCAAGCTAGGTGGTGCTGCAGCACCTATGATTACATGAGAATCTCAGCTTTCTTTTTGGGAGGGAAGTAGTAAGTTTCTAGCCCTCCCGGTTGTGAAGAAAAGCTTGAAAACGCGAAAAGGCTCAAAAACTACAAGGCAAATTAAAATAATTCAGTTTTTAAAAAATCTCATGATTTTTAAGCCAATTTCATGATTTTGGGAGTTTGATGATTTTTGAACATTTGGGGTTGGCAGTACTAAAACTTTCTTACGGGCTTCCTTGACTCTTGCATTGTCTGTGTTGCCATTCCAACAGTCATCTGTCTTGTCCGCCACTGTGACCATGTCAAGTCTCTGTTCTAATCCTTTGGTTGCCTTTCCCCCACTGATCAGATTTAAGGACTCTGTCCTTTTCTCTGCTGTTTAGCTGCCCATACCTCGCACTTCTCTTTGCATGCCCCTTCTGTTGAAGCTTAAAGATTAACCACCCACTATATCCTTTCCTTGCCCATTCTGATGTCTATGCCTTCTTCATGTGACTACTGTTCCCCTGAGCAAGTTCAACAAGCTCCGTGTTCAATTCTTCCATGAGACCTATAAATCCTAGTCTTACCTTCAAAGAATTAACAAACCAACCCACCAACCTCCAACCTTGTGAAAAAAACAAACAAACCCAAAACTCCAAAACCAAATATTATTAAAACAGGTGGAACTAACAAATCACATTTTCAACTTTGCTTTTTATTGTGTCCGCTTGCTAGTTCTCAGTTATATGTCATCTGTAGGCTTATAAGTGGCTCAGGAAGAAGAACCCAGACTCCTTACTTGTCTGTGAAGTCCCAAGGCCAAAGTTTTCAAACTGGATGCCTAAAATTAGGTAACTAAATCCATAGTTAGGATCCTAAATAAAAACAGCCTGATTATCAGAAGGGCTGATGTCAATAGGAGTGATGGTGGCTCACCACTTCTGAAAATCAGACCACTTTTGTGTGCCTAAACATAGATTTAGGTGGAAACTTTAGGCATCTGTATTTTAAAATATTGGCCCTATTGCACTCTTGGAACTGTATATAAATCTTTTTATGAGAAAAAAGATTGCATTTTATTAGTTACTGTTGATTGTAGTTCACTAGGGGGCTGAATACTTCAGGATATTTCTTAACTTTGTTTGGCTAGAGTCATGCAAAATGTATTTAATTGGGCAAATCTGTTGTTAGACAATCTAGAAAAATAAATATGTATATTTGCACTTCTTTATATTTAACAAACAGTGGAATTTGATGAAAAAGTGATCCATGCTATTTGAAGTAGTTGGAGAAGCTGAGTCTTTTGTACTCATATTTGAGCATAAGGGCATAAGTAACCGACCAGTGAGGCTGAGGTCAATCATGATGTAACTGGTTAAGCACCAGGATTAATGCCAAAAGGGTCAGGTTCAGAGCTCGGTTTTGGATTATGTCTTTTGTTTAATAATATCAGCAGTGTGGATCACAAATTATGTCATTGTGATATCAAGTTTGAATTTAAAAGATAAAAACCTTAAGATTTCAGTAATGATCCCTACTTGTTCTACTATTCAGAAAAAAGAAAGTTCTGTTTTATAATTTGTATTTAACAGGTCTGTATATGATGACCAGCCAAATGCACACCAAAGATTTATGGAAAAACTAGATGCTTGCATACGTAACCATGACAGAGAGATAGAAAAGATGTGTAATTTTCACCATCAGGGCTTTGTGGATGCTATTACAGAACTTCTTAAAGTAAGGGCTGATGCAGAAAAATTAAAGGTAAGAAACTACTTATTTAAACTTGTGTATATTGCTATCATTGCTTAATACTAGATGGAATGTTTCTTTTTTTAAGGGATAAGACTTTCATAATGTACATACACATCCTGATGTTTACAATTAAATTTTCAGAAATTGTATAGCTGTTTAGGAATGTCTTGTCTACTAGAATAATAAATTTGCCATGTTCATATTTTTTTTAGGTCTCATTTTCTGATTTCTTCATTTACAATTTTTTGTAAAACATTGCCAAAAATCAGTTTACCATTTTATTAAGTAATTCTGGAAGACTTTTAAATGGCAAAGTATTGGTAAAAGTAATATTTCTTATAATAGGTCTTGTGTTTTTCTCAGTTTGATTACCAAATTATGTATCAGACTTCTCAATTTCAGATTCAGAAAAAATATTGTTAGAAATCTTGATTCTTTTGGAAAGCCTCCACTTGCAGTTGCATATCTTTTAAAAAGTGTTCTTGTGCTCCCCAAAAGAGTAGGTGGTGTTGGTAATATTCATTAGAAGTGAGGACTAAGGTTTACTCAGAAGTCAGAATGCAGAATAGTGAATTGTGAGACCTGTCCCTTTTAGCTCTCTTTACACTTTGGAGAGCAAAATATGCACACCAGACAGAATGAGCGTAGTTCACCAGAGGTTATGATTAGAAGAGCATTATATAAAGGATATTCAGATAACAAGAGACCAAATACAGCATCAATGAGGTCATTGAGCATCTTTGTTTGGAAATTAATGAGATTTTTAATAAACTAGAATGTGCTTCCTTATTATGATGACCTAATGAGTCACTTAATATGTGGGAAAATCTGAGGTCGAGCTTTGCCTGCACCTGCAGCATTAAAATGTTGCTGTGGTTTGGAGATTTCCACGTTTGATGTTAATCAACCACCCAGTGTTTGCATTCAGCAAAGTATGAATGTTTAATTACCATAAAATGCAATCACCATTTCTTACAGACAATGAATGGCACATAGAGCTTATTGAGGTTATCAAAAAGGGACCAGTGGTCAATTGGGTCAATGATTTGAATTGTTTGACAGACCTACAGAAACAAGTAAAGTTCAAAAATCCCAAGTAAATTTGAGAAGTTTGCCACAGAATCTGTTAGAAAGAACTGTCATAAGTAATTGAAGTTAACAAAAGCCCTTTGCAATCAAAAGTTCAAGTTCAAGCTGTAGAGTTAATTTGAATTTGCATTTCTTTGTTCTAAATTTCTCATGAAGCATGATCTAATTACAAGGGTGAGCAGTTACATCAGGGCAATATATGCATATTTGTCTAACAAAGGTGAAATTATTTTTAAGGTCCAAGTTACTGATACCAACCGAAGGCTTCAAGATGCTGGGAAAGAGGTGAGAAAATGGTTTTTAATTGAATATTTGCAGCAAATTAAATTTGTTTGCATAATTTAATTGTAATTTTTTACAAAATATCTAAGGTGATAGCCCAAACAGAGGAAATCATCCGATGTAGAATTCAGCAGAGGAATATTACAACAGTAGTGGAAAAACTGCAGTTGTGTCTTCCAGGTGAGTTACAAATATGTGCAATAGTGACATTTGGCTAAATACAGTAGCCAATGAGATAAGTCATTATACCCAAAACGCAACAGAAGTTTTATTTTTTTTCTCATATTTCAATGTTCTGTAACATGAATTTAGCGGAGGAATTACTAGGATCTTACAAATGTGTCCAAATTTAGATCTCGTGATGGTATATTTATTCTATAATAATTGTAATAGGGTAAACATAAAGTTTTGTTTGAAAACTAACAACGAGAGGACATAGATTGTACAAAAAAATTAAGCATGTGTATTTTTATCATACAATAAATATGTTTGCATTTAAACCTTTGAAGTTGTTGTTTAACATTTATTTTCCTGTGGTTAAAAATGTAAGGAAAAACATTAAAAAGTTTGTGAACGTTATTTGTAGTAGCATCTTTCAACATTGTGCAGTATTACAATAGTATGTTTTTGAACATCACCATCTTGAGACATTGTTTCGTATATAGTTAGAGAACATTGCATTTCATAGTGTACATCTATAAAGACTGACTTCTGTTTATGACGTTGGCAGATAGGTTTGAACCTTTTTCTTTGTACTGCGTAATCTTTCTGTTGTGACTTGGGATAATGACAGTAGATGGTACTGTTGCCTTTCTGTGAGCTGTTCCCATTAACTGATCATACATTTGAAATTCCCCACGTTTTTTATGATGTGCTATAAACATAATTGGTTGACAGATATTTAAACAAAAGTTGGTGTGCTTATACTGAGAAAAGTTTGAAACTACTGTTTCACTTTTAAATTCTTTACTACTTAATTTCTCTTTAATAGTTCACTTTTTTTCTCTTAATCTGCAATCTAGAACCTTATTTTTCACTACTTCTAGTTGGTCTTCCTATTGTAATAGGTTACTGAGAAAAGCGTGTAAGTGAAACGAAGACTAAAATAATATACAGTATATATTTTCCATTTTAAAGTATATATTCTTTTTCTTATTAACTTATTAACGTATTTAGTTTGCAATAAGATCTAAATGGGTTAATATTTTTGTTTTTATATAGTGCTGGAAATGTACAGCAAACTAAAAGAGCAGATGAAAGTAAAAAGGTGAGTGAATTTATTTCTGTAACTGAAGTGTAACTTTTTCAGTGAATGGGTTCATCTACTTGTCTTTTACAATTATTAACAGACTGATAAAGACTAGTAAGGTCAAGACATAGTGAATCGTATAGTCAGGTCTTTTCATCATTCCTTTCCTTTGTTTCAAGTATGCCATTACAAATTAACAGACGTTACATGAAAAATAACATAATTTTAATATCTTAATTAAGAAACTTCAGAAAACAGTTTTTACTTAAATAAGCATGAATGCAATGGAAATATATTTTAGGACATGAAATATAAACTTTTATTAATACTGTAAAACAATTTAAGGACCAAGAATAAAAGTGATCCTTAGGGAGTTCAGTAGAAATGGTAAAATAATGGTCCCTTTTTGGTTCGTTAATACCCCAGTAATCTATCATAGTACATGAAATTGTATAATTCAATTTCCCATGTATCTTCCTTCAGTGACAGAAATTTTGTTAGTCTCTTATTTATTTGAAACAATTAGTGTAATATGTAAAAATTTTCTCTTTACTGTATGCACAAAAATGTGAACTCTAAAAGACATTCTCTAGATGTCAGAGTTGGATTTGTGTTTGCTGTTTACTACCTATGGGCTAGATCACTGGTTTGCAATCTTCTCAGAGTGAGGGCAGCATGTTGTTGCAGTGTCTTTGGAGCAGCCCAGCAGGGAGACTGACTCCTTGAGTCAGTCTCCTATTCAGTGTTCCCACTGTTCTGGGAAGAGGAAGTAAACTCCCTGGACCTATACTCATTGTAGTGTATGCTCCGTAACATACAGGTACCACTTTCTGCTGGGTAGAATAGCTGTTCTGCAGAGCCTGCTGCTTCCTGCATGCTGCAAGCGTTGATACAGCACACTTAGTTAAAGTGGTCATGTCCTTTCACTTCCTTGCACTGTTGCACAGGACAGGACAGTCTGGCTTTATAATTGGCAGGGGTGTTAAATTACAGAGTGGAATCATGGAGGGATCACATGAGTGAGCTACACTTGCAGTTAGTTTTTTAGCAGCATTTTGATTTCAAGTAATCTATTATTTTTGTAGTTTGACTCCCATTGGTTCTTTGGGGTTGATTGTTTTTTTTACTATTATTGAGAAGTCATCAGTACTCTTCAAAGCTAAAAATAACCTTCAGTCCTGTAAAGATTTAGTGCTATGTCAGCTCCTGTAGAAAAAATGCTACATGGGAAACTGCAAGTCAAGAACTGTGGCATTACAGAGGTATCAGCCCACTAGAGTAGGTGTTAGGACATGTCATCATCATCCCACTAGAAAGAAGGCCGAAGGGGGAGGTCCTCTAATAGCATCAATATCCTCAGAGCTGTATTGAAATCCCATGGAGATCTAGAGCACTGGCTCTCAACCTTTCCAGACTACGGTACCCCTTTCAGGAGTCTGATTTGTCTTGCGTACCCCAAGTTTCACCTCACTTAAAAATGACTTGCTTACAAAATCAGACATAAAAATACAAAAGTGTCACAGCACTCTATTACTGAAAAATTGCTTACTTTCTCATTTTCACAATATAAAATAAATTGATTGGAATATAAATATTTTACTTATATTTCATTGTGATACTTACCATATAATAGTATATAGAGCAGTATAAACAAGTCATTGTTTGTATGAAATTTTAGTTTGTACTGATGTCGCTAGTGCTTTTATGTAGCCTGTTGTAAAACTAGGCAAATATCTAGATGAGATGACATACCCCCTGGAAGACCTCTGTGTACCTCTGGTGGTACATGTTCCCTTGGTTGAGAACCATTGCCTCAGAGCAATCAAGCTGAGAGACAGTATCTTCATGCTACTGCTCAGGCTCCTTTCTTCTTTATAGTATGGCTCTGTCATTAACTGTGTGACAATCGTTTCCTTATGACTTAGTCTTCTCCATGGGGGAGCACAGAGAGCATGGAGTGGTATCCTGTGGAAATTGACATTAATTCTGGTGGTAATTTCCTGTGGCTTGCCAGGCAACAAAGCCATAGAGTGTCTGCACACTAGCCACGTTCCCCTTAATACTGCAATGGTACCACTGGAGGGACTTCCACAGGGTCAATGGGATGCTGCTGTTGTGGTTCCTCTTCCTTCTCTCCAATAATTCTTGTCCCATTGTAATGAGACTTCAATGACTTTATCTTATATCTGCCAAGCAGACATGATGTTGTGTTCTTTAAGTAGCTGAAGTAACAGGGATTATGTTTGCATAGGCTTCTTAAGTCACAAACTCATGGCATGTACCAGTAATCCAATATACTTACTAATAATTCAGTATATATCACTGCTGAAAGGTTCTACATAGTCCAAGCTAATGCTTATAATTGAATATTAGAAGTTTAAAAACTGACTAAAAAGCTGAACAGTATAAACAGATGGGCACTCAAAAATGACACGTTAATAGAAATTCTTGGAAGCCATGAGTTTTTCACCACAGTGGAGTGTTAAGGTGTATGGGATAGTTTATTTTGAATTTAATTTGCTATTTTTCCATTTACAGGCATCTTTTATAACACACAAAGACATTTCACTGACTTAAAGGCAACATGCTATAGATTTTTTAAAAGTAGATTTGTCTTCTTTTTTTGCCTTTATGATGCGTAAAGGATGTATGAAGCTTTTTCCCGTGATTTTTTTTTTAAACCATACAAATATCATGAATGGCGAGTCTGGTCTTGCTTGTTTTTGCAGGAAGAACTTGAGAGTGTCAGAGATGTGTAATGTGAATGTTCATTGAACTGAACCTTAATTGAAAAGATAAGGGTTTTGACTCTTTAACAAAGACTTTTTTTCTCACAAGAGTTTATTGGATATTAACATAAAATTAATAATAAAAACAAAAAACTAATAAAAATACTTTTCCTTCTCAATTTCTCAGATTTCCATCTTTTAAAATGCTGTAATTTCATCAGTACCTCAGTTTCCATGAAATCGCAGACAAGATCAGAATTGCTAATGTAAAAAAAACAAGCAGAGAAAAAGGTGTGGCATTTTTTGGTTTTAGGACAAAATCCTTTCAGGACTTCTTTACATATCGTAAAGAAGCCAAAAGAGCAGAAGCTCATTTACTTCCTTCTATAGACATCACCTTTTAAGATAATGCAAAGTATGGGTCTGGAATATGTGTTGCTTTACTTTGCCAAAATGAAGGCAAATGAAGTGGATTCCAAACAGCCATCTGTTGGTAACAATTTTTGGTCACTGCCAACCTGGACTGGATTTTAACTGGTGACCCAAGGGTGAAAGGCTCTGTATCCCATTTAACTATCTTCTGAGCCATGTATAATGCAAGTTGACAAGAATCATAGTTGTGAGGAGAAATAAATGAGGAGTCTGCTCTAAACAGACAAGACTGGTTGAAGAATTTTATGGAGGGGTTAAATCTTGGGAGAAAGTGGCTTAAGGGAAGGGGTTTTGGTGCTCCCAGTGTCTTATTACTCACTATGGGTTTATAGATTTATAATGAACCTTCCAATTTTTTTTCTTTTAAAGACTGTTTTAAAGTGACTTAATCATATCATGCTTTTGATTTAACCGTATTATATCTTATAGCCTGTGGCTGCCTGAATGTGTCTTTGAATAAGGTTACAGATTTTGCTTTAGAAAATGATGGATATACAACTCCAACAGGATTCGTTAGAGAAAGAGATACAAAAGCACTGATTTTGTTAGTGTACTGTGGGAAGCACTCAATACTACGAGTGCAATAGAAATGCCTGTACAAAATAAATTGATTGCTAAGACTGTTGTTGGACCTTATTTAAGCTACTGTAGGAAACATGGATGGGACTATGATCTTGTGGGTAAAGTTTAGTGCTGAGAGATCGGGGTTCTTTTCCTGGCTTTGTCATTGACTTTCTGCATAACTGTGGGAAAGTCACTTAGCCCTTCTGTGCCTCAGTTACCCATACAATACAATGGGAGACAATGGTTCCTTATCTCAAACAGAGTTGAGATTCATATGTTTTACCAAAAGTTTGAGGAAAGGTGTTGTATGAGTGCAGTATATAACCACAGCACAACGGGACCAAATTCCACAGCAGCAACCCCTAAATTCTGTGGCAATGTAAATTTATTCTAATCCCCATTCAGCCCATCCCCATGCAAACAAACGCTCACAGTTGAACTCTATGAAGTGACGTTAAATCCATTGTTGATTATTTTCAGCTCTGACTGGTTTTGAGAATGGGTTCTTTCATTGTGCTTTCTAGATGGTTCAGCTCCAAGTCTCTGTTCCCATGTCATTCTCCAGGTAGCCCAGCTAAGAATTTCCTTTCCCGGTGTACCCCAGAGAAGGGGGAAGCTGATAGCTGACTACAGTGGCTAATGTCTCTAGTTGAGCAGGTTCCTATTGCAACCACCCTCATGGATTGCTTGAATGGCAATTTTTAAAGGAAGTGCTTTAAATCTAAACGTTTTTAAGCTGTGTAGATGGCTGTAGCGTTTCTCAATGACTGGTCTATGGGCCGGCGCCAGTCCCTGAGATCTCCCTGAAACAGTTTAGGAAGGCAGCAAGCCATTGCCTGGTATCGAAAACGTTGAGAAACACTGGGCTACAGGGATTCCCTTCCTTCACAAAAGTAATGTTGCAGTCAAGATGGTGACTGTTCGACATGAATTTTTTTTTTACTTTTGTAGCTATACCCAGGTCATATGGCTTTCTTTCTCTGTTAGCACTGATCATTTTTTAAACCAGTTTGTATGAACACATTGAATATGAAATTCCACTTATGTGAGGCTGTTCTTTTAATTAGCATGTGTTATTTATATAGCACCAACAGCAAATTAGGTGTTTTTCAGACTAGTATGAGGACAGGACATACAAAGAGCTTACAATCTAAATAGGCAATATACACTGAGTCAGGAAAAGGAAAGGAGAGTAGTGCCAAGTAAGTTTCTTTGTGAGATATTGTTTCAAAATTTGAATCAAGTCTTCTGGAGTTGTGTTAAAAAAAAAAAATCCACAAAACACCAAACAAAAACGTGTGATATGTATCTTCAGAGGTAATGTTTAAAACAGTTTAAATATTATATGCTGATAACATTATATTTTCTCACTGCCATTGTTTATGGTATGTTTAACTTAACTCAACCAGAAGTCTTGATAGTCTAATTGGTTTTTTTAATGATGCAATTTTGGCACTTAGACAATAAAAGAGGCTTAGGTGATTTCAAGCCAATGGTAACCGAGAATATGTGTTGTAGATATCTTAAAGTAGCAACTTTCCAGATGACACCCCTCCCCCCCAAACTTTTGTAAGTCTGGTTTTCCATATTGCTTGCTTCTGTCTGTGTATTCTCATAGCTGCTTTACATGCCTCCTAACCCTTTGTCAGATTTATTCTGGAGGTTTCAGAAAATTACTTGGTTTTAGGAAATTAAGGATGAAGTACTAAATCTCCATAGTTTATATGATTTTACACTGATTCTACTCCAGCCACCTCTCCTTATATATTGAGCAATCTCTATATATGAGAGAAAAAATTGCTCAAAAAACAAAGTTTAAAAAAATGTTTTTGTTTGAAGGATGAATTAATAAGTGCATGTCTTTGCCAATCCACACTGTGCCTTGGCCATAATAACCTGTACTTCTGTATCAGTGCTCTTCTGTCCAAAGTTCTAGCATGCTTCATGGTTAAGGATTGTTCACCTTCCTTTTTGTAACCAATCAGGTTTCTAAAGAGTTTGTTATGGTTATGTTCTGACTTGTGAGTCCCTTTAGAGGAAACCACGGAATTTGTATCTCCTTGCTCCAGTCAGCAGGGACTAATCTTCCCACCATGACCCACTGTGCTCATCTTGCCCCTGGCCCCTGCCTCGCTCCAGCTGGGGACCAATCCTTCCCCCTCACCATGCCCAGCTGTCAGGGTGGATAAAAATCAATGACTTAAAAAAAAATCAAAAAATTGGATTTTTTAAATTTAAATTGGATTTTTGCGGGAAAAAACTATCTAAAGATGGTTTTAATTAAGATACATTATATCATGGAATAGGGATTCTAATTCTATATTATGAGATAATATATTCATGTAATGTTTAAGAAAAGTTTTGTAAATGAGTTCTAATAGTTCATGGATTAGGCACCCAATCTTATGGGGTTCCACAGGCTTCTGTATAGATTATTTAGGTTAATTTTTCTATCTACCCAATGGGACTCAGTGCTCAGTCTAGAAGATACCATCATAGATGCTTATTTTTGCAGTTCTCAAACTGTGGATTTGTGTCTCCAGAGGTAACATGATTGTTAACAGCAAAAATGTTTTTAAATAAATAAATAATCTATAGAGGTGAGAAATAACAGACCTCAACTCTGTTGTCCCTCTGCAAATTTGTGTACACAGGGTCAACCCCTTACCCTCTCTTTAAAAGTGAAAAGTTTCAAAAAGTTCAATGAATAGAAGATTGTTGGGGGCAGAATAGATCTGGACAAGGAGAAGAAGTCTGGAGATAAATGTGAGAACTGAGGGACATATGCTTTTTTGTTAAAATATTATGTTTGCTGTTGAAGAAAAAAATCCAGAATACTTAACGTTGTTGTTTTAGTTAAGTAAAATAATTTAAATGTCTGTTTGGTTGTGTTCTCCTCATAATACAGCCTGTCAAGAAAATCCTTCAAATATTAATGATTAACCTCTTGGATTGAAGATGGTTCACCACTTCATAAATATCTGCTTCAATTATCTTGGGTAAATGAAATAACCAAACAATCATTCATTTTCTGATATAGCTGTAAAACTCATCTGAAAAGTTTTCAAAATAAATCACGGTTTAAAAATGTATAGTGTGTACCTTCTAAAAATGAAACCTACATCTATCTCTGAGTTGTGAAGAATATGTATTAAGGTTATAACAACCAACGAGAATGCACTTTTATGTAGAAACCCATGATTAAATCAAGTCTTCCTAACTAGTGATTTAAGTCATGATTTAAACCAAATACATCCTGCCCGCTGTGCTCTTGCCCCTGGCCTCTTCATTCCCCAGGCGGGCCCACAAATATGTTTGGCGCTGGGCCCACAAAAAGTTAATCTGGCCCTGGGGGGAGCCGGGCCGGCCCACTCCGGGGTGGGGATCGCGGGGCCTGGCCTGCTCTGGGGCGGAGCACAGCCCCTGTGGGTCCGCGAGGTGGGCCAGGCTTGTCCCCCTAAGCTGGGACCCTTCGCGGAGCAGGGCCGTGGCGAGACCAGATAGGAGCTGCAGGCGGGCGCTAGGGAGATGGAGCAGGACTCCTTGCCCAAAGCCTGAGGGTACCTGGGTACCTGCCGCTGCCTCCCCGTGTGCCCCCCGCAGCCTTCCCGCTGGTGTCCCAGCTCCCCATAGTGAGCAGCCTCAGAGACCCCTGCCTGCCCCCCTTATTCTACATTTGGCCCAGGACATTTTTAAATTTCTTGGGGCAGTTTACCCATCTCAGGATTTCTATGGGAAGTGCTCACCTGGAGCCACAGCTGGTCAATGCAGAGACAAGCTGGCACCATGAGGCATTATAGTTACCAAACATGGAAACCTCCCCCTCTGGGTACCCAGAATATATATGTGTGTTTGTGTGTGTGTGACTTCATTTTTCTCTTTGCGCGCAGCCATTACCCGTTCTGACAGGCTGTTTATAATGCTAAGTTGACTAGTTTTCGGAGGTTGTCGTCTGAGGCTAACTATTTTGTTGGCAGGTTTCAGAGTAGCAGCCGTGTTAGTCTGTATCCGCAAAAAGAACAGGAGTACTTGTGACACCTTAGAGACTAACACATTTATTTGAGCATAAGCTTTCGTGAGCTACATCCGATGAAGTGAGCTGTAGCTCACGAAAGCTCATGCTCAAATAAATTTGTTAGTCTCTAAGGTGCCACAAATACTCCTTTTCTATTTTTGTTGAGTTGTTTCAGATCTAAGACTCTGGCAAGTGCTGCTGCATCATTTCACTAATACTTTGTGTCAATTGTGTGTGTATGTTAAGTATTTGAGTGTATATGGTTATGTGCGAATGTGTGTGTGTAGGTTGTTGAAATTTGTCATATTGATATTGTCATTGCCACTTTGTACCGTAGTGAAGCAGTATGAGGAGAGGGGAAAGGAAAGGGAGTGGGAGGGGGAGGGGGGGCACAAGGTGGAAGTTTCGCCTAGGGCGCAAAATATCCTTGCACCTGCCCTGGTTACTCCCCCTTAACGTGACACTGTCAACTTGAATTTTTTGAAGCTGATTAAATGTTTAAAAAATTTCAAACAGATTTTTTGAGTATTTAGGGCCTTTTCCTAATGCAGGGCATGGCTTTTTACCACTCTGTTAGCTTTTTGTGCCCATTCAGAAGTGAGCATGTCTTCCAGGAGAAAAGGTTTGGTAAGAGGTGAAGGAAATGCTAGATGTTTGGTTTCCCCAAGACTGATGTGGTGTATGCTTCTTTGCCTTAAGTATCTCATGCAGTACCCCAGTGTTTGTACCCTGCGTTGCCTCCTTTATGATCACAATAACTTCTTTGGATTACTTCCCCCCCCCCCCAAGGAACTAAATAGAGATTACTAGCCTACAGATGGCTCTGAATCCCCACCATTACTATGTAGCTTTTTTGACTTGGTTGAGAGACCAATCCCTCCTTCCTGAGGAATATGGCTTAAGCTTCCGAGTTCTCTCAAAAGACCTACACCCCTCATCTGTTCCCCTCTTCCTCATCTGCACCCTGCAAGTCTGAGGGCACTGATACCTATGGTCTTGAGTCCTACAGATCTCAATGAGTAGCTCATCATTTTCGTTCCTAGAAAAGCCCAGGGTCTCAGCTCTTTTACATGTCTGGGCTAGCCCACACTCTCAGAAAAGAGGGGAAAGTTTCTGAGAAAGAAAGTTCAAATCACTTTTATCCACAAAGGAATGTTTGTCATTGCAAATGTTCCCCTAATATATTCGTGGAGGAAAGAGAACTCTCTTGCTATGCTTTGGATCATTCTGAATCGAGTCATGTAGAATATAAACATCCTATACGCTGTTCCCCTCACTATCTCATCCTTCTCTTGAGGGGCCATCTGTGTCCAGGAAGGCAAGCATGGTCTCCTGACTTATGCAGGCCACCTGCATGTTGGGTTGCTTCTCCCCTGAGAGTCTCCTTCCCCAGCTGCTTTCTCTCCTGAATGTGATGATTTGGGGAATTTGTACAACTTATGAATTCTGTGTGAGACTGAGCTTTTGCTTTGTATTTATCTGTACCAGAGCTCATAATATGTGACCTGCAAACTTTTTACTGTAGCTGATGCAACTTCTCCTGCTACAGTATAGATCAGCGGTCTCAAACTCAAATGACAACAAGGGCCACATGAGGACTAGTACATTGGCCTGAGGGCCGCATCACTGACACCCCCACCCCCGGCTACCCTGGCCCCGCCCCCCACTCCACCGCTTCCATGAGGCCCCGCCCTGCCTCTTCCCACCCCTTCCCTGCCCCCATTCCAACCCCTTCCCTGAAATCCCCACCCCAACTCAGCCCCCTCTCTGCCCCCAGGGGGAGCAGGAGGGGTGCAGGGTGCATCAGGGGGCTAAGGGCAGGGAGTTGGGGTGCAGTAGGGGTGCGTGGTGCATCAGGGGGCTCAGGGCAGGGGGTCAGGGTGCAGGGTGCAGCAGGCAGCTCAGGGCAGGGGGTTGGGGTGCAGCAGGGGGCTCAGGGCAGGGGGTTGGGGTGCAGGAGGTGTGCGGGGTGCAACAGGGGGCTCAGGGCAGGTGATTGGGGTGCAGGAGGGGTGCGGCGGGAGCTTTGGGCATGGGATCGGGGTGCAGGAGGGGTGTGGGGTGCAGCAGGGGGTTTGGCTGCAGGAGGGGTTTGGAGGGCAGGTCCGGCCTGGCGCGCACCGGGGACAGGACAGGCTCCCTCCTTGCCTGCCCTACCCCTGCGCCGCTCCGGAAAGCGGCCGGTACCTGGAGGAGAGGGGACACAGGGGTCTGTGTGTTGCCCTGGCTGTGCCTCCAGGCACCGCCCCCGAAGCTCCCATTGGCTGCGGTTCCCCATTCCCAGTGAACGCCGGGCCAGAGCCGCTCTAGGTAAATGCTGGGGGGGCCGCGGGGAGCTGGCGGGCCACAGAAAATAACCCGGTGGGCCGTGTGTTTGAGACGCTGGTATAGATCAACTCCAGGAAGTCCGGGCTTGGATCTGCTGAAGTCTGTGGCGATTGTCCTGATGCTATACTCCATGCTACTCCCATGGAGGAAAAACACACCACCAGCATCTCTTTCTGAAGTGCAGCGGGAGAAAAATTTGGTTTTCCCCCAAACATTACACTATTTGTAGTCCTTTCAATTCCTGCTTGAGGTGTTGCGTCCTCTGATCTAATTGTATTTTGTTAGAAATGGCAGTTTTACTTCAAAAAAAAATACTGTTGTCCTGCCCTGTTGCATAATGCCTGTATGCACTGGGGGGGCGGTGCACACAGAGTGATTTGATGCAGATACAAAAATCTTCTAAGTGCCACTTTGGGCACATTCCATACCAATAATGCTAGTATCCCCAGCCTATATAATTCTAATTTATACATTGAAAAATATACTTTTTATTTTTTGTAACTGTCTTTAGGTTTTATAGCTTAATGTTCAATGCTTGCTTTGTTTTTCCTCCTACAGTTTCATCAGTAGCCCGCTCTAGGTAGTGGAATCAATAAATAATACTGGTGCCAGCTTTTACCTCCTACGTAATTGTTTATGCTGTACAAAAATAACACCTATTCTAGAGATAAACATTTACTAATTAAATAAAAAGTATTGAGCTACACTCTTATTCTGCAAAAAGAATGCTGTCGGACCCTGCATGGTATGAATTTAATTAGAGAAGAGAAAATAATTATTTTATTATAATTTCCTTATAAAAGTAAGGATATTGTATACTTGTAAATTTGAAACACATATTAATACTGCAGCTATCTCTTTCCCTGTCTATAGCATCTTTTACAACCCTTACTTTTTAGAGTTTCAAACAAGTAAAGAGTAAATGCACTAATGAGCTTTTAAAAGTTCAGCTGTATTCCTCTTCTCTGGCTTATATTTTCAGTGGCTCTAGGTTAGGTTCCCATGTTAGTTATTTAGATTCCTTTTGATTTTCCAAGAAATCACTATACTGCTGGAGAATTTAATTTGATTTCTATAAATTTCTCTGAGTTAGACAGGATATGAAAGAACAAAGAATATTCTCTTCTCATTCAGTCTTTTTACAGTAGTATATGTAGCATTCTTCTCTGAGTGGCACACATATGTCAGAGAAGAGCATTATTTTTTCCTTTTTGTAGATTAAGTCCTCTTCTCTGGCTAATTAAATCGTTTCTATCTATCTATCTATCTATCTATCTATCTATCTATCTATCTATCTATCTATCTATCTATCTATCTATCTATCTATCTATCTATCTATCTATCTATCTATCTAAATTAGCAGCAGCAGGTTTTGGGAGATGGTTGCAATTAACTCGGCCTAAAATCCATGGTCAGAAATCTCTGTTGCAAAGAGTTTCTTGCTGAAGTACTCTATGAAAAAAACAGATCTCCTTCAGTGAGATCCGGTAACCTCAGATTCAATTTTCTTGCTCTGTTCCCCATGTCTTCCAATTTTTTCCTGGATTCTCTAGCAATTTTACTTGATTTTACTGGTTTGAGCTTAAGCCAGGGCACTGGAACAATTTCTATAGTGGGAGTACTGAGATCCGTTGAACCAAACTGTAAACCTTGTATATAATGGAAACCACTTCAAGCCAGGAGGTGCGTCAGCAACCTCAGCACCTCTATTTCCAGCACCTATGGCTTGTGATGAAGATTCTGTGTCTTCAGTGCCCTCGGTTTGGCACTCAACCTATGAATTTCTTTCTTGGAACTCCTCCGTGCCATTTTTAGTATCATTTATTGTTTTATGTGCAGAAGTAATTTAGTCAGCAAGGAGATTTATGCCCTTCTGAACTTCCTTTAGAAAAGTGCAGCTTCTGTGTTTCCCAAGTGGGCCTCCCTACTCTATGGACGGGGCTTGGACAACCTGTAAGGGGCCAATTCAGTATCAGAACAAGATAGTGAACTCAGATATAAATAATTTTTATCTTTTTGTTTTCCCACCAGATCTGCTTCCTTACATTATTAGAAGTTTTTGTATTTTGGAGGTGTTAGTGGGGATCAAATCAATCCTATTGATGGATTTCTGGTCCTGATGGGAAGATTTATCAGCCCTCTTCTGCCTTATGTCAGATGACTTCTATTGCTACTTCACATTTTTATATCCTCATAGTTTCAAAACTTGGGTATTAGTAAAGTTACTCTTGCAAGACTTGTTCAGAGGAGGTAGTAACAATTCACTTCTATATCTTAAAAGGAGGAATTTTTAAAATGTTTAAATTTTTGCTTAACTCATTTATATTAGCCCCTACAATTTGTACATTTCATTACGTTTGCTGAGAGCTAATAATGTGTATGACAAAGTTCCTGTGTCCCATTATACATAAATAATATTTTCTAGATTAAAAATTAAAATAAATCACACCATGAAATGATATGCAAAACTCTGTAGCTTAAATCCTAACCTGCTGGTGACCTTCAAATTATGTCTTCAATTCTTTATCAGAACAGATGTTAAAGGGGCAAGGTCCTGTGTGTGTGTATGCATAGAGAGAGAGAGAGTGCGCACACACTCAGGACCGTATATGTATAATTAGTAAGCAATTCTAGAATGGATTGAAAATGGATTATGTTAATTTTGATCTTAGAGACAGGTCAAAACCTTCCAGATGAACTAACTGTGCTCTGATAAGCTGATTTGTATAATTTAAATAAAAACCTTTTATATGATTTTGTTGCTATTATAGACTTATTCCTCCTTAGAAGTCTCACCATGTGGCCCTCTTGGACATTATTTTAAAAAACAAAAAACCACACACACAAACCCTTTGTATTGAAAACATTCTAGTTGCTTTATATAAAATAAACAGAAGGCAAATATACAATAAAGCAAAGGCTCCTAATTTACACTTGAAACCACTTTGTTTGCAGTCTACTGAAAGCAGTTGTGTTCTTGGAGAAAGAGCAATTTTTTTCCCCATCCTTTGTCTATACTGAATTCAACCATCTTGAGTTGAGAGAATTTACAGCTGAAATAGTTTTTGCTCATGAATTTACAAAAGTTTTCGTACTATTATTTTGAAGTAACATTTAAAATTACCATAATTGAAAGAGATGTTTTTTTCCAGTTTTACTTTGTACATTTGAAATAACTGTGTGTATGTTAAATTTTCCATAATGTAGTCAGTCTGTCAGTCCCTTATTGATTGTATGGGGCTTATAAGGAGAAAGACAAGCTAAAGCTACATCTCAAACAACTAAAATTGAACTAAAGGGGTTATCTTGCATATACGCTAAGAAAAAGATTGCATTTAGAAAACATGTATTAACTAAGCGTGGCCTAAACTTGACCCCTTTTCCTTCTTGACTAGGAAGTTTCTGTACCACTTACTCTTGAATTACAGAAGTCAGGATTCAGCCCAAAATAAATGTGTTTTAAATTTATGTTTAAATGGCTTCCATGCTGAGTGGTTGGCAACATTTTTGTTGACAGAACAATTTATTATCATACCTGCTAATATAGTAGGCTGTCTCATATCGTATATTTTGTATGTTTCCTATGGCTCTCGACAACTTTAAAATCCTGCTTAACCGTGGGTTTTAACAGTTCATGGTGTTTATAAGTCTTTCTGTTTCCTGCTTTCTCAAAGCTCTGCAGTCTGTTTGAGAGTTATTCTGTTTTTGTTGTGATTAATTTTTTGTGGGGTAAAATTTTCAGAAGTGCCCAAGTCCCATTTTGAAAAGTGACGTAGGCATTTAGGGGCCAGTGTCACTTTTTGAAATGAGACTTAGGTTGCCAAGTCACTTAGGCACTTTTGAAATTTTACCCAGAGCCAAACAACCCACAAGTGTGTTGAACAAATAAGAGTCTTGGCCCTGAAGAGCTTGCGGTCTGTGTGAGAGCTGAGAAGAAAGATTATTAAATGAAAAATGTTAAATTCCCCACAAAATTAACATTTTTACAATGATCTCCCTCTGAAGATGAAAAATGTTCATGGTATTTCTCCTCTATAAGAGCATGTTGCCATGTATAGTTGATATTTGAACATTTAACAACCCTCTGTGTCAAACTTATTTGAGTTTTGTTTTCTTTGATTTTGCACTATCCTACAAGGGTATTGAAGAGTTTAAATGTGGGAAGAGTTTTCACATTTTTACCTGAGGGGCAAGAGATAAAGAATGCAGTTAAAAAATATATATTAAAAACTGGCCAACTGGAGACCTAGGGTTCAGTTCATTGCGATGGTCAGTTCCTTGGCATGTTCTGTAGAGGAACATGGATTTGATGTGTTACACAGGTATCATGCTCAGCCCCTCGAGGAGGGGAGTGTCTTGTGGTGTTCAACAGGAACCTTTCTGTCCAAGTAAGGAGCAGGGCTGACAGTTTCCAAAGTATACATGGCTGTGGGGGTGAATGGAAAGTATGGGGCAACTTCTTGGGTTCTAATGAGAACACATTGGAAACTTTTTGAAAAGAGAAGGTTCTAATAATTAGCACTTAGTGCTTTATGTGTTCAGAATGTTGTACAAAATAAAATGAAAATGAACAAAGCCATATATTTCTAATCTAAAAGGCGTACACAGCATGTTGCATCTGAGGGGTTTCTATTGTTTCCTTAATTTAGTACCGCGTTATGCAGGGGAATTTTTTTTTTGACTACTTGGCATTCTTTATTTTGCATCTCTGTCTCTGTATATTAGATCTCCACAGATTATAGGCTCTTAATGTAATGAAGAATTTGGATCGATAGCATGGAATTGCTTGAGTTTTTGAAATATCAAGCTAATCGTAAAAAGAGGCATTTAATGACTTTTTCCCTATTATTTTAAGTCTGTGATTTCCTAATTAACATTATATTAAAATCTGTACATCATTTAAAAGTCCATTGTGAGTAATTTTTTGTTATTGCAACTTGTTGCCCTAGACTGTAGCAAATTTAGATGAGTGCTTGTCCTTATTAAAAAAAAAAAAAGTTGTATTCCTGTGGATAAGACTGCTCACTTGGGATACAAGTTTGGGAGTTCAAATTATTGTGGTTGTACATCATTTTCAGAAACAAATAATCATTTTTCTTTTAATTTGATATATGACAAAATTCTCAATTTATTTTTCTAAGCAAAACCAAAAAGCTACATTAATAGTTGTTGAAAAATAAGTGAGCCATATAAAGATGCAATGTTTTTAAAAGGAAGACTGTTGAAATGGGTTAGCTGTCTGAATATCCTTTAAAAAAAAAAAAAGATAGTTAAGGCTAACTTGCTCTCCCCCAAATCCTTTGAGGTCGTAAATCCACTTACATGAAGTGAGGGGTAAAAATCCTAATTTTGTCTTTTAAAATTTGACCGGTTAAAGGAATACAGTTAGCATAAAATTCACATTACAGTACTTTCTGAACAATTTTTGCCTACTATTATTACAAATCATATCTGAGGTCAGATCTTGCAAACATGCACACTTTATTTACATGAGTAGTTTCTTTTTAAGTCAGTGTGGGGGACTATTCACATAAATAAGGGTAGTTATGTACAGATGTGTTTGCAAGGAGAGAAGCCTTAAGATAACTGTAACTGAAAGATTAAAGTATATTTATCAGTTTATTTTGTGCACTGACTGTCACTTTGAGTATAATCCGTTTCACTGCATTTCCCATAGACAATCAATTTTTCTTACTGTTTATGTGGGGACTTAGCAGCAACTGAAATTAGTATTAAATCCATTTTTAAAATTTATTACATTTCAGTTTGTTTCCCTTTAAACTCAGTTACCCTTACATGAGGTTTCACAACATGTTTAACTATTAATATACTGTAAAACATCTTCCACAGATTTTTCCTCTTAATGGCTAACATAGATTGTGAAGTGTTTTTTTATTGTACAGCATACTTCTGCTGTTTGTGCCACAAATGTGCTGCAAGTCTCCATTAACAAACTAGTTTTTTTAAATATACAGTACTGTACATTGCCAAAGCATAAACAGATACATGGCTTGCAGTGAAAAAGTGCATTGTTGAACAGAATAGTCATGGAGGAAAAAGGTGGTGTATGTATACATTTATTTCTCTAAGGATGGTGAGGCAGATACATTTAGGGATAATCTTTTATTTGTGATTTTTTTTTTAATTTGTGGGGTAGGCACCCCAAGCACTGGATGGGTGCTCACCATTGTATTTTAGAAAAACAAAAAGAAATTAATAAAAATATGGTTAGTAGCGATGAGACAATAAATTAAGCTAAATAAACAGAACTAACTAGATTTTATTATATTAAGGTCCCAGTTCTTCAAGCTTTTGTGAGTAGTACAAAGGGTTAGTTTGAGCAGAACAGTTTGTACAGGTGGAGCCTAATTTTGTACTTAAGAGTACTTTTAACTGTTTTGAAAATGACTGGATTTCAAATTGACAGGGTCACTTTGGCTAACTTTTTGTAATTTAAAAAATTAGAAAAAGTTGTCTCTTTCACCAAAATAAGTTGGTCCAATAAAAGATATTAACTCACCCACCTTGATTTTCTAACTAAACTAACATCTTTCTAAGACTGATCTTTTTTTAAACATAAATCCTTCGTAAGTATAAAATGCTTTAATCATATACTATATATTGATTGATATGTATGATTCTGATGGCTTACAGAAGCAAAAATAACAAAGCATGCTTCCTTAAAATTTAATAAGATGTCTTTATAACCTGTTTTTTAAACTCTTTACAGATATTATTCTGCTTTAAAAACAATGGAACAGTTAGAAAATATGTACCTTCCTAGAGTTAGCCAATATCGTTTTTGCCAAATAATGATAGAAAACCTTCCAAAACTGCGTGAAGAAATTAAAGAAATTTCCATGTCAGATCTCAAGGACTTTTTAGAGAGTATTCGAAAACATTCTGACAAAATAGGGGAAACAGCAATGAAACAGGTAAGTTACATAAAATAATTTCGTTCTTGTGAAAAATTATTGAATTATGTTAGACATAACATCAGTGTATTAATCTCATTTATTGTATAAAGAAAAGGAGTACTTGTGGCACCTTAGAGACTAACAAATTTATTGTTAGTCTCTAAGGTGCCACAAGTACTCCTTTTCTTTTTGCGAATACAGACTAACATGGCTGCTATTCTGAAACCTACCATTTATTATACAGATACTTAAAAATATGCTTTTTTCCCCTTGCGCTTCTCTTTCAGATTTTTTCTGTTTTTCTCTTTTTTAAAAAAAATTTGAGCACATGGGATAGCAATATTCATTGAAAGCAGCTCAAAAGTCAGAAAATGGTGTGTTTTGGAAAAGTAATGATCAGCAGATTTATTCTTTTTTTTTAAACACAAAAAATATAATTTCAGAATTTCTAGTTGCAAGATGAACTGTGAATTTTATAGATAGTGAATGTCTCCTTCCCCATATGTTATTTCAGGAGAATAGGACACTATTACAGTTTAAGTCATAAACCTGTTTAAAAGTGACTGAGGCCCCATTGCTGTGAACCTTTAAGCCTTGAATAGCCTTAGAAAAATGAGATGCTTTTTTCAGTTGAATTAGCTAACTTGATTTAGTTAGTGTGACTTGAAACACTCCTTAACACCTATGGTATGTCTACACTTCTAGACATACATTCATCTAGGCATGAAGCCATCAGCCCATAGGAAACTCCTAGTGCAAAATGCTACAATGCATCTCCTCAGCAGCACAGATTACCATGATCACTCAAGCCTGTCCTCTGCTCCATGTAGTGGCTTCCCATAGAACACTGAGTCAAATGTAAGGTCTCAGTTCTTATCTTCAAGGTTCTCAGTGGCCTGGGCCCAAGATATTTAAAAGATTGCATAAAGCTCAGGGATGAGGACTGTGGTCAACAGCTGTGTAACTTGAGCTCAGTAATGCTTTCTTCCACTGGTAAAGGTCATCTGTGTAGGAGAAAGCTTTCTTGCAGGCTCATCTGAAACTGTGGAATGAACTCCCACTGTAACTGTGGACCTTCACAAACGTTCTGCTCCAAGTGCAAGGCACACAGTTCTTTGACTTTGCCTTCTCTAACACAAACACACAGCAGCTTGTACATAAAAAAACCCAACCCAACAGCAACAATAAAAAAACCCTACCAAAACAAAAAACTTTACTGCACACGTTTATTTTTTCCCCCGAAGAAAGGATGAGAGAGAACGAACCACATTAGACTGATGTTAGTCATGTTGTTTGATGCACTACTGGAAGGTACTCGGATATTATGGTTATGAGGGCAGTATGTCTACACTGCATTGTAAACCTGGGTCTGTGGGGCATGTGCTTGTGGATTCTGTTTCCAAGTCTGCACTTGAGTGTCTGTGCTGCATCATAAATCTGGATTTACAGTTGCTGGACATGGGTCTCACAACTGTGCTAACATGTCCATATTGCACTACACAGACCTTCTGATTTGGGTCTGTGGCTTGAACTGTGTCCACAGTGCTGAATACCAAGACTTGGACTCAAGTCTCAGTGGGACTCGGGCTCAGACCTGCCCTCCAAGGACCCAGGTCCTGAATGATTGCCAATCAGAGTCCGACAGATTTGTGGGTGGATGATAGGCGGCTCTCGGCTCAAACCTGAGTGGGCCCGGGTTTAAAATGCAATGTAGAACAGAACAGATTTTTTTGACTTGATGTTAATTGATTGCCAGTTAACTTGAAAGAGTTAACATGTTTGTAAAGCTAATATGGACACTTCCCAAACATTTTTCCAGATTACCAGAATTTGTATTTTATGCAAGGCTGAGCCAGCAAATGTATTAAAACTACAACTGCCATTTCTTCACTACGATTTTAACATGTTTAAAATACACCTTCTTTCCTAGTGTAGACGCAGTTTAGCATCTGTACAACTGTGTTGGCTAGTCGAACATAACCAGCAGATGCAATTGTAGAGGTATTAAACCGTGGCTACGCTAGGGCTTTGTCTTCGCTTAGGGAAAAATAGGTGTATTCTTAACTTGAGTTAACCAACTCTAGGTAAAATCCTAGTGACTACAAGGCATTTTTTAGTTTTTCACACAAGTTAGCAGATCAAGTTAAAGTCTAGGTTCCATAGTGCTTTTGAAACTTTTCATATATATTTAAAAACTCTTAATGTGTGCTGAGTTACATACTGTACGTTATAGTTTTTTAAAGCCCCGCAAGTTAGTCTTTCCGTGTACTGAAAGAAAGAATATTTGTTGAGCTATTTTATTTTTATGAAATAAATTAAAACATTTCTAAATCTCATTTGCAGTACAGATGTAATAAGTGAGAAGTTCCTAGTTGTGGTTCTAATGGGAAATTTTGTCACAAAAACTTTTGTAAAAAATTGTCCTGTTTTTCAGCAAAATTTAGACCAGATTTAGTTTCCAGTTTACTGATCCTCTGTTGAAAGCCAGTTTTAGTTTTGTATTTAAGATAGTGATGAGCAGACAACAAAACATGTGAAGGTCCAATTTAAACAAACATCCAAAATTTCATATTCTTATTGGAAGCTTATCCATACAATATGAATCTTTGAGACTACAACTCCCAGAGCCTCAAACTCACTTTTCACATACACATGATTCACTTTACTTACTAAACACTCTGCCTGCATTATCTTTTTGGGTGAAAAGGGAGATGGAAACCAAGGAACCTTTTCCCATCTCTGATGAGTATCGTGCCTCTTAAGAAGGAGACTTGGGGCTGCTACGCACCTCCAGCTGTGTAGACCTCAAAGGTTGCTGAGCCCATTGGTTGGTTAGCTTTCTTTTCAGAGGGAGGCCCAACGTTATATTATCCTTACCTGCCCCCATCATTGGGTCTTCCTCAGGGTGTTGGCCAGACAGTTTTCCTTCCTTTTATTGCCCTCAAAATTCAACTCTTGGTTTCACTTATCAAGATGTGGCAGAACTTCCAACTCCTGTACTGTGGTGCTGCAGGTCCTAGTAACCCCTCCATTAACTTCCAATTATCTGGTCACTTTGAAATGTAAAAGGGACTTGTGAGGTTTGTAGCCCTCAGTGAGGTGCAATATTATAATTTCCTAGAGTAGGTAAGATCCCTTCCTCCTTACAATATTACTGGTTTTTGTGAGAATGGAAGGAGAATTGTTGCACATTGAATTCCTGGTTCCTTTGACATTTTAAAGCAGTGAGCCTAGTGGAACCCAAGGAAAGGGATTACTGTGTCCTATTGCACCTGATCAGGGAGATCAGTTGTGTGGTCTCTTATGATGATTAATAAGACATAAAGGTGGTTTTGAGATTGGGAAGGGAAGATGACAGCCCTAGCTCCTCTCTCAGGTACCACCAGTACTGGGAGGAGAGAGCAGATTGCTGGCATCTCCTGAAGGAGAGAGACTGCTAGAGGCAGGGAGTGGACTGTCCAACAACTCTTCCCAACCTAAAATAATCTGCCATTTCAGCAAAGAAATAGCAGTGGTTTGGTGTGTGATGTGGTGATTGCAATAGGTAAGTTATTAACCAAACATTCACAATCCTTTAAGTTCAGTTTGGGCTGGTTATTTTTTTCAAGCAGGTTTGCCCTTCTGTAATTTAAGCTTCTTAATTCTGTTTTTAGTATACGGGGCATTCTCTTTTGGCTTACAAAAGCAAAATTTCTGTGTAAATGTAGCTATGGTGTTATGGATGAAATATGATTACAAGATTATACTGAGTCACATTTTCATATTTCTTGTAATAGTAGAAAGAATAGACATAAAATAAGTTCTAGGTTTCTACGTATGATTCTTCTCAGTTAAACTAGGCCAAAATCTGTCTAGTTGGAGACAGCTAACTCTATAATAATTTTATTATATTTAAATATTTGTCTTTTATATGCAGTATCTGGTTAGTAACATAATCACATGATAATTTTATGATTATTTCTTCAAAATTACATTTTGAGAATTTAAAAAAAATTGGTGAGGTTAACCTTTGAACTCATTGTAATTGCAAGTTGATTAAAGACATAATCTTCAGTATTTGCATGACATGTATGCCTTGGAGTTGTACTGATCCGTGCCCACTAAAATAAATATATGCCAACTGCATACGACTCTACAGTCTGCCTTTACAGTCATAGCCTATATTCAGTTCTGTGATGATTAATGAAATTTGCAGTCCCTCTCTTCTGATATTAAATATATGTCTTGCTAAAACAGGCACAGCAACAGAAAACCTTTAATACAGCTCTTCAGAAACAGAATAATGTAAACTATGGGAGGAATATGTATGCAATTAATGGCAGAGTTCCAGAACCCAAGTATGAAATTACATCCAAGCGAACACTTGAGGAAGAGGATGAACATGAAGAAGAGGTAACTTAGTATTAAGTCAATATCATTTATTTAAAGTGAAGTCTATAGCATTAATTGAATATTTTTGTTGTACAAATGTAGGCCTTTGGTCCTACAATAAGCTCAGCATGGATAGGGTTCCCCCACTGAAGTCTATAAGGCTCTGTGGAGGAAAAAAGATCCCCCTCATGGAGAAGTTTTTGCTGGATCAAGGTCTTGAAAAGAAACAAATCAAGATGTTAATTATATTTATGCTACTTGTATAACAATTTTATGGACATTAATGTGAGTATAACTTGTAATTCTATAGAGGTCAATCATAACTTATCACTTACGGTACCATATCTCGTCACTGTATGTGATATGTAACCTGTTAGAATTGTCTGACATGTGAGAATATTCTGCCACTGCTGTAGCCATTATGCTTCTGTGTTTTTAGTGGGTATTAACCTGTTAAAAGAACAGTTCTTTGAGTCCTGGTCCCTATCTGTATTCCATTGTGGGCGTACATGCACACCATCATCTGAGACTGGAGTGTCCTTCAATCCACTCCTGCACAGTTCTCCTTGTCCTGCTGTAGACCAAGAGTGTAAGTGGCCGTGTGGACTGACTACCTCTCCAGTTTCCTTCTACCACCCATGATGTAAGATGGAAAGCTCCAGTGTCCAGAAAACTTGCTTCCTTCACAGATTACCTGTAAATAGTTATAAAATAATTTATAGATTAGTAGTTTTAATAGGTAATAGTTAGTATAGCTAGAATTGGAAGTCACCCCCCAATCCATACCCTCTGAGGCAATTATTATGCCCTGGATCCAGGGCTTCAAGAATCACGCCTCATGCCCGCTTCAGAATGGTAACACTGTCAACCGTAGTTTCATCACTGACTGAAGGAGACTGGTTCACAGTACTTAACATGAAAGATGCCTATTTCCATATAGACAGCCATCTGTCACATAACATCTAATCACACAGCTTTGTTCAGTTCAAAAACATCAGTTCAGGCATGTCTCACTCTCTTCGGCCCCGTGGCTGCCTGTACATACGTAACACCATCTGCAAGGCTTTGACTTCATGCCTTATAAACCTGGCTCAAGAGAGTATACATCCCTTGCTGAGACAGCATGAAAAAATGAGTACCTGTCCCTCAGAGAGTACAGGGCTTGCTAAGCTGATAGGAAAACAGCTTCCATGTGCATATGGGAGTCTCCTTCACTTCACCTCCACCACAGAAGGTACTAATCACAGATGCCTCCCTGTTGGACTAGAGCACCTACCTGGATCAACATACAGTACAGAGTGCATGGACTGTTTGAGATACCAGGGTACGTATAAACCTTTTTGAACTATGAGCAGTCCACAGAGCTTATGAACATTGTCTACTATACATTTCAGCAAGACATGTGCAAGTACGATTCAACAGCATGTTGATGGTATTATATATCAACAGACAAGTGGTGCACGATCCACCACACTATGCACAGAACACTACAGGGCATCAAATGGCCAGATGATCACGCCCAAATGGCCCAGACAATTCTGGTTCTACAGCGTTTTCCACGTGTCAGCGGAACCATACAGAGCAATTAAATTCTTCCCAGACACACTAATCCTGAATGAGGGCAAGGTACTGCACCCCAGCTCAGTATCACTCAATCCCCCCAGCATCATGCTTGGTGTTTGGATGGGCACAGAACACAGAAATAACATATTCAGAGGTTATTCAAACCATCCTCAACAGTAGAAGGGAGAAGAAGAATCACAATCTTGTGTCAGCAGCAACAATTAACCCAAGAAAATTTGGACATTCCCAGCCTTTTGGAATATGAACTTTCCCTTAAGACCCAAGGGCTTTCTGTTAGTTCCATCTATGTTCATCTGGCGGCTGTTACCACCCCACCCCTGTCGACAACCATTCCATTTTCTTGCATCCAGTTATATTTCCCTTCCTAAATGGACTGATCAGAACCTTTCTCCCCTCCACATAACAAAATCTGCACCAGCATGGGACCGTAGTTTAGTCCTGGCAACATTAAAAAAGGTTTGTTTGAATCAATGGCCTCATGCTCTTACTCATCTTTCTGTGAAGGTTGCATTCTTCATCATGATAATCAGGGATCCTAGAAATCCGTTTTCTGTGGAAAAACACGGAATTTGCATTTTTACAGAGAATCTTTAGTTTTTCTATTTTGTAAAAACATATATTAACTATTAATTAAATTTTACTGAAAGTACCAGTGTTACTTATTCCAGTGGAGCCCAACCTTATTACACAGGAGGGCCACATAAACCTGATCACAACCTTGTATGGGCCAAACAGATTCTGCACATTTTAATAAGATTTCCGCTGTCAGTGGGAGCCCTGCAGTCCGTGGCTGACAGTGGCAGCTTTATTCTTTGTGCATTTAAAAAAAAAATTCTGAAAAAGTAGAATACAGGCATAGAAGTATTTGGCATATGTAAGAACAACAAATTGGAATTCTGTAAATTTTATTTTATTATAATGATTGATGGGACTGGTAGGCTTCGAATGTGCTTAAAAATTGTAAAAATATCATTGTGTTCAACTGATAACTATATATTGTGGCTAGGGAAACTAAAGTTCAGCATTTCATTGCAATCACAGAAAAACATAGATTTTAATGATTTTTTTTATCAGAGAATTTTGGTTTTTTATCATGCAAAACTAGGATCCCTTGTGATAACATCAGCTAGAAGAGCAGGGAACAGAGAACCCTGATGGCTGACCCTCCTTACACTATCTTTCATGAAGAGAAGATTTCACTGAGGTTAAGCCCCAAATTTATGACTAAGGTGATCTTAGAATTTAATTTAAACCAGATGATCCATCTGCCTGTTTTCTCACCGAAGTCTTATGATATCAGGGTAGACGGGGGCTTCACACTTTAGATGTGCAAAGAGTAGCTAGAACAAAATATTTTAGAAGATTCCCTAGACTGTTTCCATCCCTTTTGGAATGCATGAAAGGTGAAGCAATTTCTGCTACGGAGAGGGTCCAAAGGAAACTCCAGTTGTATCCTGCTATGTTATGAACTGACCAGCATCCCTCCTCTGCAAGGCATCAGAATCTACTCCACTAAAGCACTAAAGTGTCAGTGGCTTCTCTGAACTAGGTGCCTCTAACTGAGATATGTTACTTGGAGTTCAGTCCATATCCTCGCGAGACATTATGCTTTGGTACCGGCCTTGGTATCTGATGCTGCAGTGGGCTCATCAGTCTTCCAATCGATGAATTCTATGAGGTCCTTGCGCCCTCCGCTATAAGGAACATTGCTTGTTCGTCACCCACAGTGGAATACAGATAGGGACCATCCCTCGAAGAAGGATGAGAGGTTACTTTCAGGTCTGTAACTTGAATTCTTTGAGATGAATCTTGTTGGGTTTGTGGTAGAAAAGGAAACTGGAGAGGCAGTCGTTCTATACTGCCACTTATATCCTCCGTCTACTGCATGAGAAGAAGAACTGCACAGGAGTGGCTTGAAGGACACTCCTAGCAAAAATGTTCTGGTCTCTGACGCATGATGCTCATGCTCAGCCATGGTGGAATGCAGATAGGGATCACGCATCTCAAAGAACTCAAGTTACAGAAAGGTGAGTAGCCTCTCCTTTCAGCTACTATGTACTCCTTATTCATGAGTTTGGTCTTCTAGCATGAAGGATTACACCCTAAATATTATTTCCTGAAAATAGTGAATGAAGTGTCTGTTTTCTAATATGAAAAAAGGAAGTTCTAATCCTGTAATGGAAAAAGGGGAAAACTGGAACATTTAATCTACCCTTCTGTGAGAAAACCAACATTTTGATGAGACCTGAAGTTAGTAGTAAAAGAATGCTACAAGCCATTCAGGCATATTTTTTTCTACCACTTGTCCATTAAAACAGTGGTTTTAAGTGCCTATAAAATCTACCAACAGAGCTGACTCTGACTAACTGACTGGCTCGAGTCTCTGTTTACTGTGGTCCTGTGTTTCAACCCACAGTTTTTGCCTGAAGTGATGTCTGAATTCCATGTTCACCAGTCTACTAACCTCCCAGTATGCTTTCCTAAACCTCAGTAATTATTGGAGGAAGCCAGGATGCACAAATTGGATATTGAAAGGGCACTAAATAATAATAGTGATATAACAAAATCCTTTTATTGGTCTCCATAAGTATATTTTGGTTGCGTTTGGCTTTGCCTTGGACTTGTCTTGAATTTCTTTTCAAGATTGTCTAAATCAGTTTGACTGCGTAATCAAAATACTTATGAACTAGAAGGTATGACATACCCCAAGGTCTAAGAGCTCACTTGATCTTTGAAATATATAGGACTCTAATTGGAATTCCATTCATGCAGTTAGGCTACACTACTTTTAACTTAACTGCAAAGTATGGTGCCTATTTTGGGAGAGCAGAGCTATAGTTTTAAATACTCTGCCCACCTTGTGGGATTTATGATTGCCAGTCATTCTCCAAAGAGTAAGGATCTAAAGAAGCAATTCTCAAAAGAAAAAGGAAAGTTACTCCCTCATAACAAAAGTTCTCAAAGTATATTGGTTTTATAGCTCCGCTCTCTTTCCCCAACTTTTTCAAAGTCTAGTGGATGGAAATGAACGTTATTGGAATTACAGTCTCTTTTATCATAGCCTTGCTCCACATATATGGATCCATGAGGAGGTGCTCATGTAGCCTCAGTTCACTGCTTTGAAGATCGGTCTCTTCGATGAAGATCCGATGAAGTGAGCTGTAGCTCACGAAAGCTTATGCTCAAATAAATTGGTTAGTCTCTAAGGTGCCACAAGTGCTCCCTTTCTTTTTGCAAGTTATGAGACTGATTTTTTTTTTCCTCCTGCAGGTTTTGACTGCTCATGATCTTGTAGATTTTTCTCCTGTTTACAGATGCTTGCATATCTATTCAGTTTTGGTACGTATTACTATGACTTAAAATAATCAAGAATGGTTATATTTTTAAAAGTCTAAATAGCCTTTTTCTTACCTTTTGCACTTTGCCAATTTCCAAGTGAGCAAACACATGTGAACACATTTCATCAGAGTCCAGCTATGCTGAACCAGATGAAATAGATCTGACACTGGTACTCACAGGACATTCTTATATGGTTTATTTTTATAGTGCCTAACAGTGTAGCAGTTAGGTAATTACATAAACATTTTTAAAATCACACAAGTTATGTATGCCTCAACAGATAGTGACACTAAAAGTTCCAGCCCTTTAACTGTTCCCAATGTTCCTTAATACCTAACTGTTTAAAAAATAGCATAATAAAACATAAAATAAAAATTTGTCCTAAAACTCACGAAACTCAGATTCTGGTGGACCACCAAGCAAGTGCCAAAGACTGAGAGATGCTTGCTACCAAACTCATAAGCGTTTTACACTAGGAATCAACAGCAAAGGCCTGACAACACATCCCAGCTGCTGTGGGAAAGTAAAAAATGATGGGCAGTACACAGGGTAACCAGGGCTAAAAAGAGTGATTGTTACTTTCCATGTTCACTATGTCTGAATAGCTTTTGTACTCAGTTTATGTGTAACATAATTTTAAAAAAAAATTTCTTTCAAACTCTCTTAATCCTGCAAACTCAAACTGGGCTCTGAGAGTCAAGATGGATTCGTTGCTTCTCACAAGTTGCCAGTAACAAAGATTCTGCAAGTCTAATTAAACCCTCATTTACACCTGTGAAATCTCATTGTCTTCAGGTTATGCTCCCCAAAGACACCTGCCTGTGCAGCATTCCCTTCCTCCTTGCCATTAGTGGCTTTGCAGAAGTGTAGGTGATGGGAACTTAATAATTAAAAAAAATCCAGTGAGATAAAAGAAGGAATAGAATCCAACTCCCTCTGTTAGCTGTGTTGGCTCTTCAGTGTTAACACAAATAAGTAACAGTAAAAGCTTGTTTTGTCACTGAAGTCAGCAAAGTTAAGTGACTGCATCAAAGGAGGAAATCTCTAGTTAATTGCTATTTTTATGTAGTCACTTTTCATAGGAGAACTAAACATTAAAGAGTATTACAGTAGAACCTCAGAGTTACGAACACCTCAGGAATGGAGGTTGTTCGTAACTCTGAAATGTTCATTACTCTGAACAAAACACTGTGGTTGTTCTTTCAAAAGTTTACAACTGAACAGTGACTTCATACAGCTTTAAAACTTTACTATGCCAAAGAAAAATGCTGCTTTCCCTTTATTTTTTTAATAGTTTACATTTAATACAGTACTGTACTGTATTTGCTTTTTTTTTATTATTTTTTGTCTCTGCTGCTGTCTGATTGCATACTTCCGGTTCCGAATGAGGTGTATGGTTGACAGGTCAGTTCATAACTCTGGTGTTCATAACTCTGAGGTTCTACTGTACCAGCACTTTGAATTGTGAGGAAGCCAGTAGGGAGCCAGTACAGAGATTAGAGAACTGCTCCACGCTCATAGCAGCCCACCTCACTTAGGGTATGCCTACACTGCAGTTGCAGCACTAGCCATCCTCCAGCCAACTCACTAAAAATCTAAATGAGGATGCTGCAGTGAAGGCTTCAGTTCTGGCTGCATCAGACTACCTGACTCCCCAGATGCACACTCACCTGTGCAGGTGGTGCTGAAGCCCACACCATGGCACCTGTGCGTCTCTTTTAAATGAGCTAGCTGGAGTACAGCTAGGGTGGGACATCTGCACAAGCTGCATATCACACTGACTGCTGCAGTGTAGATGTACTCTTGGGATACAGGTAGTTGCATTCTACATCGGCTGACACTTCTGGGCAGTTCGTGAGGATTGCAGTAAGCCTTGTGGACACAACATAAGGAGAGAGGAGGACAGGGATCCATGGGTGGTTGCTCAGTGGGTGGGGCAAAGCAGCCTGATTTATTGAATCTAGTCCACAGCTCTTCCCATCACCCTCTTGCAGTGTGGGCACGATACCGTATCTCTTTCCCTGGCTCAGCCAACTTCAGGCTCCATAATCCTGAGGTAGATTGTTTTCATATGAGAGTCAATGGCTAATACAGGGCTTTGTATTTTGAAATAAGAATGTTTAAAGTTTATAATTATAGGCATGAATCCCTAAATCTGATGTCCGTTGTGATGTGTCAGGTCCTGTGGGACACTGCACTTCATCCTATGGGTCTGCCTGCACGCTTTATTTTGATGGTGGCACGGTCAGATTTTATTATATCAGTGACCACCCTGTCTCAATGGTGAGATGGCAGGAATAGAAGAGGCCAAAAGATGGGTTGTAATCTGAAGAGAAATTAAAAAGACTGGGACTGTTTAGTTTAGAGAGGAGTTGGCTATTTTTATTTACCTTGTCTCATAATACTAGAAGGGAACAACCAATAAAATTGGAAGGCAGCAGACTAAAATTAATAGAGTATAATTTAAACTGAAATGATCATAAAGGTAACGAATTATAAGTGATTTGGTACAACACATAATTAACCTTTGAAAACTAGTGGCCACTAGATATAACTGAAGCTTAATAAGATTTACAAAAAAGATTAGCCATGTATATTATCCAATAATATTGGATAAAACATTAGTTTGGATGTGGATAAAAAATTGGTGAGATGTTAAACCCTCTTGCTTCAGGGCATAAAGCTAGTTAACAACTCCTAGGGTTGGAAAGAAACTTCCCACTTGAGGCAGGTTATTTCATAATGTCCATTATGAGTTTTTTCATAATTGCCCATTATGAGAATATTGCGCCTTCCTCTGAAGTGTCTGGTCGTAGCTACTGTTAGAGACAAAATACCAGACTAGATAAATCACTGGTCTGACGTAGTATGGCAGTTTCTGTGTTTAAACATGAGGCAGAACTCCACCATAAGTTGGTAATTTACACTTGTAGCTCGTAACTGTGTATTGGTGAAGTTCAATCTCTGCTTTAGTCTTTTTCTGTCTTTTTTTGGTTCACATTTTTTAGTAGGCTAGCCTATATGCAGAGTGTGTTTAAGCACTGTAGAGCAGAGTATAACCAGGGCTCAGTGTGTTCTGTGGAAAGCTGTATTTGAATTCTGTAGTAAGCTCCCTGCCCCAATTTCTTTGGTATACAACACTAAATTTTGAGGCAAATAAAAATTAAATTTTGAGGCAAATAAAATGGAAAAAAATTCTGAAACAGGATTTCATGTGTGAGCTAATTTCCAATAATTTATCATCCAGCATAAACTTATTTGTTATTTTATGTATGTGAATTTAGGAACTTTTCAAAGATGAACAAGCGACATCCATTATATTGGGCATTTACTGTTTTGACTCTCCTTTGCTACACCTGTAAATACATTGCACGCCACCAAGGCTATTGCTTCAGTCTATTGATAAGGGTCAGAGCATCCATTAAAGTGGTTTCTATTAAAAACTATGATCTTAGCTGCCTTCAAGTAATCCTGTCTATTGCATGATATATGGTGGTGATTCAACACCCATCAAGTATTTTACATATCAAACTTTATTTTGTGCATTTGGAAAGAGCAGCTATTCTTTTTCACAGTAGACTTCCACTAAACTCATGCACAAATATGATATTAGAAGTAGAGTTCTACATGTCTCCCAATTACTTTATTATGCATTTAAGAATTACATCATACTATTTGGCTGAAAAGTAATGATTTACATTATGATAATAAATGTAAGTGATAATGTCTTGAATAAAAGATTACAGTAATAAAAACTGCTCTAGTTAATATGTATCACACAATATGAAGAACTTGCTTTTTTAAAAGCAAAGTCTCCCACCACCGCTCCTGCTCCTTTTTTTTTTTTTTTCTTTCATTTCAAGCTTTGCTTCATTCTGTGGTAGGTTATCTGCATTTTGGGGAAAGAAATCAATATTCTTTGTACATCTGAAAATATTAATTTAGAGCTTCAGTAATTCTTACTGAAATAGTACTGATTTAAGAATATGCAGGATCTCTCACGTTTTGATTTGAAGCTTTTTGGAATCCCAAGTAATGGAATTCTAAATAGCTCTGACCTAGCAATAACCTCATGGAGTAAAAATGAAACTTAAAAATGCTAAGCTGCTTAATTCTGCTTGCATACAGATTATGTTGCATTCAATAGGTAGCTGAGTCAGTGTTGTAATGGTTTCAAATGGACAGATGGTTTCCACTGAATGAATCATCTTAATGAGAATACCATGATGTCGCTTGAGGTCTTAACAAATATAATCAATAGGCATAGAGAATATTGTCTATGTATTAAATTTTGAGGACTGTTATAGGACCAAAATCCAAATCTTTAGTCATTATATTTACTAAGTACCAAGAAAGGGTAAGCAAATATTAAATTTTGTTTTACATTTTGCTTAAGGAATTCTAATGCATTCAAGAGTCAGGACTATATTATGAATTTCTGTAACATTTAGCATATACTAAACTTTACATGTGACAAAAGTCAATATAAACTAAGTTTCCTGTATATCTTAAAGAAAGCAGTATTGTAGTTAAAGCAGCTGTATTTAAGTTACAGAATAGGAGTTAAGATTTTTTCAATTTTGATAATTAGCTTGATATTGTTACCTTAGTCATTTTAAAAAGTTTGCGTTTGGTATCATAGCAGCATGACAAAGTAAAAATGTGGGCTCAAGGGCACAATTCTCCTCTCCTGTGTACATTGTGGATCTCTTTCATATGCTTTGCACTCATTTCAAGTATGCAGAACTTCCACAGATGTCAGTGGGAGTTCCATATATGGAACGAATGCAAAATATATGGTTGTAAGTTACAGTGGAGAACTCTGCCTTTAATTTCAGAAGTACATTTTCATCATATGAAGAACATTCCTCTCTTAACCACATTTTGTTTGTCTTGTCTTAGGGTGATGGAGAGACATTTGAAAACTACTACAGAAAGCAAAGAAGGAAACAAGCAAGATTAGTTCTGCAGCCTCAGTCAAGCATGGTAACCAATACTATTTTTATTAAGTTGCACTGACTTGGAATTTTACTTAAATATTTAGTGGTATTTTTATTCCTCAACATTTTTGTTTTTTACTTAAAGCATGAAACAGTAGAAGGCTACAGAAGATATTTCAGTCAAATTGTAGGGTAAGTTTTCTAAATGGAAATCTGTTGCCCTTATTCTTATCCCCCACAATCCTCTCCTCTGTGTAAGGCTCATGCAATGTGTATCCAGTTGCCACATGGATAATGGCTGCTGCTTCTCTGGAGTGGAGGATTCATCTGTCCTGCACACACATCCTTCCAGGGTAGTGATGGATATAGGCTCTCCATTGAGCTGGGCTCCAGTTAGCAGTGGGTGTGCTTCCCGCATCCTGTCCAGAACAGCACCAAGGGCCTGATGCAAAGTCCATTCAAGTCCCAATTGTTCTGTGGGCATGGCCTTCCCATGCTTCTGTGCAAAAGGGTAGGATTTGCTCCATATTGTAATAAATATTTGAAAATAACTGATGATTATTTGACTTAATTCTTATAAATTTTTGTTTTAGTTTCTTTGTAGTGGAAGATCACATTTTACATGTAACCCAAGGTTTGGTAACTAGAGCATACACTGATGAACTCTGGAACATGGCACTGTCAAAGATCATTGCTGTTCTTAGAACCCATTCGGTAAGTGAGAAGACCTTGTAGCAGTGCAGTGTAAATCCATTAAAGAGTGTCTGTGTGTTTAAAAGTAGGATAATGTCAAAGTGAAAAATTACACCTACATCATTGTGGTTTTTTTTGTGGTTAAAAATGGCTCACAGTTGGGAGAGAGCCTGCCAAGCTTTTGTTTTTCACAGCAGTATCAGGCTGTGAGCCACAGCCATGGGCTATTTGCATCATCCTCCACTGATTTACAACTCTCTGGGTCTTCCAAAAGTGCTCTTAGTCCAGCAGTTTAGAATATGCAGAGTTAATCTGCTGTTATTATTGCAATCTGTCCTCATTAGTTTCAACTGACCTCTTCATTAGATCAGATTGAATAGTTCATCACTGAAAGCACCACCAGGAAATAATTCCTAATTATCATTCCAAATACCCTGTTTCCAAAATAAACTCTACCAGCAAAACCCTTAGAGCTACCCCTTCAGTGCCCATCAAGTAGTATGTTTACATTGCAGTAGAGGCATTACTAAAATCTTGAAAATGCTAAAGTGTTATTAACTTAATACTATATTTGACTGAATATTTCAGTATTTTTAAAATGTATCTCAAATAATGAAAGTTACCTCTCTATTATCCATCCACAAGAAAACTGGCTATCAGCATGCTGTTTCTGATCCCCCTTGAAAAACAAGGGAATACAGTCATTGATTGTGATTGACTGCATTTTATCCTGGTAAATTACTTCAAAACTTGCCAAAAGGGTCATAGACAGCATGTTCAGGAAGAAAAATAGAAGATGTGTAACATATACAAAGTGCTGTTATTTCATGTCTTGACTTGCCCTTTTCAATATTCACTAATTTCCATTAATTCATGCAAAAATAGTGGTTAAATCATGGAGTTTGGATTTTGTTACCATTTCACTATTATTGCAGGTTGTTTTAGGTTTGAAGAATATTTTACACTTTGTAAATATTTTAGGAAAGGCTGAAAACAATTTGGTTTTTCAAATTGCAACAATTGTATTTTCATTAGGAACATTTCTGGTGAATGCCAGTTAAGTTTTGTTTCCAATCCCCAGCTCATTTTAGAAGGCACTACTAGTAAGTTCAAATTGTTTAGAGATTTCTAAACCACATATTTTGCAAGGCAGGTGAATGTTTAATCTATCGATTGTCATTTTTTTATAAATGGGTGTCAATGTAAAGCATTCAAATGTACTTAAATCTTGTTTCTTATAGAAATAGGACCCTTCATAAAGGTTTTCTGATATAATTGAAATTGATGTCATTATTTGTTCCCAGGATGCGTAACTCCCATCACAATCAATTATATCATGCTAGTCTGTATTGAGGTGAAGTGGGTGACTAGTGCTCTTCTTCTTTGAAGAGTACTTGCAAGAAGCAAAGCCATTAGCTTATTTATATAATTACTTGGAGAGTAAATACGCAAAAAATACTGTAAGGCAGGCATGTGGGCTGCATTTCAATCTTGTATTTTCATCCTGCATTACATTGTATGGCCATAAATAATATTTGTATTTTTTTTTAATTAAAAAAAGATGATGATGAAGACCAAAATATTCAGAATTGGGGACATAAAGATAGAAACATAATTGCAGGATAAATGTAGCCTAATTTTTCAGATGTGCGTCAACAGCTCCTCTTTGACTTCAGTAAAAGCTGCAGATGCTCAACACCTCTGAAAATGAAATCATATAGCTGTAGCTGCCTAATTTTATGCACCCAAGTTTGCAGATATTAACATAATATGTAAACGTTTTGCTTACAACTTTTCCCTCTAGAAATGAGTTTTGAAAGTGCCATAGTGTTAACATTGGTTAGATTGAGACTTAATGTTTGAAAGTACTGTTAAGGTTCCTGATTTAGCAAAACACTTCCGCATGTGCTTAGGTCCCATTGACTTCAATGAATGGAGCTTCAATGCATCTCATTCATAGTGTGCATAGGTACTGACTCTGTGGGTGCTCCAGGGCTGGAACACCATGGAAAAAAAATAGTGAGTGCTCAGCACCCACTGGCAACTTGCGAATCAGCACCTCGCCCTCCCACTTCTCTCCTCCCCCCAGCACCTCATGCTCACTGACGGCCCTGCCGATCAGCTCCTCTGCCTTCTGCCCGCTGCGATCAGCTGTTCTGCAGCATATAGGAGGCGCTGAGGGGGAGCGGGTGGAGTGGGGGCAGGAAGAGGTAGGGGGGAGGAGGTGGATGGGGGAGGGGGAAGGGTGGGAGCTTGGAGAAAGGGGTGGAGTGGGGGTGGGGCCTGGGCGGAGTGGGGGTCAAGCACCCCCCGGGATCTGAGTAAGTCGGCACCTATGATGGTGTGCATCACTTTTCATATTCCAGCTGGTCTTGTCTGAGCTCTTCCTGTTAGGACAAACTTTGTAATAGCTTTGTGATATGAATAAATACTGTATATAATTGGACTAAATTAAGAAAAGGTGGGTCAGGTAATATATTTTATTGGACCAACTTCTGTTAGTGCAAGAGACAAGCTTTCAAGCTTTTCCAGAAGCTGGGAATGGGCGACGGGATGGATCACTTGATGATTATTTGTTCTGATCATTCCCTCTGGGGCACCTGGCATCGGTTACTGTCAGAAGACAGGATACTGGGCTAGATGGACCTTTGGTCTGACCCAGTATGGCCATTCTTATGAAGAGCTCTGTGTAAGCTTGGAAGCTTGTCTCTCTCATTAGCAGAAGTTGATGCAATAAAAGATATTACCTCATCCACCTTGTTTCTCTAATATCCTGGGGCGAGCAAGGCTACAAGAACGCTGCATACATAAATTAAGACACGTAAGTTTAAATTGCTTTTATCAACACAAGAACTTAATTAGTGGTATAAAGCTAGTGAGTTTAACCTACTGTACTACTGTAAGTTGAAAATGTATTTACTGTTTGATTTAAATAACTTTTACAAAATCAATATTTTTTATTTCCAGTCATATTGCACTGATCCTGATCTTGTTTTGGAGCTGAAGAATCTCATTGTTGTGTTTGCTGATACTTTGCAGGTTGGTGTTATTTTGATAATTGAACATTAAAATACCTGGAGCCAAATTCTGCCTTTGGATATGCATGTGCAACCCCCATTGTTTTCAGTGGAATCGCATGCATGTACCAAGAATTAGGTAAGATGTTTTAAAAAATGAAACTATCTTACCTAGCTTTCTTCTGCTGGCTCCCCCTTCACACAACCTTCTTAATTTGTGCCCACTACAGACCTCCTAGGTGTCCAGTTGTGCACTGAAAAAAATCTTTGTCAGTTTTTGTAATTTGTTCAAAAGGGTATTCCATAGCATTAAAATAAATGTAAATATTCTATTTCTGTAAACATTTCACTTCTAATTTATAGCAAGTAGTATTTCAGTTCAGTTACTGAATTTGCTGCTTGGAAAACCAGTTATGTTTTATTGCTGGTCTGCTCTTGAATCATTGATAAAACAGATAAAACACATTGTTTGATTAAATACCAAGTTAAAAAACATATAAAAGAAATTTGTCACATTTTGCCACTAAAACTAGTATTTCTAAAGTAAATAGAATATCAGGTTTACAAATTAGTAAATCACGTTTAATAATACCTCTACATGTTGAGTCCTGTAACTTGTACTATAGTGGTACAAAATTCCATGATAAAATAACCCCTCTTATTAACATATTGAAGCACTGTCTGATAAGTGATGATAGTAGTTCTTGAATTATTTGTCCTTTTTATTTTTGTACTTTAGGGCTATGGGTTTCCTGTGAATCGACTGTTTGATCTTTTATTTGAAATAAGAGATCAGTACAATGAAACACTGCTTAAAAAATGGGCTGGGTTGTTCAGGTTAGTATTGCAAAATGAAAAAAAAGTCTTAAAATACTCTGTCAATTGGGGTTGGTTTAGCTACTCAGTAATTGTGTCTTTGAATCAAATCTACTTTTCTCTGTCAAATTGCAAATGTATTTAATTAGATACTAATTTTCTAAATTTTAGTTAACTGAGTACAGTATACTATAGCCTGACCCAATAGGACTAAAGGTCTTTTGGCATTTCTATTATGAATTGACCTGAATGGATATAGAACTTGCAAATTGTAAAATTTAATTTCCTCCAGCATGAAAGTTTACATTCATCTTATACAAAAATTAATATCAGGTTGGGTTATTTTGCTAGAGAAAGGTGGTAAAATTAATAATCTCTTTCCTGTTTTAATAATGCTGTGACTTTTTCTAATTTAAAAGCAACATTGAAAATGAAATATTACAGATTCTCATAGATTCAGTTGGGCTGATGTCATTGTACAATAATTCTAGGCAATATGAGATGGGAAGGCTAACCTTGAGTTCTTATATATTATGCTATTATAGGACTATCACAAAAGTGATGCCTTTAACTTGGGTGGGAACAAGGTACAGAAAAGGTTATTGTTTTGTTGTTAGTGAGCATTCCTTTTATCTCTCTTGGCAGAAACTGGGTGCTTTTGATGCAGCTACTGTGCTTCTATGTCTGCCTTAAAAATAATTTGAGAGGGAAAATGGTAAACCTAGTATTAAGGTGGTTTTGGAGCTTTAATCTGAAGTTCCTGTTTCAGATAGAGAATGACCCCTAATGTGCCCTGGGTGCATTTACAGTGGGGAAAAAAATACATTTTTGTTGAACACATGTTAACTAACACAATGTTAAACATTTAGTGTAGACAAGGACTGCCATATTTATTGCGTTAGCTGTTCATAGTTAATCATAGGGTAGGCCAGCTAATATGAAGTCCCTGCTATACTGATTTATATGATCTGAAGTGAAATTAGAAAGTGCTAAGCTGTGTTTTGCATTGTGTTAATTAAGACATGTTCTAAAATGTTGTAATATTCCAGTATGGACAAACCCTCTAGGGTCAGGTAGATTGTGAAAAAGTCATTGCATGAATAAATGTGATCCCAGTGCTGCAGTAAGTATTACTCAATCTCCCAAAATGCTTTTTGGAATTCTGGAGCAATGTTGAATTCAATTCTCCACTTTTGGAATTGTACATCCAATCTGATGTCAGTGAAAAGCTTTGTATTCATTTATGTATTTACTTATTTATGATATTTTAAGTATTAATACATCTCCTGAGTGTGCTGACTTTGCTAACTCTGAACAGGGATATTTTTGAAGCAGATAATTACAGCCCTATCCCTGTAGCAAATGAAGAGGAGTACAAAATAGTGATTAGCAAATTTCCTTTTCAAGATCCAGAACTTGATAAGGTAAGAACAAGTTTTATATTTCAAAAGTTTACTTTAAACCCATTAAACAGAGTTAGGACCGTAATGAATTTTGTCATTAAAAAGTAATTAAAGTTTGAATAACAAGGTAGATTAAGAGGCTAAATCACCTTTTTCATGGGTAATTATCTAGTTATAAATAAACATGAAAATTCAAGCTGCAGTCATTTAATCTGAAATTTTAGTGAGTAATGAAGCCTATAGTTTTGTAAACAAATTAATAATCAACTTTTAATAATTAATACAATTTTTGTTTAATGACAGTTAACTTTTAAGTTTTGCTGCAGCATATCAGATTTCATAAACCACGGTGTATGATGTACTGTAGCATTACAAAATGTAACAAACAACTACAAGGTCTATTAAAAATATATTTTTTGTAAATTAATTGTTTGGGTGCTGCTGAGCTTATTCGTTATGTGGGGCAAAATATACCTGAGGTTCTTCCCTATATGAACTGTGTGTTCCTTTAAGGCCTTAGCATTCCAGTAGAGGGTTCTTGTGGATTTCTCTATGTACAGCTACAAAGCTCTTAAAGAAAATTTGCTTCCTCAAAAAAAAGATGAGAATAGTATGTTGTACAAGCCAAATGTGTTGTGTAGGTAGTAGCAGGCTGGAAGTAGAAGACCCAGGTTTGTGGTATTATTTATATCTCACTAGAAACTAGAAGCCCCAAACAAAACTGAGACCCAAATAGACAGCTATTCCCACAATTTACCATTAAACAGTTTTTTGTAGCATCCACCACTGTTGGTATCTTCTTAGTTTTGCAGATATTTTGAATCTGCCATTCAGCTGTCATTTATCTTTACAAATGTAACAGCTGAATACCATGTGTATGTTACTGCAGTGAAATGGAAGAAGATTAAAGAGGGTTTTATGATGTTTAATGAGCGTAAGCTTTAGTTATAGATGAACATATATGATGGACTATAACAATCTATTAAAAATGTTCACATGGTCATGACTTTGATAGTACTTTTACTCACTGTCATACTATGTTTACCTTTTCAAATTGTTATTTTTTATTACTAATCTTCTGTCAGTTTTCTTAGCTGTGTAATAATAAAATAATACCAAAATCGGAAACAAATAAATAAAACACAATATCAGCAATATATAGCACACCACATAGGTGTTACATTCAGTCTTATGAATAGTATTTGTCATGACAGACTTAGCCAGTAGGGTGCCTTAATTTTATATTGTGTTAAACCACTATAGCTATTATTCTATGACTTATACAAATACACAATCTTAGACCATCCACTGTGCACATAAATGAGCCATGAGAATTAAAAAATGAGGACTTTGCCAATGAGGGTAGCTTGTCATTTACCAAAACGGGAATGCATTCTATGAACCATTAGTTTTCAGTTTGATTTATAACTCAGAAAGGCACTGTCATTTTAAACAGAACAACACTCGGTTTATAGATTTTTCTGTGGACCAAATTTCAGTCTGATATTTAGCTGCAGTCTAGTGTGCTTGAGAATACAGCTGGGAATTGAGAGTTGCTGTTTCTGTTCCCAACTCTGCTATTGACCTGCTTTGAGGCTTTGGGCAAGTCACTTTCACATCTGCATCCATGTGGAGAGTCTGTTTAATGGCATGATAGAACTTGTTTTTTTCAGTTTTCTTTTTTTTTAATGGTCTGTTCAATTTTCACACAGTGAGAAACAGGTTTTGTAGTTAAAATAGTACATGTTCATCGGTCAGTGATAGTGTGATGCACAACACAGTATGGATGTCCCACATTGTGGCCATTTGTTCCACATGTTGGTAGGTTTGATGGCTGAGAGGTATGGTTTGAAGAGTGTTAAGTTAAGTAATCCATCTTTTTTAACATCATACCTATTACATGGTGACACTGATATGTTGTTACCTCAATTTTCTTCTGTGAAGAGACCTGATTACTGTCTTGTGGTAATGCCAGTTATGAATTATCATTGTCTTTGTAGATGGGTTAAATTCTTCAGTCAACAGAAGTCAATGGTCATTGAGAATTCAATTATAATGAATTCCATACAGAAAAGGCTGTTGTTTGGGGTTTAATAGAATTTTTGTTTTCTTTTTATAGTACAAAATAAATGTAAAAAGTTTCAGTGTGATATGTTATTTCTAATAATTACTATGGTTTACAAAGTATGTTTATCATTAATTTGAAATTGTATTATGATATTTAAATTAAATAATATATAAGTATTGGTTGAGATTTGCAAAGCAGCCTAGGGCATGTATGCAAAGTAAAATTAATGGAATATTTGTGTTTAAATCCTCTAGGCTGCTTTGCAAATCTCAACCGTTGTATATCATTTGAACCTTTTTTTTAAACTTCCTTGATCTGAGAACTGCACAATTCTTCTTTAAGTGCTTGTCCATATAAATGTTCCACTCTTGATGCGTACCTGTCTCATGCACATGAGATTGAAGTCTTTGGCCAACAGTGTCTTTTGGAGCCCCATTTGAGCTCTGAGTGTCCTTGTGCTTCTATACCAAGGGCATAAAGGGAAGAGCAGCCCAACTTCTGTTCACTTCCTTTTCACCACCTGTGGTTCCAAGATGGAGTTACCCAGTATCCATATGTAGACATATCTCTTAGCTGTTTACGCTACTCCAGTTTTCTGTAAATGTTTGTGTCAGTTTAGGAATAGTTAATTAGAATTAGTTGTACACTGGAAAATTTTTGATAAATTTTAGTCTGAAGAAGTTTTTATTTTCTTCCCTTACTGGGATCTTCTTCCCAACACTGGGGCTTCAGGGCTAACTCAAGTGGTTAACTCACGTCTCTTGATTTTAAGTAATGTCCTTACTACAAGGCAGCAATACCTATACCTGATGGTCTCACCAGGTGCCTTTTTTGTTGTTGGGAATCTCATATCCCCAGCATGTGTTCCATCTGTAAAGCCTTTTCTAAAAGGATTTTGAAAGCTAGGAAGGCTCATGTATAACTGTTTTCATTGGATTGCTCTATGCGACCAACTTAAGATCTGGGTACAGCTGACTCCACTGGACAAATTCCATCTCAGTACAGGAGTGCCCCTATGAGCATGGGTTCTTGGAGCTCTAATGCCCCTACTTTGGATTCAGTAGGACAGTTAAATCTAAGTCCTCACAAGGAAAGGAGCATCACTCCTTGGGTAAAGAAAAGGCAGGTTTCCTATTAAAACCTTCAGTGAAAAGAGGTCCAAGTCACCTCACAGATCCTAGTCCGAAGAAATTCCTCAGCCCAAATTGACTACTAGCTGGTACTGGACTGCTGGTACCTTATTGGCATGGTACTGGACTGCTGGTACTGTATTGGCATGCTAAATCAGTGGCTACCTTGACACCAAGTAATCCAGCTTTAGCAGTCCCTCTCTTAGACTTGGAATATTAATTTTTCTCATCTTCTGAGTCTCAGCATAGTGGACAGGAATCCCTTACTTTTTTCTCTAGGGCAACTTCCTACAAATTTTATGGGTTGGAAAAGGAATTGAGGGATTCCTTTAGATCCAGATCCCATCAGGAGTATAAGGGTAGACCTCCCCTGGTATCCTCCTCTGTGGCCCTTGGGTCTCTAACCATATAACATCCTAAAATGGCCCTATTGGAATCCTTGGGGTTCTTATCACCCAAGACATCATACCTTATATACACCACCTACAGGGATATCCTACTCTTGTACTTGTCAGAAACTGCAGTCTTTCCATTAACAGCACATGAACCTGGATGCACAGGGGAAATTTCTGAGGAGAAGCTGCTTCAGACTGGAGATTTAGCTATGTTTGTGGCTATGTCATCATCATTCTTAGGTGAAGCAGTGCTCCCCTGTACACTGTCTCAGCTGGATTTATTTCAAATATTTCATAGATCTACTTAAAAGATAGTGGAAGGGTAGCAGATTGACTACAAATTCCTCTAACAGAGGGATGAAAGTCTTCATGGAAATTGGTGGATTTTCTCCATACAGCTATGCTAGGGCTTGTGGCATTCACCATTAATGAAGCCTTAATTGACCCTCTCGAAATTATGTGGCAGACACCTGCTATGGTCACTATTACCTTAAAAAAGACAGACAAGTTATCAGGTGCCATCTAATGGAGAAGAATATTTCTGTATACAACCAGTACCAGGCTCGGTGGTGGTGGTTGCTGCTAATAAAAAGACCAGAAAACAGCAAAGAAGGAGCCAAAAGACAGAGAACCAAAACAACTAGATTTATTTTGACATAAAGCTATTCCTCAGAGAGCCTTCTGTTCAGAATTTCAAATTACTAGGTGTTATCGGCACATTAAGATTTCCAGAATCATAAAAAATTCCCTGACTGTTTAGAAGAATTGCCACAAGAAAAAAAGAGTCTAGAGCTATAATTTCAGAGGGTCAGTTAATTACAAGAATGTCTCTCTAAGGTATTTCTGGTTGATGTTGACATCTTTTTGCATTCTGCCACCACTTTGGTGGTGAGGAGGAACATCTTGGCTCCAAAGATGAGGTTTTCATCTTGAGGTTCAGGTGACCATGGAAGATCTTCCTTTTGAGGGTCTGGATCTTTTCAGTTCCAAGAATGATTATGACCTTCATTCCTGTCATCATTTACTCTCTTGGGTACGCCCTTCTGCCCCAAAGAAAAAACAAAGAACACCTTGTTCTTATTCAATACAGAGACCTTCATCTGGCACTTTTTCCATCAAAGAGCTTCAGAGCCCCCTAATAAGGGTCAGTGTCATCAGAAAAAGAGACCTTCTACCTCAGCTATGTTCTCATCTCAGTCTATATCTGCACCCAAGCAACCATTTTGATGGGTTGGTCAGGAGTCAGTTCTCAGGATTTAGACTCCTCCTGTCCCCTATTTGGGAATTCTCTCTACTTCTTTGAGGATGCATGGAGCATAACAACAACAGATCATTGGGTCCTAGAAATAGTCTCAGTCAGATACTCCATCCAGTTCCATACTGCTCCTACCACTACCTTCCTCCTAATCTTTCTTCAGGGATTCATCTCACAAGTGGCTGTTGCATCATTAGATGCTTTCAGTTCTGTCTCTTGGAGCATTAGAAGATGTTCTGCCTCAGTACTATGGGAAAAAGCTTTATTCCATCTAGTTCCTGATACCAAAGTAGGGGAAATAATATTCCGTTCTGGATTTGAGGATCCTCAACACCTTCATTTACTGCTTCAAATTCAGAATGGTAACCCTAGTATCCATAATTCCGACGCTTGCGAGATGCTTACTTCTATATCACAATACATCTGGTGCACAGGAATATATAAGATTCCAGGTAGGACAAAATAATTATTAATACACGGTCCTCTCCTTTGGCCTCTCTGCAGTGCTGAGGATATCTACCAAAGTCCTAACAGTTGTCACTGCTTACCTAAGAAGGAAAACTATAATAGTCTATCTGTACCTGGATGACTGGCTCATTTGAGGAAAGTTGCTGCACCAGGGTGGAAACCACCATATAGCAGTTTCTTCATCTCTTCCTTACTCTTGGCCTGAGAATCAACAAAGAAAAGTCCAGATCAGCATTACCACAACTAATAGAAATCATAGATGCAAAAATAGACTCTCTATAACAGGCAGAGCCAATCTTTTTTGACAAATTCAACACCAGGGCCAATCTTATTACTCCAATATAGTTTAATCCTCACACTACAGTAGGGACTTGGAAACATGGCCTCCTGTATGTTCTTCACACAGCATGCCAGACTGCATCTACACTGCATGCAGGGTTGGCTGAGATCAGTATATGTTCTGCACAGGCATCATTTGGTCATGTCTGTCTCTTCTAGATGCACAAGACATCCTGTTGTCAGTGAATCAGTGGAAGGACTCCAAAGAGGTGTGCAAGGGAGTACTCTTCTCATTATCCCTTCCAGCCAAGATCACAGTGATGGATGCTTCTCTTCTGGGATGGAAAGTGCATGTGAATGATCACCAAGCACAAGGCGTGTGGACTCACGAAGAGATTTGACTGGCTTTAAAAGAGTTAAGAGCTCAGAGCAATTTACAATGCTTGTGCTGTGTTCCTACAATTCATTAAGGGCAGGTTGATTCACATTATGACAGACAACATGACAGCCATGTCACTAGGAAGCAGGGAGGAGCATGATCAATCCCTGTATGTCAGGAAGAAGTTTGACTATGAACCTGGTGTATCAATCACCAGATATCTCTCATGGTGGTTCATCTCTTGGGTCTACAAAATGCTCTAGCAGACTTGTTTTTGGTCAGAAAATCAAGGACTCTGTGATTTATATAATCTGGGAATGGGGTCACCCAGCAATAGGTCTGTACGTGGTGCATAAGAACAGGAAATGTCTTATTTTCTGCTCCAAGGAAGTCAATGACCAGGATCCCTTTCAGATGTCTTTCTCATTCCTTAGTTTGTAAATCTCATGTATCCTTTTCTTCCAAACCATCCCCCTGCCCCACCCCAATCCCCAAAGTATTTAGGGAGATCAGATCAGACAGGATGTTGCCAGATTCATCATGATTGCTCCCACCTGACCAAGATATTTTTGGTACCCGGAGTTCATGCAGTTGTCTATTTATCCTCCAGAGATTCTTCCACTTCTGCCAGACTTGATAGCTCAAAACCAGGGAAATGTCTTGCACCCAAACCCAGTTTCCCTACATCTTTTGGTCTGGCTGCTGGCTGAATATCAGGCATAGAGAGATCATGTTCCTTGGATATAC